>NC_064627.1:147235398-149675398 GCF_023864275.1 Schistocerca cancellata
CGCGGTGGACGCACATTGGAAGCGTGTATTGGTCATCGTCATACTGGCGTATCACCCGGCATGATGGATGCGGTGTCACTGGTTACACGTCTCGGTTACCTCTTGTTCGCTTTGACTTCACTTGGAACAGTGGACGTTATATTTCAGATGTGTTACGACCCGTGGCTCTACCCTTTATTCGATCCCTGCGAAACCCTACATTTAAGCAGGATACTGCACGACCGCATTTTGAAGGTTCTGTACGGTCCTTTCTGGATACAGAAAATGTTCGACTGCTGCCCTGGCCAGCACATTCTCCAGATCTCTCACCAACTGAAAACGTCTGGTCAATGGTGGCCGAGCAACTGGCTCGTCACATTACGCCAGTCACTACTCTTCATGAACTGTGGTATCATGTTGAAGCTGCATGGGCAACTGTACCTGTACACGCCATCCAAGCTCTGTTTGACTCAATGCCCAGGCGTGGTTGTTCTGGGTACTGATTTCTCAGGATCTGTGCACCCAAATTGCGTGGAAATGTAATCACATGTCAGTTCTAGTATAACATATTTGTCCTATGAATACGCGTTTATCATCTGCATTTCTTCTTGGTGTAGCAATTTTAATGGCCAGTAGTGTACATATACACATGAGTACAGAACTGACGAACGTGAAAAATGACGACGACAGGGTGGCACACTTCTGGCCATTCTCATTTTCATTTCGATAATTTTGTAGCGAGTATACTCATACGGAAAGTTCTTTTATTGAAGACACGCGGAGAGTGCTGCAGTTGTTTTGTTTGATTACCAGAGTATTATTATGTATTGCCCAATTACGCATCTGTCTTCTTATACTGGATAAAAACAGTAATGAAAATGGACTGTAGTGTAAATAATCGTACTAACTTAGTTTATTTACATCGTCTATAAAATATAATCGAGAGACCCACTTAGCAAGTGACTGTCTGGAAAAGGCCTTAGAGAAAATTAATCGAGAAAAACTATGGAGTATAGTGAAGAAAAGACGATACCCACTTCATCTAATAAACAACCTGAAAAGTCTATACGAACGTGAAACCTAGTTTCCTGCAGGTGTCAGAATAGACCAAGAGACCACTCTGAATTTTGTTTTATGTGCAGGTGATGTCACAATTTTAACAGAGAGCGAGAATGACTTGCAAAAAGAAATTTATCTTCCAAGTAAAATAGACGAAGACTATAAAATGAGTATACCCAGAAAGAAAACTAAAACATTGGCATTTATAGAACGGGACCACATAAGAACAAAAATTGTGACGTACATTACAGTAAGAGAACAAGCCAGACGTTTTAATTATCTGAGCTGTGATATGCCATAAGAGCTTGACAAAGTGCTAGGCAAGAAAGCAACAAAATTTGCAATTATATGTTGAACAATAAACAAGTATTTTAGAAGGAAGACACAAAACATAATAAGAACTAAGTTTACAAAATTCGTTTAGAAACGACAAAAAAGTAAAATTTAGGCAACTGAAATGCGTTTTCTTATGGCTGTAAAAGGCTGTACCAAGGAAGACAAGAAACAGCGACATTAGAAAGGAGCTGCACATATTTAACGTAAGAAACAAAACTGAAGACACCAGTATAAAATTACGTGATTGTCTCCACAAAATAAACAATGGCAGACAAACCTACAATGTCAGAAACTATAATCCGCTAGGCCAAAGAAGTCTGGAAATGCCAAGGAAGAGACGGGAGCCGTAACACGTAAAGATATAATATCTGAAGTGCAGAAGAAGGAGAGATCAAAAATATACACTCCTGGAAATTGAAATAAGAACACCGTGAATTCATTGTCCCAGGAAGGGGAAACTTTATTGACACATTCCTGGGGTCAGATACATCACATGATCACACTGACAGAACCACAGGCACATAGACACAGGCAACAGAGCATGCACAATGTCGGCACTAGTACAGTGTATATCCACCTTTCGCAGCAATGCAGGCTGCTATTCTCCCATGGAGACGATCGTAGAGATGCTGGATGTAGTCCTGTGGAACGGCTTGCCATGCCATTTCCACCTGGCGCCTCAGTTGGACCAGCGTTCGTGCTGGACGTGCAGACCGCGTGAGACGACGCTTCATCCAGTCCCAAACATTCTCAATGGGGGACAGATCCGGAGATCTTGCTGGCCAGGGTAGTTGACTTACACCTTCTAGAGCACGTTGGGTGGCACGGGATACATGCGGACGTGCATTGTCCTGTTGGAACAGCAAGTTCCCTTGCCGGTCTAGGAATGGTAGAACGATGGGTTCGATGACGGTTTGGATGTACCGTGCACTATTCAGTGTCCCCTCGACGATCACCAGTGGTGTACGGCCAGTGTAGGAGATCGCTCCCCACACCATGATGCCGGGTGTTGGCCCTGTGTGCCTCGGTCGTATGCAGTCCTGATTGTGGCGCTCACCTGCACGGCGCCAAACACGCATACGACCATCATTGGCACCAAGGCAGAAGCGACTCTCATCGCTGAAGACGACACGTCTCCATTCGGCACTCCATTCACGCCTGTCGCGACACCACTGGAGGCGGGCTGCACGATGTTGGGGCGTGAGCGGAAGACGGCCTAACGGTGTGCGGGACCGTAGCCCAGCTTCATGGAGACGGTTGCGAATGGTCCTCGCCGATACCCCAGGAGCAACAGTGTCCCTAATTTGCTGGGAAGTGGCGGTGCGGTCCCCTACGGCACTGCGTAGGATCCTACGGTCTTGGCGTGCATCCGTACGTCGCTGCGGTCCGGTCCCAGGTCGACGGGCACGTGCACCTTCCGCCGACCACTGGCGACAACATCGATGTACTGTGGAGACCTCACGCCCCACGTGTTGAGCAATTCGGCGGTACGTCCACCCGGCCTCCCGCATGCCCACTATACGCCCTCGCTCAAAGTCCGTCAACTGCACATACGGTTCACGTCCACGCTGTCGCGGCATGCTACCAGTGTTAAAGACTGCGATGGAGCTCGGTATGCCACGGCAAACGCTGACACTGACGGCGGCGGTGCACAAATGCTGCGCAGCTAGCGCCATTCGACGGCCAACACCGCGGTTCCTGGTGTGTCCGCTGTGCCGTGCGTGTGATCATTGCTTGTACAGACCTCTCGCAGTGTCCGGAGCAAGTATGGTGGGTCTGACACACCGGTGTCAATTCAATGTATTCTTTTTTCCATTTCCAGGAGTGTAGATACAAAAGCTTTCCTAAATAGTACCGCACTTATATAATTTTGTTTGAAATTCCTGCGTGCGTTCCAGAGTCATAAGTGCATATCGTAGCCCTCTGTCAGAGACTGCCACCTCCATCTGCTGTGGTGGTGGGATGGTGGATATCCTAGCCGCTCAGAATTATTTTTTCACTTGTTCTTGTGGTTTTCCTTCCGATGACTTGGTTGATGCAGCTCCATTCGTTTGTCTGTCCTTTGCTAGTCTCTCCATCTCCGTATAACTACTGTAACCTCTGATGAGACTTCAAAAAGTAAGTTACACGTTGTGACTTAATAGGACGTGTTGGGGTTGGACTGAGCGGTGAATGATCATAATTTTAAAACTTTTAACAACATGGCAGAGATTTTATGTTACAACCAATCTGAAACAAACTTGTAAGAGCAGTACGTTAAAATCCAGTAATAAGTGGCTAAGTAACGACAAATATTCAGTAATCGATTAATGCCCTCTCAGTCAAACCAAAATGCAAGAAGCATTATAATTAATTACGAGTACAGTTCAAAGCCAAGTAAAAGACGACAGGGATATTATCCGTAAAATCAAAAATAAATCTCTATGTACATCTTCTACAGGTATTTCACAGCTCATGTTGTAGAAAGATCTTAGTAGATCAATTTTTACGTAGAAACCCATGTCCGGAAATGTCATCAATCGACGCTACAGAGCTTCGAAGGTACAGGCGTTGGCCACTGTAAATGTACGCTGATAAGCCTGAACATAATGACCACTCCTACCACGACGTTGTATGCCTCCTGGTGGCGTTGCGAGCACGTGACGCAGTAACAAAAGTACGTAAGCGGAGCACACACGGTCTGGGGAACACTCTAGCGAAGATATGAGCTGCAAATGGGGAAATCCAAAGAGATAACAGACTTTGACATGGGACAGATTATTATTACGCACAGCCCGTGAACGAGAATCTCGAAAACGGCGAAGCTGGTCGAATGTCCATGTACTACTGTCGTGAGCACTTACGGAAACAGGTGGGACAGTGAGACTACCAGCTGGAGCTAAATGTTGGACGCCCACACCTCTTCACAGAACGTGGGGTTCGCAGGCTTGTCTGCTCCGTAAAGTAGGATAGATTGTGATCTGCGACATCTCTGCCGAAGCAGCACAATGCTGGTGCGTGCTTCAGAGCACACCATTCATCATACATTGTTGAACACGGGGCTCCGCATCCTTCCGTGTTCACATGTCGACCCAACGACGTCGAGAATTACAAATGCTGTGGAAACTGGACCATAGGAATTCGAACGTAGATCAGTGGAAACGTGTCAGCTCTTCGGGAGAATCACATTTTTGCTACACTAGGCCGATGGTCGTCTCCATAAATGCCGTCATCGAGGTGAACGGCGGCTCGGAACGTGCAGCGCCCCACGGACGCAGGCCAGCATTATGCTACGGGAAACATTCTCCTGCGCTTGCATGGCACTTGTGGTAGTAATCGAAGACACGCTAACAGCTGAAAACCACTTGCATTCGTTCGTGCTTGGTGACTTCCCGGTGGCGATGTCATCTTTCAGCACTATAATTGTCCGCGTCTCGGAGCCACAACCATGGTATAGTGATTTGAATAGGTAATATAAGTTTTAGGATAGGGTCCGCCTTTAGCAAAACAAAATTTTATTTTTTAACCCAAACATGTTTCACTGCAGTTGCAGCATCTTCAGTGGGCTTTTATTTTATGGCTGTTAAAGATAAAGAATGTTCCTTACTGTTTGTGTACACGTAACTATTCGTTATTTAAATCGTAATTATAGATATTTGAAATAAACACAAAATCATGAATTCATACCTTTTTACCACATGGTTTGGTTTTTCTGATGTATCGTGTTTCTACAGTGACTGTTTTGTTCCACAGTTTGTCAACTGCAACCACTTACACCTTAAAGTAGATAAATTGTTTAAGACAAAATTACGACTTACGTGTTTCCTGAACTTCATCACTGTCAAACTCTAAATACTGAGCTGTCACTGACACTGTCATTGTCACTGTTTCACTGTTTACCAGCTGTCAAAACAAACATGGAGGACAGTGGAACAGTCGAAAGTGTAAAAACAAGATTTGTTAAAGCAAACACGGAAAAAGGAGCTTCAACCCCAAGATGATTTGAATAGTATTATAGTGAACTCAACTTGATGTCCCACCGACCAAATTTGCCTAACGTAAATCCTATGGAACCTATGTGGGTCACTATAGGGTACCATCACCGCGTACGCAAGTCAGCGGCCCGTTATTTACGCGAATTACAATAACTGTGCGCAGACATTTAATACCACATACCCTCAGAAACCTTCCAACAAACTGTTGGACCCTTGATACGCAGAATCAGTGATGAATTTCGTTCCAAAGACGGACAAATAAGCTAATAAACAGGAGGTCGTAATGTTTTGGAACCTTAGTGTGTGTATATACACGGTGATTCCGTGACGATGTTACAAACTTTTAAGGATGATGGAGGAGGGTAAATATATCAATCTGACGCAAGAGTCCCTGGTTCGGAAACGAACGAGTCAATAGTTACACGGGAAAATCATTCTTATATCTCTGACGGAGCAGTGCATGTACCAATTCTGTTGTTGCTAAGAATGTAGGGTCTGTACTAGACCGTGCTGTTTTTCTATGTGCGATCCAAGTTTCATCGAGGTATATTACTTGGCAGTGACAGACCACGAAAAAGTTTCTTTGGTCCTTAAGTTTTGCACCCCAGTGTAGTTTAACCCAAGAGTGCATAGGAGCTATGACTGCGGTATTAAAATTTTCGTAGCGCAACGGAATATGCAAAGGGGCTTTTAACATGAATTAAAGGAAACCAAGATCTCCTTCAACCATCTTGACGCAACCTATAAGCGTAAATGCGTTTCCTCTTCTAAAAGAGACGCGTGTAATGAAGATATGACTGCATTTTTTACAGCCTAATACCTTACGACACGTAGAATGAATGACTGAAACGCAAAAATCAGTGTTTCAAGGCTGCAACACGTGCCTCGATGTTCACAGCGACTCAAACGTGCCTTGTTTGCTAAAAAGACATAGGAAAAAGAAAATACTTTGTCTGAAGAAGACAGTTTATGGTACTATTACTTCTGCTGCAGACAGATCGCTTCCAATAAACTGAGCTCGCTCCGATTACTAACATTAATATAGGCCAAACGAGCACATTTGGGACTGATCATAAGTGTCGTAAGATTGAGGACTGAGTTCATGAGGAAAGTAATTTACGAGAGATCAAAATTGACAGATAGAAGCAGGTGACTCAAGCAAAAATAAAAGCAAATTCTCGCAAAGCAAACCAAAGACTCGAAGCGAACAAAAGACTGACCTCGTTCGGATGAATGCGCAATTGCAGACCTGAAAATCACGTAATACAGAATCACGTCAATACAATGCCAGTAGGCAACGCTCTCTTCTTAATCATAAATGCTGCGGCATAAAAATGTCCAACTCAGTAATACACAGGACAAAATCTCTGAACTTAACAAATCGTCAGCAGGCACAACGATTAAAGGCTCCAGAAAGAGCGACTCCACATGGCCGCATTCGAGCTTGAAACTCTGTACCAACCAACCTAATTGGCTGACAAGGCTTCGCGCTCAGAGTGCCGCTTGAAGAAAAGTTTTTTCATTACTCAACCAAAGACATGGCTTAGGTTGCAGAAGAGAAAATATATTCTTTGAGCCATGAGAATGACTCACAAGTGGCTTGTTGATACGTAATATGAACGACGTTTTTAACATACCATTTCAAGTCCAATACACTACGCTGTTCCGTTTATATCCATGAAAATTGGGCCTGTTATAGCAAAACAAGAGCAGTTCGTGAAGGCTAAATTGGAGGGAATCGGAGATTCGTTTTTGTAGGTCCATCCTTTTGACTGGAGGTCCTTTTCACTGGAGGTCTACATCTACATCTACATTTATGCTCCGCAAGCCACCCAACGGTGTGTGGCGGAGGGCACTTTACGTGCCACTGTCATTACCTCCCTTTCCTGTTCCAGTCGCGTATGGTTTGCGGGAAGAACGACTGTCTGAAAGCCTCCGTGCGCGCTCTAATCTCTCTAATTTTACATTCGTGATCTGCTCGGGAGGTATAAGTAGGGGGAAGCAATATATTCGATACCTCATCCAGAAACGCACCCTCTCGAAACCAGACGAGCAAGCTACACCGCGATGCAGAGCGCCTCTCTTGCAGATTCTGCCACTTGAGTTTGTTAAACATCTCCGTAACGCTATCACGGTTACCAAATAACCCTGTGACGAAACGCGCCGCTCTTCTTTGGATCTTCTCTATCTCCTCCGTCAACCCGATCCGGTACGGATCCCACACTGATGAGCAATACTCAAGTATAGGTCGAACGAGTGTTTTGTAAGCCACCCCCTTTGTTGATGGACTACATTTTCTAAGGACTCTCCGAATGAATCTCAACCTGGTACCCGCCTTACCAACAATTAATTTTATATGATCATTCCACTTCAAATCGTTCCGCACGCATACTCCCAGATATTTTACAGAAGTAACTGCTACCAGTGTTTGTTCCGCTATCATATAATCATACAATAAAGGATCCTTCTTTCTATGTATTCGCAATACATTACATTTGTCTATGTTAAGGGTCAGTTGCCACTCCCTGCACCAAGTGCCTATTCGCTGAAGATCTTCCTGCATTTCACTACAATTTTCTAATGCTGCAACTTCTCTGTATACTACAGCATCATCCGCGAAAACCCGCATGGAACTTCCGACACTATCTACTAGGTCATTTATATATATTGTGAAAAGCAGCCCGCATCTCGTGGTCGTGCGGTAGCGTTCTCGCTTCCCACGCCCGGGTTCCCGGGTTCGATTCCCGGCGGGGTCAGGGCTTTTCTCTGCCTCGTGATGGCTGGGTGTTGTGTGCTGTCCTTAGGTTAGTTAGGTTTAAGTAGTTCTAAGTTCTAGGGGACTGATGACCATAGATGTTAAGTCCCATAGTGCTCAGAGCCATTTGAACCATTTTTTTGTGAAAAGCAATGGTCCCATAACACTCCCCTGTGGCACGCCAGAGGTTACTTTAACGTCTGTAGACGTCTCTCCATTGATAACAACATGCTGTGTTCTGTTTGCTAAAAACTCTTCAATCCAATCACACAGCTGGTCTGATATTCCGTAGGCTCTTACTTTGTTTATCAGGCGACAGTGCGGAACTGTATCGAACGCCTTCCGGAAGTCAAGAAAAATAGCATCTACCTGGGAGCCTGTATCTAATATTTTCTGGGTCTCATGAACAAATAAAGCGAGTTGGGTCTCACACCATCGCTGTTTCCGGAATCAATGTTGATTCCTACATAGTACATTCTGGGTTTCCAAAAACGACATGATACTCGAGCAAAAAACATGTTCTAAAATTCTACAACAGATCGACGTCAGAGATATAGGTCTATAGTTTTGCGCATCTGCTCGACGACCCTTCTTGAAGACTGGGACTACCTGTGCTCTTTTCCAATCATTTGGAACCTTCCGTTCCTCTAGAGACTTGCGGTACACGGCTGTTAGAAGGGGGGCAAGTTCTTTCGCGTACTCTGTGTAGAATCGAATTGGTATCCCGTCAGGTCCAGTGGACTTTCCTCTGTTGAGTGATTCCAGTTGCTTTTCTATTCCTTGGACACTTAATTCGATGTCAGCCATTTTTTCGTTTGTGCGAGGACTTAGAGAAGGAACTGCAGTGCGGTCTTCCTCTGTGAAACAGCTTTGGAAAAAGGTGTTTAGTATTTCAGCTTCACGCGTGTCATCCTCTGTTTCAATGCCATCATCATCCCGGAGTGTCTTGATATGCTGTTTCGAGCCACTTACTGATTTAACGTAAGACCAGAACTTCCTAGGATTTTCTGTCAAGTCGGTACATAGAATTTTACTTTCGAATTCACTGAACGCTTCTCGCAACGCTAACTTTGACATCGTTTAGCTTCTGTTTGTCTGAGAGGTTTTGGCTGCGTTTAAACTTGCAGTGAAGCTCTCTTTGATTTCGCAGTACTTTCCTAACTTTGTTGTTGTACCACGGTGGGTTTTTCGCGTCCCTCACAGTTTTACTCGGCACGTACCTGTCTAAAACGCATTTTACGATTGCCTTGAACTTTTTCCATAAACACTCAACATTGTCAGTGTCGGAACAGAAATTTTCGTTTTGATCTGTTAGGTAGTCTGAAATCTGCCTTCTATTACTCTTGCTAAACAGATAAACCTTCCTCCCTTTTTTTATATTCCTATTAACTTCCATATTTAGGGATGCTGCAACGGCCTTATGATCACTGGTTCCCTGTTCTGCACATACATAGTCGAAAAGTTCGGGTCTGTTTGTTATCAGTATGTCCAAGATGTTATCTCCACGAGTCGGTTCTCTGTTTAATTGCTCGAGGTAATTTTCGGTTAGTGTTCTCAGTATAATGTCACTCGATGCTCTGTCCCTACCACCCGTCCTAAACATCTGAGTGTCCCAGTCTATATCTGGTAAACTGAAATCTCCACCTAAGACTATAACATGCTGAGAAAATTTATGTGAAATGTATTCCAAATTTTCTCTCAGTTGTTCTGCCACTAATGCTGCTGAGTCGGGAGGTCGGTGAAAGGAGCTAATTATTAACCTAGCTCGGTTGTTGAGTGTAACCTCCACCCTTAATAATTCACAGGAACTATCCATTTCTACTTCACTACAGGATAAACTACTACTAACAGCGACGAACACTCCACCACCGGTTGCATGCAATTTATCCTTTCTAAACACCGTCTGTACCTTTGTAAAAATTTCGGCAGAATTTATCTCTGGCTTCAGCCAGCTTTCTGTATCTATAACGATTTCAGCTTCGGTGGTTTCTATCAGCGCTTGAAGTTCCGGTACTTTACCAACGCAGCTTCGACAGTTTACAATTACAATACCGATTGCTGCTTGGTCCCCGCATGTCCTGACTTTGCCCCGCACCCGTTGAGGCTGTTGCCCTTTCTGTACTTGCCCAAGGCCATCTAACCTAAAAAACCGCCCAGCCCACGCCACAGAACCCCTGCTACCCGCATAGCCGCTTGTTGCGTGTAGTGGACTCCTGACCTATCCAGCGGAACCCGAAACCCCACCACCCTATGGCGCAAGTCGAGGAATCTGCAGCCCACATGGTCGCAGAACCGTCTCAGCCTCTGATTCAGACCCTCCACTCGGCTCTGTACCAAAGGTCCGCAGTCAGTCCTGTCGACGACGCTGCAGGCGGTGAGCTCTGCTTTAATCCCGCTAGCGAGACTGGCAGTCTTGGGGACCACTGCCGTTCACTATTGTAAGAAAATGAAAAGCCTATAGCCGTCCTTATGATCCTATTCATTGTGTAGCTACCAGTTTCGGCGCTTCAGACCGTAGTTGATGCTGAAGGGGTTTATCACGATCCATATATACACTGCATCCGTGCCAACATAACTGTTTTACGCGGACTATCTGTAACTGTTGTGTCAGCACTCCATCTATCAACTTCCAGTTAGTGGTTAAGTCCCACACATGTAGTGAAACGGGTCCGTCTTAAAAATGAGACGATGGTAAATACACTGACAAAAAAAATCGCAACACTAGGAGGACTTCTGCGACATACACTACTGGCCATTAAAATTGCTACACCAAGAATAAATTCAGATGATAAACGGGTATTCATTGGACAAATATATTATACTAGAACTGATATGTGATTACATTTTCACGCAATTTGGATCCATAGATCCTGAGAAATCAGTATCCAGAACAACCACCTCTGGCCGTAATAACGGCCTTGATACGTCTGGGCACTGAGTCAAACAGAGTTAGGATGGCGTGTACAGGTACAGCTGCCGATGCAGCTTCAACACGATACCACACTTCATCAAGAGTAGTGACTGGCATATTGTGACGAGACATTTGCTCGGCCACCATTGACCAGACGTTTCCAGTTGGTGAGAGATCTGGAGAATGTGCTGGCCAGGGCAGCAGTCGAACATTTTCTGTATCCAGAAAGGATCGTACAGGACCTGCAAAATGCGGTCGTGCAGTATCCTGCTTAAATGTAGGGTTTCGCAAGAATCGAATGAAGGGTAGAGCCACGGATCGTAACACATCTGAAATGTAACGTCCACTGTTCAAAGTGCCGTCAATGCGAACAAGAAGTGACCGAGACGTGTGACCAATGGCATCCCATACCATCACGCCGGGTGATACGCCAGTATGCCGATAACGAATAGACGCTTCCAATGTGCGTTCACCGCGATGTCGCCAAACACGGATGCGACCATCATGATGCTAGAAACAGAACCTGGATCCATCCGAAAAAAATGACGTTTCGTTATTCGTGCACCCAGTTTCGTCGTTGAGTACACCATCGCAGGCGCTCCTGTCTGTGATGCAGCGTCAAGGGTAACCGCAGTCATTGTCTCCGAGCTGATAGTCCATGCTGCTCCAAACGTCGTCGAACTGTTCGTTCAGATGGTTGTTGTCTTGCAAACGTCCCCATCTGTTGACTCAGGGATCGAGACGTGGCTGCACGATACGTTCCAGTCATGCGGCTAAGATGCCTGTCATCTCTACTACTAGTGATACGAGGCCGTTGGGATCAAGCACGGCGTTCCGTATTACCCTCCTGTACCCACCGATTCCATATTCTGCTACCAGCCATTGGATCTCGACCAACGCGAACAGCAATGTCGCTATACGATAAACCACAATCGCGATAGGCTACAATCCGACCTTTATCAAAGTCGGAAACATGATGGTACGCATTTCTCCTCCTTACACGAGGCATCACAACAACGTTTCACCAGGCAACGCCGGTCAACTGGTGTTTGTGTATGAGAAATCGGTTGGGAACTTTCCTCATGTCAGCACGTTGTGTGAATGCTCTGAACAGGTAATAATTTTCATATCACAGCATCTTCTTCCTGTCGGTTAAATTTCGCGTCTGTAGCACGTCATCTTTGTGGTGAAGCAATTTTAGTGGCCAGTAGCGTAGATTTCGAATTCGAAGAGTTCGTTCACATATGGCACATCCTCTCCTTCAGCGGGGCAATGTAATACCACGTACGTGTACTGCGAGACCTGCAACAATCCGACGCTTTCGGTTCACTGTCATCGATCATCCTCCACACTGTGGCGTCCTGTCCCCGTCCGATTTTCATCTTTTTTCCCAAAACTTAAAGAACACTTTTGAAGACTTCACTTCAGTAGTGATGAAGCGGAACAGGCAGAGGTGACGATGTGAGAACGTCAAACATTCTATAGTGACGGTATCAACCATGTATCCGTAGAAGTACTTCTACGGGTCTCGCTCCGTCTACCTCCACCAGCAGCCATACTGACGATGTAAACATGAAGATGGTCCGAGGCAAGGGCCGAAACCGGTTGCACTTATGCAAGCAGATATTCGGCTAGGCATTGACTGATAGAGTTGTGGGATGTCTCCCGAGGGATATTCCTCAAATTCTGTCCAACTGGCGAATTAGAACGTCAAAATTCCGAACTGGTTGGAGGTACCTGCCCATAATGCTCCAAATGTTCTAAATTGGAGAAGAGATACGGTGACCTTGTTGGCGAAGATAGGATTTGGCAAGCACTAAGACAAGTAGAAACTCTCGCAATATGTGGGAAGTTCAAGTTGGCTTGACATGGAGGGCGACAAAACCGAACATAGAATATCGTCCACTCACCATTGCGGTGTAAGGATGCCACAGATGACGACCAAAGGGGTCCTTCCATGAAAATAAATGTCATCCCAGACTACCACTCCTGGTTGTAGGGCCGTATGACGGGCGACAGTGAGGTTGGGATCCCACCACTCTGTGGGGCGTCTCCAGACACTTCTCTGGTCATTAGGGCTCTGTCAGAAGCGGGACTCTTCACTGAAGACAGTTCTACTCCATTCGAACAGATTCCAGGCCGAAGACGAATCTGGAGACTCCTCAGACAGCTGTGGGTCAACAATCTGAATCTCGGGCGCCATATGGCTGAACAAGAGGAGTGACGGTCTGGGGAGCCATCCTTTTCAATAGCAAACCTCCTTTGTTTATCATTCGCGGACTCACAGCATGGGCAGGGCTCTTCAATCATTTCGGGGTTTTGACGATCTAGCGCGCCAATTGTACAGAATTCGGCACGATATCCCAACTCTATCAGTCAGTGCCAAGCCGAATAACTGCTTGCATAAGGGCCAGACCTGGACCAATGCGTTACTGACTTGCTCAGTTTGTGAAGCTCTTCCCTCTGAAAAATTGCCCTTTTTTCGAAACTGTGATCACCTGTACATGTACAACGCACCTACAGGTTTCCGTCCCATTCGGATAATTGCTTCGTGGCGCATTGTTTTTTATATTAGAGTGCATTTTAATTTACTTCGTAAAACAGTGTAGTGCTCATAAACATGCAAATACATTTCAAGTTTTACGCAAGTATACTCAGTTTCTTCAGGAGATGACTGCACGAAAACTACATCACATTCAGATAAATAATATCAGTGGATAGGGTGGGGTGTGGCCCCTAAGGACAAACCGAAATCATAATCGAAAGCAGTTGTAGCTGCCACACACTTCTTTATTACAAACACATTGCTCATAATGCATTCACATTAACCATAATTACAACCAAGCTTGTCTCATAGAACACAAAAATCTTTTAAGGTATTTATTATCAAAAACAGTCTTGATCACAATTTATTTATTACAGTGACCGGTTTCGACCACTACTGTGGTCATCTTCAGACCATTGAGTAAAGACTGATTCTCCAGCAGATGAGGTCATTACTCAATGGTCTGAAGATGACCACAGTAGTGGTCGAAACCGGTCACCATAATAAATAAATTGTGATCAAGACTGTATTCGATAGTAAATGTTGGTAACAATTTGACCACTCTTCACTCCCACAATGAATTCAAAAGTAATTACTTTTCTTTCAATCACCTACATAAATTTAAACCATGTTCATGGACCCATAATTAATTCAATATAACTTTCAAATAAATCACACCTACTTCATCACTTACATGGAAACCCTTTTATCTACCTTTTCTTCACATCCAAGTTCAACGTTCAACAGAGAATAGTGTTTTAAGACTTCTTTGGCCAACTTTTCATAATTTTAAGACAATTCGTAAAATATGACTGATTTAACTAGCTCAGATAAAGGTTCTGAGTTCAACAAACACCAATATTTTTAAGGTTTACTCAGGCAACTTTTCATTAAAAGAAACACTATTCATAAAACCGTTATTAAAGTAAATGTGGCTGACATAACCAACCCAGTGTTCAACAGACAGTAATGTTTTAAGGCTTCCTTGGCCAACTTTTCATAATTCAAATACAATATTCATAAAAGCATGCTCGTAAAATATGACTAACATAACTATCCAAGATTAAAGTTCTGAGTTCAACAACCACCAAAATTTTAAGGTTTACTCGGCCAACTTTTCATTAACTAATACAATGTTCATAAAATCCTGATTCATAAAATATGACTAACATAACTAACTCACATCAAAGTTCTGAGTTCAACAAGCCCCAAAATATTTATAGTTCACTCGGCCAACTTCAGATTAATTAGAACAATACTACTTGCATATACCAGGTTCGTATGATTTCATTACCTGACTGTAACGAGAAAAAAATTTAACAAGGGCCGCTTCCACTCTACATGAGAATTAGTGATCGACGCGGGCACACGAAAAGATTTTAACCAATACAAGAAATCCACGGGACAGGAAATGAAATAAAAAGGTACTCATCTTTGCACTGCGATTGAGCTTCACAAACCATAACTATCCACCGAAAGTATGGAATTACAGGACAGTAACAACATAACCCCTGGACTTGGGGGGGGGGGGGAGGAGGCAGGGCCTAAAATATCACTCTGCCCCCGTGGTAGCCCGATCCCAGTTTGCTCACGTCAACCAATGCCAATTATCTGCAACAATAAATCACATCAGTGGCAGCCAATATTCTGTGGCACGAAATACACAATCCTAACTGCACAACTAGTTTTCAGTATCTTTCAGTGACATACTCCACAAATGAAACCAACAGAATTAAACTCCGTGACTTACTTTGGCAGTCACGGCTCTTAAAATTTGGTTAGAAAATCCCTTAAAACCACCTCTAAAATGATGGCTTAAAAGTTAGAATAGCAAGAATAATCTCGGCGCACATTTAAAGGCCAGACTAAAATAATAACAGGTAGAATGGGAAAAATTTTTCAGCGTAGCTTGGAACGCCAAACACAGACTCACGCACTACTTAGTTACACTTCTAGCTATGTGTTTAGCCATGTTTCGTATCTGTTTGGTGGGCGTCGTAACACTTCCTTAACTGCCGTAAAGGTAACAAGTGACGACACAAAATTCAGTGATAAGCAACTGGAACAATTCCAAATAGTTTTTAGCACACTGCAATATTTAGTTATCATGAATAGAAGCAACTCGACGACTCCAACTCGACGGACCTTGTCCTTCCAACCTCGAGGAAATCCCAGTCACCACGGACAGAAGATCTGCATTGTAACGGTTAAACTCGCAATAGCGGCTGGCCACGCTCCTTCATCGTGCCGACTCGGCCTCTCGCCGCGCTGCATACAAACTCAGTCTGTAACACGTCCGTATTTTATATATCCCGCTCGATCGGGATCTGATAGCAGCCCAAATAATAATTAATTAATATGACCGTGTACCTAATGGTGCTGGCAATCGAATTTGACTGCTACGGAGTTGTTACATTCCATTTTGTCCTTCTCAAATGCTGTAATAATGAAATGTCTGGTAACAAGAAGAACAACAACACAGCTTCGCTAAACAAGAACCTATATTCGTCTCAAAAAACACAAAAAGATGGAGACAGCCATTGCCTTCGTCATACACTTTTAATAACGGCTACTCTCAGCACAGGTTTCTTCGTTATTCACATTCGTCACACGCTGATACAATCACTGCAATCCAACACTGCAATCCAACACTGCAAATCCAAAATAATGCCGGCGCGGTAGACGCGAAATCAAAATAACGGCACAGAAATATCACTGATCACTCTCGTAATTATGCCTTTTCACTTTCCCGTATTAGTCTAACACAAAGGGGTTAAACCGCGGCGATGGCCACTCCCTTTGTCGGTAAAGCTGGCATTACAACAACTGCTGGCTTCCGCACAGCTCGGCCCGCCACACGGGAAACTACTCACTCAACTCTCCACTCGCTCTCGCAACACGACACACTAATCGATAGTTTGCCCTGTCGACCCGTGCCGAGTGCAAACCTACAGTAAGGGCCTACGGACCCCTTACAAGTCCCACGCCACTCCACCTCCCGCCGCGGGCACCCGCACACCAGCCACCAGCAGAGCGCGTGCACTCCATTTAAAATCCTCTGCCGTCAAAGATGTGGAGAAGACAAATAAGCATCGAAGTCGACTCAACGATCAAAAGACAATCGACGGAAACCAGCACCAGCAACGCACCAGCTCACTGGGTATTTCTCCAAATGTCTGTTCCAAATAAACATTGTGGCATAATTGTAGAGTGCAATGCTAGGGCGGCAGGTGTGTCACAACGTGCATAAAAATCATCCGCTCTGTATTGTCACATCTGATTATTTCAGCCTGCATATAGGCAACCCAGTTACAGGTTTTCAAAATGGACTGCTGCCATTGCGTCCTCCTGGGCAGCAGTAGCAGCAGCGTCTTTAATGAATTGCACTGCACACTTATATTAACGTTTTCCGTGCCACTAATGCTCCCCATACTGAGCACAGTGGGAGCTAAAACCTTGGGTCAGATGTTCTATCCAACGTACATGTAGTTTTTGCGCTCTTTTCATCTGAAATTCTGTAGGTAACTATGAATAACCCTACAATATGTGTTATATTCCTATCAAAACATTATGTTCGTAATACACTACAAGAAAACAAGTAAATAAATTAGATTTTCCTTTGGTTTATAAACAGAACTCAGATATCTGCCTGTTTGACTGCTGACTCACTACTCTCTTCTTACTTTTACAGTCATGAACGCCCTCAGTACAAATTAAATGCCAACAGTTACAGAAGGAAAGCTCAGACACATAACCACTCACCCACCAGGGAGAAACAATTAAAATTTATGGTATAATCCTAAATTGGTTGTACCAAAATAAGAGTGGAGAGATAGATGTAAATCTCCTGATACGTTCAATGGTTTTCCTGAGATCTTCTTTGCGTATGAATGAAATTCCAGTAACTGATTACCTATTCTGTATGGTCCCAACGGAATTTCCCTTGACACGTTCCAACTCGCTGGGAATTTGACGATACCAATTGGCAAATGTACGCAGTCTGTACTGCACACCTCTGTTCTGAAATGACACTTGAAACGAAAAGACAGTAAATGCCTGTTCATGATATACACAGAGCGGGAGTTTCAGTACAGTGTTCGTACTTGTACCCTAGCACGAAGTTATCGTTCTGATGCTTTCTGCAACCCTTACCTGGCTTCAAATCATATTTTTTTCAAAGCCAGCAGACAAAGTCATGGTGTCATGTGGGAGGACGCTGTAATGAAATGAAAAGGAAGTTTCATATTAATGGCCAGTTTCAACTTGTAGGTTATTATCATGAGCAAATGCGCTCATGCTTAACTGGATGACATTACACTCAATATACAACTCCATACCTAATAATGTATGTACATAGTGCTATCTTAAATTTAAGCACACTAAATAACCAAGAATCACACTCTCAGGCATAATATTTCTTATAAAAGTGTGTACCCACACTACAAAAGACTGTCTGTGTTCTGCGTGTTTTATAAACAGTTTTCTGTACTAAGAAAACTGCCCATTCCGCTCGTTACACTCATGTAGACGAACTAATAACGCAGTTTACACCTGGCGATGGAGTAAATCGTCCAATCCGTTTGTAATGGGAAAATACATTACAGGTGCTGCAGGCAACAGAGTTTTACTATTCAAATAATTTACGTTTCTGTAGTTTCGGAATACTGTCTACCATTCTTTGCATGTGTTTGTTATTCTAACAACGGCTCTCTCCGGAAAAAACGGCGTAATCTCCGGGACCACTGCACTGTCACGCGCCGACGTGCGTATTCTCGTCCGCTCATTAGAAAACACCTCTTGTCCTGGAAGCAAAATTAAAATTTTCTTTTGTAGTGATACAGCGAGCGCTGTATCACTCAGAACTTTGTCGCCCACGCGATGTACGTACTGCAAAATTATGATAAATTTCATTATTTTACTATAATAATAATTTAGTTTGGCGAAAATTACGAATCATTGTTTTTTCTGGTTACATGTATATCGCGGTGATGTGGCGAGCTCTGAAGGAAAGACTTCGCGCATCACGATTTAACACGTCGCCAGGTCCAATACCCACCTGGTCGACAGCATTCCACCGCAACGGGAAGCCTGACTCTGTATTACACTCTTGCGGCGATTATCAACTGATTATGAAATAAAAGGATGACTATTCACTGTAATACATGTCTTTATTCAGTCTCTTCTTGGCCATTGTAGAATCAAGTTAATTTTTATTGGAAGGATTCACGCTTTTTATTACATAGCCAAACGTTGTATACACTACTGGCCATTAAAATTGCTACACCAAGAAGAAATGCAGATGATAAACGGGTATTATTGGACAAATATATTATACTAGAACTGATATGTGATTACATTTTCACGCAATTTGGATCCATAGATCCTGAGAAATCAGTACCCAGAACAACCACCTCTGGCCGTAATAACGGCCTTGATACGCCTGGGCGTATGGATGGCGTGTACAGGTACACTTGCCCATGCAGCTTCAACACGATACCACATTTCATCAAGAGTAGTGACTGGCGTATTGTGACGAGCCAGTTGCTCGGCCACCATTGACCAGACGTTTCCAATTGGTGGGAGATCTGGAGAATGTGCTGGCCAGGGCAGCAGTCGAACATTTTCTGTATCCAGAAAGGCCCGTACAGGATCTGCAAAATGCGGTCGTGCAATATCCTGCTGAAATGTAGGGTTTCGAAGGGATCGAATGAAGGGTAGAGCCACGGGTGGTAACATATCTGAAATGTAACGTCCACTGTTCAAATGCCGTCAATGCGAACAAGAGGTGACCGAGACGTGTGACCAATGGCATCCCATACCATCACGCCGGGTGATACGCCAGTATGGCGATAACGAATAGACGCTTCCAATGTGCTTTCACCGCGATGTCGCCAAACACGGATGCGACCATCATGATGCTGGAAACAGAACCTGGATCCATCCGAAAAAAATGACGTTTCGTCGTTGAGTACACCATCGCAGGCGCTCCTGTCTGTGATGCAGTGTCAAGGGTAACCGCAGCCATGGTCTCTGAGCTGATAGTCCATGCGGCTGCAAACGTTCTCGAACTGTTCGTGCAGATGGTTGTTGCCTTGCAAACGTCCCCATCTGTTGACTCAGGGATCGAGACGTGGCTGCACGATCCGTTACAGCCATGCGGGTAAGATGCCTGTCATCTCGACTGATAGTGATACGAGGCCGTTGGGATCCAGCACGGCGTTCCGTATTACCCTCCAGAGCCCACCGATTAAATATTCTGCTAACAGTCATCGGATCTCGACCAACGCGAGCAGCAACGTCGCGATACGATAAACTGCAATCGCGATAGGCTACAACCCGACCTTTATCAAAGTCGGAAACGTGATGGTACGCATTTCTTACACGAGGCATCACAACGACGTTCGACCAGGCACAGTCGGTCAACTGCTGTTTGTGTATGAGAAATCGGTTGTAAACTTTCCTCATGTCAGCACGTTGTAGGTGTCGCCACCGGTGCCAACCTTGTGTGAATGCTCTGAAAAGCTAATCATTTGCATATCACAGCATCTTCTTCCTGTCGGTTAAATTTCGCGTCTGTAGCACGTCATCTTCGTGGTGTAGCATTTTAATGGCCTGTAGTGTATCAGACGAGTTGTGGTGGCGATGGGTGAGCTCATAGTCGTAGCACCATAAACTACGCTGACAAAAAGTAAAGTCATATCACCAAAAAATAATTAATGCAGAGTAATACGGAGTACGTCTGTCTAGGTAACGTATGTAAGTGATTAACATTGCCAGATCACAAGTTCATATACTTGCGGGATAAGCCACTGCAAATATGAAATGCTGGCACCGATTTAACCGCCAGAATGTTGCATGCAGGCATGCAAACGTAGCATGCATTGTGTTGCACAGGTGTCGGATACCAGTTTGTGGGATGGAGTTCGACGCCTGTTGCACTTGGTCGGTCAGTACAGCAACAGTTGAAACTGTTCGTGGATGACGCTGGAGTTGTTGTCCGATGATGTCCCACATGTGTTCGACTGGAGACACTCTGTACAGCATCTTGGGTCACAACAGCGGTAGGTGCGCCAGCGTTGTCCTGTTGCAAAACACCACCTGGAATGCCTTCATGAATGGCACAACTTGTCGAACCACCAGACTGAAGTACAGTTTTGCTGTCAGTGTGCCTAGGGTCACCATATCGTAACTCCAGGTGTGAGTCCAGCGTGTGTAGCACGCAGACAGGTTGGTTGCAGGCCCCAACTGGCATCTTTCTAATCAACACACGGTCGTCACTGGCACGGAGGCAGAACCAGCTTTCACCGGAAAATGCAAAGGACCTTCCCCCTGCTCTCGTCTGAAGTCGCAAAGGGAGGTGGTTTTAGGTCAATGGAATGCACGCTCTAGGGCGTCTGCCTCGGAACTGTCCTTGAAGTAACCGATTTGTAAGCGTTCGTTATGTCACTGTGGTGCCAACTGCTGCTCAAATTGCAGCTACAGATGCAGTTCGGTGCACCAGAGCCATGCAACGAACACGATGGTCTTCCCTCTCGGTAGTGCTATGTGGCTGTTAGGAGCCCGGTCTTCTTGGCACCATACATTCTCGTGACCACCGCTGCCAGCAGTTAGGTACAGCAGCTACATTCTGCCAATTCTTTCTGCAACATCGCAGAAGGAACACTAGCTTCTCGTAGCCCTATTACACGACCTGGTCAAACTCAGTGAAGTACCAATAATGGCATCTTTGTCCCCTTCTTGGCATCTTGACTAACATCAGTTCACCAAGTAAAGGCGCTTCAGTCTGGAACCGCGCGACCTCTACGTTCGCAGGTTCGAATCCTGCCTCGGGCATAGATGTGTATGATGTCCTTAGGTTGGTTAGGTTTAAGTAGTTCTAAGTTCTAGGGGACTGATGACCTCAGATGTTAAGTCCCATAGTGCTCAGAGCCATTTGAACGAACGAAGTACAGTCTCGAAGTTAACTAACACTCACGAGCGTTACAGAGTGTATTTAAAGCAAACCTGATTTGCATCCTCATAGCGGCACTACTGGCGTCACTCTTATGCGCCTAGAGCGGAATTTGAATAGACATGATCTTTCAAATGCAGAAACATTTTTAGACAGAATATTACACTACTGGACATTAAAATTGCTACACCACGAAGATGACATGCTACAGACGCGAAATTTAACCGACAGGAAGAAGATGATGTGATATGCAAATGATTAGCTTTTCAGAGCATTCACACAAGGTTGGCGCCGGTGGCGACACCTACAACGTGCTGACATTAGGAAAGTTTCCAACCGATTTCTCATACACAAACAGCAGTTGACCGGCCTTGCCTGGTGAAACGTTGCAGTAAAGCCTCGTGCAAGGAGGAGAAATGCGTACCTGTACCGGCCTTTCTGGACGCAGAAAATGTTCGACTGCTGCCCTGGCCAGCACATTCTCCAGATCTCCCACCAATTGAAAACGTCTGGTCAATGGATGGTGGCCGAACAACTAACTCGTCACAATACGCCAGTCACTACTCTTGATGAACTGTGGTATCGTGTTGAAGCTGCATGGGCAGGTGTACCTGTACACGCCATCCAAACTCTGTTTGACTCAATGCCCAGGCGTATCAAGGCCGTTATTACGGCCAGAGGTGGTTGTTCTGGGTACTGATTTCTCAGGATCTATGGATCCAAATTGCGTGAAAATGTAATCACATATCAGTTGTAGTATAATATATTTGTCCAATGAATACCCGTTTATCATCTGCATTTCTTCTTGGTGTAGCAATTTTAATGGCCAGTAGTGTATTACAACAAGCTGTTTTTCACGCGCTAACATAGTTACGGTACACACCGCCACGTTACTCGCTACAAATCACAGACTTCTAGTGGTAAATGGCTGCATATATCTAGACGCCAACAATAAAAATGTTAATAACATTTGTTTTATTTATAAAGTATTTCACGTAAAAAATTCTGAGACATCACTTTTCAGCACGCTCTCGTATTGGTGGTTCTGCTTCAACATAGATTTACAGGGTATTAACTAAAAAGAGAGAAAAACATTTCCTTTAGCAGATATTGCATAACAATAAACTAATGCTCGTGAACATTGGCACACTTAGTTATCAGCTCATTGTAGACAATGACCTACTATTAAGGAACATTATAAGACAAACAGGCAACCATAAAAGATGTACAAATTAATTTCAGAAACAACGCCCAGCTGGCTTCAACTAACACTAATATATTTAACCCTGCATGCCCAAGGCAAACCAAATAATACTCCTAATTTACAAATCGGCTCGAATCAAATAGCCAGTATTAGTAACATAGACAGACAGCAACTCTCATCGATGTACATAGTTTCCCTTTTTAAAATTCATGTAAGAGTATATAAATTTAATCTGAACCGGAGCGCCTAAACAACTTCAGTTAACACAGGAAAGCTGATCCTGACTTTATGCTGAATACACATTAGAGGCATAACTCTTTAAATTCATGAATTTTCCACACGGCACAAAGGCTATCGACAGCCATAAGCGTGAAGCATAACAAATTTTACGAACGTAACTACTGATAAACACATCTTAGCAACGCAGGGGACTAACAGAAGCATAAATACACAGCTTAAGAATCCAACGGCACAGCGGATAACTCCAAACAGATTCTCATACTGTCTAACACGTTAACATACTCATCAAGGAAGTCCGTATGGATCAACCATTCCAATTACATTTTGTCCGCAGCTCGTGGTCGAGCGGTAGCGTTCTCGCTTCCCACGCCCGGGTTCCCGGGTTCGATTCCCGGCGGGGTCAGGGATTTTCTCTGCCTCGTGATGACTGGGTGTTGTGTGATGTCCTTACGTTAGTTAGGTTTAAGTAGTTCTAAGTTCTAGGGGGACATGACCACAGCAGTTAAGTCCCATAGTGCTCAGAGCCATTTGAACCATTTGAATAAACGCTTTTGCTCAAAATTCTGTTCAGTTCCGGCAATTGCTTACAGCGTCCGCGTCCCACGTATTCACCAACTGCTGCCGTTGGATGTTCATCCACCCGTTATCGATCGGCAAAAAAAAAAATGGCTCTGAGCACTATGGGACTTAACTTCTCAGGTCATCAGTCCCCTAGAACTTAGAACTACTTAAACCTAACTAACCTAAGGACATCACACACATCCATGCCCGAGGCAGGACTCGAACCTGCGACCGTAGCGGTCTTGCGGTTCCAGACTGTAGCGCCTAGAACCGCTCGGCCACCCCGGCCGGCTATCGATCGGCAGCAGCCGAAGTCGTGCTGATACGGGACGGCGTTTAGTCGATCCTGCAGACCGGTGCAGGGCCCCTCTGACGCGAAGCTAAGCGATTACGTATCGAAAGCGTATAATGCTCAGTCCCCCCCCCCCCCTTCCTCCGCTTGAAGTCAAACCTAGGGGGAAAAAGCAAATTCGGTCAGAGTGCAATACCCTGATTCTTTTTTTATTTTTCTTAAATTCATTTATTTTTTTTATTGAGCTTCGCTGGCCTCGCAATCATCAGACTAATATGAACCCTATGAAGTTTACCGGTAGCTAAATTTTAAACTAGGAGACTGAACTGAGGTGAGCGTGTGGGCATCTTCAGAATATGACACGGTCCAAGAAAACGCAGCAAGAGTCTGGCAGAAATTTTTATCTGGTCACTTGCTGCGAGCCAAAAAATTCTTTACAGAAACAAGACACCAGTCCTCAACGAGGCAGGCTACCTACGGTCGTTATACCTGTGTGCCGCCTGCCTGCTGCAAAACGAATATTGTTAATCTCCTCAAGCCAGTTCCTCTTGGGGGTGTCTGGCTAAGAGGTCATTGGAGGACCAAAGGTCGGATATCGAGTGCCAGTTGATTATGCAAGATTGGTCATATATACATCCTTCTTTTTTTTAGTCTGACTGGTTTGATGCGCCCCGAAACGAATTTCTCCTCTGTCCGCCTCTTCATCTCAGAGTATCACTTGCAACTTACGTCCAATCTCTGTCTTACTCTATGGTTTTTACCCTCTCCAGGTCCCTCTAGTACCATGGAAGTTATTCCACCATATCACCAGATGTTCTACCATCCTGTCCCATTATCTTGTCAGTGTTTTTCATATACTGCTTTCCTCGCCGATTCTGCGGAGAATCTCCTCATTGCTTACCTAATCAGTCCACCTAATTTTCAACATTCTTCTGTAGCACCATATCTCTTCTTTTCCGGTTTTCCGTCAGTTTTTCCGTCAGTCCAGTTTTCACTGCCATACAATATTGTGCTCGAAACGCGCATTCTCAGAAATTTATTCCTCAAATTAAGGCGTATGTTTGAGAATAGTAGACTTCTCTTGACAAGGAGTGCCCTTTTAGCCAGTGCTAGTCTATTTCCTATGCCCTCCTTACTGCGACCGTCATGCGTTATTGTGCTGTAGAATTCCTCAAATGCGTATACTTGATGTTAAGTTTCTAGCTGTTTTCGTTTCTCCTATTTCTCATTACTTTCGTCTTTCTTCGATTCATTCTATTCAGCAGATCCTGTAATTCTTCTTCACTTTAAAGGAGGATAGCAATGCGATGGGCGAACTTATCATTGGTATCTTTTCACCTAGAGTTTTAACGCCACTCTTGAACCTTTCTTTCATTTTCATCATTGCTTCTTAGATGTGTGGGTGAAAGCCTACATCGCTGTTTAAACCATTTTTAATCCGAGTACTTCGTTGTCGGTCGTCTACTCTTATTATTCCTTCTCGGCTCTTGTACATATTGTATACTAACCGTCTCTCCCTATTGCTTACCTCTATTTCCCTCAGAATTTCGAACATGTTGAACCATTTGACACTGTCGAACGCTTTTCCACGTCGACAAATGCTATGAACGTGTTTTGCTTTTTCTTTAGTCTTGCTTCCGTTATCAACCGCAATGTCAGTGTGTTGCCTCTCTGGTGCCTTTACCTTTCCTAAAGTCAAACTGATCACCATCTAACATATTCTCAATTTTCTTTTCCAATCTTCTGTATATTATACTTGTCAGCAACGTGGAGCTGTTAAGCTGATTGTGCAATAATTCTCGCACTTGTCAGCTCTTGTAGTCTTCGAAATTGTGTGGACGCTATTTTTCCGAAAGTCAGATGGATTGTCGCCAGTCTCATACACTGTACACACCAACCCGAATAGTCATTTTGTTGCCACTTCCCCAATGATTTTAGAAATTCTGATAGAATATTATCTACCCGTTCTGCTTTGTTCGATCTCAGGTCTTGTCTTTTAAATTCTAATTCTAATACTGGATTCTCTATCCCTTCTATAGCGATTCCTCTGTCTTCAATGCTTCAAGAACAGTCTTAATCGCATTTATTATTGTTATAATACCACCAACCGGTTTCAACCCGACGTAGGGGCCATCTTCTGGGCGTTTACACCATTGGTCGACTGCTGGTGGTGCCACACCTGTCTACATAACGGCATCATATCTCTCCCCCCCCCCCCCCCCACATCCACACACCATTTGGATCAGCACCAGCCCCGCATTTATATGGATATTACACTATCAAATTTCCTTGACAAAGAAGTTTGATCAAATATTCCTCACATTTATTAGACAAAGATCCTTGACATGGTGCAAAAATGGTAATAACAACAATGACTGGAATTAGCAGTAAACGAGGCAGTTTACAGTTGCCGAATCGTAATAGAATCATCGAAAATCCTTTAACGAGCGAAATAATTTGTGACCTGACGAGTTTTAACTTAAAAAGGAACTGATGAGTATATCAGCTAGCTTGCCAAGTACTTTCTGATGCTTTCGTTTATTGTAGTCTGTTGGCTTCGGGAATTTTCTTCATGGCTTTCAGTTATTTTGTTACTTTCGAAATTAGGCACGATTTTCACATTCTTGCAAGTTAGCTGCTACTTGTTCTTATAAAAGATCTTTTGGCCTTGTCTCTGCTTCTGTGTCCAGCGTGTATCTATCAAGTTTCTCTTTTCCGGATGATGCACTTAGTCCTCTAGCATGTCTACCTGCGGAGCTTTCTTCTTCCCCTGTGTTTATACCTTAACCTACAACTAGCACACGTTCCACTACATTTAACACAAAACTTAGTTCCTATTCCGTTTCAGCTTCCATTGCTGGATCATCAGTGTTTCGTGTTGTGCTAATTTTCTGTCCTTGACAAATGACACTAGTTCTATAATTCCCTTTTCAGTGAACAAATAAACATCAGTGGTAACAACGACCTTGCCGTACTTCTTTCCTGGTCACCTTATACAAATCTGTCAGTGGAGACTATTCTAATTCGCTCTGAAGAAAATGAATAGATTCCCATCTCCCTGCGCCGGCCGAAGTGGCCGTGCGGCTAAAGGCGCTGCAGTCTGGAACCGCAAGACCGCTACGGTCGCAGGTTCGAATCCTGCCTCGGGCATGGATGTTTGTGATGTCCTTAGTTCTAAGTTCTAGGGGACTAATGACCTCAGAAGTTGAGTCCCATAGTGCTCAGAGCCATTTTTGAACCATCTCCCTGCAAAAAAAAAAAAAAAAAAAAAAAAAAAAAAAAGGAAATACAGTTTATCTCATTGCAGATATTGTAAGGTGGCAGAATAAATGGTCAGATTCGCACCTTACATGAGACCGTTACAAATCGCAATGAGAAGATGAAGATGACACCTAACGTAAATCGACAGTTATGAGAACACTTTCCTATCAATATGTAATGCAAAAAGGGATGACAGTCAATTGACGGATATTAACACACCATTCCTATACAATACATGTCTTTGAGCAGAAGGTAAAACTGGGAACATGAATCGAGTCGCTTTTAGTTTTGAAAAGCCAGCTCCACAATGACGTAGTGAAGCCGCGCTGTGGGAGCTACGCCGGCAACCACGTAAAGGGGTGGCAGAAAGGAGGACAGCGACCCTAGGCCAGGTGATTCAAGCTGCACGGCCGCCTGTAACGAGGGCATCGGTACAAGGGCAGAGAAGCGGCTTTAGAAAACTGCGTTTCGAAATTCCAACGGGAGGCGAACAAAAGCAAGTGACGCATTTTCGTCAAGTGAGTGCGACACATGGAAAGGTCAATGTACTTTAGGAGTCTAGAATGGGCACAAAACGTCCGATTGGCGGAAACCCAGTAGGAATGAGAAAAGTACTGAAGTTTCGACGCAGTTTGATAGAAGGGACGTTGCGATTGGTAGAGGGTGTTTCTACAAAATGAGAGGAACGCTCCTATAGGTCGAAAAAAGCCGTGACGTGAAAAAGGAACCCAAATGGAGGGACGCAGTTCTGCCACGAGTAGGACAAGAGAGTTGTGAGGGACTCCTCTCTGAACTGGCGTCAAGTACAGAACGGAGTGCTTAACGCTCCGTACGACCCAGAGAACTAATTGGTGTGGACACTGCGTTCACAGCGGCTGTACTACAGCTAAAATTAGCTGTAGCAACGTTTAGCTCAGACTGTGGAGAAACGGACCAGCCAAATTAGTTAATTGTTCTTGTGAGAACTGAGAGGGCCCTATAATATGCACGCTGCTCCAACCATGTACGTGTATATGGCCACATAATAAGACTAGGGCTGCGTACATGTTTTCTCGCATAACGAGAAACATAGGGAAAGTTTCTGCTGGGAAGTTTAGCATAGGCCAGATTAGTTTTGTAGAAATTTCAGTGGGAGAGAGCGGCCTTGCAGACAGCAGCACGTCGCAGCTTAAGGTAAATACCGCAAGCAGAGGCGTAAACTTTGTTGGTTCACCAGCTTGCATCCACTGTAAACTCGAGCGGCCTTGGGTAAGCTTGCACTCAAATCTGTCTCTTGATTAACCACCCACCGTAGACTTGATTGTCACTCTAAATAGTACCGAACTTTGAACCGGAATCGGACGATTTTCGTTGTACTGACCAACATCATAACGTATGTGTAGGAGCAATTTTGTAAAGAAACGTCCAATTGAAGTTTCATATTATTGTGCTTGGGATTAATGTAAAGAAACTTCCAATTAAACTTTCATAATATTGTGCTTAAGATTAATATTCTTTCAGAGGGTTAATATTTAACAGTGTTGCGTATAAACTTATTTCACTTTTTGATGTTAGCCAGATGCATTATCCATTGCGCTGTTTTTATGTAGGCGAGTTGAAAACTGTCGGAAAAGCTGTAATTTGGTGAGAAATATTGCGACATTAAACTTGTCATTTCACCTCACTCAGTTGTTCTCAATTCAAGAATAAGCAAGCAAAAACAAAACCCCCGCCTTACAACTGTAAAGCGCCTTTCCACATTCAGCGCCGGAATAAGCTCAGAAACACAACCTCCATTGCTTTCTGAATGAGCATCTCCATTCCATACACACAATACAATGGATGTTTCGCATTGCGTTTGCACATCCCAGCCGCTTGCAGCAAACAGAAGATCGCCTTCTCTGATCAAGTCTAATGCGTGGCGCTAGACTTGATCAAATAAATTGGACGTAAAATAACGTATGACAGACTTAGGAAGGTAGATGCAGACATGTGCCATCAGGCGAGTAATCTCAAGCAATTTCGCAGCACCGGCGCAGAGCCCGCGGTGTAAGCTCCGGGTAATGGACGCAGCGGGACGCGCCGTCCAGTGAATGGGGCCAAGTGCCCGGGTTACGGCGGGGCATGATTTACGGCCCAAAGGGTCAGCCGGCGAGTCGCTGGCTGTCTGCTGCGCCAAAGCGTCCGCCCAGATGGGCAATGGCCGCGAGAACCGGGACACACAGCCGGCCGTCTCTGTGAAAATGCTCTAAAAAGTGAACGCTGTAGCGCCACGGCCTTGTTTTTGTTGTAATTCCGTGGGAAGTCTTGTAAGTAGGCTGTTTAGGTTGGTAACGCCACGTAGCGCTCTGTATGAAAATCACTGGCTGTGCTGTGTGCAGTCCGTGGCTGGTTGGCATTGTTGTGATATTCGCTATTGTAGTGTTGGGCAGTTGGCTGTTAACAGCGCGTAGCGTTGCGCAGTTGGAGGTGAGCCCCCAGCAGTGGCGGATGTGGGGAGAGAGATGCCTCTATTGACAGGTCTTTGTAGAAAGCATCGCAAATACGACACGCTCAAACTGGAAAACATGATTAAACTGTGGAGCTCTTAATTTATGATATTTGCTAAAATGCCTAATGAAATGATGAGAAACATTTTACATCTATTGTCTTTCTAGTTGAGAGAGTGCTCATTTTGTTTAATATTTAGTTTCTAGCTGCACTGCAGCATTGATTAAAATAAAATTTAATAGATGTACTAATATAGTTATTTTATGCCTACAGATCAGGTAAATAATAATTTTATGATCTACTTCCAAGAAAACGAGCGAACATAAATAGACATTTCCCTTCACAGGAACTGCAGAAATAATTTTTTTACGATTTGGTAACTTGTCTGCTAGAGTAAGTTCTCGTGATGCATCACTCTAGTGTTAAGATGTGACATAGGTATTAAACATGGCCATTTTTACTGTAATATTTTTTCTGCTTGATGTAACATCCTCTTAGAAAAATTAATGAATTACTGTGCTGATAAACATGTTATTTTATTTGATTTTCAAACAACTGAGCAAAACTGAACGTACTCAGACATTCACTAAAGTGACACACAATATTTTTAGCACAACGCAATCTGACTTTCAGTAATCCTTACAAAAGAATGGCCTGACTAACAATAAGCTATACCTTTCATGAATTCTTACCTCACAAAAATCTTCGTTACTCGAACTACTGCAATACAGCGAGCGCCAATACCGCCAGCTAAATAAAAGATTCTAACTACTGAAGGCACTAACTACTGATAGGCATAGTTAGCAAATTAAAGATTTTGATAGAGAACAAACAATGTATTTACCTTAATAGAGTTCAAAAGTCATAATATATATCAGTTCATGACATCCAGTCTTACAAATTTACTGTCTGTCCAGATCATCCGCTCTCAAAACTCCGCCATCTCACTTCCCACATCCACCACTGCTGACGGCTCACCTCCAACTGCGCAACGCTACGCGCTGTTAACAGCCAACTGCCCAACACTACAATAGCAAACAACAATGCAAACCCGCCACAGACTTGATTTTCATACAGAGCGCTGCATGGCGTTACCAACCTAAACAGCCTACTTACAGTCTTCCGATTGGTTCGATCCCACCCTATCGAGGGCGGAGGCGCAGTGGTTAAGACACGGGTCCCCCATTACGAACGACGGCAGTTTTATGGAGGAGGTACGAGGGTCATTGCGTAAGTAATACTCCACTTTTTTTCGTGGAACATACACTGTGCAACATAATGACAGATCTCTTTTTCGAACCCGGCAATAGTCTCCCATTCCGACGCAAAACCTTGAAATGTGGCTCAAAGGTGTGTATCATCTTCCTCTGTAATGGTGGTAAAGCATGACGCACTGCGACGTCACCCTCAGACTCGATATCGCTTGAAACAGCACGATATGGACGCATTCGAAAAAAAAGGCTGTAAGATGCGTCATTGATGTTACGTTGCCATCAAATTTCATCATAACTCTGTCCACTGCCGCAGTGGACATATCCTGCTCTGCTGTGGTGAAGACAACCTCCCTAGAGATTGTATGTATTCTGGAGTTTGTTGTGCTTGGACATTTACTCCACTGGTACTGGGTTGAAATTTGTTTCTAGGACTATTGGAGGCATTGGACTAGTCTGAGCAGACAGGAATGACATACTGGGAGTGCTAGAAGGCTAGCGAACTTATGAGGAAGGTGTTGTAACGTCCCCTTAGAAAAATTATAAATGACGGTGCTGATAAACCCCTTACGTTATTTGATTTTCAAACAGCTGAGCAAAACTGAACGTAGTCAGACATTTCTCTCTTTACTTATTCTGATCATCACTAAACTGACACACAATATTTTTATTTAGCTCAACGCAATCTTTCAATAATACCTACTAAAGAATGGCCCTGAGTAACAATAACCTATACCTTTCATGCAATACAGCGAGCACCAATACTGCCAGCTAAATGAAAGATTCCAACTACTGAATACACTAACTACTGATAGGCATAGTTAGCAAATGAAAGATTTTGATAGAGAACAAACAGTGCATTTACCTTAATAGTGTTCAAAAGTCATTATATATATTCATGACATCCAGTCTTACAAATTTACTGTCTCTGATGGACACCCGTCGAGATCGTCCGCTCTCAAAACCTTGCCATCTCTCTGCCCACATCCGCCACTGCTGGCGGCTCACCTCCAACTGCACAACGCTACGCGCTGTTCAAATCCAACTGCCCAACACTACAATAGGAAATATGCCAACCAGCCCCAGACTGCACACAGCACAGTCAGTGATTTTCATACAGAGCGCTACGTGGCGTTAGCAACATAAAAACCTAAACAGCCTACTTATAGTGTCTTCTTCTTCTTCTTCTTCTTCTGTTAGATTCTTGACGTTACATCGATGATATAACGCCAGTCGCATTCTGTGATAACTGGATGCCTGTTTATCAGGCGTAGGTCATCCTTAGGGATGATGGCGGACAAATCGGCGATTTAGCAGCCGAATACATATGGCTTGTCGGGAAGGGAAGGTTTGGGGATATTTGATGGGGTGTAAGGAGAGGGATAGGGGCGAAATGGGAATGTTTTATCACGTATTGTTTGCGCGATCACCTCCAGCACTTGCTGCACGGTTTCCTTGTCCGGTAGCGGCCATGGCTCAGATAGAGGCGGTACTGCCTGTGATCCATCCTCCTCGTCGGTGGATGCCGGTTCTTGCGTCTCTTCCAGTGGAGCGTCGTGCGCCGGCTGGTCATCAACCTGACTTGCAGCCGTGGCAGCAGGCGGCCCCATTTCCGTGATGTCCTCTGAGAGCCCCGGCACCCCAGCAGGGGCCAGAGGGCCTTCGGTCTGCGTCGCCGCATCGACTACCTCCGGAAGGGCGGGCGTTGTTTTGGCAGCTCGCATCTCATCGCGTAGATCTGTGGGTAGGCGACGTATTTCTTCCAACTCAGCTCTCAGAGCTGCCCTCTCTTCCGCGAAGACAGAGTATGGCGGTTGCTTCGTCGGTTGCTTTCTGCAACATTTTGCAGAGGCCACCATCCTCTTCTTCTTCTCAGTGACGCTGCCCGCTTCCCCTATTTGAAAATGAGCCGTGGTAAAAATTGCTGTTTGGAAGAGCACGCCGCAGCGTTTAGTGCGAAGCAGTCGACCACCGTTTCTGGCGGTGGCGCCGCTGTGGCAATCGCAGCTTTTGTGTCTCCCTCTAGTGGGTAGAGGGAAAGGTTGCCTGTTCACGTGCATTTAAGGGGTGCTGTGAGCTCGCCAGTCAGTCCCTCATCCGTCCTATCCTCTGTTATGCCAGCGTTGCCTGGATCTCCGCCCCCACCCACTTTTAAAAGGCCCTCCAAATCCTTGAACGCCATGCGCTCCGCCTTGCCTTCCGTATCCGCCTTCCTTCCCCCACACGGCTCCTGTATGAACTGATCCCCTTCCCCCACCTCCTCCTGTTCCTCCAACATCTCTGCATCCTTTACATTGTAGGCAGGCTTGATCCCCCCCACCCTCTGGTTTCCTCCTTCCTCTCCACCCCCACCCATTGCCGCGCCTCTATCGCTGTATCCCTCCCGCTCTCCACCTCCACACACTCCATCTCCTTCATCAGGGCAATTTCCAACGCCTCGCCCTCCCGGATGACGAACTTCGCCGTGACATCTACCCTTCCTTCCAGCTATAACCTGGCCTTGTCCCCCCCTCCTCCCCAGGGCCCCCTTTTTCCTCTTCCCTCCTTCTCCCTGAGCGGATTTTCCTCCTTCCCCCCCCTCCCCTGAGACCCTGCACCCCATACTTGCCTCTTTCCTTCCCACATCCCTCCCTACCTGGCCCTCTTCAGCGTGCCCCCCGCTCATCTCCCCCATCTCTTCCCCTCCCTCCCTTCTCCTGGTCTCCCTCATCTCCTTGTGCCTGGCAGATCCTCCATTTTGATCATCGTCAGTGTGCCACATCAGTGTTGTGTTTAGTGCTGTTTCTCCTGTGTGTCAAGAGGTGTAATTTTAATTGTGTGCTGCCTTGAGGTTCGCCGTCAGTGTTTGTTATGTGCTACGCCATCCATCAATACCTTTTATGCTCCAGCCATACTGTGCCTTGTGTTCTTTTAAGTGTCGCAGTGTGCGGCTTTTTGTGTGTGCTACTTTTAAACAGTTTTTTATCTCCATTTTACAGTCACCCCGTTTTTTTGTCTATTGCCTTCCATGATGTTCCCCTTTTTTATATCTATGTTCACCATATTCTCTCCCTTGTTATTTTTAAATGTCTTCTATTGTTTGTTCTGTCTTTCGGCTGAAGAGCAGCGCATATGCTGCTCCCAGCCTGCCCCGATGGGGAGTTGAAATACAATAAAAAAAAAAAAAAACTCGCCAGTCGGGTAGTCGGTGCACTGAGTCGACAGAGTCAGTCGGAAGGCAGACACTCGCATGTTAGTAAGTCGGCTCTAAGTCTCAGCCACTGTTGAGTTGTGGCCTGAGTCGGGTTCGTCATTACTCCGCTGTTGGACGAGTTGGCAGTCAGCAGCAGGCACGCCGCACGGTGCAAGTACGCGCCGGGACCGTGTTCGATGCAGACGGAAGGCTGTTGGTCGATCGGTCGGCTGGTCGTCGGATGGCGACATGTGGTCTGCTGAGCACTGACACCAGGATCAGTCGGTAAGAGTTGGCAGCCAGCAACAGTCGGGTCCGTATGGTGTTAGTATTCGCCGGGACCACTGTCGGCGAAAGCGGGCTGCCGTTGGTCGTTTCCTCGGCCGGTCTTCTTAGTCGACGACGTCTTGGAACCTCAGGATGAACACCATTTTTCCGAGTCGGGATGTGGTTGGACCTTGTTCAAAAAAATGGCTCTGAGGACTATGGCACTTAACATCTATGGTCATCAGTCCCCTAGAACTTAGAACTACTTAAACCTAACTAACCTAAGGACAGCACACAACACCCAGCCATCACGAGGCAGAGAAAATCCCTGACCCCGCCGGGAATCGAACCCAGGCGTGGGAAGCGAGAACGCTATCGCACGACCACGAGATGCGGGCGTTGGACCTTGTTGGTTCATTGGAACTGAGCAGCGACGTAGTCTCCACAAGCTCGAAGCCAGGCTGGGGCTTTTCGAGGCAGGCACGCACTGTTGCATTTGGAGGCACTAGCTGCGAGAGCAACTCTTCGCTTTCCTGCGAAGCAGCATCCTCAAGTTAAGTAATTAGTGAATTCTTTTAAAATCTCGACTGTTACGATTTGTTCGTTATTTGTGGATTGTTGTTTCCTCAGCCCTTCACTCGTATGATAACAACAGGTGTGTGTTGTTGTCTAGAACCCGCAGCCTTCTTCCGCAGTGGTTTGACAGTTGTGACTTGTGTTTTCTGTATTCTTTTAAACTTGTCTTGAGTGGAGTTTGATGCCTTGATCTTGGTGAGCCCGAGTTAGAAGGTGTAGGTATCTCGGTTTACTCGACATCAGCTGATATTCTCTGTTGTTCTTGCAGTTGGATCTGACGGTTGAAAATCGGTCAGAGTGTCGGTCGGAGTACCTAGTATGTCTCTCGTTCCTAGCTGCCTCTGTCATGTTTGTCGGATTTATATTGTATTGTATAATTTTATATAAGATTGCATTTCATTTGCTTTTATTTAAATGGTCATTTTAGTATATAAAGTTGCCACCATACCACCGTAATTCTTAGTAGTTAAAATCAAGTTACACCTTCGGTGGCAAGTTAATATTTTAATTTTAGCGTTTTGTACCATTTCCATCCCTCCTACGGGGTGCATTGCTTATGTGCTTGTGTGAATTGTTAAAACTTTTTGTTTAAAGTAATCTGGTGTGTTGCAGATTTGCACCCGTGTAGTCTTTCAGAGGTTGTTGTGAGCGGTCGTGACTATGGCCGTGTCAAAAGGGAGCGGCAAGGTTCTCAGCCCATAAGCTCATCCACTCAAAAATTTGTTTCTTTCTGCTTCGGAATAAATTGTAACTTGATATTTAGAGGGTGCTTTCTGTTTATAATGTTTTATCTGTTTCTTTAAAAAAAAAGCGTTTTTAGGAATAAAATTTCCATTTGTTAAAAGCATTTGATTATGATTTCACCATTTACTCCCTGGCAACTACTTCCACGCTCACATAGTGTGGTTAAATGTGTTAATGTTCTTGATGAATCGCTAGTAAGTGAATGAATTCTTACGAATATTCTCTGAAAGAGTAAATTCACGGTTCAGAAAAGAGGGGCGAGACGGCTGTCTTGTCTTCATGGGCCACCTCTTCTCGTTTGGTGACCCTCTTCTACTGCATCCAGGTCTGCACGTAGTTGCAATTGCGCGAGTCAGCAGCGTGCATGCCGCCACAGTTTGCGCAAGTAGCAGTCACTCCTCTCACTTTGTTACAGTCGCGTGTGTCGTGCGCTTGCGCGCACTCCAGGCTCACAACCGTGTGGCTAGGTGCCCCATCTTTTGGCACCAGTAGCACTGATTCTTCCTCGTCCTGTTCTCCTTGTTGCCGCGGCCATCCCCAGCTTACGTGAGCAGGAGGTTGGCAACGGCAGCAATCTTGTTTCTTCCACCCTATCTGCCTACGGACATGGTGAGCGAGACGAGTGACAGCGACGATTCGACCTACAGCGAGTCGAGCAGCGGAGGCCTCTTACCCACATTTCACTCCTTCTTTTGTCGCTTCTAGCCAACAGCCTTGCCGCAGTGGTAATACCGGTTCCCGCCAGATAACCGAAGTTAAGCGATGTCGGGCTTTGCTAGCACTTCGATGGGTGACCGGTCTGCCCAGCGCTGATGGCAAGCGGGATGCACTCAGCCCTTGTGAGGCCAATTGAGGAGCTATTAGCTACTTGACTGAGACGTAGCGGCTCTGGTCACGAAAACTCACAACGGCCGGGAGAGCGGTGTGCTGACCACATGTCCTTCCATATCCGCATCCAATGATGGCTGTGGGCTGAGGATGACACGAAGGCCGGTCGGTACTATTGGGCCTTCAATACCTGCTCGCAAGAAGTTTTTTTTTTTTTTTTCAATGAACATATGGTGTGTTGTGGGGCTTTGAAATATTAATTTTTTTTTTTTACGCCTTTCCGACTTAGATCAGAACCGCGACACCCAGCACTGAAATCACGCGGTTTTCCTGTGGATGGCCGAGGAAAACGTTTCAGACACATCGCCGGTAAGAATCGACACGAAAAGGCCTCTTGGGGTGGCATAGAAAGCGTCGATTGAACGATCCCTTTCCCTGGGGCAGGCAGGGATTCCCTCACATTTCGCTGTCGAAAATCACAGTTCACAGTGCGATGAGCATCAGGACGGCACTGCTGACTGCCTCAGACTGCTTTCAACCCATCTCTAAGGAAACGCTGGCGAAGGTTTCCCACTGAACGTCACGCACCCGATTGGAGCTCAGCGCGGACGCAGTTTTTGCTCTCGCGTACAGTATGGAACCACCAGATGCCACTCAAAACCATTCGACGAAGTTTGAATATGATCCGAGGCAGCAAAGGGTGCTTATGCCTATTCAGCCCTCTTCTTTTGCGTGATCACGGGGGAGTGCAACATTAACAGAGCGGTAGAGCAGATGCGAGGCTGAATTGGAGTCGAAGTTTCTGACAGGTGCGTTTGTAACGTGCTCGACAGAGGTGCATGGGTGGCACCGAGGGTGTTGCCGAACTAGAAGTTCTTAGAGGGACCCTTTGCCGTTTTATTCACGCACATATTAATGATGCAGGAAACAAAAGAAAAATTCGGAGTAGGTATTAAAATCCATGGAGAAGAAATAAAAACTTTGAGGTTCGCCGATGACATTGTAATTCTGTCAGAGACACCAAAGGACTTGGAAGAGCAGTTGAACGGAATGGACAGTGTCTTGAAAGGAGGATATAAGATTAACATCAACAAAAGCAAAACGAGCATAATGGAATGTAGTCGAATTAAGTCGGGTAATGCTGAGGGAATTAGATTAGGAAATGAGACACTTAAAGTAGTAAAGGAGTTTTGCTATTTGGGGAGCAAAAGAACTGATGGTGGTCGAAGTAGAGAGGATATAAAATGTAGAGTGGCAGTGGAGAGGAAAGTGTTTCTGAAGAAGAGAAGTATGTTAACATCGAGTATAGATTTAAGAGTCAGGAAGTAGTTTCTGAAATTATTTGTATGGACGATAAACAGTTTGGACAAGAAGAGAATAGGAGCTTTCGAAATGTGGTGCTACAGAAGAATGCTGAAGATTAGATGGGTAGATCACATAACTAATGAGGAGGTATTGAATAGAATTGGGGAGAAGAGGAGTTTGTGGCACAACTTGATAAGAAGAAGAGACCGGTTGGTAAGACATGTTCTGAGGCATCAAGGGATCACAAATTTAGCATTGGAGGGCAGCGTGGAGGGTAAAAATCGTAGAGGGAGACCAAGAGATGAATACACTAAACAGATTCACAAGGATGTAAGTTGAAGTAAGTACTGGGAGATGAAGAAACTTGCACAGGATAGAGTAGCATGGAGAGCTGCATCAAACCAGTCTCAGAGCTGAAGACCACAAAAACAACAACAATCAATGATGCACGCCCCCATGAACGCACCACAGGATGGCGCAAATAAGAGAACTGAAAAGACGTAAGCACCATTTGCAGCCTCGGATCATGTTCAAATTTGCTTGAATAGTCTTGAATGGTTCATACTGGTTCCAGCCTGTACACGAGAGAAAAAAGAAACTGCGGTCGATCTGCACTTCAAACGGATGCGATCTCTATAGGGATGCTGCTCCGGAATCTCCGTAGAGAATGATTGAAACGTCCGAGGGTGTCAGCAGTGCCAAAAACTGCCAACAAAGTCTTCATCTTGGTCATCGCTCTGCGAACTACAGTTTTCGACAGTGAAATGTGAGGGAATCAACGCCCCAGGGACAGGTATCGTTTCCTTGACGCTCTTAATGCTTCACCCTGAGGCCTTTTCGTGTCGATTCTCAGTGGCGGGGTGGTGTGTCTGAAATGTTTTCCTCTGCCCCTCCGTAACAAAAACCGCGTGATTTCAATGCTGTTAAAAGAAGGGGTGAAATGTGTCTCAGAGAGGCTGTGATAACCTTCTCATCGTGTGACACGTCCCCGGGGGCGTTGGGCAGAATTGTGATGAAATTTTGCTGCCTATGTGACGTCACTAAGCTGCCTTACAATTCACACGAACTTCTGAACTGTGGCATTTTTTTCGCGTGTGTCGACAACTTACTGTTTGTTGTCTACATTTACATCTACATCTACATCCATACTCCATAAGCTACCTGACGGTGTGTGGCGAAGGGTACCTTGAGTACCTCTATCGGTTCTCACTTCTATTCCAGTCTCGTATCGTTCGTGGAAAGAAAGATTGTCGGTATGTCTCTGTGTGGGCTCTAATCTCTCTGATTTTATCCTCATGGTCTCTTCGCGAGATATACGTAGGCGGGAGCAATGTACTGCTTGACTCCTCGGTGAAGGTATGTTCTCGAGACTTCAAGCTGTAAGTAGGCTGTTTAGGTTTTTATGTTGATAACGCCATGGAGCGCACTATATGAAAATCACTGACTGTGCTGTGTGCAGTCTGTGGCTGGTTTCCATTGTTGGAATTTGCTGTTGTAGTGTTGGGCAGTTGGCTGTTAACAGCGCGTAGCGTTGCGCAGTTGGAGGTGAGCCGCCAGCATTGGTGGATGTGGGGAGAGAGATGGCAGAATGTTAAGAACGGACGATCTGGACGAGTGTGCGCCAGAAAGAGTAAATTTGTAATACTGGATATCATGAACTGATATATATATATATATATTATGACTTTTGAACACTATTAAGGTAAATACATCGTTTGTTCTTTATCAAAATCTTTCATTTGCTAACTACGCTATCAGTAGTTAGAACCTTTTATTCAGCTGGCAGTATTGGCGCACGCTGTATTGCAGTAGTTTGAGTAACGAAGATTTTTGTGAGGTAAGTGATTCATGAAAGATATAGGTTATTGTTAGTCAGGGTCATTCTTTTGTAGGGATTTTTGAAAGTCATATTGCGTTGCGCTAAAAATATTGTGTGTCAGTTTAAGCACAGTCATTTATAGTTTTTCTAAGGGGACGTTTCAGAGCCCGTACCGAGCTACTGAGCGTCTCTCCCGCAGAGTCTTCCACTGGAGGAGGAGGAGGAGATTAGTGTTTAACGTCCCGTCGACAACGAGGTCATTACAGACGGAGCGCAAGCTCGGGTGAGGGAAGGATGGGGAAGGAAATCGGCCGTGCCCTTTCAAAGGAACCATCCCGGCATTTTCCTAAAGCGATTTAGGGAAATCACGGAAAACCTAAATCAGGATGGCCGGAGACGGGATTGAACCGTCGTCCTCCCGAATGCGAGTCCAGTGTGCTAACCACTGCGCCACCTCGCTCGGTTCTTCCACTGGAGTTTACCTATCATCTCCGTAACGCTTTCGCGATTACTAAATGATCCTGTAACGAAGCGCGCTGCTATCGGTTGGATCTTCTCTATCTCTTCTATCAACCCTATCTGGTACGGCCGGCCGGTGTGGCCAAGCAGTTCTAGGCGCTTCAGTACGGAACCGCGCGACCGCTACGGTCGCAGGTTCGAATCCTGCCTCGGGCATGGATGTGTGTGATGTCCTTAGGTTAGTTAGGTTTAATTAGTTCTAATTTCTAGGCGACTGATGACCTCAGATGTTAAGTCCCTTAGTGCTCATTGTCAGAGCCATTTCAACCATTTTTTAAATCTGGTACGGATCACACACCGGTGAGCAGTATTCAAGCAGAGGGCGAACAAAAAGTGTACTGTAACCGGCCGGCCGGAGTGGCCATGCGGTTCTAGGCGCTACAGGCTGGAGCCGAGCGACCGCTACGGTCGCAGGTTCGAATCCTGCCTCGGGCATTGATGTGTGTGATGTCCTTAGGTTAGTTAGGTTTAATTAGTTCTAAGTTCTAGGCGACTGATGACCTCAGAAGTTAAGTCGCATAGTGCTCAGAGCCATTTGAACCATTTTGTACTGTAACCTACTTCATTTGTATTCGGATTGCATTTCCTTAGGATTCTTCCATGAATCTCAATCTGGCATCTGCTTTACCGACGATTAATTTTATATGGTCATACCATTTTATATCACTCCTAATGCCTACTCCCAGATAATTTATGAAATTAACTGCTTCCAGTTGCTGACCAGTTATATTGTAGCTAAATGATAAACGATCTTTCTTTCTATGTATTCGCTGCACATTACACTTGTCTACATTGCGATTCAATTGCCATTCCCTGCACCATGCGTCAATTCGTTGCAGATCCTCCTGCATTTCAGTACAATTTTCCATTGTTACAACCTCTCGATGTACTACAGCATCATCCGCAAAAAGCCTCAGTTAACTTCCGATGTTATGCACAAGGTCATTTATATATATTGCGAATAGCAACGGTCCTACGACACTCCCCTGCGGTACACCTGAAATCATCTTGCTTCGGAAGACTTCTCTCCTTTGAGAATGACAAGCTGCGTTCTGTTATCTAGGAACTCTTCAATCAAATCACACAATTGGTCTGATAGTCCATATGCTCTTACTTTGTTTATTAAACGCCTGTGGGGAACTGTATCAAACGCCTTGTGGAAGTCAAGAAATACGGCATCTGCCTGGGAACCCGTGTCAATGGCCCTCTGAGTCTCGTGGACGAATAGCGAGAGCTAGGTTTCACACGATCGTCTTTTTCGAAACTCATGCTGATTCCTACAGAGTAGATTTCTAGTCTCCAGAAAAGTCATTATACTCGGACATAATACGTGTTCCAAAATTCTAGAACTGATCGACGTTAGAGATATAGGTCTATAGTTCTGCACATCTGTTCGACATCCTTTCTTGAATACGGGGATGACCTGTGCCCTTCTTCCAATCCTTTGGAACGCTACGCTCTTCGAGAGACCTACGGTACACCGCTGCGAGAAGGGGGGCAAGTTCCTTGGCGTACTCTGTGTAAAATCGAACTGGTATCCCATCAGGTCCAGCGGCCTTTCCTCTTTTGAGCGATTTTAATAGTTTTTCTATCCCTCTGTATCTATTTCGATATCTACCATTTTTTCATCTGTGCGACAATCTAGAGAAGGAACTACAGTGCAGTCTTCCTCTGTGAAACAGCTTTGGAAAAAGACATTTAATATTTCGGTCTTTAGTCTGTCATCCTCTGTTTCAGTACCATTTTGGTCACAGAGTGTCTGGACATTTTATTTTGATCCACCTACCACTTTGACATAAGACCAAATTTTCTTTGGATTTTCTGCCAAGTCAGTACATAGAACTTTACTTTCGAATTCACTGAACGCCCCTCGCATAGCCCTCCTCACACTACATTTCGCTTCGTGTAATTTTTGTTTGTCTCCAAGGCTTTGGCTATGTGGCGCAGTGCGCCACGCTATTAGAACGTTACAGAGGAAGAGGGGACACACCTTTGTGCCAAATTACACTTACGCGTCACAATGGGAGGCAGTTATGAAGTTTCGAAAAACTGATCCTTTAATCCTGTTGCGCAATGTATTTATTCTTATGAGTAAGAATTTGGCGAAAGTGAAGGTCAAAATTTCTTTTACAAGTACTCTTTTTCTACGTAGACTCCCTCAAGTTCTATGGCTTTACGCTTCCAATGTGTAAGAGCATGTGTTCCCTGTTCGTAAAAGCCCTTGTCCTCATGTACATCTTCCAAGTGGTTCAAATGGTTCAAATGGCTCTAAGCACTATGGGACTTAACATCTGAGGTCATCAGTCCCCTAGACTTAGAACTACATAAATCTGACTAACCTAAGGGTATCACACACATCCACGCCCGAGGCAGGATTCGAACCTGCGACCGTAGCAGGAGCGTGGTTCCGGACTGAAGCGCCTAGAACCGCTCGACCGCTGCGACCGGCTCTTCCAAGTGGCTCGAACAGAGGGGAATCCGGGGGCGCCAGACCTGCGCTATGTGTTAGATTACGCAGTGATGTCGATCCTAGTTTGACGATGAGTTCCCAGCTTCTGAGACTTGCGGGTGGAAGAGCATTGTCTTGTTAGAGCAATGTTTCTTTTTGATTCTTACTAGGCCGAACCCTTTGGAAACAGTTCTCAAGTCTCCACATTGTTGTTGTTGTGGTCTTCAGTCCTGAGACTGGTTTGATGCAGCTCTCCATGCTACTCTATCCTGTGCAAGCTTCTTCATCTCCCAGTATCTACTGCAACCTACATCCTTCTGAATCTGCTTAGTGTATTCATCTCTTGGTCTCCCTCTACGATTTTTACCCTCCACACTGCCCTCCAATGCTAAATTTGTGATCCCTTGATGCCTCAAAACATGTCCTACCAACCGATCCCTTCTTCTAGTCAAGTTGTGTTACAAACTTCTCCCCAATCCTATTCAATACCTCCTCATTAGTTACGTGATCTACCCACCTTATCTTCAGCATTCTTCTGTAGCACCACATTTCGAAAGCTTCTATTCTCTTCTTGTCCAAACTAGTTATCGTCCATGTTTCACTTCCATACATGGCTACACTCCATACAAATACTTTCAGAAATGACTTCCTGACACTTAAATCTATACTCGATGTTAACAAATTCCTCTTCTTGAGAAACGCTTTCCTTGCCATTGCCAGTCTACATTTTATATCCTCTCTACTTCGACCATCATCAGTTATTTTACTCCCTAAATAGCAAAACTCCTTTACTACTTTAAGTGTCTCATTTCCTAATCTAATTCCCTCAGCATCACCCGACTTAATTTGACTACATTCCATTATCCTCGTTTTGCTTTTGTTGATGTTCATCTTATATCCTCCTTTCAAGACACTGTCCAATCCGTTCAACTGCTCTTCCAAGTCCTTTGCTGTCTCTGACAGAATTACAATGTCATCGGCGAACCTCAAAGTTTTTATTTCTTCTCCATGAATTTTAATACCTACTCCGAATTTTTCTTTTGTTTCCTTTACTGCTTGCTCAATATACAGATTGAATAACATCGGGGAGAGGCTACAACCCTGTCTTACTCCCTTCCCAACCACTGCTTCCCTTTCATGCCCCTCGACTCTTATAACTGCCATCTGGTTTCTGTACAAACTGTAAATAGCCTTTCGCTCCCTGTATTTTACCCCTGCCACCTTCAGAATTTGAAAGAGAGTATTCCAGTTAACATTGTCAAAAGGTTTCTCTAAATCTACAAATGCTAGAAACGTGGGTTTGCCTTTTCTTAATCTTTCTTCTAAGGTAAGTTGTAAGGTCAGTATTGCCTCACGTGTTCCAACATTTCTACGGAATCCAAACTGATCTTCCCCGAGGTCGGCTTCTACCAGTTTTTCCATTCGTCTGTAAAGAATTCGCGTTAGTATTTTGCAGCTGTGACTTATTAAACTGATAGTTCGGTAATTTTCACATCTGTCAACACCTGCTTTCTTTGGGATTGGAATTATTATATTCTTCTTGAAGTCTGAGGGTATTTCTCCTGTCTCATACATCGTGCTCACCAGATGGTAGAGTTTTGTCATGACTGGCTCTCCCGAGGCCATCAGTAGTTCAAATGGAATGTTGTCTACTCCCGGGGCCTTGTTTCGACTCAGGTCTTTCAGTGCTCTGTCAAACTCTTCACGCAGTATCTTATCTCCCATTTCGTCTTCATCTACATCCTCTTCCATTTCCATAATATTGTCCTCAAGTACATCGCCCTTGTATAAACCCTCTATATACTCCTTCCACCTTTCTGCCTTCCCTTCTTTGCTTAGAACTGGGTTGCCATCTGAGCTCTTGATATTCATACAAGTGGTTCTCTTCTCTCCAAAGGTCTCTTTAATTTTCCTGTAGGCAGTATCTATCTTACCCCTAGTGAGACAAGCCTCTACATCCTTACATTTGTCCTCTAGCCATCCCTGTTTAGCCATTTTGCACTTCCTGTCAATATTATTTTTGAGACGTTTGTATTCCTTTTTGCCTGCTTCATTTACTGCATTTTTATATTTTCTCCTTTCATCAATTAAATTCAATATTTCTTCTGTTACCCAAGGATTTCTATTAGCCCCCGTCTTTTTACCTACTTGATCCTCTGCTGCCTTCACTACTTCATCCCTCAGAGCTACCCATTCTTCTTCTACTGTATTTCTTTCCCCCATTCCTGTCAATCGTTCCCTTATGCTCTTCCTGAAACTCTCTACAACCTCTGGTTCTTTCAGTTTATCCAGGTCCCATCTCCTTAAATTCCCACCTTTTTGCAGTTTCTTCAGTTTCAATCTGCAGTTCATAACCAATAGATTGTGGTCAGAATCCACATCTCCCCCAGGAAATGTCTTACAATTTAAAACCTGGTTCCTAAATCTCTGTCTTACCATTATATAATCTATCTGATACCTTCTAGTATCTCCAGGATTCTTCCAGGTATACAACCTTCTTTTATGATTCTTGAACCAAGTGTTGGCTATGATTAAGTTATGCTCTGTGCAAAATTCTACAAGGCGGCTTCCTCTTTCATTCCTTCCCCCCAATCCATATTCACCTACTATGTTTCCTTCTCTCCCTTTTCCAACTGACGAATTCCAGTCACCCATGACTATTAAATTTTCGTCTCCCTTCACTACCTGAATAATTTCTTTTATCTCGTCATACATTTCATCTATTTCTTCATCATCTGCAGAGGTAGTTGGCATATAAACTTGTACTACTGTAGTAGGCATGGGCTTTGTGTCTATCTTGGCCACAATAATGCGTTCACTATGCTGTTTGTAGTAGCTAACCCGCACTCCTATTTTTTTATTCATTATTAAACCTACTCCTGCATTACCCCTATTTGATTTTGTATTTATAACCCTGTAATCACCTGACCAAAAGTCTTGTTCCTCCTGCCACCGAACTTCACTAATTCCCACTATATCTAACTTTAACCTATCCATTTCCCTTTTTAAATTTTCTAACCTACCTGCCCGATTAAGGGATCTGACATTCCACGCTCCGATCCGTAGAACGCCAGTTTTCTTTCTCTTGATAACGACATCCTCCTGAGTAGTCCCCGCCCGGAGATCCGAATGGGGGACTATTTTACCTCCGGAATATTTTACCCAAGAGGACGCCATCATCATTTAATCATACAGTAGAGCTGCATGTCCTCGGGAAAAATTACGGCTGTAGTTTCCCCTTGCTTTCAGCCGTTCGCAGTACCAGCACAGCAAGGCCGTTTTGGTTAATGTTACAAGGCCAGATCAGTCAATCATCCAGACTGTTGCCCCTGCAACTACTGAAAAGGCTGCTGCCCCTCTTCAGGAACCACATGTTTGTCTGGCCTCTCAACAGATACCCCTCCGTTGTGGTTGCACCTACGGTACGGCCATCTGTATCGCTGAGGCACGCAAGCCTCCCCACCAACGGCAAGGTCCATGGTTCATGGGGTGAGTCTCCACATACGCCTTAACAATCAACGGCTGACTCTTTTGGCAACATATCCACGATGATGATACAATACGTTTGCCACATGACTTTGCCAGCAGGTGGAGCTGCTTTGAATTTCTTCTTTGTTGGTGATTGAGCTGGTGCCTCTTCCAACAGTTACATTTTCGTTTCTGGCTCGAAGCGATGCACCCATATTTCGTCACCTGTAACGAGCAGTGACAAAGGTCTCCCCATTGGCTCCAACATTTCTGATGAAATGGTTTTTCTGTGAATCTTGTGGACTGTTGCGAGCATTTGTGGAACCCATTTTGAGCACACTTTTAAGCATCCAAAAGCCTAGGTCATTGCATACACACAATTGCAACACACTTCCCCCCCCCCCCTCCCCCTTTGAGAGCTCGCGATGTGCCATGTTGGCAGTGGCTGTGACAGGACATCCCCAAATGTGGCCGATCACGGAGTTGTTTTCTGCAGCTCCTGAGCCGGCCGCTGTGGCCGAGCGGTTCTCGGCGCTTCTGTACGGAACCGCGCTGCTGCTACGATCGCAGGATCGCATTCTGCCTCGGGCATATATGTGTGTGATGTTCTTAGGTTAGTTAGGTTTAAATAGTTCTTAGTCTAGGAGACTGATGACCTCAAATGTTAAGTCCCATAGTGTTTAGAGCTATTTGAACCATTTTTGCAGTTTCTGACGCTTTCTCTCTCTTTGTCCATCGTCCACCAGTACACCTATCGAACTGAATCATTACCACACAAACGTTAATGGATGTGCTCCACAGTTTCTTTTTGCGCAACGAATACTTGAATTATAGCACCTTCCTTTCGTCAACAATACTGTGATGGTTCACTGCGGCTCTCCCATCTAACGGAATTGTTCGATACTTCTCACACATGCAGAAGAAATATCGAATTTGAAGCACCTAGAACAACTTCTTTGATAGGGTGATCCCTATTAACGTTTAAAAACACCCCAGAGCAACGTAGATAATGTTAAGACAAGTAATTCAGTGTAAGACACATGGGTTCGTAAATGTCGGGAAGTACCTCAAAAGTAGACGGCAAACGCTGAACGTGTGACGTTACCAGGTGACGTACCTCGCCGCATGTGCGGCGACTGGGCTTGACGATGCTACTCTTGCCGGTAAGGGATAGTGCTATACATCGATCTGCTAGGCTACTCTTCAAACATTATTTGTAAATGTGATCTGTTGTAAACGTAGAAGTTATAAAATTATTGTCCTAGCTGTAACCAAGCAACAGCTGTTCTTATTTATGTTTCTCTTTGTTTGTTGACAAGAAGACGAAGGTCGTCTACTGGTAACGATGCAATTCGGAGGCTTATACTCATTTGCTTGTGACGCAATATGACGGGTTTTTGATGTACTGTACTTTGTAGTAAACCAGTGGAGACAACGAGACCAGTAAACAAAGAAGAATATTACCTCAATGTAAATGCATAAATGTCCAACACAATGAAACGAAAACAATACTGCCTGCCAGATGCAAGACTCGAGCCCTGATCGCACGCGATAAAGTGTGAACCAGACCGAGTACTTGCCTTCGGTTGGGATTACCAGGTGCGGCGAGGCACGTGATCTGGTGACCCTCACATGTTCAACACTTGTCATCCAATTTTGCCATATTTTCCTACATTTGCCGCCCGATGTGTCTTATATAAAATTACTTGTATCTACATCTACGTCGCTTCGGGGATTTTTGAACGTTAATAAGAATCGCCCTGTATACAGGGCGGGTGGAAAGTACTCTTTACTTAAATTCTGAATTTCTGTTCCTGTGGTGGGTAGATAACGATGAAATTTTTCCTCTTTTGCACACTTTTTCATTTTTTTCAGATCCTGTGGAGCTTTTGATGTTCCTTTGAACCCATAGAGGTGTCGGGAAGATGGAGCATTGAACATAGAGGCCAAGTAGTAGCAAGATTTAAGATGTGGCAGTGTGTAATTGACGTTCAAAGGTGGTAGAGAGGTTAATATGGCAAGCAAGCACTTCTAGCTGAAAAAACAATTCAATATGGCAAGCAAGCACTTCTAGCTGAAAAAACAATTAAAAATTGTCACAGAAAATTAGTGACTACGTGTTGAATTTTATGAAGCATTCCACTTCTTGCATGGAGGTCATGCGCACTTGTTTCAAAAATATTCTGACGAGTGATGACGCTGTGTTTCGCGTAAGGAGGTTCGCTAATCGCAGTAGTAGCCATTGTTGAGCAAAAGGTGACCCCAAAAGATCGTTGAAAAATCAAGGCGTAAACTGAAAGTGGTAGTGTGGTGTGGATCAACTTGTTCCTGCGGCCGGCCGTGGTGGCCGAGCGGTTCTAGGCGCTTCAGTCTGGAAGCGAGCAACCGCCACGGTCGCAGTTTCGAATCCTGCCTCGGGCATGGATGTGTGTGATGTCCTTAGGTTAGTTAGGTTTAAGCAGTTCTAAGTTCTAGGGGACTGATGACCTCAGATGTTTAGTCCCATAGTGCTCAGAGCCATTTGAACATTTTTTTTTTTTTTTTTGTTCCTGCGTTACTGGACCCTATCTGTTGAGAGATACTACGAATGCTGCAAGAACTTGGAAATGTTAGAAAATTTTGTATGGCCTACAATTTCCAAATGCAGGATGGAGCTCCCCCTCATTATGCCTTGCCTGTAAGACAGTGGCTTGATGAACGCTTGTAGGACGCTGGATACATCGTCAAGGTGATACAGAATGGCCAGCGCGAAGTCCAGACCTCACTCCATGCGATTTCTCTTTATGTTTCTTGGCTAAGGAAGAACTATAGCGCAGTAAACCACAAAATCTTGGGGTACTTGAGAATAAGATCCCTGAGGTCATAAGTGGTGTTCCTGCTCAGTTATTCGTTTAAAACAGTGTCTAAAAAGTACAGGAGCACACACTGAGTCGTAACTTTTGGAAAGATAATGGTACATATGTACAACTGTACAAACAATTTAGTCTATACCTACAATATTTTGATAAGGAATAAATTTTAAAAATAGGGAGGTACTTTCTACCCACCATGTTTATTATTGGCTATAAAGAAAATGGAATAGTGTTTATCGAACGGTCCTTGTAGATACTTGCTTAGAATCACGCTGCCACAACGTTAGACACGGATTGCTAGCTCGGACTGAGGAAGGTTTTTTTTTTTTTTTTTGGTCATCAGTCTACTGACTGGTTTGATGCGGCCCGCCACGAATTCCTTTCCTGTGCTAACCTCTTCATCTCAGAGTAGCACTTGCAACCTACGTCCTCAATTATTTGCTTGACGTATTTCAATCTCTGTCTTCCTCTACAGTTTTTGCCCTCTACAGCTCTCTCTAGTACTATGGAAGTCATTCCCTCATGTCTTGCAGATGTCCTATCATCCTGTCCCTTCTCCTTATCAGTGTTTTCCACATATTCCTTTCCTCTCCGATTCTGCGTAGAACCTCTTCATTCCTTATCTTATCAGTCCACCTAATTTTCAACATTCGTCTATAGCACCGCATCTCAAATGCTTCGATTCTCTTCGGTTCCGGTTTTCCCACAGTCCATGTTTCACTGCCACACAATGCTGTACTCCTGACGTACATCCTCAGAAATTTCTTCGCCAAATTAAGGCCGGTATTTGATATTAGTAGACTTCTCTTGGCCAGAAATGCCTTTTTTGCCATAGCGAGTCTGCTTTTGATGTCCTCCTTGCTCCGTCCGTCATTGTTTATTTTACTGCCTAGGTAGCAGAATTCCTTAACTTTATTCACTTCGTGACCATCAAACCTGATGTTAAGTTTCTAGCTGTTCTCCTTTCTACTACTTCTCATTACCTTCGTCTTTCTCCGATTTACTTTCAAACCATACTGTGTACTCATTAGACTGTTCATTCCGTTCAGCAGATCATTTAATTCTTCTTCACTTTCACTAAGGATAGCAATGTCATCAGCGAATCGTATCATTGATATCCTTTTACCTTGTATTTTAATTCCACTCCTGAACCTTTCTTTTATTTCCATCATTGCTTCCTCAATGTACAGATTGAAGAGTAGGGGCGAAAGGCTACAGCCTTGTCTTACACCCTTCTTAATACGAGCACTTCGTTCTTGATCGTCCACTCTTATTATTCCCTCTTGGTTGTTGTACATATTGTATATGACCCGTCTCTCCCTATAGCTTACCCCTACTTTTTTCAGAATCTCGAACAGCTTGCACCATTTTATATTGTCGAACGCTTTTTCCAGGCCGACAAATCCTATGAAAGTATCTTGATTTTTCTTTAGCCTTGCTTCCATAATTAGCCGTTACGTCAGAATTGCCTCTCTCGTCCCTTTACTTTTCCTAAAGCCTAACTGATCGTCACCTAGCGCATTCTCAATTTTCTTTTTCATTCTTCTGTATATTATTCTTGTAAGCAGCTTCGATGCATGAGCTGTTAAGCTGATTGTGCGATAATTCTCGCACTTGTCAGCTCTTGCCGTCTTCGGAATTGTGTGGATGATGCTTTTCCGAAAGTTAGATGGTATATCGCCAGACTCATATATTCTACACACCAACGTGAATAGTCGATTTGTTGCCACTTCCCCCAATAATTTTAGAAATTCTGATGGAATGTTATCTATCCCTTCTGCCTTATTTGACCGTAAGTCCTCCAAAGCTCTTTTAAATTCCGATTCTAATACTGGATCCCCTATCTCTTCTAAATCGACTCCTGTTTCTTCTTCTATGACATCAGACAAATCTTCACCCTCATAGAGGCTTTCAGTGTGTTATTTCCAACTATCTGCTCTCTCCTCTGCATTTAACAGTGGAATTCCCGTTGCACTCTTAATGTTACCACCGTTGCTTTTAATGTCACCAAAGTTTGTTTTGACTTTCCTGTATGCTGAGTCTGTCCTTCCGACAATCATATCTTTTTCGATGTCTTCACATTTTTCCTGCAGCCATTTCGTCTTAGCTTCCCTGCACTTCCTATTTATTTCATTCCTCAGCGATTTGTATTTCTGTATTCCTGATTTTCCCGGAACATGTTTGTACTTCCTCCTTTCATCAATCAACTGAAGTATTTCTTCTGTTACCCATGGTTTCTTCGCAGCTACCTTCTTTGTACCTGTCTTTTCCTTCCCAACTTCTGTGACGGCTCTTTTTAGATATGTCCATTCCTCTTCAACTGTACTGCCTACTGCGCTATTCCTTATTGCTGTATCTATAGCGTTAGAGAACTTCAAACGTATCTCGTCATTCCTTAGTACTTCCGTATCCCACTTCTTTGCGTATTGATTCTTCCTGACTAATGTCTTGAACTTCAGCCTACTCTTCATCACTACTATCTTGTGATCTGAGTCTATATCTGCTCCTGGGTACGCCTTACAATCCAGTATCTGATTTCGGAATGTCTGTCTGACCATGATGTAATCTAATTGAAATCTTCCCGTATCTCCCGGCCTTTTCCAAGTATACCTCCTCCTCTTGTGATTCTTGAACAGGGTATTCGCTATTACTAGCTGAAACTTGTTACAGAACTCAATTAGTCTTTCTCCTCTTTCATTCCTTGTCCCAAGCCCATATTCTCCTGTAACCTTTTCTTCTACTCCTTCCCCTACAACTGCATTCCAGTCGCCCATGACTATTAGATTTTCGTCCCCCTTTACATACTGCATTACCCTTTCAATATCCTCATACACTTTCTCTATCTGTTCATCTTAAGCTTGCGACGTTGGCATGTATACCTGAACTATCGTTGTCGGTGTTGGTCTGCTGTCGATTCTGATTAGAACAACCCGATCATTGAACTGTTCACAATAACACACCCTCTGCCCTACCTTCCTATTCACAACGAATCCTACACCTGTTATACCATTTTCTGCTGCTGTTGATATTACCCGATACTCATCTGACCAGAAATCCTTGTCTTCCTTCCACTTCACTTCACTGACCCCTTCTATATCTAGATTGAGCCTTTGCATTTCCCTTTTCAGATTTTCTAGTTTCCCTACCACGTTCAAGCTTCTGACATTCCGCGCCCCGACTCGTAGAATGTTATCCTTTCGCTGATTATTCAGTCTTTTCCTCATGGTAACCTCCCCCTTGGCAGTCCCATCCCGGAGATCCGAATAGGGCACTATTCCGGAATCTTTTGCCAATGGAGAGATCATCATGACACTTCTTCAATTACAGGCCACATGTCCTGTGGATACACGTTACGTGTCTTTAATGCAGTGGTTTCCATTGCCTTCTGTATCCTCATGCCGTTGATCATTGCTGATTCTTCCGCCTTTATGGGCAATTTCCCACCCCTAGGACAAGAGAGTGCCCTGAACCTCTATCCGCTCCTCCGCCCTCTTTGACAAGGCCGTTGGCAGAATGATGCTGACTTCTTATGCCGGAAGTCTTCGGCCACCAATGCTGATTATTTATCAAAATTAAGGCAGTGGCGGGGATCGAACCCGGGATCGAAGACGTTTTTGATTATGAATCAAAGACGCATCCCCTAGACCACGGGTACTGAGGAAGGTATGAGAAGGAAATTAGCCATTAATTGTTCAGAGGAACCGTCCTGTCCTTTTTCCTTAAGTGATTTAGGCAAGCCACGGAAAACCTAGATGGTGGGAAGGGGATTTGAACCACCGTCCTCCAGAAATATGAGTCCAGTGTGCTAACGACGGCGCCTCATCGCTCGATGACGTTTCAGACCTCTGTCCAGCCACGCAGATTTAGGTCTTCTGTGCTTTCCCTAAATCGCTTAATGCAAATGCCGGGATGGTCACTTTGAAGCGCGCCTGGGAAATTTCCTACCCTCTTCTCCCCCAGACCGAGCTATTGCTCTATCTCTGATAATTTAGCCGTCGACGTTAAACCCTAAACTTTCACACACACAAAGAATAGCAGCATGAGTGCTCACAGGTCGGTTTTACCCACTGGAGGGCGTCTCAGAAATGTTGAACTAACTCAACTTGCTTATAGATAGACAGCAACGACCGCGTGGAAATCTACTTACAGATTGTTAGGAACCATGGAGATTAGGTTAGCCCTACCACAGCGTTTACAAAAGCATTTCAGCAGTCATTCTTCCAGCGCTCGCAGTACATATGGAATGGGACGTCACGCTAATAGACTGACGGAAATAGAATGTGTTGAAAGGAACCCGCTATGTGACAGTAACAGCGTATAATTAAATTTTTATGTGATATTTTAGTACCCGTATCTAATTAACACAAGTGCGAGCATAGGAAGGACTTTCCATGTTTTGTAATCATTTATTCCTCGCGCTAATTCCGGCTTTATTTTTCAACGAGAAAAGCCGCTCGGGATTAGCCGCTGCAGTCATGGTCTGTGCGGCTGGTCCCGGCGGAGGTTCGAGTCCTCCCTCGGGCATGGTTGTGTGTGTTTGTCCTTAGGCTAATTTAGATTAAGTAGTGTGTAAGCTTAGGGACTGATGACCTTAGCAGTTATGTCTCACAAGATTTCACACACATTTCAACATTTTTTTTCAACGAGAAAAACTCTCCATCTTTACCGACTTTTAACATAAAAATATTAATAATAAATATATGTCTATGTAACAAATACTAAGAATAAGAAAAACTATGAGTATATAATGTCATGGAATTTCTGTATAAATGAGTGATAAAGGCTTGGATGAATAAAATGATAACTCTGGTGTCAGCTCTCGAACCTACTAGATGCTTTCGTACGAAGCTCCTTGTGAACGCACGATTTCGTTAATTGTACGTAAGTTTTTCGGAATATATGTATGAAAAGTATTTGTCCTTGTAATCACATTTCATACCTCTCTCTCCATGTGAATATAATGAAGTGGAAATAATTAATTATCGCTAGAATTCAAGTTTTATCGTTGGTCATCAGCCATTCTTTTGTCGTAATGGCGCATCAGCCATTACGTGAAATATAATTAATCAAACGATTTACCGGCTTCACCCACGAGATAACAGGGAAAAAATACTTTAAATATTTTTGCTATCAGAAAAATAAATATTTTTTTTGTTGGAATGTTTCCATTAAATATACAGGACGAACATAAAGATAACAAGTAATAAACCGAGGCTCAGGCTTGCTTATGAATAAATCGCTGACTGGTAATAATCTCTGCCTAAATATTATTCAAATCATAATTAACACTATAAAAGGCCAGTGTTTAACAAAGAATTTACATAATATTGAGAATAACAGCGCAGTTGTAAGTAGGCTGTTTATGTTTTCTTTATGTAAGTTTGATGTTTATGTTTTCTTATTGGCAACGTTACGTAGCGCTCTCTGTATGAAAATCACTGGCTGTGCTGTGTGCAGTATGTGGCTAGTTTGCATTGTTGCCTGCCATTGTTGTCATGAACTGCTATAGCTGGATGTGAACAGCAGATACCGTTGGGCAGTTGGAGGTGAGCCGCCAGCAGTGGTGGACGTGTGGAGAGAGATGGCGGAGTTTTGATAATCTGTAAGACTGAATGTCAATTATGAATATTAAGGTAAATACATTGTTTGTTCTCTATTAATATCTTTCATTTGCTAACTATCCCTATCAGTAGTTAGTACCTTCAGTAGTTTGAATCTTTTATTTAGCTGGCAGTAGTGGCGCTCGCTGTTTTGCAGTAGCTTGAGTAGCGAAGATTTTTGTGAGGTAAGTGATTTGTAAAAGGTATAGGTTAAAGTTAGTCAGGGCCATTGTTTTGTAGGGGTTATTGAAAGTCAGATTGCGTTGCGCTAAATAATATTGTGTGTCAGGTTAAGCACAGGCTTGTATAATTGTTCTAAGTGGACGTTTCACATGTAAAAAGTTGTTCTAAGGGGCTGTATGGGTTTGACAGGTATTGATTCTTGTGCAACATGTCTTCAAAATATTTGACAAGACTGGAAAATTCAGATTGTTCAAAGTGTTTCATCATCATGATGCTATGTTTTACGCGATCTTGTGTGGCTTGAGACCAATATGCTGAGAGGAAGGCATGGTAAAATTCTCCTTCACTGTGGCAATCGTGAATGACCGATCGCATTCTTACAGCTGGTTCATTCTCTAAGTAGCCACACATAAATTCTAATCTGTGCTCCAATGACCAGTTGGGAGGAAAACAATGAGAGAATTGATGGAGCCATGCTTGTGGATGAATGTCGTTGCCAGAATTCTTGAATGTTTTGAATTTACGTGTAGTAATGAACAGCTTATAGTCAAAATCATCATGTCGGCGAGTCACATATCGGTCATTGTTACGTCGTTTCGGCGGTTCCATCTCAAAATTCGGTGTACCTTGCCAATTTCTTTCATAATTACCGAAATGCCCTGTGCTATTATTTTGTGGCTTTTCCGTATTTCTAAGTTCCTCTTCCCGTGTTGGAGCGCGAGTATCCTCTGAAATATGTAATTCTTGTATTACCTGTGTCAACTGATCTTGTACTTCCCGGATTTCTCTTTTGTACTGTGTATTGATTTGATTTTGATTTTGTTTGAATTTTCTAATTTGTTCTTAGTCTTCTGTGTCAGTGAAGGCTACGGGTCTTGTGTCATTCAGATCATCATCTACCTTTGTAGATAAGTTAGTGACCTGATCCGAAAGTTCGGCTACTTTCTCCGATAGTGAACACATTTCCTCAGTGTGTTTTTCTGAACCAAGTTTCAGAGTGTCCATTTGTGTTGAAATCGAATCTACTGTGTTCTTTAAGTTTTCCTGAGTTTTTGCCAGTTGCGTAACCGAATCGGTAGATGCAACTGAGTCAATTTTAGCCCACAAGGTCTCATGATTTTCATGAACAATGGTTTGCAGCTCTTTTATGGCTGCTTCGTGATTCTGTAATACATTCTCATGACGCGAAAAAATAGGTTGGAAATGCTCACAAATTTGTGTTTTTACGTCCTTACAGACTTTCTGACATTTCGATTCTATTTTATGTAACTCAGTAGTTAAATCTTCACGTGTTTGTTCAAGCATATGTTCCACTGAGTCTAACTTTTGAAGCTTTTGTTCCATTGTGTCTAACTTTAGAAGATTTTGTTCCATTGTGTCTAACTTTTGAAGATTTTGTCCCATCTGTCTCTGATTTTGTTCCATTTGTTGCATTAATTGCAATAATAATGTATTAGTGTCTGGAATCTGTTTCTCTATGCTTTTTGGCAGTGCGTTTTCACCGGCAGCATTCACATTTTGACAAGCAGAAAATGTGTCTTGACTCATTTGAGAAAACGGTGAGGACGCAAAACCTGAATCTACAGTATTTGCAAAATTGTGTCCTGTCATTTCGGATTCCTGAGGCGAGCTGTTGCCGACCGATCGATCGATAATGCTTCCCTGTTCACTACCTGTTTCACTGCCTACGCCATTGTCTGACGCCCGCTCCATTTCCCTATGCACAGTTACCAAATTACTACTTTGAATATTAGTTAACTCATTACATGGTGGGGCCAACACACTGCTTTCGTCTTCACTGTCATTTCTCAGTTTACTTTGGAGTCGAGTGTTACGTTTTTCACACGCCATTATTGTCACAATATTTCACACGATAACACAGAAAAGCACAATTTGAATAGCAAAAATAAGAGAACACATTAACATAGCACTGAAAATAATATCTAGTTAATTGCAGCAGCGAAATACTTGGCGCAAAGCTACATGCATGCCACAACTGTTTTACTGTACAACAATGAAAGACTGCAACTACAAAGGAGATTCTTTCTACAATTACGCGCTAGCAATAAACAAAAGCTACATTAAATACACAAACTACAAGAAAAAATCAGAAGATTCCAGTGAGGTATCCTAGGCTAAGGGTCGACATATGAAACGTCCCCTTAAAACAAATTATACATATGAAACGTCCACTTAGAACAATTATACAAGCCTGTGCTTAACCTGACACACAATATTATTTAGCGCAACGCAATCTGACTTTCAATAACCCCTACAAAACAATGGCCCTGACTAACTTTAACCTATACCTTTTACAAATCACTTACCTCACAAAAATCTTCGCTACTCAAGCTACTGCAAAACAGCGAGCGCCACTACTGCCAGCTAAATAAAAGATTCAAACTACTGAAGGTACTAACTACTGATAGGGATAGTTAGCAAATGAAAGATATTAATAGAGAACAAACAATGTATTTACCTTAATATTCATAATTGACATTCAGTCTTACAGATTATCAAAACCCCGCCATCTCTCTCCACACGTCCACCACTGCTGGCGGCTCACCTCCAACTGCCCAACGCTATCTGCTGTTCACATCCAGCTATAGCAGTTCATGACAACAATGGCAGGCAACAATGCAAACTAGCCACATACTGCACACAGCACAGCCAGTGATTTTCATACAGAGAGCGCTACGTAACGTTGCCAATAAGAAAACATAAACATCAAACTTACATAAAGAAAACATAAACAGCCTACTTACAGTTCGAGTCCTCCTTCGGGCATGGTTGTGTGTGTTTGTCCTTAGGCTAATTTAGATTAAGTAGTGTGTAAGCTTAGGGACTGATGACCTTAGCAGTTATGTCTCACAAGATTTCACACACATTTCAACATTTTTTTTCAACGAGAAAAACTCTCCATCTTTACCGACTTTTAACATAAAAATATTAATAATAAATATATGTCTATGTAACAAATACTAAGAATAAGAAAAACTATGAGTATATAATGTCATGGAATTTCTGTATAAATGAGTGATAAAGGCTTGGATGAATAAAATGATAACTCTGGTGTCAGCTCTCGAACCTACTAGATGCTTTCGTACGAAGCTCCTTGTGAACGCACGATTTCGTTAATTGTACGTAAGTTTTTCGGAATATATGTATGAAAAGTATTTGTCCTTGTAATCACATTTCATACCTCTCTCTCCATGTGAATATAATGAAGTGGAAATAATTAATTATCGCTAGAATTCAAGTTTTATCATTGGTCATCAGCCATTCTTTTGTCGTAATGGCGCATCAGCCATTACGTGAAATATAATTAATCAAACGATTTACCGGCTTCACCCACGAGATAACAGGGAAAAAATACTTTAAATATTTTTGCTATCAGAAAAATAAATATTTTTTTTGTTGGAATGTTTCCATTAAATATACAGGACGAACATAAAGATAACAAGTAATAAACCGAGGCTCAGGCTTGCTTATGAATAAATCGCTGACTGGTAATAATCTCTGCCTAAATATTATTCAAATCATAATTAACACTATAAAAGGCCAGTGTTTAACAAAGAATTTACATAATATTGAGAATAACAGCGCAGTTACGTAGGTGATTGTATTGTGTCTCAATGCAACAATATTTATTTATCGGGCATTAACTAATACAATTTTGAATAAACGTCGCGTATTTTTGAGCTAGCCGTGTGTGTTGACAGCATAAGTAAATTGTTGCAACCGAATCTAGTACTTTTACTCAGGATTGTTTGCCTTCGCAGCATCACTGATGGCTTTAGCGTATATTCTAGCAGTTACTACGAGTGTGCGAAATCTGTGCGACATCACGACTATTAAATATTTTCATCTACGGTTCCAAACGTAACAAACCGATACTTTTTACAAAAACAAAGAGAGAGAGAGAGAGAGACGATATAATGTTCGTATGTGTGAGTAGAGTTGCTGTTATTGCGGTCGCTTTTCGTGCGCGTTGTTTTAAATTTGATTGAATCTGTATCGGTATGAGAGCCAATTTTCAATGCAGAAAAAATACATTTCCACATATGAAAAATGGTGTGAATATTGGGTAGAAATCGGATGTGTGAACGTTACTGAGACTTCTCAGGTTGTGATTCCAAAAGAGAAGGCAGGCGCAGCTTAATGCCATTTGTCAGACCTTTAGATAGATACAGTCACGCACATATCGGATCTCGGAATACCATACCGAAAAAATTGCATAGAAAGTAGTGCAATGACTGCAGAACGAATGGTTGCGAGATGGTCTCAGGATAACAAGTGTGGCAGGTACAGTAGGCGCTGATCCTTCCAGAACGACTGTACCAGGCAAGGTCGTAGGATTGACTGACGGGCTCCAGCAAAAAGACGAATGACAACAGCTGAAATCCGAGTGGACATCAGAAGCAGAGTGACACCACGCACCATCGGGAAGCTCGATTGATATCGCGAGTTGCCCTGGTCACAGGAAGCAGCAATTCTCGAGGGCGTTATGTGTCGAACGTCTTCATGCGGCTATTGGATGGAGCCTGAATGCTCGCCAGAATGTGGTAAGAGCGGTACACATTATTGTCATATTCTTTATGTTCAGGAGACGAAATGGCATATTCCAGCAGGGAAATGAACGATCCCACCTCGCTGTTCACACCACAAATGCCATGAGGAATACAGGGAACCAAGACTGACCTCAAGGCGTCCCCAAATTTGTCGCTCACGTAGTATGTTTGAAACCTCAAGAAGTGCTAAAGCTTTTATTTCAGGCATAGAAAGCAATTCATTAGGATGGCTGTTTGCTTTCATGTCGCAACGAATACGATATAGTAATATTTGCCAGAGGGGATCACTCCTCCTACTAAGGCTGACGAAGGGTATCAGTTCCGAACTGAATGAAAGTTTTATCATTTGATACACCTCCACAGAATTGGTAGACAGGTTGCTGCTTTACAATGTAAGATTTCCATTTCTGTCGGTAGAAGTGGTGTGAAGCGAAGTACTCCTTGCCCCTGCATTTCACAGTGGTTTGCATAGTATGGATGCACATGAAGATTTTCGACTGATTAATCGTAATGCCAGTTTGCCGTTTGCATAAGGATCTTATGTCATTACAGTTACATATGTCACTTCATTATTTATTTGACAGAAAAGGAAGCGTACTCTTTCTACCGTTAAAAATCGTGTAGGGAGGTGCATTTAATCACTGCAACGAGTTTTTAGCTCCCATGACCAGTTCGTAGTTTAGGACAGTAGCTGAGTCTTACGCCATAACGAGGTAACTAGAGGCTGCATTTCATATGGACACTGACAGAATGCAGCATGACAGCCCAGCAGATTTTAGCGGAAGTATAACACCTTAACGACAAATTAAAATGTTTATTAATAACAATTCCTTTGCTTAATTTACCTGAATCCAAAATGGTGAGGGGTAGGATATGTCTTAATTTTTCAGCTTTTGCGTAGCACGTGCATCTCCCTATTTTCGCTGCCCAATGACTGATTCATTGAACTTTGCATAAATTACACTTCCTCTTCTAATATTTCGCCCGTACATCGTTTGGCCATCTTCACACTGAGCCGAACGACTGACGTTCGTCACATATACACAAGCGCCAGAGCCATATATTGGCGGCAAAGAAGCACATATATGCATGAACTGAATCTGTGACCATGCACTCGATACATTCTGGGAAGTGGCCTGTAATGTCGCGAGTCTTACATTTATTAAAGAAAGAACCAGATTCCATTTACTTACCCCGAGCTGAAATACTATCTCTCTTAATTCAGTTCTTCGCCTAACGAATATCAACTCCTTTTTTTACTAACGAGTCCCAAAACTATGAAGTCGACGCTAGTGGGGCAATTGTGATCTGGCTAAATGGGGAGGGGACAGTTTTCTTATGTGATATTGTTTTTTGACGCGACGTTTGTTTAAAATTGTATTAGTTAATTCCCGATAAATAAATATTGTTGCATTGAGACACAATAGAATCACCTAAGTAACTGCACTTTTATTCTCACTGTTATGTAAATTCTTTGTTAAACACTGGCCTTTTATACTGATATTGTTTTATGATGAAGGGAATACCTGCAGAAATCTTTCTGTGAGGGGGGCTCAAGCCCCTATGTACGGCGAGAACCATTTCCAGTAACGTATCAGATATTGGACCGTCAACACGCAAACAAGTATGATAATATTTTTGTTTTCGCACAACCTCAATTCTCTCAAAACGTTTCCGTAAGCGATTTATTGACGATCCTTGTACCAATTTTTCGTCCACCTGTTTTTCTCTTTGCTAGAAAGCAGAGCAATTATCAAAGCAGCTGCCTCTTCGTCGTCCAACATTTGGAACCACGGTAATTATTGCATAATACTCGTATAACTGACAATGTGAGACATTAGCTTCTCCAAGTAAGAGCTGTGCAAGGGAATTTAAAACCTCGGTTTTCAGAGAAAATTCTGGTAGATAACGCTCGCACACAATGTAAACACTAACGCCATCACAAAGTAAAGATGACCGACGTCAGACGTTAATGGAATTAATAGTCAACGGGTGAGGTAGCATAAACTCTGTTCCGCTTTTTTTTTTAACAAGGGAGAGAGCAGGAAGCCATGCGGAGTTTAAACAAAAATCACCGTCTCTAGTTATAAGATTACATTATTAAATGACCAGTACAACGAACAGACAGGCGGACTTGCAAGGGAAAGTCCGTTGTCACCTGTTATTGCTAATTTGTTTATGAAAGATTTCGAGGAACGTGCCTTGTAATCGACGGCTTTCAAATCTGACATCTAGACGATACATTAGTTGTTTGGCCTCATGCCAGTGAAAATTTGAACGAATTTCGAGAACACCTGAATTCAATCCACTCCAATATTTGTTTCACGTTGGAGGTGGAAAAGGATGGCTGCCTTCCTTTCCTCGACGAGTTTATCAGGAGGAAGATGGACGGTACGTTATGGTACGTTGGGACAAGTTTATAGGAAGCCTACGCACTGACTTGTATCTGCAGGCTGATAGTTGTCACCATCGAGCTCAACGTGGAGTGGTACTTTGTACCTTAGTTCACAGGATGCATGTCATCTCGAACTATGAGAGCTTAGCCCACCTCGAATAAACTTTTGGTCAGAATAGTTACAGTGAAAGGCAGATCAAACGGTGCGTTGCGCTATCGACCAACTGTGCACCGGTGAGTGATGACAATACCGAGATGACTCCAAAGTCTATAGCATTTTTGCCTTGTTCAGCGAGCATTTCGAACAGGATTGGTCGTATTTTGCGGAAATATTATGCGACATGTGTTTTTTAAGCACCATCTAACAGCAGGGTCTTTTTATGTTCCGTAAAGTATGACCTAGGTTTGCGTAAGGCGGGTGTCTACCGTATTCACTGTAGCTGTGGTATGTCATATATTGGTCAGACTACCAGGACTGTGGAGGACCGGTGTAATGAGCATGCAACAGCCGAGCAAATCCGTCGTTGCAGAAGATTGTCTTTGCGCGGGTCATTCTATGAAATATAACAATACGGAGAGTCTGGCATACATTTCCAGCTATTGGGATACTGTTAATAAGGAAGCTTTTGAAACTAAATTTGCAAGTAACCTTATCAAGAGAGACGGTGGTTTTGTTTAAATTCTTCATGGAATCCTACTCTCTCCATTGTCAAAAAACAGAGGGACAGAGTTTCTGCTACCTCATCAATTGATCATTAACTTCTGACGTCGGTCATTTTTAGTTTGTTATGGTGTTAGTGCTCACAATTCGTGTGAGTGATTTTTTTTCGGAGTTTCTAAAAAAACCGAGCTTTTGGTTGGTTGGTTGTTTCGGGGAAGGAGACCAGACAGCGAGGTCATCGGTCTCATCAGATTAGGGAAGGACGGGGAAGGAAGTCGGCCGTGCCCTTTGAAAGGAACCATCCCGGCATTTGCCTGGAGCGATTTAGGGAAATCACGGAAAACCTAAATCAGGATGGCCGGACGCGGGATTGAACCGTCGTCCTCCCGAATGCGAGTCCAGTGTCTAACCACTGCGCCACCTCGCTCGGTCTACCGAGCTTTTAAATCACTTTGCACAGGGCTTACTTGTTGCAGTTTTGCCCTCAAACGGGCAGGGTGTGCTTCTGTCGAAATATTAGCGGTTGTCGACGACATCACCGGCTGCATTCCCGTAAGTTATTTGAACATTACTGACAACATTATTGAGCAGTCTAGAGATAACGTCTATAATATTGCAGAATACTATTGTGCAGTTTTACTAACCACTTAAAGTGACGTCTTTGACTGATTCGAAAGTCGGAGTTCGCGCGAGGAATAAATGATTACAATACATGGAAAGTCCTTTTTCTGCTCGCACTTGTGTTAATGTAGATACGGGTACTAAAATATCACATAAAAATTTAATTATACGCTGTTCCTTTCAACACATTCTATTTCCGCTAGTTTTAATATATTTTGTGTGGGATCTAAAATTTAAAAACCTCTCTCACACCGGCCTGATTTAGCTTCACTGATCAGGATAGTAAAAACATGCGTATATTAAGGGAATTTTCATTGACAAAGCAGGCTTATCACATTCACACATTTCAATACTGTTCTATCCTGATTAAATTGAGCTTAACTTAAATTTCATAAGGCAGTGAAGCAAATTCGAAGTCTCGGTGCGACGAAAATTGTCAGTCGATCTCCTGGAAACATTTGTAATAATTATTAACTTTCGGTGATCACATGGGGAAGACCGGAGATCTGCTGGTAAGACGGTGTTAGCCTATTTATTTGAAGTAACTGGATATCTTGAGCATACAAAACGGCAGCTTCGTCCAGTGTAAATCAGACGTTCCCCACTGATCCCGTGCAACACAGCGTAGTAAGCAGACACTGTCAATAATAATCAGTTAAATAATACTCGAACACACTTACTTTAGTTTAGTTCATGTATTAAATTCCTTCTCATACAGAATTTCATCAAGATGGCGACTAGCTCAACAATACATACATATACATCCTTCTCTCACAACTAATCCGCAAGAAGTCCCCTATTCTTTTCATAAGAGAAAACATAGATAGCAGAGAAGCTATTCCATGGAGTAAATGGACGCTCCAAGGAATAATTGGGCTTGAAACTACCTTGCATTGATAATCAATAAGATAAGAAGAGATATTTCGAGATATGTACTGAGTTATATAATTTATAAAATTTCTGAAAATATCGTGGAGAGACCGCTGCAAGACACATTACATCGCTCCTCGCAGCGAGCAAAGTTGATATGTATCCACTTTGCGAGCTAACTATTGGCTTAGCTAACTCGTTAGAATTTGTGGAACATACGTTCCTATAAATTTTAAGAAGTTAGTAAGATTTTTTTTTTTGCAAGAATTGAAAGAGATTTTGTATCTTCGTTACTAGATACCTAGTTGTTGCTTTCACGTGTACTGGGGCATACCCCCATCCCACGTACACAACCAGGGAAGATGGACTTATATAGTTGTTAATCAGGTCTACCTATTCAGGAACTGGCCTTCACAGGGAAACCCCGGAAAACCTGGAGGCTTAGACCCCAACTTGGTAGCACAGATGATAGGAAAGACAGAATAATTTAGAAATTTGAGAGTTATCTAGAATTCATAGGAAAGATAAAATCTGCCTCATAGCCAAAAAAAAAATCTTTACACATGCAAAATTTTTTTTTACAATCTTCTGAAAAATTTTCTTCATCGATGTCTTGCTGAACTGCGGTGAAACTGATCGAACAGGAACATAGGACACGGCACGGAGGACAGGCGTCGCATTGGCGTATCGGACAGGAGACGTAACGGATTTGAGAGACCAGAAGGAACCTCAGGAACAGGTACTCGGGATTGTGGCATGAAACAATCGAAATTCGTCTAAGGAATGGTCAACTATTAAAGATTCCTGGAAGAGAAGGGTTAGTCGAATTTTCCAGATTCATTTTGAACTCAAATATGGACCTGATCCATTCAATCTTCCATCTGAGGAATGGGAAAATCCGTTCGTCTTATACTTTCCACACCTAGGTGTCTTAATCGATACTGTAGTTGCACAATATCACAACTCCAGATCGGAAAACAATTTTGAAAACATGGATAATTTCATCCATCTTCTTGGGTAAGCCGAAAGGTTCTAATCCTGGTTTTAATGATTTATTTATTTAATTTGTTTTTTCGTTGGCTTTTCCAGGTGGAAGTAGATCTGAATCTTTCCTAATTTGGTTTCAAGTACGAATGTGGATAGCATGTCAGAATATTAAAAACTTTATTATTTGAGACAATTTCAAAAAAAAATTATATCTTACTCATACATGATTAAAATGAAATTTTGCTGAAAGAGAACGTTTAATTAAGTCTTGCTGCATGACCTCTCCAGCTGAAATTAATCTTAATTAGTATTTATTCATGATCAAATTTTTCTCTTTTATACTCCAAATGCCGCATTTTCTCATGAACATATATGAATGCAATATAACAATAAACAAATCCAACTGGAAAATGACACATTATTACAAATTCAATGAAGAACTTTCTTATTAACTCTAATTTTATAAACACACACTAAGCTGGTTAATTAAATTCTCTTGAATAGAATTTAGCTCGTGCAAAAAAAACCAAAAAAAAAACCCAGCGAGTCTTTATATCTGTGGACAGTAGCAATCGATTCTAATTTCCTAACGCGGTTCATTTGTTCTACTGTGAACTGTCAGTTTACAAACACTAACTTCACACGCAAGCGCCGTATTCGATCATATAGTTTCAGTAAACTTAATCTCACTGGAGATTAACACTCCCTGAATGTATATTATTTCACACGCATAAGCTTCTTTGGTGATCACCGTGAAGACAGATAATCCGTAAGTCTTCACAGCAGCAATAGCTACAGTTCCACTTACTTTTCTAAATATTCCTATACTATCACAGAAGCAATCGCTTACTGTTCATTAAACTATCACAGATGCTTGGCATCCTGTCATTTAACCTATCACAGTAGCTGAGGCATACTGTCCTTCGCACTTCAATTATTATTATTATTTTTTTTTTTACACTCGAATACTCCATACAGACTTTTCATTTAATTTGAAACACTTTCCTTAAAAGTACCTCTTTAGGTCTACATGGGGAAATAATCCTTTTATTCTTCCAGAATCCGGATATGCTAATAAATACGCACCAGGATTCGGTATATCAGCTATTATATATGGACCTGTATAAATTAGATTCCATTTTCTGATGGTCTTCTTCAACCTTGATGACTTGATGTGTCTTCTTAAAAGAATTTTCTGTCCGATATTGAAAGTCTGAATCCGTTTGATGTTTCTGTCATGGATTTCCTTTCGCTGTCTTGCTTTCTCCTTAATATTAATGACAGCTTTGAGAATTTTTTCTTCCCATGACATTTTTGTGTCCTCGAGTTTAGGCAAGTTGTCTTTTGTTTCTTGGAGTTGGAAAATTTTTTATCGCACTAATCTTCGCTTCTGTTGGAAGAATGCCTTTTGCATTAATCATATGTCCTAAGAATTTAATTCTCTGTAGAAAAAATTGGGATTTTCTTAAATTTGAACACAGCAAAAATCCTCCTAATAAGTTGTACATGTTCCTCCCAAGTTTTAGAGGCAATTAATAGATCGTCCACAAAAATTGTTATTCGACTACGTAGTTCTGGTCCTAGGGCATAGTCCAACGCAGAAATAAAAACTCCAGAGCTGATATTGAGACTTGAACTGATAGCTTCTCCCTCCATATATAAAAGCAGTATATTTTCTTGAGTCCTTGTCTAACTGGACTTGCCAGAACGAACTTCTCAAATCAATACTGGTTAAATAGGATACATCTTGAAATTTCTGTATTAACTCATCGATGTTCTCTGGATGTGTGCGCACAGCTACTATAATTTTGTTAATTTCCCTTGCATCTAATACCAATCGAACTTTTCCTCCTAGCTTTGGTACAACAAGCAACGGAGAACAATATGGGCTGTTCGACGGTTCAATAAGATTCCAGTTTAACATTTTTTGTATCTCTTCCTGAACTGGTTGTTTTAATCGCCAGGGAATGGGATAGTGTGTGCGGCAAAATGTCTTATGGGGCTTAATCTGTAATGTACAAACATATCCTCTAATAATTCCGGGCTTTTCATCGAAAACTGTCTCATATTCTGTTAATATATTGAATAATTGTTCCCTCTGACTATCCGTTAGGCAATCTGACTCAACAATCTTCTGTTCGACTGTTTGTCTGAAATCCTCTTCTTGAATTGACTTGATCGGTAGTCGGCACATATTATTATTTTCAGCACAAATCAACTGCACAGCAGCACCACGGAAATATCGCTCATACACTGCCTCCTTTCTCAGTAAGATCAGTGTAACAAATTGATTTTCGATTTTAAAATGCACTTTTCTTCTACCAAGTCCAACTTTCAACTGCAGGCTTGCAAAGTTCCAATGCCAAGAATACAATCTACTAACAACTTTTCCACTACAATGTGCTTTGTTTAGCTATATTTCCCAATTTTATCTCTATAAGCGTTTGTATCTTGACGTTCCGGGATTTTGCTCCCACTGCACCTATATCTCGGCAATTTTGTACTGGCAGGACAGGGATTTTCTTAATTTTACTAATTCTGCGAAACAAAGTTCCGAATACTACGTCTGTAGATGAAGCTGAGTCCAATACTACATTGGTTAAAATTCCTCCCACTTCTGTGATGATCTCAGACACAGGAACCCTTTTATCTTCGACTACACAGGCCTCTAAGTCTCTCGTCAATTCATCTGTCATTAATTCGCCTTCATTATATCTCAACATTGCCACGGAATTAATTTCGTTTAAAACAGGTTTGCCCCTTTTGTATTCCCCTGCCGACTTTGCGGAGCATAAAGCGGCCCTCTTCAGTTTAAATGTCGATTATTATTTCCTCTTGAATCATCTACTACTTCTGTTATGACTGGTTGTTGTTGATGACTGGTTGTGTTATTTGCTTCAAATCGAGGGTCAGAATTTCTGTAATTTCTGTACGCTTTATTATTATTTGAAGACTGCTGGTTCTGATAATCTCTTGCATTTCCAAACATTGGGTTGTATCTGCGACCTGTTCGATTGTCTCTGAACCTGCCCCTCGCAGCACAGTTATTGAAATTTCATTTCCGTTGCAATTGTTTCCGTTGAATCTCTGACTATTCCTAGTATATTAATTATTAAATCCGTTTCCGTTCCTGTTTGCGTTTGGCGCCTCAATCGCTCTCCTCTGCATAATCGGTTGTCTTGGCCGATGTTCATCTTCCTCGATCATATCTATAGTGTCAAGCGTAGTCATGAAAGAGTCAAGATCATGCTCATTAATATATAGCATTCTATTTCTGATGCTGGCCGGAAGTCGAGATTTTAATATGGCAATCACGTCTTGTAGAGGCACAGGCTTATCCCAATACCGCGATTTGTTTATATATTTCTCAAAGTATTTCTTTAAAGACCCACGTGAAAAGGAAAAAGGTTCCGGGTATAATACCTCCTGCCTTAAACGTTCTTGTACTCCTTCAGACCAGTATTTGGATAAAAATGCTCGTTCAAAATCTTCATATGTGTCCCAAGTTGATATCATATCAGATGCCCATATAGCTCCTGACCCCTGAATATAACCGGTCACGAAACTAACCTTTTGCCACTCACTACAATGTTTTGGCAATACTCCCCTAAAACTTCTTATAAACACTACGGGATGAACACTTTTCTTGTCTGGGTTGTAGATCTGGAATTGACGTTGTTTCAACATTTTCTCCTCAGTATTGCTTTTACAATTACAGTCATTATGACTACCCTCATAGTGTTGTGATTGATGTTGATTGCAAAAACGAACGTGTGCATTAATGTCCCTGTCTGTACTTGGTCGGGTAAATAATGTAGCTTCATTGATAGATCTTATTATGGGTTCATTTCCTTGCGTGGAACACAAATCTTCTCGAGATAGATTTAAAGATCTCTCAATGTCGCTTCATTGATAGATCTTGTTATGGGTTCATTTCCTTGCGTGGAACACAAATCTTCTCGAGGTAGATTTAAAGATCTATCAATGTTTTCTTTCCATTGTCTAAGTTCTTCACCTAGTTGTTCTTTGGCTTCTCGAAAACCTTTATTAAATTTTTTCAGAACTCTCGGTCATAGATTGTATTGCTGTTCTGACCGTATGAAGAAATGCTCTTAATTTTTTTTTTTTTTTTTTTTTTTTAAATGGACTTGTAGTCCGGGGTGATAGGTTACAATACAGCATCACCGGTCTATTGCGGTCTAACTGTGTTTTTTTTTTTTTTTTTTTTAAATGGACTTGTAGTCCGGGGTGATAGGTTACAATACAGCATCACCGGTCTATTGCGGTCTAACTGTGTTGGTGAGCCAGTAAATTTCCACTGTGCAGTGACTGCGTCACTGCAATTCACTTTGGAGGTGTGGCGGTGGGGCTCGTGGTCCCGTACCACCCTCTGACGGTGATAGTACTACATTAGTCAGGCAGAATTTATTGCCTAACATGTGCAGGTGAAGGTGTGGCGGTGGGACTTATAGTCCCGTACCGTGGGTGACTCTTGTCAGAAATGCTTGTCTGAACAAATGCTTTGCCTTTCTAAACTTAACTGCGAGAATTTTCCCGCGAGAATGTTTACCTTATGATCAACCTCGTCTTGTCTCTCCTTTATGTTATTTATGGATTTATCCAAATTTTGGATGTCCTTCGGGATCTTGTCTTGTGATTGTCTAAAATCCTACATATCTGCTGACATCTCATTTACTTGTTGCTTTAATTCATCTTGAACTTCAACTAATACCGGAATTACCGCGATAGAACATTGCATCTGTTCTTGTGCTTGAACTATCTGTGGGATTGACTCGACCTGCTCTTTAATAGTATCAAGTTTAGTAGCAACATACTCAGTTAGCTCTAGGCGTAACTTCTTCGCATTTTCATTACACTGCTGAGTGACTTGCTCAATTTGAGCAGCTAATTTTAATTCAGTCTTTTCATTCTGAATTTTCAATTCTTCCGCAGTTTTATTTAATTTATCATCAAGTTTCTGAAAACTCTCTACTAATTTATTATTTAATTCCGCTTGATTAGCTTCTAATTGCTCCTGGACTTTCACTTGGTTGGCTGCTAATTGTTCATTCATTTCCCTTTTAATCTCTATTTGCGCTTTAGTTATTTCCCTTTTAGTCTCTATTTGCGCTTTAGTTAATTCCCTTTTAGTCTCTATTTGCGCTTTAGTTAATTCCCTTTTAGTCTCTATTTGCGCTTTAGTTAAGTCTGTTACATTTTTGGCTAACAGTGTTAACTGCTGCATGATTACAGTCAATGGGTTTATTTCGTCCTGCTCAGATGACATCGAAACACTTAAGCTTTGTTGTGGGGCCTGACTAATGCTGCCGCTAGGCACTACTTCAGTTAAGCTAGCGTCTAATGTTTCACTAACCTCAGAAACAGCTGAGGGCTGTTGTGATTCGCTCTGCTGTTGCATTGCCATTTTATAAGCCGCCCTAGTAAGAACCATTAATACACAGAACAACAAATATATTAAGTCACTCGCATCTGAGTTAATAATGTCACTGACCTAAACTTTGCATAATACTCACTTATAATAAACACTTCCTATCTAACGTTCAACCCAATCAATCTGATTCAAACCGATAGACATTTAAATAGTTATTATAAATTTCTATCTACAAAACTTTAATTGTATATTGTCTGGCCTGAAAGACGTTGTTGTAGGTTGTGGCGAAATTGTGACTTCTGGAACAGGCCTCGTCTTCTTTTCTCTCGTGCACATGCAACATAAAATTCACACAATGTTTAAGTAATGCTCAAAAATGAGTCCTGTCACAGTGAAGCCAAATTTAATATATTTTGTGTGGGATCTAAAATTTAAAAACCTCTCTCACACCGGCCTGATTTAGCTTCACTGATCAGGATAGTAAAAACATGCGTATATTAAGGGAATTTTCATTGACAAAGCAGGCTTATCACATTCACACAGTTCAATACTGTTCCGTCCTGATTAAATTGAGCTTAACTTAAATTCCATAAGGCAGTGAAGCAATTTCGAAGTCTCGGTGCGACGAAAATTGTCAGTCGATCTCCTGGAAACATTTGCAGTAATTATTAACTTTCGGTGATCACATGGGGAAGACCGGAGATCTGCTGGTAAGACCGTGTTAGCCTGTTTATTTGAAGTAACTGGATATCTTGAGCATACAAAACGGCAGCTTCGTCCAGTGTAAATCAGACGTTCCCCACTGATCCCGTGCAACATAGCGTAGTAAGCAGACACTGTCAATAATAATCAGTTAAATAATACTCGAACACACTTACTTTAGTTTAGTTCATGTATTAAATTCCTTCTCATACAGAATCTCATCAAGATGGCGACTAGCTCAACAATACATACATATACATCCTTCTCTCACGACTAATCCGCAAGAAGTCCCCTATTCTTTTCATAAGAGAAAACATAGATAGCAGAGAAGCTATTCCATGGAGTAAATGGACGCTCCAAGGAATAATTGGGCTTGAAACTACCTCGCATTGATAATCAGTAAGATAAGAAGAGATATTTCGAGATATGTACTGAGTTATATAATTTATAAAATGTCTGAAAATATCGCGGAGAGTCCGCTGGAAGAGACATTACACAGTCTATTAGCGTGACGTCCCATTCCATATGTACTGCGAGCGCTGGAAGAATGATTGCTGAAATGCTTTTGTAAACGCTGTGGTAGGGCTAACCTTATCTGCATGGTTTCCTAAAAATCTGTAAGCAGATTTCCACGCGGGAGTTGCTGTCTATCTATAAGCAAGTTCAGTTAGTTCAGCATTTCTGAGACGCCCTCCAGTAGGTAAAACCGACCTGTTAGCACTCATGCTGCCATTCTTTGTGTGTGTGAAAGTTTAGGGTTTAACGTCGAACGACTAAGTTATTAGAGATAGAGCAATAGCTCGGTCTGGGGGAGAACGGGGTAGGAAATTTCCCATGCGCGCTTCAAAGTGACCATCCCGGCATTTGCATTAAGCGATTTAGGGAAAGCACAGAAGACCTAAATCTGCATGGCTGGACTGAGATCTGAATCGTCATCGAGTGATGAGGCTCGAGCTTGTTTATAAACCAACATCTACAAGGACTGTTCGATAAACAATATTCCGTTTTTGTTATAGCCAATAATAAATATGGTTGGCAGAATGTACCTCCCTATATTTAAAATTTGTTCCTTATTAAAATATTGTAAGTATGGACTCAATTTTTGTAGAGTTGTACATATGTATCGTTACGTTTCCAAAAGTTACGACTCAGTGTGTGCTCCAGTACTTTTTAGACACTGTCTTAAACAAATTACTGAGCAGGAACACCACTTATGACTTCAGGGATCTTATTCTCAAGTACCCCAAGATTTTATGGCTTGCTGCGTTATAGTTCTTCCTTAGCCAACAAACATAATAGGAAATCGCATGGAGTGCGTCTGCTACATCTCGTGGTAGAGGCGGTACATACACCAGATCTTTAATGTCTCCCCACAGAAAAAAGTCACATGGAGTGAGATCTGGTGATCCAACACACAGAAAGCTTGCTGCGCACTTGAACTCGCCATGTTTACGACTAGCGCTTACTATCGGCAAATTATCAAACTACGCTGTGGCGGTATTCATGAAAAAAACTTTCAGGGTTTCTCATCAAAATGACATATGTATGATATCTGTTCAATGTTTGGTTCTTGTGCAGTAAATAATTGAAAGTGTTCCCTGACTTTATGTACACCCTGTACTTCACGTAATGGTTGATGCGCCATTACGACAAAAGAATGACTGTTGGTCAATGATAAAACTTGAATTCTAGCGATAATTAATTATTTCCACTTAACTATATTCACTTAGAAAAAGAGGTATGAATGAGATTACAAAGACAAATACTTTTCATACATATACTCCAAAAAGAACTTAGGTAGACTTAGCAAAATCGTGAAATTCACAAGAACTTCATACAAAAGCATCTAGTAGGTTCGAGAGCTGACACCAGAATTATCATTTTATTCATCCAAGTCTTTATTCCACAACTATATAGAAATTCCGTGACATGATATACTCATAGTTTTTCTTATTCTTAGTATTTGTTACACAGAAATATACTTATTATTAATATTTTTATGTTAAAAACCGGTAAAGATTGACAGTTTTTCCCGTTCAAAAATAATATTCCATTATTTACAGCATATGTACACACATAAACACGCATAGTTCTGTTCGTTAATGACACAGGTCACCTGTGGTTATTGTAACATTTTGCTACGGTTTTTAGGGTTTCCAGGTGATGGAACAACATGGCAAGGAACTCTACATCGATTTACGTAAGATCACAGGTACGGAAATACACAGAATATTGCAAGGCAAAATATTTATGAAATAATGAGCAAGGTAATATTAAAACTCATTAGTTGCTAAGGTCCAAGTGGGCTCTGAAGGAACCCCACTCAATCTCTTTTAATCACTCATTTTATGACTACATTATGGAAATGACTGAAATAATTATATGAAGAGGAGACAGGTAATGACCAAAGGAATTTTCTCTCAGAAGCAACGTGTTACCCTGGGTACATCGACATTGGCTGTGGCGTCGAACCTATCATAGGCAGCGTCCATGGCCCAACCATCCCCACGAGTGTTGCCAAGAGAATGCGCCAGCAGCCCTTTTTTACCCGTTTCCACTCCGCCCTTTACCTGAACGTAAGATATCCCACATGACCAGAGGTCACAGATTGTGCTCAGCTTGACAGTCATTTGTCTTACTGAACATAGTCTAAGCGCCCCCTAGACGGCCAATAATATTGCACACTATTTTCTGATGTGCATTAATACTGAAAATGAATGTTTGGCGGTGTATAAACCATGTTAGAAAATAATGTTTCAAAGAACGAGATAGGGCCACGGGAGGGCATCTCTTGCGACTTACAGTATAGTCCGTGGGATACAATCATCTTCCTAGAGTACAGGTGATGGAACTTTAGACTGGTCTGTGCAGTTGATCAATACCTGTATATTTAATAGGATCGTCACATGTGCTCGATGCCTGCATGCATGCGGTATTTGTTTTCGATATATGGAAGGTGAGAGATGTGTTAAAAATCTTATCTAGTTCTCTATCAGATGAAGTTAGTTCAGCTTTTATAGTTAATAATTTTTCTCTGATGGATGGTGCAGAATAACAAAGATAGCATGTTGGAGATACAGATGTGAATGGACGTGGATCTGTAGTATCTGTATCTAGTTTGGAGACGCGCCACAATGTGACAATTTCCACCAAATGGTCAAAATACGGTCGTGTTGCACTAACTCAGTTCACTCTGTTTCTTCGTGGGTTGACTGAGGCGGTGGATATTGCTTTCTCCCACTTCTACCCACGCAGTCCGGAACCGCGCGACTGCTACGGTCGCAGGTTCGAATCCTGCCTCGGGCATGGATGTGTGTGATGTCCTTAAGTTAGTTACGTTTAAGTAGTTCTAAGTTCTAGGGGACTGGTGACCGCAGCTGTTAAGTCCCATAGTGCTCAGAGCCATTTGAACCATTTTTGAACCACTTCTACCCAGTTCCAACTTAAATTGGAATGATCACATGTGCAAAGCTGCAGAAATGCCAACAGACGCAGGATGCATAGGGACGTTGGAATTTTACTGTAGCACACAGGTTCGAGAAAGGTGACTCGTTTCGAGATATGAGAGTGCCAGAAATATGATTCACTTGCGGATGTAATCATTAAATGATTTCTCCATAGGATCGAATGCAGGTATGTGGTTGAATGGAAAGACTTGATTCCAAATCCCAGACAGCATTTCTAGTGGATAGCGGTCTGAAAAGTTACTCTTCATTTCTAACGACCTCAATCAGCACACCATCTACTGTTTGTGATCCTTCTCAATCAACCATCGCCTATACCCCATGGATGTAGTACCGAAACTCTGACATGGGATCGAGACAGAATGCGTTACAAATACTGTAGAAATATCTAGCTGCAGTGGCGTGAAGGATTCGCAAATACCGGCTTCATACCACATTCCTTAGCTGATAACTTTCTAAATTAGGTAATTTTATTACGAGGTTGCACCATCGGCGACGTGTAAGCGTACTATTGGTCTGATACTATATACTCCAGCGATCACCGTCACGGTATTTGTCTGGAAAAAAAAAAAAACACCCCAATTTGTAAAGCGGGTATAGCTTTTAACGTGGATGCTTTTATGCACCTGTAGAACCAAGACCGCTTGCGACAGTAACATACAGTACTTGTTGGGATCGTGTTTTTTAACATCTGGCGGTTTGTAAGACGATTAAACCCTTTCCAAGACATGGTGGTAGCACTGGCAAGAAAAACTTATGAGACATGTCCACCCATGGTCGATTTTCTCTCAGTATTTTTTCGTATCGCCAGCAATCAGTTATTGACGAAGTATTATACTTAGTAGTAGGGGGTGCGTCATAGGTTCGCATTTGAACATCAGGCTTATAAAGTATGTGTTTGTATTCCAACATGTGCAAAGGAAATGACTATGCCCAGCCGTAAGGAAGGTAAGGATTTGACATGGAGTGCTGTGATAGCAAGGGAAGAGTATGTCAAGTCATAATAATGGGTACCGATATTTCTATTTCCAGGCCACAGCCGTCAGCAGGTTGTTTTTCTGATACTTCGCTCATTGTCGAGTGTCATTCAACTGAGACCACAATGGTAACATTTAGTTGTAAGTAAGGGATAAAACATATATGTGAATAATTGCGTAGGATCATTTTGTCTATGCTTGCTTGGCCTGCAATGCCGGTGTCCTGTGCAGGAATAATTCACGTTTCCCGTTAACGGCAGGAGCCGTCCGAATGCAAAGGCCTGTTGGAATGCAGGAATGTGGCTGAGTTAACTTTGTCGTCTTCTAGACGGCAGAATAGCGAACTAACACTTAGTATGTGTTGGGTAGCTTTCGTGATCGTGTGGAAATTTGAGAAGATTGAATAGGGACGTGTGTTTGCGCTGGACCTTTATTGCCTCCCACGTAAATTGTTTGGTTGACTGCTTCTGCACATTTCACGCCTTTATTTAGCTGAGGAAACATGGATTGTGGTGTGTGCATCTAGGAGGTGAAAGACACGTTTGCTGGTTCTCTAGACATGAGAAACACATTAGTTGACTTTGTAAATTATAGGGATGATATGGAATCTGTTACATCACGGACATCGGTATTCGCGAGTGAAAATATCAGTTTCCTCTATTTGTTTCGAGTTCTCACGTAAGGTCTTCGCAGACGGGATAAGCGCTGAAGTTTCGGGGCTGTAGATAAATAATTTACAGTCTTTATCTTCGGAGTTATGTTGCGCGACTCTAGTTCCCTGTGCATACCTGCAACTTTATGCACAATAGCCTGAGTTTTCGCATCCATGGACAGGCGAATGTTCTGTCTGTGTACACCCATCCTCCCGAGTTGAGAGGCAGACATAGGCGTGAATTTGTCCATGGTGTAGCGTAGACTGATGTAGTAACCTATATATGCAAAAACTCTCGAAATTTTTGCCTGTATCTACCATCACTCAGTTTTTTGTTTTATCAACAACGAGAAACCCATCCTGTGATTGATTCCAGCAATCAGCACATATCTTTACAAAATCATTGATCGACATGTCAGTTCCGACATGTGCCTGGTAAATGTGTTTTAAATTCAGATTGTCTTGTTTGAAGGCTATAATTTGGTTTGCATTATTCCTAACCAACTGTTTTGGAATTCTGGAATATGTTTGGATTAGATAAATTACATCGGCATCCACATGACGACCGAAGCAGAAATATTTTCGAATTTGAGCTTGGTTTTCCACAGCAACATTGTCGAATATGAAGACATTGTTTGGTTTTGCTTTTTCAGGTGGAGGGAAATCTCTTCTTTCACTGAATGTCGTGTATGAAACACCACCTACACTGCGCAATACCTCTTGCAATAGCTGATACTTGGCTTGAAACAGTGTTTTTGACGATACACAAACATGATCAAATCGGACTCCATCTACATGTGTTAGCAGAGTCATGAGGACGTTATTCTTCCCACAATTGGATGGACCTACAATAATTGCCCATTGCGCGTATATTATCAGGAAGGAGAATTCCATTCTTCTTGTTCTGCTTCAGATCTTCTTTCGCATCTTCACAGGACCAGTCACCGACAACAAACTCCTTGTAATGAGGATATTTCACCCACACTGCCATGATGCTAACTACGTCAGGTGCCGAAAAATGGTTGACATATATAGAAATATACATTGGAAAGAATAATAGTATGTGTAGCCACTATAGTTCCATCACTTAACTGATTGGGCTATGTTGACTACACAGAGAAGAGAGCTATATATTTTACACATGAAGAGTAACTTGATCAATAATTATGTGAATAACTGATATAGCATTGAAAAAAATATTAATAATTGTAATACTTTGACTATAATGAGAGAGGTATGAAATAAAACCCAAATACGGTTTGAGATTATATATAGATAAATTAATTATTTATTTAAATATCATACATAGGGTGTAGTATTTCAGGAAAATCATTGCAATCTGTATGTATCTTCTTCTTTTTGACATGCAATTAATTCAGTGCATATCTCCCTCAAGCCAATAGATGCCTCACAGTACTCTGGTTTTTCACACACACATTTAATCTGTTCCTCTTTCGGTTCAGCGTTCATGAGCAAACAAAGGTGCTGTTTAAGATAATCAACATGTACACATGCACGCATAGGGAGTTTACAACATCATTGTATGCAGAGTCTATGCTCGGCAACCAACGGTTCAGTCTGTCCAATGCAAGACGTAGCGCAGTGTCCAGATCGTATAACTTCATAACTGAGGCCTTCCTTAGATAAACATAATTGTCACTCCATTTCACACATAATGCACAGTCATCATACACAGTTGTAACAGAAAGTGTCACACCAGTAAGGCAAATTTCTGGGGGAGAACGAGTTGGATAATACTCAGTAGTCATCTGCTGATTGATGTAGCGCTCTGCACGACATATTTCGTCCCAGTCGAACTTGGGAATTGGCACTTTAACACACTTGGATACATTTTCAATTTCCATTCTTGCATGCAAGCCCCAGACATTACGTGCTTCTATACCGACATTTACACGTTTCGTTCCACTGGGACTTAAATTGTACGTGGAAGTGAAAAGTTGGGTACACTCGATGCCTTCTTATCCACAGCATCTGCACTCTGTGGTTGCACTATCACAGGGGCATTCTGCTGGGATGGGTCTTTTGTCGGCGACCAGTAGTGTCCTCCATCTTGATGTTGTTTAGGACTAGTGGCAGCAGCATTCGATGTGTGGGAAGTAGATTGCGTGTCCTCATCACACAAATCGATGAGTGGGACGGACAATAGCAGTTCTTGTACTGCTCCAGCACGTGGGCTACGTTCACTACAGGATCCCACGTGGTCGCTTCAGGTTCAGATGTGCTGGAGGTTGTTGCTGTCGTAGGTCTAGAGGCAGCTGCAGGTCTCGACAAGATGGCAGCCGAGGTCCGGACGTGGCAGAGATTGGCATGTTGGCACTCAACACTGCTGGCTTGAACGCATCGAGGGGTACTGCTGAACAAAGACGAGGAAGCATTAAATATGGACCAATATGAGGAACCAATGAATAATAATAATAATAATAATAATAATAATGCTAACCACAGAGAAAGATGTGATATGGGATACTTACTTTTCTGTTTCCTCCCCTTCCGCAGGGCGGTGTTGGATTGCAACTGCTATTGACGACAATGGAGGGGTATCTGTTGAGAGGTCAGACAAACATGTGGTTCCTGAAGAAGGGCAGCAGCCTTTTCAGTACTTGCAGGGGCAACAGTCTGGATGATTGACTGACCTGGCCTGGCAACATTAACCAAAACGGCCTTGCTGTGATGGTACTGCGAACGGCTGAAAGCAAGGGGAAACTACAGCCGTAATTTTTCTCGAGGGCATACAGCTTTATTGTATGGATAAATGATGATGGCGCCCTCTTGGGTAAAATATTCCGGAGGTAAAATAGTCCCCCACTCGGATCTCCGGGCGGGGACTACTCAAGAGGACGTTGTTATCAGGAAAAAGAAAACTGGTGTTCTACGGGTCGGAGCGTGGAATGTCAGATCCCTTAATCGGGCTGGTAGATTAGAAAATTTAAAAAGGGAAATGCATAGGTTAAAGTTAGATATAGTGGGAATTAGCGAAGTTCGGTGGCAGGAGGAACAAGACTTTTCGTCAGGTGAATACAGGGTTATAAACACAAAATCAAATAGGGATAATGCAGGAGTAGATTTAATAATGAATAAAAAAAATAGGTTTGCGGGTAAGCTACTACCAACAGCATAGTGAACGCATTATTGTGGCCAAGATAGACACGAACCCACGCCTACTACAATAGTGCAAGTTTATATGCCAACTAGCTCTGCACCTGTGGGTACCCGTGGTCTAGCCGGCACGGTAGCTCAGCGTGTTCGGTCAGAGGGTTAGCTGCCCTCTGTAACAAAAAAACTGAGTTAATCGATCAACAACGAACATAAACGGATGTCTTACGACGTCCGCCCCGAGCAGATGCAACGAACAAAAGCGAACAAAATAAAAAAAGTAGTCTAGGGGTAGCGTCTTTGATTCATAATCAAAACGTCTTCGGTCCCGGGTTCGATTCCCGCCACTGCCTAAATTTTGATAAATAATCAGCATTGGTGGCCGAAGACTTCCGGCATAAGAAGTCAGCCTCATTCTGCCAACGGCCTTGTCAAAGAGGGCGGAGGAGCGGATAGAGGTTCAGGGCACTCTCTTGTCCTAGGGGTGGGAAATTGCCCCTAAAGGCGGAAGAATCAGCAATGATCAACGACATGAGGATGCAGAGGGCAATGGAAACCACTGCATTAAAGACACGTAACGTGTATCCACAGGACATGTGGCCTGTAATTGAAGAAGTGTCATGATGATCTCTCCATTGGCAAAATATTCCGAAATAGTCCCCCATTCGGATTTCCGGGAGGGGACTGCCAAGGGGGAGGTTACCATGAGAAAAAGATTGAATAATCAACGAAAGGATAACGTTCTACGAGTCGGGGCGTGGAATGTCAGAAGCTTGAACGTGGTAGGAAAACTAGAAAATCTGAAAAGGGAAATGCAAAGGCTCAATCTAGATATAGTAGGGGTCAGTGAAGTGAAGTGGAAGGAAGACAAGGATTTCTGGTCAGATGAGTATCGGGTAATATCAACAGCAGCAGAAAATGGTATAACAGGTGTAGGATTCGTTATGAATAGGAAGGTAGGGCAGAGGGTGTGTTACTGTGAACAGTTCAGTGACCGGGTTGTTCTAATCAGAATCGACAGCAGACCAACACCAACAACGATCGTTCAGGTATATATGCCGACGTCGCAAGCTGAAGATGAACAGATAGAGAAAGTGTATGAGGATATTCAAAGGGTAATGCAGTATGTAAAGGGGGACGAAAATCTAATAGTCATGGGCGACTGGAATGCAGTTGTAGGGGAAGGAGTAGAAGAAAAGGTTACAGGAGAATATGGGCTTGGGACAAGGAATGAAAGAGGAGGAAGACTAATTGAGTTCTGTAACAAGTTTCAGCTAGTAATAGCGAATACCCTGTTCAAGAATCACAAGAGGAGGAGGTATACTTGGAAAAGGCCGAGATTTCAATTAGATTACATCATGGTCAGACAGAGATTCCGAAATCAGATACTGGATTGTAAGGCGTACCCAGGAGCAGATATAAACTCAGATCACAATATAGTATTGTAGTAGTGATGAAAAGTAGACTGAAGTTCAAGACATTAGTCAGGAAGAATCAATACGCAAAGAAGTGGGATACGGAAGTACTAAGGAATGACGAGATACGTTTGAAGTTCTCTAACGCTATGGATACAGCAATAAGGAATAGCGCAGTAGGCAGTACAGTTGAAGAGGAATGGACATCTCTAAAAAGGGCCATCACAGAAGTTGGGAAGGAAAACATAGGTACAAAGTAGGTAGCTGCGAAGAAACCATGGGTAACAGAAGAAATACTTCAGTTGATTGATGAAAGGAGGAAGTACAAACATATTCCGGGAAAATCAGGAATACCGAAATACAATTCGCTGAGGAATGAAATAAATAGGAAGTGCAGGGAAGCTAAGACGAAATGGCTGCAGGAAAAATGTGAAGACATCGCAAAAGATATGATTGTCGGAAGGACAGACTCAGCATACGGGAAAGTCAAAACAACCTTTGGTGACATTAAAAGCAACGGTGGTAACATTAAGAGTGCAACGGGAATTCCACTGTTAAATGCAGAGGAGAGAGCAGATAGGTGGAAATACTACATTGAAAGCCTCTATGAGGGTGAAGATTTGTCTGATGTGATAGAAGAAGAAACAGGAGTCGATTTAGAGGAGATAGGGGATCCAGTATTAGAATCGGAATTAAAAAGAGCTTTGGAGGACTTACGGTCAAATAAGGCAGAAGGGATAGATAACATTCCATCAGAATTTCTAAAATCATTGGGGGAAGTGGCAACAAAACGACTATTCACGTTGGTGTGTATAATATATGAGTCTGGCGATATACCATTTGACTTTCGGAAAAGCATCATCCACACTATTCCGAAGACGGCAAGAGCTGACAAGTGCGAGAATTATCGCACAATCAGCTTAACAGCTCATGCATCGAAGCTGCTTACAAGCATAATATACAGAAGAATGGAAAAGACGACGATCAGTTAGGCTTTAGGAAAAGTAAAGGGACGAGAGAGGCAATTCTGACGTTACGGCTAATTATGGAAGCAAGGCTAAAGAAAAATCAAGACACTTTCATAGGATTTGTCGACCTGGAAAAAGCGTTCGACAATATAAAATGATGCAAGCTGTTCGAGATTCTGAAAAAAGTAGGGGTAAGCTATAGGGAGAGACGGGTTATATACAATATGTACAACAACCAAGAGGGACTAATAAGAGTGGACGATCAAGAACGAAGTGCTCGTATTAAGAAGGGTGTAAGACAAGGCTGTAGCCTTTCGCCCCTACTCTTCAATCGGTACATCGAGGAAGCAATGATGGAAATAAAAGAAAGGTTCAAGAGTGGAATTAAAATATAAGGTGAAAGGATATCAATGATACGATTCGCTGATGACATTGCTATTCTGAGTGAAAGTGAAGAAGAATTAAATGATCTGCTGAACGGAATGAACAGTCTAATGCGTACACAGTATGGTTTGAGAGTAAATCGGAGAGAGACGAAGGTAATGAGAAGTAGTAGAAATGAGAGCAGCGAGAAACTTAACATCAGGATTGATGGTCACGAAGTCAATGAAGTTAAGGAATTCTGCTACCTAGGCAGTAAAATAACCAATGACGGGCGGAGGAAGGAGGACATCAAAAGCAGACTCGCTATGGCAAAAAAGGCATTTCTGGCGAAGAGAAGTCTACTAACATCAAATATCGGCCTTGATTTGAGGAAGAAATTTCTGAGGATGTACGTCTGGAGTACAGCTTTGTATGGTAGTGGTGGTATGGTTAGTGTTTAACGTCCCGTCGACAACGAGGTTATTAGAGACGGAGCGCAAGCTCTGGTTAGGGAAGGATTGGGAAGGAAACCGGCCGTGCCCTTTCAAAGGAACCATCCCGGCATTTGCCTGAAACGATTAAGGGAAATCACGGGAAACCTAAAATCAGGATGGCCGGAGACGGGATTGAACCATCGTCCTCCCGAATGCGAGTCCAGTGTGCTAACCACTGCGCCACCTCGTTCGGTTTGTGTGGTAGTGAAACATGGACTGTGGGAAAACCGGAACAGAAGATAATCGAAGCATTTGACATGTGGTGCTATAGACAAATGTTGAAAATTAGGTGGACTGATAAGGTAAGGAATGAGGAGGTTCTACGCAGAATCGGAGAGGAAAGGAATATGTGGAAAACACTGATAAGGAGATGGGACAGGATGATAGGACATCTGCTAAGACGTGAGGGAATGACTTCCATGTGTAAGAAGGCTGTTTAGATTTTTATATTGGTAATGCCACGTAGCGCTCTGTATGAAAATCACTGGCTGTGCTGTGTGCAGTCTGTGGCTAGTTTGCATTGTTGTCTGCCATTGTATTGTTGGGCAGCTGGATGTGAACAGCGCGTAGCGTTGCGCAGTTGGAGGTGAGCCGCCAGCAGTGGTGGATGTGGGGAGAGAGATTGCGGAGTTTTGAAAAATGTCATGAACTGCTGTATATATTATGAATATTGAGGTAAATACATTGTTTGTTCTCTATTAGAATCTTTCATGTGCTAAGACTATCAGTAGTTAGTGCCTTCAGTAGTTTGAATCTTTTATTTAGCTGGCAGTAGTGGCGCTCGCTGTATTGCAGTAGTTCGAGTAATGAAGACTTTTGTGAGGTAAGTTATTTGTGAAAGGTATAGTTTAATGTTACTCAGGGCCATTCTTTTGCAGGGATCTTTGATAGTCAGATTGCGTTGCGCTAAATAATATTGTGTGTCAGGTTAAGCACAGTCGTGTATAAATTGTTCTAAAGGGGACGTTTCATATGGCGACCCTGCCAGGATTCGAACCTGGAATCTTCTGATTTTTTCTTGTAGTTTGTATAATTAGCGTAGATTTTGTTTATTGCTAGCACGTAATTGTAGAGAGAATCTCCTTTGTAGTTGCAGTCTTTCATTGTTGTACAGTAAAACAGTTGTAGCATGCAGGTAGATTTGCACCAAGTACACTCCTGGAAATTGAAATAAGAACACCGTGAATTCATTGTCCCAGGAAGGGGAAACTTTATTGACACATTCCTGGGGTCAGATACATCACATGATCACACTGACAGAACCACAGGCACATAGACACAGGGAACAGAGCATGCACAATGTCGACACTAGTACAGTGTATATCCACCTTTCGCAGCAATGCAGGCTGCTATTCTCCCATGGAGACGATCGTAGAGATGCTGGATGTAGTCCTGTGGAACGGCTTGCCATGCCATTTCCACCTGGCGCCTCAGTTGGACCAGCGTTCGTGCTGGACGTGCAGACCGCGTGAGACGACGCTTCATCGAGTCCCAAACATGCTCAATGGGGGACAGATCCAGAGATCTTGCTGGCCAGGGTAGTTGACTTACACCTTCTAGAGCACGTTGGGTGGCACGGGATACATGCGGACGTGCATTGTCCTGTTGGAACAGCAAGTTCCCTTGCCGGTCTAGGAATGGTAGAACGATGGGTTCGATGACGGTTTGGATGTACCATGCACTATTCAGTGTCCCCTCGACGATCACCAGTGGTGTACGGCCAGTGTAGGAGATCGCTCCCCACACCATGATGCCGGGTGTTGGCCCTGTGTGCCTCGGTCGTATGCAGTCCTGATTGTGGCGCTCACCTGCACGGCGCCAAACACGCATACGACCATCATTGGCACCAAGGCAGAAGCGACTCTCATCGCTGAAGACGACACGTCTCCATTCGTCCCTCCATTCACGCCTGTCGCGACACCATTGGAGGCGGGCTGCACGATGTTGGAGCGTGAGCGGAAGACGGCCTAACGGTGTGCGGGACCGTAGCCCAGCTTCATGGAGACGGTTGCGAATGGTCCTCGCCGATACCCCAGGAGCAACAGTGTCCCTAATTTGCTGGGAAGTGGCGGTGCGGTCCCCTACGGCACTGCGTAGGATCCTACGGTCTTGGCGTGCATCCGTGCGTCGCTGCGGTCCGGTCCCAGGTCGACGGGCACGTGCACCTTCCGCCGACCACTGGCGACAACATCGATGTACTGTGGACACCTCACGCCCCACGTGTTGAGCAATTCGGCGGTACGTCCACCCGGCCTCCCGCATGCCCACTATACGCCCTCGCTCAAAGTCCGTCAACTGCACATACGGTTCACGTCCACGCTGTCGCGGCATGCTACCAGTGTTAAAGACTGCGATGGAGCTCCGTATGCCACGGCAAACTGGCTGACACTGACGGCGGCGGTGCACAAATGCTGCGCAGCTAGCGCCATTCGACGGCCAACACCGCGGTTCCTGATGTGTCCTCTGTGCCGTGCGTGTGATCATTGCTTGTACAGCCCTCTCGCAGTGTCCGGAGCAAGTGTTCTTTTTTCCATTTCCAGGAGTGTATTTTGCAGCTACGCTTGCAATTAACTACATATTATTTTCAGTGCTATGTTAATGTGCTCTCTTATTTTTGCTCTTCAAATTGTGCTTTTCTGTGTTATCGTGTGAAATATTGTCACAATAATGGCGTGTGAAAAATGTAACACTAGGCTATAAAGTAAACTGAGAAATAATAGTGAAGACGAGCGAAGCTTATCAGCACCACTGTGTAGTGAATTAACAGACATTCCAAGTAGTAATTTGGTAATTGTGCATAGGGAAATGGAGCGGGCAGCAAACAATGGTGTAGACAGTGAAACAGTTAGTCAACAGGGAAGCATTATCGATCGATCGTCGGCAACAGCTCCCCTCAGGAATCCGAAATGACAGAACACAATATTGCAAATACTGTAGACTTAGGTTTTGGGTCCTCACCGTTTTCTCAAATGAGTCAAGACACATTTTCTGCTTGTCAAAATGTGAATGTTGCTGGTGCAAATGCACTGCCGAAAGGCGTAGAGGAACAGATTCCAGACACTAATGCATTGTTATTACAATTAATGCAACAAATGGGACAAAAGCTTCAAAAGTTAGACACAATGGAACAATACCAGAGACAAACACAGCAACAGTTAGACACAATGGAACAAAATCTTCAAAAGTTAGACACAATGGAACAACACCAGAGACAAACACAGCAACAGTTAGACGCAATGGAACAAAATCTTCACATCATGCTTGAACAAACGCATGAAGATTTAACTACTGAGTTACATAACATTGAATCGAAATGTCAAAAAGTCTGTAATGACGTAAAAACACAAATTTGTGAGCATTTTCAGCCTATTTTTTCGCGGAATGAAAATGCATTACAGAATCACGAAGCAGCCATAAAAGAGCTGCAAACCATTGTTCATGAAAATCATGAGACCTTGTGGGCTAAAATTGACTCAGTTGCATCTACCGATTCGATTACGCAACTGGCAAAAACTCAGGAAAACTTAAAGAACACAGTTGATTCGATTTCAACACAAATGGACACTCTGAAACTTGGTTCAGAAAAACACACTGAGGAAATGTGTTCACTATCGGAGGAAGTAGCCGAACTTTCGGATCAGGTTACTAACTTATCTACAAAGGTAGATGATGATCTGAATGACACAAGACCCGTAGCCTTCACTGACACAGAAGAGTATGAACAAATAAGAAAATTCAAACAAAATCAAAATCAAATCAATACACAGTACAAAAGAGAAATCCAGGAAGTACAAGATCAGTTGACGCAGGTGATACAAGAATTACATATTTCAGAGGACACTCGCGCTCCAACACAGGAAGAGGAACTTAGAAATACGGAAAAGCCACAAAATAATAACACAGGGCATTTCGGTAATTATGAAAGGAATTGGCAAGGTGGACCGAATTTTGAGATGGAACCGCCAACACGACGTAACAATGACCGATATGCTACTCGCCGACACGATGATTTCGACTATAAGCTGTTCATTACTACACGTAAATTCAAAACGTTTAAGAATTCTGCCAACGACATTCATCCACAAGCGTGGCTCCATCAATTCTCTCATTGTTTCCCTCCCAACTGGTCATTGGAGCACAGGTTAGAATTTATGTGTGGCTACTTAGAGAATGAACCAGCTGTAAGAATGCGATCGGTCATTCACGATTGCCACAGTGAAGGAGAATGTTACCATGCCTTCCTCTCAGCGTATTGGTCTCAAGCCACACAAGACCGAGTAAAACATAGCATCATGATGATGAAACACTTTGAACAATCTGAATTTTCCAGTCTTATGAAATATTTTGAAGACATGTTGCATAAGAATCAGTACCTGTCAAACCCATACAGCCCCTCAGAACTCATCCGCATTTGCTTAATCAAATTACCTGAGCATTTACGGCATATTATTTTAGCAGCACGTTGCAAAGACGACATTGAAGCTTTTCAGGGACTCTTACAAGAATTAGAAATTGACACAGACAGTCGCGGGATGCGAAAACGGGAAAACAATCACTACAGGGCACATCCGTCACAATTCCGTGACGACAGAAATAATAACTGGACACGACAAGGCTATTCTTACAACGAAAATCGTGATCAAAACAGACACCACCCATATGACAACCACTGGCAGAGTAATAATAGTTACAGAGAAAGATTGCACTTCCATAGTAATGAATATGACAGAGACACTCATAGAAACAGACAATTTAGCAACCAGAACAATTTTTATCACGGGAGACAGAATGACTTCAGACGTAACGGTCCAGCGCGCAGTTACGATTCAGGGAGAAATTCTCCACCACGTGACTGACAGGAAAGAAACTTTGTAAACTACCGACAAAACGACAGACCTGAATTCCATCAGACCTGGCGGTCTTTAAACAGAGCTGGGCCCTCTCGGCAAGGCGAATTTGTGGAAGTTAGGCCTCCTAATCCCAGTAACGACGCGCGCCAACAATGAAACAGACAATGACTCACACCGCAGGCAGCCGCGTGCGCCCGCTGGCTCAGGGTAAAATAACATTGACGCTAACCTTGAGACAAATTCCAGTATTCTTTACGGACAAATACCGCATGATGATTGCATTCAAGTTGAAACTCTGCATACTAGGAAGAGCAAAGGGTTACATCACATTTCACATGTAAAACCGTTTATTGAAAAATAATCTGCTTCTTAACTTTGTCTTTGCCATAAAACGTTTCACTTTACGTTACTAGTATGCTTTAGAAACTGTTACCATGCAACAATGTTTGAAGTTAAATATCCAGTCAAGAACCAAGAGAACTTATTTAAACAGAAATTACGAATGCATTGTTATTGCGAACAGACGACACAGTGTTACTGTGTGTGTACATTCTTGCTTGTTAGTTGCACGATCGCGTAACGACTATGAGGCTCACATACTTGGAACATATACCCGCACTGCTAATGAGATTTTCATGCAACATTTTGGTTTGCTTGAAAGTGGATTCTGGATTTGAGGTGCTTTCTGTGAAATGCCAGATGACACAGTGGTTAGTTTATGTGACAGCTACACGATTTTATCACGACGCTGCTAATGCGTGACAATTTACAATGTTGCTTTTGCGGTGTATCTGTTTTATATCTGCACAGTTTTTTCTGAATTCTTCTATAAAGTGAGACATGTTTTAGTGGTGACTTTTGTGGTATGGCTACAAGGAGACAGCCTTTTCCGTATGACAACAATACGTTACAGCACAGTACTTTCCTCATCACGGCAATAAGCGTAATAAGTAAGATATCTATACGCAAAGCATTTCACTTTTGTTTATCATGAGGTAAGTACATTGGCTTCTGCAGAACTTAGCTTTTGGAGGACGATAATTACGACACCTCTACAGAGATTATCTTACAACAAGATGCACATTTAACGCTACAGGACACGCATTTGAGTGCTTAATTTTGTACTTAAACCATTTATTTTTCAAGATTTTTGAAATACAAAGAAAGTTTTCTGTGATACATTTCATTCCATTGCTGTAATCTGTAACACCTGAGGGTATAATTACATTAATCCTCAGGGGGGTACACGCCTACTTTGTGTACCATGTGTCTGGCACGCACAAGGAGCCCTAGCTAATATGGTATTTGCTTATACAACTTTACACATCGGCACCATGTTTCTCTAACACACAAATTACACAGCTATCTGATCATTTAACTGAGTGAGACAAACTTTTTTATTACGTCAGTGACAGATGTTTACGCAATTACAGAGTCGGATTACTCCACACTTACGAAATTGTATTTTGTCTGTACTGTGTGAACTGTTCATATTTTCTCGGACCCATTGTGATATTATGAGAGCTTTGAATGATATATTTGGTATGGGATCACGATTTTTAAAGTACGTTTGAGGCAGATGACACTATTGAAATGAGCAGAGAATTTTCTTTAGGTTTTGAAATTATTGCAGGAAGCTACGACGTTTTTGAGAGTTGACTGAGGTGTTATGATGTTATTATTATGATGACTATGTGTATTATGCTGTTGAGGTATGTTTATGTCAATAAGATGATGCTACCATATATGAGGAATGTGACTACGTGTTTATATGTATATGAATATTGAATAGAAGTTAGGGACTCTTGACTTGTGAAAATGGATGTTGGAAACCAAGAATCGTACTTTGAGTTATGAAATGTGTGTAAATGCATGAATGTATCACAATGCCGACGAAAATTTTTTGGACTCTGTTATATTTATAGGATTTTGTTTCTACAGATTTGTAACGCAAATTCTTTACCTGTGAAATTTTTATATGAGACTGTCACTGTAGCGGAAACTGCTGTCGTAAATATTTCCGTAAGAAAGTTAAGTGACCACCTGCACGTGCGTCGTGGGCACACAGCTGTGTCAAACACCTGGAGAACAAGCCATTAGGGTGTGCCTTTCCGGAAGCACAGGTAGAAAAAAAAGAAAAAAGGCAGGCCTTTATCCTCGCCATTGACATTCCTTTAGAGAAAATATTGCAAATGCGACACCCTCATTACTTCCATTAACCTTGCTATTGACATTCCTTTGTAGAAAGCATCGCCAATATTACACGCTCATTACCTGAAAACATATGATTACTCATACTTTGTGCTAATTACTGAAATGCTTATGAATTGATGGGAAATATTCGTACATCTGCACACCTGATTATGACAAGTGTCTTTCTACGAGAGTTGAGAGCTACTGACTTACGAAATGCCACATGACTATTGAATGATATTTTTATGCTTTGGTTTGCGTAATTGCTTATTTCATTTGATATCTGGTTTCCAGCTGTGTTGCAGCATTGCTTTTATAAAATAAAATGCATTTGCTAATGTGAACACTTTCTGTCAAGAGATCTATTAAATAATTATTTTATGATCCACATTCTTTAAAAAAGGAGCACTTGGACAGGAAAGAACAATAAGAAGGAACTAGTAACAGTAACACATAATTTTCTTTTCAAGTACATGGTAATATTTCTTTTTACAATAAGTTGTTGTGGTGCACCACTTTAATTACATAGACATTAACATGTGAATAGACATTTCCCTTGTCTGCATTGTTGTTTTTACTGTAATATTTTTTCTGCTTGAGCTATGTCATGTTTAGGTATAAGTTGCTGCTGTTTGCCAGGCATAGTGTTATTGAATTTAACTTTGTATTACTCTGTTAAGCTTTTCTTGTTGCTGCACATTGGCTCATATTAGTTGTAATTTTGCATTTTATCTGTTAATTTAGATTTACTGCTGCTTGCTTTGCAAATTCGCATTTTTTTTGTCATTGCTGTTTGTGTTGATTTGTTGTATGCTGCTGCATTGCCTCGTCCCTTGGTATATATATCTGAGCTCAGTAGATTTAAGTTAGCTTAAGAGGGGTAGACTATATAAGAAACTAACTATGATGACTTGGAAGAAATGTATTGAGAAGCTATATGAAAATGGTTTGGGCAATAAAAAAAAAAGGATACTGTACAGTGGTGAAAAACTATTTTTGACAGAGGATGTGAACAGAATACAGAAAGCAAGCTTAAATAGGACTTTTGGGAATAATGATGAACGAAGGGAGATCTCCATGCAAAATACTGCAGTAAAACAAACCCTGTCCTTTCCTTTTGTGTCATCCCACTATATGTCTGTGTACCCTTGTGTATTTGTGCTTTTTCCTGTCTTTATGTGTTTAGCTGATGAGAGCTATGTTGTAGAATTTTTCTAATACTATGTTATTTACTTTGTAAAGATGTTTAGACATTATTTATACTGTTTGGTTGCTCACATGTGAAGGTGATGTTTCAAACGTTCTTCTGATCTTTTATGTATTTACTTATGTTATAATTCCTGTAACACTGATGTATATGTTTATTTCTATTCTGTTGTAAAGCCTGTACTACAAATGTTATCTGTATTGTTATGTTCTTTAATGATATATTTTGTACCTTTGAACTTGTATTCTTATGTTATAAAATTGTAATTGATACCAGTTCATCATATTAGTAACTTGTAAGTTACATTTCACTGCACACGTTTCCGTTGGTCATAGTATATGGACAATATGTGAGAAGTAGGGACTGTTAGTGTTTGCACATGTGTTACTAATTCAGCAAGGGACTGGATAACAGCATTGCTGGTTCCAAGGACAATTCCAAAAACTTTGTGAGTGCACAAGTGGTGGTTATGGACTTGCTATATTCTCCGCAAGACTCTTCGATGGTGATTGTGCACCTGCACAGTCGCAACAGATGGCTGCTGGCCATCTCTACAAGGACTACAGTGGGTCTACACCTTTGCTGACTCACCAATACCATTATTTCTACAAGGACTGCAGTGGGTCTGCACCTCTGGTGTCCCACCAATACCACAATCTCTACCAGGACTACAGTGGGTCTACTCTGTGATGACCTACCTACCAATATTCATCAACTTCGACTGACTCTGCTGTGGGTTTGCTCCATTGTGGCCCATTACCTGTCAGCATGTCAAGAGTCAGCACTGTCTTTCCGTTGGAAGGACACCACTACTTCTTCAAGACTGCATGGAAATCCACTACTTCCGTGTGCATTGTCTTTTACTGCTCCGACTTTGAAAAAAAAAAAACTGAAATTTTACTGTGATGAATGACCAGAACTGTCTTTATCGACTGTGAGAAAATTTTAGCTTTTGACCAACATTGTATCAATAAGTGTGTGCATTTGATATCTGTGTTATTGTATTTATGAAAAATTTTATCAAATCATTATTGGCCACTGGCCAAAACAATTTGTAAAAATTTTTGTGGGGAGCATGGGGGCTATGTAAGAAGGCTGTTTAGATTTTTATATTGGTAATGCCACGTAGCGCTCTGTATGAAAATCACTGGCTGTGTGCAGTCTGTGGCTAGTTTGCATTGTTGTCTGCCATTGTAGTGTTGGGCAGCTGGATGTGAACAACGCGTAGCGTTGTGCAGTTGGAGGTGAGCCGCCAGCAGTGGTGGATGTGGGGAGAGAGATGGCGGAGTTTTGAAAAATGTCATGAACTGCTGTATATATTATGAATATTGAGGTAAATACATTGTTTGTTTTCTACTAGAATCTTTCATTTGCTAAGACTATCAGTAGTTAGTGCCTTCAGTAGTTTGAATCTTTTATTTAGCTGGCAGTAGTGGCGCTCGCTGTATTGCAGTAGTTCGAGTAATGAAGATTTTTGTGAGGTAAGTTATTTGTGAAAGGTGTAGTTTAATGTTACTCAGGGCCATTCTTTTGCAGGGATCTTTGATAGTCAGATTGCGTTGCGCTAAATAATATTGTGTGTCAGGTTAAGTACAGTCATGTATAAATTGTTCTAAAGGGGACGTTTCACATGGTGCTAGAGGGAGCTGTAGAGGGCAAAAACTGTAGAGGAAGACAGAGATTGGAATACGTCAAGCAAATAATTGAGGACGTAAGTTGCAAGTGCTACTCTGAGATGAATAGGTTAGCACAGGAAAGGAATTCGTGGCGGGCCGCATCAAACCAGTCAGTAGACTGATGACCAAAAAAAAAGCTCTGCAGATGATGAAGAAATTGAAGAAATGTATGATGAGATGAAAGAAGTTATTCAGGTAGTGAAGGGAGACGAAAATTTAATAGGCATGGGTGACTGGAATTCGATAGTAGGAAAAGGGAGAGAAGGAAACATAGTAGGTGAATATGGATTGGAGCTAAGAAATGAAAGACGAAGCCGTCAGGTAGAGTTTTGCACAGAGCATAACTTAAACATAGCTAACACTTGGTTCAAGAATCATGAAAGAAGGTTGTATACATGTAAGAATTCTGGAGATACTAGAAGGTATCAGATTATATAATGGTAAGACGGAGATTTAGGAACCGGGTTTTAAATTGTAAGACATTTCCAGGGGCTGATGTGGACTCTGACCACAATCTATTGGTTATGAACTGTAGATTAAAACTGAAGAAACTGCAAAAAGGTGGGAATTTAAGGAGATGGGACCTGGATAAACTGAAAGAACCAGAGGTTGTACAGAGTTTCAGGGAGAGCATAAGGGAACCATTGACAGGAATGGTGGAAAGAAGTACAGTAGAAGAAGAATGGGTAGCTCTGAGGGATGAAGTAGTGAAGGCAGCAAAGGATCAAGTAGGTAAAAAGATGAGGGCTAGTAGAACTCCTTGGATAACAGAAGAAATATTGAACTTAACTGATGAAAGGAGAAAATATAAAAATGCAGTAAATGAAGCAGACAAAAGGGAATACAGACGTCTCAAAAATGAGATCGACAGGAAGTGCAAAATGGCTAAGCAGGCATGTAAGGATGTAGAGGCTTATCTCACTTAGATACTGCCTACACGAAAATTAAAGAGACCTTTGGAGAAAAGAGAACCACTTGTATGAATATCAAGAGCTCAGATGGAAACCCAGTTCTAAGCAAAGAAGGGAAAGCAGAAACGTCGAAGGAGTATATAGAGTGTCTATACGAGGGCGATGTACTCGAGGACAATATTATGGAAATTGAAGAGGATGTAGATGAAGATGAAATGGGAGATACGATACTGCGTGAAGAGTTTGAAAGATCACTGAAAGCCCTGAGTCGAAACAAGGTGCCGGGAGTAGACAACATTCCATTAGAACTACTGACGGCCTTGGGAGAGCCAATCCTGACAAAACTCTACCATCTAGTGAGCACGATGTATGAGACAGGCGAAATACCCTCAGACTTCAAGAAGAATATAATAATTCCAATACCAAAGAAAGCAGGTGTTGACAGATGTGAAAATTACCGAACTATCAGTTTAATAAGTCACAGCTGCAAAATGCTAACCCGAAATTCTTTACAGATGAATGGAAAAACTGATAGAAGCCGACCTCGGGGAAGATCAGTTTGGATTCCGTAGAAATGTTGGAACACGTGAGGCAATACTGACCTTACGACTTATCTTAGAAGAAAGATTAAGGAAAGGCAAACCTACGTTTCTAGCATTTGTAGACTTAGAGAAAGCTTTTGACAACGTTGATTGGAATACTCTCTTTCAAATTCTAAAGGTGGCAGGGGTAAAATACAGGGAGCGAAAGGCTATTTACGATTCGTATAGAAACCAGATGGCAGTTATAAGAGTCGAGGGGCATGAAAGGGAAGAAGTGGTTGGGAAGGGAGTGAGACAGGGTTGTAACCTCTCCCTGATGTTATTCAATCTGTATATTGAGCAAGCAGTAAAGGAAACAAAAGAAAAATTCGGATTATGTATTAAAATCCATGGAGAATAAATAAAAACTATAAGGTTCGCCGATGACATTGTAATTCTGTCAGAGACAGCAAAGGACTTGGAAGAGCAGTTGAACGGAATGGACAGTGTCTTGAAAGGAGGATATAAGATGAACATCAACAAAAGCAAAACGAGAATAATGGAGTGTGGTCGAATTAAGTCGGGTGATGCTGAGGGAATTAGATTAGGAAATGAGACACTTAAAGTAGTAAAGGAGTTTTGCTATTTGGGGAGCAAAATAACTGATGATGGTCGAAGTAGAGAAGATATAAAATGTAGACTGGCAATTTCAAGGAAAGCGTTTCTGAAGAAGAGAAACTTGTTAACATCGAGTATAGATTTAAGAGTCAGGAAGTCGTTTCTGAAAGTATTTGTATGGAGTGTAGCAATGTATGGAAGTGAAACATGGACGATAAATAGTTCGGACAAGAAGAGAATAGAAGCTTTCGATATGTGGTGCTACAGAAGAATGCTGAAGATTAGATGGGTAGATCACATAACTAATGATGAAGTATTGAATAGAATTGGGGAGAAGAGGAGTTTGTGGCACAACTTGACAAGAAGACGGGACCTTTTGGTAGGACATGCTCTGAAGCATCAAGGGATCACAAATTTAGCATTGGAGGGCAGTGTGGAGGGCGAAAATCGTAGAGGGAGACCAAGAGATGAATACAGTAAGAAGATTCAGAAAGATGTAGGTTGCAGTACGTACTGGGAGATGAAGAAGCTTGCACAGGATAGGGTAGCATGGAGAGCTGCATCAAACCAGTCTCAGGACTGTAGACCACAACAACGACAACATTGACGCTTCATGGTTCTTCTTCTTCTTCTGCTGTTGCTGCTGCTGCTGACTAACTGAGCAAGACTGACGTCCAAGAGTTGCTGAGTCTCCCCTATACCCTCTCCGATGACGCCACCAGATACTGCCAACCTACTGGCTGAAATCTAACACATGACTGGATTAAGGGCTCTTATTGGTTCCTGCCATTTTCACCCACCATCTTGGATTACGTCACGGAATGGACGACATCGCTCTCTGGTGGTGGACTGTGTACTAGGTCCCGACCTCATGGCGAACACATTGTTTCCTGCTATCTTGGATAACGATACTTGCATCATCAGATGACGTCAAGGCAGCCATCTTCGATTATGTCACAGATGAGAGCTCTTGCTGGGTGTGGTACTTTGTACTAGATCAGTTGGAGTTTGGACCCCATGGCGGCTACACTTGATGGTGATAGAGCCTATAATTGTTTAAATAAAGACTGGTGTATGCAAAATAATAAAGACATTTCCAGCACAGGTCGAGTCTTCTTCCCACCATTTCTTCGGATGAGGTGGCAGTCAGGTGACTTAGGTTAGTGTAAATGCCCTTTCATTCCCGTCATTTTCTTAAGTGTGTTGAATTGTCCTGATGGAATTTGAACTTCTCGCCATTTTCTGGAGGTGTGGGTTAGGTTAGTGGAGGGAGCCCAATTGACCAATCCTCCTGCCAAAATTCAAACTTCCCATGAAAATCCGCCATCTTGGATGACGTCATGACCGCCATATTGAGTGACGTCATGCACTGTTCCCAAGTCTACACGCCGCCATCTTGGATGACATCATCGTCGCCATCTTAGATACATCTGGCAAAAATGCAGAGGGGGCCAGAACGAACTTTTTCCCATTATTCTCCAGGTCTCTCAGCCATTGAAGATACGAGTACAGAGAGATTGGCACATCACCTCTCGTCAGCTACCACAACTGACAAACCCGGGTTTAGAGTGGAAGCAGCATGGAGTGATGTAGCCGTATCTGTCACCCAAGATCAGCAGGACTCGATGTCCAGCCAGAGAGTAGCCATTGGAGCTGCCAGAGATGGCGGAGTTTCACACCCTGCGCAGCCTGAAATCACTTACAGATTTACTGATTTATTCTTTCTACTCTAATATATGTGCAAGAGAAGTACATTTTGTTATGTGCTGTCCTTCCTGACCAAGAAAGCTAAAACGTCTCGTCAACTACAATGGTACTAGTGGAGGAGCAGTTGTGTGGAAAAGAGTGAGGTAGGAGATTCGCCTTGTCCTTCTTCAAAGGAACAATCCTACCATTTGCTTTAAGCATTTTACGCAAACTGAGGAAAATCTAAATCGGGATGGCCTGGTGGAGGTTTGAACCATCACCCACCAGAATGCCATTAGGTTCACTGCGTTACCACTGCACCACCTTGTTCAGTACTGAAGTCGGACCACGACGGAGGCATTCCACAGTTTCGAAGACAGTTCTCTGTAAGGCATTTCCGAGTACTTTCGTTTAACTCCCCGCACCATAACACATACATCTATCAACCTGTTGCTTGAAACTGTTATTCTTAATCGTTATGCAGGCTGGCACACGGAAAGCAGACGGTTTTGAATTGCGTGTTACTGACAGGTGGGAGAAGATCGTGGTGAGGGTAGCTCTTCTCCACACAAGACGCCTTTTCACTTACAACGGGGCACTCAAACTTGCAACATCGTTCGTTGGTCTGTGACAGTTACGGTAGTTGCGGCGAGACTGTTAGAGCTACGCAGCGAATTATTCATGTATAATTCAGTCTCAGTCGACACGGAGTTGTTCTTGGTCGTAACATAATCCTCAGATGGGTAGAACACTTGAGATCAAATGGGAACATAATGGGTAAGATGCGTGCAGGCTCGAGATGAAGTGTATCGACGCCAGAAATTGTTGCAAGGACAAGGGAAGTGATAGTCAGAAACCTAGGACGATCAGTTAGACGTCATGCTAGTGAGCTAGCAATCAGTCGAGAATCAATTGACGAATTTTACATACATTAAAATTCCATCTGGACACACTTCTTATTGCCCAGAATGTAAGTGACTTTGAGTGATAATGTAATTTTATTGATGAGTGATGAAGCTCGATTACCTTTAATAAGTAAAACCTGCGTTACTGCGCTCCATAACAACCACACATTATTCACCAGCGCCCTTACACTCGGAAAAAGTAAAAGTCTGTTATGCTCTTTTGGTGTAACTGGAGCACATTTTTTCGAAGAAAATGGGGCCACATTCGCTGTTAATTAGGCTAAATACATTCATATGCTTAGACGTTCTCGAAACCAGAATCAAAGAATTCCTTTAAAGGTTTTTGGTTCCAGTAGAATGGCGCTATATAACACGATGTTCTTCGACGCATGTTTCCTGGACAGATTATCTTACTTTTCGGCAATGTGCCCTGGCCTCCCAGATCGCCAGCCTTATTAATGTGTGACTTTCTTCTGCTGGGGTACCTCACGAGCCGTGTCTGTAACCACAAACCGCGAAATCTGGACTAAATGAAGATCGCAACCATTCAAAAAATTACTACCCAACAGAGATATTGGTCTACTTGATGGGGGATCGGAAGAAGAGATTTGAATAGTGCATCCGAAATGACAGACATCGCCTTGACGACACTTTATCACAAATAAGTCTGGCCTACATTAAATGGCGAGTAATGAGTTCTGATGTAATGTCAATAAACATACATTAATTTTAAAATTGACGGATTATTTTTTATTTAACAACCGTTCCTCCCCTGTGTGTCAATTTTACACTTCACCGTACCTGTAACATCTTTTGTGCTTTAATTACCGCCTTCCTTTACGGCTGTATAGTTTTACTTCTGGAATATTTACTTCGTCTTTTTTTTTTTTTGGTGAAGAAATTCTGGAGAACTGTATTTAGTAACTCTGCTTTAGTGGCGGACATCACCATTGTTGTTGTGCAGTGAAGGTGCTGAACTTCCTGCTTAGGCTGCGTTCACGCGTTCACAGTGACACCGCCAACGGTCCCCATATGTCATTGCGTGGAGATCACCAGATAACGTTAGCCTACAGCTTGCTCACAGTGCGTCCGATGACTTTCGTCAGTTTTTGACAGAATGAAGGAGTTTATGTTACGTCAGATCTTTTCTATCGAAGGGCTTAGAATCTATTTGGGTCTCCTTGAGCGGAGAGACTGCCAGGACACTTCTGTGCTTGGAGACAACTGCAGCATTGCCGCTTTCGCTATTAACAAGAGTCCAAATGGATGTGAATGAGCTGTAACTGTCTTGAAGACGACGTCGCGATTATGTACATTCTTTCTACAGTTGCTGTACTAACCGCACAAGTTTTACGAATATGTTGTCTTCAGTCCTGGGACTGGTTTGATGCAGCTCTCCATGCTACTCTATCCTGTGCAAGCTCCTTCATCTCCCAGTACCTACTGCAACCTACGTTCTTCTGAATCTGCTTAGTGTATTCATCTCTTGGTCTCCCTCTACGATTTTTACCCTCCACGCTGCCCTCCAATACTAAATTGGTGATCCCTTGATGCCTCAGAATATGTCCTACCAACCGATCCCGTCTTCAAGTCAAGTTGTGCCACAAACTCCTCTTCTCCCCAATTCTATTCAATACCTCCTCATTTGTTATGTGATCTACCCATCTAATCTTCAGCATTATTCTGTAGCACCACATTTCGAAAGTTTCTATTCTCTTCTTGTCCAGACTATTGATCGTCCATGTTTCACTTCCATACATTGCTACACCCCATACAAATACTTTCAGAAACGACTTCCTGACACTTAAATCTATACTCGATGTTAACAAATTTCTCTTCTTCAGAAACGCTTTCTTTGCCATTGCCAGTCTAAATTTTACATCCTCTCTACATCGACCATCACCAGTTATTTTGCTCCCCAAATAGCACAACTCCTTTACTATTTTAAACATCTCATTTCCTAATCTAATTGCCTCAGTATCACCCGACTTAATTCGACTACATTCCATTATCCTCGTTTTGCTTTTGTTCATGTTCATTATATATCCTCCTTTCAAGACACTGTCCATTCCGTTGAACTGCTCTTCCAAATCCTTTGCTGTCTCTGACAGAATTACAATGTCATCGGTGAACCCCGAAGTTTTTACTTCTTCTCCGTGGATTTTAATACCTACTCCAAATTTTTCTTTTGTCTCCTTCACTGCTTGCTCTATATACAGATTGAATAACATCGGGGAGAGGCTACAACCTGTCTCACTTTTTCGAATATATGAGATAAAGAAAGGAACGTTCCATTGCATACTCGATTTGACTCGTGGTGACATGGAAATGCAATATCACAAACACTGTGCATAACTTAAAATACAGTCAGAAAAACAGACATATGTCAATTAAACTTCAATGACTGTAATTCAGCACACATGCGAAAGACAAGCATGGATTTTAGAACGAGATACTCTGACCATCTAAAGCACTGAAAAGTGGAAACGTACACCACGTTTGCGCGCCACCTCAAATAATAAAATCATCAACCTACTTGCACAAAAAGCAAGTACATAGTAGTAATAATAATTTTCAGGCACGTAACGGGCACTAACCGCAACTCAAAAAGAACCACTACAGAAACTAAAAGCATAAGATTCGCCACCTTCTCGTGTGTACAAATTTTTTTGGAGGTCATAATTTACGACTAAAATTTTCGATAAGGATTTAATGGTTTCCACTCAAGCTGCGGTTTCAGTTCATAGATTCCGAGCTACATCGCGATTATGACATGCTTCAGCCTCAGGATGCCACAAATTTGTTCTTTCTTGGACTAATCTTGTCGCTTTCTCACAGTCTATATTTCATGTGTGAGAACGTCGGCCGAATCGACCGAACGAATTTCTCCTACTGTCATCAGACGGCTGTAGTTTCAGCGATGAGATCGGTTGAATTGTGACCTTCCCCGTAACGCCCGCCAGGTTTGGAAAAATCGGTCATCCTCGGCCGATGTCGTTCGTCGGCGGAATACACCGGTGCCGGTGGCAATGTGACGGCAGCCTTAGTAGATATAATCCAAGTCCCCCAGCGGCGTCACGCCTTGTACAGCATACCGCCCGAGACCTTCGTCGTTCTACCAGGGCTGACAACTACTGGGAGCCTTGCTCGCACCGCGCTTGTTACTCCGCGCGGCAAACCGGAAAGCTGGAGTCGTTCTTGGCTCTCAATGTGCTTCTGCCACTTACACTGGAACTGACTTCCAACTGAAACTTGCTTTATATCGATACACCGCCGCAGTACTTAAAATACATTACTGGCCATTAAAATTGCTACACCACGTAGACGACTTTCTACAGACGCGAAATTTAAACGACAGGAAGAAGATGCTGCGATATGCAAATGATTAGCTTTTCAGAACACTCACACAAGGTTGCGGCGGTGGCGACACCTGCAACGTGCTGACACGAGGAAAGTTTACAACCGATTTCTCATACACAAACAGCAGTTGACCGGCGTTGCCTGGTGAAACGCTGTTGTGATGCCTCTTGTATGGAGCAGAAACGCCTACCATCAAGTTTCCGACTTAGATAAAGGTCGGATTGTAGCCTATCGCGATTGCGGTTTATCGTATCGCGTCATTGCTGCTCGCGTTGGTCAAGATCCAATGACTGTTGGCAGAATATGGAATCGGTGGGTTCAGGAGGGTCATACGGAACGCCGTGCTGGATCCCAACGGCCTCGTATCACTAGCAGTCGAGATGACAGGCATCTTGTCCGTATGGCTGTAACGGATCGTGCTGTCATGTCTCGATCCCAGAGTCAACAGATGGGGACGTTTACAAGACAACAACCATCTGCACGAACAGTTCGAAGACGTTTGCAGCAGCATGGACTATCAGCTCGGAGACCATGGCTGCGGTTACCCTTGACGCTGCATCATAGATAGGAGCGCCTGCGATGGTGTACTCAACGACGAACCTGGGTGCACCAATGGCGAAACGTCATTGTTTCTGATGAATCCAGGTTCTGTTTACAGCATCATGATGGTCGCATCCGTGTTTGGCGACATCGCTGTGAATGCACATTGGAAGCGTGTATTCGTCATCGCCATACTGGCGTATCATCCGGCTGATGGTATGGGGTGCCATTGGTTACCCGTCTCGGTCACCCGTGGCTCTACCCTTCATTCGATCCCTGGCGAAACCCTACATTTAAGCAGGATAATACACGACCGCATGTTGCAGGACGTGTACGGGCCTTTCTGGATACAGAAAATGTTCGACTGCTGCCGTGGCCAGCACATTCTCCAGATCTATCACCAACTGAAAACGTCTGGTCAATGGTGGCCGAGCAACTGGCTCGTCACGATACGTCAGTCACTACTCTTGATGAACTGTGGTATCGTGTTGAAGCTACATGGGCAGCTGTACCTGTGCACGCCATCCTAGCTCTGTTTGACTCAATGCCCAGGTGTATCAAGGCCGTTATTACAGCCAGAGGTGGTTGTTCTGGGTACTGATTTCTCAGGATCTATGCACCCAATTGCTTGAAAATGTTATCACATGCCAGTTCTAGTATAATATATTTGTCCAATGAATACCCGTTTATGATCTGCATTTCTTCTTGGTGTAGCAATTTTAATGGCCAGTAGTGTACATCGCAAAATATCAATTACAACGAAAATATCAGTTGTGATAAGTTACCAGTTTCTCTGTGGAAGTATGCATTTTGGCACTGGAATGCTTTCAGACTGTGATGCTACACCCACGAGGATCGGCGATATGTTTATATTTAAGAATTAAGTAAAAAAGTAGTGAACCTAGCTAAAAATTTATGTTTATAAATTATTTAGAGTGCATGAAATTCTTGTATAGTGCAATGCGCGGTGCGGTAGTTTCCAAGACAGTGAGATGCGACATATTCAGATCGGATCCGCGTGGCAAATGAACTACCGTGGTCTAGTACATCAGCAGAGTGTAGTTTTTAGGCGGTTTCCCACGCTGGATTAGACAGATGCTGTGCTGATCTCCAAATTTCTCCTCAGAAAAGGTAACACAAACAGTTACAATACGTTAACACACAGAACTAAGTTTACGCGATTCACACATAGGGGACGCATACGTCTTCCCCCTCTTATGTTTTCTTGATGATTGTGACTTTTGAAAGGGATCCAAGTATAATGTTAAATAATAAAATAATTTTTCGGATCATGAGAACGCGGATCCCGTGCTAGACGAGACAGACCCTAAAGGACAGAAGATGTTGATGGTCATAAGTTATTAAGAGCTTAAATTTGAGTATTACTTTTACACACGTTCCTGCGGCCATCGACAAATGACAATAACAAAACGATATTCCTTACGTATACTGGCATTCTATTTTAACATGTTTTTACCAGTCATCACTAAGATGGTGATTTGTGATCGCCTTGTGAGTGAGAGCCCACTTCAATGCCCACGTATCCCCTTGCAAGTTGAGATTGACAATCAAAAGTCACCAGGGCCTCGTTACCTAATATCACAGACCTGTTCTGCCATAACTTCCTGAAAAAAAATCAGGTTATGTTGGACATAAAGAATACTTCAACTTCGCTTGGCGTACTTTTGTTCTCTAGTTAGGAATCTTTAAATAGCATCCGCAAAATGCAGTTCGACTCCGAGGAGAGAACATCTGCTTCTGCGATCGATATAGAATACATTGAGGCCCAGGGCACCATCTCAGTTAAAGAACTAAGTGCTAAAGCCTCAGAGGAATACGCAAAGCAACTAATTGGGCAAACCGTTATTTCATTATTTTTATTTTATTCTTGATACCATATGCGTTAATTTAACTATGGAAGCACAAACGAACGACCACAGCCGATCATACAGATCAATCGCTCAGGAAATCGCTGAAACAGCACTACCGCCACTGAACCACATCTGTCAATCTCTCTGTCTCTCTCTCTCTCTCTCTCTCTCTCTCTCTCTCGCTCTCGCTCTCTTTCTTTCTCTTTCTCCTATTCTTTCTCTCTCATCTTTCTCGTCTGATAATCGTATCTTTCCTGAAATCAATGAATTACATTATTCAATCTACATCATTCATTTATCTGTCTGCCTCAATCGTTCTTGTGTTTGTGATGATTTATGTATTCTTTACCACCTTTAAGTGCTGTCATTATTGAATCGTTGTTCTCTTACTATCCAATTTAGGACCACAATATATCTGTTGCGACTGAACGAAACTACTGGCCTCAACTGTGGGGTCTTTGAGTACTCTGGGAGAAGTCTCATCAAAGTAGAACGTGAGCAATATTACTTCACTTTATTACATAAATGAATAAAAGATTTACTTAACTTTACTACATTTCTTTGCCACCGGACAGCGTAGAACATTTACAGCTGCCGTTAACTGTGAATGCATCACTTGATCGATACAATCACATATCATTCTCTTGAAGTACAATGTTTAACATTAACAACACTACAAATTCATCTGATACTTTACTACTCGTTGGTCCCGAACGATGATGTTTGTTACTGTCGCTAAGGTCTGGAACTGAGGCATAGTTCTTGACTGGTCGACACTGTGAATACATCTTTAGTCGACACTTCCGATCTAAGAGGCAGTGGTCGGTGTATAAAATTGCTTCCTGACATTTCACTCTAACTGCGGGAGACTCCTTCCGGTGGCTACTGCCACTAAGGTGCGCGCGCACACACTTCAAGGTGGAAGATGTCCTCGTCTGGGAACGAAGTACTAGCACGCGAGGCGCTTCTCCTTCTAACATGGTGGTTTGGGGAGAAAAACTTCTTGGCTTTATCGTATTTGCTTGGCTTTGTGCTTTTTTTTTAAATAAAAGAAAGATTAAAGAGTAGTAAGAGGGATAGTGAGAGAAGTAGAAAGCGTACGGCCTAAATGGCTGGCCGGTGGTTTCAGGAAGACTCCACTACGTCTGGTGATGGCCTCGCATGGTGTTCATTACTGAACTTGGCGCTGTTATTTCCCGATTTTTTTGTCTGATTTCTTCCCTGGCAAATATATCTTCGGGAATCTTCTTTCTCCTACCAGACCGGACCACTTTTTTTTTTCTTTATTGTATTTCAATTCCCCATCGGGGCGGGCTGGCAGCAGCATATGCGCTGCTCTTTAGCCGAAAGACATAGAACAAACAATAGAAGACATTTAAAAAGAACAAAGGAGAGAATATGGTGAACATAGATATAAAAAAGGGGGGAACATCATGGAAGGCAATATACAAAAAACGGGGTGACCGTAAAACGGAGATAAAAAAACTGTTAAAACTGTTTAAAAGTAGCACACACAAAAAGCCACACACTGCGACAATTAAAAGAACACAAGACACAGTATGACTGGGGCATAAAAGGTATCGACGGATGGCGTAGCACATAACAAACACTGACTGCGAACCTCAAGGCAGTACACAATTAAAATCACACCTCTTGACGCACAGGAGAAACAGCACTAAACACAACACTGATATGGCACACTGACGATGATCAAAACAGAGGATCTGCCAGGAGCAAGGAGATGGGGGAGACTGGAAGAAGGGAGGGAGGGGAAGAGATGGGGGAGATGAGCGGGGGTCGCGCCGAAGAGGGCCAGGTAGGGAGGGATGTGGGAGGGAAAGAGGCAAGTATGGGGTGTAGGGTCTCAGGGGAGGAGGAGGAAGGAGGAAAATCCGCTCTGGGAGAAGGAGGGAAGAGGAAAAATGGGGGCCCTGGGGAGGGGGGGGGGGGAACAACGCCAGGTTATAGTTGGAAGGAAGGGTAGATGTCACGGAGAAGTTCGTCATCCGGGAGGGGGACCGGATCTGTTCCCATACCAACATTTCCATGATGTCAACTAGGTCATCCCATTGGGAGGGCGTGAAAATAGGGTATGAGTTAATCGAGGCTAACTCTTTCTTCGTGACTGCTTCCATCAGTATGGTACGCCATCTGTATGTGCTTAGTTGGAGCGGTTGATGGGGGAGGGGAGGCTTAGGCAGGCCGGGTGGGTGAAGGGGTACGGGAGGTCTGACGCCACTAAGGCTCGCGGGCTCCAGCATTTATACTGCGCATAGAGGGCACCACCATACGTCACGTGATGCCGACTGTATGACTATCTCTGGATGGCGTCATCATTCTCGATTAAAGATAATCTACTGTCATTCTGTTGACGGAAAGTCTACATCCACATTTCATCTAACTTCGAACGTTCTTCTTTTCTACTGTATTTATCATGATGCTACTCGATACATGCGTGCATGATAATACGATGTCCTTGCTAAATCGCTCATTTCAGTGAATTTTATTTCGTTGTTCCCATCTAAAAAAACATACTCTGCTACGGTCGACTTTTTCGGTATGTCCGAGACGACAATTCTTTTTGTGTTCGGCTGTGCAAGTGTTGACACTTCTTTCCACGGTTCCAATGCGCACTTGTCCGCAACTGCACGGAACTTATATACCCCCGGTGTTGCTAGGGAGTGCCGTGCATCTTTTGCCGTTCTTATATATTCATTAATCTCCTTGGTGGGTCTAAATATCGTGTAGACGGCGCACGTCTACGTCTATATCTACATGATTACTCTGTAATTCACAATTAAATCCGTGGCAGAGGGTTCATCGAACCACCTTCAAGATATTTCTTTACCGTTTTACCGTTCCATTCTCGATCAGCGCGAGGAGAAAGCGACCATTAAATCTTTATGTACGGCCTCTGATTTCTATTATTTTATTGGTTCAAAAGGCACTGAGCACTATGGGACTTAAAATCTGAGGTCATCAGTTCCGCCGGCCGGGGTGGCCGAGCGGTTCTAGGCGGTACAGTCTGGAACCGTGCGACCGCTACGGTCGCAGGTTCGAATCCTGCGTCGAGCATGGATGTGTGTGGTGTCCTTAGGTTAGTTAGGTTTAAGTAGTTGTAAGTTCTAGGGGACTGACGACCTCAGATGTTAAGTCCCATAGTGCTCAGAGCTATTTGAACCAATCATCAGTTCCCTATTACTTTATTATTATGATCATTTCTCCCTATGTAGGTGGGTGCTAACAATATATTTTCACACCATTAGGAGAAAGTTAGTGATTGAAATTTCATGAGAAGACGCTACCGAAATGAAAAACGCCTTCGTTTTAATGACTGCCACCCCAATTCACGTATCATATCCGTGGCGCTTTCTCCCATATTTCGCGATAGTACAAAACTAGATACGCTTCTTTGGACTGTCTCGATGTCTTCCGTCGATCTTATCTGATGCGGATCCCACATCGCACAGCAGTCCTCCAGAAGAGGTCGTACAAGCGTAGTGTAGCCTCTTTCTTTCCTAGACGTGTTGCATTTTCTTTCTGCATTAAATCGTAGTATTTGGCTTGCTTTATCCACAACATTAGCTATATGATCGTCCGAACTTAAGTTCTTCGTAATTGTAACCCCCAAGTATGTACCTAAATTTAGCGTTCAGATTTGTGTGATTTATCGTGTAACCGAAAATTAGCGGTTCCCTTTTTGTTCTCACGTGAATGCCTTCACACTTTTTATTATTTAGAGTCGATCGCCACTTTTCACACCATACAGATATCTTGTCTAAACCGTTAAGAGCGCTACTCAGATTGTCTCCTAAATCGTTTATGTACATCAGGAACAACAGAAGGTCTATAACACTTCCTTGAGTAACGCCAGATACTACTTCTGTTTTACTCGATGACCTTGCGTCAATTACTGCGAACTGTGACATTTCTGAGAGCAAATCACGAAACCAGTCGCACAACTGAGACGATAGTCCATATACACGCAGTTTGATTAGAAGTCGCTTTTGAGGTACTGCGCCACACCCTCCTGGAAATCTAAAAATGTGGTATCAACTTGGCATCCCCTGTCGACAGCACTCATTAATTCGTGACAATAAAGAGCTAGTTGTATTTCACAAGAACGATATTTTCTGAACAGTTTTGGCTGTTTGTCAATAATTCGTTTCCTTAGAGATAACTCATACAGTATACAGGGTGAGTCAGGAGGAAAGGTACATGCTTTGAGGAGTGGTACTAGTGGTGATTCTGAACAAAAAGCTGCGCGAGGTAGCCGCGCGGTCAAGGGATTCTTGATACGGTCCGTGCGGCTCCCCCCGTTGGAGGATCGAGTCCTCCCTCGGGCATGGGTGTGTGTGTCGACCTTAGCGTAAGTTAGTTTAAGTTACATTAAATAGTGTGTAAGCTTAGGGACCGATGACCTCAGCAGTTTGGTCCCATAAGACCTTACCATAAATTTCCAATTTTTTTCTGAACAAAAAACTCCTAATAAACATATGCTGTTTTCTTAACCGTTTCTGGGTAAAACAATGAAAACAACTAGGAACTGGAAACGTGTAGCGTCGTCCTTACTAACCGTGTCAGTGCGCCGTTCACTTGCGCATGGTACAGTTGTTTACCTCAAGTCTCAGTCCGACAGTGCTTGTTGTAGTGTACGGTACTACAGTGTTGTTACGTGAACAACGAATACAGTTTTGTGTAGTGAAAATAACACGGTTCTTCACACATGCAGAGTACGCTGAAAAGGTGTTTGTCTATGGTTTGTCCAGTGGGAATTCCAGAGCTGCTGTGCGAGAATACCAACAACGATTTCCGAATAGCAGAGTGCCAGATAGCAGGGTGTTTAGCAGGCTGTTTCACGGATTGCGTGAGGGTGCTACGCTTCCCAGCGTAAATGTTGTCTCTGAACGTCCCGTACAACAAACTCTCAATGAAGTTCAGAACATTCTTCAAGTAGTGGAACGCAACCCTACTACTAGCTGTAGAAGAGTGTACAACATCTGCAGTGAAGGAGATACTGCCACCCGGCAAGAATTCTGTCAATGAATCATGGCCAATGAGCGATTAATTCCACGTATTCTGTTCTCTGATGAGTCGCCGGCCGTGGTGGCCGAGCGGTTCTAGACGCTTCAGTCCGGAACCGCGCGACCGCTACGGTCCCAGGTTCGAATCCTGCCTCGGGCATGGATGTGTGTGATGTCTTTAGGTCAGTTAGGTTTACGTAGTTCTAAGTTCTAGGGGACTGATGACCTCAGATGTTAAGTCCCATAGTGCTCAGAGCCATTTTAACCATTTGAACTGATGAGTCAACATTTACCTGCAACGGAATCAACAACATGCGCAACTCTCATGTATCGGCAAATGAAAATGTGCACGCTACTGTGGAAATGAATTTTCAACGACATTTCTCAGCCAATATGTGGCGTGGTATTATTGATGACCAAATCATTGGTCCAAATGGTTCAAATGGTTCTGAGCACTATGGGACTTAACATCTGTGGTCATCAGTCCCCTAGAACTTAGAACTACTTATACCTAACTAACCTAAGGACATCTCACACATCCATGCCCGAGGCAGGATTCGAACTGCGACCGTAGCGCTCACGCGGTCCCAGACTGAAGTGCCTAGAATCGCTCGGCCACAACGGCCGGCTCATGGGTCCAGTTGTTTTAAATAACCGTCTTACTGGGACACGGTATCTAGAGTTTCTTAGAAATGTGTTACCAGATTACGTGTAGCACATCCCTTTGGCAACACGAGCTCATATATACTTTCAGCATGACGGAGTTCGTACACCTTCCGTACGGCCAGTGACACAGCATCTCAACACAACGTAACCTGGTCATTGGATCAGTCGCCGCGCAGCCATTGCTTAGCCAACGAGGTCACCCGATCTTATCCCATTGGATTACTGTTTGTGGGTGTGGCTGAAGAGCGACCTCTACAAGCGCAGAGTGAATACAAGAGAGGAACTTCTCGCTCGTATTTTGCATGCCTGTGCCCAGGTAAAGGAATGCAAAACTGAGCCCCGACCGGCCACACAACACCTGTCTACAAGAGCAGCAACATGCACTGAAGTTGACGGTGGACAGTTTGAACATCTTCTGCGAGAAAACGTACACAATTAAACAAACCATAACATAAAAGTATGTTAATTTACCGTCAACTGCACCTTTCCCATTCCTAGCTGTTTTCATTGGTTTATCCGGAGACGGTTAGGAAAAGGGCATATGTTTATTAGAAGTTTTTTGTTCAGAAACACCAGTATTATCACCCGTCAAAGCATGTACCTCCCCTCCTGACTTACCCTGTATGTTCCAAAATCCTACTGCAAATCGGTGTTAGCAATAAGGGTCTGTAATTATGCAGGTGACTCCTGTATTCTTTCTTGGGGATTGTGTAACTTTACAGTCTTTATGTACAGAACTTTTAACGAGAGATCGATTATATACGATTGTTAAATATGGAGCTATTATATCAACATACTCTGAGAAGAACGTGGCTAGCATACATTAGGTACGGAGGCCTTGCCTTTAGTGTAAGTGATTTAAGCTGCTTCGCTATGCCGGCGATATTTACTCCAAATATGAAGATATTAACTGTTCTCGAAAGAACAGATACCATTGATGACCGTGCAGCTTTTCTAGGATAAATGATAATTAATTGAAACCATCAGCTGCCGACAGGTGTTGTTGATACACCTCGATGGGGACAGGTGATAATGTGTGTCCCGACCGGGACTCGAACCCGGGATCTCCTGCTTACAGGGCAGACGCTCTATCCCTCGGAGCCACCGAGGACACAGATGAATAGATAGACTGCAGGGATTTATCCCTTACACGCTTCCCGACCAGAATCTCTTCGGATTTTCTGTCAGTTTTCGAGACAGAGTGGAAAGTATTAAAATCATGTCGCACTGGAGTTCGAGCGTCATTTGGAGTATCTCTAAATCTTCGTCAGTCTTGAGGGTTTTACGTTATTTTAAATTTGGCAACGTCTTCTGACCTGTGCACCATGGGGTGTCAGTACCACGTATTAATAATTTATTTGGCACATGTCTCTCAATAGCAGGCGATAATATATCTTTGAATTTAAATCACATCTGCTATACATTTACATATTATTGGCCAAAACTTTCTCCATGCGATCCATAACTTTATTAATGAACCTTTCCCAGATGCCGTCTATTGTTGCTCAGTGCTTCCGGCTTCTCTTCTTTGATGGAGTGCTCGATCAGTGTCCTCACTAGGATATACATTTTTCTCGGAGCGCGACCGTAAATGATTTTCTTCATTGTGCCGCTCGGAGATTTTGTTGACTCTGTCCACCAAAGTTTTAATGACACATCTTTCTTGTCTAGGACAGGGGTTTCCGACAAAATTTTCTCGAGGAGCCCCTTATCGAGCATGATTGGTACCTTGTCATATCACAGTATCAAGTACCTAAAAAAGCCAAATTAAGAGTCTTTTTATACATTCTCTATTTTTGTGTACTTGGAAAAAGCATTGACATTCATTATTGAAAAAATATTGAGCTTAAAACTTTTCCAATTTAGCCATCATTATTATTGCTAAATTTTTGATTATTCCTCAAAATCTTTGTCTTCAAATCTGGGTGTCAAATGCATATCTCCCTCTTCATCTGTAGGCCTTTCTCGTTTTAACAAACCACATTTTAACCAACGATCCATTTTTAACTACACAAACTGTAGCTTCCGCAAAAAACAACACTTTACCAACACTACTGTTTTAATACAGAATATTGAATATGTAAACAATACGGTCTGTGAAAGCACCGGAAATAAATTAACAATGGCCGATTGTCGTCTGAAATGTGAGTTTCTGTAAAGTGACTGTCAGTTGTTAGCTGCAAAGAGGCAGAGCGTATAGTCTAACTGCATACAGCAGAACTATTTGCATCTATCTAATTCTAAATAAATGGTTCAAATGGCTCTGAGAATTATGGGACTTAACTTCTGAGGTCATCAGTCCCCTAGAACTTGGAACTACTGAAACCTAACTAACCTAAGGACATCACACACATCCATGCCCGAGGCAGGATTCGCACCTGCGAATGTAGAAGTCGCGCGGTTCTAGTCTGTAGCGTCTAGAACCGCTCGGTCACCCCGGCCGGCCTATCAAATTCTAGTTTTACGCTAGAATGTGCTATAGTGCGCGTCATTTACGACGGCGGCCGAGTTTATCTTCGTTCTGTGCATATGACGTCACAAAACACAGTCAACCAATGAACAGAGAACGACGTTGCCAGAGCTCGACTGCAGTGCAGAGCACGGACGAGTGTCTTCAGTTTTAGAAACATTCAGTCATAAATAAAGTAATTGAACAAAAGCAATGTCTTGATAGCACACTTTCTTTTGTAGAAAGTTTGGAAAAAGCATTCTTTATAACAATTGGTTCATATTCTATTAATTCATTAAACCAAACAAGCAATGAGCCTCATAATTCAGGTGATAGCAAGGAAAGGTGTTTGTATCATTCTCACGAACCGCTTTTTCGCAATAAATAACAGCGGTAATTGTTTATTTCCTATTGTACTTCGACAAAACGTGGGTAATTCATAGTCATACGAAGTGGTCGTCGGTATTTTGCGTGATATTTTAGAGTCCTCCAGGAGTTTTCAGTAACACCGAGCTGTGTTAGTGTAATGGTTAAGGTGTTCTGCTACTAAGTAACAGGTTTTGAGTTCAAACCTTGTTTGGTGCTTGATATTTTCTTTATTTAAAAAACAATATCGAAATGTCTTACATCATGAATTTTATTCGTTTGAATGTAATTTTTTTTAAATTTCTAGTGCTTTGTCTCTTCATTATAATCATAACATGTTTACGGTTTTTCTAATTTTGTCCTCCAATATTTCTTTTCACAACAATTAAAAACAATGAAAAGGCACACTTACAATATTCATGTTATCTGTTTTGTTTGTATATCTTCTCTTCCTCAGTCGCTGTTTTACTATTCATATTGAGGTATATTCTTTTCCGACAGTATTAAAAGTATTATTTAGAACAGAATTTCGGCTCGTACGTTGCTGAGCTACTTGATTGTCTGACGCAATTCTTTGCTTCGCTACTTTGGCAACATCATCACATTCAATGTTTCCATCGACTGATCTATGTTTTGGCAAGTATTTGCTGTCCGTTGTGACAAACACAAATTGTTTGCGCACCGAACCTCAGTGACAATATATTTTAGTTTCTATGTTTTATTACGTCCACAATTAAGTTTTGTGTACTTCGCCAACTTTGTTTTAATCAGAACTTTTTAGAAAAAAAAGCGAAATGACTATGGTATAAATAAAACTTTTATTACAGTCGCGAAAGACGGAGTATTTCACGATATTACATACAATACCTATCTGGTACTTAAATGAGATATTGTTATACAGTAAATATATGAAATTTAGGTATCTTGTCCACATTTCATTCAACATTGTGGCAAGTAAAATCGACCATACGGAAAGTACTCGCTATGGACTTTTACCTCTGAAAACTCTTCAAAATTTCGCGCAACGGTTTACTACATTTAATGCTGCACAATAACTGCGTTGAACATCGAAACAAAATTAAGTCATTTATGAGGGGAAGGTATCAGTCAAGAAGATGTGTAAAAATCAAATTTTTGGGCCAAATAGTTTTTGTGAAATCGAATGATAAGTGTGTCAAAGCAGTCGGAACACCAAGTGTCTGCACACAGGCGGGCAGTGCAGTGATGACAAAATCGCGCCCAGTGCGGAATGCGGGGAGCACGTCTCTGTAGCAGCGAAAGGGTTAATGCGGCCGTGGTGGCTTTACTTCATAAACTGCGCCCCCCCCCCTAAACGTAAGTTTGCGAACTATACTATACTATGGCGCTACTTCTCTTGGCGCGTGCGTCGTTTGCAACTGGCAACGCAGCAATCTCCCGCGTCTGGGCGGGCATGCGCGAGCCGCCAACATAAAAGAATTGAACTATAGTGTCATTTGGCTCTAGGAAGACGCTAGACGCAGAAGTTAGCTTTCGCTAAAGCTCTGCTCATGCAGGAAGCGGCCAAAACTAAAAATCTGTTATAATACGAAACGTTTTTTATTCTAATAGCAACTTGCAGACCCCTGTGGCATAGCTCGCGGTCCCCTGGGGGTCCGTGGACCACCTGCTGGGAACCACTGGTCTAGGACGATGGTTTTATTTCTTGTGGAGGTATCGATCAGTTTGTGTGTGTCCTTTCTGTGGACCTTATGGCCAATAGTCCAGTCCACTCATTTGTGAGCCGTGGCGCGTTCTCTTAAGCTCGCCAGCCATGTGTTGGCTCTTCGCCTTAGCTTTCTTTGCCGTAGCCTGATTGGCCACGTGAAGTTTAAAAGGATGGGCCTAAAGCCGTCGGCACACGGACCGTGCATCCGATCGTTGAGCGTTGAGCGTGCCCAGTTTCTGACGTCATAGCGTGGAATAGAACCTTCGGGAGTCTTTCCGAACGTGCAGAGGAATATCTGGCGTGTCAGATGTTCTGAGCGTGGATCTGAGCGTTGACCAATGAGATGGCACAACGCACGCTGTCTCCCTTCAGTACAGAGTTGTGGGGCGCCATATTGGCATTCATTTCAAGCCTATATGTATATATGCCGTTTCTGAGCACCAGCAAATTGAGAATCACTGGCAAACCCGTTGTTGACTGTGTGATTCGTTCCAATAAAATAATGCGAAAGATCATATTCATGGCAAAATAATTATTGTAACTTGCGTATTGTGAGAATAGGCTATTTGAAGGCAGCAACACACTGAAGATGCACCCAAAACGCATTGTTCTTAGTACAATTTGTTATACAGGGTTATTACAAATGATTGAAGCGATTTCACAGCTCTACAATAACTTTATTATTTGAGATATTTTCACAATGCTTTGCACACACATACAAAAACTCAAAACGTTTTTTTAGGCGTTCACAAATGTTCGATATGTGCCCCTTTAGTGATTCGGCAGACATCAAGCCGATAATCAAGTTCCTCCCACACTCGGCGCAGCATGTCCCCATCAATGAGTTCGAAAGCACTGTTGATGTGAGCTCGCAGTTCTGGCACGTTTCTTGGTAGAGGAGGTTTAAACACTGAATCTTTCACATCACTATGCGTGAAACTTGCCCGCACGCGTTCAACCGTTTCTTCGCTCACTGCAGGCCGACCCGTTGATTTCCCCTTACAGAGGCATCCAGAAGCTTTAAACTGCGCATACCATCGCCGAATGGAGTTAGCAGTTGGTGGATCTTTGTTGAACTTCGTCCTGAAGTGTCGTTGCACTGTTATGACTGACTGATGTGAGTGCATTTCAAGCACGACATACGCTTTCTCGGCTCCTGTCGCCATTTTGTCTCACTGCGCTCTCGAGCGCTCTGGCGGCAGAAACCTGAAGTGCGGCTTCAGCCGAACAAAACCTTATGAGTTTTTCTACGTATCTGTAGTGTGTCGTGACCATATGTCAATGAATGGAGCTACAGTGAATTTATGAAATCGCTTCAATCATTTGTAATAGCCCTGTACTTAAATTTCAATTAGTAACTTATCTACGATTAAGGTTTTCAGCAGGGTGTAACATCTATAAGTAAACGGAATGGTCACAGTGTTGTTGTAGTGCAACGCCGACATGGTAGCTCAGCGTCTTCGGTCATAGGGTTAGCTGCCCTCTGTAATAAAGAAACTGAGTTAATCGATCAACAATGAACTTAAACGGATGTCTTACGACGTCCGCCCTGAGCAGATACAACGAACGAAAGCGAACGAAACGAGATTAAGAAAAAAAAGACTATCGTCTCTATGCACTGTTGAGTTGATTGTTCTGGAAGTGGTTCGCATATTGCCACTCCGAATTTTTTTTTTCCTATCATTGGCGTTTTTATTAGGTTCTGCTACTGTATTATTAGTTTAATATAAGTATATACTGTAATATTTGATGTTATGTAAATGTAAGTTCACCTTTTTTATCAGGGGTGACTTTGTTCGATTGGCTTAATCTACAGGACATCTACTTGTGTACAGATATTTTGCTCCTTTTTCTCTTACGCTTCGTAATTCACATGTTGCAAAGATTCTGCTACTGGGTAGGAACAGTGATCAAGTAAGACTGACCTTGGGGTTTTACTAAAATGTGGGAATGATGACATAAAGTTTATCTTATGCGGAGAAGTATTCCAAATTTGTACCACACTGTCTGTAATGCAACTTTTATAAGCCTGTGTCCTTATTGATTGGACATGGTTATTTTCCTTTTCGTGGACGATGGAGGAAATGTGCGTTTTAATAGAGCTAATGTGGGAATTCTACGCACGCCCGTTGAGTAAACAGTGCGATTTACGAACTAGAAACATCCCTCAACTGCCACTGGAGTGCGTTGCGGTCGCGTATACCACGTTGGGGCCCACGTACCGTATGCACAAGTCGCATCGTTCCTGAGCGTTCAGCAGCACGTTGAACTTGGCACGCTCAACGTTAACGTTCGACAGCACGGTCCGTGTGCCGACGGCTTAAGACGGGCTGACAGGTCAGTTTCCAGCGAGGGTGGAGGGAGTTACGATCTCGTGCGGAAGAGGGCAGTACCTGCTTTCGTGTAACCTAGGGTGGTACGACTGCGGCGATAGCAGCGGGCAGCCGACCCTGGAGCAGTGCGGACGCGCTGTGGGTCTGGCGTGACGCAGAGGAGCGACATAGCTGATGGGGTCGGCACGGCGAGGCCACGTTGTCGTAGCGGGATTGGGGTTAGCAGTGTCCGCAGCGGAAGCCGTTGCTGTCCGTGGCCGGTTAAAGCCGTCGGCACAGGGAGCGTGCTGCCGAACGTTAACGTTGAGCGTGCCAAGTTCAACGTGCCGCTCAACGCTCTGGAACGATGCGACTTGTGCATACGGTACGTGGGCCCCAACGTGGTATGCGCGACCGCAACGCACTCCAGCGGCAGTTGAGGGATGTTTCTAGTTCGTAAATCGCACTGTTTACTCAACGGGCGCGCGTAAAATTCCCACATTAGCTCTATTAAAACGCACATTTCCTCCATCGTCCAGGAAAAGGAAAATAACCATGTCCAATCAATAAGGACACAGGCTTATAAAAGTTGCATTCCAAACAGTGTGGTACAAATTTGGAATACTTCTCCGCATAAGATAAACATTATTTCATCATTCCCACATTTTAGTGAAACCCCTTACTTGATCACTGTTCTTACTCAGTAGCAGAATATTTGCAACATGTGAATTACGAAGCGTAAAAGAAAAAGGAGCAAAATATCTGTACACAAGTAGATGTCCTGTAGATTAAGCCAATCGAACAAAGTCACCCCTGAAAAAAAAAAAGTGAACTTACATTTACATAACATCAAATATTATAGTATATACTTATATTAAACTAATAATACAGTAGCAGAACCTAATAAAAACGCCAATGTTAGGAAAAAAGTTTTGAGGTGTTACAACGCGAACCACCGTCCCAACGAAAATTCATTTATAGACAGACACGCTACTGATTACGCTTTTTTTTTACCTCATTTTGTTCTATATTGCTCGTTGAATTTGCTCGGGGTGGACGTCCGATGACACCCATTCAGGTTCTTCGTTGATCGGTTCACTCAGGTTTTTTTTTTTTTTTATTGCAGAGGGCAGCTAACCCTCTGACGAGCACGCTGAGCTACTGTGCCGGCTGCATTTTGTTCTATTCTGTTCGTTGTATATGTTCGGGGCGGATGTCTCATGACACCCGTTCAGGTTGTTCGTTGATCCGTTCACTCAGTTTTTTTTTATTCCGGAGGGTAGCTAACCCCCTGACCGAACACGCTGAGCTACCGTGCCGGCTCGCTAAACTAACAATCTGGTCCTTTTGCTTAATCATTATGTGTTACCCCGTGCTAAAAACGTTAATAGTAGATAATTATGATACTAATTGCAGTATAATTATAACAAATTGTACCAAGAACAATGCGTTTGGGTGGATCTTCAGTGCGTCGGTGCCTTCAAGTAGCCTACTCTCATAATACGCAAGTTACAATAATTCTTTTGCCACGAATATGATGTTTCTCATTATTTTATTGGAACGAATCACACAGTTAACAACGGGTTTTCCGGTGCTTCTCAATTTACTGGTGCTCAGAAACGGCATATACACATATAGGCTTGAAATGAATACCAATATGGCGCCTCACAACTCTGTACTGAAGGGAGACGGCGTGCGTGTGACGTAGGTGGCGTTGTGCCATCTCATTGGTCAACGCTCAGGCGCACGCTCAGAATATCTGACATGCCAGATATTGCTCTGCACGTTCGGAAAGACTCCCGAACGTGCTATTCCACGCTATGACGTCAGAAACTCGGCACGCTCAACGGTCAACGTTCGGATGAACGGTCCGTGTGCCGATGGCTTTAGGTTAATTAGGTTTAAGTAGGTGTAAGTTCTAGGGGACTTTTGACCTCAGATGTTGAGTCCCATAGTGCTCACAGCCATTTGAACTATTTGTGGCTGTGTCCTGTCCTGTGGCATCACGCAGTATCTTCAACCCTCTCACTGTTGTTACCGACTGCGTCCTTTCTAGGGGTGAGTAGTTTTAAATTCCACGCTCCGATATACCAAGTTGCTGGCGATTATATTTCTGTTAGAAATCATACCGTGTTGTGATTCCACTACTTCGCTTTCCGGCTCAGAAGTGCCAGAGTTCTGCCCCTTCTATACTACCATTCATATTTAAATCATTTTGTTGTAGATGTTCATGAGGCCTGTGTTAACGGTTTTGCCATAAAAATGAGTTTCTATGGCTGTTCCAGGCACGTATCATTTAAAATGTGAAGCCAGTGGAAAAACGTTAAGCACTTGTAGCTCTGTTGGTGATTTTTAAACTACATGCTATTTGGGACGTGTCATAATAAACACTGTAAATTTGAAATCTTTCTGCTGAACGTTACTGGTATTCATTCCTGATGTCAGTTATTCTGCACCCGTGGTCTAGGGGAGCCGGCACGATAGCTCAGCATCTTCAGTCAGAGGGTTGATTACACTGTACAATAAAAAAAATGAGTGAACGGATCAACGAAGAACCTGAACAGTTGTCATCGGACGTCTGCCCCAACAAATTCAACGAACAGTGTAGAACAAAAGGAGATCAACAAAAACAGGAGGGTAGCATCCTCGCATCGGTCCCGACTTCGAAACCCGCCACTGCTTAAATTTTGATTAATAATCAGCACTGGCGGCCGAAGACTTCCAGCGTAAGAAATCACCCTCGTTCTGCCAACAGCCTTGTCCAAGGGGCCGGAGGAGCGGACAGTGGTTCAGGGCACTCTCTCGCCCTAGGGGTGGGAAACTGCCCCTAAAGGCAGAAGAATCAGCAATGAACAACGGCATGAGGATGCAGAAGGCAATGGAAACCACTACATTAAAGACACATAACGTGTATCCACAGGACATGTGACCTGTAATTGAGAAAGTGTAATGATGATCTCTCCTTTGGCAAAGATTTTGGAATAGTCCCCCATTCGGATCTCCGGGAGGAGCTGCCAAAGGGGAAGTGACCATGAGAAAAAGATTGAATAACCAACGAAAGGATAATTTTCTACGAGTCGCGGCGTCGAATGTCAGAAGCTTGAACGAGGTAGGCAAACTAGAAAATCTGAAAAGGGAAATGCAAAGACTCAATCTGGATGTAGAAGGGGTCAGTGAAGTGAAATGGATGAAGACAAGGATTTCTGGTCAGACAAGTACAGGGTAATATCAACAGCAGCAGAAAATTGTATAAAGGGAGTGGGATTCGTTATGAATAGGAAGGTAGGGCAGAGAGTGTATTATTGTGTATTAGTGTGAACATTTCAGGGATAGTGTAGTTCTCATCAGAATCGACAGCAAATCGAAACTGACAACGATAGTTCAGGTATACATGCCGACGTCGAAAGCTGAAGATTAAGTGAGATGAAAATCTAATAGTCATGTTTGGCTGGAATGCAGTTATACAGGAAGAAGTAGAAGAAAAGGTTACAGGGGAATATGGGCTAGGACAAGGAATGAGAGAAGAAAAAGACTAATTGAGCTCTGCAATAAATTTCAGCTAGTAATAGCGGTTGCACAAGAATCACAAGAGGAGGAGGTATACTTGGGAAAGGCCGGGTGACACGGGAACATTTCAGTTAGATTACATCGTGGTCAGACAGAGATTCCGAAATCAGACACTGGTTTGTAAGCCGTACTCAGGAGCAGGTACAGATTCAGATCACAATACAGTAGTAATGAAGATTAGGGTGGAGTTTAAGACATTAGCCAGGAAGGATCAATACGCAAACAAATGGGATACGGAGTACTAAGGAATGACGAGATACGCTTGAAGTTATCTAAGGCTATAGATACAACAATAACGAATAGCTGAGTAAGCAGTACAGTTGAAGAGGAATAGCCATCTCTAAATAGGGCAACCACAGAAGCTGGAAAGAAAATCTTAGGTACAAAGAAGGTAATTGAGAAGAAACCATGGGTAACAGAAGACATACTTCAGCCGATCAATGAAAGAAGGAGTACAAAAATGTTCTGGGAAACTCAGGAATACAGAAATGCTGAGGAATGAAATAAATAGGAAGTGCAGGGAAGCTAAGACTAAGAGGCTACATGAGAAAGTGAAGACATCGAAAAAGAAATGATTGTTGGAAGGACACACTCAGCATACAGGACAGTCAAAACAAACTTCAGTGAAATTAAAAGCAAGGGTGGTAACATTAAAAGGTTATCAGGAATTCCACTGTTAAATGCAGAGGAGAAAGCGGATAGGTGGAAAGAGTACATTGAAGGCCTCTATGAGGGGGAAGATTTGTCTGATTGATAGAAGAAGAAACAGAAGTCGATTTAGAAGAGATAGGGAATCCAGTATTAGAATCAGAATGTAAAGGGGTTTCCAGGAATTAGGATCAAATAAGGCAGAAGAGATAGATAACATTCCATCAGAATTCCTAAAATCATAGGAGAAAGTAGCAACAAAATGACTCTTGCATGAGTCTAGCGGCAAGCAATCTGATTTTCGGAAAAATATCATCCACACTATCCCGAAGATGCAGGAGCTGACAAGTGCAAGAATTATCGCTCAATAAGCTTAACAGCTCATGCATCCACGCTGCTTACGAGAATAATATACAGAAGAAAGGAAAAGAAAATTGAGGATGTGTTGGACGATGATCAGTTTGCCTTTAGGAAAGGTAAAGGCACGAGAGAGGCAATTCTGACGTTACGGTTGATAATGGAAGAATGGAAGCAAGATTAAAGAAAAATCAAGACATGTTCATAGGATTTGCCGACCTGGAAAAAGAGTTCGACAAGGTAAAATGGTGCAACAATATGTTCGAAATTCTTTAAAAAAAAAAACAGGCGTAAGCTATAGGGAGAGGCGGTAATATGCAATATGTACAAGAGCGAAGAGAGAATAAGATAAGTGGACGACCAAGAACGAAGTGCTCAGATTGTAAGACAGGGATGTAGACTTTCGCCCCTACTGTTCCATCTGTACACCGAAGAAGCTACGATGGAAATAAAAGTAAGGTTCAGAAGTGGGATTAAATTCAACGTGAAAGGATATCAGTGACACGATTCGCTGATGACACTGCTATCATGAGTGAAAGTGAAGAAGAATTACATGATCTGCTGAATGGAATGAACAATCTAATGAGTGCAGAATATCGACGACAGTAAATCGAAGAAAGACGAAGGTAGTGAGAGGTGGCATAATTGAGAACAGCTAGAAACTACTTCTACTTAGCAATTAAAATAACCAATGATGGGGGCGGCAAGGAGGATACCAAAAGAAGGCTAGCAACGTCAAAAAGGGCATTCCTGGCCAAGAAAAGTCTAGTAGTACCAAACATAGGCATTAATTTGAGGAAGAAATTTCTGAGAATGTCCTTTTGGAGCACAGAATTGTATGGTAGTGAAACATGGACTGCAGGAACTGGAACAGAAGAGAATCTAAGCATTTCAGATGTGGTGCTACAGAAGAATGCTGAAAATTAGGTGGCTTGACAAGGTAAGAAATGAGGAGGTTCTGCGCAGAATCGGGGAGGAAAGGAATATCTGGAAAACACTGATAAGGAGAAGGGACAGGATGGTACAACATCTTCAAATTCAAATGGCTCAGAGCACTATGGGACTTCACTTCTGAGGTCACCAGTCCCCTAGAACTTAGAACTACTTAAACCTAACTGACCTAAGGACATCAAACATATTCAATCGCGATGCAGTATTCGAACCTGCGACCGCAGCGGTCGCGCGGTTCCAGACTGTTGCGCCTAGAACCGCTCGGCCACACTGGCCGGCAGTACAACACATATTAAGACGTGAGGGAATGACTTCCATAGTACTAGAAGGAGCTGTAGAGAGCAAAAACTGTAGAGGAAGACAGAGATAGGAATACATCTAGCAAATAACTGAGGACGTAGGTTGCAGGTGCTACTCTGAGATGAAAAGGCTGACACAGGAAACGAATTCGTGTCGGGCCGCATCAAATCAGTCAGAAGATTAATGACACAAAAAAAAAGGTTAGGCAAACCTCTTAATCGACCAGTGCTACTGTAACTTATGTTGCGTAATGAAATAATAACATTCTGCCAGTTTGCACTGTGGTTATCTAAAGAGGAAAGGTAGAAAGCGATTAATGACAATTAATTCTCACCTCTTTGTCTGAAAGTTGGTCTGTATGAGCCACAATAAGAGTTGTGTTGGTATTTACCGAAATAAGTGGTTTCTCTGTTCGGTTAATTCAGTGTTTGCTACCTTAAATTAGTGCTGCATAAAAGGGTCACGGCTTCACAATAGTCACAAAGCTTGGCTATACATTTTATTGGTTTTTCCGTATGTTGTAGAGTGCAATTTGTTCGTCTGTGTAGTGTCCGAGTGTGCTTTAGGTGCGGCGGGCGTCGGGCGCATTCAGTGAGCCCTACGCTCTCTCAAGGGCGCCGTAGTGTAACGACACAATGATATGAGAAAGTACTTTCTACAAAAATAATTTTTTTAGCTATAAATCAGGCTATTTTAAGTAGAGAACTAGAGGCCACTGATTCTACTGGGCCCATCGGGCTGCAAAGGAGAAAAACTAAAATTGGTGTTTGAAGGACTTTTTTCTATTTTTCTCTAAAATAAGTTTGTTTAAGTGCTGTAAAATTGTGTCTAGCTTAAAATCCGTTTGACAAGGGATCGGTTGTACCGTTGTGATTATTAATTAGTTTGCGGAATTGCGATATTTGAATCTGAAGTTTAAGTTCAGCTGAGATATAATTTCAGTAGCCGTGCCTACGAGTGATTTTTGTTCTACAGTGAGGCATACACAGATAAACATTCTATTTTTCTTAAGAATTTACGCTTTGTTATTGTGTGTGTTATATTTCAAGGGCTAATCGCTGGTGGCTCCAATCTATAAATTCAATCAGTTTGATTAGAGATACGTCCAGAAAATTAAGTTCACCATTGCTTTCTTTTTCCATCGTTGGTTAACGCCTTTGAGATACACCAAGAAGACATTCACCTCTTTTTAACCGTGAGTCCATACTACAAAGGTATAGCGATACCAATTAGCTGGTCTTTTACTGACCGTCTGCAACTCTGACTGTTCGAATTACTCCATGAATAAATTTGCAGCAGCTGGACTAGGAGAGCTGCCATAGCCAGTCCGTCGATTTGTTCGTAAAATTCATTGCTGTCCTGGAAATAAGTTGTGGTAAGCGGGGTCTAAATAAAGCCACTATGTCAGTCGGAAAAATATCTGCTGTGCATGAGATAGCTTCGTTTATAGGAACCACAGTAAACAGAAACACTGTATCAAAGGTGACAAGAATATCCCTTGGGGTGACGTTAATCTCCTTCAGGTTTTCAATGCAATGCACTGAGTTTTTTACGTAGCTGTCAGTTCTATCAATATACGGCTATACCAAGGAGGCGTGATATCGGGGCACCTCATGGGAGTCAGATCCTATGGCTCCCACAATCGGTCTCAGAGGTGCACTTGGATTACGCACCTTTAGTAGGCCAAATAGTCTGGGTGGCTAAGTTTTGGTCTGCAGAGTTGTTTTTTATCGTCCGAAGAGAAAGAAGACTATTTTAAAAGGTGATTGGTGATTCTCAAAACTTTCGTTGGAGGATCCTTCTGACACTTTTTATAAGTAGTGTGATCCAAAAGGTCACTACTCATCTTGTGGTAATCTTTGATCTTCATCAAAACTGTGGCATTACCTTTATCAGCCGTAAGTACAACGATGCTGTTACCCTAATTGATTTCCCTCAACGCCTTCCTTTTCGCCTTAGAGAAATTGATGTTAGGTGGCTTCGCTTTACGTAATATACTGGCAGTTCCAGTTCTAATTTCATTAGCAGACTGTGGTAATAACAGACAGATTCCTGCTTCCACATTTGTTATAATATCCTCCGTGGGAACCTTTATGGTGTCACTGCAAAATTACCTTCTTCCATTAGAACTGAACTTTCTTCTTTGGATAATTCTCCCCCAGACAAGTCAATAACCGTTAGAGAATTCCCAGCGAAAGATGGTTCACATCTGCCTCTCTGTAAGCCCTCAAACTTCCTCTTCTGCCTGTGATTGGACACTCCTGCACTGAGTTGTCTTAGTTCTGAAAGTTAGCCTCTCCACTTTATTCCAGTCACCACACTGAATTACATTACTGACATATAAATGGAGATATAACAGCTTACTGCCATTCGCCACCAGTTGTCGCCGCGTCTGCTGGATCCACTCCCATAGATTCGGTAGTTCCATGCAAATTAAATACAGTGAGCTTGTGCCGAGTGAAACATTCTCCTCAACTTCAAAAATAACGGAACTCTTGCAGCATCCGGGCAGCGTTAGAGGAAAGTGAGCGTACACACCTGTTGAGCTTTCTTCTTGTGCAGTTACTCCCGTCGTCGAACCAAAAGTGACGTGTCTTTCCCGTAGAGGCTTTCATGGCCGGCGTCTTCTTCAGTTAAAACTTTCGGACTGAGAGGCTGTGGTCGATGTTTCCTGACCTTTAGAGTCCAACTGCGGGAGGCATCCTCCGAGATAAAAAAAGGCTTCAGGGGCTCTCGAATTTATACAGCGCATCATCATACATCACATGATGCCGACTGTGTGACTAACCCTGGATAGTGTCATCATTCTAGACTAAAAATAATCGATTGTCATTCTGTTGGCACGAAGTTGACATTCACATTTCACCTGACTTCAAACCTCCCTCTCTTCTATTATATTTATTATGGTTCTTATGTATCTCTATTGATTCTCTAACACGCCTGCATGATGATGCGATGTCCTTGCTAAAATGCTCGTCTCACTGAATTTTGTTTCGTGATTCCCACCTGGAAAAATATGTTTTGCTACGGCTGAGTTTTCGATATGTCCTAGTCGGCAGTTCCTTCTGTGTTTGGCTAATGCGGGTGTTTACACTTCGCCGGCCGCGGTGGCCGTGCGGTTCTGGCGCTGCAGTCCGGAATCGCGGGACTGCTACGGTCGCAGGTTCGAATCCTGCCTCGGGCATGGGCGTGTGTGATGTCCTTAGGTTAGTTAGGTTTAAGTAGTTCTAAGTTCTAGGGGACTTATGACCTAAGATGTTGAGTCCCATAGTGCTCCGAGCCATTTGAACCATTTTTTTTTTGTTAACACTTCTTTCCATGATTCCAGTATACAATTGTCCGCAACTGCACGGAATCTTATATACCCCAGGTTTTGATAGCGGGTGCCATGCATCCTTTGCCGTTCTTAAATATTCATTAATCTTCTTGGTGAGTCTAAGCATCATTTCGACCCCACACATGACCAAAATTTTCCCGATGCGATCCGCAATTTTATTAATGAACACGAGAAAAAAATTTCCAGAAAGCGGCCGATGTTACTCAGTACTTACGGCTTCTTCTCTTCTTTTGTGGATTGCTAATCTCCTTACTAGCCTATCCATATCGTCTGGGGCATACCGAAAAATCGGTCTTGGCAGAACACGTTTTTCTAGATGAGAACCACGAAATAAAATTCAGTGAGAGAAGCGTTTTAGCAAATACGTCGCATTATCATGCACGCATGGATAGAGAAGCAATAGTCATAAGCACCATAATAATTTTACTCAAAAAAAGTTTGAAGTTAGATGCAATATGGATGTCGACTTTAGGTCAGCAAAATGACAATCGATTATTTTTAATCGAGGATGATGACGCCGTCTAGAGATAGTCACGCAGTCGGCATCAAGTGACGTATGGCGGTGCCCTATATGCGCCCTATTGCGAGAGCCTGCCGGCGTGACCGAGCGGTTCTAGGCGCTACAGTCTGGAACCACGCGACCGCTACGGTCGCAGGTTCGAATCCTGCCCCGGGCATGGATGTGTGTGCTGTCCTTAGGTTAGTTAGGTTTAAGTAGTTCTAAGTTCTAGGCGACTGATGACCTCAGATGTTGAGTCCCATAGTGCTCAGAGCCATTTGAACCATTTTATAAATGCGAGAGCCTCTGATGTCTTAATGGCAGTAGCCGTTTACCTTGGAAGATATCTCACGCAGTTGGAGACGAAACGTCAGGAAGCAGTTTTATACATCGACCACAGACTCTCAGACTGGAAGTTTTAACTGGAGAAGATGCCGGCCGTGAAAGCCTACACAGTATATCTGTGAATACAATTCTGTGTCAAAATCTTTAAAACCACTGCGATTCAGAAACTGTATAAATTTGAAGAGGTTTAAAAAAAAACAGGCAACCTGTTCCTAAGAAAAGGCTTATTCAGCCCTTGATCTAGGTTTCGACATTTATAAAAATGTGATATAACAAGGCCCAGTCCTTCTGAAAAAGATATTTTTATAAATATCTAAACCTAGGTCAAGGGCTTTGTAAACCTTTGTTTAGCAATTGCTTGACTGAATTTTTTCCATCTCTTTACAATTCTCCCGCCGAAAGCTTCCTGAACAAATGCGGTACGTTAAAATTTGTGATTAATGTAGCGTAATACTATTTTATGTGCAATCTCTTTGTTTCAAAAGAATTTACTTTCAAAGTAAGAGGTCAATATATTAAAATAGCAGCTTAGGGCGTGTGGATACGAACGCTGCCCCGCGGCGAGGAACAGGAAACTCAGTGCTGCCAAATGAGGGATATCATGAAGACACTCATCGCCCCACAGCGAGAAACACAATTCTCTGTTCCGGCGTGGAAGTGTTACATACAAATTTTCATGGATATTCTTTCACATGCTTTCAAACAGTGCCAACACCGAGACTCGAGCCCAGGTCTTCTGCTCACTAGGAAGATGCGTTAAACACTACGCCACCCTGTCACATTGGCTTTGTATAGGTGCACTGATTGCCCTACCACAGTCAATATTGACTGTGCAGCTGTTTAAAGCCACTGTGACAGGGTGGCGTAGCTGTTAGCGCATCTGCCTAGTGAGAGAGAGACTGGAATTTGAATCTCAGCCTTGATACAAATTTTCATTCGTCGCTTAGTCAGCATATACATCACACACTGAGGCGAGAAAAGTCACGGCATAGCAATATGCAAATATACAGATGGCGGTAGTACCGCACACATCAGGTATAAAAGGGCAGTGCACGCCCGAAAAAGGATGGAGTATTCGGTCCGCCGGGAAAACTTCAAGAAACTCAACTTTAACTCTGCTTCATGGGTCAAAGCGAGGCTGATGACATTTAGCAATGTAGAAAATTAATCCGGGTCGAACAATAAAGTTTCAAAGGAAGTGTACGGAGCATAATTTGTCTGGTGCGCCGAACGGATGAATTCTGCCCACGGTCGCGAGTGGATCTTCGCCCTAGGCAAGGCCGAGAAGGGAAGTTTCAGCGTAAAAACCAAAATGTAAAGCTGCTGCAATGTAAACAGTTAACTCAGATTAAAGTGTCTTCTTCTTAGAAGAAACACTTTAAATGGTTAAACATTTCCGAGAGTTGCTGGCAAGAAGAAGCAGTTAGCATACCTACGCCAAATTATGCAGTGGGTAATAAAACATTCAAAAAAATCTGGAACAGCTTCTTGTAGTTCTACGTGACTGTCTTCTTGAGCTGCAACAGGTCCCCTCGATGTATAGCAGGATGTTTGCAGGTGAATATGTAGTAATATATCTGGGAATTTCTTCACTATTGAGGCACATAAGTGCCAAAGCGTAGCTGTTACTTTCAATGTACAAGGCAGTGCACTATGTGACTTACTGTCGAACATTTGTTCACATACCGAATTCTTGTTTCATCTTTAGTGTCATCTATAAACTTCCGGCGTGCTCTTCGCGTTTACTTATTCATATGACATACGGAAGTGCTCTATTGCGCCCATCTTCAGTTTCACTATGGACTTTAATGTCGTAAAGTAAAACTGCGAATATCACTTTTACCAGTAACTTCTATTTCAAGCACACTCATTTATAGACCGTTTTAAATGTTTGACAACGTCCGCGACAGTTGCAATAAATTTTTATTTTCCATAAACCAGGTTTCAGGACAACAGTCCCTTATTCAGGTGCACCTGAAAAATTATAACTAATTTGTGACGGCTATACAAACTGTCAAATTCTAAAAATCCCGACAGAACTTATCGTAATGTCCCTACAAGTCAGCTAACAGGAATTAATATAGATTTTAAGTGCAGATATTTCTATTGGTAACTGAGACCTGTTAGTCAAGGGAAGGTAGGCCGGCCGAAGTGGCCGAGCGGTTCTAGGCGCTTCAGTCTGGAACCGCGCGACCGCTACGGTCACAGGTTCGAATCCTGCCTCGGACATGGATGTGTGTGATGTCCTTAGGTAAGTTAGATTTAAGTAGTTCTAAGTTCTAGGGGACTGATGACCTCAGATGTTAAGTCCCATAGTGCTCAGAGCCATTTGAACCATGTCAAGGGAAGGTAGGATTCGGTTACGATTGTGGACTGGGCCGCAATTAGTTACTATTGGTTGCCTTTTACAGTTACACACAATTTATTTTCAATAATAAATAAAACACCACACGTTATTAATGAAGGAATAAACAACTGTGAAAATAATAGTGTTTTCAGTGAGTTACAATTTAGCAAATCACCATTAAAATACAAATACAACAGATAATGTTTTAAAAACAAGTCACTGCCATCTGGGCAGAAGGCCTTACCCGCCAGGAATGGCAATAAATTAAGAATTGTTACAAAGTTGCTGCAACTTACAAATTACAGATATTGAAATATTAAAGGCACGTCGCCACAAACACAGCAGAAGGCATCAGATGCCAGGAATGGCAGTAAATAAGGTTTTAAGGCTTACTGCTAAAATATAAATACCAAAATTGAATTTTAAGGCAAATGACCACACTCACGGCTGAAGGCCTTACACGCCAGGAACGGCAATAATATAAAAAATTTAGAAACGTGCTGTAAAACAGCAAATACAGTAGCAAAGGTTATTTAAAAACAAGCAGTTGATCACCAAACAGGTGAAATAAGATGGTGGTAAACTTTGTAAAACAAGGGGCCACAGACAGTGCTCCAGGAATCGACCTCTGAGTAGGTCCGGCAACAAACACTTTCGCGAGCGATGAGATAGGCAGCATTCACTTCACAAGATGGTATCTCAGACTAGTAGCAGTCTAACGAATGACTAATAATGATCTTGCAGTAGCTACCTGACATCCGATGAACCAAATGCAACGATGGCACAATACGCCAAAGCTGGAAGCGGCAGTCTGCACTACGTCCCCAGAATAGTGTGTTTAGAGCGCCCAGAACGAGAAAGGAACCACTGCCACCAGAGTAGAAAGCACTACACTCGCTGCTCTTCGCCTCGGCGACACTGCGAGCAGCAACACGAAACCAAGTCACTGCAGAATCGCGAGATATCACAATGGTGGAGGTTTCTCTACTTGGATTCAAATGCACTCATCTTAAGGCTTGCTGGAACCGGTTTACGACGAGGTCGCGCACTCTCGTTACCACAACTCTTCCATCCAACAGTCCATGCGTGCTGCCAGCGGTCCTGGCGTGTTCTGGCACTGCGCGGACCTGGCTCCTCCTGAGTCCCCAACCGAACTGGCACACTCACACGACCCAGGAAACAAAGACGTCGCCCCGAAGATAGGGCAACAATTGCTACATACCGATAACCGCCACTGCTGCCACTAGCTTACAGGCAATGCTTGCGAAACCGAGTGGAGCCAGTCTACACGACAATATGGCAAACAACCGACACCATGTCAACTAAACGATACTGTCTGGCCTCCAGCAGAGGGCGGAAACCTACAAACACCATCAACAAGAGCCGCAGCACAGCTCAGTGACTGAGGATCGTGTACTGAACAAATAACATCAGTATTTAAGCAATTTGCAGTCTAATAATTATAGCCCTTACAAGTGGTATGTTTTAGATTGGTTAGTACCTCCAGGTAGACGTGGCAAGAGCAAGACTTTAATGCTTACTTTCCTCTGGGCAGTAGTCAGGTGTTGATGTGTGTATGCGAGGACGCAAAATTTTAGTCTTTACTGGGATGGGTAGTCTACTTAGCGATGCAGAAAACATCAACTCGTAATGTTTGTGATGTGTTTGTGGAAAACTGTTAGACACAGAGAAAAAAAACCAACACACAGATGCGTGTACACATATAGGGGCCTCATATAAAAATATCTGCACTTACCCCTGTAACACCATCTGCAGTGATTTCTGGTACATGGCATGTAACCAGAAAGCTCATCTCATATAATGTTGGACAGAACGGAAAATCTTTGGCCAGGGTGGCCGAGCAGTCCTAGGCGCTTCAGTCCGGAGCCAGCTTGCTGCTACGGTCACAGGTTCGAATCCTGTCTCGGGAAAGGATGTGTGTGATGTCCTTAGGTTAGTTAGGTTTAAGTAGTTCTAAGTCTAGGGGACTGATGACCTCAGATATTAAGTCCCATAGTGCTTAGAGCTATTTTTTAGAATGAAAAACCACTCAAAGAGCAGGGTCTACATAAAAACACAACAGATCTCCATATATATAAGAGCTCAACTGTCAAAATAAAATTAAACGATAACCTATTTACGACCCCACATCCCATAAACCACAATAAAAACGTACTACTATCCAGGCTGAAGGGTGTCACAAACATCCTTCCATACAGACTGAGATAGCCGGAATTTTGAGCACTAATCCCAGAAAAAGAAACATACTCTCTGTACTCAAAGACCTCACTGTGTACACAATATTTTCCTTTGTGTAAAGATTATGATTTACTAGTGTTGCACACACGCCCTTCTAGTAACGTACCAACCGCACACCAGTGTTAAAATGCCAGGCGACGCGCCGTGTTGTCACCGTGTAAGCGAGAGCATGGCACGTGCCATCTCATGGATAAGCGCCAACCTACTATTAAATAACGTGTATGAATAATATTTATAACAGTTGTGGATATCCCTTCAAGTGAAACACGTTTTAAAAAGTGCTTTTGTACCATTTTTCTACCAAATCACGAGCGTGGCGTATCTTATTTGGTGCCACTGTGCTTTCCACCAAACTGCCGTCAAATCCTCTTCATGGTTTGTGTCCTTTAGAAGTTAGCGATGAAGCTGTTGCCAGAAACACTTCCTTTGATAAATCGGTTATGTTTATGCTTAAATAAAACATAAACCTGCCAGGGTAGCCGAGAGCACTAATGCGCTGCTTCCTGGACTCGGGTAGGCGCACCCAGAGGATTAACGACAAGGGCCACTGTGCCGGCCAGACTGGATGTGATCTTTAGGCGGTTTTACACATCCCCCTAGGCGAAATCTGGGCTGGTCCCCACGTTCCGTCTCAATTACACGACTTGCAGACATCTGATCATATTCACACTACTCCATGGATTACACTTGACACAAACTGCTGGGGTACACTAATTCCGCCACAGGGGGTACGGGTTGGCGGCGGGAAGGACATCTGGCCACCCCTTAACATTAACCTTGCCAAATCCGATTCTAACTATCCGACCCTGCGCACCCATGGGATAAAGGCACAAGCTAAAGAAAGAAAAATGATTGGCGCCATGATCTGAAAAACTTAATGGCCTAAATTCTCTGCATGGGGACCTTATGGACGTATATTTTTGTCGTGGCGGCTTACCAATATGCAGGGACACTGACGAGCCACAACATTGTGACATTGTGACTACCTCCTTAACAGCGTGTTGGTCCATCCTTGGAACGCAGTACAGCAGCGATTCTGCATGGCATGCACTGGACAGGTCCTTGCCACTTTTACAGAGGTATGTGGCACTGGAGTCTCAGCTGGCACACAATAGCGTCGCAGATGTGTTCCATCGGTTTCAAATCAGGAGAATTTGGTGCTGAAGACATCCATGTGATTTCACTAATATGCTCCTGAAACTACCGAAGACGAATCTGGGCTTTTGACATGGACAGAGACCCTGTTTGAAGAAGTCATTGCTGTCAGGGAAGCCGTCAAGCGTGAAGGGATGCAAGTGCCCTGCAATACTGTTCATGTAGTTCATAGTTGTCATGGTGCCTTCAATTACTACCACGGATCGGATGGAAGCTCAAATAGTTATCCCATGGCATACTGTCCGTATTGGCCTGTGTTCATGGGGCTGTTAATTTTACGAACAACTGTTCACCACGATGATAGCATATCCGAACACGATCATCGATTTGATGTAACAAAGAACGCGATTCACCCTTCCAGGCGATATGCTACCACTGATCGACTATCCAATCTTCATCATCCCTGCTCACTGCCATCGAAACTGACGATCTCGTTGGGTCAAAACTGAATCACATAGAAATCGTCTGCTTTGGAACGTAATAATCCCCATTTGCGACCCATTTCATCCTTAGAATAATTCGCCATTCGTCTGTACTCTGCTTGTATATTTGCCTTACCAGTCCATGTCATCAAGAGGCATTCAGTATCACGATGGCCAGTGCTCATTACGTTCTGTCTCATCAGTACATACATGAAACACGCAGAAGACATGGTAGGAGGTAGGCCGAGTTCGTGCATGTACATACCATTGGTGCAAATGTAAATTATGTAAAGTTGTGTTTCTCTGTGACAGGTAAAACAGCCACCAGAATGCATTACTGTTGTTCGTGATTGTTATCAAACCACGTAGGGCATATAAGGGCGTAAACAGCGTCAGATGTTGAGTGATCTCCGAAAAAAATCAAGGAGATACCTTGTACTCGTTTGAGACAGCGTTATCAGAACATGAAAGTTTAGAATGGGCATCTTTGTGGATCTCCATTCGGCCATCTGGTCAAACTGTACATCGTCCACATTTCTGGGACATTTGGATGTGACAGTTGCCCGATGTTGGACTGCTTGAGAAACTGAGGGCAGGCGTACACGTCGTCAATGTTCCGATCGACCACGAGTGACCACCAGAAGGGAAGACCGGCTTAGAATGCAACAGGCACTTACTAATCTCTTCGCATCTGCGCCTGCTATTCGACAACATGTGAAGGACTCTCCGGAACATTCAGTGTCGTTCCACACCATTGGTCAGAGACTAGCAGTAGTCTATCCCGAGACTTACTGTCCCCAGCAAAGGCTGGCATTGACACCGTTTGGTGTGGTGCCGTTACTGGAAAGCATAGTCTGTTGAAGGATGGCAACGCCTTGTGTCCAACGACGAACTGCAGTTCTGATCTACCATGGATGACCATCGTCGAAGAATATAGAGAGATATTGGGAAAGGTTCCATTATTCCAGTGTTTTGGAGAGGCACAATGGTGGTGCTCCTGGCGTCATGATGTGTCGAGCCTCAGAGTATGACTTCAGCTCACGGCTGCTGGTGACTGAGGGAACTCTGATGGCACAACAGTATGGGACAGACACACTGTGTCCTCATGTGCCATCTCTCATATGACAGGACGATAATCGCTCATGTATGACACGTCTCTCTATGAACTTTCTGCTTGATAATGAAGTACTCCTGTGACCAGGAAGATCGCCAGATCTCTCCCAGAAAGAACATGAGAGAGACCCGCTCATTTAAACGCCAGGATATCAAGGACCAGTTACAATCGCTGCAAGCCCGCTTGCTTCAGGAGAGGATGCAATAGGTGTATCACACATATGCCAAACGAATCAGTGCATGCATTCAGGCCAATGGGGCTGGAATTTCATGCTGATAAGTGGACTCTACACGTGACCCCTGGGTGGTGCTGAAGGAGCAACAACTAATAGTCTCATTTTACCTCAAGATACAACACAGAATTATGACGATTACGAACGATTTCTCAAAGGTCCTTCTAAGGACCAAAATACCACTAGGATCCTGGGATCTGACCTAAACATTGAAGGTATTAGTCTGGCTAAAAGCGAAGCTTTGTCTGAACTGCTACTCTGTCATGAAGTTGATCTGGTAGCCATACAAGAAACACACACCAGTGAGGAACAGCAGCTGCGATCCAGAGGAAAAATACCAGGATACGATCTTCTAGGAGCAACGTATCGCCATGCCTATGGTAATGCTACATATGTGCGAAATACTATAGATAATGCCTTTCTTTTGTCTACTAAACACTGAGGAGTGCATCCACTCCATTGTCATTAGACTAGGTGACATTGAGGTTCCAAACATCTACAAACCTCCGAACTCCAATCATGTTGTAGACATCCGACCACACCCAGCAGTCTACATTGGGGATTTCAATAGTCACCACCAGAATTGGAAATACAAAACTAATGATGAAAATGGTGAAGCAGTAGTGGAATGGATGGACAGAAACAACCTCTTCCACGTCTTTCATGCCAAAGAACGAAGCACGTTCAAGTCAGCAGCCTGGAAAAGAGGGTATTGTCCTCATGTATGCTTTGTGTCCAGAGATGAAGGAAACAAACCTCTACCAACTACTCGAAATGTGCTTAATGACTTCCAGCACAGACGTGTGATATACGAAATCGGCATCCAAGTCCCTCTGCTCTCATCCACCCCTCAACCACCCTGGAATTTCAATAAGACCAATTGGCCTGGCTTCACAGAAGAACATGATGATTGTATACGTCGAATACCACCTACATATGAAGCTTATGAACGATTTATAGGAGCTATGATAGCTGCAGGAAAGGAACATATCCCTAGAGGGTATCGCAAAGAATATATTCCTCCATGGAGTGAAGAAAACGAAAACTTTTACCAACTATTTACTGAGAGCAATGACCATAAAATTACAGATCAGCTTTTAGACAGCCTAGATGCAGCCAGGAGGAAAAAATGGGAAGATAAAGTTAGCTCACATGACTACACAAAATGAAGCCGAGAAGCTTGGTCTCTTCTAAGGAAGCTTGGAGATGGAAAAACAAATGTCAGAAATCCATCCAAACAAGATTGCCTCACATGTAGTCATGATTTCCAAAAGCAAATGGAGCAAAAATCTTAATAAGGACATAAAGAAAGAAATGAACGTAGCTCCCCGATGGCACGACCCAAACCACTCAACGTGGATGAAATAAACACCACCATCAGTGACACTAAGGTAGGTGAAGCCCCTGGTGAGGACGGCCTACGCGCAGAGTTCTTCGCTCACTGTGGAAAACAGGCTAGTGCCTGGCTAGCTAAATTCTACACTGATATTCTTGAAAGAGGACAGATACCAAAGATCTTCAAACAGACAAAGATTATTGCTATACTGAAGAAAAATAAACCAAATGAAAAGCCAGAAAGATACCGCCCTATTGCCTTCCTCAGCATTGTATATAAATTCCTGGAAAGACTTTTACTGAACAGAATTGGTCCTGGTATACTCAAGATAATCCCAGTGGAACAGACGTGCTTTAGACCACACAGGAATACAACAGATCAAGCTATGTCTCTTACAACTTACACAGAAGCACGCTATCAACGAAAACTCAAGACTTCAGTGGCATTCATAGATTTAACAGCGGCCTATGATACAGTATGGAAAGACAGAGTACTCTACAAGCTCCTTAAAGTTATCCCCCATGTAGAAGAACTGCAGGACTATCAAACACCATGTTGAGCCAAAGACAGTTCCGTGTGTATAAGGGGAAAGATGTTGAACTGGGCTGCCTCAAGGGTCAGTTCTTGCTCCCTTGTTGTTTAGTCTGTACATTTCAGACATGCCAGAGACACTTTCAAGGAAATTCGGTTATGCAGATGAACGGGCAATTGCTAATTGAAAACAAACATTTGAACAAACGGAAGAGATCCTGACAGAAGACCTCAAGAAGCTAACTCAGTACTTCAAAGAGAAGCTACTCACAACAAACACCAGTAAAACTGAAGTTTGTTGCTTTCATCTTAACAACAAAATGGCTAATAGGGAGTGCATGCATGGACAACCAGCAATTGAGACACAACAGATAACCTAAATACCTAGGGGTCACATTGGATAGAATGCTGTCTTTCAAACATCATCTCCAACTTAATAATATAAGCGTAGGCCAGATGTGGCTTAAATTCAGAGAAATAGTATCAGCAGCAATTGAGAGATTTATACCAAATAAATGAACAAACGACGGAGCTGATCGTCCTTGGTACACAAAACGGATTAGAACACTGTTGCAGAAGCAACGACAAACATGCCAAATTTAAACGGAAGCAAAATCACCAAGATTGGCGATCTTTTACAGAAGCTCGAAATTTAGCGCGTACTTCAATGTGAGATGCTTATAACAGTTTCCATAATGAAACTTTGTCTCGAAACCTGGAAGAAAATCCAAAGAGATTCTGGTCGTATGTGAGGTATGTTAGCGGCAACAAACAATCAATGCCTTCTCTGCGCGATAGTCTTCAACAGTGCTGCCAAAGCAGAGTTACTAAACACAGCCTTCCGAAATGCCTTCACAAAAGAAGAAGTATATTCCAGAATTCGAATCGAGAACAGCTCGCAACATGAGTAACATAGAAGTAAATATCCTCGGAGTATTGAAGCAACATAAATCACTTAATAAACGCAAGTCTTCTGGTCCAGACTGTATACTAATTAGGTTAATATCGGAGTATGCTGATGCATTAGCTCCATACTTAACAATCATATACAACCGTTCGCTCGACGAAAGATCCGTACCCAAAGACTGGAAAGTTGCACAGGTCACACCAATATTCAAGAAAGGCAGTAGGAGTAATCCACTAAATTACAAGTCCATATCGTTATGCTGCACGATTTTGGAACATATATTGTGTTCGAACATTATAAATTACCTCGAAGAAAGCGGTCTATTGAGACACAGTCAACATGGTTTTCCGGAAGGCTTTTGACACTGTTCCACACAAGCGGCTCGTAGTGAAATTTTGTGCTTATGGAATATCGTTCAGTTATGTGACTGGATTTGTGATTTCCTGTCAGAAAGGTCACAGTTCGTAGTACTTGACGGAAAGTCATCGAGTAAAACAGAAGTGATTTATGGCGTTCCCTAAGGTGGTGTCATATGCCCTTTGATGTTCGTTATCAATATAAACGATTTGGGAGACAATCTGAGCAGCCGTCTTAGGTTGTTTGCAGATGACGCTGTCGTTTATCGACTATTTAAGTCATCAGAAGATCAAAATAAATTGAAAAACGATTTAGAAAAGATATCTGAATGGTGCGAAAGAGTGAGGTGATCCACATGAGTGCTAAAAGGAATTCGTTAAACTTCGGTTACATGATAAATCAGTCTAATCTAAAAGCCGTAAATTCAACTAAATACCTAGGTACTACAATTACGGATAACTTAAATTGGAACACATAGAAAATGTTGTGGGGAAGGCTAACCAAAGACTGCGTTTTATTGGTAGGACACTTAGGGAATGTAACAGATCTACTAAGGAGACTGTCTACACTACGCTTGTCCGTCCTCTTTTAGAATACTGCGGCGCGGTGTGGGATCCTTACCAGATAGTTCTGACTGAGTACATCGAAAAAGTTCAAAGAAGGTCAACACCTTTTGTATTACTGCGAAATATGGGAGAGAGTGTCACAGAAATGATACAGGATTTGGGCTGGACATCATTAAAAGAAAGACGTTTTTCGTTGCGACCGAATCTTCACACGAAATTCCAATAACCAACTTTCTCCTCCGAATGCGAAAATATTTTGTTGACACCGACCTACATATGGAGGAACGATCACCACGGTAAAATAAGGGAAATCAGAGCTCGTACGGACAGATATAGGTGTTAATTCTTTCCGCGCGCTATACGAGATTTGAATAATAGAGAACTGTGAAGGTGGTTCGATGAACCCTCTGCCAGGCACTTAAATGTGGTTTGCAGAGTGTCCATGTAGATGTAGATGTAGATATTGCTGTAAAAATAACAACTCGCAACAACATAATTCAAAAACTATGGGGAACAACTTGGGGATCTACAGCCGCAACTCTGCGATGCTCAGCTCTAGGGTTGGTGTACTTGACTGCTGAACTCTGTGCAGCTGTCTGGCTCAATAGTGCCCAAACAAATATCATAGATTCCCAACTAAATACCACAATGCATCTTATCACTGGCACAACCAAATCTTCTCCCATACACTGGCTACCAGTAAGTCATATCCCCCCGCCAGATCTCAGACGTAAAGACATTCTCTTAAGAGAATTCAACAAAATAATGGACAATCCAGAACTACCGATACATTCTGACATCAGCAGCGTAAATGCTAGTCGCCTGCGTTCGAGAAAACCACCAACAAGAGATGGCATGAACTAGATGAAAAGCAACTACCAGACTACCATTGAGTGGCAGAAGAGACTTAACGACAAATGCTGCCCAACAATGCCTCCTGTGAAGAAGACGCCTCCACCTGGTTTCAACCTCCCTCGCAGACAATGGTCCACACAAAGCAGAATCCGAACCAACCATGGGAATTGTGCAGCCTCCCACTTCAAGTGGAACACAGCTTCAACGCCTGAGTGTGACTGTGGTGCTACACAACAGGCGATCCAGCATATCACCGAATGTAGGACAAGAAAGTATAATGGCAGTGCTAGTGACTTTGCTCTCGCGACTCCACAAACTATAGACTACATTCATAATCTAGAGATACAAGTGTAAATTTTAAGCATGATAGATGTTTTATCTCTAGCCATACGCTAAATAAATAACACAAAAAAGATTGAAAGAGTACTTAATTTTGAAAAACTAATAAATACTGAACTCTGAACTCATCCACTCCCATACCCATTTCCCACCTCGCTCATACCACACCTAAACATCATCCTCTCTACCCAATTTTTACACACACACACACACAATCTCCCACTCTGTCTCTCTCTCTCTCTCTCTCTCTCTCTCTCTCTCTCTCTCCCTCCCTCCCTCCCTCCCTCCCTCCCTCTCTCCCCCCTGCTCCCTCCCCCTATCCCTCCCCCCTTCTCATATGTGTACTATCCTCTTTATTGAGCAATGAGAAACATGCCAAACATAACTTCACTACCTGAAATATTGTCCTAAACACTTTGTTGTAGATTTTGTAAACAGTATAAAAATTAAAAAAATTTTGCAGTGTAAAGACATAATATTAATTTTTATAAAAAAAGTAATGTAATAAATATATATATTATTACGAATACCACACAAAACGGAAAATGAGCAAAGAAAATCTCTGTCTCCACAAAACTCTTTGGAGACAACAACAGCCACACTCTTTGATTTGTTTATATTTTGTAAAGTATGTGGGAGTCGCCATCGGTGGAAGAGTACCTGTTTCACTTGATATTTAACTATACTGGAAAGCATACATTATGTAGAGCAGTGCTTGCAACAAGAATAAAAACAGTGAGTAATACCATCAGATTAATCTTACAATCTTAATATTCTTCCCACATACAGTGCTCACTTTTTCGTCACTTGCCACAAATGCACGATCCCCACAATACTCCAAACTAAATTAACCGGTCATCAATAAATAAAAATTGAAGAAAAAACTGCGATTGGTTGCAGTAATTCCTGAAACCTTTAACAAGACAGTCGCAGTGTTCCAAATCCAGAATGGTTAAAAGTTTTACACTCAATTTCTTTCCACATTTGGTTTGGTTTTGCAATCACTGTCTCGCTAACGTCCTTGCCACAGTGGTAACACTGGTTCCTGTAAGATCACCCAAGTTAAGCGCTCTCGCTCTTGGCTAACACATGCTCGAATGGGCCACCGTCCAGGGTCCGGGTCTGCTGAGTGCTTTTGGCAAGCGGGATGCACACAGCTAAGAAATTGAGGAGTTAATCGATTGAGAAGTAGCGGCACCAGCCACAAAAACTGACAACGGCCTGGAGAGCGCCGTGTTGACCACACGCCCCTCTGTACCGGTGGACCTTCAAAGCCAGTTCTTTTCCTTTTTTTGTTTTTAAATAACGTTCATATCTTCGACCTTGAAGTCTTATTTCATTTCTTCCTCCCTTTCTGCGCGCTTTACTTTTTTTGCCAAGCAGTGTATTTCGTTGGTCATTAGTATCTTCTAGCGTATTTGATATTTGCCTTAAAAGATCAAAACTTTCATCTTACATTATGATGTTTTAAGCCTGCGTTCTGTACATATTGGCTTTAGTATATCTGCTGTAAGATGTACAATTTCGCATCTAGAAGTTGCATGTAATGGACAATGTTACAGAAGTTTCCGGAACAGTGGCAATAAGAGAGTAGCCATACAAACAAACTGTATAGTTGCGGGCAGATGTTCCAAAAGCATTGGATTCTTAAAGCATGAGAGCTCAGAATTAAGCTTTTCGTCTACGGAGCAAGTAGAATTGATGTATTCAGTATACAGAGCCCGTCAGAAAAATGTATAGACTCTTTGTCAGGCTCTATCGAGATATTGATATAGTCCTTCGATATGAGTTACGAGTCTGTTGTAGTATGGTCTTTGGCTCAATAGATGCTAGTACTTTCATCTCGGTATTGAGAAAAGAAGATGACTGAAGCACGCTTGACATTCGAGCAACGAAAATGTATTGTGAAGTGGTTTTCCAAGTTTTTTAATGCCGTAGAAGTGCAACGTCAGTGGTGGCGGGAGTTTGAAACAGAACCGCCAACCCGCCTTACAATTAAATGCATCATTGACAAGTTCGAATTGCATGGAACGGTTTTATTATTCACAAGGGAAGATCAGGAAGACAGCGTACAGCTACAAGTCCTGCTTCGTTGGCTCTCGTGTTGGAAACGTTTGTTAATTCTCCAAAGAAGTCTGCTGCGCAATGTGCACGTGAAGTGGGGGTTACCAGACCAAGTGTACAAAGATTTCTGAAAGCTGCAAAGTGGAAAGTTTACATTCCACGATTACTGTACGCGATTCATGATGACTATCCTGAGCACCGAATACAATTTTGAAAATGGTATCAGCAAATTGTAACTGATGACAAACAATTTGTGACAAAGGTAGTGTGGAGTGACGAGGCACAATTTAAACTTAATGGAACAGTGAATCGGCATAACAGTGTGCACTGGGCACCGTAAAATCCGCATGTTTATGTGGATAAAGCAGTCAATCTGCCAGGGGTTCATGTGTGGTGTGGACTATCATCTAGGGGCTGAGCAGGACCCTTTTTCTTTGATGGCACTGCCACTGGAGAAGTGTACCTGGAAATGCTACGCACATCAATTTTGCCAGGTATACGTGCGCTTTATGGAGCTGATGAAGAAGTTTTCTACCAACAGGATGGGGCACCACCACACTACCACCTAGTTGTACGAGCTTTCCTGGATGACAATTTTCCGGGGCATTGGATTGGACGAAGAGACCCATTGAGTTCCTTCCACGGTCGCCAGATCTAACACTTATGGACATTTACTTGTGGGGAACTGTGAAAGATAACGTCTATCGACTTAAGTCATGCATGCTGGAGGAACTTCGCCAGGAGATTACAGCGACATGTGCAGCGATCTCCACTGTAACATTGACTGACGTAGTTGCGAAGATCACTCGTCGTTGTGTTGTGTGTACAGCCACCAACATTTTGAACATTTGAAGTAACCATGTGCTAAATTGAAAGTTGTACAACAAGTGTGAACAATTATTAAATATAAAATAAACAATAAGTAATACTTGTTGTTGCTTAAAGTGTATACACATTTTTTCTGGCTGGCTCTGTATTCGTAACAGTAATAACATAGATTCTATACACAAATTAGTGAAACTAAGATGATGATGCTACAGGTCATATCACAAGATGTCCAGATGAAGTGCTATTTTGATAGTGATCGTAAATGGTATTATACATCGCTTTTACAAACAAAAGATTTTTGTGTTTTTTGTTCCTTCTCATTCTTATTGCGTATAAAAATTTAAGAGTATTAACTACTCATGAGGGAACTGTTACAGTCGTCGTTTTTTTTTTTTTTTGGTGGGAAGTTTACAAGTTGGGCTCAGTAAATGCTGGTGCAAGTAAGTCATGGCAGAGCGGCTATGTGCAGAGTGGCTATGTGTCGTTTCATACACCGAAACAAATCACAAGCAAAGTACTGAGAGAGGGTGGATGGCAGAAAGTTTACGTCATCAGGTAACCAATTAACGACTCGGTATTCCACGCCAGGCATCATAAACAGTCGTCAGAGAAGTACGTAAACATCTGTGGAATAATTACGTACCTGCATTCAGCAAACAAAGCTTTAGCAACTGACTGAAGTTACGAGCATAGCCGTGAGGCATGTTCCGATGGCCCAGTTCATTAATGATTTGCCCATCAAAGCCAAAGATCTGCCTCTGAGTCTCTGTGTAGCACACAGTTTTAATCTGTCAGAGCTCTAGATGACAACACACACTCCGCTACAAAGCGAAACATTCATTCTTGCAATGTTCAATACCTTACGCATTTTTATCCCATTGGTACGTACGCATCGCAACCGTATTTGAGGAGAACTCGTCGTTTGCTGATGCGAAATTCCATTATTTAACGTGGGTAGAATGCAGAAACTTCACGATTCCCTTCTCTAACATTTTTAAACAAACTGCTCTGCCTTTCTGCTGTTTTGCACTGAACATTTAAGCAAAATAGTGGTTCAAATGGCTCTGAGCACTATGGGACTTAACATCTGAGGTCATCAGTCCCCTAACTAACCTAAGAACATCACACACATCCATGCCCGAGGCATGATTCGAACCTGCGACCGTAGCAGCAGCGCGGTTCCAGACTGTAGCACCTAGAACCGTCCGTGAAAGCAATCGACACGCTTGCTTTATTGATTGAGGCTAAAACAAATGGAACAACCTTAGTATTGTGTTGTGTCGTAACATCAGAAGGACCAAATCCATAATATTATATTTATTCGAATGGGAAATGAACATATTTCTCTTGCTGTCTAAGAGCGTATAACCACATCCTCACTTTCATTTCAAAATAGTCAACGTTTTACTACTGTCAGATAATATTAATTATATTCTGTAATCAGTGTTTTGTAATTCAAAAATCTTGAGACTTAAAATTATTATGATGGTGTCAATACAAGACCAAAGCGCTGCGACCTAAGCAAGTAAACTGGTTTCGTATCGAGCGATTGTTCATTGTTTGTGAAATAATGTTCTTAACACTTCAGTTTTGAGTTGAGAATAGTTATAAAATACAGTGGCAGAAGATTAAATATACAATGTCGGAAGTACAATGGGAAGATTAAAAACAAAAGTGTGAACGAGACAGATAGTATAGCTTAGGTTGTCAGCTGACACAAACCTGTGACCAACAGTAAGGAATGTACAGAAGAAGTTGTGAAAAAATTTAGGTATCGACAGACCAAGATAACAAGAGGTCACCCAAGCCGACCATAGAAGCCTCGGATTTTAAGAACATTTCTGAAATAAAAATAAAACAAGCATACTTTTCTTAGAAATTTTACCTATACGTGAAAGCCTCTAGGACAATGGCCTTATGTATAAAGGGCGAAAAATTGAAAATGGGAAATTGAGCATTGTCCTACTGACTGGCCCTATTGGTGCAGCCTGCATGGTTTCCGGATTTTCCACATATATTTAGGATCTAATTTATGATCCAGTTAGCTCATCGCTATAATTTATGGCTATATTTATGTCACACTTATCTTTATTTGTATAATTTATGACACAAGATCGCCACCAGATGTTTTCCACCTATCTTAATTAGTATGAGCTATGACCCAATACAACGTCATTATCAAACTTGGATGCCCACAGTGAGTCAGACACTATGAAATTAGAGGATGTCTAAAAATGGCGGGGTAACAAAGAAAAAAGGATCCAAGTGACATAACATCTACCATTGTTACGTTAAAAAACATGCTGCATGCACCACCAGCACTGTGCTAAGTGCAAAATGGCATCACTGGCAAGACAGTGAACAATTACTGGTGCACTATAAGTCTTAAGCATGGTTAATCATGAATTAGGAGCTTCTAAAACATATAGACACTCCATGGAACTTGAAATTCCATTATCAGTACTGATACAGGCCTTGGAGCCCTTAGGATTTCTAGGAAAGATCGTGCAATGTTAATTCCTTAATATGTTACCTAGGCAAATGTATTCCCGAAATTTTATTACTCTGCGTTAATCAGTTTTTGGTGTTGTAATTTTTTTCCCGTCAGTGTAGCTGGTTTTGAAACGTTAAACTGATTTTGTCATCGGTCTGCAGAATCGATGTTTTGTATGGCCTGTTATAAGAGGACTTTTCCACACCTTGTTCCTTAATGCCACATATTCAGCTGCGACGTATGGGAGATGCTTATTTATCCAGTATCTTCCGCACACACAATAGCATGTTAATTCCCGGATCTTTTCGTCAAGGGGCCAATATTCGTCGAATTAGAGCCGCAGGAGGAATTTCTTTCAGAGGAATAATCGTCGCAGCTTTAACGGTGGTTCGTCCTCTTCAACAAGTAACGCGTTGGTTGGGCCTAACGCAGTACCTATACGCAAGGCTTTGTACTGCATAGTGTCAAATCTTTGGAGCGTCATGTCTGAGGCTTCTGTCGGTGTAATCAAAGTGTGTCTTTAGTAGAGACCGGTACAAAGTCATCGCTGTCCACCCATTAGAGCCCCATCATATTCCAGTCGTAAGCCTGATGAGATTACATACTGTTTCACCTCTATTAACTGTATGTCGGATTGATGAGCCCATCTTAGCTTTTTTCTCGGTCATTAATTAATTTTTTTGATAATGTTGTTGCAAGGATTATAACAATTATTGGAATGATAAACCTAATAAAAATTCTTGTAGATAAAATTAGGATTGTTTTTCTTGATTTATATCAAGCTTTTTGATTGGAAGTCATCATCCATTCTCAGGCCAAGATATTGTGTTGATTTCACCAGTTGGATTTTATTGGGAAGTTGAATCCTGTGGCGTGTACAGTAGACTTACCATCAGAGATTTCGAGGCAACTTTGTGTGCACCATTCATGGCGACGTATGAAAGCCGTGAGCCCATACAACCCTCTCCATCCATCCAGGTCTAGATTCGGGTGTGTTTACCACGCAGACAGATGGGTTGCAGAACCTCACCTGGCCTCTTTCTAATCGACACACGGCCATATCTGGCACCGAGGTAGAACCAGCTTTCATCAGAAAACGCAATAGACGTCCACCCTAGATTGACACCACTGAAGAGGCAAACAGCGGTGATTTGTGGTCAATGGAATGCACGCTAAAGGGCGTCTGACTCGGAGCTATCCTTGATGAAGAAACTGATTTGTAACAGTTCGTTGTGTCACTGTGGTGCCAACCACTGCTCACGTTGCTGCTGCAGATGCAGTACGAGGAGCCTCAGCGATAACGACGAACACGAAATTATTTCCTTGAGTTAGTGCCACACAGCCTTCCGCAGCCAGATCGTCTTACGGCCGTACATTTCCGTGACCACCGCTGCAAGCAAGCATGTACAGAGGCTATGTTATTGCCAGGTCTTCCTGCAGTATCGCAGAAGCAACATCCAGCTTCTCGTAGTCCTATTACACTACCTCGTTCAAATTCAGTGAGGTGTTGATAATGGCGTCCGGGTTCGATTCCCGGCGGGGTCAGGGATTTTCACCTGCCTCGAGATGACTGGGTGTTTGTGTTGTCCTCATCATTTCATCATCATCCAGGAAAGTGGCAAAATTGGACTGAACTAAGGTTGGGAATTTGTACGGGCGCTGATAACCGCGCAGTTGAGCGCCCCACAAACCAAACATCATCATCATCAGATAATGGCGTCTTTGTCGCCTTAAAGACACTCTAGACCAACTCCCAATCTCAAAGGTAATTAACTCTAACGAACGTTACAGAGAGTATTTAAAGTAAATATGATTCACATCCTCTTAGAGGCGCGAAATCTGAATAAACACCATCTTTCAGATGTCTACCAAATTACGTTTAAGTTGCTCATCTCCTTTGTCATTCTGCAGTTTTTTTCCGTCAATTTAATGCAATGGCAATGAAATTCCTATCTTACTGTCATGATACGTGCATGGTGTGTACAAGTCTAGTGAAGGCGCTGGCAGTGCTTATTGGGTACCTCGAAGCAAAGGACAAGGCCTATGCAAGCTGTATCCACATTCGACTATTATGACAGCCGAGCAGATTACCACTTTACAAGCACTGATATTCACACAGACGATGACAGCAGACAGAACAGTCTTAATATCTGATATTTTGTCAGCTCTACAACTGATTAGAAACAATCGTAATAGTTATAGCAACCCCATAATTGCAGCAGTTGTTGATGTCGTGTTTCGGGTGCAGAGGAACTGCCGCAACATTGTGATGGTATGGATAAAAGGGCACTCTGGGATACCTGGAAATGAGCAAGATGTCGTAGGCAAAACAGGGATCTCTGCATGGAGACATTAAATATGATATACTCCCTCCTACAGATGCGATGCCCTTTCTCAGACAGCGTTTGTCCTTGGACTGGCAAGAAGAATGGTCGAAGTCACAGTCAAAGACACTCACTACCCAGTAATTCATCTCATGATTCCAATAGTGCTTGGTATAATAAGTCACAAACATCAATCAGTTTCGAGGCAATTGCACCACGGCTGAAATTTAATCACTGGAGGTTCAACAAATACCTCTGTCGGCTGAACCTACGTGCCAACTCTCTATATGATGGCGGAGAGGAAGATGATCCAAACCATTCACTCCTACAACGGCGTTGGAACGCGTATCACATAAATATACTTGCAAGTAACCTTCTGGCTCTTAGTCATCAGAACCCAACTAACCTCCAAACTTTGTTAGCATATAACGAAATAGCAACGTATAAGCTACTGAACGAGTTCGTCAACAGTGCCAACATCAAGCTGTAGCTCCCTAAGCTAATGCCCTTGGCACTTAAAACGCCAGGGGAAGACCAAAAACTCAATTAACTGACTCTGTTGCCAAGTGCTACTCATCAGAATATGGAACTCTTAGTCCCTAAATGTTTAGCACTAAACACCTCCAACATGTATGTGTCGGAGTGCTGGTGTATCTATGTGTGTGGCTGTAACACTCAAATCTGATTCTTGCAACCTGTTCTCCTGTTCTGTCTAGATGGAACTTATAGACCTGCGCAGATATTCATTTCTCTATCCACAGCTTTTGAAACAATTCTTACAGGACATAGGACATACAAAGACCATTTCATTATTAATTCAGATATATAGTCATTAATGTGGACAGAATTGGTAATATCCCAAATATGTACTAACGAGGATTTATCGTTTCTTATTGTATTACCTGTTACATTCTTGCAAGACATACAAAGAGCATTTTGTTATTTAGATACATAGTCATTAACGTGGACTGAATTGGGAATATCCCAAATGTGTACTAACGGGGATTTATCGTTTCTTATTGTGTTACCTGTTAGATTTTTATAGCACATTACCAGTATGTATATTCGTTTTAGTATCTGTAAAACTTGTTTTATATCGAATCAATCCTTTGTTAAGGCAATGTAACTTCGTACCAGTGTACGACTTAAACTAATGTCCAACATTAACTATGAAAACAAATTGTAATATAACATTTCCTGCGTTGAGATGGCTGTATGGGCATGTTCCGAAAGCTAATAAATTAAAAAAGAAAACAGCATGTAGATTTTCATCAGCCCACGCATGTCGGTTATAAAAATTGACAACTCCATCTCATTTCAAACCAGCCTCGTTCGTGAACCGTATCTTCGTTGTGAGAAGTGGATCCCCATCATGTTTGTAACAGCCATTGGCAGAGTTGCATTTTGGCTGGCTGTTGGCTGATCTTGTGGCTGAGGGGCTAGCAACTGTTCGTGCAGAATCATCCAGACTAGAGATAGATGCTGAAATTCTACGTACACTAGTTCTATGGTCTTCTTCCACTTGTTGCAGTACTCGTTTCTCCATAACAGGAGTGAGAATGGTGCGAGGTCTCCTTCGACTAGCCGTTGTTGGAGCTACGGAGTCAATAGAAAAGACGGCTGAATAACTGAGCAGATGGTTGCTCGACAGTTGCTTCCCTTTGCCAGACAGAAGATTAAATCTGCCAGAAGATTAACTTTGCCAGAAGATTAACTTTCCCAGAAGATTAAATCTGCCAGAAGATTAAATCTGCCATTTCCCATGTAGAATAACAGACTTCCATAACGCTGGTAAGTGCAAAGACAAAATGTAAAAGTTTTTCGCAGATATATCCAAACACAAATTGGTTCCATTAGAACTAAATTATGCATTCCTCTTACCGAAAAGTGTGACTAAGGTTTATAGTAACAAGACTAACAGATGTTGACTGCATGTTGTACCCATGGACAATAACAGAAAAATGTGTCCTCATTTGTTCACTCTTTTCTATAGGTCGTTCGTAATAGCAAAGGGATTGCGTCGGAGGAGATGTGTTTCGCAGTAGTGCGCATCAATAAGTTCTCATAGTTCATAAGCTATGCACTTAAGGGACGATGTTTCCTGAACATTTTTGTATTGTTTTGGTGCATACAAACACCCCTCAAAATATGGAATATTTTTTTGAAACTATCTTGTCTATGTATGACTCCAAGTGCAATTCATGGAAGATCTGTCTCGAGTTGATGCATCAAGAGATAAATCGAGAAAAGTAGGCGGAGAAGGCGGGATCTCTTTGGCCTGGTTAGCAGAGTGAGCGCGACAAGGAAAGCCTTTCTGGCTCTGATGAGGCGACGGCAGAAGGGGAGAAGGCGGTGGATTGGGGGGGGGGGGGGGAGATCAGCCGCAACCACCGCCACCAAATTCTCCAGGAATAAGATCGTCCACATTTCAACTTCTGTGATAACGACAGAAATCGAAATAAAAGCTGAAACAATACATGAATATTAGTATCACTCAACGCAGTAAGTGAGGTTCACCTCTATGAAGCATGCATCACGTCTGTCTATTACAAACGTATGTCTTTTGAAAAAAAAAAAAAGCAGAAAAACTGAAGAGGCCTCGACATTGAAATCGCTGAAAGAAATCTGTCAGCTTCGACCACAGTGTTCAATAAGGCCAATCAAATTATTATACATGTACCGTGTTCCGAGTGATGATGCTTTTATCATCAAACAAAACCCATACAAGAATATTAGAATCTCGCACAACATGATCACCAATGTAACACAAAAACGAGATAGTAGCTTTAGCGGAAAGTAGGAGGGATTTTCTTTCGATCCAGATGTAGGTGTTATTCCTCACCATTGGAGAACAATGACAAATTTGTGTGTTTGGGGTGCTAACCGTCTCCGAAGTAGAGGTAGAGGAGTCTGACTACTTTATGTTTTACTTCTTTCCGCACAGTGCACACTTTGATATATTCTTCTGGGCTCCTTTTATCTACATCCAGGCTACAACGGTGAACTGAATAATAAGGGTTCTGTCCCTCGAATTTTTATACATCCTAGATCCCAAAGAAAGCAGGTGTTGACAGATGTGAAAATTACCGAACTATCAGTTTAATAAGTCACGGATGCAAAATACTAACGCGAATTCTTTACAGACGAATGGAAAAACTGGTAGAAGCCGACCTCGGGGAAGATGAGTTTGGATTCCGTAGAAATGTTGGAACACGTGAGGCAATACTGACCCAACGACTAAGAAGAAAGATTAAGGAAAGGCAAACCTACGTTTCTAGCATTTGTAGACTTAGAGAAAGCATTTGACAATGTTGACTGAAATACTCTCTTTCAAATTCTGAAGGTGGCAGGGGTAAAATACAGGGAGCGAAGGGCTATTTACAATTTGTACAGAAAACAGATGGCAGTTATAAGAGTCGAGGAACACGAAAGGGAAACAGTCGTTGGGAAGGGAGTGAGACAGGGTTGCAGCCTCTCCCCGATGCTACTCAATCCGTATACTGAGCAAGCAGTAATGGAAACAAAAGAAAAGTTTGGAGTAGGTATTAAAATCCATGGAAAAGAAATCAAAACGTTGAGGTTCGCCGATGACACTGTAATTCTGTCACAGACAGCAAAGGACTTGGAAGAGCAGTTGAACGGGATGGACAGTGTCTTGAAAGGAGGGTATAAGACGAACATCAACAAAATCAAAACGAGGATAATGGAATGTAGTCGAATTAAGTCAGGTAATGTTGAGGGACTTAGATTAAGAAATGAGACACTTAAAGTAGTAAAGGAGTTTTGCTATTTAGGGAGAAAAATAACTGATGATGGTCGAAGTAGAGAGGATATAAAATGAAGACTGGCAATGTCAAGGAAAGCGTTTCTGAAGAAGAGAAATTTGTTAACATGAGTATAGGTTTAAGTGTCAGGAAGTCGTTTCTGAAAGTATTTGTATGGAGTGTAGCCATGTATGAAAATGAAACATGGGCGATAAATAGCTTGGACAAGAAGAGAATAAAAGCATTCGAAATGTGGTGCTACAGAAGAATACTGAAGATTAGATGGGTAGATCACATAACTAATGAGGAGGTATTGAATAGAATTGGGGAGAAGAGGAGTTTGTGGCACAACTTGACTACAAGAAGGGATCGGTTGGTAGGAGATGTTCTGAGACATCAAGGGATCACCAATTTAGTATTGGAGGACAGCGTGGAGGGTAAAAATCGTAGAGGGAAACCAAGAAATGAATACACTAAGCAGATTCAGAAAGATGTAGGCTGCAGTAGGTACTGGGAGATGAAGAAGCTTGCACAGGATAGAGTAGCATGGAGAGCTGCATCTAACCAGTCTCAGGACTGAAGACCACAACAACAACAGATACTGACAGGGATGAGATACCATTGAAGTTATGATGCTCACTGATATTTGATGCTTTGCATGTATCTGTAAGATATACATGGTTCAGTAAATCATGACCAAGCAAAGCAATATTTATCCCTCAGTTATTGTCCCGAACATTAATATATTCTTTTTCAGCAGCAATATCTTTCGGAAGATGGATAAACTGGACCCTTCATTAATGGGGTCAAACAGTTGTGAGTACACATCGGAGTACACGCCTGAGTGTCTTACAATAAGGTGTTTCCTACATTCCAGAGCAATGGTCCATCTTGCTGCATGACGCCTTTTTCCCCCAAATTCTGACACCGTTCCTTTCCTCAGCATCACTGACTTTTCTGCAAGGAGTGTGAGCTCACAGTACACAGGGTGGTCCATCTGAAGTTTCGGATGAGATTATCTCGAAAACTGTACATCGGGTAAAAATAGTGGGTAAGACAAGTTCGTAAGCTCAAACGGGAAATTTAAATGATACTACACGTGACCCTCAGCCCCCCTCCCTTGGGTGGGGCGGGGGGCAACTTTTAAATATTAAATGGAAACCCCCATTTTTTTATTGCAGATTCGGATTCTCCATAAAAAAGTAATCAAGTTTTGTCTGAAGCATTTTCTTAAACTATTGATAGATGGCGCTGAAACCGAGAAAAATTAACATTGTTGAACTCCAATCTATTTAGAATGATCCGAGAAAGACGCATCAAATCGATACAAAATGTGCACCAATTCTTTCGTTATGCGAAATTAAGCTATTTTTGTACAAAATGTACTGTATCCTACTTTTAGCGTTTGAGCTTACGAACTTGTCTTACCCACTATTTTTACCCGATGTATAGTTTTCGAGATAATCTCATCCGAAACTTCAGATGGATCACCCTGTAGAACTTGCCTTGCACCAAATGGCAGGATACCCCCTCCCGTCGTTGACGATATCAGGGAGCTCCCATTCCAAAGGACTTAACAGGCACCGAGGATAGCGACAGGATGTCAGTAGCCTGCATTAGAGTTGTCAATGAGAGCTTGTTAAATCCTCTATCCAAAAGCGCCAGCAACCACATAGTGGTCAAATGCAGCTACACGGCAATATCTGATGATCCATAACAGTTGTAGAGCTCCTGCTAGGTACAGATGCTTAGCTGCTCGAGAAATCCAATAGTGGTTCTATTAAATGTTTGTGACTAAGTCTACTGTCTCTTCCATTGTTATAGCTCTGTTTTAAACATGTTAATGTAACTCAAAGCCTTGTAAAATTCGTTTTATATAAACATTCAAATAATCAATATCGGATGAGTAATGTGATAATTCAACAACATTCCACTTCTTAGGTGCAGTTTATCGTTCGCCTCGTGACATTAGGTATATTATTGTATGTTTGCAAAGCGATTAATGCAATTCTCCACCCCCCCCCCCCATGCTTACATGTGTTGAGGGAAAGTAGTTCACTCTTACTACTGATCATCGCTCTTTTAAAGTTAGAGCATATTACATCACATCCAAGTCTTAATGACACAGTGATGTACATCCACCTTGTTTTTATGCAATCATCAGAAAAAACGTTAGGCAGAGATGTCCACAGAGATGTGACTCGAAGTCTTGCAAAGCATCAAAAATTGTAGAGCTTGCTGGTAAATTAATGGTGCAATTCTTGCGATGGTCTTAAGTTGCTAAATGAATCGACGCAGTAGATGTTATTCTGGTCTTTTTTTAAAACATAACTTAGTGATTCCCATATCTTCCTGCAACATCTTGAAAGGTATGTGCTGAGATTCGATCAGGATAGAGCCAGTGAAAAATGTCGATAGTTCCCAACCGCAAGGTTGGACGAGTAGTACATCTTCGAGTAGTAAGATCTTTGACAGCTAACAGAGCTAGGTGTACGCGGTAAAAGTTTGAGTAGTGGTGAGGAGACGCGCAGAGACAGCAGACGTGTTTCGAGTTGGAGCTAGATGCCTGCAGGAGGCAGCCAGGTCGTGACAGCATCAAAGTAAGAATTGGTTCAATGGTTCAAATGGCTCTGAGCACTATGGGACTTAACTTCTAATGTCATCAGTCCCCTAGAACTTAGAACTACTTAAACCTAACTAACCTAAGGACATCACACACATCCATGCCCGAGGCAGGATTCGAGCCTGCGACCGTAGCGGTCACGCGGTTCCAGACTGTAGCGCCTTTAACCGCTTGGCCACACCGGCCGGCAAAGTAAGAATTGGCGCTACGCACATAATAAGCTATATATTGAGCGAAACTCGGCACATACCTGGGGAAACTAGAAAGAATAATTAATAAAATAGGTTATCTTTGGTTAAATAATGTCTAAAAGCTAGATTGAAATCCCATTGTTGATGCAATAAGCGTTTTGTGAAACTTTCTCGTAAATCCATGCTATAGAATTTTTTTTTAATTTTTCATATGTGCCTTAAAAGTTTGAACAATAAATATTTTTTAGATAAAATTAGAGTTTCATCTCACACCTTATGTTGTTCTCCGCATCCTGTGCTTGCATTGAACCAAAAGGTACATTAAAGTAAAGTTCCCATGAGTAAAGCTAATAATTTCATTTATCAGAGTAAAATAATCTATATGCCATTGCACAGTTGGCAAATTATTCAGATTAGGACAGAATTTTTATTAAGTAACAAACAGGGCCAAAATGAGTAAAGTTATCTAGAATGACAATTTTATGCCATTGCACTATGGCTGAGTTGAATATATGTTTTATTATCGTATAAACGGGAAGGAGTGCACGAGCTAAGTCCACAGACGCAGTCAGATGCAGGTTGGTGACTTTCATTTATTTTTACCACTAAACTTTCATGCATTCAGATGTGTGTTTTGAGTATTAATTTTCCAAAAATATTTTCATGCAGTCAAATAAAGTTCAGTTCAGTTAAATACGCAGTCAGATGCAAGTTTTATTAAAGACTAGAGCAGTCACATGCAGTTTAGTCTAGTTTAAATAGAGAATTTTTATTACCAACACTTTCAATCTTAATTTACAATCCCACAATCTCCGGATTTGCACATCGTCTTTAGCAACATACTCTCCATAACCACTCCAAAGTAGCTCAGAATTTTTCAGCTTTTTACCGAATTTAACTAGATCCTGTGTTTGTAATTATCTAGTAGGATTACAATGAGCATTTTTAATGGATAAACCAAGCCCTTTCCTCAGTATTTTAAAATATAGCAATATATCAAATCCTACTATCCCCTTTAGCCTCCTGTACTTGCTCTTCTGCGCTTTGTGCATTCTTCATTGTGCGATCTATGGCAACTGCCCCTCCTGCTAATGAGCCAATTGCTGACAGCCCCATTTGTTTTAGGTATTGGCAGAGCCCGAGGCATTTTAATATGTCTTCTTATGCCTTTTCCTTCAAGGCACTTTTAGCCACTGTCACTGCTGAATGGATGCAATTTTTTTAAATGTCCTACAAGCTTTTTCCTCTGCTGCTTTAATGTAAGACGAGCTGCATTCATAATTTGTTGGAAACTCATCCTGGCAAGCAATTTAAGTTTGGCACTCATTGCTTTATAAACTTCGAATGCAGCAGTAGGTTAACCTACACCTATGCCCTTTCTTTAACATATTTACTTGGAACTTCCTGGCATATTAAAACTGTGCGCCCGACCGAGACTCGAACTCCGGACCTTTGCCTTTCGTGGGCTAGTGCTCTACCATCTGAGCTACCGAAGCACGACTCACGCCCGGTACTCACAGCTTTACTTCTGCCAGTATCTCGTCTCCTACCTTCCAAACTTTACAGAAGCTCTGCTGCGAACCTTGCAGAACTAGCACTCCTGAAAGAAAGGACATTGCGGAGACATGGCTTAGCCACAGCCTGGGGGATGTTTCCAGAATGAGATTTTCACTCTGCAGCGGAGTGTGCGCTGATATGAAACTTCCTGGCAGATTAAAACTGTGTGCCCGACCGAGACTCGAACTCAGGACCTTTGCCTTTCACGGCCAAGTGCTCTACCATCTGAGCTACCGAAGCACGACTCACGCCCAGTACTCACAGCTTTACTTCTGCCAGTATCTCGTCTCCTACCTTCCAAACTTAACAGAAGCTCTCCTGCGAACCTAGCAGAACTAGCACTCCTGAAAGAAAGGATATTGCGGAGACATGGCTTAGCCACAGCCTGGGGGATGTTTCCAGAATGAGATTTTCACTCTGCAGCGGAGTGTGCGCTGATATGAAACTTCCTGGCAGATTAAAACTGTATGCCCGACCGAGACTCGAACTCGGGACCTTTGCCTTTCGCGGGCAAGTGCTCTACCATCTGAGCTACCGAAGCACGACTCACGCCCGGTACTCATAGCTTTACTTCTGCCAGTATCTCGTCTCCTACCTTCCAAACTTAACGGAAGCTCTCCTGCGAACCTTGGCCGGCCGCGGTGGTCGAGCGGTTCTAGGCGCTCAGTCCGGAACCGCGCGACTGCTACGGTCGCAGATTCGAATCCTGCCTCGCGCATGGATGTGTGTGATGTCCTTAGGTTAGGTAGGTTTAAGTAGTTCTAAGTTCTAGGGGACTGATGACCACAGATGTTAAGTCCCATAGTGCTCAGAACCATTTGAACCATTTTGCGAACCTTACAGAACTAGCACTCCTGAATCTGCCAGGAAGTTTCATACCAGCGCACACTCCGCTGCAGAGTGAAAATCTCATTCTGGATATTTGCTTGGCTTTATCAGTTAAAATCCGAACTGAAATCTGAAATTCTATCAAACCTTGATTTGCAGTGTTTGCCAAATTGTGCACCTTGCAGGTCTCATCTAATACATTAATCCTCATATCACCATGAGCCAGACGTTTTTTCAGCTTTGATCCATGTGCACAATAATTGTATCCAGAAATGTTTAATTCAACTGGTAACTTATGGACAATGCCACCAACGCCTCTCATGCACTTCCTAGTACTCATTTCAAGCTACTGCACAATTTGAGGTTTGCATGTCTTGTTAAATACCAAATTGCGAACATTCACCCAACTGTTGTGCTTTGATGGGAAGCTGAGCAACTTAACTAGACCCCTAGTTCCTCGACATCTCAGAACATGGTCTATAAGAAACAGTCTGGTTGAAAGATTTTTAGTAACTCCTTTGTGTAGAAACTCCCATTAGCTTCTTACCATTGCTCTTCTTTAGGATACATGTTCTCAGGTTTACGTGTTGCACATTAGGACCTGTAAATACCTCTGCATAGAAACTTCTCGAAAGCAGTTTTTTTAAGTATGTACCACATCACCTACACTGAACTTTTGCTTGCAGTGCTCCACCTTCTTAATACAAGTGTATGCCGTATATTGAGGCTCACTGTTGTGAACATCAGTTGGCCTCGTTTTAATAGTTTGATTGGTGCGATTATACTTCCCAATAATTTTTAGTAAAATGTCTAGCCATTTGGATGATCCTAAAAGATAAAATCTCATCCACATACAACTTTGTATCATCCTGTTCAAATGTTCCACAACACTTGCTTTCATATGGGAGAATGTCGAATAGTGGTTTTTTCCTTATCGTTCCATTACCAACTTGAAATGACTATTGTAACATTCACCTCCATGGTCAGTTTGAGGGTTGTCATAACACCAACTCATCACCATTTGCAGCAGTTATTCAAGCACCCATGCAGTTTCTTTATTTTCACAGACAGCATCCAGCTGAATATATATCACTCATCACTAAAATATATTTGAAGCCTGTGTTCACTCATGAATATTGTTTCATATCTACGAGATCAGCCTGCCATAAATCATCTAAACCTCATATTCTAAAATGCCTGTATGGGAATGTTCTGCACACAGGTTTGTGGAGTCGATGGTCAATTGTTTTCGTAATTACTCGATGAACTTCTCAAAGCCCTAAAATGATTCATATGATTTCATTCACAAGAGCTGTATTCCCTGTGGCAGCTGATCCTGTGAGTAGACATAGACATTCTATGATATTGTTTGGATCATCACAGTATGTGTATTTCAGAGATAATATGTTCAGTCACACTGAATGTCAATGCTTTCTCTCACACTACGTGTACCAGCTAACATGGGTCTAGTAATATTCAAGTATTTTCTACTGTTTGAGCCTTTTATTCATCAATCCTAGGTGTTGTTTTGCCTATGTGTGTTAATCATATGTAATATCTCCTTTGGTGAACACTTTCTGGGATTCGAAGCTTTCAAAAATATTAGACACGATGAAACTGGTAGTCTTTCAAATCCTTTATTGAGAACCTGTACTGGATGCTCCATTAAGCATATAGGGTGCTTAACTCACATATTGAACCACATCTAATAAAAGATGTATATTTTTATTACTTTTACCAAGAAACTATCACTCTGTAAGAACTTTTATGCCAAAACATGTTTGTTATATCAAAGATTAATTGATGTCAATTAAAACTCACAGACAGTCTGCATAAGGCATAATGAGCAACCTTGGTTTTACATTCATTTTTTTGTAAAACAAACAATGCTTTAGAAACCGAGGACTTCCTCTTCTGGCTACTTACTTCTGTTTCTGACTCTGAGGCATTAAGAGATATCTGTTGTTCTGTCTAACTAATATTTGATCTATTGAGCAATAATTGTTTTATCTATAAATGCTGAATTCATTGTAGTATTACCATTTTATTTTTATTCTGATGATTTCATGTGTTCAAGGAGATGTACTGGAAACTGTGCACACGTTGTTTGAAGGCAGAAAGACCAATCGCTTATCGCACCACGACATTTAAGGCTTGTAATTACAACAAATCAAACCCACAGAATCTGCTATATCAAAAGATCATGATGCATGATAATACAGGTATTTAATGACAATAATCAAGTACATAGAAAATTTGGTTGTACCTTGATGTGTGCATATTGTACCATCTCAGCTATGGCGTGTCTTTCCAAAGGCAAACCTTTCTTCATGCATTCACTAATTTCAGCAAGATTTGAATATTTCTTTTACTTTTATATGCCAGAAAGAAAAGATGTATGGTTCATGCACGTTGACATCATATGTTCTGTTTAACCCACTGATGGTTAATCATATATATATATATTTTAAATTTTTGAAAACATAGTCAGTGACCTTGAAATTTGTTAAAATTAAAATTTAAAACAGTCTTGATCGCAATCTTGTTAAAATATTTTTTATTGGAGTGAGTAAGCGGTTTCGACTCTATGAAAGAGTCATCTTTAGACTCCAGAGCGATGGATGGACACTGCTAGATGAGTTCCGTCAGCCCTCGACGCTCGTGTAACTGTTCAGAGACTTTTGGTCTACTGATGGACTGGGACCCAAAGTTTTGCTTCTATCCTGGTGTTGTGATGTCATCTAAAAGAGATGGTCATGATCCACCGTCTCCTTTCCATCCCTATGTCCCAAGAAGACTCTGACCGAAACCTTAACACAATAAAAACAATAGCCAAAAATGATGACTTTAACTCCAACAACATTAATAAAATTTTAGGTAAGAAGATGAAGAAGCAAGCCAGGCCCCAACTGTCCCTACTGAAAAAAAAACAAATTGGAAAAGAAATGGTGCAGATTACCTTTTATAGGGAAAACATCAAGTAACACTTTGAAGGTAAAGGGTTTCTCTGTGTTTTTCTATGTCCCTCAGGCAATAGGTAGTTGCTTGTTGAATGCAAAAGACAAATAAACAGCCATCACTAAAAAGTGGGGTCTATAAAAACACATGCCTTGAGTGTGTCTTACTACATTGGATAGACGGGACAGACAATCTGCACCAGACTTAAAGAGCATAACAGAAGATGGAGATTAAGAAGCCTGATTCACCCTTTGCGGAATATTGCCTGAAGAATAACCAGAAATACATAGTAGACACACAAGTTTTACACAGAGGAAAAGGGGGCTAAACTCAACCTTGGAATGCTAATTAAACGACGGACGTGTACTTCCCCCACACCTATTATTAAACGAGCAAACGCAATTCCATTATTCACCTCTTTTAGATGAGATCAGTACCCCCAGATAGAAGCAAAATTTGAGGGCCCCAGTCCATCCGTAGACAAAAAGTTCTTAGCTGATGCATAACTTTAATCCTGTTAGTGTAATTGATGAATTGTGTAATTACATATGTAATTTGTTAAAAAATTGTCATTGACATAATCTCATAATAAGCTATAGACTGATACCTTAAGAAGTTGAGATGATTATCTTTGTCTTGTCATCATGTTTATCTGCGCATTATCATCTTTGGGAATCAATAATGTACTTGAAAACTGGCTTATAACTGAAACCTAGGTTGTGCAGTAACATTAATAATAATATAATTTGTGAAACAAGGCAAAAAACAGTGTCTGTTTAGTCAATTTACAATGTTTCACCAAGAACCCACAGCTGACTCAATTGAAATCATTATTCTTTTTCTCTCAGCTTCCAGTTCCATTGCAGGACAAGTCAGCTACTGTGAGACCCTTTGGAGAAGGATGCTTCGTCCACTTGGTCATGGTATCGAATACCTGCTTACACTGGCATACAGAGAACTTATAGAAACAATTAAAAACATTTATTACACTTTTTTGTTTATTTATAAGGTCTTACATATAGCACTGTATATGAAAATACTTCAGCAAAATCGTTGTTCTGTGCCTACATTTGGCACAGCTAGTTCACACATTTCTACTTGTATCGATACACAACAAGAACTGTAAAGTTGTGCAATGGTTTCTTGTGATGGGCGAAGAGTTCTGCATGCCATCTCCAACAGTTTACTCCACAATCACTTTCAGAATCGATAGACATATAGTTGCGAGCTTCGTTGTCAGTTCAGATCATGCTAGAATGCTAAATGGGATACATTATATTTTTAAAAGTGAGCTCCTGTACATAAACCCTTTCTTCCTCGTTAAATGGTTGTGGGGAGTCGCCTAATGTGACAATCATCCAGTATCACTGAGGGAGAATGTGTGTATCTGTGGAATAAATTATAAATCTGCGTTGAAGCCTCTTATAGATGAACCCAGTCATCTATGGATAATACTACGTCGAAGCCACTATGTCATGGAACCGCGTGACCGCTACGGTCGCAGGTTCGAATCCTGCCTCGGGCATGGATGTGTGTGATGTCCTTAGGTTAGTTAAGTTTAAGTAGTTCTAAGTTCTAGGGGACTGATGACCACAGATGTTAAGTCCCATAGTGCTCAGCGCCATTTGAACCATTTGAACCATGGATTTTCGAATACCATCACTGGATAAAAATCACAATACGACATTATTCCCATGCTGACACGTTTACAGACACTCATGTTTAAACTGTAACTGATGTTAAACAGCGCCATTTGCGTGTCAGAGAACTGCTGATGTTTTGTGTTCGCCACACCAGTAAGGAAAAAGAAATAAAACATTATTTAAGCTTTTTTCTAACGGCATTCTTAGTCATCGTCTTCATTAGTTCTACTACTTATGTGGCACCTCGGAATGATCCCCTTTTGAAAGTTCCCACACACTTACCTGCATGATTTAGCAACAGCTGTTAATGAATATACGCAACTTTTAAAAAATAAATTATCTCATGTTTGTTGATTTTCGTTATAAGAAAACCAATACTCTGAGTTCTACAATCAGTTCATCACCGCTTCTTGTGCATCAATTCGCTCTTAAAGGAGAATGGTGACTGCACAACATTAGTGCATTCAAGAAATATGCTTAATCCAGATAACCTAGATATTCTGGAACTAATTATCCCTAAATACATCACGAAGATTCAGCTGGAGAACTACAGTTATGGTGGGGTGAAGGAAGAGAAGGGTCGTGTTACTGCTTACTATATGTTTGAGTGGCTGAAGTCTAAAAAAGTGTGTCAAGTGCTTTTAGATATTTATAGGAAACTTACAGACACATGTCACAGTTTAAATATTAACTATAATGTGTTTCCTATGCAACTTATACATTTCTCGTACGATATTTCACACGGATTTAACCGGCTGCTTCAAGTGTTTAAAGGTGACGCACTTTTTTCTAAGTGTGAACGCTGCTGTAAACTTGCGATGTGAATGCATGATGTCACATTGATGGTCCTTCTCCTATTAAACTGCACTTTGTGAGTTGTAAAAAGAAAGAAGATACAAATAAGTGAATTTTTTCATTTTGCATTATTTCTTCCTTATAAATGATAGTATGTGTATAGTAAGCTGATTGGTTGGGAAACTATTTCTGTTTAGGAATCAAACACATAGCTCGCTAAGCCACTGTGATACTCCTTTCTCCTTACTCTTTATTGACACTTGAATACCGGCTGTTGTTGCCACTGTTGGAACAGAAGCGATGAAACTGAAAACATAATGATGAATGCATATATTAATAAATTAATATTATTATTAATAATTTATGGAAAAATACTGACTTTCACATCTGACAGGCTTCTTAATGCATTTTATTGCAGACAGAGGCTGCAGCTGGTCCCTGCTGAAGCTGCTTCATGCTGTAACATACAGCCCTCAAATGAGGGCCAATTGAATTTTAAAAAGGGGAGATGAAGGGAAACTTGATTCCTATTGGCCAAGAGCAAGATGCCTTTGGCAATTGGCCGAGGGCATTAATTAGATGATGTTGGCTGAGAGCGAAATGGGGGAGGGGGGGTGAGTGGAGGAGCGGAAGGTAGCGGGAGAGAGGAAAGGTGACCTTGAATATAAAATGAACAGTCACCTCAGCTGTAATCTGACACCAGACACAAAAAGTGCTGATGTCGGTGATTTTTTGGCCCAACTTGGCAGTGCCCTCTTACTCACAGCTTGCATTTTATTTATAGATGAGGGAGGATTCACAAGAGATGATGTGATAAATTATCACAATATGCGCTTGTGGATAGTTGGAAATCTTCGACCAATCATGGAGATGAGGCATCATATCACTTTAGGAATTATCGGTGATAGACTCGTAAGTCTATACAATTTACCAAACAAATCAACAAGTGCTGTGCATTATATATTTCTCCACGATGAATTGGGGAACGTCGCCCTTGTAAATGGACAATGATGGGACACCATTCGATCTCTGACGTATCGTGCGACAATACCTCACCACATCGAGAAGGAGCCTAATATGACCTCCACTAACCGGAATTGAGTCAGTTGGATTTCTAGCAACGGGCAAATTTAAAGTATTGGAGTATGTCCAACCCACGGACAAAGTGCAGAAGTTACAGGAATGTGTGACCAGTGCTTGTGAGGCAATTTGAGTAGAGCCAGCTATATTAGAAAGAGTGCTAAGAAAATCACGCTGCACAGTTGTAACTGCATTATATCTGTGAAACGGAGAAGGCAAAAATCTTATTTATCAGCGTCTGGACTGGAAACATACTGGATGATAAAAGAGTGAGTGAGCGAGCTATCTGATCCAGGGACAGCCCTGTCGGCAAGGTTTGCACATATGAAAAGGAGGCTACACTGAAATGTAAAGATATTTTAATGACACTGTTAGAAGTATAGTTCATGTGGAACAGTACTAACATACACTGCGGTGACAAAAATCAAGGGTTATCTCCTAATATCGGGACGGATCTCATTTTGCCTGGCGTAGGCAGCAACTCGACGTGTCATGGACTCAACAAGTTGTTGGAAGTCCCCTGCAGAAATACTGAGCCACGCTGCCTCCAAAGTCATCTATACGAGGGTCACTCCAAAAGAAATGCACACTATTCTTGTAAAAATACAGTTTTAATTCTGCATGTGTGAAAGTTTTACAGTGTGTAGATACATCATTCCCGCTTGTTTCCAAACTCAGTTCAACCTGTTCCCGTGAGTGGCGCCGTCACAGCATGTCTTCAAGATGGCTGCTACACTTGACGTTCGTCAGAAGCAACGTGCTGTCATAGAATTCCTGTGCTGTGAAAAAGAGACAGTGGGCAAGCAGGTTACGTGAAGAAAGCGGGCACGCCAATATTCAGGATTGTCCTCGCAGCGGCAAGTCTCCTACTGCACACACTCCAGACAATGTGCAGAGAGTTAACGAATTGGTGACTGCTGACAGACGCATCACAGTGAACGAATTGTCACGCTACGCTGGGATAGGGGAAGGAAGTGTTTGCAGAATACTGAAAGTGTTGGCGTTAGATAGGTTTGTGCCAGGTGGGTTCCCAGGATGTTGACAGTGGCTCACAAAGAAACAAGAAAAACGGTATGCAGCGAACTTTTGGAACAGTATGAGAATGGTGGAGATGAATTTCTTGGAAGAATTTTGACAGGTGATGAAACATGGCTCCATCATTTTTCACCAGAGACGAAGAGGCAATCAATGGAGTGGCATCATGCAAATTCACCCAAGAAAAAAAATTCAAAAGCACACCTTCTGCTGGAAAAGTTATGGCTACGATGTTTTTCGATTCCGAAAGACTCTTGCTTGTGGACATCATGCCAAGAGGAACCACCATAAGTTCTGATATATGTAACGACACTGAAGAAACTTCAAGCTCGACTGAGTCGTGTTCGACCACATCGGCAAAAGCAGGACGTTTTGCTGTTGCACGACAATGCACGGCCACATGTCACTCAAAAAACCATGGAAGCGATCATAAAACTCGGATGGACAACACTGAAACACCCGCCTTACAGTCCTGACCTGGCTCCATGTGACTATCATCTCTTTGGTAAACTGAAAGACTCTCTTCGTGGAACAAGGTTTGAAGATGATGAGTCCCTTGTGCCCGCTGCCAAACAGTGGATCCAACAGGTTGGTCCAGAATTTTACCGTGTGGGTATACAGGCGCTGGTTCCAAGATGGCGTAAGGCAATTGAGAAGGATGGAAACTATGTAGAGAAATGAAAATATTGTTACTAAAGGATGTATCTACACACTGTAAAACATTCAAACATGTAGAATAAAAGTTGGATTAAAAAAAATATATAGTGTGCATTTCTTTTGGCGTGACCCTCGTAGATGCAAAAGTGTTGCCAGGGCTGAATAATGTTCCATAAATGTTCGGAAGGATCATGGGATTCATGTTGGGAGAACAGGGTGGCCAAATCATTCACCCGAATTGTCCAGAATGTCGTTCAAACCAATCGCGAACAACCCAGTGACATCCATAAAAATTCCATCTTTGGTTTGGAACAAGAAGTCCATGAATGGCTGCAATTGGCCTCCAAGTAGCCCAATATAACCATTTCCCATCAATCATGGCTTCAATTGGACCGAGTCCATTCCTTGTAAGCCGGCGGGGGTGGCTGAGTGGTTCTAGGCGCTACAGTCCGGATGCCGCGACCGCTACGGTCGCAGGTTCGAATCCTGCCTCGTTCATCGATGTGTGTGGTGTCCTTAGGTTAGTTATGTTTAAGTAGTTCTCAGTTCTAGGGGACTGATGACCTCACAAGTTAAGTCCCATAGTGCTCAGAGCCATTTGAACCATTTGACCTATTCCTTGTAAAGACAGTCCACGCCATTATGGGGCCATCATCAGCTTACACGATAGCTTGTTGACAGCTTGCGACCCCGGCTTTGAGGGGCCTGCACCGCACTCGAACCCTATCATACGCTCTTACCAACTGAAATCGGGACTCATCTGACCAGATCAAATTTTTCTAGTCTTCTAGGGTCCAGATGATATGGTTACGAGCATAGGAGAGGCACTGCAGGTGACATCGTGCTGTTAGCAAAGGCTCTCGCATCGGTCTCGGCCCACTGTCTTAACAGATACGTTCGTCGTACGTCCCACACAGAATTCTACGGTTATTTCACTCAGTGTTGCTTGTCTGTTAGCACTGACACTTCAACGCAAACGCTGGTGCTCTCAGTCGTTAAGTGAAGGCCGTTGGCCACTGCGTGGTCCATGGTGAGAGGTAATGCTTAAATTTTGGTATTACAGACGCACGCTTGACACTGTGCATCTCGGAATATTGCATTCCCTAACGATATCTGGAGTGGAATGTCCCATGTGTCTAGCTCCAACTACGATTCCGCATTCAAAGTCTGTTATTTCCCGGCGTGTGGCCATAATCACGTCGGAAACCTTTTCGCATAATTTACGTGAGATTAAATGACAGATACACCAATGCACTGGCCTTTTATACCTTGTGTACGCAACACTTCCGCCATTTGTATATGGGCGTAGTGCTATCCGCTACTTTTGGCACCTCAGTGTACGTAACTGCCATCGATATTGATACACCGATCCCATTGCGTATGAGGTATTCAGTGTAGAACCTCTTGCGTTACTGACGGATCCAATTTTCTACCGTGTCCAGCACTCGTTCCTCACTGTTTAACCTTTGATCTTTCAGGGATTGTTATAAGGGGCCGAAGTTATGCGAGTCACGTGGAGTGATGTCGGAGCTGTAAGGATGATGTACCAGGAGCTCCCTCTGAGATATTTGAAAGGCCACGACAGTCTTCTTGTCCACACTTCCCGCGTCATAACGCTGACGCCACCGGAATATTGTGTATCGTGCGTGACTCTCCTCTCCTTACATCTCTTTCACTCTGCGATAAATCTGGGAAGAGTGCTCCACTTCTACGCAAGGAGATTGGATAATCGCTGTATGTCCTAATTGGGAGGAATTAATCATGCGACGGACTGCTAAAACAACTCTGCAGAAAGGAAGAAATACTGCGAAGCTCGTAAATACGCTTGCGCAGCTTGGAGTACCACTATTCCACCTCTCAGTGGAAAAAAAAAATCACGCTCACCCACTGGGACTACATACAAGTACACCACCGCTACAAAAGTCGTCTCCTCAGTTGTACATACTTTATAAAAATGGCACCATGGTGAACTTTTAGTTTCGATGTGTAAGTTAAAATTTACCCCCACTTCTACCTTCTTTCATACAGAAGAAATAATCTTTTGAAATCGGATGAATGTTTCTGAAATACGTTGTATTTATCTTTCTCCCACTCCTTGATTTCCCTTCTCCACTTCGATACCTCTTTTTCAAGGGATCGAGCAACGCGCACCGCAGCATAATATAGCCCTTAATTTACATTTACCGTATTCTGCGACCGAAAGCTACTCGCTAATCCGCAACGAACCGCCGCCGGGTTAGGAAGCATTTTATAACTTGCTAGCATTTCGTTATTCCAGGCTAAAACAAACTCTGCTGTTGTTGAATATTTTATGAACAATATAGATGGGAGCTCATCCCAGAGGGCTTCTGCAGTTTATTGTGAATCAGCTAGAACAAACATGACGAACGAAACTGCTTTTTCTGGTGCTCAGAAAAAAGGAAAAAAAGGACCTGGGCTCATCGTTCGTGGGGTATTCAGCTTTTCCGCGGAAAACGCGTGGTGTAATTATGAAGGAGTTTATTTTACGGAAAATCAACAGCCTGTGCTCGAAGCGCTCCAGTACAGAACATGCGCCATACCGGTACTGGCTCGTAAAGAGCATCTATCTACCGCTTCCCCTCCCAGATAAGCTGTACACAGTGCGGGGAAATTAACTATTGCACATGAAACATATTTCGACAGTATTTTGTGTAGGCGTTGTTGAACAGCTTCCACAAATGTCAGGAACTGTATCGTATGTTAGTATTTCATTTTTGACTACAGATTTCGGCCAAATTCAGACGATCTTCGCATCATGAAAACTAATTCAACGGTGTTTCCACAACTGAAATACTTATCCTTCTTCAATTCATCTAATTAATATGTGTCATGACAAAAATGTAAACATTAATGTACCTGGGACACCCTTAGTTTAGAGACCGGGCAGTAAGGTTGTTCCAAAGACAATGTTTACACTGCAAGACACAGTACTTGTTTCTTTTGTAAGCTTTCTAACTAATTTATCTATATGTGAAATATTGAATATTCTTTCTCCAATAACTTTCTGCTCGTATAAAGTATGCTTTACTGTCTTATTCAACTAAACTAAACTTCGTCCGAACAGGCCTTGGAACGCCCAGCGGTACCGACCGACCGCCGTGTCATCCTCAGACCACAGGTGACACTAGATGCAGAAATGGAGGGGCTTGAGATCAGCACGCCGCTCTCCCGGCCGTATGCCAGTTTCCGAGACCGGGACGGCTACTTCTCAATCAAGTAGCTCCTCAGTTTGCCTCACAAGGGCTGAGTGCACGCCCCTTGCCAACAGCGCTCGGCAGACCGGATGGTCACCCATCCAAGTGCTAGCCCAGCTCGACAGCGCTTAACTACGGTGATCTGACGGGAACCGGTGTTACCACTGCGACAAGGCAGTTGGCAGCGTGTTGAACTGCTGAGCAAAACTGACTGTTGATTGGTCCTCTGTTGCACAACTGATCAGTTCGTGAAATAAAACTTTAATCTTAGTGAAATGCCGAATTTGAAAAATGAAAATGAATCTAATTAAATCGCAAATAAAACTAATTATACATTCAGTGAAACTACTTAAGTGAAACTCAATACTGATAACCTTCTCTGCCCTCTCTAAATGAATCTCCTTGCTTAGTACAACGCCTGAATATTCTGACTGCATACTGTTTATTTTCAAGGACCGAAAGTGAGATCTGTCCTGAAATGAAAGTGACTTACGTTCAGTATATAGTTTAGTGGCCGGTGTACCGACGTTCTCGAAAGCAAATTGAAATCACCAAATGCAGCACGTAAAGAGAAATAATCTTCTCTAAATTTGTCTTTGCTTGTCAGTAACCATCTGTGTCCGCGTGTGGCGTAAGGTGCAATGCACACACGACAAAACATTCAAAACTTTGTTAAGAATGATAGAGGAGGGTTTCACTTTAAAGAAAATCGTTTCCGATAAATTAAACTCGAATTATTGTCAAAAAAGACTAGTCAACCTAGGAAGACTAACAATTAGACAAAATTCTCTCATTACAAAAATTACCAATTGCGTAGGTCTCTGTTGGTCCACCATGGCCAGGGGACATCGGCTGGGAAGTACACTACTGGCCATTAAAATTGCTACACCACGAAGATGAAGTGCTACAGACGCGAAATTTAACCGACAGGAAGAACATGCTGTGATATGCAAATGATTAGCTTTTCAGAGCTTTCACACAAGGTTGGCGCCGGTGGCGACACCTACAACGTGCTGACATCAGGAAAGTTTCCAACCGATTTTTCATACACAAACAGCAGTTGACCATCGTTGCCTGGAGAAACGTTGTTGTGATGCCTCATGTAAGGAGGAGAAATGTGTACCATCATGTTTCCGACTTTGATAAAGGTCAGATTGTAGCCTATCGCGATTGCAGTTTATCGTATCGCGACACTGCTGCTCGAGTTGGTCGAGATCCAATGACTGTTAGCAGAATATGGACTCGGTGGGTTCAGGAGCGTAATACGGAACGCCGTGCTGGATCCCAACAGCCTCATATAACTAGCAGTCGAGATGACAGGCATCTTATCCACATGGCTGTAACGTATCGTGCAGCCACGTCTCCATCCTTGAGTCAATGGATGGGGACATTTGCAAGACAACCACCATCTGCACGAACAGTTCGACGACGTTTGCAGCAGCATGGACTATCAGCTCGGAGACAGTGGCTGCGGTTACCTTTGACGTCGCACCACAGACAGGAGCGCCTGCGATGGTGTACTCAACGACGAACCTGTGTGCACGAGTGGCAAAACGTCACGTTTACGGATGAATCCAGGTTCTTTTTACAGCATCATGATGGTCGCATCCGTGTTTGGCAACATCGCGGTGAACGCCCATTGGAAGCGTGTATTCGTCATCGCCATACTGGCATATCACCCACCGTGATGGTATCGGGTGCCATTGGTTACACCTCTCGGTCAGCTCTTGTTCGCATTGGCACTTTGAACAATGGACGTTACATTTCAGATGTGTTTCGACCCGTGGCTCTACCTTTCATTCGATCCCTGCGAAACCCTATATTTCAGCAGGATAATGCACGACCGCATGTTGCCGGACCTGTACGGGCCTTTCTGGATACATAAAATGTTCGACTGCTGCCCTGGCCAGCACATTCTCCAGATATCACACCAATTGAAAACGTCTGGTCAATGGTGGCTGAGCAACTGGCTCGTCACAATACGCCAGTCACTACTCTTGATAAACTGTGGTACCGTGTTGAAGCTGCATGGGCAGCTGTACCTGTACACGCCGTCCAAGCTCTGTTTGACTCAATGCCCTGGTGTATCAAGGCCGTTATTATGGCCAGAGGTGGTTGTTCTGGGTACTGACTTCTCAGGATCTATGCACCCAAATTTCGTGAAAATGTAATGACATGTCAGTTCTAGTATAATATATTTGTCCAATGAATACCCGTTTATCATCTGCATTTCTTCTTGGTGTAGGAATTTTAATGGCCAGTAGTGTAATAGAGAGCAGTATGTTGTCCTCGGCGACAAGTGTTCAACAGAGACAAGTGTATCGTCAGGATCACCCTAGGGAAGTGTGACAGGGCCGGACCGCTGTTGTTCTCTGCATGCAGAAATGATTTGGCGGACAGGGTGGGCAGCAATCTGAGGTTGTTTGCTGTCGATGCTGTGGTGCACGGTAAGGTGTCGAAGTTGAGTGACTGTAGGAAGATACAAGACGACTTCGAGAAATTTTCTAGTTGGTGTGATGAGTGGCAGCGAGCTCTAAATGTGGAAAAATGTAAGCTAATGCGCATGAGTAGGAAGAACAAACCCTGTTCAGATACTGTATTACTAGTGTCCTGCTTGACACAGCCGGCCGGGGTGGCCGAGAGGTTCTAGGCGTTACAGTCTGGAACCGCGCGACCGCTACGGTCGCAGGTCCGAATCCTGCCTCAGGCATGGATGTGTGTGATGTCCTTAGGTTAGTTGGGTTTAAACAGTTGTAAGTTCTAGGGGACTGATGACCTCAGAAGTTAAGTCCCATAGTGCTCAGAGCCATTTGAATATTTTTTTGCTTGACACAGACAAATCGTTTATGTTGTAACTGCGACCAGGACGATCGCGGGGTGGCAACGACGGAAAACGCGGCGGGACCCGCGGAGAGGCTCGCGAACAACAACACAGCGGAAGAGGACGGACACGACCGACGAAGGACAGAACGAATACAACAAGACCGAACAACAGAGTCACAAGGAAACAAACACGTCCACTAGTACACGAACCAGGAAGTAAGCAGTCTAGCGCAAAGCGAGGTGTAAACCGACGTAAGCGAGATAAGACTGACTGGCTGAGCTTTTTTTTTTTCTTTTATTGATTTTCAATTCCACCCGAAGGGGGTGAGCTGGCACCAGCTTAGTACGCTGCTCTACAGCCTACAGACTTATTTTTAAAAAACGTATGAAGAAAAGAAACAAGAAAAACAGGCGACAAAACGGTGACAAAGTGAAAAATGGCGGAAAAATGTGGAAAGTTAAAACACAAAGCAAAAGGGGTTTGCAATGTTAATAAAAGACACAGAAATCAGACAAGTAACATAGTACACACACAATTAAAAAACATGGCGACAGTCTGGTTTCTGTTCGCAAGAGATAAAAAGCACACCCAGCGACAGTATGATGGCCGTTCGCAACACTTAAAAAAAAAAAAAATTAACACAACACGGAACACTCAATGTAAAACACTCACTGTAAAACACTGCACGAAAAGGGCGGCACAAAGATGACACTCCCGAGCCAAAGGCAGATGGGGGGGGCGGGACCTGGAGGAGGGGGAAGAACAAGGACGGAGGAAGGAAAAAAAAACGAAAAATGGGGGAACCAAGGAGGGAGATGACTAATAAAGGGGGGGAGGGGCAGGGCAGACGCGATAGGGAATGAGAGGAGGCAGAAGAGGGAAATGCAAAAGGACTCGGGGGAGAGAAGGGGGCAGAGACAGGGGAGGTGGGGAAAAAAGAGGATGGAAGGGGCAGGGAGAGGGAGCCCGGGAAAAGGACAGAGGAAAGGAAGGGGAGTGAGGATCGATAGGAGGGATAAATGGAGGGAGAGAGGGCATCATCCAGGAGGGGGAGTTGATGGAAGCCACCTTCGGAAAGGAGTTGAAGAGTGTAGAGATGGAGGGTAGGGGGGACACAACGGTGAAGATGTGGCAGGGGGCAGGGATGGGAGAGGAGAGGAGCAACCATGGGGTGAGGGGGATCAAGGTGGCGGGAGGCGGATATGTTCAAGGAATAGGAGCAGATGGGGGAAAGGTATGAGGTCATAGAGGATCCGCATGGGGGCGGGAGGCGTATACGGAAGGCGAGGCGGAGTGCACGATGCTCAAGGATCTGGAGGGACTTATAGAATTTTGGGGGGGGGGCAGATATCCAGGCAGGACTGGCATAACAGAGGATGGGACGGATTAAGGATTTGTAGGTGTGGAGGATGGTAGAGGGGTGCAATCCCCATGCCCGGCCAGAGAGGAGTTTGAGGAGTCGGAGGCGGTTGTGCGCTTTGAATTGGATGGAGCAGAGATGAGGGATCCAGGTGAGGTGACGGTCAGTGGTGAGGCCAAGGTAGGTGAGGGTGGGGGTGAGGTGGTCAGGACAGGCGCAGACAGTAAGGGAGAAATCCAGGAGCCGGAAGGAGCGAGTGGTACGATCTACGATGATTGCCTGGGTCTTGGAAGGATTGATTTTCAGGAGCCACTGGTTACACCATGCAGCAAAAAGGTCAAGGTGATTCTGGAGAAGGCGTTGGGTCCGTTGGAGGGTAGGAGCGAGGGCGAGGAATGCAGTGTCATCAGCATATTGCAAGAGGTGTACTGGAGGGGGGGGGGGGGGGTTGGGGCATATCTGCCGTGTACAGGAGGTAGAGGAGAGGGGAGAGGACAGAGCCCTGGGGCACACCTGCAGAGGGGTAGAAGGTGTGGGAATTGGCATTATGGATGGTAACATAGGAGGGGCGGCGGGAGAGGAAGGAGGCCATTAGATGGATGTAGTTGGCAGGAAGGGCGTAGGTTTGGAGTTTAAACAGGAGAACGAGATGCCAGACATGGTCGTAGGCCTTTTTTGTGGTCAAGGGAGACAAAAATGGTGGAGCGACGGGAGTTAAGCTGGAGGGAGAGGAGATGAGTGAGGCGGAGGAGTTGGTCATCAGCAGAGAAGGAAGCCACATTGGGTGTTGGGGAGGAGGTGGTTTTGGCGGAGGTGGTGATGGATGTGCCGGGAAAGGATGGATTCCAAGAGCTTGCTGAACACTGATGTGAGACAGATAGGACGATAGGAAGAGGCATCAGATGGAGGCTTGTTGGGTTTGGAGAACATCAGGATACGGGAGGTTTTCCACAGGTCGGGATAGAAGCCAGTGGCAAGGATGACATTGTAGAGGGTGGCAAGGACTGAAAAGAAGGAGGGAGAGCAGCGTTTAAGGTGGCGGAAGGTAATGCAGTCGTGGCCGGGAGCAGTGTTGTGTTTAGTGTGGAGTGTGAGGCTGATGTCCTGCGTAGTGATGGGAGTGTTAAGTTCAGATGGTGGTGTGTGGCCCAAGTACTGGAAGCTAGGAGCAAGGGGAGGAATTGAGGTATTTGTACAGTCCGTGACGTCAGGGAAGAGGGAATAATCAAAGTGGGGATCATCTGGGATAGAAAAACATCAGAGAGGTGAGAGGCAAAGTGGTTGGCCTTACTCAGCTTGTCAGGAAAGGGACAGTCATTAAGGAGGAGAGGGTACTGGGGGGGTCGGGCGGTTCCCAGTAAGGCAGTGGAAAGCAGACCAATACTTGGAAGAGTTTATGGGGAGCGTGGTGTTGAGTTGTGTACATGTCTGGCGCCAGGCACGGCGTTTCTTCGCAGTAAGCAGGTTGCAGAAGTGTTGTTGTAATTGCCAGTGGCGGGCAAGTGTATCACGGTCACGAGTGCAGAGAAAAGAGTGGTAGAGGCGGCGGGACTCTCGAAGGAGAAGGACGGCCAGTGGAGGCAGGGCGGGGCGGTGTGGGTGGATGGCTTTGGTGGGGATATGGGTGGCGACGGCGTCAGACAAGGTCTGGTGCAGGAAGGCAGCAGTGCGAGAGATGTCATCAGGAGATTGGAGGGTAAGGTCGTGGCCGTCAAACTGGGTGTGAATGGAGTCCCGGTAGGCATCCCAGTTGACACAGGAGTAATCATGGACAAGTTTAGGAGGGATGTCGGGGCGGAGAGCGTTGCAGGGATGGCGACCATTAGAGACAGTGAGGAGAACAGGAGCATGGTCACTGCCAATGAGGTCAAGGACATCTGCGGTGATGTGCCCAAGGAGGTTGGGAGAGACAAGGACCACATCGGGAGTGGTGTTGGATTTGGGTCGGGTGTGCTGAGACAGGGGAACCAGGTCTCCATGGAGGGTGGTGAGAAACTGATGCCACCGCTGGAGGTCAGCAGGATCACGGCTGTGGATATTGAGATCGGCGGCAATCACATAGGTGGGAAGGTGCGGTCAATGTGGGCCAGGAAATCGTACGGGATGGGGGTGCGAGGGCGGACATAAATGGTGGCACAGGTGATGATAAGGGTGGGGAAGAAGAGGCTGAGGGTGAGATGCTCGGTAGGATTGTTAAGGAGAGGTTGGGGCCGGACAGGGAGGTGCTTGAGGTGGCCTATAGCAACTCCGCCACGTGCCAGAGGGTACGGGTTATCAGTGCAGTGAAGGGTGTAAGGAGCCGTGGAGATGGAGATACGGGGTTGAAGGATGGTTTCATTTAGGATGAAGGCATCCACGTGGTGCTGATGGAAGGTGTGGAGGAAGAGGAGTTTGTGGGTGGGCAGGTAGCGAATGTTGTGGTACAGGATACGGTAGGTTTGTTGTACCATGGGAGGGGAGAGTTAGACGAAGGTGGTGAGGGGGGTGAAGGTGAAGTGGGCCTGGTTGTGGGAGTATATGGCATAGGTGGTAAGATGGAATGGGCAGCGAGGGCGAGGGAGCGCTGGAAGGGGTGGATGTTTTGGAGCACAATGGTGATGAAGTGGATTATGTCTTCTGAAGTAGGTGGAGGGCGGAGCGAGTTGTTGGGGTGGATGGGGTCACCAACAGGACGGACAGGGAGGGTGAGCTTTACACTTCGAGGAGTAGGTAGGATGTGGTTCATTACAAGTGTTGCAGGATGGGGGAGAGGTGAGGTTGGGGCAATTCTTGAGGAAGTGTGAAGCTTTGCAGTGGGGACAAGTAGGGGGGTTCTTGCAGGCAAAGGTAACGTGGTCGTTGTATGTGAGGCAGTGTTGGCAGCGGTACGACTGGACTGGGGAACGGGAGGGGTCCACCTTATGATGGCGAATGTAGACGAGGGCTCCCTCGGTGAGGAGGTGGTCAACGGAGGAGGAGGATTCGGTGAAGATTCGCATGAGAAAAGTCGGCCCGGCATTATTGAAGATGCGACGGGCCGAGCAGATTTCAATGTCGGGCCGGGAGTCGAGTTCCGCCAACACCTCAGCCTCTGTGATCAAGGGGCTAAGCTTCGTGATCACAGCGGTGAAGGTCGGTGGACGTCGGGGAGGTTGAGGCTGACAGGGAGAGGATGGGGTGTGGTAGGGGGTGAGGGTTGCACGTTGGCAAAATTGAATATGGGGGATGTGGGAGAGGAGATCGGTGTGGAAGGAAGCATTGGGAGATTTAATGAGGACCTTGCGAGGAATCAGAAGGGAAATGGGAGCATTGGGGTAACATTTCTGGATGGCGAGGGTGAGGGAGCGGTCATCAAGGAATTGAGGGTCAGAATTGGAGAGGACAAAGGTGTGGGTGGCAGGCGTGGCGGGGGCGGGGGTCAGGGTCGCGTCCACGGGGGTGGGTGGGTCACGGGGATCGGGGTTTTTTTTGGAGGAGATTTTGGGGGGGAAGGGTCAACATTTGGGCACTTTGAAGGTTTCATGGTCACGACCGGGTGGAGAGGGGCCAGGGGACGGGTTGCAGGGGGAGATGGCGGGGGGCAGTACCACCCTGAGCAGCGGATGACACAGAGGGAGGGGGCGTGGTTGTCACAGAGACTGTGGAACGTCGAACCGATATCCGTGCTGGCTTGGAGCCCGTCGGAGGCGGTGCAGGGAGCGGCGGAAAGTCAGTAGCTGTCGATGGGGCGACAGTGATAGGGGAGGGGGAGTTGGGGGTGGTTACAGCCGAAAGTGGCGCAGGGGTGGGGTGGACAGGGAGAGAAAGGAAGGACGGGAAGGGGGGTGGAGGATGAGCTCCATGTGATGGTGGTTGGAGCAGTGGAGGGAGAGGTGAAAATGATAGTGGCGTTGGGTTGGGACATGGTGGCGGCGCGCGAGAAGGGCGGCGGCGGCGGCGGCGGCGAGCACCGGCAGGCGGCGACCGAGCGGCGGCGGCGGCGACCCCGCGGCGGCGGCGCGGCGGTAGGCGGCGACGATGGCGGCGGCGACCAGGCAGCGACCGAACGGCGGGGGCGGCGGCGGCAGCGAGGGGGACCGGACGGCGAGCAGTAGTGACGGCGAGCAGACGACAAGGCAAGGAAATTGTGGGGCTCTTCCACGTCGAATATACACCCTGAGAGTAGCCCAGACAGTGCGAGTCCTCGATGAAGAAGTGAGGGAATCCAAGCCTCGAATGTAACTGGCTGAGCGAGAGGCCGGCGCTTAAGTACGCTCTCTGGGACGCCGCTATTGGCCGCTGGGACCACGTGTTCCACTGTGGCGCCCCCACACTAAAAGCGGGCCAGGCCTGCCACCCTCTTACAGCGCGATCGATGGTGCAGAGACCTCTATGGGTCTTCGACGTCCATGACGTCTAGCGCGGATTAAAATTCCGTGGCGAGCGGTACCAGAGTTTAAATATCAGAGTTTAACGTTAGAAAGCGACATGAAATGGAACGAGCATGTGAGCACAGTGGTAGAGAAAGCTTTACTGGGAGAATTTTAGAAAGGGGTGGTTCACCTATGAATGAGGCCGCATATAGGACGCTGGTGCGACCTATTTTTTAAGTACTGCTCGAGTGTTTAGGATCCGTACCATGTCTGATTGAAAGAGGATTTGTTACCAGTAGGTACAAACAGCATGTATTACAGAGAAGCTTTGGTAGGTCAAATGGGAATCTCTGAAGGCAAGGTGATGTTCTTTTCAAGAAAATTTAGAGAATCGGCGTACAATCCAATATGTCTGCAGCTCGTGGTCGTGCGGTAGCGTTCTCTCTTCCCGCGCCCGGGTTCCCGGGTTCGATTCCCGGTGGGGTCAGGGATTTTCTCTGCCTCGTGATGACTGGGTGTTGTGTGCCGTCCTTAGGTTACTTAGGTTTAAGTAGTTCTAAGTTCTAGGGGACTGATGACCATAGATGTTAAGTCCCATAGTGCTCAGAGCCATTTGAACTATTTGAACCATACAATCCAATAACTGATTACGAAATGTCTATCTGACCACGATGGTCTAATCCGTCTGGAATCTTACTGTGTTTTCACGCCTTATCCAAACAAATCTTCTCCTCTTGTGAGTTTTCAACGGTGTATTGGCTATTAACAGCTGAAATGAATTGCATAAGTCAATTAGCCTTTCTCTTCTCTCATTGCTACTAAGCAACCAATATATCCCATAAATCCGTCTACTGTTCCATCCCGCTTTCCAGTCCTCCGTTACACACTAAATTACCCGAACAATGCCCTCACATATGTTTCTACATCTGCTTGTGATGTCGGCGTGTTTACCTGTACTTTTATCGTTGGTGTCGGTATGCCGTCGTTTCTGATCACTGAACTGTTGACAGTAACTCACTCTCTGCCCTACCTTCCTATTCATAAAGAATCCTACTCCCGTTAAACCATTTCGTCATGCTTTGATATTGCCGTATATTCGTTCGATCAGAAATCCTTATTTTCTTTCTGTTTTGCTTCACTGACCCCCACTGCATCTGAATTGACTTCTGACAGTCTACGCTCCTATTCGGAGGATGTTATGCTTTCGTTGATTATTCCATCTTTTTCTAACGATTACCACCTTTTCGGCAGTCCCCTCAGACATATCTGAATGAGGGACTAACATGAAATATTTTGCCAATAGAGAGATCATAATGACACTTATTCAGTTACAGGCCATATGTCCCGTAAATAAACTTTGTGTGTCTTTAATAAAGTGGTTTCAGTTGTTTCCTGCACACTCATGACGCTGGTTGTCGTTGATTCTTCCGCTGTTCAGCGGTGTTTTCCTGAGACGAAAGAGTGCCCAGAAAGTAAGTTCACTCCTCCGCTCTCTTTGGCGAAATGTACTGGAAGAACATACGTGACTTCTTATATCCGAAGTTTTCGACCCAAATGCCGATTATTTTTAGTCGAAGTGTAAGCGTTGGGTGGCTGAGTTGGGTTGCCTGGGGGAAGAGACCAAACTGCGAGGTCATTGGTCTCATTGGATTACGGAAGGACGGGGAAGGACGTCGGCCGTGCCCTTTCGAAGGAACTATCCTGACACTTACCTGGGGCGATTTAGAGAAATCACGGAAAACCTAAATCAAGGTGGCCGGACGCGGGATTGAACTGTCGTCCTCCCGAATGCGAGTCCAGTGTGCTAACCAATGCGCCACCTCACTCGGTGAAGCGGTGGATGGAATCAAGCCTGGGACCCAGAAAATTCTGATTACTGCTCAAAGACGCAACCCACAGACCATGGACGAAACGTCAATGTGCATCAAAAGCAGAATGTGAAGGAATGGTAGATCATGTACGGCCCTTTGTAAAATTTAGCAAAAAACATGGAAATAAGTGTTATATCGTTTCGTTCTTAGCGCAAAATGTAAACAAAAAACGTTATTCTCAATTTATGTGACAAATCTGGTTTCATGTTGACGACATGTGGAGTACGTTACGCTGTTTCCACAGCTATTCCTTCTATGTGACTACGATCAGACGTTACACTGGCGCCAACGATGTAATATCATCCGTAGAGTCCTCGTGCTCAACACCATTTATAGTACACTCTCGATACCAAGTGCCCCTGTACAGAGATTTGTGTTTAGCCTGAATCTCGATTAAAGTTATTCATATACATTCTAATTCACAGAGCCTATTTAGTTACTGAGCATCAACACTTTGTAGTATGGACTAGAATCCGTGTCTGTCCAAACAACGTCGTTCACCAAGAGCTGACTGTGAAAACTAAGGTACACCTCACGCATAGCGTTTCACAAGGCATCACAGCTTCAGCTGCAAATCAGGTTTGGGATGGTCCAGTGTCGCTTTACAAGCAGCGCCCAATTATACTCGCTCACGTGTTCCCGTTATTACGTGAATAGTCTGTACGAAAGGACTATCTATTTCGCACTTCGAACGTTAATATTAGCTCGACTAAACAATCTTCCGTTTTTCCTTTGTTGTACGAGGTGCATTCAAGTTCTAAGGCCTCCGACAATTTCTAATTAACTACTCACCCGAAATCGATGAAACTGGCGTTACTTCTCGACGTAATCGCCCTGCAGACGTACACATTTTTCACAACGCTGACGCCATGATTCCATGGCAGCGGCGAAGGCTTCTTTAGGAGTCTGTTTTGACCACTGTAAAATCGCTGAGGCAACAGCAGCACAGCTGGTGAATGTGCGGCCACGGAGAGTGTCTTTCATTGTTGGAAAAAGCCAAAAGTCACTAGGAGCCAGGTCAGGTGAGTAGGGAGCATGAGGAATCACTTCAAAGTTGTTATCACGAAGAAACTGTTGCGTAACGTTAGCTCGATGTGCGGGTGCGTTATCTTGGTAAAACAGCAAACGCGCAGCCCTTCCCGGACGTTTTTGTTGCAGTGCAGGAAGGAATTTGTTCTTCAAAACATTTTCGTAGGATGCACCTGTTACCGTAGTGCCCTTTGGAACGCAATGGGTAAGGATTACGCCCTCGCTGTCCCAGAACATAGACACCATCATTTTTTCAGCACTGGCGGTTACCCGAAATTTTTTTGGTGGCAGTGAATCTGTGTGCTTCCATTGAGCTGACTGGCGCTTTGTTTCTGGATTGAAAAATGGCATCCACGTCTCATCCATTGTCACAACCGACGAAAAGAAAGTCCCATTCGTGCTGTCGTTGCGCGTCAACATTGCTTGGCAACATGCCACACGGGCAGCCATGTGGTCGTCCGTGAGCATTCGTGGCACCCACCTGGATGACACTTTTCGCATTTTCAGGCCGTCATGCAGGATTGTGTGCACAGAACCCACAGAAATGCCAACTCTGGAGGCGATCTGTTCAACAGTCATTCGGCGATCCCCCAATACAATTCTCTCCACTTTCTCGATCATGTCGTCAGACCGGCTTGTGCGAGCCCGAGGTTGTTTCGGTTTGTTGTCACACGATTTTCTGCCTTCATTAAACTGTCGCACCCACGAACGCACTTTCGACACATCCATAAATCCATCACCACATGTCTCCTTCAACTGTCGATGAATTTCAATTGGTTTCACACCACGCAAATTCAGAAAACGAATGATTGCACGCTGTTCAAGTAAGGAAAACGTCTCCATTTAAGTATTTAAAACAGTTCTCATACTCGCCGCTGGCGGTAAAATTCCATCTGCCGTACGGTGCTGCCATCTCTGGGACATATTGACAATGAACACGGCCTCATTTTAAAACAATGCGCATGTTTCTATCTCTTTCCAGTTGGGAGAAAAAAAAATCGGAGGCCTTAGAACTTGAATGCACCTCGTAGCTGGGGTAAAGGCCAGGTGAAGGTCAAGAAGAGAAAAAAGAGGAATGGGAACTAACCCTGAAACCGAAAGCGATTGGAAGGAGCGGGTTAAATCTCATAGAAGGGATAAATGTCAGAGCGGATTTCGTTATTAGGGAGAGGAATTCTATTAAAACTGCGTCGGGAGAGGCTTTGGACAATGTGTAAGTGTAAAGTAGGTGGGATACTTAGATACGAACGGCAGTACACCAGGATTTGTAATTGGGGAGGGAGCGGGGTGGGGGCAAACAGTGGGGTTGTTGGAGTGGAGTTTATGGAGGGTGGAGAACAAACGGAGGTTTTCGAAGCGATGTGTGTAAGAAGGTGGTCTGGTAAAGGGTTCTTGTAGAGGAAAGTGAGTGGATTCGGAAAGCAAGACGAACTATATGGCGCTCAAGAATTTGGATGGATTGAGAGAACTTTGGTCGGACGGATATCAAGGCGACATTTGAGTAGGAGAAGATACTGTAGCTGGCCGCGGTGGTCTAGCGGTTCTAGGCGCTCAGTCCGGAGCCGCGCGACTGCTACGGTCGCAGGTTCGAGTCCTGCCACGGGCATGGATGTGTGTGATGTCCTTAGGTTAGTTAGGTTTAAGTAGTTCTAAGTTCTAGGGGACTGATGACCATAGATGTTAAGTCCCATAGTGCTCCGAGCCATTTTTGAAGATACTGTAGTTTAAATCAAGACTTTGTAGTTGTGGATGTTGGTGGAAGGATACAATCCTGGTGTTCGACCAGTTAGGACTTTTACTACTTTTAGTGTATTCTGGGCTTTCTTTTGGATGGTTAGCAGATGGGGTTTCCATGATAGTTTACGGCAATGTGTTCAATAATGTGTTCAATAAGTAATGGAACACTTTTTCTGAAAGCAGGTTTGTTTTATCCAGGATTCCAATAGTCCGTATTATTACCCACTCTTTGCGCTTCAAAACACTGCTCTTCAGCGTAATCTCCGTTCAATGTGATGGCTTTACGCCACCTTCACCTTACTGGGAGGTTGTGTACGCCCGAGCAGCACCACCGTATGGTCGATGTTGGCCCAACGTCTTGTTGTATCAATAACCTCCCCATCATCTACCCACAGCTGCCGCGAAGTGCATCCTTCACTGGGCCAAAAAGACGCAATTCGGGAGGTGCGAGACAATAATAGAAAGTTTTGTGAGCTCCTCTTTGGTGCCGCGCGGAATAGCCGCGTGGTCTTAGGCGCCTTGCCATGGTTCGCGCGGTTTCCCTCGTCGGAGGTTCGAGTCCTCCCTGGGACATGCGTGTGTGCATTGTCCTTGGCGTAAGTAAGTTTAAGTTAGATTAAGTAGTGTGTAGTTTGGTCCCATAGTAACTTACTCAAATTACCAATTTTTTTCCTCTTGGGTGTGCAATCTTGCATGAGGCCTTGCGTTGTCATGGAGAAGGAGAAGTTCGTTTGCATTTTTGTGGCAAGTCGTTTCTTCAGTTTCATCATTACTAACTTTTCTACAGGAGCATGTATACAATGTAAATGGCATGTTACTTTAAACATAGCTAGGTCTACTTTGGGTCTTCGGGTCAATACCACAATGGCAGGTCTTGTAGGCGATGACATCTCGGTCGGTGAAACATTCAAGTCCAGGAAGTGATGCGTTTTCACAACGAACAATCGCTAGGGTAAACCATCCACTACCAGAATTTCTAGTAGCGACGTCCAGAGTAAAATTAACTCTGCAGCCACGGAAGAATATACACTCCTGGAAATGGAAAAAAGAACACATTGACACCGGTGTGTCAGACCCACCATACTTGCTCCGGACACTGCGAGAGGGCTGTACAAGCAATGATCACACGCACGGCACAGCGGACACACCAGGAACCGCGGTGTTGGCCGTCGAATGGCGCTAGCTGCGCAGCATTTGTGCACCGCCGCCGTCAGTGTCAGCCAGTTTGCCGTGGCATACGGAGCTCCATCGCAGTCTTTAACACTGGTAGCATGCCGCGACAGCGTGGACGTGAACCGTATGTGCAGTTGACGGACTTTGAGCGAGGGCGTATAGTGGGCATGCGGGAGGCCGGGTGGACGTACCGCCGAATTGCTCAACACGTGGGGCGTGAGGTCTCCACAGTACATCGATGTTGTCGCCAGTGGTCGGCGGAAGGTGCACGTGCCCGTCGACCTGGGACCGGACCGCAGCGACGCACGGATGCACGCCAAGACCGTAGGATCCTACGCAGTGCCGTAGGGGACCGCACCGCCACTTCCCAGCAAATTAGGGACACTGTTGCTCCTGGGGTATCGGCGAGGACCATTCGCAACCGTCTCCATGAAGCTGGGCTACGGTCCCGCACACCGTTAGGCCGTCTTCCGCTCACGCCCCAACATCGTGCAGCCCGCCTCCAGTGGTGTCGCGACAGGCGTGAATGGAGGGACGAATGGAGACGTGTCGTCTTCAGCGATGAGAGTCGCTTCTGCCTTGGTGCCAATGATGGTCGTATGCGTGTTTGGCGCCGTGCAGGTGAGCGCCACAATCAGGACTGCATGCGACCGAGGCACACAGGGCCAACACCCGGCATCATGGTGTGGGGAGCGATCTCCTACACTGGCCGTACACCACTGGTGATCGTCGAGGGGACACTGAATAGTGCACGGTACATCCAAACCGTCATCGAACCCATCGTTCTACCATTCCTAGACCGGCAAGGGAACTTGCTGTTCCAACAGGACAATGCACGTCCGCATGTATCCCGTGCCACCCAACGTGCTCTAGAAGGTGTAAGTCAACTACCCTGGCCAGCAAGATCTCCGGATCTGTCCCCCATTGAGCATGTTTGGGACTGGATGAAGCGTCGTCTCACGCGGTCTGCACGTCCAGCACGAACGCTGGTCCAACTGAGGAGCCAGGTGGAAATGGCATGGCAAGCCGTTCCACAGGACTACGTCCAACATCTCTACGATCGTCTCCATGGGAGAATAGCAGCCTGCATTGCTGCGAAAGGTGGATATACACTGTACTAGTGCCGACATTGTGCATGCTCTGTTGCCTGTGTCTATGTGCCTGTGGTTCTGTCAGTGTGATCATGTGATGTATCTGACCCGAGGAATGTGTCAATAGAGTTTCCCCTTCCTGGGACAATGAATTCACGGTGTTCTTATTTCAATTTCCAGGAGTGTAGGTCCATTCAATATGGGAGCCTGGGCAGTTCCATTTCCTCCCAATTTATTTTAAAGGCTGATAATATGTATAGACAGGCATGCAGTGGCGACGTTGACGATACACACGTCGACGAGGCATAGTGCTTCAGTGCTGTTGCAGATAGAGGTCACAGCGGAATAGTTCCGCTGGCGTGCACTGCCCGCTTATATAGAAAGCGAACGACCTTGATTGCGTTACGCGGTGATAACGGAGTTAGCCTCTGCAGGCACCAGCGGGCGAGCGTTATCCCGTACGCGATCTGTAGTCGTCCTAGCAGCGCGCTCCGCTGGTGCGTCGGCCTGGCTCGCGGGAGACCGGACAAGTTTGCGAGACCTTGTTGCGATGATGACAGATGCTTCGCGCAACGATTCACCGCGCTTTTGTTCACTACCATGTCTCCGTAGATATTCCGCAAGCGCCTATGAATATCTGCGACGCTCTGGTTGTCCGCCAAAAGAAACTGAATAACAGACCTGTGCTTGGAACGCACCTCCGTTACGGACGCCGTTGCGAAGTCACGAGTAGCGCGGCCACCTATCGAATCGTGCTTAAACTATAGGGGCTGAAGTGTCCCAAAATAAACTCCAGATCTATCCAACCAAAAGTGACCGAGGATAAGTTCCATTACTTGTTCGACAACCGTCGTATGTTGGTCAGTTGGCTTGGACGGTCGTAAACAAATGGTTCAAATGGCTCTGAGCACTATGGGACTTAACATCTGAGGTCATCAGTCCCCTAGAACTTAGAACTACTTAAACCTAACTAACCTAAGGACATCACACACATCCATGCCCGAGGCAGGATTCGAACCTGCGTCCGTAGCGGTCGCGCGGTTCCAGACTGAAGCGCCAAGAACCGCTCGGTCACTCCGGCCGTCGGTCGTAAACAGTAAGTAGACGGAGACAGCTGGTGGCTCGGCATGTAATTTTATTATAGCTTAGCTTTTGGAGAGAATTCACGAGATTTTAATAGCGCTGCCTTAACCGTCTGTAACAGAAGAACAAATAAAAATGCATATTCGCACTGTCAAATAAAACTGCCTGTCAGCGTGTGTAGCGATAAACGCTCTCCGCAGGCATCCGTATTTCCGGCCGCTTAGCCTCAGAGGGCGTGACGGGGTGGCCTGATCGCTTCTGTGTCTGTGCGGCTGACAGGCGTGCGCGGCCAGTGGAGGCGTGCGCGGCCAGTGGCTAGGTTCTCTTTAACCGCTGGTGCCACGTCACAAGCAGACGCGGCCAATACCGGCGCCCGCCATTGTGGCCCCTCTGTCCACACACAATGCGAGCCAGGCCTGCCCGGCTGTCTGATCCGTGCAGCTACGGCGACGCCAGTAACGCCTGCCTGCCTTCCTGCTACATCGCCACCGCCAGCCAGGGACGCTGACAGCCGTAAAATAAAAACAAAAATAAACATGACGCCCTTTATGGACTGATATAGTCTATTCAAAGTTATGATTTATGGTCAGTGCACGCGCGCGCGCGCACACACACACACACACACACACACACACACACTTGGATGCACTGATGTGCCTAAACATTATGATCACCTGCGTAACAACTTGTTTGTCCGTCTTTGGAACGAAATACATAACTGATTCTGCGCATCAGGAATCTGATAGTTTGTTAGTACGTTTGTGGAAGTATGTGACATGAGATGTCCACTCAAATATCACGTAATTAGCGAAAATAAGGGATCGCTGATTTGCGTACGCGGTGATGACGCCCGATGGTGACCGAGATGGGATTCATGGGACACACATTTGGCGAATTTGGCTGCGGAGACATCAACGTGAGTTCACCGAAATCCCTGGGCTAGCAGGACAGAGCGGATGAGGTTATTTTTGTGGAAAGAGGCCAAAATAAGCTACTGTCAGTTGCACTCAACACATAAACTTTATTTCTTAAAACACACAAGCAACAATCAAAAACTCAAGGTTTTAACGAAAGACCTCCTTTGATTTAATTTAGATCGGCTGATGGCCACATCGAAAATCCAAGGCACAAGGCCTAAGCAAGGAATTGAGGTACAGGAGTTCTTCTGGAGGTTTCACTTCTTTAGAAAATTTTTTTTTATCTTCAATATAAACAGGCTGAAAGCCTAAGCTTAAATTTTTCTCATAGAACTCGGCTGAAGGCCTCACATTAATCAAAAACAGTGTTACGGCGTAAGGCCAAGACAAAGATTTTCAATGTTTAATCTAAATAGCCTGAAAACTCAGCTGGAGGCCGCATATCAACAAAACAATTTTACGGCTTAAGGCCTAGGAAGAAGAGCTTTCAATTTGAAAAGGCTGAAGCCCTTATCTTAAAATATTTCGTGTAAAACTCGGCTGAAGGCCTCATACTAAAGAATAACAATCTTATGACTTAAGGGCAAGACAGGGATTTCGAATTTTTAGTTTAAGAGAAATTAAAACTCGGCTGAAGGCCACACATCATGCAGAAAACAATTTTACGTCTTAAGGCCTAAAGGGAAGAGCTTCTTAATTTAAACTAAAATAGGCTAAAGGCCTTATTATAAAATGCTTCACATAGAACTCGGTTGAAGGCCACATGCAAATTAGAAAATGTTTCATACGGCTTAAGGCCTAGACAAAATTTTTCAGCTTTTGATTTGAAAAGGCTGCAACTCGGCTGAAGGCCAAATACCAAACAAGAAACATTTTTTTTACGGCTTAACGCCTAAGAAGAAAAGCCTTGCAATTTTAATAAGCTAAAACTCGACTGAAGGCCACAGAGAGTACTTAAGACTAAAAGGGAAATCACTATGTAAAACACAAGGAGCGGCGCTCAGATGGTTCCAAGATCGGCCTGTGAAGGTAACACTAACGCACGTTTAGGTGAGACTGACAACCTCTTCATTGGAAGGCAACCCAACCGAAAGCCAGCCGACGAACCAGCCAACAAGATCAGTTGTGCTCCACCCGACCAGCAAAACGACAACAAGATGTCAATAGCACAACGTTCTGGATACTGGTGCCCAATCCAGCCAAGTCAGAATAAACGCCCAAAACTACCAACAACACCTCAGCTGTCGAACTACACGCCGTGTTGGTCAGCATCAACACAACGAGGAAAATACACTGCCGAAAACTACATCAACGACCAGGGCAGGTCACTGGAACGTCAACGCCCGCAGGACAGAAGATACCGCTGGTACACTTCATTAATGAAGAAATGAATTAAATTAAGTTAAACGCCACACAAGAGGACAGCTGTAATTCTAGCCGACTTCAATACACACACGTTGTTGCTCGCGAGAATCTCCCTGAAAGCGACAACCAGGATCAAACGAAGAGATGTGATAGCAGTTGAGGCTTGATAGTAGATTAAGTGAGCACTCAACTTTAGTGTCCAGGATCGGTGGGCGACGAACTTTGTAACCCTCGCAAGAAGCGCCTCACAACTCGAACCGCGCATGCACGCCACCAGCGGCTCCGGCCTGACCACGCACCATGGAGACTTCCTCGCTGCTGTGCCCCAACCGACCGACTGCCACACACAGCACACCCAGAAAATATATCCGCCACACCAAAGATAGTACAGCAGTACTAGTATCGATAGACGCTGCTGCTGCCACTCAGAGCAGACAGCAATGTTATGGCGGTAATCAAAGAAGAAATAAGACGCCACTGGACTGCAACCGATGACAAAAAACAAGGCATGACTCGAGTCAGCCACGGCTTATTCGCTATAGTGCTCCTCAAACACTGTAGCACAGCTCTGGCTCAGAGACACCAACAATTGTACTGCTGAAAGACATCACCGTCTGGGAAGACATCAAATGTGAAGGGATGCAGGTGGTTCACAGCTGTCAGCTTGTCTTCAATTAATACCACATGTCCAATGCAAGCACAGGAGAATTTCTCAAATAATACTGCTTTCACCAGCCTGCATCCATGGTGCGCTGCACGTTTCGAGCCGCCGTTCACCTCGATGACGGCGTTTGTGCAGACGACCATCGACCTAGTGCAGCAAAAATGTGATTCAACCAAATAGTCAATACGTTTCCACTGATCAACGGTTGAATCCCAATGGTACCGTGCCAACTGCAATCGTAATCGACGATATTGTTGGGTCAACACGTAGGGGTAGTCTGCTGCAGAGCTAATGATCAACAACGTACAGTGAACGGCGTGCTCGAAAACACTTGTCCGTGCATCAGCATTGTGGTCTTTCAGCAGAACTGCAACAGATCACCATCTACCATAGTTCACAGAGAAGACAAGCCTTTGAAGCCCACGTTCTGCGGAGAGTCTTGGACGTCAACCATTTAGCACATTTAGTGGTAGTTTTACTGTCCCACCTTTTTCCATAGATTCTCACGGCAGTACCATGTGAACATTCCACCAGCTTCAGCGTTTTCGAGATACTCGTCCACAGGCTCTCTGTAATAATAATCTGCCCTTTGTCAAAGTCGGTTATCTCAACTGGTTTCTTCATTTGCAGCCCATATCTTCGCAAGGGCGATCCCCCGTCCGTGTCTGCTGCGCTTTACTTTTGTTACGTGTCTCGTGCCCGCAAAGCTAGCAGCCGGCATCCAAAGTCGCGGGGGGCATTGGTCGTAATGGTTTGGCTTATCAGTGTATACAGAGTCGTCAGAAAGCTTCTAAAAAGCGTAGGCTGTGCTGAGAAATAGTTTTTAAGAAACAATTCGAACTTGGTTAACATTGAAGCTAGCTGTTGCACACGAAAATTCGAGGGTCCCGCCAGAGACGGTGTCGCCAAACGTGTTCTTCATTTGGTTTTCTAAAACCGAACAAGAGAGCGATACAAAAAACAAACATGGGACGGATTTAACGATCGAACGCGCGGCAAAGGTTGAGCACTTTCGTGCGCTATGAGAACAACAGACGCTAATTGTATCTGACTGGTCGCTTCAATAAGTGCGCTCAACAGCCTGATGGGCTAACGCCATCTCGGAAACCGTGCAGTGTATATAATTTTACCTTAACAGTTATTTCTCAGCGCAACATACCATGCAACATACCTACAAGCTTTTCAGACTGTTTCTGCCCACCTTGTACATAAGCTCCGCGAACCTCCTTCTTGTGTGTGGCTGTGATGAAAGAGATTACTAAAACGAAGTTATTTAAAAAGGCAGTCAAAAAGTCTGTACAGGCACTTGGATAACACAGAGCAGAGGACTGGAAATAAATGTAAAACAGGTAAATAAGAATAAGGCTAATCATAATAACAAAGCCACTTTCATTTTGCATAAAACTTTCACACTACGTTTTTTCCTTTAATTTCTTTTCTGGAAAACCCAACTCCCAGAGCTATGGAATAGGATAGACAAGATAAAAATGGCCCACAAAAAAGTTTAATGCGCTCTAAGATCGGCAGCCTCACTTGTGTCATCCGCACTAAGGGCAGGTTATGTTAGTTTGGTTCCCAATCTCAAAGTGCATGAAATACTTTCCGTGCCTGTTCTGCTGTTACGAGCTTGAGTGGTAATTACCTTTTGCAGTGCTGGCGTGCAGAAGAAGGGTCAAAGAGGTTCTCGGAGGTACTTACAGGAATGTCGAGCAATGCCGACTTACGAGCTGCGGATAGCCGCGCTAGGTTTCTCGGTTCAGGATCCATGCCATGAACAACCCCATCGAGGTGGTCCCAGAGATTCTAGAGTGGGTTTCAATCCGGGGAGTTGGGTGGCCAGTTGACTATGGTAAACTCATCATGGTGCTCTTAGAAAAACACATGTACACTGCAAGCTGTCTGACAAATTGTTTTGTCCTGCTGGTAGATGGCTGAAGAAGAAACAGATTCTATATAGGGATGCACAGGGTCCCCAAGGATAGATGCATACTTGTGTTGATCCACTGTGCCCAACCAGAATGACGAGATCATGCAGGGAAGGGCATGAAGACATTCCCCAGACTATTACGCTCCCTCCTGGTTGCAGGGTGATTTCAGACGCCGTACACGCCAAAGGCCTTCTATCCGATGGAGCATGAAACGTGATTCATCTGAAAAAAACACTTTGCGACACATATTGAGCGTCCAGTTGCGGTATGGGAGTGCAAATTCCAGCCTTCGTCGCTGGTGAACAGTGGTCAGCACGAGAGCATGAAACTAGCACCTGCTGCAGACACACAGTGCAGCAATGTTCGCTGGACATCGTTGAGGAGACACAGTTGGAAGCCCGTTGGTTCATCTGGACGGTGTCGCTCAACAGTTGCAGGTCTATTCGCCTGTACACATCTCCGCAAGTGTCTTTTTTTTTTCCTTTATTGGATTTCAATTCTCCCCCCCCCCCCCCCAAGGTGCGGTGAGCTGGCAGCAAGGTAATATGCTGCTCTACAGCCTTAAAAAACATAATGAGAATTTAACAAACAAGAAAAATAGGTGATAAAACGGTGACATTGTAAAAAACCGTAAAATGGCGGAAAATAGCGGAATTTAAAATATAAAAACACTGCGGTGATGATGCAGAAGAAGGAGACTGGCACAATTAAAAAACACGGCGACTGGTTTCTGTTTGTATGAGATAAAAAACACAACTAGCGACAGTATGGTGGCTGTCTACCTCACTGACAGGGAACGCACAACACTGAACACTCACATACAACAGCACTATACAGGTGACACGGTGGCAGGTGGGGGGTGGGACCCAGATCTAAGAGGGGCAAAAAGGGGGGGAGGAGAGAAAAGATAAAAAAGAAGGAGCCGATGGAGGGAGAGGACATAGGAAAGGGGGTTGGGCAGATGCGAGAAGGAGTGGGAAAGGCAGGGGAGGGGAGAGCAAAAAGGACTCAGGGGAGAGAAGGGAGGCAGAGAGAGGGTAGGCAGTGAAGAAACATGATAGAAAGGGGAAGAGGGAGCCCATGGAAAGGACAGAGGAAGGGAAGGGGAGGTGAGGATCAGAGTTGATAGGAGGGATAAATGGATAGCGAGAGGGCATCATCCAGGCGGGGGACAGAAGTCACCTTGGGAAAGGAGGTGAAGGGTGTTGACGTGAAGGGTAGGGGGGACACAACGGTGAAGGCGAGACAGAGGGCGGGGGTTGGAGAGGAGAGGAGCAACCAGGATGAGGGGGATCAAGGCAGCGGCAGGTGTAGAGGAGGCGGATATGTTTGAGGAAAAGGAGCAGATGAGGGACAGGAATCAAGTCGAAGAGGATGTGCATGGGGGACGGGAGTCGTGTACGGAAGGCGAGGCGGAGTGCATGACACTTGAGGGGGGTGGATATCCAGGTGGGACTAGCATAACAGAGGATGGGACAGATTGAGGATTTGTAGGTGTGAAGGATGGTAGAGGGGTTCAATGCCCATGTCTGGCCAGAGAGGAGTTTGAGGAGTCTGAGGTGGTTGTGGGCTTTGGATTGGATAGAACGGAGATGAGGGATCCAGGTGAGGTGACGGTCAATGGTGAGGCCAAGGTAGATGAGGGTGGGGGAGAGGCAGACAGGTTGACCGCAGATGGTAAGGGAGAAATCAAGGGGCTGGAAGGAGCGAGTGGTATGACCTACAACAATAGCCTGGATCTTGGAAGGACTGATTTTCAGAAGCCACTGGTTGCACCATGTGGCAAAAAGGTCAAGGTGATTCTGGAGAAGGCATTGGGACCGTTGAAGGGTAGGAGCGAGGGAAAGGAAGGCAGTGTCATCGGCATACTGCGGGAGGTGTACTGGAAGGGGGGGTTGGGGCATATCTGCCTTGTACAGGAGGTAGAGGAGATGGGAGAGGACAGAGCCCTAGGGCCCCCAGCGGAGGGGCCACAAGTGTCGTTCACACCTGTCATTTATGCCCCATGGTGAACCACAGTCGCCTCATCACCTGTTATAGAGAGCTGTACACAGGTTACTTTAACCACATTGGCAAGCAGATAGTTTAAAAATTTAGCCCTTTTTGGAATGCTTCCACCCTTGGCCCGAAAGCCAAAGATCATCCCTTCTGAATGTCAGATAAATCGCTCAATTTCCACACTACGACAACGAAATCACTGTGCTCCGCTTCCTCCTGAGACGTTTCATATACCCTCCGCTGTTAGTGGTGCCACCTGCTATCTGTGACGTCGAACATAGGCATTGGTCACATTAATGTGACTGGACCCTGTATTTTTCCCATTCTCTGTCGCCTTTATCTAAGCTCGACGTCTCGCTCATTATAGAAGGATGCTGAGTCGATTTTCTGACTACCAAAGGGAAGTTGCGGTACACAAAATGGAAACCAAACATCTTCCCTATGATCCTGGTGATCGGGTTATAGTGTTTGTAACGTTACATTATGAAGTAGTGTGTGTGTATAGTGTTTGTACAGTCCGTGCAAAAAGTGAGAAATGAATGAGTGGTGTAGCAGTAGCCTTTTACATTATTAAATAATGTCTTAGCCAAACAGTATTCAGTGCTGTACACTAAGGATAAACTGCATGGAGTTGCACTGCTTTTAACAGCTGAGTCTTCTGTTCTGGACGATGGAAGTTTCATCTTGATCCGGCCACCCTGATTTAAATTTTCCGTGGATTCTCTGAAAAACTTGAAGAAAATGCCAGAATGCCTCCTACTATCAGATCACTGCCGACTACCTGTCCCATTGTCATCAGAACAGACCTGTAAGTTTTAAAGCACCGATAAAAGCTTTTTTTATATTTTTGTTTATTTGTAACATGTACCTCTGGAAAACTGCAAAACATTTGTCGAATCCATGTCACGCAGAATAGCTCCTCTATTCCGTTCTAAATGTCGATCACCTCGCCGTTTAGCACACGATCATATTGTTTCCGTTCATAGCCCAACAATAAGGCAGCTGCTCACGCATGTAACAAGCAGCCATGTAATAGCCTTCCTGGTTTGTGTTAACAATAGACAGCAGATAAGTACAAGTAAACCCAAAGGGTGTCCATAACTGAAGTTACAGTTTCGAAATAATGTAGAAAAGGAGCCTCTGCTCAGAATGGCGTCAAATTTGACCAGAATATTATTGACACAGCGGGATACGTCATGAAACAAAAAAACAATTAACGAAAATTTGACCAATAGACGGCGCTGTAAGCGTCAGAATATGCTCACCAACAGACGTGCGGCACACGGCTGTTCCTCACTTTGCATCCGAGACGCCCAACATGATTATTTCCACGAAGGATCGCGCGTTGCTGGTTAAACTCTGTTATACGAAAGGTGGCTGTGTAGCCCCGCAGAAGCTCCGGACATACAAGGGTGTGAAAAAGGGCACTTGAGCCGTGGCTGGCTCGAGTTATACATGTCTTGGGTTAAACATTGGTTGCAGTCCTGTGGTTTTATTTCTCCTGCGGTTATCGCGATAATGTCGCTGTCCTCTCGGTGAGTGGCAGCAGCAGTGTGTATCGATACTAGTACTGCTGTACTATCTTTGGTGTGGCGGATATAGTTCCCGGCTGGGCGCTGTGTGACCAGTCGGTCGGTTGGTCTGGAGCACCAAGAAACTCCCTGTCGTGCGTGCTCTGGCCGGGGCCGCTGGCGGTGTGCACGCGCGGTTGGAGTGTGAGGTTCTGCTTGCGAGTGCTACGAAGTTCGTTGCCCACAGAGCTTGGACATGAAAGTTGAGTCCTCACTTAACCTACTAGCGAGCCTCAACTGTTTACACTTCTTCGTTTGATCCTGGTTGTCACTTTTGGGACATTCCCGCAAACACCAACGTGTGTGTATTCAAGTCGGCTAAGATTCCAGCCGTCTTCCTGTGGAGTTTAACTTAATTTATTCCCTGTTGTTGAAGTTGACCAGCGGTATCTTCTGCCTTGTGGCCATTGACGTTCTGGTTACCTGCCCTGGTCGTTGACGTAATTTTCGACAGTGTATTTTCCTCGTCGTGTTGTAGCTGTTCAGCGCGGCGTGTAGTTCGACAGCTGAGGTGTTCTTGGTCGTTGTGGGCGCCAATATTCTGTGTGTCGTTGTACTGAAATCATGTGGTCGTTTTGCTGGTTGCGTGGAGCGGAACTGATTTTGTTGATTGGTCGGTCGGCTGTCTGTCAGTTGGGTTGCCTTCCGATTAAGAGGTTGTTGGACAGGCTGCCTGTCTCACCTAAACGGGCGTTAGTGTTACAATCACAGGCCGACCCTTGGAAACTTCTGAGCACCGTTCCTTGTGTGTTAGAGTAATTTCCCTGTTTGGGTTTTAGTTATTTGGTTGATGTGTGGCTTTCAGCCGAGTATCAATATCTCTTAAATTAATGTCCTTGTCTTGCCCTTAAGGCATGAGATTGTTATTCTTTTATATGGGGCCTGCATCCGAATTGTACACGAAATATTTTAAGATACAGCCTTCTGCCTTTTAAAGTGAAACTCTTTTTATAGGCCTTAAGCCGTTAAACATATTTTGTTGATATGTGGCCTTCAGTCGCGTATTAATATCTCTTAAATTAATGTTCTTGTTTGCCCTTAAGACATGAGATTATTATTCTTTATAGGGGCCTTCAGCCAAATTTTATATGAATTGTTTTAAGATATGGCCTTCTGCCTTTTAAAATTGAAACTCTTATTTCTAGAGCTTAAAGCCGATAAATTATTTGTTGACGTGTGGCCTTCAGCTGAGTTTTACCATCTCTTAAATTAATGTTCTTGTCTTACCTTTAAGGCATGTGATTGTTATGCTTTTGCATGGGGTCTTCAGCCGAATTTTGTATGAAATGTTTTAACATAAGGCCATCTGCCTTTTGATTGAAACTCTTCTTATTGCTTAATATGCGGCATCGAGCCAAGTTCCATTAAAATTAAACTGCTAAGGCCTTCAACCTGTTTATATTGAAGATTTAGAAAATATTCTTGGGTGAAACCTCAAGAATAAACCGGTATTCCAATTTCTTGCTTAGGCCTTGTGTCTTTGATTTTGAGTGTGGCCTTCAGCCGATCTAAAGTTAATCAAGGAGGTCGTTTAAAGTTTTGAGTGTTTTTCATCCTTGTTGTAATATTGTGTGTTGATGAATAAAGTTTGTATGTTGAGTGCAACTGACAGCAACTTATTTTGGCCCCTTTCCACAACCTAATTCGCTCTGTCCTGCTAGCCCAGGCATTTCAGCACTGTTCCAACGTCTGTTAACGGTCTGGAGAAAATCATGCTAGAATTCGAAAATAAAGGATCTTTTGAAGAGCAATGTGGCAGATGGAGGAAAGCAGTTGATCTGACGTTTGTCGAAGATGTGGCCACAGCTTTGCAGGAGGGGTCGAGCGGTGGTATGGAAACGTACAGTGACGGGGAACTGTTCGAACGTTGCCCCTATGAAACATCCATACAAAATTACCCAATTCCAAGGGTTGCTTCCTGCTGACATGCTAGCAAGATAAACGTTCGCTCTGGATTTCTTGACGCATGGAGGTGGACAATGAACAGCCATGCAACGTTCTGTGGACAGACGAAGCCCATTTCCAACTCCAGCGATGTGTCAGAATTTTTGAATATGGCCAACAGAAAGTTCACACTCACGTCAACGGTATCACTGTGTGGTGCGGGTTGACCGCATCGTTTATCACAGGACCGTATTTTTCGAGGGGATATGTCCCGCGAGTCCTGGTGCATGTGCTGTCTCTGGTAAACGCTATGAGAATCTTTTGCGCACCAACGTCATTCCAGCCCCTCAACAGCGTGGATGTGTGGGTACGATCATTTTTTGCAAGATGGCGCTTGTCCGCACATTGCACAGCCAGTGAAGCGGCTTCTGAAGAGGCATTTCAGGGAATGTAAAAGTTATCAGCATCATTTTCACACAGCAAGGCCGTCCAGATCACTTGATCTTAACCCGTGTGACTTCTGGCTGCAGTCGTTATCTGACAGATGTTGAGTTCAGTGCTTCAATTACGAACCCAGCTGAACTGAAGGCTCGCATTGCGCAACGCATTCTGAACGTGTCCCCCGAGACACTCCGACCTGTTGTGTAACGTGCTGTTTCTCTGTTTCAACTTGTGGCAGAAAATGGTGGACAGTATACTGAACATGTTCTACGCCAGTCTCTCCACAATTAGAAATAGATTTCATTTTGCTTCTTAAGCATTTTTTGTACAATTAAAAACCGATGTCATTTTGTTTTTTATGCTGTTTTTGGCCTCAATTAAAAACCGAATTTTCCTGTCCGACGTGGTACGACCTTGCCATGGTGGATTGATTGACCTAACTAACAGTGCCAGAACTGTTGACTGCCGAACTCGTGCAGTCATGATGAAAGTTCTGAATAATGAACTTTGACATAAAACCAACGATAATTAATTTTGAAAAACTGATCACAGATCGCAGAACTAAAAGTGATACACAACACAGAAAATTTAGCTGTCCCTGAATGACATAAGTTGGCTCTGATTGAATAAAAAAAATCAAAATATTTAGTCCTTACCTCTGTCTTGCGCGCCGCTATGCTAAAGCTGCAAATAACTGTATCTACAAACACAGACACTCAGACTGCAATACGTTCTCTGTTAGTTGCAAATCGAAGTATTTTCCGAACACATTTGGTTCCTTTTCTACTTCTGAGTAAACCATAATCAATTAAAAATTGTAAGAGAAAGGTAGGTGAAAAATGGAATATGGGCATAAATGACAACACCAAGTTTTCTGTATAACGTGAAAAAGTGCTCATGGCTGATTTTAAATTTAATGAACGTCTTAACATCCAAACAATACACTTTCCTATCTTTCAAATCTAGCAACACTTAGTACAATAACAAAGTTAGTCCGATTGCGCAGCAATAATAAAAAAAAAAAGAAATATCAATACAATATTTACCTCCGACATTCCACTTCTGGCATACACGTAGTTCCATTAAACTTCCTCCTTCACAAATCAGCTTCCGTTATAATATTGATATAATCGTGTTCATTAAACACATTGATGAATTGAGACTTTACATTTGAAACGTAACATTACTATTGTTCCCTCACTCCAACGCAGATTAACATTATCTGCCCCCTGTGCCTCCATGCACACCAAAGATAACAATTTAACTTCTGCGATACAGCTTTACAACATCGCTGCTCGCTCACAATCGAATCAGATACCAAAATTATTCCTGACATCTATTAATTCACAAGTATGGTGTAACGTGCGGCTCAAACCACAGCTGTCGTATTGCGATTCATTTGTCATTTGTAGCAGATCCTATTTTACTTAAGACGCTGAAAGTGCCATCTATTGGTAAAATTTTCTTGAAATTCTTTTGTTTCATAGGTTTCCCCCTGCGTCAATAATATGCTGCTGAGCAGTGATTCTCTCTCTACAGCGTTTTGAAACTGGAACTTCACTTTAAGGACAATCTGTTCCGATATATCATATTCTCACGCTCGACAATATTTGCCAAGTAGCAGCTGCAGCCAAGCGTGGAGGAAATAGGGTGTTACAAGTTACGACACTCTTTTTTTTATTCAGTTCAGAAGTGAAATTTAAGTCCCGCTATTAATTCCTCATCCGGCTGTAAACGTGACACGTTGTCCTCGTCTTTTCCCGTTATTCGGGGTCGGCTTTCCTAACCGAATGGCGCCATCTATGCCCTTAGTAGGCATCATATTCGCTAAGGCTTAGCTTCTTCGTTTCTCTTTGGATATTCTCTCCCTCTCCTCCTTGTAGCCGCAGAAAGACACTTTTTCACGACGTGGTTTTCATGTCTTCGTATTATGTGACCCTACCACCTCAGCCTGGGTGCTAAGAGCTTCTCGTTTATGGAGACGACTTTAGAACTACCTCTTATGAATTCATTGCGCACTTCGCGTTTCAGTGTGACTCATCACGCCCATCGCTACATAAGCCTTTCTGTTGTATGGCGTTTTGTTTCACGAGTGTTTTTTAATGCGCGGACCTACTGCCATAAAATAGCTCAGGTCTTATAGCGATTTATTGTCTTTGCTCTTAATGTGCATTTTTACATTGCGCAGAAAGTCTCGAAAACATACTTCTTCCAATCAGATGTTATTGTCTGAGTTATGTTTGATTCGATATTATGGACCACAGACGCTAAAAATTTATACCTCTTGGAAGTCTGAAATTATCATGTTTTATATCTTTCTTCTTATGGCACAAGACTGAAGATGTACCACATGAGTTCGGTCTTTGTTCTACTGATGCGTAAGATAAATGGAGCTGAAACTGATCTCACAGCTTCCCAGAGCGGATTTTCCTCCTCCCCCCCCCCCCCCCCTGAGGCCCTGCATCCCATTCTTGCCTCTTTCCCTCCCACGTCCCTCCCTACCTGGTCCTCTTCAGTGCACCCCCCACCCATCTCCCCCCCTCTCTTCCCCTTCCACCATTCTTCCTTTCTCCCCCATCTCCTTGCGCCTGGCAGATCCACCGTTTTGATCATCGTCAGTGTGCTATGTCAGTGTTGTGTTTAGTGCTGTTTGTCCTGTGCGTCGAGAGGTGTGATTTGAATTGTGTGCTGGCCTTGTACTTAGTGTTACTGTCAGTGTTTGTTATGTGCTATGCCATACGTCGATACTTTTATGCTCTGGTCATACTGCGCCTTGTATTCTTTTAATTGTCCCAATGTGTGTTTTTTTGTGTGCGCTACTTTTTTTGTTTTATCTCCATTTTACAGTCTCCCCTTTTTTGTCTATTGTCTTCCATGATGTTCCCCTTTTTTTATCTCTATGTTCACTATGTTTTCTCCTTTGTTATTTTTAAATGTCTTCTATTGTTTGTTCTATGTCTTTCGGCTGAAGAGCAGCGCATATGCTGGAAAAAAAGGAAAAAAAATCTCACAGCTCACTTTTTACGAAAGAAATTATTGATATGTCCTAGACAGATTTACATCACGTAGTTAGATCATAAATCAGCTGCATAAAGAAATTTAATTTTTCAGTTACACTTGATAAAGATAATGTTTTCAACAATAAGAACACATTCGTGTAGCCTCGTTTGGTACGCCAGAATTTTCTTCTAAGTTTTGAAACTATGTAATGCCCGCTAAATGATCTGCAACTATTCGCGAAGTCGAAAAGAAATCCTGCCCATCAAAATCATGGCTTCATCAGTTTTCAATTTACTTTCCGTCGTTCATTTATACGTCAGATGCGTCTTGTGATAAATGCTGTTAGAGATATTCGTTAATGAATAGCAGACATGAAGAAACGTCTGTACGTACAGATTTGTGGCAATATTAATTTACTGAGCCTTCTAAAATACAGAAAGGAGTAGGGGGATGGGGGAGGGGAGGGTGGAGAGTCAATGGGAAGATACAGTTTACACGAACTGTACCCGCGAGGCCATGCGGTTTGGTCACAGCTTTCCCATAATAGCTTCGGGTAAACCTTAAATGGCTTAAAAGGGCCCGTGAATTGCCGCCTGCAGCAACTAGAATTAAATAACCCTGGCCGACAAAGAGAGCAAACGGCATCTGCTTTAAATGGAATGAAAAGCGGGGAAAATAAAAACATGGCAAACGCGAGAAAAAGGACTCACTCCCCACCCAGCGCCGCTCTTAAACAGAAAAGACGGCGGTACGCATAAATGTTGCTTCCTTTGAATATCAGAAACAGGGTCTAACAGCGATACATACCAGACAGGTCGCTACATCCACTTGTTTTGTAGCGGGTTATAACAAGTTATCATGCGAAACTGCTGAATGTATTCTTTGAGTTACTGAGCACGTGACAAGCGGGAATTTTACGCGGTTAACAAAAATTTCAGCACCAGGAAGGACAGTAATTAACCATGTTTTAATCACTGTACCTACACTTTCTAGCAGGAAACATACATTGAGGTAGCAAAAATCGCCGGCCTTTGTGGCCGAGCGGTTCTAGGCGCTTCAGTCCGGAACCGCGCTGCTGCTACGGTCGAAGGTTCGAATCCTGCCTCGGGCATGGATATGTGTGACGTCCTTAGGGTAGTTAGGTTTAAGTAGTTCTTAGGGGACTTATGACCTCAGATGTTAAGTCCCATGGTGCTTAGAGCCATTTGAACCATTTTTTGACAAAAATCATGGGATAGCGATGTGCACATACACAAATTGCGGTAGTATCGCATACCCGAAGTAGAAGAGGTCAATGCGTTGACAGAGTTGTCATTTGTACTGAGGTGATTCATGTGAAAAGGTTCCCCACTTGATTACGGTCACATGAAGGGAACTATCAGACACTGAAAACGGAACAGTAGTTGAAGCTAGACGCATGGGACATTCCAATTGAGAAATCGTTAGGGAATTCAACATTCCGGGACCCACACTGTCGAGAGTGTGCCAAGACTATCAAATTTCAGGCATTGTCTCTACCCACGAACAAAGCAGTGGCCGACAGCCTTTATTTAACTACCGAGAACAGCGGCGTTTGCAAAGAGTTGTCCGTGCTAAGAGACAAGCAATACTGAGTGACATGACCGCAGAAAGCAATATGGGACGTTGGCGTTAATATGAAACGTCCCCTTTGAACAATTATACATGACTGTCCTTAAACTGACACACAATATTTTTAGCGCAACGCAATCTGACTTTCAATAATCCTACAAAAGAATGGCCCTGACTAACATTAACCTATACCTTTCACAAATCACTTACCTCACAAAAATCTTCGTTACTCGAACTACTGCAATACAGCGAGCGCCACTACTGCCAGCTAAATAAAAGATTCAAACTGCGGAAGGCACTAACTACTGATAGGCATAGTTAGCAAATGAAAGATTTTAATAGAGAACAAACAATGTATTTACCTTAATAGTGTTGAAAAATCATAATATACATAGCAGTTCACAATATCCAGTCTTACAAATTTCAAAACTCCGCCATTTCTCTCCCCACACCCACCACTGCTGGCGGCTCACCTCCAACTGCGCAACGCTACGCGCTGTTCACATCCAGCTGCACTACAATGGCAGACAACAATGTAAACTAACCACAGACTGCACACAGCACAGCTAGTGATTTTCATACAGAGCGCTACGTAACGTTGCCAATAAGAAAACATAAACAGCCTGCTTACAAATAGCCTGTAGCAGCAGACGACCAACACGTTCGCCTTTGCTAAAAGCTCGACATCGTCTACAGCTCCTCTCCTGCGCTTGTGAACATATCGGTTTTGGTCCGGCTTTCAGTTGCTAAGACCTGGTAGTAGGGTTCGAGTATGGCGCAAACCCCACGAAGCCATGGACCCAAGTTGTCAACAAGGTACTGTGCAAGCTGGCGGTGGCTGCACAACATTGTGGGCTGTGTTTACATGGAATGGACTGAGTCCTCTGGTCCAACTGAACTGATCACTCACTGGAAAGGTTTGTCCACCCCGATAGCCGAGTGGTCAGCATGACGGATTGCCGTCCTACGGGCGCGGGTTCGATTCCCGGCTGGGTCGGGGATTTTCACCGCTCAGGGACTGGGTGTTGTGTTGTCTCCATCATCACTTCATAATCAACCGGGGCGCAGGTCGTCCAAATTTGCGTCGACTGTAACAAGACCTGCACCAAGGCGGCCGGGCCTGCCCCGCAAGGGGCCTCCCGGCCAATGACGCCAAACGCTCATTTCCATTTTTCACTGGAAATTTTTATGTTCTACTTGGAGACAATTTGCAGCCATTCATCGACTTCATGTTCGAAGACAACGATGGATTTTTTATGGAGGACAATGTGCCGCGTCAATGGGGCACGATTGTTCGCGATTGGTTTGAAGAACATCAAGGACAAGTCGAGCGAATGATTTGGCCACCCAGATTTCTGCAGGGGACTTCCAACGACTTGTTCAGTCCATACCAAAGCGACTTGCTGCCCTACGCCGGGCAAAACGAGGTCCGGCGGTGTATTACAAGATATCCAATGATATTTGTCAACTGTGAAATTTGTAGGTGACATGGAGTTATACAGCGTTCGAAATTTATTACACTGAGCTGTCACGTCTGGCAGCAACGGCGGGTCTAACCAGGTTGAGCTTTGAGTCTACAGTTACATCTACATCTACTGCCAAACTACAGAAGCCACCGTACGGTGCATGGCCGAGGGTACCTTTTACCATTACAAGTCATTTCCAGTTCTGTTCCACTAGATAATAGAGAAGGGGAAAAACCACTATCTACACTCTGCCGTACGAGCCCTAATTTGTTTTATGTTGCCTTCTCGATCTTCACGCGAAATGTACGTTGACAAGAGTAGCATGATTCTCTAAATTTACTTAATAATGTTTCGTGAAAAGAACACCTTCTCCCCAGGGATTCCTATTTCAGTTCACGGACGACACAATACTATCGTATTGATCGAATCACCGGTAACATATCTAGCAGCACGTCCCTGAACTGCTTCTATGTCTTCCTTTAATCCGACCTGGTGGGATCCCAAAACCTCGAGCAGTGCTCTAGAGTCGGTCACGCTAGTATTCTTTAAGCGGCTTGCTTTGTAGAAGAGCCGCGCTTTCCTAAAGTTCCCTCGGTATTTGTTTGGTCTCGGTTAAAACAGGTATTTTTATTGTTTACTGACAACTAGTTATAAACTGATATATCAATTGCCATAGTAGCGGTGCCAAAATTTTTAGCTTCTAATCAGAAATTCCTTTTAAAAGCGAATTGGCAGGTACTTCTGCGACTTCTGATAGATTGGTATCATCTTTGTATGATGTTCTTTCTGATGAAAGGAGCCAACTTAAAGATCAACACATTATAGAGCGAGTATTTATGAACAGATTGGACTATAAATATTGTTCAATGGATTAATTCATTCTTGAAATTTTAATTATTGCCGACTAATTATTTCTGGTAAATGTTATACATTCCTTACTATCTAAATTGTTCAGTTGAATGCCTGGAAGAGCATTTCTGGTTTTGTCAATAAAAAATCATTTCTATTAAAATTCCCACTAAAAAGTAAAGACATATATTTGGGGAAAAATGGGTTTTCATTTGTAATATTGAAAGATACAGAACACAACAAATTGCATACAAAAGCTTACTGTTTGTCATTTATTTGAAAAAAATAAAGTAGAAAGGAAGTTAAGACAACAGTATTAAATTAAAAACTTACCAATTCATTTACTGTAAATAATCAAAATAGAAAGTAGTTGATCTACTGTCTGTATCTCCATTACTAGTATTTGCGTTTATCCGCTTGTAGTCCTTGGGAACGGGCAACTGAACAAGAAATATATCGTTCTCCAGCCTCAGTTTTCACCCCTTATCACTGAGTATTCGTAATCACCAAAAAGTGATATGATCCTCGATTGCAACTTGATTTTCCAACGGAGATCTAAAAACTTATAATCTGTAAGAGAATACTTGGGAAATTTTTGTAGTATTCACTCTCTCATTATTTGCCGAGAAAAGAGGCGAACGGAGGACAAACTAACTGTTCTTTTATTTGTCTATGTGAAAACACACATGACCTCTTAACAAAAATAATCCTGAGTTAATAACGAGCATCAAAACCGATACAGGGATTAGTGAACACAGGGTTGTCTTAGCGATATTGAATACTACAACCCCCAAATCTTCCAAAAATAAGCGAAAAATATACCTATTCAAAGAAGCAGATAAAAATTCACTTGACGCCTTCCTGAGAGACAATCTCCACTCATTCGAAATTAATAATATATGTGTAGACCATATGTGGCTTGAATTCAAAGAAATAGTATCGGCAGCAATTGAGAGATTTATATCAAATAACTTAACGACGGAGCTGATCCTCCTTGGTACACAAAACGGATTAGAACACTGTTGCAGAAACAACGAAACAAACATGCCAAATTTAAAAACAGTTTCCACAGCGAAACTTTGTCTCAAAACCTGGCAGAAAATCCAAAGAGATTCTGGTCCTATGTCAAGTATGTTAGCGGCAAGAAACAATCAATGCCTTCTCTGCGCGATAGCAATGGAGATACTATCGACAACAGTGCTGCCAAAGCAGAGTTACTAAACACAACCTTCCGAAATGCCTTCACATAAGAAGAGGAAGTAAATATTTCAGAATTCGAATCGAGAACAGCTGCCAACATGAGTAACGTAGAAGTAAATATCCTCGGAGTAGTGAAGCAACTTAAATCACTTAATAAAGGCAAGTCTTCTGGTCCAGACTATATACCAAGTAGGTTTCTCTCGGAGTATGCTGATGCATTAGCTCCATACTTAACAATCATATACAACCGTTCGCTTGACGAAACATCCGTACCCAAAGACTGGAAAGTTGCATAGGTCACACTAATATTCAAGAAAGGTAGTAGGAGTAATCCACTAAATTGCAGGCACACATCGTTAACGTCGATGTACAGCATGATTTTGGAAGATATATTGTGTTCAAACATTATGAATTACCTCGAAGAAAACTGTCAATTGACACACAGTCAACATGGGTTTAGAAAACATCGTTCCTGTGAAACAAAACTAGCTCTTTATTCGCGTGAAGTGTTGAGTGCTGTTGACAAGGGATTTCAGATCGATTCCATTTCTGGATTTCCGGAAGGCTTTTGACACTGTACCACACAAGCGGCTTGTAGTGAACTTACGTGCTTACGGAATATCGTCTCAATTATGTGACTGGATTTGGAAATGCTGTCAGAGAGGTCATAGTTCGTAGTAATTGACGGAAAGTCATTGAGTAAAACAGAAGTGATTTCTGGCGTGGTGGTGTCATATGCCCTTTGCTGTTCGTTATCTACATAAACGATTTGGGAGACAATCTGAGCAGCCGTCTTAAGTTGTTTGCAGATGACGCTGTCATTTATCGACTAATAAAGTCATCAGATGATCAAAATAAATTGCAAAACGATTTAGAAAAGATATCTGAATGGTGCGAAAGTGTGAGATCATCCACATGAGTGCTAAAAGGAATTCGTTAAACTTCGGTCACACGATAAATCAGTCTAATCTAAAACCCGTAAATTCAACTAAATACCTAGGTATTACAATTACGGACAACTTAAATTGGAAGGAACACGTAGAAAATGTTGTGGGGAAGGCTAACCAAAGACTGCGTTTTATTGGCAGGACACTTAGAAAATGTAACAGATCTACTAAGGAGACTGCCTACACTACGCTTGTCCGTCCTCTTTTAGAATACTGCTGCGCGGTGTGGGATCCTTACCAGATAGAACTGACGGAGTACATCGAAAAAGTTCAAAGAAGGGCAGCACGTTTTGTATTACCGTGAAATATGGGAGAGAGTGTCAGAAATGATACAGGATTTGGGCTGGACATCATTAAAAGAAAGGCGTTTCTCGTTGTGACGGAATCTTCCAGTCACCAGCTTTCTCCTCCGAATGTGAAAATATTTTGTTGACACCGACCTACATAGGGAGAAACGAACACCACGATAAAATAAAGGACATCAGAGCTCGTACGGAAAGATATAGGTGTTCGTTCTTTCCGCGTGCTATACGAGATTGGAATAATAGAGAATTATGAAAGTGGTTCGATGAACGCTCTGCCAGGCACTTAAATGTGATTTGCAGAGTAGCCATGTTGATTTAGATGTAGATTAGATATTTTGATTCTACGTATCTTGAAACATATAACGCAGAAGCCTAAGCCAGTTTTACATTTTTTAAACCTTCTTCGATGTCTACATAATTTCTAGGGGCATAGCAATAAAAAATTTAAAATCGGTAATTCCAGAAACCGATTATTTTGAGCTGTTTAACAGTAAGCTTAAAATGGAGATGAAACAATAACGGTATAACCTAAAACCGCCATCCCTATCAAGAACTCCATTGTTGAGGATCTGTGTAGGCGGCAGGTGCGTGAACCAAGAGCACTGTTGCCACATAAACTATGTTAGCGGTAGACACGTCTGTTGTGTGGTAGTCCGTTCTTTATGATGCTACTGTAGGAACGGTACTGTGACAAGATCGCGCGTTCACAGTTGCGGAACGAGATAAAGACTTCTCCTCATTGACAAGGCCAGGAAGAGGAACGCACGTTCATCTCCTTGTTTAATCATAAACCATTCTTCTTTTTCTGGTCTGTTTTTGCGCCACTTCAAAGGAACGGTACACCAAGATGAACGAAAAGACCGAGGAACGAATTCCAAGGAACTGTCTTTCATAGATCACTTCGGTTGCGGCGGTCTACTTATAGTTCCCGGGAACGAGGAACGATCGGTTCATAGTTCACTAGTTCACTTCGGTCACGGCGGTCACTTCGGCAGTTCTCGTTCCAGCCTCGGTCCCGTGCTCGTCGCAGTCTCGGTCTCCCTCGGCCGCACTCGTCGTTCTTCGCATGACCACCTGTCGCAGTTCCACTGCCGACTGCTCCTAGTTAGTTCAGTATCCCCTATCCAGTTGTTCGTTTCGTTCACTGCGCTCGCCCTATTTACATTTACAGTTTGAAAAACTGTTCTTGCAGTTGGGCCTGACTATTAAGCGTCCACGACCGGTAATTAAAAAGTATTTTATAGTTACGTAAATTACATAAAAATTACGTTGTATGTAATAGGTACGTCTTTTCAGGTAACGAAAGGGCATATCAGCTCACTTCATTATATCGATGAACAGCGGAAGAAATGCTTATAACAAGGCAAGTTTTTTTTTGTTATTCATATATTTTTTGGTTACATCGACTTGATTTAGCAACTAACTTTCAATAATTTGCTTAATTTGTAATGTAAGAAAATTCATACAGAACGATTTTCGTTATCTTCCATATACAAAACATTACATTTAGGAAGGCTCTAATTATTTTTAAGTTTGGTTGTTTCCAATTTTCATTACCTGCTACTTTGGTTTCTTTGGAAAAAAAAAGGGGGTGGTTAGTGGGTCACTTTGGATCAGTAGGAAAAGGGATGCCTCTCCATTTGAAAAGACATAGATTGCCATAAAATGGTATTTACTTATTATTTCAAAAACATTTGTTCAGAAGGAGAATTCAGACCAAAAACTTTATTACTGCGAATTTAATTATTATTATTGCTGCATTAACTTTAATAATGCAACATAAAAATCTAATTTTTACTAAGCGTGTGAGGCAAGTATGATGAGAAAACCACATTTTATTTTAAAACTATTTATTCTTCCATAAAATCTCTACTTCACCTAGGAACTGAGAGACAACGTGAAGTGTATATAGGGTGTAAACGATTATTGTTTTACAACGTAGCATAGCTGTGTAGAGGAAGTCGAGACGAAGAATTTTATACAAGACACGGTCTATTAAGTTGGGAAACAGCCACCAACAGGTTTACAAGACTACATGAGCTATAGCCCATGAGCGTTGCTTGAGATTTTCATGTTCTCTTCTCCAGCTCTCTACACGCAGACTATTAATGCTAGAAAAAAGGAATAGGATCTTTTTTTGTAGGAAATTTAATGTAGTTAAATATTATATTGGGATACGTTTCCGCTAGAGGCCATGGTTTTCCACTTATTAAAGAAAAACGTAGGGAAGTGACTTTGAAACCTTTTCCACATTACGTTAAACACAATTATCAGCATTGAACTAGTAATAGATTTCGCTTTTATTTTATTTTCATATACATTTGTGTAAAGTTTATATTAAATACAGTAAAAAGTAATTGTAAAATTGCATATTCGTTTCACTCTCGTCTGTTAATGGCTGCCTGACAGCCCTTGCTCACTCAGAAGTTCTCTTTCTCAAATAACTGATGACTGATTCCATTCACGAACCCTCGCCGCCATCTTCTTTCTTGTCACTTATAAAGTTAAGACGATATTCCAGCATCCTTATGTGGTTGCCGCTGTTGCTGATACAAAGGTTCTGATTTTAGTATGCCGTTTATCAGCTCCTGTGTTGGAAGTTATGATTTATATAAATAAATCTTCAGTTCCCGCACGGTTAGTATGGCAGTTTGATGCACAGACAATGTGATGTAGACACCAGCAAATCGCAAAAGAAATTTGATAGGTGACTCATTACTGGCCAGTTATGTAATGCGAGTAATTCCCTTGCGAATGAGAATTATTCTATGTAAACGAACAGAAAACAAAGACGTTGCACTTGCTACGATCTTCCCTCGAAAAGGAAAGGCGACTGTGTTCTGGGGAGGCCGTGCTGCGTCGTAAACAGGTTTTAGTTCCGTAAATCCGTACTTCCGTTTGCGCTGAGCCTGCCGACCTATCAGTTAAGTCTTTACCTGACCATGTGGCCACCGAGTAACATCTTTGTCTGCTTGTAGTCGCTGGCCCGTCACACGAATATTGCGATGCGAAAAACGCATTCAGCTAAGAAAGTCTAAGTAAACAATCTGTCTACATTAGGCAATTAATGAATTTATCATGCAGTCGTGCAGAAGTAATACTTGGGCGGACTAAATATATTTTCAATGTTTTCAAATTTTTATGGTCAAGGCGCCTTATCTCATTGAGCCCGAATTTTACAGCCCATTTCTACATGGAATTGAGCCCAGTTTGGGAAAGGAGAGGGAGGGGTAGTAGCCCAAAAAAAGAAAACATAACTGTTTAAATTGTCATAAGAGCAACCGTAATTATACTTCGAATCTTTTATCATTGACTTTTATTAACACCATTCACAGCTATTCAATTTCCAACTATTTTAATCATGTGTAATTTTACGTATTGATATTTATTTGTAATGGTTTGTATAATGCATACAGAGATTCTCTTTAAAACTTTTCAAGGTAACTTTTAAGGAGAATTAGTAATGAAATTATAATAACATTACAGATGCCAAGATTTTCAACGTCTGTATTGTGGTATCACTATAAGAGAATAGAGGTGGATAGAGGAGAATGCAAATGTTGCAAAGCCATCATCAGTATTGCTGGAGGCTCCATGGCTAATATAAAAAGGCATCTTATAAAGAAACAGCCGACTGTGCCACTGGAGAGGACGGATAAACAAGTGCTACGACGTCAACTGCGTCTTGCCAGCGATTCACACCAGCCTCTACCTCCTCAGCCTCTGTGGGCGAATCGGTCAGCGATGTTGATTCCCAATCGTCGAACAATGTCAGCAGGATGTTTGCATTTGCCTCCTTTGAACTTGTTTCAATAGGAGGAGGACAGTCATCTTTGACAAATTTTGTCAGTATTATTAAGCCCCTCCAAATTTTTAAAAGCAAAGAAATCGACTTACAGTTGTTGAAATGACTTGTAAGGAATACCATCCCTTCAGCATTGCGGAAGACAAAGAATTTAGGAAGTTTGTTTCCCTGCTCTGCCCCAATTACCAGCTTCCAAGTAGGAAAACCCTTTCGACCAGCTTGCTGCCACAACTATTCAGTCAACTGCGGGATAATTTCCGAGGAAAACTGAATTCGACGACAACAGTCGCTCTGACAACTGACGGGTGGACTTCCTCGAAAAATCAAAGATTTATTGCGATTACTGCACACTATATGGATGATAACAAGAGACTCCATTCGAATGTATTGGGTTGCCTGGAATTTTCGCCTCGACACACTGCTGAAAACATAGGTAATTTTCTACAAAGAGAAGCGACCAACTGGGGAATAAGCAACAAAATAGTGGCAGTTGTAAAAAGTTCACAGAAGGGAGCACGAAGTATATGCAGGCATACGATAGAATCGTGAGTGAAGTTCATCAGCTATTAGCGCAAGAACAAGCTAATGAACCCACTTCAGTAGCATCCTCTTCAAAGGGACTTCCATCATTATTATCTTTTCCAACATCAACAAATTTTAATTTGTGGAAAGTCTTTGAGAACTAAGTTGCAAAAACAACACAAACTTATGATTCTAAGGCTATGGTTGTAACTGAAATGGAGATGTTGCTCACGAGGGATGGTGTTCCTCTGTTGTGGTGGGAACAAAGAAAACTTCTTTGCCCACATTTATATTCATTGGCCCTAAATAGGCTTTGCGTACCAGCGATTTCTGTATCTTCAGAGAGGATATTTTCGAAAGCAGGACAAACACTGACTGACAAAAGAAGTCGATTGGGGCCATCAAAAATTTCAGAAATTATATTTATCAACGGCAATGTCTAAGTTTGTACATATGTGTTCTAGAAGCTGTTAAATAAAGTTTTACAATGAAGTGAAATGAATTTATCTAAATAGTCCCCTGTACCATTTTCACATTTCAATTTCGGTTGGTAATCCTTTGGAGGAATTACAAGGTAGTCTGACTGCTTTAAGTTCGTTCTAATCTCCTTTACATTCGCTCAAGCCACCAATTTTTTTAACAGCACGTGTTTCGAAAATGTCTGATCCCATTTGAGTTTATCAAATGTATATTATTCATTTAAATACTATAATTTTTGTATTACCTGTAATACTTTTTTGTTGGAAAAGAGTCTGTGTCATGAAAGAAAGATTTATGAAATGCAATTTTAAAAAACTGTTTCTACAATTTTTATCCAACACTGTAAAACGTAGTGTTTGTAGGGTACAATACTACTAGTCGTGAGTGTCCGCAGAAATTTTTCCAAGAAGGGGGGAAGGCTATAAAATAGCCATTTTTATATAAATTACTTGATCACTTTTGAGATGTGTCGTGCCACCACAGCTCTCCGTGAAATGATGGATATCGACTCAATATTCGTATTTACTGTGGGTAGACTGCTTTGATACTTATAAGAAAGGCATGATTCACGATTATCTTCTTTCAAGTAAGCCTTTATGTGTTATTAATATGATTCTGGAAATTACACATTTCTCAAGTTGGCGATCTAACATTATATCATTTTACGATAGCATTTAACATGTATTCAAGAAAATGATCAGTAAGTAAGGAAATAAAACAGCAAAATATTTAGAAAACATATTTCTATCAAGTACTAGTGACGTCGAACTGATAATGAAAGCGAAAAATCTGAAGTATGAAAAGATCGGAAATGAGGATACTATTGGTTATAAACAAAAATGAACAGTCATAAAGAACCCGTAACTAATCTTTCTCGAAAGTGATAAAGCAGAAAAAAATTTTAAGGCATAGCGGAATGCACACGGCATTCTGTTAAACAAAACATCGCTTTAGGTATTGCTGATTACCTTAAGAAAACTGTGACGGGGAATCCGGTTCCACGACAGTGGTGAAACGCCTCATACACAACTCCACAACAATACTGTATTTCGAAAAAGGCAGTGAAGGAAGTCGGTACGGCACAGACGAGCGGCTATTTTCCGTCTTTCTTTGATCCAAGGTAAAACGGCATGTTCATTGCTATGGAAGGCAGGCCGACTTACAGCCGAATGAAGCCTGCGCTCCATAATCGAGTGTCTGCTGTCATGTTTTGTAAAGGGAATATGATAACTTCTACAATATTATTTCAGTGGTACAGGCTGGCACACGAAAAACCGGCCCTGACTTCTTGACTGCCCATTGTCCCCTAACAATCGTCATCTATTGTTTCGCAGCTGTTGCTTGCATTAGCTTATTTGTTATTTCTTCACTGCCTAATTATTACATGTTTATCTGTTTGTTGTATCTGCTCGTAACGGGCAACAAATCGTGCGTAATTGGGGAGCAGTCTGTACTCGGAGCCGGTTTTCCGTGCGCCACCCTATGTTATTTCCCTGCGACCAGCCACACAACGCTACAGTTGACTAAACGAGAGGTTGTGCAGAATCACGGAAATTACTTCTACAAGTGTGTGAGAGTTCTGCAATGAATAAACACTGTGTACTCCAGGCGGGAGGCAAATGTCCCCTCTTGGTGCCCAGTCACCTACACTACTAGTTTTCAATTTTTCATAAGAACAATATACCAAGAACTAATGAACGGTGAACGAGTAAAAATGAACGGTTGCCAAAAAAGAACGATCACCAGTGAACTAGTTCCCAAGGATGAACGAGTTCGCCCATCTCTAGTCTGCGCTCTTGGCGGAAGCCTATCTCGCCACCCACTCGGTACGGCCCTGTATAGGTGTAACACCTGTCTGTGCTGCCTGGTTTGGGACGGCAGGGCCCAACAGTCACTTCGTAACGGTTACGGACTTACGGTACACACGGGTACTGTATTGCTAGGTTGACACTACTGGTTTCGGTTAATAGCCATCATCACACAGTTATAGTTCATATATTATTTACATACATTGATATGCCACGACATTGAAGGGTTCCACACATAAGACAATACCAAGCTTTCAGGAATATATTAACGTTTTGTATTTCTTATTGACGAAAATATTGGGCACGTGCACGTTGGGCGCGTGCACTGAGGGTTCCGTACAAACTTAATTATGTACATCAATAGTTATCCGTCCCTGGAATCGAGAATCTCGACGATTTTTGCCTGTTACCAATATCGATACTGGCAAGATATCGGTCCCAGGAACTCAACATCCAATCAAAATATTTACAGTAGTTCCTGAGACTAGCCTGAACATACAAAAAGAAACGAGCGGGGAACTTCAGTTTATATATGTAGAGAGAAAACATTTAATAAAATGTTTATTATTTACTTGCTATTTTTAGCTCGCATTCAGTCAGATTTTTCTGATATGCTTTTGACGGACGATTGATGCAGTTCGAATGGCAAAAGGAGATCTCTTATGTGATATAATCACAATGTAACAGTTTCCGAATTTTTGCCTTCACTTGTACTGTGAAATATCGTATTTTTTCAAATTTCGTGATTCTAGGTCTAGGTTTTGACGAGGGAGTCTGCGATTGTCAAAATATATGACATAAATTGCCGTATCTTTCGACTGCAATGACATAGAAGCTTAACCTTTTTACTGCCAAGGAACCGTAGATCTTAGTATCTGACCTAAGTTTGAACTTGATACGCCTCCCCGTTCCAGAGAGAAAACGGACGGTCAGAGAGACAGAGAGAAGGACAACAAATAGATCCTATAAGACAGTCGTCCCCAACCTGGTGGTAATGACCCCCTGAGGGGTAAAATGAAATTTTCTGAGGGTAAAAGCCACTAGTTCAATTGTGTTTCTCATGAAACCGAATTATTTTTATTTTTATTACATCATTTCTAAGGCTGTAATACTGATTGAGTAAGTTACCAAAATTTTTTTTTTCTTCAAATACTAGCAATTACGTATGACACAATATGGTGGAAGTTACAGCTTGTCAAATGAATGTATGGATAGCTTCTTCCTCCCATAGTCCACCCACTAGACTACTATGCACTTGGTACTGTACCCCTAAGACAGCAAAATTAAGATATATACATCATACATGCTTAAATAGCTGATGAAAATGACTTCCTCGAAGTGTTGGTAGTTCCCATAATGGATCAGAAATAGCTTCATTATTCGTAACAGATAAACGAAGTAATTAGCAGCACAACAAAACAGTAGCTTTGACTACTGCACTGTTGTAGGGCCAACACAGAATAATAATAATAATAATACTAAAGACCTCAGTCTGCCTACGCTTTGTGTATGACAAGTACCACTAATAATAATAGTAATCTTTATTATTTTATTATTGTTATTATTATTATTAGTAGTAGTAGTAGCAGTACTTGTCATTCACAAAGCGTAGGCAGACACAGACCTTCAATTGCTGCGAGTTCAGAAGTAAGGGACAGGGCAATCAATTGACTTAAGAACTGTAAGACACTATATAAAAAAAGAGTTTTTAAATATTAGCGGCACCAAATTGTCTCATTGACTTATTAATTAGCGGCTTAATAAAACACCTACAAATACTGAATATCATTTATCTTTCACCATTCCAAATATAAAAGAGTTCAGAGAGAAATTGTTTTTCATTCCAAAGTTTAGTTAGACACTAAGGACGTTGATGGTGATGGGAGCGGGGCGAGGCGGGGGACTACACTCAGTGGTAACGACCTCATGTAGGAAACCACTGCTATAAGAGTTCCGTTTTTACCGACTTTGGTACATAACCCTAAAGATAAAGGAAAATCATTAGATTCGAGTAGTAAGTGGATCAAAGCTCACGCACGTTAGTTTCCTCCGTAACCAGCCGTTGCCTCAGATATTCCAGCTAGGAGGAATAATCGCAGCAGATTGACTGGCATGTGAGTCCTGTGTGAAACTTTTAGATGGACACGTGTAGTTGGGACGAGTGACTAAATTGAGGGCGAACGGCAGTGCGCGGCTGAAGTTCGACTTAAATCGGTCACGTGATGTCCCTCGTTTCACAACTTTTGAGATACCATATTGGGTTCATCGTATTTCGTTGTTTCGGTATTACACCTGGTGGGTCAAGGCGGTATGTCGATTCAACGCAGTGGCGCACTGAAGATTTATCACAAACCGTTCACTCTCGGTGTCATTTGTAATAATTATGCTGTCAGTTAGTGGCCGATTGGTGCAAAAGCCTTTATGAGATCTCAGAGTTCTAATCGCTTGCTGTGGTTAGAGACGTGCAATTATTGAGGTGAAGGAAGTAGGTTCCCATCTTGGTGCATACTAATATTTTTTTCCATCTTTTTATCACATTAAGGAACTTTCTTATCCATGTTGCAAGAACCCGTCACTCGTACTAAACCTCCATAGATGTCTCAGTTTAGCCTGTGAGTCATGGTGGTATAAGGGGCGTACAGTACAACTGGCCACGCTTTCCCACCCGAATTTTGTGATAATTAAGGCAGTACGTCCTTGAACTGAATTAGTGAGCCGTCGCATAGGAATTCTTCCTACCTGATATGTGGAGATCCTCTCATAGTTTTATGTCCCCTTGCAGAGCCGTAGCAGCGCCATCGAATTCTTACAGTGTAGTACTACTGTCTATGTTTTACGTAACAAAGTGGGGAGAAGCTTTTTGTGCAAATCATTTTTACACGGAATGCCATTATGGTGCATCTATTTAAGAAACGCCGTAGAATGGACTTGTGCACTCTGATTGTAAGCTAACTATTTATGGTAGAAGAGCATGGTCTACCGCATGACTAGATCGAAAGGCATCCTACCGAGTACAATCGGTATAGTTCATATAAGAGCGTACATCTTCGGTTATGTCGAAGTAATTCATTTATTTATTAATATCAACGTTTCCTGGCATTGTAAAATTACTGAAAGATAGTGTTTATGACCTGTAGACTCTTCCTAACGCCTAAGTCGCAAAAGGCAGCTTTTGTTTGCACTTTTTTAATTATAAAAATTAGGTGATTCGCTCCAGAATAAATGTCCATTTCCTACGTATTCCTTTGCTGACGTCACGAGCGATTTTTGCATCGTTACCTCATCCCACCGGCTCTGAAAACGCCAGATGGCCAACCGCCCCTGTCAGCCAGTGTGGGAACCTACAGCTCGCTCCTTATTCTGCCCCTAATGCTGCGCTGATACATTCGATACATTCAAATGAGAAATATCAGAACTGGAAATAAAGTAAAATGTGCTCTTACCTGCAAATAAGGCCTACCTTACAACGTAATAGAAGTATGTTTTGCAATATTTAGCCGGCCGGAGTGGCCGAGCGGTTCTAGGCGCTACAGGCTGGAACCGCGCGACCGCTACGGTCGCAGGTTCGAATTCTGCCTCGGGCATGGTTGTGTGTGGTGTCCTTAGGTTAGTATGGTTTAAGTAGTTCTAAGTTCTAGGGGACTGATGACCACAGCAGCTAAGTCCCATAGTGCTCAGAGCCATTTGAAGCATTTTTTGCAATATTTAAATTGAAGACTATGTTGTCTTTGGAATGGGTTTCTTCGATTTTGTGATTTCAGTCTGACTAAGAAACGGAAGATAAAACTGCTACGAGTGATACAACCAGTAATGGCATCTATACACTTTCTTGTCAAAATATTTGGCCGTTTTTCCGAATATGTCGTGTATTACAAGGGAGGAACATAAGATCAATTCGTTTATATTTTTGCTTGTCACAAATATTTAGGTGCAATCAAATCCTTAACAACGCTTTCGTAAATTCGGCGGTCAAAATAACAATGATCGCACCACACAACGAGCAAGAAAGGTCACGTCACCCGAACGCCAGCCATTTATACCGGTGCAATTCCCCCTGGCAGAGGGTTCTTCGAACTATATTCAGACCATTTCTCTACCATTCCACTCTCTAACACCGCACGGGAAAAGAAAACACTCAAATCTATTTGTGCGATCTCTGTTTCTCTTATTTCGTTCTGATAATTTCTCCGTATGTAGGTTAGCAAAGATACATTATTTTCGCATGGTGACTAAAATTTCGTGAAAAGATTTCGCTACAAAGTAAAACGTCTTTGTTTTACTAATTGCCATCCCAACTCGCTTATTACATCCGTGACACTCTTTCCCCCATTTCGCGACAACACAAAACGAGTTGCCTTCTTAGTACTTTTCCGATGTCCTCCGTCAGTCCTATCTGGTAAGGATTCCAAACTGCACAGGAGTACTCTAGAAGAAGACGAACCAGCGTAATGTAGACACTCTTCTAACTATGGCATGGGAGCTTTACTAAATATAATGCATATAATTTTTAATTTTAATAGCTGACTGTCCGGTTACGCAGTCTCGTAACCGGTTGGCCCTGACCAGTATTAGTACGCAATCTGACTGCATAGAATAACAACAAAGAATGAAAGAAAACTTTCGTTAACACAATTAATTAATTAAGTCCCCAGCAACTATCAAACCTACGAAATAACAAAACACAAGTGTAGCTGTTCTGTGTGGGGAAGTGTGATTCAAAGTACACATCTGGCACGGTTCTTCCTCAATAAGACCAGATATTTTAAACACCATTTATACTGAAGTAATTAAAAAAAACAGAAATACTATAATTGCACATAGAAACCAGAAATACAGTCTAATACAAGAACACGAGCCAGATGCTTTGTCGACTGAACCTGTGACCAAGAGGCATTATTGTTTAACACATTGAAATAATTAAAAAAAAAGGAATTTTTTACCTTCGTATATATTGACGAAAAGTACACTCTGATCATTACAGCATCCCCAATCCAACAACATCTGGTGTCTAGCCCATCAAAACAATACTACTACTTCTGAACAAGCACTCACTACCGCAACTTCTCAACTACGACACGCTACTGCCACATCTCAACAAGCACTGCCTACTGCTACTTCTCAATAAGCACTGCCAGTGGAGGCGGCGGAATAATACTCTTTGGCGCAATCTCTGGCGCTGTCACTCAGTGTAGCCACCTTTCATATGCCTCCTCCACGGGCTAGAATTTGATGGTATTTTTGCCAGCATTGGTGGTGAAAATACCACCAAATTCGTCCAAAAAAATACAGACAAAAATTAAAAAGTAATATTAATAAGTAAATATCACATAACAAAATAAATTTTGGCTTTGCACTGACCCTTCAATAACCTGTTGTTGTTGTTGTTGTTGTGGTCTTCAGTCCTGAGACTGATTTGATGCAGCTCTCCATGCTATTCTATCCTGTGCAAGATTCTTCATCTCCCAGTACCTACTGCAACCTACATCCTTCTGAATCTGCTTAGTGTATTCATCTCTTGGTCTCCCCCTACGATTTTTACCCTCCACGCTGCCCTCCAATACTAAATTGGTGATCCCTTGATGCCTCAGAACATGTCCTACCAACCGATCCCTTCTTCTGGTCAAGTTGTGCCACAAACTTCTCTTCTCCCCAATCCTATTCAATACTTCCTCATTAGTTATGTGGTCTACCTATCTAATCTTCAGCATTCTTCTGTAGCACCACATTTCGAAAGCTTCTATCCTCTTCTTGTCAAAACTATTTACCGTCCATGTTTCACTTCCGTACATGGCTACACTCCATACAAATACTTTCAGAAACGACTTCCTGACACTTAAATCTATACTCGATGTTAGCAAATTTCTCTTCTTCAGAAACGCTTTCCTTGCCATTGCCAGTCTACATTTTATATCCTCTCTACTTCGACAATCATCAGTTATTTTGCTCCCCAAATAGCAAAACTCCTTTACTACTTTAAGTGTCTCATTTCCTAATCTAATACCCTCAACATCACCCGACTTAATTCGACTACATTCCATTATCCTCGTTTTGCTTCTGTTGATGTTCATCTAATATCCTCCCTCCAAGACACCATCCATTCCGTTCAACTGCTCTTCCAAGTCCTTTGCTGTCTCTGATAGAATTACAATGTCATCGGCGAACCTCAAAGTTTTTATTTCTTCTCCATGGATTTTAATACCTACTCCGAATTTTTCTTTTGTTTCCTTTACTGCTTGCTCAATATACAGATTGAATAACATCGGGGATAGGCTACAACCCTGTCTTACTCCCTTCCCAACCACTGCTTCCCTTCCATGTCCCTCGACTCTTATAACTGTCATCTGGTTTCTGTACAAATTGTAAATAGCCTTTCGCTCCCTGTATTTTACCCCTGCCACCTTTAGAATTTGAAAGAGAATATTCCAGTCAACATTGTCAAAAGCTTTCTCTAAGTCTACAAATGCTAGAAACGTAGGTTTGCCTTTCCTTAATCTTTCTTCTAAGATAAGTCGTAAGGTCAGTATTGCCTCACGTGTTCCAACATTTCTACGTAATCCAAACTGATCATCCCCAAGGTCAGCTTCTACTAGTTTTTCCATTCGTCTGTAAAGAATTCGTGTTAGTATTTTGCAGCTGTGGCTTATTAAACTGATTGTTCGGTAATTTTCACATCTGTCAACACCTGCTTTCTTTGGGATTGGAATTATTATATTCTTCTTGAAGTCTGAGGGTATTCCGCCTGTTTCATACATCTTGCTCACCAGATGGTAGAGTTTTGTCAGGACTGGCTCTCCCAAGGCCGTCAATAGTTCCAATGGAATGTTGTCTACTCCGGGGGCCTTGTTTCGACTCAGGTCTTTCAGTGCTCTGTCAAACTCTTCACGCAGTATCGCATCTCCCATTTCATCTTCATCTACATCCTGTTCCATTTCCATAATATTGTCCTCAAGTACATCACACTTGTATAGACCCTCTATATACTCCTTCCACCTTTTTGCTTTCCCTTCTTTGCTTAGAACTGGGTTTCCATCTGAGCTCTTGATGTTCATACAAGTGGTTCTCTTATCTCCAAAGGTCTCTTTAATTTTCCTGTAGGCAGTATCTATCTTACCCCTAGTGAGATAAGTCACTACATCCTTACATTTGTCCTCTAGCCATCCCTGCTTAGCCATTTTGCACTTCCTGTCGATCTCATTTTTGAGACGTTTGTATTCCTTTTTGCCTGCTTCACTTACTGCATTTTTATATTTTCTCCTTTCATCAATTAAGTTCAATACTTCTTCTGTTACCCAAGGATTTCTACTAGCCCTCGTCTTTTTACCTACTTGATCCTCTGCTGCCTTCACTACTTCATCCCACAAAGCTACCCACCCCATTCCTGTCAATTGTTCCCTTATGCTCTCCCTGAAACTCTGTACAACCTCTGCTTTAGTCAGTTTATCCAGGTCCCATCTCCTTAAATTCCCACCTTTTTGCAGTTTCTTCAGTTTTAATCTACAGGTCATAACCAATAGATTGTGGGCAGAGTCCACATCTGCCCCTGGAAATGTCTTACAATTTAAAACCTGGTTCCTAAATCTCTAACCTAACATATAATATATAATATATAATATATACCCTAATATATAATATATCTCTAACCTAATATATAAAATACAGTAAGGAATACAAATGCTTGCATAATAGTTTACACAAGTATCATGTGGTTAAAAAATTAAATCAATAGCATCAGCAATGACGAATAGGTGCGGGTAAGAGTCTCATAACATCTCATAAACAGTAAACACACAAAAAATCAGTTTATACAAATATTCACATAGAATCCTTTCAATAGTTCAATAAACAAGTAGCACCCAGCAATGGTCAACAGCTGCAAATAGCAGTCTCATAACATTTCATCAGCAGTATTTAAACAGCTCCAACAGTGGCATCCAAAAATAGCGAGCAAGCGCAGACACCAACAAGTGACATTATCTCAGTAGAAGCAGTCCATTAGTGGCACCCAGTAATGTTGAACAGGTGCAGACACCAACAAGTGACATCATTTCAGCAGAAGCAGTCCATCAGTGGCACCCAGTAATGTTGAGCAGGTGCAGACACCAACAAGTGACATCATTTCAGTAGAAGCAGTCCATCAGTGGCACCTAGCAATGTTGAACAGGTGCAGACACCAACAAGTGACATTTTAGTAGAAGCAGTTCCATCAGTGGCACCCAGCAATGTTGAGCAGGTGCAGACACCAACAAGTGACATTTCAGTAGAAGCAGTTCCATCAGTGGCACCCAGTAATGTTGAACAGGTGCAGACACCAACAAGTGACATTTCAGTAGAAGCAGTCCTTCAGTGGCACCTAGCAATGTTGAACAGGTGCAGACGCCAACAAGTGACATTTCAGTAGAAGCAGTTCCATCAGTGGCACCCAGCAATGTTGAGCAGGTGCAGACACCAACAAGTGACATTATTTCAGTAGAAGCAGTCCATCAGTGGCACCCAGCATTATTGAGCAGGTGCAGACACCAACAAGTGACATCATTTCAGTAGAAGCAGTCCATCAGTGGCACCCAGCATTATTGAGCAGGTGCAGACACCAACAAGTGACGTTATTTCAGTAGAAGCAATTCCATTAGTGGCATCCAGCAATGTTAAACAGGTGCAGACAGCAACAAGTCACATTATTTCAGTAGAAGCAGTCCAACAGTGGCACCCAGCAATGTTGAACAGGTGCAGACACCAACAAGTGACATTATCTCAGTAGAAGCAGTTCCAACAGTGGCACCCAGTAATGTTGAACAGGTGCAGACACCAACAAGTGACATTATCTCAGTAGAAGCAGTTCCAACAGTGGCACCCAGCAATTTTGAGCAGGTGCAGACACCAACAATTGACATTATTTCAGTAGAAGCAATTCCATTAGTGGCATCCAGCAATGTTAAACAGGTGCAGACAGCAACAAGTCACATTATTTCAGTAGAAGCAGTCCAACAGTGGCACCCAGCAATGTTGAACAGGTGCAGACACCAACAAGTGACATTATCTCAGTAGAAGCAGTTCCAACAGTGGCACCCAGTAATGTTGAACAGGTGCAGACACCAACAAGTGACATTATCTCAGTAGAAGCAGTTCCAACAGTGGCACCCAGCAATGTTGAGCAGGTGCAGGTAACAGTCCATAATATTCACTATCACTAATTAGACAGTTCATCAGAGTTCATTAGCACAAATAAAATATCTCCTAGTGGCACCCATCATGTTGAACAAGTGCACGTAACAGTCCATAATATTCACTATCACTAATTATACAGTTCATCAGAGTTTATCAGCAGAAATTAAACATTTCCAAGTGGCACCCAGCAATGTTGAATAGGTGCAGGCACGAACAACAGTTTGAAGGCACACACAATTGCTTTTACAAAATTATTATCCATGCTCGTACACTAAACATACAAATTATAATAAACACACAAATGATATCAGATAATTGTCATATTAAATATTACAGATACACAAATATCAATAAACCTATAGTATTTATGCGTGTCAGTGCAAGCCACAACAAACAAGTAAAATAATATTTAGGAGATAGGTCCATACCAATTATTTGGGATTACGAAAGGAAAACACACAAAACACACTCACTCATCTTTCATCCACATTAAGTACTACTGTGTAATTGAATAGTGTTAACTGTGTAAATGCTATTCTGTCCAAAATTTTATGTTCAACTTGTGTATCAAGTAGTAGTGGCAGCAATGTATAACAGTCAATAATAGTTAGTCAACGTTGTAGTCATCATGTCAAGACCAATGTTTGCCAAGCCAAATCAAAATGTACAGTTGCTGAACAACTGTCAGTGTGCCAAGATATGCAATTACTTACTCTCTCCAAAATATATATATATATATACTGCTTATTGATTTAACAAAGTGTGTGTGTAGATAATCTTTCTTCCACTTGAGTGTTCTAGTCTGCGATCTTCATCCTCCTTGTTCCATATAGACAAAAAAAAAATGCTCTTCACTTACTTCACCTCTTATCCACCAAAACTCCAATAATGATCATCATCACATAATCTTAATACTTCAATAATACCTCTTACGTCGATACATATAAACCTTATCATCAATATCATTTACCTTACCTCTTGTCCACCAAAACTCCAATAATCATCAACTTCACACAATCTCAATAGCTCAATAATACCTCTTCAATACGTCGATACATATAAACCTTATCACCAATATCATTTCATTTCCATAACAACTCTTTCCTCTAGTCAGTCTCCTCGAACAAGTACAGACAAAATCCTAGTGCAAACTTCAATTCATCATCCCATGCAATCCGAAGGCACAATGTCCACACACAACCTCTGTGTAGTCCACCTGAGCCAAATCTTCTACTCATTATGAATTATAAAATACATTTTTGTTACCTTGTCCATCATAAAATAAAAGAAATGCATACATGATCTCTAACAGCCTTCAGTTTGAATAACTTTCAGTAAGTAGGTGCGAGTACGTAGTATGAAAGATCACATAAGACTTTGGGTGAATAAATCGTAATATTTCAGTGTGTACACCACTTCAAGAATCATGGCAAAACAGAAGCAAACATGTGGAGTATTTCTTGTGTCAAGTGTCACTTACTATTTCAATTGCTCACGAAGAATGCAGTGTAATAACTGTCAATAGTCTAAACCTAGTGTTGGTATTTCATGTCGTTAGCTTCCTTTCTATTAGCATAAATTTATACAGCTTCCATAAAACCTCCAGCTCATGTGACTTCAATGAAGTTTTTTGTACCAATGTCGTTCGTAGAATTATAGCAGTTCATTTTCTTATCTTAAAATATAAAGCACTGAGCGTAAGCAAAACATGCAATAGCGAGTAAATATACCAGTAGAGAACACAATGTCAACAAATGGATGTAGCACAATCCCTACAACAAGGCTCTGCCAAGTGAACAATCTATAATTAATACCATAGTGTGACCTAAACTCCATGTTCGTACACCGTATATCAGCATTTCCATATACCAAATTAAAGAGTAGTTATGACAACAAAACAAAAATGTGTAAATATGCAATCCATATGCAAAGCCGCAAATATATATCTTACATAATAAACAGGTCATTAGCATCATATCAGCATAAGCAAATAAATGTTCATATGTAATCTTAATAAGTAAACATGAAGGCGCAAGCAGATAAATCACAAAGTATAGCTTACATACATAACCATATGAGCACAACTAATCAGGTGACAATTATAATTTAAATAAATAAGCACAGCAGACACATAATAAAAAAATGTGACATCAGTGAAAAAGCAGTGCAGCCAAGCGATGCATAATATACATAAGTAACAACCCTATTCATTAATCAATCATTGTCAAAATCAGTTAACACGAAGTATAAATCACGTAATCGCGAGCAGCAAATTACGTCTAAAGTACGCACCTAAGGGGAAATATGTTACCTGAAAAATAAACTCAATTAATAGTTACCTTTTTAGTTTATTACTTTCTTCTTCGAAATTACATTCTTCCTGAAAATTTCTCGATAGCAAGTCCTCTTAACGTCAGACGCACACAGAATTTACCTGAAGTTCTTAAATATTTTATACAACTGTATCCTGAAAAATACTGAACGTTAATAACATAATTTATCAAGTCACTATAGCTTTATACTGATTTTATTCGGAGAAATTAGACTGTGTATTTGTTTACGGCTGTCAGTGCATTCGCACTGAACGGTCGATCAGCTGTAGGTGCGCGTGACGTAGGAAGTGATTGTTTGCGGTCAACGACTGCCTTGTGCGCCGCGCAGACTTGACTGTTGCTTTGAGTATGTGCCGCCGCCGGAACACGGCGCGGTATCCTTGTACTCTCCGTGTGTTTACGTATAACTGTTGGTTTCTCGAAAGTATGTCATTCCACAAAAATTTTAACGTTCGATATATGATGTATTCCCTTAGAGCGTCGTGATTTAAGAGTTTCTACTTCGACAGTGTTATCATGAATAATTTTGCGAACTCTATATGGACCGTTGTAAAGCAGAAAAAAATTTGCGACACAAGGCTTTTCCTTTGTGAGACAAACGATGAGACTTAATTAACACCTTTTGACCAACTGACAAGGTTTTTAAACGACCAGGACGTTTAGCTGATTTCTCTCTTCTAGCAGCCACAGATGCAATATTTTGCAGAGCCAGGTTCACAACTTCAGAATGCCGCAGTTTCCGTGCAGGCGGAAAAGGAACGATTTCAGAAATGCGATTTGTTGGTGCTTTATTTTTTAATATCAATATAGGCGGTAAAGAAGTTGAATCATTAGGGAGTTCATTCAGAATGTTTTGAAAAACATGAAGATACTGATCCCACGTTCTGTGATTCTGATGACAGTAAAGACGACACAATTTATTGATTTCCTTCATCCATCTCTCTGAAGCGTTAGATTGAGGGTGAAAAAGTGAAATGAAAATTGGTTAAATCTTACGACGCCGTAGAGTACGAAGCCAAATTTTGGAGCGAAACTGTGATCCATTATCTGATATAACCTTATCAACATGACCCACTTCTTTAAGAAAATGTTTGATGAAAGCATTAGATACTGAACGAGCTGTTGCTTTGCGTAAAGGTGTAAAACACACATATTTTGATGTCAGTTCCACTGCTACCAAAATGTACGCTAAACCATAAGTAGAACGAACCACTGGACTGTACAAATCGACTGCAGCCATGTCCTTTAATTTCGCTGGAATGATAGGAAACAACAGGGCTCTGTGAGAAATAGTTGGCGGCTTAGCCTTTTGACATAATTTGCATTTGGCAAGAACAGATCCAATACGTTTTTCCATATTACTGAAGTAGCAATTTTCTCGTAATTTATGAAAGCATTTTCTGGGACCAAAGTGTGCATAACTGAAATGTGTGTAACAAATCAATTTATTGACCCACTCATCATGAATACAAACTAACCAAACAGAGTTGTCGACCGATTTTCGTTTAAAAAGAATATCACTGCGAACTAAATAATACTGTCTAATCGCTACGCTTTCCTTTCTCCTCCACTTCTCCTTAATGTCCTTCCAGATTGGATCCTTGTTTTTCTCCTTAGCGATGTCCTGGAGCGAAGACGAAATAAAATTCTCAAACGCAACACCTTGAATATACATCAAACAATAATTGTTTTCTTTGCAGTCCTCTTCAGCACTTTGTTTCAAACCCATAGGTGCACGTGATAAAGCATCAGCAATAATCTTTGAAGAACCCTGTATGTAAACAATACTAAAGTCAAATTCCTGTAGATACAGCGCCCATCGTGACAATCTACCATAAGTTAATTTTGCTGACATAAGAAATTCCAGAGCTCGATGATCGGTGTAAACCTTAGTATGTCTGCCATACAAAAATATGCGAAATTTTGTGAAAGCCCAAACAACAGCCAAGGCTTCAAGTTCCATAATCGAATAATTCTTTTCTGATTTAGAGAGAACACGACTTCCAAATGCAATAGTTTTCTGTACTACAACGCCGTTTTCTTCTATCTCTTGAAATAAATGTGCACCTAGGCCTTTGTATGATGAGTTCGTTGCGAAACAAAAATCTTTAGATAAATCCGGATGTGAAAGAAGTGGAGTAGCAACTAAAGCATCACGAAGTTGTTCAAATTCTGATTGAGCTTCCTCATCCCAACACCAATTAGAATTCTTTCCAGATAGTTCACACAAACGAGGTGTGGCCAAATTATCCAATCTAACAAAGCGTCTAAGAAAATTAGAGACACCAAGGAAACTACGAACGTCACGTTTTGTGGTGGGAACAGCATAATTGCGAATATCGTCTAGTTTCTCTGGATCAGGAAGAATACCTTCTGTAGAAATAATATGACCAAGACATTTCACCTGAGAACGACCAAATTCAGATTTTTTCAATTTCACTGTAATGCCAACGCTTGCAAAAATATGTAATAATGAATCCAAAATTTTGTTGTGCTCACTCCAAGAACGTTTAGCAATAAGAATATCGATAACATATGAAGTAATATTGTCACGAAGATAAACAGGTAAAATTTCGTTTAAACTACGAATGAATGCTGCTAAAGATACAGTAAGTTCAAACGGTAATTTCCGAAATCACTTTTGGGTAAAATAGTTATATCCGGTTATTTTTTACCGTCTCTCTGGATAGATTGATAGTCGAAGAGTTGTTTTGATAGATGCAAAGAATAGTAAAAGAGTAGGCAGCGGTGCAGAAAACTAAAAGGGAAATAGCATCACTACAGCTCGGGGCCCTGTGCACGCTATGGCACATATTCACTTAGTGTATCGAATCCCCTGAGGACTTTAATAGGTGCACATTAATTTCAGTTTGTGACTTAGTGGCCAATTTGGTGGAAGTGCGTACATAAATTGATCTAACCATGAACATGGATGTATGTCGTTCTTAGAATTGCGAGAGATCTTAAATTTCCGAACAGTTAAGAATTGTTTATAGTCAAAGTTTTCTCCTCGTGGCAACAAGGACCTACCGCGTCTGTCCCAGTCCGAATGTCGATTATTGTCAAGTTCGCGCGCCTGGCGCTCTCTTGTTGCATCTCGTAAATGAAACAAATTATTTTCTTCAAACCCCTCTGCTATCTGTGATTCTAAATTTCTTCTACTGTCTTTTCCTACGATTTCGCTTTCAATTTGTTTGACTTGCTTTCCTAATGCCTCAAATTCCCTTTTAACGCCTTCATTAAATTTTCCCTGATTTTCAACATGTTTATTTATGTTCTGGTACTCTTCTGTTTCTGCAAATGGCAATGGAGCTGCATCATCCGAATCTCTGTCCCCATTTAAACTAAGACTTGTCAATTTATCTGTAATCTCCTCAACTCTTTCCGATAAGTCACCTATTTTTTCTTTCTGTTTATTTACGTCTTCCGTAAGTGTCGCGACTCGGGTTTCAGTATTGACACATTTAGTAGTTAACTGTTCATACTGTTGTGTTAAGTTATTTATTCTGTCATTTGGTACTGATTCCTCGATTCTTCAAATATTTCTTCCTGATCGTGTGCACGTTGTAAATTTAACTCTGAAAATTTCTGTACTATCACGCGATCTCTTTCTTCCTGTTCTCTGTCCTGTTCCTCTTGTCTAATTTCTATTCAAATTAAACTATTATTGTGAGCATTCAAAATCGGTTGTACTTCTTCTCCAATTTCTTTCTTTGATTCATCTTTCATGTTTTTGAAACATGTCCCTATTCGTGACCCTAACCGTGTTGCCATTGCTTCCATCTCTGTTTTTAATTCAGATCGCAACTGTGATCCCAGTGAGTCTAACCGTGTTTTCATTGTTCCCATACCAGTTTTAATTGTTCCTATTTGTGATCCCAAATTTAATATTGCACTCATTAACTGCTCCATATTAACTGGTTCAAAATTCTTTTCGCTCCTAACATTTCCCGCAAAACTAACTTCCTTCGGCGTAGCCGTAAAGCCATCTTTGTTCGATACTATTCCAGAGTCTTCTGTCGTTAATCTCGAATTCTGAAAATTTTTTGATTGTGAAAAATTTTGAACTGGTTCCGGACTACTTTCCCGACTTATTAAATGGTTTTCTACTTCATTATTCATCATACCATTCTCATGTGTTGGCGAGTTCGCCATGTTAACAATTTCGTCATTCTCACTATCCATCATTTTTGCCTTTTTCATCGATCGAGTACTCATTTACAAAACATACAAAACTCGTCACTATACGAAAATTACACACAATGACAATTTATCTCCAACAATACCATTCACATGAAATGCTTCCCGACAACACGCCTAACGAACAATTAAAACCTTCACAATTGCACAAATTGTCAAACCCATATACAAGACATCAAAAATTAAATTCTGCAAAAATACCATTAGAATAATGACAATTACCAAATCTACACATGCAATATAGACTACAATTACTAAACTACAAATTACTACAACAATAAGTGCTGTCTGCTATTTTTACTATCAGAAGAATTCCAAGGGACGATCCGAAGCAGCGGTCGCCACGTGCATGGGGGCTTAATTAAATATAATGCAAATAATTTTTAATTTTAATAGCTGACTGTCCGGTTACGCAGTCTCGTAACCGGTTGGCCCTGACCAGTATTAGTACGCAATCTGACTGCATAGAATAACAACAAAGAATGAAAGAAAACTTTCGTTAACACAATTAATTAATTAAGTCCCCAGCAACTATAAAACCTACGAAACAACAAAACGCAAGTGTAGCTGTTCTGTGTGTGGAAGTGTGATTCAAAGTACACATCTGGCACGGTTCTTCCTCAATAAGACCAGATATTTTAAACACCATTTATACTGAAGTAATTAAAAAAAAACAGAAATACTATAATTGCACATAGAAACCAGAAATACAGTCTAATACAAGAACACGAGTCAGATGCTTTGTTGACTGAACCTGTAACCAAGAGGCATTATTGTTTAAGACATTGAAATAATAAAAGAAAAGGAATTTTTTACCTTCATATATATTGACGAAAAGTACACTCTGATCATTACAGCATCCCCAATCCAATAACATCTGGGGTCTAGCCCATCAAAACAATACTACTACTTCTGAACAAGCACTCACTACCGCAACTTCTCAACTATGACACGCTACTGCCACATCTCAACAAGCACTGCCTACTGCTACTTCTCAATAAGCACTGCCAGTGGAGGCGGCGGAATAATACTCTTTGGCGCAATCTCTGGCGCTGTGACTCAGTGTAGCCACCTTTCACTGTTCTGCCAATAAAACGTAATCTTTGGTTTGCCTTCCCCACAAAAATACCTATGTGAGCGTTACAATTTAAGTTGTTCGTAAATTTATGTGATTTATCGTCTAATCTAATTTTAACGTTTTCTTTTCATACACATGTGGATGATCTCACACATTACGTTATTGAGAGACAATTGCCACTTTTTGCACCAGTCAGATGTGTCTAAGTAATTTTGCAATTATTTTTGATCTTCTGATGACTTTATTTGACGGTAAATGTCACCATCACCTTCAAACAATCTAAGAGGGATGCTCGGATTATCTCCTAAATCGTTTACGCAGATCAGGAACAATAGAGGCTCTATAACACTTCTTGGGGGAAGCCGGATAGCACTTCTGTTTTACCCGATGATTTTTCGTCGACTGCTGCGTAATGTGACCTTTCTAAGAGGATATCTCGGATCCAGTCGTACAGCTGAAGAAATACTCCATATACGATTGAAACTGCTTGACTACACCGAGGCTATCTACTTATAAGTTGATCATGTTGGCAGCTGTTGTTGATGTGAATTATGGAATATTTACTTCATTTTTTTGCGAAGGAATTTTGGTGAACTGTGTGTATTAACTCCGGTTTACTGGTACTGTCATCTGTAATATTACCACCGGTGTCGCACAGTGAAGGTATTGATTGTGATTTTCCATTGGTGTACTTCACACACGACCAGAATCTCTTTGGATTTTCTATCAGATTACGAGACAGAGTTTCATTGTGAAAGCAATTAAAAGCATCTCACATTGAGATCCGCACTAAGTTTCTTTAAAACATCGCCAATCTTGGAGACTTCGTGTTCTTTGAAACTTGACATGTTTTTTTCGTTGCTTCTGCAACAGTATTCTGACCTGTTTTGTGTACCATAGGGGATCAGTACCATCTTTTATTATTTCTTTGGTATAAATATCTCAATTGCTTCAGAAACTACATCTCTGAATTTAAGCTACATGTCGTCTACACTTACATAGTTGGGAAGTAGTGGAGGCTGTCTCTTAGGAAGAGGTCAAGTGAATTTTCATCTGCTTTTTTTTTAATAGGTGTATTTTGCTTTTACTTTTGGTGGATTTGGATGTTGAGGTGGTCAGTCTCGCTACAACGGTCGCCAATTCCTGTATCCGTCATGATATTCTTTCCGATTTGTGCAGGATTACATGTTGGTAGGAGGTCAAGTATGTTCTTACAACCGTTTACACTTCCACTGGTCTTCTGAACTAATCGTTCAAAATAATTTTGGAAGAAGATGTTTAGAACAATTTCTGGCGATGTTCCGTATCTACCTTGGCTTTGAAGACGTATTTCCGCCGACAAATCGAGCGTCGATAGAAGTCACCGCCAACTATGTCGTAAAGTGGGGCTTTGAACAAAGCGGTGCACGGGGGGGGGGGGGGGGGGGGGAGCGTTTTCTGGCCACGAAGAAGATGAGTCGTTGGAAGACATATGATAATTAGATACTGGGCAGTCAAGTTGTTATGGTGAAAGGTGATCCATCGCTAATCTGGTGACATCACTCCATTACAAATTAGCTTGCATTGTAGAGGATTTTAGAGCCTATTTTGTTTTTCTTCTTCACTTAGGTATCTCGGCAGTAATGATTTAATGTATTTGAATTTACCTTTTCAAAGAATTTGATTGTGGAAATTACAAATGTGATTTTCCTTCTGAGAACACTGTGGCCTTCAGGTTAGTGAATAAGTTAAATTTGTTATTAAAACGACGCATTGTAAAGTCACACACTTTAGTTATGTTATTTAATGCTGTGAAAAGTTGTCACACATGCATAGCACTGGAGGTATTATCGAGTTGCTTTGTATGGATTCATGTGGTAGTTGTCTCAGATCCATGGGTACTGCGGTCCATATTCGCACTGGTTGAGTATCTACATAATTTATGCAACAAGGGAGTTGGTGAAAGTACGTTTTATGTGTCTCCTGATTTATAGGCAGCATTTCTCTGTCTTTGTGTAAGTGACGTGCTTATTTGAGACGTGTGGGAAATGAATTCTTATGTACAGTGGATGACTATCTAAGCAAGAGAGTGTTTACTAATAGTAACTCGAATGCTCAGTGATTTTTGTGATTTCAAATAGCTGTATGTTTTTCTTCTTTATTTTGATATGAAAGTCGTAAATTCAGTTTGTTTCGAGACATTACGGCGCGTGTTGCTGGAGAATGCAACTGTAGCATTCAACGCACTTCCTGTACAAACACGCATGCACGCTGCTACTCTTTTATCTTAGGTGGAAGTCCTTGGTGCCAATATAGCAGTTACAATGATTACAAGTTAGTCGAGCAACAAGAGCAGTTTAAAATAGACACAGAAGGAGTTTCAGTAGTCCAGTTTCATTTCTGTAGCGCGCTAAGTCCCTGAAAAGATGTTGAGTTTTTGGTGGCACTCAGTAACTTGTTCATGACTGTATGCCCGTGCATTCTATTTTACAAGTGTTAAATATTTACTTATTTATTGCTTATTTAGCCTGACTAGGTTAGGGCCTGAAAGCCCTCTGTTACATCTGACCAGATACAGCACGCATAGCAATACATTACATAACAATCACAATAATAATAGCCTCTGTTACATCTGACCAGGTACAGCACGCATAGCAATATGTTACATAACTATCACAATAATAATAACTTGTCTTATTTATATAAACAGTAACTGGCAATAATAAAAGTAACACTAATAATGATACCATAATAATGAGGAATTAAGAATGAAATAAATTAGTTATTACATAACAAACTCAAATAATAATAACTTGCATTATTATCAAAAGTAATAACTTGTAATAATAATAGTAACGCTAATAATAATAATAAAATAATAGAGATATAAGAATGATATTGATTAGATTAGCATTATAAAAGCCTTCTTTCGTATTAGGAGTGGAAGAGATATTGAAGGAGGAGAGGACTGGAATTAAAGTGAAAACGGCTACTAGGAAAGAAAAGAGTTTCAGTGGATAACTCTGAAGACAAGAGGAGGGAAAAGTGATAGGGGAGGGAGAGTGAGCTGCAAGAAGAAATAGCTATTGTGACAGAAGATGGGCCGTTAGATGTCTATTGAAGTCTGAAAGTTTTTAATTTCTTCAAAATTATGAGGACTATTGTCCAGGGTCGGGTTCCCGATACAGAAAATGATTTAGAGAACATTGTAGTGACGTGTAGTGGTACACAGACGATATTACTTTATTAAGAACTTGTATTTTTGCTGTGTTCTTCAGATAGTAATGTAAGGGTTGAAGATAAATAGCTAGAGCTACAATGTTTAAGAAGACGATACAGCGAACACAGGGTATGACAATCATTAACATAAAATAAGAAAAGTAATGTGGCCAGTGCTGATCCTTATGGGACCCCTGCCATTACATTCTTTCACTGTGGGCTCTTTGTTCCGATCATTAAACATGTAAGGTATGAGTGGAACGACTGTATAGCACTAGAAGAAAAGTTTTGACTTTCATGTTTAGCAAGTAGCTGAACTCCAAAAAGCACATAATAGTCGCCTCTTGTTTCGCCATAACTTGTTTTAGTTCACCAGACGCTTTTATAAGAGCAGTTGTGCTGCGATTTTTCCGGAAACCAGATTTGTTTTCATCCAGAAGGTTATATGATGTTTAGTAACTCGTAAGCCGATGGTGAACCATGTATTCTAGAGCCTTAGATAATGCTGGTGGAATGCAAATGGGCCTATAGTCAGAAGGTTCTCTGGCAGATTCATTTTTGGTAAAGGTTTTATGAGTCCCTTTTCCAGACTATTGGAAAGATGCTGGATGTCAGAGAATGGTTAAAAATATACGTTATTATCGACAGTAATGGATGGATGAGGAAATTAATCATTTATATCGTAATATTGTCGTGTCCTGCAGTTGCAGAATGAATACATGTAATTGACTTCCTGGCTATGTTGAGGCTTACCAGCTGCAGAAAAAATGTTTCTTTTGTACGAAGCATAGATACTTGAAGAGAGTCGACAGTCTGTGTTCTTGACCGTTGGTCAAGAACAGAAATATTGTCGGACGCGTTCTTTCCTAATCTTTTGTATTTGTCAGACAATACTAACTATCATATACACTCCTGGAAATGGAAAAAAGAACACATTGACACCGGTGTGTCAGACCCACCATACTTGCTCCGGACACTGCGAGAGGGCTGTACAAGCAATTATCACACGCAAGGCACAGCGGACACACCAGGAACCGCGGTGTTGGCCGTCGAATGGCGCTAGCTGCGCAGCATTTGTGCAGCGCCGCCGTCAGTGTCAGCCAGTTTGCCGTGGCATACGGAGCTCCATCGCAGTCTTTAACACTGGTAGCATGCCGCGACAGCGTGGACGTGAACCGTATGTGCAGTTGACGGACTTTGAGCGAGGGCGTATAGTGGGCATGCGGGAGGCCGGGTGGACGTACCGCCGAATTGATCAACACGTGGGGCGTGAGGTCTCCACAGTACATCGATGTTGTCGCCAGTGGTCGGCGGAAGGTGCACGTGCCCGTCGACCTGGGACCGGACCGCAGCGACGCACGGATGCACGCCAAGACCGTAGGATCCTACGCAGTGCAGTAGGGGACCGCACCGCCACTTCCCAGCAAATTAGGGACACTGTTGTTCCTGGGGTATCGGCGAGGACCATTCGCAACCGTCTCCATGAAGCTGGGCTACGGTCCCGCACACCGTTAGGCCGTCTTCCGCTCACGCCCCAACATCGTGCAGCCCGCCTCCAGTGGTGTCGCGACAGGCGTGAATGGAGGGACGAATGGAGACGTGTCGTCTTCAGCAATGAGAGTCGCTTCTGCCTTGGTGCCAATGATGGTCGTATGCGTGTTTGGCGCCGTGCAGGTGAGCGCCACAATCAGGACTGCATACGACCGAGGCATACAGGGCCAACACCCGGCATCATGGTGTGGGGAGCGATCTCCTACACTGGCCGTACACCACTGGTGATCGTCGAGGGGACACTGAATAGTGCACGGTACATCCAAACCGTCATCGAACCCATCGTTCTACCATTCCTAGACCGGCAAGGGAACTTGCTGTTCCAACAGGACAATGCACGTCCGCATGTATCCCGTGCCACCCAACGTGCTCTAGAAGGTGTAAGTCAACTACCCTGGCCAGCAAGATCTCCGGATCTGTCCCCCATTGAGCATGTTTGGGACTGGATGAAGCGTCGTCTCACGCGGTCTGCACGTCCAGCACGAACGCTGGTCCAACTGAGGCGCCAGGTGGAAATGGCATGGCAAGCCGTTCCACAGGACTTCATCCAGCATCTCTACGATCGTCTCCATGGGAGAATAGCAGCCTGCATTGCTGCGAAAGGTGGATATACACTGTACTAGTGCCGACATTGTGCATGCTCTGTTGCCTGTGTCTATGTGCATGTGGTTCTGTCAGTGTGATCATGTGATGTATCTGACCCCAGGAATGTGTCAATAAAGTTTCCCCTTCCTGGGACAATGAATTCACGGTGTTCTTATTTCAATTTCCAGGAGTGTATTTTGGGTTGATTCATTCTGAGTGTGTGATTCTAGATGTTCAATGATTATATGACACTGCACATCTCAATAGTCAGATTTCTAATATTCCATTGCATAACTTTCACGCTGAGAAAAGAGCAGAAAAAAAAACCAGTTACACTCACTACATAAACGTAACAACATATAACGTAAATACTGTACGAACTTTAATACAATGATTATAGTTGTTATTCAACCTACTAGTGATGATAAAGGACAAAAAGAAAGCTGCATGCGGTGCAATTCATACAATATAAAATCTTAATTACTCATAAAATATCCTCTTAACTGATTGTTTTTAGATTTTGTCAATGGTAAGGAAAAACAACGGTATGAACATTGAAAGTAAACCATACGTATATTCTACTGCTCTAGCGAACATGTTCAGATAAGAAAAACGAGTCGGCCGCTATGACCGAGCGGTTCTAGGTGCTTCAGTCTGGAACCGCGCTGCTGCTACGGTCGCAGGTTCGAATCCTGCCTCGGGCATGGATGTGTTTGATGTCCTTAGGTTAGTTAGGTTTAAGTAGTTCTAAGTCTAGCGGACTGAGGACCTCAAATGTTAAGTCTCATAGTGCTTAGAGCCATTTGAACCATTTAAGAAAAACGAATCTGTCTTTATAATGGCACTAGCAATTCTAAAGGACACTGCTTTTGCTTTGCGCATTGTTTGTTCCGATACATCAGCAAAGTAAATGGTCTACCGCTCTGGAACTGGTGCTTTAGTGAGTTGTTAATTAATGTCTCGTTCTTTCGCGATAATTGTTTACGACATCACAGTGACCATGTTTTTAGCTGGACCAAAAATGTATTTGAAAAAATGTAAAGCGATTCACCTGTCAAAAGATAAGCTGGCTACGATTTCATACTATTTTAGGCAGTTCGTTGTGCGTTGCCAATCAGTAACGGAAATATATTCTGCATCAATCACAGGTGAGTTGTTAGAGAACGAATTTAAAATTACATGCAAAATTAGCAGATACACCAATTAGTCTCTCTCTCTCTCTCTCTCTCTCTCTCTCTCTCTCTCTCTCACACACACACACACACACACACACACACACACACATTAAAAGTTTAAGAGTGGTACGGTTGACAGCATTCTCTCAAAACAAATCTATTTAAAATAGTTCCAATTGCCCGGTTCCAACAAAGTTTTTGGGAGCTTTCCCTCGTCGTTTCGCGAATGTCAGCACTGGAAATCTTCTACCACATATTCACAGCTTGGAAGCTCTTTGCCATCTTTCCAGGTCGGTGGGTTTGGCTGAAAGGAACCAATTTCTACAGCAACCCAGTCTACCCTCTTCGGTATGAAATGGAAGATGCAAGGAAATAAAGGGGTCACATACGGTCTTTTAAAACTAATGGCCCCTCAGAATCAAGCCAAACCACATGCAAGAGGCAGCACTGAAGGGAACGGAAGTTTCTACAGAAAGTGTAGTCTTCTGCTCGAGCTATTTTGGTACTGAGTCTGCTCGTGATTTTGGACACGTTGGTCACTTATAAGCACAATACTAACATTCGCAGATCAGTTAAACAACCGACAGACGGAAGCATCGAGGGTACGCATAAGATTATAATGCTGTGACCACCAGTTCAGTCCAACCAGTCAAATCAACTAGCAACACGTTAGAACAACAGAACACTGACCAAACGCAAACACACACGAGCGAAAAAAAAAATAGGAAAACCCACCACAGTCCACAGCCGAATCACTAAGTACTCATGCAAACGAGTTACAGAGACAGCAAACTTAGCCCCAACTGCAACCGCTCTCATAGCAGGGAGAATTTCAGTAATGTACGGGAGAAACCTACCGTCTGAGATAGACATGATCTTCGCTGAATCACCAACTATAGGTTAACTTCCGCTAACCATGGAAACTCAGAAGTGTGCGATCCAACACATACATAAAACGAACCGTCTCTAATGACCTCGTTGTCGATGGAACGTGAAACTCTAAATCTTCTTTCTTTCATAAAACGAAACCATTAGACAATCTTTACAAAGCTACGTCTGTATCTGAAACAGATACACACCAGCAGCAGTCGAGAGTTAAACGAACCCTGGCATCAGAAGAAAAAGTTACTTACAAACAATTGGAAATAGAACAACAAAAATTTACGGAATGAAGTAAAAAAACATAGCTGGAGATCTTTCGATGTCAGTTAAAAACGATACCAAAGCGAACACAGCCGTGTACATACAATTGCTAGCTGACCCACATCCGGAAAATAAAACTGAACTCCCGGACTCGCAGGATGGACCAAACATTCCCTGATCTGATTAGCCGACTCTCGTGAGTAGACAAACATAGTATTTAACTGCTATAGATGTCAACAGGATGCCGTCTACCACCAACAAAACTTTAATTATGGAAGAATCTATGGCATCTACGGAAAGCAGACGTCGATGTCGTCATTTTACAGGAAATTTGCTGTCCTGGCGTTGTTTGACTCAATTATCAATATCGTCTTGTTCAGACAGTGAATACCGAGTACATTTACCAGTTTGTACCCATCAGGTACTGGCGTAACTTGTGAACTGTTTCATATAAAAGTTGTAAACCTTTATGTTCCATCGCGCTAAGGGATTTGGAACGAGAGAAAAGACCAAGTAACTCAACTTCTATCGGAATGCGATTTTTATTGCGGTGGTAGAACAACGGGACCAAACCCCAATTTTAAATACTACTCCGAACTGCAACAAATTAGGAGCAATCTACAGTTGGTGGATGACCATCGTAATAAAATAAGAGAAGTTAGAAATCTGACGGAATGACTTAGGTGTTCATTTTTCCAACGTGCTATTCGAAAGTGGAACGGTCGAGAAATATTGGTTCTTTGAACTTTTTCCCTGTCCCCCCCCCCCAACCCCCCACACACACCCCGTGAGGAGCATCTGGATGTGAATTGCGGAGTAGTGACGTAGAAGTAGCAGAGAAAGGTGAACGACTACTCATTTAGGCCAGTTCCTTCCTGAGCTACCCACATGTACTATTACTATAGAGACGCACGGGGCAGTGTACTGTACGGTGACCGGGCTCTGCAGTGACAATACTCAGTGACATTCGGTCTCCGGATGGAACATGCTGTGTCCCGGCCACCTGCGTCGAAAGCCCCATTTCATGCTACGAGCAGTCGAAAAGTCGTCGATTTGCTGCACGGCAGAAGCAGTAGCGTACGAAACAGTCGTAACACTGCTTCTCTATAACCCACTGTTTCTTATTCTTTCGACAGGTAGATAGTATTTAACATAATACGGCGTATCCACCGTCGGTAGCCAGCCAGATTCAACTTGAAAGGAGAAGAAATACAAAAGTAAATGACATAAAATAGAAATATAGGAAGCGGCACCTAAAACAGGTGTAAGATGGCTATTTTTGATGTTGTTATTGGATGTGTTAATATTTGTACAGGAAAATGATGTATTTGAAGAATTGTGGTCAGAGAAACAGTTGTTAGGCAACAGTATGTGTGCCTGTGATGGCAGCACTGTGGAGCAGGAGAATCTTCGACAGTCAGTAGTGGATAACTGCGGTGTGCAGCAGGCAGGATTAGTTGAATATAAGTGTAATAATATACAGTGTAATGCATGGACGCACTTTTGGAACTAAGTGAATGCAGATTTATTACGTAGAGGTATGATGAGTCAGAACAATGGTCGGATAGCAAACGGACATGAAAAAGGTTTTAAAATAAACAACAAGGTATTATTTGATGAGATAAAAAGTTTATTTTTATTTTTGTAGACTGTACTGTTGGTCCACTTCACCCTCGTCATAGTCCAGTTTTTGATAATTATTCTACTGTTTGGTCTTCTGAGTTAATTTACTGTACCACGGAAGTTATTAGATTAAATGAATTTTCGTATTAGAGTCTAAATTTTTTTATAAGTTTCTTCCTAACTGAAATTTCAGAAATTAAAGGTTGAGTCATGTGCTCCATTGGCATTCTGTTCCAAGATTATGAACCAAATATTCCTGGACAAACTGTAGTTAGTTTTTAGCAGTATTTTTGTAGCCGTTGTGGAATCTTGCTGTTTCTGCCAGAACTTGATTTTGCAGGTGAGATTCACAATACATTATTGTTTCGTTTCTCTTGCGCAATGTAGGTTCTGTCAGTGTCTTTATTTTACCAGGGCCATATGTCAGTGGAGAAATTTTCGTGTATTTCAGGTTACATTCTTATACAGGTCGACATTACAGTCTTTTTCCGAACAGTTCGCAACGACCAAGTCTACTGACCGTGAAATTATTGGTTTGCTTCTTTATTTGCTTATGAATGAGATCTGTTTTCACGCACACAGGATTTTTTCAGTTTGGTGTGAATGATGTGGGTTTGAGCTCAGTAGCACATTTAGGTTGTCAGTTCACATTCCCTAGTTCGTATTTAGAATAACACACACACACACACACACACACACACACACACAAGTAAACGCTACTCACTTACGCCGGCCACTAACACATGAGCATAAAATGAAATACAATGTCTTGATTACTATTACTCACCTTCACAGTAGGCGCTGAAAGTGTTCTCCGCCCACTTCAGCACATTGAGCTCGCTTGAGAAGATTCATCTGTACCCTTGTCAGTTCTTGTGTTGTGATGCTATTGATGACATTCTGGATCCTTGTCTCGAGTTCTTCAATTTGTGTTGATTTGTTTCTTATGCTTTTCCATTTTACAGCCCCCACAAGTAAAAGTCCCAAGTGGGCAAGTCTGGTGGTGGAGGAAGCCACAAGCATTTGCTTTATTGTCTTCTGGTGTGAACATCTCATGCACACAGGACAGTGGTATAACTGATGTATGGCATGTTGCATCGTCTTGCTGAAAGTAACGTAACTGACGCTCTTCCGTCAAATTTGTAAAAAACTCTTCCAGGATTCCCAAATACAAGCCACTGTTCCCTGTCGTCTCAAAGAATACGGGCCCCATAACGCGTGTGGTGGAAATGGTACACCAAACACCAATCTTCTCGTGATGCAAGGGTACCTAGTGGATCACGTGTGGATTTTCTGTGTACCAATTCCTGCTCTTTTGGGAATTTATGTACCCAGACAGGTGTAACCACACCTCGCCATTCATGATGAGCCTTAGTGGGACCAAGACACCGCTGCTAACATTTCTCAACAGCCATGAGCAGAAATGCACTCTCTTCTGTAGGTTAGGTTGCTTCAATTCTTACACAATACTTATCTGGTACGTTTTGACTTCAGCCCCTTAAAATATCCTGTATGACGCTTTTCGCTGGCACAGAACGTCCAGGAAATTGCTCCTGAAACCAATCCCTTGTATTCACAAAAGGTCCAGTGCGAATGAACACTGCAACAAGGGCAGAACGCTTGGGTAACGAATACGGCGTTATCACACATTGACACTAAGCCGGCTTCACACAACGAGGGCTTTCTCTCAACTGGTCTTGACAAGTTTCACCGTCTGCGGCTGCAGCTGCCTTACACAGCAACAAAGTTCCACGCAATATCGGTACATCAGAGGAAACTGTTGGTTCGTGCGCAACTGTTTAGTCGCCGCTTCTCCTTTTCAATTATTATTGACGCGCGCACGCACTGCAACTTTATCGTTGCGTATGACAGGCCGGTTTTCCGTGCAGCACCCTGTGCTACGTGTAAGAGTACACGGCTATTTACAGAGGGAGTGTCAGATGAAAGTGTTGTTAGCAGCTAGAGTGAGGTTTACGTGAGAGCGAGGAGAGTGTAGCCAGCAGGATGGAGCCGATAGAGGAGTGAAGGGGAGCGCTGCCCTAGCTGGGCGCCGTGCCAGCTCATGAAGACCTTCCAATATATCGGACCGCAGCAGAGGCCCAGCGCGGATCTACGTCGTTCGCTGCCTGCTGCTTGAGCGAGCCGTGAATCGGCCAGAACGTGCTGCCCAAATAATCGCGAGATGTTGCGTTCACAGGGAGGTCGCCAATTTAATAACCACTCCCAAGACGTATGTATCCACGTAACTACACTAAAGCGCCAAAAAAATCTGCTATAGGCATGCGTTTTCAAATAGAGAGATATCTAAACAGGCAGAATTCGGCGCTGCGGCCGGCAACGCCTATATAAGACAAGTGTCTGGCGCAGTTGTCGGATCGGTTACTGCTGTTACAGTGGCAGGTTGTCACGATTTAAGTGAGTTTGTATGTGTTATTATAGTCACAGCACGAGCGATACGACACAGCATCTCCGAGGTAGCGATGAAGAGCGGATTTTCCCGTACGACCATTTCACGAGTGTACCTTTAATACCAGGAATCCGGTAACACATCAGATCTCCGGCATCGCTGCTGTCGGAAAAAGGTCCTGCAAGAACGGAACCAACGACGACTAAAGAGAATCGTTCAACGTGACGGAAGTGCAACCCTTCCGCGAATTTCTGAAGATTTTTATGCTATGCCATTGACAAGTGTCAGCGTTCGAATCATTCAACGAAACATTATCGATATGAAACTTTCTGGCAGATTAAAACTGTGTGCCGGACCGAGACTCGAACTCAGGACCTTTGCCTTTCGCGGGCAAGTGCTCTACCATCTGAGCTTCCCAAGCACGACTCACACCCCGTCCTCACAGCTTCACTTCTGCCTGTACCTCGTCTCCTACCTTTCAAACTTTACAGAACCAATCTTGCGAACATTGCAGAACTAGCACTCCTGAAAGAAAGGATACTGCGGAGACATGGCTTAGCCAAAGCCTGGGGGATTTTTCCAGAATGAGATTAACACTCTGCAGCAGAGTGTGAGCTGATTGCTCAAGTTCGATCACACAGTTTTAATCTGCCAGGAAGTTTCATATCAGCGCACACTCTGCTGCAGAGTGCTAATCTCTCTCTCGAAACATCCCCCAGGCTATGGCTAAGCTATGTCTCCGCAACATCCTTTCTTTCAGGAGTGCTTGTTCTGCAAGGTTCGCAGGAGAGCTTCTGTAAATTTTGAAAGGTTGGAGACGAGGTACTGGCAGAAGTGAAGCTCTGAGGACGGGCCGTGAGTCGTGCTTGGGTAGCTCAGATGGTAGAGCACTTGCCCGCGAAAGGCAAAGGATCCGAGTTCGTGTTTCAGTCGGGCACACAGTTTTAATCTGCCAGGAAGTTTCATATCAGCGCACACACTGCTGCAGAGTGATAATCTCATTCTGGAAACATCTTCCTGTCTATGGCTAAGCTATGTCTCCGCAATATCTTTTTTTTTTTTCAGGAATGCTAGTTCTGCGAGATTCGCAGGAGAGCTTCTGTAACGTCTGGAAGGTATGAGACGAGGTACTGGCAGAAGTGAAGCTGTGAGGACGGGGCGTGAGTCGTGCTTGGGTAGCTCAGATGGTAGAGCACTTGCCCGCAAAAGGCAAAGGTCCCGAGTTCGAATCTCGGTCCGGCACTCAGTTTTAACCTGCCAGGAAGTTTCACATCAGCGCACACACCGCTGCAGCGTGATAATCTCATTCTGTATTATCGATATGTGCTCTCGGAGTCGTAGGCCACTCGTGTACTCGTGATGACCGCACGACACAAAGCTCATCTGGGCCCGTCTACACCGACCCTGGATTGTTGACGACTGGAAACATGTTGACTGGTCAGACGAGAGTTGTTTCAAATTATATTGAACGCATGGACGTGTATGGGTATCGAGACAACTTCATGAATCCATGGACCTTGAGTGTCAGCAGGGGACTGTTCAAGCTGGTGGAGGCTCTGGGGCGCGTGCAGTTGGAGTGATGTGGAACCCCCGATACGTCTAGATACGACTCTGACGGGTGACACGTACCTAAGCATCCTGTCTGATCACCTGCATCCATTCACGTCTGTTGTGCATTGCGACGGACTTGGGTAATTCCCGCTGGACGATGCAATACCCCACACGTCCAGAATTGCTACAGACTGGCTCCAGGAACACTTCTGAGTTTAAACACTTCCGCTGGCCACCAAACGCCCCGGAGATGAAGATTATTGAGCATATATGGGATGCCTTGCAACGTGCTGTTCAGAAGAAATCTGAGCCCCCTCGTACTCTTGCGTATTTATGGACAGCCCTGCATGATTCATGGTGTCAATTTCCTCCAGACATTAGTCGAGTCCATGTCACGTCATGTTGCGGCACTTCTGGGTGCTAGCGGAGCCCCTGCACGATATTAGATAGTTTTAGCAGTTTCTTTCGCATAATACTGATGACGAGCTGTAACCGGCTGTTACCACAATCTAGTCCGTCGCATGTCGGCTTGCTACCATTTTAGCAGCTTCGGAATTACGATATTTCCCAACAGGGGATAAAACTTGATACCGGTACAACCCCGCTCCCCCCCCCCCCCAATCCCCCCACCCGAACGCAAAAAATTTGAAAAAAATCTGTTTTTCAAAAATACATTAATTTTGGAGCGCACATATTTCTGAACAGTATTTCTGAACTCCCATCGTCTCCTTTTATACTGGCGGATGTGCTGGCGTCACCTGAAAGTGACGCTTAGGCAACAATAACCAGACGCTGTTCACAGATTATTACGAAACACATTTTACAAACCATTATTATAGTCCTTTATGGATCTTGCCAGGAAGGCACATCTCGGAAAGGGCTCTAGAGCAGGGGTCTCCGAACTTTTTAGTCTACGGGCCACATTGACTCCTCCACGAAGTCATAAGTGCCAAGATCTACCTAGTGGGATTAAAGCACCCTAGCACTCCATGATCACCGTAATGTAAGGCTAAAGGAAAGGTGAAATCGCAAAAATCTAAGGTTGTGGGAATAGCTGGCACTGAAACGAACAACGATTTTTATTTGATCGCGTAATTTTAATTAGTGGACGTACCTGACCGAAATTCTGGCGTATTTTATTCTGGTGAATTTCACCGACTAAAAAGTATGTCACTGCACGTTCTTCACGAAAGCGTCCTGCAAAGTTAACGAAATCTCAAAATCTATGTTAGCAACACTATTACTGCAAGACGTAACAGAGGTAGAGTATGTCACCGCATTGTTATTTCAAGCGGCGCAACAATAAGTTTAGTTATGTAGTCTTGTAGCGAGTAGCAGAGCCAGAGCATATATTTGATAGTTCTGTTACGTGATTGTGTCTATGTTGCGAGTGTCTCACGAGTTTTTTATTGTTTTATGCGCTGTACTAGTAGGTGAGACGACGAAGTGTGGGACAATTCAAAGTTTGATTTCGAAGAGACAAGGAAAATCTGAAAATCGAAATACGTATAGCATGACTTGAGTATTTTTTCACTGTATTTTTTAGTGGAACTACAGTGTAAGTGTGAGTATTTAATTTAGTAATTAAAGTACCTTAAAAATAAATTCATTGCATTTTGTTTAGGCAGACTACTCCCTAGTTTTATTAGTATTAAACAGCACAATTTTATTTTCAGGTTACAAGCTTTTGTGAAGTTCTCTATAAATATGGAAAAGAAACGAAAGGTTAACAGTGAATGTAGAATTTTTAAAGAGCAGTGGGAATGTCAGTATTTCGTGGTGGAGTCAATCAACAAACCAATGTGTATTATTTGCAATGAAGCAATATCGCTGGCCGCGGTGGTCTAGCGGTTATAGGCGCTCAGTCCGGAACCGCGCGACTGCTACGGTCGCAGGTTCGAATCCTGCCTCGGGCATGGATGTGTGTGATGTCCTTAGGTTAGTTAGGTTTAAGTAGTTCTCAGTTCTAGGGGACTGATGACCACAGATGTTAAGTCCCATAGTGCTCAGAGCCATTTGAACCAATTTTTGAAGCAATATCAGTCTTCAAAGAATACAACATAAAACGTCATTATGAGACTAAGTACTCTCAGAATTACTCCAAGTTTACAGGATGCGAACGATTAGAAATGTATGAGTCTCTGAAACGCCAGCTAAAAAACTAACAGTTGCTGTTTAAGAAAGTAAATGCTGAACAACATGCAGCAACTCGTGCTAGTTTTCGTGCGGCTCATTTAGTAGCGAAACAGTGTAAGCCATTTACCGACCGTGAATTATTTAAGGACTGCATTATTGCAACAGCAGAAGAAATATATCCAGAAAAAGTTAATTTATTTAAAAACATAAGTTTGTCGGCAAACACTCTGGCTCGAAGAATAGATGACATTGCACAAAGTATATCAGCACAACTGCGTGACAAAAATCAACACTTAGACTGGTTCTCTTTGGCCGCGGATGAGTCAACAGATGTATCAGATACTGCTCAAGTACTACTTTTTATTCGAGGGATTGGCAAAAATTATGAAGTGTATGAAGAGCTTGTGGGAGTCGCCAGCAGAACATCCATAGACGCACACTGGAGGATAGCACTATTCTGTGGCGATGCGCACAAGGGACAGATTGTTTATTCTTTGGTTATATACAAATAGTTCTTTTTGTTATTGATTCAATGTCAATATGAGCTTTTCGTTGCAATAAAAAAATAAAATATTATAGCCTAACTACTTCGTGAGTCTTTCTGAAGATTGTAATAAGTAGTACGTGGCTAAAGTCGTGACCCCGTATAAAGAATTTCGTTGTAGACGAACAAATGCAGCCCAGTTCAAAATTTCGTCTACCAGGAGATCGGCGAGTCCGCACGGCACACAGAGTGTTACGGATCGGCGCGACGTTTTGCTAAAGAACATTGAGGAATTACGACGCGACATTGAAGAACAAGAAAACGCTGTGTTGAATTTTTCTGCGCCATCAAGTAACGGCCTTTTGACAGAGAACAATGGCAAGATGAAATTACGCCCACCGCAGTTCATACCTGAAAACCTGAACTGTGGCTTGCATGCTTGATCTGACTTTCCAGCATCATGGCATTGTAAACGAAGAGGACACAGAGGTCAGGCACCAAGCGCCACCTTCCACACCACTGGACCGCGATGACACCACCACAAGAGGAAGTGGTACCGTCACTACCAGCAACAGAAGCTGAAGAAGTTCAACCAATGCCTTCAGTACACACAAGAGCTGGGCTTCGGGTGAAATATAAATATCCCTGCATTCCCGGAGCTCCGTTCTATCGGAGGGGGGCTGTGTGGGGGTCGCCAGCAGAACATCCGTAGATGCACAGTGAAGGATAGCATTATTCTGTGGCGGCGCGCACAAGGAACAGATTGTTTATTCTTTGGTTATAAACAAATAGTTCTTTTGTTATTGATTCAATGTTAATATGAGCTTTTCGTTGCAATAAAAAAATAAAATATTATAGCCTAACTACTTCGTGAGTCTTTCTGAAGATTCTAATAAGTAGTACGTGGCTAAAACCTCCTTGATGTTCACAGTATTCATGGGACGACCACTGGCGAAGTTTTTAAAGGAGTTGAAAATGCAGTTCTGAAAAACAATCTCCAGTGGAAGAAATTAAAATGTATTACAACTGATGGCGGCCAAAACATGTGTGGGAAAAATAAAGGTGATGTTGCTCTCCTTTCTAAGGCTGTAGAAAATGATGGTGGCTCAAAACCATTAGTAATGCACTGTATTATTCACCAACAGTCTTTGTGTGGAAAACATTTAGACATGCCGGAAGTTTTAAAAGCCAGTTATTTCAGTTGTTAATTATATCAGATCCCATGCAGTCAGTCATCGCCAGTTCCGCGAGTTTCTTGAAGATATTGAGGAAACCGACTTGCCATATTATACTGCAGTGCGCAGGCTTAGCTGCGGAGCTGCGGAAAAGTTCTGACCCGTTTTTTTGAACTCCGGACAGTAATTGAAATTTTTTTGAACGAAAGGAATCGCCCTCTGGCTGAGTTACGGAACGGTGAGTGGTTATGGAAGCTAGCATTTTATACAGACTTAACTAAACATATGAATGACCTTAATTTAAAATTGCAAGATGAAAACCTGCTTCTGACTGATTTATACACGCATGTTAAGTCATTTCGACAAAAGATTGCTTTGTTTCAATCTCAGTTGAACAAAGTATGCTTCACGCATTTTAATGCGTGACAAATGCGTGCCAAACATTCAGTCAGCAAACTGAGATTCCGTTTCCTGTAACTTTCGCAATTGAAGCATTGGGTGCTTTAAAAATTAATTTTGAATCACGTTTTTCAGATATCGATGCAAATTCAAACGATATCAAGATATTTCAATATCCCTTTGACGTTGATATAGAAGCGTTACCCGCAGAACTTCAGTTTGAAATTATTGATTTGCAATGTTGCGACTTTTTTGAAGAAAAGACTCAAAGTCAACATTACTGGAATTTTATAAGTGTCTTCAAAATGGTTCATCTGAGGTCATCAGTCCCCTAGAACTTATAAATACTTAAACCTAACTAACATAAGGACATCACACACATCCATGCCCGAGGCAGAATTCGAACCTGCGACCGTAGCGGTCACGCGGTTCCAGACTGAAGCTAAGTGTCTTCCATCCACACACATTCCAAATTTACATAAATTTGCCCATGGTTTTTTTCCGCTTTTAGCACTACTTATTTGTCTGAAAAAACTTTCTCCAAAATGAAACAGGCAAAAAGTATTTACAGATCAAAATTAAGTGATAAGAATTTGAAGTCGCTGATGATTATCTCTACCAGTAAACTTGATCCACAACTGGAGGTAATTATGAAAGGAAAGTTACAGCTACACAAAAGTCACTAATTGTCACTCAGATGTTAAATTTCTTTACGTGAATACTCTAACACTGTGAGTTTTCAAGATATAAATTAATTACAGTTATTTTTATACATCAGTTACAACTAAATTATCCAATATCATTATGTACACCAGGTACTGTATTTTCTTTAAATTGCCTTTATTCGGAAGTTTCTATGTAGCTGCATTTTTATCCTTTTGTATCTCTAATATTATTCTACGTATTTGTATTGTTCTGTAGCTATATTTGTGCCACATGTTACCTTGTTGTGGTGTATGTCTGTTTCTGTATCACTATATGATGTTTCATTTTTACTATTGTTATTGCTGGCTATGTTTAGTCTGGGTACGGATCTATACGGCTTGTCTGTTGTGTATTTCTTTTGTAATACTGTTGAAATATTAATTTTCATGAATCATTGTTTCCCATTTAATGCGTACCGGCGTATCTTAGTGTCACAATAGGAATATAGGCCGTAATGTACGTTACTGGCTGTTGTATCAAATGTTGGAGCCAGCCACAAATGACGGTTGCGTGGTTGTACGGACAGAACGCGCGTAGCAGTTCTGCCTGCTCCCGAAATTCACAGGCGTGGAGAACCGTAGAAAGCGTGTTGGCCAAGAGAACAGACCTCGTGACGCAACAACACACGTCACTTTCACACAGCTAGCGCCGGCAGCCCAATCTCACCGCCTGCAATGTGGAAAAAAAAAAACCGGTCGCCAAGTTCATATGTGATACAATCTGCAGAAAACGAGAACAGAATTTCGGACACTGGTTTTCGCTGTCGTGTTTACAAGTTACGCCGCGATCACAGGGACACCGATAACTTCGACAGCTTCGTCATAGTGCGTTCGATCTCCTCCGGCAGTTTTTGCGGGATGAATGTTCCGGCGAGTGTGTTTTTATAGATGTGTACTGTATTGAGGCTTTTCAGAATAAAGCGATGCCGAACGTATGTGAATGATTGCGAAAAACTTCGCGAGTACCATACATTCTCTCCTCAGTTACTGAAACAATCAGATAGTTTTTATGAAAATATGAGAATCAAGAGATAAACGATTTGGAAAATGATTAAATGATGATGATGTAAGTCCATGTGGAGAGGATGTAGATAATTTTAATGGTAGGAGGACTACTCAGGATGGAACGATAAGGAAATGCGAGAGGGCAACCCAGAGTAGTAATGTCATTTGTCGTTTGATTACGTTGTTTCAAGTAACAACAAATACTATTAAACACAGTAATGATCAGGCTCCCTCTCAACAAATAATAACCAACGGCCAAATGTGTCAAAATGTATAACAGAGATACACACATCAAAAACAGTTTTGCATCACCCCAGTTCCCAGAACTCCTGAAGATAGACGTTGGCTATGGATATTGTATCACACACACTGACTGTTCAGAGATGTCACTAAACCCGCCCAAAAATAAACAACCATGCATGAGCAGCGCCTATTAGACGGAGGGGGTCTGACTGCCGATCAGATCCAGTCATTCCACCAGGAAGGTGGTACATGGTTCGTGTTGTCTATACTTCAACCATGCCTAGACGGTCAATACCGTCGATCGCGTCCGCATTGTTACTTGGTGCCAGGAAGGGCTCTCAACAAGGGAAGTGCACAGGCGTCTCGGAGTGAACCAAAGCTTTGTTATTCGGACATGGAGGAGTTACAGAGAGACAGGAACTGTCGATGACATGCCTCGCTCAGGCTGCCCAAGGGCTACTACTGCAGTGGAAGACAGCTACCTACGGATTATGGCTCGGAGGAACCCTGACAGCAACGCCATCATTTTGAATAATGCTTTTCGTGCAGCCAGAGGACCTCGTGTTACGACTCAAACTGTGCAAATTAGGCTGCTTGATACGCAACTTCACTCCCGACGTCCACGGCGACTTCCATCTTTGCAACAGCGCGGGACAGATGGGCCCAACAACATGCCGAATGGATCGCTCAGGATTGGCATCTCGTTCTCTTCGCCGATAAGTGTCGCATATGCCTTCAACCAGACAATCGTAGGAGACGTGTCTGGAGGCAACCTGGTCAGGCTGAACGCCTGTGAGTGCAGGAAGGTGGAGGTTCACTGCTGTTTTGGGGTGGCGTTATGTGAGGCCGACGTACGCCGCTGGTGATCATGGAAGGCGCCATAACGGCTGTACGATACGTGAATGCCATCCTCCGACCGATAGTGCAACCATATCGGCAGCATATTGGCGAGGCATTCGTCTTCATGGACGACAATTCGCACCTCCATCGTGCACATCTTGTGAATGACTTCCTTCAAGATAACGACATCGCTCTACTAGAGTAGCCAGCATGTTATCCAGACATGAACCCTATCGATCATGCCTGGGATAGATTGAAAAGAGCTGTTTATGGACGACGTGACCCACCAACCACTATGAGGGATCTACGCCGTCTCGCCGTTGAGGAGTGGCACACTCTGGATCAACGGTGCCTTGATGAACTTGTGCATAGTATGCCACGACGAATACAGGCATGCATCAATGCAAGAGGACGTGCTACTGGGTATTAGAGGTACCTGTGTGTACAGCAGTCTGGACCACCACCACTGAAGGTCTCGCTGTATGGTGGTAAGCATGGAATGTGTGGTTTTCATGAGCAATAAAAAGAGCGGAAATTATGTCTATGTTGATCTCTATTACAATTTTCTGACAGGTTTCGGAACTCTCGGAACCGAGGAGGCGCAAAACTTTTTTTGATGTGTGTATATACACAAAAGAACAGTAGCATTCACGTTAAGAAATTGATAAAAATGAGGCCTTGTGGCCTTACATCCAGTCTGCCCTCTACCAAGCTATGTTGCTAATCGCAGAAACTTCTACAGTTTGTAGTACAAACAGTTATTTCATAAAAGGTAAAAAGTTACTTCATAGTGACATTAACATGTCCTTATACCAAGAAAAGATGCGAATATACCGTGAAAGCAGAATATTGTCCCCGCCCCTGTTTTGATAAAAAAAATTAAATAAATAACACTTAAGTGCCTCTAGAAGATGTAAGGTGAAAGCATTACACTGGAAACTCAGGGTAAAGTCAGTTAAAAGAAACACCAAATAAACTATGTATCCCTAACGGTTCAGAGACAGCTGGTACAGTACAGTTACTTAAACCTAAAACTCTTATAAGCAACATGTTGAAGGGAAACAGTACAATTCTGAATAGGCATACAGGGCGTAAAATACACAAGAGAACTGAAGTTGCTCGTTCCAACAGACGGCCTGAATTACTGTGTTTAGGCCAGTTCCCTGCACCACAGCAGAAGTTAACAAACAACAAGACATAACATCAGCAGGTTCCCGAGCCCGTAATGCGTAGAGAAGTTGGATGCAAGCTTGCTGAAGTTAGTACTGTTAACAAAAGGTACTAAGTAAGTGAGGGCCAAGGTCAGTTTAACAATTATACATGAACACCTTACGAGAACACATCGAAGAGCAGCAACTTCTCTTTAACTCCCGTAACAAAAATCTCGATTCAAGAAAAGGGAACATGAGCATTAAAGGCAACCTCTAGTTTTAATCAACTGGCTAGTCACAGTTATAATCAGAGGCTCAGCGACAAATACAGGCGATAACTGTCAGGCCACCAAGCCGTTTGTTGGCATATATTACAATAAGGCAAGAAGAAATGAGCTTACCTCTACAGAATTGGAACCATACAGACTCTCACGAACATTATTAGCTGCTTACACAACACTTTAAGCAAGGAAATCTATAACACAATTTGCACACACGTTAGACATACAATGTTTAAATTCACTCGCCCACAAATAAAAAAAATAAAAAGGTAACCGCTAAAATAACCAGCTGCAGAAAATACACCTAGCAAATTTAATTGACTTTAGACTCAGGTGCTCATGTGGCTAATTAAATATTTCAGTTCAATCAGAATTTCACGTAGCCATCCATAAGAAAACTCAGACCCAGTTACGACACAAAATTGTTTAAAGAATACTAAAGGACTGAAGTTCAATTAACAACACTATTATTAAGAAAGGGTGGCCACCAACATTTAAATAAACAGGGCAACCCTCAGAGTAATTACCAATGCAATAAAAGGATAAATAACATTAATTAAAAAACTTTCTTCGGCCATTGTAACTGGACCAAATTACATACAACGCAGAAAACCACCCTTAGAGAGGCATTGAACGGAACAAATACACAATTAATTAAAAAATACCAATAAATAATAAAAGGGGCTCAGTCAGTAATCACATTAAATTCAGCCCTTCAGGAAGCCAACAAGACCAGGCAAAGCCAGAAGCTCTCGTAGCACGAGCACTGTGCATGAAAGGGCAAAAGGCGAAAGCAACTTGAATATAGTCAAGACAACATTAAATATCCAGTCGCACACAGCACTGAATCGCCTGAATCACAAAGCAAGGGACGTCAAGGTGCTTGGAATTCTCACAACCGGATGGCGCGGCGTCTCCCCAAATTGCAGCAGGCGAGAAACGCTAAGGGCGTGACCAAAACAAGCACCCGAGAAATATGGCTACCGCTAGTGGTCCAGGCAGCTGGTCGACCTGGTGCGCTGTACCCAGCTGTTCTCTTGCCCTCGTCGTACCGGCTCCCTCCGCGTTCCGCCGCTTCCTCGATGCACTGCAGAGATGTTGTTGCTTCACAAGGAGAATCGATACACAAAGAGAAATGTGGCGCCATAGACGCAAACGACTACGGAAGGCAGGGAAGAATCCATAAGGAGCCGTTGTCAGGGCTCAATTAAATGATGATGTTCTATGCCCATGTGGAGAGAATGTAGATAATTATAGTGGTAAAAGGTTGCTTAACTTCTGTAAGGTTCAGATGTCTACTGTTGTGAATGATCAATTCTAGCACAAAGAAATTCATAAATACACTTGGACTTATCCGTCAAGGAACCTAAAATCAATTATAATGTAAAAGAGGAAAGACAGTGGATGATAAAGGTACAATAAATAAGGGTAAAGAAACAACGTGTTTGCCTCAGATCATTACATAGTCACTTCAAAAATTGCTGTTCCGTTTAAGACCAAGCTAAAACAAGAGAAGGAGAAATGTGTTGGAAATATACCAACAGAGGATCCAAAATGTAGGATATATTAACCACAAGCAGAAAGTGTGAAAAGTTTGTATCAGCAAAGATTAAATATAAGACTGGATGCTGTGGAGGAGGACCAGAGTCCCAATGAACTGTACGGTTTCCTGAAACAGTCGATTAAGGAAGCAGCGGTGGAGGCTTTAGGAAGGGAAAAGGAAAGAAGCGTAAGAACTGAATGGACGACCAGGGGATTGTTGGAAGTGGATGAGGGAAAGAAGGAAATTTGTCACATACGGTTAAGCTCTGGGAATGAAGGAGATTGGAATAATTACAAGGTATTCAAAATGACGGCTAAGAAATTAACAGTAAAGTGTAAGGAAAAGGCATAGGAAAAACTTTGTGGGGAAATAGGGTGTTTCCTTAGATATAGGAGATCGGCGGAGGCATGGAGAATGATAAGGAAGATGATAATGGCTAGCTATTCCGCACCCACAATACAACCTTTATCTACTGGACAGTGGAAAAAGCTCTTTGAAGAACTTATGGTAACAAAAGGAAGGAATTGTGAAAATATGGGCCCCCTCAAATTGTGCAAGTTACATGTAAATTGTTTAGTTATATTGTGGGCGGGAGAGCAAATACAAAATGGAAACCAGAAGTACCCAAGCAGTTTTAGGGGAGACAGTGTTACAGTATCTATCAGCAAACATTTTAGTGCTATACTGAAAAACAGGCTGGAGAATGAGACTGAAGGGAAGATGAGAGAGAACCTGGCAAATCTCACGGTTGGACGAACTTATATGGATCATATTTGTAGCTTTAAACAAATAAGTGAGAAACCGCATTCGAAGGGTCATGAGGCAACTTAGTATTAGCGGATTTAGAAAAGCGTATGATTCTATACTCATTAACGCGTTTAGGGAAGCGATGGAGTGTATAAGTATAGAAGCACAACAAATATTCCTAATTTGGAGAATACATCAGCAATTGTATGCAGTAGTTAAACTAATGTGAAAACTGAGTGGTCCAGTCCGAACATAGAAAGGACTTAGAAAGGCCAGCAGTATGTCGCCGACCCTGCTTAAAATTTATATGTAGTGTAGGTTGGAACGATGGAATCAATCGTAAGGAGGTACAAGAATCCCTTTCCAACATGGTAATATCTACTCACTATTATTTGCCGATGATCCGGTACTAATAGCAAATAGTAGGTATGGTGGAAGTCACACTTATGATGAACAATTTAATGTAAGCATTTGAATGAGGCTGGCTTAGAATAAATATGAACAATACAGAATATCCAGTAGGGAGAGGAGACAGAAGGGATGTAATACTGCGGCAAGGAACTGTTACAGTAGTGAAGTAGTTTCAATATTTAGGATCGATTATCCATACCTCAGGAAGCTGTGAAGCAGATGTGGAAGGCAGGATCCAGAAGGCAAGACGGTTATGTGGAGCGGGGCAATATCAAAGCAAACAAAGAAGACGATTGTGCAAACAGTAGTTGAAAGCGTACTATCGTACGGTGCAGAAGAATGGACCGTGAGGGAGTGGCAGAGAAGCAGAGTAGAGGCAGTAGAGATGGATGGAATAAGGAGGGCAGCCAGGATATCCAGAACAGGAGGGTAAATTAGGTAATTATGGAAATGGTGGATATTGAACAACCAGCGGTGCAAACAAAAGAAGAAAGAGCTCTTGAGTGGTGTAACCATGTACGACGAATGCAGCTTGGACGATGGTCAAAAGCAGTCCTGAAATGGTCGCCGCCGGGAAGGAGTAAGTGCGGAAGGACCAGAACAAAGCGGTGAGGAGGAAAATTTGTAACGATGAAAAAGATTGGTCTGAAAGAGAAAAACTTCCATGTTCATGAATGCTGGCGAATAGTAATACGGGGCAACTGATGAAGAGTGAAGAAGCGCTTGAAAGTAAAAATAAAAGGCAAACATTCTATTGTATGCTCCAAATTTTTCGTGCACCTCAGTGGAAGAGAGACTAGTCGTAACCATACGGTAACTTTTTTATTAATTCTGTTTAGTATCTTATTTCAAAAATTGAGGTTGCTCTACGTTTCTACTAGAGTGTCACACAGTATAACATCTCGCACTGAGCCTTGTGACGTAATATAATGTGCAAGATAATTTATTTTTCCGAATTTGCTCGTAAACAACTGTATTCCTCTAGTGATGCCATCAGTTGATGGTATGATAATAATTTCAATTTACCTAAACTTATATTCATATTTAATAAAGAACCATTGTTGCATATTTGAAATGACAATGGTATGAAAGCAATTTTGTTATAAAAATATCGAATTACATTTTACAAATGATCTCACAATGTAGAAAAAGGTATTACTCATTCGGCCAAATCAAAGAAACGTGTTACATCGTTGTGATATTTCTCATCCTTACTCATAAGTTTCTCAAAATCCATGTTTTGCATGTAGGGGCGTTGCCCGATTCGACAGAAGAAAATAAACTGGTTTGAATTCCGCCTTTCGTCGTTTGAAATTTGTACTTTCCGTCGCTGAGATCGGTTACAATGAGACCATGAACGTACTGGCGTGCTAATTTGAAAAGATCGGCCGTCCTCGGCTGACGTCTGTCGTCGGCGGAATACCAAGATGTCAGTGCCATTACGACCGCAACCTTAGGAATGAGTCTATTTTTTTAGCCCAGTCGCATACCAGTTTATTTAGCATTTTTTGTCGTACACCAACGGTATCTATGAATCAACTGTTCAGAATTTGCCGACATGATGAAACTAGATTATCAACACTTTCGTAAAATTTTTAATATAGAGAGATAATTATTTCCTTACGAACGTCACTGACCCTCTTACGGGAGGGGAGGGTGGGAGGGGGGGCGAGGTAGGAGAGGAGGAGGATGGGAGGATTGTTCAAGGAAACATGTTTGAAAATTTCTTTAACGACAATTACTGCGTGCGACGCTATTTTATGACACTCACGATGAGATTACGCGTACTGTGGAAAAGATACGAAGCGCCAACTTCTCGAAGATTCCAACGTTCTGAAAGCCTCAAACGAAAACTTCTTTGTGAAATGGGGTGCATCCTGAATGATTTACACAGAATTAGCGAGTGTTTTGTCACCAGCCATTGACTGTGTGGAAAATCCTTTACTCACTAAAAGCGAGACTGGGAGTAAAATTTTGCAAATGAACCAGCTAGCTAGAACTTAGTCTCATTTTGCTAATTCACTAAGTATCGCAGCATTCATTTATCTCTACCCATCTTACAAGGAAAAAATATGCGAAACTCTTCACGGATGAACGGTTGGATGCCAGAGTCCAGTTGTCTGTTCGACATTGACATCAGGCGGTTCACCGGTGAGCTATTTTGCTATAAATTACACCAGGAAAAGTTGCAGAATCACACAAAAAATGAGCTTCTCGTCAATCAAATACAGAAAATAGGTGGTCAGTCCACTTTTACTATTTCCCCGTCACTCCATATAAAATCATTTCGTCCACATCCGCAAACATTTTAAAAAGGAAACAACAATCTAATAACCAAGTCACGAGTCAAACGCGGTATGGTGTTTACATGAAGCGAAAATCAGTTTTGTATAGTGGTCGGGGAGAGAGGCAATGTGAACGGTTCAGATTTGACGAAATTATGCTAATGGACGTTTAGCCGCTCCAGAAATTGTTAAGTACAGATTTCTTTAAAGTCAGTATCGCCATTAGACTGTTTTTTATTTGCAGTGTTACATTTACACAATCATGATTTCGGCTTCAAAGTGCCATTATCTAGTGTTTTTTACAAATGTTATACAGTGGCTAAGATGACTCAGTGATAAAACAAAGCAGTAGGCTTTACCAGATATATTGACCCTTAGACAATGTGTCATAGTGTATTTTAAATACGACAGTATGCCACCTTAGGCACTGTATATCATTTGTAAAAAAACACTTGATAATGGCACTTTGAAACCGAAATCATGATCGTGTAAATGTAACACTGCAAATAAAAAACCGTCTAATGGCGGTACTGACTTTAAAGTAATATATTTGACTGTGGCCACACATTATGAAAAAAATTATGTTAAGTACAGAAACACACGTAGGTATGGATGCGCGCGGGTTAAGAAGCGTTGTGGGAGTTCTGGAACAGTGGTTGAAGATCAATTCCTTTGAGCTTTGGTGTACGGCTTCATATTCACCTCGTCTCCCCATCGTTGTACAACAATGTCGGCGTCGCTGCTTCGACTATTCCCTGTGTTCACTTTTTCTCCGAAAAGATCTAAAAATGTAAGCCCGAGTCGCATCGGGACGTAGCGATTAGGACGTAGCTCGGTAGGAGAATGAAAACTTGTAACTTCTGCATATTATAACTTTTAATTAACGCAATATTCCGAGAGTTCAAGTACGTACGTCTTTATTGCAACAGCTCAGCAGACCGACAGGCACCGCGGTCAGTGAAAAAACAATTGAGGTACATAAAAAATTGATAGTATAGCTCTCAATTTTCTGTCAGCTTACTCAGAAACATTCATATGTCCCTACGATATCTTTGCCACATTTGCCACTGGTTCATTTGCATCTACAGAAATAAATGCACAAATTCCTTCCTCCGAGGTATCTAAATCTGTAGCTTCAGCCATTGCAACTTTAGCACTCAAACGTCACCTTTATCTCGCTTTAACAATACATCATCTTCACAGACAGCTTCATCTACTTCCTCCGATACAAAAATCATATACATTACTTTCACCTACATTACTATAATTGTTGCTACCGTCTAGTGCCTCATTAGAATTCGTCATACATTCCATCTCTACCACACTGAGATCCACCTCTGCCTCCCTTTTGATCACAGAATTTTTCAACAAACGTACATTCATTTCATCATTCAGTTCCCTTTCAAAAAATAAATTTTTCAGCCCCATATCATCGTTATCGAACCTCTCAACCCAACCCATTTTACCATATCTATTGCGGCCTCTTTATTGTTGTACTGCTTAAAATTATTCCTCATTTTATTCTTATTCTTTATAATCACCATTTCCAACATTTGCGGCTTGTTTGCCGAATTTTCTACACCCATAGAATTTTTAAAGTAACCTGACCTTTTCAACGCCGGTTTACATCGCCACCTCCGGGCCTAAGATAGGGCGACTTAATTCCCCGACCCCGTATTCTGATGTTGCATTTCGTAAGTCTCCTGCCCCTCAAATCTTCGTTCCCTGTTTTGATTTGTGTTACGAAAGCTCCAGTTTCCATTTCTCGTTTGAAAATTATTACACTACTGGCCATTAAAATTGCTACACCAAGAAGAAACGCAGATGATACACGGGTATTCACTGGACAAATATATTATACTAGAATTGAGACGTGATTACATTTTCACGGGAGTTTGTGTGTATAGATCCTGAGAAATCAGTACCCTGATAACCACCTCTGGCCGTAATAACGGCCTTGATACGCCTGGGCATTGAGTCAAACAGAGCTTGGATGGCGTGCACAGGTACAGCTGCCCATGCAGCTTCAACACGATACCACACTTCATCAAGAGTAGTGACTGGCATATTGTGACGAGCCAGTTGCTCGGCCACCATTGACCAGGAGTTTTCAGTTGGTGAGAGATCTGGAGAATGTGCTGGCCAGTGCAGCAGTCGAACATTTTCTGTATCCAGAAAGGCCCGTACAGAACCTGCAACATGGTTCGTGCATTATCCTGCTGAAATGTAGGGTTTCGCAGGGATCGAATGAAGGGTAGGGCCACGGGTCGTAGCACATCTGAAATGTAACGTGCACTGTTCGAAGTGCCGTCAATGCGAACAAGAGGTGACCGAGACGTGTAACCAATGGCACCCCAAGCCATCACGTCGGGTGATACGCCAGTATGGCGATGACGAATACACGCTTCCAATGTGCGTTCACTGCGATGTCGCCAAACACGGATGCGACCATCATGATGTTGGATTCATCTGAAAAAATGATGTTTTGCCATTCGTGTTCCCAGGTTCGTCGTTAAGTACACCGTCGCAGGCGCTCTTGTCTGTGATGCAGCGTCAAGGGTATCCGCAGCCATGGTCTCCGAGCTGATAATCCATGCTGCTGCAAACGTCGTCTAACTGTTCGTGCAGATGATTGTTGTCTTGCAAACGTCCCCATCAGTTTACTCAGGGATCGAGACGTGGCTGCACGATCCGTTACAGCCATGTGGATAAGATGCCTGTCATCTCGACTGCTAGTGATACGAGTCCGTTGGGATCCAGCACGGCGTTCCGTATTACCCTCCTGAACACACCGATTCCATATTCTGCTTACAGTCATTGGATCTCGACCAACGCGAACAGCAATGTCGCGATACGATAAACCGCAATCGCGATAGGCTACAATCCGACCTTTATCAAAGTCGGAAACGTGATGGTAAGCATTTCTCCTTCTTACACGAGGCATCACAACAACGTTTCACCAGGCACCGCCGGTCAACTGCTGTTTGTGTATGGGAAATCGGTTGGAAGCTTTCCTCATGTCAGCACGTTGTAGGTGTCGCCATTGGCGCCAACCTTGTGTGAATGCTCTGAAAAGCTAATCATTTGCATATCACAGCATCTTCTTCCTGGCCGTTAAATTTCGCGTCTGTAGCACGTCGTCTTCGAGGTGTAGCAATTTTAGTGGCCAGTAGTGTATTACGGAGGTAATTATTTCTGTTATGATCATTACAACTATTGCGGATATTATGTTTGTTCCCGTCCTGGTATTCATTTCACTTTCTACTGTTCCAATTATGTGACTCGAATTTCAACGCCTGTACAAATTTAATAAAATCTAATCACTCGTCAGTGAAATTTGTCCGACTGTGGACAAGATCCCATTGTAAAAATTCCAGTAGCTGTCTCTTGAGCGTCGTAATCTCTGTCAACACTCCCAGCGGACGATTTATATGCGTTAACTTTGATGGTTCACACACATAAACTATTGCTCTCAAGACGTCTTTTCGCGAATTTAGCTTTTGCCTCTTCTTACATTTCTAATACAAAACCATCTCTACATACAGCAGCCAAATCAACAGGATGGCACTTTCTATCGTCTGCAAAACATTTCGTTGCTCCTAAATTACCCTATGGGACACCCATCACTGTAGTAGACTGAATCGGTGGTAAAGAATTTAATTCGGCCTTCATATCCTTAAACTGCTGTTCCTGCTATACAGCTTCTTTATCTGATACAGCTTCAAAATGTTCTCTGTTATTAAGCATCTCTTTCTCACATTCTACTGCTCTTTGTGATAAATTGTTAACCGATTTATTGACCACTTCCTCAAGTGCACTTTGCCTCAGCATACAATTATTAGCATCATCACCCAGCTCGTGTTCTATCTTTTCCAGCTTTTCCCCGAAACGTTTTTCTACTTCATCGACTCTGGTGTTTATAAAGCCAACCTCCTCTAAAATCTCGCCCATATCTGTCCTTATAACTCCTAACTTTGTATCAATAACCCCTTCAATATCTGATTTAATTTTTTTCACTTCAGCTTTTAGATTTTCAACATTTCGATTGAGATGAGAATTCCTCTGTTCCATCTTTCTACTCAATGCCCCTATACTAGATAGTATTCCTAGCAAAATTTGCATTAATTGTGACAATGTATTGCCTAAAGCTTACTTCTCCTCTTTTGTTTTGGACTATCTGCCTCACTAATATCATCCCTATCAACACCACCACCTGTAAAGTGTCAAACAAATAATACACCTTACATTGAATTCCTGAAACCATTCCGGATAACTAGAGATGTCACACGACATAGTTGCGTCAAACTGAACGAATGTTATTAAAATGCTGATGTAATAAATAAGCCAGCATTTTGTTAATATGCACCACTAACAGTCACACTATGAATTGCACGCAAGTAATTTCCCCAACCCGAGCTATAAGACGCAATTCTAAGGGAAAGAGAATTTTACAGCGGCAATGTCTGTCCCATGTAGACCAACATAGTTCGCCAAGGGGCATCTAGCGGACACAATGAGATTCCCACCGCCACTTCGTAGGCAGTCGGCCAAAGCCGCCCCTTTCCCTGCTTTTAACGACGACCCTTCGGAAAACCTTTCCACGGGAACACGGTGGGATATGCGAGATAGGACGCCCGGAGATAAAACTTCCGGAATAACCCAACACAAAACATAGTTGACTCATTGCAACCACCTGCATTAAAAACTCACGAGAAAGAAAAAGCTGTTTATCTCAGTATTATACAGCAAAAGTTTAATTCTACCTATGAAAGAAACGACACCTGTAATAGGCCGCAAAAACTCTAGTGGGTGCAGCTATAACAAAGTACAAAAGCTCTGATTGGCCAGATAGAAAACGCGTGGCCACCATAGGCATATTGTGGACAGAGTAATTGGCTCTTCTCTTGCAGAAATTGTCGGGCGTTTGTGTAAGGCGATTCGTATCACACTGAGACGATTGCGAGAGTCTTTATGTGAACACTTTTAACAGGTTCATCTTAACTCGTAAGGAGTTAACCTGCAAAGTCTCCTAGTATGGAGAATAGCACCGAGCACTGACAGCGCTTGCGAGCGATTTGAGGACAATGACGTACGCGCTATTCCAGCCAAATAGCGTGTACCATGTCAGTTAAATTAGCTACGGAATAACTCGGAGTCTCGGCTTCACCGAAGGCGTAGGAATTGTATCCGACTGGTGTTCAACAGTCGAGAGAGATTTAGAAGAGATTCTTAGGTTCACACTTCGCGCTGACAGCCGCCACTGCCGCCGCCGACGCAAGGTAAACACAAGCGCGCCCACGCCACGCCAGCAATTGATATTCAATTGACACTCAGAACTGCAGTCGTCTCAGTCTCTCCTTTTTTTTCTTTTTTTTTTGCATTGAGCCATGACCTGTAGTTAAACATATTCACGATTGCCGGGCCTAAACGCGAAACGTGAGATGTCTGATCTAAGGATTGATCAGCCACTGTAGAGTTATGAATTGTTTTAATTGTGTACTTCTTTTTGATTCCTCTTTACCGACCGCATTCAATTTTGGGTATTTTCATTGTGCATTTTAGCGTAAATAATATCTCTGGTCCTAACTCTATTTAATTGTATTTTTATCGAACCCCAGACATGATCATCAACCATGTTACCTTTAAAGAACCTTGTAATAGTTAGGAATTTCGCTTCACAGTTGTGAACACCCAGTATCAATATTGTACCATCCTGTAGGCAATTTTGCTAACATTGCTACGACATGAAGTCATATTTAGAGTAAAAATAATCCTTAATAACGAAGATCTAAGATTTTCATTTTTCGCTAACATACAGTTACGCCTAAACCTGTACACTAATTTCTGTTAGCGATAACGTTGCCTTTACAGGGAGTGTAGTGGAACCGACATTGAGATCATAGTCGGATTACATCGCTATCCATACTGCTGCACTCATCTGAGCTCTGCATGAGTGAGATGGTGTCTTCCTACCTTGCAGGTCATAGTTTCAACACCAAATTCCTAAAACACTCACAGAGCGTCCTTGCGCAACTGTGGTAGGAGGATAGATCAGAAGCACTGACACATGGGTTAGACACTTTCAGATTTTGGACTAACTGTGACACTAATATTATCTGAACTACACATGCTGGGAAGCTACATCACTGACAGTAACTCCGTGGGTTCACACGTATTAACACTATCGGCGCAAGTACTCGACTTGTTCGTCATTCTGGGTGCTTCTGCTGTAGTTATGATGCCGTAATTGTTGATACTGATGAACTCGAATTCCCCGCCGTTTCCCTCACTACTGTGGCCGCCACAGCCGCTACGCTGCCGCTGAGGTCTCTGCTGTTACTGGCCGCTGCAGACTCGAACTCAGCTCGCCTCTGCTTAGCCTTCTTCTTCTTTCTTGAAATTCCACGGCGAACATCCCGATAGCAAGTTTTTGCTACCGATTCTCACATACACGACAACTGCAAAATTTTATGCTCAAAGCCACCACGCATACTGCCTATCAAACAATAGATAATGGACCTGAATAACAGAATATTGTAACGTATTAGAATTAAAACTTCAATTCTAAAGGGATTAGACTCATACCCCTGATGAACCCCAAACTGCGACTGTTCCTAAAGGTTACTGATAGGGAAGTGCCTCTTCTAGACATCATTCCTTACAAATAAATCAGTTGCGTCTTTACCTGTGGTTACTCGTACTGTAGTTACTTCTACATCTACATCTGCGTTATTACTCTGCTAATCACAATAAAGGGCCTGGCAGAGGGTTCAATGAACCACATTCAAGTTGTCTCTCTACCGTTCCACTCTCGAATGGCGCGCGGCAAAAACGAGCACTTAAATTTTTCTGTGCGAGCCCTGATTTCTCTTATCGTGATGATCATTTCTCCCTATGTAGGTGGGTGCCAAAAGAATGTTATCGCAATCGGAGGAGAAAACTGGTGATTGAAATTTTATGAGAAGATCCCGTCGCAACGAAAAACGCCTTTGTTTTAATGATTGCCACTCCAGTTCACGTATCATATCTGTGACATTATCTCCCCTGTTTCGCCATAATACAGAACGAACTGCCCTTCTTTGTACTTTCTCGATGTCATCCGTCAGTCCCACCTGGTGCGGATCCCACACCGCGCAGCAATAGTCCAGAATAGGGCGGACAAGCGTGGTTTAAGCAGTCTCTTTAGTGGACCTGTTGCACCTTCTAAGTGTTCTGCCGATGAATCGCAGTCTTTGGTCTGCTCTACCCACAACATTATCTATGTGATCGTTACAGTTCGGATTATTTGTAATTGTAATGCCTAAGTATTTAGTTGAATTTACAGCCTTCAAGTTTGTGTGACTTATCGCGTAATCGAAATTTAGCGGATTGCTTTTAGTACTCATGTGAATAACTTAACACTTTTCTTTATTCAGGGTCAATTGTTACTTTTCGCACCATACAGACATCTTATCTAAATCATTTTGTAAATTGTTTTCGTCATCTGGTGACTTTACAATACGGTAAATGACAGCATCATCTGCAAACAATCTAAGACGACTACTCAGATTGTCTCCTATGTCGTTAATATAGATCAGGAACGATAGAGGGCCTATAACACTTTCTTGACGAACGCCGGATATTAATTCTGTTTTACTCGATGACTTTCCGTCTATTACCACGAACTGTGACCTTTCTGACAGTAAGTCACGAATCCAGTCGCACAACAGGCGATACTCCGTAGGCACGCAGTTTGGTTAGAAGAAGCTTGCCGGCCGCGGTGGTCTAGCGGTTCTAGGCGCTCAGTCCGGAGCCGCGCGACTGCTACGGTCGCAGTTTCGAATCCTGCCTCGGGCATGGGTGTGTGTGATGTCCTTAGGTTAGTTAGGTTTAAGTAGTTCTAAGTTCTAGGGGACTGATGACCATAGATGTTAAGTCCCATAGTGCTCAGAGCCATTTGAACCATTTGAACCATTTAGAAGAAGCTTGTGAGGAGCGGCGCCGAATGCCTTCTGGAAATCTAAAAATATGGAATCAATTTGACATGCCCTGCCGATAGGACTCATTACTTCATGAGTATAAAGAGCTAGTTGTCTTTCGCAAGAACGATATTTTCTAAAAATCCGTGCTGACTACGTGTCAATAAATCGTTTCCTTCGCGGTACTTCATGATGTTCTAATACAGTATATGTTCCAAAACACTACTGCAAATCGACTTTAGTGACATGGGCCTGTAATTCAGTGGATTACTCCTACTTAACTTTCTGTGTATTGGTGTGACGTGAGCAATTTTCCAGCCTTTAGGTACGGATCTTTCTGTGAGCGAGCGATTGTATATAATTGCTAAATGTGGAGCTATTGTATCAGCATACTCTGAGAGAAACCTGACCGATACACAATCTGGACCGGAGGCCTTGGCTTCATTAAGTGATTTAAGCTGCTTTGTTACACCGAGGATATCTACTTCTATATTTCTCATCTTGCTGTTGTTCTTGACTGTAATTCAGGAATATTTACTTCGTCTTCTTTGGTGAAGGAGTTTCGGAAAACGGTGTTTAATAATTCTGCTTTAGTGGCACTGTCATCAGTGACTTCCCCGTTGTTATCCCGGAGTGAAGGTATTGTTTGCGTTTTGCCACTGTTGTGCTTTATGCATGACCAGAATCTCTTTGAGTTTTCTGCCAGATTTCGAGACAGAATTTCATTGTGGAATTTATGAAAAGCATCTCGGATTGAAGTGCGCGCTATATTTAGAACTTCTGCAAACATTTGCCAGTCTTGGGGATTTTGCGATCTTTTAAATTTGGCATGCTTTTTTCGCTGCTTCTGCAAAAGCGATCTTACTCGTTTTGTGTACCATGGGGGTCAGTACCATCACTTACTAATTTATGTGGTATATATCTCTCAATTGCTGTTGATACTATCTCTTTGAAATCATTCCACAACTATTCTATGCTTACATGATCAGATCGAAAGGAGTGAAGATTGTCCCTTAAAAAGGCGTTAAGAGAATTTTCATCAGCTTTTTTCAAAAAATAGATATACTTTGCGTTCCTTTTTGATGATTGTAGGTGTTACGATATAATCCTTGTATTCGTCACAATACTCATTATCTGTCCAGGATTATTTGTTGCTAAGAGGTCAAGTATGCTGTAGCAACCAATTGCGCTTCGAGTGGGCTCATGAACTAATTGTTCAAAATAATTTTTTGAGAAACCATTCAGTACAATTTCGGATGACGTTTTATGCCTGCCTCAGGCTTTAAACGTATAATTTTTCCAGCATATCGAGGATAGATTGAAGTCACCACCGACTATAACTGTATGAGTGGGGTACCTATTTGAAATGAGACTCTGGTTTTCTTTAAACTATTCAGCAACTATATCTGCTGACCCAGGGGGTCGGTAAATTGATCCAATTAATAGTTTAGTCCGATTGTCAGGTATAACCTCTACACATACTATTTCGCAGGAACTGTCTACTTCAATTTTACTACAAGGCAAACTACTTCCGACAGCAGCAATAAATACTCCACCACCAACTGTATTTAATCTATCCTTTCTGAACACTGTTAGATTGTTTGAAAAAATTTCGGCTGAACCTATTTCCCGCTTTTACCAGTTTTCTGTACCTATAATTACTTGAGCTTCAGTGCTTTCAATTAGGGCTTGGAGCTCTGGTTCTTTCCCAACACAGCTATGACAATTTACAACTACAATACCGATCGCTTCTACAACTACCTTACTGTGTTTTACCTGCCCTCTTTGAGACGGACGCCCTGTCTGTGGTTCCCTGAGACCCTCTAATCTAAAAAAACCGTCCAGTCCCTTCCACCCAGCCCCCACTACCCGTGTAGCCGCCTCCTGTGTGTAGTGGGCTCCTGACCTATTAAGCGGAAGCCGGAAACCCACCACCCGATGGCGTAAGTCAAGGAATCTGCAGCCTACACGGTCACAGAACCGCCTGAGCCTCTGATTCAGACCCTCCACTCGGCTCTGCACCAAAGGACCACAGTCGGTTCTATCGACGATGCTGCAGATGGTGAGCTCCGCCCTAATCTCGGAATCAAGATTGGCAGTCTTTACCTTTTCCTCTAGCCGCCCGAAACCAGAGAGAATCTCCTCCGATCCAAAGCGACACACGTCATTGGTACCAACATGCGTCACCACCTACAGTTGGCTGCACCGTGTACTCTCACGGCATCTGGAAGCACGCTTTCCACATCTGGAATGACTCCCTCCGGTATGCACATATTGAACACTAACTTCCTTCCCCTCCTTTGCAGTCATGTTCCTAAGGAGCCCCATTATGTGCCTAACGCTGGAGCTCTCAACTAACAGCACATCCACCCTCTGTGAGCGCCCAGACCTTGCGGGCCGAGAAGTTTCCTCTGGAACAGGGTGGACGACTGCATTCGGCTTAGGGACATCGTCAGCGACAGGTATCGCCCGAAATCTGTTCGTCAAACGAACTGGGGAGGCCCTACGATCAGCTCCTCAGATAGTTTTTCGCTGCCTGCCAGACTTTGGAATGATCTCCCACTCAACGACGGGTGAGGGATCAACCTCAGTGCCTGGTACCTGGGGCGGCCACAGCAGTGGACCGATCAATAGACATGTGGGACGAGCTCGACGTTTCTCAAATCCCCGCGTCCGACCCCCCCCCCCCCCCCCCATAGTGATGCCCCTTGACAGCAGCCTCAAGCTGTGTGACAGAAGCCAATGCAGCCTGGAGCTGTGAGCAAAGTGTCGCCAACTCAGCTCACATCTGTACACAGCAATCACAGTTCCTACCCACTTCTGCAGTCGCTCCTGTTTGAAGCTCGTAAAAATATGTAACAAACGAACGGTGTACTCGGCTTATTAACAGCAGGAATTGTAAGTGCTCTCTCACTGATGGTCTAACCGATACTGAGCTGTTCTACAAGGGTCAATAACAACGGCGGTACTGTACGCTACACTGTTATTAAAATTAAAATAAAAGGTTGTGCCTAGTAAGCACTCGAACTCGCAGGAAACTACAAAAATAATCTAGTAACTACACAGGTATCTGTAAATAATTCGCTCCTGTTAGGAAGGTCTTAAAAATATATAACAAACGAATGGTGTACTCCCCTTTTTAGCAGCAGGAACACGAGGTGCTCTGTCTCTGATGGTCTATCAGACACTTGGGATATGCACGGCTCTGTTTAAAAGAATAGCTCGTGTAGTCGCACGTCTGCTTTCATCTGCCACAGCTATATACGCTGCAAATAATAACTCGTAGCTGTGATCCTGCAGTCAAATAGCCTATGCATATGCTAGGACTGTGAATTAATAAATTACACATAAATATAAAATGAAAGTTAAATATTTAATTTAATAACAACGATTCTATTCTAACATGTGTAACTGATGTAGACAACAGGGAATTATGTTGCATAATGTTTATTCAAGGTAGGATACCTCAAATAAACGGGAAGCGGTCCTGTGATATTCACTTAAAGCACAGACAGAAAATATCTTCTTCAAATGCACTAAAGTTGTATTGAGAGCGTTATAAGAGTGGTAGCAAAATCCCCAAACTAAATTGTCATCAAAGATACATGAAAACTAAGTCCATTTTGTGTTCATAGTACATGAAATATTCATCATCTCAAAACAGTTCAGAGTTCAACATGGTGATTCACAAACTGCCACGTGTGATACAAAGAACAGTAACTCATCCTCTGTCTATCCTCAGTTCCTTAGCACAAGAGGAATAAGTTGGAGTCCTACGCCGGAGCACATTCAGACCCGTCGGGGCAGTTAACCGCACACAATCCATCACCTACATGACTGATTCACGCTCGTTACGTAATAGGCAGGTCTGTCTTCTTGCAGCTCTCGACACAGTGTCCAGAATCGCTCCCTTGCGCTGTTCACTCGAAGAGTCCCAGTCTCCACTTCCACAGTGTTCTGCTACTATCTGCTTTTTCACTGATTGACGGCCATTCCCACCGAAAATACATAGTTCTTACGTTTTGCAGACATGATTTGACTCATCTTGACTACTTTCTCGCGCTAAACTAATATATTACAATAATATTTAAAGAACAAGTGTTATATACAGGGTGTTACAAAAAGGTACGGCCCAACTTTCAGGAAACATTCCTCACACACAAATAAAGAAAAGATGTTATGTGGACATGTGTCCGGAAACGCTTAATTTCCATGTTAGAGCTCATTTTAGTTTGTTTAGTATGTACTGTACTTCCTCGATTCACCGCCAGTTGGCCCAATTGAAGGAAGGTAATGTTGACTTCGGTGCTTGTGTTGACATGCGACTCATTGCTCTGCAGTACTAGCATCAAGCACATCAGTACGTAGCATCAATAGGTTAGTGTTAATCACGAACGTGGTTTTGCCGTCAGTGCAATGTTTACAAATGCGGAGTTGGTAGATGCCCATTTGATGTATGGATTAGCACGGGGCAATAGCCGTGGCGCGGTACATTTTTATCGAGACAGATTTCCAGAACGAAGGTGTCCAGACAGGAAGACGTTCGAAGCAACTGATCGCCGTCTTAGGGAGCACGGAACATTCCAGCCTATGACTCGCGACTGGGGAAGACCTAGAACGACGAGGACATCTGCAATTGACGTGGCAATTCTTCGTGCAGTTGACGATGACCCTAATGTCAGCGTCAGAGAAGTTGCTGCTGTACAAGGTAACGTTGACCACGTCACTGTATGGAGAGTGCTATGGGAGAACCACTTGTTTCCGTACCATGTACAGCGTGTGCAGGCACTATCAGCAGCTGATTGGCCTCCACGGGTACACTTCTGCGAATGGTTCATCCAACAATGTGTCAATCCTCATTTCAGTGCAAATGTTCTGTTTACGGATGAGGCTTCATTCCAACGTGATCAAATTGTAAATTTTCACAATCAACATGTGTGGGCTGACGAGAATCCGCACGCAATTGAGGCAATCACGTCATCAACACAGATTTTCTGTGAACGTTTGGGCAGGCGTTGTTGGTGATGTCTTGATTGGGCCCCGTGTTCTTCCACCTACGCTCAATGGAGCACGTTATCATGATTTCTACCTGTGCTGCTAGAACATGTGCCTTTACAAGTACGACACAACATGTGGTTCATGCAAGATGGAGCTCCTGCATATTTCAATCGAAGTGTTCGTACGCTTCTCAACAACAGATTCGGTGACCGATGGATTGGTAGAGGCGGACCAATTCCATGACCTCCACGCTCTCCTGACCTCAATCCTCTTGACTTTCATTTAAGGGGGCATTTGAAAGCTCTTGTCTACGCAACCCCGGTACCAAATGTAGAGACTCTTCGTGCTCGTATTGTGGACGGCTGTGATACAATACGCCATTCTCCAGGGTTGCATCAGCGCATCAGGGATTCCATGCGACGGAGGGTGGATGCATGTATCCTCACTAACGGAGGACATTTTGAACATTTCCTGTAATAAAGTGTTTGAAGTCACGCTGGTACGTTCTGTTGCTGTGTGTTTCCATTTCTTGATTAATGTGATTTGAAGAGAAGTAATAAAATGAGCTCTAACATGGAAAGTAAGCGTTTCCGGACACATGTCCACATAACATATTTTCTTTCTTTGTGTGTGAGGAATGTTTCCTGAAAGTATGGCCGTACCTTTTTGTAACACCCTGTATATTGTCACACTCAGATAATTTACGATACTTATAAATAAAGGTCTGTCCATAAATAAATAAGCCAGTATTCTGGTGCAGCTGCGCTCATGACAAATGACAACAGACTGTTCTTATACATTGTTTTTTAGGCCTCCTTGATGGAAGCATCTTTTGGTTCTTTGTTCAATTGTGGTGTCCACTAACATGTGTGACTGATCACTTTTTAAACTATCACAGTTCTTAAATAGCACTTGCAATCAACATTTGAATAAAGTTACTGGCAAAAGAGTAAGTTAGTTAGTTACGTGTTCCATTGATCAATAGCACGGAAACCGTTATGATGTGGAACGTGTCAAATGCACAAGAAATGAGCACAGGAAACAGGTTCTTTTTTAATCTATTCATTAAATAAATACGCAAGTATGACAATATGAGAGGCACTCGTGCTGTATTCATTAGCTGTGTAAATGTGGAGAATACGATGTTCTGACAGACACCTGGATAACAAAAGAGTTATGAAAGACGTCATAAGGCAACCCATAAAATACAGATGACTGGGTTTGTTTATAAATAAATCTTCTGCTACCAGTCACGATTTTTCTGTATTTTACTTTTCGCACGAGGCGTTTCGGGAAATGACACCCATTTTCAAGTGCGTTTCTTGTGTATATTAAGCCATTTCTATTGATATTGTCAATGTGTGAGAGTCTGCTTCATTTCGTTGACTTTTGAGTTTTCTAATGGTCCATTTGTGCAGAGTCTCACACACACTAAACATCACACACAGATGGAGCATTAGAAAACTTAAAAGTCAACGAAATGAAACAGACTCTCACACATTGACAACATCAATAGGAATTGCTTAATATACACAAGAAACGCACTTGAAAATGGGTGTAATTTCCGGAAACGTGTCGTGCGAGAAGTAAAACAAAGAAAAATCGTGACTGGTTGATTCAAATGGCTCTGAGCATTATGGCACTCAATATCTGAGGTCATCAGTCCCCTAGAACTTAAAACTACTTAAACCTAACTAAGGACATCACACACATCCATGCCCGAGGCAGGATTCGAACCTGCGACCGTAGCGGTCACGCTGTTGCAAACTGAAGCGCCTAGAACCGCTCGGCCACACTGGCCGGCTCGTGACTGGTAGCAGAAGATTTATTTATAAACAAACCTGTTGTTTTCACAGACGGAAGCTTTCAAAAACCATTTATAATGGATAAAATCAGAGAGATGACTGGCTTTCAGGGACAATAGCTATCGAGCAATGCTATCATCGGAGATATCCCATGTTGAAATCGCATGAAGCGTTTAAAAGTTGTTAATGCAGAGGTTCGATGTGAAAATGTTTATTCGCTGTGAAACGTTAACTTCTGCAGTTTTAAAGATATTGAAATACTGTTGTGTCTTCGGATGTGTCTCATTTTTCTGAGATCGCAGATGTATTCAGATACGCTTTAATATGTAACTGTGATTCATTGTCAAAATTCAGGGAGCTGTAACGCAGCTGTCTTTAGATCGTCAGACAGTCCGCCATTTCTTATTGTCTGCCCTCACCGACCGTCTGTAGCCAAACTACTCCGTACTGGGATTGATCCGCATCCGGACCTTTGCTGGTGCAGCTGGCTCGTGTGGGACCGCCGCGGCGGCCCGCCCAAGCGCGACTTGCTCTTGGCCCTGGGGCCGCATAGCTTCGCAAACAAGTTCACTCTAAATTGTAGCAATTCTAGGTGGCCGATTAGCTCGCCTAGATACACGTAACGGTACAGGCTGCACAATACGTGGGGTACCCAGAAAGCAATGCACCTCTTTTTTTTTTTCTCGGCCGAAAGCGATGCTACGGATGTGAAACTTTACGTAAGTATTATTTGAAGTCTCTTGAGTGAGAGCGACAAGTTTCCGTAACTTCCGACAGACACCGTAGCTGCAGGAGAGTTTCAAAATGGCGTCTGTAGCTGACTTACGTTACAAGCAACGTGCCGTCATCGAATTTCTCACTACACAGAAAGAAATTGTGGGGAATATTCACAAATGCTTGTGCAAAATTTATGGAGCATCTGCTGTCGACAGATGTCGCTTGGCATGGTGAGGTCATCAGAAGGCGGTTCGGCAGAGCTCCAAGATTCGCAAGGGACGGGGAGACCGTCCACGGCTGTCACACCTGACATTCTGCAGGGAGCTGATGTTGTCATTTGGGAGGACAGATGCATTACTACTCGACAGTTGGTGCTGCATCTGTCAATCAGGAAAGGAAGTGTGGATCCCTTTATGCACACTCTTGGATATTCAAATGTGTGTGCAAGATGGGTCCCAGGATGTCTAACGGTGGATCACAAATCGCACAGAAAAAACTTTGTCTTGATTTGTTGACAATTACACATAGCAACGAATGGTGTTTTATCTACACGTTCTATTCCACGTTATCTCCATCCCGTCGTATAGCAGCAGCAGTGTTTATCGATAGCCAATACTGTGGTACAGGGTGTTTCAAAAGTGACCGGTATATTTGAAACGGCAATAAAAACTAAACGAGCAGCGATAGAAATACACCGTTTGTTGCAATATGCTTGGGACAACAGTACATTTTCAGGCGGACAAACTTTCGAAATTACAGTAGTTACAATTTTCAACAACAGATGGCGCTGCAAGTGATGTGAAATATATCGAAGACAACGCAGTCTGTGGGTGCGCCATTCTGTACGTCGTCTTTCTGCTCTAAGCGTGTGCTGTTCACAACGTGCAAGTGTGCTGCAGACAACATGGTTTATTCCTTAAAACAGAGGATTTTTCTGGTGTTGGAATTCCACCGCCTAGAACACAGTGTTGTTGCAACAAGACGAAGTTTTCAACGGAGGTTTAATGTAACCAAAGGACCGAAAAGCGATACAATAAAAGATCTGTTTGAAAAATTTCAACGGACTGGGCACGTGACGGATGAACGTGCTAGAAAGGTAGGGCGACCGCGTACGGCAACCACAGAGGGCAACGCGCAGCTAGTGCAGCAGGTGATCCAACAGCGGCCTCGGGTTTCCGTTCGCCGTGTTGCAGCTGCGGTCCAAATGACGCCAACGTCCACGTATCGTCTCGTGCGCCGGAGTTTACACCTCTATCCATACAAAATTCAAACGCGGCAACCCCTCAGCGCCGCTACCATTGCTGCACGAGAGACATTCGCTAACGATATAGTGCACAGGACTGATGACGGCGATATGCATGTGGGCAGCATTTGGTTTACTGACGAAGCTTATATTTACCTGGACGGCTTCGTCAATAAACAGAACTGGCGCATATGGGGAACCGAAAAGCCCCATGTTGCAGTCCCATCGTCCCTGCATCCTCAAAAAGTACTGGTCTGGGCCGCCATTTCTTCCAAAGGAACCATTGGCCCATTTTTCAGAAACGATTACTGCATCACGCTATCTGAACATTCTTCGTGAATTTGTGGTGGTACAAACTGCCTTAGACGACACTGCGAACACCTCGTGGTTTATGCAAGATGGTGCCCGGCCACATCGCACGGCCGACGTCTTTAATTTCCTGAATGAATATTTCGATGATCGTGTGATTGCTTTGGGCTATCCGAAACATACAGGAGGCGACGTAGATTGGCCTCCCTATTCGCCAGACATGAACCCCTGTGACTTCTTTCTGTGGGGACACTTGAAAGACCAGGTGTACCGCCAGAATCCAGAAACAATGGACAGCTGAAGCAGTACATCTCATCTGCATGTGAAGCCATTCCACCAGACACGCTGTCAAAGGTTGCGGGTAATTTCATTCAGAGACTACGCCATATTATTGCTACGCATGGTGGATATGTGGAAAATATCGTACTATAGAGTTTCCCAGACCGCAGCGCCATCTGTTGTTGAAAATTGTAACTACTGTAATTTCGAAAGTTTGTCTGCCTGAAAATGTACTGTTGTCCCAAGCATATTGCAACAAACGGTCTATTTCTATCACTGCTCGTTTAGTTTTTATTGCCGTTTCAAATGTACCGGTCATTTTTGAAACACCCTGTACTATCTTTGGTGCCATGGCTAGTATTCCGGGTCGTCGTGTGTATCAGGCAGTTCGGCTTGGGCGGAGCAGCGAGGAGGTCCGCAGCACGGGGACCGGCCGGGACAGCTGGCAGCGTGCAGACACTGTCGGACCGAAGGGCTGTAGCCAACGACCGAACCCAGGACGTTTGCAGTTGAGTGAACCGTGTCCAGAACTGAAATCTCCACTGTTTGAGATCTCGCTGTTGTTTGCGTGTTGCTGCCTCCAGGGTCGGTGAGACCAACTGCAACAAGTGGAGTCTGTCAGGTTGACGGAAGCTACTGGCCGTCTTTCTACTCCTTGATGTTAGTTTGGATTTAGTATTACTCTTATTAGTGAAGTGCAACCAGCGGTATTTTCTGCCCTGTAGCCGCTGACGCCCCAGTTACCTGCCCTGGAGGTTAGCGTACTTTTACGGCAGCGTACCTTTCCTCGTCGTGTTGATGCTGTCCGACACGGCGTGTAGTTCGATATCCTCTTGAACTGTACTGTGCATATGTTTTTGGGAGGTTTACCTCGGTTCTAGAGTTTCCTTCGGCCTTGGGTGTGTTTCCTGAAGACGTGGTGCTGTCCATCTCTTCGCCCTTGCCTAAAAATATTCCATCGTTGTACCGGTGATCGGACGTTAGGCGGATTGGTTAGTCGGTCGGTCAGTGCTTAATCTATCCCTTGTGTGAGTTGCTATCCTGTTACACGAGTACAACTCTTGGCTGCCTGTCTCACCACTTACACAGTTGTAGTCACCTTCCTCAGGTCGTTCCAGGGACCAATGTCTGTGGATCACTCCATCTTATTTGGACAAGTTGTCATAACTGTTTAAAATTTACCCTAATGTTTTAACTTGTTACTGCCTTGCACACTTGTAATTCCGACCCCCAGCCGCTAATTGCGTCTAATATTGCTTGTGACCTTCAGCCGACAATAACTTGCAAATTCTTCTAGTAAGGCTTTCAGCCGCAAGTGTAGTAAAATCTTTAAAAATGATTGTTGAGAGTTTTGTTTTTAAAAAATAAAGTGTATGTGTTTTCTGTACAACCAACGGTAACTGGTTAGGCCCCGTTCACACCTTTCCTGCTTTCACTAAGACCCACGTTTCACGATCCCTTCTTCTAGTCAAGGTGCTTCTCTAATTCCTCTTCTCTCCAATTTTATTCAGTACCTCCTCATTAGTTACGTGATCGACCCAACTAATCTTCAGCATTCTTCTGTAACACCACATTTCGAAAGCTTCTGTTCTCTTCTTCTCTAAACTGTTTATCGTCCATTTTTCACTTCCATACACGGCTACACTCCATACAAATACTTTCAGAAAAGACTTTCTGACCCTTAAGTCCATACTCAATGTTAACAAATTTCTCTTCTTCAGAAACGCTTTCCTTGCCACCGCCAGTCAACATTTTATATCCTCTCCACTTCGACCATCATCAGTTATTTTGGTCCCCAAATAGCACAATTCATCTACTATTTTAAGTGTCTCAATTCCTAAACTAATTCCCTCAGCATCACCTGATTTAATTCGACTGCATTCCATTATCCTCGTTTTTCTTTTTTTGATGTTCATCTTACATTCTTCTTTCAAGGCACTGTCCATTCCGTCTTTTAGCTTCTTTGCTGTCTGTCCGAATTACTATGTCATCGGCAAACCTCGAAGTTTTTATTTCTTTTCCTTGAATTTCAATTTCTACTCCAAATGTTTCCTTTGTTTCCTTTACTGCTTGCTCATATGCAGATTCAATAACAACTTACTTAAAAGATGAGTCACGAAAATTTCAAGACTTAAGAGGCAAATTACAATCTGAAGGTGATTTTAAAGGTGGCACAGATAGTTCCACCCCCCCCCCCCCGCCCTTTTTTTTAAGGCAATAATCTACAATATGGAAGTGATTTGCAACACACACCAGTTCGTTACGAACGCAAACAACACAAGGAGCACAACAAGTTAGTTAATACAATTGATTCCCAAGCCAATTAAGAACCCCTTTTCGTACACATACATAAAACAGGTTCAATAACTACTAAACGGGCAGTGACGTCAGGCTGCCCTGGACAAAATGAGACTTAAAATGCCGGAAGCAGCAGACCAGCCGTCCAAAACAACGCCTAAACACCGGGGCCCAACCGGGAGTCACTTCCCATTAGACGACACGTCACAGCTTCTGGGCACTGAAGCAGAGCGTGGCGCCGTTCCCACGCACCCCAACTCGCAGAAAACTGGAACACAAACAGACCGCAGAAAACACGACAAAACCAAGCAAATATCAATTAACATAAGTTAAAAGATCAATAAACAATATAAATAAAGAACCAATAAATGCCTTCAATAAAAGTGAGTCAAGTTTTTCAGCACTATCAATGCTGTAAAACATTTAAACTAAGAACTGTACACAAATCCAATACTTAAAATATAGTATCAAACCTTTACACTCACATAGTTTCTCAAAGAAAATTTCCGCCTATGATTAAGGCCAACAATGTGTGCAAAGAGGAAATGGAAATAATTTCAAGATAATGTCTCGTTATTCAAATGCACAACTTCACAACGATACTAGGATTTGTGCACTTTAATTTCGTTGCATAGGTCTGCGATGTAGCTGCCAATTGTGTAAGCTTGGCATGCAGTAAATTACAACTAGACTATGCCCTACTATCATGAATACTTTACAGTTACTACATGTTATGGGAACACTGATATTTTAAAGGAGGCAGTGACTGCTGGTCTCCATGTGGTCGCCGGCCGCGGTGGCCGTGCGGTTCTGGCGCTGCAGGCCGGAACCACGGGACTGCTACGGTCGCAGGTTCGAATCCTGCCTCGGGCATGGGTGTGTGTGACGTCCTTAGGTTAGTTAGGTTTAAGTAGTTCTAAGTTCTAGGAGACTTATGACCTAAGATGTTGAGTCCCATACTGCTCAGAGCCATTTGAACCATCCATGTGGTCACACACCTCGCAGGCTGCTCTGACTTCAGCAACACGTACATTACGACAACGAACGAACAAGTACACTCGCTGGTACGCAAATCGTTCAACGAAACGAAGGCACCAAAACCACTTACACCTTCGATGGAGAGCGCTGTTCGAGATGGTCTCGAGGTGGGTCTCTCCGAGAAAACAGGCACCGAAGCAATGCGACGATCAAAGCCCAGAGTTGACACAGGCAGGTCCCCACAAACTCGCGCACGTCTTGCAAGGTAGGCCGGCCGCGCCGCTGGTGACCGAGCCCGCGCGTTTCCCTCCTTCGTCCCCGCGAACACGTCCTTCCGCCTCGTAGTCAGTCCAGCCCCAATTCCCCGACCGCCAAAACCATGGAGGTAAGAATAAGGGGAGATGGCACTACGTATCCCAGCCGTACTACGGTTTGAAGCCATGGGGGCGTGGCTCGCTGCCATGACACTCTGACCAAAACATTGCCAGTGTCCTATAGCGCTGCGTGTATTACAGTCGCTAATTGCACCATATACGCATGTAACGTCATCAGATTGGTTGTTTCAAAGTTTTTGTTTAAAATAAAATTCTCGCAAAGGCGAAATTCCGCGTTTCTTCTGATTAAAAATAGTTTTTAATGTCATATTACGAATAGCTAGCCTTCAATGTAAACGATACAATTTTGTTAATTCAGTAATAAACGTGTATCACAAACTAAATAATATAAACAGAAAACTAAGTTAGCTATACCCTCCCTCCAAAGCCCCATAAATACATCTTTTTTGTAATACGTACTGGGACATTTCAGTTACGTTACACTACTGGGAAACACTGTTCATTACCACCAATATTTACTGAAATACGGTACATGGAATGGCAAATCTACACAGTGTCCTGTTTAGGCCTATACTTTACGCCAGTTAAAGTAATGTTAGCTTTTAATTTGGTACATGATGAAGACAAAATGAGTTACTCAATACTTCGATTATCGACGATACGTACATATTATACTGAAACGTGAACTTGAAAACTAAGAATTTAATTCTTTGAATTAACACACCTTTTGCAAATATTTTGGGTGTGTAGGGAAAACTGATGGTACAGCATTTTCTCGGAGCCTTACTGTTGAAAGGGAAGTTCGGCCTATGTCCTCTTCTCGGAAATGCTGAAAACATATAGTGCTCCATTTAGACGCACGCCAATTCTTCCTCCTCACGGCATTCTCCCACAGAGCTTTCCGACTTTCATTTTTAGGAAATGTAAAATCATACAGGAGAAAAACACGCTATAGTACAAGTACCGATGTAGCACACGTTCATTCACAATGAAGTTGTAAAATCACACTTAACGAGGCAACTTACACATGAAATGTTATTCCCTTCGATTTTGGATCACAATCAGAACGATTCGTACACCCGAACACCACACAAGTCACCATAATAGCGCAAAATCCTTCCAAAAGCGAGCGACAAGCCTATGCACACAAGCTTACAGCAGCAAAGTTTTGGTCGGATTGAGATGGCTACCCTCGGCTTCACATAGCTTCACAGCTCTGACGTCACGGCGTCTCCCTCTATTCTTACCTCCATGGCCAAAACAGTCGCCATATCACAACAGGGGCAAAGATCGTAGTACAGCCGGGTAATCGATAGTCACGTGCCAAAGAGCTGGTGTGCCAGAAAAGGCGCACCACGACTCACCTATGTTTATAGCATTTGTAGACTTAGAGAAACCTTTGAAAATGTTGACTGGAATACTCTCTTTCAAATTCTGAAGGCGGCAGGGGTAAAATGCAGGGAGCGAAAGGCTATTTACAATTTGTGCAGAAACCAGATGGCTGTTATAACAGTTGAGTGGCACGAAAGGGAAGCAGTATTTCAGAAGGGAGTGAGACTGGGTTGTAGCAGCTGAATCTGCCAAGATCATATTCAAATTAAGCCAAATATGAAGAACTTCGCATAGAATGTATGACACGATACCAGTTGTCAGCCGGCCGATGTGGTCGAGCGGTTCTATGCGCTACAGTCTGGAACCGCGCGACCGCTACGGTCGCAGATTCGAATCCTGCCTCGGGCATCGATGTGTGTGATGTCCGTTAAGTAGTTCTAAGTTCTAGGGGACTGATAACCTCAGAAGCAAAGTCCCATAGTGCTCAGAGCCATTTGAACCAACTGTCAAAGCTTGTGTACACGGACAGAATTTTAGTTCTTCTGTTGGAAGCATTCTGTAATTCGTAAGTGCAGTCTCTACTCTTAAAGACAGGACTTTCCGCCAAGGCTATTCCTTGAATGAAAAATATATCTGACAGCAATTGATCTCTAATGCTTAAGGGCATCTCTCCTGCCTCTCCTATAAGAGCCTTTGTAGGTGTCGAAGGCATGGCACCAAGGCAGATACAAATGATTCTGTAGATTAATTTGGAGAAGTGAACCTTAGGCACATTGGTATATAGCGTACAACCATCGTCCAGTCTCAGATTGGTGGTGGCAGGAAAGCAAAAATGCAAGATGGCGATGGTGGTAATTTAAAAATGCAAGATGGCTTTAGTTGGGAACTTAGAAAGTGTAGTACGCCTGAACTAGGCTAGTTCTCATTTTGTAACCTCTCCCAGTGCAGTATAAAAATTAGAGGTATTACAGCAAAGAGCTCTAGAGAGAATTAAAATGTATTCACAATGAAGCATCCGAGCAGGCATCTTGACTGTGCTCAAAAGTACATGTATGATATTATTTTCCACATCTAAATTCGTCTATGATGCCTATCAAGTACCACAATGTTATTTGCAAGTATAAATTGTCCGCAAAAATTCCTCACCAATACGAAACGTTCATGTTTGTGTCAAATCTCACAATATTATTTCTCTCAATTTAAATATTTTCCACTTTCAAATTATTTTGTGATGCTTTTCATGTGTCACAATGGACTTTGCACGAATAGAAAGTCTCCAAAAATACGTCAGCAACATAAACACACCCATCCATCAGACTGATGAATAAAACTTCAGTGTGGACTCTCAAAGTATCCGCTTCATTGCTATTTTTATGCCTAATCACGTGTGGCGAAAAATAACATGCTACACATACAGTTGACATTTCGAGCTAGGCCTGGATCAGGTGATGCAGCGAAACTAACTAGACTGAGCTATTGTTGTTGTTGTGGTCTTCAGTCCTGAGACTGGTTTGATGCAGCTCTCCATGCTACTCTATCCTGTACAAACTTCTTCATCTCCCAATATGTACTGCAGCCTACATCCTTCTGAATCTGTTTAGTGTATTCATCTCTTGGCCTCCCTCTACGATATTTACGCTCCATTCTGCTCTCCAATACTAAATTGGTGATCCCTTTATGCCTCAGAACATGTCCTACCAACCGAGCCCTTCTTCTTGTCAAGTTGTGCCACAAACTCCTCTTCTCCCCAATCCTAGTCAATACTTCATCATTAGTTACGTGATCTACCCATCTAATCTTCAGCATTCTTCTGTAGCACCACATTTCAAAGGCTTCGATTCTCTTCTTGTCCAAACTAGTTATCGTCCATGTTTCACTTCCATACATGGCTACACTCCATACAAATACTTTCAGAAATGACTTCCTGACATTTAAATCTGTACTCGATGTTAACAAAGTTCTCTTCTTCAGAAACGCTTTCCTTGCCATTGCCAGTCTACATTTTATATCCTCTCTACTTCGACCATCATCAGTTACTTTGCTCCCCAAATAGCAAAACTCCTTTACTACTTTAAGTGTCTCATTTCCTAATCTAATTCCCTCAGCGTCACCCGACTTAATTCCACTACATTCCACTATCCTCGTTTTGCTTTTGTTGATATTCATCGTATATCCTCCCTTCAAGACACTGTCCATTCCGTTCAACTGCTCTTCCAAGTCCTTTGCTGTCTCTGACAGAATTACAATGTTATCGGCGAATCTTAAAGTTTTTATATCTTCTCCATGGATTTTAATTCCTACTCAGAATTTTTCTTTTGTTTCCTTTAGTGCTTGCTCAATATACAGATTGAATAACATCGGGGAGAGGCTACAACCCTGTCTCACTCCCTTCCCAACCACTGCTTCCCTTTCATGTTCCTCGACTCTTATAACTGCCATCTGGTTTCTGTACAAATTGTAAATAGTCTTTCGCTCCCTGTATTTTACCCCTGCCACCATCAGAATTTGAAAGAGAGTATTCCAGTCCACATTGTCAAACGCTTTCTCCAAGTCTACAAATGCTAGAAACGTAGGTTTGCCTTTTCTTAATCTAGCTTCTAAGATAAGTCGTAGGGTCAGTATTGCCTCACGTGTTCCAATATTTCTACGGAATCCAAACTGATCTTCTCCAAGGTCGGCTTCTACCAGTTTTTCCATTCGTCTGTACGGAATTCGCGTTAGTATTTTGCAGCCTTATTAAACTGACAGTTCGGTAATTTTCACATCTGTCAACGCCTGCTTTCTTTGGGATTGGAATTATTATATTCTTCTTGAAGTCTGAGGGTATTTCGCCTGTCTCATACATTTTGCTCACCAGATGGTAGAGTTTTGTCAGGACTGGCTCTCCCAAGGCTGTCAGTAGTTCTAATGGAATGTTGTCTACTCCCGGACCCTTGTTTCGACTTAGGTCTTTCAGTGCTCCATCAATTTCTTCACGCAGTATCATATCTCCCATTTTATCTTCATCTACATCCTCTTCCATTTCCATAATATTGTCCTCAAGAACAAAGCCCTTGTATAGTCCCTCTATATACTTCTTCCACCTTTCTGCTTTCCCTTCTTTGCTTAGAACTGGGTTTCCATCTGAGCCCTTGATATTCATACAAGTGGTTCTCTTTTCTCCAAAGGTCTCTTTAATTTTCCTGTAGGCAGTATCTATCTTACCCCTAGTGAGGTAAGCCTCTACATCCTTACAACTGTCCTCTAGCCATGCCTGCTTAGCCAGTTTGCACTTCCTGTCGATCTCATTTTTGAGACGTTTGTATTCCTTTTTGCCTGCTTCATTTATTGCATTTTTATATTTTCTCCTTTCATCAATTAAATTCAGTATTTCTTCTGTCGCCCAAGGATTTCTACTAGCCCTCGTCTTTTTACCCACTTGATCCTCTGCTGCCTTCACCACTTCATCCCTCAAAGCTATCCATTCTTCTTCTACTGTATTTCTTTGCCCCATTCTTGTCAATTGTTCCTTTACGCTCTTCCTGAAACTCTCTACAACCTCTGGTTTAGTCAGTTTATCCAGGTCCCATCTCCTCAAATTCCCATCTTTTTGCAGTTTCTTCAGTTTTACAGTTCATAACCAATAGATTGTGGTCAGAGTCCACATCTGCCCCTGGAAATGTCTTACAATTTAAAACCTGGTTCCAAAATCTCTGTCTTACCATTACATAATCTATCTGATACCTTCTAGTATCTCCAGGGTTCTTCCATGTATACAACCTTCTTTCATGATTCTTGAACCAATATAGTAAAGCTGCATGCCCTCGGGAAAAATTACGGCCGTAGTTTCCCCTTGCTTTCAGCCGTTCGCAGTACCAGCACAGCAAGGCCGTTTTGGTTAATGTTACAAGGCCAGATCAGTCAATCATCCAGACTGTTGCCCTTGCAACTACTGAAAAGGCTGCTGCCCCTCTTCAGGAACCATACGTTTGTCTGGCCTCTCAACAGATACCCCTCCGTTGTGGTTGCACCTACGAAAAAAATGGCTCTGAGCACTATGGGACTCAACATCTTAGGTCATAAGTCCCGTAGAACTTAGAACTACTTAACCTAAGGACATCACACACACCCATGCCCGAGGCAGGATTCGAACCTGCGACTGTAGCAGTCCCGCGGTTCCGGACTGCATTGCACCTACGGTACGGCTATCTGTGTCGCTGAGGCACGCAAGCCTCCCCACCAATGGCAAGGTCTATGGTTCATGGGGGGAGACTGAGCTGATGATGCAGAAAACACATGGTGCGTGAAAAAATTACACTAAGCAGACAAGCACACAAAAAATCGACAGTCTGAATTACAATGGGCTACTGGAAGAAAGTAATTAATTGCATTATTTAGGATTACACTTGATGAAAGATACAGTGCGTCTTTAAAATAAATATTTCCACATCTAAATTGCTCTATGATGCTTGTCGAGCGTTACAATAATATCTCCACGTCTAAAATACATCGAGGATGTTCTCATTTCAATCTGAGGTTCATAGAACGAACTGTCATCACCTGTCGGTTTCAAAAGTTTTTCAGTAATGTTTTAACTAAGCAAATCATTTTACGAAGAGGGAGGTAAAAGTAATGCATCATCTTCTTGAGCAGAAAATGTAATCAATGATGTTGACTAGTATTATTACTTTTTTTTATAACCGATTGGGCCTAGTCCTATTCTACAGTAACAACTTTCTAGGAAGGTTGCAATTTTTACATATCGGAACTATGATGCCATAGCTCTATAAAAATTGATTTCCCCTATTTTTCCAAAAACTAATCCAAATACGCATTGTAAAGAACATACTCTTAACAAACAATATAGACAAAAGAAAAACTGACGATACAAGCTTTTAGCAAGGAAGGAACGAAGATGGTGTATGATGACACCATTTACATTTTTACATTTTTACTGTTGTTGATCACTTAAACTGTATATTTTCGTAATACAGAAAAAGAACTTCCGCTATTTTTACACTCAACAAAACGCGACGAAAACTAGTGTCTCACAAGACAGAGTGAATATAGCTGAAGATGATGATGCAACAGGAGTGAGATGTAAGGTCGATAAGTCGGAAATATAACCTTTGGCACGAATATAAAATTATTTACTGAGTTCATACACACACACCGTGGCGTTATAGAGCCTGGTTTCAATGTGTAAGCGTAGCAGAATTTCAGTTGTCAGTTAATCAGCCATGTACTCAGTAAAATATTTGAATTAGTGTTTCTTGGGATCGTTCGGATCTCTAACACTTAGGGTGTAAGACGCTACTAAATTATTTTAAGTCTTCTAATAAGTAATTAGCAAATTAGGGCATCAAAAGACTATCTTGAGCAAAAGCACTTTCATTTGCCCTGATAAAAATGTTAACTTCACCATTGTCCTCGTCTATCGTGCCGTCTCCTTTCTTTTTTTTCATCTGCATGGTAGCGTATGGCTGAGTGCGATAATAAGCACCATCGATAGTTGTCTTAGTAACGCGCCAATCAACAGGGCTAACGTTAAGCAAGATTTGAATGGGAATTTATACATGGTAAACATAGAATCGACTGGGCCGCTGCTCTTTTCCAAATTTTAGCCGATCCGACAAGATTCTTCTAAAAAAAGAGTGATTACTGACCCTGAAGTAGCCAGGGCATTTCATTTGGAGCTCTGAATGTAAAATATTACGACAAAAAAGTAATTTTCTTAAATTTTGAAAAATATATTTCTGAAGTCATTGTTCATTCTATGTACCTTTCTTTAAGTATCCCTTAACAATCATTTAAAGTACATAGATTCGGCCAGCCGGTGATGCCGTGCGGTTCTAGGCGCTTCAGTCTGGAACCGCGTGACCGCTACGGTCGCAGGTTCGAATCCTGCTTGGGGCATGGATGTGTGTGATGTCCTTAGGTTAGTTAGGTTTAAGTAGTTCTAAGTTCTAGGGGACTGATGACCTCAGATGTTAAGTCCCATAGTGCTCAGAGCCATTTTTGAACATAGATTTGGTGAGGCTTGTAGATTGGTGTATTTTCTGAGAATACTGAGTATGTGTGTTACAGTGTCCCTCAGAGTGGGGTAGACTGAAACTGGCACGAAAACTACAGTCATATTACCACAACTTGTATTATTCAGCTGCTTCAGAATGCACGCTACAATTAAATACCAGACAAAATTAATATCTAAAATCTTTAAAAATACTTTCAATTTTTATAATATTCATTGAACATAAAGATTTTGGACTGACATCAGATTTAAGACATCGCTGCCGTCTTCTGATGTTCCCCAAGCTAACAGTTTTCGCTATTGCTTTCATAGCAGAAAATGTTACACTTATTATATTATTCCAGGCTATTGTGTTGTGGTCAGATGAATTTCTTGTTCATCCGACCGTGACATAATAGCCCAGGGTATTTTAATAAAAACCAGTGCTATATTATTATTTTTTTTTTTTTTTTTGGAATCAGTTGTATGCGGATACACAAATCCATTTGGATTTTTGGTCCCTCTGTAGAAAAACGTCACTTTACACTCAGCATCATAATCCTTATTCCTGATCATTTTACCATTATAATCACTTCAGCTCTTGCCATTACAATCTATTAAAACATAATCGACTCGTACAGGTGGCTAGTGATTTCTTCTTTACTCTCATTTTGACCTTTAAGGTTTCGTTGTCTGAGTAATTTTAAAGCTCACATATTTTGTCTCTCACTGTTCCAGGTAAGTTAGATTTTTTTAGAAAACAGTGGTAGTTTTCTTTTCCTGTATCAATACACACTGTCTTGAATGATCCTCAAACACCATTTTTACTGGATTATCCCTTATAACCCAAGTTATTCCCCTCTTTTTGTTTCTTTGCTCGTTCTTTCGTGAGCTTAACGGAAACCTCGAAAAATATGAGGAACAACCAGATCTTAGCTTCTCAGATGGTATATGATTACGTAGAATCGTCTTCCTTTCACTCACTTTGACTTTCATCATTGCCAGTGGCTCCTGGAACAGAGTTCCACTGTTCACATCACTGTAACAGTACTACACTGTGCTTCACACTAAAACGGTACACTGTGCCCCGTAGGGCAACTTTATATAATTTTTAAGTCTCGGAAAAAATGCAACGCATCACGAATTTTTCGCAATGCAGAATGCTGCACTAGTAGGCTGTCGCTATAATACTCAGAATTACAGTAATTTTTCGTAAGTATAAATAACAAGGGGAATACTATACTACGATAATAATTTACTTCACATACCTCAAAACATTTTTTGCACTACGCAACAAATATGAATTTTAATCGTTTCCAAAGTACAAAGTGTAACAAATGACAACTGTAAAAAGGTCAAACACAAGGCTACCAACATAACAACTTACACACAAATAAGAATGTTACACTGTGCCCATGTTACACGATACCCGACCTTCCCCTACGAGTCTTAGCACTGTACATGCCTCCCTGTCGGACAGGACAGTAACACTTTACAAGCCCTCTTAGCAGCGCAGCGCGCCTTCTGCTGTCTATCGCGGCCAGACGCGGCGACCTTCCCCGCTGGGAGAAGGGACAATTGCGGCCCAGTGCCCTTGATCGAGTTCCTCCATTGGCTTCGCTGCCACTTAACAGCTCGGTTGCTGCAGAACGTCGAGGCTCGCCACAAGGGAAATCGGTCAGCTGGCGCGTAGTACGGCTTCTCGCCGCATCGGTTACGCTTCTGGCAGCACCATTGTTAACAGCTACCACTGATCTACTCAGCACTCACGAGCTGTTTATCTCGTAACCGTGGAACTAATTTTGCGGCATGCGGCACGAGACTGTGACTCAGTTTATTTGACACTGACACGGGAACCACACCTACATGTCATCAACGATCTTCTCGAGATTTGTGATATGTGCATGGCTTGACCAGAAATGAAGGTGAAAGAAGTGTGAGTTCCAGATGGCCATGCATTAAAAAAAAGTAGCGTTTCTGGCATGGGTCGGCTGAGGAATGAGCCATTTACGTTAGCGTCATTCACCGGCATCGGTTGTCGCAGACTACAGAATGGTAAACCGAAGGTCATGGTTTCGAGTCCCTATCCGGAGACTTTTTATTTTCATTAGGTTTCCGTGCCTCAGTCTCTAAAAGTCCGTGCGTCAGACTCTAAAAGCAGAACGCTTAGGATCGCTTTGTTATGTCTGTCTGTCTATTCGACTGTTAAGAATTCTTTTTCTCAGGGATGGATAGATGGTCCATTGGCGGCGTAAAAATTATAAGCTACTAAGTGAATGAAATGAAATATACGTTTGGCGTTATTGTCCGGGAGCCCCCCTCACGGGGCAGGTCTTATTACATTCGACGCCACAGTGGGCGACCTGCGCACCAGATGGGGATGAAATTATGATAGAGACAACACAACACCCAGTCCCTGAGCGGAGAAAATCCCCGACCTAGCCGGGAATCGAACCCGGGCCCCTTAGGATGGCAGTCCGTCACGCTGATCATTCAGCTATCGCAGCGGACTACTAAGGCAATGAAATCAAAAGGTACGGCCATGTATGTCACGATTTTTGACACTCGAAAACTCTCTCAGCAAAATTTATAGGGTGCTTTCCGTTGGCTCACAGTCATGAAATTTGGCAAGAAGCTAGGTTTCACAATACAAGTAACGGAAAAAATCCGAAAATTGCTAATTTGTAATTGTATAACACCAAAAAAAAATTTTTTTGTCAGTTTTAGCCGTCTGTCTGTTTATCTGTCTCCATCTGTTAAGACCCTTTTTCTCCGGAACAGTTCGTCGTGTCTAGTTCAGTTTTATGTTACATTTTAAGGTCTATGGTCCCTTGGCGGTGTACAAATTGTAAGCTTCTAAGCTAATGCAATCGAAAGATTCGGTCATTTATGCCACTTTTTTTTCTAATACTCGCAAACTCACTCACCAAAACCCACAGGCTTCTTTCTGTTCACTTAGGATCTTGAAATTCGGCAAAAAGCAAAGTTTCACAGTACAAGTAAAGTAAAAAGTCTAAAACTTGTCAAACTGTAATTATATCACATAAAAATATATTTTGCCCTATGAACATACATTGCATTCATCACCCCTCAAAAGCATAGTCAACGAACAGTACTGCATGCAAAGATAACATGTAAGTAGTCATGTTTGAGTACACAAATAAAAAATGTTTTATTACATCTTATCTCACTAAATACAGAAACTGAAGTCCCCTGTTAGCATCTTCTTGCATGTCCGGACTAGTATGAGGAACTAGTGCAGAGATTTTGATACGGCCTTGCAATTCCCGGAACCAGTATCTCGTCAGTATCAGTATCGATAACAGGCAAAAATCGTTAACGTCCTCGATTCCCAGTTAAAAAAATTAAGCCTGTACTGAGCCATCACTGCGCGAGTCCTATTCACACTCGGCCAATTTTTCTTTTTTTTTTTAGTTTTTGCGCTACTGATGCTACAAATATAGCAAAGTCTGTCTCAGGATGTTTTATTTATCGATACTTTCATAAATGGCACCAAAAGGAAAGGCAAAGGAAAATTTGTGATTGCAAATAAATTTCGAGGAAGGCATTATAAGGCATACACAAGAACTTCGTACGTAAAACTAGAGTCTTTTATTATTTTACAATCGAAGAGTTGCACGTACTCGGATAGTATTCATCGTAAAAATTAGGGAAGGAGTAATTTTCTCGGCACCCTGCATGCATTACAAACACCGCATTTTTAGAGTCACAAGTGTAAGGTTGCGGGGATTTGCTTTTGCTTAATGTTGAATCGGGAACACTGTGTGATGAGAAATGACAAGTTTAATGTCGCAATCTTTCTCGCCAAATTACAGCTTTTCACACAGTTTTCAACTCGCCAACATAAAAACAGCGCAATGGATAACGAATCTCGCCAACATCAAAAAATGAAATAAGTTTACACATAACAATGTTAAATATTAACTCTCTGAAAGAACATTAATGTTAAGCAAAATAGTAAGAAAGTTTAATTGGAAGTTTGTTTACATTAATCCTAAGCACAATAATATGAAAGTTTAAGTGGACGTTTCTTTACAAAATCGCTGCTACACATATGTCATGATGTTGGTCAGTACTACGAAAATCGTCCGATTCCGGTTCAAAGTTCGGTACTATTTAAGATGACAATCAAGTCTACGGTGGATGGTTAGTCAATTGGAGCGCAAGATTAAAAATGGTTCAAATGGCTCTGAGCACTATGGGACTTAACTGCTGTGGTCATCAGTCCCCTAGAACTTAGAACTACTTAAACCTAACTAGGACATCAAGGACATCACACACATCCATGTCCGAGGCAGGATTAGAACCTGCAACCGTAGCGGTCTCACGGTTCCAGACTGTAGCGCCTAGAACCGCTCGGCCACTCTGGCCGGCAGCGCAAAGTTATCCAAGGCCAGTCGAGTTTACAGTTGACGCAAGCTGGTGAACCAACAAAGTCTACGCCTCTCTGCGCGGTATTTACCTTAAGCTGAGACGTGCTGCTGTCTGCAAGGCCTCTCTCTCCCACTGAAATTCCTACAAAACTAATCTGGCCTTTGCGGAACTTTCCAGCAGAAACTTTCCCTATGTTTCTCGTTATGCGAGAAAATATGTACTCAGCCCTAGTCTTATTATGTGTCGATATACACGCGCATGGTTGCAGCTGCATGCATATTATAGTGCCCTCTCAGTTCTCGCAAGAACAATTAACTAATTTGGCTGGTTCGTTTCTCCACAGTTGAAGCTAAACGTTGCTACAGCTAATTTTAGCTGGAGTGCAGCCACTGTAATCGCAGTGTCCACACCAATTTCTTCTCTGCGTCGTACGGAGCGTTAAGCCCTCCGTTCTTCACTTGACACCAGTTCAGAGAACAGGCCTCTACTTAATTTCTCTCTTGTCCTACTCGAGGCAGAAGTACCTCCCTCCACTTGCGTTCCTTTTTTCACGTCACGGCTTTTTTCGACCAATAGGAATGTTCCTCTCATTTTGTATAAACACCCTCTACCAATCGCAAAGTCCCTTCTATCACACTGCGTCGAAACTTCAGTAGTTTTCTCCTTCGCAGTGAATTTCCGCCAATCGGACGTTTTGTGCCAGTTCTAGACGCCTAAAGTACATTGACCTTTCCGTGTGTCGCAGTCGCTTTTGTTCGTATCCCGTTGGAATTTCGAAACGCAGTTTTCTAAAGCTTCTTCTCTGATCTTGTACCGATGCCCCCGCTACAGGGCCCTCCAGCTTGAATCACCTAGCCCGGGGTCCTCACCCCCTTAAGTTCAAATGGTTCAAATGGCTCTGAGCACTATGGGACTTAACTTCTCAGGTCATCAGTCCCCTAGAACTTAGAACTACTTAAACCTAACTGACCTAAGGACATCACACACATCCGTGCCCGAGGCAGGATTCGAACCTGCGGCCGTAGCAGTCGCGCGGTTCCAGACTGTAGCGCCTAGAACCGCTCGGCCACTGCGGCCGGCCCCCCTTAACTGGTCGTTGGAGTAACTCCCACAACGCGGTTTCGCTACGCTGTTGTGGAACTGGCTTTTCAAAACTAAAATCGACTCGACTCGCGTTCCCTGTTCTACCTCCCGCTCAAAGACATGAATTGTATAGGAATGGTGTGTTAATTACCGTCAATTGACTGTCATCCATTTTTGCATTACATATTGATAGGCAAATGTTCTCATAACTGTCGATTTACGTTAGGTGTCATCTTCACCTTCTCATTGCGATTTGTAAAGGCCTCATTTAAGGTGCGAATCTGACCATTTATTCTGCCACCTTACACATGGTTCTTTTAAAGTTTCTGTACGAAAACAAACTTCGTTTACTTTCATAAAAGGTTTCCTCACAATGTGCAGTTTGACAGTAAACCTCGCTTAACGTATCATTCCGCCAAATATTGATGTGGATACGTTTTGATGTACAATGGAATGTATTTTGATGCAGTCTCTTCCAGATGTGATTTCTTTTTCCCTCTCGGCGAGGTAAAAGAAGTTCTTAAGTTTTTAGATGAGTTCTTTAGCTGACAACAAAATAGACATTGCAAAGTTGCGCTACCGGTGTAAATTTGTGAGGAGGGATAACTTCAATACCGCACGATGGCAATCCTTCTTCATCTTGGAAAACCTCGTCGTATAACAATGGTTTGCTTCTCCATCCCACGAGTCAATTAACAGAAGAAATTTGTTCTTCTGCTCATACTGTTTCGTCACATCAGATACAACATACTGAACATTGTCTCTATTTATTTGCAGTTTAAGTAACGTAAAAACTGAGAAAAAGGTTCCCTTGTGGATTCGATCCCACGACCCAACCATAATCGTTCTGTGCTCTTTCCACTGCACCAACCATGGCCTGGAATCTACACTAACTTAACCCAGATGGCATATATAATGAACTGCAAAAATATGGTGGGGGCAAGACTTAAATCGACAGTTTCTTACTCTATTTTAACAGTATCACGAAGGAAGTTAAGATACCAAGAGAATGGAAAGAAAGTCTTGCAAGTCTAGTGAATAAACAGGAGATAAATTGTAAAATAATTACCGGGGAATTGCCCTGCTTCATACCACCTCACAACTGTTAACATCAGTAGTTAGAGACAGAATCCAGAATGACACAGAAATAGCAGAAGGACGGCAAGGATTCAGGAACAACAGGATCACAGTAGGCGCTATTTTCGCTCTAGGACAGAGTATGGAGAAATCCATAGAGTTCAATAGTTCAGCCTACCCGTGCTTCAGTGACTGGTCAAAAGCCTTTGATAGCACTAGAAAAAAGGATATAATTCAAATATTAATCGACAGGAGACTACCAGTTGGTTAAACGAAAACGAAAATTACAACACACTAAGGATTCACAGATGAAATTACAACAGATAAAGGAGGTAGACAAGGAGACTCATTAACTCCACTCCTGTTGAATTTAGTAATGGACAACATCACTGATGCCGTGAGAAAGAAACCAGGCTATAAAATGGGAAATAAAGTGGTAAATATTATGTTCAAAAATGGTTGAAATGGGTCCAAGCACTATGGGACTCAACATCCGAGGTCATCAGTCCCCTAGACTTAGTACTACTTAAAACTAACTAACCTAAGGACATCACACACATCCATGCCCGAGGCAGGATTCTAACCTGCGACCGTAGCATCCACTTGGTTCCGGACTGAAGCGCCTAGAACTGCTCGACCACAGCGGCCGGCTAAATATTGTGTGTTATGCTGATTACGCTATACTGATAGGAGATAATGAGGATAATTTGCAAAGGTTGCTTCACCAATTTAATAAACAGCTAAGAATATAACACTGAAATTCATCTAAAAATCTAAGGATATAGTAATATCAAAAACATGGTAATATCAAAAACAATTGTACGATGTAAATTAGAAGTAGATGGTGGGGTCAGTTGAACAACTGATGAGCTGTAATTGTCTAGTTACTACATTCACCAGATATGAAAACATAAACATGGAAGTGGAAAACCACGTGACAGAGGCACTAAGAGTAGCCAGCGGCTTGCAAAATACTGTATGGAGGAACAAATTTACGATAAAAGCTGACAAAACAATGGTACATTCAGTTATGACGCATGTAGCAGGAGCTAAAGCAGACACGAAACAGATAAATAGAAGGTTTTGTTGTTGTCTTCAGTCCAGAGACTGGTTTGATGCGGCTCTCCATGCTACTCTATCCTGTGCAAGCTTCTTCATCTCCACAGCCTTCTGAATCTGCTTAGTGTATTCATCTCTTGGTCTCCCTCTAAGATTTTTATCCTCCACGCTTCCCTCCAATGCTAAATTTGTGATCCCTTGATGCCTCAGAACATGCCCTACCAACCGGTCCCTTCTTCTTGTCAAGTTGTGCCACAAATTCCTCTTCTCCCTAATTCTATTCAATACCTCCTCATTAGTTATGTGATCTCCCCATCTAACTTCAGCATTCTTCTGTAGCACCACATTTTGAAAGCTTATATTCTCTTCTTGTCCAAACTATTTATCGTCCATGTTTCACTTCCATACATGGCTACTCTCCATACAAATACGTTCAGAAACGACTTACTGACACACTCGATGTTAACAAATTTATCTTCTTCAGAAACGCTTTCCTTGCCATTGCCAGTCTGCATTTTATATCCTCTCTACTTCGGCCATCATCAGTTATTTTGCTCCCCAAATAGCAAAAGTCCTTTACTACTTTAAGTGCCTCATTTCCTAATCTAATTCCCTCAGCATCACCCAACTTAATTCGTTTACATTGCATTATCCTCGTTTGGTTTTGTTGATGTTCATCTTATATCCTCCTTTCAAGACCATTCCGTTCAACTGCTCTTCCAAGTCCTTTGCTGTCTCTGACAGAATTACAATGTCATCGGCGAACCTCAAAGTTTTTATTTCTTCTCCATGGATTTTAATACCTACTCCGAATTTTTCTTTTGTTTTCCACAAATAGAAGGTAACGGCAGTGGAAATGCTGTTAGTAAAACAGATACAAGTTGTAACTATTTGGGACAAGAGAATAAATGTATCGATAAGCGAACAGTGAATGAATGAAGACAAGAAAAAGATATAGGAAAGATCACGTGGAAAGGATGGACCCCACAAGAATAGTTGAATATTTGTAAACATGAACGACCACAAGGGAAATGACCAACTGGGCGACAACCCAAGAAATGGGACATAGTTTGTCCAGTACATCAACAGAAAGAGGAATACAAACAGGGACAGTAGAATAAGAAGAAGAAGAAGAAGAAGAAGAAGAAGAAGAAGAAGAAGAATTAAAGAATATTGAAACACGCTCTTCCCCCTGTTCAGTGTTCCCTACACAGTGATTCGTATGCATCACCAGATAAACCTTAGATAAAAGTGTTAGGTTGCCATCTTCATCAGCGTCCTTGTGTCAGGGCAGTGCAATCTAGCTCCATTTGTGTTTCCCCTATAGAATGGCAAAGTTTCATTAAGCCGTCGATGCATTCTAAGCCATCTGCTATTTGAAAAGAGGGAAAATGGCGACTCGTCCGAGCACACTAGAGGCCTGCGTTGTCCAGTACTGTGCTGGTTTGTCCACTGAAGATGTACAGGAATAGCGGCCACTATGTGGAATGGAAGCGCTTCGCTCCAGCTGTTGACTGTATTCAGTTTGCTTTGCAGTTATCGCTGATAAACTGGTTGACGTCGACCTGTATTTACTAGCAGCAGTAATTCTTCTCGGGTTTGTAACCCATTATCATTGAGAAGGTGTGACACTCGATTCACCGCCATTCGGTCTGATACAGGCTTCGAATCGCGCCCAACACGGAATTTGGCGCACCATTCCACACAGTGATTATCGACAGACGTGCTGCCCCATACACATTCTCCATTCTCCGGAAAATGCCTACCCGTGTTTGTCCTTCAGCAACAGCAACAGCACTTTGGTCCTCTCTGGAAGCATCTGGTAACGACATCACCATACTGCACATTTACTGCAGGCACGTCAGAAAGATACGAATGCCACAATAATCTCTTGTCTACGTGTCGGTTCTTATATATCTGCATCGCGCTATTGTATACAGGGGGTCCATTGACAGTGACCGGGCCAAATATCTCACTAAATAAGCATCAAACGAAAAAACTACACAGAACGAAACTCGTCTAGGTTGAAGGGGATGCGCCAGATGGCGCTATGGTTGGCCCGCTAGATGGCGCTGCCATAGTTCAAACGGATATCAACTGCGTTTTTAAAAAACGCCGTTGATATTACATATTTATTACATATTCGTGTAGTACGTAAATGAATATGAATGTTTTAGCTGGACCACTTTTTCGCTTTGTGACAGATGGCGCGGTAATAGTCACAAACGTATAAGTACGTGGTATAACATAACATTCCGCCAGTGCGGACGGTATTTGCTTCGTGATACATTACCCGTGCTAAAATCGACCGTTTACCAATTGCAGAAAATGTCGATATCGTGTTGATGTATGGCTATTGTGATCAAAAAGCCCAACCGGCGTGTGCTATGTATGCTTGCGGTATCCTGGACATCATCCAAGCGTCCGGACAGTTCGCCGGATAGTTACGTTATTTAAGGAAACGTGAGAGGGAAACTAGAAAATCTGAAAAGAGAAATGCAGAGGCTCAATCTAGATATAGTAGGGGTCAGTGAAGTGAAGTGGAAGGAAAACAAAGATTTATGGTCAGATGAGTATCGGGTAATATCAACAGCAGCAGAAAATGGTATAACAGGTGTAGGATTCGTTATGAATAGGAAGGTAGGGCAGAGAGTGTGTTACTGTGAACAGTTCAGTGACCGGGTTGTTCTAATCAGAATCGACAGCAGACCAACACCGACAACGATAGTTCAGGTATACATGCCGACGTCGCAAGCTGAAGATGAACAGATAGAGAAAGTGTATGAGGATATTGAAACGGTAATGCAGTATGTAAAGGGGGACGAAAATCTAATAGTCATGGGCGACTGGAATGCAGTTTTAGGGGAAGGAGTAGAAGAAAAGGTTACAGGAGAATATGGGCTTGGGACAATGAATGAAAGAGGAGAAAGACTAATTGAGTTCTGTAACAAATTTCAGCTAGTAATAGCGAATACCCTGTTCAAGAATCACAAGAGGAGGAGGTATACTTGGAAAAGGCCGGGAGATACGGGAAGATTTCAATTAGATTACATCATGGCCAGACAGAGATTCCGAAATCAGATAATGGATTGTAAGGCGTACCCAGGAGCAGATATAGACTCAGATCACAATATAGTAGTGATGAGGAGTAGGCTGAAGTTCAAGACATTACTCAGGAAGAATCAATACGCTAAGAAGTGGGATACGGAAGTACTAAGGAATGACGAATGCGTTTGAAGTTCTCTAACGCTATAGATACAGCAATAAGGAATAGCGCAGTAGGCAGTACAGTTGAAGAGGAATGGACATCTCTAAAAAGGGCCATCACAGAAGTTGGGAAGGAAAACATAGGTACAAAGAAGGTAGCTGCGAAGAAACCATGGGTAACAGAAGAAATACTTCAGTTGATTGATGAAAGGAGGAAGTACAAACATGTTCCGGGAATATCAGGAATACAGAAATACAAGTCGATGAGGAATGAAATAAATAAGAAGTGCAGGGACGCTAAGACGAAATGGCTGCAGTAAAAATGTGAAGACATCGAAAAAGATATGATTGTCGGAAGGACAGACTCAGCATACAGGAAAGTCAAAACAACCTTTGGTGACATTAAAAGCAACGGTGGTAACATTAAGAGTGCAACGGGAATTCCACTGTTAAATGCAGAGGAGAGAGCAGATAGGTGGAAAGAATACATTGAAAGCCTCTATGAGGGTGAAGATTTGTCTGATGTGATAGAACAAACAAGAGTCGATTTAGAAGAGATAGGGGATCCAGTATTAGAATCGGAATTTAAAAGAGCTTTGGAGGACTTACGGTCAAATAAGGCAAAATGGATAGATAACATTCCATCAGAATTTCTAAAATCATTGGGGGAAGTGGCAACAAAACGACTATTCACGTTGGTGTGTAGAATATATGAGTCTGGCGATATACCATCTGACTTTCGGAAAAGCATCATCCACACAATTCCGAAGACGGCAAGAGCTGACAAGTGCGAGAATTATCGCACAATCAGCTTAACAGCTCATGCGTCGAAGCTGCTTACAAGAATAATATACAGAAGAATGGAAAAGAAAATTGAGAATGCGCTAGATGTCGATCAGTTTGGCTTTAGGAAAAGTAAAGGGACGAGAGAGGCAATTCTGACGTTACGGCTAATAATGGAAGCAAGGCTAAAGAAAAATCAAGACACTTTCATAGCATTTGTCGACCTGGAAAAAGCGTTCGACAATATAAAATGGTGCAAGCTGTTCGAGATTCTGAAAAAAGTAGGGGTAAGCTATAGGGAGAGACGGGTCATATACAATATGTACAACAACCAAGAGGGAATAATAAGAGTGGACGATCAAGAACGAAGTGCTCGTATTAAGAAGGGTGTAAGACAAGGCTGTAGCCTTTCGCCCCTACTCTTCAATCTGTACATCGAGGAAGCAATGATGGAAATAAAAGAAAGGTTCAGGAGTGGAATTAAAATACAAGGTGAAAGGATATCAATGATACGATTCGCTGATGACTTTGCTATCCTGAGTGAAAGTGAAGAAGAATTAAATGATCTGCTGAACGGAATGAACAGTCTAATGAGTACACAGTATGGTTTGAGAGTAAATCGGAGAAAGACGAAGGTAATGAGAAGTAGTAGAAATGAGAACAGCGAGAAACGTAACATCGGGATTGATGGTCACGAAGTCAATGAAGTTAAGGAATTCTGCTACCTAGGCAGTAAAATAACCAATGACGGACGGAGCAAGGAGGACATCAAAAGCAGACTCGCTATGGCAAAAAAGGCATTTCTGGCCAAGAGAAGTCTACTAAAATCAAATACCGGCCTTAATTTGAGGAAGAAATTTCTGAGGATGTACGTCTGGAGTACAGCATTGTATGGTAGTGAAACATGGACTGTGGGAAAACCGGAACAGAAGAGAATCGAAGCATTTGAGATGTGGTGCTATAGACGAATGTTGAAAATTAGGTGGACTGATAAGGTAAGGAATGAGGAGGTTCTACGCAGAATCGGAGAGGAAAGGAATATGTGGAAAACACTGATAAGGAGAAGGGACAGGATGATAGGACATCTGCTAAGACATGAGGGAATGACTTCCATGGTACTAGAGGGAGCTGTAGAGGGCAAAAACTGTGGAGGAAGACAGAGATTGGAATACGTCAAGCAAATAATTGAGGACGTAGGTTGCAAGTGCTACTCTGAGATGAAGAGGTTAGCACAGGAAAGGAATTCGTGGCGGGCCGCATCAAACCAGTCAGTAGACTGTTGAAAAATAAAAAAAGGAAACAGGAAGTGTTCAGGAACATGTGAAACGTCAACCACGACCTGCAACAAATGATGATGCCCAAGTAGGTGTTTTAGCTCCTGTCGCGGCTAATCCGCACATCAGTAGCAGACAAATTGCGCGAGAATCGGGAATCTCAAAAACGTCGGTGTTGAGAATGCTACATCAACATCGATTGCCCCCCTACCATATTTCTGTGCACCAGGAATTGCATGGCGACAACTTGGAACGTCGTGTACATTTCTGCCACTGGGCACAAGAGAAATTACGGGACGAACACAGATTTTTTGCACGCGTTCTATTTAACGACAAAGCGTCATTCACCAACAGCAGTAACGTAAACCGGCATAATATGCACTATTGAACAACAGAAAATCCACGATGGCTGCGAAAAGTGGAACATCAGCGACCTTGGTGGGTTAATGTATGGTGCAACATTATGGGAGGAAGGATAATTGGCCCCCATATTATCGATGGCAATCTAAATGGTGCAATGTATGCTGATTTCCTACGTAATGTTCTACCGATGTTACTACAAGATATTGCACTGCATGACATATTGGCGATGTACTTCCAACATGATGGATGTCCGGCACATAAGCTCGCGTGCGGTTGAAGCGGTATTGAATAGCATATTTCATGACAGGCGGATTGGTCGTCGAAGCACCATACCATGGTCCTCACGTTCACCGGATCTGACGTCCCCGGATTTTTTCTGTGGGGAAAGTTGAAGGATGTTTGCTACCGTGATCCACCGACAACGCCTGACAACATGCGTCAGCTCATTGACAATGCATGTGCGAACATTACGGAAGGCGAACTACTCGCTGTTGAGAGGAATGTCGTTACACGTATTTCCACATGCATTGAGGTTGATCTCAGAAATGGTAAGTTCACAAAGGTACAGTCGTGGACAAAACGAGCGACACCCCTCGCCTTTTCGTTATGCTGATCCGCGCAGCTTTAAAGGCTGCTACACAGCATACTATGCACAGGAGTGAAATTGAAAAACTATCCGAACTTGGTCAGACTGTTTTCAATCATCTGTAAGACTATACTAATGCTGATTAGTGTGTTAAGCACAACACGTAAATATACCAAATTAAAGAGGAAATTAGTATGAACTGTATTAATAAAAATGAATGTCAGCTTATCGAGATAACATAACTGTTTTACTAAGACAAATTACCCCAGATCGTTACGAATTAGCAAAATATTATGCGCATTCGGCCGCTGAACGGTCTGTGTCAACATTCACCCCTGATGACCGTCTCCTTCATTTCGTGTTGCTCACTGCCACGGCATGTAAGGCAGAGAAAAGCCATAACTGCTGATTCCCATTCAGCATTCGATGCCTTGATAGCTTTCTCTCTTTGTAATACTGCTGTGCATTACCTTTCGCTTTAGCGCGTGCTTCGCTGTGCACTTTAAGAAACGGTTAAGTAGGTACTAACAACCAGAAAGCGTGGCCCTCAGAAGCTCGCTGCCGGTTCCTAGTGGGCTGTCAACTATAAAAATAATAAAAACCACCTAACGTTCAATAACCATTCAAACTGACATAAAAGTTTTCTGGGTATGGCACCGCGTCATAATGTAAAAAACTACTGCTGCTGGAGAAAAACCAACGTTTCGGCCACGGTTGCAGCAGCCTTCTTCTGGGTCTAATGGTACGTTCTAGCTATGCAGTGTCCTTTGTATTTTGTTGTTACTGTTCACTGCGCATGCCATTACGTCATAATTTTAAGAAGGTAGTTAGTTTCATTGGTCACTTAAGGAAGAAGGAGAGGGAACTTTATTTCAATAGGTTATTGCTACAGCCATAAGTCGATCCACACTGCCTTGTCGACGAACACAAGTAAGAAAGATAAGCAAGAAATAGATAAACTGCAACCAACAGTGCGCTTACCTTATGTGAAAAATGTTACTGACCGAATAGGCAAACACCGTCGCCGCGTTGGGGTGCAGCCTGTCTTCTATAGTGGTCGCAGGATCCAGGACAAGGTGGATGCTTTACACACTGCGGGCGTTTACAAGGTGGATTGCGAATGTGGAGAGGCATACATCGGCGAGACTGGTAGGTTTATAGCAACGCGCATTCGGGAACACGAACGCTATATTCATCTAGGGCAACACAACAAATCCGCAGTGGCAGAACATCAGAAAGACTGCGGAAAAGAAATAAAATTCAGCGAATCCTTTGTGTTGGCCAAGCAGCCAGTTATGACGTAACGCAAAATCAGAGAGGCCATCGAAATACTTAAACACCCTAATAACATGAACAAGGAGGATGGACTCAGGCTTGCCCCGTCTTGGCTGCCAGCAATCAGAGCCCAACAGACCGCACTGTCAGCACGAGTCACGAGCACTACCGGCGAGTAACTGCCGCCGCGCGGCCGACGTCCAGCAGTTGGTAAACAGCAGCCAACTTCTCATTCGACGGTGACCTCCAATCATCGCACATAGCACAAGAGCCAAGAGCCAATAGACAACAGAGGTTACGTTCTCCCTCCACCGCAATAACCTATTAAAATAAAGTTCACTCTCCTTCTTCCTTAAGTTACCAATGAAACTAACTACCTTCTTAAAATTATGACGTAATGGCATGCGCAGTGAACAGTAACAACAAAACATAAAGGACACTGCATAGCTAGAACGCACCATTAGACCTAGAAGAAGGCCGTTGCAACCGTGACCGAAACGTTGGTTTTTCTCCAGCATCAGTAGTTTTTTACATTATGACGCGGTGCCATACCCAGAAAACTTTTATGTCGAAAGACTCTGGCCGCGGAAGCCTACGCAATTATAAACCATTCAAATTATCATAAAAATTATAACAGTTAAAAAGATCAACACTGATGAGATGTTCGCCGGTTCTAGGCGCTTCACTCTGGAACCGCGCGACCGCTACGGTCGCAGGGTCGAATCCTGCCTCGGGCATGGATGTGTGTGATGTCCTTAGGTTAGTTAGGTTTAAGTAGTTCTAAGTTCTAGAGGACTGATGACCTCAGAAGCTAAGTCCCATAGTGCTCAGAGCCATTTGAACAATTTCTTTTAATGAGATGTTCCCAAAAGCGGCATAGCTGTATCAAGGTGCTTTATTTGCAACTATCGGTTTTACTTTAGTATATCTTCAAGTTTGTCTGCTAAGAACACAACTCACTGTGTGAAATTTTATGAAATGGTAGAAATACAGAACCACAGATAGTATTGACATTCAACAAAAATCATTGACCAGTCCTCGCAATATATGAAATGAATTCGCATTTTCGAATGCGTGTGACCATCAGCTGTATAATGGAAAGACGACAATGAAAATTCGTGCCAGGCCGGGACTCGAACCCGGATTTCCCGCTTATCGCAGAAGATCGCCTTACCAGTTACTTTTTAAAAAAAAAAAAAAAAAGAACCGATGCAGGATCAGGACGACGGGTAGGGCAGAGGTCGACACCCGAGGCCTGGTCATCCCGCCGCCATGCGCACGTAAAGTATTCTACGATCGAAGGAACAGGGAGAGATTGTAGCGGGTTTGTCTGTGTTGTTTTATTTATTTATTTATTTAATTTTTATATTTTTTAATTGTTTTCATTTTTATTGTATTTATAGATTCTTTTTTTTTTCATTAAAAAAAGATCTTATAACTGCCGTAGCCGAGCATTCGAGTCGTCTTCTCGTCTGTTGGGAGGGTTTGCCCCCTATTCCGTCCGTAGAGGATCAGTATGCTCGAGGATTCTTCATTTTCAGCGTCTCATACCCGGAACACCTCAGGGAGCAGGAGGATCCGCAAATAATGAACCCTAATAATTTGCAAAACGGGTCCTGTACTTCGGTTGGCGGGTGAAAGCTGCATGTGTCGTCATCAGTAGGGACCAAGAGTCGAGTGTGCCTTTGTGAGCATCGCAAAATATGTAGTAGAGGGCCATGCCTTTTAGCCAGTTAACGACGTTCGTCCTGGTCGAAGGGGAGTGTACGCCTTCGGGGCGCAACATATCGTCAGGGGAGATAGTCTCCGGCAATCGCCGCAAGAGTAATGACAGCATGCGCTGAGTCAGTAGCCAGCACTCGCTGGTCGCGGCACAAGTCAGGCGGTGTGCATCCGAGTCGACGACTGAGCATGTCGGACACAAGGGGTTGTCCGTCAGGTGAATGGTTCAAAATGGCTCTGAGCACTATGGGACTCAACTGCTGAGGTCATTAGTCCCCTAGAACTTAGAACTAGTTAAACCTAACTAACCTAAGAACATCACAAACATCCATGCCCGAGGCAGGATTCGAACCTGCGACCGTAGCAGTTTTGCGGTTCCAGACTGCAGCGCCTTTAACCGCACGGCCACTTCGGCCGGCTCAGGTGAATGGAATGTAGCCTCTGGCGAGTAGCGAACTTCCCATTCACAACTACGTACCACAATGAACGCACCGTCGTAGGCGTGTGTACCGCTCGCCACACCGTGTTCCAGGTAACTTCAGAATGTCTGTGTGTGACCGTATCTATAGGTTGCTGCTGTTGTTATAGGCGATAATAGTCTTTCAGGCTGGGCATCCGTGTCGTCGGAAGATTTGACCATAAGTAGCTGAGGCCAATCAAGAACTTTCTGATGCGGGCGAGTGTCGGTGAAATGTGTCCTACAGAAATCGGGGGCAGAGAGCGTGGTGCCACTTTAGCTATCAGGGCGCCCCTCAGAATGGCGTGGGCAGACGTCCACGTGCGACGCATAATGTTGAGATAAAGCGATCGCACATGATTATAGACATGAATTAAACCGATACCGCCCGTCCGCTGTGGCAGTATCAGGGTGGCGTATCGGACTAAGAACAAGGCCGGCGCTCACGAAATATCCATATATTGCTTGAAATCTGTCGGCCATCGTAACCGTCACGGGAAGGGCATGCGCAAAATAGTTCAGTTTGGAGACAAGATAGGTGTTGACATAACGTGTTCGGAGGAGCATATCCAAGCGACGCAATTTGCTGTCCTGCAGAAGAGCACGTGTCTGGTGTAGGAGCCGACGGTACGTAGCCCCCGCCGTGCAGCGAACATTGCTATAGGACGGCACTCCTAAACATTTGAGTACGGGCACCTTGTCCAAGGGCACTGCCATTGCGTGGGAAAGCCCGCCTCCGACATCCATGTATTTTGTCTTCTTCACGTTGATGACGCTCCCAGCGACCGCCCCGTACTGGCGTGGCCACTGAAGCGCCATATGCATTCCATCCTCTGACCTGGCCAGGAACACCACATCATCGGCGAATGCACCACAGCGAAAGGCCACTTCCCGCATGGAAATGCCTGTTAATCACTGCCGTAGACTATGTAAAGTTGGTTCAAGCGCTGCCGCAAATAATATACCCGACAAGGGGCACCCTTGTCGCACTGAGCGTCCAACAACAATGTGACTAGACTAACAACCGTTGACCACCACGCGGGAGCGCGCTCCGTGGACCAGGCGAAGGACCACCTCTGCAGACTCTGGAGAGAGGTCCATGTGTTTCAAAACTTCGTGTAGGAAGCCGTGATCGAAGCTGTCGAATGCGTGGTCAAAATCGACGGCGACAAGGGCGAATCGTATTTTGCAGGCCGCCGTCAAAGCAACTGCGTCGCGGTATGGTTCAAATAGTTCAAATGGCTCTGAGCACTATGCGACTTAACTTCTGAGGTCATTAGTCGCCTAGAACTTAGAACTAATTAAACCTAACTAACCTAAGGACATCACACACATCCATGCCCGAGGGAGGATTCGAACCTGCGACTAAGCGGTCGCTCGGTTCCAGACTGTAGCGCCTAGAACCGCACGGCCACTCTGGCCGGCGTCGCGGTATGCTCAGAACACTGTAGGATGTTGCTGACACCACGAAACATGCCTGATCGGTGAGGATGGCTTTCCCGTAGCGGTTTGGACACGCGTGAGGAGGATACGCTCGAAGATCTTGCAGTAGTTGCTGAGGAGTGTGAGTGGGCGAAAGTCCTGCCACCTACAATCACCATTCGGTTTCGGTACTGGGGTCGAGATGCCGTCTGTGAATTCCGTGGGGACAGTGAAATCAGGGCGGATCAGTTCTTGAAACATCTGGAGCCACTTCTCGCCCGTAAGGTCATAAAAAGTGCGGTAGAATTCCAGGGGTAAACCGTCCAGCCCAGGCGATTTGTTCGGTGCTCCACGCGCCAAGGCCGATGTCAGCTCGTCGGATATAATGAGCAACAACGGAGTATCATCGGGTTCCACGTTCCTAGGAGCGGGAAAATCGTGCAACAGCTCATCATAATAACGTACGTTTCGGGGATCTTCCATGTGCAAGGTCCCATGGTATCGGACGATCGTGTGTGTTACTTCCGTTTGCCACACTGCGCAGCCGCCCTCCTCCATGTTTACCGTCGTAATGAGCTGGCGTTTGCGGTGGCGCCTCTGGCGCACATTGCGATAGACTGATGCCGTTTCGTTGGGGATACTGTGTTGCACTCGCTTACGGATGTGAACACCTTCTAGCTGCTCTGTCCTGATGCGAAGTATGCGAGCTTTGATCTTTGTACGAACATCTGACGTTCGGGAGACGGCGGGTGCGTCGCCAGCTCACGTAACGCTGCATAGTAAAATTCCGATGTTGACCTTTGCCAGTTCAATCTGTCACGCCCGTAGGCTGTCAGGGTCTTTCGGAGTACGGGACTGACACATCCCTACAACCACAGCAACGTGGAAGCATACATGGGTAAGCGCCTGAAACAACGACGCCATGGGTCAGTAACTGCTTGCCGACACGATTCCTCTGCTGCGTCTTGTGAGTTGGGGGGGTAAGATGATAGTGCAGATATACGCGAGATGACCTGTGAAGAGTTCTGCATCACGGGTTGCTGTGCGGAGGGCACGCGAGACGTATATTCGGTCCAGACGACTGGCAGAGTGGCCGGTAAAGTGCGTATATGCGCGCTGGTTCCCATGACGTAAGAGCGGTGTGTCGTGGAGCTCGAGGTCACGTACCAGTGCTTATAAACCCGGGAATGGGACTTAATGCGTTATCTGGTCCTCGGGCCGCAGAACACTGTTAAAATCGCTACCCACTATGTAATGGTCCTTATTTCCCTGAAAAGTGGGGTTACCACCTCCAAAGACATGCCTGTCACCGCGGTGCAAGTACCGGAGGGAGCGTACACGTTAACGAGGCGGACTGCGCCAAGTGTGAGGGCGATACCTCGCCCGTTCGGCAAGTATGCACGTCCGTCGCTTCCACGCCATCTCGGAGAAGAATGGCCGTTCCTCCTGCACCATCACCAGAGTGTAGGCTGTAGGTGGGGTAGCCATATAGGTCTAAAAGCAGCTCGGGACGGACCTCCTGAAGAAGGGCAATGTCCACGTCTGCCGCTCTGATCATGTCATGCAACATGCGGGCCTTGACAGTGGAGTGGACACCATTGACACTCACTGTTCCCGCACGGTATGACAGGCATATCAAGTAGTGGAGGCAGTGTGCTGGTGCACACCCAAGGTGAGTTCGTACACCACACAGTCATCCAGCTTCATGACATGCATTACTGTGCCATATGGTCCCCTGAGTGGCAGAGCCGTCCGGACTCAATGTCAGCCATGGGCTCTGGAGGAGGTACCGATGTGTGCTGTGCATCGTCTGCCCAATCACCAAGACAGGATTGGGAGGTCAGTAGTGGGTGGCCACTTTCACAGGAGCCCACATTTTGGGAGTCGATCAGACTCGCCTCGTTTTCAGGGCCACCAGATGTAGGAGAGTGTTCCTTCTCGTCAGGCGCCTTCTGGTGAATGAGACCACTGGAATTCATTGCAACTGTAGACGCGTCAACAGCGTCCATATCTTAACTTTGGTGTGGAGTCAACTTGGACTTCCAGTATATGATTGTTTGCAACTGGAAGTCCAAGTTGTCCCCACACCAAAGTTTCAAGCTAAAATAAGAAAATGCCTCAACAACAGTAACTTACTTTTCAGCAAGACTGAGGTACGAGACCTTATTGTGATGAACCCAACAGCCCCCAAACTCAGAGCACAACAAAAAGTCCATAAATCCAACACACCCATCAGGCCTATTATGAACTCAATTAATAGCCCAGCCCCAAATTAATGAGAGAACTAAATGACATACTTGTCGAAAAATACACATTTGAAAAATCATATTCCATAAAGAACAGCTACGAACTTACTAACAGTTTGAAAGATTTGACAGTACCGCCTCAAGCCAATCTTCTATCCCTAGATATTGTTAACCTTTACAGCAGTATACCTGTAGATGAAACAGTTGAGATAATAAGAATGAACCTATTGAGAAACAAGACAATGAGCAAACCAGAAATCATAGAACTTGTAGATGTACTTAATCTAGTGCTCTCACATAATTACTTCTCTTTTAACAATAAAATTTACAAGCAGGACCAAGGACTAGCAATGGGAAGTCCTCTCAGTGGCCTATTAGCTGAAATATTTATCAACAATGTAGGAAATAAAATTCTGAGACTAAATGAGAACATCATAAGCAAAGTTAAATTCTATAAGTGATGTGTAGTTGACACACTCATTCTATTTGATGGCACGGAGGATGAAGTGACAAACCTTTTTAACAAATTCAACAGCCTACATAATAATATTCAATTCATCCTTGAACAGGAAGAAGACAACACCATACCTTTTCTTGACATAAAAATATCAAAACAGAACCAAAAGGTAGCTTTCATTGTTTACAGAAAACCTACTGGCACTGACACCACTATACCAAACTCCTCAACACATCTCTCCTCCCACAAAAAAGCTGCTTATAGATCAATGCTGTACAGAGCATACAAATTTCCACTTCAACATACAGAACTCCAACAAGAAATAGAAACCATAACATATACTGCAATAAACAAAGGATATGACCCTTCTCTAATTAAACCATGTCACAACAGATAAAAAATAAACTGAACAAACAACATCAAACTACACTCACAACTGACAGTGCTCCAGCAGTCAAATATGTAAAAATGCCATGTCTTGGAATAGTATCTGACAAATTAGCAAGACTATTCAAAAACACAGAAGTAAAAATCAGCTTCAGCACCAACAACAACCGAAGTAGGAAACTTATTCACAATATAAAACCACCAGGTACAAGTCTTGATGCATCTGGCATTTACAAAATTACCTGCAGCCAGTGTAATAAGTATTATATCGGCCAAACAGGCAGAAATTTCATAACCCGATTCAAAGAACATTTGGACTGCTACAAGCTTGATTAATGTAACAAATCAGCAGTAGCAACTCACATTAAACCACCCTTTGAAAATCGAAGACAACCTCGAAATTTTACACAAAATAGGAAAAAGTAAAAGAGTGGATATCATGGAAGAAATGGAAATTTTCATACATAACACAAAGCATGGAGATAACATTCTTAATGAAATAACCGAATTCAAAAACTCAGAATTCTTCAAAAGTCTTAAGCCAGTTCTAACTCAATAGATTCAAGATATGTCAATGTAAATAATTGACTACAAATCTGTCAGTACCAGGCCGGCCGGTGTGGCCAAGCGGTTAAGGGCGCTACAGTCTGGAACCGCGTGACCGCTACGGTCGCAGGTTCGAATCCTGCCTCGGGCATAGATGTGTGTGATGTACTTAGGTTAGTTAGGTTTAAGTAGTTCTAAGTTTTAGGGAACTGATGACCTTAGAAGTTAAGTCCCATAGTGCTCAGAGCCATTTGAACCATTTGTCAGTACCAAGAATATCGATACAAAGCCTCGATAATCGACACAGACTCACATGCTACAGTCCGCCATCTTGTGTTGTGTGTATAACATCGAAGCAATTTGTGCAGTGAATTACGTTGGCAATAAGTGACAAAATATAATGTGCAATAGTATAATGTCAATCCACAGCTCCGCCATTACACCAGTGATGCAAGTGAAGTAGCAATATGATGAAATTGTAAGTGATCAACTGTCATATAAAAGCCTTTCACACTATTTTCGTAACACATAACTGATGCAAATCTATCTGCATCCTATACAGGCTGCAATACACATAGTCAACCACAAGGAAGAAAACCAGCAGAAGACATCACTGATTTCGATTTCTAGCCATACACTGCCCCCTCCTTCCCCCCAAATGCCACACCAGCAGCTACAGTAAAAAACAATGGACAAAGAGTTCTAGATTAATCTAGTTTAAGACTGTTTATTCTTCAGTAACATTTCTCTATACATATGTATGTATTTATTTATGTATAAACGCCTGAAGATTAACAGAACATGTTCCAAACGCGTTGCATTATGTTAATTTAAGCATAAAATAAAAAGTGACTGGTAGCAGAAACTTGAAATAAATAATTATCCCACACAGTCACGGTTCACGAACATAGCCATTATGGCTGAAAATAATCATATACAGCCATTCATGGACATCATGTTCCCCAACAATGACAGAATTTTTGTAGATGACAATGTGCTATGCCGTTGGGCCACTATTATTCGCCATTGGTTTGAAGAACATTTTGGACATTTCGAGCGAATAGTGTGGCAACCCAAGTCGAAAATACGTATTTAGAGGAGCTGATGGTGACGAGGTGTATCGTTGGAAACCGGTTGGCAATAAACTGATAACGAAATTACAGCTGATGGTTGGGTTGAAAATTACAATATCCCTATCTAAGTAGTCTATGCCCTGAGCAAGGCTGCTGCAGCACGGCCCAGACATTGGTTATTTCAGTATTTAAATCTGTTACATATACTATAAGACGACGTGTCAGAATACCCAGAAGGGTTTTAATATTTTTTCCTGTTGCTGTTTCTTCAGGACCAATAACAGAACGCACATTATTTCAGCCGCACACAGCTCGTTTGAAAATCTCACACTTGCATATCCGCCATATACACGCTCACCATGATTCTGAAACATTATTTTAGCTGTACACATCTCGTTTAAAAATTCCACACTTGCACATCCGCCAGATATACGCTCACCACGATTCTAAAATAGACATCCTTGTCATGTGTGAGTTACAGAAGACTCATCCCAGGTCGTTTTATGCAATCAGGGATTGCAGAGAGATAGATATCTCTGCTGAGTTCTCTCAAACGTCAGCCTAAGCCGTGAACTTGCAACTCGATCCTACGATGTCATCTGTGCTCACATTACACGAGCAAATCCCACTCGCAGAACGAGTGCTGCGTTTCATCGTTCTAATCAGCTTTACTCAATCCTCTTACACATTCGCTCTCTGAAGGTTCATCCTCCCATTTCCTCGAATACTGTCTTCTGACTGCTGAACATGTACGCTCGTGAGCAACAATTAAATACACTTTTTAGTGGCATGCTCACACACATGTTCCTTAAAGTGTGCAACAAAATACGTACAAAGCGCATAGGAAAAGTCGCTTGTGGTTTGATGCACCACACAGCGCACGTCTTTGCTGCACCGGCGGAGAACAAGCTACCATGGCGTCGATTACTTAAAGAAAATCAGCAGCTCTTATTATCTATGCGGTCGGTGCATCATATTCTATGGCAGTGAGCAATACGAAAAGAAGGAAGCGGTCACTATCGGTGAAAAACTAGACGCGCAGGCGTAATGAGAGGGGTAGGTTGACGCCTCTTCTAAAATAATTTCTTTTAGAGGAAGGAAATTCTTTTCGAATATAACTGAGTGCCAGAGAGTACAAATATCGTTACGTACTATATGTTGTGCAACAAAAATTACGAAGCAAGTCACTGTGATGGGAAGAGTAGTTACTTCTTCTGAGAAGTTATTAGATATTTTAAGATTCCATACCGCTTGTGAATCGAAATCTATCAAAAAACTTTACTTTTGGTACGTAAAGATACTAAATGCCAGCAGCACTTCTCTCTGAAGTTTCACGAACGTGTCTCTGTCGGCAGTATTTTGAACGCGGAGCTTTTATTTTACTTTTAACGTCATACACTGTTTTCTGCGGCTTATATTCTTTAATAGTCCAAAATATTTCGTTAAATCTTGTATCATGTTTTTCAGAAAGACTCGACTTTCGTTCATATTTTCATGTTAAAACACACGTTCCTTGCACCAAGTTGCCGCATTCTACTTTTATTGTTCTCTATCAATGTGTCAGCGCGCCATGGGAGCTGTTAAGTGCGTAGCTGCACACATCTTAATCCAAAAATAAACGAATAATATACCTAATCAAAAAATCAAATAAAAATTTTCTTCACGCCTTTTTTAGAGACAACCTCCACTCCTTCCAAATTAACAATGTAAGTGTAGACCACACATGGCCTGAATTCAAATAAATAGTTCGACAGAAATTGAGAGATTTATACCAAATAAATTGGTACACATAAGGGGTCAGAAACAACGAAAAAAGATGGGAGATGCTCATAACGGTTTCCACAACGAAACTTTTTCTCGAAGCCTGGCAGAAAATGCAAAGACATTGCGGTCGTATGTTAAGTATGCTAGCGGCAAGACACAAGCAATGCCTTCTCTGCGCGATAGCAGTGCAATGCCGAAGTGGAGTTACTAAACACAGCCTTCCGAAATTTATTCACCAAAGAAGTAAATATTCCATAATTCGAATCAAGAACAGCTGCCAACATGAGTAACTTAGAAGTAGACGTCGTCGCAGTAGTGAAGCAACTTAAATCACTTAATAAAAGCAAGTCTTCCAGTCCACACTGTATATCAATTAGGTTCCTTTCAGAGTATGCTGACGCAATAGCTCCGTACTTAACAATCATATACAACCGCTCGCTCGACGTAACATCCGCACCCGAAGACTGGAGAGTGGCACAGCTCACAGCAATATTCAGAAAGGCAATAGGAGTAATCCACTAAATTACAGGCCCTTATCATTAGCGTCGATATTCAGCAGGATTCTGGAACATATATTGTGTTCGAACATTATGTATAACCTCGAAGAGAGCGACCTATTGACACATAGTCAACAAGGATTTAGAAAACATCTTTCTTGTGAAACCCAACTAATTCTTTACTCACACGAACTGTTGAGTGCTATTGACAAATTGATTCCTTATTTCTAGGTTTCCAGAAGGCTTGCAGTGAAATTGCGTGCTTATGGATATCGTCACAGTTATGTGACTGGATTCGTGACTTCTCGTCCCGTTCGTAGTAACTGACGGAAACTCATCGAGTAAAACAGAGGTGATTTCTGGCGTTCCCCAAGGTAGTGTCATAGGCCCTCCGCTGGTCCTGATCTATGTGAACGATTTAGGAGAGAATCTGAGCAGGCGTCTTAGGTTGTTTGCAGTTGAAGCTGTCGTTTATAGTCTAGTAAAGTCATCAAAAGATCAAACCAAATTGCAAAACGATTTAGAAAAGATACCTGTTTGGTGCGAAAATTGGCAATTGACCCTAAAATAATAATGAAAGGTGTTAGGTTAGCCACATAAGTGTTAAAGGAATCCATTAAACTTAGGTTACACGATAAATCTAAATGCCGTAAATTAGACTAAATACCTGCGAATTAAAATTACGAACATTTTAAATTGGAAGGAACACATAGACAATGTTGTGGGGAAGGCAAACCAAAGACTACATTTTATTGGCAGAACACTTAGAAAATGTAAAAGATCTGCTAAAAAGACTGCCTACCTTACGCTTGTCCGTCCTCTTTTGCAGTACTACTGCACGGTCTGGGATCCTTGTTGTTGTTGTGGTCTTCAGTCCTGAGACTGGTTTGATGCAGCTCTCAATGCTACTCTATCCTGTGCAAGATTCTTCATCTCCCAGTACCTACTGCAACCTACACCCTTCTGAATCTGCTTAGTGTAGTCATCTCTTGGTCTCCCTCTACGATTTTTACCCTCCACGCTGCCCTCCAATACTGAATTGGTGATCCCTTGATGCCTCAGAATATGACCTACCAAGCGATCCTTTCTTCTAGTCAAGTTGTGCTCCCCTATATTCAATACCTCTTCATTAGTTAAGTGATCTAAGCATCTAATCTTCAGCATTCTTCTGTAGCACCACATTTCGAAAGCTTCTTTTCTCTTCTTGTCCAAACGATTTATCGTCCATTTTTCACTTCCATATATGGCTACACTCCATACAAATATTTTCAGAAAAGACTTCCTGACATTTAAATCTATATTCGATGTGAACAAATTTCTCTTCTTCATAAACGCTTTCCTTGCCATTACCAGTCTACATTTTATATCCTCTCTACTTCGACCATTATCAGTTATTTTGCTCCCAAAATGGCAAAACTCATTTACTACTTTAAGCGTCTCATTTCCTAATCTAATTCCCTCAGCATCACCCGACTTAATTCGACTACATTCCATTATCCTCGTTTTGCTTTTGTTGATGTTCACCTTATATCCTCCTTTCAAGACACTGTCCATTCCTTTCAGCTGCTCTTCCAGGTCCTATGCTGTCGCTGACAGAATTACAATGTCATCGGCGAATCTCAACGTTTTTATTTCTTCTCCATGGATTTTAATTCCTATCCCAATTTTTTTTGTTTCCTTTACTGCTTGATCAATATACAGATTGAATAACATCAGGGAGAGGCTACAACCTAGTCACACTCCCTTCCCAACCACTGCTTCCCTTTATGTCCCTCGACTCTTATAACTGCCATCTTGTTTCTGTACAAATTGTAAATAGCCATTCGCTCCCTGTATTTTACCCCTGCCACCTTCAGAATTTGAAAGAGGGTATTCCAGTCAACATTGTCAAAAGCTTTCTCTAAGTCTACAAATGCTAGAAACGTAGGTTTGCCTTTCCTTAATCTTTCTTCTAAGATAAGTCTTTGGGTCAGTATTGCCTCACGTGTTCCAATATTTCTACGGAATCCAAACGGATCTTATGACACGTAGGTGAAGGTCGGATACTATTGGACAGTGGATTGTATAAGACAGGAGATGTCCCTAATGTCTAGCACCAGAAACAGCAACTGCACCATGACTACGGAGGAAGAAGACAATTCATGCTATTTTGAATCGAAACAACAGTGTCTTTTTCTTAACTTATTGGCTTTCGGGGCGTACCCATACAGCCATCTCGTTAGTGGGATGTCAGTTATGATGATAGGAGCTCGAGGACAACACAGCATCCAGTCTCCAAGGAGTGAACATCTTCAACCACCTAGGAATCAAACCCGGGCTCCTTCAGTTAGCAATCCTCCGCGCTGACTGCACCGCTACATAGACGGAATATAGTTTATTTCGGGACAGCGCTAAGTTCTGCTCTTAGAGTGTTTTTAGGTACACGAATTTAATTTTGTAATGTTGTGTTTTTCTTAATGTTAAACCACCACAGAGATACTGTGCTATAATAAAAAAAGAATAAATAAATAAATAAAAATATTATATTATTGTTATTAAATATTATTAAATATTCATATGAAAATACATTTTTGTAGGATATAATACGATTGCGTTATTAAAATGTTCTGTGCTTATTTGTATCTTCTGGCTATTGGACTTCGCTTACATTACAATTGTAGCTCCATGCAGCGGACTCCGAGAACATAATAAAATCCTCCTTATATGGTTTTCACTCCAATAAATAGAAAATACTTGATACTGTTGTTCAATATTCTATTATTCATGCACACATATGATACATAGAACTCGTAATACTTCATATTTAAAATCGCACATCTTCATCGTCCTTGTGCATACGAGAGAGACAGAGAGAGAGAGAGAGAGAGAGAGAGAGACAGAGAGAGAGTATGTAAAAAAAAAAAAACTGTACAAAAATTGAAAGTTTTTTTTCTTTCATTTGTCTGCGTCTTATCGCGCATTCATAATTACCGTCTTAGCTAATGCTTGTGATCTATTGGTGTCTCAATTTTTTGTTTTTTAATAAATATTAACTTTACGGTATCCTAGGGGCCTTTCATCATGTACCTACAGAGTACGTTCAGGTTGTGCCAGACAAAATAATTTTGCGTTGTATCGGACTCCACAGATAGCACAAAAACTTAAATTTTTGCTGTTTATTTCTTTAATAGGCACCGATGGAGAGGGCAGAACATAAATGTGGTGAAAATAAAATGAAGGAATCCGTAGAAAAACTCAGACTTCTTGAAATGACGACTGGGGAAACGAGAGGGAAATACACTAAGCTGTAGACACAGTTTTGAGGCAAAACAAACAGATAGGCTTCAAAACTGTTTTAGAAAATAACTGAAGGGGAAACAGTATTCTACGATCATGTTAACAGTTTAAAAGACCAGCTTATGCCTTTGAGTAAAGATGTGTACTTAAAAGTAGTGTACCTACAGTGTATTAGGGGTATAAGTGCAGATACTCGCGTTGCTGACTGAGGACAGTTACTGAACAACATTGCATTAGTATTTACTTCATTTTCAATCTAATAATTGTAGCTGTAAGGACTAGTATGTTTTAGGTTGGTTAGTAAATCCAAGTACATGTGCTACAGGTCAGGTGTGGAAGTGTGGACACGTGGACGCCAAGTGGTTAGTTTATACTGTCAGGTGTAGTCCACTTAATGGTGCAGTTACGAACGTGCAAAAAACTTTAGGTAGTAAATTACATGAGATGTTTGCGAGAAGACTGTTAGACGCAGAGAAAAAGCAATTAACATACTAAAGTGGGTACATATTAAGGTAGTAATGATCACAATATGTCCACTTATACCCGCTAACCCAATATGTATGCAGAGTATATGAAAAATAAAGCATCCTTTCAATAAGACAAAAATTAAAGCGGTTAAACACTTTTACAGAGACTTTTATCGGAAGACATGATGATTTAAGGCTGATGACAACTGTCTCCTCAAGTTTGCACCGAGCAAAAGATTCAGCAAGGAACAAGTCGGCAGATTCTTTGAAAAACCAGGTGAACTGATGGACAAGTTCAGGTTTATAACCATTTACCATCCAATTACAGCTCTTTCGAACAAAAATGACATTTTTACACATTATAATTTCAATGTGATACAACCTTCCAAAAAATTAAACGACCATATTGCAAAAGATGGAAAGTATATTACATAATTAAAAAATTATATTCTTACAACAGTTATTTTTATGTACCTATTATGCAACTATCATAGTATTATATAGTGTGACGAATGTCCTAATACAATTTTGCAAACATATTTTCGATGAGGTTTACATATCTGACACTACCACACCCTCCTTTAAGAAGTGTTTCAGGAGGAATACTAAATATTTATGAGGTGGTAGTATAGGTAAATTCGAACATTCCACACAAGACATGTCCAGTTGCTATGGATTCTTTTTAAAGAACGTCATATTCGCCGTTGACAGTAGAAATTATTTGTTTCACAATTGCAATTTCATCCTTCGTGTAATTATCAAGTGGTGCTGCAGAAAAAAATTATTGTATTGTACTACTGTCTACACGTTTGTGCAGGTCTATATATATTCTCTGTGCTTTATTTTTCGTATTTTTAAGCTTTTGTAGTCCCGCTTGATAACGGCCCTAAGGCCGAAAATGCTACTGTGAAATAAATAATTTCTATAATCAACTGTGAATACGATGTCCTTTAAAAAATTCTGCATGACTGTGAGCCCCGCACATGAGAAGTTACTATGGGTTTGTTTATCGATTGTCATTTTTGTTTTAAAGATCAAATTGTGAATCTGTGCTTGGCTTTGCTAACTGAATTATTCAACTGTGATTACGATTGTAATTTGTTGGACAATTCTACAACTGCAGCATTTGAGACTGCTCAGGTAGTTACAAATCCTGTCGATGCCGGCATGTTATTTGTGCACTGGTTTCGTAATGGAAACGCTGACGCTGCTTTTAAATAACATAATAGACGATATCTTAATCGCAGAGTACCATATTTAAGAGTGTTTACTCGTATTTTTACTAAATGTCCAGCAGCCATTTCTCATCTGAACGTGTCAGTAAGGTTAGAATAAAGAAGAGATGTTATCTATCATGAGCACAAGCGTCAGTTGAAGCCTTTTCGCCATCTTGATGAGTCTTGTCGTAGTGCAGCGCTTCATTATGAACACTTCGCTGACACTCAAACCTCCAGATATCAGACACTCAGATCGGGCCCAAACGTTGTATGTCGGTAGAGTATAACCAAAACACTGATTTAGTTCGTGCTATGTGCTGTCGTCCAGCAGAACAAGCGTAAACGTTAATTAAAAGTAACAACCGAACTACCAGAGCACAGAAAAAGCCTGTCTGTGAGACGCATTACGTGTGGCTTTCATGGGTGACTTGGTAGAGCGATAGTTCGTTGAACCAAGGGTCTCGGGTGTAAATCCCAATGATGACAATTTTTTTTACTGTATTATGTGTGAAAGTGTTACACCGGACAAAATTTTCCTGACATGTAAAAAGACTTTTCGGAGTTTGTAGAAATTTTCTTTCGGCAGTCTGCTTTCGCTTCGTTAGTTGGAAGTAGCAAACCTATAGAATACATTTGTACAGATAGGTGTGACGTTCTGTCGGACATGTGCGACAGAACAGACACGATTCGTGATGAAGTAGCTAGTGCATTTGTAGTTTCACAGAATAACCAGAAACAATTGGACAATAGAATAAAAAAAATTGCGGAAGTACTAATAGTAATAATAATAATAATAATAATAATAATAACTGACTGCAGCTGGCAGCGCCATGTACACTAGATGCATGATTTTGTTTATGTTTACAACTGTCAGTTTTATTATGTGTATTATTATTATTATTATTATTACTATAACTTCCGCAAGTGTGATGCAATTGTTTCTGTATTTTTCTGTTCTGGTTGTGTATTCTGTGGTATTATAAATGTGCTCTATAGATTTACTACTTTCAAAGAAACAAAGCGAAAGCAGACTTCCAACGAGACATTGTTGTTAACTCCAAACAGCCCTTTTACATGTCAGGAAAATGTTGTTCCATATAACACTTTCACACATAATACAGTTAAAAAATGTCATCATTGGGATTTTAACCTAGGACCCTTGATACATCGACCTCTCTCTCTCTACAAGCTATACAGCTCAAAAAAATTATCATCATTGGGATTTGAACCCAGGATCCGCTCTACCAACTTACCATTTTTTTGTCTCATTTTGTTCTATATTGTTCGCTTAATTTGTTCGGGGCGGACGTCCGAAGACACCCGTTTAGGTTCTTAGTTGATCAATTCACTCAATTTTTTATTAGGGAAGCTAACCCTCTGACCGAACACGCTGAGCTACCGTGCCGGCATCCCCATAGAAGCTATGCTTACTGGGTATCACAGATACGCTTTTCATATGCTCTAATAGTTCTGGTGTTACTTTCAATTAAAGTTTACCCCCGTTCTGTTGGCACAGCACATAGTACAAATTAAATCGGAGTTTTGGTTGATACTCTGTAGACATACAACTTTTGATCTACATCTGAGTATCTAATATCTGGAGAGTTTGGGTGACTCACCAAAATGGCGAAGGCAGTCTTCACTTTTTCGGCGTAAAGGCCTTTGGAACGGCCAAATGAACCGTGTTATGCAGTTGGTAGAACGTAGTTCTTCAATAAGCACACACCGAATTTTTGCACGTATCGGCCTAGGCGTTCAGCGTTCAAGAATATAGCAGACAATAAGTATGCGCGGCCTCTATTCTTATCACTGACAGTGCATGTAACATTTACTAGAAGGAAATGAAGGTAGACGATCGGAAATTTGACGTTGGCTAATGGCAAGTCATCCGAGTAGCCCTGTTAACTGATGAAGCCACTTTCACTAGCGATGGACTGACTCACATCGGTGGTCTTACAAAAAACCATATGCCGTTGTGGAGACACATTTTCAAGAACGCATCTCCGTAAATTGTTCGTATGACAAAATCAGTTGATGGTGTCTTGTGTTACGGTTTCGTCTTGTAGAACTCCATTAGCTAGACTTCCTTGAAAAGGAGCTTCTTGCATTAATGGAAGAGAATGGGTATGTTTGTCCCACATGAGTAATCAATCCCCTGCACAGTCTAGTCGTCATGTAATACATGACCTAAACCTGAAATTTCCCGGAAGATGAGCCTGGAGAAATGGTCATATTCATTGGCCAGCAAGGTATCCGGATATTATCCCTGTATATTTTCGCCTGTTGGATTGCTGAATGGCGAAGTCTACAAAGAACAGTAAACACAGGAGGCGAAGTGATCGGATTTTGTGTAAGTAGGCTGTTTAGATTTTTATATTGGTAATGCCACGTAGCGCTCTGTATGAAAATCACTGGCTGTGCTGTGTGCAGTCTGTGGTTAGTTTGCATTGTTGTCTGCCATTGTAGTGTTGGGCAGCGGCAGCTGGATGTGAACAGCGTGTAGCGTTGCGCAGTTGGAGGTGAGCCGCCAGCAGTGGTGGATGTGGGAAATGAGATGGCGGATTTTTGAGTACAGAATGGATATTATGAACTGCTATGTATATTATGCTTTTTCAACACTATTAAGGTAAATACATTGTTTGTTCTCTATTAAAATCTTTCATTTGCTAACTATGCCTATCAGTAGTTAGTGCCTTCCGTAGTTTGAATCTTTTATTTAGCTGGTAGTAGTGGCGCTCGCTGTATTGCAGTAGTTCGAGTAACGGAGATTTTTGGTGAGGTAAGTGATTTGTGAAAGGTATAGATTAATGTTAGTCAGGACCATTCTTTTGCAGGGATTTTTGAAAGTCAAATTGCGTTGCGCTAAAAATATTGTGTGTCAGTTTAAGCACAGTCGTGTACAATTGTTCTAAGGGGACGTTTCATATGTCGACCCTTAGCCGAGGCTACCTCACTGGAATCTTCTGATTTTTTCTTGTAGTTTGTGTAATTATTGTAAATTTTGTTTATTGCTAGCGCGTAATTATAGAGAGAATTTCCATTGTAGTTGTAGTTTTTCATTGTTGTACACAGTTGTGGCATGCATTTAGATTTGCACCAAGTATTTCGCAGCTGCGCTTGCAATTAAGTAGACATTATTTCCATTGCTATGTTATTTTATTTTACTCTTCAAATTGTGCTTTTCTGTGTTATCGTGTGAAATATTGTGACAATTATGGCGTGTGAGAAACGTAATACTAGGCTCCAAAGTAAACTGAGAAATGACAGTGAAGACGAAAGCAGTGTGTTAGCGCCGCAGAGTAAAGAATTAACTAATGTTCAAAGTAGTAATTTGGTAGTTGCGCATAGGGAAATGGAGCGGGTTGCAAATAATGGTGTACACAGTGAAACAATTAGTTAACAGGGAAGCATTATCGATCGATCGGTCGGCAACAGCTCGCCTCAGGAATCGGGAATGACAGAACACAATATTGCAAATACTGTAGACTCAGGTTTTGGGTTCTCACCGTTTTCTCAAATGAGTCAAGACACGTTTTCCGCTTGTCAAAATGTGAATGTTGCCGGTGCAAATTCACTGCCGAAAAGCACTGAGGGACATGTTTCAGACACCAGTGCACTGTTATTACAGTTAATGCAACAAATGGGACAAAGGCTACAAAAGTTAGACACATCGCTTGAACAAAATCAGAAACAAATGGGACAAAATCTTCAAACGTTAGACACAATGGAACAAAATCAGAGACAAACACAGCAAAAGCTTCAGAAGTTAGACACAATGGAACAACACCAGAGACAAACACAGCAACAGTTAGACACAATGGAACAAAATCTTCAAAAGTTAGACACAATGGAACAACACCAGAGGCAAACACAGCAACAGTTAGACACAATGGAACAAAAGCTTCAAAAGTTAGACTCAGTGGAACATAAGCTTGAACAAACACGTGAAGATTTTACTACTGAGTTACATAACATTGAATCGAAATGTCAAAAAGTCTGTAATGACGTAAAAACACAAATTTGTGAGCATTTTCAACCTATTTTTTTGCGGCATGAAAATGCATTACAGAATCACGAAGCAGCCATAAAAGAACTGCAAACTATTGTTCATGAAAATCATGAGACCTTGCAAGCTAAAATTGACTCAGTTGCATCTACCGATTTGGTTACGCAACTTTCAAAAACTCAAGAAAACTTAAAGGACACAGTAGATACTCTGAAAATTGGTTCAGAAAGACACATGGAGGAAATTAGTTCATTATCAGAGAAAGTAGTTGAACTTTCGGATCAGCTAAATAATTTATCTACGAAGGTAGATGATAATCTGAATGACAGAAAACCAGTAGTCTTTAATGACACAGAAGAGTGCGAACAAATTAGGAAATTCAAACAAAATCAGAATCAAATTAATACGCAACACCAAAGAGAAATCCGGGAAGTACAAGATCAGCTGACACAGGTAATACAAGAATTACGTATCTCAGAGGACACTCGCGCCCCAATACGAGAAGAGGAACATAGAAATACGGAACAGCCACAAAATAATAACACAGGGCATTTCGGAAGTTATGAAAGAAATTGGCAATGTGCACCGAATTTTGAGATGGAACCGCCGACACGACGTAACAATGACCGACATGCGACTCGCCGACATGATGATTTTGATTATAAGCTGTTCATTACTACACGTAAATTCAAAGCGTTCAAGAATTCTGCCAACGACATTCGTCCACAAGCGTGGCTCCATCAATTCTCTCATTGTTTTCCTCCCAACTGGTCATTAGAACACAGATTAGAATTTATTTGTGGCTACTTGGAGAATGAACCAGCTGTAAGAATGCGATCGGTCATTCACGATTGTCACAGTGAAGGAGAATTTTATCATGCCTTCCTCTCAGCGTATTGGTCTCAAGCTACACAAGACCGAGTAAAACATGGCATCATAATGATGAAACGTTTCGAACAATCTGAATTTTCCAGTCTTATGAAATATTTTCAAGACATGTTGCATAAGAATCACTATCTTTCAAACCCATACAGCTCCTCAGAACTCATCCGCATTTGCTTAATCAAACTGCCTGAACATTTACGACATATTATTTTAGCAGGACGTTGCAAAGACGACATTGAAGCTTTTCAGGGACTGTTACAAGAACTGGAAATTGACACTGACAATCGCGGAACGCGATAACAGGAGTACAACAATTACAGGTCACATCTGTCATAATTCAGCAATGACACAAATAATACATGACAAGGCTATTCTTGTAACGTAAATCGTGACCAAAACAGACACCACCCATATGACTACCATTGGCAGAGTAGTAATAATTACAGGGAAAGATCACCTCTCCGCGGTAATGACTATCACAGAGACAATCAGAGAAACAGACAATGACTCGCACCGCAGGCAGCCACTTGCGCCCGCTGGCTCAGGGAAAAATAACATTGACGCTAACCCTGAGCAAAATTCCACTATTCTTTACGGACGAATACCGCATGATAATTGCATTCAAGTTGAAACTCTGCATACTGAGAAGAGCAAAGGGTTACACCACATCTCACATGTAAAACCGTTTATTGAAAGATAATCTGCTTTTTAACTTTGTCTTTGCCATAAAACGTTTCACTTCACATTTCTACTATGCATTGTCACACTTAGAAACTGTTATCATGCAACAATGTTTGAAGTTAAATATCCAGTCAAGAACCAAGAGAACTTATTTAAACAGAAATTACGAATGCATTGTTATTGCGAACAGATGACACAGTGTTGTTATTTGTACATTCTTGCTTGTTAGTTGCATGATTACGTAACGACTATAAGGCTCACATACTTAGAACATTTACCAGTACTGCTAATGAGATTCTAATGCAACATTTTGGTTTACTTGAAAATACATTCTGGATTTAAGGTACTTTCTGTGAGATACCAGATGAGACAGTGGTTAATTTATGTGGCAGCTACACGATTTTATCACGACACTACTAATGAGTGACAATTTACAATGTTGCTTTTGCAGTGTTTCTGTTTTATATCTGCACAGTTTTTCTGTATTATTCTGGAAAGTAAAACATGTTTTAGTAGTAACTTTTGTGGTATAGCTACAATGAGACAGCCTTTTCCGTAGCACAACAATACGTTACAGCAAAGTAATTTCTTCATCACAACAATAAGCGTAATAACTAAGATATCTATACGCAAAGCATTTCACTTTTGTTTATCATGAGGTAAGTACATTGACTTCTGCAGAACTTAGCTTTCGAAGGAAAATAACTATGACACTTCCACAGAGATTATCTTACAGCAAGAAGCACATTTAGCGCTACAGTACACGCATTTGAGTGCTTAATTTTGTACTTAAACCCTTTATTTATCAAGATTTTGGAATTACAAAGAAAGTTTTCCGTGATACATTTCATTCCATTGCTGTAATCTGTAACACCTGAGGGTGTAATTACATTAATTCTCAGGGGGGTACATGCTTACTTTGTGTATCATGTGTTTGGCAAGCACAAGGAGCCCTAGCTAATATGGTATTTGCTTATACAACTTTACACATCGGTACCATATTCCTCTAAAACATAAATTACATAGCTATCTGATCATTTAACTGAGAGAGACAAACTTTTTTACTACGGCAGTGACAGATATTTACGTAATTACACCGTTGGATAAATTCACACTTACGAAACTGTATTTTGTCTGTACTTTGTGAACTGTTCATGTTTTTTCAGACCCATTGTGATATTATGAGAACTTTGAATGATATATTTGGTATGGGATCACGATTTTTAAAGTACGTTTGAGGCAGGTGACACTTTTGACATGAGCAGAGAATTTTTTTTTAATTATTGGAGGAAGCTACGACGATTTTGAGATTTGACTGAGGTGTTATGATGTTATTATTACGACGACGATGTGTATTATGCTGCTGAGGTATGTTTATGATTAATAGGCTGAGGCTATATGAGTTATTTGATTATGCTACATATTTATAATGATGAAATATTGAAGAGTGTCGATGAATACGTATATGTGTAATAAGGTAAGGAATAATAAGTAGTGGTTAGGGACTCTGGTTTGTGAAAAAGGATGTTGGAAACCAAGAATCGTATTTTAAGAGTTATTAAATGTATGTAAATGCATGAATGTATCACAATGCCGACGAAAACGTTTTGAACACTGTTATATTCATAGGATCTTGTTTCTACACATTTGCAACGTAAATTCTCGACCTGTGAAATTTTTATATGAGACTGTCACTGTAGCGGAAACTGCTATCGTAAATATTTCGGTAAGAAAGGTAAGTGACCATGACGTAATGCGTTGTGAGCGGCCAGGTGTGCCAGCGGCCTTGAGAAAAAGCCATTAGGATGTGCCTTTCCAGAGGCACAGGTAGAAAAAAAAAGGAGGCCATTATCCTCGCTGTTGACATTCCTTTGTAGAAATCATCGTAAATACGACACCCTCAAACTTGAAAACATGATAACACTGTGGAGCTCTTAATTTATGATATTTACTGCAATGCCGAATGATATGACGAGAAATATTTTTATGTCTATACACCTGATTATGACTACTGTCTTTCTAGTTGAGAGAAATGCCATATGGCTTGCTTTATGTATTTATTTGCTCATTTTCTCTAATATCTAGTTTCTAGCTGCCCTGCAGCATTGGTTAAAATAAAATTTTATAGATGTACTAATATAAATCTTTTATGCCTACAGACCCAGTAAAGAATAACTTTGATGTACTTCAAAAAAACGAGTGAGCACAAAAACACATTTCCCTTCACAGGAATTGCATACAGAATTTTCTTTTCAAGTACTTGGTAATTTCTTTTTAGAATAAATTGTGATGCATCACTCTAGTGTTAAGATGTGACAAGGTACTAAACATGGCCATTTTTACTGTAATATTTTTTATGCTTGAGCTGTGTCATGTTTAGGTATAATTTGCTGCTGCTGCTGTTTGCCAGGCTTAGTGTTACTGAATTTGACTTTGTGTTACTCTGCTAAGCCAGTTTGCTACTGATTTATTTTTCTTGTTTGCTGCACAATGCCTTATATTAGTTGTAATATTGCAATTACTATGCCAATTTGAATTTTTTTCTCATTGCTGTTTGTGTTAATTATTTTGTGCTGCTGCATTGCCTCGTGCCTTAGTTTATCATCTGAGCTCAGTAGAATTAAGTTAGCTTAAGAGGGGGTAGCGTATAAGAGAATGAGTTGTGAGGAATTTGAAGAAATGCACTGAGAGGTTATGCGAGAAAAATACAGAAAGCATGCTTGGATAGGATTTTTTTTGGTGGAAGCAAAGGTTGAAATAAGACGAAAGATCTATGGAATGAAGTTTTGGGTTGGACTGCAGTACCAAATGTTACACTGAAACCAAACCCTGTCCTTTCCTTTTGTGTTATCCCACTATGTGTTTGTGTACCCTTGTGTATTTGTTTTCTTCCTGTCTCTGTGTAGTTTCATAGAATTTTTTCTTCTTCTAATACTAAGCTACATTCACTTTGATGAGGAATACTGTTATCCTCATTTATTTACGTTGTAAAGATGCTTAGACATTATTTATTCTGTTTTGTTTTAATGCTCATGTGTAAAGTTGGTGTTTCAAAAGTTATTCTGATCTTTTATGTATTTACTTATCTCATAATTCCTGTAACACTGATGTATATGTTATTTCGATTCTTTTGTAAAGCTTGTACTACGAATGTTATCTGTATTGTTATGTTCTTTAATGATGTATTTTGTACCTTTGTAATTGTATTCTTATGTTATAAAATTGTAATTGATACCAGTTCATCAAATTAAGTAACTTGTAAATTACATTTCACTGCACACTTTTCTGTTGGTCATAGTATACGGACAATATGTGAGAAGTAGGGACTGTTAGTGTTTGCACATGTGTTAATAATTCAGCAAGGGACTGGATAACAGCATTGCTGGTTCTAAGGACAATTCCAAAACCTTTGTGAGTGCACAAGTGGTGGTTATGGAGTTGCTATATTATCCGCAAGACTCTTCAATGGTGATTGTGCACCTGCACACTCACAACAGATGGCTGCTGGCCATCTCTACAAGGACTACAGTGGGTCTGCATCTCTGATGACCCACCAATACCATTATTTCTACAAGGACTACAGTGGGTCTGCACCTCTGGTGGCCCACCAATACCATAATCTCTACCAGGACTACATTGGGTCTGCTCTGTGATGACCTACTTACCAATATTCTTCAAAACGTCGAATGACTCAGCTGTGGGTTTGCTCTGTTGTGGCCCATTACCTGTCAGCATGTCAAGAGTCAGCACTGTCTTTCCGTTGGAAGGACAACACTACTTCTTCAAGATTGCATGGAAATCCACAACTTCTGTGTGCAATTTCTTTTACTAATGAGACTTTGTGAAAAAAAACTGTAATTACTATTATGATGAATGATCAGGACTGTCTTTATGGACTGTGAGAAAATTTTAGCTTTTGACCAACATTCTATCAATAAGTGTGTGCATTTGATTTCTTTGTTATTGTAATTATGAAAAATTTTATCAAATCATTATTGGCCACTGCCCAAAACAATTTGTAAAATTTTTTGTGGGGAGCATGGGGGCTATGTAAGTAGGCTGTTTAGATTTTTATATTGGTAATGCCACGTAGCGCTCTGTATGAAAATCACTGGCTGTGCTGTGTGCAGTCTGTGGCTAGCTTGCATTGTTATCTGCCATTGTAGTGTTGGGCAGCGGCAGCTGTATGTGAACAGCGCGTAGCGTTGCGCAGTTGGAGGTGAGCCGCCAGCAGTGGTGGATGTGGGAAATGAGATGGCGGATTTTTGAGTACAGAATGGATATTAGAACTGCTATGTATATTATGCTTTTTCAACACTATTAAGGTAAATACATTGTTTGTTCTCTATTAAAATCTTTCATTTGCTAACTATGCCTATCAGTAGTTAGTGCCTTCCGTAGTTTGAATCTTTTATTTAGCTGGCAGTAGTGGCGCTCGCTGTATTGCAGTAGTTCGAGTAACGGAGATTTTTGGTGAGGTAAGTGATTTGTGAAAGGTATAGATTAATGTTAGTCAGGGCCATTCTTTTGCAGGGATTTTTGAAAGTCAGATTGCGTTGCGCTAAAAATATTGTGTGTCAGTTTAAGCACAGTCGTGTACAATTCTTCGAAAGGGGACGTTTCATTTGAATAGAGCTGCTCTCATAAAAAATTGGCAAGACGTCCTCAGAGGAGTTAGGGCCTACACATGATTTGTCCAGAGAAGCCGAAAGTACGCTGAACTCGGAGGCCGAATTTACGAAAATCAATTTCAGACTTAATCGCGTTCCCTATCTTATAATTTTCAATGAGTATTTGTGTTTGTTACATTGTGACTGTTGCACATCTGTACCTCACTAAAACTGAGTACGTATTATATGGAATATTTTATTCGAATTTCTACACTTACAAAGACTGTTGATAAAATATCGGTACGCCGACGTATCGCTGTATGGATGTTTTTCTCATAATGCACCGATATACTCGTATGTCGGCGATATCTTTTCACCGATACATCGATATCGAAACAGCAATATTTAGTGCTGTTATTTTCATTTTATATTATTCGTTATTTTCGGTAAATATTTGAAGTTTTTCTTTTGAAATTGTAGTAGAGCGTAATTTTAATTTCACTGTGTGAAGGAATCACTACGTTTTGAGCTTTCACCACCTCCAGTCTTTCTCTTAGACTGTGGAAAGCAAGTATAGGTGGCACAAAGAAGAAGTCCGATTGTACTGGGGAGTGGCGATGTGATTAGAAGAAATAGCTCACAATTTGCCTTTTTAACACCACTACTGTGTTATTTCTTGACAACGGCATTATTCAAAAATAGTTGCTGAAAATGATGAACAAACATTTAAACTACAACATTGATCTTTGTGGTGGGCGGAGGCGCTACTATAGTTGAAGACACGAACGATGGCGGTTGGCTTTACGCTTGTTCTGCGCACCTACGTCACGCATTCCAATGAGCGTTTAGTAGTATTGTGAGCGCTCTACTGTTAATGCCGTAGCTAATGCGAGCATTAAACGTGATAATAGCGAATTGTTCAGTGAATTTCTATCCCATTTGTTGCGAATTGTCATCGCTGATGGTGGTGGTACGCGGTGAATTCTGCAGAAGCAAGCGAGAGACATAATTTGCAGGATATACGCTTTTTTCAAGCGGAAAGCACGTGCATGCGCGTACCGCATTGTCGTTTAGAATCGCCAACAACGCAGTCCCCATCTGTGCCCGACATGAGCCACCTGCCGTAGTTCGTGGATCGGACTATAACAGAAACTGCAACTTTTGACTTCATCAGGCAATTTTCACACAACACCTGCTAGGAGGCTGGCGGTTGTAGAAACGAAGAAAAACAGGGAAGTCGACATGATGTGCTCCCGACAAATCCGATATGTGTCGAAAGCGAACCACGGGCCAATCGGACACCTTTTACTGTGTCGCTTAATGCAGTTACCGTTGTTAGCAAAGAGGATATCGCCAAGTGTGAACGTGCATCGTTTTCCTTTCAGTTCCTGCAGGCTGCTAGCTTGTTGATGTAGAGAATATATAATAATAAATCAACACTTAAATATACAGTTCTAAAACGGGCGTATACTTACAATGTGCAGCCGATGTGTTTGCGGGCAATTACGTAGCTACTTTTACCGTCGATATATCTATACTTTCGTTCGATATATCTACAGCTGATAATGATATTTTATTAAATTATCGATATATTGTATTCCCGATATTTTTAAAAATGTCAACAGCCATATGTACTAACACCAAAATATTTACTAAATCTCCTGAAATAGACTAAACGCACATGTATTCGCAGTACTAAAAGTCGCCTGTCATCTGTAGCATACACATAGTCCAGATGACAGAAAAGGTAATTGTAGAAAGCTTATGCGAAAGAGTACTGGATTAGGCCTATGGGGAACCGTCGTCACAACTAGGGTGTCCAAATACAATATTTCGCAAGAGCTGTGGCCTGGCCGATGTGAACGTGTGAGACAGAACATGCTACGTCGCGTACACGCATGCGTTGAGGCACATGGAAATCATTTTCAACACATGCGGTAACTGTGACTGCATGGTACAGCGCGTATTAAACCGCAGAGTCTGTAACAATGTATGATCGAATAAAAATAAATGGTCTCTAGCATGGAAACCTTGCATTTCCGGGCAGAAGTTCATTAGATCTTTTTTGTTTCGTATCCTCTCGTCGATCACACGGTGGGAAAAAAGACCCTGTGTATGTATTTATAGAAATTTATTTTGAGTATTCTGAAGCTAAAGCTAAAAAGTTACAAATTATCAAGAACTAGTAAGTTTATTGATATTTCGCCACACCGATCCGCTACACTGCCAAATCCAGGATCGATGGCTCCCTGTTATTGCCTGTCTCACAGGTAGTGCGGAAAGTTGAAGTTGATGGATTACTTCAGGGGAGTGCGGGAAGCAGAGGGAAAGTAGTACGGCCGTTTCGGCGGAGCGAGGACGTGAGGGAGGGGAGGGGAGGGGGAATTTTCTTCTTTGTCTTCCAGTGTGGACAGCTCACGGACATACAATGCTTCGTACCGATCAGCTGCAATGGCGAAAATGACGCACGCAGGTAAAATGAGTTTGTGAATGCACATTCTAGACACCATCTTCTTTAAATGTGGCACTTGCTTGTAGCTGTTTATTCACCACAAGTAGAAGACACAATGTGTGGATGACATAAAATTTCGACTCGATCCTAACGCCTCTGTGTCACATCTGATTTTGTAGAGCCACAAATCTCGTGCACGTGATAACTGCCTGCGCCGTGTACGAAGGGTTGAGCTTGTTCCCCCGGGGCCAGACCAATTCCCGCGCGACTGATTACGAAAAAGAACACGATTCTGGAACATATCAAGTGCGAAGTTTTTTAATCGTGCAGAGGCTGGGAATTATCGTTAGAGTATAAAATGCCTGTCATCTCGACGGCTAGTGATACGAGGCCGTTGGGATATAGCACGGCGTTCCGTATTACCCTCCTGAACCCACCGATTCCATATTCTGCTAACAATCATTGGATCTCGACCAACGCGAGCACCAAATGTCGCGATACGATAAACCGCAATCGCGATAGGCTACAATCCGACCTTTATCAAAGTCGGAAACGTGATGGTAAGCATTGCTGCTCCTTACACGAGGCATCACAACAACGTTTCACCAGGCAACGCCGGTCAAGTGCTGTTTGTGTATGAGAAATCGATTGGAAACTTTCCTCATTTCAGCACGTTGTAGGTGTCGCCACCGGCGCCAACCTTGTGTGAATGCATATCACAGCATCTTCTTCCCGTCAGTTAAATTTCGCGTCTGTAGCACGTCATCTTCGAGGTGTAGCAATTTTAATGGCATGAGGAAAGTTTCCAACCGATTTTTTACATACAAACAGTAGTTGATCGGCGTTGCCTGGTGAAACGTTGTTGTGATGCCTCGTGTAAGGAGGAGAAATGCGTACTATCACGTTTAGGACTTTGATAAAGGTCGGATTCCAGCCTACCGCGATTGCGGTTTATCGTATCGCGACATTGCTGCTCGCGTTGGTCGAAATCCAATGACTGTTAGCAGAATATGGAATCGGTGGGTTCAGGAGGGTGATATGAAACGCCGTGCTGTATCCCAACGGCCTCATATCACTAGAAATCGAGATGACAGGCATCTTATCCGCACGGCTGTAACAGATCGTGCAGCCACGTCTCGATCCCTGAGTCAACAGATGGGGACGTTTTCAAGACAACCATCTGCACGAACAGTTCGACGACGTTTGCAGCAGCATGGACCATCAGCTCGGAGACCATGGCTGCGGTTACCCTTGACGATGCATCACAGACAGGAGCGCCTGCGATAGTGTACTCAACGACGAACCTGGGTGCACGAATGGCAAAACGTCATTTTTTCAGATGAAGCCAGGTTCTGTTTACAGCATCACGATGGCCGCATCCATGTTTGGCGACATCGCGATGAACGCACATTGGGAGCGTGTATTCGTCATCGCCATACTGGCGTATCACGCGGCGTGATGGTATGGGGTGCCATTTGTTACACGTCTCGGTCACCTCTTGTTCGCATTGACGGCACTTCGAACAGTGGACGTTACACTTCAGATGTGTTACGACCCGCGGCTCTACTCTTCATTCGATCCCTGCGAAACCCTACATTTCAGCAGGATAATGCACGACCGCATGTTGCAGGTCCTGTACGGGCCTTTCTGAATACAGAAAATGTTCGACTGCTGCCCTGGTCAGCACATTCTCCAGATCTTTCACCAATTGAAAACGTCTGCTCAATGGTGGCCGAGCAACTGGCTCATACGCTTGTCACTACTCTTGATGAACTGTGGTATAGTGATGAAGCTGCATGGGCAGCTGTACCTGTACACGCCATCCAAGCTCTGTTTGACTCAATGCCCAGGCGTATCAAGGCCCTTATTACGGCCAGAGGTGGTTGTTCTGGGTACTGATTACTCAGGATCTGTTGTTGTTGTTGTTGTGGTCTTCAGTCCCGAGACTGGTTTGATGCAGCTCTCCATGCTACTCTATCCTGTGCAAGCTTCTTCATCTCCCAGTACCTACTGCAACCTACATCCCTCTGAATCTACTTAGTATATTCATCTCTTGGTCTCCCCCTACGATTTGTACCCTCCACGCTGCCCTCCAATACTAAATTGGTGATGCCTCAGAACATGTCCTACAAACCGATCCCTTCTTCTGGTCAAGTTGTGCCACAAACTTCTCTTCTCCCCAATCCTATTCAATACTTCCTCATTAGTTATGTGATCTACCCATCTAATCTTCAGCATTCTTCTGTAGCACCACATTTCGAAAGCTTCTATTCTCTTCTTGTCCAAACTATTTACCGTCCATGTTTCACTTCCATACATGGCTACACTCCATACAAATACTTTCAGAAATGACTTCCTGACACTTAAATCTATACTCGATGTTAACAAATTTCTCTTCTTCAGAAACGCTTTCCTTGCCATTACCAGTCTACATTTTATATCCTCTCTACTTCGACCATCATCAGTTATTTTGCTCCCCAAATAGCAAAACTCCTTTACTACTTTAAGTGTCTCATTTCCTAATCTAATATCCTCAACATCACCCGACTTAATTCGACTACATTCCATTATTCTCGTTTTGCTTTTGTTGATGTTCATCTTATATCCTCCCTTCAAGACACTGTCCATCCCGTTCAACTGCTCTTCCAAGTCCTTTGCTGTCTCTGACAGAATTACAATGTCATCGGCGAACCTTATAGTCTTTATTTCTTCTCCATGGATTTCAATACCTAATCCGAATTTTTCTTTTGTTTCCTTTACTGCTTGCTCAATATACAGATTGAATAACATCGGGGAGAGGCTACAACCCTGTCTTACTCCCTTCCCAACCACTGCTTCCCTTTCATGTCCCTCGACTCTTATAACTGCCATCTTGTTTCTGTACAAATTGTAAATAGTCTTTTTTTACCCCTGCCACCTTTAGAATTTGAAAGAGAGTATTCCTGTCAACATTGTCAAAAGCTTTCTCCAAGTCTACAAATGCTAGAACCGTAGGTTTGCCTTTCCTTAATCATTCTTCTAAGATAAGTCGTAAGGTCAGTATTGCCTCACGTGTTCCAGTATTTCTACGGAATCCAAACTAATCTTCCCCGAGGTCGGCTTCTACTAGTTTTTCCATTCGTCTGTAAAGAATTCGTGTTAGTATTTTGCAGCTGTGGCTTATTAAACTGATTGTTCGGTAATTTTCACATCTGTCAACACCTGCTTTCTTTGGAATTGGAATTATTATATTCTTCTTGAAGCCTGAGGGTATTTCGCTTGTTTCGTACATCTTGCTCACCAGATGGTAGAATTTTGTCAGGACTGGCTCTCCCAAGGCCGTCAGTAGTTCCAATGGAATGTTGTCTACTCCGGGGGCCTTGTTTCGACTCAGGTCTTTCAGTGCTCTGTCAAACTCTTCACGCATTATCGTATCTCCCATTTCATCTTCATCTACATCCTCTTCCATTTCCATAATATTGTCCTCAGGTGCATCGCCCTTGTATAGACCCTCTATATACTCCTTCCACCTTTCTGCTTTCCCTTCTTTGCTTAGAACTGGGTTTCCATCTGAGCTCTTGATCTTCATACAAGTGGTGCTCTTATCTCCAAAGGTCTCTTTAATTTTCCTGTAGGCAGTATCTATCTTACCCCTAGTGAGATAAGCTCTACATCCTTACATTTGTCCTCTAGCCATGCCTGCTTAGCTATTTTGCACTTCCTGTCGATCTCATTTTTGAGACGTTTGTATTCCTTTTTGCCTGCTTCATTTACTGCATTTTTATATTTTCTCCTTTCATCAATTAAATTCAATATTTCTTCTGTTACCCAAGGATTTCTACTAGCCCTCGTCTTTTTACCTACTTGATCCTCTCCTGCCTTCACTACTTCATTCCTCAAAGCTACCCATTCTTCTTCTACTGTATTTCTTTCCCCCATTCCTGTCAATTGTTCCCTTATGCTCTCCCTGAAACTCTGTACAACCTCTGGTTCTTTCAGTTTATCCAGGTCCCATCTCCTTAAATTCCCACCTTTTTGCAGTTTCTTCAGTTTTAATCTACAGGTCATAACCAATAGATTGTGGTCAGAGTCCGCATCTGCCCCTGGAAATGTCTTACAATTTAAAACCTGGTTCCTAAATCTCTGTCTTACCATTATATAATCTATCTGATACCTTTTAGTATCTCCAGGGTTCTTCCATGTATACAACCTTCTAACATGATTCTTAAACCAAGTGTTAGCTATGATTAAGTTGTGCTCTGTGCAGAATTCTACCAGGCGGCTTCCTCTTTCATTTCTTAGCCCCAATCCATATTCACCTACTACGTTTCCTTCTCTCCCTTTTCCTACACTCGAATTCCAGTCACCCATGACTATTAAATTTTCGTCTCCCTTCACTATCTGAATAATTTCTTTTATTTCATCATACATTTCTTCAATTTCTTCGTCATCTGCAGAGCTAGTTGGCATATAAACTTGTACTACTGTAGTATGTGTGGGCTTCGTATCTATCTTGGCCACAATAATGCGTTCACTATGCTGTTTGTAGTAGCTTACCCGCATTCCTATTTTCCTATTCATTATTAAAGCTACTCCTGCATTGCCCCTATGTGACTTTGTGTTTATAACCCTGTAGTCACCTGACCAGAAGTCTTGTTCCTCCTGCCACCGAACTTCATTAATTCCCACTATATCTAACTTTAACCTATCCATTTCCCTTTTTAAATTTTCTAACATACCTGCCCGATTAAGGAATCTGACATTCCATGCTCCGATCCGTAGAACGCCAGTTTTCTTTCTCCTGATAACGACATCCTCTTGAGTAGTCCCCGCCCGGAGATCAGAATGGGGGACTATTTTACCTCCGGAATATTTTACCCAAGAGGATGTCATCATCATTTAATCATACAGTAAAGCTGCATGCCCTCGGGAAAAATTACGGCTGTAGTTTCCCCTTGCTTTCAGCCGTTCGCAGTACCAGCACAGCAAGGCCGTTTTGGTCATTGTTACAAGGCCAGATCAGTCAATCATCCAGACTGTTGCCCTTGCAACTACTGAAAAGGCTGCTGCCCCTCTTCAGGAACCACACGTTTGTCTGGTCTCTCAACAGATACCCCTCCGTTGTGGTTGTACCTACGGTATGGCTATCTGTATCGCTGAGGCACGCAATCCTCCCCACCAACGGCAAGGTCCATGGTTCATGGGGGGGACTCAGGATCTGTGCACCAAAATTACGTGAAAATATAATCACATGTCAGTTCTAGTATAATATATTTGTTGGATGAATACCCGTTTATCATGTGCATTTCTTCTTGGTGTAGCAATGGTCAGTAGTGTAACTGCTACTCTTAAAACAGTACGGAGACGGCGCATTACTAGAAACGTTGCTGTGTGACGAAGCTACAGTCCACGCAATAAGTCACGTGAATGGGGGCGTACATCCGCTCATTTGCACCTCCACCTCGACTCTCTCCTCAGACCAATGATCATTTAAGGTGTGCCCATTACAGCATTATGTTAATGCCAACTAACAGGATGGCTAACTCAGGTGCGGCGAGATTGTGTCACACGTCTTTCGTGCGCGTTGTGATCCAGGGTGGGGACCGCGTTGCGTGCGCGGCCGAGGCGGCCGATGGTGTTTGGACTTCGCTTGCTCCAGCATCGGTCCCATTAGCTGCCCCACTTAGACGACTCAGGCTACGGCAGGCGGACATCCGACTGCCACAACTCCGGCTACGGGCACGGAACGTGGACAAACGACAAGAATAGGAAACGACGGAGAGCTGGGTTCCCCACGTCCTTCCCCCAGACAACGATCGAAGTCACTCACCCGGCGAAACTCTGCGGGCAGGACTGTGTTTTTGGCGGACTATTCACCACTTTTCATACCTATCCATCAACGGACTGTCACCCAGGACAACTTCTCACTGACGCCGATCGACAATACTGCCATCAGCATGCCAGGGACTTGGCTGCAAGGCGCGGACACAAAACATTCGACCACGATCGCAACATCACATCCGACGACAGCAGCAAGGGGGCACCTGCTGTAGCATCTGACTCCGACATGTTTCAAACTGACGATGACGACGCTGTGTTCCAGCTTGTCCGCTGAAAGAAGTCAGCTAGGATGCAGAAGAATTCGCAAGACTTGAAAGATGCAACCAAGAGACAACCGCCACTGCCCATCAGCAAGAAATTCGACCCACTGCAACTAGAGGCCGAGCACATGGAGTTACCACTCAATCGACGACAATCGACACTTGGCAAGCAGGCCAACCTGGATCCTCCCGAGCACAACCTACCCGACCAGGGAGGATCCCGCCAATCAGACTTACTACATGGGAAAATACCTCTCTCTTAACACGGAGCTAGAGAAAAAAAGTTGTCGGATCCATCACGGCCATACATATAGGGAACTCCATAAAACATCACTTTGAGACGCTGACAGACCAACGGACGGCGCTGAACTTTTTCCGGGATGCGAAAGTTCCTTTTTATACCCCTCATCCCCCTTAGAGAGAATGTTGACAGTTGTCCTCAAATACCTACCCACCAAAATCATAGCTCAGGAGGTGGAAATTGAACAACACAAACTTGGCTTGTAACGAGCATCAGTTCATTCAATTCAAGAACTGGGACGAGAAGATGAATCAACTATATTGCGTCACCTTGCCAGCCCGACCAACCAGCAACTCCGTCTATGACCTGTGGCACACCCTGGACACCAGAATTCGAGTTGAAACCTATTGCCCAAAGGAGAGACCTCTATAATGCAAGTGGCGAAATGTGCAAAATGTGGAGGTCATCATCAGGCACAAAACTTCTCCAAGTCAGAAAACCGAAAACCAGCTTGTGCCAACTGCAATGAGAAACACCCTGCCACATGAAGAGGCTGCAGCACATTTCAAGAGGCGTCCCGCCACGGCACAGGGTCAAGTGGCGAGGGAAAGGGTCCAACAAGCAGCCGAAGCAGCAGTAACAGCGTCACCAGCAGTCAACAACAGGCCAGACTTCCCTTCTCTTCCACTGAAGCCATCAGTCTGTACATCCACCACTCAGACCAACACACAAGCCAGAGGAAAATGGCCTATAATAACCCAACAGCTGGAACAGATTCATCCAGTAATGATGGTCTTGTGTCCATTATGTCCAGCGTCAAAGGTTTCCTGGCGACATTACAACAGAGGAACATCCTGATCATCCCAAAGCAGACAGTCCAGAAATTCTGTACGGCACCAACTACATTAATGAAAATCGTAGCCCTTTTTGAGATACCCATAAGGTCTTCACCCAAAGCCATGACCTGTAGACCTTCACAGACTGACAACCTCACATTCTGTACATATAACGCAGATGATCTCCAAACCAAGAAGCCTGAACATGAAGACTTATTACGCTATCACCATGCTGACATCCTCCTCCTCACAGAAACACATCCAACGTCAAGCTTCAGAATGTTGTAGAGATAACGTCTGTGGTGGGTGTATGGCCATCTATGTATGAAGAATCATCACCCATGCTCCAGTCTCCTTGCCCAAACTAGCAGCACTCGTATTTATGGCAATCGCCATTTCCACTGCCTATCGTGTCATAACAATCACTGCAGCCTTTCTCAGCCCTATTAACACTTTCAAAGAGGACGATTTTATGGCGCTTTTTGATGGCTTCGACAAATTACTTGCGTCTGGATTTTCATCTTACAACAGTTTTGGATTTAACTTCAGCTCACAATCCAGAGTTTGGTACCAAAGCAGAAGTTGTGCACCAACTCTGGCTATCCTGGACCACCAATGCCAAATAGGACCAGTACAGCATATGGCTCAATAGCAACGTCCCGACCAACTGAAGACATTTCCACCTTTGCCAATATCGATGCAGTGATTTACAAAATGGTTCAAATGGCTCTGAGCACTATGGGACTTAGCATCTGAGGTCATCAGTCCCCTAGAACTTAGAAGTACTTAAACCTAACTAACCTAAGGACATCACACACATCCATGCCGGAGGCAGGATTCGAACCTGCGACCGTAGCGGTCGTGCGGTTCCAGACTGAAGTGCCTAGAACCGCTCGGCCAAGTGATTTACACTCTCACTGGCAAGCTACACAGGACGTCCTGACAAAGGTCCATCACATCAGAAGCACTTACGTTGCAACAATACGAATTCTCTCCCAAGCATCAGGATCTGAAGACCCTGACAATAGAGCCTGGAACCCTGGTGGCGCTACTGGAACCTGGCAGACCGACAAGAGATGAAACGCCTCTCGCATGAATTACACTATCACGCGATTGAATATCGCACAGACTTTTGGGAGGACAGGATGATCAACTTCATACTTCAGCCTCCTGATGAATGGTGGCTCGTAAAGACCTCTCGCCCGCCAAAGCATGCACCCCTGCGCCATGCTAGCCTTATCTACGACCGACTGTATAAGGCGGAAATCTTCGCCGAGACCTAAAAACACCAAAGCGCTCTGGAATCCAAGACAACATCGTTTAAGTGGATAGGGTACACCGACGGCTGCGAGAACTTCAACTGGCTAACCTCCAGGCTGACCTACCATTGACTGTGCCTGCTGAGATCAGGAAGATCCTCTGACACCTCGTGTAACCTCCCCGCAGAGAATATTTTTTATTTAAAATATGAACCATTCGTAAACTCCCCACAAAATAGTAATTAATTTATAGTTAAATGATTTTTTAAATATTGTAACCTCTGAACAAAATTGATTTTAATGTAACCTCTGAACAAAATTGGCTCCCATTTATAGTCTGTGTGCAGAAATGCATTCGCATTTAATGTTCCCACAAAATTCTTTTCTCATTTAATGTCAAGTTCGAAACAGAAAAATTCCTAAACACCAAAATAATAAAAAAAAGTTCTGTAACCTGATAAATTTTATAGGACAGCAGCGCTGACCTTCGGCCCTGTATTCTGGATAAAAAAAAAAGCAAAAATTCTTACCTCAATAAAACTGCAATTATATCTGCTCTTAAGTTGGAATTTTTCGACACAGCTTCGTGCAATGCTGGCATATATATATTTTTTTTATTTTTGGAAGCAATGATAATGCATTGGAAAATTTTTAAATTGAAATGAATGCTTTCCTTTAAAAGAGTTGCTTTATATTATAAAAATTATTATTGGGGCATTTCTTTGAACAAATTAAATTACAATTAACATACATTATTAAAGGCTGCTTCTTTACCTTCTACAACAATACTCATCCACCAGAGTCCTGACCAGAGTCGCGAGCAGATCACACAGCCGACGCATGCCGACTCCCCGACTACTACCGTCTGACAACAACTGTCGACTCGCGCAGTCAAGTGCAGATTAGCAACAACTAACGATTAACTACTCTCTGGTCAGAGATTCTGTTATGCCTCGCCCATCGCCGGCAATGTATACGTCTTTCACTCGGCACTCACTCAGCACTAGGACCAGACAGCATGAGTGATTCCCATCTGAAGCGGTTACTAGGCCAGCTATTGGTCCTCATCACCAAGATTTTCAACAGTTTACCTGGACTGCTTTCCATCCTCCTGATTGCAGTACTTACGGCAACGTAATTCACGAAATCAGCTGTGGGGCTCTCGAATAATAATGGATACAATAAATTACCTTAATATCTCTCACTTCGAAGTTCGTACGGCGCTATACGAACGAGTCACAGTACGCTCCAAAACATCTCATTCGAAAGACGAGATTCAGTGTTTCGGGCTTCTCCGTGTCTTCCTTTTCGGTGACGGTAAGGTCGCTGAGCGTCTGGTTAAATGGCTTTGATTGGGTTACTCACTTTATGTAAGAGAAAACCTTCCTATGGCTTTTTGTAAGGCCGATAGTTACAGTTTTATTTCTAGCATCGCTCTCCGTAGCCTGTTTTTAATCCACTCTGGTTTTGTTGGTCAGCAGGGCTAAGACTTCGCTTAAACCAGCGATAAGGCAATTCCATCGCGACTACTGAAGCACGGCAAGTCCATCCCATCCCTCAAAACACTATTTGGAAAATACCTTTCAAGAGCATACTGTACAAAACTTCTGAATTTTGCAGCGCCACACATGACTATCGGATGAGTCCTCAGATAATCTAAGAATTCCTGTTAGCATATTGGCACCATAGTACCCCAACTGTGGCTCACATTAACTAAATGGAAGAGTCCTGGTCTGCTTATCACCAGGGTACTAAACACGTTAGCATCACGGGTCTATTCTGCTGAAGATAATTCAAGTTAAGACTTTCAGTGCAATATCACACGAATACCTGTCCTTCACACCTGTTATAATCATGTACCTATCCTACTAATTGGAGGAGGAGGAGATTAGTGTTTAACGTCCCGTCGACAACGAGGTCATTAGAGACGGAGCGCAAGCTCGGGTGAGGGAAGGATGGGGAAGGTAAATCAGCCGTGCCCTTTCAAAGGAACCATCCCGGCATTTTCCTGAAGCGATTTAGGGAAATCACGGAAAACCTAAATCAGGATGGCCGGACGGGGATTGAACCGTCGTCCTCCCGAATACGAGTCCAGTGTGCTAACCACTGCGCCACCTCCCTTTGTAAAAAAACAGCTTGAAACACCTCATTACAAATGAGTTAATATCTTTGTTTTCGGCATGTAAGCGAGAGAACGTTTGAGAAAGGTTTTAAATCATGCTGAAAGTTTATTAGAAATCTCTAAGCGCTCTCGTTACGATACACTGGATGAATATAAATATAAATTAGCGCTGCATTTTAAACAAAGGTTAGTTTAACACGCATCTCACTGCTTATGACGTCATATCTCCTGAATCATGTGTCGTACAATGATATAATTTTGCAGATACGTTCAATGGGATACGTAGACGCTGTATGCAGTGTGTTTTGAAAAGAGAGTTACCAGCATAATAAATTAAAAAGTAATGAATCACGCTGCCGTTTTAATGCATGAACAGCGGTAATGTAGTCAGCGAGAAAAAGATTCGAAAAGGTTTGAAGTTAGGTGTTAAGTTCGTTGGAAGTCTCTACGTGCTCTCATTCTCAAGTACTGCACACATGAAGTCCGGGCATTTGCGCGCCGTTAACTACACTCCTGGAAATGGAAAAAAGAACACATTGACACCGGTGTGTCAGACCCACCATACTTGCTCCGGACACTGCGAGAGGGCTGTACAAGCAATGATCACACGCACGGCACAGCGGACACACCAGGAACCGCGGTGTTGGCCGTCGAATGGCGCTAGCTGCGCAGCATTTGTGCACCGCCGCCGTCAGTGTCAGCCAGTTTGCCGTGGCATACGGAGCTCCATCGCAGTCTTTAACACTGGTAGCATGCCGCGACAGCGTGGACGTGAACCGTATGTGCAGTTGACGGACTTTGAGCGAGGGCGTATAGTGGGCATGCGGGAGGCCGGGTGGACGTACCGCCGAATTGCTCAACACGTGGGGCGTGAGGTCTCCACAGTACATCGATGTTGTCGCCAGTGGTCGGCGGAAGGTGCACGTGCCCGTCGACCTGGGACCGGACCGCAGCGACGCACGGATGCACGCCAAGACCGTAGGATCCTACGCACTGCCGTAGGGGACCGCACCGCCACTTCCCAGCAAATTAGGGACACTGTTGCTCCTGGGGTAGCGGCGAGGACCATTCGCAACCGTCTCCATGAAGCTGGGCTACGGTCCCGCACACCGTTAGGCCGTCTTCCGCTCACGCCCCAACATCGTGCAGCCCGCCTCCAGTGGTGTCGCGACAGGCGTGAATGGAGGGACGAATGGAGACGTGTCGTCTTCAGCGATGGGAGTCGCTTCTGCCTTGGTGCCAATGATGGTCGTATGCGTGTTTGGCGCCGTGCAGGTGAGCGCCACAATCAGGACTGCATACGACCGAGGCACACAGGGCCAACACCCGGCATCATGGTGTGGGGAGCGATCTCCTACACTGGCCGTACACCACTGGTGATCGTCGAGGGGACACTGAATAGTGCACGGTACATCCAAACCGTCATCGAACCCATCGTTCTACCATTCCTAGACCGGCAAGGGAACTTGCTGTTCCAACAGGACAATGCACGTCCGCATGTATCCCGTGCCACCCAACGTGCTCTAGAAGGTGTAAGTCAACTACCCTTGCCAGCAAGATCTCCGGATCTGTCCCCCATTGAGCATGTTTGGGACTGGATGAAGCGTCGTCTCACGCGGTCTGCACGTCCAGCACGAACGCTGGTCCAACTGAGGCGCCAGGTGGAAATGGCATGGCAAGCCGTTCCACAGGACTACATCCAGCATCTCTACAATCGTCTCCATGGGAGAATAGCAGCCTGCATTGCTGCGAAAGGTGGATATACACTGTACTAGTGCCGACATTGTGCATGCTCTGTTGCCTGTGTCTATGTGCCTGTGGTTCTGTCAGTGTGATCATGTGATGTATCTGACCCCAGGAATGTGTCAATAAAGTTTCCCCTTCCTGGGACAATGAATTCACGGTGTTCTTATTTCAGTTTCCAGGAGTGTAGTTACATGGCCTAGAGACAAACACACATTTTCTAAGTTTATTACTGGTCTTATTTCGTTAAACTTTTATTATAAGAGTACACCTCTTAATGAGCAAGTTATGACAGCAACTTACACTAATGGCCATTAAAATTGCTACACCTCGAAGATGACGTGCTACAGACGCGAAATTTAAACGACAGGAAGAAGATGCTGTGATATACAAATGATTAGCTTTTCAGAGCATTCACACAAGGTTGGCGCCGGTGCCGACACCTACAACGTGCAGCCATAAGGAAAGTTTCCAATCGATTTCTCATACACAAACAGCAGTTGACCGGCGTTGCACGGTGAAACGTTTTGTGATGCCTCGTGTAAGGAGGAGAAATTCGTACCATCGCGTTTCTGACTTTGATTAAGGTCGGATTGTAGCCCATCGCGATTGCGGTTTATCGTATCGCGACATTGCTGCTCGTGTTGGTCTAGATCCAATGACTGTTAGCAGAATATGGAATTGGTGGGTTCAGGAGACTAATACGAAACGCCGTGCTGGATCCCAACGGCCTCGTATCACTAGCAGTCGAGATGACAGGCATCTTATCCGCATGGCTGTAACAGATCGTGCAGCCACGTCTCGATCCCTGAGTCAACAGATGGGGACGTTTTCATGACAACCATCTGCCCGAACAGTTCGACGACGTTTGCAGCAGCATGGACCATCAGCTCGGAGACCATGGCTGCGGTTACCCTAGACGATGCATCACAGACAGGAGCGCCTGCGATAGTGTACTCAACGACGAACCTGGGTGCACGAATGGCAAAACGTCATTTTTTCAGATGAAGCCAGGTTCTGTTTACAGCATCACGATGGCCGCATCCACGTTTGGCGACATCGCGGTGAACGCACATTGGGAGCGTGTATTCGTCATCGCCATACTGGCGTATCACGCGGCGTGATGGTATGGGGTGCCATTTGTTACACGTCTCGGTCACCTCTTGTTTGCATTGACGGCACTTCGAACAGTGGACGTTACACTTCAGATGTGTTACGACCCGCGGCTCTACTCTTCATTCGATCCCTGCGAAACCCTACATTTCAGCAGGATAATGCACGACCGCATGTTGCAGGTCCTGTACGGGCCTTTCTGGATACAGAAAATATTCGACTGCTGCCCTGGCCAGCACATTCTCCAGATCTTTCACCAATTGAAAACGTCTGCTCAATGGTGGCCGAGCAACTGGCTCATACGCTAGTCACTACTCTTGATGAACTGTTGTATCGCGTTGAAGCTGCATGGGCAGCTGTACACGCCATCCAAGCTCTGTTTGACTCAATGCCCAGGCGTACCAAGACCGTTACTACGGCCAGAGGTGGATGTTCTGGGTGCTGATTTCTCATGATCTATGCACCCAAATTGCCTGAAAATGTAATCACATGTCAGTTCTAGTATAATATATTTGTCCAATGAATACCCGTTTATCATCGGCATTTCTTCTTGGTGTAGCAATTTTAATAGCCAGTAGTGTACATTTTTAAATTCGGTCAGTAATTATGCAAAGTATTGGATATCAAATTTTAAATGGGTCAAGATACCGTGCCACGGGTGTCAAGCCAGTCGTTTAGTAATATAAATAGATAACACATTGAACGTGTGATTGGTTGCGGACAGGGGGTTTGCCTGTTAAAGGTACTGTAACGATTCGTTATTTAAAGTCAGGGACATAAATATCCTCCAGAGAACACATCACTAGAGTATATGAAAAAACCGGTGTTACATAAGTGAATCATCTGTTTGCATAAAAACTACTGACGTACGACTTCTTGTTGCTTCAACTGTTGTCTTTTGCTCCTCGTTCTCTCTCTGGAATGGATGAGCACTGAAAGAAGTGCTGTGTTTAAATTTTTGTGATATACACTGTGTGATCAAAAATAAGCGGACACCCCCAAAAACGTACGTTTTTCAGATTAGGTGCATTGTGATGCCACCTACTGCCAGGTACTCCATATCAGCGACCTCAGTAGTCATTAGATTGTGTGTCACTTGTGTCATACGTCTGTACGCGAGATTTCCACATTCCTAAACATCCCTAGGTCCGCTGTTTCCGATGTGATAGCGAAGTGGAAACGTGAAGGTAACACGTACAGCACAAAAGCGTACAGACCGACCTCCTCTGTTGACTGACAGAGACCGCCGACAGTTGAAGAGGGTCGTGATGTGTAATAGGCAGACATCTATCCAAACGTCTGCCCCCGGTAGCTTAGTGGTCCGCGCGACAGAATGTCAATTCTAAGGGCCCGGGTTCGATTCCTGGCTGTGTCGAAGATTTTCTCCTCTCAGGGACTGGGTGTTGTGACGTCCTAATCATCATCATCATTTCATCCCCATCGACGCGCCAGTCGTCGAAGCGGCCTCAAATCGAAAGACTTGCACCCGGCGAACGGTCTACCCTATGGGAGGCCCTAGTCACACGACACTTACTATCTATCCAGACCATCACACAGTAATTCCAAACTGCATCAGGATCTATAGCAAGCAGTATGACAGATGGGAGATGAGAAAACTTGGATTTCGTGGTCGAGCGGTTGCTCATAAGCCACACATCACGCCAGTAAATGCCAAAAACAGCCTCGCTTGGTGTAAGTAGCGTAAACATTGGGCGATTGAACACTGGAGAAACGTTGTATAGAGTGACGAATTACGGTACACAATGTGGCGATCCGATGGCAGGATTGGAGGGTTCATTTCTGGGGGACGTGACCAAACTGTGAGGTCATCGGTCTCATCGGATTAGGGACGAATGGAGAAGGAAGTCGGCCGGGCCCTTTCAAAGGAACCATCCCGGCAATTTGCGTGAAGCGATTTAGGGAAATCACGGAAAACCTAAATCAGCATGGCTGGACGTCGTCCTCCCAAATGCAACGATGGCAGGGCGTGGGTATGACGAATGCCCGATGAACGTCATCTGCCAGCGTGTGAAGTGCCAATGGTTAAATTCGGAGGCGGTATTGTTACAGTGTGGTTTTGTTTTTCATGGAGGGGGTTTTTACACCCCTTGTTTTGCGTGGCACTATGACAGCACAGGCCTAAATTGATGTTTTAAACGCGTTCTTGCTTCCCATTGTTGAAGAGAAATTCGGGGATTGCGATTGCATCTTTTTTTACACGGTCGAGCACCTGTTCATAATGCACGGCCTGTGGCGGAGCGGTTACACGACAATAATATCCTTGTAATGCACTGGCCCGAACTGAGTCCTGACCTGAATCCTATAGAATACCTTTGGGATGTTTTGGAACACCGACTTTATGCCAGGCCTCACCGACCGACATCGATACCTCTCCTCAGTGCAACGCTCCGTGAAGAATGGGCTGCCGTTCCCCAAGAAACCTTCCAGCACCTGATTGAACGTATGCTTGCGAGAGTGGAAGCTGACATCAAGGCTGAGGGTGGGCGAACACCATATTGAATTCGAGCATTACCACAGGAGGGCGTGACGAACTTGTATGTCATTTTCAGCCAGGTATCCGGATACTTTTGATCAAATAGTGTAATTAATAATTACAAATGTATTTGTTTCATCCCTTTCGTAATCGTCATGTCCCTTTTCCAATAACTGTGAACCATCTACGTGTTTACAGCTGATTAAGCCATTGCCAGTGGTCGGTTTCGTTGCGTGAGGATCGTGTGCCAGCAGTACGCTATCGAACGTACATGTACATTCATATTTTCACCACTCGAGCCTGCAGGCTAATTTTCTTTTTACGAAATCCCATCAGCATTGCTATTATTACGCATATTATTTGCTACATCGCCATTTAATACTGTCACGGTCCTGCATCACCCAACTTTTCAGCTTTCCAACGACGACTTCTGCTCCTGACTGTTACAAGAATTTGAGTGCTCAGGTAACGCAGTATTATTCTACGCAGTAGGCACTTCAGTTTTATCATTAATATAAAAATCTGCTTCTCCATGTCATAACTAGAGCTAGGATTTTTGCATATTTGCATGATGGTGCATATAAATACATATATAAGGTGTTATTGCATATATAAATAACTTTTGCATATTTATGCATATATATTACTTTTGCAGCAACGATTCTTGAAATACAAGTATTTCACCACAATAGTTTAAGAAGAAGAGTAAGACCTGAGCAAATTTCTCTTTTATTGCTCTGTTTGTGTAGAATTACTTCTCTGTCATAAATGCAAATCTATAAAAGGGCGCCTAAAAATGAGGTGAACATAACAATCAGCAATGAGCGGTTCCTGTACTATAAAAATATGTCTCTCGACAGCTTAACAAAAACTAAAAAGCGATCAACAGTCATGCGGCAAACCTTTAAACTTACCTATAAATCAGTAACTAGTGTGCTGTTCTTCGTGATTTCTGAAATGTGCGCAGGAGGAGACCATATTACCACAGTGCCGAAGGAGAAGAAAAGTAAAGCTTATTTACTTCGACAGAGGTTTGATGGAAATCCTACTGTAACAACAGATGGAAATGTAGTATTGTGACAAGTGTGTGAGAGGCACGTAAGTTCTATTTTTGCTTTCTCAAAGTTAAAAATCAATGATTTTCGAGATCTTTTTTACTTATTGAAAATAAACTCACTTTATTTTTATACCATTGTTATAGGTGCCCTGTGATAGAAAATTCCAGACCGCGCAACATTTACAAACAGCTGCTCATAGAAATGCTGCTAATGAAAATATCTCCAACATCCAGACAACCTTACCAGCAGCATTTTCGGGCAAGCAGAAGTGGAAATGATAATTTTTCGAAAGATCTCTGCAAAGCTTTAGTTTCAGCCAATATCCCTATCAAAAAATTAAATAATGTAGAATTTCGAGGGTTCCTCGAAAAATATACACTTCGTGTGATGTAGAGATCTTTTTCTTCGTACAAAAACATTTTAAGTGACAGAAGGAAATCATTTCTTCCAGAAAACTGTGAAAAATATTTAATTGTTTATTGCAATAAAATCAACTGATGCTAAAATAGACTAAGAGAAAGAGACAAACAGAAAGTAATAAATATTAACTTTGTTAATTAATGTTCGAAGAATAATTGTATAATCAGATTACTTTACGAGGATTAAAAGCTGTGAGAAAGTTGAAATAATGAATTTTATTTATTATCCATATTTTAAAGTTTTTAGAGCATATTTATCAGATTTTTAATGCACAGATGCATGCATATATTCATACTTTTCAGTGTATATAAATCCGAGCACTAGTCATAACAATTACACTCTTGCTGTCGTCAATGTGATGCGTTCCGCCTCTCTGACCATCAGCATTAAAGGAAAAAAAAATCACATCAATTTATTAATTCTTTTTTGTGGAATACATTACAGTATAAACGGAAGAGTCGATAAATGACAATGAAACAAGGGAGTAATCCCAATAAATATAGCCAAAAGCTCTGGTACGACGGATGCACAAGTGCAGTGACGTTAGTATTACAACAAAATGGTTCAAATGGCTCTGAGCCCTATGGGGCTTAACAGCGGAGGTCATCAGTCCCCTAGAACTTAGAACTACTTACACCTAATTAACCTAACGACATCACACACATCCATGCCCGAGGCAGGATTCAAACCTGCGACCGTAGCGGTGGCGCGATTCCAGACTGAAGTGCCTAGAACCGCACGGCCACTCCGGCCGGCTGTATTACAACACAGTTACTGTGTAAAGCTACGTTTGTGCTGCAACTTACAGTGAAAGTATGGATATGTGGTATATGCAAGATGGCGCACCGCTATTTTTGATGTGGCTCTTCTGGTATATGTAACACGAATATTCAACAAGTGTATCAGTCATGGCTCGCCAATACCACGGTTTCCCAGGTCCCCAGCCTTGAAACCTTAAAATTTATGTGTCTGGTATTTAACAGCTCTGGTTCATTCCAGCCCTGTTGATAATGTTGATGAATATCGGAAGCGCATTGTAGATGGGTATCACTTCATTCGGAACATAAATGGTAATTTTGAATGTGTGCAGGTATTGATGAGAACGTATGCTGAATCCTGTCTTCACATGAATGGTGGCCACAGGAACATTTGTCGTAATGTGTTTGTCCTCAAGTACATATCTGCAGTTTCGATCCTCGGGGACTCTGTAATAAGGTATTCATTGAGGCTGTGATCTTTGGCATTATCTGAAATATTTAATTTTCTGTGTAATAAGCCAATGAACCCCCCATTGAGAATGAATGAATGAATGAGAAAGGGCTTGACTGTGTTCAGTTCTTTAAAAGGGTCACTCCCACGAAATTTATAAAATGATATAATTAGTAGTATACAAATTTTTTAGTTCTATGACTTTAAAAATTTTCACAACTCTCTCTTTTAAACAGGTAGGCGAGCCGGCCAACAATAGAACATATGACATGTGCTGCTTTCATGAATAAAATAACATAAAAGACTTTTATAACATAAAAGAATTTTATCTTTCGTGCTGTACCGGGTTGTGAGTGCGGCTGACTTGACTGCCATTGTGTGACAGTGCTGTGTGGCATGGTATGGATAATTAATTGAATGGGCATCGATTATTTTGTTGAGGCATAATCTGTAGTTAAAGCGAATTTTAAAATAATTTCGTCTACCACTGAAACAACCAAAAAGATCTCGATTAAGAATCTAGCATGATTTCAAGAATCGCATGGAAAAAAAAAGAAATGTTCCACTAGAAGAGCAATCACATGAAAACTTTTACAGGATACAGATCAAAATACAAAGTGTTCTTCGGTATATATTCCTTGGAGCATCCAAGAAAGGAGGGAGAACGTGTAAAGGAAATTGCAAAGTAAGTATCGGTTCTATGGCAGAAGAAGTTGCATTTTCCGACCTTACCGATTCAAGTGCTGGAAGCAAAGCTAAATAGGGTACTAAAAACCTAAGATGAATGTGCAAAAAGGGGAAAATATGGTCAACCGAAAGACATGTCTTACACCCTCACCTTCAGATGTGTCAATGGATTATGTCAGCATTTCTCTGCCTAGATGTAGCCATTTGTCTGCCTTACGCTTGATTTCGTTACAAATTAGTTATAATGTCTTACTTCTCATACACGGTCCAGTTACATTAATGGACCACTGCCTATATGGAACATTAATGTGCAATAACCACAGAAAAACGACAGGTGGCAGCACTAGCAGTGGAGGGTATATAAAGCGTGTTGGGGACGCAGAAATCCGTGCAGTCGTTGTCGCAATGTAGAAACGGAACTATTTATCTAATGTCCGAAACTGCATGATGTTTGACTTTCAAACCAAGGGTAGGAGCGTGTCTGATATGCCAATGTTTGTAAAGTGTTTGAGTACCGCCATGATTAGGGTATACCGTGCATGACAAAATGGTGCTATCCAAAACCGGCGCCAAGTCAACTGTGGTTTTGGTGTGCATACTGTAAGACCTTTGGTACACACACCATCAGATTATTTGACTTGTCGCTCTAACGAAGTAGCCGAGTGTCAGCAATATGTCTCGTGGTCTTATCGTGGCGTGTTTATCTTCTGCTGTTAGGTCAGATGATAGAAATGCCACTTGCACGCTTAGAGTAGCAGATTGACGGTGACCAACTTTAAACAGAACTTGACTAATTTTCACACACATTTATTAAAATAATAAAAAGCATAGACATTACGTCACTTGATTCTGGATGCTGTTTACAATTAACAATCTGAAATTCCTTTGGTCTTGGTACGTTAATCTTATTCTCACATATCTCTGATACTTGACAAAGTGTCTATACATTTATCTTCATGGCTATGTACAGGAATATGATAATCTTCTTAGGTGCAGACTGAAACTTGACTATAGACTGGTGCAGACTAATGCAGACTGGTACAGACTGGTGCAGACAAATGCAGACTGACTAATTCAGAGGTCTGTACACTTGTTATAATACCTCACGCGTTCAGGTATCACTATGCAAGTGTTATCTGCGAAAAGAAAAGGTTCTACATTAGCAGCAATCTCATTGGCTGCGTTACATATTAATACGCGGATCGGCGGGTGCAGAATTTGGTCCGTCTCTAAGGCAGCGCCATCTCGTAGTGCGGAGACGGACGAGCGCTGCGCCTGTGCTGTTGTGCTTAGCGGGGAGTGCTCTAGTAGGAAAGTTGTGTATGCACTGACTACGTGGAACTATGTACACAATAGTGGTGCACCACAGGCCATACATGACAATGGTGAATAACAGCTGTGGAGACGAATAGAAATGCAACTGTTGAGCAACTGATCGCCCAGATGGAACTTGGGGCTACCAACGGTGTCTCCTCACTGCACATTTAGCGAACGTCGCCGCATATGGGCCTCCGCAGCAGGCGCCTGCTCCATGCACCCATGCTGACCATTGTTCATCGATGAAAGCTGGCATCTCTACGACAGTACCACGACTGGACGTCCCCTGAGTGGCCTCTTCCGGTGAATCGCGTTTTATGCTGCATTCGACAGACGACCATTGGCGTGTACGATTCTACAACTACAGTCAGAAGGGTTCCGACTGTAGGAGGGAGCATTATCATCTGGTAAATGTTTTTATGGCGTTACCTAGGTGATCTCGTCAACCTGTAAAGCACAGTGGATCAACACAGGTATGCATCTATCCTTGGGGATCATGTCTCCCGTCCCCCACTCTACACGCACTTTGTTTTTCCTCGGCATGATGATGTCTACCAGCAGGACAATGCAAGGTGTTACACAACTACTGTGTGGCTGGACCTGGCGGAGGTTCGAGTCCTCCCTCGGGCACGGGTGTGTGTGTTTGTCCTTAGGATAATTTAGGTTCAGTAGTGTGTAATCTTAGTGTGTAATCTTAGTCCCATAAGATTTCACACACATTTGAACATTTGTTACACAACTCATAGTATATGTGCGTGGTTCGAAGAGTGCTACGATGGGTCTACCATACTCCCCTGGTCACCAAACCATATCGGATTTAAACACAAGCGAGAATATCTGAAACCACCTCGATCGAGCAGTTTGCGCCACGGATCCTCAGCCGTCATACCTATTGCAGCTGGCCACAGTTCTGGAGTCGTCATGGCTCCAAAAACCTGTCGGTATCTTCCAGAACCTCATTGAGCCTCTTCCTGCACGTGTGCGCTACAAAAAACCATTATTCGGGGCTGTGACAGATAGTCACATTAATGTGACTGGACCGTGTAGCACTGAATATCAAACACAAAACAAAGCAGTCTAGAGTCCGTATATGCATAAAAGTACAGTGCCTTGTAAATCAAAAGCTTGCATTGCGAGTCAAAGACACAGCCAAAATGCAGTTCATATCTTTGAAACTTCTCACATAATCATAGCCTTATTACAAACAAATGTATCTCAGCGTATTTATTTTGTAACGAATCGGCTTCCACCGTTTGAGCATTGAGTTCCGTTTTTTTAGCTAAATATCAGATGGCAGTAGAAGTTACTGCGTATCATTTAGTACTATTGAAAAGTTCTAAAAAATGTTCATTGGCACCATGTCAGCTTTGTCACACATTGCATTCTACTGTGAACGTAAATTTCCGACTCTTCAGATATTCATTTTATGGCCTTTGTTTAGTTTATGAAGTATTATTATGTTGTGGTCTTCAGTCCTGAGACTGGGTTGATGCAGCTCTCCATGCTACTCTACCCTGTGCAAGCTTCTTCATCTCCCAGTACCTACTGAAACCTATATCCTTCTGAATCTGCTTAGTGTATTCATCTCTTGGTCTCCCCCTTCGATATTTACCCTCCACGCTGCCCTCCAATACTAAATTGGTGATTCCTTTGTAATGTCTCTTGCAGCGGTCTCTCCGCGATATTTTCAGAAATTTTGTAAATTATATAACTCAGTACATATCTCGAAATATCTCTTCTTATCTTACCGATTATCAATGCAAAGTAGTTTCAAGCCCAGTTATTCCTTGGAGCGTCCATTTACTCCATGGAATAGCTTCCCTGTTATCTATGTTTTCTCTTATGAAAAGAATAGGGGACTTCTTGCCGATTAGTCGTGAAAGAAGGATGTATATGTATGTATTGTTGAGCTAGTCGCCATCTTGATAAGATTCTGTATGAGAAGGAATTTAATACATGAACTAAACTAAAGTAAGTGTGTTTGCGTATTATTTAACGGATTATTATTATTGACAGTGTCCGCTTACTACGCTGTGTTGCACGGGATCAGTGGGGAACGTCTGATTTACACTGGACGAACCTGCCGTTTTGTATGCTCAAGATATCCAGTTACTTCAAATAAATAGGCTAACACGGTCTTACCAGCAGATCTCTGGTCTTCCCCATGTGATCACCGAAAGTTAATAATTATTACAAATGTTTCCAGGAGATCGACTGACAATTTTCGTCGCACCGAGACTTCGAAATTGCTTCACTGCCTTATGGAATTTAAGTTAAGCTCAATTTAATCAGGATAGAACAGTATTGAACTGTGTGAATGTGATAAGCCTGCTTTGTCAATGAAAATTCCCTTAATATACGCATGTTTTTACTATCCTGATCAGTGAAGCTAAATCAGGCCGGTGTGAGAGAGGTTTTTAAATTTTAGATCCCACACAAAAGATATTAAATTTGGCTTCACTGTGACAGGACTCATTTTTGAGCATTACTTAAACATTGTGTGAATTTTATGTTGCATGTGCACGAGAGAAAAGAAGACGAGGCCTGTTCCAGAAGTCACAATTTCGCCACAACCTACGAGAACGTCGTTCAGGCCAGACAATATACAATTAAATTTTTGTAGATAGAAATTTATAATAACTATTTAAATGTCTATCGGTTAGTATCGGATTGATTGGGTTATACTTTAGATAGGAAGTGTTTATTATAAGTGAGTATTATGCAAAGTTTAGGTCAGTGACATTATTAACTCAGATGCGAGTGACTATATATATATTTGTTGTTCTGTGTATTAATGGTTCTTACTAGGGCGGCTTATAAAATGGCAATCCAACAGCAGAGCGAATCACAACAGCCCTCAGCTGTTTCTGAGGTTAGTGAAACATTAGACGCTAGCTTAACTGAAGTAGTGCCTAGCGGCAGCAGTAGTCAGGCCCCACAACAAAGCTTAAATGTTTCGATGTCATCTGAGCAGGACGAAATAAACCCATTGACTGTAGTCATGCAGCAGTTAACACTGTTAGCCAAAATGTAACAGACTTAACTAAAGCGCAAATAGAGACTAAAAGCGAATTAACTAAAGCGCAAATAGAGATTGAAAGGGAAATGAATGAACAATTAGCAGCCAATCAAGTGAAAGTCCAGGAGCAATTAGAAGCTAATCAAGCGGAATTAAATAATAAATTAGTAGAGAGTTTTCAGAAACTTGATGATAAATTAAATAAAACTGCGGAAGAATTGAAAATTCAGAATGAACAGACAGAATTAAAATTAGCTGCTCAAATTAAGCAAGTCACTCAGCAGTGTAATGAAAATGCGAAGAAGTTACGCCTAGAGCTAACTGAGTATGTTGTTACTAAGCTTGATACTATTAAAGAGCAGGTCGAGTCAATCCCACAGATAGTTCAAGCACAAGAACAGATGTAATGTTCTATCGCGGTAATTCCGGTATTAGTTGAAGTTCAAGACGAATTAAAGCAACAAGTAAATGAGATGTCAGCAGATATGCAGGATTTGAGACAATCACAAGACAAGATCCCGAAGGACATCCAAAATTTGGATAAATCCATAAATAACATGAAGGAGAGACAAGGCGAGGGTGATCATAAGGTAAACATTCTCGCGGGAAAATTCTCGCAGTTAAGTTTAGAAAGGCAAAGCATTTCTTCAGACAATATTGAACATACGCTCAGAGCAACTATACAAACTATGACCGAGAGTTCTGAAGAAAATGTATTATTAATAAAGGTTCAACTAGGCGAAGAATTAGACAGTGGAAAGAAAACATTGAGAGATCTTTAAATCTATCTCGAGAAGATTTGTGCTCCACGCAAAGAAATGAACCCATAACAAGATCTGTCAATCAACCTACATTATTTACCCGACCAAGTACAGACAGGGACATTAATGCACACGCTCGTTTTTGCAATCAACATCAATCACAACACTATGAGGGTAGTCATAATGCCTGTAGTTGTAAAAGCAATACTGAGGAGAAAATGCTGAAACGTCAATTCCAGATCTACAACCCAGACAAGAAAAATGTTCATCCCGTAGTGCTTATAAGAAGTTTTAGGGGAGTATTGCCAAAAATTTGGAGTGAGTGGCAAAAGCAATCACAACACTATGAGGGTAGTCATAATGCCTGTAATTGTAAAAGCAATACTGAGGAGAAAATGCTGAAACAACGTCAATTCCAGATCTACAACCCAGACAAGAAAAATGTTCATCCCGTAGTGTTTATAAGAAGTTTTAGGGGAGCATTGCCAAAAATTTGGAGTGAGTGGCAAAAGGTTAGTTTCGTGACCGGTTATATTCAGGGGTCAGGAGCTATATGGGAATATGATATGATATCAACTTGGGACACATATGAAGATTTTGAACGAGCATTTTTATCCAAATACTGGTCTGAAGGAGTACAAGAACGTTTAAGGCAGGAGGTTTATACCCGGAACCTTTTTCCTTTTCACGTAGATCTTTAAAGAAATACTTTGAGAAATATATAAACAAATCGCGGTATTGGGATAAGCCTATGCCTCTACAAGACGTGATTGGTATATTAAAATCTCGACTTCCGGCCAGCATCAGAAATAGGATGCTGTATATTAATGAGCATGACCTTGACTCTTTCATGACTACGCTTGACACTATAGATATGATCGAGGAAGATGAACATCGGCCAAGACAACCGGTTATGCAGAGGAGAGCGATTGAGGCGCCAAATGCAAACCGGAATGGAAACGGATTTAATAATTATTATACTAGGAACAGTCAGAGATTCAACGGAAATGGAAATTTCAATAACAGTGCTGCGAGGGGCAGATTCAGAGACAATCGAACAGGTAGCAGATACAACCCAATGTTTGGAAATGCAAGAGATTATCAGAACCAGCAGTCTTCAAATAATAATAATGCGTACAGAAATTCTGACCCTCGATTTGAAGCAAATAACACAACCAGTCATCAACAACAACCAGTCATAACAGAAGTAGTAGATGATTCAAGAGGAAATAATAATCGACATTTAAACTGAAGAGGGCCGCTTTATGCTCCGTAAAGTCGGCCGGGGAATACAAAAGGGGCAAACCTGTTTTAAACGAAATTAATTCCGTGGCAATGTTGAGATATAATGAAGGCGAATTAATGACAGATGAATTGACGAGAGGCCTGTGTAGTCGAAGATAAAAGGGTTCCTGTGTCTGAGATCATCACAGAAGTGGGAGGAATTTTAACCAATGTAGTATTGGACACAGCTTCATCTACAGACGTAGTATCCGGAACTTTGTTTCGCAGAATTAGTAAAATTAAGAAAATCCCTGTCCTACCAGTTCAAAATTGCCGAGTTATAGGTGCAGTGGGAGCAAAATCCCGGAACGTCAAGATACAAACGCTTATAGAGATAAAATTGGGAAATGTAGCTAAACAATGCACATTCCTTGTAGTGGAAAAGTTGTTAGTAGATTGTATTCTTGGCATTGGAACTTTGCAAGCCTGCAATTGCAAGTTGGACTTGGTAGAAGGGAAGGTGCATTTTAAAATCGAAGATCAATTTGTTACACTGATCTTACTGAGAAAGGAGGCAGTGTATGAGCGATATTTCCGTGGTGCTGCTGTGCAGTTGATTTGTGCTGAAAATAATAATATGTACCGACTACCGATCAAGTCAATTCAAGAAGAGGATTTCAGACAAACAGTCGAACAGAAGAAGATTGCTGAGTCAGATTGCCTAACGGATAGTCAGAGGGAACAATTATTCAATATATTAACAGAATATGAGTCAGTTTTCGATGAAAACCCCGGAATTATTAGAGGATATGTTTGTACATTACAGATTAAGCCCCATAAGACATTTTGCCGCACACACTATCCCATTCCCTGGCGATTAAAACAACCAGTTCAGGAAGAGATACAAAAATTGTTAAACTGGAATCTTATTGAACCATCTAACAGCCCATATTGTTCTCCGTTGCTTGTTGTACCAAAGCCAGGAGGAAAAATTCGATTGGTATTAGATGCAAGGGAAATTAACAAAATTATAGTACCTGTGCGCACACATCCGGAGAACATCGATGAGTAAATACAAAAATTTCAAGATGTATCCTATTTAACCAGTATTGATTTGAGAAGTTCGTTCTGGCAAGTCCAGTTAGACAAGGACTCAAGAAAATATACTGCTTTTATATATGGAGGGAGAAGCTATCAGTTCAAGGTCGTTCCGTTTGGTCTCAATATCAGCTCTGGAGTTTTTATTTCTGCGTTGGACTATGCCCTAGGACCAGAACTACGTAGTCGAATAACAATTTTTGTGGACGATCTATTAATTGCCTCTAAAACTTGGGAGGAAGATGTACAACTTATTAGGAGGATTTTTGCTGTGTTCAAACAAACTGGTATAACTGCAAATCTAAAAAAATCCCAATTTTCTCTACAGAGAATTAAATTCTTAGGACATATGATTAACGCAAAAGGCATTCTTCCAACAGAAGCGAAGATTAGTGCGATAAAAAATTTTCCAACTCCAGGAAACAGAGGACAACTGAAAGGCTTTATAGACTTAGCTTCATTTTTTCGTCGATTTATTAAAACTCAAGCAATGAACTCCGAAGCACTAAACCGGCTCCTGAGGAAATATGTACCATGGCAATGTTCTAATGATTGTGAAAAGGCTTTTTGTGAAATTAAGGATCAACTGATAAATGCTCCGTTATTATACCACCCTGATATGAATGTCGGATTCTGTTTAGCCACTGATTCGTCAGATGTCGGATTAGGATCTTGTTTATTTCAAATTAGGTACATCGATGGTGTAAAAACCTTTTGTCCAATTGCATTTGCTAGCAGAGTTTTATCCACCTGTGAAAGAGCATATACCACTACGGAATTGGAAGCTTTAGCAGTTATTTGGTCTTTGAAAAGTTTTAATTATTATGTATATGGCTCAAGGATAACTGTTTATTGTGACCACCAATCACTAGCCTTTTTACAAACTTGTAGGTTGCTGCATCCTCGCTTGTCAAGGTGGACGCTGGCGCTGCAAGAATATCAGTTTCAAATTATTCATGTAGCTGGAAAAGAAAATATTATAGCTGACGCGTTGTCAAGATCTCCAGAAGGAATAACACCTGAACTGGATGTAAATAATAAGGCAGAATTTCCAGTGCTTCTTCTTCAAGAAAATAATTACAAGTTATATTATATTCATTTATGTAAGACAATGGCTCAGTTTCAGAAGAAGGATCGACGATGGAATGCTATAATACGACAATTCAATCAACAAAATCCTATGGTCAATTTGGAATACTACCGGCTTGTGAATAATATTTTATTTTTTAAATCTGGGAAGGCTGAGAATCCAAAGTGGTGTGTCTGCATACCCGAACAATATGAAGAACGATTAATTTGGTTTACACATTTGACCTGGGGTCATGTTGGTGTTGTAAAGTGTGCTAATAAGATTAGATATTATTATTACTTCCCAAATATAAGGCGAAAAGTGCACAAAGTCATACAGAAATGTGTTCTCTGTCAAAAGGCTAAGCCGGACAACAAGGGAAATAAAATTGCGCTTCACTCAATAATACCTGAAGCACCAAGATCACTTATATCATGTGATATATGTGGACCACTTCCTAGAGCCAGAGGTGGTGTTAAGTACATTATTGGATTCTGTGATGTGTTTACAAAATATGTTAAACTATATCCTATAAAATCAGCAACTGCAAGAGCTGCCGCAGTAAAGTTTGTAAATGACTACATTCCTCATGCAGGGATTCCAAAATCTATAATCTCCGACAATGCGAAGACATTTACTGGATATTTATGGAGAAAATTAGTATCACAACTAGGAATAAAACAGATATTTACATCTTGCTATCATCCACAAGGGAATTTAATTGAACGGGTTTTCCGAGAACTAAACAGATTCATGAGAACGTACTGTCATGATAAACAAACTACCTGGATAAACTATTTGACCGAGTTTGAGCAGATTTATAATAATTTACCTCATAGTTCTACAAACTTTACCCCGAATGAACTGATGTTCAGAGATAACGAAAGAAACTTTTGGGTAGATAACTTGCCTAAACTCGAGGACACCAAAATGTCATGGGAAGAAAAAATTCGCAATGCTCTCATTAATATTACGGAGAAAGCAAGACAGCGAAAGGAAATCCATGACAGAAACATCAAACGGATTCACACTTTCAATATCGGACAGAAAATTCTTTTAAGAAGACACATCAAGTCATCAAGGTTGAAGAAGACCATCAGAAAATGGAATCTAATTTATACAGGTCCATATATAATAGTTGACATACCGAATCCTGGTGCGTATTTATCAGCATATCCGGATTCTGGAAGAATAAAACGATTATTTCCCCATGTAGACCTAAAGAGGTACTTTTAAGGAAAGTATTTCAAATTAAATGAAAAGTCTGTATGAAGTAATTGAGTGTTAAAAAAAATTGAAGTGCAAAGGACAGTATGCCTCAGCTACTGTGATAGGTTAAATGACAGCATGCCAAGCATCTGTGATAGTTTAATGAACAGTAAGCGATTGCTTCTGTGATAGTATAGGAATATTTAGAAAAGTAAGTGGAACTGTAGCTATTGCTGCTGTGAAGACTTACGGTTTATCTGTCTACACGATGATCACCAAAGAAGCTTGTGCATGTGAAATAATATACATTCTGGGAGTGTTAATCTCCAGTGAGAATAAGTTTACTGAAACTATATGATCGAATACGGCGCTTGCTTGTGAAGTTAGTGTTTGTAAACTGACAGTTCACAGGAGAACAAATGAACCACGTTAGGAAATTAGAATCGATCGCTACTGTCCACAGATATAAAGACTCGCTGGTTTTTTCTTTGCGCAAGCTAAATTCTATTCAAGAGAATTTAATTAACCAGCTTAGTGTGTGTTTATAAAATTAGAGTTAATAAGAAAGTTCTTCATTCAATCTGTAATAATGTGTCATTTAAGTTGGATTTGTTTATTGTTATATTGCATTCATATATGTTCATGAGAAAATGCGGCATTTGGAGTATAAAAGAGAAAAATTAATTTCAGCTGGAGAGGTCATGCAGCAAGACTTAATTAAACGTTCTCTTTCAGAAAATTTTCATTTTAATCATGTATGAGTAAGATATAATTTCTTTTGGAAATTGTTTCAAATAATAAAGTTTTTAATATTCTGACATGCTATCCACATTCGTACCTGAAACCAAATTAGGAAAGATTCAGATCTACTTCCACCTGGAAAATCCAACAAAAAAAAACAAATTAAATAAATAAATCATTAAAACCAGGATTAGAAACTTTCGGCTTACTCAAGAAGATGGATGAAATTATCCATGTTTTCAAAATTGTTTTCCGATCTGGAGTTGTGATATTATGCAACTACAATATCGATTAAGATACCTAGGTGTGGAAAGTATAAGACGAATGGATTTTCCCATTCCTCAGACGGAAGATTGGATGGATCAGGTCCACATTTGAGTTCAAAATGAATCTGGAAAATTCGACTGTCCCTTCTCTTCCAGGAATCTTTAATAGTTGACCACTCCTTAGACGAATTTCGATTGTTTCATGCCACAATCCTGAGTACCTGTTCCTTAGGTTCCTTCTGGTCTCTCAAATCCGTTACGTCTCCTGTCCGGTACGCCAATGCGACGCCTGTCCTCCGTGCCGTGTCCCATGTTCCTGTTCGATCAGTTTCACCGCAGTTCAGCAGGACATCAATGAAGAAAATTTTTCAGAAGATTGTAAAAAAATTTTGCATGTGTAAAGATTTTTTTTGGCTATGAGGCAGATTTTATCTTTTCTATGAATTCTAGATAACTCTCAAATTTCTAAATTATTCTGTCTTTCCTATCATCTGTGATACCTAGTTGGGGTCTAAGCCTCCAGGTTTTCCGGGGTTTCCCTGTGAAGGCCAGTTCCTGAATAGGTAGACCTGATTAACAACTATGTAAGTCCATCTTCCCTGTTTGTGTACGTGGGATGCGGGTATGCCCCAGTACACGTGAAAGCAACAACTAGGTATCTAGTAACGAAGATACAAAATCTCTTTCAATTCTTGTAAAAAAAAAAAAAGGAAAAAAAGGAAAAAAATCTTACTAACATCTTAAATTTTATAGGAACGTATGTTCCACAAATTCTAACGAGTTAGCTAAGCCAATAGTTAGCTCGCAAAGTGGATACATATCAACTTTGCTCACTGCGAGGGGCGATGTAATGTCTCTTGCAGCGGTCTCTCCGCGATATTTTCAGAAATTTTATAAATTATACAACTCAGTACATATCTCGAAATATCTCTTCTTATCTTACCGATTATCAATGCAAAGTAGTTTCAAGCCCAATTATTCCTTGGAGCGTCCATTTACTCCATGGAATAGCTTCTCTGCTATCTATGTTTTCTTTTATGAAAAGAATAGGGGACTTCTTGCCGATTAGTCGTGAAAGAAGGATGTATATATATGTATTGTTGAGCTAGTCGCCATCTTGATGAGATTCTGTATGAGAAGGAATTTAATACATGAACTAAACTAAAGTAAGTGTGTTTGCGTATTATTTAACGGATTATTATTATTGACAGTGTCTGCTTACTACGCTGTGTTGCACGGGATCAGTGGGGAACGACTGATTTACACTGGACGAACCTGCCGTTTTGTATGCTCAAGATATCCAGTTACTTCAAATAAATAGGCTAACACGGTCTTACCAGCAGATCTCCGGTCTTCCCCATGTGATCACTGAAAGTTAATAATTATTACAAATGTTTCCAGGAGATCGACTGACAATTTTCGTCGCACCGAGACTTCGAAATTGCTTCACTGCCTTATGGAATTTAAGTTAAGCTCAATTTAATCAGGATAGAACAGTATTGAACTGTGTGAATGTGATAAGCCTGCTTTGTCAATGAAAATTCCCTTAATATACGCATGTTTTTACTATCCTGATCAGTGAAGCTAAATCTGGCCGGTGTGAGAGAGGTTTTTAAATTTTAGATCCCACACAAAAGATATTAAACCTTGATGCCTCAGAACATGTCCTACCAACCGATCCCTTCTTCTGGTCAAGTTGTGCCACAAACTTCTGCTACACAGCCTATGTCTCTGAATCCTTCCTAAAAACACCAGTTTTTTTTAATTGCGCAAGTGGGAACTCTCCCTGCAATCATCGTGTGTATGTCAAAAATATACCCATGTCATTAATGTGGAATGTTCACGTAAACCACGAAGGTAACTGAGTATGAGGATATAAGCCACCGAAGCGCGTTGTAATCGCTTAGTGGGGGAAAAAATAAAAATAAGTGACAGACAATTGTTTTAATTTCTGTTGTATATCACAAACAGTCGGAGTTTCCAAAGCTAACTCCAACATGCTGGGAATAAGGAGGATCAACACCGAATTGTCATAGTAAAGAAGATCATAATCTGGTTAGCAATATATGTGACTGTTATGTTTTGTGTCATCTTGTATGTTTCATTCTCCGCCAGGGGTTCGACTAGCTCACGTAGTGACCTGAAATGAAAAACGTCCTTCCCTCACCTCCCACAGTGGTATTTCGCCGACCACCGAACCTACACAATAACCTCGTTCACCCCTACACAACCCCTGCTCCCAGACCCTTGCCTCATGGCTCATATCTCGGTAATAAAACCAGATGCAAGACCTGTCCCACACGACCTACCACCACCACCTACTCCAGTTCGGTCACAAGCATCACATAACCCACTGAGGAACCAGTCATCTGATCTACAAACTGTGGTATAACCACTGTGATGCATTCTTCGTGGGCATGACAGCCAATAAGCTGTGTGTCCACATGAATGGCCACCGACAAACTATTGCCAAGAAACAGATGGACCACCCAGTTGCTGAGAACGCCAACCAACACGATGTTCTTCATTCGAATGACTGCTACACAGCGTATGTCTCTGAATCCTTCCTACAAACACCAGCTTTTTTGAATTGCGCAAGTGGGAACTCTCCCTGCAATGAATCCTACGTTCCTGTAACCCTCCTGGCCTCAACGTTCGCTACTTCTTGCCCTTACCTATCTAACCCCTTTCCTGTTCCTATTGCCGGCAGGTGTAGCGCAATTCAAAAAAGCTGGTGTTTGTAGGAAGGATTCAGAGACAAAGGCTGTGTAGCAGAAGTTTGTGGCACAACTTGACCAGAAGAAGGGATCGGTTGGTAGGACATGTTCTAATGCGCTTCAGTCTGGAACCGCGTGACCGCTACGGTCTCAGGTTCGAAACCTGCCTCGGGTATGGATGTGTATGATGTCCTTAGGTTAGTTAGGTTTAAGTAGTTCGACGTCCTTCGCATCCCGATACTCCATGTGCCCCGCCTCCTATCTGTGTTAACTGCGGAGAACACCATTCCCCCTGCTCGCCGGACTGTAGGATATTGCAGAAAGAAAGGAAGATAATGGAATATAAGACCCTGGACCGCCTGACCTACCCCGAGGCTAGACGGAAATATGAGAGGCTCCATCCTGTGGCAATGACGTCGACCTACGCCGCTGCTGCAACGACGGTTCTCCCATCCTCACGAATCGGCTCTAAGATCGGTCAGCATCCACCAGCCCCCTTGCTTGTGGGGGGCACTTCACAACCTGTTGCTCCTGCTCCATCTACTTCAGGAGAAACACCCGCCAAACCATCGGGGACATCAGTTCCCCCTTCCCAGCCGAAGAAGAGTAAGACTTCTTCGGCTACTCTCGCAAGGAAGGGGTCCCTTGGGGACCTCCCTTCGCAAGTTCCGACCAGCGGCACAGCAGACACCCGCAAGTGGCTCAAACAACCACCAGTCCCTGGTCAAAGGGCCTCACGGTCGTCCTCCGTCCCTGAGACTGACTCTGTGAAGCCCTCCAAGCCTGAACCATCGAAGGCACAACGAGAGAAACAGGAACAGAACCAGAAGAAAGTCCCCAAGAATACCAACATTGCAGTGGCACCCGTCCCACCGCTTCCTACAAGCTCTGCGTCTGAGGACGAGGTGGAGATTCTGGCGTCCGCTGAGGACCTCGATCTCGCCGATCCTTCCGACGCCATGGCAAGCACTGGCACAGGTGCTCAGTCGGAGGCAGCAGGTGACCCAGCGGCGTAATCTGCCTACCCAGTCCCGTCATGCCTTTCTCAGACATGGACAATACCATCCTCCAGTGGAACTGCAGCGGTTTCTTCCAACATCTAGCTGAGCTGCGCCAACTTATCAGCCTTCACCCTTTCTTCTGCATTGCACTTCAGGAAACATGGTTTCCAGCAATGCGAACCCCCGCCCTCCGTGGCTATCGAGGTTATTATAAAAACCAATTAGCTTATGAAAGGGTGTCTGGTGGCGTCTGCATCTATGTCCTTAACTCTCTCCACAGCGAGTCTGTCCCTCTACATACAGCTTTAGAGGCTGCCGCTGTTCGGGTGTGGACGCCACAGGCTGTTACTGTCTGCAGTCTGTACCTTCCACCAGAGGGTGTTGTCGCGCAGCATGTCCTGGCTGCGCTGATAGCCCAATTGCCACCACCTTTCTTGTTACTGGGCGACTTTAACGCCCATAACCCTCTGTGGGGTGGGTCAGTGGCAACAGGTCGAGGCGCCACTATTGAGTGTTTATTGGCGCAGCTCGATCTCTCGATCTTAAATGACGGTGCCTCCACACACTTCAGTGTGGCGCATGGCACATACTCCGCCATTGACCTATCGCTCTGTAGCCCTAGCCTCTTACCGTCTGTCCAATGGGGTGTGCATGACGACCTGTGTAGTAGTGACCATTTTCCAATCTTTCTGTCACTGCCACGGCGCCACCCCAGCAGATGGGCTATGAATAAGGCTGACTGGGACTTGTTTTCCTCCACTGCCGCTATTGAGCCTCTCTCTAGTGATGACATTGATGCGGTGGTTCAATCGGTCACCACCGGCATCGTTACTGCCGCCGAATCTGCCATTCCCCGTTCTTCTGGGTCCCCTCGGCGGAGGGCTGTGCCTTGGTGGTCGCCTGAGATCGCTGAAGCGATTAAAGATCGCCGGCGGGCGCTCCAGCGTCACAAGCGACATCCCTCCATAGACCACCTAATCGCCTTCAAACGGCTGCGTGCGCGGGCCCGCCTCCTTATCCGCCAAGGCAAGAAGGAGTGCTGGGAGCGGTATGTGTCCACCATTGGCCTCCATGTCACTCCATCGCAGGTCTGGGCGAAGATTCGACGCGTCTACGGCTATCGGACCCCTGCCAGCGTCCCTGCGCTCTCACTCAATGGAGCAGTCTGTACAGACTCCGACGTCATTGCAAGCCGCTTGGCAGAGCGTTTTGCTATGAGTTCCGCTTCTGCGAATTACCCCCTGGCCTTCCGCTCCATTAAAGAGCGGATGGAACGTCGGAGCCTTTCGTTTCGCACCCACCATCCAGAATCGTACAATGTTCCATTCAGTGAGTGGGAATTCCGCAGTGCCCTTGTCGCTTGTCCTGATACCGCTCCTGGACCAGATAGCATCCACTGCCAGATGCTGAAACACCTCTCAGTGGACTGCCAGCGACGGCTCCTCGACCTTTACAACCGTATTTGGGTCGAGGGTGAGTTTCTGTCGCAATGGCGGGCAAGTATCGTTATCCCCATTCTGAAACCAGGCAAGAACCCTTTGGAGGTGGACAGCTACCGCCCCATTAGCCTCACCAACGTTCTTTGCAAGCTTCTCGAACGGATGGTGAGCCGGCGCTTAAATTGGGTACTGGAGTCTCGGGGCCTTCTGGCTCCGTCTCAGGGTGGGTTCCGTAAAGGCCGCTCCGCCGCCGACAATCTGGTGAGCCTGGAGTCGGCCATCCGTACTGCCTTTGCCCGCCGTCAGCACCTGGTCGCTGTCTTTTTCGACATGCGGAAGGCGTACGATACGACATGGCGTCATCACATCCTTTCTACGCTTCATGAATGGGGTCTTCGGGGCCCTCTGCCGATCTTTATCAGAAATTTTCTGTCGTATCGTACCTTCCGCGTGCAAGTCGCAGCCTCATATAGTTCCACCCACGTCCAGGAGAACGGTGTGCCACAGGGTTCTGTTTTAAGTGTGTGACTGTTTTTAATAGCCATTAACGGGCTCGCTGCGGCCGTGGGAAATTCTGTCTCTGCTTCCCTGTATGCTGACGACTTCTGCCTTTATTACAGCTCTACTGGCATTGCAGCTGTTGAACGTCAGCTACAGGGTGCTATCCGCAAGGCGCAGTCTTGGGCTGTAGCTCATGGGTTCCAGTTTTCGGCCGCCAAGACCTGCGTTATGCATCTCTGCCGGCGACGCACTGTCCACCCGGAGCCGCGGCTTTATCTTGCCGGCGAACTTCTTTCAGTGGTGGAATCACACAGGTTTTTGGGGGTGGTTTTCGATGCCCGGTTGACTTGGCTGCCTTATATCCGGCAGCTTAAACAGGCGTGTTGGCGGCATCTGAACGCTCTGAGATGCTTGAGCCACACCCGCTGGGGCGCCGACCGAACTACTCTGTTGCGGCTCTACCAGGCGTTAATCCAGTCCCGTCTGGATTATGGAAGCCTGGCTTATGGCTCAGCATCCCCCTCTGCGTTGCGGGTGCTGGACCCAATACTACACAGCGGGATCCGACTTGCCACTGGTGCCTTCCGCACCAGCCCTGTGGACAGCATCCTTGTTGAGGCAGGTGTCCCTCCACTGCGGTTACGACGCCAACAATTACTGGCTGCTTATGCTGCCCATGTTTTTAGCTTGCCCAGGCATCCAAATTACCGTGTCCTGTTCCCGCAGTCAGCCGTCCATCTGCCAGACCGTCGGCCCCGGTCGGGTTGTCCAATCGCCGTACGCGTCAAGGAGCTTCTCTGCGGGCTTGGGTTTTACCCTGTTCCACCTCCTTTCCGGGCACCTCTGCGTACACCCCCATGGTGTGTTCCTCGCCCTTGCCTTCGGCTCGGCTTGGCACAGGGCTCGAAGGACTCGGTCCCTCCAGAGGCCTTCCGCCGCCGCTTTTATTCCATCCTGGCCACGTATCAGGGCTCTGGAATTGTTTACACCGACGGTTCGATGGTTGCTGGTCGTGTCGGGTATGCGCTAACTCTAGGGGACCATTCCGAACAACGGTCCTTGGCGGCTGGCTGCAGCGTTTACACTGCTGAGCTGGTCGCCATCTTTCGAGCCCTAGAGTATATCCGCTCCTGCTCAGGTGAGTCCTTCGTTATCTGTAGCGATTCCCTGAGCGGTTTACGAGCTCTCGACCAGTGTTTTCCTCGTTCTCGTCTGGTGATGGCTATCCGTGAGTCCCTGCATAGTCTCGCGCGTTGCGGCCGCTCTGTGGTCTTTGTGTGGACGCCCGGGCATGTCGTGTCGGTATCCCAGGCAATGAAAATGTTGACCGCCTGGCCAAACAGGCCACCAGTGAACCCACTCTAGACATTGGCCTTCTGGAGACTGATTTGAGGGCAGTCTTCCGCCGCAAAGTTATCTCGCTTTGGGATGCTGAATGGCGCGGTCTGGCCACCCCTAACAAACTCCGTGCCGTCAAGGAGACGACGACTGTGTGGAACTCCTCCTTGCGAGTCTCTCGAAAGGAGTCTGTCATCCTCTGCCGACTGCGTATTGGGCACACGCGGATGACCCACGGCCACTTATTGCGCCGTGAGGTCCCTCCTCTCTGTCGGTGCGGCTCGGCATTGACAGTGGTTCACATTTTGTTGGACTGTCCACTTTTATCTGTGCTCAGGCAGTCGTTTGCACTGCCTGACTCGCTCCCTGCCCTTTTAACCGATGACTCTGCTATGGCTGACTTAGTTTTACGTTTTATTCGGGCAGGGGTTTTTTATTATTTAATCTGAGTGTTTCTGTTTTATTTTATTGTCTTGTGTTGATTCTGGCCTTGGCCTACGGTTTTAAACTAAGTTTTTTTTAAAGTGTTTTCGGTGGTTGGCTTTTCCTTTTTTTTGTTCCTATGGTCGGCCAACCACCGTCACACTCCGTGTGATTTTATTTCGTTTTGTCTGGTCCTTGTCTATGTTTCTTTTATTCTGTGTCGTCTGTTGCATGGGGGCTCAATTAAAATAAATATGAATGCAAATATTTTTTGTAGCTGTATGTCCGATTACGCAAGTCTCGTAAACGGCTGGCCCTGACTAGTATTAGTACGCAATCTGACTGCATAGAACAACAACAAAGAATGAAATGAAAATTTCAGTTAATACAATTAATTAATTAAGTCCCCAGCAACTATAAATTCTACGAAGCAAACAAGGCACAAGTGTAGCTGTTCTGTGTGTGGTAGTGTGACTCAACGCACATCTGGCACGGTTCTTCTTCAACAAGACAAGAAATTTTAAATACCATTTATACTGACGTGATAAAAGAAAATTAGAAATACTATAATTGTGCAAGAAAACCAAAATTACACTCTAATACAAGAACACACGCCAGATGCTTTGTTGACTGAACCTGTAATGACACATTATTCAGGTCACTGAAAGAATAAAAGAATAAAAGAAAATACCTCCATATATATTGACGAAATGCACTCTGACCATTACAATATCTCCATTAGAACAACATCTGCTATCTCTCCCATCAAACCACTGCATAAAACATGGAACAACACTCTCCACTACCACATTTCACTCTGACTTCACGACCAGCAGTCTCCACCACAACTTCTCGGTAAGAACTGCCTGCCGCTACTTCTCAATAAGAACTGCCAGTGGAGGCGGCGGAACAATACTCTCTGGCGCGATTTCTGGCGCTGTGGCTCAGTGTAGCCACCTTTCACTGTCTCCTATTTTCTTGAACATTTTTTATTCTCTGTGGGTAGTTTTTGTATTTTGGAAAAAGGGACCGATGACCTCTGCAGTTTGGTCCCTTTAATCCTTAAACCAACCAACCAACCAATCTAAGTTCTAGAGGACTGGTGACCTCAGATGTTAAGTCCCATAGTTCTCAGAGCCATTTTGAAACAACCTTTTCCTATTCCAGTGTTACACAGCCCTCTAGTCCACCAATACACTTAAGTCTTTTTACTTCTCTCTTCTGCTACTCTCCCCACCCACCTGCCATCGTCTAATCACACAATGGCACCTAGCTGATCTACCCTCCCTCCAACTCGTCCCTGTGTGCTCCTACAGTCAGCACTTTACAGTCTCCCACCCCCACCCTGCTATCCCTCCCCCTCCCTGCCCCCACCTCCTCCTTCCCCCCCCTCCCCCCCCACCAGTTTGCTTCTCCAATCAGGCAATGCTTCACAGAATGCTACTGGCTACGAAAATGCTACTGACATCCAAAGGTCACACTGCTTGTACTAAGAATCTCTGCGACGTTACCATGTTGACTATTGAAGTCTTCTATTTGAAAGATATCCAGTGTAGAAATATGAAGTATGACACATGGAATAAAAATAGAGGTCACATCACCTTCATTAAATACCAAAAAATAAGCTAATAACCTTACAAACGTAAGGAACATCGGTGACAGTTAAGTGGAAAAAAACTGAAAGTGTCTACATGTCCTACATAACCCAAACGCCATATTACAGTGTGTGGCGGAGGGTAATTTTAAAGCCACCACAATTTCCCCCTTTTGTGTTTCACTCGCGAACGGTACATCAGCGTCACAAACTTATGTGAGACACTCAGTACTTGGAAACAGCTGGTGGAATGCATGCACTGCACAATTTTACGACTTTTATTATATTTTGAACCAGATACACGTTTACTGTTTAACTACAAAAAACTGTGTTTTTATTTTCATGTAACGGCTATTCGTTGGGAGAATGCTGTAGAGTGCCTGGTCACCAGCTCCGAAGCACGGAAGGCTCTCTCTCCTCAGAGAAGTGCTCGCGTTTTATCCCTGCAATCTCCAATCAGTGTCCAAGCACCAGAATGTTTATTATTAAAATGATTCTGTATCATTTCCTGATCTGTTGAACATGTTTTAACAGTTAGTTGATGTTGAGACTATCAAATTAACTTCGATGTGAATAAAAGTTTATTGTTGAGCGGAAGTTGATGATGATCAAAAACGTATATTATCAACACAGAGAGGCTATCTGTGAGTTACTGTGCTCAGGGTGGCAGCAACAAACAACAACGGCCGCCATGTTTTGTAAAGTCTGCCGCACCGAACATACAATTTGGGTGGATCCAACAGATGCTGGAAACACATACGTTTCTGTGATCTAAATATAAAATTTTAAAAAAAATGTTCTTCTTACAACATGAGTAATATATGTTCAACAGAAAATTTTAGTAGAAATGAAACAGTTGGAATATCGTACTTTAGGTGAGTATCAGAACGTTTTCATTTATAACCTTTCTTGTACGTAACTATCGAATTTAGCAAATTTCTATATTGCATTTTCTGATTCTCCATTTTCATCAAGAATCCCATTCGAAGGTCTTTATTAAATTATATCTCTGTGCTGTGTTTGGTGTGGATCAGTACATCTGTTTGTCCAGGGTAAAATTATAAGTGAGACGAGAAAAGCTGTGAAAGCGAGTGAAGCATGCAAAACAACGTATCTCAGGAATAAAGAAACAAATTGTAACTATGAAGCTTTGGTTACTGGTCTATATATGAGGCTTCAAGGCTGTGGCTATAGTATTTGGGTATGACAGTTTGAAACAACTTATCTCATTGCAAGGAAAATGCTTCACTTTTGAATATCCCAAAGAAGTAAGATGCAGTCCTGTCTTCCATTAGAACTGCTGAAGTCTACACGACAGCTTCAAAATCAAAGATTATTAAGCCATTGAATCATGCCCTAAAATATTTATTTACGTCAACTACCGCTGTTTTCTTTATAAATGCCAAAGATCTGTATAAATATACCTCTTTTATAAATTCGTAAGACAGCACACGCTAGCGTGAAACACCCATGCGCAATTCGAATCAGAGTTACAATAACCATAAGTAAACATTATAAACAAATTCACCAGTATTTATAGGGAAAGCTACATAGGAAATTACAAATATGCACATGCTTACATTACAGTAAAGTCACCGGAATAATGCAGCTGATCGCACATCGCAATGTCACACTTAAGATCTCACAGCACCAGAAAAAAATGCACTTCATAATAGAAATTATTCCTCGAGACGCGTCGTGCGGGAAATAGATAAAGAAAAATCTTGACTGGCAGCAGCAAATGTTCTTATATAACAAAGAAAATCAAATGACTCCTTGCTTAGCAACGGTTAGCATCACTTAACATGACGTTGCAAAATGTGGCTGCTATTTTCCGGTTGGCTTAAAAATGACGGCGACTTCGTAGTTTATATTGCCTATAAAGGTTATTGGCGGTGATTGTAGACCTCGGAACGGCTTTCGATCAGATGCCACACGACCTAAAGTGGTTAACGTTTCTATAACATGGCAGCCCACGGTGTCTTGTTAACTGGATACAGCTTTGTGTGTAGAACCGAGGAACTGTGTCCAAGCGGCTCCAGAGCATCAAATGACTTACGCGTCACTGTTGGAGTCAACCACCGCTCTTCCCTATCACCATTGCTGCTTATTCTTGCAATGGACATTGCCACAACAAACCTGCACATGTCACTACCATGGACATTTTTCGATGCTGATGATGTCATGCTGGCTGCAGAGGACAAGTTTTATTTCCAGCGCCAAACACAAGAGTCGAGAGTGGAACGACCGACTCAGGCTGTACGAAAAGAAAACTAAGCAGGTGACATCAGATCCACAAGAAGATGGGACCATCAAATTTAATGGAGAATATCTAACATGGGTATCAAAATTTTATTATCACGGTTTTATAGTCTCTAGCTATGACCAGCTTACAGACGAGGTCAACGCAAGAACGCAGGCAGCCTGTATGATGTGGCGAACGACAACATGCGTCACCTGCGATCGTCGGATTAAGGATAATCTGAAGTCAAAGATCTAATGGACTGTCATCCAACCTGTTGCTCTCATCGGCACCGTCAACAAAAGAGGCAGAACGACGATTGCAGCTCAGAGACTAAGATCCTTAGATGGACAGGTGGCACCACTAGACTGGAACACGTTTCGAAGACACCATCAGGAAACGTTTTGGGGTCACACGAATAAAATGCAAGAAAGTCGTATGTGACGGTTTGGATATGTGCTGCGCGCAGAGAACGCCACCATTGCAAAGGCAGCACATACAGCGAAAGTCACGGGAAAGAGACCCAAGGGACAACCACGACAGCGATAGGCCAGCACATTGAAGGCTGTAAACTTTCATCCAGACATGACCCACGATCGAACAAAATGCAGAGAGGGAATCCACTCAGCAGACCCTGCCACCAGGCGGAACAAATGCTAAATAAGAATATTGGTGGTGATCATTTATGTTAGACTAATTGACTGATTTATTGAAATTACGATGATTATTTTTCATCCATTTATATAAAAAGGTGTATCAAAGAGAATCATCCTATTTGGCATGTCTATATTTCTGAAACTAATAAACATACACAGGTAAAATGATTTTTTTTTATGTACAGGAAACTCAAAAATCTTTTTCCATACGTCTTCAAAGGTGTTCAATAAGCCCCTCTTGACACGCACAGCATATGTCAATGTTCCCACACGGCAGCGAGCATGTCTTGAGTTACAGCTTTCACTGCTACTGTTATGCGATGATAGTTCATCCATTGTTGTTGGTAACGGAGGCACATAAAGAGTGTCTTTTATAAACCTCCACAAGAAATAATCACATATGGTCAGGAGTTCTCAAGCATATCGAGATATATGCTCCCTGTAACAGTGTTCTCGGCAAAGAAGAATGGACCATGGATCTTTTCCCGTGAAACTGCACAAAACACCTTAAATTTTGGAGAGTGCCTCTTATGTTGTACAACTTCGTGTGGCTATTCCGTAACCCATATTCTCACATTATGATAGTTCACCTTTCCATTTAAAAGGAATGTTGCCTCGTCACTAAACACTAAGCGTGGAAAAACTGTCATCTTCCATCTTGTCAAGAATGGAATTACAGAACTCCCCACGTTGTTGCTTGTCACCTCACGAAGACCTTGCAGTAGCTGAATTTTTTATGGTTTCATGTGTAACCGTCGACGCAAAACACGCTCGACGGACATCGGAGGCATGCTGACTGTGAGATGTGGAGCTGCACGGCGAACAAATTTCTGCGGACTCCTCGTGAAATAATGGCGGATGCGTTCGACGTCTGTGTCAGACGCTCGGGTACGGCCCGCCGATTTGTCTTCATACAAACAATCTGTTTCTCGGAATTGTTCATACCATCGTTTGATGCTCTGTGCTGTAGGAGGATCCACACCTTTACTAGCACGAAAGTCACGCTGAACAGTTGTTACTGACCCGCACTGCGCAAAACGTACAACACAAAATGCTTTCTGTTGACCCGACACCATTTTTACTAGAACTCAAGTGGGCTCACACTGCTGCTACCTAGCGGTAACCATGTAAAACTAGAGAGTTTACTCTTTCCAACTGTACGTTGTTCACGCCCGTATCTCAAATAATGTAATACTTACGATTTTTTATACATCGATTCCTTTTGATACACCCTGCACTTGATTTTACAAGCACTGAGCTCAGGAGAAGTCTGTACAGACTATTTTCAAGCAGAAGAATCTGAGTGTATTTTTACATGAGCGAAGAATTTTATTTACGTTTTTTACTGCAGAAACAATCTCTTTGTCACTCTGTGACGAATAATTGAGTTAACTGACAATTCAAACTCAAGCAACTAATTAATGTTAGCATCTCTGCTACTCTCCTAACGACTTTCCTCCTTCGTGTTGGTGAGAAGAAAAATTGCAGCACTGTTTCTGAAATTAAATTTTGAATGAGTGATTTACATCTTGAAGAGAAGCGAGTTTCGTCGGAAATAGAAATTATATAGAAATGAATTATTAGACCTCTTCGCGACTGAGATGAATTTATGTGGATTATGGAAACACACGGTCAAGTAAGAATCCAAATTTACATTCAGCAAATAAATATCTAACATAACGCCATAGTGTGCGGCGAGAACTGTCAAGAAGCCTTCGTAAGAGATATAATTTTTTTGCTGTCCTCGTAGTGGTCATTTCGCGAGACGTGTGATGTAGGACGTAGCATGCTATCCGACTTCTTGGGAAGTACGCTTTCGGAATTTTAACAAAAATCCTCTCCGTGATGCCCAACTGCTCTATTGTTGTAGAGTCTACCACTAGAGATCGGTGAGCATCTCCGCACTTAACTAAACGACCAGGTTAACGAAATATGCGTGTCTTCTTTGGAGCTGCTCTGTTAATCCTACCCGGTACACGAAGCGATCGTGCGGCATTGTTGGCCGGGAGGCCCCAACTGGGGGAGTTCGGCCCCCGGTTGCGAGTCTTGTTTCAGGTGACACCTATTAGGCGACTTGCGCGTCGGTGATGTTGGGTACAACACAACACCCAGTCCACGAGAAAGAGAAAATCTCCAACCTGGCCGCGAATCGAACCCGGGCCCGCTGCATGTTAGGCAGACCCATTCCCACTCAGCTAAGCAGGCAGACATCCTACCCGGTTAAGTATTCCAGACAAACCAGCAGTATCACGAATCGGTCAAACGAGTGTTTTGTGAGACACATGGGTGAATTATAATTCCTAAGGCCGGCCGCTGTGGCCGAGCGGTTCTAGGCGCTTCAGTCCGGAGCCGCGCTGCTGCTACGGTCGCAGGTTCGAATCCTGCCTCGGGTATGGGTGTGTGTGAAGTCCTTAGGTTAGTTAGGTTTAAATAGTTCTAAGTCTAGTGGACTGATGATCTCAGATGTTAAGTCCCATAGTGCTCAGAGCCATTTGAACCATTTGAATCTTTAGGAATTAAAAAAAAACCATTTGAATCTTTAGGAATTAAAAAAAAAATGGTTCAAATAGCTCTAAGCACTATGGGACTTAACATCTGAGTTCATCAGTCCCCTAGAACTTACAACTACTTAAACCTAACTAACCTAAGAACATAACACACATCCATGCCCGAGGCAGGATTCGAATCTGCGACCGTAGCGGTCGCGCAGTTCCAGACTGTAGCGCCTCGAAGTTATCCTTTGCCATGGTCTCACATTAATACAACGCGACCATCTATGACTATGAGGACACGCGATATGGGGTAATTGGACTTTGTTTCGCTCTTTAGATTGAACCGAACTACTTTCAGTAGTTTATCCCCGATAGTGTAATTGAACAGTGATGGATCTGTTCGCATATTTGTGCGCATCTTTGTCCATCTTGAAGGTCAATTCCTGCACAGTTGGACGTAATACACAAGCAAATACCGAATTACAGTACATCAAAAACTCTTTCGATGGTTGTATCGTTAGTTTTATCAGCCATTTACGACATGTTCTTTTATTGTTCTACATATGCAGTTTAGTATTATACAGTAGTCTAAAATACGTGCATTTCTTCTCTTACGACATTGGCAAAGTCCAACTAAGATTCTCGATATCGTTCTCTTTGAGCGTTATTAGTTTCTGCGAAACGTGGACGTCAGACTGTTGCTTGAGCCTCTGTATAATGTAAAAGACGCTTTACCGGGAAGCAGAAGTTCCGTAATTCGTCATATTAGTCTTTCTGAGAAGCTTTTAGGAAGAGACAGAATAATTGACATGGTAACTGTGGCCATCCGTACTCTGCGGGAGGATTGTAGCGTTATCGTAAAGAGTGTAGAATGAAGCGAGAGGCACGAGATCACTCAGCGATAGCTCCTTCACTACAAGAAATATATCAAGCGAAACCGCAAACTGGGCATGTCGTGGAACTGTGAAATTGTCGATACGGACACTCAAAGAGTTTCTTCGCCGGTCAGGCGTAATCGGCACACTTTACGTACAAACCGGGTCACGACCTTCACGAAGTGGTAAAAGCCACATGAATGTATCGGAATTTCTCAGGCAGCGTTACGTGTTCCAAGGACCTTACAGGCGGAGTGAACGCAAGTGCTTCCCGCACGGGTGCTGCTCCTGGCGGTGATGCTGCGAACTTGCCCGCGTTCGGCTGACTTTCCGAGAGCGAATCGGGCGTTGTCGCCTGCACCGACCAATGGCGAGACAGCGGCGGAGTTACGTCGTCTGCTGCCGCTCAGTGTCGGGGCAGAACCGCTAGTAAGCGCGGCGGTATTTCCACGGCTGCCCGATAACAGTACAAGGAAGTCGAGCGCCAAACACAGGCGGAAAACAAGAGAACACTTGAAGATGAGCGCCATAGACAGCATTCTCAATTACACCCGCAAAGAGGAGGAGGATTTCTACGCACTGCTCGGCTGCGACGAGAATTCCACAGTAAGTCCGTCTTTGATACGGTGCGCAACTGTCAAATCTTTCTCGCAAATCGCCAGCAGTAAATTTTTTCAGCACAAACTCAATTCGCTTGCCCTGCAGCGTACTGTTTCTATCATACTACATCTATTACCATCTTTATAATCATTCTTAAATTACTTGTATCTACATGTATTCTCACTGCAAAGTGTGTGGTGAAGGGATCTTTTTTTAGTAACAGTATTGTTTTCCTCTCATACAATTCACATTGGAGAGGAAAAGATTTATTATACGCCGTATTCTACTTTCACGAACTCTTAAGTGGGCTATCTGTAGGATAGGAGGGGCCGCCAGAGATGTAGTGGAGTTAGATATTCAGATTCTGCCCAGAGATTATCCAACTTGTACTTTTCTAAGTAAGTTTTCGCGAAATATTATGGACCGTGTATAATGTGTATGTTTCACATTTCATACCATTTCTGTTAACCCTTCGCCTTTGACTGCACTCTGAGGTCATTTTTGACTGGACTGCACGATTTCTTAATTTTGTTCTTACTTTTATCTGTAGTTGCTAATCATTGATAATTTAACATATGGTTGTATATGACTAAAATTTTGTGAGACTACTTCTTCGTAGACAGTAACGTCATTTAATAGCTCTAATGCAATGACAGTTTACATGTCATCGGCTGTTTTCAAATTAACATGAGCTTAAGCAGATTCCTATCAGGGTAATAATTACGTAGTGGTCTCCCACCTTGCATTTATCGTAATCTATGTCCGACAGTATATATATCACACCATTTAGTTGGAGATTTGTGTATTACCTAATACATCTTTTCTGAATTTACCCCGCAGTTTTTTTTGTTTTTTTTTTTATATATATAAACAGTGTATAACGAAGTATGTGTTAAATTTGGCGCCAACGTAGACGTCGGGCTACGCTACAGATAAATCTTTTGCCGCAATCAAGATTTCCTGAATTGCTATCTATTGAACTGATGACAGTATTTGCCCTGGCTATTTCTTTACTGATAAAAATAGCACCTTATCGACAGTCTTACTATTTCGTTCATTAATTACGTTAACGACACAAATACTTCTTGTAAACAAACAGTGATAGGTGGCACAGAGGTGAAGGTGCTAGCCAGGAGCATTGGGAGTTCAATTCCTACTCCTATCACGGATATTTACGTTTACCGTAATTCCCTAAAGTCGCCTTCAGCGCCAATGCTGGGATGTTTCCTTTGAAAAAGACCAGACCGATTTTCTTTCCCACCTCGTTCTTATGATTCATCTCTGTTGACCTCATCGACGGGTTAAGGTTTTTTCCAAATGAAGTTAGTTTACCTCCCTGTGGAGATTCCTTCATCTCTATATAGATATGTGGTACGCTGAGCAGTCACAATGACCCTTCGCAGATTTGAGTCCTTTGCATTCCTGATTCCATGAAACCCAGGTAACTAAATCTCTTTTCTATAATATTAAATATATAAGTTGGTTGTGATCAACCATTAAGAAATCTTATTCTCGTTCTGAAACAAGTTTGTTTGTACATACACTGACACAGAAGAAAAGAGACTATTACATCAGTTAGGAACTATTTGCCGTCACCTATTACTGAGCAACCTTTTTTTACCAGTCATTGCCTTCAGAGCGACGGATCATCAATTGTAGTACATATTTAGGTGTTAAACATGAAATCTTAGTATGATTTTTGAGCAATCGAGGTTCAAATTTTTATGAATCTGTTGAATACCATACGACAGTGCCTACTATCGAACCGCGATCTTATTGAAATTGGCTGAGGCTACAGACGAAAAGTCTATCCGCACTGCGTTAGTTACACGTAATTTTCTTTGTTTTCCCTAATTCCTCACCAAACACTAATATTGCTACAACGAATGATTTTTCTTTGGAAAGAAAAAATAATAATAAATAAAATGTCGTGTGACTAGGGCCTCCCGTCGGGTAGACCGTTCGCGGGATGCAAGTCTTTAGGTTTGACGCCACTTCGGCCACTTGCACGTCGATGCGGATGAAATGATGATGATTAGGACAACACAACACCCAGTCCCTCAGTAGATAAAATCTCCGACCTAGCCGGGAATCTAACCCAGGCCCTTAGGATTGACATTCTGTCTCGCTGACCACTCAGCTACCGGGGGCAGAAATAAAAATAAATAATAACAATAATAATATTAATAATAATTATAATAATAATGGCAGTAGTAATGATAATCGTGGTGGGGCATTCGTGTATAATAATAAATCGTTATGAAATGAACATTTATTTATCGAGACATTCAGGCGCATATCGCAATGGAGTTATAACGAGCTGTATCTGTTTCGAATAATGAACTCTGCATTTGTATTGCTTTTGGAGCGTCAATAGAAAGCAGCTGAGTCCTGTGTTCATGGAGTCGGCCGGGGTTTCCTGCTTTTCTACCTGTTGTGTTGCAGACCGCGTAAAGTGATCGGGTTGGCAGTCAACAGATCGTAACTCTTATGATTAACAGAAACCATCTCACCTGTATTATTACACATTTCGTTCGTTACGCGTCTTCATATTGCTTGCAGTTAAACAGTGCAGGAAAATTACAGCATCTTAACGAATAAAATAGGCGACTCACACTGATAAAAGCCTTATATTAAATCCTCACCGAGTTGTACTGAAATCGTGACACAAATGGTTTGGTTATAATATCTAACGTTAAAGACCAAATCCAAAAACACTTATCATAAAAATTCTGCTGACTGCTGGGCAGAAGTGTGGCTGCGCACCGTAAATTTCCCAGCCAGGATCGCTCCACGTCGGAACCGACCATGTAAACATAGTACTTGGCCTGTGTCGAGTGCGATAGGCGACTGTGCGATCATAATCGTTAAAAGTAGTGACGAAACTTGAAGTACGGAACTGATATTAAAGAGTGCACAATTAATCCAAACAATTGAAAAGTAGAACCGAACAAAAGTTAACAACACAATTATGCACAATAACAAGGCAACAAGTGACAGTGCTTACACTAGACTACATAGTCATTTGACAGCTATGACAGTTAGGTGAACAATTACGAAGTATAGTTGTATATGATTTACGTAAAGTTTATCAGGAACGATGATTATTATCTCGCAGAACGAAGTCAGTAATAACGTAATTGTGTGTATTGTCTTTGAAAATGTAAAAGAGCTAAAGCAAACAAAGTGGTGGTTATCGTATGCTGCAGCATACCGCAGAATGCTTATGATCAGCGATGTTCTTTAATGTTGCATACGACAGCCAGGCTATTTGTCACGCCTTTAGTACAGCTCTCTGAGGATTCAGTATAAAGCTGTTATCAGTGTGAGTTGTCTGCTTTATTTGTAAGATATTTTAGCTTTAGCCTAATTCCCTGTTTTTGTCCAGCTGCAGGCAACCTGAAGACACATAAAAAGTTCTCGGTTTACTTGGCACGTCAAATTCGGATAACGAACGAAGCCGATCATATCACAGTAAACGTGAAGTAATACAGCTGAGGTGGTTTACAGTAGTATTAGTATCAGCTGTAGAGCTCAACATCATCCAAATTAGTTCGTAACTGGTCAAGACGATCGTTCATTGCTGTACACTGCAAAGATACAGGTATATTTACTATATTTCTGAAATTGAGCTGATACCGGGGCCTTCAATGGTCATTGGAGAATCATCATACGAATGTTTGTTGGAATATAAGGGGAGAGGGATAAAAAATTGAGAGTCGAACGCAGTTAGAGCAGACTTCGCCGCCTTAGCCGGTTGCGCTAACGCCGTTGCTGGACGGCTGGTACTCCCATAGGTCTTCAACATCCTCGCGAAATTTTAAACATTTTGTCAAAAACTCTTAAGGAGTGCATCATATTAGGACGGCATTTAACACAACTAACTCTGCACTACAATCGTAGCGAAAGAAGCACAAAATCGGTGGTCTCTTAGATGTACGCTTCCATTGTTAGTGCCGTCGAAGTCCATCAACTCAAGCGGCAGTGGAAGAGTAAAACATTCGTTCTACACCTACACTCCGCAGTCCACCTTGCGGTGTGTGGCGGAGGGTACTTTGTGAATCAGTGTCAGTTCCCCCTTTTCCTGTCCTAGTTGTGAATGGTTAGGACGATTTTTGGCAAGACTCTGTGTGGGCTCGAATCTCTAGTTTTACGTTCATGCTCAATCCGCGAGACACGCGTAGGACGAAACAATACGTATATTCGTTGACTCTTTTAGAAACGTACGCTCTCGGAACTTCAAAGTAGACCATACCATGATGCAGAACGCCTCTTGCAGAGTCTGGCACAAGAGCTGACTAAGCGTCTTCGTGACACTTTCACGCGTACTTAATGAACCTATAACTAAGTGCGCTGTTCTTCTCTATTCGCTCTGTAAATCCTATCGAACGAGCTTAGTATAAGCTACCTCCGTTATGGGTGGACTAAATTTCCTGAGGCTTATTCCAGTAAATCTGCTTGGCATCTGCCTTACCTGCGATTAGTTTTATGCGGTCGTTCCACTTCAAATTTCTCCCTATGCAATTCTCATAGATACATTATAGATGTAACTTTCCACTTATTGTTCTGCAACTGCGTAGTCATACAACAATGGGCCTTTCTGTCTATTTACGCGCATTTCATCATATTTATGTTCAGGATCAATTTTCACTCCCTGCACCAAGCGTAGATCCGCTGCAGGTCTTCCTGGATTTCGCTACGAGGGTTACCCAGAAAGTAGTGCACCGAAAACAATGCTACGAATGCGAAACGTTGCGTATGTGTTATTTGAAGTCTCCTGAGAGAGCGCGTCAAGTGTCCGTCACTTCCGACAGACAACGTAGAAGCAGGACAGTTTCAAAATGGCGTATGTAGGTGATGTACCGGCATGTTACAAGCAACGTGTTGTCAGTGAATTTCTCACTGCAGAGAAAGAAACTGTGGGAATATTCACAAACGCTTGTGCAAAGTAATTGAGCATACGCTGTCGACGCAAGTAAAGTTAACGGTGGGTGAGGTCATCAGAAGGCGGTTCGACGGAGCTTCACGATTTGCAGCGGACTGGGAGACCATCCACGGGTGTCACACCTAACAGCCTTGACCTAGCCCCCTCGGACTTCCACTTGTTTGGGCCATTAAAGGATGGCATTCGTGGAAGGCACTTCGATGAGGTGATTCACACAGCGAAGCACTGGCTGCGCCACCAGGACAGGGATTGGTACCGACAGGGCATACACGCCCTTGTTTTGCTCTGTAGGACGGCCACAGAACGGCATGGAGATTACGTGGAAAAATAGGGTGTGTAGGTGAAACAACATTCTTTCATGTGTTTAATTCTCATTATGTTCAATAAAGAATTGTTGAAGAAAAAAATGCGGTGCATTACTTTCTGGGCAACCCTCGTACAATTTTCTAGCGTTCCGACTTTTCTGTATACAACAGCATCATCCTCGAAAAGCCTCATGAAACCTCCGATGCTATCTGCTAGGTCATTTATATAAGGAGTGATTCTTACTAACATTTAAAAACCTCCGAGGCGACGAAGATGACATAGTGACACGTAATTTGACATATGGGGTTGCAAATGTTGGGAATGACGTACCTCGCCTCACTTGCGTCGGTGGAGCTTATCAATCTGTCGCATCTGATCATCCCAATCCAATTCAAGTATTGACGTCGGTGTGGCTCTGGGCCCACGTCTATGGTGGAGCTCACAGTTCGAGCCTTGTCTGGCAAATTGTATTTTTTCATTGCGTTCGACAATTATGTGTTTACATTTACGTACGATATATTATTCCATTTAGAGTCTCCGGGGTTTATTGTGAAAGTACAGTACAACAAACCCTACCTGTCATAAGTAAATGAGTCGTTACCAGTAAATGAGCTACATCTTCTTTACTAAATAATGTTTGTAAACAAGAAAGACCGGACAGTAGAAAAGGAACACAGAATAACAGCTTTTACTTGGTTACAGCGACGACAATAATTTTTTGACTTTGCGTTTACAACCAAGCGCATTTACAAAAGCTGTTCGAAGTTTGCACCGTTTGCTCGAATGCTCCATCGCTCAGTTCCTCCTTCACGCCCAAGCCCAACCGATGCATTTGCGGCGAGGTACGTCATATGGTGACGTCACATATTCTACATTTCTCTCCATTTATGGAGCATTTCCCGACATATACGACCCCATGTATCATATTAAATTACTTGTCAGCGTCAGCTACGTAGCTTCGAGGGTTTTTAACGTAAATACAAATCACTCTCGTATATTGTGAAGAGTAATCGTCCAATAACACTTCCTCGGGGCACGCCTGAAGTTACTTTCACGTCTGAAGACTTTTCTCCGTTCAGAATGACATGTTATCTATTTGCTAGAAACTCGTCAGTCCAATGACATAGTTCGTCTGATATTCCGTACGGTCGTATTTTTTTCTCATCAGGCGCAAGTGCGGAATTGTATCGAACGCCTTCCGGAAGTCAAGGAACACATAAACTACTTGGCTGCCTGAATCTACTGCTTTCTCAGTCTCGTGGACAAACAGAGCTGAGTTGTTTTCGGAACCCATGTTGATCCCTATAGGAGGAAATTTTTGGTATCCACAAACGTCATAATATGAGCGCATAAAACATGTCCCAAAATTCCACAGCAGCTGAACTTCAGGTATGTAGAACTATAGTTTTATTCGTCTTTTTTCTCGCGTTTCGTCAGGAATGCGTATGAGAAACGATAAAAACAATAGATCGATAGCGCAAATTTCTCTCATTACAAATTAGTGGTGATCGACTTCAAAGTACCACCCATTTGAGTCCACTCTTGATTGGCTTTGGTAACTCCCACTACTCAAAACATTTATGCATGTGGTTTTCCGTGAGGGTGTACAGAAAGTCCGCAGTTTTTCCTCGCGGTGTATCGAGTGAATAAAATGGTTCAAATGGCTCTGAGCACCATGGAACTTGACATCTGAGGTCATCAGTCCCCTAAACTTAGAACTACTTGTACCTAACTAACCTCAGGACATCACACACACCCATGCCCGAGGTAGGATTCGAACCTGCGACCGTAGCAGCAGCGCGGTTCCGGACTTAAGCGCCTAGAACTGCTCGGCCACAACGGCCGGTTATCGAGTGAATATGTCTGTAGTTAGCTGCTCGGCAACCACCACGAGGTCGATCACTTTCGCTAAAACTCGTCACAGAAGAAGGTAGAAAAACAAACGCTGATTAACACGCGACTGCAATCCAAAGTCTCGTTTTTTTTTTTTCAAAATTATTTTACATGTTGAAGACTTTTGTACAAGTTTAACTAATTTCTGTCTTGTACTTTGTTTTCCAGACAGAACAGATTGTTGCTGAATACAAGGTCAGAGCTCTTCAGTACCACCCGGACAAGAATGAGGGCGACAAAGAAGCCGAAGCGAAGTTTCAGCAGTTGCAGGTAAGGCATGCAGTTATTGTCTTCCAGTTGTTGCAGGCTCTTTGGTTGATACCTCCGCCGGTATCAGCCGCACAGTCCATGACTGCAGCGCCCTAGACCGCTCGGCGAATCCCGCGCGGCGTAGTGTTTCATATCTGTCTTCGCAACTGCTAAAAACGCGTATTTACTCTCTTCATTTCACACCTACCTCCCTCCTTCATCATTGCTCCAACTTATAACCAACCCACTCTCCATTCATTCCTTACTTCTGCATTCACCATCTTGTATTCGTCTTTGACACTCCACCCTCCCGCCCCCCCTCCCTCCAATTATCACTACTTCATTAATTTCCCATGATGCGACTCACATAAATTAATATATAACACCATAAATAAAACGATACATCAAAAGAGCGTTTCTAGACCAAAGGAAAACCAAATTGACAAGACACAAAAAACATAAAATATTGGCTTATGTTCATAACACACAAACATTAATGGTGCAATACCTCATACGTTTCATGTGAGAAAATGTGAAGTGCTGCAATACGATGTTAGGCCACAAACATGAGTGCTAAACCCAAGAATACCTGGGAAATGTGCGTTCAGACGGAACTTCTAGATGTAAGCAAAATTAAACGATAACTTCAATGTCCTTTAAAGCGAACTGTTTTAGGTTTAGATCTAAAAATAAAATTGTAAATATGTTCGATTCCGGACAATTGACACAGATATGGTAAAATAAATACTCATTTTTAGTAGTTGCAAGGACGGTTCTGAGACGCCATTAGTAATTTTTCATGTTCGTTGCTCCGCATTCTTGGCACAAACATGGCAGATTTAATGCGAGACGCAGTTCAGATTTCCAACAGGTGTTCGCCCGTGCGCGTAGCAGTTTTTGGCTCGTACGACAGAACAACGTGCTTTTGGTGAACGTCAATGTAACTCATCGCGCGCGAGTTTTTGGAATAACAGAGGAATCCCCCACTTAGTGTCGCCTGACCTTACTTATCTGCCAGGGCAGCTGAAAAGGCCTCGCTTATCGTTTGGATCCGTACTACAGACCTCAGTACTAAATTACAACGCAGTAATGTTTCTGGCGCGTCAGCGAAGTGACTCTTCGGGGAAACCAAAGACTAGTGCTGTATAGGAGCAGGGTTTGAAGCCAACGCCGACCATCGTAGCTTAGTTTTCGCTATTTATATAAACTGCTCCGTGTCGACGTCATGGTCACGACCTCGGAAAAGTTTCAACACGGTACTTTTTTTTTCCATGACTCGTTTTGCGTTTATATCTTCTGACAAGGCAAATACCGGAGCTCGAACGTATGAAATCTAATAGAAATCATTTTAAAATATGGAGATGTCTGTTCAATCATCAGTAAGTTCATTTACGCGAAAAACCTTGCATTTCCGTATAGTCAGTCTGAAGGTTAACAACTTCAAAACATATGCAAAGACAAGTCACTATAGAGCAAAAGCGTCTTGTAGCAGGCAATCATGGCCTTCAGGCTCACGTGAGTCATCAATGAGGTATTTGGGAGAAAGCATTTAGTTGAAACAATAAATGCTGGTACAAGCAGAAATAAGTCATATTTCCAATGATAGAAGTTGGGGTATCGTCATACGTTGTTCCTTGTTCGTTATACAGCTGCATTTGTGCAATTTCAATGAAGTGAAATGATAAGCACACGGCGAAATGTAGAAGTTTCCTCACTTGACAAGAACGATACGGGGACACGCTACATGATTTTCGGCATATCTTCGCTGCAGTAGTCGAGATCGAAATCCACAGCGGTCGTACTATCCTGATCTCTGCCACGAGCTGTTTCATTTCGCTTCTTTATCACTTCATTGAAACTCCACACATGCACTCTGATGACGAAGGACGTACAACAGAGCCACTTGTATTTTAGAAAATACGACTTTGTAAGTTTTTTTAACTACATATATACGCCAATGTTCAGATTTTCGCGTAATAATACCTCATTTATGGCAGGCTGGTCGTAATAGTCTGTTACACGCTATTGTTTTTCAATGACTTCGGCTTCTGTAGTGTTTAGAGTAGTTCATTGTCAAACATGGTTTGTACACAAACGCAGAGGGCTGCAAATAAATATCGATGGGTGATAAAAAATATACATAAAATATAAATGTAGTTGTTCATCTACCATTATGCAGAAGAACGATCTCTGAATTTGAATAAAATTTAATCTTCTTACACAAAACATATACACAACTAGTTCCTTCAGTTGCTACCTACAGATCTAAAAAAATATTACAACAAAATTTTAACGTCTAACAATCGTTGCTACAAAGAAGATATTCTAATACGTCTTATATACCATCTACGTACATAGACCATTGTACAACTCTACGTACTGTACTGTCATTTAGCAATGAACATATTGCGGAACAACTGTAACATAAGTACAAGCAGTTATGGAAAATCCAGCGTTGAATGGCTACGTGTTTTTTATCAGAAACTTTCGTATTTGGCACGATCACGATTTTATTGTATAATGTATATCGTCACCATGGAGTGTCTTCTTCAATGAGGTAGGTTCACCTCAGTCATGTTACGTTTCATATTCTTGACAGTGGATTTTCCATATCCGTTTTTACTTATATCGCAGTTGTTCCCAAAGACTGAATGACACTCCACTACGAAGAATGACACAATTGTCTATATATGTAGATTATATGTAATAAATGTATTAGAATTTCTTCTTCATGACGAATGACGGTTATTAGACTGTAAAAAAAATTCCTGCAATACTTGTTCAGATCTGATGCCAATTTAACATGCCAACTCTCTCTCTCTCTCTCTCTCTCTCTCTCTCTCTATATATATATATATATATATATATATATATATATAATACTGGAAATTAAAATTGCTACACCAAGAAGGAATGCAAATGATAAACGGGTATTCATTGGACAAATATATTATACTTGAACTGACATGTGATTACATTTTCACGCAATTTGGGTGCATAGATGCTGAGAAATCAGTACCCAGAACAACCACCTCTCGCCGCAATAACGGCCTTCATACGCCTGGGCATTGAGTCAAACAGAGCTTGGATGGCGTGTACAGTTACAGCTGCCCATGCACCTTCAACATGATACCACAGTTCATCAAGAGTAGTGACTGGCGTATTGTGACGAGCCAGTTGCTCGGCCACCATTGACCAGACGTTTTCAATTGGTGAGTAATCTGGAGAATGTGCTGGCCAGGGCAACAGTCGAATATTTTCTGTATCCAGAAAGGCCCGCTCAGGACCTGCAACATGAGGTCGTGCATTATCCTGCTGAAATGTAGGGTTTCGCAGGGATCGAATGAATAGTAGAGCAGCGGGTCGTAACACATCTGAAATGTAACATCCACTGTTCAAAGTGCCGTCAATGCGAAGAAGAGGTGACAGAGACGTGTAACCAAGGGGATCGAGCCGTGGCTGCACGATCCGTTACAGCCATGCGGATAAGATGCCTGTCATTTCGACTGCTAGTGATAAGAGGCCGTTGGGATCCAGCACGGCGTTCCGTATTATCCTCCTGAACCCAAAGATTCCATATGCTGCTAACAGTCATGGGCTCTCGACCAACGCGCGCAGCATTGTCGCGATACGATAAACCGCAATCGCGATAGGCTACAATCCGACCTTTATCAATGTCAGAAACGTGATGGTAAGCTTTTCTCCTCCTTACACGAGGCATCTCAACAATGTTTCAGCAGGCAACGCCGGTCAACTGCTGTTTGTGTATGAGAAATCGGTTGGAAACTTTCCTCATGTCAGCACGTTGTAGGTGTCGCCAACGGCGTCAACCTTGAGTGAATGCTCTGAAAAGCTAATCATTTGCACATCACAGCTTCTTCTTTCTGTCGTTTAAATTTCGCGTCTATACGATCTGGGCAAATAAATTTCTCTAATGAGAAGTTTACATAATAAATACGATCAATATATATATATATATATATATATATATATATATATATATATATATATATATATATATATATATATATATATGCACATTCGATTGCAGCCATTAGATCTTGAGCACTTGCCTTCTCTAATTATACTGGTTGAGAGAATGTTTGACTTAATAAAACCTGATGCGTGACAGTGAACAGTGATTGTTCAGTAGGAACGAGAGGAACTGAATGTATTGAATCGCTAATATACTCAAGGTAAATATAAGTTTTATTAGGTACCATCAGTAGCGCTCTCACTGTTCGGAGGTGAAGCAGTAGTAAGGAACTGGACTCGTATTCGGAAGGACGTCGGTTCAAAAATCCCCGTCCGGCCATCCTGATTTAGGTTTTCCGTGATTTACCTGAATCGCTGTACGCAAATGTCGGGTTGTTTCTTTGAAAAGGACACAGCCGATTTCCATCGCCGCCTTTCCCCAGTCCGAGCTTGTACTGTCTCCAATCACCTCGTCGTCGACGGGACACAAAATCCTGATCTTGTTTGTTCGGTGACGACGCTTCTGCATATGGGAAAAGTATTGTCCGGGGTCTGTTGGTAAGGAAAAGGAAATGGACGCTAATTCCATACGATGTTCTATACTGCAGCTTCCTTCAAATACGGTTAAATGCAACATGGCGTCGTCATCGGCCCAAAGCCCAGTCTATGCAGTTTCTATTCGCTTATTGTCTTCACTGTTTATACTCCACATTTCACTTTCGTGCAAGACTGCACTTCAGACAAATGCTTTCAGAATGGATTTTCTGACAGATTTTGTTGGATGTTAAAATATTTCTTTCTCTGAGACGCTTTTTTTTTACTATTGCCAGCCTGCATTTTATATCCCCTCTATTTCGGCCATCGCCAGTTATCTCGTAACGCAGACAGAGAAACGCATATGCCACATTTAACGTCCCAGTTCATCTAATTCTCTCGGCATCATCTTAATTTTGCTGCACTTCCTTGCGTCTTTTTGTTTTTATTGCCTCTTTTCAAGACACTGTCCTTTCCGTTCAACTGCTCTTCAATGTCCTTTGCCGTCTCTGACAGTTACAATGTTATCGGCAAACTGCAGGGTTATTTAATGTCCCTGAACCTCAATTTTCTTTCCAAATTTTTCGTTTGTTTTCTCTCTGCTTGCTCAATATACACATTGAATAACATGGGGGTAGGCTACAATATTCTCACTCCCTTCTCAGTTGCTGCTTCTTTCACGTGCTGCGACGCAGTAAGTATAGTCTGTTTCTGTAAAAGTGGTAGATAACCTTTCGCTCGGAGTCTTTTATATATAATTGCCGACATATTTGTCACTGTACATTCCCCAACTGTGTTGAAATTTCAGTTTAATAAGTATTTCACTGTCCCGGTTGCATATTCATTTTTACGGTCATAAAAAATTAATGCACAGTTAGAATGGGGGAAAAGGATAAATTTACGACTGCTATTGACATCGAATTCTTATGATTGAAATGAGGTAATACAGAATAATTTTTGCGTAGACCCCATGACGTCTAACACTTACTTCAGAAGTGCATGGAAATCTCAAATCTCGTGAGAGAAATTCATTTGGGTGTGAATGCAGCCATTCGTGCGTCGTGGTTTTCGCCTCTTCAGCACTTTGAAATGCTTACCTCCCAGAGTTGCCTGAGCCGTTCAAACACTTCGGGGCGACGTCCCTGACCTTCATTCTAGAAACTACGCATAGTCTCACAGGCGTCGACGTAACAATCTCAACTCAGCAGTCAACAAATCCCATCTCGCGGACACTTTATTGAATCGCAGCACATCGTGGACAATATTTTGTGGTGTACGACCACCAACAGTCCAAAAGAGAGGCTATTTAGATTGTAGTAATAGCCTTTTTCCTTGACAAGCTCTTCCACTGCGGCGTAGTTTTCGTTAGTACTTGAATGGTATGCCTAATGCGAAGCGTCTTCGACAGAAGTTCGCCTATTTTAAACTTTCTGCTTCAATCCTACATTTGCTGCAAGGACACACAAGAATCACTGTGCTGTTACTTCCAAACGTTTAACAGCTTCACAACTCAAAACAAGTAACACAGATTGCTACTCCAGCGTAGGGCAAGTAGACAATCATAATTATTAATGAAGGGCTTACACCGGAAATGAAAACAGCGTCCATCGTTCCTCAAGGTAGTGATGATAGGACCGAAGCACATGGCGTAGTTTGGACACCCATAATATTTCGTACACGGTTGTAGGTATCAACACGAAACTTGTGGCGTATCATGGTACGCAAAAGGACAAAACATATGCTGTACCACTAACAGTCATATCTGAAGAGATACTGAAGCAACAATAGACTAGTTTAAATGTTTATCTTCTCGTCCTTTTTCTTCTTCTTCTTTTTGGCTTCTAAGGGACTGTAAGCTCTTCTGCCGATATCATCCTCGGAAGAGCCAAAGAAACTAGTACACCTGCCTAAAACAGTGTAGGGCCCCAGCGAGCACACAAAAGTGCTGAAACACGACGTACCATGGACTAGACTAATGTCTGAAGTAGCGTTGGAGGGAACTGGCAACATGAATCCTGCAGGCGTCGATGAATCTACAAAGGTACGAGGGAATGGACATCTCTTCTGAACAGCACGTGGCAACGCATCCCAGATACGCTCAATAATGTTCGTGTCTGGGGAGTTTGGTGGTCAGTGTAAGTGTTTAAACTCAGAAGAGTGTTCCTGGAGTTACTCTGTAGCAATTCTGGATCTGTGGGGTGTCGCACTGTCCTGCTGGAATTGCCCAAGTCCGTCGGAATGCACGATGGACATGAATGAATGCAGGTGATCACAGGATGCTTACTTACGTGTTACCTGTCAGTCATATCTAGTCGTATCAGGGGTCCCATATCACTCCAGCTGGACACGCCCACCATTACAGAGCCTACACCAGCTTGAACAGCCCCCTGCTGACATGCAGGGTCCATGGATTCATGAGGATGCCTCCATACCCACACACATCAATCCGCCAGATACAATTTTAAAGGAGACTCGTCAGACCAGGCAGTATGTTTCCCATCAACAACAGTCCAATGTCGGTGTTGACGAGCACAGGAGAGGAGTAAAGCGTTGTGTTGTGCAATCATCAAGGGTACACGAGTGGGCCTTCGGCTCCGAAAGCCCAAGCCTATGATGTTTTGTTGAATGGTTCGCACGCTGACACTTGATGGCCCAGCATTGAAATCTGCAGCAATTTGCGGAAGGGTTGCACTTCTGTCACGTTGAACGATTCTCTTCAGTCGTCGTTGGTTCCGTTCTTGAAGGATTGGAGATTTGATGTTTTACCGGATTCCTGATTTTCACGGTACACTCGTGAAATGATCGTACGGGAAAATCTCCACTTCATCGCTACCTCAGAGATGTCGTGTCCCTTCGCCCGTGCGAGGACTATAACACCGCGTTCAAACTCACTTTAATCTTGGTAACCTGCCACTGTACAGCAGTAACCGATGTAACAATTGCGCCAGACACTTGTCTTATGTGGTGTTGCCGATCGCAGCGCCGTATTCTGCCTGTTTACATATCTCTGTATTTGAATACGCATGCCTATACCAGTTTCTTTGGCGCTTCAATGTATGTTACCTCCAAATCCTTCTATCGTATGCTGCTTCCTGGCAATTATTTACCTTCAACCGTCCGCAAATTGCTGCAGATTTCAATGCTCTGCCATCAGCAAGTGTCAGCGTGCAAACCAATGAACATCATCTACCGATGTATTCCTGGGTCTTCCCTTTGGTATCTCACCAAATACGATATTGCAGTGCCAGTGTTTATAAGAAGTACGATGCAATGTGCGAAGGGACAATGCATAGTACTTCTTATAAACACAGTCCACTGAAATGTATTTATCTGCGGATACCAGGAAAGCGACTTTGTATTAAATGTCTCCCCTGTACAGGAATTACAGTAAAAGGACGAAGACGTAGGGAGGATGGGTCTCCCCATGAAGTGTGCACGGGTAGCCGAAAGTTAAGACGACCGCTCGCGACAAGTGGGAAACCCCAGTCCGAATCGTGGGCTGGCACTAATTTTTAATGCCGTCATATCATTCTACAGTTGGAGGTTGCCCGTAATCGCAACTGCGAATACATTTCGTGTATCTTACCAAACGACTTTTTCATGAATGTTCTTGAAACCACGTGATACTCTTTTAACTCTCATCTGCTGGTCTGCCCGTTAAAGTTTTCTGCAATTTATTATGCTCATCATTGGTGCTTGTTTGACAGCATGTTGATTGATCTGTGTGTCTTGTCCTTCCAGCTTTGCGATTCATTATCATAGTTTTCTGTAAACTTTGTTTCAGATACTTGCAATTGATCTTCCGTTTTAGTTCAACTACTCCAAACGTTAAGACTGGTCTGGTAATTGTTTTCCGTGTCAGTAGTTTCGACCCTAGAATTTTGTATGTGGAGTAGGACGCTCTATTAGTATTTTCCAGTCTCATTTTTATTCTACTTATCTCTGATTTTGTTCGTCTATCATTCCGCCCAGAAATATGAACTGCTAAACGCATCCGAATTTCTTTGCTGATTCTTAGAAACGATTGCTTGTTCATCTGTGGATCCTTGAACAATAACGTATTTTGTTTTCAGACCTTTTAAGTAAAGTTTGGATGCTTCTCACACGAGCTGCACAAATAAGTCTGATCTCTAGTTCACTTTTTCTAATCAGCACTACATCATCTGCATACGCTAAAACCTTAACTTTATTTTTTGGGAGGATCCCAGGGGATACTAATTTGTTTAGTCTTAAGTCTCTCCAAGGCTACACTAAAGAGAAGAGGGAACAGAGCATCTCCTATCTTAGCTTAGTTTAATTTTAAAACGGTTAGATTTTATTCCATTTAACAAAACGCTGCTTATGTTATCGTCCATGCAAATTTTACAGGAATTTATAAGTTTAATCACCGCCTTATGCAAGCCATCCTAGACGCCAACTTATACCATTCCTTTCTAGAAACGTCTAAGTAAAGGAAATCGACTATTCGTCTTCCCTACTGGCTACGTTACAGGCTCGTTAAATTTCATGTCGCCTAGATATTTAATTGACATGAATGAGTCAGGCAGCCCTAACAATGTATTCGAAGGTCAAAGGACTCTTTTCCCTACTCATCTGCATTAAGTTCGAAACGTCCCCTTTGAAAAATTTATACATGACTGTGCTTAAACTGACACACAATATTTTTAGCGCAACGCAATCTGACTTTCAATAATCCCTACAAAAGAATGGCCCTGACTAACATTAACCTATACCTTTCACAAATCAGTTACCTCACAAAAATCTTCGTTACTCGAACTACAGCAATACAGCGAGCGCCACTACTGCCAGCTAAATAAAAGATTCAAACTACTGAAGGCACTAACTACTGATAGGCATAGTTAGCAAATGAAAGATTTTAATAGAGAACAAACAATGTATTTACCTTAATAGTGTTGAAAAACCATAATATATATAGCAGTTCATGCCATCCAGTCTTACAAATTTCAAATCTCCGCCATTTCTCTCCCCACATCCACCACTGCTGGCGGCTCACCTCCAACTGCGCAACGCTACGCGCTGTTCACATCCAGCTGCCGCTGCCCAACACTACAATGGCAGACAACAATGCAAACTAGACACAGCACAGCCAGTGATTTTCACACAGAGCGCTACGTAGTCAATAAGAAAACATAAACAGCCTACTTAAAAGTTGTATTGTCCTGCATTCGGAGCAAACTGCTGTTGATAAAACCAACCGATAATTCTGTCAGTCACCCTGCGTCCACCTACAGTCACTCAACCACGACACTTTCCCGTCACTACAGTATCAGCAAGCAGTCGCACATATTATCTGTCAGATAGTTTATGTGTACAGAGGACAAAAGCGGTCCTATCTCACTTCCCAGGGGCACTTGAGAAATAAAATAAGAGAAACGCTTATGCAGACAACGAACTTTTTGAAACGAATTAAATGAACGGAACTAGATCGATGGGGGTGAAATCAATGAAGCCGGCCGGTGTGGCCGAGCGGTTCTAGGCGCTTCAGTCTGGAAGTGGGTGGCCGCTACGGTCACAGGTTCGAATCCGGCCTCGGGCATGGATGTGTGTGATGTCCTTAGGTTAGTTAGATTTAAGTAGTTCTAAGTTCTAGGGGACTGATGACTCCCGATGTTAAGTCCCATAGCGCTCAGAGCCATTTGAACCATTTGAAATCAGTGAAGGTACACTGTGGCAACAGTTGTGGGACAGCGATATGCACATACATAGATGACGGAATTATCGCATACAGAAGATATAAATGGGCAGTGCTTTGGTGGCGCTGTCATTCCCACTCAGGTGATTGCGGAATAGTAGTTGGAGCTAAACGCATGGGACATTTCCATTTCGGAAATCGTTGGGCAATTCAACATTACGAGATCCACAGTGTCAAGAATGTGCCCAGAATACCAAATTTCAGGTAATACCTCTCACCGCCGACAACACGATGGCCGACTGCCTTCACTTAACGACCGAGAACAGCGGCGTTTGCGTAAAGTAGTCATTGCTAGCAAATAAACAACACTCCGTAAAATAACAGCTGAAAGGGCTGTGGCAACAGACGACAGACGCCCGTACCTTCGCTAACAGCACGACAGTGCCTGCGGCACCGCTCCTGGGCTCGTGAGCGTATCGATTGGACTCTAGACAACTGGAAAGCCGTGGTCTGGTCGGATGAGCCCCGATTTCAGTTGGTCAGAGATGGCGGTAGAGTTAGTGTCACGCAGACCCCACGAATCCATGGGCCCAAGCTGTCAACAAGGCGCTGTGCACGCTGGTGGTGGAGCCATAATGGTATGGTGTGAACCGACCATTGAGTGAAAATGGTTATGTTCGGGTACTTGGAGGCCATTTGCGACCATTCATGGAATTCATGTTCCCAAACAACCATGGACGATGGATGACAATGCTCCATCTCACCAGGCCACAACTGTTCACGACTTGTTTGAAGGACATTCTGGGCAGTTAGAGTGAATGATTTGGCCACCAAGATCGCCCCCGCATGAATCCCGTCGAACATTTCTGGGTCATGATCGATAGGTCAGTTTTGCACAAAATTCCGCACCGGCAACGCTTTCGCAATTATGGGCGGTTGTAGAGGCAGCATGGCTCAATATTTCTGCAGGTGACTTGCAGCGACATGAGTTCATGCCACATTGATATCTGCGTTATGCTAGGCAAAAGTGGGTCCGACATATTAGGAAGTATACCATGACTTTTGTTACATCAGTCTATTAGATGGTTTGTGGATGGAGTTCCTTGTTTATTGTCAGTCGAGCGTTAGTCATAGATATTTTATTGTGTCAGTTAGAAGGATAAGGTAAGATAGGAGGTTGAAGATACAGATGATTCGCCCCATAATTGATGTCTAGGTTTTGCATGGGGTGACCTCGAGGAACCATTAGTTGCACAAGGAGTTAAACTCGTATCGTCGACTCCGATGTCGTTAGAGACATCGTTGGAGACATCGTTAGAGACAAAGGCTCGGACTGTGTCGAGGATTGGGATGGAAGTCGGCCATGCCCTTTCAAAGGAACTACCCTGGCATTTTCCTGGAGCGATTTACGAAAATTACAGGAAACCTAAATTTGGATAGTCAGATGCGGATTTGAACCGTTGTCTTTCCTAATGCGAGTCCAGTATGCTGACCGCTGCCTCATCTGGTTCGGTGATACTGTCCAATCACACTAATGTGACCAATTGTCAGGCGCCTGAATAACCACCTTTTCCAGCGCAGATGCTGCAAGACGTACAGTAAGAGTGTCACTGAGGCTATGGAAGCTAACGACAGGGATGTGGAGCCATGCTGACTCAAGTGTCATGGCCAGCTGTTCTAGGTTTCTCAGTTGAGGGTCCATGCCATGAACGGAGAAATCGAGGTGGTCCCTCATATACTCGATTGGTATTAAACCCGGGGAGTCTGGTGGCCAGGGGAGTACGGTAAACTCATCCTGGTACTCTTCGAACTATACACGGTCAATGCGAGCTGTGTGACACGTTGCGTTGTCCTGCTGGTAGGTGCCATCACGCCGGTGAGAAGCGAACTGCATGTAGTAATGGACATGGTCCCCAAGGATAGGCAAATACTTAGTTGATCCTTTGTGCATTTCAGAATGATGAGATCACCCAGGGAATGCCACGAAAGAATTACCTAGACCACAACGCTGCCATCTCTGGCCTGGCCCCGTCCGACGATCGTAGTGGGTGTTTGTTTCCAGGTGTTTCACGCCGTACACACCAACGGCCATCTGCTCGATGGAGTGTAGTACGTGATTCACCCGAAAAAGCCACCTGTCGCCAGTCATTGGACATAAAGTATAGGTACTGGCGTGCAAATTCCGACCTTCATCCCCGATGGACAACAGTCAGCATGGCTGTCTGAATCAGGCGTCTGCTGCGGAAGCCCATAAGCAGCAACGTTCGGTAAACAGTCACTGAGGAGACATGTCGGTAGGTAATCCCTTGGTTCATCTGCGCGGTCAGTTGCTTAACAGTTGCATGTCTGTTCGCCAGTGCAGGTCTCCGCATCTGTCGTTCACCCCTGTCTGTTATGGTCCGTGGTGCACCATATTTGCTTCAACGCCGGTTTTGGATAGCGCCATTCTGTCATGCCATGTATACTTTAACCGCAGTGGCACGCGAACCGTTTACAAACTTAGCCGTTTCGGAAATGCCCTCACCCTTGGCCCGAAAGCCAATGATCATGCCATTTTGACGTCAGATAATCGCTCCGCTTCCGCATTACGACAACCACTGCAATATCTTCCGCGTTCCCCTACACGCTTTACATACCCTCCACTTCTAGTGCTGCCACCTGCCATCTGTGAGTAGTTATTGCACTTTGACGTCAAACATACGCTGTGGACACATTAATGTGACTGGATTGTCTGTGAAGAATAGCATTGAGGACAGAGCATTCGGGCACGTGTGCAGTTGGGTAGAAAGTATAGGATTTGGTACTGTTAATAGTGACGAATGAGTTATCGGTAAAATTACTCACGCTACTATAGGCGAGGCATCTTCATAATGATAGCATTTAGTGAAAGAATGAGGGACTGTTATCAAAATATTGTCGTGAGGTAGCTTCCTGACTGTTTGTTCCTCTCTGTCCGTGGCAGGGCAGTTACTTCCTCGATGGCGGGAAGCCACGAGGCAGGATGCTTACAGCAATAAGCTCTCTTGAAATCGGCGTCATTCTAAAGAGACCTGAGCCGCTTCCTGGACGCTCCCTCTATATTACTTCCTTTGACTATCACTGGAATGCTATTAAAATCCTATATCAAGGTGTGGCGGTGTTCCACTACCGCAGGTTTTCTCTTTGTTTTAAATGTATTTGAACTTCGTGATCTTTTACTTATGACAGTTCTGCATTTTGCCTATACACACTTTGCCACAACCACAAGCCTCTTCAGGATCCAGCAGTGTGGAAGTGGTTGTAACCTCCCCGCACATAAAATTATTCACCACTACCTCTCAACAGAAAATGTGAACATAAATAATATTCACGCCAAGTGTAACCTCTCCACAAAAAAATTTTTAAAAAAAATTGAAATTAAAAATAATTATTATGATTCTAATTTTTGTGTGACCTCAGAACAAAACTGGTTCCCATTTAATGTAGCCACAAAATTCTTTTCTCATTTAGTGTAAGCACGAAACAAAAAAAAATTCCTAAGCCTCATAATAAAAAAATAAATTCAATAACCTGGTAAAATTTGGACGACAGCAGTGCTGCGTCGTGGCCGTGTAAGATCATTCTGAATAAAAAAGCAAAAATTCTTACCTCAATAAAAACGGCGAATATATCTGCTCTTACTTAACATTTTTCCGGCACAGCTCCGTGCAATGCTGGCTTATACATTTGTGATTTGTGAAAAGGAAGCAACTGATTTTTAAAATTGAAATGAATGCTTTTAAAAAATTACTTTATATTACCAAAATTATTATTAGGACATTTTTAAAACATTTGGATAACAGTTCTGATACATTACTAGATATGCGCGACGCTGCTTCTTTACCTTATACAATAATACTCCATCTGCAGATTTCCGATCAGAGCAGACTGCAGACCACCTCAGACAAGCGACTAGCAACAACTAACTGCTACAGTTACACAGTTCGTACTGCAGTCAACACTGCTCTCTGGTCAGCGATTCTATATCGCAGACAGCGCATACTCTTACATAACCCTTCACTGGGGGGAGGGGGGGGGAATTTGGCAGCGATGGTGAGTCAACTGGACTTGCCATGAGCGACAAATTTTTCTTAATTAACTAAGTTTACAGTCACAGAATATGTACATATATATAAGTGCAGAACATGAAATAAAATATAGTGCACATGCACTGAGTACAGAACATATCAAGCAATGACAAAATGTATACGCAATGAGTACAAAACATATTAACAAATGACATAAAGTGCATACGCACTGTAGTATTTTCTTTTTTAACCATTTTACAAGAACTAGGATAGGAAAGGGAAGGATTGCATCATGGTTGTAGTACAGTATGTTGCACGTAGCTGCACTGAAAGTCCATATCTTTCTACAGAAGCACAACACCAAGTGAGACAATCTGAAGTTCTCTTCCCTGAAGAATTAATCAGTGTAGCCAAGACACTGAAATGTCGTATTAATATTCAATGTTGTCATTTTGGTAGTACATTAGGTACACCAAACAGTGGGACCATAATAACATCTCCATCGCTCAAGATGGTGGACAGCATGTCGTGTCAACACCACGTTCTTGTAAGGTACACCAACGTAGAATTAGTGCAAAAACCAAATATAGTGCTCCATGATCATGAGGATAAACAGGACAAACGGATATTGCAGTAATTCCTGGTAATTAGGTCAGAAGGTGAAGGACATTGTCTTATGCCAGTCATCATTGAGAATTACACTAGTCTATCAACTGATTTGAGTAATCGCCTAGTTACTGTACATTTCTGTACTATGTATGAAGTATTACAGAATAATGTTCATAAGTCATCTGATTATAGTAAACACTGGCACTCATTGCCCAGTTACAAACCATTTTATGCATTATTCAAAAGTGATCATTCAACAAGAGTTAATTAATGGCATACTATTTACATAATTCAGCTAGTTATAGTAATCATTGGCACTCATTGGCCAGTTACAAACCATCAGAAGTCATCCTTCAAAACAGGAGCTAATGAGTGTAGCATCAAGCTACTAGTATTCATATATATAGCATGTAAGTGACATAATACAAATATAAGAAACAGTGGCATTCATTGGCCAATTACTAAACATATAGCAAGTATTGAATATTACAAAACATTTTTCATCATTCAAGTGACATACGACATATTTAAAATAATTATTGGCACTCATTGGCCAGTTACAAAACATCAGAAGTCATCCTTCAAAATAGGAGTTACAGAGTGTAGAGAATGTATGCATTATTACAAAATATCATTCACTATTACTCAGAACTCATCATTCAAGTGACATATGACAAACACACTGTAACTATTACTCAAGGTCTGTGATTAGAAAAACATCATTCAGTATTACTCAGAACTCTCTTAAACTGGTAGCATTATTTGGGACTGTTAATACATTTTTTATACTAGCAATGCATTGCCTTGGGATCGATAATTAATTGCTGGGGCATAACAATATTTACTCTTGACTTATTGCTGCAAATGAGGATAGGTAACGTCATTCGTCATGAGTCAGCTGTAGCAAGGTTATGAAACAAAGTATATGTGATCACATTCATGAATGACACACACAAATGGGTAAAAAAAATGCAAGTACTAGAACAGGTTTAATGACCAACTGCTTATAGCACATTAATTTCATGAATAGCTTCTCTTGGGAAAAAAATACCAAATGGACTATTGAGCTGAAAGAAGAAACGCATATTATGCTGAAAATTAGTGAACTTCGAATTAACAGGTAATGAAATGTGTATTAAATATATATGTTCTCTAGCTGTCCTTTCCAAAACCTTCAGTCATCATACCATGCAATATAAGACATACTGTCAAAACGAACTGCAACAGATACTTAAATAACTATATAGCATAAATACATAAACTTCATCATTATTCTCATCTGCAAAGAAAAATTTCATTATCATTACTATCATCACCTGCAAAGAAAAACTTCATTATTCATATTACTATATTCTGCATCACTATTCATCAACATTCATTATCATCTGCAAAAAGACACTTCATCATACAACTATTCATAGTATAGAGTTCCTTATTTCTAGCATATTTCATCACTAAAACTAAGATGTGTAGTTCTGTCTGACAGCCTGCATCAATCGCCTCGTATTCTGAAAGAAAAAATTAGATAAGACCGCTATCATACGATGTGTATAGTATATTCTTGTTAATGCTTGTTAATTCTGATCCATTTACTCTTCGTGACGAAGTATTGCATCTTCTTCCGTTCATTCCGAAGGTGAAATTCCCATTTAATTTATTTCTTTTACACGTTATTGCTTTCTGAAAATAATGAACAATGATTGTCTTGCATTTAAATCATATACCCATTAAATAAAAACTGGTTTCTAGTGATATAATTGAGCATACAGCATAGCATGACAGAAAAGTAATATGTCAAAAACATAGTGTGCAGGTGCAAAAATGTACACAGAGTATCACAATGTAGCAGCAAAAAAAAAAAAAAAAATGTAAAATAGTCACGATGTTGAGATATCATAAGGCAAAATGTCAAAGTCAACTGGTGTTTGTTATATCTTAAATACTTCATAGTACATACAAACAAAACAGGAAAACAATCATACATACATGAAGAATGGAAAATGTGCACGGTCTGATGTGTAACGACAAGAAATGCCTTCCTTTGTTCAGCTTGTATGTTGTGTAGTTGATAGAGGCGAGAGTTGAAGACTTTAATGGAGAAAGAATTTGATAAAATTAATATGTCACTAGATAGAATTGCATAATTGGTCATAAAATATGTAAGCTTATCTGGAAAAATGTGCACGGTCTGATGTGTAACGACAAGAAAAGCGACCTGCTAACCTTACCTTGCCGGGCACTTGCCAAGAAAAAAAAACGATAATCATCAGTAAGTAGTCACATAAATATAATTGCATCATTGGTCATATAAAAATCAGGAAATGGCATTGCAGTGTGATAAATCATAAAGTATATTCATTTAATAAAGGGTTTAATATTGGAGACACTGGTGATTGCCTTTACTTTTTCCGGTTCTCAAAGTTTCGATGTGTACTACATTGGGGTGAGGAATGCTGCAAATTCGATATGGACCTGCGTATAGAAGCTCAAATTTACTACACCTATTCTTTCCTCTGTTGGATAAATAATGTGTGCATACTAATATCTTCTGTCCAATGTGAAAGTCACGGCGTGTACAAACCTGTCTTTGCTGTCTTCTCCGGCGCTCTGCGGCACGTTTGATGTTGTTCAGCGCAATGTCAATTATTTCATGGTGTCGTAGTTGACGAGATGTAGGAAAGGTCACTAATTTAATTTTGTTAGGTGGTTCAACATTTTTCAGTATAACAGTTGGAGATAGCATAGTAGATTCATTTGGTATGGAATTAATTACATCCTGGAATGAGAGTATGTGTGTGTCCCAATCAATATGTTTTTTATGGCAGTATATTCTACATAGTTTACCAATTTCTTTCATTAGTCGTTCACAAGGGTTCGAAGAAGCATGGTACCTGGATATATAGATCGGAGAAATGTTTCTAGCTCGTAACATACTTGTCCATATAGCAGATCGAAACTGTGATCCATTGTCGGAAATTACTTTCAATACATGCCCTACATGGAATAGAAAATGTTTTACAAATGCATTCGAAACAGATTTAGCAGTAGCTTTGCGTAACGGAGCGAAGGTAACAAATTTTGAAGTGAGTTCAACAGCGACAAAGATGTAGCAAAAACCTCTATTAGTTCTGGGAATCAGACCAAAAATATCTACAGCAGCCATGTGTCTCAATTTAACAGGTACAATGGGATGTAACGGAGGAATATGTGAAGTCGTATCTGACTTAGCTTTCTGGCAGATTCTACATGACGCTAAAACTCGTCGAATACGTTTCTCCATGTTGGTAAAATAACAGTTCTGTCTCAGTATAAGAAAACATTTTCTGGCTCCGTAATGTGCGTAACTTAAATGAGTATACCAAATTAATTTGTTAACAAGCTCGTCAGGAATCCATAATAACCAATTGTTGCTGTCAGGGTGAGAGCGGCGAAACAGAATATTATTCCGTACAATGTAATGGTTTCTAATAGTAACATTATTCCTATCTTGCCAAAGGTGTTTAATTTCTTTCCATACGTTGTCTTTACTCTGCTCTTGTGCTATGTCTTGTAATGACGACGAAATGAAATTTTCAAATGCAACTTGTTGAATGTACATGACGCTGAAATTTGCTTTGCAGAAGTTGGTTGCGATGTCTTGCTGATTGTTGCTGAGAGAACGGGATAGTGCGTCTGCTACAATATTTTGTGTACGAGGAATGTAAACAATTGTAAAATTAAATTCCTGTAAATAAAGTTTCAATCTGCTTAATCTGTCGTGTGTAAATTTAGCGGAAAGTAAAAACTGTATAGCTCTATGATCTGTGTAAACGGTAGTGTGTCTTCCATAAAGAAAATGCCTAAATCTCATAAATGCCCATACAACACATAATGTTTCAAGTTCTGTAACAGAATTATTGCGTTCAGCAGGTGACAGAATGCGACTTGCAAAGGCGATGTTTTTAATTACTGTAGTGCCATCTTCTACAATTTCCTGAAAAATGTGTACGCCCAAAGCGGTGTTAGAACTGTCGGTGGCAATGGAAAAATTTCTAGTAAGATCTGGATGTGATAAAAGTGGTGCAGTCAACAAAGCTTCTTTCAGGTTCATAAATTCAGAATGTGCTTGCCTATCCCAGGACCAAATAGTGTTTTTACCCGTCAATTGACATAATCTAGGGGTGTCTAAAGCAGAGTAATGAATAAATTTACGAAAAAAGTTAATTAAACCCAAAAAACTGCGTAGTTGTTTCTTCGTCGTAGGAACAGTAATGTCACGTAAAGCTTGAAGTTTTTCGGGGTCAGGCGCAATGCCTTCTGCTGAGATTACAAGTCTAAGAAATTTTGTAGAAGTTTTGCCAAAGTGCGATTTACTGAGATTAACTGTGAGTCCTTGTGCACGAAAAGTTTGCAACAGTTGTTCAAGAATCAGATTGTGTTCAGACCAGTTAGCTTCTGCAATAAGAATGTCTACGTACGTTGTGATTCTGTCTTTAAGTTCTGTCGGAAGTATAGTATTCAAACCGCGAATAAATGCTGCTGAAGAAATAGTTAAACCGAACGGTAATTTACAAAATTGATAAGTCACCAAAACAGAGAAAAGCCGTGTACTTTCTGCAGTTCGGATGGAGTTGAATTTGCCAAAATCCCGATTTCAAATCTAATGTAGAATAAACAGCAGTACCATGAAATTTCTGTAGAAGGTCTTCTAGTGTCTGTGGGCGATCTGTTTCATTAATAATAATGTCGTTGATGTGACGCGAATCAAGTACGAGACGAAGTGAACCATCCTTTTTCTTAACAATATGGAGTGGATTTATGTACGGACTAACTGCCGGTTCAATAATACCTTCGTCAAGCATAGCTTGCAATTCTTTCTTAACTTGTTCTCTGTGAATATACGGAATGGGATAATGTTTGGCTTTAAATGTGGCGTGCTGTTTAACCTGAAATTCATACATAAAACCGGACATAGTACCAGGAACGTTGTCAAAAACTGGAGCATGCTGTAAAAGAATTTTGTGTAGTTGCGTGGGTTCGTCGTCTGTATTTGCACTGCTCTGTTTAACTTTATCAGAAATCATTTGCATAACGTCATAGTCAACTTCGTCTGGAGTATTATAGTTGTGTACGTACGTATCTGTGAACAATGTGGAATGACAGTCTATGTTAGATGTTGCGGAAATGACCTCTGTACGATTAATTGTTTGTTCTTCTGCAGATAAAGAGTGCTGAAATTCTAAAGCCAGTTGTACATTTTCATCCTTTAACATTAAATAGGAGTTTTGAAAATCAATAATTGCGTCGTGTTGTACCAGAAAATTCGTACCTAAAATGTCTGTCCTCAATAAGGGAACAATCCAAAAATTTGAGTGGAACGTATGACCTGCAATACAAAATAAGTGTGACTGTAATTTTACATCTACTCCTTTACTAGATACTGCTCCTTTTACGTTAGTTTTGCCTAATGGTAACGTAGGATAGGTATTCTTTCTTACATTCGTTGAAAGTTACCTCATTTATAACTGACATAGGAGATCCAGAATCGATTACTGCTGAAAATTTGGATGATCCAATTTTTACTTCGATGACAGGGTGGGAAATGGTTTTTTGAGTAACCGGTCTTTCCTGCAAAAGTGTTTCGGATGTCGTCAAAAGTAATGACATTTTCGTGAACAAGATTCTGCGTGTCAAAAGCATTGCTTGCGTTGCTGGAAGATGCAACCTGTACTGTATCTAGTCAAATTCTATCTGACGTGCTATTATTTTCTGGAGGATGCTGTGGCATTTTCACTATTTGTACTGTTCTGTTATTTCTTCCTGACGTATTACGTTCGGGATGATATCTACTGTCTGGTCCATTCATGATAATCTGTTGTTGCGGATGATTTTGTTGCTGGTAAGACCGACTGTTATTAAACGTACGCTGAAAATTGTGCTCATTATTTTTACGTCTGTCATGATAGTCTTTGCTATATGGCGCGTTGCCATAGGAATTGAAATGATGTGTTTTCTGTACGTAGTTATTTCCTTGTTGCGGTGCGTTACTATTTGGTGGAGCCGAAGCTATACGTGTAGGCGGCGAAACATTAAAGCTTGGTTGACATTGCAGACTACATTGTTGGTTAGGTATGCTAACTGGCTGGTTTTGATGCTGTTGTTGAGAAAAACCTCTATTGTTACCAAAATGTGGTTCCTGTTGCTGATAACTTTGACGATACTGATAATTAAAATTTTGTCTGTTATCAAAGTTCTGGTGGTTGTCGTTCCTGGACCGTCTATTACTTTTGCTATTGAAATATCGTGACTGATCGTAATTACTATATGTTGGTTGTCCTTGGTTATGATGTGAAAAATTTTTGTATATGAAGGAATAATCTGATTGCTGAACTTCCAAAAGCTGTAACAGATCTCTAAATGCCGAAATATTTTCTTTCTGCTGTCCTGTTAAAAGTGATACTCTTAATGATCGTGGTAATTTAGAAATATATAATTGGATAAGTGCAGATTCACTGTATGGCTTACTTAAGTATTGGTTTTGTTGGACCATGTGTTCAAAAAATTGCGTGACAGTGGGAAAATTTGAGTTCTCATAATTCGGTAAACTAATTAGTTGATCCTTGATTCCGCGCTGTGTCGTCTTCGACCAATACGCTGACAGAAAAGCATTCTGAAATTCTTCTACCGAATAGCATTGTCTCGCGATCGGTCTCATACGAGTTGCCGGTTCGCCTTCTAAAAAACTGCAAATAAATTCAAGTTTATGTGTTACGGGCCAAGTCGTTGGAAAAGTAAAGCTAAATTGTTGTATCCAATCCAATCGGTGAATCTGTGTTCTGTCATTTTTAAATACTTTGAATTTTCTCACGGATAGAAAATGCTTGTAATCAACAGGTTCAGGAAGGTATGACAATCTGTTTGACTGTGACTGTTCGGAATCTAACTCACGTACTCTCTGTAAATTACCTCAATTATACTGGCTGTGTGAGTCTGACAAATGTTCGCTAAGTGGCGTATGCTGTGATGTGTTAAAGGCTGAAACATTTTTCATCTCTGTCACTTCTTGCTGTAAAGATGACAATTTTCTACGTAATGAATTAGTGAACGAACCTATCTCACTGATCGTCTGCTGTAAATTTTGAAATTCGGCTGTTTGATTAAGCGAAACTGGTGACGCATCGTCTGATTTGGTGTCATTATTTTCGATAACATCAACACGGCTGGCCAATTCATCATATTTTTCAGTCAGTGCTTTTACCTGATCATCTTTTTTAGTATCACAAGCATTAATTTGTTTTTGTATTTTACGTGTGGTTTCGTTCAATTTCTTAACGTCTGCTTTGATGGCATCGGGATCCTGTATTAGTTCTAATTGTTAAAGTCTGTCGGTCACTGTCAGAAAGTCTACCGTGTGTGTCTTTGTTTTTGCTTTAAGTTCGGAGATTTCATCATGCAATTCGGTGTTCAACTGTTTGACAGCATTAATTTCGTCTGATACTGTAGCAATATTGTTGTCTACGTATGTTTTCGCTTTCGTAAACAATTTACGCTTATCTTCCTGTCTCTGTGCAGTAATTGTTTCCCATTACTTGTCGCTTTACTTTATTCTGTTCCTGTATAAATTTACGGTAACGCGTTTCACTGTTTTGTAGGTGGTGATTGGAGCGTTCGTCAATTTGGCTGTTCTGTTGGTCAAATTTTGCGTCTACTTTCGCACCCAGTGTGCGTGAAAGTTCTGCTGACATTAATTTAAACTCCTCGCGTAACTGTGTTGTGTTTTCAGAGCATTGTTTAGCGACTGCACTAATTTCGTGTCTAAGTGATTCTGTTGTGGCTGCTTGTGTATTACTTAATTCTTGTGCAACAGATCTAATTTCTTCACTACTTTCACTACCACAAGCCTTAATTTCTTCACGTAATTGTTCTTTAGTATCATGACATTGCGCGGCAACGGCTGCAATCTGTTCACTAAGTTGTTTGTTCGATTCATTAAGTCGTTTGAAATTGTCGTCTTGTTTTTCATTAATTTCATTAATTTGTTGTTTGAGATTTTCATTATTTTCATTAATTTGTTGTTTGAGATTTTCACTAAGTTGTTTGTGATTGTTGTCTTTCATTGTGTTGTAGCAATACTGCCATAATTTGATCCAAGCCAATATTACCTACTCTATTCTCTGCTGTTTGACGGCGTACCTGAAATTGTCACGTTTTGTGTAACCATTTGGTCATTATGTGATTCTCTAAAAGGTTTGCCAATCGGATGTGCACTGTTGGTCACTACACCGGAATCAAATAAATCTGAAGTATTCTGACTACATTGTTCACCTTCATTAGAAACAATTATCTGTTCACAATTTAAATTTTGCAAAACGGGTGTGTCAAACTGGGCAGCGTTCATTGTATCGGAACGTGCCACGTCATCAATTGTTACATTTACTCTAGACATAATTGGATTTGTTTGCTCATCATTAGGATCAAAATGAATGTTAGTGATCAGTACGCACTGATTGTCTATAAATGGAGGATTATCATTATTACACTGAGTGTCGCAAGTATTATCGGTCAAATTATTCGAGTCGGCTATTTCACTCATTACTCATCGCGATGTACTGTTAAGTTTTCCGCGGCATTTTTCACAAAACAAAATTAAGCACAAAAATGAAATAAAGACGAAGCAAAAAAAATGGAACAAACACAATTACAACAAAGAGCAATAAATTGCCGATGATCTGTGAAAGAAAGAGTGACAAATTAGTAAATGCGTTGCTCCAGATGCAAACTACACTTAAGTAAATAAGAGCAGATACATGACCACTTCTCAGAGATTCACAAAGAAACACGATCCTGGCAAGATGTCGCCAAGTGTAACCTCCCCGCACGTAAAATTATTCACCACTACCTCTCAACAGAAAATGTGAACATAAATAATATTCACGCCAAGTGTAACCTCTCCACAAAAAAAATTTAAAAAAAATTGAAATTAAAAATAATATGATTCTAATTTTTGTGTGACCTCAGAAAAAAACTGGTTCCCATTTAATGTAACCACAAAATTCTTTTCTCATTTAATGTAAGCACGAAACAAAAAAAATTCCTAAACCTCATAATAAAACAATATATTCAGTAACATGGTAAAATTTGGACGACAGCAGTGCTGCGTCGTGGCCCTGTAAGATCATTCTGAATAAAAAAGCAAAAATTCTTACCTCAATAAAAACGGCGAATATATCTGCTCTTACTTAACATTTTTCCGGCACAGCTCCGTGCAATGCTGGCTTATATATTTGTCATTTGTGAAAGGAAGCAACTGATTTTTAAAATTGAAATGAATGCTTTTAAAAAATTACTTTATATTACCAAAATTATTATTAGGACATTTTTAAAACATTTGGATAACAGTTCAGATATATTATTAGATATGCGCGACGCTGCTTCTTTACCTTATACAATAATACTCCATCTCCAGATTCCCGATCAGACCAGACTGCAGATCACCTCAGACAAGCGACTAGCAACAACTAACTGCTACAGTTACACAGTTCGTACTGCAGTCAACACTGCTCTCTGGTCAGCGATTCTATATCGCAAACAGCGCATACCTCTTACATGGTCTAGCATAACCGTTATAGGTCAGAATACGAAGAGGTCAGCTACCTTAGTAACTAACGGCAACCTTACAGAATGACATGGTCCTCGTTCTGCTTTCGGCTTCGCAGCTTTCCGCCATCAAGGAAGTATTATTCGGCAAGGCAGTGGCGGGAACTGCTTTTGTCACGTGAATAACTAGTCACATACCAGTTCAAAGTACCACGCTTTGTTACCTCGCAGTGTGACCGTAAAAAGTGTTTGCAGCAAATTGCTTCTCTGGAATCCGCAAGAGCTTGTTCAGTCATTAATTTTACTGACAATGAGAAGCAGAAAGGTGTCCTAGTTGCGAAGGAAACTGCGAGCAAATGATAAGCAGAGGCTGAGTCAATGGTGTGAGAATTGCGGAATGAAGGGCACTATGTCGAATGGAGCAGGATTCTGATTCTGCCCCCAAAGCACGAAGAGTCTATACAGTAAATGTTTATTATGATATAGGTAAAGGTGTTATTATAGACAGATGATAAATAGTACAAGAAAATATCATCTCTCCGAAAACTTCGCAGTCATTATGTGCGGAAGAGAGAACATATTTGGAAATAGAATATAATACGTGAGATTTTTACGAAAAATATGAAGCATCAGAATTAATGCGATCAATGGTTTATTTCGACTAACTGTGGTTATACACACATTATATTGTGAACAAATATTGCACAGTGGCAGCGTGCGGAAAGTATTATAAAAAACTGTGCCGTACAACATTAGATTGTTGTTAATAAAGAGTTTAGTTTCTTGGTCACTTCTCGTCAATGGCTACAACAGGAAAACTTCTGATGTAGAACTGGACAAGGAAAACATAAAGAAAAAAAGGTAGGCCGAACTTTTGGGCATTAATATCAACATTCTTCTTTTTATTCCACTGACTCAATTTCGCAAGGGAATGGCTACCCTCTTACTGCTGCCATACCATCTACACATATCCTTCAGAACTGTTACGGAATCTTGCAAAGAATAGTAAGTCTTCCAACGGAACGCTACCTCGCCGACTTGAGCGTCACTTTCTATGCCTTTATTTTCAAGCAGCTTTTGAGTTGGACTCACAATGGAATGGAGCTCCTTACAGACCTTTCCACTAGACAACTCAGATGTGGTCACCAGGAATGAAACCCAAACTGTCATACTCTGCTCATTATGAGGAACATTACTTTAAAGGTTTTACACAATAAGTATTAAAATTTAAAAACTGTGTCTTCAGGCAGCGAAACTCACAGCGGTCAGATTACCCACGCCGTATTCTTCCAGTATTGGAGAATGAGAGCACTTAGGACTTCCAACAATCTTTACATTTAATTTCAAATCTTTTAAAAATTTTTTTCACTGACAGCCCCACAAAATAACGAAAGCAAGTAAGTGTATCGCCTCCTACTTTTTCGTTGTCCATGTAGTAGAACTTCATCTACATCTACAGTCCGCAATCCGCCTTACAGAGCATGGCGGAGGGTACCCTATACCACTATTCCCCTTGCTCACCAGACTGCAGGATTTTACAGCGAGAAAGGAAAATAATGGAATACAAGACCCTGGACCGAATGACCTACACTGAGGTCAAGATGAAATTTGAGTGCCTACATCCTGTGGTTGTGACCTCTTATGGCGCAGCTATGAGAAAAGTTGTAGCCCCACCAGATCTGCGAGACTACATCTGCCCCCTTGATGGTGGGGAGCACTTCTCTCCCTGCTGCTCCCATACCACCCTACCTCGGGAGCACTGTCCCCCAACCATCGGGAACACCAGTCACCACTTCTCAGCTGGAGCAGCGTAAGTCTTCTTCGGCTCCTCTCGCTAGGAAGGGGTCCCTTGTGTCACTCCCTTCCCAGGTTTCTGATAGTGGGAAATATGACACCCACCAGTGGCTGAAGGGCCCAAAAGCAGCTGGTTCTAGGGCTTCACGATCATCCTCAGTCTCGGACTGAATCAGTGAAGCCCTCCCAGCCAGAGAAACCGAAGGATCAACGAGAGAAATCCAAAAAGAAGACCCCCAAGACCAAGGGAATTGCGGTGGCACCCACGCCACTGCTGCCTACAGGCTCTGCGTCTGAGGATGAGGTGAAGATTCTGGCGTCTGCTGAGGACCTAAATCTCGCCAGACCCTCAACACAATGGATATAGCCTGTTCAGGAAATAAGTTGATGGCAGCAGGTGGCCTTGAGACGTAGACTGCCTCATTGAGTGTTTCATGCCTTCCCATAAGCTTTGCACCTGCTTTCTGCATTGCCCTACAGGAAATCTGGTTCCCAGCAATGCAGATCCTTGCCCTTCGCGGTTACAGGGGATATTACTAGAACAGTAGCGAATATAATAGTTTCAGGTGGAGTTTGGGTTTATGTCCTGGACTCGGTATGCAGTGAACCTGTGCCCCTTCAGATTCTTCTTAAAGCTGTGGCTGTCAGGATACAGACGATGCAGGAAATAGCTGTCTGCAAAGTATACCTCCCTCCAGATGCTGCAGCATCCCTGAATGTATTGGCTGCACTGATTGATCAACTCCCTAAACCTGCCCTACTTTTGTGAGATTTTGACGCCCATAACCCCTTGTAGGGTAGCTCCATGCTTACTGGCCGTGGCAGAGATGACGAAAATTTGCTGTCCCAACTCGACCTCTGCCTCTTAAATTCTGGGGCCGCCACACATTTCATTGTGGCTCATGGTAGTTACTCGGCCATTGATTTATCAGTTTGCAGCCCAGGGCTCCTCTCATCTATCCATTGGAGAGCACATGACGACCAGTGTGGTAGTGACCACTTCCCCATCTTCCTGCCATTCCCCCAGCGTCATATCCACGGACGCCTACCCAGATGGGCTTTAAACAAAGCAGACTGGGTAGCCTTCACCTCTGCTGTCACAGTTGAATCTCCTTCACGTGGTGCCATCGATGTTGTGATTCAGCAGGTCACTACAACGATAATTTATGCGGCGGAAAACGCGATCCCTCGTTCTCTAGGGCGCCTCCAGCGAAAGACAGTCACTTGGTGGTCGCCGGATGCTGCTGAGGCAATTAAACAGCGTCGGTGAGCTCTACAGCGACATAAGCGGCACCCTTCCCTAGAGCATCTAATAGCCTTTAAGCGGCTCCGTGCCCGCATTCGCCTCGTTATAAAACGACGGAAACAGGAGTGTTGGGAGAGGTACTTGTCGACCACTGGGTGCCATACGCCACCTTCCCAAGTCTGGACGATCAGACGTCTCTTTGGGTACCAGGTGCCCATGGCGTTTAGTTTTACGTTTTACTCTTGAGGGTGGGTTTTATCATTTGATCTGAGTTTTAGCGCATGTCCTTTGTCCTTCAGTGTCCTTTACCCTAGGGCTTTTAGGGTGGAGGTTTTAATGTGTTGGCCGGCCGGTGTGACCGAGCGGTTCTAGGCGCAACAGTATGGAACCGCGCGACCGCTACGGTCGCATGTTCGAATCCTGCCTCTGGCATGGGTGTGTGTGATGTCCTTAGGTTGGTTAGGTTTAAGTAGTTCTAAGTTCTAGAGGACTGATGACCTCAGATGTTGAGTCCCATAGTGCTCAGAGCCATTTGAACCAAGCCATCTTTAATGTGTTGCACAGTGGCTGACTTATCCTTTTTTATTCTCATGGTCAGCCAGCCATGGTAATCTGCTTTCTTGTTTTTAATCTCTCTAATCTCTCCCTGTTTCTTGCATCTCTCTGGTTTTGTTGTCCTGTTTTGTCCGTTGTAGTGTTTGTTGTCCTTACGTCATTCTTCTGGTTCTTCCTTTCTCCTGTTATTGTGCCGTACACCTTCTTTCCCTTGGATAATTGTTCTACTGGGAACAAGGGACCAGTGACCTCGCATGTTGGTCCCTCCCCCTCCCCCCCCCCCCCTTTTCAAACCAACCAATCACCACTGGGCTTCGTCTTCTCTCTCTCTCTCTCTCTCTCCCTCTCTCTCTCTCTCTCTCTCTCTCTCCATCATAATCAACATTAACAATGATGATGATACACTAAAGTTCGCTCGAGCGCGCGCGCGCGCGCGCACACACACACACACACACACACACACACACACACATGCAGCTTCTACTCACGCTCCGATTCAGTACTCTGAGAAATAACAAAAAAATATTTATATGGGTGAAAGCAGTTCTCTTTTCTTTACTACTGAAACACACAAAAATGACACCACCCGAACGCACCTGTGTCTTGTTGCGTTACGTTCCTGCAAGGGCCGGTTTGGTGAGGAATCATCACAGTAGACAGCAAAGTCGAGACCTCCAAACAACTCCTATAGCTGCTAGTCACTTGCAGGCAGAACGCAAGTCACTGCTTAATGAGCTTCTCTTTTAGCCGCCCGTAGACACCAAAAGCAAAGCAAATGGAGTCTCTCTACGTCAGCAAACGCCGAACCCAATTCCTGTTCCCTAATGGCGTCGTTATCCCGGGGAGGCTACGTTGCCGTGACCTGTCATGAAGCTGGAAGCGAAGAGGAAGTTTCGCCCATTATAATTGAGATCAAAGGATGGGACGCACTCTGTCGGCACCAATTGCTGCCCTCTATACGAAAATAGTTATGGGCTTGCTTTACGGGTCAGTTCACTGGTTAACAAAAACCTAAGTTTTTAGTGTTCTGCGCCAGACTTCTCAAGATATTTCCTGAAATTCACCTTGACGTTAAACTCGGCGCAGATGTTTGGGTGTTAAAAGCTGAAGTCTAGCCAATATTCGAATTTGTAGTTTCATATTAGGAACGGCTCAGCGGATCACCAGCTGACATTTTCCTTCTTCTGTAACTATTGGAGGTTACTGATCGGACGACTGTGATAACTGAGAACAGTCTGCGCAAAAAAAACGTGGCACAGATGCAGAACAGCGTTCTCCTCGTGAGTGCTTCGCGAATACATACCGTCGTTCCAAAGGGCTGCCTCACTTGTGCGACGTGTGCCGGACTACATACTTAGATTTCCCGTTGCTATCTCTTCCGACTTATTTTAGAAGCTAAATTAAGAAAAGGCAAACCTACGTTTCTAGCATTTGTAGACTTAGAGAAAGCTTTTGATAATGTTGACTGGAATACTCTCTTTTAAATCCTGAAGGTGGCAGGTATAAAATACAGGGAGCGAAAGGCTATTTATAATTTGTACAGAAACCAGATGGCAGTTACGAGTCGAGGGGCATGAAAGGGAAGCAGGGGGTTGGGAAGGGAGTGAGACAGGGTTTCAGCCTCTCCCCGATGTTGTTCAATCTGTATATTGAGCAAGCAGTAAAAGAAACAAAAGAAAAATTCGGAGTAGGTATTAAAATCCACGGAGAAGAAATAAAAACTTTAAGGTTAGCCTAAGACATTGTAATTCTGTCAGACAGCAAAGGACTTGGAAGAGCAGCTGAACGGAATGGACAGTGTCTCGAAAGGAGGGTATAAGATGAACACCAACAAAAGCAAAACGAGGATAATGGAATGTAGTCGAATTAAATCGGGTGATGCTGAGGGAATGAGATTAGGAAATGAGACACTTAAAGTAGTAAAGGAGTTTTGCTATTTGGGGAGCAAAATAACTGATGATGGTCGAAGTAGAGAGGATATAAAATGTAGACTGGCAATGGCAAGGAAAGCGTTTCTGAAGAAGAGAAATTTGTAACATCGAGTACAGATTTAAGTGTCAGGAAGTCATTTCTGAAAGTATTTGTATGGAGTGTAGCCATGTATGGAAGTGAAACATGGACAATAAATAGTTTGGACAAGAAGAGAATAGAAGCTTTCGAAATGTGGTGCTACAGAAGAATGCTGAAGATTAGATGGATAGATCACATAACTAATGAGGAGGTACTGATTAGATTTGAGGAGAAGAGAAGTTCGTGGCACAAATTGACTAGAAGAAGGGATCGGTTGGTAGGACATGTTCTGAGGCATCAAGGGATCACCAATTTAGTATTGGAAGGCAGCGTGGAGGGTAAAAATCATAGGGGGAGACCAAGAGATGGATACACTAAGCAGATTCAGAAGGATGTAGGTTGCAGTAGGTACTGGGAGATGAAGAAGCTTGCACAAGATAGAGTACCATCAAACCAGTCTCAGGACTGAAGACAACAACAACAACAACTCAGTCTTTATATGCGGCATCTTGCAGTGCTTTTAATTCTGAGGCATCAAGGGATCAGAGGGCAGAGTGGAGGGTAAAAATCATAGGGGGAGACCAAGAGATGAATACACTAAGCAGATTCAGAAGGATGTAGGTTGCAGTAGGTACTGGGAGATGAAGAAGCTTGCACAAGATAGAGTACCATCAAACCAGTCTCAGGACTGAAGACAACAACAACAACAACTCAGTCTTTATATGCGGCATCTTGCAGTGCTTTTAATTCTGAGGCATCAAGGGATCAGAGGGCAGAGTGGAGGGTAAAAATCGTAGAGGGAGACCAAGAGATGAATACACTAAGCAGATTCAGAAGGATGTAGGTTGCAGTAGATACTGGGAGATGAAGAAGCTTGCACAGGATAGAGTAGCATGGAGAGCTGCATCAAACCAGTCTCAGGACTGAAGACCACAACAACAACAACAACAACACACATCTCTTCCGTACATAGCATGTAACGGTAGCTCTTCATTATCTCGGCGACAAACGAGTAAGCAAACATCTCTCGAAAAACTGTGTCTGAGGGCGATGCAGGAACCAGTAGCTATTGCATTCGCTCAGTAATGAGAATAAAGCATAGCCACAAGCACTTCCAAGGCTTCATATCTTCGGGAAAAAGACGGAAAAAAGAAGAAAGTGGTATTTTTAAGTGTAATCTTTCCCTGTAGGTTCTCAGGAGATTGGTACAGTGTTCCGACGTGACACGTTCTCGTTATTTGACATTTGCAGTATCGCCGTTACGCTACAGTTTTGTACACCTTTATTGTACGATGTCTACTCAAAAAATTCCGGAATATCCGTAACTTCGCATCTGTGCTGTGTTGGAGCGAAACGCGGTTGGCATCTCTGCGTGCACGTGCCTGCACTCACACACTCACACACTCACCAACACGCTCACCAACACACACGCTCACCAACACGCTCACCAACACGCTCACCAACACGCTCACACTCGCACACACCTGTGTTTAATGTGTAACTGCCAGAAGTTACATTGTCGTACGTCTGTTACTTATTGTTCAATGCTGTATTGAGTAGAACGTTGCGTCGCACAGTTTGCGAATTTCGAGAGAGTTAGAGGAGCAATGCATCTGCATTAAATTTTGAAACTCAAGAAAACTTTTACACACACACACACACACACACACACACACACGCACGCACGCACGCACGCGCGCGCGCGCGCGCGCGTGCGCGCACACACACACACACACACACATCAAATGGTGCAGGAAGCCTGCGGTGATGAGTGCTTCAGCCGTACTCGTTGTTACGAATGGTTCACACGGTTTAAAAATTGCCAGACGAAAGTTACAGATGACCTCGTTCAGGACTGCCTTCTACGCCTACCGATGACGCTCATGTCAGGAATGTCAACGAAATTGTGCTTGCCAATCGAAGACTGACTGTCCGAGAGACTCAGTTGGATCATGTAATGAAATCCTGTCACAGCATCTTGGGCTGCATCGTGTTGCCGCCAATTTCGGCAAGACTTTCGCGTCGCAATCTGTGAAGAGCTTTTGGGTCGCGCAAATGAAAACAAAATGTTCCTTAAAAGAATCTTAACTCGTGATGAGATTTGCTTTTGCGGTTATGATGTTGAGACGAAGGTTCAAACTTCAAAGTGGGGATCAATCTTCACAGTGGGTCAGCAAATGCTCTCCAAGACCAAAAAAAGCTCGCCACGTCAGGCCAAATGTCAAAGCCATGTTGATAGTCCTCTTTGAAGGATTAGTTCGTCATGAATTCGTTCGACAGGGACAAACTGTTAATCTATGGTACTACTGCTTTGACACTTGACCTTACCTGACGAGCTTCGCCGGCCGTTGTGGCCGTGCGGTTCTAGGCGCTTCAGTCTGGAACCGCGTGACCGCTACGGCGCAGGTATGAATCCTGCCTCGGGCATGGATGTGTGTGATGTCCTTAGGTTACTTAGGTTTAATTAGTTCTAAGTTCTAGGCGACTGATGACCTCATAAGTTAAGTCGCATAGTGCTCAGAGCCATTTGAACCCATTTGAATACATGGAAAGTCCTTTCTCTGCTCGCACTTGTGTTAATGTAGATACGGGTACTAAAATGCATGGGTAAAAATTGCAGAGGAAGATAGGCATGAAAACAGTAAACACGTTCAAATAGAGGCAGTTTACAGCAATTATGCAGAGATGAAGAGGCTTGCACAGTGTAAACAAGTTTGAAGTACAGCATCAAACCAGTCTTCGATCTGAAGACAATAGCAACAGCAACAACAACAAAATTAAATGAACACTTTGTATAATTCAACATACTACTGTAGCTGTCTGTACCAGAAACACGAGTTGACGTTACAGTAAACAAGTACAGAGGTGATAATGGAGAAGCCATCGCGCTGTCGGTGGTTTCACGTCAGTTGTGCACACACTGCCAGCCGCGATTACGCGCTGACCCAAGACAGATAGATCGATCTAAGCGCTCTCTCTCCTAGCTGCAATAATATTGCAACCGGTACCAGGCGGTACTACGCAGCATTTCTGTGAGCCTGTTCCTCACGTCACCTGGAGTCGCTGGTCTGAGAATGCTATTACAGACAGAAAGGGCTGATTTTTTATTACAATATTAAGTACGATCACTGTTGCCCCACAGTAACGTCAAAAATTATTACTAAACACAGTTTTAGGTATGAATTTTTTTTCCTTAATGAAACTACGTGAGATCTTACTTGCAAAGTACGAGTTACAGACTAGTTTTACTGCTCTTTACGCTTGGTGACATTCTCCGTCGGTTAGTGCCACGTCAAGCCATTTTCCATTAGTTAAAATTATTTTAGACCAAAAATAACTATTCTACACAGTCCTTTGAGTTTCCGTGTAAACATCATCGTCTATGAACAAAAAATGGTTCAAATGGCTCTGAGAACTATGGGACTTAACTGCTGAGGTCATCAGTCCTCTAGAACTTAGAACTGCTTAAACCTAAGTAACCTAAGGACATCACACACATCCATGCCCGAGGCAGGATTCGAACCTGCGACCGTAGCGGTCGCGCGGTTCCAGACTGTAGCGCCTACAACCGCTTGGCCATTCCGGCCGGCCCCATCGGACACCTTTTATTGTGCCACTTACCTGCTATTACCATTGTTAGCAAAACGATTATCGCCAAGCATGAACATGAATCGTTTCCCTTTCAATTCTTATTCGTAGCGGGATAAGCAGGCTGGTAGCTGTTTGATGTACAGAATATCTAATAATAAACCAATACCCCTCTGAAACTGACAGTGTATTTACAATGCGCAGTATACTTTTTGGCCGATACGTAGGTATTCTTTGCGTCGGTATATCGATAACTTTTTTCGATTTATCGAAGGCCGATAATGATATTTTTTTAAAAGTGATATACTGAATTCCCGATATTTTTAAAAATATCTATAGTCGTAGTACGCATACTGCTATTAAATTAAGGTACCCCTGAGCTGTCCTTAAACTATCGGCATGTCTAACAAAACTTAATATCATATTTAATAAGGATATTGCTTATTGATAAAATGAAATTGTAAGGTATACATAAAATTAAATCATGCCAATACTGCCAAACACCAATTTAAATGATGACTTTGCGTCCCCTTGGAAAGTGCTGGTAAGACAAATTGTATGTTGATGGTTTGAATTGTAGTCTCAATTCCAGGTTCTTGCGAATAAGACGACTTCTCAGTTTACTGTGATGAGGTTTGTGGTTGAAGATGGTTGTCGACATGTACATGTAGAGCCGAATGAAGAAAGAACAGCAAACGCTAGTTTCGTCAGCTGATCATATCAGACAGGAATACTATTGCAGGTATTAACAAAAATAAACATATCTCCCTTCTTTAGGTCTTGCGATGCAGACCACTTGAGTTGTAAATTAAGTTCGCATCAACTTTTCTCTATTGTTTCTGTTTCAGCACAAAGACGTTCAAATTTTGAACTCCACAATCCTTGGTTTTAAATTCAGCAATTGCGTTGCAGTGTCTCTAGTTTCAATATTAAAAGGAGAAGAATTCAGTTTCTTTACAGTAGGATCAATAGATTTTTAAACAAAGGCTAACGACGTCCCTCATATTTGAAAGTGTTGTTCTAAAATAGCAAATTTCAATATCAGAATTATTTTCTTGGCGATTTTTCAACAGGCTTGCTCTTTCAAAATCTTGAGCAAAATCAGATAATTTGTTTTGGAATGAAACCACTCTGTAGCCGTGCGGTTCTGGGCGCTTCAGTCCGGAACCGCGCTGCTCCAGCGGTCGCAGGTTCGAATCCTGCGTCAGGCATGGATGTGTGTGATGTCCTTAGGTTGGTTAGTTTTAAGTAGTTCTAAGTCTAGGGCACTGATGACCTCAGATGTTAAGTCCTATAGTGCTTAGAGCCATTTTTGAAGAATGAAACAACTTCTTCGAACACCGACGATATTGTTTCTTCCCCCTGTAGTTTATTATTAAACTGTTGAAGATGGGACGTAACGACTACAACGAAGCAAATAGACTAGTCCATTTAGAAAATTGACTTACACGCATGGCATGCCAAGTTTCAATCGCATTTTACGTGCACGTTCGCACGATGTATTTTCGTGGACTAGCCACGCTCAAGTGGCCAATAAATTTTTTTTTAGGTGATTCCACTTGTGTATGAGTGTTCAGTGTTTTTCACCCTTCGACAGGATAAATATTGAAATATTCCAGTTTGTAAACGACGTTGTCCGCTGTTTTACATTTTTTCCACCTTTTTTGTTTTGAGATTTTTCTGGCAGCGCATGATCGGATATGTTTTCCTTTAGTTGATCCTTTGTTGATAAGTCTTTCAGTACTCTGAGAAACTATTGAATTCCAATGTATGTTTGTCTAATTACTGATCGTACTGATATAACCTGATAATACGATCGTTTGCAAACGAGCAAGCTGTAACTTACAGGTTATGCAAGATACGCATTTCTGTGTAGCCTTTAGCAGTCGAAATGCACCTCCCTTGCCGTGTGTTGGTTAGTCTTCCTTGTCGACACCCCCCCATCCCCCCAAGCACTATGTACATCTACCTCTACATGGGTACTCCGCAAATCACTCTTAAGTGCCTGGCAGAAGGTTCACAATAATTGTCTCTTATTTAAATCTCGAACAACGCGCGGCAAAACCGAACACCTGTATCTTTCCGTGCGAGCTCTGATTTGCCTCATTTTATTATGATGATCATTTCTCCATATTTAAGTCGGCGCCAACAAAATATTTTCGCGTTCGGAGGAGAAAGTTGGTGATTGAAATTTCGTGAGAAGATTCCGCCGCAACGAAAAACGACTTCGTTTTAACTATGTCCACACACTATGTCGTGTCAGTGACATTTTCTCCCATATTTCGCGATAATAAAAAACGTGCTGCTCGTCTTTTAACTTTCTCGATGTACTCCGTTAATCCTATGTAGTAAGGATCTCAGACTGGGCAGCAGTACTCCAGAACACGACGGACAAGCGTAGTGTGGGCGGTCTCTTTAGTAGATCTGTTACATTTTCTAAGTGTTCTGATAATAAAATGCAGTGTTTGATTCGCCTCCCCACATCATTTTCTGTGTGTTCTTTCCAATTTAAGTTGTTCTGTAATTGTAAATCCTAAGTATTTAGTTGTATTTGCGGCCTTCAGATTTGACTGATTTATCGTCTACCCGAAGTTTGATTTCTTTTAGCACTTACGTGGATGAAATCACACTTTTAATTATTTAGGGTCAACTGGCAATTTTCCCACCATAGAAATATCTTTCCTAAATCGTTGTACAATTTGTTTTGAGCTTCTGATTTTACTGGACGATAAACGACCTAAGGCAGCTGCTCAGATTGCCGCCTAAATCGTTTATATAGATAAGGAACAGCAAACGGACTATAACACTACCTTGGGAAACGCCAGAAATCATTTCTGTTTTACTTGATGACTTTCCGTCAATTACTACGCACTGTGACCCCTCTGATCTGTTTGAAAGGACGCCCACACGAGAGTTTGCAGGGGAGAGGGGGCCAGAACTGGCGGCATCAATTATTTTTAATACCGTGGAAGACAAATGGCGACTTGTAAGCGGCCACAAGAAATGTTCCAGCTCCGATGCTCTTAAAAACCCTCGAAAACGTTATAAATCATTGTCTTGAAAGAAACACAATTGACTATACAAAATTTTTTGTGGCTTCCCCTTGCCCCGGGTATTGGCGCCCTTCTCTGTGCCCCCTTCCGCTCAGTCTGCGAGGGTAGCGGCCAAGTTATTTCGTGCACCCGTCATTTAAAAACTGTTTGTTAGCTGGAAGACATTGTCAACAAAACATTTTCTGTGTTATGTACACTACCGGCCATTAAAATTGCTACACCACTAAGATGACGTGATACAGACGCGAAATTTAACCGACAGGAAGAAGATGCTGTGATATGCAAATGATTAGCTTTTCAGAGCATTCACACAAGGTTGGCGCCGGTGACGACACCTACAACGTGCTGACATGAGGAAAGTTTCCAGCTGGTCTCTCATACACAAACAGGAGTTGACCGGCGTTGCCTGGTGAAACGTTGTTGTGATGCCTCGTGCAAGGAGGAGAAATGCGTACCATCACGTTTCCGACTTTGATAAAGGTCGGATTGTAGCCTATCGCCATTGCGGTTTATCGTATCGCGACATTGCTGCTCGCGCTGGTCGAGATCCAATGACTGTTAGCAGAATATGGAATCGGTGGTTTCAGGAGGGTAATACGGAACGCCGTGCTGGATCCCAACGGCCTTGTTTCACTAGCAGTCGAGATGTCAGGCACCTTACCCGCATGGCTGTAACGGATCGTGCAGCCACGTCTCGATCCCTGAGTCAACAGATGGGGACGTTTGCAAGTCAACAACCATCTGCACGAACAGTTCAAAAATGGTTCAAATGGCTCTGAGCACTATGGGACTTAACATCTATGGTCATCAGTCCCCTAGAACTTAGAACTACTTAAACCTAACTAACCTAAGGACATGACACAACACCCAGTCATCACGAGGCAGAGAAAATCCCAGACCCCGCCGGGAATCGAACCCGGGAACCCGGGCGCGGGAAGCGAGAACGCTACCGCACGACCACGAGCTGCGGACACACGAACAGTTACACGACGTTTGCAGCAGCAGGGACTATCAGCTCGGAGACCACGGCTGCGGTTACCCTTGACGTTGCATCACAGACAGGAGCGCCTGCGATGGTGTACTCAACGACGAACCTGGGTGCATGAATGGCAAAACGTCATTTTTTCCAGGAAAATCCAGGTTCTGTTTACAGCATCATGATGGTCGCATCCGTGTTTGGCGACATCGCGGTGAACGCACATTGGAAGTGTGTATTCGTCATCGCCATACTGGCATATCACCCGGCGTGATGGCATGGGGTGCCATTGGTTACACGTCTGGGTCACCTAGTGGACGTTACATTTCAGACGTGTTACGACCCGTGGCTCTACCCTTCATTCGATATCTGCGAAACCCTACATTTCAGCAGGATAATGCACGACCGCTTGTTGGAGGTCCTGTACGGGCCTACAGAAAATATTAGACTGCTGCCTCTCACCAATTGAAAACGTCTCGTCAATGGTGGCCGAGCAACTGGCTCGTCACAATACGCCAGTCAATACTCTTGATGAACTGTGGTATTGTGTTGAAGCTGCATGGCCAGCTGTACCTGTACACGCTATCCAAGCTCTGTTTGACTCAATGCCCAGGCGTATCAAGGCCGTTATTACGGCCAGAGGTGGTTATTCTGTGTACTGATTTCTCAGGATCAATCACCCAAATTGCGTGAAAATGTAATCACATGTCGGTTCTAGTATAATATATTTGTCCAATGAATTCCCGTTTATCATCTACATTTCTTCTTGGTGTAGCAGTTTCAATGGCCAGTAGTGTAATATGCATATACACGGTATTTGGTTCACTTCAGTGACGAGTCGCTACGTTCCGAACGTTAGTATGTAACACTCTCGCACGATTTCATATGCATCATCTTGCAGCTCATGGGCTAAAGATAGCCACTACTTTATGTTCTAAGAGCACTTACGAGAATTTGCACGCAGACGTATCCTGCGAAACGCAGCAGTAAATGTGGGTCGTGAAACTAAATTAACTCTCCGCGCTTAAACTGCACGTTCGAGGCTCTTCGTTGAGCGGAGCTCGTTAATTACGGTTGCGATGGACACTCTAAACTCGATCAAATAAATGTCCGGCCAGGCCGTCGTAAGCGAGAGATTTAATGATGGTGTCACCGTGACAACGTATTAGCCGCTGTGGCAACCCGCGACCTCATGAGCTCGGCAGTGCAAAGTGTGGCTGGAGAGGATTTGTGTGAATCAACTCAGCAAGTTTAGGCTTACGTGTCCCCGACTCGCCAAAAATCTGAGAACTCCTATTCGTCGCTCGTAGGCATTTAGAGTGTAACTAGTTTCGATATCGAACTCTTAACAAGTATCAGGAAACTGTTCGGACTGTTGGGCGTAAGTCTTGTTTATTGCACTTTAATGCAGTACTGGATAAAATAACCGGCTGTAGCCTATTATACGATAGAATGAGATTTTCACTCTGCAGCGGAGTGTGCGCTGATATGAAACTTTCTGGCAGATTAAAACTGTGTGCCGGACCGAGACTCGAACTCGAGTCGCGGGCAAGTGCTCTACCAACTGAGCCACCCAAGCTTGACCCACGCCCCGTCTTCACAGCTTTACTTCTGGCAGTATCTCGTCTCCTACCTTCCAAACTTCACAGAAGCTCTCCTGCGAACGATACCTTATTTTACTCGAGTTGTGCCATAAATTTCTTCTCTTTTCAGTTCGGTTCAGAATCTCTCCATTACAATGAGGTGAGAAGTCGTGGGATAGCGATATACACGTATGCAGATGGCGATAGTATCACGTACACGAGGTGTAAAAGGGCAGTTCATTGACGGAGCTGTCATTTGTACTAAGGTGATTCATATGATCATGGCCGCACTACAGAAATTAAGACTTTGAAGGCGGAATGGTGATTGGAGCTAGACTCTTAGGACATTCCATTTCGGAAATAGTTAGGAAATTCAATATTCCGAGATCCACAGTGTCAGGAGTGTGCCGAGAATGCCAAACTTCAGGCGATACCTCTCACCACTGATAACGCAACGGCCGACGGCCTTCACTGAAGACCGACAGCAGCGGCGTTTGCGTAGACTTGTCAGTGCTAAGAAACAAACAACCCTGCGTGAAATAACTGCAGAAATCAATGTGGGACGTACAACGAACGTATCCGTTGCGGCGGTGCGGCGAAATCTGGCGTCAGTGGGTTCGATTCCCGGATGGGTCGGAGATTTTCTCCGCTCAGGGACGGTATGTTGTGTTGTCCTAATCATCATTATTTCATCCCCATCAACACGCAAGTCACCGAAGTGGCGTCAAATCGAAAGACTTGCACCCGGCGAACGGTCTGCCCGACGGGAGGTCCTAGTCACAGGACATTTAACTCCTCCTTGGTGTTGGGATTTTTTTCCGTCAGTGTATTCAATGGCATCACTAGCAGAGAAGCTCTCTTGAGCTTTGAGTGTCCAGCGCAGAGGCGCAAGAAAATATCACAACGACGGAAGACATACTGGAAATATTCAAAAAGATTTCGGGCTCGCAGCCGGTCGTCGTTAGCTTCCATCCACGATATTTCGACTGGACACCTGCCAGCCATCCTCAGGTGAGCCATCGAAGACTGACGAAGACGCCCCTCGATTCCGCAATATATAGCGTGCAGCGAGTATCCCGCTGCACTGAACATCAGCGCTGTACTCGCCTTTTGCAACCTAGCAAGTCTGCAATTGCTGAGCATTGCATTTCCACTGGAGACTCAATGGAGTATGACAACACGACAATTTTGGCCACAGCAACATCCTTTTGAGGCTCCGTCATAAAAGAATCAGTGGAATTTCGTATGACAGACAATCTTATGAAACGTGACAATGGCTACCAGCTATATAATGCGTGGAACCCTGTCATCTCTAAGATCTGCTCCAGACGAAGACGTCAGAGGACTCCGATGGCTGCGGCAATTGACAACGCCGAAGACAGCTGAGTTCTGCAGTTCCACCAGCGAGGGCGCTGCTGGCGGGCGGTGTGGTTCGTCTGTTAATGATTTTGACGCATGCGCGGAATACTCGCTGCACGCTATATATTGCGAAACGGAGGGCGTCTTCATTCCTCCTCCTCCTCTCTTGGCAGGTCCCCGGACTCGTACACGCTCAGTGGACTTTCGCGTGCCGGAGATCATCGCCATCTGTGTGTCGTGTGTGTGCCTCGATTTGTGTTTAGTGTTCTGTCACCGTCACGCATCAACTGTTCACGTGTGCCGTCGCCGTCATCCGTGTTCTGTGCGCCGTGTCACCAAGTGTTTCCTGTTTTTTCGAGTCCAGCGTGAACGGCTTCATGTTTATTGTTTTTTAAATCTCCTTTTTTTGACCGCCGTTTTTACTGTAGTGTCTGTATCACCTGTATGTCTTATTATTGTTCCACTTAAGGCTGAAGAGCAGCGTACTATGCTGCTAACAGCCCGCCTGTATCAGGTGATGAAAATTACAATAAAGGAAAAAAAAACAAGCGTCTTCGTCAGTCTTCGATGGCTCACCTGAGGACAGCTGGCAGTTGTCCAGTCGAAATATCGTGGATGGAAGCTAACGACGACCGGCTGCGAGCCCGAAATCTTTTTGAATATTTAGTTCACCGGGAAAATTTTAAATTTCACGACATACTGGAAGTATGAAATCTAATGGCACTTCCACATCATGAAACATATTAGGGCTGAAAGGCGGAAGATCTTATTGCAAGCACAAGCAAAAAGCTTAATTTATAGGAAGATTGATGATGATGATGATGATGATGATGATGATGATGATGATGATGATGATAGTGATAGTGCATATTATCCCTCTGCCTCCTTCTGCATATTATCCCGGGCCGGGGGGGGGGGGGGGGGGAGATCAGGAGAAGTTGTGCGACGTAAACGAAAGTTGTTACACGTTACACGTGTTTCTATATCTGAAAGATGATTTTCATTCTATTTTCGCGTAAGTAGCGGCACTATGACGATGCAGATCAGGCTTGCTTTCAATACACGCTATAACGGTCGTGAGAGTTAGCTATCTCTGAGATTAGACATGGTGAGTTGCTAGTCAAGAATACCTTTAAGGCGACAAAGACGCCATATGTTATTAACACATCAGAGTTTGAACGAGGTCTCGTAACAGAGCTGTAAGTAGCTGGACGTTCCTTCTGCGATACTGTAGAAAGACTTGGCAGGAATGTAGGCACTGTACACAACTGCTGGCAGTAGTGGTCACGTGAGCGCACGGTTGCAACAAGACCGGGCTCCAGACGGCCATGTCGCACTCCAGAGAGGAAAGACCATCGTATTCGATGTATGGCTCTGGCGCACCGTTCTGCATCTGCAGCACAAATTTCAGCAGCAGTTGGCAACACAGTGACACACGAACTGTTGCTTCAAGCACAGATCCCAACCACACTGACCGCAAATCAGTAGTGTCAAGCGAGAGCTCATTGGAGGGCAGGGTGGGGATCTATTGCGTTTTGTGTGGGAGCTAGTTCTGCCTCGGTGCCAGTGATAGCCTTGTGTTGGTTAGGAGGAGGCCAGTTTAGGACCTGCATCCAACCTGTCTGCGTGCTAGGCTCACTAGACCTACTGGAGTAATGACGTGGGGTGCGATTTTTTATGACAGCAGGGGCACTCCTGGTTATCCCAAGCAACCTGACTGCTAATCTATACTTGAATGTAGTGATTCGAACTGTCGTGCTCCCATTCGTGAACAATGACGCCGGTGTAACCCAACATGCTCTACACGGTATGTCTACATGTTGCCTTGCCCTGCTCGATCACCAAATCTGTTTCCAATCGAGCACAAACAGCATTAAACGTTGCCGTATTGAAGAACCAAGCGCAACAGGCATGGAACTGCATCCCAAAAACTGACATGCGGCACCTGTGCGACATAATGAATGCACTTTTGCGTGCTTGCATTCAACATTCTGGCGGTAACACTGGTTATTAATGTACCAGTATTTCGCATTTGCATTGGCTTATCTTGCGCTAACATTAACCTGTGGTCTTGCAGTGTTAGTGAACCGTAACGAAATGTCACGGTTGGTTCTGTTTTTCCTCCTTGTCTGCAGCGCGTTCCATTTTGAAATTCCCGCTTCGCGCTCTGCTGTTTTCTTACGCTAGCCAGAGAGCGCTTTGGCGTTGCTGCGGCTAGAGAGCCTGTATAGGGAGAGAGTGGCCAACCGGACGATAAGACCGCCATTTTTCTGCCAAACTGAGGGCGGGACTTTTTAATGGCCAGTAGTGGAGTACAGTCACCGAATTAAAAGCACAAGACAATATGGCGAAATCATTCGTTAAATGCCTTTCTTTACAGGTATAATATACTCATAGTAGCCTACTACGTACAGTACAGGAAAATTTGATATAGTGGCTGTAAAAATTGTTCGTTACTTGCATTTATCTCCTTTAAAGTTCGTTTACTTGACATATTGCAATCAAAGTAACGTAAATAAAAAAATATAGTGTATAGCATTTGTTTTCTGTCAGAAGTGCATAACGCTAAAAATTTCATTGCGTGGAAATGCTAACATGCGAAATCCACCTTCGCATCTATTGGAACAAGCAAATGCAGCACAACCTGGCATCGTTTACGAACGTATGAAGAACGAATTACAGATGTCAAAAACAACACTGTACAAGTAATAACGTGTTTACTTCAAACATGTAGGCCTACCGACTTCATCACAAAACGCTTCACTATTTCAACTCGTATTTAAGATCGCAAACGCTAATTACGTACTAAAAACGATATACAATTAAATCGAACATCCATGCACAACGCATAACAAGTCTCTCAATAATTCAAATACCTTTTAATCGTTTCCAAAAGTCCTCTGAACTTCCATTCAACTCAAAAGCATGGCGAACATAGGAAGCGCGACAGACATTTGGCAGAAAAATGGCGCCAAAGCTAATCAACCAATGACGGTCAACTTCACCTATGGCCACTCTCTCTAATGGTTCAAATGGCTCTGAGCACTATGGGACTTAACATCTGTGGTCATCAGTCCCCTAGAACTTAGAACTACTTAAACCTAACTAACCTAAGGACAACACACACGTCCATGCCCGAGGCAGGATTCGAACCTGCGACCGTAGCAGTCGCGCGGCTCCGGACTGAGCGCCTAGAACCGCGAGACCACCGCGGCCGGCCCACTCTCTCTGCATACAGGCTCTCTAGCTGCGGCTGGCTGCCTGCCGTGTTTGCGAGAGAGCGTCGGTCGGGAGGAAGAATTCTGATTGCGGACGTCTGGGAGTGTACAGGAGGCCACGCCGTTTTGTTGATGGTCTGGCGTGACTCGTGTCAGGTGTGATGCATCGTTAAAGCCGTGATAGCAGCCAATGTTACTGTCTTGGTCGCAGGTGGATCCAAGGGGAGAAGGCATGGTTGTCCATTGAAACTCCTATCCTACGGATGTTATCGGACTTAAAGTAAGGCGTTTTGACCATTATTTGCGTCATTTGCAAGCAACTGAGGATTCCGGCGTCTGCAGTAATTCGGCGAAGATTGATTCGTCGGTGTGTAAATGATTAAACAAGGAACAGTTAATTTAATGCTCACCTTATGCTCGTGTTCTGCGTGTGCTGCTTGCGAGTGTAAACTTGGCTCTCACCTTTCCTCGTCACGACGCGTGTTAAATGGCAACGTACAATTGTAGACCTTAACTTGCTACCTCATTTGCGTGGCATCAATAATACAGCCTAACCTGTTAACTAATTAACGCTTGTGGTAAACAAAGGTATTTCAGTATGTTGTTTTAAAATATCTGAAATGTGTTAATGATTTATGTTGCGCTAGTTGATTCTGGGGTATGAACGGAAGGGTTGGCACGTCTGCCGTGTAAGGGAATCCTGCTAGTTTTTATTGTTTTGAAAACTTTGAGAGAGAGAAACTAGTGTGCTTTGGTCCTGCCTTGGGTTAAGGCTATATTCGGGCTCTGGCATTTGTACTGCAAGCTGCAATATCACCCTGTTGTTTCATGGTTGTTTTGTTCTCAAAATAGGTGTTTGCGCTAAACATGCTTTGGGCTGGGCGTTTCGCCCCTCAGCATTATACTTGGGTTTCAGCTGAGTGTTCAGTCTATTGACTGTCCATCGTACGACACGTCGGTAATGGTTAACCTCTTATCAGTTGATTTCAATGCTGGAGTTAGTTGTAAATTAGTACTGGTTCCATTACCTTCTGACCAGGTTTCTTGCTCGTCGCTTGTCTTTAAATACGCCGCTAACCTGGTTAGCGTATGTTGTGGCTGGCTTAATCACTGCTCAATAGCCCAACACAGTTTGTTGGCCGTCAGAAGCCGTGTATGTGTTATTTATTCCTTTATTCTAGTCAATCTATAAGCATGCTGCTCGTAAATCGGCTACTCTAGGTAGCCATTAAGTTGCCATTTTTAGGGTGTTTAGATGTGTTTTTCCACCAGTTTTTAATCGTGCTTATGCACGCGCATATATATATATATATATATATATATATATATATATAAAATATTACTATTGAGCTGTACTTAATGTCATATTGTAAAGACAGGAAAATATTGGAGGTTAACTGTCGCCGTAAGGTGTTGTGGACGGTGCACTTTCCTGTTATTCACCTTAATGTTCTAATCAATGTGTAAACTTGCTAATTATTTTCCCTTGAAAGGGAGTGTGCCTGCCTTGATGTTATCAGTGATTGTTTCATAATCAGTTCTTCAACGCGCCTAAGCGCATGTTTATATTTATGGGAGAACTGAAATTGTATTTGCCTGTTGAACTTTAACTAAAGTGCAGAAAACTGAATCAGGTATTTATTATTGTTGTGCTGTTATGTCAAGTGTAACACGCGACATTTTTTGGTCTGTTATCAAGTGTTACAATAAATGCAAATTGCAGTGAAGTGATGCGCTGTTTCAGTTGTTCCCGTGATTTCCTATCTCCGCATATAGTATTTGTTTGATACGAGGGGCTTTTGAAAAGTCCATGCAAAAACAAAAAGTACTTACGTGTTTGGGGTACACGTTTTTTATTTTTTGACAGAGTCTCCTTTTAGACTCATACACTTCGTCCAACGCTGCTCTAGTTTGTTTATCCCTTCTGAATAATAGGAATTGTCCAAGTCTGCAAAATAGCTATTAGTTGCAGAAATAACCTCCTAGTTTGAATAAAATCTTTGTCCCGCCAGCCATTTCTTCAAATTGGGGAACAAATAGTAGTCCAAGGGAGCCAAGACTGGAGAATAGGGGATGTGAAACGTGTTGGAATCCTATTTCCATTAATTTTGCGACCACAACTGCTGAGGTGTGTGCTGGTGCAGTGTCGCGATGGGAAAGGACTTCTTTGCGGTCCAATCGCCGGCGGTTTTCTTGCAGCTCGGTTTTCAAACAGTCCAGTAACAATGAATAATATGCACCTGTAATAGTTTTACCCTTTTCCAGATAGTTGAGGATTATGCCTTGCGAATCCCAAAACACAGTTGTCATAACCTTTCCGGCCGAAGGAATGGTCTTCGCCAATTTTGGTGCAGATTCTCCCTTGGCAACCCATTGTTTAGATTGTTGTTTGGTCTCAGGAGTATAGTAATGTATCCATGTTTCATCCACACGAAACGACGCTTAGTTCTGCGGATTCTTCCTGAACCACTGCAAACCATTCTTGCAACACTTCACACGATTCCGTTTTTGGTCAAGCGTGAGCAATCGAGGAACCCATCTTGCGGACAGCTTTCTCATGTCCAAATGTTTATGCAAAATATTATGTACCCATTCATTCGAGATGCCCACAGCACCAGCAATCTCACGCACCTTAACTCTTTTGTCATCCATCACCATACCATGGATTTTATCAATAATTTCTGGAGTCGTAACCTCCACAGAGCGTCCAGAACGTTCAGCATCACTTGTGCCCATATGGCCACTCCGAAAATTTTGAAATCACTTATAAACTGTTCTAATCGAAGGTGCAGAGTCACTGTAATGTTTATCAAGCTTCTCTGTAGTCTCCTGAGGCGTTTTGCCTTTCCTAAAGTAATGTTTAATCACCACACGAAGTTCTTTTTCGTCAATTTTTTAACAATCACTCGACTTCCTTGATTCACACGAATGCCAAACATAAAGAAATATGGCTGACACTTGGTGTGCGTTCTTTCCAAAGATGCTACAAACTAAACATAACTTAGATACGCTCCGGTGGTGCCATCTCTCGGACTTCGCACGGACTTTTCAAACGCCCGTCGTATAAGACTGATTAAGCCTTTGTTGAAATATTGCAGGGAGGTGTGCGTGTCTTAGTAACTTACATGTGTTACCTAAACAAATGCATTTCCGAAATTTCATTACCCAACACCAATTATTTTTTGGTGCTGCGATGTATTGAGTGTAGATACTAATTCTTATTACAACAGAAAATAATTTTCAAGTGAAGCAGATTTATAGCAGCCATGCGCTAATTACACGCGCTATCCGGAACTCAAAGAGCGCTTTGAAGACGAGCGCTACGTAATCAAACAAATTTTTGAAATCCTTTACGGAGTAGCTGTAGACAAATCGGATAAAAATAACTTAGAGAGAGCCTTTAAAGATGAGCAAGGTACCTCTTGAGCTCTTTGATACGTCGTGTATCGCTAGTCAGATTTTCATTATACTATCAATTGCCACAAAATAGTTACCTGCATCTGTTCTAATAATAAATTAGTCATAGTCGTACTTCTGGTTAACTTCAGAGTAACCTGTCTGACAAAAAATATGAAGCCCACAGAAGACATGGTCCGATGCCAATGTAACTTCGTACATGTACACACCATCGGCAAGTATGTTGCAATTCTCAGTGACAGCGGCCAACAGAGTGCATTAGTGCTGTCAATGTTTAGTGTTGTTAACAGGCCTGGTAAGGTATGTCAGGGGCATAAATAGCTAGAGATGCTGGGTAATGACTTTGAAGGACAAGATGTCGCATACTCCTGCGAGACAGCATTATCAGTTTTTGACAGTGTTTGAAAGGGAACTCATTGTGGGTCTCCATTTGGCCGGCTGGTCGAATTGTGCAGTATCCAGATTTGTGGAGCATTCGGACGTAACAGTGACCCGAAGTTCGACTGCGGGCAGGAATACTCGTCCCGTTGACTACTTCTGACCATCACTGTGGAGGACCGACGTATTTTGCACAAAGCACATTGAAAACTCTTCACATTTGCCTTTGCCCTTTGAGAATAAGTAATGGTCTGCATGCAACACTGTTATTGCGTAAGATTGGTCAGCAGATGGCAGCAGCCGGGCTAGAGGATTAGCTCCCCATGTGCTGGCTGCCGTTAACGATGAATCACGGTTCTGTTTTATGTTGTGTACAATTTCGTGCACAATGTACGATGGCAGAGGGTCCTTTCGGTACCACTATCTAATCCCTCCAACCCTGTTCCACTCACGAGTAGTGCGTGGGAAGAATGATTGTCTGTCAACCTCTGTAATAGCTCTAATTTCTCGAATTTTCTTCTCTTGGTCAATACGCGAGATGTACTCTATGTGATCAAAAGTATCCGGACACCCCTAAAAACATAACTTTTTCATATTAAGTGCTGCCACCTACTGCCGGGTACTCCATATCAGCGATCTCAGTAGTCATTAGACATCGTGAGAGAGCAGAATGGGCGCTCCGCGGAACTTACGGACATCGAACGTAGTCAGGTGATTGGGTGTCGCTTGTCATACGTCTGTATGCGAGATTTCTACACTCCGGCCGGCCGGAGTGGCCGAGCGGTTCTAGGCGCTAGTCTGGAGCCGCGCGACCGCTACGGTCGCAGTTTCGAATCCTGCCTCGGGCATAGATGTGTGTGATGACCTTAGGTTAGTTAGGTTTAAGTAGTTCTTAGTTGTAGGGGACTGATGACCTTAAAGTTACGTCCCATAGTGCTGAGAGCCATTTGAACCATTCTGCACACCTAAACATCCCTAGGTCCACTGTTTCCGAAGTGACAGTGAAGTGGAAACGTTAAGGCACACGTACAGCACTAAAGCGTACAGCCGACCTCGTCTGTTGACTGACAGAGACCACTGACAGTTGAAGAGGGTCGTAATGTGTAATAGGCAGACATATATCCAGACCACCACACAGGAATTCCAAACTGCATCAGGATCCACTGCAAGTACTATGACAGTTAGGCGGGAGGTGCGAAAACTTGGATTTCATGGTCGTACGGGTGCTCACAAGCCACACATCACACCGGAAAATGACAAACGACGCCTCGCTTTGTGTAAGGAGCGTAAACATTGGACGATTGAATAGTGGGGAAACGTTGTGTGGAGTGACTAATCACGGTACACAATGTGGCGATCCGATGGCAAGGTGTGGGTATGGCGAATTACCAGTGAACGTAATCTGCCAGCGTGTGTAGTGCCAACAGTAAAATTCAGAGGCGGTGGTATTATAGCGTGGTCGTGTTTTTCCTGGAGGGGTGTGCACCACTTGTTTTGCGTGGCACTATCACAGCACAGGCCTACATTGATGCTTTAAGCACCTTGTTGCTTCCCACTGTTCAGGAGCAATTCGGGGATGCGATTGCATCTTTCAACACGATCCAACACCTGTTCATGATGCACGGCCTTTGGCGGAGTGGCTACAAGACAATGGACTGGCCTGCGCAGTGTCCTGACCTGAATCCTATAGAACACCTTTTGGATGTTTTGGAACGCCGACTTCGTGCCAGGCCTCACCGACCGACATCGATACCTCTCCTCCGTGAAGAATTGGCTGCCATTCCCCAAGACACCTTTCAGCACCTGATTGAACGTATGCCTCGAGAGAGTGGAAGCTGTCAAGGCTAAAGGTGGGTCAACACCATATTGAATTCCAGCATTACCGATGGAGGGTGCCACGAACTTGTAAGTCATTTTCAGCCATGTGTCCGGATACTTTTGATAACATAATGTCTGTAGGGGGAAGTTATCTGACTCGTCCTGAAAAGTGTTGTCCCGGAACGTAAATAGTAATTCTCTGTGATGCACAACGCCTCTCTTGTAACATCTGCCAGTGAAGTTTGTTTACCATCTCCTTAATGCTTTCTCGCCAGCTAAACGATCCCGTGACGAAACTTGTCGCTCTTCGTTGGATCTTCTCTACCTCCACTACCAGTCCTACTTGATAGGGATCCCAGATAGATGAACAATACTCACGCATCGGGCGAACAAGCCACTTCTTTCGTGGATGAATTAAATTTCCTTAAGATTCTTCAGATGAATCTGAGTCTGTGGTCATTCCACTTAAGGTCGCTCTGGATAGTCACCCATAGATATTTTACGGCAGACGCTGTCTCCAGCTGTTGGTCATCAATAGTGTAGCTGTACAGTAGTGGATTTCTTTTCCTATGTATGCGCAATATGTTACATTTATTTATAATCACGGTCAACTGCCAGAGCCTGCACCATTCATCAATTCTCTGCAGGTCGTTCTGCAAATTCTATATTCTGACTGGCTATCTATCTTCTGACTGGCTGTCTTCTGGCTTCGCTACTTTGGTACAGACAACTGCGGCGTTACTCCTGGCGTCATTGTGCCCTATTCCTTTGGGTATGATTTCAGTCACGGCTCGTAGCGACTGAGGAAACTGATGTCTCAGTGGTGTTTCACGGGCAACCTGCGTCCTCATGTGAACCCACGAAAATGGCTCGTGTATTCTACATCTGCATCTACACCCAGCGAACCAGCTTACGGTGTGTGGTGGAGGGTACTTTTTTTATCGCTGCTAGACTAGCGAATGAGAAGAATGTTTGTCGGTAAGCAGCCGTATCAGCTCTAATTTTTTTGATTTTTCTTATCGTCATCATTTCGCAAGAGGAAGCAATATGCTGGTTCGACTCTCCGCAGAATGAACTCTCTCGGAATTTCAACAGTAAATTACTCCGTGATAGAGAACGCCGCACTTGCAGCGGTCACGTGACCAAACATGCTGCTATCCGTTCGATCTTCCATCTTCTACTAACCTAATCTGATAAGGGTTCCAGACTGATAAGTAGTACTCAAAATTTGGTCGAAACCCACCAAGCCGGCCGGAGTGGCCGAGCGGTTCTAGGCGCTTCAGTCTGGAACCGCGCGACCGCTACGGTCGCAGGTTCGAATCCTGCCTCGGGCATGGATGTTTGTGATGTTCTTAGGTTAGGTAGGTTTAAGTAGTTCTAAGTTCTAGGGGACTGATGACGTCAGATGTTAAGTCCCATAGTGCTCAGAGCCATTTTTGAAACCCACCAAAAAGAAACGTAAAATAAGTATATTTAAAAAAATCAGTTATAAATTCGCTTCACGCCTTCCTAAGAGACAGTTTCAACTCCTTCCAGTTCATTAATGTAAGAGTAGACCAGACATGTTTTAAATTCAGAGTATCGACGGCAGTTGAGAGATACACATCAAATAAGGTAATAAGAGATGGTGCTGGTCAGCTATGACACACAAATTAAGTCAGAACACTGCTGCAGAAGCAACGAAAAAAAAATTTGAACAAATTTCAAAGAACGCATAATCTCAAGATTGGCAAAGTTTTACAGAAGCTCTGAACGTAGCTTAAACTTCAATTCGAGATGCTTTTAATAGTTTCCACAACGAAACTCTGTCTCGAAATCTGGCAGAAATTCCAGAGAGATTCTCGTCGTATGTAAAGTATACCAACGGTAAGACACAATCAAAATCTTCACTGCACGATACGAATGGTAATAGTACCGATGACAGCGCCACCAAACTGGAGTTATTAAACATTTTCCGAAATTTCTTCACCAAAGATGACGACGTAAGTATTAAGATTCAAATCAAGAAAATGCGCCAACAGTAGTTACTTAGTAGATATCCTCGGTGTAACGAAGCAGCTTAAATCACTTAATAAAGGCGAGGGTTCCGGTCCAGATTGTATACCACTCATGTTCCTTGCAGAGAGTATGCTAATAAAATAGCGCCATACTTAGCAGTCACATAGAATCGCCCGCTCGTCGAAATATGCGTACCAAAAGACTAAAAAGTTGAACAAGTCGCACCAATACCCAAGAAAGGAAATAGGAGTAATCCGCTGAACTACAGACCCATATCACTAACGTCGATTTGCAGTAGGATTCGGGGATATATATTGCGCTCGAATAGTACGAATCAACGCGAAGAAAACGATTTGTTGACGAACAGCCAACACGGATTCAGAAAATATCGTTCTTGGGAAACTCAACTAATTTCACATTTTCACGAAGTAATGAGTGCCATCGACAAATTGATGCCATTTATTTACATTTCCAGAAGGCTTTTGACACCGTTTCTCACAAGCGACTTCTAATCGAGTTGCTTGCCTGTGGAGTATCGTCTCAGTTGTGCGACTGTATCCGTGATTTCCTGTTATCAAGGTCTCCGTTCGTAGTTGTTGACGGAAAGTCATTGTAATACCTCGTGTTCCCGAAGGAAGTCTTATAGGTCCCTGCTGTTCGTGATCTACATAAACGATTTAGGAGACAATCTGAGCAGCCATCTTAGATTATTTGCAGAAGATGCTGTTATAAAGTCATCAGATGATAAAAACAAACTGCAGAACGATTTAGACACGGTATCTGATGCAAAAAGTGACAGTTGTCTCTAAAGAATGAAAAGCTTAAAGTCATCCACATGAGTACTAAAAGGAATCCGCTAAATTCCGGTTACAGGATAAAGCACACAAATCTGAATGCTATAAATTCAACCTAACACTTCAGGATTACAATTCAAATGTTCAAATATGTGTGACATCTTATGGGGCTTAACTGCTAAGGTCATCAGTCCCTAAGCTTACACACTACTTAACCTAAATTATCCTAATGATAAACACACACACACACACACACACACACACACACACACACACACACCCGTGCCCGAGGGAGGACTCGAACCTCCGCCGGGACCAGCCGCACAGTCCATGACTGCAGCGCCTTAGACCACTCGGCTAGTCCCGCGCGGCAAGGATTACAATTACGAATAACCTAAATTGGAAAGATCACAAAATGTTTTGGGGGAAGCAAACCAAACACTATCATTTGTTGGTAGAATACGTACAAAATGCAACAGGTTGCTAAAGAGACTGCTTACACTGTGCTTGCTCGCCTTCTTCTGGAGTACCGCTATGCGTTGTGGGGACACGCACCAAATAGAACTCACGAAGGACATCGAAAAAGTTCAAAGAAGGGCAGCTCTGAAAGGAGGTCAGTTCGTTCTGTATTATCGCGAAATAGGGGACAGTGTGTCAAGGATATGATACCTGAAATGGGATGGCAATCGTTAAGGCAAAGGCGATTTTCGTTGCGACAGGATCTTCTAATGAAATTTCGATCGCTAACTTTGTCCTCAGGGTGTGAAAATATTTTGTTGGCGTCCATCTGCATAGGGAGAAAAATGATCAAAGAGAAAACAGAGCTCGCACGGAAAAATTTGAGTGCTCGTTTCTCCCGCGCGCTGTTACGGAGTGTAATAGTGAAGAAATAGCTTGAAGGTGGTTCATTGAATCCTCCGCCAGGCATTTAATTGTGAACTGCAATGTAATCAAGTAGATGTTTTATAAGCCTCTTCTTTCGCGGATGAATTAAATTTCCTTCACATTCTTTCAATGATTGCCAGCGTGGCATACGATTTACTTAGTTTGTTTGCACGCGCATTAAAGTTTCTGAAAATTGCAACGCCAGATTGATATCTGCGAATGTCGTGAATTTCAGTGCATATTTACTCGTTACTTAAAGTGCGCCCCACACCGAATGCAATACGGCCTTTTTATTTAGACCACGGATGGGCAACCGGCGGTTCCTTGGACCGCATCCGACCCGCGGTTGGTTGAGGGCCGGCTCGCGGCAGAAATTACGGGTGGACGTAAAATGAATGTACTCTCAAAAACATGTTTTGAGCTATAATTTGTTGGCGTAGCGTGTCCGGAAAGGGATGCTACTGGGCGGTGCGATACCCCATAAACGTTAACGTCACAGACACTGCAGTCTAGCTTCAAGCGCTAGGAGCGCGTCACGTGACGATGCGGCCTGCATCTGCAAGTTAAGTATCTCAATCAGGCCTGCGGGTCACCAAAGGTTGTCCATGCCTGATTTAGACGCAACACACGACGCACGTCAGTATGGCACACTCAGCAATCTACAGGGTGATTCAAAAAGAATACCACAACTTTAAAAATGTGTATTTAATGAAAGAAACATAATATAACCTTCTGTTATACATCATTACGAAGAGTATTTAAAAAGGTTTTTTTTCACTCAAAAACAAGTTCAGAGATGTTCAATATGGCCCCCTCCAGACACTCGAGCAATATCAACCCGATACTCCAACTCGTTCCACACTCTCTGTAGCGTATCAGGCGTAACAGTTTGGATAGCTGCTGTTATTTCTCGTTTCAAATCATCAATGGTGGCTGGGAGAGGTGGCCGAAACACCATATCCTTAACATACCCCCATAAGAAAAAATTGCAGGGGGTAAGATCAGGGCTTCTTGGAGGCCAGTGATGAAGTGCTCTGTCACGGGCTGCCTGGCGGCCGATCCACCGCCTCGGGTAGTTGACGATCAGGTTTCATAACTAACCTTTTTCGTAGGACTCTCCATACAGTTGATTGTGGAATTTGCAGCTCTCTGCTAGCTCTGCGAGTCGATTTTCCTGGGCTGCGAACAAATGCTTGCTGGATGCGTGCTACATTTTCATCACTCGTTCTCGGCCGTCCAGAACTTTTCCCTTTGTACAAACATCCATTCTCTGTAAACTGTTTATACCAACGTTTAATACACCACCTATCAGGAGGTTTAACACCATTCTTCGTTCGAAATGCACGCTGAACAACTGTCGTCGATTCACTTCTGCCGTACTCAATAACACAAAAAGCTTTCTGTTGAGCGGTCGCCATCTTAGCATCAACTGACGCTGACGCCTAGTCAACAGCGCCTCAAGTGAACAAATGTACAACTAAATGAAACTTTATAGCTCCCTTAATTCGCCGACAGATAGTGCTTAGCTCTGCCTTTTGTCGTTGCAGAGTTTTAAATTCCTAAAGTTGTGGTATTCTTTTTGAATCACCCTGTATTATGGTGTTGAGTGCAAAACGAAATAGGCAGTCCTCGTCTCGTAAGTGACAGATGACGTATACTCCGTGACAGTGAATAATACGAAAATATGAAAATGGATGGGTAAACGGCAGGATGAGGAAAGCTTAAATTTGATCCAAAAGCACGAATATTAGTTCCGAAATTATTTTAGAATGAGCTAGGTTAATTACAAAATTCTACTGGATCGAAAAGAAGGTAGTAGCGTTTGAGCCATGACATTACAGGAGGCGGCTTAAAGTTAAGTGTACTGATAAGAAATGAGGATGTTCGCCATAGAATTGGCAAGGAAAGATATAGAAAACCCAAGAATGAGAAGCAGCACAGGATGATAGGACAGGTATAAAAACATTGGAGAATGACTTCCTTGGTCCTAGGAGGAGCCGTAGAGTGCAGAAAATTTAGGGGAAGACAGGGATCTGAATATACCCAACAAATAATTAAGAGGCTTAGTGTAACAATCATTGAAGTCAGTTAATCGAAAATAAGTTGTGGTATGCCCAGTGTGTGGTAATTTATTCTGCATATTTCGGTACAATTTTAAAGCTTGTGTGGATTTATTTGCAGAAATGACTGCCTGGCAGCAAATGCATACCTGTTGTTTTGAGGCAAGATTCAGCTACGCTTCGCTCTTTCTTTGCATCAAAAATATACTCTCGATTAAGGGATAGGAATGTACGAAATAGGACATTGTGATATGGAAATGAATTAAACCATGTGGGGTGTTATCGATTAATCTAAAGATTTTTTGTAACCATTCTTTTTGATTTCCAGCACTTCCTATGAGGTTCGGTGATCTGTCATTCTCAGCTGTACTGAGAAATGTTTTTATTAAGTATTACAAGGAATTATGAGTTTTTTATGCACTCAGCAGTCCAAATTTTAATATCTTCATTGTGCTTGCTTTTTAGTCTGAAATTTAAACAGTGTTTTACCAATATTATTGAGCAAATTTATTTCAGAAAACCTTTGGATAGCTTTATTTACTTCAAATTTGAATTTTATTAGCAGATTTTCTGTATCACTATCCCTCAATAGTAGTTATACCATCTATGTAAGTAACTATATTATGATAATTGTTTGGGCTGTGATTTGTGCATAAAGTGAAGACCAATGGACTAAGTATGGATCCCTGTGGGACACAGTAGTGTTAACCCGCATGTGTCCATCACAGCATGGCAGGCTGAAGTGGGGATCCTGTGAAAACTCGACATTTGTCCACTCTGTATGCCAATGGCGGCAGTGTTATATCAATTACTGCTATAAGGCGTTTGTACCTTCTACTCAGTGGAAGCTGGCGGGAAGGAATATGGGGCAGGAGCTGAGTTCTCTGTAGATAGCTAAAAAAAAAAAAACATCCGGACAGTTCTCAAGGGCCAAGAGTACGACAAGCCCCCGTGGCATCCTCAGTCTATAGGTGTCTTCTGAAACGGATGGGCATGTGGTCAGCACACCGCTCTCCCGGCTGTTGTCAGTTTTCCTGACCAGTGTCGCTACTTCTCAGTCAAGTAGCCCCTCAATTGACTTCACAAGGGCTGAATTCACCTGCTTTGTCAACAGCACTCGGCAGACCCGGATGGTGACTGATCTAAGTGTTAGCCAAGCCTGACAGCGTTTAACTTCGATGAACTGCCAGGAACTGATGTTGCCACTGTAGTAAGACCGATGGCTTGTATACAGTTAAGAGGAACCACCACTGTGAACAGGTCCAATGTTTTCTAGTGCTCAGGCTTTGAGCGGACACTGTGAGCGTCGCAGTATGGTCTGTTACAGCCATAAGGACAAGTAGGTGATAAATGGGAATCTTGTCCTTTGGTAATACTGTGATCTGGGGCTAGTAGCCACTTGTGACTGTGATAGACAATTTTTCAATGGGTTGCCAGTTGGATTAAATGAAATTCAATGTATGAATGTTCAAATGTAGGACATTACAGGAAAATCTCAGAACATTAGTGCCTAAAACGTAGGACACCACGAAATGGTCAAAGATGAGAAATTTATCACTAGTATATTGGTTCATTATTTTACTGCGCAAGTTCCTTCTGCAATGTAGTCTCATATACCAACAGTTTAGTTGAAGTCTGTTACATTTTACTGGGCAACTTGCCTTATTCATTTGTGTGCTTACTTCGAAGTATAGTTGAAATAGCGAAGTAAATAACGTTCTTGACTTAAGTTTCATAATCTAATGCCCGTCACTGAGTCCATGTTAGGACTATTTCTTTAGTTTGTCAGCGGAACTGAAATAAGTGGAAAAACACACATTGCGCGCTGGAAAAGCAAAATGCTGAACAACTTTCATAGTTTGTGTCCCACTAAGGCAATTTACACATTGTGCTTCGCATAATGTCACGTAGCTAAACAGATTAACAATGAAATTCGCCAAACAGCCTTGCAGTTGAGATGTTTTCGCTACCAGTTTCGGCAATTCATTACGCCATCTTCAGGTCCCTTACGCACCTCTCTAAAATAATATTGGAGGCCGTATGTTTTTGGATGTGGTGAATTCGTAGCTAAAGTAGTTCCTCCGAAGACTTTTCTGCAACTGATAGTTCGTCTGTTTCTGATATATGTCTGTACTTCAGATAACTAATTTCATTGCTACTTACAACTTTTCGTATATGAAGTTCTTTGGAGTTGGTCAGAGATATAGTTTTATGGTATGATTGTCATTGAAGGCTTCAAGGATTGTTATTATGTACAACCAAATGCTTTAAATTTAGATTATAACCCCATCCTCTGTTTTACACCTGTTCTGCAGTAATCTGTTTCCTTAGAAGTTACTTTACTGACAGAATAAACTGTTCTAGTTGTTGTTCTATCCAGTGCATTATCAACCATTCGTTTAAACCTGAGATACATTTTTGTAGCATGCTTCTGTACTGAGTTAAATGTTAAAAGTTCCTAATTGAGATATGACACTGTTCATCTGCTTTGCCGAAAATACAAACCTACTTGTTTTAGTTGCTCTCTGCACTCGGTAGTTTTCGTTGCTGTTAGATTTGATCCAATATATTTCCATCATGAGTAGGCTTCCAATCTAGATATCTCTGTCATTTATTATTGGCTTAGCAGGTTGTTTTGTCATGTCAACCACTTACATAATTGTTATATTCTAATTGATTGTTGGATGATTAAAGTCTCTCTCAGTGATGACAGAGTGATTGGGGAACTTAAATATGAGGTTAACTGAGATTTCCTCTAAGGTTTTTGTTGGCATGTGTGACGAGTCTGCTAGTAGAAAGATCTAATTATACGCTTATACCCACCATTAATACTGATTCTTGCCCAAACAATCTCGCATGCATCTTCAATCACCAACTCTGTGAATTTATCACCTGTCCCACAGGGTCAGATCGAGAACTTTTTCCACACAACCGACTTACGATTTGCCCCCCTCCCCTTTCCCTCGTACACTCTCACCTGGTCAGTTTTCGGAACTAACTGTGGTGCACATTGTGTACAAATCTAGCACTTGGATTGCCTGGTGCACCTCTCTCTCTCTCAGCTAGCGCCCCCAAGCGGCAGGATGCACAAAAATCTCACACTTGTCGCGTCTCTGGCGCCCCCCTGTTTGGTGTCTCAAGCAGCAGCTTTTGTTACCTGGGCCTTAAACCTGCACTGACTATCTACTGCAAAAGATACACCCTCCATTAGCCTGTCCTTTCGATACACACTTAAATTGTCCCCAAGAGCCTCACTGATATCTACTTTGGGTTTTACCAGGTTTTTGTACCCAATACTGTGTGGGTCGCAAGTCTAAGCAACTGGTTCAAGCCTTCCGCTAGACACAGGACCAGGGGGGGGGCATGAACAGTTCCACGTACAATGCTACAGATTATGAGCTTCGTCTTCACAACTTCCTCTGCCAGTCAGTAGGACGGTCCAGTTATTACTGCGGAACCAAAACAATAGGCATTGTTTGCTCCAATTTGCACCACGGTCGGCAGTTGCTTTCGCCGTGTTTCCTCAACGTCTGCTGGAACAACTTCAATATGCTGAATGAGTCCTTGAGGCAGAGACACACACTGTACGTGAAGTTAATTCTCATTTCTTGGTATCTTTGTCCTTAGGGAAATGATCACTAAACACCATCCTTTCGCTTTTGCTGCCTGTTGATACGGAACACTGCAGTTTCTCCAAAAGGTGAAGTCATCCTCGCTGGGTTCAGTTTGCTTCAGTTTCAGTGGGAGATACAGTCGAGACAATGTAAGAGATACCTGACAACTCGTTGTGCTGTTGTTAGCTTTCACGGTTACAGGCAAAAACTGCAGCCGCCTATAGAGCTGTGACAACACAGAGACATTGCCAGAGATATGTTTATATAATCGTGTTAAGTCACTGGTTGGAGTAGGCCCGTGAAGCAACCGCGCTTAGCCTACCGCAACTGTCAGGAATCAACGCCAACTCAACAATAGCACCTCAAATTTGTTGGGTGGAGGGTTGTATGTAATACCCTGAGTACTGCCCGCAGAAGAGGCGGTATGCACAGTAGACAGTACTTCATGTACCTTTGGTATTCTGGTACATGTCTCTTGGTAGACTTCTAGAACACTGATCTGCAGCTGCTTCCAAATGTGTGATGCTAGTCAGTGAGAATCCCACCTTCTTGTAGACAGCAACAAAATCGTCCTGCACCAAGGATGGCATTCACATGGGGTTGCATTGTCGCTGGTGAAATATACTATACAACTGGCAACAAATAACTTTAAATAAACTTGCTTATTCTCTTTCAGTTTCCGGATCCATTACGCTACGAATGATACCAGTTCTCTTAAAGAAGTGAAGCGCTGAGCACCCATCAAAGAGATAACCACGAACGGGAATAAAAACTACTGATACCCTGAAACTATGTGGAACCTTTTACATTGTGGGAACTAACAAATGCACAAATCAGACTCGAAAACAGTGAATATGTAAGATTATCGCTGACAATATACAGTATTGTTGGAAGAGAAAACTTACATTTAACACGATACGCTAATTAAAATATACGCTGTAGTAACTGTAACTCACAAAATCCGATTTACAAAGAAAAATGTAACACACTACACGTGTAAAACTTCCTTAACTTATAACTTCTGAACACTCTAAAAAATATAAACTGAAATTTCGGATCAATGCTTTTTTTTGGACGAGAATACTGTTCCAAAATTAAAAAAAACAAAAGTAAATTACAACTGATGCTATAGCACAAAACAAGTTTTATGCTAAACTGTGTTCGATTACACTCTTATCATAATATACAGAGACACGTTTTGAGAAAGTTGTGGAATTTGGGTACTACAGAGGACGGTGAGTAGAATGAATCACAACTACTTATCTAAATCACTCTATCCGGTAGACAAATATTACACATGTCAAGTGCATGGAGGAAGAGCAGACTGAGTAAAAACCAAAGATTACAAAAGATATGTCAGGATATCGGTTTCCGAGTTGTCGTGTGTGTGCGTGTGTGTGTGCGTGTGCGTGTGTGCGTGTGATCACCGCACAGTTGACATAAGACATTTAAATTGTACGTGAAAATTGAGGATATTTGTTTTCAAGCGAATATATCTGACAGACAAGTTTCTATTCGGACACAAAGGAAATACTAGAAGTCGGCTTGTATATATAAACACACGTAAGTCAATGTGCGAAATGCACTTACCTCGTTTCGTCACAGCTTCTACTCCAGTATGGCATAGCGTCAGTATATCCCAAGAAAAACAACTAAAATTGGGAACCACAACAAAGTAAGTCTTCTGGATGAGGTGCTAATAATGCAAGCTACCTAAATCACTTAGGTTTTGTTAATCAGTATATTTATTTTTCAGCTCTTATGAAAATGCAATTTGACAGCACCCTGCAGGCATAGGTCATAGAGCGACATGCATGTCGCAAACACAACTGATTATCAGAACAATAATAATTCCATAATTTGTTCCCTCTCCTAGGCACAGGACCAAATAAGTTTTAGTAAACTAAGAGTAAGAAATTGATGAAAACAGTATTTCATAATAGTTTGGTTATTTCAGGAAGCAAAGGAAATCCTTTGTGACCCCGAGAAAAGAAGCAACTACGACAAGTGGCGCAATAGTGGCATTGCTATCAGCTACAAGCAATGGGTTGGAATGAAGGAACACGTTCATTCGGTAAGTACCTACAGCGAAGATAAACGTTTGTTACGTAGTTTACTATTACAATTTTTGCACTTTCGTTTACTACGTAAATTCTAGGCTAACAATATTACAAATGGTTGAAAACATTTAATGTTATAAGTACGCTAATCGAGGATCAAAATTCAACTGTACCAGACACAGCTCAGATGTCGGTTGAACAAGCACACAACAGATTAACTTTTAATCTCACAAGACTCATATTACGCAATTTCAAATGAGCAAATACGGCCTCATACACTATATGAAAATCTGTGTCTAAATTTCCATGGATCATGACTCGATAACAAGTTAATCAACACATAGGCAACTAATCAAGCAGCTCAGATCAGCATGTTTATTTCATAAACGTACTGTGCCCCTCACTGTACGACCTTAAATATGTACTGTGGTTAGTTTTTGTGTTTTATCACTCCTTCACTTACGAAATTCACGTCTTGTGAAAAGCACCTAAATAAAATAATTTTTTTGCCAGAAGTCAGTAGTAACAATAATATGGAAGTTATAACACCCTTGCAATGTCCTTCTGAGGACACTGGGATTTTCTGTTAACTGCCCAGATCATTTACTGTTTACTGGTCTTCGTAGCTGACAATCATCTGCTGATAGTTACACTTAAGTAACGTTCGCTTATACAATCTCAGTTGCAGGTTGTCTATCTGACGGCTTTCAGGGTCAACAAAAATTTCATTTTCAATATTAATATAATTTTTGAGCGAATTTAAAAATTTAAAATGCTGTCATAATTGACGTAAAAAGAAGTATAATCTGATGTTGTAAATTTAACACAGCAAGACAAATATTCCTGTTAGAAATTGACATGTCCTAAGGCAGCGTTAACTCATGGCGCGAAAATATGTACCTTCGAAATACGTGAGTAGTGATAGTATACGTTGTTGTGAAGCAACACATTGCAGCATCATTATTCATCAAAGCTAAGTGTTAATATTTCGTTTTCGAAAATATCAATAGATCTGTGCAATCAGTATATCGGTGGATCTTCTGTATTTCATAGAACTATTAGTTGAATGTAATTTAATTGAAAAGTCAAAACGATTGTTCTCCATTCAGGAAGCAGAGATAAGGGGTGGGTGATTCCTAGGATTAAAATACTTTCGCTAGGAAGACAGAGATCTAGGTAATTCAGAGGAAAGGCTATACTCAAGGTTTGGAACTCCATTGCCACCAGTACTGTAAAATCTTTCCGTCTGTTATCAATAAAATAGAAATGGTGTACTTTGCTCAAAAATTAAACGCTTAAGAATAAATCAAAGAACATTTAGCCCATTAGTAAACAAACAAAAATGGTGATACTAATGGACTTCATCCCTCAGGAAATAGCTCTGGTAGACATGACACTTTGAAAACATTGGTCACCAAATGCAATTACTACTTTTAACAGCGGTGGCAAACATTGCACACAGAAATACACAACCAAATACAGATGCGTCACATTTATTTGCGCAGACACGGCATACACCACCAACTGACATTAGTCCCGAAAATACAGACACTAGGGAGATTACAAAATTCAACTGGTTTGGCCGGCCGCTGTGGCCGAGCGGTTCTATGCCGTTCAGTCCGGAACCGCGCTGCTGCTACGGTCGCAGGTTCGAATCCTACCTCGGGCATGGATGTGTGTGCTGTCATTAGGTTAGTTAGGTTTAAGTAGTTCTAAGTCTAGGGGAGTGATGACCTCAGATGTTAAGTCCCTTAGTGCTTAGAGTTATTTGAACCATCATCTGGTTGGAAATTAGCAGGCTGCGTGGGAATTAAATTATAATTCCACCTAACTACGGTACCATAAAAGCTGTATGAATGATCATTCTAAAATCTGCTTGATTTCAGCGTCCAGTTATTTGAATGCTCAGCTGCCTCTCAACTCCTTTGCCGGTAGGCAGCGTGTCAGCAGAATTACTACAGATTGTAGGCCCTGCGCGTGCCTTAAACACTAAAATGCTAGCTTTTATAGTTGTCTTCGCGCTCAGGTAGTCCTGCTGCTCCACCCTTGCTGCTACACGCTGTAATTACTCCATTTGGAGCTTAATGAATGGGTGTCCAGGGAAGTAGGTGGTTAACCGTAAAATAATATAGCCGAAAGTATAACGGTCATGGAATTTAATGTAGGGGCACGTGGTCCTCTTGATAGTCAGTACAAATGTGCAAGGGACTGGTAACTACAGTCGTGTTCGGTAGCTTCAATTCGGCAAGAGCACACGAATGACATTGATCTCTAGCCAGAGAGATAGAGAATACATAGAATAGCTGTGGCACGTTATTCAGCGCTCCCTGCTGTGCCAGTCCGTACTAGGAGTTGCCATGTTTCGGGAAGTCATTCTGCGGTTGCTTTGAAAGTTACAGAGCTCGAGTATGGTTTCATAAGTTACGCAGTTGCTGAGTTTCTTTCCGCAGTTGAACTCAGAATACAAATGTATGCACATATCTAGAAAAAAATTGGTGTAAATGTTCTTACGTACTGTGTTCTGGAACTGCGCTGTTTTGTATATAGTGGTGTATTTGTTTGTGTAGTAGAACTTGTTTCATCCAGGTTCTTCTGAGCATACGACGTTCCTGGCCTGTATCATACTTTGTAACATTTCCGAAACGCCAGGATCATAATACCGTAAGCTTTTCTTTTCTTTTTCTGAGACTGAAATCTTAGTTTCTGGTTGGAAGATATGGTCGATTACGTCTTTTCTGTGTGATCCAGTTTGACAGTTGCAATAAGCATTACTCCAATAACTGTTTTTGGTTCTTTCTGAAAACTAAATGAAGCATGCTTTCACCTTATTAAGGAATGGTGTGTAATTACCTGTGAACAAAAGTTATCTGTTTTAAATTATAGTTTCAAATTATAATGGCAGCCCTTTATATGCAGAGTGTGACTTACAAAATACTCTGTGAATCAGTTTGGTTAGGATTTTATGTATGCATAGTCATTTTTCAGAGTTTGAATCTACAACAGGTACCAACATTTTTTAAATTATAACTTCCGATGATCGCGTCGATAAGGTATAATGGGCAAAGTATAAATTACTCTAACCCTGAAAACGAAAATAAGGGTAGTCATGGGGCTAAAATGCGATATCGGACGCCCCCCCACTCTCTGAAATCTTGATTGTGGTGAGACTGGCATGTATCAAAGCCTAATGTGTATGTTCGCTCCTTATTTAGCCACACTTTTCCAAATTTAATAATTCCTCTAAAACAATGTTCCATTTATTAACTGACATCCTCCTTTCATCAATTCCTACTAGTTAAAGGCTTCTATGGTTTTTAGCGATGCTGGATCTTTCCTCTGTTTAGCAGCAATGTCAGTTAACACAGTCATGATTGAGATTTCATTCACAGCGTTGTGTTCCGCTAAAGGATGCCTTGAAACCTAGCCATCGTGACCTTGGTCTCTGCATGCTAAAGCACCCGTCTCACCAGATGAACTGACGGGATCCTCCTGGCTAGTCAGGCAACATAGACAATAATGAACCGTCACAACACTGAACAGTTTGTCAAGCAAATACCGCTGGAGTTTTTAATGGCCCAAACAACTGCAAGGCACTCTTTTTCGGTTTTAGAGTAGTTCACCTCGGATTTGGAAGTACTCTGTAAACGTAAGCTGTAACCTTTTCAATGCCATCCTAAATTTCCGCTACAACTGCTCATATCCCAAAACAACTAATATCAATGCGAACTTTTGTCTCGGCATTCTAGTCACACAGTGCTAAATGTGATAAGATCTTTCTTGCACCTCATTTCTGGAAAATTTGGCTTCTCCCTGCAGTAGGTCTTGCAATGGACATACCTTGGAGCAGACGTCCTTTATGAATCGTCAGTAGTTCGAGCACATTCCAAGACAACTTGTCACATTACGAATGTGCTGAGGCATTGGAAAATCTGTGACTGCTCTTAAACTGGTATGAAAAACTCAAGGACGCCAGGACGTCCCAGTAACATAGCTCAAAGACTTAGATCATACATAAAAAGAACTCGGTATAGTACAGTATACTACGGTATAGTACAGAAGGTAACTGAAAGAAATACTCAATGAGAACAGAATGATACTTGTATACAAAGGCAATAATTGCACTGAAGTTAGCATAGTTTATGATGATCCACTGGACATTCCAGAGGGTAAGACACTGTTCTTAGAAGGTTTTGTGATCACCACAGATGCCAGTGGATTCTCTGAAGTGTGCTCCCATGCTGGCCACAAGGTTGATAAGGAGTTCCTGTGGTAGGGCGTTCCAGTACTCCACCAGCGCACTTGGTAACTGCTGCACGGTCGTTGCTGGATATGTGGACATGCTGCAGTACATACCCACAACGTATCCCACATGTGCTCTATGGAATGGAACGAGTAGGCCAGTCCATTCGCCAGATATCCTCCCATTCCAAGAGCTGCTCCACCTGCACTGTTCCCTGTCACGCACTCTCATCCATAAATATGAAGTCAAGACCGAATGCACCTCTATAAAGATGTATGTTGGGTAGCTGTATAGTGTCACAACATCAACGGTGATTATTTGTTCAGACATTTGGAGGTCAGTAAGCCAATGCGACATTATGCCTGCCCACACCATAATACCTGGAGCACTAAAATAAAGTTCAACAATTTTCATGGGTGTATTGTGTGTTGCCACATCGTGACTTATGAAGGTACTTGTAGTCTTGCTGAACATGATCGTTTTGATAGTCCAGGTGCTACGGATAGGCATAATGTTGCATGGCATACTGGCCTCCAAATCTTTTTAACAGGGCTCACTCACGAGTCAACGTTATTGTTGTTCATCTTCTTAGGGGTGCATTCGATCCTGGCTTCACTTTTATGGATGACAACGCGCGATCGCGAACAGTGCAAGTGACACAGCTCTTGGAACGAGAGGATATCTGGAAAATGGACTGGCCTATCCACTCCACATTCCCACTGAGCATGTGTGTGTCGTGTTGGTGAGACGTATTGCAGCAAGTACACATGCAACAATGACCGTCTAGCAGTTGTCAAGCGCGCTGGTGGAGGAATGGGTTGCCCCTCCACAAGAACTTATAAATCAATCTTGTGGCTAGCACTGGAAGAAATTGCAGAGTATTCATTGCCTTATGTGGTGATCACACACCCTATTAAGAACAGTGTCCCAGAGTCTATAATGTCCAGAGGGCCAGCATGAACTACGGTGACTTCAGTGTAATTACTGCCTTTGAATAAAAGCGTCTCTCTCTTGGTCTCAATGCGTATTTGTTTCTATTGCCTTCTGTACTACAATGTGGCTGTTTCTTCTGTGTATGGTCCAAGTTTCAAAGAGCTTTGTTATTTGGCAGTGACATATCATCCAAAAGCCAATTTAATCCTTAAGTTTTGCACACCATAGTATTTTCTCTGGGCCAGGATGGACTCCAGCATAATTCACTAGGTGCCCCAAAACTTTATTGGGCAAAGAACAGACCCTTATTCTGATTAAGGAAGAGACTTTCAATGTGAACACACTACAGCACGGTTGTAGGTGGCTTAGATGGTCTTCAAATGTCTTAAACAAAAATGTCATTCAGATAGTGACGACAAGTCGTTGCTTAAGGTGTCGAAGCGGGTTGTCAGTCACGCATTCGAAGTTGGCTGGAGCATTACACAGCAAATGGCATAACTTTGAACTCGGATGTCAGGGGTATTAAAGGTAATCTCTTCCTGGTCAACCTCGATTTACCAGAAGCCTGTCTGCATGACCATAGTTGAGAATACGCCACTCCTTCCAAGCGATCTAGAGTGTCATCAGTGCTCAGCGATGGAAAGACATCTTTCTTCATGATTTTGTTCAGTCACTGATGTCAACACAGAAACGCCATCTACCACCCTCCTTCAGAAAGACAACAGCATAGGACCAACAATTCTCTGAATGATCAGTGATGTCATTTTGTAGCATCTTCTCCACTTCCTCCCCGATTATCCATCGTTCAGCTGACGACACTTCATATGAGCGCTGCTGATTGGTGTAAGATTCCCAGTGTTGATACGGTGTTTTACCACAGGTCACTTGGTTTCTCTTTCTCCACTCCGGATGTGAAAAAAACATCGGAAAACTGTTGCAGAATGTCTTGCTCGCTGACATTGTTCCTCTGTCAGGCCAGATCTTACTGACAGGTGGCAGCTTTCTCCACTGTCTTGTCTGTAACAGTACTGGAGCACTGGAGTGACACTAATCTGCCAGTCCCGGACTGGTTCCACTGACCCGATGTACGTAACTGTAGAGATGAACTGTGATTGCTTGTGGAAAAAAAAAAATATCTTCACAATTGTACTTAGCATCTCAATTGATGACGACGTTGATAACGTCTTCAACAGCAAATAAGCTATATTTTGTATGTGTTCTTCTTGTTGTAGTAGCTTCGTCTACCAGGATCTCAGATCATCCATAGACTTCTTGGGATGCCTGCAAGAAGTTCCATCTGAGAATAACATCATGACTATGTTGTTGTTGTTGTTGTTGTCGTCTTCTGTCCAGAGTCCTTGGATGCAGCTCTCCATGCTACTCTATCCTATTCAAGCTTCTTCAGCGCCAAGTAACTACTGTAACCTACATCCTTCTGAATCTGCTTAGTGTGTTCATCTCTTGGTCACCCTCTGCAATGTCATCCATGACACAGCAATGAGCTTCAGCCCTTTGGTAAACTATAATCGTCTGCAGTTCGCTGGTATGAGTGGCTGACTTCTTGTGGCTTAACAGTCACTGAACATTCGTCTTCTTTTCTGTAGTAAAGTATCCACAGTGAAAATCGACTGGCATATTGTCCTCTAGCCTCCAGATACCTGTTCTTCTAGGGGGCGTTCTACTTCGTAGAGGATTTGGTTGTAGTTCCTTTGGTTGGTTGCCGGGTGTGTGTTTCACAGCTGCGATGTAAGTCCGAGATGGCAGTCACTTCTCCATGGCACGTTCGTGTGGTGGTGGAGATTGGAGCCCACGATTGATACATACATTACAACATGGCATATGAGAGAAAGCGAGATCATGGTGGCCTTCCTCAGTTGCCAAAGGGACCACATTCGGCAGGCGGTTATAACTCTTCGTCAGACTTTTTCTTGTTGCATTTCCTTGCACCGCTTGATGATACTTCTGCTGTTGTGACATCGCTAACCATAAGTATTTGGTACATGCCTTCTGCGACTCGTTTCATCCAATGTAATATTTTATTGGCTTTTGTCATATTCAGATTCACAATGTTGCAAAAGTCCAAAACATTCTGTACATAAAACCGTCATTTCGCCACGACATTGGGCCACATTCAACTGTTCTGCTGCTAATCGGGCTTGCTGTTGGTTGTAATCAAATGTTTTCTTCAGTTCGGCCTCGAATTTGTCCCCTACAGAGCTACTCTTCGTTGTTCTTGAACTTTGCTGGGCTGTTCCATCCAAGTGAAAGTGCACATTTGCCAAACACATGTCATCCCACCAGTTGCATTTGGTGATTCGGTCAAATCCTTTTAATCATTTCATCATATCCTGACCAGCGTCTCCAGAAAACACTGATGGATGCCTCATGTCCAAGTGACTTACTGCTGGCTTCAGGTCTATGGTTGTCTTAAATAAACGGAACTACGTACTGCTTGTATTTTAGTTCCTGTCCACGTAGGCGATGGCGATTAAATGGCATAATTGGAAATCAGTTTCAGCTGATTTTCACAATTACAGTTCAATCACCAATTCAGTAAAATAGCAATGCAATATAAAATGAAAATCCTCTCTAAAAAAATGAGTATGGTAATATCAAAAACACCTGTAAGAGGTAAATTACAAGTGGATGGTGTGTCAGTTGGACAAGTAATGAGTTTTAATTAATCAGGGACTCTTATCACCAGCTATAAAGACATAACCATGGACGTGAAAAACAAAGTGACAAAGGCAGTAACGGTAGGCAAATCACTGCAAAGTACTCTATCTTGAAATAAATTTGACAACTATGGGGAAAATAAAAATATATAAAAAACCTATTGAAATCCAGTAGAAACTAGAGTGAAAATGGAAAAGATAACCAAAGTTAAAGGCAGTGGAAGTTAAGAAACTAAGACAGATCCAAGGAGTAACATTGTGGGACAAGAGAAAAAAAAGTATGAATAAAGCATCTGTGTGGGATAAAAGATGTATGTGAATACAGAGAGATAAGACAACGAAATTGGAAGGATGACAAAGACTCGTTAAAATTTGCAAACATGGAACGACCACAAGGAAAAAACTGTCAGATGATCACCCAAGAGATAGGACAATAGTTGCTCCAGTACATCCACAGAATGAGGCCGACAAACAGGGGAATCAATAAATTCATTTAGAATTATATAACCGCAATTTCTTAATAATCATACAATAAAAATAACGATACAAACAACCATTTGTTGTATTCTATCTCTTGGATTTTAAGATAAAGCTCTTACAAACTTTCTAAGATTTACAGTTTTCTTCACGGCTTACCTAGCTTCTTCTCTTCTTGTTCTCCTTTTCTTCTTCTTCTTCTTCTTCTTCTTCAATCTTCCTAAAGCAATTCTGCAGTACCATTAACTCATAATTTCCTTAGCTTCAAAATATGTTTGCTGATTCTTAAAAGTTTCACTTTATTTTGAAAATTTTTTTCAGAAATCCTAATTTCATACTATTGAATATTTTTCAGTCAATGCACTGGACCACCCTGAAGACGAAAGATAGGATGCTGCCTGAAACTGCAGGTGAAGGTGGCAGCACAAGTGGCTCAGGTAGTGCCCCCCAGGCACACCGCCGGGCTTCAGAGGGAGGTGCAAATATACACTGGGGTGCTCGCGGCACTGTCAACTGGAAATCTGATGCTTCTAGTGAAGTTGTCAGCAAGTTCCGCAACTATGAAATTTAGACTGCTTTGCTATTGTAACTAATTTCCTGTTTGTGTCACAACCTGTAGAGAACTACATTCCATGGGTGTGATACCGTCTCTGTGTTGTACCATACTTTAGACAATCTGCATGCTGTCTGTAATATTTCTGATATTTTCATACAGCAAGAAGTATTTCTATTGTCTTCCTTGTAACTCTACAATCTTACACATCGCAATTTTTGTTTCATATAATATATTTTATATATTTATATAGCCACCAACTATACACTTTTATTTTTCAGTGGCATCCAAATGAAAGTATTTTTAAATCTGCCACAAATGTAGAAAGCAAACTATCACCTTTTGCATTCCACTGACAGGTGTCTGAAGGCTAAAACATGACAAGTTACGATAATCAGTATTTTTATTTTTGTGATAAAGCATTATAATCAACAAAACATGAATTTAAGTATTTTGGAAACATGCTCAAGCATTTTTCACTATGAATAATGGAATTCCTATATTTTAAACTGAAGACTATTTTAAGTGAAGTGCAAGAGACGGGTCCTACTTAGAAATTTCCTGTGATAAACTTCCTTCTTATTGAATGTGGCTCCTTACCTGTAAACTTAATGTTACAATTAATGTTTGTTGTTAGGTGATCTTAGTACCCAAATCTGAAGACAAACTAATTGTGTCATTCTATAATAAGTATTTGATGTGTGCATGATATGTTGGACATGTTTCAGAGTAGTACGAAAACAGGGTTCTGTTGATGAATGGTTATTAGATAACTGAAAAAGAATTAAAATGTATTATAAAGGGTTTCAAAATTTATAACAAATTTGCAAGCTGGAATTGCAAATTTAAATTAGTGAAGTCACAATGTAAAGTAGTCATTGTTTATATTACTTATTAGTATAATCTGTACCTGTGTTTTGGAGCTAAATGTGTTGCTACTTTGATATCCTGGGAAATCAACTCCACTTGAAAGCACCATTAATTCTCAATGTGTGTATTTATCATGTACCTTCCATAAGTGTGTTTCCTGTATGTTTCAACAATAAATGTCTAACAAACTATAGTTTGCATTCTGACAAACAGTTCATAGTGTACAAGGTATTCATGAAATATTTTATGTATGGTGAGTTACATGTAATTTTATGCTCAGATTTAAAGTGAAGCAAAAGAATGTGCACTGCTGTTGCATCTACCTATAGGCCATATGTATGTTGGAAAATCAACAGTTGGGTTCAAAATGTAGTGTATGTGGGGGGGGGAGGGGGGGGAGGGGAGGCGGGTGGGCGGGTGATCTTCTTAAAGGCACAGTTTTCATTACTTATTGTGTGTCTGTCAATTACTCATTACTTCCACCATTTTGATGAGTTGTCTTCTTTACTCCCAAATCATTCACATTCTGCCAGAGCTTTCATTAACATAACTGTACCCAAGTTGCTTAGCTTGAGTATATAATTAAGAATTAAATGACAATTTTTGAACAGATATCTTCCTAGCAATAACATAAAGATTGCGTTCCACAGCTCACAGAACATCGCTCAGTTTTTTACTATTTCCATTTATGCTATGAGGGTCAGTCATCAGATATATCACCTCATAAAGATACAATATATCACCTAAAATAATAAATTTTTGAAAATATAATGTAATTGAATATATAAAAAATCTACTCCCCCAACAGGCGGCAGGAGACAGCACATAGAATAATTATGGAAATGAGTCAGCTTTTGGAACCAGTGAATCCTCCTGGCAGAAGAGGAAGGAAAATGGATTAAGGAAAAGGTTATTACGTAAACTCAAAGTGGAGGAGAGAAAGGAAAGGAACACAAGAAACTGATATCAGCTGCATCGGGGCTTTATATGAAATCGGCGGCGACGACTGAAAATATGTACCACAACCAGACTCAATTCTGGTATCTCCTGCATCCTAGGCAGTTGCGTTAACCATTACGTCAGCCACACACTATTTATCACAAATGCATGGACTATGAAAGTCTGAAAGAACAGATATTACACTTTCATATAGTTCATATATATACACACATCAAAAAAAGATTTGCATCACCTCGGTGCCGAGAGTTCCGGAACCTGTACAGAAAATTGGAATAGAGATAAACATAAGTATCAATCTCGCCCTTTTTATTGCTCGTGAAAACCACACATTGCATGTTGTAAAACCATATAGCGAGACCTTCATTGGTGCTGGTCCAGAAAGCTGCCTCTAATACCCAGTAGCACGTCCTCTTGCATTAATGCATGCCTGTGTTCTCATGGTATACATCCACAAGAACATCAAGGCACTGTTGGTCCAGATTGTCCCATTCCTCAACGGCGATTCAGCGTAGATCCCTCAGAGTGGTTCGTGGGTCACGTCGTCCATAAACAGCCCTTTTCAATCTATCCCAAGCATGTTCAATAGGTTTCATGTCTGGAGAACATGCTGGCCACTCTATTCGAGCGATGTTATCCTGAAAGAAGTTGTTCACAAGATGTGCACGATGGAGGCGCGAATTGTCGTCCATGAAGATCAATGCATCGCCAATATGCTGTCAATATGGTTGCACTATCGGTCGGAGGATGCCATTCACGTGTCGTACAGCCATTACAACGCCTTCCATGACCACCAGCGGGGTACGTCGGGCCCACATGATGTCACCGCAGAAGAGCAGGGAACCTCCACCTTGCTGCACTCGCTGGACAGTGTGTGTAAGGCGTTCAGGTTGCCTCCAAACACGTCTCCGACGATTATTTGGTTGAAGGCATATGCGACACTCATTGGTGAAAAGAACGTGATGCCAGTCCGGAGCGGTCCGTTCGGCATGTTGTTGGTACCATCTGTACCGTGCTGCATGGTGTCGTGGTTGCAGAGATGGACCTCGCCATGGACGTCGGGAATGAAGTTGTGCTTCAGCAGCCTACTGCGCACAGTTTGAGTCGTAACACGGCGTCCTGTGGTTGCACGAAAGCATTATTCAACATGGTGGCGTTGCTGTCAGTGTTCCTCAGAGCTGTAATCCGTAGGTAGCGGTCGTCAACCACTACAGTAGTAGTCCTTGGGCGGCCTGAGCGAGGCATGTCATCGACAGTTCCTGTCTCTGTATCTCCTCCATGTCCGAACAACATCGCTTTGGTTCACTCCTAGACGCCTGGACACTTCCCTTGTTGAGAGCTGTTCCTGGCACAAAGTAACAATGCGGACGCGTTATCGAACCGCGGTATTGACCATCTAGGCATGGTTAAACTGCAGACAACAGGAGCTGTGTACCTTCTTCCTGGTGGAATGACTGGAACTGATCGGCTGTCGAACCCCCTCCGCCTAATAGGCGCTGCTCATGCGTGGCTTCTTACATTTTTGGGCGGGTTTACTGACACCTCTGAACAGTCAAAGGGACTGTGTCTGTGGTACAATGTCCACAGTCAACGTCTGTCTTCAGGAGTTCTCGGAACCGGGGTGATGCAAAACTTTTTTTGATGTGTGTATTATAAACGAAGGAACAGAACTGGCGAGATTTGGGAAATGGGGAGAGTTACGGGAAAGTCGCCCAGAACCTCAGGTCAGGGGAAACTTACTGGACAGGATGAGAAGGAAAGACTGATTTTTGGGAACTGCACCACATGGGGTTTGAAACCTAAGTGCTGGAATTCGGACGACAGGGTAATAATCAAGGCCTTTAAGCTCTCTGATTTTCAAATCTCTTCCGGTGCAGTCCCCAACAGTCTGTCTTTCCTTTTAGTCCCATCGGTAAATTTCCCATGACTTGATGCTCCGGCAACTTTTCCGTAACACTCCCGATTTCCTAAATCTCGTCAGTCCTTTCCCTCCTTCCCCTCCACTCCTTCTGCCAGAAGTAGTCATTGGCTCCTAAAGCTTGTACATTTCCACGACTTTTGTGTGTGTTTTCTCCTGCTGCCGCGTTGTGAGTTGATTTTTCATGTGTCCAATTATACTGAAGTTACAATAAAGTCCATTCGCAACGACAAGTCTGGAGCCCCGGTTACAATTACAACCCCTGCATGGCAGTAACGTAGCATGTTGTTAACGAGCCAAAAGAATTGTGTAGCCTACTGATAAAGTCGAATACTGTGTGAAGTTGGATGGGGAACAACGCTACAAAAATTTCGCCAGAGTTGGTGGAAGTGTATGGCAACACCATCATACATCGCAGTTTCTGACGTAGTGCAGACGCTTCCAGAGTGATTACAGGTCTGAATGATGAAGAATGAAGTATCAGACCATCTCTCCGTGAAGAACCAGAAAACGCCAGAGAAGTGAAGGCTCTAGTGCTGGAAGAGCAGCATATAACATTCGAGGCGGCAATGTAAAAACCGAAAATCAGTAATGGATTAGTTTTCAAAATGTTGCACGGGTTGTTGTACATGACAAAGGTTGCTGCCCCCCGGGTTCCACGATTGCTCACACTCATTTAAAAAGCATGCCGAGTGTAGTGTGAATGTTGCAGCGGCGTGAGACTAATCCATAACCGCCTAATCACTGCGGACGAGATCTCGGTGTATCATCATGACTCCTCACAAAGACGTAGCCAAAGGGCTGTCTGCACCTCCTCACCCCCATTCACTTACTTGAAATTACACACGATCTACTTGCCGTGTAGTGAAACTGAAAAATATTTTGATTTTCAATCATGCGACAAAAGAGGGATACACACTGTCGATAGTCAGCAATGCCAACTGTAGATTTAAACTATCTATACATCCGTAACACTTTCAGTTATCGCCCACCCCGATTTTAGCTAAGACCAATTGTTGACCTCGCTTGAGTTCAGTTGTTAGTCAGTTCAGTTTTACTTGCAGTTGAATTTGATCATTGTGCTATGTGTGTTATTTTTGTGCTGTGTGTTGTTCCGATAGTTTCTAATTATGTATAAGTTTGTAACAAGAAAGCGTTATTGTAAGTTAAAAATGTGTATGCATTACTGTAATGGCCTATCACTGGATTTATTTAGAGGCTGGTAGGACTCTGAGGATGCAATATTTCAGTATTTCACAAGGCTACGGAGCGGAAAATATCATTAGAAACATTACATCAAAATTACATTGGGTTTGCCTGTGTTTTATTTTGTTTTGAAACAATGTGCAACAACCAGTTTTTTCCAAATTCTCCACCGATTTGTGATAGCTCCGCGTGTTGAGCCACTGAGCTAGCAATCTTTGGATTCGGGAGGCGAGTTGGTTTGAACCCATCTGCTAGCAAGCCTGAATATCGTTTTCTGCGGTTTCTCCTTTTCAGTTCATACAAATGCCAGTATTGCTCCCTTATTACAGAACACAGCCTTCCTAATACCTTTCTTTCTTGACAGATTCCAATTCCCTTAAAGATGCAGTCGCTCAGTTTACCATCGAAGGTGAGCCAAACACCTCTTCAGAGACTCCCGGCATTAAAGGCCATATGATAAATAAATAATAATACAAATTCTTCTCATTTAGACTCGCACATTTGTCTGTCGCGACACACTATAATGCAGAAAACGTTTCTTACATTCCAAGAAGTACAAATGCATACTTAAACGAGGAAATTTGGAAAAGTGTAAGGATGAATACTTAGTTCCTTTGCATTTTCCCAAGCGAAAATTATTCTACGAGGGCAGTTCAATAAGTAATGCAACACATTTTTTTTCTCGGCCAATTTTGGTTGAAAAAACCGGAAATTTCTTGTGGAATATTTTCAAACATTCCTGCTTCGTCTCGTATAGTTTCATTGACTTCCGACAGGTGGCAGCGCTGTACGGAGCTGTTAAAATGGCGTCTGTAACGGATGTGCGTTGCAAACAACGGGCAGTGATCGAGCTCCTTTTGGCGGAAAACCAGGGCATCTCAGATATTCATAGGCGCTTGCAGAATGTCTACGGTGATCTGGCAGTGGACAAAAGCACGGTGAGTCGTTGGGCAAAGCGTGTGTCATCATCGCCGCAAGGTCAAGCAAGACTGTCTGATCTCCCGCGTGCGGGCCGGCCGTGCACAGCTGTGACTCCTGCAATGGCGGAGCGTGCGAACACACTCGTTCGAGATGATCGACGGATCACCATCAAACAACTCAGTGCTCAACTTGACATCTCTGTTGGTAGGGCTGTCACAATTGTTCACCAGTTGGGATATTCGAAGGTTTGTTCCCGCTGGGTCCCTCGTTGTCTAACCGAACAGCATAAAGAGCAAAGGAGAACCATCTGTGCGGAATTGCTTGCTCGTCATGTGGCTGAGGGTGACAATTTCTTGTCAAAGATTGTTACAGGCGATGAAACATGGGTTCATCACTTCGAACCTGAAACAAAACGGCAATCAATGGAGTGGCGCCACACCCACTCCCCTACCAAGAAAAAGTTTAAAGCCATACCCTCAGCCGGTAAAGTCATAGTTACAGTCTTCTGGGACGCTGAAGGGGCTATTCTGTTCGATGTCCTTCCCCATGGTCAAACGATCAACTCTGAAGTGTATTGTGCTACTCTTCAGAAATTGAAGAAACGACTTCAGCGTGTTCGTAGGCACAAAAATCTGAACGAACTTCTCCTTCTTCATGACGACGCAAGACCTCACACAAGTCTTCGCACCCGAGAGGAGCTCACAAAACTTCAGTGGACTGTTCTTCCTCATGCACCCTACAGCCCCGATCTCACACCGTCGGATTTCCATATGTTTGGCCCAATGAAGGACGCAATCCGTGGGAGGCACTACGCGGATGATGCAGAAGTTATTGATGCAGTACGACGTTGGCTCCGACATCGACCAGTGGAATGGTACCGTGCAGGCATACAGGCCGTCATTTCAAGGTGGCGTAAGGCCGTAGCATTGAATGGAGATTACGTTGAAAAATAGTGTTGTGTAGCTAAAAGATACGGGAATAACCGGGTGTATTTCAATGCTGAATAAAACAACCCCTGTTTCAGAAAAAAAATGTGTTGCATTACTTATTGAACTGCCCTCGTAGCTTCTCTGTCGAACAGAGATCTCTCTATTCCAGAAGCCCGGTCGGTAATAAGCACGGTGCTCCAAAAAATTTGCGCACGTGCATTCCTGATCTCTTTCTCAGCTCTAATCCAAACTGAAAGAACAAGAGTATAAAGTGAATTTGACGGGTGAAAGGAGATTGGAGCATGACTGTGTCTTACCGGTTTGCAAAAAAGACAGCACACCTAATTAACTAGATTGTATCCCCGCTTGATGAGAACACAGATCATTTTCAAATAAAATAGTTTACCGTTCTTTATGGAAATGTTCAGGATAAATGATAAACAAGTCTCTTTGAGAATCTCCTCAACAAATCGAATCCCCTCTCCCCTTTCGACAAAATCCTGGCTACACCCTTACACCCCAGACAAGGCATCAAGGCTGTCAGTGGAAATGTGTGGTTTCATCATCGCCGTAAAAGACAAAGATGCAACCATTATCGGACAAGGTGATGCTAAGTATCTTTTGAGACTGCCATGACGAATAACTACGGGAAGCTGTCAAAGGTATGATTTTGCTCCACAACAACGCAGCTCTTTCTGCTCAGGAGACGTTCACACAGACTTTCGTTGGGATACCAAATTTTTCCTCGCCTCTGCCCCCCTCCTCTCTCCACATAGCACACACTGACTTCTTTCTGTGTCCTGCTTGGCCAGTATTTTCAGAATGACTGTGATTTTTAAGGTTGAATTTTTCCTGGAGAGCTGAAAAGACAGTTTTGGAACCCAGGTCTCCAAAATCCACCCACCGTTGGTAAAAATGTGTTATTTTGAAAGGTGAGTATGTTGTGAAGGAACTAACACGATCACAAACTTTTACTGTCGCAATTTTTGTTAAAACTACCCCTCACATGAGTATAGGCACTTTCTTAGCTATTTCAAAAAGTATTACGTCTCTGGTTCATTCGAATGGCATATAGTTTGTAAGCTGACCAGTACTCAAGTCTGTACTTATACACAGATTTAAAGACTCACCCCCCTCCAGTTCTTTTTCACACATATACTGATGGAAAAATAATCGGAACACTAAGAAAGAGTTGTGCGACATAAACGAAAGTTGATAGGCGTATTTCTGCACCTGAAAGATGACGTCTATTCAAATTTCGCGCCAGTCACAGAAGAGTGGCGCTAATAGTGAAACGTCCCCTTAGAAAAATTTGAGTTACTGTGCTGGTAAACCCCTTACGTTATTTGATTTTCAAACAGCTGAGCAAAACTGAACGTACTCTGACATTTCTCTTTACTTATTCTGATCATCACTAAACTGACACACAATATTTTTAGCGCAACTCAATCTTTCAATAATCCTTACAAAATAATGGCCCTGACTAACAATAACCTATACCTTTCATGAATCACTTACCTCACAAAAGTCTTCGTTACTCGAACTACGGCAATACAGCGAGCGCCAATACTGCCAGCTAAATAAAGGATTCTAACTACTGAAGGCACTAACTACTGATAGGCATAGTTAGCAAGTGAGAGATTTTGATAGAGAACAAATAATTTTTTATTTGCCTTAATAGTGTTCAAAAGTCATATATATAATCAGTTCATGACATCCAGTCTTACGAATTTACTCTCTGATAGACACACGTCCAGATCATCCGCTCTCAAAACTCCGCCATCTCTCTCCCCACATCCACCACTGCTGGCGGCTCACCTCCAACTGCGCAACGCTACGCGCTGTTAACAGCCAACTGCCCAACACTACAATAGCAAATTCCAACAATGCAAATCAGCCACAAACTGCACACCGCACAGTCAGTGATTTTCATATATAGCGCTAGGTGACGTTACCAACATAAAAACCTAAACAGCCTACTTACAATAGCTCCACTATGAAAGTCAGATTTGTTTTAAAATGTAATGGTCGTGAGCGTTAGTTACCTTTGACATTGGGCGTGGTAAGCTGATGCTAGTCAAGAATGCCTTTAAAACGACACAGACGCCATTATCAACACCTCAGTAAGTTTAAACGAGGTTGTGTAATATGGCTACGAGAAGCTGGATGTTTCTGCTGCGATATTGCAGAACGACCTGGCAAGAATGTAGCCACTGTAGATGATTGCTGGCAGCGGTGGTCACGAGAATAAGGTCTCGAGAAGACCGGGCTCTAGAAGTCCACGTGGCGCTACGGAGAGCGAAGACCATCGTGTTCAGTATACGGCTCTGGCGCATCGTACTGTATCTGCAGCAGCAATCTGAACATTAGTTGGTACCACAGTGACATAACAAACTGTTTTTTTTTTCTTTATTGTTATGTTTCACCTCATACAAAGGTGGGCTGGCAGCGAATAAATCGACTCCACTCTTCAGCCACAAGCATTACAATAAAAGAGACAAGAGAGAAAAGTAAGATGGGTGGTTAAAACCAATAGATACAAAAATGTAAAAACACGAAGCCGTTCACATTCGACGAAAAAAACAGGAAGAACTGTCGGCACTGCGCACAAACACAGATGACTGAGACGGTACAAGTGAACGAAGTAGCGTGGCGGCGAAAAACACTAAATCACAAACACGATGGCACACACACGAGAAACTGATGGCGATGATCTCTGGCACGCGAATGTCCACTTAACGTGTACGAGTACGGGGACCTGCCAAGAGGGGAAGAAGGTGATGGGGGATGGAGAGGGGGAGCAAAGATGCCAATGGCAGAGGAGATGGTGGGAGGAATGAAGGTATCGGGGTAGAGGAAGCCCGGGGGAGAAGGGGGGAGAAATGGAGGAGGGAGGGAAGGGGGAGAGAAGGGAGAGAGGGTGCCCATGGGAACAAGCACAGGAAGAGGGAGGGGAGTATCAAAGTTGGTAGGGGGGTAGATGGAGGGGAGGAGGGCATCATCAGGGAGGGGGAGCTGGCGGAAGCCACCTTGGGAGAGGGTAAGGAGAGTGGAGAGATGGAGAACAGGTGGGACGTGGAAATACAGGCGCGGCAGCGGACGGGGTTGGGAGGGGATGGGAGAGACAAGCGGGTTAGGAGGATCCGTATCCAATAACAAACTGTGATATACAAGACATAAAATACCGTATGAAGCCTGCAATCATTTTTATGTTAATCATTGGCAACCAATGCTCTATAATCGCAATAAAGTCATGAGATGTTCAATTGACTCTTATTAGAACGTGTTAAGCGTTTTGGGATTACACCCATCTTCAGACATCACAAACTTCAACTCCTTCCTAACCAACCAAGCGTACAGCCTTGACAACTCAAAAGCCAAATAACATATGACTGCGACACAAGCAGTCTCGAAGCAGAGCTGCTTCAAGACTGCTTGTGTCGCAGTCATATGTTCTTCGACACTTTCTTTGAGTTGTCAAGGCTGTACGCGTGGTTGGTTAGTAAGGAGTTGAAGTTTGTGATGTCTGAAGATGGGTGTAATCCCAAAAACGCGTAATATGTTCTAATAAAAGAGTCAATTGAACATCTCATGGCTTTATTGCGATTGTACAGCATTGGTTGCCAATTATCAATAACAAACTGTTACAAATTGACTACTTTAAAGACAGCTCGGAGTCAGATGCCCTGTAGTGTGCATTCCACTGACACCAAACCACCACCTTTTGCGACTTAAGGGGTGAAAAGCAAGAGCTCATTGGAGGGCAGGGTGGAGGTCTGTTGCCTATTCTGATGACAGCTAGTTCTGCCTCGGTGCCACTTGCGGCCGTGTGTTTGTGGTGTAGTTGTGTGTGTGTGTGTGTGTGTGTGTGTGTGTGTGTGTGTGTGTGTGTGAGTGAGTGAGAGAGAGAGAGAGAGAGAGAGAGAGAGAGAGAGAGAAAAAAGAAAGGAGGCCAGTTGAAGTCCTGCAACCAACCTGTCTGTGTGCTAGACACTCTGGACCTACACCTGTAGTTATGGTCTGAAGTGCGATTTCATACGACAGGAGCACTCCCGTGGTTATCCCACACACCGTGACTGCAAATCTGTACTTGAATCTGGCGATTCGACTTGTGGCGCTGCCACTCATGAACGGCATTCCAGGGGTTGTTTTCCAACAGTATAATGTTTGCCCACATACCGCTGTTGAAACGCAACATGCTCTACAGAGTGTCGACATATTGCCTTGGCCTGTTCGATCAACAGACCTGTGTCCAGCCGAGCACATATGAAACATCATCGGACAACTCCAGCGTCATCCACAGTGTTAACTGTCTCGTATCGACAGGTCATGTGCAACAGGTATGAACTCCGTCCCATAAACTGACATCCGGCACCTGTACAACACAATGCATGCACATTTTCATGTTTGCATTCAAAATTCTGGCGGTGGCACCAGCTATTACTGTACCACCATTTCACTTTTGCAATACCTTATCTCACGCTTTTATAAAGAGCGTTCAAAAAGAAACGAACTGGAGGCATAATCACAGAAACCAGTAGCTGCATGTTAGAAGTATTGTCCGTGGCTGTTGAGACACGCCTGCCGGGGTGGCCGAGCGGTTCTAGGCGCTACAGTCTGGTCGCAGGTTCGAATCCTGCCTCGGTCATGGATGTGTGTGATGTCCTTAGGTTAGTTAGGTTTAAGTAGTTCTAAGTTCTAGGGGACTGATGACCTCAGATGTTAAGTCCCGTAGTGCTCAGAGCCATTTGAACCATTTTTGTTGAGACACTTGTGTCACTGTGACACAAGGCGGTGGATGGCTCTCATAAAATTCCCGGGCTGCGATGTTAACCAGTTCCGCACGTAGCGGGACGTCGTCGTCCGAGGTGAATCGTTTGCCGCTCAGAGCCTTTTTAAGGGGACCAAAAATGGCGTAATCACAGGGAGAGAGGTTCGTACTGTATGGAGGGTGGCCGAAAACATCCCATTTGAATTTTTGCAGGAGTGCCGCAACTGTGTTGGCCGTATGAGGCTTTGCATTGTCGTGGAGCAGAATGACCCCACGGGTGAGATTGCCTGGTCGTTTTGATTTGATCGCTTGGCGAAAGGTGGTCATGGTTTGCGAGTAACGCTGGACATTAACTGTTGTCCCGTGCTGAAGGAAGTGAATCAGAAGGGGGCCAGTTTTGGTCTCCTTAAAAAGGCTATGAGGGGCAAACGATTCACTTCGGACGACGACGTCCAGCTGTACGTGCGGAACTGGTTCACATCACAGCCTAGGGAATTTCATGAGACAGCCATTCACCGCCTTGTGTCACAGTGGGACAAGTGTGTCAACAGACAGTGTCAATACTTCTAACATACAGGTACTGGTTTCTATAATTATGCCTCCGGCTCGTTTATTTTTGAACGCTCATTATAGTAACCTGTAATCTTGCAATGTTAATCACTTAAATATGTTACCTGGACAAATGTAGCCTATTCCCGAAACTTCATTACTCTACATAATTATTTTTTGGTGTTAGTTTTTTCGTCAGATTACTACAGCACGCATTCTAGAATAGAGGGAGCCTGTACATTCGTTTTATGCTGTTGCATATGGGGATCATCCACATGTGCACGTTTCAGTGCTTGCCATATTACTGTAAATGATTCCGTTATTTTGAAATAATAAAACTCCCAAGAAAAACTCACCTAGTACACTGCAGTTATCCAACACCTTGTTGGAAGAGACATTGCATGTGTATGATTGTCAAACATCATCACCTTCCCCTAGTGCTACATGCGTAGCTATTGCCTTCATTTGATAATAAAACATATAGACGAGGGATCCCTCATTTATGGTTTTTTTCATGTTGCAAACACAAGTCGTTGATTATGGCTCTCTTCTGTATTTTGCAGAACCATTTCGGCAGCACTATGTCCATCAGGCTTCTCGCCAGTTTCAGTATTTTGTGCAATCTCTTCTAGAATATTGGTCAAGTGTGTTTGCGCCGTGACTAATAGGACTTTTGGGATATTGAACGCATACAGAGAAGAGCAGCATAAATTATCACAGGTTTGTTCGAGCCATGGGAGAGTGTCACAGAGATGCTCAAGATACTGAACTGCCAAAATCTCGGCAGGTGTAAGCTATCAAGAGAGAGCCTATTTACAAACTTTCAACAACGGGCTTTAAATGATGACTCCACGAACATACTACAGCCCCTACATAATGCTCCCAAAGGGATCATGAAGACAAGATTAGGTCAATTGCAGGACAGACGGGGGCATTTAAACAATTATTCTTCCTGCACTCCATATGTGAATGGAATCGGAAGAAACCCTAACAACTGATACATTGGGATGTACCCTCTGCCATACACTTTACAGTGGTTTGGAGAGTGTAGATACAGATGTAAAATAGGCAGTGCATCACTTGTAGAGAATAACGTCAACAATGAAAGAATATCACAGGAATGCATTCATTTTTTTTCTGTTGCAGCGTTTACGACAAGCGTAACAGGGTGAATACATTTATGGAAAAGTTGGCAATTCACTAATTTTCTGACACTCAAAAATGATCATCTATCAGTTGCTTCTTACTGTCTTTTGATTGTTAAAATACGGGCAAAATTTTTCACAAAATTTGTCATAAAGTCTGGAGAGAAATTGCGCCGTGTGTAGTGATTTCGTGGTTCCGAAATGTGCACAAAAAGTTTGCAGGACGGCAAGTTACAGGGCCCTAGCTGTACTAGGTCAACAACCATGACTCGCTGATGCAATTTTTTACACACTTTTCCCAAGCCAAATAAAATAGCCTTTTCGAAAAGGAAACAGCACTAATAGCAATAGGGCTGAAACTCGCGGAAGTCCATACTTGTCTCTTACGAACATTCTGTGTAAGTTTCAACAAAATCGAGGATGGGTGAGCTTGCAGCAATTCCAGGGTGGAACACTTACCACAGAATGACGCCTAAGTTAGCCTACTGAAGAATATGTAGATGAAAGGTAAAGTAAGCCTACTTCTTCACAATAATGGGAATTTCGGAACTGACAATGGAGTCGGGTAAGTAGATTCCGTATCGGCAATATTATTCTCAGTAACGCTATAGGAAGTTTTTACTTCCTTTTTCCCGGTATAGGTAATACATATTTAAGGTTCGCACGCGAACCACCTTTTCTTACTGATACACTATTTTTCCCTATACCGGTAAACTACAATACTACTTCTTTTCTGTAGTGTTCATCCCATATAGTATGGGATCCAGTATTTCAGAAATTGACAATTCTTGTTTTATTTTTTAACTTAGTGGCTGGATGCCTTTTTGGGGACGCCAGTTATCAACGTAACGTAAGAGCCCATTCACACGGAAATGGCGTGGCGTGCATGCCTGGCGGCAGTGAGTCACGCACGTGGCGTGGACGGACGTGAGCGATTCACGTTGAAGTGGCGCTGTCAAAGAGATGCGGGACGGTCGTGCTAAGAATGACTCAGAATACGTAATCATCAGACGAAGATATATAGATCGACTGGGTCGTCTGTAACTCGTAAAGGCTGAGCAGCGAAGAAGATACTGAGCACTTCCATTATTGTTGAAAAGGAAGAAAAGTAGCACATTCTCTCAGTAGCTCGGGGGGGGGGGGGGGGGGAGTTGTTTGGAGGAAGAGACCAAACATCGAGGTCATCAGTCTTATCGGATTAGGGAAGCATGGGGAAGGAAGTCGGCCGTGCCCTTTCAGAGGAACCATCCCGGCATTTGCCTGGAGCGATTTAGGGAAATCACGGAAAACCTAAATCAGAATGGCCGGAGGCGGGATTGAACCGTCGTCCTCCCGAATGCGAGTCCAGTGTGCTAACCACTGCAGTAGCTCGGTACGGGCTTTTATTAAAGTTTCGAGAACATAACAGAGGACATACTTTTATGGAACTGTTCAGCCCGTACCCTTATTCTACTCGTGAAAAGTCAAAAAAACACATAAATAACCGAAAATTACTCAGAATGAAGCCTGACATGGCCATCTTCAAAGTGAACTGGCGGAGTAACCACCCTTCACAATCTCAGGTGTAACTGGGGTAGGTGCTACCAACACCATAAAGTAAACTTGTTGCCTTATGATGATGACGTGGACATCCGAGAAGAATTAACCACGGATCATTCCAAATGTCATAATCTTAACAAAAGATTGTGCAGGCCACACTCTCTGCAGTAGTGGGTGGAATATCGACCACAGTAATATCAGGTGCTATGGAGAGTGTTTTATTGTTTAATCTTTTTAACAAAATACGTATAATTTATAAAGTACCAACCTGTCCACTGGTCAACTGTAGAATTACAGCTGCTATGTAAAGTTACAAAATATCAAGATGTAGGTTGGATGGTTGGATGATTAATGGGACCAAACTACTAGGTCATCAGTCTCTTTTTCCCCGAACAGACAGGTCGATATGACTGTAGATCAGAGATAGCCTACTGCACAAAGTCCAGAACAAGAAAACCCCAAGATCTACGAAAGATCAAAGAAGGCGAGATAAGAGACAAAAAGAAGGAAGGGACACAGAGGAAGAAAGACAGGCAAGGTTCCCATACAGGGGGCAGCCAGAAGCCCCCAAAGGCAGAGTGCAATGAGGGGACGTACAACCCCCAGCCCCGCCACTTACCAGAGGTACTCCACTCAGAAATTGCCTAGGAAAGACCAGCTCCAAGAACAGGGCAAAAGAAACACAGAGAGACATTAAACGACCAAGTCGAACAGACCATGCAAGAGGGGGGAGAGAAGGGTGAAGACCCCAGCTGGACCATCAAGCCCGTACAGCCACAGACCAGTCTGGGCAGGGAAGGCAACGAACTGTTCTGCCAACCCGTCTACGAGCCGTTAAGGTTACGTGGCTCTCCCTCAAAGAGAATGATAAAAGCCTCCTTCATGAATAAAACGTAAAACTAAGTCAGCCACTAAGGCATCATCTCCGAACACCAGGGGTAACGAGTCAGAGTGATTAAGAGTCCACCCCACAGCAGCTACATTGGGACAGTCCAACGAAATGTGGACCACCATCAAATTGGAACCACAACGACAGTGAGGTGGGTCTTCGCAACAGAGGAGACGATCATGAGTCAGCCAAGTATGGCCGATGTGAAGCCGGCAAAGGATGGTAAAGTCCTTGCAAGAGGCCTGATGGAGAATCTAAATTAAACTGTAGTCTCCTTTATCCCCTGTAGTTTGTTTGGTGAAGTCTAAGCGAGCCATTCTGTGTTCCAGATTCCTAAAACTTGACGCTGTGTGTCAGTCCGAGGTCTGTTTCCGGAAAACCGATCTCAAGAGTCCGTACACTGGTAGGAAGTTCTTCACTGAGGTTCCCAATGTGGCCCAGGGTCCAGATGAAGGTCACTGAGTGTACACACTGTTCAAGTGCATACATGGAATCCTGGATAGCAATGATCAGGGATAGCGAGGGTAACACTAGATGAGACCTTGCGAACTGCTCAAGGCAGCGCTGCAGATGGGAAACGACCCCACAAGTGCAGGAATGGATATGCTCAAGAGCACGAGAGGTGGCTACTAACTCTGCAGTGAAAACACTACAACCATCCAGCAAGGAACACAGTTTGGTACGTCCCTTATGAGTACAAGCACAGCCCATGTGACCAGCAACCATCGAGTCATCATTATAGATTACTTCTGAAACCCAAGATGCGCCAAAGACTGAGAAACATTTGTGGTGGAGGACCTCGGAAGGAACCTTTTGGACCTAGTGATAGGTCAAGACTAGGTTTGGCCAAAGGGTGCACCATGGAGGTGTATATGAGTGGGCCCAGAGGACAGGACCGGACAGATGGAAGAGGAAACAACTGAAGTTCATTGATTTTATCCATACTGGATGAGAGGTCGTGGTTGTGAATGTCAATGTTAAAAAATATATCGGCTCAACCACTTGTTTATAGTGTAAAACACTAAGATTGACGCGTTTCGGAAGTCAAGCTTCCATCATCAGAATAATAAAAAGTAAAAGAACTTGTTAAAACTTGCTAAAATGGAACATGCACCAGGCACAATAAAATTGATAATAAAATTAAATCATCGTGGCTACTTCCCTTGTTGCAGCCGTGTATTCCAAGGTGCATCTCCACATAATCAGAACACACTGAATGAACAGCTAACTGGTGATACAAATAACTTTTTCAAACATTTCACTGGTTTCTTTTAGTAACTACATTTTTATCAATTGGCAGGATACCATCATTTCATGAGATCCTTGGAACATGTATACGTTATCTGTTTTTATAGACAGCTCTGTGACTTCCTTGTTTACTTGCGCGTTAGCTCACTCGCGTTTCAGTGTCGTGTTTGGCTACGTGGTGTGTGGTATCAACGGAGACGCACGGACTGTTTACGACGATAGAGGAGACAGCCATGTGGTTAGATGTTGAACACCATAGGCGACACCATTTTAGAGTTTTTTATATTTTGACGAATATGTGGAGATGCACCTTCGAAGACACGGCTGCAACAAGGGAAGTAGCCACAATGTTTTAATTTTATTATCAATTTTATTGTGCCTGGTACATGTTCCATTTCAGCGAGTTTTAACAGGTTCTTTTACTTTTATTATTCTGATGATGGAAGCTTGACTTCCGAAACGCGTCAATCTCAGTGTTTTACACTATAACCAAGTGGCTGAGCCGATATATATTTTAGCAAAACTGAAGTTCAGAGATGAGCGACCGGATATGGACTGCAGTTGTAATCCATGCTCTGGACCACCATTGTGGGAGATGGATTTTCGTGTTTGGAAAGAGGAAATGGTAGTTTGGATGCTCAGGGGAGCTGCAATTGTGGGTAGCATAATTGACAGGCTGTGATTGGCGCTTGATCTGCAGTGGAAGGATCCTGCCTCCACGAGTAAGCTATTGACAGGGCTAGTTCGAAAGGCTCCTGACGAAAGTCGAACCCCGCAGTGGTGTATCGGATCTGTCACAAGTCAAACCCCACAGTGGTATATGCACAATGCTGAAGGCAATATCTAACCGTACACCAGACTCCCAGAATCAAGACAGGATAGTATCAGGGCTTTGTAAAGCTGCAGACAGGTAGTGCGACCTGCACTCCATCTGGTGTTATTCAGGCAGTGAAGTGTATTAAGGTGCAGCCATTTCTTTCGCTTAAGCAGGCGAAGATGGGGAATCCACGTCAACTGAGATTCGAAGACAGTCCACTACACTGAGTAGTTGGTCGTCGAGGTAAAGTTTTGGGTGTGGGTGAACGGAATGACGCCAAAAGAAGTGCCTGACACGAGGCTTGATGGCTGAAAACCGAAGCCATGGGTGAGGGTCCATGCCTGCACCTTTTGTATGGCGCCTTGCAGTCTACGTTCAACAACACTCACACTAGAGGAGCAATAATAGAGGCAAAAGTCGTGAGCACACAAGGAGGGTTATACTGAGAACCCCATAGCTGCCACTAGACCATTGATGGATACTAGAAAAAGAGACACACTCAATGCAGAGCCCTGTGCGATCCCATTCTGTTAGATAGCAGGGGTACTGTTGGAAGCACCAACTCAAACCCAGAAATCTTTGGTGCGACGTCATAAGCGAGTGACTGCGTGTGAGATCGCTCTTTAAGTTTTTATATATTTTTAGGTTTCAGATACATATTTTAACGGTTTTTGTGATAATATTTACTATATAAGTGACTTATAAGTGACTATATAAGTGACTTATTAGTGGTTTCTTCATTCACCTCTGTCTTTCTTGTGGTGTGACCTGACATTTGTGAGTGTTTCGTATCGAGCAACGTAACCTCTTACCTGTGTTTACATTCCGCGCTGACCAGTTGCTGCTGTATCGGCGCATCGAAAGCTAAGTACTAATTAATTGTTTGTGTATAGTGGTTTATTTAGGAACTTAAGTAGTCTTCAACCGGTGTTTTTTGTGTTTTCTGGTGAAATAATTTCAGAAGAACCTTTTGGGAACTGTTTTCAGCTTCGTTACTGTGTCATTATACGTTTGATTCTCTTTCTGTATTAGTCTTTTGTTATATTCACATTTTTTGTGTATTAATACTGTTAATAATAGTAGTTACTTCCCTTGTAGAGTAAGTTTGTGATTATTGTAGTCAGGTTTATAACATATTCTTACTGTAGTAGCGGAACTTAGAAAAAGTAAAATTTTACCGTGAGTGAGAAGTGTGGGCTTTGCCGTAGGTTCGTGAGTAGTGGGTTGCGGTGTGAGACTTGTTCGACGTATTTTCACGGGGGGGGGGGGGGGGAGAATGCAGTGGGGAAGCCAGTGGGCATTCTGGTGAGATCCTCTCCTGGAACCGCAGGTTATGTAGCAAGAGTAAGTTGACAGAGGAGCAGGAGCGTAAGATCTGTACCCTTCAGGTGCCGTTGAAAAACGCACAGGATGAGCTAGATAGGATGAGGAGGGAGAAGGGGGTTGGGGAATGGGAGCTGGCTGATGGCAAGAGATCTGCTAGGACAAGAAGATTTTCAGATAGTTTTACTATTGGTGTTTACAATAGATATGACCAATTGTCAGAGTCTACTGGAGAGGAATCTCTAGTAGCTGTAGATGTAGGAAGTATGCAGCAGACCTCAGTAGTTACGGTGGCTAGAACAGTTGCAAAGTCGAAGAGGAAGAAGAAGGTTCTGCTGTTAGGTAGTTCTCATGGCAGAGGTGCAGGCCAGAAGTTGCAAGTTGATGGCAAGAGATCTGCTAGGACAAGAAGATTTTCAGATAGTTTTACTATTGGTGTTTACAATAGATATGACCAACTGTCAGAGTCTACTGGAGAGGAATCTCTAGTAGCTGTAGATGTAGGAAGTATGCAGCAGACCTCAGTAGTTACGGTGGCTAGAACAGTTGCAAAGTCGAAGAGGAAGAAGAAGGTTCTGCTGTTAGGTAGTTCTCATGGCAGAGGTGCAGGCCAGAAGTTGCAGGAAGTGCTAGGGAGTGAGTACCAGGTCACCAGCGTTGTGAAGCCTAATGCAGGATTGGCTCAGGTGACTGTTAACATAGGGGGGTTATGTAGGGATTTTACTAAACAGGATCAGGTAGTGATTGTGGGTGGGGTTGGTAATAGTATTGATGGGGATGGGGAGTATGACATAGATGGTGACCTGGAAAAGATAGCCACTCAGACTGGCAACACGAATGTGCATTTCGTGGAACTGTTTCAGCGTCACGATCGGCCTCATCTTAATACAGCCGTCAGGCGTAATAACATGAGACTTGGGGGTGCGCTGATGACAGAAAGCATGGGTCACATTTTAGTGGTGTCGGTGGAGTCTATCAGCAGGACGGGTTTCACTAGATATGGCCCGCACCTCAACAGGTAGGGGAAGGGGAGGTTGGCAAAGCTTATAGGTGACAGCATAGGTGGGGTTTATGGGATCACTCATGGGAAAATTCCTGCAGTAGTGGGTGTTAGAGCTGCACCTTTTTTAGATTGAAGTCAGCTGTTAGGTATTCCTGCTTAAGGCAAGTCTCTCTAACAAAGGAACCACTTTTGACAAAGCTTAGGTATCCGAGTAATGAGGGAATTAGTATATTTCATCAAAATATACAAGGTATTAGAGATATAGTTAGTGAACTGCTTATAGATGTTGACTCTGAAATTATTGGTATATCTGAACACTTCTTAAATAAGGAGATAATTCAGAGGCTTCCTTTACCAGGATACAGGTTGGCTGGCAGCTTTTCGAGGAGCTCTTTGCGGTGTGGGGGAGTAACCATATATGTGAAAAACGGCATCCCATTTGAGTCAATTGATGTTTCAAAGTACTGCACTGAAAAGGTGTTTGAATGTTGTGCAGGTGTGGTTAAATTTAATGGAGCTAAGCTTCTAACTTGTTATTTATAGATCCCCAGACTCCGATTTCACAACATTTTTGCTAAAGCTAGAGGAGGTTCTTGGTTCACTTTATAGGAAATACAAAAAGTTAGTTATATGTGGTGACTTCAATATTAATTGTATAAGTGATTGTGCAAGGAAGAGGATGCTGGTAGACCTCCTTAATTCATATAATCTTATGCAAACCGTATTCTTTCCAACGAGAGTGCAAGGGAACAGTAGAACAACCATAGACAACATTTTTGCTCATTCCTCATTACTAGAAGGGCATTCTGTTACCAAAAAGGTGAATGGGCTTTCAGATCATGATGCACAAATTTTAACTCTAAAAGATTTTTTTGCTGAAACACGTGTTAAATATAGTCATCAGCTGTTTAGGAAAGCTGATCCAGTTGCTGTAGAGACCTTTGTAAACATTATCAAGGAACAAGAGTGGCAAGATGTTTATAGCGCTGATACAGTAGACGATAAATATAATGCTTTTCTCAAGACTTTTCTCGTGCTCTTTGAAAGCTGCTTTCCGTTAGAACGTTCAAAACAGGGTACTGGCACAAACAGGCAGCCTGGGTGGCTGACTAGAGGGATAAGAATATCTTGCAGAACAAAGTGGCAATTATATCAAAACGTTAGAAACAGTCAAAATCTAAATGCAGCAGCCCATTACAAACAGTATTGTAAGGTGCTTAAAAATGTTATTAGGAAGGCAAAAAGTATGTGGTATGCAGATAAAATAGCTTAAGTCTCAGGATAAAATTAAAACCATATGGTCAGTCGTAAAGGAAGTGGCTGGTCTGCAGAGACAGGTCGAGGATATAGAATCAGTGCTTAGTGGGAATGTCCGTGTTACTGATAAGTCGCATATATGTACAGTATTTAATAATCACTTTCTGAATGCAGCAGGTGAACTAAATAGAAACCGAGTCCCAACAGGGAATCATATAGCGCTCTTAGAAAAAAGTGTTCCGAGACTGTTACCTGAAATGCTCCTCCATGATACTGACAAGTGGGAGATTGAGTTGATAATTAAATCACTAAAGACCAAGAACTCTCATGGATATGACGGGGTATCTAGCAGAAACTGAAGTATTGTTCTATGTATGTTAGCCCAGTACTTAGCCATATCTGTAATTTTTCCTTTAGGAGTGGTCGGTTTCCTGACCGATTAAAGTACTCGGTACTGAAGCCACTTTATAAAAAGGGAGACATTGATAATGTTGACAATTTTAGACCTATTTCTATGCCATCGGTGTTTGCTAAAGTTATCGAGAAGGTTGTATATACAAGGTTACTGGAGCGTTTCAATTCACATAACTTGCTGTCAAATGTTCAGTTTGGTTTTAGAAATGGTTTAACAACTGAAAATGCTATATTCTGTGGGGTTTTGGACGGATTAAAAAAAAGGTTGCGAACGCTAGGTGTTTTCTTTGATTTAACGAAGGCTTTTGACTGTGTTGACCACAAAATATTACTGCAGAAGTTGGACCGTTATGGAGTAAGGGGAGTAGCTTACAATTGGTTCGCCTCTTACTTTAAGAACAGAAAGCAGAAGGTAATTCTCCGCAATATTGAGAGTGGTAGTGATGTTCGGTCCCAATGGGGCACTGTTAAGTGGGGCGTTCCTCAAGGGTCAGTGCTGGGGCCACTGCTGTTTCTTATTTATATAAATGATATGCCTTCTAGTATCACAGGTGATTCAAAAATATTTCTGTTTGCTGATGATACCAGCTTGGTAGTGAAGGATCTTGTGTGTAATATTGAAACAGTATCAAATAATGTAGTTCATGAAATAAGTTCGTTGCTTGTGGAAAATAATTTGATGCTAAATCACAGTAAGACTCAGTTTTTACAGTTTCTAACTCACAATTCAACAAGAACCGATATTTTGATCAGACAGAATGGGCGTATTATAAGCGAGACGGAACAGTTCAAGTTCCTAGGCGTTCGGATAGATAGTAAGCTGTTGTGGAAAGTCCATGTCTAGGATCTTGTTCAGAAACTAAATGCTGCTTTATTTACCATTAGAACAGTATCTGAAATAAGTGACAGTTCAACACGAAAAGTAGTCTACTTCGCATATTTTCATATGCTTATGTCATATGGTATTATTTTTGGGGTAATTCTTCTGATTCAAAAATGGTATTTTTGGCTCAAAAACGGGCTGTTCGAGCGATGTGTGTGTTGTAAGTTCGAGAACCTCTTGTCGACCCCTATTCAATAGTCTGGGAATTCTGACATTGCCCTCACAGTATATATTTTCTTTAATGTCGTTTGTTGTTAGAAATATTAGCACATTCCCAAGAGTTAGCAGCTTTCACTCAGTTAATACTAGGCAGAAATCCAATCTGCATGTGGAATGCACTTCCTTGACTCTTGCGCAGAAAGGAGTGCAGTATTCTGCTGCATCCATTTTCAATAAGCTACCACAAGAACTCAAAAATCTTAGCAATAGCCCAAACTCTTTTAAGTCTAAACTGAAGGGGGTTTCCTCATGGCTCACTCCTTCTATTCTGTCGAGGAGCTCCTGGAAGAGCTAAAAAATTAAGCAAATTCCAGTGTTACATTGTTGATTTTCTTTATTTAAACTTACGACTTGTCACCTGAATATGTTTTTTTTTATATATTTCATTTTATCTGTTTCTAATATCGTGTTATAATATCTCCTTAATTTGGTCCCACGGAACAATAAATAAATAAATAAATAAAAAATAAAAGAGGAAGTTCTGGATAAACATTGTAGGGTCGTATCTCTCTGCATTTAAAAAGGACTTCTCTCCCATAGAGACCACTGGGGCTGTACAGCCACCAGCAGCAGATAACTATCCCTTCATTTGTGATTCATCCACCATGGTGCCACCCACTCCGAACGGGAGCTTCGCCTTGGTGCCATACAGCCTCAGCAATGGTCACCTGGCCAATAATCCATTGCTCGGAGCTGCGCGGGGTAGCCGAGCGGTCTTGGGGCGTCTTGTCACAGTCCACGCGGCTGCCCCCGTCGGAGGTTCGAGTCCTCCCTCGGGCATGGGTATGTGTGTCGTCCTTAGCATAAGTTAGTTTAACTTAGATTAAGTAGTGTGTAAGTTTAGGGATCGTTGACCTCAGCAGTTTGGCCCCATAAGACCTAACCACAAATTTCCAATTTTCCATTGCTCGGAGTCCCTGGGGGAAAGGTGCAAAGATGGAAAGACACACTGGTGGAGCATCCACCGCACTGGGAGACTTTTCCTGCACAATCTGCACGACTGGAGAATTTTGAAAATTGGAGGTAGGTCAAACCCAACAATGGGGAGCATGTACTCATTTAATGAAAAGTTTTAGTAAACACCTTAAGTGTAAACTCGAGTCCTATTTGTAAACCAAGTCCAAGCAGGATCTGCACCAAGAAAATCACCCCAGAAAGGAAGTAATGCTGCAAAGGCTGGGCCCCTTGCTAGCCAAGCACGTACTCACAAAAGAATTGTGAGCCCCCTGGGGGACAAGATGCAGGCGCAAGTAGATGTGAAATTACGAAACAGAGTAGTAAAATGTCAGTTCGTAAGCAAGAAACCTTGCAAGGTTTGCAGGGCAGCTTCTGTGAAGTTTGGGGGGGGGGGGGGGGTAGGAGATGAGGTACTGGCGGAAGTAAAGCTGTAAGGTCAGTGAACCGTGAATTTACTTTCAAAATATTTTCTTAAAGAATTTACTTTATTTACTAGAAAGCAAATTAACACATTTAATCACACTATGTGAGCGTGGAAGTAGTGCCAATGGGTAACTGATGAAAACACATTTCTTTCAACAAATGGAAATTTTATTCCTAAAAGCCCTTTCTTTTTTTTAAGAAAAAAACAGATTTAAAATTATAATCAGAAAGCACCCTCTAAATATCAAGTTACGGTTTATTCAGAGGCAGAAATAACATTTTTTTTGACAGTATGAGCTTTCGGGCTGAGAAGCTTGCCGCTCCCTTTTAACACGGCCGTAGAAAAATTTTAACAACTCACACAAACACATAAAGTATGCACCCCCCTAGGAGGGGTGGAAATGGTACAAAACACTCACATTAAAAAAATTACATGTGACCGAAAGTGCAACTTGTTTTTAAAAGAAAACTCTTACCGTGGAAGGGTGGCAAATTTATATACTGAAATGACCATTTAAATAAAAACCCATGAATTGCAGTCGTACATAAAATGTACAAACATGCTCTACATTACACATATACCGCCTCTCAAGATGATAGGCAAGATAAAAACATATTAAGCAATAAATTCGTTGACACCGAATCCGACAAACATGACAGAGGCAGCTATTAACGCATGGCAGATTGACAGGGTGATTACTGAACAACCCAAACCGCAGATTGCTCTGACCCGCCCCTACTCCACAAGGGAAAAACGGCCACCCAACGGAGAAGAATGGTGGGACGACCCCAAAACAAAGCGGCTGGTGACCTCACCAAGAAAACAAGTAGAATTTAACAAGTAAATGAAACAACATACATTCAGTCACTTAACTTCTAATAAACTGCGATTTCTGGCGAAGACCTGGCGCAGCACCCCCAACGCTCTCCCGAACCGTCCGCTGCCAGCCGCTTCAACGGACGCAAGAAGGCGCGCCGATCTCCCGTCTCACATCGTCGCAGCTCGCACCGGCCAGCCCGATGTGGTTTGACTCCTGTTCCTCTCGTGTCAACAGCGAAGCCACGACCCCTTTCTATACGGCGCGGCCCACTGGACTCACCTGGGGACTTCACATGCGCCGACGCTCAAGGCAGACAAGTCTACATGTACACCTACATACATACTTCGCAATCCACCATACGGTGCGTGGCGGAGGGTACCTCGTACCACAACTAGCATATTCTCTCCCTGTGCCACTCACAAACAGAACGAGGGAAAAATGACTGCCTATATGCCTCTGTACGAGCCCTAATCTCTCTTATCTTATCTTTGTGGTCTTTCCGCGAAATATAAGTTGGCGGCAGTAAAATTGCAGTGCAGTCGGCCTTAAATGCTGGCTCTCTAAATTTCCTCAGTAGCGATTCACGAAAAGAACGCCTCCTTTCCTCTAGAGACTCCCACCCGAGTTCCTGAAGCATTTCCCTAACACTCGCTTGATGATCAAACCTACCAGTAACAAGTCTAGCAGCTCGCCTCTGAATTGCTTCTATGTCTTCTTTCAATCCGACCTGATAGGGATCCCAAACGCTCGAGCAGTACTCAAGAATAGGTCATATTAGTGTTTTATAAGCGGTCTCCTTTACAGATGAACCACATCTTCCCAAAATTCTACCAATGAACCGAAGACGACTATCCGCCTTCCACACAACTGCCATTACATGCTTGTCCACTTCACATCGCTTTGCAATGTTACGCCCAAATATTTAATCGACGTGACTGTGTCAAGCGCTACACTACTCATGGAGTATTAAAACATTACAGGATTCTTTTTCCTATTCATCTGCATTAATTTACATTTATCTATATTTAGAGTTAGCTGCCATTCTTTACACCAATCACAAATCCTGTCCAAGTCATCTTGTATCCCGTACACCACAGCATCATCAGCAAACAGCCGCACATTGCTATCCACCCTATACAAAAGATCATTTATGTAGATAGAAAACAGCGGACCTACCACGCTTCCCTGGGGCACTCCAAGATGATACCCTCACCTCCGATGAACACACCACTGAGGACAACATACTGGGTTCTATTACTTAAGAAGTCTTCGAGCCACTCACTCACTTGGGAACCAATCCCATATGCTCGTACCTTAGTTAGGAGTCTGCAGTGGGGCACCGAGTCAAACGCTTTCCCGAAGTCAAGGAATATGGCATCCGTCTGATACCCTTCATCCATGGTTCGCAATATATCATGTGAAAAAAGGGCGAGTTGCGTTTCGCAGGAGCGATGCTTTCTGAAGCCGTGCTGATGCATGGACAGCAACTTCTCCGTCTCAAGGAAATTCATTATATTCGAACCGAGAATATGTTCGAGAATCCTGCAACAAACCGATGTTAAGAATATTGGTCTGTAATTTTGAGGATCCGTCCTTCTACCCTTCTTATATACAGGCGTCACCTGCGCTTTTTTCCAGTCGCTTTTTTACGTTGGGCAAGAGATTCGCGATAAATGCAAGCTAAGTAAGGAGCCAATGCAGTAGAGTACTCTCGGTAAAACCGAATTGGAATCCCATCAGGACCTGGCGATTTATTTATTTTCAACCTATTCAGCTGCTTCACAACCCCAGGGATGCCTATCACTATGTCCTCCATACGGGAATCTGTACGAGACTCAAACAGCGGTATGTTTGTACGATACTCCTGCGTGAAAGATTTCTCAAATGCTAAATTTAAATTTCATCTTTCGTTGTGCTTTCTTCCGTTGCCAGGCCACACTGATCAGTGAGTGACTGGATGGAAGCATTCGACCCGCTTACCGATTTTTCGTAAGACCAGAATTTCCTTGGGTTTTCAGCAAGATCTTTTGCTAAGGTAGGATGGTGGTAGTGGTTGAATGCTTCGCGCATCGCTCTTTTCACAGCAGCACGAATCTCTACTAACTTTTGCCTGTCCTCATTCTCCCGATCTTTCTTGTACTGCGAGTGCAACTGCCTTTGCTTCCTGAGCATTCTCCGAACTGCGCTGTTAAACTACGGTGGGGCTTTTCCGTCCGTAACCCACTTCATCGCCACATACTTGTCCAATGCGTGATTTACAAAGTGTTTAAAATTTGCCCATAATCCTTCCACGTCCATCGTACCGGACGTAAATGAAGTCGATTCATTTACTAGGTGGGATGCTAACAACTGCTTATCTGCTCTTTCTAGTAAGAATACTCTCGTAGTCTTCTTGGCCGACTTAGTAACTTTCGTAACCATAGTCGTAATGACATCATGATCACTAATCCCTGTCTCAACACTGACACCATCGATGAGGTCTGGTCTGTTGGTGGCTCCAGATCTAAAATATTTCCATTACGCGTTGGCTGTCGATTTAGCTGCTCAAGACAGTTTCCGGATAATGTGTTCAAAAGCAATTCACACGACGGCTTGTCTGTACCACCTGTAATGAATCCATAGACATCCCAGTCTATACTAGGTAGGTTGAAGTCGCCTCCGACTAATATAGCATGATCCGGGTACTTCTGCGATACAGAATGTAGACTCCCTTTGAATGATTCTAGAACTGTCACGGTGGAACCTGGTGGCCGGTAATAACACCCCACAATTAACTTTATTTCCCATAGCCCTGTTAAACGTGTCCAGATAACTTCACAGTCACACTCTACTTCGACCTCAGTAGACAATATTTTTGCCAACTGCAATGGAGACACCAACTCCTATGGTGTCTGATCTGTCTTTCCGATACACTTTCCAACCCTCACTAAATATTTCAGAACTTCCTATCTCAGGGTTCAGCCAGGTCTCAGTCCCGAGAATAATTTGAGCGCCACACGCTTCCTGGAGGGCAGTAAATTCAGGAACTTTATTCCAAACACTCTGAAAATTTACTGCTAATATCTTGATAGCTGAAGTGTCTTTACACTGAGCGCGTCCTGATTTCCCTGCCAGCACGTCGACTGGTGAGTGTTCATCAGGACACCTCGCACTACGGCCTAGCCTTAAAAAATACCCATGTGCACGCCACAAGTACTCTGCTACCCGAGTAGCCGCTCCTTTGTGTAGTGCACCCCTGACCTATCTAGGGGCGTCCTACAATTCCCCACCCAATAGCGCAAGTCTAGAAATCTGCAGCCAAGACCGTCACAGTCGACGAAGCTTCTGGTTGAGACCCTCCTCTCGGCTCCAAACCAAAGGACCCCGATCCACTCTGCGAACGATGCTGCAAATAGAGAGCTCTGCTTGTACCCTGCGTGCGAAGCCAGCGGTCATCACCAAATCCGCCAGCCGCCTGTACGAACTGAGGATCGCCTCAGAACCCAAGCGACAGGCATCATTGGTGCCGACGTGAGCAACTACTTGCAGACGACTGCACCCCGTACGCTCGATAGCCGCAGGCAAGGCCGCCTCCACATTTTGGATGAGGACCCCCCGGCAGACAAACCGAGTCCACGTTGAATTTCTTTCCAGCCCTGTACGCTATTTCCCGAAGGGGCTGCATCATCTGCCTAACGTTGGAGCTCCCAATAACCAGCAAGCCTTTGCCCCCGTGTGCCTCCTCGGGCCCTGCTGAAGGAGCGGCCACCTGCCCACTGACGGATGAATGGGCGAGGCCAGCCGGCCAGCCTCCACATTGACCCTCCGCCTCGAGCGACGCGAACGCACTGCTGTCCGCCACTCACCCTGAGGTGAGGGCGGCCCCAACCGCCAATGACCGTTGCCCGAGCAACTCGAGCAGACTGGCGGCCTAATGTGCAGACTTAGATGCAGGAACTCAGCCCCGACCGGGCGACCACTAGCTGAGTTCTGATACTGGAGGAGTGGCAAGACTCTCATTTTCTGGCCTTAAAGTTTGATCCGACGACAGACAGACACTAACTGCCGCACAAATGCGAACGAGAGACAGACCAGCAACTGGTGACGCGAGACTGACCCAGCCTCATTCCGACTGACCAACTGCCGAGCTCATAGCGCCCCTTAAATGCACGTGAACAGGCAACCTTTTCCCTTTCTCACCAGAGGGAGACACCAAAGCTGCGATTGCCACAGCGGCGCTACCGCCAGAAACGGAGGGCGACTGCTTCACACAACGCGCTGCGGCGCGCTCTTCAAAACAGCAATTTTTACCACAGCTCAGTCGGGTCGTGAGTCGTGCTTGGGTAGATCTGTTGGTAGAGCACTTGCCTGTGAAAGGCAAAAGTCCCACGTTTGAGTCGCAGTCTGACACACAGTTTTTAATCTACCATGAAATCTCATATCAGCGCACACTGAATTAATGTTAGTACTTAGGGTAACTATTACTTATGAGGTGAATCTGAAATGGCAAGTGCAAATGGTAAAAGAATTGATTGTATTTGAGATAAGACTTTTACCGTTTAAAGATAAATTTAAAATGTTCATATTAGAAACAGTTAAACATATGATAAGAAAGTTTAGAACAGTAAGGGATAAATGAGTACTCCTCCAACTTACAGATTTTACAGGTTGAGTGCACTGTATTGGTCGACATTGTTCTGCCTAGGGTATTAAACTTATTAACAGACGTACATAATTATGTAAATAATAGGCGTAGGATGATTTAAAAGCAAAGATTGTATTGTTAAATGAATCATGTTACTGATCTAATTGTATGCTCAGTAAGATTGCGCCTAAGTTGTATAATGAGTATAAGTAATTTGTCTATGTAGATCGAGGAACAAAATGGGAAGATTTATTTCTTTAAAACAGATAGATGTGATGATTAAGGAAAAAAGGTAAGTACCTTTCCTTTTGGATGTCGACGTATGGCTAACGCAAATGTAACAGATCTTATAGTGTAGTTGAATAATCACTGAAAATTCCTTTCCACCACTTGCGGATCCTGTAAATATGAGTCTTAGCTAAATGAGAATGTGCTGCAGACGACAACGTGTATATACTCATCATACATTTATGCTACCACAAGTAGCTGAGAAAAGAGATTTAGATAAAGTACTCTGCAAAACCTTGTAAATATTATTCTTAAGTAAAGCAAGCAGGTTTTGTTTGATTACGATACCATTGCTACTCGCGCTTTTGAACGTTGCTCTGTTTTGATCCATGATTTTCCTTCACGTTTAGTTTTCCTATTCGCGACCCATATCCTGATTTAACCTGACATTCTTCGTGATTGTTAGACTCATCACTTTTATAAACAGGTAAGGTCGACCTAACTTGTCCGTAAATGGTCCTAATATGAAGTAAAGATACATACTGGTCAGGTCCGAACTCATATGAAAAAAACGATTCTTAACTCACTCTATTGAGATGTGTGACAATATTATTTACTCGGCGGAGGTGGGCTTATTGCTCTGAAAATATGTTAATTATGAATGCTACGATCAAGGTACTTTGATTGTGAGGGGAAGAAAATGGTATACAATAAAAAATGTTAAACCACTGGTCTACGATGAAATGAGCTGAGGTTCTAGGGAACAACACGCTTACGGCTGTGAATAAATGACGTGATATGAACAGTTATGGACACTACCAGGTAATGGCGGAACTTTCCGAGCTAGTACTGTGTCGTGACGTTAATTGTAAACCGCAAAACAAATTAAAAAAGCTGCTAGCGCAAAGTTACAATGACACGTGTTACTCACCAGTAATGTATTCGGCAATGTGTCAGCTGCTGTTGGTGTGGTACGACCTTTATGACGGTGTTGTCCTGTGCATAGTGCGACGTCTGCTTGCACGATATGTAAACATTCGCGCTGAAAGATGCACTGTTACGACGCAGAGGAGCTGGCAGCCGGGGTTGTACCTAACTGGCGCTGTGCTTAGCTTTCACTCGGATTGTCGCTACGAATTCTCCGTGCGCCGACATTGTTAACCCTTAGCTTCCCTGGTCATTTTTTCTTGTCACACATGGTTCCACGCATTGATGAATACAGCCACTATGCCCCCGGGGGGAGGGGGATATATATAGCTATATAGTTTGACGGGGGGAGGGGGGGGGGGAGGAGAGGACAAAGTTATAGGCTTAAAATTTAAGTGATAGCGTTCTAAAGACGTAGCAGCGCTATTAATATTTAAAGTTTTTCATGAATAGCTAATATATAATTAAATAATATGTAGGTTAAGTACTAAGCTGTTAGGCTAAACCTAAGTTAATTATATTAAATAATAAAATAATTTTATTGCATGCAAAAAAACTCACATTTACATCAAACTAATACGTCGAGGCTTTTTTACAGCATATCTCTTGATGACGTCATCAATAAAACTTTCTATTGGCTCGTCGTCCCCTTCAGTTGAAATCATCACACAAGCTTGGAGCGTTTCCTGACCCATCCTATTCCTTAATTTTGTAATCACCCTGTTCATTGCACTAAATGACCTTTCCACACTGCAAGTCGAAACGGGAACGCGCAGTACACTTTCAGCGAGTGTCCGTAGTGCTTCGTAGGCGATGTCGGCTCTCAGAATGAAAGAAGCAACATCAGAAGACGTATCGTCTAATTTATTAATAACAACGTACCTAAAAGAATGCAAGTCTGCAGTAACAGCGTCGACGTTTGTAAGTTCCAAAATGAAGCACAGTTCTTTACAATCATTATCACTAAACTGTAGAAATTTTTTAAAACTTTCAAAATATGCACTTAGTTCTATCACTTTCATTGCCTTCTCATCAAACCGTTGCTCAATTTCTTCAACCATACTTTTAACAAATTTCCTTGCGCTTTTCATAGTTTTAATCTGCTCCTCTACGTTCGTGAATAGCACACCTTTAACTTCTGTTGCGACCTCCTGTAGTTTTTAATTTTACTAAGAGTTTCATTTTCTGCACTATGTCCATCGCAGTCACAAAGACAGTCGATGTGTCTTAAATGTTCCAGAGTTCCAGAAACAAGTAGAGGGATTTGCGAAATTTTAAGTGATTGTATCTGCAAAACTTTACATAAGTTTGAGACTGCATTTAACATATCGCCTAAAATCACTAAACCTACAATGAAATTGGAATTCATTGTTTCTAGCAAGATTCTTGCAGCTAAACTTGTTAAATCCGCGCCGTCCTTGTGTATATGTTCACATGCCATTATAATGGACTTGTAGGTTAGGAAAATAGCATGAATTGTGCGATAGGTACTTAACCATCGGATGTCAACAGCTTCGTGTATTTTTAAAACAGGTTGCTCTAAAGCACACTGAATTTCATGCAAAACATTTTCTCGTTTGGAAGAACCATGAAAATGTCTTTAACAACATGTAATGTGCGTTTTATAATGGGGTGTTTATTCCTAGAGTTGGTGGCAGCAATTGACAAAACATGTGCTCTACAGTGAATGTATGGCAGCTTATGGCCCTTCCTCCCCGACAACCGAGTGCGGACTCCTGAGATAGAACCTCTAGAACTAGCAGCTCCGTCGAAAGAACAAGATAATAATCTGTCGTAAGAAAGTTTTCTTTTCTTTAGTTCAGTATCAATTGCTGTAAATATGGATTCAGCTGAAGTGCTTTTCAACTCGACGAGACATAAAAACCTTTCCTTCACTTCAAACGATGGAGACGGTGCAGCATCTCTAACTACTAAAGACAGTTCACTTTGGTTGGAAACATTTCTAGATTCGTCTGCCATTAATGAAAAATATTTGTCGTGGAGAAGTGTTTCATCTTGAAAGTCTAAAGACTCTCCCAAACAAGTCAACAATTCTGACGCAGTATACTTACTAAGATATGTGGACCTTTCGCTCTGAAATTTTCACCACTTTTCAAGATTAATGTCGCTTTTCAGTACTGCATTACGAATTAGACGTTCATATTTTGTTGTGTGGGGTGTTTCTTCCTTACTAAGGAAATACAGACTTCGAATTAACGATGACAATGCTTGGCGGTTTAAAGCTTTTTCATTTTGATTTTGTTTAAGTATCTGTGTATGAATTGGAGCGTTTAATCCCTGTAATCTACAATTTTCAAGTGTAACGGATCTTGCATGTTTTTCTGAGTTGGCGTGCTTTTCTAGTTTTCCCGTGCTTCCGGTAGCTTTTCTAAATTTAGTGAAAGGTACAGAAATGAGCACTCCTCCTGTTTTCTGTAGAGCTTCGATATCGTTTTTTAAATGCATTTCACACAATCTGCAGAAAGCCCCACCCCGCTCGTGATCAAAGTACAACCAGTTGTACTTACACTCCCATTTTTGCTGATACTTAATCTCGCGTTCAATACTTTGTTTAGAATTTCAAATTACGCATGGGCCAGAAATAGCACATTTATCGTTTGAAAACTGTGGAAGGGAAACTGAAGACTTGGTAGACCTATGCAATTCATCGTCACAATCACTAGCACTTCTTTCAGTAGACTCACACTCGTCTTTGTCTTTTACAATACACTGTCTTTTATTAGAAAAGAAAGAAATTAAAGTTTGTTGTTTCGACATTGTGTTTCGGCACTAACACTTCTTTTTATGTTATAAACTGACGAAGACTGCAGGTAGTACACTATAGAATAACATCACACTTCCTCAGTAACCTGTCGACTGATTGTTACAACCTTACAACAGTTTCAACAATACATTGAGTTTTTATACAACAATGAAAGCTTAGATTATACTCGTAGAGCAGCGTTGCCAAATGTCCCACTAATGGTGGAATGTACCGCTTCTTTAGGCAAAAACTGTGTATCCCCATTGACACTGCGAAAATTATTGTCAAGTGTACACAAATATTTGGTTTGAGCTTTGGACTCATCGATTAGGAAAAATCTATATGGCTATAAAATCTTGGAAATATTCCCAGTAATGCAATAAAAAAATTAAAACAATCTTTTATAATGTCAGATGCTACTTCCAAATTCGTAGCAATACCCGTGGACGTGTTTTGCGACATCAGGTTTATTCTAAGGGCAAATAAAGTATAGATACGAGTGGCGGATAAGAATGAAGCTCGCAGCGAGGGTGGGCTGCGTAGCTAAGCTTACACGTTAGGCCAATTGGAGGTGTGGTGAGGGAAGACATGAGAGAGGAAAGGCTGACTTATTCCACAATCGGCGTTGCCAACACACCTTGCAACGCTTAGCTTATTATACAGCAACTGCTAATTTGTTGTTGTTGGCAATAATAATAATAATAATGACCAGACATAACGTCTGAGAGAAGAAAGAATAATAATAATAACAGAATAATCGACGCTAAGTGTTCCAGACCGAACCGATAAGTAACGAAACCAAACTATAGGTACCCAGACGCCACCTATTGTGTTACACATTCATTTTGCTTGTAAAAACTGCATGTCATCACGACTTCTCCATAACTGACAACATACTTCGTTAGCAACAGCAGCTGGCGTAGTTTAAATTTTGTCACAACGGTACAAGTTAACAGACCAGGTGATAATTTTTATGTTTCACCTCAACTATAGATATTAATTTCTCGGGGGGGGGGGGGGGGGGGAATTTACAATCCCCCTCCCCGGGCCACCCCCTAAATTCATCACTGGTTCCATGTCCAGTCTGGCAGACCGCTATGTTTAAATTGCCATAAAAAACTGCATTCAGCAGTATCAGTGAGATAGTTCATCTTTTTGCAAAATGTTACACTAATACCACACAAAAAATATTCAAATAAATTTTAAAGTTTATTTTTACGAAAAGAAGTATTTAGGTAGAAATTACATGATTATATTAAAATTATAAAAACTCGAACACCCTACACTCCAAATTTTACTTTTTGCTTTACCTTTATTGTTTATTATACATGTAATAATGAAAACATAAGCAACTCCCACACAACATTTAAAAAATTAAAATGACACTAGTACTTTTTTGTTTTAAGTTTCCTTGTCAAAAGTTTTCTTTGTATGCTCAGCAAATTTTTGTAGAGCATTCGAGGCAGACTGGCTTCTTGCCACAATGGCAAACATAAGAAGTCTTCCTCTTCTTTTTTTGGTCTCAGGTAAAGCATGTTTTGCGTTTTTCCAATCATTCTCCGGCGACGTCTGCTCTTGTTTCTGCTGCACCCAAAACATGGCGGATGGATGCACGAAGTTCACGAGGTACGTGAGAGTTGTTGATCCGCTTTTCCACTTGTGGTGTCACTAGCGTGTAAGCAGGCTTCTTCAAAAAATTAAAGCGGCTGATCTGAGTAGTGTCTTTGTAGGGGTTGTGAAGGAAAAAGGCATTCGCATGTCCAGCATGCGGAAAAACAATGCCATTGGCCATCGTTGGGTACATCGTGTAGTTGAATACTTCGCACACTGCTAATCTAGGCATCAACACCACCTTTAGTGAGATTATAGTATGAAATTATTTCTCATTTACCTTTATCACCATCTTTACATTCATCATGGTGCACAGTCATTATTAGAATCACTATCCTACCCTTTTTCGGCATAAATGAAACTAGAATTAGATCATGCACGAATGCATATATTGCAGAACCGAGTTCTCATAAGTAAGAAATCTTCTGGTATTTCTCTTTTTTTTTCAATGTTCCCACGTACGTTAGTCCTCTTGATTCGAGGCATGTTGCTAATTCGATTGAGCTAAACCAATTGTCTGAGTAATACCTTGGTTAGCCTGCTCAATTGGTTTACCTAGTCTAATCACAGCCTGAGTTGGTTTATGGAAGTTTTTTTCTGCGCTTAGATTTTGTCCATCTGAATCCCTTTTCGCGTAAACATGTGCATTAAACAGATAACCAGTGTGAGCATCAGTAAGGCACATGGCTTTCAAGCCATCCTTGCATCCATCTGTGGCATAAAATGATTTGTAATATTTTCTTATGAATGTGAAAAAAGCTGAATGAAATAGTAAACCGAAAAATGCTTTTAGTGCACACAAATCAGCTCCATACGAAACATTTGGATCATTTTCAGGCATTTCTTTGTTTATTTTTAAGTTATTCCGTTTCAATATGACACTCAGACATAGTCAGTCATTAGAAAATTCCAGATGGTAAGAGGGTCTGGATATTATCTACTAGAGCAGGCGGTCGCAATGTCAGCAAACGAATGATATGCTGCTAAACACGATATCACTTGAGAAGAATCTTTGACGACCAGCGATATTTGTTTCAACCAAATAGATTTCTAGCAGAACTTTTAGCTAAAAACTCAATCTCTACACTTCTGTCCTCATCACTCTGATCACTTGTTTCATTCAAGGAATTTGGAGGTGGCAAAACAAATTCTTCTTCGCTTCCACACTGTCGCGATTCTGAATTACTTTCACTTTCAATTTCATTGTTACTATCTGATCCAACATCACTTCCTAAAATGTCCTCAAACCATTTTAAAACAGTACCGTCGAAGTCAGGGTCTGTAACACGAACAGCAGACGAAGATCTGACTACTGAATGCATAACGCAAAGTGCGGTCTCAGAGACCGATAGCACGAAAGAAGCACTAAATAGTGTCAATTCTCGTCACGTTCAAGTGGCTACTGACAAAGTAAAACACGACAGCCTCGGGAAAGGACAACTAGGCATCGCTGTAATCACCTGCCCCACCCCTATCCATTAGCAACAGAGTAACAGTAAACGCTAGCAGTCTGTGAGACCGCACCTGGACGTTAAGGGTTTAATAGGAAAGCAAGTTGTGGAAACAAATAGGTCTTGCCGACAGAGATATTAAAAGAAGTACATGTTACGAACATGAGTTGCGGGGATTCATAAGTTTGCTAACAGCGTCTCCCTCCCATCCCGCCATCACAAACCCAGGACACTGTCTAGCCTTTGATGCATCACTGCAGTATACGGTACTAGTGAACTAGAACTGAAAGTGATTTGTGTTGTCGGTAACAGTACAATATTTTTGGTAGTAGCTTGTTTCGTTATGGAAAAAAGATATTCATATGCGCGAGCTATAGACTGAAAGTAACAGCACATGCAAAAGAACATGGAAACAGAGCAGCTGAGCGGCATTTCGGCCCTCTACCAACAGAAAAAAAAAACATTCGCGACTGGCGGGCTAGTAAAGAAGAACTAATAAACATTAGGAAGTCTAAATGTGCAAAGCAAAAATGGCCAAAACTAGAAGGTGGCGATTTGAAATAGATTCAAGGACACGTCAAAATGGCATTGGAACTGATACAAAAATGACGCAAATACACACTCGTAAGCTAGCATTACAGTGGAACATAACAGACTTCACGGGTGGAGTTGGTTACTGCTACTGGTTTATGAAGCTTCATGTACTTAGCAGGTGAGCCAAAACCAAAATATCTCAGAAAATGCCACAAGAGTATGAAGAGAAAATATTATCTTTCCATCGCTTTATTATTCAAAATCGAAAGAAGATAAGTGTGAAACTAAGGCAAATAGCGAATGTGGATGAAACTCCTCTGACATCTGATGCGCCGAGTAACAGAACTGTTGCCATGAAAAGTGCTGAAACTGTAACTATAAAAACAAGTGGACATGAAAAAATGCACTACACTGTTGTCCATTCATGCTGTGCTGATGGTACTAAACTTATTCCAAATGATCATTTTCAAGCGCAAAACAATGCCAAAACCTTCTGAAATACGCCAGATGTTGTTTTTTACGTACGTGACAAGGGTTGGATTGACGAGGCTGGTGTGAAATTCTGGATTAACAGAGTGTTGGAGAGAAGAACAGATGTTTTATTGAAGAAGAGTTCTCTTCTTGTGCTAAATCAGTTTACTGGTCATTTGAAAAATTCTGTGAAAGAGAAACTGAGACAGTGAAATACAGAGCTTCCTGTTATTCCGGGAGGACCGAATTAACAGTTGCAACCTCTTGATGTCTCGATAAATAAACCATTATGTATATGAGAGACGATGTATGAAACCAACCAAACAAGTGAGTCAGTGGATAGAACAGTCGCGGTCTTGAGTGAGATTTTGTTAAATCTTTCAAGAAGTGCCGCGCAATTAGCGCTCTCGATGGCAGTGAAGGTCATTTTCTATAAGAGTAGGACAACGATGACAACGAAAGGGATGAAGAAGAAGAAGAAAAGAAAGTTCAGGTGACGATTTTCAGCGATTTTAAACGTCAGCTTGGTTTTATAAGCTAAGAATTTTTTTTAGTCTGTCTTTGCAGTCTTATAATAAAAATGATAAAAAGGTTATTTTTTAAAAAAAAGAGCTTAAAAATTGAGGTGCGTCTTATAGTCCGTAGCGTCTTAATAGTCCGCAAAATGCGGTACCACCAAACCACGAGTAAGCAGTAATCATTTCTGAGAATATTTCTCGTGGAGAAAACCGTCTCGAACGCAATAAAATGTTTATTAACCGGTAATCATTGATAATCAGTTTTTTATTGCAGCGGAGACTATTTTTAGTCCATTTTTAGCAGCAATAATTTCTAGAACTCCCAGACTATTGGACACCGATTTACTGATACCCATACTACAGCCCACTTAGTTTCTTAAAACTGCTTAGTCTCAATAGCTATAATATCACTTACATCTAGACAGTAAATTCCATTTGATCTTATAATATACGAGTAGAAGGAATAATCCTTTATTTCTACTCGCACTAGCCGTAGCTTCATTTAGATCTTAATCCTTGGTGAGTTTTAGCCCCTTATCACTAGGTAGGCACTAGCCCAGTGAACACAAGTTAGCCTCTGCTTAAGGCGATAGCTTGCCAATAGACAGAAAAGTAAGCCTAATTAACCATTGGTTTACTAATCCGTAATTAAAACACACTAGGCAAGGCAGTGAACACTTTTCACGCGTTAGCAGGACATACAACAACTGTGCTTGTAACACCATAGATCTAATGCTCTACTGATTTATTTTGCTTTTGTTTTAGTTAATGTTACATCGTTGAGCTTCTGTAAATCTTGTTTGATTGAATCGATAACACTAAATTGTATACTCCTTTCTTTGTTAAAACTTTGATGCCCTGGTTTGATTCTATGCAATGTAGTATATTTGTCATTTAAATTCTTTGTCCCATTTGGCGGGAACAAAACTCACTGTATATAAGTGTAATTTTGTTTAAATAATTTTTATAGAAATGTCAATATGTGCAAAGGTTCTGTTATATTTAAAATATTTGTTTATTGTTATGTAAACTGCTGACCTTCACTTAGAATTCTTAGTTATCTTGTGTGTAAGAGATAGTGTGGTTCCCCTTGGGAACGGAACTGTGTAGCGCGCGCAAATTGTGGTTGGCCAAGGTAGAAAAGGCGGAACAAGAGTCAGTCGGGAACGAGCTACCAAACTGTGCACTGCCATGTAAATGTTGCATATTGTGCTGGTTCCGAGAGAGTCTTTTTCTGCTACTTTCCAGTGCCTCGGATGGATGGATAAATAACTGGAATGATTCTGAAATTGGCATTCATCATCGCCACCAAGAAGGGCCAGGGTCTAGCAATTCTGTCTGCAAATCCGCCTACCAACATGCAGTTGCCACCACATTGCGCAATCACTGTAAAGGAGTACTAATATAATGTACAGTGAAGGATCAGCTTATTGGGCGATTTAGTGTGCACAAATATAAGGTAACTTATAACTGAATTTATGTACCTACCTTGATTTTTTCCCTATCACAACACCTCTCAGGTTCCTCTTCATTTGAACTATGATTACCGAGTGTCCTATTTTGTGGAAAAAACGAAAGCCTCAAAGTTCGGCAGTTTACTACATAACTTTGTTTGATCTTTGATGAGAAGGGAATATTCAGATTTACTGTGGATTTAGTGAAATTGTGGAAGGGAGTAAATATACGAGGGCAGTTCAATAAGTAATGCAACACATTTTTTTTCTGAAACAGGGGTTGTTTTATTCAGCATTGAAATACACCAGGTTATTCCCCAATCTTTTAGCTACACAACACTATTTTTCAACGTAATCTCCATTCAATGCTACGGCCTTACGCCACCTTGAAACGAGGGCCTGTATGCCTGCACGGTACCATTCCACTGGTCGATGTCGGAGCCAACGTCGTACTGCATCAATAACTTCTTCATCATCCGCGTAGTGCCTCCCACGGATTGCGTCCTTCATTGGGCCAAACATATGGAAATCCGACGGTGCGAGATCGGGGCTGTAGGGTGCATGAGGAAGAACAGTCCACTGAAGTTTTGTGAGCTCCTCTCGGGTGCGAAGACTTGTGTGAGGTCTTGCGTTGTCATGAAGAAGGAGAAGTTCGTTCAGATTTTTGTGCCTACGAACACGCTGAAGTCGTTTCTTCAATTTCTGAAGAGTAGCACAATACACGTCAGAGTTGATCGTTTGACCATGGGGAAGGACATCGAACAGAATAACGCCTTCAGCGTCTCAGAAGACTGTAACCATGACTTTACCAGCTGAGGGTATGGCTTTAAACTTTTTCTTGGTAGGGGAGTGGGTGTGGCGCCACTCCATTGATTGCCGTTTTGTTTCAGGTTCGAAGTGATGAACCCATGTTTCATCGCCTGTAACAATCTTTGACAAGAAATTGTCACCCTCAGCCACATGACGAGCAAGCAATTCCGCACAGATGGTTCTCCTTTGCTCTTTATGGTGTTCGGTTAGACGACGAGGGACCCAGCGGGAACAAACCTTTGAATATCCCAACTGGTGAACAATTGTGACAGCACTACCAACAGAGATGTCAAGTTGAGCACTGACTTGTTTGATGGTGATCCGTCGATCATCTCGAACGAGTGTGTTCGCACGCTCCGCCATTGCAGGAGTCACAGCTGTGCACGGCCGGCCCTCACGCGGGATATCAGACAGTCTTGCTTGACCTTGCGGCGATGATGACACAAGCTTTGCCCAACGACTCACCGTGCTTTTGTCCACTGCCAGATCACCGTAGACATTCTGCAAGCGCCTATGAATATCTGAGATGCCCTGGTTTTCCGCCAAAAGAAACTCGATCACTGCCCGTTGTTTGCAACGCACATTCGTTACAGACGCCATTTTAACAACTCCGTACAGCGCTGCCACCTGTCGGAAGTCAATGAAACTATACGAGACGAAGCGGGAATGTTTGAAAATATTCCACAAGAAATTTCCGGTTTTTTCAACCAAAATTGGCCGAGAAAAAAAATGTGTTGCATTACTTATTGAACTGCCTTCGTAGTTTTGTGAAGTTTCAAAGTCGCCTATTTAATCATTTACTTGAAAGTAGAAGACTGTGGTAATAAAGACAATTTGCTGTTTTTTTTTATAAATTAAAGTTCTTAAAATTGAGGCTGATAAAGTTTTGCTTAGTTAATGATCATAGTGCTACCTGTAGTAAATTTTAAAAGGTGAGTCAGTTTCTTGCAAATTTGTCAACATTGTGTTTCACTGTAGTAAAAGTGGAAAACTGCAATAGTAGAAAATTATATGTTTATGATTGCTAAGTGTTTGTCTTTCTTGTGTATTGGAAGTGCATATTAATAGTATAACAGGATCCACAGTTTGTCTATTGTGCTAATGCTAGGTAACAAGTAACAGGAAGACCACTATTTATGAAAACCATAATTTCTTTATTCAAAAGATAGTGAGAAGCAACCTGTTAGTGGATTCCAATTAACTTTCGTTTTAAATAGTAAAGTATTTAACTGAGAGAGACTTAACCTATGTCCAATTAATGATTCTGCAGTGAATAGTAATAATAACGTTATAAAGACCATTCAGTAAGAATAATCACTGAAAGTAATAGTGTGTTTCGTTATTTGATATATTTATGCAAATAGTTTGTGCTGCTCTAGCTGGTTGTTCCAACCTTAATGTTAACATATGCAGGTGTCAGAGTTCATTGCACTCGCGTGTGGCCAAGTCTAGGTTGTGTTTGTCCGTTAAGGTTACTCGTACTTACTTTCTTGAACGAGAAAGTTAATCTTTCTCTTGCCTAATTAGGCTGGCGACCGTTTTCCTTATTCTTTAAACAGTATAGCTAGGCAAAAATATTGTTTGTTACTGTTCGAATATTTACGTAATTCTGACTTTCATTACACGGTCAACCTAGCAAAATTCCTCTCAGAGGGTAACACTGTTCTGTTGCGTCATACCATAATTGCTTTAATAAGATTTTATTTCACAACCTGCCTCCAGCTTCGAGGTTATGGTATAGCAGTAGCTGACGGAAGTGTTATATGCTCAACAGCAGATGGTTGAGTACCGAACAACCATTTTATGCCCTAAAGCCACCTCTGGTAACCAAACCTTGTTTTCCTCAGTGTTTCACTCAGAAACGCAAAGCCGCAACAGTACAAATTAATACAACAATATCACTAGGCACGCTAACAGTGAGTGCTTTCAAAACCATATAAGTGATACAAGATCAAACAACAAATAATGCGGTTGATAATGGCTCCGAAAGCTCACTAGGTTTCTGTACCGTCAGAGCTCATGTCATCGGTTGAGTACCGAACAACCATTTTATGCCCTAAAGCCACCTCTGGAAACCAAACCTTGTTTTCTTCAGTGTTTCACTCAGAAACGCAAAGCCACAACAGTACAAATTAATACAACAACATCACTAGGCACGCTAACAGTGAGTGCTTTCAAAACCATATAAGTGATACAAGATCAAACAACAAATAATGCGGTTGATAATGGCTCCGAAAGCTCACTAGGTTTCTGTACCGTCAGAGCTCATGTCATCGGTCAATAAAACGAAGACAGTTTGACGCCAGGACAACTTAACCTTACGTGAGTCAACTGCCTACCTTTCGCAACAGCGATGAAGGAGCCACTTAAAATAATAAAAGGAAGCAGGCTTATTTATTCTATCCTTTCGGTGACTGACTGACATCACTCACCGTCGCTTGACTGCCTGGCCGGATAGAGCCCTCTTACAAGGAGGCGAATGCCTTTCTCGCCGCAGTTCAACGACACCAAACTCAAAAATACCATTGACAGAACAGGGTATTAAATCAACAACCGTAACTCGTGGATTGTGCCATAGTGTCACACAAACCACAAACAAGTGTCTCCCAACTAGCAACAATGCGTTAATGTGGAACCACTCACGCAGGAACAGATTTCAGTTTCCCATGCGTGTCATCAGCTACCAACATACGGAACTATGCAAAGTCTGAACGATTACTATGAAACGTTTTGAGCCAACAAACTAAGCACATCCACGTATCGGGAAGGTACCCTGTGGTATACAACATCACTCTGGCGATCGAAAGACTGCCTCAAAGACCTCTACAAAAAACCTCACGCCTTATATTTACCGGGCAACAACAAGCGCTACCCCAAAGACCATCAAACACTGCTTCCAGTAACCTCCGTACTGTTCCACGCCACAAGCAAAAAACGACAAAACCGCGATGGGTGACCCCAGCTCGTAATAGCGAGGTATCAGCAACTACACAACTTTGGCTAACACAATTGTAATAACTGAATACCCACAATAGAGTAGACAGTTCATCTTCATCTACATGGATAGTCTGAAAATGACATTTAAGTGCCTGGCAAAGCGTTCATCGAACCACCTTCACAATTCTCTATTATTCCAATCTCGTATAGCGCGCGGAAAGTTCCGCATCCACCCGCCAAAACTACAATGGCTGGTCACAACTCGTAGTAACGGAACATTCAAAATAGAGAAGATACATTTCTGCAGCGAGCTATCAAAACTGCATTGGGTAGTAACTGAACATTTACAACAGAGCAGGCAGAATTCCGTACCTAGCTGTGAAAACTACGTTGTCTAGTCACTAATAGTAACGGAACACTAACAACAGAGCAGACAATTCCGCACGTATATATCAAAACTTCGTTAGCTATTAAGTCCAGAACGCACACGCTACCGCCGTATGTCAACACAGTGGATCTTGGCTTCTAGCTACGTCTACTTAAATATTTTAGGATTTCATTTTCATAATGGAAATTGTCATCCCAGACTCGTGTTCAGGGTGGCGCAACAGAGGATTTAGAATACTCGTATGTAGTTTGCGTACCACGATTTCTTAGTCGCTCTATGCTGCTTGTTCGGCTAAAAACAAATTAAAGAAATATATGACTTCTTTTCTGAATCACTGCACGCTCCGCACACACATTGAGTAAGAATGGACATTGCAAATAGTAATGAAATCGCTCCAATGGCGGATCGGCACCACATCAGAGTGTTGATTGCGTCTTCCATGGTGGAAACGCTGAAAGATACAACTCATGATACAATGAATAATGAAATGAAACAGGTGGACCGGAGGATTTATCACAAGTAAATCATTTGAGTAACTCGAAATAAGTTAGTATATTCTGAAATCACTACAACAACAGCTCATGAAGCTTACATCATGGAAGTTTTGAACAGAAAGCTAAGTTCGAACAGCCAGGCTTCTCCTAGCTGCTCCCCAAAATAATTTGAAGGCTGCGCCTTCTCTTTGGTTGGAGAATGTTTAGGCTAATTTTTACATAAACTATAGGTTTTAGAAAAGGATTATTACAACAGGCGCCGGGCCTGTTCACCAGCCAGAACTATTCTCTCCGCCACACGCCCACGCACTGTCTGCCCTCGGTGCGCGGGCCTCTGCTCGCCGTGGCCAACGCAGGATGGCGCCCCCCAGGACACCCGCTAAGAGCCGACGCGCCGGGGGTTCAAATTACCGCGGCGCACCGACAGCTGCCTCAATCTCCCTCTCTAAAGCTCGGCTACCGATACTTTGGTGAGTAGATTTAATTGGGGAAAGATTTCGGTTGGTATATGTGAGCTTGGACACTCCTAGTACCCTCACTCTGTACAAGTGTTATATCGTAAAGTGTCCCTTGAACCTTGGCAAGAACATTTACACACATTCTCACTGGCTTTGCTCATGGCGGTGGAATTCTTAAGAAAAACTTCATCCCCAATCTGATAGGTACTGAGTTTCATCTGTCGTACCGTTCCTTCCGTTTATTATGCGTCGCCCTTATGTTGCGAAGTACCTTTCTCCACTGTTCTTTAATATCATTCGGTGAGATCGTTTGTGACAAGAGGTCATCAATTTCCCATTTATTACTAAGGGGAGAGTTCGGTGGAAAAGCATACATCAAGCTCACCGCAGTACTTTCTTGCATAGCAGTGTTAAAAGCATAAGCATAGAAGTGTTAAAAGAATACCAACTCAAAGTCTCATCCCATTTGTTTGACTATAGTGATGGTAGGCAAACAATGCCCCGCGCAAATTACATTTCATCCTCTCGACATACGATGAGTTGGGATAGTAAGGGGCAGTTCTATGATGACTCACCCCAGTTCCAAACCAAAGTTCTTAAGTAATCTAGAGGTGAAAGCATTCGCATTATCGGACACCACAACATGGCTCAGGCCATTCCGAACGTTTGCTTTATGGAACTCACGGCTGCCTGAACCGTGGCTACCAAAAAACGCATCAACAACGACGAAAATATACTTGTTTCCGGCTTCAAATGAGACAAAGGGCCTTTGAATTCAACATAAACCCTATCCATCGGCTTCTCAACCAGTTTGGAAAACAGATGTCCTACATTGGTATTTTGGGTAGGTTTACTTATAGCACATGTCCTGTAATTCCTCACGAATTCCTTGGTATCAGTGTCCATACTCGGACAGACGAAATGCTCCCTAACCTTTCCTCTAGTTTTTTTGGTTCGTTGGTTGACTTGGAGGGAGGAGCAAACAGCGAGGTCATCGGCTCCATCTGGTAGGGGAAGGATATGGAAGAAAATCGGACGTGCCCTTTCAAAGGAACCATCCCAGCATTTGCCTGAAGTGATTTAGGGAAATTACGGAAAACCTGAATCAGGATTGCCAGACGCGGGTTTGAACCGATGTTCTTCCGAATGCGAGAGCAGTATGCTAACCACTGCGCCACCTCGCTCGATTCTAGTTTTGTACACTCCCAAATGCCCACCTACAGGAGATAAACCACCCTTTTGGGGACCACCATCTTATCTTTCACGTCCTGTCTATCCCAACAATACAGTACCCCTGTCTTTACCGAATATGGATTAGAGATGAGTAGTTCACGAACGAACGGATGCAAAGCAACGCTTCGCCACGATGAACGAAAGGACCGAGGAACGAATTCCAAGGTAACGATCGGTTCATAGTTCACTAGTTCACTTCGGTCGCGGCGGTCACTTCGGCAGTTCTCGTTACAGCCTCGGTCGCGTGCTCGTCTCAGTCTCGGTCTCCCTCGACCGCACTCGTTGTTCTTCGCATCACCTGTCTCAGTTCCACTGCCGACTGCTCCTAGTTAGTTCAGTATCCAGTTGTTCGTTTCGTTCACTGCGCTCGCCTATTTTACATGTGTTCCAAACTGTTCTTGCACTTGGTTCTGGCTATTTAGCGTCCATGACCGGTAATCAAAAAGTATTTTATATAACTCTTCAGGCTTTCCCGGCGATCTAATGACATCTTGGGTTGTCGGGTGTTCTGCCGGATATCAGCGTCGTACTTACACGATATTTCGGTCACGTAGCTCGTGACCTTCATCAGGTGCGACCTGAGACTGCTCCTCGAGTGGACCTGGTCCAGTATTTATGCCTATGGCCTTCCCCCTCCACCAACGGCTGCAGGCGCTTCCTCTGTGGTCCGCGCCCATTCCCTGCGACCTGTTGGAGTGTTGCTGCTCCGTTTTCCGTCTGCTGCGGTTCTAGGTCTACAGGAGCGAGCTCCACTGATGCAAAGGCGCGCGGCTTACGTCCTCCAGTCTCCGACAGCGACGGATGTCTTGAGAGGCAACGCCTCTACGGCGGCACCCCCACCAGCAGCATTTGAGATTGCCTCGGCGTCCTTTCCACCTCTTCGCGGCCGGCGCACCGAAGACTTCGGACTTCCCCAACCGACCACTGCGGCAGCTGACGTCAACCAACTTCTGGCGCTCATGCAGACCATGATGACAGCCGTCACCGAGATGAGCCGAGCAATTCAAGCACTCCCGGCAGTTCTTGCCACGACAGTTGAAGCGGCCATTCGTAGTTCGCTTCAAGCCACCAGCGAAGTCACACCTACTCAACATGCCCAGGCCCCGACGCTATGAACACCTCTGTATAGCCACCTATAATGCGGATGGCATTTACCACGACCTCCTGGAGGTTCGCCAATTCGTAGAAGATGAGCATGTCGACATCTACATGGTCAGTGAAACGCATCTGAAGCCGGACCTGAGGGCTAATATCGCAAATTATCTCTGCCATCGGAACGATCGCCCCACTCAAGGTGGCGGTACAGCCATCTACATCAAGAGGTCAATCTCGCACTATGTTGTCCCGACGCCTCGTTTGCGGAAAATGGAAGCGACAACTGTGGCCGTCGAGACTTCTGTCGGCACCGTCACATTTGTGGCCATCTACCACCCACCTAAGCCGCACATTGACGGCGACGATGCGAAGGCATTGTTGCGCCTTCCTAGGAAGCTGTTCCTCGCCGGTGACTTTAACGCAAAGCATGCGGCGTGGAACTCATTCACCACCACTTATGACGGACGACGACTCCTCCACGTCCTCGAGCAAGCTGATGCGCACGCTTGTGGACCCGATGAACCGACATGCTACCCCTTCAGAGGCAATCCAGACGTCCTGGACATCGCAATCACCAAGGGCCTGACTCAGTTCATGACGGCAGAAGTGCGACATGCTCTCAATTCCAACCATCTGCCTGTCATTTTTCAGCTGAACGTCCATCTTCCTCCGCCGACGCCACGGTGGAATCTACGTACACATTGGGATGGCTACCGGGATCGGCTCCCCCATCTGCTGACATTCACTCCACCGGATGCACCCGTCGATGATGCCACGGCGGAGTTCACCACTGCTGTTACCACAGCTCTCAGGCAGTCCACGCCACAGGCCAGACAGCGGCAGCCACTTCGTCCAGGGTTACCCCCAGACATCCTGGACCTTATATGTCTCCGCAATCGTCTCTGCAAAGACTGGCGTCTCACCAGGGATCCAGACTTTAAGAGACGTATCAACCAACTTCGGCGCGACGTCAAGGCCGCCCTTCTCGCCCACAGGAACCAGCAGTGGGCCACGAAACTCGAGGCCTTTACACCGGATGCCAGTCACTGGGACACGGTTCGATTCTTCACTAAACGTCGGACGACTATTCCTCCGTTGGATGCCCCGGCTGGACTCGTCTACACCCATCGCCGATGTATTTGAAGCTAACTTCGTCCCTGTGAACGACCCGATTGACGTCAATCACGTTCAGCGCGTGGAAGCGGAAGTCCAACAATACCTGGACCAACCTGCTGCTGCAGATGAGGACTACATTCCGCCCGTCACGATGGAAGAAGTTCGGACGTGCATCGCTGGTCTGAACACCACCAAGGCACCGGGGGCAGATGACATACCCAACAGAGCCCCGAAGGAACTTCCTCCGGCAGCTTATATCTGGCTGGCTGCAGTTTTTAACAACATATTCCGGACGCTGACATGTCCAGTGGCATGGAAACGGGCTACGGTTATCCCCATTCCAAAACCGGGGAAGAACAGGAAGGAACCGGCCAACTATCGACCTATCAGCCTCCTCCCTCATATCAGTAAGGTGTTCGAACGGCTGCTGCTATGAAGAATCCGCACCATAATGGACCAACGGAGGATACTCCCGCCGGAGCAGTTTGGGTTCAGAAGAGGCCACTCCACTGAACAACAGGTGATCCGCATCGTCGAAGACATCACCCTCGCCTTCAACAACTGCGAATACTGTGGGGCAGTATTCCTCGACATTTCCAAGGCGGTCGATAGCGTCTGGCATCAGGGGCTCCTGTGGAAATTGAAGCAGCACGGGTTTCCCCGATCAATGGTACAGCTGCTCGCATCATACCTCCGAGGGTGAACCTTCTCTGTTCGCGTTGCCAACTCCTGCTCGACTCTCCGGCACATCAACGCTGGCGTACCTCAGGGATCCGTCCTTGGGCCGATCCTTTACTGCATCTTTACATCGGACATCCCCACCTCCCCCAGGATGGAAAAAGCTATGTATGCTGACGACACCGCCATCTACACGCGCAGCCGATGGCCTCAGGCCATGCACCGCAGGCTTCAGGAAGCCTGTTCCGACCTTGAAGGATGGTCCCGCAAATGGCGGATTCGCTTCAACGCTCAAAAGAGCCAAGCAGTCATCTTTACCAGAAGACGACCGCCGCAAGTGCCTGAAATTCGGTTATTCGGCGAAGACAACGCGTGGCTGCCCTCAGCAACATATCTCGGAGTCGTGCTGGATCGTCAGCTCATCTGGCAACAGCACGTCACGGCCACCCGCAGGAAAGTGGACCAGCACCTGGGAGCACTTTACCCGCTGCTTAATGAAGGCTCCTCACTGTCAGTTGCAAATGGCCTCCTCATCTACAGGCTATTCGTCCGGCCGATCATGGACTATGCCTGCGTCGCCTGGGGCAATGCTGCCACCCGCCACATTCAACGTCTACAAGCGCTGGAGAACAAGGCCTTACGAAGAGTCCTACACGTGCACCCGCAGTTCCCGTCTCATTATGTACACGAAGCTCTGCACGAACCTGAGGTCCTTCGCAGATTTCAACAAAAAGCCAGACGCCTGTATCAAAATGCTGTGGTCTCGGAAAACCCACTCATAAGGAACATCAGAGTCCCGTCAGATGTCCGAGACACATACCATCGACCAGTCGCACTGCTCAACAGGTAATGCACCTGGCAGTGTCCAACCCACAGAAGTCCAAATAAATTTGATTCTATAATCCGCAAATAAAGATGACAATTTCCTACACCTGAAGTTCCTTCTCACATACCCGGAATTAGCAGTCAATGCCTTCGGGTAAATACTACCTTCCCTCAACCCCTGCTGGTAGTTTCGACGATGCGGACCGGTGTGCGGTTCTAGGTGTTCCCTCTGTGGTCCGCGCCCACCAAACCCGCTCCTGGGGGTTTCATCTACGGTCTGGCAAAGAACATCAGAGGCACACTAGATTAAGACAGGTGACTAAGTCAGCCATTGCTGAACACTGTCTAGCATGCCATGAAGTATGAGGATACCAAGATTCTAGCACAAACACCCAGATTTTGGGACAGTGTTATAAGAGAATCGATAGAAATAAAATGGCTGACGATCTTATGAACCGTGACACAGGGTACCAGCTAAGCAGAGCCTGGGATCCGGCTCTGGAATTGTTAAAAGAGCAACTGGGCCAGCTGCAACACTACAGAAACAGAAGAACCAGAGACATGGAGATGGAAAACGAGCCCCTGACGGACTGCCAGGCGCACCAGACCGAAGATGGAACACCCAGAAGTGGGACTGGTGGGCGCGGACTGCAGAGGGAACATCCAGAGCCACAGCGGACGAGAAACGGAGCGGCAACGCTCCAACAGGTCGTGGTGAGCGGGCGCGGACCGCAGGGGGAACGCTTGGTACCCCAGACCGTAGATGAAACCCGCAGGAGCACTCGAGTGAGCGATGCAGTGCAAGCAGGACCATGCTACTCAAGCGAAGGGTGTGGCGGATCGCCGCCAGGCGGGACGGGCTCGGGCGACCGAGTCCGCCCCGTCTGCGGCCCCATCCGGCCCCCCACGTACGACGACGCAGCAAACGACAATAGACCACGAGACGGCATATTCTAGGGAAACAGGCCCGCTTACAGCGGCACAATTGTACCTCATCCTGCACCGAATGTCACGGGATACTGATTACCGGGAACGAGCAGCCGACGAACGAGCTCTCCACTTGTTCCACCAGTACCTCAAGTCACTCAGTTGTGTGGTCAATGAAGAGGAACGAGTACCGACGGGAGCCCTGACAGGCGTGTTGAATACAGACGACACTGTTCTGCCAGCGGCGGCCCCGATGAGTGTTGCGCCACCAGTCCCAGTTCCAGAAGAAACTGGTGCATTGCTGGCTGCCACTCCGGTTGTAAGTAGGCTGTTTATGTTTTCTTATTGGCAACGTTACGTAGCGCTCTGTACGAAAATCACTGGCTGTGCTGTGTGCAGTCTGTGGCTAGTTTGCATTGTTGTCTGCCATTGTAGTGTTGGGCAGCGGCAGCTGGATGTGAACAGCGCGTAGTGTTGCGCAGTTGGAGGTGAGCCGCCAGCAGTGGTGGATGTGGGGAGAGAAATGGCGGAGTTTTGAAATTTGTAAAAATGGATGTCATGAACTGCTGTATATATTATGACCTTTGATGACTATTAAGATCCAGTAAAAAAATAACTGTATGATGTACTTAAAAAAAGAAAACGAAGAAGCACAAAAACATATCACAGGAATTGCATACAGAATTTTCTTTTCAAGTACTTGGTAATTTCTTTTGTAGAATAATTTGTGGTGCACCACTTTAATTACATAGACATTAAGATGTGAATATACATTTCCCTTGTCTGCGTTATTGTCTTTAGTGTAATGTTTTGTTTTCTGCTTGAGCTATGTCATGTTTAGATATAAGTTATTTCATTTCCTGCTGCTGTTTGCCAGGCATAGTGTTACTGAATTTGACTTTGTGTTACTCTTCTAAGCCAGTTTACTACTGATTTATTTTTCTTGTTTGCTGCACATTGCCTTATATTAGTTGTAATACTGCAATTGCTTTGCTAATTTCTGTAATGCTGCTTGCTTCGCAAATCTGCATTTTTTTCTTCATTGCTGTTTGTGTTAATTGTTTTGTGCTGCTGCATTGCCTCGTCCCTTAGTTTAGCATCTGAGCTCAGTAGATTTAAGTTAGCTTAAGAGGGGTAGACTATATAAGAAACTGACTATGGAGAATAGGTAAAGAATGCATTGCGGAGTTACATGAAAAAGATTTTGGCCAAAATGAGTATTGTACAATGAGAAATAATTATTTTGAAAGAAATATGAATAGAATACAGGAAGGAGGTATAGATAGGACTTTTTGGGAATAATGATGAATTAAGGGAGATCTCCAAGAACCAAAGAAAGTTTTGTTTGAAAAATACTGCAGTAAAACAAACCCTGTCCTTTCCTTTTGTGTTATCCCACTATGTGTTTATGTACCCTTGTGTATTTGTTTTCTTCCTGTCTCTGTGTAGTTTCATAGAATTTTTTCTTCTTCTAATACTAAGCTACATTCTCTATGATGAGGAATACTGTTATCCTCAAATATAATTGGCATTAATAATATGTTATTTACCTTGTAAATATGCTTAGACATTATTTATTCTGTTTTCCTTTAATGCTCATGTGTGAAGTTGATGTTTCAATAATTATTCTGATCTTTTATGTATTTACTTATGTCATAATTCCTGTAACACTGATGTATATGTTTATTTCTATTCTGTTGTAAAGCCTGTACTACAAATGTTATCTGTATTGTTATGTTTTTAATGATGTATGTTGTACCTTTGTTATTGTATTCTTACGTTATAAAATTGTAATTGACACCAGTTCATAATATTATTAACTTGTAAGTTCCATTTCACTGCACACGTTTCTGTTGGTCATACTGTATGGACAATATGTGAGAAGTAGGGACTGTTAGTGTTTGCACGTGTGTTAATAATTCAGCAAGGGACTGGATAACAGCATTGCTGGTTCTAAGGACAATTCCAAAATTTTTGTGAGTGCACAAGTGGTGGTTTATGGACTTGCTATATTCTCCGCAAGACTCTTCGATGGTGATTGTGCACCTGCACAGTCGCAACAGATGGCTGCTGGCCATCTCTACAAGGAGTACAGTGGGTCTGCATCTTTGATGACCCACCAGTACCATTATTTCTACAAGGACTGCAGTGGGTCTGCATCTCTGGTGGCCCACCAATACCGTAATCTCTACCAGGACTACAGTGGCTCTGCTCTGTGATGACCTAGTTACCAATATTCTTCAAAACTTCGAATGACTCTGCTGTGGGTTTGCTCTGTTGTGGCCTATGACCTGTCTGCATGTCAAGAGTCAGCACTGTCTTTCCGTTGGAAGGACAACACTACTTGTTCAAGACTGCATGGATATCCACTACTTCCGTGTGCATTTTCTTTTACTGCTCAGACTTTGAAAAAAAAAAAAAAAACACTGAAATTTTACTGTGATGAATAATCTGGACTGTCTTTATGGACTGTGAGAAAATTTTAGCTTTTGACCAACATTGTATAAATAAGTGTGTGCATTTGATATCTTTGTTATTGTAATTATGAAAAATTTTTCAAATCATTATTGGCCACTGCCCAAAACAATTTGTAAAATTTTTTGTGGGGAGCATGGGGGCTATGTAAGTAGGCTGTTTATGTTTTCTTATTGGCAACGTTACGTAGCGCTCTGTACGAAAATCACTGGCTGTGCTGTGTGCAGTCTGTGGCTAGTTTGCATTGTTGTCTGCCATTTTAGTGTTGGGCAGCGGCAGCTGGATGTGAACAGCGCGTAGCGTTGCGCAGTTGGAGGTGAGCCGCCAGCAGTGGTGGATGTGGGGAGAGAAATGGCGGAGTTTTGAAATTTGTAAAAATGGATGTCATGAATTGCTGTATATATTATGACTTTTGATGACTATTAAGGTAAATACATTGTTTGTTCTCTATTAAAATCTTTCATTTGCTAACTATGCCTACTAGTAGTTAGTGCCTTCCGTAGTTTGAATCTGTTATTTAGCTGGCAGTAGTGGCGCTCGCTGTATTGCTGTAGCTTGAGTAACGAAGATTTTTGTGAGGTAAGTGATTTGTGAAAGGTATAGGTTAATGTTAGTCAGGGCCATTCTTTTGTAGGGATTTTTGAAAGTCAGATTGCGTTGCGCTAAAAATATTGTATGTCAGTTTAAGCACAGTCTTGTATAATTGTTCTAAGAGGACGTTTCACGGTCTCTTCCAGTGAAGAGGCCACAGATATACCGGAAACTGTACCGCCAGGCGTGACGAGAGAAGACGTCACCGTCCTGCCACATGACGACACTATCGTAGAAGCCAACCTTGGCGACCTGCTCGAGGCGGAAGCCATGGCGACACCGCCGCCCTCCAAGAAGAGGCCGGCAGCAATTGAGGAGGACGACTCCTCCACATTCTCTCAGTCTGTTTGCAGGAGAAGCCAGAAGCAGAAGATGGCAGGCGACCCTGCCCCCACTGAGGCAGACCAGACACCAGACGACGGGTTCACCGTCCCTAAGCGGTGGCACACTGCTCGAACCAAACGGCTTCAACCAGTGCAGCCGCTCCCGACGACGAACTCATCGACGTCGACGAGCCAGGGGCCATGGAGACCACTGAGCCACGCAAGAGGCGGGCACCCGCCCCACCACCGATAACTGTCTCATGGACGGACACTTACAAGTCCTTCCTTGCTAAATTTGAGACAGTTACGTCCGCTGCCAAGGTCAAATGTGTCGGGCGAGACCTATACCGGGTTTCGACCGCCACCATGGATGACTACCGAGCAGCCATGAAGATCATTGAGACCGACAAGCTACACTGCTTTACACATAATGCGGAGCCCGTGAAGCAGCTGAAGGTGGTTTTGCGCCGTCTCCCGCTGAAAATGGAGCCCTCGCACCTCAAAGAAGAACTGGCGGCGCTGGGCTACATGGCCAGCTCCGTGACCATCATGAAATCGCCCAGGACGAGGCGAGACATGCCTCTTTTCCTTGTTGCCCTCCCAGACAACTTCGAAAACCGAAAAATCTTCCAGCTGCAGATAGTGGCCCGGATTGGGGTGGAAGTGGAGCCGCTCAAGGCCAAGGGGAGGCGCGCCCAGTGCTTCTCCTGCCAGGGCCTTGACCACGTGGCTCTCTACTGCTCCATGCCGGCCCGCTGTGTCAAGTTCGCCGACTCCCACCAGAGTCGGGACTGCACGAAGAAGAGAGAGGAGGCGCCAAAGTGCTGCAACTGTAACGAGCCACATGTGGCGAGCTACAGAGGCTGCGCTGCATTCCGCCGCCGCCCACGGCAGAACGGACGATCAGCACCTGCCAGGACGGTGCAACCTGGCACCAGCTACGCCTCCGCCACCAAGGGGGAGTCCGCTCACGCCACCACGAGACGACAAGTGGCCTTCCCGCCACTTCCGCAACGGGACTCGAACGAGACCGCACCATCCGCTGCGCCTGACTCGTCAGCCCCACAGGCTGACTCCCAGGCCGACCACCACAAGGGCGGACGACGCACTGCCCGTTCACTCAACACTCCCGCGCCGCAGGCTGCTGGGCGCGCGGTCCAGCGAACGGACGCGACGGCGACGCCGCGCCCGGCCGCCCCTGCGCCCGCCGCTGCGGCTATACCCGCGCCATCAACAGGACCAGGAGCCGCAGACCTGAGAGCCCTTCTGGGCTCTCTCTCTGCCCTGCTCCAACAACTGCCCGTGCAAGTCACGGCAGTCATGGAGGCCCCCCAGGCTGCTACCGTCACCATGAAGCCGCACCATGGATAATCCACTCATCCATGGACTGACCGTTTGCGGCTTCAACGCAAACAGCCTGTTCCCCCAACAAGGTGAGTTTCGCCAGTTCATGCTGGACGAGGCCATTGACCTCTGCCTGGTCGGCGAAACTCACCTTAAACCTGGGGTCCATGTGCGTGTAGCAAACTATGTTTGCTACCGCAATGACAGGCCAACAGCCGGCGGTAGCACCGCCGTCTATGTACGTGCATCACTCAGGTACCACCAGGTGCAACTTCCGGACCTGGCAACCCTGGAAGCCACTGGGGTGACGGTCACCACGACAGCCGGGCAGGTCACGTTCGTGGCAGTATACAGGCCACCACGCGGACACCTCCAGGAGGCGGACGTCGACGCGCTGCTGACAGCTGGGGGGAGGGTGTTCATTGTGGGTGACTTCAATGCGAAGCACCCGGAACGGAACTCCCGCCTCACGAATGTCAGCGGCCGCCGACTTTCCCGCGCTGCCGCGAGGAACGGCGCCCTGATCCTGGGCCCACAGGAGCCCACAATCTACCCAGCCAGGGGACGGCCGGACGTGCTCGATGTCGCAGTCATAAAAGGCATCAGGCACCACACGACCGCCTCCACACGGTGTGCACTGTCGTCAGACCACCTGCCGACATAGATGTCGCCGGAGCCACGCTGCCACCACGCCGACAGACGTACCGGCGCATGGACTGCGAGCGCTTCCAGGAGATAGTCCTGGAATCGATCGCGGACACACCCGATCCAGACGCAGTGGGCGCGGACGCCGCTCTGCGTGTCCTCTCCCACCAGCTACTGCACGCAGCCGACGCAGCCACCCCCCCCCCCCCCCAGTCACAGGGGCCCAGTCCCGCAACCCACCGCCTCCGATACGGGAAGCAAGGAAGCAATCAGGGAGAAGAACAGGCTATTCCGGGAGTGGCAGCTCACCCGCCAACCCGCGACGAAGCGACGCCTCAACCGCATGCGGAGAGACATCAAAGCAGCGGCTGAGGTGCACAGGAACAGCGTGTGGTCGGCCTTCGTCGCCTCCCAGAGGACGGCAGCATCTGGCGCACGGTGGAGTCGTTCCTGCGCCGACGACAGCACATACCACCAATACTGGTTGGGCAAGACGTCGTCTGCAGCCCAGACGGAAAAGCAGGTGTCCTGGCGGACCAATTCCAATCGTCATTCACCCCGGTGGACGACAATCTGGATGAAGACCACATCCAGCGGGTAGCCGAGCAACTCCCAGTGTTCCTGGAGGCAAGGGACGACGGGGACGTCATCGAAGCCATCTCCGAGGCGGAGGTGGCCGCACAGCTGAAGGCACTCAATACTAGGAAGGTCGGAGGCGCTGATGGGGTCACCAACCACCTGCTGAGGAACCTTCCAGCAGGGGCCCATCCGCTGCTGGCGGGTATCTTCAACCAGGTCCTTCGCTCGGGTGTCTACCCCTCTGTGTGGAAACATGCAGAGGTGGTGGCCATTCCCAAAGTGAACAAGGACCCGCGTGACGCTGCCAATTACAGACCCATCAGTCTGCTACCGGCCCTCTCCAAAGTGTTCGAGCGCCTCTACGCCAGTCGCCTGCTACGCCACGTGACAGCAGAAGGAGTGATACCGGATGAGCAGTTCGGCTTCCAGAGGGGTCACTCCACGGTCCATCAGCTGATGCGGCTGGTGGAAGAGGCCATGCGCGCCCTGGAGACGCGGGAATACCTTGGGGCGGTGTTCCTCGACGTCTCCAGGGCATTCGACTCCGTGTGGCACGACGGACTCATGTACAAACTTTTTGTGCACGGGGTCCCGACGTCGCACGGGGTCCTACTCCGGTCGTATCTGGCCGACAGGACTTTCCACGTCCGCCTGGACGAGGGGACGTCCACGCACCGACCCATCCTGGCTGGAGTGCCGCAGGGGTCCGTTCTCGGCCCCCTCCTCTACTCCTTATTCACGGCCGATGCTCCGCGCGTGGCGCCGGTGAAGTTGGCACTCTACGCCGACGACACAGCGCTATTCGTGCGGAGTATGAAGGCAGTGGAGATAGGCCGCCTGCTCCAGCGTGGATGTGAGGCCCTTGGTGCGTTGTCGACCAAGTGGCGCCTGAAACAGAATGCGGCGAAGAGTCAGGCAGTGGTGTTCACACGAAGACCACTGCCACCAGATCTTCCGCCAGTCACCGTCATGGGAAGCCCCGTCCCATGGAGCAGGACTGGCCGCTACCTGGGAGTCATTCTCGACCAGAAGCTAACGTGGAAAGCCCACATCGAGAACGTCAGGGGCAGAGCAATAGGGCGCCTACGCGTTCTGTACCCTCTGCTCAACCCGTCGTCTGCCTTGCCTCCCCACCACGGCATCACGCTGTACCTGGCGCTGGTTCGTCCAGTGCTGGAATATGCGGCCGCGGTGTGGGGCAACGCAGCCGACACACACATCAACAAGCTGCAGAGGGTGCAGAACAGGGCGCTCAAGCTCGCTCTGCGCCTACCGACGCTCTATTCGACCGCTCGGCTACACCGCCAAACCGGCATCCCCTCCCTCCGCGATCGATTTAAACAATCGGCGCGGCTCTTCTATGAGCGGACTGTACAGTCCGACAATATGCTCATTAGGGACTTGGGCCATCCTATTCACCACAGGCCAACCACGCGTTGGCCTGACCTGTTACGAGATTAATATCTCGTGGCAGAAAGAGCGACTCCACCCCACCAAACACCTCAGGCCAATTCGCACCGTGAGGAAGCTGCTCCACAGATACAGGATTATGCAGGAACAGCAGTATATGCTTAGCCTGCTCCCATCACGGGTCAGTGCAGACTCGTATGGATAAGTGACAGTGACAGTGATCCCCAGGAGCGGGTTTGGTGGGCGCGGACCGCAGAGGGAACACCTAGAACCGCAGCGGACGGTAAACGGAGCAGCAACGCTCCAGCAGGTCGCAGGGAATGGGCGCGGACCACAGAGGAAGCGCCTGCAGCCGTTGGTGGAGGGGGAAGGCCATAGGCATAAATACTGGACCAGGTCCACTCGAGGAGCACAACAAAACAATGACACACAGACACACAGTCAGCAAGCCAGCGACACCAGCACACACACTACTCCACCTCCCACCACATCTGACACACAGGCACCTCAAAATGTTCCACACAACAACAACACAAGCGCCAGCCCACACATAACGCCAACACCCGCACCAGCGGCCGCCAACACCACAACCGAGCCACAGGCCGACACACACAACACCAAAACAACATTCGAGGGCATATTGGAAACAATATTCCCCCATCACACGACCGTCCAGATCCTTAACAAGATCTTGACGACCGTCGCCAAACTCTGCACACAGCTCATGGCTGCCCAACCCGGGCAGTACTGGGCTGCCATACAAACAGCGCTCACCACACTGCTTACACCCATACATGGATAACACGCCACACCCCGTCCCCATCGCAAACAACCAGACTCTGACACAGATCCTGTTCTGGAATGCAGACGGGATCAACAACAAAAGGGCGGAATTTGCCGCGCTCATGGAGCGTAAGGGTATCCTTATCGCCCTGCTGAGCGAAACTAAGCTCAAGCCACGCAACCAACTAAACTTCACCGGCTACTGCGTCTACCGTACCGACCGACCGGACGGCTCCGGTCATGGCGGAACAGCCATCATCATACACAAGGACATAGAACACACAAACATAGTGCTCCCTGAACTTGAAAAACTAGAGGCAACCGCCGTCAGGGTCAAGTTCAACGGAGCTTACACTACACTGGTGTCAGTATACAACAGCCCTAAAAACATTAAAACACGCGACATCAGCACAATACTCAACATATCACCGCGCGTAATAGCCGCTGGAGATCTTAACGCAAAACACCCGGACTGGAACTCACGAATACGAAACTCCAACGGCAAGAAACTATACGAACACGCACTAGGACGAAACTACATCACACTAGCGCCGACCGAACCGACGCACATTCCCTACCGGAGGGGACACAGGCCAGACGTGTTAGACATGGCCCTCATCAAGGGCATAACAACGACACTCAACGTTGCCGTTGAAAACGATCTGCCCTCAAATCACCAACCCGTTATACTGTACATGGAAGAAACACTGCAGCACATGGAACAACGTAGGATGTTAGACTACAGGCGCGCGAATTGGACCCAGTTCAAGGAAACGCTTGACAGTCGCATCCCACCCACCCACGCGATTAACGAGACAGCTCAAATTGACGAGGCAGTTGAAACCCTCACCGGCGCCGTCCAGGACGCAATAGCCGACACCATACCAATCCGCACGCCACAACAACACAGTGCTGCCCTGCCCCAGGAAATCCTGGGCCTAATCTCAATGAGGAACCGCCTCAGGAGACACTGGCAGCGTACCAGGCGCCAGCACTTCAAACGGCACATTAACAGGCTCCAGGGTATAATCCGGGAAAAAATACAAACATTCAAGACACAACAGTGGGACCAGAAACTCGTAGGGCTGGACACCACGCGACCTGGCGTGTGGCAGCTAGCCCGACACTTCACCAGGGAGAAACTGTACACCCCCACGTTACAAGGGCCCGACGGACCAGCATATTCTGCGGAAGAAAAAGCGGAACTGATGGCCCTCACACTCGCAGCGTCATTCACACCGAACCTGGATCCCTCAGACCCAGCGTTCACACTTGATACGGACCAGGAGGTCACACGCATCCTGGCCCAACCGGCGCGCTACAACATCCGACAAGCTAGTACAGCAGAAGTCAAATGGGCCATCATGCATACCACCGCTAGGAAGGCCCCTGGTCACGATGGCATTCAGAACCGTGTCCTCCAGGAGTTCACGGACAAAGCTGTAGACTACCTCACACACATCACGAATGCCATACTCAAGCACCAACACTTCCCCGCCTTTTGGAAGACGGCCAAGGTCCTGATGTTCAGGAAGCCGGGGAAAGACCACTCCCTCCCACAAAATTACCGACCCATCAGTCTGCTGAGCGCGCTCAGCAAGATCGTTGAGAAGGTAATATTAAAACGACTCACCAGGCACTGCATCACAAACGACACCCTGAGGCCGGAGCAATTCGGTTTCAGGAATCACCACTCAACAACACAACAACTCCTCCGCGTAGTTGAATACATAACACACGGATACAACACAAGCAAGGCAACTGGGGCGGTGTTCCTGGACATCGAAAAGGCTTTCGATCGTCTATGGCACAACGGCCTAATACGCAAACTTAGCGACGCAGGGTTCCCCGACGGGCTCGTACGTCTCATACACTCATACCTCACGGACAGGAGTTTCAACACCGACGTGCAGGGCAAACAATCGACACGACATGGTATACAGGCAGGAGTCCCCCAAGGAAGTATCCTGGGGCCCTTACTGTTTAACCTCTACATTAACGACCTCCCAGCTACACATAACACGACGGTAGCAATCTACGCGGATGACACTGCCATCCTTGCGCAAGATTGGAAGCCGTCTAACATTAACTCACGACTACAGACTGCACTCAGAACGGCGGAGCCTTGGCTGGTGAAATGGCGTGTTAGAGTAAACGTCGACAAGTGCGAGGCCGTTCTGTTCACTAGACGACCGAAGCAACTGCGCAAACATCAGCACTGCAACCCAATAACACTACACACACGCCCAATACGTTTCCGCGAGAAGGTCAAATACCTCGGTGTCTGGCTGGACAGGAAACTACTCTGGGGGGACCACATTCAACACGTGACCAACAAAGCTAACGCGAGGCTCAAACAACTCTACCCTATGCTTAACAGGCGTAGCACACTGAACAGGAGGGTGTCTAGGTCCATGTACATGACACTTATTAGACCCCTGATGACGTACGCAGCCCCTGTCTGGGGATACGCTGCGCCCACTCGCCTGCGCCGTCTGCAGCTCATACAGAACAAAGTACTCAAAATCATAAGCAACGCTCCGCGCTACACACGCATCGCGGACCTTCACCGGGAATACCGGCTAGATACTATCTTGCAGGTATTCCAAAAACTCTCCACGCGACTGTACAATAACACGAGACACTCGCGCAACCCGTTTATCCTCTCTCTGGGTAACTACGACCACAACCATAGATGGAAGCATAACAGACCAAAGACATTACTGGTTAGGAACTAAACATCTATGGTCCATAGAACGCTAACACGACAGTACTGGCGAGCCCCTGCAACGCAGTTACTACTGGAAACCCAGATGTGCGACCAGCCGGAAAACAGGCAACCGCAGGGAAGCCGTACTGTACACAGCACGCAAACCAGCCACACACACCCCCTACACCGTCCGTGAGCCGATCTATGACCGATCGCCCACTAATCTACAACGACCTTGAACTGTTGCAGGGACGCAGCAACCGCAGCAAGCGCCGCAACAAGCTCCAGCAACGACAAAGGTAACGATGCACGATACCTCGAACTAACATAACCGCACCTTGCATGCTCTGTCGCAGCTAGCAAGCCGCTACTGCCCTTACTACCCGTCCAACTGTCGCAGAGGTTTTTTTCCCTTGGCTCTTGCCTTGGCACTTTTTTCCTCTGCCCTTACAACCGCTACCCTTCAATCGTTTTCGACCACTTCTATCTCCTGATGGACCATGTTAATGAGTAATCTTACCCAGACGCATGGATAACATCACAGCCCGCATCCTGTGACGCCTGATTCAAAAAACTAACATGTTTACGGAGGTGACAGTAGAACTTTTGGTTTGGTCACCACGTTGGTGTGGGCGTGGAGGGGCCCCATCCTTTGCAAAACTCGAGGAGCAGCAGGAGAGCGGCCTGAGCTGGCGAGGCGAGCGCATCGCTGTCGTTGCGCGCTTCGCTTACTCGGCCGTTGAGAGCTCGTGAAGAGGTTTCTGTGCTGTGGGCGCCGCGGAGAGCAGATTGTCGTGCGTTGTTCTTACAACGCGTGCAAATTGTCGTGTTCCGCGCCTCGCAGCATGGGAAAGAAGGGTGCGCAGAGGAAACATGCCGCTACGAAGGGTCCTTCGGTTGTGCAACTCACCGAGTCTGCCGACCATGCGAGGAACTCCCGTGAAGACGAGTCGCGGCCTGCTCCCCCTTTGTACGTCGAGTGCAAAGGCGCGTGGACAGCGCTGTTCGACACCATCACGAATTGCGCTCGGAACGAGGTGGTCTACGAGTCTGTCGATACAGACTCGCTGATCTGCGTTCGAGCTGCAAACGTGGCCGACCACAGGGCGATCAAGGTCGCAGTGGCCGACCACGTCGTCGACGCACCGCCGGCGCGTGATAAGGTATCTTCCGTCGGAAGGATGAAGACGACCAAGGCACTCCTCAGGGGGTTACCTTGGTGCTGTGACGAGGCAGCGGTCCGGGAAGGGCTGCTGCGAGCCGGGTTTGGTTGTGCAACCGCAAGGCTGCACAACCGGACCAACAGGAAGAGGGCGCCGCTCTATGCCGTGACCGTGCAAACGGTCGACGGCGGGAGCGACATCTTCGACTTGCGGAAGTTGCTGGGCTTCCCGGTGACGACAGAGGCTCTCCCGACCGCCATGGACCCTCAGCCCCAGTGCTTCAGGTGCCAGGGCGAGGGCCATGTTGCCGCAACACGGCGCGGTGCGTCAAGTGCTCTGGCGGGCACGACAGCCGCGCCTGCGACCGCGGCAGCAACGCTTTGCCGACTTGTGTCCGATGTGGCGGCCCGCACGTCGCCAGCTGGCGCGGTTGTGCGGCTTTCTCAAGCCGCACCCAAACCGGGGGCGGCGAAGCGGCCGCGGCCGCACCGACGCAGCAGCAGAAGAGAAGACGACGTCGGAAACGGCGTAGGGTGCAGAGCAGCCCGGCGCAGCTGAGGGACGGCGCAGTAGCAGATCCACCTGCCAGGGGCAGGGACGACCGCTCGGAAACGGGCAGCCAGGACGCAGCTCGCCCTCCCGTGAAGAAGTGTGACGTCGAACTCGGCGCCGCCGTGAAGGAGGCCACAGCAGCCCTCAAAGCCGTCATGGCGGCGGAGAAGGCTGCCTTCGCAGCCGCCGTGGCTGCAGAGAAGGAGGAGGCCCTGAGGCAACTGCGAGCAGTCTTCGCCCAAGGCCTCAGCGCAGTCGTACCTGCGAACACTCCTGCGACCTCGCAGAAGGACGTTCGCGCGCCTATCCCAGCGGTTGTCCCAGCAGCACCGCAGGTGAGAGGCGCAAAGAAGACAACCGCCGCCCCAGCGGAACCGGTGGCGACGCCGACCGCTACGGGAGCGACCATCATCGCGACAGCGAGAGCGAACGGCGTGCATTTCTCCCACGCTGAAGCGGCGCAGCTCACTGAGACAGCGGCGCGTCTTGAAGTTGCACTGCAGAAGGGCTGCGCCGTGCAGTAGAGGAGAACGCTGAACGGTAGCCGATCGCCGCCGTTCTGCACCAGCCTGATGAAGCTACACCGAGTCACTGACGACAAGGCGCAGCAGAGGGCCTAACAGCAGCGCATGCGTTGCCGCGCCGAACTTTTATGTTACAGGGAGGAAGCCACTGCGGCCGGCCCAGGAGACTACAAGCGAGCCCAGCCGCAGCAACCGGACTGACCCAGCTAACGACCACGCAGTACATAGGTAACGTTACACGATACCTCACGCTAACCTTCCCTTACCTTGCATGCTCTGTCGCAGCTAGCAAGCCGCTACTGCCCTTACTACCCGTCCTACTGTCACAGAGGTTTTTTTCCCTTGGCGCTGGCCTTGGCACTTTTTTTCCTCTGCCCTTACAACCGCTACCCTTCAATCGTTTTCGACCACTTCTATCTCCTGATGGACCATGTTAATGAGTAGTCTTACCCAGACGCATGGATAACATCACAGCCCGCATCCTGTGACGCCTGATTCAAAAACTAACATGTTTACGGAGGTGACAGTAGAACTTTTGGTTTGGTCACCACGTTGGTGTGGGCGTGGAGGGGCCCCATCCTTTGTTGTACTCGAGGAGCAGTCTCAGGTCGCACCTGATGAAGGTCACGAGCTACGTGACCGAAATATCGTGCAAGTACGGGGCTGATATCCGGCAGAACACCCGACAACCCAAGAAGTATTTTATAGTTACGTAAATTACATACACATTACGCTATATGTAATAGGTATGTCTCTTCAGGTAACAAAAGGGCATATCAGCTCACTTCATTGTATCGATGAACAGCAGAAGACATACTTATAACAAGGCAAGTTTTCTTGTTATTCACATATTTTTTGGTTTCATCGATTTGATTTAGCAGCTAACTTTCAATAATTTGCTTCATTTTTAGTGTAAGGAAATTCATATAAAACGATTTTCGTGTATCTTTCATATAAAACATTACATTAAGAAAGGCTCTAATTATTTTTAAGTTTGGTTGTTTCCAATTTGCATTACATGCTAGTTTGGTTTCTTTGGAAGAAAAGTGCGTCATTTTGGCTCAGTAGGAAAAGCGGTGCCTCTCCATTTGAAAAGAGATAGCTTGCCATAAAATCGTATTTACTTATTATCTGAAAAACATTTGTTCAGAAGGAGCTTTCAAACAAAAAACTTTATTACTGAGAACTTTATTATTATTATTGCTGCATTAGCTTTAATAATGCAACATAAAAACCTAATTTTTACTAAGCGTGTGACTCAAGTATGAGAAAACCACATTTTATTTTATGCTTCCATAAAGTCTCTACTTCGCCTACGAAATCAGAGACTACGTGAATTATATATAGGGTGTAAACGACTATTGTTTACAACGTAGCAGAGCTATGTAGTGGAAGTCGAAACGAAGAATTTTATACAAGACACTTTTTGTCTAGCTGGGAAACAGTCACCAACAGGTTTGCAAGACTACATGAGCTACAGCCCATGTGCTTCGCGTAGATTTTCACGTTCTCTTCTCCAGCTCTCTACACATCGTCATCGATTGTTTCGCAATTGTTGCTTGCATTAGCTTGTTATTTCTTCACTGCCTAATTATTACATGTTTGTTGTATCTGCCCGTCTGTACTCGAGGCCGGTTTTCCGTGCGCCACCCTCTATTATTTCCCTGCGATCTGCCACACAAGGCTACAGTTGACTAAACAAGAGGTTCTGCAGAATCACAGAAATTACTTCTAAATGTGTGAAAGAATTCTGTAATGAATAAAAACTCTACACTCCAGGAGGGAGGCAAGTGCCCCCTCTTGGTGCCCTCCATCCTTGAGTCACCTACACTACTAGTTTTCAGTTTTTCATAAGAACATCTACCAAGCACAAATGAACGGTGAACGAGTAAAAATGAACGTTTCCCAAAAAAGAACGATCTGCAGTGAACTAGTTCCCAAGGATGAACGAGTTTGCCCATATGGATAGCATATGTGTCTGCTTGGTTAAGTTTCTCTTTGATCTGGATTTAAACATCCTCTCTCTGACATTTTTCAACACCTTCAAAAAGTTTCGGAAACTACGGAATATGGTGTTAATTTGATTTGTCTGTTCAGATTCAGGTACCGGCACGAACTCAGGATCACTTTCCCCCTATTCTGCGAATGTCCGGTTAAGGGCTTCGGCCACGGTATTATCAGTCCATTTGATATGTGTAACCTGAAACTTAAATGCCAGTATGCAAGTTGCCCATCTGGCTATCCTCCACGATCGTCGTGGTCATCCCAATACCCACTTCAGCGCTTGGTTATCCGTCGTCTCTAGGTATTTTATATAAGACACTTTTGGTCTAGCTGGGAAACAGTCACAACAGGTTTACAAGACTACATGAGCTACAGCCCATGCGCTTCGCGTGAGATTTTCATGTTCTCTTCTCCAGCTCTCTACACATCGTCATCGATTGCTTCGCAATTGTTGGTATTCTCCATGTATGAACTGAATTTCTCTAGCCCAAATAGCACTGTTAATGCCTCTGACTTGTAAACCGAGTATTTCTTCTCTAACTTATTCGAAGCTCGCAGTGCAAAAGATATCGGATTTTGGCACCCTGCGTGCTATTGTCAGTTAACCGCCCCGACTCCGGACAGAGGCGCATTCGTCTGAATATAAACCGTTTTTCGAAATCGAGAAGAGCCAGGACAGACACCAACATGAGATCTTCCTGCAAACTGCTAAAAGAGTCTTCGTGAGTGTTCGTCCATTCTCGAGTTGGTTGAGTGGGGCTGCCTTCTGGGTAAATGTTGGTATGAACTTACGAAAAAAAATACACATATAGACGAAAAGGGGCTACTTGTTTGAAGTCGGTCGAGGTGGGTAAGTTGATGACGGATTCTGCCCTCCTGGGGTCGACAGTCACCCCCTGCGCGGACGCTATAAGACCAAGAAACTACATAGATACGCACGCAAAATTTAACTTTTTCTCGTGTAACTGTAATTCCTACCTTTTACAGCCTAATAGAGACTTCCTCTAAATGCCTGACATGTTCATCCATATCTGTGCTAACAATAACGACACCATCGAGGTAATGATATACAAATTCGAACTTAATCCCACAAAAGACTGAAAATTTCATATATATTTAAACTCGTGTTCGTGTCAGGTTGGTATCTGAGAAATGTCTAAAACTTATTTTTTATCTCGAAATATTTAAATCTCAGTGCAGGGCAACAGAACTATGTGAAAGTTTATTTTGAATGAAAATATATGGAACTCACGCTACACGATGCGAAACCCAGGCTAGCCACTACACAAACAAGAAAGCAATCACGGTTCTCAAACACAGTCTTACAAAGAACATGATTGCACTGACATTACAGAGGTTGAGCATGTTTATCAAATTCGCAACTTCATTCACATTTATTGCCAAAACTTTCTGAAAATCGTCATGGCAAATACGACAGCCCCCTTTCAATATCTTATCGATAAGTTGGGATAACACCACATTCTCGATAAACAGACCAGACAACACCCTACTAAATTCAAATAGATTCCAGTCGGTGCTTAATGCAGTCGTTGGTTTGGATGCTTCATCTAACAGGATCTGATAGAGCACTTGATTCAGATCTAACGTCGTAAATATCTTGGTTTCTTTAAACCGGGCGAAATATGAGTGTAAATCAGGCATAGGAACAGATCTCAGGATAACATTTTTGTTAAGTTCGAGGAAGTCAATGATGCCGACTTGAGGCCTGTTGACTGTAAATATCAGGACGAGTACAGTGAGAATGATGGGCACATTACCCTTGCTCAATCATTTTTTTCCACAGCCTGTTTTAATCGCTCCATCCGTGGAGTCAACCTATACAACTGTGTTACCAGTGTGTTAACTGTAAGACGGCTGAGTTGTGAGGGGAGTGCGGGGAGAAGAGGAAGCAATCATTGGCTGGCGAGGGGACGGGAGCGTACCCTTTTTTGGGGGGGGGGGGGGGGGAGCGGACAAGGCACGCCTACCAGTTGCAGTGCTGACACTACAAATTGCGCGTTATGCTTACACGAAAGCAGACAAAAGGCTTCTTCTAACCGTAGGCCTCCAGAGATGGGCCAGCAACTGCCTCTTCACTCATTTTGATAATGTTTAGCACAACTGCACAATAAAAACACGCAGAACAGTACAGCGCAAAACAATAACGAAGCAGACAACAATGGTTACCATGTACAACACAGTCAGCTACGTAACGTTGGCAACAGTCGAAACTGCGTGCGTACCGAAGCCTCCCGACGTTTACTGACTTCTACCGATTCAGGAATAGGGAGAGGTCTGCCATCTAAAAGTTTACACACTTGTACGGGGACCTGCTCACGGATGTTGAATCCATGAGCTCGATCATATATTTCACGACATTGGTGACGACCAACATTTCCGTCAGTGCGTCCTGAAACTTTTCGCATTACCTTTGAACACAGTTCCTGTCTCGTTCCAGTAAATACTACAAGTGCACCATCACGCCCATGTCTCCTGAACTTTTCGCATTACCTTTGAATACAGTTCCTGTCTCGTTCCAGTAAATACTACAAGTGCACCATCACGCCCACGTCCTTGTTCGTATGTAGAGGCATTGGTGCCTGTTTCAAGGTCCTTGTCAGACCAACGTGACCTTGATGCTGATAAAATTGTAAATGTTTGAAGCGGTTAAACTTGAATTAAAAATAACAGGGAGTCCAGTTAGGAAGTATCCTATTCCTACCGATCAGGTCAGACCCAATAATCACATCAGAAGTGAGATTTTCCACTGCTCTAATAGGGTATTTCGACATGTTACCAGCAATCTTTAATGTCACAACCACCGTTCCCAAGGCCCGAATTTGGGAGTTATTGACCGTAAATTGCTGACCACATTCAGTCTTTATATGCGACGTCTTGCAGTGCTTTTAATTCCGGCGCACCAGAGTCTAGGGGGGTGCACATGGCCTCATGATTAATACAACATGCAAAACGTAGCTGACCCATAGGGTGGTACACAACGGCAACTACTTGGTGTGCCTAAACCATGCAAATCCCTCTTTGGTTCTGTGATTGCCACTTGTCCCTATCCTTAAACTGATATGTGGCCAACCCGGTTACACCTAAAATGTCTCACCGTTGATCTCCCAGGTCTGTTTTTCTGTAACCCACACATCTTCTCAAAGGTGCTGCAGGCCCTGGTCGATATATCCCATACTCTGAATATGCCGAAGCAACCTATCTAGTTCGCCGAACATAGTAGGTCGTTGGCATAAGAATGTCTAGCCATGGGACTTAAAGCCCTCAATTACATGATCAATAATTTGTTGCTCATGTATTCGAGGCACAGTGCCTTAACACTGTGCTTGACCCTCCGAATACACTCTCCCAATGGTTCGTTGGACCCTTGTTCTCTACCGTAATGTGAATCTATCAGTTCTTGCTTGGCACGTCCCAGAATCATCTCACTAGCAATCTGATAGTGTCTTCTTTAATAAACCTCGAGAACCCACCTTCAACCTTAATCGGAATTACTGCTAACAATTCTTGATCACTTATTCCTAACGTCTCACCTACATCCTTTAGTTTAGATCAACCAATACACACCAAAAATGAACAATATTGGTACTGGCTATATATTCATCACAAAGACACGGCATTTCTAACAAATTTCTATAACGGGTTCTCGATATTAGAGGTCATATTACTACTCTCACTCGATCACCCCCAATATCTATCATTTATACGCTCCCTCAGTGGATCTAGGCGACGCATTACTTATCTCGGGATCCTCCTTTTGGTTCTTCCACCCTGCCGCCTACAGCCTGTCTCAACAGCGACTGATCCACGCCTGACTTTTGTATAACAGCTTGTCCTCCACTAGTACCTTCCACTGCACGTCCATCCACCCACTCTCCAAGTTCCACTAACTGAACCTTCAACTGTTCACCATGCATCGAGTGTCGCTGTTTTGCACGAACAGCCACTAAAATTAGAAAATCTCTTCTGAGAAAGCATGACTATAGCTTTTATTCTTCGTTGCTGTTCTACTGTTTCGGACTCTCCATCAAATGACTCTCTACAATCCTGTAATTCTTCGAGAGCTGCTTGACAGGGGCTAGTTTATCACTCACCTTCTTAACTATATTGTCAGGCACTGTGATCGGTACCACCGACAGCTGCTTCGACTACTACAGTTGTTTAACCATTGTTCTGTCGCAATGGGACCATCTGACACTCAGCTTGTACTGCATGCAGCTCATGACACCGCAGCAGCTGAGGATCACATACGACCCGACATGCTAAAACATGTACACGCAGCCTTTAGATAGATGCTTAAGTCTTTCCGCACAACCTACCCCACTCCTCGTTATCATAAACCAAACTCTGCTACCAGGAGACTGTGCCACACATAGTACAAAGGAATCTGGGGTGTGCAGCGCTGGGTTTTAAATCGAGGATGCGTGGTGTTGACTCAAATTTCTTTTAATAATCTCGCTCATTTTAAATTTATGCATCCAAAATTCCAATTCCATAGAACTCAGTCATGCACTTCGGACCCAGTGATGTGCTGTCGAGGGAGACCAGGCACTGTAGCTTCCCACTGATGGACACTCGACATCGGTGTCGGGAACAGCGCGTTTGTGAGAGCTCCTAAGGAAGAAGCAGTTCAAGACAGAACCTCACTCTGCAGCAGAAACCTGAATAACTAATCACCAACCCCCAACCACCACATCTCGCTACCAGGTCTGCCCCTTTTAAACATACAATCAATAAAACCAAAAAGTTACCAAACTTACAAATGGAACCAATAAAACAATAAACTGAGCAAACACATGAACTCCCAAAGTCACATAATATTATAAATCTCCGGTAAGAGCCATAACTAACTAGTTTTACAATTATTATATTAATAATGACTGTAAAAACCCCTCAAAATTCACGATCTCATGGCGACACATTCAAAAAACATCTTTCAATAAGTGAACACAAAACACCGTATTTCACCGTGTAAGGACGTCACTTTTCACAGCGTTGGCACACGCCACACAGAAGGTTTCAAGTAAGTTACGCACAGAACATGTACCACCAAATCACACGTTACCAGCAATAATTTCTAGAACTGCCAGTGACCACCGATATCCTTACGCCCAGACCACTGCCCACGCCGAACTTTCTTAAAAGTGCTTAGTCTCAATACATGTAACATCGCGTGAAGCAAGGCATTAAATTCAATTTGTTCTTATAATATACAATTAGTGGGAACAATACCTTATTTCTACCGGCACTAGCAGTACTTAACTTGATCGTATTACTTATCACCAGGTTAAGCACTAGCCCAGTTAACACAAGTTAGTCCCTGCTTAAGGTAATAGCTTGCCAATAGGCAGGAAATTAATCCTAATTAATCACTGACTTACCATTCCATAATTAAGACACACTGGTCAAGTCAGTGAACACTTTTCAGGCGTTAGCAGGACATACAACAACTGCACACAGCAGCGGCGTTACGCTCATGAAGCTATGGTTGAATATAGAAAAATCATTCTATCCCTTGAACCCACCTGAGGTAAGCAAATCTTGTTTTCCTCCGTCATTCACACGGAAACACGAAGCCACCTCAGTACAGATTAATACAACAATATCACTAGGCACGCCTACAGCGTTTGCTTTCAAAACCTGTCAAGTGATACAAGATCAAGCAACAAATAATACGGTTGATATTGCTTCTGAAAGCTCGCTCCGGTTCTATACCGTCACACCGTCACAGCTCACGTCATCAGTCAATACAACGAAGAGAGTTTCACGCCAGAACAACTTAATCTTGCGTGGCGCGCGGGTGTCAACTGCCAACCTTCCGGAACAGTGTTGAACCAGCCACATAAAATAATAAAAGGAAGCAGGCTTATGTATTCTGTCCTTTCGGTAATTAACTGACATCACTCACCGCCGCTTGACTGCCTGGCCGCAAAGTGTCCTTTTTCAAGGAAGCGAATGCCATTCTCGCGGCAATTAAGCATTACCAAACTCTAAAATACCACTGACAACGGGATATTAAACTAACAACAGTAACTCGTGGATTGCACTATAGTTTCACACAAACCACAAACAAGTGTCTCCCAATTAGAAACAATGCGCTAATATGGAAACACTCACACAGGAACAGAATTCAGTTTCTCATGCATGTCGTCAACTGCTCAGGAGCGTACACTACTAACACAACAAACTATGCAAAGTCTGAACGATCACCATCAAACGTTTTGAGCCAAGAAACGTAAGCACATCTACCTATCAGGAAGGTATCCTTGTGGTATACCACAGCAGTCTGCTACAAACATCTGCGCGATCGAAAGGCTGCCGCAACGACCTCTACATAAACTAACCTCAAGTCGTACGTGCACCAGGCAATAACTCGGATCACCCGAAAACCAGTGGCCAGTGCTTCCAGCAAGCCCCACGCTCTTCACCAACACAAACCAAAAACACTAAAACTACGTTAGCTAACCCCAACGCGTAATAACGAGCTATCAGCAACTATACTACTTTGCCGAATGCAGTTATAACAACGGAACACACAAAATAGAGCAGACACAGTTCCACGAAGAGCTATCAGTACTACATTGACTGGTCAAAACTCGTGGTAACGGAACTCTCACAATAGAGCAGGCACAATTTCGAAACGAGCTATCTAAACTACAATGTCTGGTCACAACTCGTAGTAATGGAACACCCGCACTAGAGAAGACGCAATTCCGCTATGATCTACCAGAACTACACTCCTGGAAATGGAAAAAAGAACACATTGACACCGGTGTGTCAGACCCACCATACTTGCTCCGGACACTGCGAGAGGGCTGTACAAGCAATGATCACACGCACGGCACAGCGGACACACCAGGAACCGCGGTGTTGGCCGTCGAATGGCGCTAGCTGCGCAGCATTTGTGCACCGCCGCCGTCAGTGTCAGCCAGTTTGCCGTGGCATACGGAGCTCCATCGCAGTCTTTAACACTGGTACCATGCCGCGACAGCGTGGACGTGAACCGTATGTGCAGTTGACGGACTTTGAGCGAGGGCGTATATGGGCATGCGGGAGGCCGGGTGGACGTACCGCCGAATTGCTCAACACGTGGGGCGTGAGGTCTCCACAGTACATCGATGTTGTCGCCAGTGGTCGGCGGAAGGTGCACGTGCCCGTCGACCTGGGACCGGACCGCAGCGACGCACGGATGCACGCCAAGACCGTAGGATCCTACGCAGTGCCTTAGGGGACCGCACCGCCACTTCCCAGCAAATTAGGGACACTGTTGCTCCTGGGGTATCGGCGAGGACCATTCGCAACCGTCTCCATGAAGCTGGGCTACGGTCCCGCACACCGTTAGGCCGTCTTCCGCTCACGCCCCAACATCGTGCAGCCCGCCTCCAGTGGTGTCGCGACAGGCGTGAATGGAGGGACGAATGGAGACGTGTCGTCTTCAGCGATGAGAGTCGCTTCTGCCTTGGTGCCAATGATGGTCGTATGCGTGTTTGGCGCCGTGCAGGTGAGCGCCACAATCAGGACTGCATACGACCGAGGCACACAGGGCCAACACTCGGCATCATGGTGTGGGGAGCGATCTCCTACACTGGCCGTACACCACTGGTGATCGTCGAGGGGACACTGAATAGTGCATAGTACATCCAAACCGTCATCGAACCCATCGTTCTACCATTCCTAGACCAGCAAGGGAACTTGCTGTTCCAACAGGACAATGCACGTCCTCATGTATCCCGTGCCACCCAACGTGCTCTAGAAGGTGTAAGTCAACTACCCTGGCCAGCAAGATCTCCGGATCTGTCCCCCATTGAGCATGTTTGGGACTGGATGAAGCGTCGTCTCACGCGGTCTGCGCGTCCAGCACGAACGCTGGTCCAACTGAGGCGCCAGGTGGAAATGCCATGGCAAGCCGTTCCACAGGACTACATCCAGCATCTCTACGATCGTCTGCATGGGAGAATAGCAGCCTGCATTGCTGCGAAAGGTGGATATACACTGTACTAGTGCCGACATTGTGCAGGCTCTGTTGCCTGTGTCTATGTGCCTGTGGTTCTGTCAGTGTGATCATGTGATGTATCTGACCCCAGGAATGTGTCAATAAAGTTTCCCCTTCCTGGGACAATGAATTCACGGTGTTCTTATTTCAATTTCCCGGAGTGTACATTCACTGGTCACAACTTGTAGTAATGGAGGGGGGAGTTGTTTTGGGGGGAGGATACCAAACAGCGAGGTCATCGGTCTCATTGGATTAGGGAAGGAAGTCGGCCGTGCCCTTTGAAAGGAACCATCCCGGCATTTGCCTGGAGCGATTTAGGGAAATCACGGAAAACCTAAATCAGGATGGTTGGACGCGAGACTGAACTGTCGTCCTCCTGAATGCGAGTCCAGGTTGCTAAACACTGCGCCACCTCGCCGGTTCTAGCTTTTATAAACTCCCAAATGCCCAGCAACAGGAGATAAACCACCCTTTTGGGAACCACCACCTTATCTATCCCAACAATATAGCACAATTTGGATAGCATGTGTCTGCTTGGTTAAGTTTCTCTTTGATCTCCTGGATTTAAAAATCCTCTCTCTGACATTTTTCAATTCCTTTACAAAGTTTCGGAAACTACGAAAATATGGTGTTAACTTCGTTGTCTGTTCAGATTCAGGTACCGACACGGACTCAGGATCACTTTCCTCCCGTTCTGCGAACGTCCAGCTATGGGCTTCGGCCACGGTATTATCAATCCCTTTGATATGTGTAACCTGAAACTTAAATGCCAGTATGCGAGTTGCCCATCTGGCTATCCTCCATGTTCGTCGTGGTCATCCCAACGCCCACTTCAGCGCTTGGTTAATCGTCGTCTCTAGGTCGAAAGTGGTATGCTCCATGTGTGCACTGAATTTCTCTAGCGCAGATAGCATTGTTAATGCCTCTGACTTGTAAACCGAGTATTTCTGCTCTAGCTGGTTCGAAGCTCCCAGTGCAAAAGATACCGAATTTTGGCCCCCTGCGTGCTGTTGTAAGATAACCATCCCGACTCCGGACTGGAGCGCATTCGTCTGAATATGAACCGTTTTTCGCAATCCAGAAGAGCCAGGACAGACACCGACATGAGATCTTCCTGCAAACTGATAAAAGAGGCTTCGTGAGTGTTCGTCCATTCTCTCCTTAGTTGGTTGAGCGGGACTGCCTTCTGGGTAAATGTTGGTATGAACTTATGAAAAAACAAAATTACGAATACCGACGAAACGGGCTACTTGTCTGAAGTCGGTCGAGGTGGATAAGATGATGGCCCTCTAGGGTCAACAATCACCCCCTGTCCGGACGCTATAAGACCAAGAAACTACATAGACACACATGCAAATTTAACTTTTCCTGGGGTAACTGTAATCCCTCATATTATCGGAAGACTCACAAAAGAGCAGACACAATTCCGCAAGAGCTTTCAGAACTACGTTGACTGGTCACAGGTTGTAGTAACGAATCACTCACAACAGAACAGACACAACTCTGCAACGAACTATTACAACTACGTTGGCTGGACACATCTCGAAGTAAGGGAACACTCACTCTAGAACAGACACAATCCCGCAACGAGCTATCAAAACTACCCAGCGTTGGGGAACAGTCGGAGTCACAGCAACAGCGCTCCGTGTGATTCAGAAATCATAGCCCAAAAGGCACATACTACCGCCGTATGTCAACACCCTGTAAATTAGCTTCCACCTCCGACAACTTAAATATTTTAGGATTTCGTTACCAGAATGGAGATTATTTTAGACTTTTCATGTTAATGCAAGAAACATAAGAGACAGTATAGCTCTCAACTGAATTAAATATTACAGGGCAACAACTATTACAACTGCTGTGTACCATGTTACATGAAAGTAAACCCACAAGAGATGATTGTTGAATCGGTGCTTCCATATTAACGCCAATAATGTCACCGCACATTTAAGGGGGGCAGCGTAAGTAACTATCTCAATGTCAAATACAAATATTGCTATGTGTTTGTACAGCAATCACTGATGAAAATTACTATAATCTTTTATAAATAAGAGAGACACGATTCGCCTCGTGTCTTGTCATCACTTCATCTTCGCTGTCCTCCTTCCTCACATCAGCTTAGCATGTGACTACACTTCTAATAGCATTCAAGGAGTAGAATAATAATAATTGTAGTCTATAACTTTGTCTATGTTTCACTTTCAGAGCACTGTGCTAACCTTTGTCATTAATGATTTAATGTAATTGAAATTTGGAGGGAGATCACTTCGGTGACGTGTCGAGTTGGGCACCAACCACGTACAGCTTTCGACACCTCGGAAAAGATGAACCTTTGCAATCTAAGTTTACTTCACCAAGTCCAATTTATTCTATTTCACATAATGCAAAGTTGTTCGTTGCATCACGTTTCATGCAAACGCGGTCCGCAATCCATTTCATCCCCATCGACGCGCAGGTCGCCGAAGTGGCGTCAAATCGAAAGACCTGCACCAGGCGAACGGTCTACCCGACGGGAGGCCCTAGCCACACGACATTTCCATTACCAAACGTATCTGCTTGTCAACAATGGTTCGACAGTTGGTTACCAGCACATGCAGCGAACGAATCCATAAAATAGAATATTCGTAGTAGATATTATAATGCATCTGATTTATATCTTTGATCCCTGAGGTGATCACTAAGATTCATCCCTACTCCTGAATAATCACGATTCAGAAGAAGAATACATCAGCAAAATTTTCTCGGGTTTAGTTCTGGTTTTCTTTTTTTTTTTTCAAATTTATTTGGATGAGTTGCATGGTGTTGGTTCAGGTGTTTATTGATGCAACAGGAGAGAATGGATTCAAAGCCCTTTGCTAAACATGGGGTTGAGGCAGACGCCGTGGTAGCAGTAGTAGATGGTGGCAGTATTAGTAGGGGATTAGTGTCTATGATGAAAGAGACGGCTGACCTTTTACAAATATTTGATCCACATGAACCTCCGCAGACAGGATATTCATCACGGCAGGAAGAGGGGATGCCTCCAAGAATAAATTGATCAGGACAGTGAAATCAGACCTGGAGCAACTTCAAATTCAATTAGAAACCATGTAGGACCAGTCCAGATTACAAAGGATCGCTGTAAAAAGGGTATTCTCAATGTCCCTTATCAGCAAAAAGAGCACAGGAACCAGCAAACTGAAGTGGACAGAGGGGAAGAAGCTTGCTAACAGCCAGAAGATAAGAGCCTTCTGGTTTAAGTAGCAGCAGAAGACCCGTGTACAGAGTCAAAAAGAGCTCCGTGGTTCTAACCAGACCCAAACGAAAAGAATAAGAAGAAATTAATGTGTTAGTAAACACGCAGTTCTAGGGTTTTCATTTCCAGATTGCAGCCTGCTACCTTTTTTTTAAAGAAGTTAATTATAGTTTTTAATTGAAGGAAAATAGTTACAGGAGAGTTCTGCTGTTAAAATAAGCAGCTGATTGCAAATCAGACAAATTTGCACATACTTGGTGACTGAAAGAAAGCACGGTTAACTTGGTGTCTATTTAATGAGTAAGTAAAATAAAAATCCATTTCACGTGAGTTGGATGTAAATTTCACTTGTATTGTGGCAGTGGCGATTTGTCAGTGGTAATTCTGGTCTCCCAGTGTGTGACACGGCGAATGCCAAGAAAATTCTTCAAAAATACGTACTACATGTATTTTTCTGCGACCTACGGACTACTTGTTACACACAGTTTTTGGCCCGGTACGCTGACGACCGAATTTTAAATATCTACTACACAAACACTTCGTTCGCCTAATTGTCGAAGTCCGTACCACAGCTTTTTAACCTAACAAGATTTTATGAGGAATACGGCACAATGAAATTCTTTAAAATAATCTCACAGAAAAATTACTTGTGCGGTCCACTATTCGAAAAGTCTTATTGTGATTTACCGTATATGGAAAACCTATAAACCTTAGGCTTTCGCAAGTTCCGCTGATTTAACGCCATAATTTTCTTTACAGGATCAAGTTGACAGTCAATGAGAATGTAGGCTACCTGCGGCGGCCAGCGGTCTTTTTGATTTTGTCAGATGTTAAATGGCGTAGTGTATCATGTTTGCCACCGTGAGACAGAAAACATCCCATTACGTATCTTGCATCGTACTCCACAAAGTGCTAAACACTTTTGTAAAAAACGGAATTCGCTTCACAAGTCCCATGTGAGTTTACAACTTCTCTTTTTCACAGTCGGGGGCACTGAAAAGCAAAACGGAGAAATGATATAGCAAAACTGGGTAAAACAGACAGAGTTAAATATGTCATCTCACTGCACCAGTTAACGGTAATTTAAAACAAAACAAAATTGCAACTACAGGCACTTTTTGACTTTTAGTCATCTGCAATGTTTCTTTTGACAGTCACTTGTGGACTTGTGCAAAACTATTGCACTTACACACAGAGGCTGCGTCGTAAAGTTTACTCATACCTCATATGAAACACGCAAATAGATAGGTTTGGTGCATGTGTAATAGGGATTTAACAATTATAGGAACGTGGGACATATTAGGCGATTTGTGGAACGTTTTAATCAAACATCGACTGAAACAGAAAACTATTAATAATAATGAATAAGTTTCGATCACCTATTGCGTTGGCGACACTGGCGCTGTAAACTTTGTGAAAAACTTGTGAGAGGTGCTGAATTTTGATATCGTTCGTTACTAAAAAGCTGCTGTTCAAGTGGTAGTAGATGATTATAAGTTCAGTTTTACCGTACGTGCAGCTGAGGAAGTGTTGGTATATATGTGTTTACTTTAATGAAGTGACAAATAGTGATAATACAGTTGTCGGAGTTCGTAGGACAACAAAGGTGAGTTTCGTATTATTGTTGGAGACAATAGTCAATACTATTTTCAAACTTTTGATCAAGTTAGAGAATAAAAATATCAAAAAGCGGTACTATATTTTCGGGAAGGATTGTTCACTTTGTGTGACGAACTCAACTTGATCTCCTCCGTCTCTGGGACAGCGGTAGTGTTTCAGGAAACACAACTTGTTTTAAAACATGGTTTTGTAACTGCAAGTTTTACCTATCAGCAATATGCCCTAAATCGGGAGCAATGGATATGCCTACGACCTTTTAGTGTTGTGAGTATATTTTCGACATTTCTTTATTAATTTTAATATTCTCAAAGTGGTGACACTGTACTTTCTCTTTACCATGTATGTTGCACCGTGTGGTGTGGCTTTCGGCCGCCAAACCCCGTAAGGGGGTTGAAAAATATTTCGTTACGTTAAAGAAATTTTACAGATTAATCTATGAAAATTGGCATTTCACATTTGGGTTAGGCATAAAGAAAGATGTGTTATGGGTTGAAAATTTTTATGGAGATATGACCACAAGAACATACAAGAAATGACTAAGAAAAACATTGGACTCCAGCTACCAGAATCTCTTTTTTGTTAGAAATACATTCAGAAAACATCATGCTTCTAGGCCTTAATTAGTATGGAAATTTAGAAAGTGTTGCAAGTTCATTAAAGCAGAAAAAAGTCTGTGCATATAATTCAGTCTATGTGAGTGAATCAGTAGGCACTAGGCTAGTCTTCATTGAAAGATCTCGGAGGGTGCATTTGGAATTAATGTAGCTTAATTCTTACAAAGAAGAAGAATAGTGGCTGGTAGCTGTCTTCTTGGTAAGAATTAACCTACATTAATTGTACACAGCCACAGTCTCACCGTGTCAGTTTTAGACAAAATGTGTTTGGAATGTTTTATTTATGAGATTTTATTGAAACTTTAAAACTTTACTATATAATTTCTCAAAACAATCAACTTGTCTCTTAGCATTGTTTACGGAAGAGTTCTTCAATTATCCGTTTCAGTAGATTAGTACTTGCCATAATTGTTGTTAGTATACTCTACAGACTTGGCCCGAAGTGGTTGCTTCTGTGGTTTTGTATGTTGGTGTATAACTTGACTCACTTTGCATCTTTCAGTCTCTCTCCTTCATGATGGGATGTACAGAACATGATATATGTATGAATTAACTAAGTAAGTAATTAAAACAAGGGGAGTTTTAGAACAGACATTAAAATTTGAAAATTTGTAGTGCAGATACAATTATTACCAAGCAAGGTGGCGGATTGGCTCACATTTGGCAGGTTGGTGGGGGGGGGGGGGCAGTTCCAATGCCCATTCAACCATTTAGATTTAGTTTTTCTGTGATTTCCCTAAATTACTTATGGCAAATGCCAGCATGGTTGCTTTGAAAGAGCATGGTCAATTTACTTCCCCACTCCAAACTTATTCTTGCTCTTTAAGGACTGTCTCTTCGATGGGACATTAAATAGCAATCTTCGTGTCTTATTTTAAATGGAATTGTTGTCTGCATATATTTCTCCAAAGATGAAACTTTGATTCATTTCTCATTCACCTTGAGACCCTAAATGTTCTTTATCTTAGCCAAGAAGTCAACAAAGCTGAGTAGTAACATGAACACTGATTTCTTTGAAACCAACTGAGGGAAACAATTATGACTCAACAACATAAATGCTGTCAACTTGAGGGAAGATATGGAGAATATAGTTTAAGATCCCACTGATGACAAAATCATTAAAGCCAGAGCTTGAACTCAACTTGGATAAAGATGGAGAAGAATAGTAGCAGAAAGAGATTGGGAAGGATAATATTGGACTGAGTCAGGGAAGGGTAGTAGCAGTGTCCCTTTTTGGAGAACCCACATCAGCATTTAACTTATTTGATTTAAGAAAACGACCTACAAAATAAAACTTTAGGCTATGCTCACTTGGTGATTTGAACTCTGCTCCGCTACTGTGACACCTAACAAGGTAAACTCCCCATTGCATCCCCCTCAAATTTAGTAGTAAGAGAGCCCAGTGGACAGCCTGCCAAAACCTGAACACTTAACAAACATTAAAACAGGAAGAAGGTGTACTGAACCATGAAGAAAAGCAAAAGTAAGTATAAGAAGTGTAACATAGAGTAATGTGGAACAGCCATGACGTTTTGGCTTTTGTGGTCATGGTGTTGGACTGCAAAGCAGGCAACTCAAGTTCAAAGCTCTTTGGTGCCAATACTTTTTTTTCCACCACTGTTAGTGTCTGTGTCGTGATGAGACAGAGTCAGGAATGATTATGTAAGGAGAGATCTGCAGGTGACATTGACTACAGAGTAGAGAATGAGTGCTTTGAGATTGAAATGGTTCAGTCACGTGAAGCAAATGCACCCGACTCAAACTCCACACCAGTATTTGGAGATGGAGGTACTAGGAAGAATACCAATTGGGCAGCCTAGAAAGAGATGGACAGACCAGGTTAAGGAAGATCTCAAGAGGAGAGGAGTAACATGGGATGTTGTGGAGAGGGGAAAGCTATACCAGGACAGAAATCAATGGAGGCGTATCGTTCACCAAGTTCCTACCCGACTCGCTGGAAGGAAATCCTGATGATGATGATGTCGTGATGTAACGTCCATTTGCAACAGTGAATGGGAACCACAAACCTTTGATGACAAGGCGACAAGTCAACAGAATCCTCCACTGGAAAATATGCCCTGTTTGTCATACATGGCATTAGTGACAGTATGTGTGTCATATGATTGGAATCTCTTATTGATGCATCTAATTTGTACGCCTGCTGAGTGCGTGAGTGAGATATTCCTCCTTGCACGATTTAGGAGTTCCTATGAATGTGATTGTGATTGTGATCGCTCCCAAGGAAATGATGAAAACATAAGTTTGTCACATAAGCTGCAACAAATGAATGCAACAATTTCACAATCGCGCAGCTTCCCTGTGCTGTGTCGAAACATGTTTTTGAAGTTGCATTCCATTTTGAAAGTTTTGACCCTTGAATTCCTCACTCGTTTGTTTGTTTTCATTTGAGACCTCTGTGTGGTATCTCGCCTGCTCTCACTATTCATAACATTTACTTGTGATGGTAATATTCTATAACCAATGCATAGTATGACAACCATCAAGATACCAGAAAGAGAATGAACATTTCAATGAGCGGATGGACAGTTCATGGTGTTGGGGGGAAAAAAATAAAAATAAATGGCTCAAGGTAGGTTTGAACCTGGCTTTTCCCACTTTGCAGTCAAACACTGCGACCAGCTAACCATGATGCTGCACTTGTTAAGCTAGGACTATGCACTGTTTCTAATTTGCTTTCTTTTCATAGTTCAGTACACTTTCGTCCTGTTTTCATGCGTGATCTGTGTTCAGTTTTTGAAGAACTGTCCATTGGGCTATCTTACCACTAAACCTGAGAGGGGTGCGATACGGACTTTCTGCCATAAGTGCCTTAACCATTTTTTTCATTCATAGAAACTGAAACATTTGATTCTACTCATTACAATACAAGATAATTGGGTAGCTTTGAGACATTTAATAGTGAAGGCAGCAGAGGAACAAATAGGCAAAAGGACTAGGTCCACCAAAGATCCTTTGAGAACACACGAGAACTGACAAAAGTAGAAATGGACCAAGCAATAGGGAATGCAGATGTTTAAAAAAGGAGATTGACAGGAAATATAAAATGGCAAGTTAGGAAAGGCTAGATGAGAAATAAAAAGGTGTAGAAGCTTGCATGACTATGGGCAACATAGATCCCACATATAGGGAAAATCAAGAGACTTACGGAAAAAAGAGAAGGAGCTGTATGAATATGAAGAGCTCAGATGGCAAGCCCGTATAAGTAAAGAAAGAAAGGCCAAGGGATGGAAAGAATTTTTAGAGGATCTTTTATTAAGCAAAACAAACTCAAAAGACAATACAAAGAAAAAAGGAAGTAGATGAAGCTGAAATGGGAGATGTGATAGTGTACAAGAGCTGGATACGGCACTAAAAGTCCTAAGTCGAAACAAATCCCATGCCATAGATGACATTACCTCAGAACTGCTAAGGTCTTCGGGAGAGCCAGCCATGACGAAACTGTTCCATCTGGTATGCCTGTTTAGGGAACCAGGGGTACTAACGACTGCGTCCCAGTATATTTATTCCTTAATGAAATCTTTCATAAATATCTCTTTTTTCAAACAAACAGCTCAGTTCATGGAATCAATACTAGAAATAAAAATAATCTTCAAAAAGATTTAACGTCACTTACTTCGGTCCAGAAAGGTGTCCATTATTCAGAAACATTCATTTTCAATAACATACCTGCTGCCATAATAGTTCAACTACTACAGTAATAAAGTTCAGTTTAAGAGGAGCTAAAGGGTTGATTGGTGGTCAACTCCTTCCACTCCATTGATGAATTTCGTATTGGAATAACTGATGTTTATGTTTTGGTTATTTATATGTGCCATGTTCCGTTACAGTATTTGTATTATATGTTTGTGGGATGTGTAGTGTAACATTTGTGTTGTATAATGATGTTGGAAGAAGGGAGAGGAAGAAACACGGTGCTGGCACATAGCCTACTGCTCACCAATAGCACCAAGGGAGCTGCCAAGCTTAAATGTCCCCATCCGACGGATGGCTCACCCTCAGTATCACATGCCCTCACTTAATGAGACACTGTGGAGATGTTTGATATTTAAACCAGGATGCTGGCACAAAATCTGCTTAACAGGAACTTTATGCCACCACCTTTCCTGCCCTTTCCTGCCAAATACTGGCAATGAAATTTTTTCCCACCACAAGGATTTGAACACATTTATCCCCAAGTCGAGCCCCACCACTCAAGTGTGCATTAGTGACATCGGCCATGGAGGCATGTCAAGTAACTGATGTGCATATGTTCCTAATAATAACAAATAATGCTATTATTAGTAGTCTGAATAATTCTCCATAAATTCATTGTTGTACTGTGATCATTGTAAATAAATGTTTAAAAACAGTTTTTCTATTTGAAAATGCATGGATACAAAAGCCTGACAAGTTATTTATTACCTTTTAAATAGTAATATGTTTGAAGTGTTTTTAACACATTCCACATCCATGAGGACTATTTCAGTTGGAATCTGTGGAAGGTACATTAGGATAATTGTTTTTCTTTGTAAGTATTTATTGACTATCTTCTTTTTCTGACATGTTCTGCATCATAGAGGACCTCCTGACTTTGGATGTATTGGAACAAAAAGTGCATCTGATCTGCAAGATACTTTAGACAAACACAATACTGTCAGAATTCAAGAAGAAAGTGGTAATTTCAGTTCTTGGAAAGGAAAGTGCTGGCAAGTTTGAATATGTTCAATAAGACGTGGTTGCAAAATACTGACACAAATTATTTATAAATATCTCTATATATAAAAGGCAGTGTCCCAACTGACTGACTCACTGACACCTTATTATACCCCACAGACCACTAAGGATTGAAACTTGAAATTTGCAAAAGTGTGTTAATCTTATTCTGTAGGATTGTCTAAGAAGGGATTTTTCAAAATTCCACCCCTAAGGGCGTGAAATAGGGGATGAGAGGCTTTTTGAAAATATGTTGCCCTTGTTGTTGTGGACTTCAGTCCAAAGACTGGTTTGATGCAGTTCTCCATGCTACTCTATCCTGTGCAAGCCTCTTCATCTCTGAGTAACTACTCCAACCTATACCCTTCTGAATCTGCGTACTGTATTCATCTCCTGGCCTCTAAGATTTTTAACCCCCACACTTCCCTCCAGTACTAAATTGCTGATCCCTTGGTGCCTCAGAATGTGTCCTACCAACTGATCCCTTCTTCTAATCAGTTTGTACCACCAATTTCTCTTCTCCCCAGTTCTATTCAGTACCTCATCATTAGTTATGTGATCTACCCATCTAATCGTCAGCATGCTTCTGTAGCACTGCATTTCAAAAGCCTCTATTATCTTCTTGCCTAAATTGTTTATCATGTATGTTTCACTTCCATACATGGCTACACTTCATACAAATACTTTCAGAAAGGACTTCCTGAAACTTAAATCTATACTCAATGTTAGCAAATTTCTCTTCTTCAGAAATGCTTTTCTTGCCATTGGCAGTCTACATTTTGTATCCTGTACGTCGACCATCACTGTTATTTTGCTTCCCAAATAGCAAGACTCATTTAAAACTTCAAGTGTCTCATTTTCTATTCTAATTCCCTCAGCATCACCTGATTTAATTCAACAACATTCCCGTATCCTCATTTTGCTTTTGCTGATATTCATCTTATTTGCACCTCTCAAGACACTGTCCATTCTGTTCAGCTGCTCTTTCAGGTTCTTTGCCGTCTCAGACAGAATTAATTGCAATGTCATTGACAAACCTCAAAAGTTTTTCTTTCTTCTCCATTGGCTTCAGTTCCTCCTCCAATTTTTTCTTTTCTTTCCTTTACTGCTTGCTCAGTGTACAGATTGAATAACGTCAAGGATAGGCTACAACCCTCTCACTCCCTTCTCAACCATTGCTTCTGTTTCCTGTTCCTCGACTCTTATAACTGCCATCTCACTTCTGTACAAATTGTAAATAACCTTTCGCTCCCTATATTTTACCCCTGCCACCTTTAGAATTTGAAAGAGAGTGTTCCAATCAACATTGGCAAAAGCTTTCTCTAAGTCTACAAATGCTGTAAATGTAGATTTTCCTTCCTTAACCTATATTCTGTGAGAAGTCAGTATTCTACATCTACATCTACATTTATACTCCGCAAGCCACCCAACGGTGTGTGGCGGAGGGCACTTTACGTGCCACTGTCATTACCTCCCTTTCCTGTTCCAGTCGCGTATGGTTCGCGGGAAGAACGACTGTCTGAAAGCCTCCGTGCGCACTCTAATCTCTCTAATTTTACATTTGTGATCTCCTCGGGAGGTGTAAGTAGGGGGAAGCACTTTTTTTTATTCGATGCCTGGTCCAGAAACGCACCCTCTCGAAACCTGGCGAGCAAGCTACACCGCAATGCAGAGCGCCTCTCTTGCAGAGTCTGCCACTTGAGTTTGTTAAACATCTCCATAACGCTATCACGGTTACCAAATAACCCTGTGACGAAACACGCCGCTCTTCTTTGGATCTTCTCTATCTCCTCCGTCAACCCGATCTGGTACGGATCCAACACTGATGCGCAATACTCAAGTATAGGTCGAACGAGTGTTTTGTAAGCCACCTCCTTTGTTGATGGACTACATTTTCTAAGGACTCTCCCAATGAATCTCAACCTGGTATCCGCCTTACCAACAATTAATTTTATATGATCATTCCACTTCAAATCGTTCCGCACGCATACCCCCAGATATTTTACAGAAGTAACTGCTACCAGTGTTTGTTCTGCTATCATATAACCATACAATAAAGGATCCTTCTTTCTATGTATTCGCAATACATTACATTTGTCTATGTTAAGGGTCAGTTGCCTCGCATGTTCCTACATTTCTCCGGAATCCAGACAGATCTTCTCCGAGTACAGCTTCTACTAGTTGTTCCATTCTTTTGTAAAGGATTTGTGTTAGTATTTTGCAGCTGTGACTTATTAAACTGATAGTTCAGTAATTTTCACACCTGTCAGCAACTTGTTTATTTGGAATCGGGATTATTACATTCTTCATGAACTCTGAAGGTATTTTGCCTAACTCATAAATCTTGCTCACCAGATAGAAGAGTTTTGTCATGGCTGGCTCTCACAAAGCTATGTAGCTGTAACGGAATGGTGTCTACCCCCAGGGCCTTGTTTTCCAAGTCTTTCAGTGCTTTGTCACATCCTCACGCAGTATCATATCTCCCTTCTCATCTTCCTCTACGTTCTCTTCCAGTTCCATAATATTGCCCTCAAGTAATCTTCCTTGTGTAGACCCTCTATGTACTCCTTCTACCTTTCTGCTTTCCCTTCATTACTTTGGACTGGTTTTCCATCTCAGCCCTTGATATTCACACAGGTGGTTCTCTTTTCTCCAAAGGTCTAGCTTTAGTTTTCCTATAGGCATGATCTATCTTACCCCTAATGATATATGCTTCCACGTCCCTACATTTTTCCTCACCGTTCCTGCTTAGTCATTTTCCACTTCCTGTCAGTCTCATTTTTTAGGCATTTGTATACCCGTTCGTTTGCTTCATTTGTTGTGTTTTTATGTTTTCTCCTATCGTTGATTAAATTCAGTATCTTTCGTGTTACCCAAGGTTTTCTACTAGCTCTCATCTTTTTACGTACTTGGTCCTCTGCTACCTTCACTATTTTGTCTCTAACAGCTACCCATTCTTCTTCTACTGGAGTCCTTTCCCCTGTTCTTTTGTCAGTCATTCCCTAATGCTCCATCTGAGGTGCTTGACAACCCCTGTTTCTCTCAGTTTATCGGGGTCCCATTTCCTTAAATTCCTGCCTTTTTTCATTTTCTTGACCTTTAATCTGTAGTTCATAACCAATAAATTGTGGTCAAGAGTCCACATCTGCCCCTGGAGATTTCTTACAATTTAAAACCTGGTTCCTAAATCTCTTCTAACCATTATATAATCAATCTGAAACCTTCCGGTGTCACCAGGTCTCTTCCACTCTTACAGCCTTCTTTCATGATTCTTAAACCAAGTGTGTTAGCTGTAATTAAATTATGTTCTGTGCAAAATTCTAACAGGTGGCTTCATCTTTCATTTCTTTCCCCAGTCCATATTCTCTTCCTTTTGCTACTATTGAATTAAAGTCCCCCATGACTATTAAATTTTCACCTCCCTTGTTGTTGTTGTGGTCTTCAGTCCTGAGACTGGTTTGATGCAGCTCTCCATGCTACTCTATCCTGTGCAAGTTTCTTCATCTCCCAGTACCTACTGCAACCTACATCCTTCTGAATCTGCTTAGTGTATTCATCTCTTGGTCTCCCCCTACGATTTTTACCCTCCACGCTGCCCTCCAATGCTAAATTTGTGATACCCTGATGCCTCAAGACATGTCCTACCAACCGGTCCTTTCTTCTTGTCAAGTTGTGCCACAAACTCCTCTTCTCCCCAATTCTATTCAGTACCTCCTCATTAGTTATGTGACCTACCCATCTAATCTTCAGCATTCTTCTGTAGCATCACATTTCGAAAGCTTCTATTCTCTTCTTGTCTAAACTATTTATCGTCCATGTTTCACTTCCATACATGGCTACACTCCATACAAATACTTTCAGAAATGACTTTCTGACACTTAAATCTATACTCGATGTTCACAAATTTCTCTTCTTCAGAAACGCTTTCCTTGCCATTGCCAGTCTACATTTTATATCATCTCTACTTCGACCATCATCAGTTATTTTGCTCCCCAAATAGCAAAACTCCTTTACTACTTTAAGTGTCTCATTTCCTAATCTAATACCCTCAACATCACCCGACTTAATTCGACTACATTCCATTATCCTCGTTTTGCTTTTGTTGATGTTCATCTTATATCCTCCTTTCAAGACACCATCCATTCCGTTCAGCTGCTCTTCCAAGTCCTTTGCAGTCTCTGACAGAATTACAATGTCATCGGCGAACCTCAAAGTTTTTATTTCTTCTCCATGGATTTTAATACTTACTCCGAATTTTTCTTTTGTTTCCTTTACTGCTTGCTCAATATACAGATTGAATAACATCGGGGAGAGGCTACAACCCTGTCTTACTCCCTTCCCAACCACTACTTCTCTTTCATGTCCCTCGACTCTTATAACTGCCATCTGGTTTCTGTACAAATTGTAAATAGCCTTTCGCTCCCTGTATTTTACCCCTGCCACCTTTAGAATTTGAAAGAGAGTATTCCAGTCAACATTGTCAAAAGCCTTCTCCAAGTCTACAAATGCTAGAAACGTAGGTTTGCCTTTCCTTAATCTTTCTTCTAAGATAAGTCGTAAGGTCAGTATTGCCTCACGTGTTTCCATTTTTCTACGGAATCCAAACTGATCTTCCCCAAGGTCGGCTTCTACTACTTTTTCCATTCGTCTGTAAAGAATTCGTGTTAGTATTTTGCAGCTGTGGCTTATTAATCTGATTGTTCGGTAATTTTCACATCTGTCAACTCCCGCTTTCTTTGGGATTGGAATTATTATATTCTTCCTGAAGTCTGAGGGTACCTCGCCTGTTTCATACATCTTGCTCACCAGATGGTAGAGTTTTGTCAGGACTGGCTCTCCCAAGGCCGTCAGTAGTTCCACTGGAATGTTGTCTACTCCGGGGGCCTTGTTTCGACTCAGGTCTTTCAGTGATCTGTCAAACTCTTCACGCAGTATCGTATCTCCCATTTCATCTTCATCTACATCCTTTCTATTTCCATAATATTGTCCTCCTGTAGTCATGTCCTAGTTCATGAACCACGGGCAACGTATGAGTGGCCAAGTAAGTGGTCCTGACAGTCGGGATACCAGTTACTTTGGAATAAGGCTGGGCATCTCGGACATATTCTGAGTCGTGGTCACCTTTGTGCTCATACGGCAAAGACTACCAAATCCACTGGTTAGTCCCTCAGCCGTTAGGGGTAAAACCCAATGGGACTCGGGGCAAGTAAGGCTAGCAACCTGCTTCCCTGGTACTTTAAGTATGATGCTGGCAACAATCAGAGCAAAATGCCTCGGACCTTTGGAGGTGACGGAGTCCCACCTCTAACTGACAAACCAGGGACTCCTAAGATAAGACTTGGCAAACAAATGGTAATGAGATGGGGAGCTATTAATATCAATGGGGGCTACTCTGGGAAGAAGGTAGAGCTGGCAGAGGCTGCAAGTAAGATGGGGCTCGACGTTTTAGCTGTTAGTGACATTCGGGTAAGGGGTGAGAAAGAAGAGGAAGTGGGAGAATACAAGGTCTACCTGTCAGGAGTCAAAGCAGGAATAGCACAATGGGGTGTAGGGCTTTACATTAGGAAAGAAATGGAACCCAGCGTAGTTGCAATAAGGTATGTAAACAAACGACTGATGTGGATAGATTTGACAGTGTCTAGCAAGAAAATTAGGATTGTGTCAGTATATTCGCATTGTGAAGGGACAGATCAAGATAAGATGGATAGTTTTTATGAGGCACTCAGTGATGTAGTTGTTAGAGTAAAGGACAAGGACAGTGTTCTGCTCATGGGTGATTTTAACGCCAGGATTGGAAATCGAACAGAAGGGTATGAAAAGGTTATGGGTAAATTTGGAGAGGATATGGAGGCCAACAGGAACGGGAAACAACTCTTGGATTTCTGTGCCAGTATGGGCTTAGTAATCACAAACTCCTTTTTTAAACATAAGAACATTCACCGGTATACTTGGGAAGGCAGGGGAACCAGATCTGTCATTGACTATATAGTAACAGATCAGGAATTCAGGAAGGCTGTGAGGGACACACGTGTATTCAGGGGATTCTTTGATGACACTGATCATTATTTAATCTGCAGTGAAATTGGGCTTGTGAGGCCGAAAGTGCAGGAGGTAAGGTCCATATGTAGGAGGATAAGAGTGGAGAAACTTCAGGATAAGGAAATCAGGCACAAGTACATAACAGCGATCTCAGAAAGGTACCAGTTAGTTGAATGTAGCCAATTACAGTCATTGGAAAAGGAATGGACAAGGTACAGGGACACAGTCCTAGAAGTGGCTAAAGAATGTCTTGGAACAGTAGTGTGTAAAAGTAGGAAGAAGCAAACAGCTTGGTGGAATGATACAGTCAAGGCAGCCTGTAAAAGGAAAAAGAAGGCGTATCAAAAATGGCTACATACCAGAACCCAGGTAGACAGAGAAAGTTATGTTGAAGAAAGAAACAAAGCCAAACAGATAATTGCAGCATCCAAGAAGAAATCGTGGGAAGACTTTGGAAACAGGTTGGAGACTATGGGTCAAGCTGCTGGAAAACCATTCTGGAGTGTAATTAGCAGTCTTCGAGAGGGAGGTAAGAAGGAAATGACAAGTATTTTGGACAGGTCAGGAAAACTGCTGGTGAATCCTGTGGATGCCTTGGGCAGATGGAGGGAATATTTTGAAGAGTTGCTCAATGTAGGTGAAAATGCAATCAGTAATGTTTCATATTTCGAGGTAGAATGGGATAGGAATGATGATGGAAATAGGATCACATTTGAGGAAGTGGAAAAAAATGGTCAATAGATTGCAGTGCAATAAAGCGGCTGGGGTGGATGAAATTAAGTCGGAACTCATCAAATACAGTGGAATGTCAGGTCTTAAATGGCTACACAGGATAATTGAAATGGCCTGGGAGTCGGGACAGGTTCCATCAGACTGGACAAAAGCAGTGATCACACCAATCTTTAAACATGGAAACAGAAGAGATTGTAACAACTACAGAGGTATCTCTTTAATCAGCGTTGTGGGTAAAATCTTCGCAGGTATTGTTGAAAGGAAAGTGCGAGTATTAGTTGAGGACCAATTGGATGAAAATCAGTGTGGGTTTAGGCCTCTTAGAGGTTGTCAGGACCAGATCTTTAGCTTACGGCAAATAATGGAGAAGTGTTATGAGTGGAACAGGGAATTGTATCTATGCTTTATAGATCTAGAAAAGGCATATGACCGGGTTCCTAGGAGGAAGTTATTGTCTGTTCTACAAGATTATGGAATAATAGGCAAACTTTTGCAAGCAATTAAATGTCTTTACATGGATAGTCAGGCAGCAGTTAGAGTTGATGGTAAATTGAGTTCATGGTTCAGAGTAGTTTCAGGGGTAAGACAAGGCTGCAACCTGTCTCCACTGTTGTTCATATTATTCATGGATCATATGTTGAAAACAATAGACTGGCTGGGTGAGATTAAGATATGTGAACACAAAATAAGCAGTCTTGCATATGCGGATGACTTAGTTGTGATGGCAGATTCGATTGAAAGTTTGCAAAGTAATATTTCAGAGCTAGATCAGAAATGTAAGGACTATGGTATGAAGATTAGCATCTCCAAAACGAAAGTAATGTCAGTGGGAAAGAAATATAAACGGATTGAGTGCCAAATAGGAGGAACAAAGTTAGAACAGGTGGACGGTTTCAAGTACTTAGGATGCATATTCTCACAGGATGGCAATGTAGTGAAAGAACTGGAAGCGAGGTGTAGCAAAGCTAATGTAGTGAGCGCTCAGCTACGATCTACTCTCTTCTGCAAGAAGGAAGTCAGTACCAAGACTAAGTTATCTGTGCACCGTTCAATCTTTCGACCAACTTTGTTGTATGGGAGCGAAAGCTGGGTGGATTCAGGTTACCTTATCAACAAGGTTGAGGTTACAGATATGAAAGTAGCTAGGATGATTGCAGGTACTAGTAGATGGGAACAATGGCAGGAGGGTGTCCACAATGAGGAAATCAAAGAAAAACTGGGAATGAACTCTATAGATGTAGCAGTCAGGGCGAACTGGCTTAGATGGTGGGGTCATGTTACACGCATGGGAGAAGCAAGGTTACCCAAGAGACTCATGGATTCAGCAGTAGAGGGTAGGAGGAGTCGGGGCAGACCGAGGAGAAGGTACCTGGATTTGGTTAAGAATGATTTTGAAGTAATAGGTTTAACATCAGAAGAGGCATCAATGTTAGCACTGAATAGGGGATCATGGAGGAACTGTATAAGGGGGGCTATGCTCCAGACTGAACGCTGAAAGGCATAATCAGTTTTAAATGATGATGATGATGATGATGATGTCCTCAAGTACATCACCCTTGTATAGACCCTCTATATACTCCTTCCACCTTTCTGCTTTCCCTTCTTTGCTTAGAACTGGGTTTCCATCTGAGCTCTTGATGTTCATGCAAGTGGTTCTCTTATCTCCAAAGGTCTCTTTAATTTTCCTGTAGGCAGTATCTATCTTACCCCTAGTGAGATAAGCCTCTACATCCTTACATTTGTCCTCTAGCCATCCCTGCTTAGCCATTTTGCACTTCCTGTCGATCTCATTTTTGAGACGTTTGTATTCTTTTTTGCCTGCTTGATTTACTGCATTTTTATATTTTCTCCTTTCATCAATTAAATTCAATATTTCTTCTGTTACCCAAGGATTTCTACTAGCCCTCGTCTTTTTACCTACTTGATCCTCTGCTGCCTTCACTACTTCATCCCTCAAAGCTACCCATTCTTCTTCTACTGTATTTCTTTCCCCCATTCCTGTCAATTGTTCCCTTATGCTCTCCCTGAAACTCTGTACAACCTCTGGTTCTTTCAGTTTATCCAGGTCCCATCTCCTTAAATTCCCACCTTTTTGCAGTTTCTTCAGTTTTAATCTACAGGTCATAACCAATAGATTGTGGTCAGAGTCCACATCTGCCCCTGGAAATGTCTTACAATTTAAAACCTGGTTCCTAAATCTCTGTCTTACCATTATATAATCTATCTGATACCTTTTAGTATCTCCAGGGTTCTTCCATGTATACAACCTTCTATCTTGATTCTTAAACCAAGTGTTAGCTATGATTAAGTTGTGCTCTGTGCAAAATTCTACCAGGCGGCTTCCTCTTTCATTTCTTAGCCCCAATCCATATTCACCTACTACGTTTCCTTCTCTCCCTTTTCCTACACTCGAATTCCAGTCACCCATGACTATTAAATTTTCGTCTCCCTTCACTATCTGAATAATTTCTTTTATTTCATCATACATTTCTTCGTCATCTGCAGAGCTAGTTGGCATATAAACTTGTACTACTGTAGTAGGTGTGGGCTTCGTATCTATCTTGGCCACAATAATGCGTTCACTATGCTGTTTGTAGTAGCTTACCCGCATTCCTATTTTCCTATTCATTATTAAACCTACTGTTTACCTCCCTTAATTATCTGAATAATCTCCTCATCTGCGGAGCTAGTTGGCATATAAACTTATGGTGGTGGGTGTAGGCTTCATGTCTACGTTGGCTGCAATAATGTATTCCCTATGCTGTTCATAGTTGCTTATCCGTGTTCTTATTCTTTTTACTCATTATTAAATCTACTCCCGCATTACCCCTATTTCATTTTGTATTTATAACCCTCTATTCACTTGACCAGAAGTCCTTTTCCTCCTGCCACCCAACTTCAGTTATTCCCACTATATCTAACTTTAACCTATCGATTTCCCTTTTTAAATTTTCTAAACTACATTCCCGATTAAGGGATCAGACATTGCATGCTTTGATCTGTAGAACGCCAGTTTTGTTTCTCCTAATAATGACATCCTCCTTAGTGGTCTCTGCCCAGAGATCTGAATGGAGGACTATTTTACTCCGTAATATTTTACCCAAGAGGATGCCATCATCATTTAACCATACAGTAGAATTGCCTGTCCTTGTGAAAAATTACGGCTGGAGTTTCCCTTGGCTTTCAGCTGTTCACAATACCAGCACAACTGGCTGTTCTGGTATATGTTACAAGACAGTCAGTTAATCATCCAGGCTGTTTCCCCTGCAACTACTGAAAAGGCTGCTACCCCTCTTCAGGAATCATGCGTTTGTCTGGCCTCTCAACAGATACCCTGCTGTTATGATTGCACCAACAGTGTGGCTATCTGTATTGATGAGGCACGCAAGCCTTCCCACCAACAGCAGGGTACATCGTTCATTGGGGGGGGGGGGGGGGGGGGGTGGTTATGTCGCCATTAAGACAATTTTGAAACTAGACCTATGAAATTTGGAATTTGGTTTCTCAGTCAGAAATAAATGAAATACTGTTTTTGGAAATTCAGTTCCCAAGGTGAAATAGGGGTTGAAACTTTTTATCGAAATATTTCATTATATATGCATTTTTTAAGCTGCTCTGTTAGAAATAAAAGAATATGCATCACGCTGTTTTTGGAAATTCAACCCCTAAGGGGGTGAAATAGTACCAGACTGATTAACTAACTGACTCATCATTGCCCAGTCCAAACTGCTAAAGACAGAAACTTGAAATTTGGAGAGTGGTGGATCTTATACTGCAGGTGCCTTTCATGAAAGGATTCCATCCCTGAAGGGCTGAAATAAGGTATGAGTGGCTATTTGAAAAATATGTTGTCAATAAGGCAATTTTGAAGCTAGAAATACAAAAATTGGTATCTGGTTTCTCAGTCAGAAATAAAAAGTACGTGTTTCAGCATTTTTGAAAATTAAGCCACTAAGATGTAAAATGGTGGGTGAAAGTTTTTTGTAAGTAAATCATTATTAAAGAACTAATAAAGCATTTTTAAAGCTACGCCTATGAAAATTGATTTTAGACTTCTCGGTTAGAAATAAAAGAAATACGTGTTCAGTATTTTTGGAAATTCAACACCTAAGGGAGTGATACAGAGTATGAAAAGTTTTATGAATTATTTCATTACCTGTACATGGGTGAAATAGGGGGTGATAATTTTTCTGAAAATATTTTGGTATGTTAAAAAAAAATAGAGTTAAATGTATGAAAACTGGTGTTTCACTTCTCGGTTAAATAAAAGAAATATGTGTTGGGCTACAAAAATTTCTATGGAAATATCACCACAACAACGCAAAAGCAATGATTAACAGAAACCTTGTATTCTAGCTACCAGAATAGCCTTTTGGTCAAAAGTACATTCTGAAAAGACCATGTTTCTATGGCCTTAATTAGCATGAAAAGTTTAGAAGGTGTTTCAATTTTGAACAACATAAAAATTCGATTAAAGAAACAAAAAAGATCTGTGCAGACCATTCTTCATGCAAGCAAAGCACCAGGCGATAAGCTAGTTATTATAAAAGAATGGAAAGACCGGCAGATGGAATCTCAGGCGAGATCAGTTTGGATTCCTGAGAAATGTAGGTTCATCTGAGGCAATAGTGACTCCACGACTTTTCTTTGAAGACAGGCTGAAGAAAGGTAAACTTACATTTGTAGCATTTGTAGATTTAGACAGTGATGACTGGAATACTGTCTTTGAAATTCTGAAGGTAGCAGGGATAAAATACAGGGAGCAAAAAGTTGTCTATAATGTTTTCAGAAACCAGACTGCAGTTAAACAAGGACATGCAAAGGAAACTGTAGAGGTAACAGCAGGGTTTTCGTATGACACTATAATTCTGCCAGACATGATGAAGGACTTTGAAGAGCATGATGGATACTCTGTTAAAAAGAGATTATAAGATGAACATCAATAAAAATAAAATAATGGTAATGGAATGCAGTCAGATTAAATCAGGTGATGATGAGGGAATTAGAGTAGAAAATGAAGAACTGAATGTAGTAGATGAGTTTTGCTATTTACGCAGCAAAGAAATTGATGATGATAGAAGTAGAGATGGTATAAAATGCAGACTGGCAATTCTGAAAAAGAGAAATTTGTAAAAGTCAAATATAAATTTAATTTTATGTATAGAGACTGAAGCAGGGAGTGAAAATTTGTACCGAAGCCAGGAATCGAACCTGGGCCTCCAGCTTACTAGGCAGGTGCATTATCCACTAAGCCACCTTGGCACAGCATGTAACATAACTGCATGGATTACTTTGGCACGCTTCCCTCCTTGATCCAAATTCTCACTGCCATCCCAGTCTACTTTAAATTCACTGTTGCACATGAAAAGAGTTGCCAAGGCTGTCCATGTTCTGGGATAGCACCTCAGCATCGAACGTAAATGTGGGATTCAGCCTGAAACACAGGTACAGGTACTTATACAAAGGAAATGGCACAATTTCAGATACTTTACTGATCTCATACAGAATGATTTCATATAGTTAGATTGAAACATCAAGTGAAAATTTGTACCAAGACAAACCCCATGTCTCCTGCTTACTAGGCAGGTGTGTTAGCCCCTAAGCCACCTTGACACAGTGGTTAGCACAACTGCACAGATTACCCGGGCACACATCCCTCCTCAATCCAAATTCTCACTGCTTCCCCAGTCTACTTTAAATTCCCCTTTACACACAAACAGAATTGCTGAGGCTCTGCATGTTCTGGATTAATACATCATCATCAAATGTAAATGGGTGATTCAGCCTGAAACCCAAGTGCTGGTACTTATACAAATGAAATTTGATTTGTATAAATTTAAATATTAGGAAGTCTTGTCTGGAGGTGTCTGTTTCCATAGCTTTGTGGTCAGCATGGCAGAATGCCATCTGAGGGGGCAGGGTTCAGTTCCTGGCTGGGTCAGAGATTTTCTCTGCTTGGAGACTGGGTGTTGTGTTGTCTTCATCGTCATATCATCCTCATCAATACACAAGTCGCCAAAGTGGCTTCAAATTAAAAGGATTGCACCAGGTAATCAGTCTACCCGATGGGAGGTCATAGCCACACAACATTTCATTTCATTTTCATATGGAAGTATTTTTATGGAGTTTAGCCTTGTACAGATGTGAGACATGAATTATAAGCAGTTGAGGCAGGATGAAAATTGAAGGTTTTGAAATATTGTGCTACAAAAAATGCTGAAGATTAGATGGGTAGATCAAATAACTAATGGTGAGGTGCTGAATTGAATGGGGGAAGAAAGATGTTTGTGGCACAACTTCTGTAAAATAAGGATCAGTTGATGTGTTTTCGAGTTTCACCTTGTTAACCATTTGACATATTTATGGCAAAAATACTGCATATATATTACGCTTAAAGTGTTGTTAGTCAAATGGTACAAAGTTTTTGAAGTTAACATTATACATTAAGTGGTTAACGCCTTCAGACTTTGATGTACCTTCACTCATGATGCACATGATTTAGAGATCACGCGTCCATACAGTTCACAGGCCTGCTTATAGAGGAGGCCACCTGCGTCGGCCCTCTGGCACGCTCTGGTGGCCTCCAAAGAAACAATATTATTTAAGCAATCACAAACGTGTGCTCAGCCTATTCTATAACTGGTATTGTTGTGCAGTCAATGTGTTCAGTGCTACACACAACCTGTACTTCATTGTGTCTTACATGTATCTCTGTAAAGTACTATGTTGCATAAATTGCATTTGTTCTTGGTATAGCAGACCTATAGCACATTACAGTAAAACCAAATAAATTAGCCCCAAATTGAGAACAATTAGCGAACCATGTAGTGCTTTTTCTTGTTTTCCCCAAAATATTGGTATATTTACTGTATGTTGCCATCTTTTAGTCCAAATTTTGATTTTTGGGGGCATGAATGAACCGAGAACCACAAATAATTTTGAATTCACAAACCCCCAAAAATGAATTACAGAGATCCCACTTTTTGTAGTAGCCTAAAAATTTGATTTTAAAAAACTTGTGTCTGAAGGAATTCAAAATTATCTTCAAACCGTGTTTTCCCCTCTTCTTTGTTAGTTCTGGAGTATCTTGTTGCTCAGGTTGTTTGTCAGGATCTTCATTGCCACTGACTGAGGATTCTGGTTTAGGTTCTGGTTCTACTTCAGGACATAACATGTCTTTGTATTTTTCTTAACAGTAGGTCCTGATTTGTTTTAAAAAGATAACATTTTCATTGTCTTGTCATTCCTGCTAGAAATACTGCATCAGAGAACTCAATGGGTCCCATTGTCACCAGGAAAGATGGAGTTGTACAAATTCATTTCCATCAATGTCATTTTGCAACGTACAATACATTCGTAACTAATGTTCAGTTCAAAGTGTTTAAATTATAGCTACGTGAGGTACTTTGTTAACATTGCTATAAGAGATTTAATCACTCATAAGTATTAACAGCAACTCCACCTTTTTTATTTCCAGCAACAATAGCACAGTTGACAAGTGTTGTAGGTGTAATTTCTCAGTGCATTGAGAGAGTTCTTTTCTATAAAGTCCAAGTGCCCAGTTTTGCGCAGATTTTATGTGGCCTACTAGCGTGAATGACAAAACAGTTTTCTTGTTTACTACAGATTCTCAAAATGGAATGTCATGATACAATATTGTTATTGTTCTGTCCAGCACAAGTGTCAGCGGTCAGCATCAACAAACATTGTGTCTTCTCCATGATTGCAGTGTACCAAATAAATGTGGAAAAAGACTACTGACTGTGTTGGATCCTTTTGTTGTCCCCACACTTTCTGGGAGTATATAGTGCTCGTTTGTTCAGTCTCACACATAGCCCTGAATATTCCAGTTCCGAGTGGGACCAGGCTATAAGTAGGCCCAGGCCTGGGTATGTGAACCTGTTGGGCCACATTGAAACTGTAGTGTACTCAGGTTTTATTACCTCCTTCAGAATTTTCCTTAGTCTTTTTTGATAGTCCCCTTGTAAAAACTCCCTTTCTTTTGCAGCACGTTGTAGATGAAATCCCATTTCTTTCAATAGTTTCCTTCATAGTTTTTACAGGCACTAAAGCCAATGCCATTCCAGATGTGAAATGTCTCTTGCAGAATGCACAGAGATCTGATTTGGGCTTCATGACAACTATTTCTGGGCAGATATTCTTCCAAATATTAGAAAACACCATATTTGATATGGGTTTTAGGGATGTATCATTTGTAAAGTTTCAAAAATGTTGGCGTTACTGTCACTTGAAGGTAGAAGTTTCAAATTGTGGGTAACAAACCTCTCTGCAGATGATACACACAAAAGGGATGTGCTCTGCCTTGTCGTCACCAGGCAGCAACCCGAGCACTACCTTAGGTCACTGGCCCCACAGAGCTTTTCTCTTCCACAGGCCACGTGGCTGAAAATAGTACCAGCATTATCGTGGAGCACAGGCAGCGCGCAGATCAACGCTCAGGCCACAATGAGCCAGTTCGGTCCGAGTGAGCTTCGTGGGCCAGGTGCCGATTATGAAAGCATACCCACAATCAGGGTCTCACTCTGGAGCCACCACCACGATGACATCGCCATTCACGTCTACCTTCTCGTCCAGCCGCTACCAGCTTGGCCTCTACACCATAGAGACACGGCCCCCGATGCCGTGACCAGCAACTGAACACTCTAATACACTGCTGGAAAAAAATTGTACACCAGTCAAGAGGTTTCCAGTTCAGTCAAGATTTACTGTTGCTACAGTGCATATGGAGTATATGAAGTGATGAGATTTACAAATAAGTAGCACAAACAGTTTTGAAGTGCAAGGTATCGACCCTTGCTGAAACATCCATATTAGTTCATTGTGTAGACTTCATGGGCTACAATTCAGGCACTGACTCTGGCTTCCAGTTGATGGTACAGATGGCAAATACTGTCGTGGGATGCGTCTAGCTATGCCTGCTTGACCTCTTCACTTAGTTCTGTAAGAGTTGTTGGTTGACTAGTCACTTCTCATGCCCTCATATTCCACAAGTGCAAGATTGGAGGAAAGTCCAGAGATCATGCTGGCCAGGTAAGTTGCTGCATGTATTGTAGAGCACGCTGAGGTTCACAGCCATTGTGGGGGCGAGCATTTTCCTGTTGGAACAACACATAACTTTCCTGTTGCAAGAATGGCAAAAGAACGGTCTAACAACATTCTGCACGTATCGAGCACTGGTTAGCGTTAGCAGTTATTGGGGTCTCTTCCCATTCCATTCACATATGGGGCACAGGAAGAATGATTGCTTGAATGCTTCTGTGCGTGCAGTTAATTGTTCTGATTTTTCCTCACAATCCCTACGTGAGTGACACACAGGAGATTGTAGTATATTCCCACAGTCATAATTTAAAACTGGTTCTTGAAGCTTGGTTAGTAGATACCTCAGGTTAGTTTATGTCTGTCTTCAAGAGATTTTCAGTTCAGTGCCTTCAGTATCTCTGACACTCTCCCATGGATTAAACAAACTAGTGATCATTCATGCTGCCCTTCCCTGTATACATTAAATATCCCTAGTTAGTCCTGTTTGGTTCAGGTGCCACACATGGGAACTGTATTCTAGAACTGGTTGCAGGAGTGATTTTTAAGCAATCTCCTTTGTAGACTAATGACACTTCCCCAGTATTCTACAAATAAACCGAAGTCTGCCACCTGCTTTACCCATGACTGATCCTAACCTATGGGATCATTCAATTTCATATACCTACAAAGTGTTACACCCAGGTATTTGTACGAGTTGTCCGATGCCAGCAGTGACTCATTGATATTATTGTCTTAGGATATTACATTTTTGGTTTGGTAAAGTGCATAATTTTACGTTTCTGACCATTTAAAGCAAGTTGCTAACTTTTGCACCACTTTAAAATCTTATCAAGATCTGAATGAATATTTATGCAGCTTCTTTCAGACAGTACTTCATTATAGATAACTGCATCATATGCAAGAAGCCTGATTTTACTATTAATATGCTCTGCAAGGTCATTAATATAAACATGAACAGCAAGAGTCCCAACAAACTTCTGTGGGGCGCACCCAAAGTCACTTCTACATCTGATGATGACTCTCCATCCAAGATCAAATGCTGCATCCTCCTACCAAAAAGTCCTCAATCCAATCACAAATGCCACTTGATACCCTATATGATTGTACTTATGACAATAAATGTAGGTATGGTACTGAGTCAGATGCTTTTTGGAAAGACTGCACACACTCAAAAATAGCTGTATGAATAACTTTGTCCTGTAAGTATCTTTTTTCCCCCAAATTGACTCTCTAAAACATCTTATACAACATATTTCTTTAATAAAATAAAGATAAATGTAAATGTAAGAAACAAAACGTTCTGTAATATTTTAAAAAGATAAGGTGGGTAGATCACGTAACTAATGAGGAGGTATTGAATAGGATTGGGGAGAAGAGAAGTTTGTGGCACAACTTGACTAGAAGAAGGGATCGGTTGGTAGGACATGTTTTGAGGCATCAAGGGATCACAAATTTAGCATTGGAGGGCAGTGTGGAGGGTAAAAATCGTAGAGGGAGACCAAGAGATGAATACACTAAGCAGATTCAGAAGGATGTAGGTTGCAGTAGATACTGGGAGATGAAGAAGCTTGCACAGGATAGAGTAGCATGGAGAGCTGCATCAAACCAGTCTCAGGACTGAAGACCACAACAACAACAACAATATTTTAAATCAGAACAGTTTCTCCTGTGAGACAAATATGAAAGTTATTGCATGTGAAAGTTATTGCATGTGAAAGTTATTGCCATAATCAAAAAATGAGACCACAGTGTAGTAAACAGTAAGGAACATTGAATAACAGCCATAGAAACAAAGTAGTGCTACTTGCAAGATGACTGCAGGTAAACCAACAGAAAATTAACTCAGGTCACCCTTCTAGGGTGACCCTTTATTGTTTATTTACCTACCACATGAAAAATGGCAATGGCAGAGAGAAATTTCTATAAAATAAATCAGTTCCCAGAGTGAATTTCACTCTGCAGCAGAGTTAATAGTAATTTGAAACTTCCTGTGAGATTAAAACTGTGTGCCAAACTGGACCTCAAATCTGAAATCTTTGCCTCTACTTTGTACATTTGTTGCCTAAACTCCAGAACTCATCTACCACTTTCAGTGTGTCCTTTTCTAATATCATTTTGTTAGAGCCACTAAGAAATCTATCAGAACTTGAATTGCCTAGAATATTTCCTTCATTACAAGAACATTTTTTTAGCAAACAGCCAGGTTAGAATTTTGTCAATGAGAAAAAGCGCAGTCTGTCTTATGCAGACCATGCTGCTAACCTACATGGATTAAGTAGGAATTGCTATTTTGAATATTTGTGCGAGCAGACTAAGCTGGTTCTCTTATCGAGGACATTGTAGTGCATCATAAGCCTGACTTAACTCCCTTGGAGCTGTAGCATAAGCTTTCCTGGTGCCCAGTATACCATACAATCTCTACCATTACAACCCTTTACGTTTCAGAATCTCATCAGCTGCTGACACATGCCAGCATTTTTTTAATCAGTTACTACGAGTTATTCCAAACTGTGCCCCATACTTCAGTGATACGTTCATTATGAATGAAACTCTTTACAAGCTTGAACTCTTGTTCCAGAGGCTGGCAGCAAAGGGACCCAATGCCACCTGTACAAGTATTCTTCCATGTGACCATCTTTGACGTATTTGGAGTTCAAGCTCACAGCCATTAAATTTGAAGTAACAGAAGATTATGTCACAGCAATCGACAACAATCAGCTACCCATGCTACCCCAGCTGTCCCAATCCCCAATGAGATGTGACCCATCTTTCGATTTACATGAATTGGTGTGTTTTCAGCTTGATTCAAGATCAGGATGTGGCCATTTTGGTTCTCCTCTCAACATCATGTGAAATCAAGTTTGCCACCCACTCACTTTGTGCACCATAGATTGCCAGACACATCTCCTGGTCATGATTTTCATCACTACTAGCCATAATGAAATCAACTGCACATACACCTAGGGGTTCCGTTGTGGGTCCCAGACAAGGATCACTGCCGCATCAAAAATCTTCTCTGTCTTTGACCATGAGTGCTGCGCATCCTGCACAATTCCATTGTGACATCTCTGGGATGAAAAATTTGGTTAAAATTCATGTGTTGTAGCCCAGTAGTGACTCTTGACAGCATGAATCTTGTCCATCGACAGCATGAATCTTGTCCATCAGTGTTCTGCCTGTCAGGCCCATTAATATGTTCCTTTCCAACAGTTCTCTCCCTGAGTCAATGTTGCAGAGATGCTGGAATGTATCCACCCAAATTTTGCCAGCCCATTTTTGGGCTCCATGTGGTTGGTTGTGATTGATTTCATTTCTCACTCTCCTTTTGTGTTCTGCATGCTTCAAGTACCTTTTGCCACTACTCTCTCACCCTTGAGAAAAAAATACCTTTGTCCTTGAAGGCACTAAATGCACTTTTCTTTAAGATGAGCTGGCATACACCACCCATGACTTTGAACAATTTGTGCCCCTAATGGGATTCAGCAGCTTCATGCTGCATCCTTTCACCTGGCCTCCAGTAGTGATGCGGAGAACTTTTTCTGCGCTTTTCATAATAAGTTCTGCAAGGAAATTATGTCCAACCCAGCACCTAATGCACTCTGTAGTTTTCTGACAACTTGCAAGGTTATGGTGATTGAAAGCTACAGTGAAGCAGAGTGGCTTCGTGGGTGCTCACACTGCACACTCTTGGACGTGCTGCACCTACTGTTGGCACATGTCAATGACAAGGTCTCTCCCTTTCCCATGGGTTTGGACACCGCAAAACCTGGATCCATAGGATGATCTTCTCCCACTATGGGTGCATGATGTACACTGTATTCTCTACCCACGGCCTTCTGCAGCGCTATCAAAATAAACTTTGTCTCCATCATCCTAGTCAGCGGCTGATTGCTTCTCTGCCACTGGTGGACCTGGTTTAACAGGGCTACAATTGGTCCACAATTAACAAGTCTTAATTTCACTGACTCACATTACACAATTTCAAACATGTATTAACGAAGCTAGCACCAGAAGTAGAAGTTTTTGGCCATATACTAAATGAATCACTCTATGTAAAATTCCTTGAAATCCAGTTGGGTAACAAGTAAAAATGAAATCAACACATTGATAAACTAATCAAGGAGCTCAGTTCATAAAGTTTTACCCTTAAACACATTGCTCATTGTTTTGATGTTTGCCTGCATAGCTGAGTGGTCAGTATAGATGGCTGCAATGCAAAGGACCTGGATTTGATTCACGGTACTGCAAAGGATTTTTCCTTGGTGGAAGGACTGGTAGAGGATGCACTCAGCTTTGTGAGGACAATTGAGGAGCTACTTGACTGAATAGTTGCAGATCCATGGTATGGAAAGTCTGCAAAACAACCAGGAGAGCAGTGTGTTGACGACATGCCTTTCTATACTGCACCTGCATGACGCTGAAAGGCAGAGGATATCGTGGTAGCCGGCAGACATACCTTGGGCGTTCACGGCTTCAATGAGAAGCTCATTGTTTTGATGAACTGGACAAATTTTCATTCCTTGAACTGTTATGGAATGGTTGTCTGGGGGCAGTGACCCATATTATCCTGCAGAAGCCTTTTTAAAGATATTGGAAGTATTACACATACTTTCAAATACATTAACTTCTTATTGACATTTGTGAGCAGCAAGAAAAATCAGTTTCAGCTGAAGTATGCAAATACAATTTTATACAAAAAAATCACATGGACATTGCCTCCTTGTCTAGGACTGGAGTATAGTTATATATGGTGGTGAAAGGTATTCAAAACAAGCTCACATGTTACCATGAATGAAGTAACTGGAAATCCCAACCTGTTCAAAAGAAAATTAAAATTATATCTTAGCTATTCTTTCTACAAATTATCTTCATATCTAGATTCAAGTTATTTACATGGCAAGTAGCCATGTTAATTGAAAGCTACATGACAAGTCAGAATTTACTGAGAACAGGACTCATTATTTGCAGATGTAAGTATTATTTCCTTTGAAAAACATCACTGTTGAATTAAATGGAAGGGATATAAATGATCAGTCACAGGTAGCAGACATGTTTAATAATTTTTCAGTAGAAACTATAGGGATGAACAGTTCAAGAAAAAATCACATCAGTATGTTGAAAAAACAACTCTCATAAAAATCAATCATATGAATGTGCCTACATCTATATTCTGCAAACGACTGTGCACTGAATGCCACTGGTACATCCCAATGTACTAATTATTAGTGTTTCTTTACATTCTTTTCCTGTATTGGAGGGTGGGAAGAAAGATTGTTTCTCCCTGGTTACATTTCCTTCACCCCACCCTTCTCTACCTATCCACACTCCTTCCCCGCTGCCCCCCCCCCCTTTCTCTTTTCTCATTGTTTTCTTGTATTGCTTGCAATGTTTTTTCTCCTGCCTATTCTTTCTCTTTCATCCTTTTTGTTATTTAGGTCTCCACTTAAGGTTTGACCTCCACTTCTACATTTTCTGTTTTTAATGTGAGGCATTTGGGTGTGGATTCCTCTCCCCCCCTTTCTTCCCCACCGCAGCCCCCCTCCATCCTTTCAGGTCACCAGCATGTGTAGCCAGTCCATGTGTGGGGCTGTTATATACCCTCTGGCTGGGCCCCCTGATAGAACAGGGATCACACTACTGATACCTGAACTGTTCTCTCCCAATGTATGCCAAGGAGTGGTTGCTTGTCTTCCTGGAGCATTGGAACTCCCAGCAATGGCTGCTGTACCAGGTGGCCCATGCTGGGTGGCACCCACGTGGAGAGCACCTGAGTGGAGTGGGTGGTATCAGGGCAGATGCTTGATGATTGAAGCATGTCAAGCTGCAAAAATCTGGCCATTCTGAAACGGCTGTTTCTTGGAATAGTGAAGGATCGTTGAATGCTGCTTCGTATGAGGTGGCAGCCTTCCCTTCCTTGGCTACACCATGGGAGGAGGGCCAGGCTCGCCGTCTTGGGATGAAACATTTTTCCTGCTACCTCATCTGTTCTAGAATGGATGGGGACACATTCACCACCACAAAGCCATTGTCCTTTGTGGAGAATATGTAGGACAGTTTCGGAAGTGGAGTCTCTCAGTAAAATGCGATCAGGCTCCCTGTTGGTCAAAGCTTCTTCTGCCATCCAATCTGCAGCTCTTCGTGCTTGTGATCAACTTGGTACTGTCCCAGTGTCTGTTACTCCTCACCAATAACTGAATATGGCCCTTGGGGTGATTAGTCATAGGGACCTCATCCTGCAAACTGATGAGGAACTCTGGGGTAATCTGGAGTGATGTGGCGTTCATTTTGTCCGCTGTGTGCAGAAGGGTCATAAAGACAACCACACAGATACCAGCTCCTTCATTCTGGCTTTCGAGGGCGATACCCTCCCAGAGAAGGTCAAGGTTATGTACTTCAAATGTGACATGAAACCGTACATTGCACCTCCCATGAGGTTCTTTCGGTGCTCGTGTTTTATGTATTATGTCTATATGTCTTCCCATAGTACAGTGGACCCTCTGTGCGGTGACTGTGGACGCCCACTCCATTAGGGAAGCACCTGTGTTATGCCACCTGTGTGTGTCATTTGTCATGTTTGCTACTCTCCTCACTCACCAGATTGCCCAGCTTACTAGAGAGAAAAGAAGATCCAAGGGTAAAAGTCTTTGGATCACTTGTCTTATGCTGAAGCTCGCCAAAAATGTAAGAGATTCCACCCTGTGTCACTTTTTTCAACTTTTGGCTCTGTTATTTATTTTCTTCCTCCTCCCTACACCAGTCCTGTCCCCCCCCCCCCCTCCCCTGCAGTACCCATGCCCTCCCCTCAAAGAGCTGCCCCCCTTCCCTGGCCAAAGAAGTGTCCCCTTCTTCAGCACCTACTGGTGATGAGGCTACCCCCACCCCCCAGGTCCCCTCTCGCCGACGTCTCTCAGACTGGGAGCCTACTACCACAACTCGGCCACAAGATGCACCATCTGTGCGCCCCAAGGTTCCAAGGTTGCCTGCTCTCTTTCAGTTCCAGGTCTTGGAGTCCTCTTTGACCTACATAAGGCATACGTCATGGCTTGGCACCATCACATTTTAGGTACCCTCCATGATTGGGGCTTCCGTGGTCCCCTTCTGATTTTTATCCGCGAGTTTTTATCTCAACGGCTTTTCCAGGTTCATGTTGGCACTTCACTCGGGGCCCCACAGATTCAGGAGAACAGTATCCCGCAGGGTTTCCCATAGCCATCAACGGACTTGCAACCTGTGTTGGGCCTCTGGTTACACTGGCGTTGTATGTCGACGATATTTGCATCTGTTGCAGCTCCCACTCAGTAGTATCTGTTGAGCACCGGCTCCAAGGCGCCATCTGAAGAGCCTCTGTGTGGGCCACCTCCCATGGCTTCCAGTTTTCTCCCTCCAAAATGTGAGCTATTCATGTTTGTCATTGAGCCACAGTACACCCCGATCCAGAACGTTATTTAGGCCAACAGCCCCTCGATGTTGTAGCACAGTCCCGTTTCTTGGGCCTGATTTTTGATAAAAAGGTGCTATGGCTTCCCCTTATTCTTCACCTAAAGACTAAATGCATGCGGAAGCTTAATGCTCTGCCTCCTGGCCCACAGATCTTGAGGTGCAGACCATACCACTCTTTTCCATCTTAACCATGTTCTGGTCTTGCCCAGGCTAGACTATGGTAGTCAGGTTTATGGCTCAGCAGCTCCTTCTGTTTTGCAATTGCTTGACCCTGTTCACTGTTGTGGGATGCATCTGGCTATTTATGCTTTTTGCACTAATCCCATTGACACTCTCCTCACAGAAGTCGGATTCCCCTCTACAAATATGACAGAGCCAAATGCTGGTTTCTTACGCAATCGCCATTCGCCAGTTGCCTGACCATCCGGTGTACCTTGTCCTATTTCCAAACGAGGGATGTCTCCCTCCTGACTCCCTCCCACAGTTGGGATTGCTGGTTGGCATGCATCTCACTCCCCTCTGTCAGGATCTCCATCTCCACTCACTGGAATGTGCCCCATGTATTTCCTCCCACACCCCCCTTTGGATTGTGTCTAGACCTCAGATTGGGACCGACCTATTCCAGGGTCCTAAGGCCTCTATAGCATCTTGAATATTCCATACTTGCAGAGTTCCAGGGTGCCACCATGTTCTACACAGATGGTTCTAAGACGATAGATAAGGTGGGATATGCTTTCACATCTCCTACTGGCTTAGAACACCGTTTATTGCCAGGTACATGTAGTGTGTTCGGAGCAGAACTGCTAGCCATTCACAGGGCCCTCCTTTTTGTTATTCAGGCCTTCCTCCACTGTGTTTTATTATGTACTGACTCAGCAAACAGCCTGCAGGCTATCAACCAATACTACTCTTGTCACCCTTTGGTCTCTGCTATCCACGACTTTCTCCCTACCCTTGGCCTTGCCGCGTGCTCAGTTGTCTTTCTCTGGGTCCCAAGTCATGTGGGCATCCCAGAGAATGAACTGGCTGACCGTTTGGCTAGTGAAGCAGATGCTTACCCTCCTTTGGCTTTCATGATTCTGGCTGCGGATATGCAGGTCAAATCTCTCTGCCCAAAAATGGAATGACATTTGGTGCACTACAACTCTCAGTAATAAACTGCACAATCAATGACTCTACTGTTGTTTGGCGCTCTTCCTTCTGCTCCTCTCAGAAGGAATCCACTGTCTTATGCTAATAATAATAATAATAATAATAATAATAATGTCTATGCATTGGTCATACCAGGCTCATTCATAGTTTCCTCTTGTGTAACAAACCATCCCCATAATGTGTTTGCGGAGACAGACTGATGGTATCCCATTTATTGTGGAATGTCCACTTCTTGTGGCCCTTTGTACTAAGTATAGTTTTCCAGATTCCTTAACTTTAATATTAGCAGACGATTCATGGATGGTCGAACTGGTCCTCAGTTTCCTTCATGAAAGTGGTTTTTATTTTCAGGTATAAAGTTTTGCTTTACTCCTGGAGCAGCGCAGGGTGGTTCATGTTTTCTCAGTATGGGACCCATAACGAGTCCCCATTACAAAGACCACTCTTTTATCCTTCTGTTTTGCCAGTTTTTAGATTTGGACTACCCCTTTATACCTTCTGCTGTGTGTGTTTTAACCTCCTCATTTTGTAGTTTGACTCCTCTGACTGGATCTGTCCATTTTCAGCGGACCGTCTCTCTTTCATGTCTGACTTTAGAATCATGGGACTGATGACCTCACCGTGTAGTCCCATAATCCCCCCCCCCCCAATTAATTGATCTGTCAATCAAGAATGATTGTTTAAATGTCTCTGTGTGTGCTTTAATTTATCTAATTTTTTCCTCATGATCCCTGTGTGAGCAATACATAGGAGGTTTTAGCATATTCCTAGAATCATCATTTAAAGCCTTTCCTTGAAATATTGTAAGTAGACTTTCACAGGATAGTTTACACCTGTCTTCAAGAGTATGCCAGTTCAGTTTCTTCAGAATCTCTTGACACTCTTCCACAGGTCAAACAAACCTGTGACCATTCTTGCTTCCCTACTCTGTATACATTCAATATCCCCTGTTAGGTAGATGCAGTATTTCTTGGTTTCCAAAAAGCATTTGACTCAGTGCCACACCTCTGCTTATTTCAAAGGTACGATCATATGAGGACTTTTTGCAGGGAGAACGCAGCATGTTATCTTGTAAGGAGAGTCATCATTCGGTGTAGAAATAACTTCAAGTGTGCCCCAGGGAAATGTGTTGGAACCCTCACTGTTCACTTTGTATATTGATTACCTTGCAGACAACATAAAACAGTAGTAACTTCAGACTTTTTGCAGATGCTGCAGTTACTGTGTCTGTAGTGAAAGTACTGTCTGAAAGAAACTGCATAAATATTCAGTCATATCTTGATAAGATTTCAAAGTGGTGCAAAGACTGACAACTTGTTTTAAATGTTCAGAAGTGCAAAGATGTGCACTTTACAGAATGAAAAAACAAAGGAAACTATGTTTATAATATTAATTAATCACTGCTGGAAGCAGCCAACTTACACAAATACTGGGTATAACACTTTTTAGGGGTATGAAATGGAATGGTCACATAGACTCATTCGTGGGTGAAGCAGGTGGTGGACTTCGGTTTATTGGTAGAATACTGGGGAAGTGCGATCAGTCTACAAAGGGGAACACTTGGAAAATCAGTCATGTGATCAGTTCTAGAATATTGCTAGTACCAGATAGGTCTAACGGGGCGTTTTGAAGTACACCAAGAAGGGCAGCATGAATGATCACAGGTTTGATCCTTGGGAGAGGGTCAAGAGATATTGAAGGAACTGAGTTGGAAGATTCTTGAAGACACATGTAAACCATCCAAAGAAGGTCTACTAACAAAGTTTCAAGAACCTATTTTGTATGATGACTCTAGGAATGTACTACAATCTCCTGCATATTGCTCACATAGGGGTCATCAAGATAATATTAGAATAATTGCTGCATGCACAGAAGTGTTCAATCATGCTTACCATGCTCCATATGTAAGTGGAATGGGAAGAAACCCTAATACCAAGTACTACGGAATGTGCCCCCCTACCATGCACCTCACAGGCGGTTTGCAGCAGAGTATAGATATAGATGTAGTCCTGTTTGGTACAAGTCTTATACACTTTAGCAATACTCTATAATGGGTCGTCTGAGTGATTTGTAAGCAATCTCCTTTGTACGCTGATTGCATTTACTCATATTCTATCAATAAACCAAAGTCTACCACCTGATTTACCATGATTGAGTCTACGTGATTACTTCATTTCATAACCCTACAAAGTGTTACACTCAGGCATGTGTATGAGTTGGATGATTCCAGCTGTGACTCATTGATATTATAGTCGTAGGATACTATGTTTTTCGTTTTGTTAAGTGCACAGTTTTACACTTCTGAACATTTAAAGCAAGTTACCAATCTTTGCACCAAGTTGAATCGTATCAAGATCTGACTGAAACTTTATGCAGCTTGTTTCAGACATTACTCTCTTATAGATAGCTGCATCAAATGCAAGAAGTCACTGACATCCCTCTCTCAAAATTAAAAACTCATCTACAACTGATGGTGTTTTAAACAGAGTACTAAATATTTGCTCCCATATAATAATAATAATAATAATAATCCCTGCCTTCTCTGAAATATATAATGCACAACCAGACCAAGGCATTTTTTTTCCACAGAGATTGAAATATGCCATTGTTAAACCTCTCTATTACAAAGGTGATAGGAGAGATGTCATTAACTACGGCACCAACATGTTTCACTATTGACGTTTTTCAAAATTTCAGGAGGTGATGTTTTCTTGAATAATCTTAGCAATGATAATATTTCAGTAAATCACACTTTGGATTTCAGAAGATTTGAGTTTCTGAGAATGGCATTCACACATTCACTCACTATATCCTATGAACATTAAATAACCAGATAACACCGGATGGTATTTCTGTGACTTATCTATGGCATTTACCTCTGTGAATTACAGTAATCTTGTAGAGAAATTAAGGTTTTTATGCAATTGATTTTACAAGCAACTAACAGATAATGTCCTATCGAAGAAAAAGAATGCAGAAAATTGTAGTTATTGTATCGAGAAAAGTATAGTTGCTACTTGCCATGTCATGGAGATGTTGAGTCGCAGATAGGCACAATAAAAAGACTGTCATCAAGTAACTTTTCAGCCAAAAAGGCCTTCATTGGAAATAGACCACAAATACACACACAACTCACCACATGTGTAAACGATCTTCCTTCTAATATGCAACAGCCAGAAATAGTTTGTTACAGAAATGACACTACTACTGCAATCAATGCAAGCATATATACAGCAACAGAACAAATGGTAAGCAATGGTTTTTTGCTCTCACTATCAGTCCCAAAAAAGACACAACATGGAAACTACCAACTTTGTAATTTTCCATATTGGTGACAGTTTGGAGAAAACATGTTTTTGAACTCCTAAAGCAATGAAATTCAGGCACATTTGCATGTAGAATCATTGCACATTTTGGGGAGGGACAAATTTGTAAGTTTAGATATTTTCATTCAGTAATGTGATATGGAATAATGTTCTGTGGTAACTCGTCTTTAAGAAACAAAGTCTTCATTGCTCAAAAACATGCTTTAAGAATAATATGTGAAGCTTATCACAATCATCTTGTAGACATCTGTTTAAGGTGTTGGGGTGTTTTGACTATTGCTTCACAGTATATTTACTCCCTCATGAAGTTTGTTGTAAAAAATCCACTGCAGATCAAAAGTAACAATGATGTACATAATTACAATACCAGAAGAAAAACTGACATTCATTACTCCACAGGAAGGCTGTCTTTAGCATGTAAACAGGTGCACAATGCTGTGACCAAAGTTTTTATCACTTGTCCAGTGATACAGAATGTCTGACAGACAGCAAAGTCCCCCTGCGGGTTCGGGGGTTAGAATAGGCCCGCGGTATTCCTGCCTGTCGTAAGAGGCGACTAAAAGGAGTCTCACATGTTTCGGCCTTATGTGATGGTCCCCTCTTGGGTTTGACCTCCATCTTTCTAAATTATTCTGAAGAGCGAGCCAATTGGGGAAGGGCGCCTTACGTGGTGCACTGTATCCGTCGTGCATTGAGACCTTTAGCCGGCTTTTTCGTCGTTGCAATGGTCTCCCGCTCGTTTTCCATCTCTTGGGCGAGGATACGTCCCTGGGTGCGATTCCCACGCTGCACTCTGCAGTGTTTCTTTTAACTGCGACGACGACCTTGGACAGTTTTGCACCTAAGATCCAGCACGGTAGCCAGTCCGTTGTGGTGGGGCCGCCATGTACCCTCTTGGTTGTAGCCCCCTGACAACACAGGGATCGCTCTACTGATGCCTGTGCCGTTAACTCCCCACATATGCCAAGGAGTAGATGCCCGTCTCCCTGGGGCATCAGGACTCCCGGCAATGGACATCCTGCCAGGTGGCTATTGCTGCGGCTGGGTGGCGCCCGTGGGGAGGGCCCTTGGTTGGAGTAGGTGGCATCAGGGCGGATGACCTGCAATGAAGCGTGGTACATCATCTCTCGCTGGCGGCCAGCCGCCAGCAGTCTCTAAGCGTTCTCGGGCTCAATTTAATGCTGAAAAGTACAATCCGAAAACGTTCCCCTCTCTGGCCACGCCGTGGGAGGAGTGTAAGTCTCAGGATGGAGGTAATAGTTATTCGCCCCGATTCTTAGTTTGTACGAGAGCTGATGGGGAGTCTTTTCTCTCCACAAAGCCTCAGTTCTTCGTCGAGCATTTAGAGGACAAGTTTGGGGAGGTGGAGGGCTTGTCAAAAATGCGCTCTGGATCGGTCCTGATCCAAACGGCATCCTCTGCCCAGTCACGACGGTTGCTTGCTTGTGACAAGTTGGGGGATGTTGCTGTTACATCACGCCGCATAAGAGTTTAAATATGGTTCAGGGAGTTATTTACCATAAGGACCTTCTTTTGCAGTCTGATGACGAGCTGCGCGCCAACTTAGAGCGCAGGGGTGTACATTTCGTCCGGCGCGTTCATCGGGGTCCGAAGGAAAATCAGATAGCTACCGGTGCCTTCATCTTGGCCTTCGAGGGTGATACGTTACCGGAAAAGGTCAAGGTGATGGTCTACCGATGTGACGTCAGGCCCTATATTCCTCCCCCGATGCGGTGCTTCAAGTGCTGGAAGTTCGGCCATATGTCTTCCCGCTGCACTTCCAGCCTCACATGTCGAGATTGCGGACGCCGGTCTCATCCCGATACTCCATGTGCCCCGCCTCCCATCTGTGTCAACTGCGGGGAGCACCATTCACCTTGCTCGCCTGACTGCAAAGTCTTTCAGAAAGAGCGCAAAATTATGGAATATAAGATCCTGGACCGGCTGACCTATACTGAGGCCAAAAGGAAATATGACAGACTCCATCCTGTGAGAATGACATCTTCTTATGCAGCTGCTACGACAACTGTGCTAGCCCCATCAGTTTCGAGACTTCCAGCCAGCTCGATAAGCAGTAAGACTCCTCCTGCCCCCTTGCCTGTGGGGGGCTCTACCCAACCGGTTGCTCCTGCACCACCTATCTCAGGAGCAACCTCCTCCCACCCGTCGGGGACGTCCGTCCCCGCTTCTCAGCCGGAGAAGCGTCTAACTTCTTCGGCTACTCTCGCCCGTAAGAGTTCCCTTGGGACCCTCCCTTCCCAGGGTTCCACCAGCGGGAAGGATGACGGCCGCCAGTGGCATAAGTCCTCACCAGCGGCCGGGCGTAGGGCTTCACGATCCTCCTCTGTCCCGGAGACTGAATCGGTGAAGCCTTCCCAGCTGGTGCAACCCAAGGTTCAGCAAGAGAAGTCCAAGAGAAAGACCTCTAAGGCCAAAGAACTTGCGGTGGCGCCAACCCCACCGCACCTTTCGCGCTCTGCGTCTGAGGATGCAGTCGAGATTCTAGCGTCCGCTGAGGACCTTGATCTTGCTGGTCCCTCAGACGCCATGGATGCCTCTCGTACGGGTACTGAATCGGTGGCAGTGAGTGAACAAGCGGCGTAAATTGCCTTCCCAGTCCTTTCACGCCTTTCTCAGCCATGGACAATATCATCCTCCAGTGGAACTGCGGCGGTTTTTTCCACCATCTAGCTGAGCTCCAACAACTTATCAGCCTTCACCCTTTCTTCTGCATTGCTCTTCAGGAAACTTGGTTTCCAGCAATGCGAACCCCCGCCCTCCGTGGCTATCGGGGTTATTATAAGAACCGGGCAGCATATGAAAGGGTGTCGGGTGGCGTCTGCCTCTATGTCCTTCACACTCTGCACAGCGAGTCTGTCCCTCTCCACACACCTTTAGAGGCTGTCGCTGTTCGGGTGTGGACGCCACAGGCTGTTACCGTCTGCAGTCTTTATCTTCCACTGGATGGTGATGTCTCGCAGCATGTCCTGGCTGCGCTGATAGCCCAATTGCCGCCACCTTTCTTGCTATTGGGCAACTTCAACGCCCATAACCCTCTGTGGGGTGGGTCAGTGGCAACAGGTCGAGGCGCCATCGTTGAGCATTTATTGTCGCAGCTCGATCTCTCGATTTTAAATGATGGTGCCTTCACACACTTCAGTGTGGCGCATGGCACATACTCCGCCATTGACCTTTCAATATGTAGCCCTAGCCTCTTACCGTCTGTCCAATGGAGTGTGCATGACGACCTGTGTGGTAGTGACCACTTTCCGATCTTTCTGTCACTACCACAGCGTCACTCTTCTGGGCGCCCTAGCAGATGGGCTATGAATAAGGCTGACTGGGACTTGTTCTCCTCCACTGCCGCTCTTGAGTCTCTCTCTAATGACGACATTGATGCGGTGGTTCAATCGGTCACCACCGGCATCGTTACTGCCGCCGAATCTGCCATTCCCCGTTCTTCTGGGTCCCTTCGGCGGAAGGCTGTGCCTTGGTGGTCGCCTGAGATCGCTGAAGCGATTAAAGATCGCCGGCGGGCGCTCCAGCGTCACAAGCGACATCCCTCCTTAGACCACCTTATCGCCTTCAAACGGCTGCGTGCGCGGGCCCGCCTCCTTATCCGCCAAGGCAAGAAGGAGTGCTGGGAGCGGTATGGGTCCACCATTGGCCTCCATGTCACTCCTTCGCAGGTCTGGGCCAAGATTCGACACGTCTACGGCTATCGGACCCCTGCCAGCGTCCCTGCGCTCTCACTGAATGGAGCAGTTTGTACTGACTCCGACGTCATTGCCAATCGCTTAGCAGAGCATTTTGCTATGAGTTCCGCTTCTGCGAATTACCCCCAGGCCTTCCGCTCCATTAAAGAGCGGATGGAACGTCGGAGCCTTTCGTTTCGCACCAACCACCCAGAATCTTACAATGCTCCATTCAGTGAGTGGGAATTTCGCAGTGCCCTAGCTGCTTGCCCTGATACCGCTCCTGGGCCAGATGGCATCCACTGTCAGATGCTGAAACACCTTTCAGTGGACTGCCAGCGGCGCCTTCTCGATCTTTACAACCGTCTTTGGGTCGAGGGGGTGTTTCCGTCGCAATGGCGGGAAGGCGTTGTCATCCCCGTTTTGAAACCTGGAAAGACCCCTCTGGAGGTGGACAGCTACCGCCCCATTAGCCTCACCAACGTTCTTTGTAAGCTTCTCGAACGGATGGTGAGCCGGCGCTTAATTGGGTACTGGAGTCTCGGGGCCTTCTGGCTCCGTCTCAGTGTGGGTTCCGGAAAGGCCGCTCCGCCGCCGACAATGTGGTGAGCCTGGAGTCGGCCATTCGTACTGCCTTTGCCCGCCGTCAGCACCTGGTCGCTGTCTTTTTCGACATGCAGAAGGCGTACGATACGACATGGCGTCATCACATCCTTTCTACACTTCATGGATGGGGTCTTCGGGGCCCTCTGCCGATCTTTATCCGCAATTTCCTGTCGTATCGTACCTTCCGCGTGCAAGTCGCAGCCTCCTATAGTTCCACCCACGTCCAGGAGAACGGTGTGCCACAGGGTTCTGTTTTAAGTGTCTGCCTGTTTTTAATAGCCATTAACGGGCTCGCTGCGGCCGTGGGAAATTCTGTCTCTGCTTCCCTGTATGCTGACGACTTCTGCCTTTATTACAGCTCTACTGGCATTGCAGCTGTTGAACGTCAGCTACAGGGCGCTATCCGTAAGGCGCAGTCTTGGGCTGTAGCACATGGGTTTCAGTTTTCGGCAGCCAAGACCCGCGTTATGCATTTCTGCTGGTGCCGAACAGTCCATCCTGAGCCGCGGCTTTATCTTGCTGATGAACTCCTTGCTGTGGTGGAGACCCACAGGTTTTTGGGTGTGGTTTTCGATGCCCAGTTGACTTGGCTGCCTCATATCCGGCAGCTTAAACAGACGTGTTGGCGACATCTAAACGCTCTGAGATGCTTGAGCCACACCCGCTGGGGCGCCGACCGCTCTATCCTGTTGCGGCTCTACCAGGCGTTAATCCAGTCCCGTCTGGATTATGGGAGCCTGGCTTATGGCTCAGCGTCCCCATCTGCGTTACGGGTGCTGGACCCAATTCTCCACAGCGGGATACGCCTTGCCACTGGTGCTTTCCGCACCAGCCCTGTGGACAGCGTACTAGTGGAGGCAGGTGTACCTCCACTGCGGTTCCGGCGCCAACGTTTGCTGGCCGCTTATGCTGCCCATGTACTAAGCTTGCCCGGGCATCCAAATTATCTTGTCCTGTTCCCGCAGTCAGTCGTCCATCTGCCAGACCGTCGGCCCCGGTCGGGTTGTCCGATCGCCGTACGCGTCAAGGAGCTTCTCTGTGGGCTTGGGTTTTTCCCTGTTCCACCTCCTTTCCGGGCGCCTCTGCGTACACCCCCGTGGTGTGTTCCTCGCCCTTGCCTTCAGCTCGACTTGGCACAGGGCTCAAAGGATTCGGTCCCTCCAGAGGCCTTCCGCCGCCGCTTTTATTCCATCCTGGCCACGTATCAGGGCTCTGGAATTGTTTACACCGACGGTTCGATGGTTGCTGGTCGTGTCGGGTATGCGCTAACTCTAGGGGACCATTCCGAACAACGGTCCTTGGCGGCTGGCTGCAGCGTTTACACTGCTGAGCTAGTCGCCATCTTTCGAGCCCTAGAGTATATCCGCTCCTGCTCAGGTGAGTCCTTCGTTATCTGTAGCGATTCCCTGAGCGGTTTACGAGCTCTCGACCAGTGTTTTCCTCGTTCTCGTCTGGTGATGGCTATCCATGAGTCCCTGCATACTCTTGCGCGTTGCGGCCGCTCTGTGGTCTTTGTGTGGACCCCCGGTCATGTCGGTATCCCGGGCAATGAACATGTTGACCGCCTGGCGAAAGAGGCCACGAGTAAACCATCTCTGGATGTTGGCCTCCCAGAGGCTGATTTGCGGGCAGTCCTCCGCCGAAAAGTTTTTGCGCTTTGGGACGCTGAATGGCGCGATCGGATTACACCCAATAAACTCCGTGCCATTAAGGAGACAACGACTGTGTGGCGGTCCTCCATGCGAGCCAACCGCAGGGACTCAGTCGTCCTTTGTCGGCTCCGCATTGGCCACTCCCGGCTAACACACAGTTATTTACTGCGCCGGGAGGACCCTCCTGTATATCGCTGCGGGGCGGCTTTGACGGTGGCCCACATTCTGTTGGCCTGCCCCCTTTTAGCTGTGGTCAGGCAGACATTTGCGCTGCCTGATACGCTCCCTGCCATTTTATCTGATGACCCTGTTATGGCTGCCTTAGTTTTACGTTTTATTAGGGCAGGGAGTTTTTATTCTTTCATCTGAGTGTTTCTGTTTCATTTTATTTTTTGTGTTGATTCTGGCCTTTGGCCTATGATTTTAAACTGATCTTTTAATGTGTTTCTAAGTGGTTGGCTTTTCCTTTTTTATTTCTATGGTCGGCCAACCACTGTCACACTCTGTGTGGTTTTAGTTCGTTTTGTCTTGTCTCCGTTTCTCTTGTTCTGTATCGTCTGTGATCTATTCTGTTCCTCGTTTTTATTCTCTGTGGGTGTTCTTTGTATTTGGAAAAAGGGACCGATGACCGTAGCAGTCTGGTCCCTTTCATCCCCCAAACCAACCAAAACAGCAAAGTAATATTTGAAAACAAACTGTAAAAGTTTCTCCTTGACACCTCCTCCTATTCCGTAGAATAATTTCTTTTATTGTAATGAGTAGTATGTGATACATAGAGATTAATAATGCACCTGAACATAAAAGAAAGGTCATATGTGAATATGGTACTCAAAACAAGACAGCTGGAAAAAAGTAAGTAAAATGTTTATTATATTGAAAGTAATCACCATAACACTTACTCCATGCAAGATGATCACTGCCAAATGTCCCAAGTTGCCTACAGAACTATGATTGTACATTCATGGTTCCATAGGCATCTGCAAACATTTTTCCATGAAGGGTTTGACTATGTTATCTCATAGTGGGATAAATGTATTAACAGTTATGGTGATTACTTTTGAAATAATAAATAATTTTCTCACATTTTTTCCATCTATCTCATTTTCATTTGACTGCCCTTTATAATTATTTATTTGAATGTAAAATGATTGTTCCACATCCTTACAAATTTTTGTGAATATGATCCATTGAACAAGAGACAACTAAACAACTATAGGAGATAAACATCAGCTATTGTTCCACATCATTGTACATTCATCTTCATTTGTTCCACATCATTGAACATTCATTTTCATGATGAGATATATGGAACATTATGAATATATGAATGCTATATGTTTCCATAAAACTATCATGTAATGTAAGGCATGGAACATTAACTCACAAGGCAGGCAGTTGGTACAGCCTCAGGTCAAATATGCATCCTGGAGTAATGACGATTTGTCTGGTATGCCTGATGTCCCGGAAATCATTTATTCACTCACCACATTCCTTAAATATGTACAACAAATCAAGAAATGCCATAAAGAGGAGGAGTAAAACTGTTACTAACTACCATATTATATTTGTTTCTACACAGTCTATAAATGAACTTCGAATAGACAATATTCTGTCAGAAATATTAAGATCCTTAACAAATGAACCTCCTCCTGATATGCAGGATATGTAAATCAGGTAAAATAGTTTCAATCTTCAAGGACAATGTATTAGACTCAATACGTAAGAAAGTAGATGCTGACATGAGTGAGTACTACACACCATTAGTTTTATAAGATATGGTTGCAATATGCCAACACAAATTATCACATAATAATGGAACAATTGGCAGAAACTAACTTGAGAGAAGATCATTTTGGACTCGGGAGAAATTTAGAAACATGCCAAGCACACTCAAACCAACAATTATATTAGAAGATGTGTCAAAGCAAGACAAACTTACCTTCATAATATTTGTACATTTAGAAAATGCTGCCACTCCACCACTGGTAAAGTTTGCAGCAGCCACTTGAAGCTGGCTGACAGTTGCCAACACAGCTGCCGGGTCTTTACAGACAGCATTTGACTTCACAAACTTCTTTGTTTCATATTACTATCATGTTTGTGGCTTTAAGCTGTTATCTAATACATCAATGTTGGGTATAAGTAGTGTATTGAACAACTAATACATGAAACCAATTCAAGTAACACAAATTTGGTTTTATTCATAAACCTCTGAACAATAATGTAAATAAGCCTCTCGTGACTCCACAGGTAACAAGACAAAAGAATCATACAAAAGATGCAACAATAGTGATACACAGAACAAATGATGTGAGTGGTACAAACTAAAAGGCTTAACGAGAATGAGGGAGTCCTGCTCCAAGCATATATGGGCACGAGTCACCGGTAGACGCGACCGATGGTCTTTGTAGTCTGGTCCCTCCAACCCCCACAAACCCACAGGTAGACACCACAGTGGAGACTGTGCCATGTGTGCATTTCCAACAGGTGGCATGCACTGGTACAGTTGCTGGTTGATGTAAGTACACACAAGCTGCGACACTATGCTCAGCACACTCACACTCACTCACGTGCACTAGTAGCAAGATACAGCACACCTCTCCCTCATGCAAATAGGGCACCCAAGGGATGCCAGCGTTCCCGATTAGAGACACATCCATCAGATCCGAAGTGGTGGCAGCCGGTTCCAATGGCAATAGTAGGATGATTTGCCAGGCATGTACCGGAACATAGAACCAGAGCATGCGGAGACGCGGGCACGCTCCAGGCCAGTGGGCCCGCGAGGCACCCGACAACAGAACTGAGGAGGATGATGCTGTCACCACCTCTGCATCATCATCATCAGAAGCAGGCAGGTCCCAGTGTGGAGTAGGCAGGGCTGGACCCACTAGTGATGATGGATGAGGTGATGATGGTGAGAGGGTCTGTGGACATGGCCGGACCAGAACAGCAAGCTCTGGCAATGGAGCCGACGTGTGAAATGGACCGGTGCCCGGCACCAGGAAGCTCGAATCCAAAGGCGCTGTATGCGGAGAAGGCAGCCAACAGGAGGGGGCTGCATCTACAGCAGGTGATGACAGGCTTGAGATAAAGAGCAGTGGGACAGGCTGCAGTTACGGGGGCTGCACCTGCGAACCAGTAGCTTCCGGCAATGGACAGGGGCACAACTGATCAAAAAGGCATGCCACCAGCTCATCAGATGTATAGATGTCACAAAGACACTGTCTGTGGCACTGGACAACGATGGCCAGTATCCACTTGGGCTGGCAACCAAACCCTCAAGCTCAAACCAGTGATCCCAGTGCAAAATGTCCAGACAAACATGACAACAGCAGGTGCAGCACAGGCTGCAGAAGGTGGAAGAGTGTGCATGGCTGCCGGCTGTGAAGCAAATCACCCAGAATCCCTTCCCCCCTTAGGTGTGAAGGAATAGGTGCTCAGAAAACAGAGAAAGTCGTCTGCCAAGATTGCACAACAAACTTTTTCATTTGGGACTTGAATGTACAAGCTGGTCATCCTCCCTCTTCATTTGATTGATGGTGGAATAGCAGATCCATTACATGACAAATGCTGTGATGGGAACAAAACAATTGAAAGGTGTGAGAAACGAACTGTGGTCCATTATCGAACAAAACAATTAAACGTGGTCCATTATCGGAAAATAAGGTACAAGACAGTCCCTCAATAGGTAAAACCTTTGAAAGTGTACAAATAGCGACCTCAGCCGATGTTGACACACACAAGAGAATGTAAGGAACCTGAGAAAATGCATCCACAATCAAGAGCCAATAGGAATTCAAGAAGGGACCCACAAAGTCTACATGAATGCATTCCCATGGCTGGCGTGGAGTGGGCCAGGGGGACAGTGATGCCGTGAGAGGTGCATGTTTTCAGGCACACTGTTCACAAGCCACAACGAAACAGACAATTTTGTAATCAATCCCTGGCCAAAAAACATGTCTCCTAGCTAACAGTTTAGTGTGTGAAACTCCCCAATGGCACTACTGGAGAAGGCATAGAACCTCGCACCATAACACAGCATAAATGACTCCTCTGGGAGAGTGGTCTTCCATGGACAACAGCCATACACTACAAAAAACAGAGAACCGATACGGTAAGGAAAAATAGTGCCGAAGGGGGTCAAAGCCTGACCCAGCTGTTTATCTGCCCATCCCTGTTGAGGAACAAACCAAACCGCCTGGCAGAGATCTTTGTTGGTGGCAATGGCAGCTGCTATGAGTGAGCTTGTAATTGTGAAACCTCAATTGCGGCCTGCATTTCAGTATCAAGGAGGAAGCAAAGCAATTCTTCACAATCAAAGTTGGGATCAGGACCTACAGGAAGGTGGGAAAAGACATGTGCATTCACTTACTTCTGAGTGCAACACACGCTGATCTGACTTTCTTGATAACTTTTATCTGTGTATTGATTTAGCTCCATAACATTATTTTAATTTTTCCCTTAACAGTTACATTTTTTTGTAATTTGTTCTTGTTGGTGGTGGATAAAGCATAGATAAATCGACATTTGATTGTCCATTATTAAGTACCATGTGCACTGCCAAGACTAGGATTTAATCATTGAATTTGGCAGCCAGTTGTTCCAATATGTAATGATTTTTGTTGTGGGCATTGTTTGGTACCTCTCTTTTATTTACCTCACTTTTTTACTTCTATTTTGTTGAATAACTATACATATTGCGACACAAAGGAATTATAGACATAGGCTGTGAGCAGGCATTGATTGAAATTGACGGGGAAAGTTGAAAATTTGTGCTGAACCAGGATTCAAAGCTGGATCTCTTGCTTATTACGCAGGTGCCCTGACCACTAAGCGATCTGGGCAAAGCAGTCATTGCAGCTGCACACTCTAGCACACCTCCCATTAGACCCAAATTCTCAACTTATCCATACACTACTAATGTTGTGCCCATTGACCATAAGAGATCATTGGCCATCTCGCCTTAATTATGGTGTCTGTTCTTTCAGAGATGCCCGAATGTTGTATCATTAATATTTGACCATTAAGGCCAAGTATTGTTTTTACATCAAAGTCATAGAATGTAGTAGGATCTGTAATGAAATAGTCACTGGCTGTTATATTTTGCCGTTCCACATTTGCAAGCAAGTAAATATGTATTCGGCAGAAGTGTGTATTAAGATATTATGTGTAGTAGATAACTGCCTGTATTGAAGAGGTCTTTCTAAGGATCTTGGAATTCTTAAACTCACTTCCCAGTAGATCCTTAATGTTCTTACTAACGAGTCACTTTGTCAGTACACGGCAGATAGCACCCTGCCTAAAGTTACAAAAATGCTGTGTTTGAAGTGTCAGATAAAAACAGCAGTTGCATGGAGTAAGAGGTGGAGCAATAGCTCTGCTCAAAGTAGCTGTTCATTTATTCATTCATTCTGTCATAGTGTTCCATAGTTTCCATCAAGAATCAGAACCTTCAGGCATGTGAAATGGGTCCAGTTATACATAAAAAAGCCAAAGTCTATATGAAAATTATTTTTTATGCTGTATATTGTGATTGTGCAAATAATCATTCATTTCAAACTGATTTTTACTATCGGCATCAAAAAGCATCAACAAGTGAACATACTGGGAAGTGAGTGTAAGAATTCAAATATCTTTGGTAATAATCTTACAGCCTACTTCTGCTGATTAAAGAGTTTTTATGTATTCTTGTGCACTGGCCCAGAAGATAATACTGCAAGAGAACAGAGAGTTAACATATGCAAAATAAGCCAACACTATTGTTTTTAGTTCACCACAGTGAGAGATGCTGTACTTGTCAGATCAAAACATGCTGAGCTGACCTCCTTCGTTAATTCACCTATGTGTTGACTCCATTTTAATTTGTTATACCAGTAGAGGCTCTGCAATGCTTCTGCAAGGGCTCCCCCCAAAATAACATCAACCTAAGGTACAATGCATGTTGAGTCTTTTCAGACACTTCAGAAAAGTAACTCTTATAAATAACATGGTTTTATAAAAGTTATTTTTTCTCTCAGTATGTAATAGCTGAAAATGAGGTAACAAGCAGCTTAATAAATCTGCAGTAATGTTAAGGACAAAAACTACAAACAAAAGAAATTATCTTGTATGAGAAAGTGTGTGGTCACTCTATACTTGCTCTACACATGCATAAAATGGCCATGCTGATGCTTTCTCCCTCCCTCCCCCAACCTCCCTCCCTCTGTCTCCCTCACTGCTCACTGTCTTATCTAAACATGTTGCAAACATTCCATTATTCTCTCTACAGCTCTCTCTCATCCACAAAAACACCTCGAAGGATTATGTCACTTTGTTACTTACGCTTCACTGCCCAGGGCTATATAAAGCCACACTACACAGCACAGAATACAGTTCCTTCTCGAGTTTGCAATTGCAACACACAGTCCACTTCGGCACGGGGAATCTGTACACCGGTCTCGGACCACTGTATGTTCGATTTGTGTTTGTTATTGACTACAATGGTAACATTCATTATCTTGTGGTGACATTATTCTATGTGTGTCATATTGTATAATCAAACTGTTGATTGTAAGAGATAGAATGGACCATTGGCTTTAAGGTGTTGCATCAAAGTCTTATATCAAGGTTCAAAGTTGGTCCGGCTGCAGGATGAGGTATGAACCTCAGACTTTCCAGTCAAGATTGTGAGATTCAATAAAGTAATTAATGACTTCAGGTTCCATGGTTTCAAGCAGTAAATTATCTAATGACTCACTAAAGGTGGAAAAAGAAAAGCTGTATCAAATCTAACAACACTCCATTGTATTGATTCTAATGAATCACCTCTCTGCAGGTTATGTAGCAAGCTAGTTCTGAATAGTTACACAATACCTGCTAAAATGTGCTGACATTTAGATATTATACACCCCAATTTTAAAGACAAGAATGAAGAATTTTTTGTGTGTTAGGAAGAGTAATTACACACTTCAAAAAGAGTTTTGCGTCACTCCGGCTCCCAGAACTCCTGAATATAGATGTTGACTGTGGATATGTATCACAGACACAGTCCCTTTGAATGTTCAGAGATGTCACTAAAACAGCCCAAAGATGTAAACAACCATGCTTGAGCAGCGCCTATTAGACAGAGGGGGTCCGACAGCTGGTCAATTCCAGTCATTCCACCAGGAAGGAGGTACACAGCTTGTGTTGACGTAACTCAATCATGCCTAGACGGTCAGTACTGCAGTTCGATTGCATCCACATTATTACTTTGTGCCAGGAAGGGCTCTCAACAAAGGAAGTGTCCAGGCATCTTGGAGTGAACCAAAGCAATGTTGTTTGGACATGGAAGAGATACAGAGAGACAGTAACTGTCGATGACATGCCTTACTCAGGCTGCCCAAGAGCTACTACTGCAGTGGATGATGACTGCTACCTATGGATTATGGTTCGTAGGAACCCTGACAGCAATGTCATCATGTTGAATAATGCTTTTCATGCAGCCACAGAACGTCGTGTTATGACTCAAACTGTGCGCAATTGGCTGCATGATGCGCAACTTCACTCCCGACATCTATGGCGAGGTTCATCGTTGCAACCACTACACCAAGCAGTGCAGTACTGATGGGCCCAACAACGTGCCGAATCTATCATGAAGGATTGGAGAGTCGCATATGCCTTCAACCAGACAATCATTGGAGACGTGTTTGGAGGCAACCTGGCTAGGCTGAAAGCCTTAGACACGTTGTCCAGCAAATGCAGCAAGGTGGAGGTTTCCTGCTGTTTGGGGGTGGCATTATGTGGGGGCTGATGTACACTGCTGGTGGTCTCGGAAGGCGCTGTAAAGGCTGTACGATACATGAGTGCCTCCGACTGATAGTGCAACCATATTGGCGAGGCATTTGTCTTCATGGACAACAATTCGCGCCCCCATCGTGCACGTCTTGTGAGAGAGTTCCTTAAGGATAACGACTTCACTTGACTAGAGTGACCAGCATGTTCTCCAGACATGAACCCTATTGAACATGCTTGGCTGTGTCAACATAACAAATTCATCTTGAAAATGGATTAAGTCAAATGATGTTGCTGGACTGGCTCTCTTGCTGATAATTGCACAATATTCGTATATACATTCACTTAAAGACGAGTTGCATATGTGCACATCACTGCCAATGAACACTAATAGAAAAGAAATTTTTAAGTGATTTACATTTTAAAAAAACGTATTGTTTGGAATGGTTGTCTCAATATTTGTGCAGATGGGCCAAAACAGTGACTAGTGAAACAACAGGAGCAGTATCGTTAATGTAAAGTGAAGCGCCAAACTGTAGTTACAGCCATTGTATGCTGCATAATCGAGCACTCCCGGTTAAGATGATTTAACGATATGTAAAATCATTTCTCGCAGAAAAGGTAAAAATAATAAATTATGTGAAATCGTGCCCATCTTAGTGCCGATTATCTTCAATATTGTGGGAAGATGCAGACATAAAACCCTACTGCTCCACACCGAGGTTAGACGGTTGTCTTGGGTATGACCTTAACTAGATAATTTGAACTATGAGCTGAATTACAAGCTTTTGTGAGTGACCTTTTTTTTCTTTTTAATTAAAAGATATTTGTGCAATGTGACTTGGCAGTTATGACTAGCTTTTCTGTCAGATATATTTGGGAAAAAATCAGTGAATTAGACCTGTCTTTGAAAGGAAAACACAGAGGTTTTCAATATTAATAACAAAATAACTGTCTTAAAGAATAGATTTTTTATTGTTTCTGTTGGCAAGAGAGAACTAGAAAGCTTTTTTTAACACTGAATGTGCTAGTTGGTGTGACAGCGGAATTACCAATAAAAATATTTCAAGAACTGGTCCAGCGCCTTCATGATATGTACACAAGACGTATTTTCCTGAAGAGCAAAATACAAAAAAGTGAATTCATAGGTTCAGAATCCTTTTGCACCGAATTCGCAGAAACAGAAAATTTGTTGAACAAAATATGTGACTCATTTTTAGAAATGACATCAGATTCAAGCATGGAATCATTCAAAGCATCACTTAATGGTTCTTGATGCAGGGTTCGTGATGAATATTCACAACGTACCACACAGGCTCCAACTTCTTCTACTGTTTCTGACAACATACTTACGTGAAACTGTATTCTTAGCATCTGTAGCTACAAAGACAAAATTCTGCAGTAGATTGGACATTGAAGGTGATGTTTGTCTTCAGCTCTCTTCTGTCAAATGTGACATTAGACTGTTGATCAAAAATAAGAAAGAGCTTCAAACCTCCCAGTAAATGAAAACAATTTGATCAATTTACATTGGAATCAATACAGTGTTTTTTGTGTATTGTATTATTCTGTGTTGTTTTGTATATTGTTGTAGAAGTATTAGTGTATAATGTGCTATCCAAAGACGAAGTTGACACTCACTGCGGTGGCCGATGGGAGCGACTGTGAATGGGAAATGCCTTTATGGTTACTCCCATTAGCCACTGTGCTGAGTGTTACCTTTGTTTGCGTGAGCAGTACTGATTTTTTTATGGTTTTTATTAAATAATAATAATTAAAGAATGAACCTAAAACCAGCTTTTGTTTATTTTAGGGCTCCGTAAAATATTTAGTATTTCAAAAGGGTTTTGTCGGCAAAAAAGTTTAAAGTTGACGGTCAGGCCCAAGGAATTTTTCATGCAGTGTTTCATTTAATGAGTGACTGTTAAAGCCTACTTCTAATATTATTAAGTTTTTGTCGTGTGTTCAAAACTGCATAATATAAGACTTTGTGAGTTTAAGTCTCAGAATGCTTTCAAAGTAGTGGTTTAGCCTTATGTTTCACCCATACAGCTCAGCAACTTCTTTTAACAAGATGTTGCCATCATGGTTACAAACTAGTGATTTGGCTGCGTGATCAGCTGCGCCATTCCACTTCCTCATGGTTGGTCATAGCAGTTAAGCCACTTATAACCTTGCACACTCAGCTATTCACCACCTAGCTACAACAGCAGCTGTTCCCTTTCCAGATTACTCTTTGTGTGTTCTTTTGTGGTTTGATTGTTGGTCACGTGTTTTTTTTAGTTAAGTTTATTATTTTTTATGGCAAAATCCTTTCAATGTATGACTTTCGTGTATATAATCAGGATGTTACCTTACATTTAATAACCTCAAAATAGTCTCAAGTCTTTCCTCTATTAATATACTACTACTCACTTGTGTATTTTTCTTTGTTAGAAATGGCCACAGTGCAACACATAATTCACCAAAATATGAGATAGGCATTCTAAACCAGCTGCCTAAATTGATAAGTTTTACCTTAATCCCATTGAAAATGTAAAAGAAAAGTCTGTATTTTACACAAATTATTAGCATTGCAGGAATCTGGCACTTCTATTCAGTGTCTGTATTCTACTTCCAGTAACACAGCAAAAAACAGAAGCTCCTCATGAGTATTGATTTCAAAACTGGCTCACGTGAGAACACAGCACTCAGCAGAGAGATTCAGCCTTGCAGTTCAGTAACATGGCCAGCAGTTCAATTTCTTGGGTCTACTGCAAGGTACATAGGTATTTCAGTTGGTCAGCTGCACTGCTGAACCACTACAGCTAATCTGCTGCAAATTAGGTGTAGGTGTGTCCAGCTATCATCTGAGCTGTGTCTTTTAAGCTTGAGTGCACATCCATGAATTGTTTCATTGTGTCACCAACAACATTACAGTTTTTGAACACCTGTTAAAAGTCATTGGAGGATCACTTACATAAGTTGTGAACAAGAGACAACCCAGTATTGAGTCTTATGGTACCCCACAACCTATGTTCCCCCTTGTTGAAATTAGGTATAAGTACAACACGACCAATAGACTGAATATGGATTTATTCCAAGAAAGCATTAACAACTTGAACACAGTATTTAAGTAACATTGAGCAGGAACCAATTAGGTACATAAGAGCTGTAGCAATATACATAGAGAATGGAGGCCGAGCATTGCTAGACTGGCGCCCCAGGCAGGCTCTGATTTTATCTTTTTGACAGACTCTTTTTATTTACAATCTGCATTTTATATCCTCTCTTCTTTGGCCATTATCAGCTGTTCTGCTGTCCAAATAACGAAACTCCTGTACTATTTTTACTGTCTGATTTCCTAATTGAATTTCCTCAGCACCATGTGATTTAATTTAACTACATCCCATTGCCCTTGTTTTACTTTGTTGGTGTTCATCTTAACCTCTTATTAAGATGCTATCCAGTCTCTTCAACTACTCTTGCAAGTCTTTTGCTGCCTCTGATGGAAATATTGGTGCATGTAATCAGCAAACCTCAGACTTCAGAATTCCAGAGTGTATTCCAGGCAATATTGTCAACAGCTTTCTATAAATCTACTAATGTACTAAATGTACTTTTCCATTTCTTCAACCTACCTTTAAATAGGTCTAACACTTAAGATAGGTTGTATTGTCAGTATTGCCTCACACGTTACTACATTTCTCCAGGACCCAAACTGATCTTTCACAACATTGTCTTCTGGCAATTTTTTTTTATTTTTCTGTAAATGATTCATGTAATTGTCTTGCAAAAATTTCTAATTAAACTGATGCTTCAGTAATATTGACACTTATCAGCACCTGTCTTCTTTGTAACTGTAATTACACATTCTTCTTGAGGTCTGTTGGTATTTCACCTGTCTCATGTATCTTGCATATTATGGAGAATTGTTTTGTCATGATCAGTTCTCCAAAGGGTCTTAATAATTCTCAAAGAAGTAATTTAACACATGTCCCTTGTTTTCACTTGGGTGTTTCACTATTGTCAAATTATTCTCTCTGTCCCATATTTCCCATTTCGTCTACTACTTCTTCCGTTTCCATCCACAAACTATATCACTGTATAATTTGAAGATACTTCACAACAGTATGCCTATAATAGTGTTCGTATAGCAGTGAGAGAAATTTCATATAAAGGTTTTTCCATAGTTTCACGAAATAATATTGCAATCGTGTTGTGCCTGTATGGAGCTCATGAAAGCTAACAGTTACTAGATGACTTATATTTTAACAACATCTTGTTGTGATGGTTCTGTCTGAATTCCAAATCACACCACCTGACATATACACTGTGTGGCCAACTCATCTGACTTCTGGCTGCTTCTGGTAGATTGCAGCCAGAAAATATTCTTCTCAGCTGAAAGTCTGGCAGATTTCTCATATTGATGTATTTCAATAACATAAACACAAATAATTTCATTAATGTAATTCACATTGTTATTAAAATGTTGACATTCAAACAGGAAATTCCATTGAGTTAATTTGGATGGACTTTTAAGAACACATAACTCCAGTATTCTGGTTATTATTGCCTACTATGTGGCTGACACAATAACAGACTGCAGCAGACCGAAATGGGTTGCTTGAATAAACAATCTCATTTGGTTGCAATACAGTATGGAGTGCTACAACAGCCATTCCTATTATCAACAGTACACTGGTAACAGTCTCTTAATTGTTTCCATTGCATTTATTTAACTCTTTTCCAGTTCAAGTAAGAATACAGTTTTCCTAAATGTGTGAACATTTTATTAAAAAATGTCGAAGAAACCTCCATGCACATGACACTTGAGAGAAGAATGGTAAAAGAGGAAGATTAAGTAGGTGCCGACAGATACAAAAGTGTGATGTTTTTGTCAATGCTTTCTCAGGGTGAAGTATTTAGTACTGAGGTATCATTCTAAATCCGATAAGCAAGTGATAGGGGCTAAACCATTTTCTTGTGTTAGTATAAATTGAATTTTCAGCCTAAAGATCCATTAGTCACATCAGCTAGAACTGAGGCCGGAATGACTTTATTTGTGAGTATACATTTTGCTATGTGGTGTGTTAATCGTCTCAGTGAGCTGAGAAAATGTGTTTCCAAATAAATGATCAGAAAATACAATGCACAAAATGCTGTGAAGTGCTAAAACATTTAATATATATGTTCCCGTACAACTAAGAGGATTGATAAATCCTAGAATTTACTTGTAAAACCTAACATTTACCTTCATGGTGTAGTAATTGTCCGAAATTTCTTAGTATGTGCATGTAGTGCTACTTACTGTTAAGGTAACATATTAACTTGCATTCTGGCACAATTAAAAGTCACTTGCACATTAGCAGAGTCTTCATTATAAAAAGAAAGAGAAAAACACACACACACACACTTTCATTTATACAAACAAGCACATCTCATGCACACATGGCAATCCTCTTCGGCCTTAACAGTAAGTAACAATCTTCTTTTACCTTGCATTGTTGATATTCCAATCCACACTTTTCAATATTTGTTTCAAACTTTTACCAAGAGATGTTGATAAATCTTGGGATTTATCTCTGTAAACTGGCAAAACTGTATTCATTAATAAATAATCTTAACATTTATTGAAATAGTTTTTATTGACTATTCTTGCATTCCGTGTTACAATTTGTGACAAATGTTATAGTTCGACAAAAAAGTTATAAAAACAATGTTACCTTGTGAATGTTAATCTTTGTTACAACAGTGTTGACTGTTTCGGGGTTTATAATAAAATGGAACTCGATTTGCACAAGCATTTTTTAGTTGAAATTTTTTTAAAATAATTGCATATTTTGAACAAAAGATAGTTTGGCAACCACTTCTCGTACACTAATTTCATCTCTTTCTACTTTTTAAGTGCTGATAAAGTTTCCTTGCACAATGTTAATTGGTTCCTAGTGTACAGTGACTTCACTTTGCCAGCTTTAGTACAAAGTTGATAACATTTTTCATCCTGAATATTTATCGCCATTGGTATTATTTTCCATCAGTTTTTGTCAGTCTGCATCTGGTACTTTAATTCTTACATTCTGTCCATCTGAAGATTTTTTAATTTTGTTACATGAGGCTGCTTTCATTTTTTTGTTTGCAATTGAAGGTTACTTTGACAGCCTCTTGGATCCACTTCAATTTATTAACACTGTTTGAAGTTGTGAGCATCTCATTACAACCATCAGCTGGTGCTGGTGTCTCAGTGTTACGTCATCAAATCCTATGTCTCTGGTTCTTCTTCACCTGCTGCAACTGTAATTTCTACCTATGCTCCTTCTGTTCCAATATTTGATTCACTGGAGCCAATTCCTTGACTGCCATCTTCCCATTCTTGAGTCAGTTGTAGTGTTTAGCCTTGTTTCCAAATCTTCTTCAGTGTTTATATTTTCTTATTAAATCACATGGAACAACTAAGTAGACAATGACCATTTTTCATGGGTTTGTGTAGTGGACATCTGATCCCATCCCTTCATGATAAGCTCTATTTTTCAATACATGTACATACCTTAACCCTTCAAACCATTGTCTTTCGATTGATCACTGAGACTGACTGTGCCTCGGTTTTCTGTGGACTATTTATACCATTTGACAATGCACATAAATTTTGGATGACTACATTACAAAACTATCTACCATTATCGGAATGAAGGATAATTGGGGTACCAAAAGTGATGAAATGCTATTTCATCAACCCTTTTCGAAGTTAGCGGAGAATAACAAATGTTGTCAAATGACTCTACAAGTACAAACATCGGCTTATTGTTCGGGTTTTCCTGCATGTCGATTAAGTCAATTTGGCATCATGAATTCATTTCAGTGTGTATGATAGATTTCACCGCAACACCCCTTTCCATTGCTTTTTTTCCCCCCCTGACATGGTTCACATAACCTCAGATAAGTAACTACTGATTCGGCAGTCACGTTCTTGTACTTGATTCCATTCCATAATCACCCAAATTTGGCCACCATGCCCTAAAGCAATGTGGGTCTCCAGTGTTGGGTTAAACAGTTCATGAAAACAAACTTCAAACTTGATAATGAATTTCTTCTTTTTCAGCAGACAACAGTGCTATGAGTTTCTCTTCACCTTCAATGTGAAGAACATTATATTACTTCAAATTTCCGTTGGGAAGAGATTTTTTTTGTTGGCAATGGTTTTTGCATTTTTCACGTCACTTAACAGAATGTTACATCGCTTAGCAGTTACATAAAAATTGTTGTCCATATTCAGCGATTCATCATTTGTTCTGGTGCAAAGCTGCACAAGAAATAACACCACTAAAACACGTTACAAAGATGACAGCACATGTGCGCACAGTACTCAACACAGACTGGAGCTACATAGTGGTGAGTAGACTGAGAATAAAAGATTGCCAACAAAGAAACTTGTCTGAACCTACACAGTGGAGGTGGGAGCCTTCGATCCAACTTTTACCAGTCTGTGTTTGTAAATCCTAAGATTTACCAACATCTCATGGTAAAGTTTCAAGTCTATGAATATAAGAAATTTCAGATTGTTACCATACCGTGTTGGTAAATGTTGGGTTTTACCGATAAATTTTAGGATTTACCAATCATCTTACTTCTACAATAACATATCTACACTTTAAAATTTTGTTGCAAAATTATGTTAGTGATAGTTTTTGTAGCGTATTTGCAGACAGGAGCACTGACATTATTATTATTATGAAACAGCTAGGTATTTGTATTCTGTACTTCTCGGAAAACGAAGGGTGTGAAGTTTCAACATTGTTGGAACTGCTAGAGTTAATCAGGAGATGCAAAAACAAATGTAGGTGTGAAACCATATTAGCTGACTGTGAACTGAATCTGCAGAAAATGTGTGGTGTTGGCACAGATAACAGATCTATTATGGTGGGAAAAGACAACAGAGTTTGTGCTCTCCGTTAAGTGAGAAATTCCACACCTACCATATAGTTGGCCCTTTGTCAGGAATTACCAGCCCGTTTGGATTCATTTTTTCCGAGACATGCAATTGGTTTCATTGCTCCTCGATAAGGCTAAAAGCCTACAATGACCTGTGTAATACATTTTATGATAATACTACAAATCGCTGTAATGATGGATCTCAATTGAGCCCATCTGTGAATGTGTACTTAATCAGTGGGAGGCTCTAACTCAGTAGTTCAGGCAAGCCTCACTGAATGAACAGTGCTGTACTACTCAGAAACTATATAAAATTTAGAAAGATGATAACAACTAATTGTTTTTCATATTTCTGTGTGACCAATTCTATGACAGTGCAACATAGATAACAAGGTATACCAGTGTGGATCTGCTGACCCCACTGTTGCAAGATCTAATTATTTTAATCAGAATACTTGCAGATATGGTAATCATTAAAGGGTCTCAGAAGGATGCCTTTTTGAATGCTAAGAATTTTCTTCATCACAAGCCGCATGTGGGCTACACTTTTGAAAATGAGCAGGAATTGTATAGACCTGAATAGTGTGGTACTGGTGGGAATTCCAAAAATTTGCATTAACTTTATTGAACACCTTGTCAGTAGTCTCCAACCCTGCCTCACAAAGAATGTTGCAGTGCTATGCGCAGTGTCCTCTATAGCACCAGAAAACTACTTAAGAACAGAAGGTGCAATATAACATCATTAGCTTTGGAAACAGGTATCCGACCCGCCATCATATATCAATTTATCGTAGATCGCTGGAAGAACGTAAAGTACCTAGCGACTGGAAGAAAGCGCAGGTCGTTCCCATTTTCAAGAAGGGTCATAAATCAGATGCGAATAATTATAGGCCTATTTCGCTTATGTCAATCTGTTGTAGAATAATGGAACATGTTTTGTGTTCTCGTATTATGACGTTCTTAGATAATACAAATCTCCTTCATCATAACCAACATGGATTCCGCAAACAGAGATCATGTGAAACTCAGCTCGCCCTATTTGCCCAAGAAATTCACAGTGCCGTAGACACTGGCGAGCAGATTGATGCCGTATTCCTGGACTTCAGGAAGGCATTTGATACGGTTCCGCACTTACGTTTAGTGAAAAAAATACGAGCTTACGGAATATCGGACCAGGTTTGTGATTGGATTCAGGATTTCCTAGAAGAAAGAACACAACATGTCATTCTTAACGGTTCAAAATCTGCAGATGTAGAGGTAATTTCGGGAGTACCGCAAGGAAGCGTGATAGGACCTTTATTGTTTACAATATACATAAATGACTTAGTTGACAACATCGGTAGCTCCATGAGGCTATTTGCAGATGACACGGTTGTCTACAAGAAAGTAGCAACATCAGAAGACTCGTACGTACTCCAGGAAGACCTGCAGAGGATTAATGCATGGTGCGACAGCTGGCAGCTTTCCCTAAACGTAGATAAATGTAATATAATGCGCATACATAGGGGCAGAAATCCATTCCAGTACGATTATGCCATAGGTGGTAAATCATTGGAAGCGGTAACGACCGTAAAATACTTAGGAGTTACTATCCGGAGCGATCTGAAGTGGAATGATCACATAAAACAAATAGTGGGAAAAGCAGGCGCCAGGTTGAGATTCATAGGAAGAATTCTAAGAAAATGTGACTCATCGACGAAAGAAGTAGCTTACAAAACGCTTGTTCGTCCGATTCTTGAGTATTGCTCATCAGTATGGGACCCTTACCAGGTTGGATTAATAGAAGAGATAGACATGATCCAGCGAAAAGCAGCGCGATTCGTCATGGGGACATTTAGTCAGCGCGAGAGCGTTACGGAGATGCTGAACAAGCTCCAGTGGCGGACACTTCAAGAAAGGCGTTACGCAATACGGAGAGGTTTATTATCGAAATTACGAGAGAGCACGTTCCGGGAAGAGATGGGCAACATATTACTACCGCCCACATATATCTCGCGTAATGATCACAACGAAAAGATCCGAGAAATTAGAGCAAATACGGAGACTTACAAGCAGTCGTTCTTCCCACGCACAATTCGTGAATGGAACAGGGAAGGGGGGATCAGATAGTGGTACAATAAGTACCCTCCGCCACACACCGTAAGGTGGCTCGCGGAGTATAGATGTAGATGTAGATGTAGATCCTGTCTAACTTAGAACTCTAGTGGGAGCACGTGACAGACATAGTTGGATTGTGGTCTGGAGTATTGGTAAATAGAAGCCTTTTAGTGAACTCTACCTCTTGACAAAGATACTTCTAGTGCTGCCTTGGTCATATGCAAGCTTAGAGAGGTGCTTTATTAAAATGAATAGTGACAAAAGTTCATATAGGAACAGGATGGTAAGAGATGCTTTAGTAAAATGAGTATTGCCAAAAGTTCATATAGGAACAGGATGGTAATATATTAATTCTGTTCCGATGATTTGTGCTGGCGGTGTGTGCTGTCAAAACTTTCAATTTGAAGATACAGTTCTGAAAAAAATAGGTAAGATTTGAAATAATTGAATAACTGCATAAATTTATAAATGTTTACCATTTTCTACAAATAATTGAATAATTGCATAAATTTATAAATGTTTACCATTTTCTACACTACCATGCTTTGCACAATAAATATTGTGTGTTCAGTAGTTACCATCCAAGCGTATGGCAAGAGCAGGAGCATTAGCAGTGACAACCTGAGATCCCCAACATAACATAATTCGTGGAAAAAGAAATGGCTGATCCTGAAATACCCGTATTCACATGTTACACATTGGAAAAATATTACTTTGACATGAAAAAGTTAATGATCAGTAGCCTAAGAGAGAGATTATGCAAACAAAAGAACAGTGTGCCTTCAATATTCAGTATTTAGTATTTTATACAGCGTGAATCACCCAAAATTTGCACCGCAAATATTGCGGAAATGGAAAGTGATATTGATGTGTGGTGTTCACAGATTATATTGGTAGTCAGGGGTTTGTATTCTTCGCCGATTAACAGATTGTAAAAATGCTTATAAAATGTATTTCTTGTGCAAACATACACCTTTTTTAAATGGAACTCTGCTTATTGACATGAACAGACTAAAAGTAGGGTAAATTAGGATGTCTGAACAGACTAAAAGTAGGGTAAATTAGGATGTCTGTGGTGGTTGTTGGAGGATTCTAGTGTGAGTCATTAATGAGATATTGTATTTTGAAAAGTTTCCACACCAACTGCTTGTGCCATTCAACCTGCGCAGTTGTTAGGCATGCTATTGTAATGTTTGCTGACAGTGTGCTGCATATTCCTTGAATGCATTGCAGCTTGCTAGTCAGCTAGTGTGTGACAATCCAAGTAGTAGGTCACAAGTGGACGATATGATTTACCAGTGCAAAAAAGGCCTACAGGCTCACAGCATATGGAAAGTGTAGGAAGAATGCAGTTCGTTCTTGTACAGTGAATGCGACAAGATATCCCAATAGATGTCAACCATCGTGGCAGTTATTTATCAGCCTCATCAACCAGTTACGTGAAAGTTGTAGCGTAACACATAGACAATGTAACAGAAGGAAAAACAAGTGACTGCAGAAGAGGGGAAAATTAATATTCTTGCCGCTGTTGCAGTTGATCCGCAAGTTAGCTCTTGCGCAATCACACGAGGAAGTGGCATGATTCGGGCAAATAGTGTCTTACACATTCTTCATCGATATACGTCCCATCCCTATTACATCTCTCACCATCAAGAGCTGCATGGAAGTGATTATGAGAATCATGTTGACTTCTGTACATGGGCATTAAGACAGGATACCCCAGATGTATCTTGTTAAGTGAGGAAACCACAGTTACCACGTAAACCTCCGGCCGAAGTGGCCGTACTGTTCTAGGCGCTGCAGTCTGGAACCGCGAGACCGCTACAGTCGCAGGTTCGAATCCTGCCTCGGGCATGGATGTGTGTGATGTCCTTAGGTTAGTTAGCTTTAACTAGTTCTAAGTTATAGGGGACTAATGACCTCAGAAGTTGAGTCCCATAGTGCTCGGAGCCATTTGAACCATGTAAACCACCGAAACAGGTGCAATTGGTCTGTTGACAGTCCCCCTTTGGCTTCGTTAGGTGGAACGTCAGTGTCCATGGAGTGTAAACGTGTGGTGTAGGATATTGAACATTCAGCTCATAGGCCTGTTTTTCATAGACAGAACACTGGACACACTAAAGTATCAACCTCCTAACAGACCATCTTTCACGGATGCTAGAAGACGTTCCTCTACAGACTAGGAGCAACCTGGGGTGCCAGCATGATGGCTGTTCAGCCCATAGTGCATGAGCTACTACAACATGTCTTCACAAATTGTTTCAGAATGTTTGGTTTGGACACAGAGGACCTGTACCTTGGCCGGCCCATTCCACGGATTTGATGCTTGTAGACCTTTTTTTCTGTGGGGAAAGCTGAAAGACACTGTCGATAAGGACATACCAACTACACCAGACGACATGCAACGACGTTTTACTGCAGCCTGTTCAGACATCTCCGCTGAAATGCTTGTGCACCAGTTGTGCCATGCTAGCACTTGTGCACCAGTTGTGCCGTACTAGACCGGAATTGTGTATTGCCACTACTCATGGTCATTTGTAACATACACTGTGATGGTCATTTGTCGCGTTACTGGTCAGAATCAACATAACTAATTTATGCACTTGTGTTGTTCTTTTGTTTGTGCTACCACAGATATGTACAAATTCGGTGTGGGAACTTATCAAAATACAATATTTCGTAAACGACTCGCCTTAGAATCTTGCAACAAACACCACTGTCATTCTAATTTACCCTTCTTTTAGTTTGTTAATATCAGCAGACAGTTTTCCATTTCAAATAGCGTATGTTTGCACAAAAAATGCACTTTATAAGTATTATTGCAATCTGTTGATTGGCTGACAATACGAGCCCCTTGCTACCAACCCATTCTGTGAAAACCACACATCAGTAGCACTCCCTATTTCCGTAATATTTGCGGTGCAAGATTTTGGTGGTCCGCCCTTTATCTACACCGGGTGAACGTTAATAAACACCGACAAACTGTGGAGATGGATTCCTGACTGGAAATGGTGGAAAAAAGGTCATGTCAACATGTGTCCAGAAATGCATCATTGCCACAGTAGATGGCGCTAATGAATGATAGTTCGTCTGGACATGTACCTTGTGTATTGCAGGCAGTGTGATTCACACAGCATACTGTAAGCAGCAGAATGGTCCGGTATTCGTGTCGAAAACAAGCCGAGACGGTGTTTGTATACAGCTAAGCAGATGGAAATGGTCAAGAGGCAACATGGCTCTACCAAAACAAGTACCCTCACAGACACCAATCATATCACAGAACATTTCACGTGTTTGTGTGATCATAAGTCCTTTCAGACAGACAAACATGCAGGGTGGCAGCGGACTGTGTGTACGCTAGATTTGGTGGACCAAATTCTACAGGATATTGAGACGAACCGTAGTATAAGCCCCACCATCATGGTTTAAGCCAGTGTACGATTATGTGTAACATGCATGACAACCGCTACTACTCCTGTTACCTGCGACGAATGCAAGGATTACCAGCAGCAGATTTCCCTATACCGGAAGGATTTTGTCAATAGTTCTTGCATCAGACCATCATAATTATGGTATTTCTGTCATAAGTCCTCTTTACCACTGAAGCAACCTTTACCACAACTGGCATCATCAATCCGCGTAATCGTCTTCTGTTGGGTTACAGATAGGGCACATGGTCAGAGGAACTTCATTCATCAACTCCCTCTACTGTGCCAACGACATATTTCCAGACACATGGTCATAGGATTTTTTCCCCTCCATTTCAAGTCAGGAATCAGTCACTGCAGTTTGTCGTTATTATTAAATTATTATGTATTGTATATACCAAAAAGTAAGCATGTTCACCACATCAGTATTTTTTTTTTCTGGCCGAATTCTAGCAGATTTTGTAACTTGTTTAGCCGACATACGTCTGGCAGAGTTGCCAACACTTCATATGCATTATTTAGCACTGTTTTGTCTTTGGAAATCGTCATCTCTGCGTTTAACTACCCGCTTGTGTGCTCTACAGCGAGCCTTCAAAACGTCGAAGTGACTGTTGTAGCTTTTTATCTGTGCAGTAATGAAGCCTTTCGACAGAAAATATAACTCCCGCAGAAACAGTAGTGACAGGAGGAGAAAGGCTCGACAACTAAATTATTGACCTCTGTTGTTGAAGTCCAATGTCACGCCCATACAGACGGTGACAGTTCCTGATCACCGCATAATGTGTATTCTCCACTCCCCTGCAAATCCACCCGCCTTTGTTCCGCATACTGTAGTGAATTATGGACGCTGAAAAGAGCACATGCAAATGGTTGGTCTGCAACTACTATGGTATCGGGAAAACCATCTATTTTACTACATGTATTGTATTAGTTAGGTATCACACTTAACATTTCTTTTACTTATTTTACCTTTTTATTTTACTTATTTTATTTGAACCAGGCCCGTTATCGGAGTAAAAAAAGTACGTCATTATGCTGTAATACACTTCATTTAAATATTACTTCTCGTGATACCGGCACTGGCTTTGATACCCGGTGCAAGTTTCCTCAATCTGTGCAACTTTCACTGCAGTTGGAAACAGACGAAATCATATGATCAACGCTTCGTAAATGACAACATAAATTTAAACCGACATCTCAAGACAACTAGTACACTCGAAACTTGTGATATTTTTTCTGTTAGTAGAATGATGGTATCTGTATTTTTTGTGCATTAACTCTTTGATATCTTTAGCACTTCGTTTTATTTAAAATGAGACTGGGTCTGCGCGAATGTCTCCGATAATATACCTTTGCAATTTGACATCATTCTGACCAATGGTGTTATTTCTACAGCGTTTTGAAAGTTTAACTTTAATTGTAATTACCCTGTAGTATCGAGCTTGTTTGAACAGCCACGTGACAGTTGACTCGCACGGCGTGAGTGCAAGGGATGTGCAAGGAACTACGAACTAGCCGCAATAATAAGCCAAGTCTCTGCTTAAAATTTGACAGTTTCCTGAAACACTGGAGAAAATAACATGTCGCTTGGGGTCTGAGGCGATCCTCGGTTCGTATTAGCTGCAGGCGTAGGTGGTGAAGACTGCTGGCCTCTCGCGCTGGGTGCAAGCAGAACTCCCAGTTTGCAGCATCGTTGCCAGAGTTGATCGGGGTCCTTTGGTTTGGAGTCGAGTGGAGGGTCTCAGCCAGAGTCTTCGTCGACTATGCAGATTTCTAGACCTGCATTATCATGTGGGGATTTGTAGGACTCCTCTTCATAGGTCAGGGGTGCACTACACAAAGGAAGCCGCTGCACGGTTAGCAGAGTACTTGTGGAGTGCACATGAGGGTTTTTTTGGGCTAGTAGGCAGTAGTTTGAGGTGCTTTGATGAACACTCGCCAGTCGAGATGCAGCAAGGGAGATCAAACGGCGTTCAGAACAGAGATTCTTTAACTGTCACAATTTTATCAGTAAACTGTCGAAGTATTCGTAATAAAGTTCCCGAATTTACTGTTCTCGCGCTCAAATTATTCTTGGGACCGAGAACTGGCTGATGCTCGAAGTGGAAAGCTCTGAGATATTTAGCGAGTCATGGAACGTATATCGGGAAAACAGATTAGAGGCCGTAGGCGGGGGGAGTGTTCGTTGCAGTTGACAAAAGTACTGTCTGTATTGAGGTCAAACTTGAGTGTGATAGTGAAGTCATGTGGTCGTGTGTAACAGGTGTAGGTGAAATCTGGTTAATTGTTGGATGTTTTTACCGGCCACCCGGTTCTGCCGTGACAGTTATAGAGTCATTCAAAGAAAGTCTACGGTTAATAGTGCATAAACATCCAGATCGTGCAGTAATGGTTGGAGCGTCGACTTTTAACATACCCAGTGTAGACTGGGATGTCTTATGATTCATTGCGGGGGGGCACAGACAGACAGTCATGCGAAATACTTTTGAACACGTTTTGTCAAAATTGTCTGGAGCAGCTAGCGCGACAGTCCATACGCAATGGAAATATCTTAGGCCTTGTAGCCATTAATAGGCCGGGCCTTATCGACAATGTCAGTGTAGAAACAGGGATTAGCGATCATGATGCCATCATAGCAACTATGGTTACGAAAGTTAATGAATGAGTCAAGAAGGCTAGGAGAGCGTTTCTACTGGATAGAGCAGATAAGCTGTTATTAACAGTGAATTGGTATCACTTAATTCTAGTAAGATGGATGTAGAGGACTGTTTGGGCAAAGTGCAAGCAGATTGTAAATAGTGGTCTGGAGAGTTACGTGCCTAGGATGGAAAAGACTCACTATGGTTTAATAATGAAATTCGGAGGATACTGAGGAAGCAGAGGGTGTTGCACTCTCTGTTCAAAAGGAACGCATAAATGACAAGCAAAAGTTAATTGATATTCGTGCGTCTGTGAAAAGATCTATGCTCGAACCGTACAATGACTACCACCGTCACACGTTAGCAAAAGATCTGGCAGAGAACCCGAGAAAATTCAGTGAATTTTAAATCGGGTCTAAGGCTTCCATTCAGCCCTTCGTTGAGCAGTTCGGCATGGAACTTGAATATAGAAAAACGAAAGCTCAAGTGTTTTAAATTTCAAATTCAAGAAAACGTTCACACAGGAGAATCGTACAAACATACCATCATTTGATCATCGGACAACACTCCCGTATGGACGACCCAATAATAAGCATACCTGGCGTAGAGAAACAACTGAAAGATCTGAAAGTAAATAAATCACCAGATCTGGATGGAATCCCAGTTCGATTTTACAAAGAGTACTGTGCGGCATTGTTATCTAGCTTGCATTTAGCGTGAATCTCTCCCCCTGCGCAAAGTCCCAAACGACTGGAAAAAAGCGCAGGTGACTCCAGTATATTAGAAAAGTAAAAGAACGGACCTGCAAAATTACAGACCAATACCCCTAAATTCTGTTTGCTACAGAATCGTTGAACATATTTTCAGTTGAGTATAATAAACATCCTTGAGACTGAGAACCTTAGGTCCACGAATCAGCATTGTTTTAGAAAGCATCCTTTGTGCAAAACTCAGCTTGCCCTTTTCTCACATGCTATACTGAGAACCATGGATGAAGGGCACCAGGCAGATACCATATTTCTAGATTTCCGGAAAGCAATTGACACGGTGCCCCGTTGCAGGCTGTTAACGAAGTTACGAGTGTATGGAATAAGTTAACAAATATGTGAGTGGCTCGAAGACTTCTTAAAGAATAGAACCCAGTATGTTGTCCTCGACGGCGAACGTTCATCAGAGAGAAGGGTGTCGTCAGGAGTGCCCCAGGGAAGTGTGGTAGGACCGCTATTCTCCATACACGTAAATGATTTGGCTGACAGAATGGGGGGCAGTCTGCGATTGTTTGCTGCTGATGCCGTGGTGTATGGTAACGTGTCGAAGTTGAGTGACTGTACGAAGATATAAGATGACTTAGACAAAGTAGGAAGATCAAACCTGTAATGCTCGCATGTAGTATTACTAGTGTCCTGCTTGACATAGTCAGGTCGTCTAGATATCTTAGCATACGTTGAAAAGCGATATGAAGTGGAACGAGCATGTGGGAATTGTGATAGGGAAGGCGAATGGTCGATTTGGGTTTATTGGGAGACTTTTAGGAAAGAGTGGCTCACCTGTGAAGGAGACCACATGTAGTACGCTGGTGTAACCTATTCTTGAGTGCTGCTCGAGTGGGATCCGTACCAGGTAGGATTGAAGGAAGATATCAAAGCAATTCAGAGGCGATCTGCTAGATTTGTTACCGTTAGATTTGAATAACAGGTAAGTGTTACGGAGATGCTTCGGGAACACAACTGGGAATCCCTGGACGGAAGGCGACGTTCTGTTAGAGAAATACTATTGAGAAAATTTAGAGAACCAGCATCAGAAGCTGACTGCCAAATGATTCTACTGCCGCCAACAAACATTCCACGTAAGGACCACGAAGATAAGACATGACAAATTAGGGCTCGTGCGGAAGCATACAGACAGTCGTTTTTCCTTTGCTGCATTTGCGAGTGGAACATGAAAGGAAATGACTAGTAGTGGTACAGGGTACCCTCCGCCACACACCGTACGGTGGCTTGCGGAGTATCTATGTAGATCTAGATTGTGATCCTACCAATGCACAGGCTCCTGTGGTGTTTGAACAAATTTATAATACTAATCCTCATACAGTAGTGGTGTGTATGGATATATAAACATGTATGCTGAATTTTGAGTAAAAACGACAGACAAAGACGAAAATGTTGCCCTCCAGAAAGTGTTACTTGAATGAACCATGAATAATATTTTATTTGTTTATGAGAGGCGGTAATAATGATTAGCAGCTAGGTTGCAAATGAGCGCCCCAATCCCTGTTCACATAGTAAAGTAACATTACCATATTTTAATCATTCTGAAAACAAATTGGCAACATTCAGATGAAACAATCAAGACAGTTAATCGCGAATTAAGTGCCGAACTGACGAAATATATCGTATAAAGTGACTAATTTTTATCGCGAGAATAAATGACAGTTGTAAGATCCATCTTGGAGATAGTACCATCAGACGTTACTAGATCGAGGCACAAGCGAACACTCGAGATTTGGACAGAATCATGATTGCAATTTTTTATTTATTTATTAGTTGCCGTTGTTACTTATAACCTTGTTTCACAATTTATTTTATTATTAAAATCCATAATGTATTCAAAAAAGGCCAAGACGGGTCGTTGCGATAGTACCAACGAAGATGACTAGATCGCAGGCCAATCAAAAGACCGAACAGTACGCGAGATTTCCCGAATTGTTGCGTAAACTGTTAGAACAGTTCGAGTTGTGTTCAAATCGGCCCTACTAGTTAAGTGGAGTTGGAACGCCCTATCCCGACAATGTTAAATTTAGTGACTTGGCTTCCCTGTATTTCAGGAACCACTGTAGTTATGGACATGAAACTTTAACGGGACATTAAACTGTATGTTCTGAGCCTACTGAACAACAAGGTGTACAACGTTGCTTCCGCCGTTTGCCTATAGGTGGCGACAACGGTAAGTAGCGGTCGAAAGAAACAGATCGCAGACGTCAGGCAGTTAGCTTGGACCTCGGTCAACATAACCTCATTCAAACATTAGTCGATTTGTGTCTGCATCATAAAGTTGTTCTTGATTGAAAATTTCAGTTTACGAGCCTAACTCTCATCATTTGCGGGAAGAGTTACTGTTTTATTTCAGTATGAAGAAAACAGCGGCTAAGTCTAATCGAATGCTCTCAAGTACGTATGGTAAGGACGCTGTTAGTGAAAGAATGTGCCCTGAGTGGTTTCAACGCTTCAAGAACGGTGATTTTAACGCCGTAGACCGGCATAGTGGTGGAAGAGAGGACGTTTTCGAAGATGCAGAATTGGAGACATTGCTGAGTGAAGACTCGTCAAGCTCAAGAAGAATTGGCACGATTGGTGGGAGTGGCACAGCAAGCCATTTCAAAACGTCTCAAGGCTGTGGGCATGGTTCAGAAAGAAGGAACTTGGGTCCTGTGTGAGCTGAAACCAAGAGACGTTGAACAGCGTTTGTGTGTTTGTGAGCAGTTGCTTCAGAGGCAAACACGGAAGGGATTTCTGCATCCTATGTGTGACTGGGGACGAAAAGTGGGTTCATTACGATAACCCTAAACGCAAAAAATCTTGGGGATATCCCAGCCATGCTTCTACGTCGACGGCCAAACCGAATATTCACGGCTCCAAGATCATGCTCTGCATTTGGTGAGACCAGCTCGGCGTCGTGTGCTATGAGGTGTTAAAACCAAGTGAAACAATCACAGGTGCTCGTTATCGAACGCAAGTAATGCATTTGAGCAGAGCATTAAAAGACAAACGGCTGCAATACAGCGAGAGGCACGATAAAGTGATTTCGCAGCACGACAACGCTCGACCCCACGTTGCAAAAGAGGTCAAAATGTACTTGGAAACGTTAGAATGGGAAGTCCTACCCCACCCGCCGTATTCTACAGACATTGCTCCCTCTGACTATCACCTGTTTAGATCAGTGGTACATGGTCTGGCTGAGCAAACGCCTCCGATCTCATGAAGTAGTCACGGATTGGATTGATTCTTGGATCGCTTCAAAAGATGAACAATTTTTTCGACGCGGGATTCGCACACTGCCCGAAAGATGGGAGAAAGTAGCGGCCAGCGATGGAAAATACGTTGAATGATACATGTGTAACCAATTTGTTTCATTATAGCCTCAAATGTTGGGGAAAAACGGCTGGAAGGATAGTTGTACACCTTGTACAATAATTGCATTTCAACTACCGCTTTCGGAAATACAATTTTTTAATTACATGGTTAAAATTTTGTGTATTTTTTGTACGTTATCGTAAATAATTGTAATTATACGTAACATTATGTACTTCTTTTAGTTCAGTAGACTCAGGATATGTATGTTATTACTCCCTGAAAATTTGGGGACTCTACTCGAAGTGGTTTCTGAGATTTAGGGAAAAATGCAACAGAAAATTTAAATTTTCAGGAACGACTTGTAAAGTTTCAAAAGACTGTAACTCACTTAATATATGCTTATTTTTTATTTTTAGTCACTCAGAAGCACCCTGCACCATACTATATATCATCCTCTTGATCTTTTTCCAAGTTTTTTCTTCTTTCTGGACTCTTTCGTGGCCAACTGCTTTCTTCTTTCTGGACTCTTTAGTGGCCAACTGCGCAGCATAGTCTGCTTTACCAATGCGAACCTTGTCCATTCGTTCAAGTTCTCTGATGCAGTTTGCTCCAGGATAAGTTCCCATATGCTGAAGCACTTTCACCCTACCAATGTTGCCATCGTTGAAAGCAAATAAGACACGCGCCCCCCCCCCCCCCCACTTTAATGTCTTCATTCCAACAAAAACATTTTTTGGTAAGCGTGTCCATATAAGATTACTGAATGATTCATTTGGATTTTGAATCTGACCATGCAGACACTTCTTCAGAAAATCAGGGTTTGCCAGATCTCTGTAAATAGCTTTTATGATATCCGTGACTGCTGCTGGGATGTTTATGGCTCTATGAACTGGGAATTGTGATAATAGCACCATGAATCAAGTCCAGGAGGGCAAAGGTGGTGTACTGGTTTTTCATCATTTGACAGTCTGTGGTAGAAGGTAGCACATACTGCCAGCTTCGTTTTCAACAAATCCTCAGTATTATTTCCAATGGCCATCCCATAATACTGCTGTAGTTCATCAATCATTTTGTCTGTCAGCCTGCCTCTTATGGTTTTACCATCAGAAAGTTTCTTGTCTCTCAAACTTTGTTTCAACTTCCTCAACCTGGTGCCCATTCTCTTCTGGACATGACGTTTATAACACAGCAGTCAACAGCCTTCTATATAAAAAATCAGCGATTTGATTAAATCGTGAAGTAATGCATGTAAAAATTTTAGCATTTTCAACCAGTGCCGATTATATTTAATAAAATAAAATACTTCCCATGTGAGTTTATAAGTGATATCTACATCATTTGTTTCGGAAAATTGCAAATTTTATAATGAGATAAAAATCCGAAAATGTGAAGAACAAAATTCCGTTCTAACTCCCTTTAAGTGTCGCATGTGCGCAGTTGGTTACGTGTTCTGTGTCGTGCCGCCCACGTCAGTTTCCAATCCTGCACCACATTCTGCGTTACATAAGTTATGCACAGAAATGCATTGGGCGTTTCTATCCGAAAGTTAGGTACCTCAGAATCTGCCCCGACCGTAAACTAACATGGGGGCTTTAATTTTTTTTCCACTTTTCATTCCCTTCTCTGAGGGAGAAGGGCGGGCTGTTCGAGAGCTTGCTGTATGCCCTTTTCAGCCATAGGGTTTCACATTTTATTTTTATTTTACATTTATGTATGTGATGTGATTTAGTGCATATTTCATATTGATAATACGATTTTGTATCACATAATAGTATGATTTAAATATTTGCTTAATGCATTGATATTTCTGAAAATACTATTGCTTGATTAATACATTTCCTACAATTTAATAGTTGGAATTTTTAGATATTTTTATACAAGATATACATCAGGTCAGTTTAAATTTTTGAGTGATATTTGTATGGGATATATATAGGGTCTTATTTACTACTTACAATTTTAGTTTAATAGCTCCTAGAGAGTTTCTTGGTTGAATTTGAAATATATTTGTACAACATATACGTAGGGTAATATTTACAATTTTTTATATATATATAATTTTTATATAGTTTCATAGCTCCTTGAAAGGTTTTTGGTCTAGTTTGTAGTGTTGTGTGTGTGTGTGTGTGTGTGTGTGTGTGTGTGTGTGTTTCAGTTGTCTGTTCTCTCATCTAGGTGGGGATGAGTGGTGGAGTTGGCTGTCAGTGGTTCCAGGATTGGGGCTAAGTCTGGGAATGTTTCTGCAGTGTTTAGGGCTGTTGTACTGGAGGGGGTAATGTATTTGTATTTCGGTTTTCGACGGGTTCTGTGGTTGGTGGAGATGAGGTCTTCCGTGTCAGGTCTTTTGTTTAGCGCATGGCTGCCGTACCGCGCTCGAAGCTTGACCAGCCTGGTTTATAGTGGTTCAGCTTGAATTGTTCGGTAGACTTAGTTGCTGGGGGTGGTGGTTGGGAGTTTGCCGATACTGCATAGGAGTCTTCTCTCTGTGCTTATAGCCTATTTGCTACTTGAGCGTGTATTCCACCCAGGGGGGCTGGTGCATACTCCAGTACCGGTCTGACGAAGGTTTTGTAGGTGCGGACTGCAGTTTTTGTGCTGCAGCCATGGATGCGGCCTTCTACCTGTCGGATGAGGTGCTGTCTTTGTCTGGTTTTGTTCGGTAGGTAAGTTAGGTGGGTCTTCCAGTTTAGGTGTTTGTCCAGATATACCCCCAGATATCTGGCTGTATCGTTGAGTCTTAAGGGTGTGCCCCATCGTGAGAGTCTGATGTCGTCTTTATTTTGTTGGCGTTTTTTGGTGAGGTGTCTGTGTCCGAAAAGGACTGTCTGCGTTTTTTTTCGGGTTTGGTCGTATCCTCCATTTCTCCATCCACGTTTCTAGTCGTTGGAAGTACGACTGTGTCTTGCGTTGAATGGTTGTTCGTAGCTCCGTCACCCAGTAGGCCGTGTCGTCTGCATATATTCCTATCCTTTCGTTCTAAGTTGTTACCGTAGGTACGTCAGCTGTATATAGTGTATGCAGGGGGGGGGGGAGGACCAGGTGCCCCCCTGTGGAACACCGGCATGTGAGATGGTGGCTTCCGACGAATGATTTGATACATGCACTCTGCACCCCTACAGTACGCAAAGCCAGCAACGTTGGCAAGACATTGTCGCTCTATAACATTGTCGCTTTTGTCGGGAATAGAATGACAGCGCTTGACACCATTTGGTAGTCAAGTGGTAGTCACTCAGTACCTAGCCGTTCGGTCGAATTGGACCGACAAGTCCCTTGCAGCGACAGCAGATGGCTCCCAAATCGAGATATGAGGGGCACATATGATATTAGCACCCTCCCCCCCCCCCCCCCCCATCCACAGACATGTCTGCGCTCCCACCATTCATCATCGTTGAGTTGGCCTCGTCTTAAGTTACTTCGTCAAGCAACACACAAGGTTGTTAATCCTTAGCTCAGAAGGTAAAGTTTCTGTAACTAGATTTAAGACGCAAATTCTGTAAAAAAAATTTAATTTATACAACATTTATTTTTACAATTATTGAGGTGTTCTTTTCATACCCCTTAATGATTTTGTTGGACTAAATAACGCAGAAAATCATATTCTTTTGTGCGATTTTTTATTTAAATTGTATGTGTAAAGGAACTGTTAGAGAATTGAATTTTACATTCCGAAAAATTATAGGCTCTTGGTAGAAAGTGAATTTTCACACAAGGCTACGGTACAGAGATTAAACTTGCACATAAAAATTTCCCGCAGTAGGTACAGAAAGAAAGTCTACAAAACTGACTTTCAATGGTCGGATCTACATCATTGTCACCAATGAGAACACTTTTACGTATTTTATTGCAAAACAGAAAAGCCCTCATCATATTTGAATCGGCAGTTGGAAGAAGGAAATAACTCCATAAACCTGTTTGTTGGGAAATTAAAAAAAAGCTGTATAACTTAAGCATTTTTCATTGAACGAGGGTTTTTTTCACATACAGGACAACATTTCCATCCGTTTGCAGTGTTCGGACAATTTCCAGATGATTTACTTTGACTCGTAAAATTAAAAAAAGTTGGTGGATTTGTTTCCTTCTTCCAACTGATTGAAAATGTTACTAAAAATAAAGACGTAAGTCAATAATGTCTTTCAAATTTTGTTCAAAATTGTAAAAACATAACACTGTTGGCTATTGGAAAAATGTATATAGTTGAAAAGGGCACCAATTATTTGACCCCAAAAAGGCGCAGAAAGTTTTGGAGAAAAAAACTTGGACACAAAAATCAATCATCGTGATCAGCTGGATCTGAGGTGGTAGGTCAGGCCATTAATTTCTCGCAGAAGTCTTTCTTTTCTGTGGGTATATCTTCTCTACGTCTTGCATTTTTTTTTTTTCTCATTTATGGGCATTTCTCCTGTGTATGCAGAGTCTGTAGGAAGCATTATTTCATCCAATAACTTTGGTTTTGAAGGATAAATCTTGTCTGAACGATGCCATCAATGAATTCGGAGGCTATTACAGAACCCTTCGACACTCGTAACCCGTTTTTACAGACGCGCGCGGGGAGCTGCGAAGCGCCTTGTTACAGAGTTGACAAGGGGGCTAGGGCCACGCCCACCTCGCTCGTCCCGGCGCTGTGGTCCACGCCACGCACCTGCCTCCCTCGCAGTCGACCTTATGGGAAAGAGCGTCGCAGCTCCAGCCTCTTACCGCCGCCCTGTGACCGGAATTCCGCCGCCGACGACTCGGAGTGTGCCGGCGCTCTTATATCAGTTGAATACTGAAGGTGTCTGTGTTTAGAAATACAAAAGTTTGAATGTTTGTCAGTACTCTCCGTTGATTTCTTGAAGGACTTTGGCCACCAATTCTTATAGTTCACGATTTGTTCTGAAGTCACCTTTCTCACAGAATATCCAGATTCTCTCGATGTTTGTATCAACTCACAGTACTCGTCCGGAGTGTATATTCTGTCCATTTTCCTAATCTTACGCTTGGCGGTACCAAAGATCCTATCACACTGCAGGAACGAATGTCCACGAATAGGAAAATATTGGTGAATTGTAGCAAAACGGCAGAGTGATAACAAGGCAAGTAGAAACCTGACGACAGTAATATTTCGGTTTTGTCCACCGCAAGCGTCGCAAAAAATGTGAAGTTCTTTTACAGTTGGACCCATGTCCTAAATCTTCAGCCAAAGTAGGCTACATACCTCATCAGGGCGTCCTTTAGCCACACCTTCTGGATATGTGTAGAAATTTGCTGATCCTGTTTTCACAAAACGTACAACCAAACTTTCTTAGATAGAACGTCCCTTCACCGGAATTTTCGGCAGTGGAAGGTTTTGCATGTAGTCAAAGACGAGGCACCTTACATTCTTTTTTTTTTCATTGCATGGATGCAACACTTCTTTTTGTTTAGAGTAAAATTTCTTGGCACGACGTAAATAGACCATCTTTTCAGCGACTGGGACACGTTTTGCGGTGTCGTTGAGAACTGGTGATTTGATCTTTCGTTTCCAAATCCCCACATGTGCTACAGACGTCAATTTGGAGCCTCCAAAATCTATATCCGTGGTTCTCATTATAATATTTCCGATAAAAATCGTATTTGACACCAAATGCGTAATGCGGATATTTCTCACAAAACAGGCGGTGCAAAGATTTTATGTCCAACTCAGCACTTTATATTTAATTTCCTTGTTGCAGGAATGAGAATGGTGTATTGGGAACTCATTTACATGATCATCAATGGCACCTAGTATTTGTGGAGGTAACACATTACCCCGGTTCATATGTTTACCGGGCATATCAATTGCAGATTTTCCAGAAACAATTAAAGTAGTCAAACGGAAAAGCGCTTTATTTTTGATGGCATATAAAACGGAAAATGCACTTCTACGAACTTGAATTCTTTTGTTGGCATTGTTCAGAACGAAGAAATCGAAAACGTTGTCTCGTTTCTTAGGGTTTTCGTTCTTTGAACGGCGGCGTTTTGGATCACGTCGCATTATCACACCCATTAGGAATGTATCTTTTTCATTTTTGTTTCGTCCATCATATAAATTGTCTAGAAAATATTTCTTCTCTTCAGGAGGGAAGTAGTCTGTACATTTCAACTTTCAAGAAAACGAAATGTTGTGGTGTTTGATTTTGCAAGAATAGTATTACCTGTCGAGGTACTCACATATTGTTGACCAAGAAGACGCTGCCTCTTCTGTACTTCACGTTTATAGCAGTGAACATTGCGAACTCCATTTCTCCGCTTGTTGTTAAAAAGATATCCAGCAGATGGAGCAAGAACGAACTTGTTCCGTGCCCTGCTGCAATGTCTTGGCCATACGTGGCAGTAGTTGGAAGACAGAAATAAATACAGTCTTTGTTTCCTTCTTCCAACTTCCTGAATATTCAGACCTGATTTTCAGGGCTTGATGGGTTGGTTTTCGTTCCTTTCTTGTATTCTACAGTTGCGTGTACCCTTTCATGACTCAAATTCGGCAAAATCTCGATTTATTATTTTCGGTGCTTATTCCCGTCTTCCAACCACCGATTCAATTCTCCTGAAGTTCTTCCTCAGAATGATACTCCGCTAACATAACTGTGGTAACTGGCTATCGTAAAATCATCGGAAGTTTCATTTGCTAGAGAACTATTAGTAGCATTGTACCTCAAGAGTAACATCTGTAATCGATATTGTAGTGCTGTTGGAGAAGGATTCAAGAGGAGATGATCAGGTTGTCTTATCTGTGAGAGCAAACAGTTCCAATGTGTCAAAGGTTCAGTTGTGCATTTAGAATATATTTAATATGCAGTGGTGAAGGTCAGAAAACAGTCCGAGTAACGAGCAAACAACCGTCAACGTGTCGTTCTGTAATGAGAGCAAACCATTGGTACTGCCTAAGAGCGTTTTAAGGCACATGGTGTACATTACCCTCGATATTCTTTGTTGAAAAACCTTGTGTGTCCCATAACCGTATGGTAATGTGTCGTATCTTCGGGAATTCAAGATGCTAAATGCGTCGCTCGCAATATGACGCTAAAAGATCTGTGCCCCAAGAGTAGCATACTCCCAAGGGCACCCTCTTCCTTCTCCCCCCCCCCCCCATCGGCTGCTCCTACCCCCCTACCTTCTTTCCTCCCGTCCCCACCCTCTCCTTCCCCCACCTTTTCTCCTTTGGCAGGTCCCCGGACTCGTACACATACAGTGAACGTTCGCGCGCCTGAGATCATCGCCGCGCCGGAGATCATCGCCATCGGCTTTTTTGTGCCATCATGTTAGTGCCTTAGTATTTCACCGCCCACGCTCCATCGTTCACGTGTGTCATTTCAGTCGCCTATGTGCGTGTACCAGTGCTGAACGTTTATTATTTTACTACGCCTGTGAACGGCTCCATGTTTTTTTACTTTCTGTGTCTACTGTTTTTTGTCCATTTTTTTTCTATGTCTTTCTATGTTCTACTTGAAATATCTGTGGCCGAAGAGCGGCGTAGTATTGCCGCTGCCGGCTTCCTTGTATAAGGTGTTAAAATGACAACAAAGGAAAAGAATACCATTCGTAATAGACATTTTTCTTCTCTGGGAGAGGAGATGATTTAGAGTATATTTCATCTTCAGTGGATGAAGGGTTTGAAAGCCGTCCGACCAACGAGCAAGCAGTCGTCATTGCGTAGCTCTGGAATGGGAGCAAGCTATTGCTTCTGTATAATACTATACTGAGAGGCCTCTTGCATACCTTGCTCAGATACGGTAATCCGTGATTAGTCATTTCACTTCGTTAGATTTGAATTAGACCGGGTCTGCGCGAACGCAGTCCCGACTACCAAAAATTATGCACCCGAGTTACCCACATTAGGGGTAATCGCAGGGGTCAGCCCAACCGAAGTGCAATGGAAGAGCCTCGTCCTGGAGGAACCGCCTTCATGATCACGGTATCCCCTGTGCCAGGTAAGTATGCTTTGCTTTTCAAAAACTCGGTCCTTTATGCCATACGGACCGCATCACACGAATCGAGTGTGTAGCATTGTTCACATTACGTGGGGCCACTCCTGCAATGCACAAAGCCGGCAATGTCAGCAAAATATTTTTGTCGTCCTACAGCACTGTTCGTTTTGTCGGAAATGAGATGACAGCGCCTGAAGACACCATTTGACAAAAACTGCAGTGCCTCATCTCGGAGCTGTTCAGTTGAATTGGGCTGACTAGTCCCTTGCAGCGACAGCAGATGGCTCCCCAAGCGCTCACATGGCGATATTTGTTGCCCCCGCTCTACACTACCTGTCAACTGAGAAAATGTTGAGGGTAAGTTATTAAAGTCTGTCAATCACGAAGCCAGGCGCGTGATGGAATGTCTTGCCTGCTTTGTATGACGAACAAAGTGTACCTGCGCTTCCTCTATTGCACAACACTGAATTTCCCATCGTTTTCTGTAAGTTTTGCGGTTAAAAGGGCACAAGTTGGTACGAAATAAAGAAGTAGCATATGAAGAATAGTTGATTCGAACATTTTTCTTCATTGTATTTAGACAAGTTTTCCTGTCCGTCACTCACGATCATCAGTATCAAGAAGCAATACGCTGCTTCGAAAATAATTGTAGAATAATATCCACTTTCCCCAAAAATTTCGTTGACATCTATTATGTTTATAGGCTATTTACAAAACCTTCACTAACTATTGCGTCAAACACTAAAACGATGTTTTCCCATATCAACCAAGTGTCTTTTTTTCTGCAATTGAAGATCATGCTGCGTAAATTGACTTTGCCAGTATTAAGAATTTATTTGGCAACGAAATATCCCTTTGGGTTTGTAATTACATAAGGTATTTATAATATGCATGTTTCTTCTAAAGTTTGCACCTGTCGCTGTGTTGATCAACAAAATAATTATCTTGGGCATAATGATGATTTCTTTTATTTTACCACATGCAGTTGTAAAAAGTGTGAATACATTTGCAATAAAATAGTCCATAATGTCATAAGTTTCCGTGTTGTGAAGCATACTCTGTCACTATCACCACAACACACTTAGGCAGCACTCAGATATTACTCAGAACGTCATATGGCACGATAAAGATAATTTCATTCTTAAATTTTAAAACCTAACAGTAAAAGAATATATTTTAAAACCATTTCCATATTTGCATTAATATTAATGTAAAACTAAAAACTGATTATAAATAATATTCTAGTTTCCCTTCCAAGACCAAGAATAAATGAAATTTTCATTGAATCCACATTTGAGCAAGCAACATAAAGTTGTCCGCGAGATAAGTATGATCTCATGCTCATAGTGTAGTAAGTAATCAATAACTCTCCCTCCGAACAGTTTCAAACACATGATTGCTTTACAGATAAGTCTATTCGTTAAATATTGATGCTATGCATGTAAGTGAGAGAAGTTTAGAAAATGTTTGAAACTACATATAAAATTTTTTGGAAATCTCTTAATTCTCTCATTATCAAACACTAGTTGAGTATAGTCTGACTAACTCGCACTCCGTTTTAAGCAAAAGTTAGTTTTTGACTCATTTCATTGTTGATGATATCATATGTCCCAAACTACGCATGACACAATGTTACAATTGTATATGCACTTTCAGTGGTAGAGGCAGATGGGGTAAAGTGGCCACTCGAAAGCAAACTTAATTTTCACAAAACCATTGGAATTGATAGAAATTTTTGAATCTACATGTTATAAGGTATCACACCAAATATTTTTCAGTAAAAAACAAAATAATATATAGGAAATTTGTGCATTTTTCTGAAGGCTTACATGATAAACTTTTTCCTCTTTATATTGGGTAATGTGTCTAGTGTTATCACAACAGCATCCCATGTTTGTTGGTCCAATTTCTGTATGTTTGTATAAATTAATGAATTCTGACAACAATGATGGACTATATTAGAACTAGTTTGACCAGTTCTCGACACAGGCTGCAGGGCTGTTCAAAGTAAAAAATACGCAGTGTTCATTTTGTTGTTTGAATCTTGTTTCTAATTTAGTTAGTTTCTGGGGATCATTTCTGTAATTAATCATAATGATGTGGAGTGAGTCATTTTATATTTACATTACACGCTGGTACATAAATTTGGCTCGCTGCAGTCTGACCATTAACAATTTTTTTTGTTTTATTTATTTTATTTTCTTTAAATACAGTTGTGAGTTAGTAATTCCTACCCGTGATATCTACCTATGATCTACACATTACAAAAGTAGAAATTCTACTTCGGTATAGGATGAGTTGACAGGGAGAAACTTTTTCAGTATGTATTTTTAATTTTTGTGTGTGTGTCAGACGTTCTATTTCATTGGGTTAGTGATAAAAAAATTTTGTGGCAGGATTGTGCTTCCTTATTATGGCACAGACAACCTTAATGTAAAGTATTGAATGTCATTTTTTCCCTTTAGTATTGTAATTATGTACATCATTGTTCAAGAAACTTACAGAAATTTTTGACTGATGAACACTTTGTCTTAACAATGAGTTACCCCAGAATATTAAGCCATATAACATTACTGAATGAAAATACACAATATGTGTCAACTTACTGATTTGTCTCTCTTCAAGATCTGCAATGATTTTAAGTGCAAATGTGGCTCAAGTAAGTTGCTTTAGGAGTTCCAAAATGTGGTTTTTCCAGTTTCAGTATGGAAACCTACAATTTTTGAAGTTTCCACCATAGTTATTATTTCCTCAACATGTGTTACACATATTGGTGTAGCACCTTAGGTGTACGGAACTGATTTTTTTAAAATTGTGAATGAGACCATTCACAGAATACTGGTGTATGATACTTTCAAACACATTTCCATTCCTCCTGTTGCTGTATGAATGAATGAATGAATGTATGTATGTATGGATGGATGGATGGATGGATGGATGGATGGATGGGTGGGTGGATGGATTTGTTGTAGTACTAATGTTACCTGCAACAAGAACTAATTTTGCTTGTATGTTATATGGAAGATCATTCAAATATATGAGAATCGATAGGGGACCCCAAGATTGAGCCTTGGGGTAACCCAAACATCATCATTTCTTCCCAGTCAGAAGTATCTCCCTTGATTACATTGTTTGAGTGTCTGACTGCAGTTTTCTGTATTGTTTCTGTTAGATATGACATTATCAATTGGAAGGCTATTCCATCAATTCCATAAAAACCTCAATTAATCCCAGAGAATATTGTGATTCACACAATCAAATGTGATAGATAGGTCACAGAAATACCAACTGGTGCTATTTTGTTATTTAGTACTTGGAAAAGTTGGCTAGTGAATGTATAAATGGCCTTCTCAGCTGAGCAAATCTTCTGAAATCCAAATGTGATTTACTGAAAATGTTGCTGTTGCTCAGGTAGGAGACTATTCAACAAAAATGATGTTACTGATGTATTACATATTTCAGAGAAGACGATACATACTATATGGGAACAAGTCTTAAGTACTCTTTAGGAAACGCCATCAAATCCAGGTGACCTTTTAATTTTGAGAACATATATTTTTCTTCATTTCAGAAGGAGAGATAGGTGATACACCCATATGATTGAATTTTATAGAAGTTTTTGTTCGGCATACGCCATGGATTTTTCTTTTGCACTGCTCGTTTCTAAATTTTTTGTTACATTTAAGAAATGATTATTCAAAATATGTGCTACTTGTGATTGATCACTTATAGCCCTTCCATTTAAATTCATATTGATGTTATTTTACAATGACTTTTTTTTCAAATTTTGATTAGTTGTTGTAGTGTGCAGTGATTCCAGGATCTTTACTTGTTCTTGCCGACATTATATATATATATATATATATATATATATATATATATATATATATATATATATATATAGAGAGAGAGAGAGAGAGAGAGAGAGAGAGAAACATTCCACGTGGGAAAAATATATCTAAAAACAAAGATGATGTGACTTATCAAACGAAAGTGCTGGCAGGTCGATAGACACACAAACATACACACAAAATTCAAGCTTTCGCAACAAACAGTTGGGTCATTCCACGTTACAGAGACTTTGTGACAAAAAAATTAAAATGACAATATTACAAATATAACCTTAAAAATGCAAAGTTAAAAGTATATTTGTTCATTGCAAAATAATCATGAATATGAAGAAAATAAATTTCTAGCTTCACTAAGTGTTTAAAGTGCACTACTCTATGGCACCACAGAGAGGTATGTTTTATGCTATTTCCAGATGAGTATTAGTTGTGTTATCTATGGCTGATTGTTCTATTGTTGCAAAGAATATTGAAGTCAACTTTGTTATAGCTCATAATAATTCGTTTTGTTGAAGTAAGCTAATTGCATTTCTTCATTTTGTTAGTTTTATAATATATATGTCGCTTGTAACACCCGTAACAAAAAAGATACAAAAGTTTAATTTGTAATCTAGTAAATTTGTTCTGTACAATACCTTTCTGTAAAAGTGAGGTTATGCACATGTTTTACAATATCATACCATTACATGGCATTTTGAAATCTTATTTAACACTCTTAGAGCTGTTACGAGTGTTACTAATTTTTGTTTCGGGTGTTACTTAATACATACGTAACACCCGTAACTTGAATTGGAAGGTATTATGCCACCTTCATCTTTAGTAGGCCTAGGCCCTACATTTAAATTATAACCAAAGGGTATTATTATGAATGAAAAAAGTTTCTAACTATGTTTATTACATACAAAACAGTTTTAAGCATGAAAACTAAAATTTTTATTCCTCTGCATACATTTGTTTAAGCACTACACCTACGTTGTAAAAGTTAGAGCATTAACCTGACTCAACTGACGTTCTCCTAAAAAGTTAATTAAGCCCAAAATTCTTTAGATTAGATATAGTTTATGTTTTCCATTCTAACTTTTCCAAGAACAACAATATTGCTAACCTCAGTTTTAAATTTTATGTTATGCTTATCGAGGCAAATTCTAGTCATTCATAAGAGCCTATGTTTAACAATTTACTGTGCTGGGCAGTTCAAAAATAAATATACTTTGTCCAATCTATGTAATCTTGAGAGAGACTTTGGATTGACAGTTGAGTGGTATTTTTTTGCCAGTCCACATGGTAAAGGAGCCATGGATGGCATTGGAGGTGCACTGAAGAGGAGCGTGTGGACAGCTGTTAGATATAGGAAAGTTATTATTAACAACACAATTGACTTTTATGACTACACTCTGAAGAATTTTTCTAAAATTAAGGTACTATGGGTTGATAAGATAACAGCAGAGCATAACATTCCTATTTTGGATGAAGGGTGGAAAAATTTACAAGTGGTTCCTCAAATCCAGGGCTGCCATCACTTTTGTCCTTATAACCCAACTGATTTGCTGGTTTCAAAAACAGCAGAGTCATTAATGACAAGGGTGTCGGTATTTATTACTGAGGAGGCCAAAGTTAAAACATTATACGCAAAAAGATGCATAAACTTCTATGAAGTGTGCAGTTCTGATGATTCTGATCAGGAGACTGTTTCACTCTCTGAATCACAAGACAATATTGGAAGTGCTTGTGAGTTAAGCCTAACTAATAAAATTGGAAAGTCTGATTTAAAATTTGGGTTATTTGTCTTGGTTGACATTCCAAGTGACAAAAGGAGCCAACCCTATCCAAAATTTGATACTGTTACTTGGGAATCTGCCAGGGTATGAAATGAAATGTCGTGTGACGAGGGCCTCCCGTAGACCGTTCGCCTGGTGGAAGTCTTCCGATTTGACACCACTTCGGCGACTTGCGCGTCGATGGGGATGAAATGATGATTATTACGACAACACAACATCCAGTCCTTGAGTGGAGAAAATCTCCGACCCAGCCGGGAATCGAACCCGGGCCCTTTGGATTGACAGTCTGTCGCGCTGACCACTCAGCTACTGGGGGCGGACATCTGCGAGGGTGAGGTTGACAAAGAGGAGGATGTGAAAATAATGTTTCTGAAGTCAGTAGGAAAAAGTAAAACACTTTTTAAACTAGATGAAACTGATGTTTGTTTTGTGAAATTCAGTCAAGTACTATCTAAGGTAACAACACCAGAAATCAAACAACAAGGTAACTGTTTGTACTATGAGTTCAATTTTGAGTTGGATGTTGCTGAAAAAGATTATTAAATGAAGTTTTTAAACCTATCAATAATAAGAAAACATTTTTGTCATAAATTTATTAGGCCTACAAAATGAGGTAAATGTAAGTAATGATAACTTGGCCTAGTTGTACTATAAAATTGTAACAATATTTTTTGTGTAATAAGTAGCTTTATCCTTCAAATATGTTTCCTTAAGTTCATACTTTTATTCCAAATAAACTACAATACCTCTTTTTCTTTTTATGCAATTGTAAGAGGTAGATTTATTCCTTCAAGAATCAAATCTGATGCATCTATGTAACACCCGTAACAGCAAAAAATATATATATATACTCAGTTATGATGTCAAAAAAAATAAAAATTTATATTTCAAAATAAAATTTGGGGCAATACCTCGTAACAGTTGTTTTACAAGAATAAAAGTTTCATCAAGTTTGCAGAAATTAGAGAATTTCCTAACTCCTAACAGGGGCCAGGTCTACTTTTGGTAACACCCGTAACACTACTTTTTTTATTAATAACCAGAAGAACAATAAAACAATTCCAGTATCAACATTTCTAACATGAAATATAATGTAAGCCTTAAAAGTTTTCAATATTAAATTCAATAAATATTTTTCCTTACATTATTTTTCCTGATTTTAAGGTGTGTACATGTAACACCCGTAACTATGGAATTGCCCAGTTGCTTCATCAGGAAAGAGGGAAAGACGAAAGGATGTGGGTTTTAAGGGAGAGGGTAAGGAGTCATCCCAACCAACAAACACTGTCTGCCTGTGTCCATTCATGCGAATGGACAGTTTCTTTCTGGTAACCGCCCCCCCGGTGTAAAACCTGTCCTATGCACCCTCCCACCACCACCTACTCCAGTCCTGTAACCCAGAAGGTGTACACGATCAAAGGCAGAGCCACATGTGAAAGCACCCACGTGATTTACCAACTGACCTGTCTACACTGTGAAGCTTTCTATGTGGGAATGACCAGCAACAAACTGTCCATTCGCATGAATGGACACAGGCAGACAGTGTTTGTTGGTAATGAGGATCACCCTGTGGCTAAACATGCCTTGGTGCACGGCCAACACATCTTGGCACAGTGTTACACTGTCCGGGTTATCTGGATACTTCCCACTAACACCAACCTGTCAGAGCTCCGGAGATGGGAACTTGCCCTTCAGCATATCCTCTCTTCTCGCTATCCGCCAGGCCTCAATCACAGCTAATTTCTAATTTCAATTTGCCGCCGCTCTTACCTCACCTGTCTTTCAACAACATCTTTGCCTCTGTACTTCCGCCTCAACTGACATCTCTGCCCAAACTCTTTGCCTTTACAAATGTCTGCTTGTGTCTGTACGGATGTGTGTGTGTGTGTGTGTGTGTGTGTGTGTGTGTGTGTGTGTGAGTGTGAGTGTATACCTGTCCTTTTTTCCCCCTAAGGTAAGTCTTTCCACTCCTGGGGTTGGAATGACTCCTTACCCTCTCCCTTAAAACCCACATCCTTTCGTCTTTCCCTCTCCTTCCCTCTTTCGTGATTTCGCAACCGTTTGTTGCGAAATCTTGAATTTTGTGTGTATGTTTGTGTTTCTGTCGACCTGCCAGCACTGTATAGTAACACACTGTATAGTAACCAAGTACACCTAATACACGAAACCAATCCAGGTAATATAAACATAGCTTTATTCATAAACCTCCGTACAGTAACAGAAATAAGCCTCTCGTGATCACACATTATGAGACAACGGGTGTGAATGGTACAACTGGATAAACATAGAGACAGTCAGCACTGCTCTGTACAATGGCAGACAGCGTGGTGAAGATTACACTGTGTGCATGCCTCCCACACCTGGCTTCCAGGGGCTGGCCTGTGCTGATGCAATTGGTGGCCAATTCAGATACATGCACAACAACAACACACTCGGTGCATGCGCGCGCTCGCGCGCGCGCGCGCACACACACACACACACACACACACACACACACACACACACACACACACACACACACACAGTGCTGAAGGGGGAGGTGGGGTGAAGTGCTGGGCAGGTACTGGAGCATAGGGCTAGAACATGGGGTCATGCGCACGTGCAAGGACAGTGGTCCTGCATGTCGCCCAATGACAGCACTGGAGAGGAGGATGACATCGTCATCTTTGTGTCATCAGCAGCAGGCAGGTCTCAGTGAGGAGCAAACAGGGCTGGATCCACCGGTGATGAAGGCTGAGGCAGTGATAGTGAAGGGATCAGTATAGGCAGCTTGACTGCTACAGCAGGCAGTGGTATTGGACCCAAGCCTGGTGCCGGGAAGCAGGAACCCCAGGGTGCCGCACATGGAGGAGGCAGCCAATGGAATGGGGGCTCCACAGCAGGCAACCACAGACTTGAGACAGAGGACGATGGGTGGGCTGTGGTGATGGGGGCTGTACCCATGAACCCTTCCGATGGCAAGCGGAGGCGCAACTGATCAAAGTGGTGTGCCACCTGCCAGTAGGCCATATGTATGGTGTGAAGAAGGGTCCAAGGCAGCAGACGACAGTGGCTGATAACCACTTTGGCTGGCAACCAAAACCTTTCACCCACACCTGCGATCCTGGTGTGAAGCGGATGGATGAACCCAACCACTGCACGTGCAGCACAGGTCACAGAAGGTGGAGGAGCGTGCATGGCTGTCAGACATGAAGGAACTCAGCCAGGCTCCGCTTCCCTGGAGGTGTGAAGTGAAAGGTGCTCAGAAAACTGAGACGTGCATCATCTGGTGAAGAAACCACAACAAACTTATTCATTTGGGACTTGGAATGTATGCACTATTCTTTCTGCCTCGGCATTTGGTTGAGGGTTGAATGACAGAGTCGTAACATGACAAATGCCACAAAAGATATGAGAAATGAATTGGGGCCCATTATTGGAAATTAAAGGTTGAAGGCAACCCCGCAATAGAAAAATTCCCCCAAAAGCATATGAATTGAGACCTCAGCTGACATAGACACACACCAGAGAATGTAAGGAAACCAGGAAAATGCATCCACAACCAAGAGCCAATAAGAATTCAAGAAAGGACCTGCAAAGTCAATAGGAATGCATTCCCATGGTGGCAGGGAGTGGGCCAGGGGGGCAGGGACCCTGGAGCTGCCTATTGTCAGGCACACTGTGCGCAAGCCACAACAAAATCAACAGTTTTGCCATCAATCATTTGCCAAAAAACAAGTCACCCAGCTAACAGTTTAGTGCATGAAACTCCCCATTGGTACTGGTGGAGAAGGCATAGAACCTTGCACCATAACACAGGCGGAATGACTACTTTGGGAGAGAGGTCTTCTGTGGACAACAGCAAAACACATCAAAAACAAAGGGGAAATACTGTAAGAAAAAATAGTTGTGAAGGGGTCCAAAGCCCAACCTGGCAGTTTACATGAGCAGCCTTGTTGAACAAACCAAACCACCTAGCAGAGAACCGGTTCAGCGGCAACGGAAGCTGATGTTCACGAGCTCATAATTGGGAAACCCTCAACTGCAGCCTTTGTTTCACTATCAAGATGGAGCAAAGCAATTCTTCATAATTAAATTTGGAATCAGGACCCACAGGAAGGCGGGACAAGGTGGCCACATTGGCCAAATATGGCTTTTGTATTTGTAGTAAGACAAGATCAGTGCCCAGCATTGTAGGTGGTGTGCTGCCTGGTAAGGCAAGGAAGTGCGAGGGTTAAACAAGGAAACGAAGTGTTTATGGTCAGTAATAAGGTGAAACTTGGTGCCACACAAGAAAAATGTAAAATTTCTGGAGAGCATAGGCAATAGCCTCTTTCTCCAGTTGAGAGTAACACTGCTGGGCAGGAGTTAGAGATTAAGAGGTGAAAGCAACTGGTCCTTCAGAGTCGTTGGCACTTTGGTGCAGCAGGACTGCTCCAAAGTGGGACTGTTAGGCATCAGTCACCAAAACTATGTGCTGGTCCAAAAAGAACATAGCTAAACATGGGGCCATGAGTAGTTTAGATTTCATCATTTGAAAAGCATGTTTGTAATCTGGTCTCCAGCAGCTTGCATAACAAGGCATGCTACAGGTGGGCCAGTGTGAACACCTCATGCAGGAATTTATGGTAGTAGACTGTCTTCCCTACAAAGACCTGAAGCTCTTTCGTGGACAAGGGGCGAAGCAGAGACATAACATCAGAGATGTGGCCTGGTGGAGGGCTTGTGGACTGTACTGTATAAGACAGAAAACAGTGCACAATTTTTTCAAGTGATCAGCTGTGAATGAGCCATGACAACAATAGCATCCAGATAATTAATGCATCCCTGGGCAAAGCCTTTTTTCGTAAGCTTCCCAATCCTCAGCTGAATCATCATATTGGAGAAAAAGTGAGGAGTGCACTGGTGTTATGGTACACTGTCTGTTAAGGGAAGCCGACAAAGTGGTCACTGCTGAAATAACCTGTTGAATCAGTGGCGTCCATACTGATTAACTTGATGAAACTGCACTTACAGACTTCATATGCGGAAACCGATCCAAGTAACACAAATATGGCTTTATTTATAAATCTTTGAAATAAATCTCTTGTGAATGCACACATTACAAGACACAAAACATGGGTGTGAATGGTACAACTAGGTGAATGTAGAGAGGGGGGAGAGAGAGAGAGAGAGAGAGAGAGAGAGAGAGAGTCACTGGTAGATAGTGCGGCCTCCCACAAGGTGGCGTCTAGCAGCTCGCCTGTGCTGATACAGTTGACAGGCAATTCAAATACACACACAAGTGGGGTGACACCACACTCAGCACACACACTAATAGCAGGATGAGTGTTAGACACCTATCTTATTTATCATACTTATTACTCAATCATCTAATATCCTGAAGAAATCAGCTAACCTTGGTTGTCAGTGCAGTCTTAAGCATTTTGTGGGGTTCTTCTGTTACTGTAAGTTCTTTCACAACAGGCTGCATGAATCCTGCTTATAACCTAAAAAAAAAGGTACCCATTGGGAACCAGTAACAACAGGGATCTTTCTTTGCATGATGGTGCCCCCCCCCCCCCCATACACTTTCTGCAAGAAGCTCAACCGACCTGTCTTTTCCCCTCTTATTCAGGTTTAAGCTGTGTGTAGACTATCACCATCTCCCAATTGTAGTAACAGATGCTGCACTCAAATGCAGCTTTATTTCAGTCAGCAGCAGCCTCCTCAACTCTGTGTTCATAAGGCTCACAACTACGTTAACCGGGGGCTGGTAATAGCAGTCCAGGACCTCGGTAAAACTCACACTTCTATGTGAAGTCGCTACTCCTATTTCATATATACATTGAAGCACCAAAGAAACTGCTATAGGCATGTGTATTCAAATACAGAGATATGTAAACAGGTAGAATATGACACTGTGGTCGGCAATGCCTACATAAGACAACAATTGTCTGGCACAGTTGTTAGATCGGTTACTGTTGCTACAATGGAAGGTTATCAAGAATTAAGTGAAGTTGGTGTTATAGTCAGCGAACGAGCGATGGGACATAGCATCTCCAAGGTAGCGATGAATTGGGGATTTTCTCATATGACCATTTCACGAGTGTACCATGAATATCAGGAATCTACTAAAACATCAAATCTCCAACATCGCTGTGACCGGAAAAAGACCCTGCAAGAACAGGACCAACAATGATTGAAGAGAATCATTCAGTGTGACAGAAGTGCAACTGTTCAGTGCTGGGCCATCAACAAGTGTCAGCATGTGAACCATTCAACGAGACGTCATTGATGTGGGCTTTTGGAGCCAAAGGCCCACTCGTGTACCTGTGATGACTGCACAAGACAAAGCTTTAGGCCTTGTCTGGGCCCATCAACACCTACATTGGACTGTTGATGGCTGAAAACAAGTTGCCTGGTCGTACGAATCTTGTTTCAAATTGTATCAAGCAGATGGACGTGTGTATGGGTATGGAGACAACTTCATGAATCCATGGACCCTGCATGTCAGTAGAGGAGTGTTTTCAAGCTGGTGGAGGCTCTGTAACAGTGTGGGGCATGTGCAGTTGGAGTGATATGAGACCACTGATATGTCTAGCTATGGCTCTGACAGGTGACACGTGGGTAAACATCCTGTCTGATCACCTGCATCCATTCATGTCCATTGTACATTCCAATGGACTTGGGCAATTCCAGCATGACAGTGTGACACCAGTGTGCTGATGATGCAGTTGTGCACTGGAAAGTGCTGTTATTGGGAAGTCATAGAGTATTTGCAGAAAGAGTTGTTCAAAAGTTCCTTATGATGTAATGAAAGAGAACTCTTAATTAAATGTGGATAGATGTAAGATAATGTCTACAGCAAAGAGAAAGAACTGATAGTGCCTGACTGCAAAGCTAGTGTGACATCTTGAGTACATCAGATTGTGTAACAAGTACTTCAGGAATGGTGAAAATTACACAAACATCAAAAATCATGTAGCACGGTGTTACCATTTGGAATCCAAGAAATACTTCATCTCCCTGGGTGCCTTGACCCTGGCTTTCAGGTTATCTGAGAAAAATGAGAGTTGGGTTTTGTATGATTGATGTTTTCAGAATCAATGCTGGTTAGCATTAAGGAGGTTGTAGTGTTCAAGATAGCTCTTTATGTTTGAATTCAGAAAATGTTTGGCAATTTTGCAGCAGATAAATGTCATATTTATTGAGGGTAAATTTGTGGATCACTTCTGTTCTCCTACTTCGAGACAGATGTGACCTGTGCCTTTTTTCTTTCTTTCTTTTCAATTCCTGGATGCAGTTGTTTGTTCAGGGGCCAGTGGTACATCACAGTTGAGAGGAGGGCCTAATATATTTGTGAATTATGGACAGAATCTTATAGGGACTCCGTTGGACCCAGGGATGTGTTCAGTTTTAGCAGATTCAGTTGTTTCATAACTTTATTGACACTTATATTTGTATATCACTCATCTTTGCAGTGGTGTGAGACATGAGAATTAAACTGGTGCAGTCAGTACTTCTGGATTTTCCTTTGTAAAAGGCCATTGAAAAGTGGAGTTAGCATTTCTGCTTTCACTTTGGTACCCTCAGTTTCAGTTCATGCATCACCTGTGGGTGTCTGAACACTAATTTTTACGTCAGTGATAACCTTTACATAAGACAAGAACTCCTTTGGGGTTTGCAGGACATATTACAATGAGATCTTGCTACAGTAGTCACTGAATACTTCACGAATTGCCCATGTGACAGCCAAACACATTTCATTTATTACCACTATGTCTATACTCTTTAGAGCTCTTAGTCATGGCAAGAGTCTTGCCGCACCCATGGGAGAGGAGTGTACATTTGGATATCTGTGTAGTTGTGCATGTGAATGCGTTTACTAACTAGAAAAAGAGAAAGAGCCAGAAAACTAGTGTGAATGATATTTTCTATTACTTGTTTCTGTGCTCCACACTTCAATCTGCTGTAGATGGGCCCGCATCTCGTGGTCGTGCGGTAGCGTTCTCGCTTCCCACGTCCGGGTTCAATTCCCGGCGGGGTCAGGGATTTACTCTGCCTCGTGATGGCTGGGTGTTGTGTGCTGTCCTTAGGTTAGTTAGGTTTAAGTAGTTCTAAGTTCTAGGGGACTGATGACCATAGATGTTAAGTCCCATAGTGCTCAGAGCCATTTGAACCATTTTTTTGCTGTAGATGGGTGGTTGCCTCTCCCATATTTTATGTTTTGCTCCATTTAGGAAGTTCATTTATTGATGTCTATAATCTCGGACTGTGTTTTACAACTATTCTGCAGTAGTCTCTGTATTTTAAAGTTTCTTTGCAGAGAGAGACTGTTTGTCCTGAAGCATCCCTCTACTATGAACTATTTTACTAGGCACACATCTGGCCAGTGCTTCCACATCTACATTCATAGTTTGCAACCCACAGTCAAATGAACAACAGAGGATACTTCCCATTGGGCCATGGATTAGGGTTTCTTCCCGTTCTATTCACTAATGTAGCAGTGAAAGAATACTGCTGAAATGCCTCTTTGCATGCAGTAGTAAGTTTTCAACATTGTCTTCACAGTCAATGTTTAATAGTGAACTCAGTAAGCTGATAGCCATGGGATGGTTTTGTGTGTGTGTGTGTGTGTGTGTGTGTGTGTGTGTGTGTGTGTGTGTTTCCCCCTGAAGTGAAGTGCTCAGTTTTAATATTTCTGAACATTTAAAATAAGTGCCAATTGATGTACCACTGGAAATCTTAACAAAACCTTAATAAAAATTTATACAGCTTTTTTTTGTACTTAATTATAAACAACTGTTTCATCTGCAAAAACTCTTAAGATTATTATTGATATGTTCTGTTGGTTCATTAATATACAGTAAGAACAGCAAGGGTCCTAAAACGTCCCCTGAAGCCCATCTACATGTGTTGTTAACTCTCCATCCAGGATACATGCTGCTTCCCCCATAACCAGAAATCCTCAGTCCAGTCACAAATTTAATTTTATACCTCATTTGAATATGCATTGGTCTTTATTTTCTAGAATCAACTGGGCAACCCTCCGTTGCGTGCCGCAAATGATAAGTTAAATAATTATTCGGGACAAGCTATCCCTGTGTTAGGACAGTGCAGCCTTCTTGCAACATACAAGGGACAAACAAAACTTGTGTCATTTTACATACTTCATTCTTTTGCTGCAGTGAACTTGTTTGGTTTCGATTTATTTCAGTTGTTTAACTTGTCTATAGTAAATCAGGTCCTATCAGTGAACCAGACTGTGCCTTCAGCCAGTGTTTTTTGTGTATGTGAAGAATTTGCAGACATTTTTTCACCGTGCCTCGGTTGCGCTAAGAACTATAAAGCACATTTGGAACTGAAAGTAAACGCGCAACCGAAATTTTTCAGAGCGTGCAATGTTCCGCACGCATTGCTTGATGAGGTCGCAAAAACATTACACGATTTGGAATCTCAGGGTGTAATTGAACGTGTACAGGCTTGTCTCTGGGCATCACCCTTAGTAATTTTGCAAAAACCTTCCGGAAAATTGAGACTTTGTGTGGACTTCAAGGCAACAGTGAATCCACAACTAGTGACAGCAACTTTTCCTTTACCCCGCCCGGAAGATCTTTTTGACAAACTGTGCCCCGGTAAATATTTTTCGAAGTTGGATCTAGCAGATGCGTACTTGCAAATACCGGTGGACGAAGAATCCCATCGCGTTTTGGTGGTTAACACGCATCTTGGTTTGTACCGATTCAAACGACTGCCATTCGGGTGTGCATCCGCCCCTGCTTTGGTTCAGCAATATCTACAAACTGTTTCTGCGTCGGTCCCTACTGCAGCAAACTATCTGGACGATATTGTGATTTCCGGAAAGACGGAGAAGACCATTTAGCCAATGTCAGAACATTATTTTAGGTCTTGCGACAAAATGGTCTTCACTTGCAGAAGGACAAATGTGTGTTTTTTGCTCGTGATTTGCCATATCTGGGACATGTACTCAATGCTCAAGGCATACATCCCAGTCCAGAGCACCTCCGTGCCATACAAGACTTGCCTTCGCCGCAGAATTTGACGCAGCTACAGAGTGTGCTGGGAAAAATAAATTACTATCATCGCTATGTGCGCCACGCCTCTTCCATTTCAGCTCCGCTTCATCACTTACGCCGTAAAGGTGTTCTGTTCGTCTGGACGACGGAATGCGAACGCGCCTTTCGCCAGTTGAAATCGGCGCTGATTTCCAATACTTGCCTTATGCCATTCGATCCCCGGAAACCCCTTTTGTTGATGGTGGATGCATCGGATTTCGGGATCGGTGCTGTGCTTGCGCACAAAGATGGTTCGCACGATCGCCCTATTGCCTTTGCGTCCAAATTGCTCTCATCTGCGCAAAGAAATTATTCACAGATCGAGAAAGAAGCATTGGCTCTTGTCTTTGGTGTCACAAAGTTTCATGATTTCTTGTATGGTCGTCACTTTACCATCATCACAGACCACAAACCTTTGACATCGCTTTTTCATCCGACCAAGCCTGTACCTCCACGTACAGCGCAGAAATTCATTCGCTGGTCTATTTTCCTCTCGCAGTACTGCTACGATATCTTGTATCGGTCCACTGCTAAGCACGGAAATGCCGATGCGTTGTCCCGTTTGCCTGTTGCTGAGGATAGAGCATTCGATTCCTCTGAACTTGCTTGCATGTTCATTGATTCGGAAACCGATGACGTGGTAGAATCGTTTCCGATTGATTTTCGTCGTGTAGCTACAGCCACAGCTGCTGACCCTGTCCTTGCTACCGTTTTGTGTTTTGTTGCTACGCAATGGCCCTTGTCAAAGTCACGGATCGAGGATCCGTTGGTTCGCCGATTTTTTGCTCACAAGGAGAGACTTTTTGTATGACGTGGTGTTTTTCTGTTGCGTTCTGATAATGATCAGTCCAGGGTCGTGGTCCCACGTTCGTTACAGTCCTCTGTCTTACAGCTTCTCCACCAAGGACATTGGGGTATAGTGAGAACGAAACAACTTGCTCGTCAGCACTGTACTTGGTTCGGAATCGATGCCGTGATTACGACTATGTGCTCTTCTTGCATGGTGTGTGCCGAACAACAATCAGCACCACCGCGGAAATTCTTTGCATGGCCGAAAGCCACTTCCCCTTGGCAACGCTTACACATTGATTTTGCTGGTCCATTATGGAATGCTCGATGGTTGGTTCTGGTCGATTCCTTCAGTAATTTTCCTTTTGTTGTTTGGATGTCTTCCACGACATCTTCTGCCACCATCCAAGCGTTATCCGCTATCTTGTGCATTGAAGGTCTTCCACAGACTATTGTTTCCGACAATGGCCCACAATTCATGTCCGCAGAATTTCAGTCATTCTGCAAGGCCAATGGTATTCAACATCTGACGTCCGCGCTGTTTTCGCCACAGTCAAAAGGTGCCGCTGAACGATTGGTCAGGACTTTCAAGTCACAGATGTTGAAGTTGAAAGAGTCGCATTCTCGGGAGGACGCGTTATTGCTCTTTTTGTCCTCGTATCGCTCTCAGGCCCGAGATGGTCGCTCGCCGGCTGAGTTGCTTCACGGTCGCCCTCATCGAACCTTGATGTCTTTACTACATCCGCCGCATCAGGTTCCTGTGCAGCGGCAGCCACCTGCTTTTGCCCCAGGCGACGTTGTATACTATCGCAACTATCGAGGTTCACAGCGTTGGCTCGAAGGGTGCATTCTTCGCTGCCTCGGTCGTGCGATGTATTTGGTTTTGGGTGCCTCTGGTGAGGTGCGTCGGCATCTCAATCAGCTGCGCCTCTGTCATCACACAGGATCTGCTGCTCCCCGTCTGCTTTCAGCGGCGGTGCCGTCTGGTCAGCGCCCTGGGGACCCATCTCGTGGCTCGCCTCAGCCCCATGTGTTACCGACGCTGCCTTCCATTTTGCCCCATGGCGACGCGCCGCCGCCGCAGCCTGTTCTCCCGCCGGCGACGCCCGCACTGGACGCGTTGCTGCAACCGCCGGGCGCCTCCCTGGGTCACGCGCTGCCGATCACTTCCCATGAACCGTTGTCCTCCGCCATGGACTTCTTGCCCGCTCCGGACCACATGGCGTCTTTGCCCGTCGGGTGCCCCAACCCGATGGAGGTCGACCCTTCGGCCCCTCCTGTCACTATACGGGCGCATACGCCGCATGTTGGCGTGCACCCTGGACTAGGTTTTCAGGGGTTTCCTAGCTCACCTCGGACCGAATGGCAGGGTGCGGGTGGCACAGCCTCGCCTGTTGTTAGGCTCCCCACCTATTTATTAAAAACTTAAGCAAAATTGCGAAGCCGCTCCACAAGTTGTTAAAGAAAGGAGTGGAGTACCAATGAGACGAATGACAAAACAATGTGTTCGAACTGAAGGAGAAATTGATAAATCCTCCACTACTTCGTACCCAACTTTTATGAAACTGTTTATTGTCACAACAGATGTTAGCAACGCAGCTTTTGGGACAGTATTGTTGCAAGGAAAGAAAGTTGGTAAAGACTTGGGTAAGAGCACTGAATAAAGCAGAACTAAACAATAGCACTACTGAAAGGGGATTGCTAGCTATAGTATATGCAGTGAAACTGTTCCGACCGTACATATTTGGATGAATATTTACAGTGGTAACTGACCATAAGCTGTTAACTGGGATATTCAGTGTAAAGGGCCCAAGTTCGAGACTACTGAAATGGAGACCAAAACTCGAAGAATACAATCATGAGGTAGTATACAAACCAGGGAGGTTAAACAGTGATGCAGATCCTCTGAGCAGAATAAAGTCTGAAGAGAAGGAAGACATAGAGGCGAAACAGAATCTGGAGACAGTGTAGCAGAAGCAAGTGGGAAACGTTATCCCGTGAATGTGTGACAAGCATAGGTGTCACCAGAAATAGAAAAGGAAACAGATAGTGAAGAGGAAATTAGTCTTAAGGAGAAGGAGAACATACTTAAAGAAACACACAATAACCCCTTGGGAGGGTACCATGGAATGTTAGGACATTTAGGACGTTAGAAAGAATAAAGACTTACAAGCAGTGGCATGGAATGAAGCACAATATTGAAGATTAAATTCGGAGGTGTTCATCCTGTCAGAAAAATAAGCGCATGCAACTAAAAACGAGAATGCTTTTAGAAATTACTGTCACAGCTAAGTCAGTGTTTGAGATATGTTCAGTGGGCACTGTAGGTCCTCTAGGCTTATTAGGTTCAGGTAAGAGATACTTATTAACATTTCAGGAAGATTTAATTAAATTTACCCTAACAGTTCCACTTGAAAGGCAAGATGCCAAAATAGTAGCCAAAGCATTTGTGGAACATACAATATTAAGAATGGAATTCCATCAGTTCTTTTAACAGACCAAGAATCTAACAGTGCTGTGGAAAGAATTCACAGAACATTTGTTAAATATGTAAGGCACTTCGTCACAGGTGATCAAAGTTCATGAGACAAGTGGGTATCTTGCCCAGTTTTCGTGTTTAACAGTACATCACACAACAGCACAGGGTACACTCCATTTGAATTACTGTACAGGCGGAATGTAAATATTCCAGGAGTACTGCAACAGGAATCAATGCAAGTAAGTTAAAATTACAAATCATATGTTAATAGGCCGCGAGAATTCGAGAGAATCAGTAGTAAAAAATAAAACTAGCATAGAACAGTATGAAAGGAAACAAAATGTAAAAGAACTCAAGGTAGGAAATAAAGTGTTACTCTATGATGAATCTGTTGTGACTGTGCCCTCATGTAATGTTTGTCGTTCCTGGCTGGATGAGGAGATGGTGGTATGATAAGTTGGTTAGCTGGTTTCCACTCACAACAACACAAAATGCACACCTGGTTAAAATATACTTTATTGCAGGAACCAGTTGAGTATTTAATTTCAGTTATGTCCAAGCTGAAGTTGTTTGGTTAAATGACTAATGTTCCTTCACAGCTAACTAGGGAGCGAAGCGACGAGACTATCATTGTGGAAGACTAGCACAGTGTGATGTATTGAGGTGCAATGTGAACTGAGCCTCGATGCGACATACTGAGTTATGGAGATTGAGACAGAGGCAGCAGTGGCATATATGCATGCTGCCCAGGGGGTGTTAGCAGTGTGTAGCCTGGGGGCGTGTCTTGGTCTTCTCTTATCATAGGCATGCTTAATTCAGTGCCTGCTATGCAGTGTTTTCAAGTGCTGACCAGTATGCTGGTGAAGGCGTATGCCAGCACAGAATTGGTAAGAAGTGGTAGATCTAGAAAGCTAGATTCACTGTGATGAGGGTCATGTGGAATAACAAAGGTTGATACTTCGAATGTAGTTATAAAGATTAAAAGAAACAAAGGTACATGCAAACAGACTAAAACAATTCTTTTAAATTTCAGGTACGGCAATCAGGTGAAGAATTATCCAAGTCGTCATAGTGATAGCAACATACACCAAATCTGCATCAGAATATGCATTGAATGTCTTTCAAATGACATAATTTCCAAGTTCTTCAGGGTTATACTATGATAATATAGGACAAATAAAGAGATACAGCACTGCTTTGGTAATTGTTACCTATGTAAATTTGGATTCCATAACAGAAAGCATTAAGACAGCAGAAAGATACGATAAAGCAGTGGTACAAAGGTTCAGAGACACGTTACAACAATTAAATTTAGGTTTAATAGTGTGTTGTAATATATCATGTAGAGAAAATTACAGGTCTGCAGTGACTAGTACAACAGCTGACAAAGCACAAGACAAGAAGAAAAAGAGAAATCTTTAACTTTACAGGCTAGGTAAGTAAAATTATACTTTTCAGTACATTAGATGACACAGATGCAACATATTACAAGGAAAGAATAGATACTATGAAAATAAACTCATAAGGACTACTGAGGTTGATAAAAGTGCAAGTGGCAGTGATAAGAGCCACAGTGGCAGGTGTGAACAGGACTGTTTATACATTAGAATCAAATGAACATCTCAGAGACTGATATTGAAAGACTAGAATGTTTCATGAGAGCATATGTAAAAGAAACCAACATGGGATTTAAACAGGTAGCTCCCTTTGTAACAATAACAAAACAGGTATTATAGTTGTCAGCATTATTTGGCCAGATCGAGGAAAAATACAAGTAGATGGTAAATGCCATTGTAAATGCACATAAAGGCATACCACAGCCTCACATTATCTATCCTGTCCAAATTGTAAAGTATTTAAGTTTCATACATGATGAGCTAAAAGATGTAAAGTTTCCTGGTCCTGTAGCTGAAATATCAGGTTATATACTATTAAGAATAATTGACTTCACTGTTTTCATTTCTGCTAGTATATTATGATATTTAATCAACATACCATTGATATATAACAACAATTTTAACTTTTGTTTAAAGCACTTACACTACCGAAAGAGATGCTTGAAATGAAAGGAAAGTATGTGTACATACAGCTAGAAAAAGAGTTCTTGCTGATAGAGGAGTCCAAAAGGCAATATACAAAACTTTCAGCAGAGCAGTTAAACTTCAGAGAATTAAGTAAAAATAGGCGACTGTGCATTGTTATCAAGTTTTGATCATGTAGAGTGTGAAGCAAAATTGTTGCAACAGGTGAGAGAAATTATGAAAGATTGGGTACAAAGAACAGTTGCATTGAATCAGAGCATTTAAACAGTAATGAATGGTTATATATAGCTCCAAAAGAAGTATTAATCATTTTATGTGGGAGAGAAGCTTCTAAGGACACAGATTGTGGAAAAATACACATACGAAACACTGTTGTGAAGCAGTATCCTGAAACCAGTTTGGCTCAGAGACATTTCAATAGAGAAACTTACGTTGTAGTTATTTATAAAAGGTGTGCAAAGAACCAAGATGAGTCAGTATCATTTAGAAATAGATGTTAAGATGAAAAGAAATTGTAAAACTTAAGTAAAATGAAATTGTTAAAATAAAACAGTAAAAGATGACAAAATAAGTGAATTAAATGTACCCAAGCAATACACAAATGTAAAATATGAAATCAAATGTCTGTGTCAATGTTAATTATAAATATCAAAGTGTTAATGTCAATTATCCATGTTTTAATGTAAATGTGTTAATGTCAACATGCTGATGTAAATATAATTCAACCAAAATATGTAAAAGAAGCAAAACAAATGCAAAATGTATAGCATTTTTGTCAGAGGTGAATAAAAAACCTCATAATTGGTGCTACTCTGAAGAGTAATACCAATTCTGCTGGCAGGGAAGGTGTTATTACCATAGTCTGAATTACATTGTTAATAACAAGGAGACAACACAACAGGTGTGGCAAGAGGAGCCACAGGCCCTGAAGCAGGCTGACCGATGCCACGCTGATGGGCAGCTGTGTTTGATTATGAGGTAAAGGCTATAAATGCACAAAGAGGGCTGTGTGTACTTCTGATAACAGGCTCCTTGATAAAGATTGGAATTGAAGTTAATAGGCAAACAGCATTTCTGGTTAGAGGGGGGGGGGGGGGGCTCTGATGATAACAGCACTACGTCTTGAGAAGCCAGTACAGGGTTTAGGATCCCAGTGTGCGACCGCATTAAGATAGGTGTCCCTACTCTTCCACCGAGCCTCTGAAGAATTTTGCACATTTCCAGCCAATGAGGAGGCAAGTAGCCCTCGACTTTACGTCAAGGTAATAGCTGGGGTTCGAACAGGGAAAGTGGACAAAACTCGGCAGCAAGATATTCTGAAGTGAGGTGCTGTGGAAAGCAGCTGAGAGAGCCAGAGTTCATTGCAGAGTTAGCAACTGAAACTGATTTAGTCATGGGGGTGTTTGTCATTCATTGTCTCTGTATCAGACTTTGCCGCTTAGTGGAAATGTCTCAGCCAGAGCAGTTAGGATATTTCATTGTATTTCCGAATAAACCTCTGATTGTTAAACATTCATGACAAGTTATCACCCAGCGTTTCTACCTTTCACACCAGAGATACTTATTAGCTAGGTCGCATGTCTCCCTCTCATTAAGGCCAACTAGCTAAGGTGTGGTTTTGAACTGTATCATCCAACTTCAAATAAAACCCACGTTTGGGACACAACAAACAGCCATCTGTCCAATGGCCTGTGGTGCACTGCAGTTGCCTTAACACCAGTTTTTGGTATCATTTTTCATGCAAGTTATACTTTGACCACAATGGCACGCGAACAATTTTCAAATGTAGCTATTTCAGAAATGCTTCCACCCATGGGTTGAAAGTCTCCAAAGGAAATTATTTACAAATCACTTGTGCAACAGGTTTTAGAATATTCCTGAGGACTAAAAGGGGATGTTGAACGTATAGAGAAGGGTTGCACGAATGGTCACAGGTGTTTTTAGCTCATGGGAGAGTGCCACAGAGCTTCAGAAGGAACTGAACTGGAAGTATCTTGAAGATAGACAAAGTATCCCAAGAAAGTCTGTTAACAAAGTTTCAAGAACCAGCTTTAAATGACATCTCTAGGAATATACTACAGTCCCCTACGCATTGCTTCGTGAGGATAAGATGTGAATAATTACTGCGTGCACAGAGGCATTCAGTCATTCTTCCCATGCTCCATATGTGAATGGAATCGGAAGGTACACTATTAATGGATATAATGAGCTGTACCCTCAGCCATGCACCTCACAGTGGTTTGCAGAGTATAGATGTAGAAAGTCAATGATCATGCAGTTTGCCACATTAGATACATCACTCTTTTTCCACATTACAACAACTGTACTGTTTATGAATTCCCCCTTACATCATTTATATACCCTGCACTGCTAGTTCTGCCACCTGCTGTCTGAGTAGTTATTGCAAGTTGACGTCGAACATAGGCTGTGGTCACATTAATGTGACTGGACCGTATTTTATGATGATGAAGGCAATTAAGGGGAAGATAGGGGAACCAGGCTTGTTGTTTCTACAGTCATGCCAGTGTAATGGTTATTCCTGTGTTCTCAAACTGACTGGAAGTATTTAATCTGTAGGATACTTGATCACCAATTATCACACTCATACTTTTAGGTATGTGTTAAGTATAGTAAAAGGAGTGAAGTTTTATGCAAAGTAATCAAGAATCTCGTCAGATGCAGTACTGATGACGTTGAGAATGTGTTGCCTGCAGTGAGGCATGATGAGATGGAAAAGGATGCCCTTTTTTGGTGATGTTGCAGTCAGGTGAGAAGTAATGGCGAGTTGAAGTATTGAGGATTTATTGTGAGACGATGTGATTGTTATAATGTGTTAGGGTTTTTTGTGGTTTGTTATGATGATGATGATGATGAGGTATTATGGCAGGCTAAGAGATATTGTGTATTACTGAAACACCAGTATTATGAGAAACATCAAGATGACATTATAGTTATGGATTAATTGTTATATATAGTGTATTGTGTTGATTGAGTCATTTGGGATGTATTTACAGAGAAGTGCTGAGGTCCCATGGATACTGAGAAAATGATAAACATATATACATTCAGTGTTACCCATTGGTACACTTCACTACATATTAGCACACACACGATCAATAGAGATGAACCGGAAAATGAACAGAACGGCATGCGGGGAGGGGGGGGGGGGGGATTTAAAAACGGGCAAAGATAATATACACATAGCTCCCCACATATCAATATCATTTAAATGGGTTTGACCAGCTTAACAACCCCACTTCAAAACATTTAAATGATTTTCATACAAAAAATACCTAGACCCATACAGTTCTGAAAATCATAATGTTTTTCTTTCCTCAATCCTTTCGTCATTATATCAGCTGTTTGCAAGTTAAGAGTTTTCATAACTTTATTGGACACAGTTTCCTTATATAATGATATCAAACATCAATGTGCTTAGACCTTTTATGATTTAAAGGATCAACAGACAAATTCATGACACCCTGATTATCATTAAACAATGTGACACACATTTATTAAAGCTTATCAGTTCATGAAACAAGTTTCTTAATTAATGGCCTCCTGACGAGCTTCAGAAAGAGCCATATACGCAGCCTCTGTGCTAGAAAGAGCAACAGTTTTTTACTTAGCACTCTACCATGACATTACAGAACCACGTAGTTTAAAAATCAAACCAGTGAATGATTTTCTGTCTAAAGAACAATTTACCCAATCTGCATCCACATAACCACGTAATTCTAAATCTAGCTTCCTTCAGATATTTCAAAATTTTCGCTTAGCACAATGTTTTTCAGTATAAGAATTATACACAATAAACATACAAAAACTAATGGATGCAGAATTATTACGAATATTAGAAGAAAGCGATTCGGAAAGGAATTGGCCAGTGGGGAGGACGGGTGGGAATCCAGTGAAGAGTCTGACGGAGCTGAGTTTGCTTTAGATGAGACTGTAGAAACGGCTGTGGATCCAAGTGACAGGGTAAGGGCAGAAGGAGTGGTAACAAGTGGTAATGTAGCTGATACAAGTGTTGCATGGGAAAGCAAGCCAGTTGGAATGGTAAATTGCCCGTGTATAAAAAAATGAGGGTCTGCTAATTCAACTAACGGGAAACCCACCCTTAGATTATTTTCGTCTTTTGCTGACAGATGAATTTCTATTGAAAGTTGTAGAAGGAACAAATCAAAACACAACTGAATTATTCCTTTCTGTGGGAACCAAAGAACATTCACAAATAAATTGTTGGAAAGATGTGACATAGTATTTCACGAAATCGTTTTCTTCTAATTCTATGTGCATTGCATTTTTCTGAAAATCCAAAACAGGGTAAACCAAAACCATCTGACAGGTTGTATAAAATACATCAAGTTATCAATTTTTTCAATGAAAGGATGTACCAAATGTACTATCCTGAACGGGAACTGTCACTGGACGAATCAATAATCCTTTGGTGTGGAAGATTACTTTTCCACCAATACATCAAAAATAAAAAGTACAAATATTGCATAAAGCTATATATTTTGACAACTCCCACTGGAATGGTCCTAAAATTCACAGTATACACTGGCGTGTTGTACGATTTAGGAGGAAGAGGCCATGCGCAAAAAATTGTTCTTCATTTACTGGATGAAAAGTTGAATGCTGGTCACCACATGTACATGGAAAATTACTATAATAGCTTTGCATTGGCTAAGTTGCTCCTGGATAAGAAGACTCACTGCAAGGGAACTCTGAAGGTGAATAGGAAGGATACACCCAAGGAAATACTAAGGCAAAATTACGAAAACGTGAAGCCATTGCCAGTTTTGCGGAAGGAGTTATGGTAGGTAGGTGGCATGATAAGAAGGAGGTTTGCTACAATTCTAATGCATTTACAAAAGAAAGGTGTAGAAATCTAAGTCCTTGGCCATTGTAAACTACAATAAATTTATGTCAGGAGCTGATCGGCATGATCAGATGTCATCACATTGCTTTCGGAATGAAAAACCAGCCTTTCGGAACAAAAGCCCATACACTGGTACAAGAAACTTTTTATCCACGTTATGGAAATGATACTGACAAACACACATGCCCTACACAATAAATATTCTGGCACAAAAATGCCCCTCCAAGAATTCAGACTCAGTATTATAAAAGCACTATTGCTACAAAAGCATGTAGAACGGCCAGTCAGAAATCCCCAACATGTTGTGGTAAAACAAGAATCAACTGGAAAATCAAAAACACCAAGAAAAAGGTGCAGATCATGTGCCAGCCGAGGACAATGAACAGACATGATTTACGAGTCCGCAGATTGCCCAAATAAAGCAGGGTATTGTGATTCTTGAGTTTCTCCCGGCGTATTTGATAATCAAAATATCCACGGGTGTGCTGCCGGTCTATAGTGTCCAACGGGCACAATATTTCGGCGATCATACATGTCGCCATCATCAGGTGAACTGACGGACTGAGCTCCTGTGAACGTGCCGGCACGGAGATCCGTACGCTATGGCTACTCAGAGAGGGAACTGGGTTCGGTCGCGGCGGCAGCCGATTTAAATACCCTCCGCCCGCGGCGCGCTCCCTCCGCCGTCCGCGCCACGGTCGCGCGGTGGAACAGATTGCGATGGCGTCTGAGATGACGTCGGTGTGATGGCTCTGTCCGCCGTGGTTGTCACAACTATACGTTTGCTCGATTTACTCTTCATTAACCCAATCGCTGGTTCCCAAGCCTTGCTGAGATTATAGCCACAGTCACGATTTATGAGGTCGTCATTGGTGCGAATTTCGATGGCCTCTCTAACAACGCTGTCCCAGTATCTCGACGCCTGTACCAGAATTCTCGTCGGTCATACTCCATCGCGTGATTTTCCGACAAACAATGTTCAGCGACTGCCGACTTGCTCGGATACATCAGTCGAGTGTGCCTCTGGTGTTCACGGCATCGATCCTCGACGGTACGCATCGTCTGACCAATATACGACTTGCCACATTGACACGGAATCTATTACATGCCGGCCTTCCTCAAACCGAGGTCATCTTTGGCGCTCCCCACCAGTGCACGAGTTTTATTTGGAGGTCAAAACACAGTTCCGACCTGGTGTTTCTTCAGAATGCGGGCGATTTTCTCCGAGTGCGCGCCTGTGTATGGAATAAATGCAGTGCCTACCTCCTCCCTCGTGACTTCATCCATCTCAACAGGTTGTGCTGCAGTGGTTGGGCGGAGAGCACGTTGAATCTGCCACTCTGAGTACCCATTGTTTCGAAATACAGTTCTCAGGTGTTCCAATTCCTGGGGTAGACTCTCTGCGTCAGAGATAGTGCGCGCCCTATGTACTAGAGTTTTAAGTACCCCGTTCCTCTGTGAAGGGTGGTGGCAGCTGTCTGCGTGCAAATACAGATCAGTGTGCGTTGTCTTCTGATGCACCCCATGACCTAGGGTGCCGTCAGCCCTTCTCTTGACCAAGACGTCAAGGAAAGGTAATTCACCCTCCGTTTCAGTCTCCATAGTGAATTTGATGTTGGGGGTACCCTCGTAATACCTGACGGGAATATTAAGTAATTATGTGGGTAAATGCCCTCATCACATCCGTAATTCCGTGGATTTTGTTAAACGCCTTGATAGCTTCAGGTTGGATGAGTCGGATATCATGGTGAGTTTTGACGTCGTTTCCTTGTTTACGAGGGTACCCCAACATCAAATTCGCTATGGAGACTGAAACAGAGGGTAAATTACCTTTCCTTGACGTCTTTGTCAAGAGAAGGGCTGACGGCACCCTAGGTCATGGGGTGCATCGGAAGACAACGCAGACTGATCTGTATTTGCACGCAGACAGCTGCCACCACCCTTCACAGAGGAATGGGGTACTTAAAACTCTAGTACATAGGGCGCGCACTATCTCTGACGCAGAGAGTCTACCCTAGGAATTGGAACACCTGAGAACTGTACTTTGAAAAAATGGGTACTCAGAGTGGCGGATTCAACGTGCTCTCCGCCCAACCACTGCAGCACAACCTGTTGAGATGGATGAAGTCACGAGGGAGGAGGTAGGCACTGCATTTATATGAAATTTAGGTATCTTGTCCACATTTCATTATCAACATTGTGTAAAGTATACGCCATGGACTTTTACCTGTGCAAACTCTTCAAAATTGTGTGCAATGGTTTACTACATTTAACGCTGCACAATAACTGCGTTGAACATCGAAACAAAATTAAGTCATTTATGGGGGGAAGGTATCAGTCAAGAAGATGTGTAAAAAATCAAATTTTTGGGCCAAATAGTTCTTGTTAAGGGGAGTTGGAATGCCGGAAAATGGAAAAAATTCACATTTTCAGTTTTTAACCTTATAACTTAATTTGAAATTTTCTGCTTAAAATGGTGCAAAATTTGTTAAGAAATTCCAATTGGAAGTATTTTTATTTAATTTTTCAAAATTACATGTGCGCCCAGCAAAGTTACCCATCTTGTGATTTGTACACATTTAAATCTTCGCATTTCCGAAAACATTACATATAGAAGGCTGTGGATTTCACTCTTCAGTTGTAGAATCTTTGATCCTTCCATAGGTACCATTGTTTTTACGACTAGCTGTGTTTATTGTTCAGTTTTTGATCTGTGAGTGTTTGTTTTGAGCCTCGAGTTTAGTTTGTCGCTCATTTGGAGTTTGTTATCTGTCTTGTTTTGACTTTCAGTGGTGAGTGCGTAGTTTCTACGATGCCTAGGAGTGCATCATTATTTAAAAAGCGAAAGTTTCGCGGTAATAGATTTACAAATAACGTTTGTTCAAGTGATTCTGCTTCAGCACCTGTTGATGCTGGTGAAAGTTCTGACGTTTGTACAGCTGAGATGTGTGAAGGAGACACGCCCACCAGTGCATCAAAAAAGAAGTTATCAAACTGTGCAAGTGAAATTACAGATGAAGCTTCTAATGAACAATATGTTTTAGTCGACTTTCCTGTTTTTACTGAGTTTATGAAGAAATGTTTGTGTTGTAATCTTTGTGGAGGTTCTTTTGATATGAACATAACAAAATCTATAGGACTTTCCTGCAAAATTGCTATAGTTTGTGCCAGTTGTGAAAATGAGACCTGTTTTTGGAGCTCTAAAACATGCAGTAGCAATTTGTTTGAGAGTAATATCAGGCTAATGTATGCAATGAGAGCAATTGGTAAAGGACATACTGCTGCTCAAACATTTTGTGCCATAATGAATCTTCCACCTCCACCTGCTAAAATTGACAATTACACTGAAGTGATAGGAGATGCTGTTCAGTCTGTAGCAGATTTATCAATGAAAGCTGCTGCCAGTGAAGCAAAATATATAAATGAAGGAAACCCAGATATCCCTGTTGCTTTTGATGGAACCTGGCAGAAAAGGGGTCACACATCCAAAAATGCTGTTGCTACTGTTACTAGTGTGGACAGCGGTAAAGTTTTGGACTATGAAGTGCTCACTAAACATTGTTACCATTGTGCATCTGGTAAGATAGAAGCAGCTCACATATGTAGCAAGAATTATGAAGGTACGAGTGGAGGCATGGAGGCTGCCGCTGCTGTGAAAATGTTTAGCAGATCAGAAAAAGAACGGGGAGTATTTTACACAAAATTCCTTGGAGATGGGGACTCCAAGGCATACAAAAGTGTTACAGAATCCATGCCATATGTCAATAAGACAATAACTAAACTAGAATGTGTCGGTCATGTTCAGAAACGAATGGGCACTCGTCTAAGGAAACTGAAACAGAATCTGAAGGACAAAATTTTGTCAGATGGTAAAACCATTAGAGGTCGCCTGTCAGATAAAATTATAAATGAATTACAACAATACTATGGTATGGCAATAAGAAATAATGCAAATAATTTGCAGGAAATGAGACAAGCTGTATGGGCCACATATTTACATCGATCATCAACTGATGATAATCCTCAACATTTTGCTTGTCCAGATGGTCCTCAGTCATGGTGCAATTATAGAAAATCTCAAGCTACTGGGGATCCTTATCACCATAAAAATTATATTCCATTGGCTGTTATGGAAGTAATTAAACCAATATATAGAGACTTGGGGCATCCTGATCTTCTGCGAAAATGTCTTCATGGTTGTACCCAGAATCAAAACGAGTCGTTCAACAACCTCATTTGGACTCGTGTACCTAAGAATGTATTTGTTGGGATAAAAACATTGAAATGGGGAGTCAGTGATGCTGTTATTTCATTCAATGATGGTCATATGGGTAGGCTAAAGGTCATGGCAAGGCTCGGCATTGCTCCTGGTATCAACACCATCAGAGGTCTTCAGCTTCTGGACAGCGTGCGAGTAAGGAAGGCTCAGTATGCAGCTGAATTTAATACAAAAAAAGCAAGGGCAGCAAGGAGAAGAAAGCTTCTAGGTGAAGAAGAAGAACTAGAAGATGACCCTGATTACTCTGCTGGACACTTTTGATAATAGAATAAAAGGTATTTGTGAATTTTCATAATAAATTACTTTAATCGCATTTTCTGGCATTTGACATTTTTAGTGTTACATGTACCTTTATCTCATAAACCACTCAACCAACAACATTCAAATTTTCAGAAATGCTGCAAAACAGTTCAAAGAGGCCACTGAACTAGAATCATGACAAGAACTGGCTTATTCTCTGAACTAGGGAAGTTTATGTTATACTTTTTCCAATAAAAAATGGCTTAATGGTAAAAAATTCATAAATACTATACCAACAAAAAGAAAACATTGGTTCTAGTTCAGTGGGCTCACAATATATGCTGAAAACCTCTGCCAGAATTTCAAAGTTCTGAAGATAATAGTTCCAAAGAAAAAGGTACACAAAGTTAGCAAATTTAACATTGGCGAGATAGGGCATTCCAACTCCCCTTAAATCGAATGATAAGTGTGTCAAAGCAGTCGGAACACCATGTGTCTGCACAGACGAGCAGTGCAGTGATGACAAAATCGCGTACAGCGCGGAATGCGGGGAGCACGTCTTTGTAGCAGCGAAAGGGTTAATGAACAGACAAAGCACTACAAATTTCAAAAAATTACATTCAAACGAAAGTAAGACACTTCGACATTGTTTTTAAATAAAGAATATTAAACACCGCACAAGTTTTGAACTCATAACCTTTCGATTGGCAGCCCAACACCTTAACCGTTACGCTAACGCAACTCGTATGGCATTAAAACTCCTTGAGGACTCAAAAATGTCACTCAAAATACCGTCAAACAGTGTTGCTATAACTATGAATTACTCACACTTCTTCGAAGTACAATAGGAAATAAACAATTACTGCTTTTCTTTATTGCGAAAAAGCGGTTTGTGAGATTGATACAAACACCTTTCCTTGCTATCGCCTGAATTAGGAGGCTTATTGCTTGTTTGGTTTAATTAATTAATAGAATATGAAGTAATTGGTATAAAGAATGCTTTTTCCAAACTTTCTATAAAAGAAAGTCTGCTATCAAGACATTGCTTTTGTTCTATTACTTTATTTACGACTGAACGTTTCTAAAACTGAAGACACTCGTCCATGCTCTGCACTGCATTCGAGATCTGGCAACATCGTTCTCTGTTCATTGGCTGACTGTGTTTTGTGACGTCAGATGCACAGAACGAACCTAAACTCGGCCACCGTCATAAATGATGCGCACTATAGTTCTATTACAGCTTCTTAGCCAAGATCACTTGTGAACAACCTTTCTTGTCAGTTAACAGCTTCAGTCAGCATGAACGCATTCACACAATGTGGAGGTAACATTTAATAGCAAAACTATTTTACAACATACCTTGACAAAAGGTTATTATATGTCTTCTATACCAGCTGTACAAGTACGCTCGGTAAAAAATTGGTAGGTATGTGATGGACAAGATGAACAATGCATCAGGAAGTCAAGGTTAAAACCACAGTATACAGAGAACAAGACCAATTGCATGTACCCGTACCACACACTGCTGTGTACTTCATTGCAGCCAGGGCACTGCTAGACTGGCAGGTAGTGGCTGGCACTGACTGGAAAATTGACAGTTGGCACCCACATTCATGTATTTTAATTACAGCACGATGCCTGTTACATGTTGATAAGATTCTGAAATGCCTTTTTTTAATCATTGTAAAATAGTTATTTAAACAGAAGCTAAAAATTATTTTTATTACATTCACTTGCACCCGGCATTATTAAGGCACATTGTATTCAGAAGTCAACAAATGACGTGAAATCAGTAGCACTGGCAAAATATCACTAAGCTGCAGTGGTCGCAGCCTATAGAGATCAGCTTGGAAGAAGCTATCATTTCGGGTTAAACAATTTCCAGCACAAAATTTAATATTTTGTTTGGTCTAATTAACAAAGACAAAAGCTATCTATTGTATTAATTTACTGAGCAAGCCACACATCAAACATTCACGCTGGGTTACATATACAGTGAGGTAAGTAATTCACGACGTGACAAAAGGTAACATCATTAGATACTATGTAGGTGTTCCCTTGATTTCAAAACACGTGCAGTATGCCGGGGAAGCTGACATCTACACAGCTCATTTCAGAGTTAGCTGTCTCATGAAGTACGAAATATTTATTGTCAAAATATCTATGGAGTGAAGTAATAGCAGATTGAGTCGAAGTCCTAAGAGTAGAAGATGGCTAATCTACTGTAAGTAAATGCATACTTCTGTCAGTACAGAATGCAATTTTAATAGGCAGACCTATCGAAACTGACCATTAAGATAACTTAGGCTATTTTTACAACCTATTTATGTCTGTGAATCTTACTAGGGAGCTGATATTGTAGGATATCAGGCGCTATGTTGAAAAATTTTATGCCCGTAAGTCCTACCTGGTTGTTAAATATTATATTGTTGTGTGTTGTTTCTTATAAGGCTAACAATCAGTGAGCCCATTGATTCTCTTACATTGGAACTGTTGTACAAAAGAATGCAGTCCGTGAAAGTGCTGCATTAGGCATATGCCTGAGCATCTTGGATCATGCCTGTTGAAACTTTCTGAGTTAGATTACCATGACAGTTAATCATATGAGATCGCTAACATCGGCATCCAGTGAACTAACCAGTGGAATGAGATACATGTGGACAGCCACAAGAAATGATTTAATGACCAGATAGATTTCACTGATAATACATTTTTCAATGTATATCATGATATCCTACAAGTTAAGTTACATTCCATAGTGAAATCCCTTTTCCTTACTTTTTCCTAATAGGCTTCATATTTATTTTTTTTACTCACTGTTAAATGCAGTTCCTACCAATCAATATTTCCTTGAGCCAATATGTAGATTATGTGCTATGTCAGTGTGTAGTAACACTTAATGGTTTGTAATTGTTTGAGATATTTAGGAACTAATAGTAACCAGGATCTGTATGTACTAAGCTGTATTGGAATATCCCTCATGTACCTCTAATTACAGTTATATTAGATGCCATATGACACACGGCAGAAGCAGTTGTAAGCCTTGAACTTATGTATCAGGTCCTATTTCCGACACATTGTAGTACTCGTAATATGTCACATTTCGATAATAAGCAGTTGAAGATTATGGTATCAACCACATTTGTTTAAAAACATTATACATGAAACAGATTTTATGTTGATTTTGTCCAACCATATCTAATTCCGCAGATTAGTTCACTGGATACGTATATTAGCGATCTCGTATGATTAACGTCCTGTTAAGCTAACTCGGTTCCATAAGTTTCAAGGCAGGATCCAAGATATCTAGACCAATTCCTACACATCATCAGCCATGCAGCATGTTCAAAGGGAGCCACATTCGTTTTATCATGATTCAGACATAATAGAATTAAGGGTCTCACTGATTGGTAGCCTTATAAGAAACGACAAACAACATTAAAATACTTTACAACCAGGCAGGACTTACAGATTAAAAAATTTGTTAATTTAGCCTCTGATATCCTATAACATAGGCTCCCTAGTATGATTCACAGACATAAATAGGTTGTAAAAATAGCATATGGTATTTTAATGTTCAGTTTCAATAGGTTTACCTACCGCAATTGCCTTCATACTTACATGTGTATGTATGTAATTACAGTAGTTAGCCACCTTCTACTGTTACCAAACATATACTTCAAGCCACACTGTTATTACTCCCACCGAGAGAGGTGGCACAGTGGTTAGCACACTGGACTCGCATTTGGGAGGACGACGGTTCAATCCCGTCTCCAGCCATCCTGATTTAGGTTTTCCGTGATTTCCCTAAATCGTTTCAGGCAAATGCCGGGATGGTTCCTTTGAAAGGGCACGGCCAATTTCATTCCCCATCCTTCCCTAACCCGAGCTTGCGCTCCGTCTCTAATGACCTCGTTGTCGACGGGACGTTAAACACTAACCACCTCCTCCTCCTCTGTTATTACTCCACTCTATAGAGATTTTGACAGTAAATATCCTCTACTGTATGTGGTACCTAGCACTGAAATGAGTCACGTGTAGTTGTCAGCTCCCTCTGCAAACTGCACATTTCTTGAAATCAGGGGATCACCTATTTTGTGCCTTGTGATGTTACAATTTGTCGACTCATGAATTACTTATCTCACTATATACGTAACCCAGCATATACTTCATAGTGCCATACGTGTTGCTTGCTGAGTCATTAATACAAGAGATATGTTTGTATTTGTTAACTATATAAAAACAATATTAAATATTGTGCCAGAAGTTGTTTAACCCAAAAGATACGTCTTCCAAACTGATCTCTAATGGCTGCAACCACTGCAGCTTAGTGATATTTTCCCAGAGCTACTGATATTGTGTTCAGTGAACCAGTACGTATTTTGTATTTTTGTATGTGCTATTTGCTTAGCAGATTAATACAAGAGATCATTTTTTGTATCTGTTAACCAGATAAAATACAGCATTAAATTTTGTGCGAGGCGCTGTTGAAACCACAATGATGGCTTTATTCCAGCTGATCTCTACAGGCTGCGACCTTCGTGGTTTAGTTACATGTTCCCACTGCTATTGATTTCAGTTCATTTGTTGGCCTATGGAGATAATGTGCCCTAATAAGGTGCAGTGGTACCCCTACATACATAGACATTGGGTGACACATCTTTCCACACTCAACATGTTTCGGACATGGCATTTTCTTTCTTATCAACTAATGATGATAGGAGTTGTGGGCAGTGCAGATATATGCAGCTCATGGGGAGATACTGTTAACAGAACGTTATAGATGAACATTTTGTGGGTGTGTTATGCATCTTGCATGTGAATCTAATTTCTTCAGTACCTAGAGTTTTTTATGTTTTTCATATTCCTTTAACATGTTGTTAACTCATTGACTTTAGCCTATCCATTAATGTCATTGTGGCGAGTCTATATTTTTCAGTAGCAGATCCCTTTGACACAACATAGCCACAGATTGTACGAGGTGGAATCTAAAATTTTTCAGGACTAATGCTGCCATCTGGAAAGTAAGAGTAGTAGATCTTTGCACCGCTAGGTAGCGAGAGCTGCATATCTGATGAGTAAGTGTACAGAGTGGCATTCAGATGGGAGGACGCATTGCGTGTCCACAGTGTTTTCCGTAATACTCTGTGTTTGGTGTGTGGTGATTTTAGATGGATCCGTGAACAGAGCAGCGCGTATGTATCAAATTCTGTGCGAATCTCGGGGAAAAGTACTACGGAGACCCTTGCAATGATTCAACAAGTATTTGGGGGGAGAACATGAGCCGTATGTGTGTGTTTGAGTGGCATGCTCGGTTCAGGGCGCTGTACAGACATCGGAAATGATGCTTACATTGGAAGGTCCATTAGCTGCACAACGCCAGACATTGTTGCCAAACTTCAGCAAATGGTTCATGTCAACAAATGTTGACTGATGAATTGGGCATGCTTCGTGTCTCAGCAAAATTTATGCCAAGGATTTTGGCTGCCAATCAGGAGGCACAGCGTATTGAATTGTGCACGGACCTTCGTCAGACCACATCTGATGATCCAACCTTCTTGTCATGGGTTATCACCAGTGACGAGAGCTGGATTTAACAGTTATGACCCAGAGACAAAGCAACAATCGTCCCAGTGGAAGAGCCTTTTTCTTTCATACCAAGGGAATTATGCACAAAGAATTCTTCCCTCAACCAAACAGTGAATTCCGTATACTAATGTGATGTTTTGTGACGGCTCCATGAAAATGTGCAGCAACGACGGCCCGAACATCGGCGTCAAGGGAACTGGCTGCTGCATCACAACAACATGCAATGTCACACGTCCTTGCTCACCAGGACCTTTTTGGCAAAAAACAACATGATGGTTGTACCCCATACCCCACCCACCATACTCGCCAGATTTGGCGCCTTGCAACTTCACGCTATTCCCAAAACTGAAACTCATGTTGACAGGCTGTCGGTTCGACACTCTAGAGAAGATTCAAGAAGCATTGCTGGCGGTGATAAACACCCTCAAAGAACAGGACTTCCAGAAAACGTTTGACCTGAGGCAGAAGCACTGGGACCGGTATGTACGTGCAGATGGGAATTACACCGAGGGTGATGGTGACCATTAGCCCAAAGGTAAGGTTTCCAACAGATGGCAGCACCAGTCCCGAAGATTTTGGATAGCACCTTGTAGTTCTGATATGGGCGGTCTCACCATCTAACTATGTGAATTGAATGTGCACCCGCTATCACTGTAATTATTTTATTATTTGCATACATGGTAATTAATTAGGTTGTCATCTTCAGCATAGATGATACAGCAGAAGCCCACCTTGTAACTTCTGCATATTTTTATAATTTTACAATGATGTCTGAGATTTTTATATGCTACAGAATATTGTCATACAGCAGTTTATTGTATATCAGTTTGTAGAAATTGCACCCAGCTGTAAAGCAGCTTCCCCATAGGCGAACTTGTGCAAGTGAAGGTAATAACAATTACTTTTAGCTTCTGTTTCAATAGCTATTTTAAAATAATTTTTTTAAAAAAAGTGTTTAGGAATCTCTTATCAACCCGTAACAGGGATTGTGCTGTAATTGAAATACATAAATAATTTAAAGTAAGAAGTAAATGAAAATGCTAGCAATAGCTGCCAGTGTTAACTGTCAATTTTCTGGCCAGTGCTGGCCACTAACTGCCCGTTTAACAGTGCCCTGGCTGCAATGAAGTTCACAGTAGTGTGTAATGGACATGAGCATTTGGTGAATCATCAATACACTGTGTTTTAAATGTTGACTTGCTGATGCATTGTTCATCTCATCTCTCATATACAGGGTGACACATGGGAGACAGATGGTTTTAAACTGCCTAGTACTGAGGGCGTGGTGGTTGGACGTGGTCGTGGTGGGGATAGTTCTGATTCACACAAGACGCCATTTCATTTACTCAGTCACTATGGAATAGTGGGACTTGCAACATCTAGTGTTTTTCTATGACAGTTTCATGAAAAGTCGTGAGTCTATTATTGCTACACACCGATTGTTTCATGTGCGGTTTCATGTTGGTCGACATGAAGCTGTTCCGAGCCGTAACACAGTTCTCAGATGGGTGGAAAACTTCAGATCAACTAGAAACATACTGGATAGAAGCATCCTGGCCTAAAAAGACACAGAGTAACGACACCAGAAGATGTTGAATGGGTAAGGCAAGCGGCAGTCAGAAGCCCAGGACGGTCAGCTAGACGTCATGCTAGTGAGTTATGAATCAGTCGTGAATCAGATAGATGAAGTTTGCATAAAGAATTAAAATTCCATCCCTAAAAAATTCTCATTGTCCAACAACTTAAGGAAACTGATTTTGCTGTACGAGAAGACTTCGCTTACAGAATGCAAGTGATTTTGGGATAGAATGAAAATGAAATTTTATTGATGAGCGATGAAGCTCATTTTCATTTAAACGGGACCGTGAATAAGCAAAACCTATGTTACTGGACTCCAGAGCATCCACACCTTATCCGCCAGCGTCCTCTACACTCAGAAAAAGTAACAGTCTGGTGTGCTCTTGGCTCTGTTGGCATTATTGGACCTCATTTTTTTTTTAAGAGAACGGGACCACAGTTACTGTTAATTCGCTTCGTTACATTCATATGCTTGAAACATTAACTAAGAAGATGACTAATCCTTTTAAAATGCATTAGGTTCCAGCAGGATGAGGCATTATCGCACACCGCAAACACTTCAATGACAGTTCTTAGACACATATTTCCTGGCCGGATTATCTCACATTTTGGCAGTGTTCCTTGGCCTCCCAGGTCTCCCGACTTGTCAGTATGTGACTTTTTAAGAACTGTGTCTATAACCAGAAACCACGAAATTTGGAGGAGTTGAAGAATGCAATCATTCAAGAAATTGCTGCCATCCCTGCAGAGATTTTAGTCCATGTGATGGAGGTTTTTGAGAAGAGACTTGCGTCCTGCATTCAAAATGATGGACATCACCTTAACGACATTATTTTTCACAAATAACTTTGTTAACTAAAATGGCAAATAATGAGCTTTGATTTTGTGTAAATAAACATGCATTAATTTTAAAGTTGGCTGAGTATTATTTCATTAAAAACTGTTCGTCTCCCATGTGTCACCATGTACTTGGCAAAGTTTTTAGAAAGAGTACTTGTACAGCTGGTACAGAAGACATGTAATAATCTTTTATTGAAGTATGTTGTAACATTGTTTTGTTATTACACTTTTATCTCTATAATTTCACATTGTATGACTGCATTCACAGATCTGAAGATGGTAACCATGCTTCCTGAAGCCAGAATTTTGTACAACTTTTACTTCATTGTAAATAATACAAAATACTGGCACTGAAAGCACCATGCCTTCTCGAGAGATTATGTAAGTGACTGCAGCTGCAGCCACAACTTGGGAGTGCAGTTATGATGATTTATCAGGTGATTCATGCAAGTTGTTAATGGCAGTGAAAGTGTGAATTAGGTGACAGGAGTAAACAATGACAATTTGTCAGTATATTAGTGTAGGATCTTTTTATTTCAAAAAAATTATCTTGCAAGTATTGCTTAAGTATTCAGCATTGTCCAAAAAAGCAATGAAACCAGTACATATGCAACAAACAAACATAAACAACCGTGAACATCAGCTTTGAATTATTTAAGTTAAGTAATAATTATAAAAGTAATTGTTCCTGCTCTAAAACTTATATGATTAGCAACACTCACTTTTTCTGTCAAGGAAAATGCATTCTATAAATAAAACTTATCACTAAATTTTTAAATGTTGTTTGAGAGTAGGAACATTATGAGTTGCATAGCAGATCGTAATATTTGTCATGCAATTATCTGCAGAATTAATGTAATGACAATAACAGTGAGCTCAGATGTTATGTTTGTATAATCGCTGCTCATGAAATGAGAACTATGTTAACTCAGATTGTTCAAACTGGTGGGAGTTACAAGCAAGAGCTATTTTAATATCGATCTTGAGGTGTATTTTGCAAACAGCATTAGATTATTTAATTGTAATGTGAGGAATTTTTAATGAATCAGATAATATCACATCTCTTCCTTTTATCCAAGAAGTTTATCATAACTCAACTGCTTGGTACTAATAAGAGTTAGGCGTTTTTAGTTCAATTTTCTGCTTGTTCTTGTGGGAAACATGAGCAAGTACAGCAGAGTAAGTGTTCCTATTCATGCATCGATTTGTAGTGGATGCTAGCTTATGAAGGAGGATGAAGTAGAATGAGCTTAATTAGAGGTATTGCTCATAAGAGTTGACAACGCCACTCTGATATCTATCTCTAAGGCAGTCAGTGATAGATTGACTATGCCACCATTTTAATGCCATTCAAGCAGTTAGACAATGTAACAACACCTAATTCATTCAGCACCAATGACCACTCTGATCATACAGTGTTTTTGTCATCTGCTCACAATGATTATAATATTATTTATTTACCCTTATTCATCAAAGTATCATCTCATAATAGTATAGGAGCTCTAGGAAAATCTATGTCATAGTGGCTGGACATAGCAACTCCATCCTCCTGGCTGCACTGCCTCATTCTATAAGACCCTATTGTATGATGTTCCTTGATTCATACACAATTTGTTTCAGGTAACTTGCAATATAAAACATAGTTTTGTTCTTCACTGCTGCACACCCTAAGAACACCCACTAATGACTCCTGGACTGTTTACGTTAACTCGCAATACAAAACATAGTTTCACTCTTCATTGCTGCATACACTAAGACACTCACTGATGACTCTTTGACTGTGAAAATGTTGCTGTGCTGCTTGTATGAGCTCCAGACTTCATTCCCACAATATTCGACTATGCTCCTGAATCCATAGAAATTACTATCATTGATTTTATATCTTGACACATGATTTTCTTGTGAAATCAGAAAAACATCATGTATTAATCCATAGTGCCCAATTTACTTTTAGTTAACATATATACTGTATTTTTGGAAAACTGTGTCCTGCCAACCAAATTTATGGAAATATGAGGAAATTTTGTTCACTTGTTAACTAAATGTGAAATTTTTGGCCGTCTTCATTTGAGAACACTGGGTGCTTGGCAGTTGTTTTGTCATTACACTGCGTACTAGGAAAAAATACAGGGGATAAAGAAATTGGTTATAATGAACTCAACATTTTAATACTTTTATTTATTTTCCAATAAGTAACATTTACAAAAGTTTTAATCTAAAAATTATCCAAAAATGAAATTTCATGAAGGCCTGATATGATAATTGTGACAGCTTTCCATACGGCACAAAACATTACACTTTCCACAATATGTTCTCAGCTTTCCTTTGCAGTTCTCATACTGGTATTGGCTTTGCTTTTCATGCTTCTGAATGTCATGCAGCTTCTGATCATACTGTATACCTGGTACATTAATCCTGGAAGGTGAGAAGTTTTGATAGTCTTTCCTTAGCTGGCCTCCTTTCAAGACCTTTCTTCAGGTATGTTCTCAAAATCTGTCTTATGAATTCTTTCACACATGTCTTGAAAGCCAAGTATACATTCAAAACAGTCATATCTACCATCCTCGTAAAAAGTCACCAGTACGACTTTTTACCATGCACTGCAATGGTATGTTCCTCTATTAGCCGTTCGTGAAGATCGACGCCTCATATGGAATTCTTGTTTATATAGTCAATCCATTTAGTTGTGGGACTTTTTACCATGCACTGCAATGGTATGTTCCTCTATTAACCGTTCATGAAGATTGACGCCTCATATGGAATTCTTGTATATATAGTCAATCCATTTAGTTGTGGGACACTGGTCTTTTCTTTTTGGGATGAATTCCAATGCTGGGTTTTGACTGTTGGAAGTACTGTGTCGAAATTAGTTGCTAGTGTAACACACTCGTTGCCATTCTCAAACTTCCTTCTCTCTGTTATCACTTTTATGTTGTAATTTCATGTACTAGCACATTCCATGACCTCAGAGATTTGCTCCTCAATTTGGTCCTATGGAACTTGATGTGTAAATAAATAAATAAACAAAATTGTGGCAATTCTCCTGGGTTTTCCTTTGTAAAGGAGCATTTGAAAACCGAGTTAAGCATTTCAGCTTTTGCTTTGCTACCCTCAATTTCAGTTCCTGTCTCATCCGCTATGGACTGGAACTAACTTTGGTGACACTGACTGACTTTATAAATTATTATTTCTTTGTATTTTGTGAAGTGTCATTTGACAATATTCTGCTGTTGAAGGAATCTCGCATTGCTCTCTTGATAGCCAAACATGTTTCATTCAGCATCTCTCTATCTATAGCCCTATGCTTTGTTTTACACCTATTATGTTCATATCTACCTATAAATTCTTAAACCAACACCAGTTAACAACCGCACCACTTTCTGCAGGCTTTATGGCCACCTGTCTTAGGTTGTGAAAACAATTCACATAATATGTTGCCTGCACTTGGATCCTATATGCTTGTTTGCTTGTAAGCTATCTCATAAGAACATTTCATTCTTCCTCAGTCCTGATAAACCACACTGTACCCTCACTGAGCACAGCGCCTATCTCAACAATGCAGCTGGGATTGAGGTCCAAGGGTTTCCCATATGCCTTCCCATTCTTCAAAAACATGACTCGTAAACTGTGGATCATTGCAGTTAAAATTATTTTCCGTTTCCCAACATTTGTGAAGTAATTACGCATACAGTTCATCCATGTCTTTATGCTTAGTAGGATACAGTCTAATATTTTGACCAGCATTCCTAAACCACATGAATGTACATAACACATTCCCTACCCATCGGTAAAGGACTGTAAAACTCTGATGCTGTTAGATTACGTAAACCTTGTGGTAAAATAGGATACATCCTGTGATTAATACTATTATCTTTCTTAAATTTTTGACAAATTTGACATGTTTGTATCAATTTAATTATCTTCTTACTTAGCCCCTTATTCAAGTGTTTTATACATTTACATATACCAAAATGACCATAGCCTTTATGTATGAACATACCAACTCAGTTTACATGCTGAGGAAGACATAGCTTCCAATATTGTGTGTGCATTTCCTCTCCAAAATAACAGTCAGTCTAAAAGTGTCCATAATTGTTATTATGGTGGTAATGATCCTTTTTCATACTGTTGAAGATTACTTTTAAAACAATAGCCCTCCTGTATTCCTTGTCTCATGTGTCTTTCTAAGTTGCCTACTTCATTTGTGTTGTAGTTCAGGCTAAAAAAAAATCAATTGCAAAGGTTACTCCAGGTAACCTTGATAATGCATTTTTTGTGTACGCTGAACTGGTAAGGAGACAGTACCCATCTCATCAATCACCTATGCAGCAATCTACTTTCCATTAAAACAGTAAGTGCTTGATGATCAGTATGTACTATTAATTGTGATCCCCAAAAAACACTTTTATATACGTGAAACGATGCCTAATAATTCCTTCCTGGTTCTTGTATAGTTTTATTTCATGGTTCTCTAGGCTTCTTCGTGAAAAAGAAATGGTTCTGTGTTCCCCAATTTTGGTATCCCCCTGAAATAATCCTACCACTATACTATATTCTGATGTGCCTGTTCATTCATTACCAGATGTCATAATATTTGAGCACTTACTAATGCATCTTTTATGTTGGGAAAGGCTTTTGCAGTATTTTCATCCCAAATCCAAGTCACTCTTTGCTTTGATAAAGGAAGTCAGTACAGATCTTTCATTACTAGTCCCTGCATATATTGACAATGCATCTAGTCCCAAAAATGAACATAACTGTTTCACAGTATGTCTTCTTCTTCAGCAGTGCTACAGCCCTTGGTGAACCTTGGCTTCTTCAACAATCTTCCTCCACACTTCTCGGTTATTTGCTACTCTTTTCCACCGCCGGACTCCCATACTGGTGATATCCATTGTTATGTCGTTGATTCATCTTCTTCTAGGTCCCCCTTTTCGCCAAGCTGAATGTGTAACGTCCCCTTAGAAAAATTTCTGAATTACTGTGCTGATAAACCTCTTACATTATTTGCTTTTCAAACAGCTGAGCAAAACTGAATGTACTCAAACATTCACTAAAGTGACACACAATATTCTTAGCGCAACGCAATCTGACTTTCAAAAATCCCTACAAAAGAATGGCCCTGACTAACATTAACCTATACCTTTCACAAATCACTTACCTCACCAAATATCTTCGTTACTCGAACTACTGCAATACAGCGAGCACCACTACTGCCAGCTAAATAAAAGATTCAAACTACTGAAGGCACTAACTACTGATAGGCATAGTTAGCAAATGAAAGATTTTGATAGAGAACAAACAATGTATCTACCTTAATAGTGTTGAAAAATCATAATATACATAGCAGTTCATGACATCCAGTCTTACAAATTTCAAAACTCCACCATTTCTCTCCCCACATCCACCACTGCTGGCGGCTTACCTCCAACTGCACAACGCTACGCACTGTTCACATCCAGCTGCAGACAACAATGAAAACTAGCCACAGACTGCACACAGCACACCCAGTGATTTTCATACAGAGCGCTACGTAACGTTGCCAATAAGAAAACATAAACAGCCTACTTACATAGCCCCCATTCTCCCCACAAAAAATTTTACAAATTGTTTTGGGCAGTGGCCAATACAGATTTGAAAAAAATTTTCATAATTACAATAACAAAGAAATCAAATGCACACACTTATTGATACAATGTTGGTCAAAAGCTACAATTTACTCACAGTCCATAAAGACAGTCCTGATCATTCATCACAGTAAAATTGCAGTGTTTTTTTTTTCTCCCTCAAAGTCTGAGCAGTAAAAGAGAATGCACACGGAAGTAGTAGATTTCCATGCAGTCTTGAAGAAGTAGTGTTGTCCTTCCAACGGAAAGACAGTGCTGACTCTTGACATGCAGACAAGTAATGGGCCACAACAGAGCAAACCCACAGCAGAGTCAGTCGAAGTTTTGAAGAATATTGGTAGGTAGGTCATCACAGAGCAGACCCACTATAGTCCTGGTAGAGATTGTGGTATTGGTGGGCCACCAGAGGTGCAGACCCACTGCAGTCCTTGTAGAAATAATGGTACTGGTGAGTCAGCAAAGGTGTAGACCCACTGTAGTCCTTGTAGAAATAATGGTATTGGTGAGTCAGCAAAGGTGTAGACCCACTGTAGTCCTTGTAGAGATGGCCAGCAGCCATCTGTTGTGACTGCAGGTGCACAATCACCATTGAAGAGTCTTGCGGATAACATAGCAAGTCCATAACCACCACTTGTGCACTCACAAAGTTTTTGGAATTGTCCTTAGAACCAGCAATGCTGTTATCCAGTCCCTTGCTGAATTATTAACACACGTGCAAACACTAACAGTCCCTACTTCTCACATATTGTCCATATACTATGACCAACAGAAACGTGTGCAGTGAAATGGAACTTACAAGTTAATAATATGATGAACTGGTGTCAATTACAATTTTATAACATAAGGATACAATTACAAACGTACAAAATACATCATTAAAGAACATAACAATACAGATAACATTTGTAGTACAGGCTTTACAAAAGAATCGAAATAACATATACATCAGTGTTACAGGAATTATGACATGAGTACATACATAAAAGATCAGAATAACTTTCGAAACATTAACTTCACACATGAGCATTAAAACAGAACAGACTAAATAATGTCTAAACATCTTTACAAAGAAAATAACATATTATCAGAAAAATTCTACAACATAACTCTTATTAGCTAAACACATTAAGACAGGAAAAACACAAATTCACATAGTGTAATAGCACAAAAATACAGGACAGGGTTTGTTTTCAGTTGACATTTGGTACTGCAGTCCACCCCAAAACTTCATTCCGCATATCTTTCCTCTTATTTCAACATTTGTTTCCACCAAAAATATTCTATCCAAGCATGCTTTCTGTATTTAGATGTTCACACATTTCTTACCTCATTATTTATTTTCCATTATCTTACCTCATCATTCATTTCCAAGAAAATCCTACGTAAACCTGTTATCCCTAGACCCTACTTTTTTTGTTCATATCCTCTTTCAAAATACTTTTTTGGCTAAACCATTTTCTTATAGCTTCTCAATGCATTTCTTCCAATTCATCACAACTTGTTCTCTTATATGGCCTACCCCATCTTAAACTAACTTAAATCTACTGAGCTCAGATGCTAAACTAATGGACGAGGCAATGCAGCAGCACAAAACAATTAACACAAACAGCAATGACAAAAAAATGCAAATTGGCAAGCAAGCAGCAATATTACAACTAATATAAAGCAATGAGCAGCAAACAAGAAAAATAAATCAGTAGTAAAACTGGCTTAACAGAGTAATGTAAAGTGAAATTTAGTAGCACTATGCCTGGCAAACAGCAGCAGCAAATGCAATAACTTACATCTAAACATGACATAGCTCAAGCAGAAAAAAATATTACACCAAAGACAACAATGCAGACAATATTCACATCTTAATGTCTATGTAATTAAAGTGGTGCACCACAACTTATTCTACGAGAATTATTACCAAGTGGTTGAAAAGAAAATTATGCATGCAAATCCTGTGAAGGAAAACGATTATTTGTGCTCTTTTTTTCTAAGAAAGTACATCATAAACATATTCTTTACTGGGTCTGTAGACAGAAAATAGTGATATTAGTACATCTATTAAATTTTATTTTAACCAATGCTGCAGTGCAGCTAGAAACATGATATTAAACAAAATGAGCAAATATATATATAAAGCAACATATGAAACGTCATTCAGTAGGTAAATGGCGTCTCCAAAGGCAAAAAAAATTCTCTCAACTAGAAAGACAATAGATGTAAAATGTTTCTCATCATTTCATTAGGCATTTTAGTAAATATCATAAATTAAGATCTCCACAGTGTAATCATATGTTTTCAAGTTTGAGCGTGTTGTATTTGCGATGCTTTGTACGAAGGAATGTCAATAGCGAGGATAATGGCCCCTTTTTTTCTCCACCTGTGCCTCTGAAAGGCACACACTAATGGCTTTTTTCCAGGCGACTGTCGTGCAGCTGGGTGCCCACGACTCGTTACGTGAAGGTGGTCACTTAACTTTCTTACTGAAATATTTACGACACCAGTTCGCATTACAGTGACAGTCTCATATAAAAAATTTCACAGGTCGAGAATTTGCGTTGCAAATGTGTAGAAAAAAATGCTATGAATATAATAGTGTGCAAAAAATTTTCGCCTGCATTGTAATACATTCACGCATTTACACACATTTCATAACTCTTAAAGTACGATTCTTGGTTTCCAACATCCATTTTCACAAGTCAGAGTCCCTAACGGCTACTCATTATTCCTTACCTTATTACACATATACATATTCGTCGACACTTCTTCAATATTTCATCTTAATAAATACGTAGCATAATCAAATTCCTCATATAACATCAGCTTATTGATCATAAACATACCTCAACAGCATAATACACATCGTCGTCGTAAAAATAACATCATAACACCTCAGTCAAATCTCAAAAACGTCATAGCTTTTTGCAATAATGTCAAAACCTAAAAAGAATTCTCTGCTCATTTCAATAGTGTCATCTACCTCAAACGTACTTTAAAATCATGCTCCCTTACCAAATACATCATTCAAAGCTCTCATAGTATCACAATGGTTCCAAAAAAATATGAACAGTTCACAAAGTACAGACAAAATACATTTTCATAAGTGTGAAGTTACCCAACTGTGTAATTGCGTAAACATCTGTCACTGATGTAGTAAAAAAAAAAAAAAAATGTTTATCCCTCAGTTAAATGATCAGATAGCTGTGTAATTTGTGTGTTAGAGAAATATGGTACCGATGTGTAAAGTTGTATAAGCAAATACCACATTAGCTAGGGCTCCTTGTGCTTGTCAAACAAATGGTACACAAAGTAGGCATGTACCCCCTGAGGATTAATGTAATTATACCCTCAGGTGTTACAGATTACAGCAATGGAATGAAATATATCACGGAAAACCTTTGTATCATTGTAATTCAAAAATATTTAAAAATAAATGTTTTAAGTACAAAATTAATCACTCAAACGCGTTTCCTGTAGCACTAAATTGTGCGTCTTGTTGTAACATAATCTCTGTCATTACTTAACGGTAAAAAATGTGCCAAGTGTCGTAATTGTTGTCGTCCGTAAGCAAAGTTCTGTGGAAGACAATGTACTTACCTCATGATAAGCAAAAGTGAAATACTTTGCGTATAGGTATCTTACTTATTATGCTTATTGCCGTGATGAACAAAGTACTGTGCTGTAACGTATTGTTGTGCTACGGAAAAGGCTGTCTCATTGTAGCTATACCACAAAAGTTACTACTAGAACATGTTTTACTTTCCAGAATAATACAGAAAAACAGTGCAGATATAAAACAGATACAGTGCAAAAGCAATAATATGAATTGTGTCACTCATTAGTAGCGTCGTGATATAATCGTGTAGCTGTCAAAGAAACCAAATACTAAGTCATCTTTAATCTCACAGAAAAGTACTTCAAATAAAGAATGTCTTTTCAACTAAACCAAAATGTTGCATTAAAATCTCATTAACAGTATATGTTCCAAGTATGTAAGCCGTATATTTGTTACGTAATCGTGCAACTAACAAGGAAAAATGTACAAATAACAACACTGTGTCGTCTGTTCACTATAACAATGCATTCGTAGTTACTTGTCTAAGTTCCCTAGGTTCTTGACTGGATAGTTAACTTCAAAACATTATTGCATGATAACAGTTTCAGAGTGTGACAAATTATACTAGTAGCGTGAAGTGAAAAATTTTATAGGAAAGACTAAGTTAAAAGGCGGATTATCTCTCAATAAATGGTTTTACATGTGGAATGTGGTGCAATCCTTTACTCTTCCTAGTGGACAGAGTTTAAACTTCAAAGCAATTATCATGTTGTATACGTCGGTAAGGAATCCTGGAATTTTTCTCAATGTTAGCGTCTAAGTTATTTTTCTCTGAGCCAGCCGGCGCACATGGCTGCCTCCGGTGCGAGTCATTGTCTGTCTCTTTGTTGGCGCGTGTCGTTATTGGGATTAGGAGACCTAACTTCTACAAATTCACCTTGACGAGAAGGCCCTGCCCTGTTTGAAGCTCGCCAGTTCTGATGGAATTCAGGTCTGTCGTTTTGTTGGTAGTTTACATAGTTTCTTGTTTGTCGGTCATGTGGTGGAGAATTTCTCCCGGAATCATAACTGCGTGGTGGACCGTTGTGTCTGGAGTTATTCTGTCTCCCTTGATAATAATTATTTTGATTCCCATATTGTCTGTTTCTATGGTTGTCTCTGTCACATTCATTACTATGGAAAAGTGATCTTTCTCTGTAATCTGCCAACGGTTGTCATACGGGTGGTGTCTGTTTTGGTCACGATTTGTGTTGTGAGAATAGCCTTGTCGTGTCCAGTTATTACTTCTTTCATCGCGGAATTGCGACGGATGTGATCTGTAATTGTTGTGTTCCTGTTTCCGTGTTCCGTGATTGTCAGTGTCAATTTCCAATTCCTGTAACAGTCCCTGAAAAGCTTCAGTATCATCTTTGCAACGTCCTGCCAAAATAATACGTCGTAAATGTTCAGGTAGTTTGATTAAGCAAATGCGGATGAGTTCTGAGGGGCTGTATGGGTTTGACAGGTACTGATTCTTGTGCAACATGTCTTCAAAATATTTCACAAGACTGGAAAATTCAGATTGTTCGAAATGTTTCATCATTATGATGCTATGTTTTACTCGGTCTTGTGTAGCTTGAGACCAATATGCTGAGAGGAAGGCATGATAAAATTCTCCTTCACGGTGGCAATCGTGAATGACCGATTGCATTCTTACAGCTGGTTCATTCTCTAAATAGCCACACATAAATTCTAATCTGTGCTCTAATGACCAATTGGGAGGAAAACAATGAGAGAATTGATGGAGCCACGCTTGTGGATGAATGTCGTTGCCAGAATTCTTAAATGTTTTAAATTTACGTGTAGTAATGAACAGCTTATAGTCAAAATCATCATGTCTGCGAGTCACATATCGGTCATTGTTACGTCGTTTCGGCGGTTCCATTTCAAAATTCGTTGCACCTTGCCAATTTCTTTCATAATTTCCGAAATGCGCTGTGTTATTATTTTGTGGCTGTTCCGTATTTCTATGTCCCTCTTCCCATATTGGAGCGCGAGTGTCCTCTGAAATACGTAATTCTTGTATTACCTGTGTCAGCTGATCTTGTACTTACCAGATTTCTCTTTGGTGTTGCGTATTAATTTGATTCTGATTTTGTTTGAATTTCCTAATTTGTTCGCACTCTTCTGTGTCATAAGACTACCGGTTTTGTGTCATTCAGATTATCATCTACCTTCGTAGATAAATTATTTAGCTGATCCGAAAGTTCAACTACTTTCTCTGATAATGAACTAATTTCCTCCATGTGTCTTTCTGAACCAATTTTCAGAGTATCTACTGTGTCCTTTAAGTTTTCCTGAGTTTTTGCAAGTTGCGTAACCGAATCGGTAGATGCAACTGAGTCAATTTTAGCTTGCAAGGTCTCATGATTTTCATGAACAATAGTTTGCAGTTCTTTTATGGCTGTTTTGTGATTCTGTAATGCATTTTCATGCCGCGAAAAAATAGGTTGAAAATGCTCACAAATTTGTATTTTTACGTCATTACAGACTTTTTGACATTTCGATTCAATGTTATGTAACTCAGTAGTTAAATCTTAATGTGGAAGATTTTGTTCCATTGTGTCTAGCTTTTGAAGATTTTGTCCCATTTGTTTCTGATTTTGTTCAAGCGTTGTGTCTAACTTTTTTAGCCTTTGTCCCATTTGTTGCATTAACTGTAATAACAATGCCTTTTCGGCAGTGAATTTGCACTGGCAACATTCACATTTTGACAAGTAGAGAAAATGTGTCTTGACTTATTTGAGAAAACGGTGAGGACCCAAAACCTGAATCTACAGTATTTGCGAGATTGTGTCTTGTCATTTCGGATTCCTGAGGCGAGCTATTGCCGACCGATCGAGCGATAATGCTTCCCTGTTCACTAATTGTTTCACTGTCTACGCCATTATTTGCCGCCCGCTCCATTTCCCTATGCACAATTAACAAATTACTAGTTTGAACATTAGTTAATTCATTACACGGTGGCGCTAACACACTGTTTTCGTCTTCACTGTCATTTCTCAGTTTACTTTGGAGCCTAGTATTACGTTTTTCACACGCCATTATTGTCACAATATTTCACACGACAACACAGGAAACGCACAATTTGAAGAGCAAAATAAGAAAAGACATTAACATAGCACTGAAAATAATATCTAGTTAATTGCAAGCGCAGCTGCGAAATACTTGGTGCGAATCTACATGCATGCCACAACTGTTTTACTGTACAACAATGAAAGACTGCAACTACAAAGGTGATTCTCTCTACAATTATGCGCTAGCAATAAACAATAGCTACACTAATGACAGAAACTACAAGAAAAAATCAGAAGATTCCAGTGAGGCATCCTCGGCTAAGGGTCGACATATGTAACGTCCCCTTAGAAAAATTTCTGAATTACTGTGCTGATAAACCTCTTACATTATTTGCTTTTCAAACAGCTGAGCAAAACTGAACGTACTCAAACATTCACTAAAGTGACACACAATATTTTTTGCGCAACGCAATCTGACTTTCAAAAATCCCTACAAAAGAATGGCCCTGACTAACATTAACCTATACCTTTAACAAATCACTTACCTCACCAAAAATCTTCGTTACTGAAACTACTGCAATACAGCGAGCGCCACTACTGCCAGCTAAATAAAAGATTCAAACTACTGAAGGCACTAACTACTGATAGGCATAGTTAGCAAATGAAAGATTTTGATAGAGAACAAACAATGTATCTACCTTAATAGTGTTGAAAAATCATAATATACATAGCAGTTCATGACATCCAGTCTCACAAATTTCAAAACTCCACCATTTCTCTCCCCACATCCACCACTGCTGGCGGCTCACCTCCATTTGTGCAACGCTACCCGCTGTTCACATCCAGCTGCCCAACACTACAATGGCATCAACAATGCAAACGAGCCACAGACAGCACACAGCACACCCAGTGATTTTCATACAGAGCGCTACGTAACGTTGCCAATAAGAAAACATAAATAGCCTACTTACAAATGGATCACACCTTTCATCATTTTCTTTGGAATTATATCCTCTGCCATTCTCTCCAAGTGTCGTAGCCATTGTATTCGCTCTGATTTCACAAATTTTACTATGTCCCTACTCTTGTAATTCGGCATTGTAGCGTATTCTCCAGCCTTCTTCCTCCCTTATTGGCCCATAGATTTTGCATAGTATTTTCCGTTCAATGGTTCTTAGTGCATTTTTATTGTATTCTGTCCACATCCATACCCCTGACCCAAATGTGATAACTGGGCGGACTAGGGAATTATATATTAGCATTTCTGTTTTTCTTGTAACAAGGCTGTTTCTGAAAAGTTGCGTATTTGCAAAGTAAGCTGTTTCCTGCTTGTATTCTTTCCCTTATATCCTTTCCAGTAGTGTTATAATTTGTTTTTAGAGCTCTCAAGTAGTTAAAAAGAGGACACTCCTTTGAAGTATTTCCCATTGATGTTTAGGTTTTTAAGGGTTCTCCTGGTCTCAGATTGTGACATTACCATATATTTTGTTTTGTTTTCATATACTATGAGGCTAATTTTTAAGGCTTCTGTTTCCATTACCCAGTATTTTCTTGGAGTGTATTGATATTTCTTCCTACTGTAGCAAAGGCATCAGCGTATGCACGTATCTGGCTAGTTTTCATAAATATGGGGCCTTTTTAGTTGATTTTATTTACTAAACCATGCAGGGCTATATTGAATAGGACAGTGGAGAGACTATCACCTTGCTTCACGACTTTATTAAAGTCCCTCCCTGCCCTATGTTGTGGGACACACTTCGTCTGGCTCCTCAGTTGAGACCAATCCAGCTTGGGTGACTCTGCCAGTAGCTATTCTACCGCCAGCATAGCTCTCAACTTCAGTGAAGTACGCAAACCCTTCTGCCTTCCACTGAAGGTGCCTACTATAAGGCGCTGTCCCCTGGTTAGGGTTTCACAGTATGTGGTTCCGAACAATCTCTAATAGCTCTTTAATTTTTCATGGTCTGGCTTTATACCATTTATTCCCACTAGACACCCTAGAAACTGTAATTCTTCTTGGCCAACTTGTGACTTTGTTAGTTTTGATAGTTATTCCTTTTTCATAGAATTTATGAAAAGTCTTAGTTAACATGGTACAATGCTCCTCTCATGTCTTTGATACCAATAAAATATCGTCTACATAAATTAAAAGTTCTTTCAATAATCCACCCCCAACAGCTTGATCAAGAGCTCTAAGAAATACTGAAACTGAAATATTTAATCCAAAGGGTAATACCTTGAATTGATAAGGATTTCCATTGTATAAAAACACTGTGTATTGTTTATAATCCTCATTTAGTTTTACCTGCCAATAGCCTTCTATCAGAACCACCAAAGTAATGTATCTTGCATGTTCAAACCATGTCAATAATTCATCGATATTCATGGGTCTATCTCATTCCATTTCTATGTGCCTATTTAGTATGCATGCATCCAGCATGAGGCAAACCGAGCCTTAGCTATCTTAGCCACTAGTAATTGATTGTTGTTGTTGTCTTCAGTCCAAAGACTGGTTTGATGCAGCTGTCCATGCTACACTATCCTGTACAAGCTTCATCATCTCCGGATAACTAATGCAACCTTTTTAATTTTTCTAACCTACCTGCCCATTTAAAGGATCTGACATTCCACCCTCCAATCTGTAGAACTCTGATTTTGTTTCTCCTGATAACGACGTCCTCCTGAGTAGTCCTCATCTAGAGATCCGAATGGGGGACTATTTTACCTCCGGAATATTTTACCCAAGAGGATGCCATCATCATTTAACCTTAAAGTAGAGCTGCATGCCCTTGGGAAGAATTATGGCTGTAGTTTCCCCTTGTTTTCAGCTGTTCACAGTACCAGCACAGCAAGGCCAATTTGGTTGATGTTACAAGGCCAGATCAGTCAATCATCCAGACTGTTGCCCCTGCGACTACTGAAAAGGCTGCTGCCCCTCTTCAGAAACCACGTTTGTCTGGCCTCTCAACAGATATCCCTCCGTTGCGGTTGCACCTATGGTACAGCTATATGTATCGCTGAGGCACACAAGCCTCCCCACCAACAGCAAGGTCCATGGTTCATGAGGGGAATGAATTGTAATAGACACTTAAACAATGTTCTATTATTTGGTTGTCTATCATTTTGTTTATTTTTTCTTCTACTACTGATTTCAATCTTATAGGTACTGAGTAGGGTTTACAAAAAGGATGGTTCTCTGTTTTTGATCTTAAAACTGCATATGGAGCTACCTATGACACCTGGGTTGTCAGGAGAAACTGCTTCATAAGTACATAAAATTTGATATAACTCCTCCTTTTGTAGCTCTGTTAACACATCAGATTCATTGCCTTTTTGCTATATATTATCGAGAGACATTTGGTGTAAAGATTTTGTACCATCTTCATCTAATATTTTGGCACTATACCACCAAACATAACTTAGTAATATGCTTGCGTTGCTTACTGAAGGATTAGATTTAAAAGGTTCTGCAACATGATAATTATCTAAGCTATACTTTAACAAAGATGTACAAAAATCCAAAATCCCTCTGTACCTAAACCGCCAGCCTACACCTAATACTATTTGAATATTTAAATTAGGGACTACACATAATGTCTATATAAAGGAGCATATTCTTGTCCTGGTTTTTTGTTTAATTAATTTACCTTTTCTATCAGTAACTCCTACCATATAAACACCTGTAACTGGTAAAATAGGAAATAATTCCTTCTTTTTGCATGTAGTTACCAACTCTTCAGAGATCAAAGCAATCTCACTACCTGAATCAGAATAAATTTTTACTTTCTTATTCCCCATTTCTCCACTTACTATAGGTTTTGGTTTAATCTCCTCTGTTTGCTTATCCTCTCCTAACAACCATTCTGTCATGGGTATTTTATGACTATATGCAACCAGTGCATGTAACCGTACATCCTGGATTTTGGTCCATGATGAAGAATGATCTCCAATTTTCGTAATTGTAATGGAATAATTATTCTGAACTGTGTCTTTACTAGCAATAGTTATGTCTACATTTTTAGAAGTTGTGTTTGTGTTAGACTGTTCTTGAGATACAAAAACTTTTGAATGTATATTGTTTCTGACATTGCATCTTGTCTTGTTTGTGTTGTTAAGCACTTTACAATAATTAGTTTCTCTGTTCTTTACAAATTGACTACAGAAGTAAAAATCTTTAACATTTGTCCACCATCTGTATCATATCTCATAGTGCAGTAGCCATCTTATTAATACCTTGACTAAATGTGCTTCATCTAACGGATAATCTATTTAGCTTTCTTCCGAGGTGCCATTCGGTGTACTTCTTGTAAGTACCTCAAGAACTATTGTTATGTTTGGATCTAGTAGTTGAAGCGTTAATTTTTCCTGCATACTGGGTGACCATTACTTAGGTTTAAAACTTTCCTAGAAATCTTGACAAGATTTAAAATCTTTTGAATGAGTAGTTCCCCATTCAGCTGTGTCTCATGTTAAATAACCTAATGCAAAATCAATTCCGTTGAGGTCATCCCACCTGTTTGGTGATGATTGTGAAAATACTCTTAAAAAGTATACTGACACACTTCCCCATCTGGCTTAAATTTGGAAAACTGTTTTGACAAATTTAAACCACTCCCAATCTGCAAATCCTCCAAAAATTCGTTAGATACTCCTATATTGCCAGTAGTTTGTCTACTCTATAGTGGTTTTTAGTTTCTTCTAACATATCCTTTTGAAATTCCTGCAGTATTATCCACAGAAGTGGTGTTACTATTGGTTGATTCAGTGGTCTCATGTACTTTCTGTTCAATGAATGCTTGTAATCTTTCTTCCAAACTAGTCAAGGTAGATTCCTGGCTTAACACCCTATCTTCCTCTACTCTCTCATTCGTGCTTGAAATTTTGGTGCGCACTGATTTAAAATCTTGATTCACAGCTTTGCAGTATAACTTACTCATGACATACTACTGTATTATTATTATTATTATTATTATTATTATTATTATTTATTATTATGACAATGGTGAATGGTCAACTTCGGTGTGTTGGGAGAATTGTAGTTAAGTGTGGTTCATCTGCACAGGAAACATCAAATAGGACACTAGTGTGACCCATTGTTGAGTGCTGTTTTGAGTGTTTGGGATATGCACCATGTCGAATTAAGGGAAGACATAGAAGCAATTCAGAGGTAGGCTGCTGGGTTTGTTATCAGTAGGTTTGAACAACACACGAGTAGTATGGAAATGCTTTGGGAACTGAAATGGGAATCACTGGAGGGAAAATGACATTGTTTTCGAGGAGCACTATTGATAAAATTTAGAGAACCAGCATTTGAGGCTAATTACGGAACAGTTCTACCACGGGGGTGAAAGCTATATGGGAGAAGAGGCAACAAGACAGGTAGTTCCTTCCAGACCACTAGAGGCGCTATGGGTCAAACGAAGCTGCAATTGACCAATGAGAACTGTCCAATGGCGGTTACTGATATTATATCGTCTTGCTCTGTACTGAAGTCCACGGTTACAGTCGTCTTTGTATATGTTTCGTATTTACATACTACTCATCTTCATTATAAACAGGTTTATTACTTTAAATTTCATAAAGTTCACTGTGGAACTGAAGAGATTTCCTGCAGAAAAAGTGCCCGCAATTAATCCTATGGTAAGACGTTTAATTTTCAGTAAATAATCTCGTAGCCTATAAATGAAATGTATTCTCTTCTGTCGTGAATGAAGCTGTGTGATTTCTGTTTGCTTACTTAAATAACTTTGATATGTCAGTAGTAGTTTTATATGATGAAGAATTTTATGTTTTTCAGAACATTCAACACAACAAATTGATGTAGAAATACTCCTTTAAATTCCCTGGCTTTTCATATGGATATTACGTCGGTTCAATGGAGAAAGTTAGGAACAAGCATTTCAACAGATTTCCAAAACTACTTCAAGGATTGCTTCTGAAGCGGAAAAGTGTTTGTAAACTGTGACCTGATGTGAATTGTGCTACTTATTTTGTTTGTGAAGATCATTTTTTCGAGGAAGATTTTATGAATGAAACTAGGCATAGGCTAAACAGGGGTGAGTTTCCAAAACATGTGGCAGGTGTTCCATGTGAAATTGTTAATATCAGTAGTGAATCAGATGAAACTGTCGCTCATAGTGAAATTTTTATTGTGTGCTTAACAAATAAAAAGTAAGTTTTGTTTTCATTTCACTGTTTTTATCCACCTTTCCTATTTTTTGTACTTAATATTGATGTCTTCTTTTTGTGTTGAAGCGTTTACAGTTGTGAGATGTAGGAACTTTTTTACGAAATTAATGGTCAGTAGTGCACGTTTCCTGGGCAATTACTCAGAAATTACAGTCCTGAAACACAGTTGTAATAAATTTTAGAGTTCTTCATTAATTAACATTGTGACAAAGATTTCTTAATTGAGCCTCTTTAACTCCAATTAGTCTCTTAATAATAGTTTTTTTCTTCCATTGACCCCACAGCTTATAAGATGTCAAAGTATGACATTATTCAGGAGTATTTGTGGTCCAATTTATATGCAACAATTTTTATTTAGCTTGTAACAGTTATTTAGACTACCAGCTTGTTTCGACTTACTGTCAGTTTCAAGTATTGCGTCTAGTTTTTGTAATGCACCAAACGTCCTGGAGCTCTTATATGTTGATAGAAATCAATATAAGTGTGTCAGTTTGCAAGTCGATTCTTGATGTTTGCGCCTGACAGTTGCTGCTCAAGAAAAGATCATAGAAGCAGTGACTGTCAGGCGCAAACATCAAGAATAGACTTGTAAATTGACACACTTATATTGAATTCTATGAACATATAAGAGCTCCAGGATGTTTTGTGTGTCATAAAAACTAGATGCAACACTTTAAACTGACAGTAAGTCGAAACAAGCTTGTAGCTTAAATAGCTGAAGCTAAATAAAATTGTTGCAGCTAAATTGGACTACAAATATTCCTGAATAATAGGTTGTCACTGCTGTCTTGGAGTGTGCTATAGTTGTGCTTATATTATTTTATCATGATGCTAGCCGAAATAATTACATAGCACACCCAGAAAACTGAGATAAAAACAAAAAACAAACAAACAAACAAAAACAAAACAAAAAACCAGCGTACATAAGCTAGGAGGGATGCAACTCGCAATGTTTATCCTTTTTTTGTTCATCTCCATACCACTAGAGGCGCTACTATCGGTCAGTGTTGCCCTCTTTTAACTCGGGAGTTGCACTTCTCTTTTCTTGTTGTTCTACGAGTTCTACTGCCACCAACATAAGGGTGCTGAAGATAAGGGCAGAGGGATTACGGCTTGTACGGAGTGTACAGACAGTCATTTTTCCCTCACCCTGTTTGCAGGTGTAACAGAAAAGGAAACACTAGTAGTGGTGGCTTGCAGAATATGTATGTAGATGCACATGTATGTACCTTTGATGGCAGATTTTTCGTTGATAGATTAACTTTACGTTCTAATTCTGTTATTTTATTGTCCTGTATGTGAACTTTGACATAAATTCGGTCTTAATAGCCTCTTCTACTTTCTTAGTAATTTGTTCCTAGCATCTTGCAGCTCGTTATTAATGGTTTTCTCAGTCTTATTATTAACTCCCTCAACCGTATGATTAATATTTTCCATTTGGCAATTAATGGTTTCTTCATCTTATTATTTCTGTTCTCCTACATTAATGATAAATTTCCATTATTTTCCTTTTGTTTACTGTTAATGGTTTCCTCAAGTAATGTTCTATTATTGCCCATTACTTTTTTTTACTTTTGTCCATTGATTTTGCAAATACAGTCATTACATCAACTTTCTCCGCATTAGTGGTCATCTTGTGAGTTAACACAGGCATACACTTACACTTCAGTTAGCTTACTACTAAGTGGTTAACAATAAAATCAACCTTCAATACAATATCATTAAGTTTTGTTAGTTACAGGCAACAGTTTATATCTGAACTAAAAAACAATTATATTTCTCACTGATTATTTTTTTTTTTTTTTTTTTTAAGTTAGGTGTGAGTTGGTTGCAAACTGCCACTACATTGCCGACTTCTGCTTAGCTATAAGTGACTCCTGATGCAATCGCAGCTGAACTGGGAACGGAGTCGATGGCTGTGAGACAAGTGCCAATGCATTATGCACTGATTGCAACCACATCAGTTACCTTCCTCGCCAACCCTGCCCTAATCTCTTAACGTTTGCGAGGTCTTTTCGAAAAATTCCAGAATGTTCGTAATTTTGTGCCAATGGTGCATCAGAGCAAAATGTGGTTGGCATCCGTGCACATATCTGTGTTTAATGTGTACCTGCTGGTCTTTCATTGTTGTATGTCTGTTAGTTATTGTTCAGTGCTGTATTGAGTAGAACATTGAAACACAAAGTTTGCGAATTTTTGAGATGGTAGAGTTGGAAAAGTAAAGTGTTTGATTAAATTTTGCATGAAACTCCAGAAAACCTTTACAGACACACCAAATAATGCAGGAAGCCTACAGTGGTGAGTGCTTAAGCCATACTTGGTGTTAGGAATGGTCACATGGTTTACAAATGGCCAGACAGAAGTTAAAGATGACCCTCGTTCGGGACGCCCTTCAACGTGTACCGGCGACACTCATGTCAACAAAACTGTGTGTGCCAATTGAAGACTGACTGTCTGAGAGATTGTAGAAAAATGTAACATTTCAGTTGGATCATGTCATGAAATCCTGACACAGCATCTTGCTCATGTCAGGAATGTCAACAAAATTGTGTGTGCCAATTGAAGACTGACTGTCTGAGAGATTGTAGAAAAATGTAATGTTTCAGTTGGATTATGTCATGAAATCTTGACAGAGCATCTTGAAATGTGTCATGTTGTCGCCAAGTTCGCCCCACAGCTCATGAGTCAGGACCAGAAAGACCTTCGCCTCACAATCTGTGAAGAGCTTTTGGATCTTGCAAATGAGAACAAGATATTCCTTATGAGAATCAGAACTGGTGATTATACATGGGTTTATGGTTATAATGTTGGTACCAAGGTTCGGTCTTCACAAAGGGTTGGGATAGGTTCTCCAAGACCTAAAAAAGCTTGTCAAATGAGGTCAAATATAAATGCCATACTGATAGTTTTCTTTGACTTTGAATGGTTAATTGATCATGAATGCATGCCACAGGGACAGACTGTTAGTTGATGGTACTATTGGGACATGTTGTGACACCTGCGACAAAATGTGAGAAGGAAATGGCCTGAAATGTGGCAAGACAATTCATGGCTCTTGCATCACGATAATGCACCCGCATGTCCATCTCTGTTGGTGCAGGACTGTTGCACAACAACGATATCACTGTGCTGCCTCATCCTCCGTACCCTCCAGACCTGGCCCCTGCAGACTTTTGTTTTGTTTGCAGAGTTGAAAACCCTGTTGAAAGGACAAAGATTTGCAACGATAGAACAAAATTGGCAGATGGCACTTCACTTGATCCAGCAAGAGGTGAACCAAGACTGCTTCCGGAAGTGGAAATGGCTTTGGGAGCGGTGTCTCAATTGTAGAGGAGAGTATTTCAAAGGAGACCATGCACAATAAGTAAAAGGTAAGTGGAGAAAAATTTTGTGGGCAAAGTTCTGGAATGTTTTGAATAGATCTCATATGTGAATGCTTGGTGTCTGTTCGTTCAGACATTTTATTCAGTAAATGGCGAGCTTCTCAGCATCATCGCTTCTTTTTACTGGTCGTTTGCCACATACAGGGAAAAAGATGGGTTCACAGTGGCATACTTAAGCTGCTGTCTGTGCTTGGTACATTTTTACCGTGTCGTATCTGTCAATTACCTTTATAAATCTGACTGATGGATGGTCATCTTTAGAAATTGTTCTGGCAGTCCAGCTTCTCCGTCCCACCACCATGTATGAACCTCTTTTTCTTCTGGACTTCAATCCTTGGTGGATGATGCTGATATGTTAGATCACAATGACTACTCCAAGCTACAAAATAAACTCCGGCACTCATCTGCACTTCTGTATATTTAAAGTCTTCAAGTCTCTCAGTGACATGTCCCAATGACTGTAACTCAAAATAGTTTAACCAAACAGTAACACAGTCTGATACAGAATGTCTGACCCTTAGGCTGTGCGTAAGAGTTCTTTTTAATATAAAGCTGATTCATTTGTTTTGGGTCCCTATCGACATTATTGGTACTCTTACTCCAAGCCGTCCATGATAACACCAATGGGAACAATGACCTTGCTGTTTGGCCCTTCCCCCAAATCATCCAACCTACCAATACCACCAAGTCAGAGTGCAAAAGCATACATATAGCCTCTTACAGAAAGTGAACGCTACTGCTCATCATTGCCCTTGCTGTTATGACCCAACCCAGACGAGGGTGCCCAGTGTATTGGCTCCTTTCTTATACACTACTTAACAAATATCTGCTATCTTGATCATTTTTAGCTAGTACAAATACCCAAAGTGGACCAGAGTATGTGATAAAATGCTGTGTTACACTACAACTGCATCACGGCTTTGACATTCATGTTTGGATATTCCTGATCTCTGGAATTTGTCCCTCTTGCTGCTTCTTTTCTGTGTGATGTTGTCATTGTGTGTGTGTGTGTGTGTGTGTGTGTGTGTGTGTGTGTGTGTATGTGTGTGTGTGTGTGTGTGTGTGTGTGTTTGTGGATTTGGGGCTTGTGAGTTTTCCTGCACTCTAGATATGTTAGATGTATTGTGTCTGTTATTTATTGTTAAGTCCCATAGCACTCAGAGCCATTTGAACAATTTTTGATCTGTTATTTATTTGTTTTGATTGAGCCTATGTGCCCCAGTGTGTCATACCCATTATTCTTAGCTATTTGTATTGTTGCACTCAATTATTTTTCATAGTTTCTCTTGTTAAAAAAAATCATTTTTACACCATATAGCATGTGTCTGAGTGCAGCATACTTCTGGTTGTAGTAATGATTAGATGTGGAATTTACTATTGTGTCTATGGTCATTGGTTTTGCAAAAATATTAGCGTAATGTTAAATGTTTCTTTAATTACTGTTTTGTCAAGAAAACTTATTTGATCTTCTTTTTCGAGTGTGAACTTTATACCATTTGATGATTTCAGAAAAGAAGACAAAGTCACTGGCTTTTAAAGGAAAACATTCTGTGCAGACAAGAATTGTTATTAACAATAGAACAAACCAAATATTTTAACTATTTAGGTTGGACACAAATTTGCAATGTTTGGGAATATATATGGAACACTAAACTGATGTTTAAAAAATAAGTCAAGAAAGAAACAAGATTGAAATTTTATAAGAAATGCCAGTTTTTTACTGATGTGAATCATGCTTTGTAAGTAAACGTCATGAAACTTTCATACAAACAACAGAGATGAGGTTCTAAGGGCAGAAAGGGATGCACATAACCCATCAGATTTCAAAATTTGGTATATATTTAACATTGCTGATAAAAGATACAAAAATAGGACAAACTGGAATGAACAGCTTAAAAGAATGAGTGGAGAAAAGGTTACCTCTCCAAATAAGAAGATTTAAGCCAGTTGTTAGAAGAAATAGAGGAAGCAAATGGACACCATAACAGGCAAAACAAAAAAGGCCTAATGCTTGAAGAGCAAATGATTATGATGAATTATACAAAGATCTTGAAATCATAAAGTTCATTAAAATAAATCATCTGAAATGGGTGACCATGTTTGTCACATGAAACATGAGAACCCAATAAAAACAGCACTGCTGGAAAACTCAACAGGGCAAAGAAGCAGGGGAAGACCAAATATTTGATTCTTAGATGATCCATAAGAAGATCTAAAAATTATTGGTGTCAGAGGAGGGAATACAAGACTCTGGACAGGGTCGAATGGAATTATGTCCATCAAGCACTTTGGAGGGCCTGTACAAAAATTCAGTTACGATTAGTGAAATAGTCTTGCACTACATAGAATGATGTCACATTCAGAAGCTACAATGTACAATAAATGCAGGAGAAAACCAAGTCCACAGCTAATCATTCCTTGATTCAAATCTAGGTCCACTTATTGTATAATACTAGTATAGTGTGCCCCTGTAGGCTGCTATCTCCCAAAAAATATGAATGAAAAGCACTAGATAGAATGACGTCACATTCAGAAGCTACAATGTACAATAAACGTAGGATAAAACCAAGTCCACAGCTAATCGTTCCTTGATTCAAATCTAGGTCCACTTATTGTACTACACAAGTTTAGTGTACTCCTGCAGGCTGCTTTCTCCTCAAAAATATGAATGAAAAGCACAAAGTGACAGAAAAAATAAGTATTTTTATTTATACAATAATTTATAAAGGAATGCAAAAACATCTAGAGGTTTTAAACCAATTAATGACAAATTTACCTTAACAATATGAAAGGTAAAGACATACATTCATTTTTATGTGATAAATATCATTAAAATTCACAAATATGTGGAAAGTTTTTGCAACAGTATCTGAATAGCCTCCCAACACAATATTGAAATCTGACTAAATTTTCAACATTATAAATGTCAAGTGCAGCAACACTGCATTGGGAAAGCATCCATTACACTTATCAGTGCAGGCATGTTTGAAATCCTGCTCTGCTGTTTACAGTGCAAAATATGGCACAATGTAAAGCTTTCTACATGACTTTACTGGAGAGAACACTTGTCCAGTTCAAAGAAGAATCACTCCTCTGGTGACAGTCCACAGGGTCTGAGAAACTCCTGGCCTTGTTCGTGAAACCATTTATTGGAAACTGAAAAATAGGATATTATTTTTTTATCCAGATTGCATACACATGACAAACGGGAAAATGAAATATTCATGTGAACAGTCATATTAAAAAGTAAAATTTTAATATAATTGTGCACTTAAAGAAATCAGGAATAAGTACAGGGAAAAAGGCCTTTTATTCTTCCTAAACCATTCTTTCAGTCATATAAATGCCTTCAGTAATTTCACCAGTTTCCTTCTAAATCATGATTATTACAATCCATAAATCAATATCATTTTATTCTTGCCTTTGCATTGTATTCCCAACTCAGTATTTATCAAATGTCAAACTATGAATTTGGCCAAAAGTACTTGATAGCGACATAATTGTAAGATCTCTAAGTTCAACATAGTATTCTATATGTATAACGAAGATCATCTGTTTGCTTCTTTCCAGTTCATACAAATCTACAGGTTTATTCCACTCTTGAAGAAATTTTGCAGACTTTATCTTCAAGACAAGAGGTGGCTCATTGTCAACATAACATTTTGTAATCTGACTTGAAATGTATATGTATGTAACACACTGTCAGAAAAAATTAGTATACCTGGAAAGATGACAACGATTTTGATCCGCTGACAACAAATTCCACCTGGGAGATAGCACATGTACTGATAATGGTTTCAACATCATCTGCCAACAGATAGCATAGTGGCACAGCTACCAGAGGGCCATCGGTGACTACACTTTAACAGGGAATGCTGACATCAGAAAGCTGAGCATGGCACAAACTTGTGAAGCAAACAGGCAATCATGCCACAAAGATGCACTTGTGCTTCCAACAGCCTATTGAGTAAGATTGAAGGGGGTCCAATTGTGGCCATCCAAATGGCGGAATGGTCCATTCAGAGAATTGCCACACAGATTGGAAGTTCTGTGTCATTTGTGCAGTGATGCCGGTATCAGTTTTCACGTGAACATTCTCACACTTGTACATACAATTCTTTATGTCCACACAGCACAGACTCTGCCAGGGTCATCATATTGTAGGGGCATCAGTGGCAGTTCGTACAGCTATCGCAGCACAGATAAGGCTGCTTACGAGCTCAGTCATGTCAACATGAACTGTTGTGAATCAGCTACAGGCATGCACCCTCTAGGCTGTTTTCCACTTACACCACAGCATCGCATGGCTCAACTGGTGCTCTCAGAAGATCACTTATAAGATACAATGGCACAGCATGGTCTGCAGTGGTGAAAGCAGATTCTGTCTGCACAAATGTGATGGTCATTTGTGTGTACGACGTAAACCTCATGAGCGCTGTCTCATAGAATGCATTCATCCAAGACAGACAGGCTCCACGCCACGCTTTATGGTCTGAGTTGCAATAGACTACAACTCCAATTCACCTTTGGTATTTCTGGAGGGGATGCTACACAGCACTCAGTACATGCAGAATGTTGTTCAACACATTCTTTTGCTATTCTTGCAACAGGACAATGATGTGCTGTTCCAACAGGGTAATGCTCACCCACACACTGACCTTGAAAGTCAACATGCTCTACAAGATGTGCAGCAACTTCCGTGGTCAGTACAATCTCTGGACTTGTCTCCAATCAAGTACGTGTGGGATACAATGGGATGAGAAGTGACTCGTGTGACCCATCAACCAGCAACTCTTTACAGAACTATATGAATAGGTTGATCATGAATGGTACAAGGTATTCCAAGACAGTATTCGCCATCTGCATCAGCGACTGGACACCAGAGTCAGTGCCTACATTGACACCTGTGGAGGCTGCACCACATACCAATATGGGTATTGCAACATTAGCCGACACCTGGTACCTCACACCACCTTATGCTATTGATCTGTAAATGTAATCATTTCATGTACTCCACATGCACTGTTGCAGCACTAGATCTTGAGTAAATTGGAGACCTCTAAAGGGTGTACTAATTTTTCACTGGCAGTGTGTAAGGGTGAACATTAATAAAACCTACAAACTGCAGGGACGGATTACTGACTGGACATAGAGGAAAAACGGTACTGTGAACATGTGTCCAGCAATGCACTGTTGTCACAGTAGAGGGTGCTGATGATGACCATTCCTTTTACCATGTGCCATGAGTTCCTTGTGTTTTGCAGGCTGTGTGATTGATGCAGCATACTGTAAGCAGCAGAATGGTCTGGTATTCATGTCAGGAACAAGCCGAGATGACATTTGTGTATGGCCAAGAAGATGGAAGCAGTCGAGAGACAGCACAGCTGTATCACAACAGGCACCCTCAAAGACACCAACCACATCACACAACATTTCAAGCCCTTTTAGAGTGTTTGTGTGATCATGGGCCCTTTCAGGCAGGGAGGTGGCGGGCTGTGCATACACCAGATTTGGAGGACCAGGTTCTACAGGATATTCAGACGTATCCTAGTACAAGTTCCAGGCACATGGCCTGCCAACATGGTGTAAGCCAAAGTATGATTATTTGTATCATGCATGACAACCACTACTAAACGTGTATTTGATGCAGCTCTGTACTGTTCCCGGATGATATGTTGTCGTTACATGCACGTCATCCATTTCCAAACAGTGTTGTAGCACAGTGGTTAGCACATTAACTTGTCGTGTGGAAGGTTAGATGTTCGAATCTGGTAAAGTACAGCAAATTTTTTTCACTCCTAAATCCAGCCAAAAGCCTTTCATCATTACTTTTATGCAATTACTTGATTTCAATGTATTTTTTTATTTCTACTACTTTGCCAGGTCATTTTCATTATCGTAATGGCTTTTTTATTTGCTCATATTTCTCTATCATTCCTTTTTTGGTTGTAATCTGCTTGTATCACCTATAATCTACAACCAAGTGCCAAACAGAACTGCTCATTGGTTGATAAAGCAGCAGTTTGTGTAGCCAGTATGAGGAGAGTTTCAGGTAAGAAACAGAAATTATACTTTGTTTTGTAGTGTTGAAACTGAAATTTTTCTGTCTTGAATTTGCTTGTAGAGGTTAGTTACACTTGTCGTGAACAAAGTGATCGTAAAACTAGCTCTGACACTGATTGTTGACCCCTGTTTTCTCAGATACATTGTGTGGTTAGGTTAGGACACAAGTTTAAATTCAGGGCCACACAAGGCATCATCTGCCGCAGTTCAGTCACTACTCGCTTACAATCAGTCGTCGACAGAGAATCTTACATTTCTGTCATAGCTTATGACGACCACTTCCAACACTGCTCTGTGTTACACATTAACAGTATTTGTGAAGTCACCATCATCTTTGTATGTCAACTATAACCAAGCGGTAGCTGGCAGTGGATGTGGCAACACTGCAGCGGCTGATGACAGACACCAACTGTCAAGCCATTTTAATCAGACCATATATGATGTAATGTTATGTTTATTCATTCTATTGATAATTCCTTCTTTCCTTTATTCAAACTTCTGTTGATTTTAGGATGGTTTTGGTTACCTATCCCACCCACCCTTTTTTCCTAAATCTTTTTTTTACAAACTGAGATGAGGAAACAAACTGGATTATCAATAATTGTAATCTGTAATTTTTAGGTCATCATTATTGTGGTCTTATGTTCGAAGACTGGCTTATTGCTGCTCTCCACCCTAGTCTGTCCTGGGGAAGTGTCCATTGCTACATAATTACAGCAGCCCTCACCCATTTGAACCTGCTTACTATAGTGAAGTTTTAATATGCACCTACAATTTTTACCCCTCAAAGGTCCCTCCCTTACCAAACTGATGATTTCATGATGTCTCTGGACGTGTCTTTTCAAGTAATCCCTTCTTTTAGTCAAGTTTTGCTACAAATTTCTTTTCCCTAGACTTGAATTCAGTACAGTCTCAATATACCCACCTAATCTTCTGTAGCCCATATTTCAAAATCAATATTCTCTTCTCGTTTAAACTGTTCCATCATCCACATTTCTCTGTCATACAAGACTACACACTATACTCCACACAAAAAAATACCTCCAGAGAATACTTCCAAACACTTAAATTTATATTTGATGTTATAAAATTTTTCTTTTTCAGAAAAGTGTATCTTGATAATGTGAAAAATAGTAAATTGCACAAGGCTTCGGAATCTGCATTTTATTCTAAGTCCCCCAGTAAGTGGCTGGACAAGTCAGTCGGAGGAAGGCAACAGCATACTACCGAGTAAAGCACTACGGTGTTCAGACCAACCTTCGGATTAATGATATTTATTAGTTTTTTACTTTGGCCAAAATAAGTTATTTTGCTGCCTAAATAGTGAAACTTAGCTCCTACCTACAGTGTCTCATTTCCTAATTAATTTCTCCAGCTACATCTAATTTAATTTGACTACATTGCATTAACCTTGTTTTACTTTTGTTGATGTACATCATACAACCTGTTTTCAAGAGACAATCCATTCCATTCAACTGCTCTTCCTTATCCTTTGTTGTCTCTTGACACAATTTTGCATCCTCAAGAAATTCCAAAGTTTTTATTGCTTCTCTATGGATTTTAATCACATTTCCAAATTTTTCCTTGGTTTTGCTCAATGCACAGAGAGACAACCCTGCCTCACTCATTTCTCAACTACTGCTTTGCTTTGATGTCCTTTTAGCCCTAATTGCAGCCTCTTGTAGACAACCTTTATCCCTGCTACCTTCTGAATGTCAAGGCATGTATTGCAGAGACAATGTAAAAAGTTGAAGCTATCACAACCTTTTATATAAAAATTAATTTAGTGTCCATGTTATGAACACACAATTTTAATGCAATGGCACAATTATTATGGAAGGGAAAGCCTACCCCATTTAGATCCTGTGAGAACTGGGCATGCTGCATGTCTTGTGAGATAATCTCCTTCTCCATTCTTGTGCAGATTGTACCAAAAGGCAGCTGTGCCTTTCTTAGGCCACAGTGCCACTTTTATTGATGGAAATACTGTGCCACCACCCTGAGGCACATCACTCATCTGCAAAAGAAATATAATGGAAAGATTACAGAGAAACCTGTTTACTGCTATTGATTTCACAGAAATCTTTGGACACAATTCTTGGAAAACATCCTTCATGTAAAAGTGATTGTCAACAAGTCTCACTGTTGACAGCCACTGCAAGTCTTCCCTTCTCTTTAGACAGAAATAGTGGAACACAGAAGTAAATGCCACATTAAACAGCATATAAAAGGGCAATCAAATGAAAATGAGACACTCTGTTATTTCAAAAGTAATAATCATACTTGTTAACACATGATCCCACTGTGAGACAAGGTGGCCAATGCCTTCATGGAAAAATGTTTGCTGTTGCCTAGATACCCATGATTGTACCCAGGTGTGCACCTCTTCATCCAAAGCAAATTGACAGCCATGCCCATCTTTCTTCAGGTCTATAAAACGATAATAATTGATGGGGAAAGATTGGGACTACATGAAGGATGTGTGGGCCTGCACACTTGTTGCCAAGGTTGCTTCAACTATGGTGCACCAGTTTTGCACCATACAGTCCCGATATCTCCCCATGGCATTAATGCAATGGCACAATTATTATGGAAAGGAAAGCCTACCCCATTTAGATCCTGTGAGAACTGGGCATGCTGCATGTCTTGTGAGATAATCTCCTTCTCCATTCTTGTGCAGATTGTACCAAAAGTGCAGATTGTACCAAAAGGCAGCTGTGCCTTTCTTAGGCCACAGTGCCACTTTTATTGATGGAAATACTGTGCCACCACCCTGAGGCACATCACTCATCTGCTGAACCTGAAGAACGACATCTGTGGTTGTCTATTTGCTTCAGACGAAGACGTACATGCATGGGTACAATCATGGTTCTGTAGGCAACTGCAAACATTTTTCCATGAAGGCAATGACCATCTTGTCTCAAGTGCACACATATATCTAAAGAGATGGGAAGAAGAATTTGCTCTTACCAACAATTGAAGACTTGCAGCAGCAGTTAACAATGAAAACATGCAGGAACAAATTGCTTCAGAGACAGTATACACAGATGTCTTCATTATGAGGTCTGTAATTTTATTTTAATGGAGAGAATCTTTTAATGAATACTGCATTTTGATATATTGTTATTATGCATCAGATATTAATTAATAGGAAAAAGTGTAGACCTTACATACGTAGTCCATTTCATTGTTTTCCAGCCATGGAAGTAATTTCACCTAGAATTCACCGTAGAATAAATGGAATATATACGCAATTCAGTTTATGTATTGTTTCTAGGGTCTAATAGAAGCATTTTTATTTTTTATTTATTCACAATGGAATATGCAGAGCAGGAGAGAGAGAATGTAATTTAAACTTTTGTCCAGCATAACATTTTACATATTCAACAATTCCTTAATTTAATTTTGGTGCTTTGTAAACCATTGTTTGTCTTTCACAAAATGTTAGGAAGTATACACTTTATGGAAGAAAAAAGAAAAGAGTAGGGTGTGTAATGTAGCATTGACAACAAGGATATTAGAGATGGAACACAAGCTCTGATTGGCAAAATTGGCTGTCTTATCAAGGAACCATTCTGACGTTTGTCATAAGCAGTTTTGGCAAACAACAGAAACCTTAAATCTGGAGGAGGCTGGATGGGAAACTTATTAGAGTCCATGTACCTGAATGATTGACACCTTTCTGGACCAAAGTAAGTGACTTTAAAATCTCTGTGAAGATTATTGTTCTTCCATGGTTCTTGGGTGTACTGTCACATCCAATCATCAAAAGTCTACAATATTTCAATGGATTACCAATCTTCCATCTGGCTCAGTTGTCCACAAAAATATCATGAATTTTCAATGTATCAGATCCAGTAGTACACCCAAGAACCATGGAAGCAGCATACATACGAGGAAAGCATCAGGTCACAAGATTATTCTTATTTCTAGTACTGATTCCATGAACTGTGAGCTGTTGGTTTGAAAAATAGATATATATTTTAATGGCAAATTTGATTAAGGAATAAAATATTGGCAAGCAGTGGTTAGTATCCCTTGTTTCCTAAATAGGCCTCTGCAAGATGTTCTTGAGTTTTACCACTTACAATTCTTATAACACATTTTTGGACCTGGAAAACTTCAGTTCAGCTTCACGAGTTATCCCCTTTAAAATACATCAAATGACATTATGAAATGAAAGTACGCACAGTATGCTACCACTGCCCTCATGGTTGCAAAACCAGTATCTTACCAACTGGAGCACAATCCTCAGCTGCAGAACAGAAGTTCTTTAAACAATGTTAATACAAGATTGGTATCCTTTAAATTAACGAGAGAAATCTCAGTCTAAGCTCAATTAAATTAAATCATCCTTATTTCCACAGAGATGATTATTACATTCTTCAACACTCACTTTTCTTAAATGTCTAATGTTCTCTGAAGTATGCAAAGAGACAACACCAAAGACCACCAAAGATAATTATGTTACAAAAAGGTAATTCTGGAAACAATTGCACCAATAAACAGAGCCAAGCTATAGTTACAGAAATAAGTAGCTTGTGACCACTTTCATCTGTTCCATACAATATTGAATAGAAAATGCTTATCCTGACTGTCAGAGAATCCATTATCTTTTAATATGCTTCATTTATCAGTGTCATTATATCTTGATAATAAGCAGTGAGTAATGTTTTCTAGGAGTAGGACATACTTACATAGTACAACACAGTAGCTATTCTGTTTCCAGTCCCCAGGCTCTTGAATGCATTTGTTTCTTCTCTCTGAAAATGTAAAACAAACTTTTTAAGTCTTCATAAACAAGACAACTGGCAGGAGAGCCGAATAAAGAAGTAGGAACATAAGAATGGCCTAGAAACCTTCTGGTAAGCCAAATAATGTTTTCAAAACCTAAGTTTCCAACATGTCTTGAATGTACTAACAATTCCGACTGAGGCGTAGATGTTTAATGTAAAAAAAACCATTTGAAAACAGGAAAAGGGGGAATGCAAAGTGGTTAGTGAGCAATGGATATACACATATTAAGAATTACTAGGGGAGACAAGAAATCAAACAAATGGATAAGCTGAAAAAGATTTAATTATGACTTTAACGAATATAAAATTTTGTGGTACAATGGGAATTACCCTCCACTATACCCATCTCAGTGGTATACAGAGTATGGAAGCAGATGTAAACAGAAATAGATAGGATATGAAGGCAGACATTTAATAGATAGGTGAACCAAGAAAGCCCCTTGCTGGATTCCAAGGCATAAAAAAAGGGTGAGCTGTCAATATGTTGGAAGGTGGACAAAGAACATACAGAAACAGAATGGGTGTGTATTGCTGAACACCAAAATGTCTGAAGCAGCTGAGAGGCGGCTTTCTTCCAGTGATGGTCTTCAAATCATTGACACTGATCATGAAAGTGTTAGTAATCATCAAGACAGAGACAGTCCAAACAGAAACAGTTTCTCAAATGTGAATAGGTCCAATTAATATTATGATTATAGAAACTACAGGAAGAAAACAGTAGGCATTATATGTCAACATAAGATTCAAAAAAAGTTTATTTGCTTGTACGTACCCTTGCGAAATCAAAGTGAGGCTCATAATGACCACCAATACCATAATTGACCACCTGTAGCTCTTCTGCAGTAGAGATAGTAAGAGCTGCCATATCTTGTGCTCTCTGATTGACGGCTGCCACATGAGGGTGTTCTTCATCCTTGAGCCAAGCTGACTTACTGATGCGGTAAGTAGCTGTCTCCAGTTCGCCTGTCTTATAGTTTTGCACAGTTGCTCGCCGGAACTACATATGTTAAACGAAAACAATTACAAGTCATTTTTCAGAATCACACAGAAATTAAGTTGGTGATGCTTCTCTTACATCAGAATCATACATACAAATTGTGTAATGTTAAATTTATACCCCATACTAAAATTCGATATTAGATAATGAGAAACACAGACAGTGGTAGTTTTGCATACACTAAATTTGTTGTTAAATATTTAGTTTGTTGCATAGACTGAATGTGAAGAGATCTTTATGGAAGTGTAACAGGCCAGAACAATATCATACAGTACACATACAGAAATGAATGAATGCTCTTAAACCTCTACATTTTCCATCCATTTTAGTCTTCAGCATAAAGCCTGATCTGTCATAGTTCTCTACAATAGGCTATTACATGTAAGTCTGTTCCTCTCTACAAAACTACTGAAACCAACAGCCATTGTACTGCAACCTACAGTCATTAGAACCAGTTCACTGTATTGAAGTGTTGGTCTTTCTCTGTACAATTTTAACCCCACACCTTTCCCTCCATTGCCAAATTAACTATTACATGGTGCCTAATGACAAGTTCTTAAAACTTATAATTTCTTCTAGTTAAGTTCTGCCAGAAAGCTCTTTTCTCTATGATTCATCTCAGCACTCCTTTGTTAATTACCCAATCTGCTTGCCTAATCTTGAAAATTTTTCTGAGACCATATTTTAAAAGCTTATATTTCTTCTTGCCTGGACTATCTATTGTCCACATTTCACTTCTACATAAGGCTACACTCCAGGCCAATGCTTCAGAAAAGTTTCCTAAACACAAATTTAAATTTAATGGCAACATAATTTCAGATTCCCTAATAGAACTGTACATTTAACAGTAACATATTCCCCCTTTTCAGAATAACTTTTCTTGATGTTATCTCTCTGCATTTTAAATCCATTCCTACTTTTCCCATCATCAGTTGTTTCGCTGCCCAAATAGCAAAACTCTTCTACTACTATTAGTGACACATCTTCTAATTTAATTCACTCAGCATCACTTGGTTTAATTATATTTGTTTTACTTTTACTGAAGTGTATCTTATATCCTCTTTTCTAAACAGCATCCATTCTATTCAATTTCACAGTCACACGCAGGTCTCTGTAGATGTTCAAGATAACCTTCCACCTGAAATATTTAGTCCCTTATAACTTCGGAATTTCTGTGTCTGTTTTAGTCAACAATGTCAAAAGTTGTATAAACAGCATATAAAATAATTGTTTATCTACATCCCTACTATGCATGCCACTTTACAGTGTATCCATCACACTTATTTCATGAGATGTGTGTGGGAAGAAGTCAGATGTTGCCTGGCTCTCCTCGGAATTAGGGACAGTTCGAGAACATTTTTCCGTACAAGCGACTTATCATTTGGCGGTTTCCTTGCCCCCTTTTCCTTCACAACTTTACCTCATGTCTGTTTCCATTAATAATTGTGATATGCGCTGCATACAAATCTTGTACTTGGTTGGCCCTGCTGCCCCTCTCAGCTTGGTGCCCCAAGCATCTGCTACTATACTAACGGTGGTACATCCTGTATAGAAATATTAAAGCTGTGGCACCTCTGGCATCCGTCTCAGGTACGCGCCCAAAGCGGCCGATGTGTCACCTGGGTCACTGGCCATACTTCATTGTATGCTTTCAGAATTTCAACACAAACCTCTCCATGATACACAACACAGCAATGTTGAAGAATTCATCAAAGAAGTTTTCTGTTAGCCACTTCTTTTATGCATAAAGTACATTTCCTTAAGATTCTTCAAATGAGTCTCAACTAGTTGACTGATTTTCCTTAACAGGGTTCCCACCCTTTTCCTGATCTGAAAATTAAAGCCTTTTTAGGGCCTGTGAACATATGTGTTCTAAAGAGAAAACCTAAAGAAAAAGCTGCAAATTTAAGATAAAATAAAATATTTACTAGTCCATATAATTTTTCAATTTAGCTAAACCAATTAAAAGATATTATGAGTCACTTTAGACAACTAGCAATAAAAATTCTTACAATCTAGCAGAAAGTGTCAGACAAAGTCAATTTCAGCATCTGAAGACAAAAGCAGAGAGCAACTAAAATTACTCAGTAAATAAGTCAATGGCATTGGGCTCTGATTATAAACTGAACCGGTTGCATGTGAATGGAATAGAAAATAAAGCTAGAAAGTTTTAATTAACTGGTTATGGTGATACATAATAGCAACTGTGAAAAACATGGATTCTTAATTAACAGTTCAGCATGTTGCAACAATAATGATTCATAGTTTCATTTTTTGGCACATACAATGTTGTTTCCAACAGATTTCATATTTTTAAAATAAATTTTTTGCCCTGCAGTGGAGTACATGCCAGTACAAAATTTATTTCTGAGGGGAAAGTTTTGATTTGAGTACTGATCTGGCCCACAGCTTTAATTTTGTCTGAAGTTTCAACACAATCTCAATATTAATTACTTTCTCTTGTTATTCTTATGGCGCTCAAGAAAAAAGCAAAAGAAAATTTTAGTGCACATCTTATTTCATTTGTGACTTACCCTAGGTTGTGCAGTTTGTTTGATGGTCGCAATCTCTGAATCGTATATGACATCATGATAGATTACAATTAATGGTTTCAAGTAAGCTTCTTCCATCTTTAATCTAGCGAGTCGCAAGAAAGGAATGCCATTATCAACATAGCGACAATGTAACTTGGCAGCCACTGATGCTGGCAAATCCACTTCACCACGGCACAGCATCTCATACAGATCTCTTTCTGACAATTCATCTTCCTGTACTTCTAGTTTTTCTTCTGATATAGCTGGCTAAAATGGATTGAATTTAATCATATGAGTCCAGGGATTCATTATTTTGTCACAACACAAAACATGTGTGACCATGCAGAAACTTACAGTTGCATGAAAAACCAAATCCAAATCTCTTAACCATGCAACATATATCTTCAATATAAAAATCCATTTTTAAATCTATTCACACTTTAACACCAACATACAACACAAAAAAAATTACATCAGTGTCAACAAAAACTACATGTGAATGATGTTTATAATATGTATACTTGAGAAAAATTTGATACATGGTGTGTAAGTATAATGAAATTGAAATCTGTCACTATTAGAAACCATGAAAATTCAACCCTTTCATGATACCTGCTCAGCATGAATAGATCCTTGTCCATCATCTCCCTTACGTTTCAAACTCTCACTGTTTTCTATGTCACGTAAATAGTATGCTTTGTTACCAAGGGCTCTCTGATGACCAGGGACTATTTCCAGTAACTCATTTGTCAGTGATAATGCCCTTTGCACATTACCTATAAGCAACACAAATATAAAAACACACATTGATTACTTTTTTCTGCACAGTATACAAACAACTCAATAATTTTGTGGTTCTTAATCACAGTTAATAGTTTTAAAAAGAACCTTAGCATTTGTTAAAGTAAAAAGAAAGAAATAGCAGAAATAACAGCTGCTGTTCTACATGAATTTAAATAAAAAAAGGATAGGTGCAAAAAAGGTAAGAGAGCTTTGAAATATAAAAAAACAGGTCACAGCTAAAGATTGAGAAAGGTGAAACAATGACATCATTCTACCAGCATTTTCTTTTTTTAATTTTAAATTTCTGATCTGATTTGATTATATATAGAAAAGAATTTCCGATTAAAGGATGCATATAACTGTCACAATTATTATGTTTCTCAATCAATATATAGTTCCCTCAAGAAACAAAAAGTAGCCTGTTCTTTGAGAGCCCCAACGTTTCAATCACTCACATCACATAATATTTATTTCTGTCTGGCAACTGCACCACTATACACTGTGGGAGTAGAGGAAATGTAGAGCCACAGTCATAAAGTGGCTTTGATGGAAATTAATGACACCTGAGAGACACCTTGCAACAATGGATTGATTACGGCAGTGACAAAGATGGAAAACTGCTTTCACTAAATGTTAGAATACACAGTCAAGAAGTTTGTGAAATTTATTTGCAATTGCAGAATCTTTCTGAGATTAGCTGCATTTGGTATGAAGGATGTGCGCTCAGATAGCCAAAGTTGTTAAGGCAAGTGCAAGATCATCATCAGTGTCTGTTTCTTAAGAGAGTCGAGAAAGGCTAGAATTATAACTGCATGCATATTACAATATTTTAATATAGAGCAGGAAGAAAAATAAAATAGAATAATTATGTGGAAAATGCCACAGAGCCATTACCTTATTGCATTAGACCTTTGAAGTAAAATAACAGAGTGAGGACAGTGAACAGAGATTCGTGCCAACCACAATTCAGAGGACTACAAATGCTACCACAACCTTCCCTCTATGTTAATGCCTGTCTCCTCTCAATGAAAAAGTAGCCGAAGGTTAGCTTTCAGAAGTGCTATCCACAATTATGAAACAAAGACCAGAAACAATACAGATTTAGAATATCTTAGTTTAAGGAGATGCTGAAATAGTTTGAAATGTACCAGCATAAAGCTGTATAATAAACTATCCTTGACTTACTATACCAACTGCTTTGAGCAGTATTTTAACAACATATAAATCAAGAGATGTGTTTGAGATAGAAGAACTCTGTAATAGGAACGTATCCTAAATGTGATATGTAATTTTTAGTGTAAAATCTCGTTACTGCACACCAGCAACAGTGCAGTTATCAAAATGCTTATCCTGTACATAAAGAATGGTTGATGAATAAATGATGACAAACTAAACCAAAAAAGTACTGCAGTCATAATGGTAGTGGTATGAGGGTTGGGACAGTGTGGCATATATATATATATATATATATATATATATATATATATATATATATATATATATATATATATAAGAAAACATTCCATGTGGGAAAAAATATATCTAAAAACAAAGATGATTTGACTTACCAAACGAAAGCGCTGGCACGTCGATAGACACACAAACAAACACAAACATACACACAAAATTCTAGCTTTCGCAACCAACGGTTGCCTCGTCAGGAAAGAGGGAAGGAGAGGGAAAAACGAAAGGATTTGGGTTTTAAGGGAGAGGGTAAGGAGTCATTCCAATCCCGGGAGCGGAAAGACTTACCTTATGGGGAAAAAGGGATGGGTATACACTCGCACACACACACATATCCATCCACACATATACAGACACAAGCAGACATATTTAAAGACAAAGAGTTTGAGCAGAGATGTCAGTCGAGGCAGAAGTGCAGAGGCAAAGATGTTGTTGAATGACAAGTGAGGTATGAGTGGCGGCAACTTGAAATTAGCGGAGATTGAGGCCTGGTGGATAACGGGAAGAGAGAATATATTGAAGAGCAAGTTCCCATCTCCGGAGTTCGGATAGGTTGGTGTTGGTGGGAAGTATCCAGATAACCTGGACGGTGTAACACTGCGCCAAGATGTGCTGGCCGTGCACCAAGGCATGTTTAGCCACATGGTGATCCTCATTACCAACAAACACTGTCTGCCTGTATCCATTCATGCGAATGGACAGTTTGTTGCTGGTCATTCCCACATAGAATGCATCACAGTGTAGGCAGGTCAGTTGGTAGATCACGTGGGTGCTTTCACACATGGCTCTGCCTTTGATTGTGTACACCTTCCGGGTTACAGGACTGGAGTAGGTGGTGGTGGGAGGGTGCATGGGACAGGTTTTACACCGGGGGCGGTTATAAGGGTAGGAGCCAGAGGGTAGGGAAGGTGGTTTGGGGATTTCATAGGGATGAACTAAGAGGTTATGAAGGTTAGGTGGACGGTGGAAAGACACTCTTGGTGGAGTGGGGAGGATTTCATGAAGGATGGATCAAACCTCAACCACCTCTCATTGCACACAAACCCAGTCTCTCCCATGTACTTAATCTCCCACTTCCAGCTCCACTCCCTCCAAAACCTCAAAATTCCAATCAACACAATCTGGTACCACAACACCCTAATTCAGTAGTTAACCTTTCCTCCAAACCTCTCTCCTAATCCGAAACCTCTGTCCTATCCAAAGGCCTCACCTTCAGCCCCACTCCCAGATTCAACCAAACAGCCCTCGTCAAAGATTTACTGTCCTACAGTCGTACTCTCTGCTGGAAGTATCACTTTGCCACGAAGAAAAATGATCCTAATCCTACCCCTAATGATCCAACTTCCCAAGACACTATCCAAATTGAACCCTGCCTGGAACAGTTCCGTCCTCCGTCACAGCGGGACCCACCTCCTCTTCCTCAAAATCACCCTCTCCAAACCTTCCAGGAATTTCTGACTTCCAGCCTTGCCTCTCAATCCTTCTTAAAAAACCTTAATCCTACTCCCAACATCACCACTGCTGAAGCCCAGGCTATCCGTGATCTGAAGGCTGACCGGTCCATCGTCATTCTTCCAGCGGACAAGGGTTCCACGACCGTGGTACTTGATCGTCGGGAGTATGTGGCTGAGGGACTACGTCAGCTTTCAGACAACACCACATACAAAGTTTTCCAAGGTAATTCCATTCCTGATGTCCAGGCAGAGCTTCAAGGAATCCTCAGAACCTTAGGCCCCCTACAAAACCTTTCACCTGACTCCATCAACCTCCTGACCCCACCGACACCCCGCACCCCTACCTTCTACCTTCTTCCTAAAATTCACAAACCCAATCATCCCGGCCGCCCCATTGTAACTGGTTACCAAGCCCCCACAGAACGTATCTCTGCCTACGTAGATCAACACCTTCAACCCATTACATGCAGTATCCCATCCTTCATCAAAGACACAAACCACTTTCTCAAACGCCTGGAAGCCTTACCCATACCCCTAGAAACCATCCTTGTAACCATTGATGCCACTTCCTTATACACAAATATCCCGCACGTCCAGGGCCTCGCTGCGATGGAGCACTTCCTTTCACGCCGATCACCTGCCACCCTACCTAAAACCTCTTTCCTCATTACCTTAGCCAGCTTCATCCTGACCCACAACTTCTTCACTTTTGAAGACCAGACATACCAACAATTAAAGGGAACAGCCGTGGGTACCAGGATGGCCCCTTCGTATGCCAACCTATTCATGGGTCGCTTAGAGGAAGCCTTCTTGGTTACCCAGGCCTGCCAACTCAAAGTTTGGTACAGATTTATGATGACATCTTCATGATCTGGACTCACAGTGAAGAAGAACTCCAGAATTTCCTCTCCAACCTCAACTCCTTTGGTTCCATCAGATTCACCTGGTCCTACTCCAAATCCCATGCCACTTTCCTTCATGTTGACCTTCACCTGTCCAATGGCCAGCTTCACATGTCCGTCCACATCAAACCCACCAACAAGCAACAGTACCTCCATTACGACAGCTGCCACCCATTCCACATAAAACGGTCCCTTCCCTACAGCCTAGGTCTTCGTGGCAAACGAATCTGCTCCAGTCCGGAATCCCTGAAGCATTACACCAACAACCTGACAACAGCTTTCGCATCCCGCAACTACCCTCCCGACCTGGTACAGAAGCAAATAACCAGAGCCACTTCCTCATCCTCTCAAACCCAGAACCTCCCACAGAAGAACCACAAAAGTGCCCCACTTGTGACAGGATACTTTCCGGGACTGGATCAGATTCTGAATGTGGCTCTCCAGCAGGGATACGACTTCCTCAGATCCTGCCCTGAAATGAGATCCATCCTTCATGAAATCCTCCCCACTCCACCAAGAGTATCTTTCCGCCGTCCACCTAACCTTCGTAACCTCTTAGTTCATCCCTATGAAATCCCCAAACCACCTTCCCTACCCTCTGGCTCCTACCCTTGTAACCGCCCCCGGTGTAAAACCTGTCCCATGCACCCTCCCACCACCACCTACTCCAGTCCTGTAACCCGGAAGGTGTACACAATCAAAGGCAGAGCCATGTGTGAAAGCACCCACGTGATCTACCAACTGACCTGCCTACACTGTGATGCATTCTATGTGGGAATGACCAGCAACAAACTGTCCATTCGCATGAATGGACACAGGCAGACAGTGTTTGTTGGTAATGAGGATCACCCTGTGGCTAAACATGCCTTGGTGCACGGCCAGCACATCTTGGCGCAGTGTTACACCGTCCGGGTTATCTGGATACTTCCCACCAACACCAACCTATCCGAACTCCGGAGATGGGAACTTGCTCTTCAATATATCCTCTCTTCCCGTTATCCACCAGGCCTCAATCTCCGCTAATTTCAAGTTGCCGCCACTCATACCTCACCTGTCATTCAACAACATCTTTGCCTCTGCACTTCTGCCTCGACTGACATCTCTGCCCAAACTCTTTGTCTTTAAATATGTCTGCTTCTGTCTGTATATGTGTGGATGGATATGTGTGTGTGTGTGCGAGTGTATACCCATCCCTTTTTCCCCATAAGGATATGTCTGCTTGTGCCTGTATATGTGTGAATGGATATGTGTGTGTGTGTGCGCGCGAGTGTATACCCGTCCTTTTTTCCCCTAAGGTAAGTCTTTCCGCTCCCGGGATTGAAATGACTCCTTACCCTCTCCCTTAAAACCCAAATCCTTTCGTTTTTCCCTCTCCTTCCCTCTTTCCTGACGAGGCAACTGTTGGTTACAAAAGCTAGAATTTTGTGTGTATGTTTGTGTTTGTTTGTGTGTCTATCAACTAGAGATGGGCAAAACTGTTCTTTTCAGAGATTGGATCAGAACTGTTCACTCCCTGAAATGAATTAGCTCTTTTTCATGACTCACCACTCATTTACAATAGAAAGTAAATGGAAGGCACATTGCCCTTTAAATTTGGTTTATTCCAGTACTATACCTGTATTTTGATCTTATTTGATCCTATTTTGAAGTAACACAGATAATGAGTAAGAATTTTGTATTGTTTATTGAAATTTCCACGATATGACAAAGTTTTTGATTATTGATTTATTTTGCACTATCGTGGTTTTTTGGGTGATCGGAAAATGTTGTAACTTGAGATTTACATTAACAATATATTTGGCTATAATGTATTAAAATTTCATTAACCTCATACAAATACATCGCAAGCCATATATTTTTAAAGTGAACGTTTCCTTCCAAAGACGCCTAAAATCGCAAAATCCGTACCAGAATAAAAAAAATATAAATTTGACTGTAAAACGGAAGTGCTGCATATAGCCTTACGCAGAATAAAACAAGGAAAATATTGGTGTATCACATTTTGCGATACGTTTATCGGTTCGCTCGTAATTAAAGCGTAAATTCGAGTGTCCATAATAAAAATCTTATAGTAAGAGGAGTCATCAGGAACCTAATCTAATCAGTTTAAACAAATAAAAATAAAATAAAAACAATTGATGTATACATAACATAATAATGTCAGAAAAGACTGGAAGATTGGAATGACTCCTTACCCTTTCCCTTAAAACCCATATCCTTTTGTCTTTCCTTCTCCTTCCCTCTTTCCTGACGAGGCAACCGTTGGTTGCGAAAGCTAGAGTTTTGTGTGTATGTTTGTGTTTATTTGTGTGTCTATTGACCTGCCAGCGCTTTTGTTGGGTAAGTCTCATCATCTTTCTTTTTAAATATAACATAATAATGTAATATACATAGCGGTATTACTACGAAGAACAATATCCAGTAGAGACGGACTCCGATGCAGAGGCGCTGAGTCGAGTAGGTCGAGCCGCGAGCTGTATTACTGCGTGAGCTGAGACCGCAGAGACCAGCCGTGACACCTGAGTAGCTTTGCTCAACGCTCTGGCTAGAGTCGAGACGGTGGGGCGAGCGTTGAGCGGGCGAGTTCCGAGGGTGGGGGTAGCGGTGAACTCACCCGCTCTGAGACAAATAGTTCGTTCCCTTGCGAGCGGGTTTTTGCAAGTAGTTCCTATGTTATCCGCTAGGTGGCTCTCTGTCCTGTTGCTCGCATCAACTGCCCAGAGGGCAGGACGTGCGACTGAAACGATCGCCGACAGAGAGCGATGCGAAGTTACGCTGCGCCAGACACTGCAGGTGGCAGAGGACGCACAGAGACGGCACGGCATTTGTGAAACACAAAATCCAATGGGGCACTGCACAATGCAGGCAGCCAAGGTAGAAGCAGGGCAGAGGCCGGCGCTGGCTGTGTTGTGTGGCGTGCACTGTGCTCTGACCAGTAGAGGCGCTGCTGATATACTCCGTCTCTCTCTCTCTCTCTCTCTCTCTCTCTCTCTCTCTCTCTCTCTCTCTGCCGTGGGAAACGTTTGGAGCTACCGTTCTTTTTTTCTGAATCACTGATTGTTCACTCCTTTGAAAGATTGAACTCTATGAATTAGTTCAAGAGCGGATCCCCCATCTCTACTATCAACGTGCCAGCGCTTCCGTTTGGTAAGTCAAATCATCTTTGTTTTTAGATATATTTTTTCCCACGTGGAATGTTTCCTTCTATTATATATGTATATATATGTCTGAGTGTCAAAAACTAATTGGAAGGGAGTGATTGCATGTAACACATAGATCCAATTATTTCTGTAACACAGTAAATTCAAAATCACATTCACGAATAGCACAGATTTCAGATCTGAAAACTGATTTCATTATTGCCTTCAATATGAAATAGATTTCTGCAAAAGTATGAACCTCCCTTTGTCACTGAGTGTCAGTGACAAAAACTCAGGCGTAGATGGCGGGACAGGAGAAATCAAATTTCTTCGTGTAATGACTGCATGAGGATCTTAGCTTATTTTAGTGAGACTCTTGTGTATGTCATTTTCATCACCAGTTGTCCCATATGACACAGAGGAACCTTCTCCCTCTACTGCATAACTGATGCCCATAAGTTGTTCACAAGTTGACTTGCTGACAACAATGGTACTTTGTGCAATCTGATTCAGCAATACAGCAAATCAGTTTTAGAACAGGTTCAGTTAAAGGTCACTGTAAAAAATTTCCATGAATAATAAACTACTGCATAAAATAAGATGGTCCAGGGAAAACACAGAGATGTAAATAGGCTGGGGCAAATAGGACAATGCCCCAAGGCCCCCAGAAGCTATGCCCCGGGGCCAGCGATGACAAGGATCTCCCTGACGCCTACAAAATGAAAGAAAAGTAAACGAAAATTAATATGGAACAAAATGAAAAACAGGAAATATGGCAGCTATCAGCATATGTTCATGCGATAATTCACAGAGCAACCATCTCCACTTCAGTGGGCATCGGACAGCATCGATCCCACTGCCAACAGCTATTCACAGTTATGACTTGTCTCTGTTTGCCACATGGGGCACAGCCACCAGAGAAAGGCATTGCTGCAAACTCTGCCATGCATGGTGTCCACACAAGTGCCTTCCTAGCATCAGCCTTCACTATGGCCATCTATTTATGTGGCTGCAGCAAGCTGTTTGGTCTTTTTTGTCTTCGCTTGCAGTACTGTACAGGAACCGTTCTCTATGTATGAAACTATTTATTGTGATACTGGATTTATTCTTGTGGCTTGTTCTTTTGGGTTGCGTGCTATGTTTGTGACGCTTGTGTCAAACTTGAACTGTAAAATATATCAGTAAGCAGATTTGCCACACTATTATTTATGTTGTGAGTCCCACGAGTCCCAACATAAGTGGCAACAACACTGGTCAAACATACTGGACCGAGCATAGCATCAACTGCCATCCAGCTTGTGTACTGAAGTCATTCTTCAATAATTCTTGCAATAGCAGTTGGAAGGACAAAGCTGCTGGGAGGCCCCCATGACCAAACTGCTTTCAAATCAGACAGCTGCACATCCACTACCATTTCTGCCATACAATGAAATCCTGCCATATGATGAAACAGCTGAAGAAAGGGATGCATATGAGAAGTAGCTACAGCAGCATTTTGCTCCATTTAAGGTTACAGACCCCACAACAGTTAAATTGCTCATTTTGTCTTGGATTCTGCACAAACCTTTCAGCTGCTTTGCAGGCTTGCCCCCATCACTGATTTGGCACATCTTGATTTTTATGAACATTGTGCTCTCTTAAATGACCATTTTCACCAGCACTGCCATGTTATATCATCAAGAGTGGAATTCCATCAATGTCAAAAACAGCCCAACCAGTAAAACCAAGCTTAAATACTTAGGCTCAGTAGAAAGTGCTGTTCCATTACACCCAACTCTGAAGGAATGATATGCAGAAGTTATGATATGGGATGCCATTATTCACACATCCCCACCTAGGAACTACATCAAAAAATCATGCAATTTGATGATCCCACATTGGAAGAGGTACTAAAATTGGCTCAATCGTTCGAAGTCTCCCAGGCAGCTGGCCACTATTTAGAATCTTGGGCAGTCACTTCCAACCCAGGTTATGCATACAGCTTAGCCAACAATTAGGGAGTAGCTGCCGTAAAACATAAACACTGCCACCCTCTAGCTGCAACTTGCAAACAAGTGGCGAAGTCTCATCCCAACTGGCGCACACTTCCATCATGGCCGGACTGCTTTCGCAAGCATTGGCAGGATAACTGTCCCAAAAGGTGGGCACAATGTGTCACTTGCAATAAAAGATGCCCATTGCCTGTCGAGCCTCCTCCCTATCGGCAGGAATACATGGGTATTAATTTAATCACATCGGACTGTCAAAATGCAACGGTGGCATCTAAGAAATGGTTCATTACATTGCAATGTGCAATGTGAACTTTCCTATGGACCTCCAGCTTAGTGCACTATCATTAGAACAACTTCTCTCCACCTAGTGATATATAACAAGCAACAGATTCTGCTCAAAGGCCAATTTACCATTGTGGTGGTTCACAGTAATGTCATTACACACCTCACCTTCCTTGTAGACAGCGCAAAACATGACAAACATTTTCGGTTTAGATGCCTTTTCTGGTTTTGGGTTTGCCATCAACAATTCAGTGAACCTTGTCTCCCACCAAATACCCTTTAAGGCGTTAAAAGACATTTGGAATGCATGCCCAAACGTTTTTTCCGGAGCCCTCAGAAAAGGAAAGAACTTCACAACACATATCACATTAAAACAACCGGCACGCCCTCTTTCTTTCATACTTGGGCTGTATGCAGTAAAAGATGAGCTGGACAGAATGACAAACCTTGATGTAATTGAACCCATTTCTGTCAATGACTGAGCAATGCCTTTGAAAACTTTGGCTACGTAGTGATTTTAAGGTCACAGCCAACTCAGACTGAAATCGACACTTAACCAATTCTAAAGCCAGAAGAACTCTTTGGCACACCCTTGGGTGGGCAGTATCTTTCAATAACTGATCTAACCGAATGTTATTTGCTGCTGCTTCCTGATGAAGAATCACAAAAGGTACTGGTTGTCAACATGCCGCACAGAGTTTTATAATTTGAAGTATTTGGATTTTTGTACAGCTAGTGCCCCAGCGCTTTTTCAACCATTCCTTGAATGCCTGTGTACAGGTGCATTAATTAGTCAGATAATATAGTCAGTGAATCACAATGGAAGAATGTTTACAGAACCTTTGGAAATAGTTCTACACTCTACACCAGCCTGAAATATAATCTGAAAACTTCCATGGCCTTTCTAGTCAGTGGAAGATCTTTGTTACATCATCTGTCAAGACGGACTTCAGCCCACAAAAAAGCATGTGGAAGTGGTGCAGCACATGCCCACCCTTCCAACTTGAAGGAGCTACAGTCTTTCCTCAGAAAAACCTCTTATTATTGTAAATTCATGGACGAAGATAGATTACCTGAACCTTAGGAAGAAAGGCATCTCATTTTCCTGTTTGGCAGACAGCACATGGGCATTTCAGACCCTCAGAGAGGCGCCTTGCCTCGCCACTTTCCAGCCAGGGAAGCAACTGATGGTGGCTGCCGAAGTGTATGAAAGGGGCGCCTGGTCACTGTATTAGCACGTAGTAATGCCAAAACCTCTGAACACACGATAACGTATGCATCTGAAACTAACTATGCATCCAAAATTCCCAACACTGTACAGAAGAAGTAATCCCAGACTGAAATGGAAGCACTTTTGATCATATTTGCATTAAAAAAGTTCAACATTTTTCTCTATGGTGCCAAGTTCCACTTAATCACTAATCATAAGCCCTTGATATTGTACAGCCCAGCTGCTAAGCTGCCTGATCGAACAATCCCCCAGCTCCAGTAATGGCCTCTTTTCCACAGCAAACATAATTGTGAGATACATTTCCGAAACACTTCTCAGCAGACAAATTCGGATGCCTTGTCTCACCTCCCGATGGGTCCTGATCCAGAGTTCAATCAAGATGATGTACTTGGTTTCCTATTAGATGATGAGGCCCAGCAAGCTGTGGATGCTTTCCGATCACCAGATACCAAATCACGGGAACCATGGGCAATGATACCATATTACAGCAAGTGCGTTGCACCACCTTACAGGGATGGCCAGACCCAATCTCCTGTCAGAACTCTAACCACCTTTATCACTATTTTCACCTCCATCATAGGCTCATTCTTGTGAAAGGTGTCATTTTGTTAACACCAGACCAAAACTCTCCATGGGTGATGCTTCCAGAACCCCTCTGGCTGAATATCCTGTGTCTCCTGCAACATGGACACTGGAGTGTATGTCATAGCCAGTTGCTATCCAAGAGCTAAATGTACTGGCCTGGAACTGACAGGCAGATCGAGTGCCTCATCTACAGTTGTCCTAAATGCAAAGCATAGCAGGCAGCGCCTCATACATCATTGTCACTCTGGCCAGCTCCCTTGGAAAAGGTACTCACTAGAATTTTTGTCATATGAGGCCTTACCCACATGACTGCAGTTCAGCATGCAGATTTTTCACACTTTCTTCTGGCATGGCATTCAACACATCACGTCACCACAATTCCACCCCCACTCCAGTGGGGAAACTGAGAGACTGGTCTGCACTTTCAAAATCACCTGTGGATGACACTTTAATCTTTTTCTGAGTTCTTACAGGGCTACACCCATTGGAAAGAAGAGTCTAGTGGAGCTTATCTATGTCCACCTGCCTCATATGCTCCTACACCTCTTGCTGTTGACACCAGTTGTGCCACACACTCCACCATGTCAGTGCTGCATGCTGGGCACCCGCATGTGAGTGTGGGATTTTGAGAATCAGGACAAATGGATCCCAGTGGTCATCCAACAGCCTGTTCACCTAGGGTGTGGGTGACAGAACAGTGACCCACCATCAAAACCCCTTCTGCCTTTGGTGGGAGTGACCTTCCCTCATCACAATCTTGGGTGCTCTTCACAGTGATACCACACGACATTCCTCTACTTCCTTGTCTCTTTTCTTCCTCACTTCAGCTTGATAGTGTTTTCTTCTTCCTTCTCCTCTGCAATCCAGCATGCCACCTCCAGTTATGCACTCATTGCTCTCCCTTTCTAAACAACCCCATGAGACCAGACATTGGCAGAGCCACAGCATGAAACATCACCAGACTTTCTGAGCAGCATATCCAGTTGGGGCACACTCACAGTTTTGAGCCAGAAGTGGAAATGGAGTGCCCTCCAGGGCCCGGGCTCACCTGTGTGGGATGATTGGGAGGCAGTTGATGGGCACTGGACATCATCGATACCACCACCACCACCAGCTGTTCACAGTAACAACTCATCTTCTTTTCTGCCTCTGATTCTGCGAGGCTCAACCAATGGAAAAATTCACCCTGCTGCAAAATCTGCCCTGCAGAATGTCCACACAGATGCCCCCTCTAGTGCCATATGCACCAGGCTTCAATACGGCCATCTATTTATGTGGCTGCTACAAGCCGTTCATTGTTTTTCATCTTCACTCACAGTACTGTACATAGGTCATTCTCTATATATGAAACTATTTGCTGTGATACTTGTTGTTTTGGACTGTGTACTATATTTGTGACACTTGCATCAAACTTTATCTGTAAAATATAACAAGTAACCGACTTGCCGAACTATTATTTATGTTGTGAGCCACAGCACCTCACAAATGTCTTCAGAATGTTGATGGTCAACTGCTGTATTCCGGAACTAATCCATTAAATGTGTACGAAACAGATTTTTGGATGTTCAGATCACAGACAGCTGGTGAGATATTTATGGGCACTTCCACCAGTGCACAACCTCAGGAGGAAACAAGCACACTGCTTAGTGTACGAAAAATGTCCTTGAACTAAACAGAAAATGATTATGATATTCAAATAAACTTGACTATGATCACTGTCAGCTTTGCTACTTGTTTCCTGGAAAGAGTGTTGCAGGATCTCAGATTGTATTTAGCAAAGAGGGAGTAAGAGACTGAAAACTTGTATTCTAAGTGATTTGAAAGCATGAACATCAGCAGTAGGAAAAGACAGATTGCTGCTTACCATAAAGAAGAAACGTCAAGTTGCAGACATGCACAATTAAAAAGACACTTAAATAAAGCTTTTGGTCACAGCCTTCATCAGAAAAGGAGAGACACACACCATTCACATTCACATACATATGCAAGCACACATGGCCACCAATGCCAGCATCTCAGGGTGTGTATGTGTTAGAGAGAGACAGAAGAGAGATTCCCACTTTTGTGCAAGAGGACTCATATGGGCATCCAAACAAAAGATGGTCTTTGTACCCTATTCCACCCCAAGAGCAGAAGTGTGCTTTCATGATGTGTAACCCGTGCAATTGTGTGTAGAAACACACCTTAAAGAAGCAAGGCACTGAAAAACTTCCATGGAAGTTCATCCAGACTTGGATCTCTGTCCAAATTATAATACCTAACATGGCAGTTTGTCTACATAGTAAACAACTATATTACCAATAAGCCCAGAACATACGTAATACATGTATGAAGGTGCAGAAATAGAGCTCTTAGTATCACCATGAGTTCTGCCACCAGGCTGTCAAATTTAATGCCAAAATTGCACTGGAAAAGTTTGCAGGTTTGGTATACACAAAATGTTTTAATAAAATTTATAGTCCCCAAATAATTAAGGTGGATTAATCTTACACTTTTTCTTTGACTTTATAGACAACAAACAAATGTTTTAATGAAATTATGCTACCTGTAATTTCCTTGTTAACTTTGTGAACATAATCAAAAACGTAAGCTTACCTTGCATATATGTGGAGAATGCCAGATACTCAAGAATATCGGATCTCACAGCTGTTTTGTTGTATTCTTCTTCAAGCCTCTCAAGAGCTTCTTGCATCCAAAGTACAGTATGATAAAAGTCACCATTATTGTATGACTGTCGACCCAGTTCAAAGCAATCACCAGCTGTAAAACATAATGCTGGTATGAGCTTACACACACTTTCTTCCCACATTCATCAAAATGATGCCATTAATCCATTTCTGAAAATTCACTAATATCAAAAGCAAGTGCACTGCTGTATCAGCTGTACAAATGTTACAACAAATGTCTCTCAATGATGATTGTTTGTCTATATGACCTGTCTCAGAACACATACTGTAAATGTCCCCCATACTTCTTACTGAATTTCATATGCAAATTTCCTGCCTTACCTGCACATTTTCTAGGCCTTTTTAAAGTACATATTGTACTTGTCACAGAGATAACTTTGAATCTAGATACAGTAATCAGGCAATTTGTAGAAACAGTGGTTGATAAGGTACATTTCTAACTGTCTGTTGATTTTTGAGGAATTGCTAATTCTTGGCTTGATGTCTGATAACCTACTCAAGAATTTTGTTCCACTATACAAAACACCACAGTGATCCCACACTAGAAAGGAATGGTAATATGAAAATTATTTTCATGATTTTTATTGTTCAGTTGAAACAGATTATTATAATAATAATCATCATCATCATCAATAAATGCCATGTAGCAATAAATGTGCTGGAAAGTGAATATAACAATTCTTAGATCTTTGAATATGTGCAGTTATCTACACAATATCCTTAAATATGTTATTTGCTTTAGCTGTACAAAGTAAGAACGAAAGTACAACAATGCAAAATTAGGTCATCTCTGTATCTTCATGTAGCATAATAAGAGACAACTTGTAAGAGTGAAATACACTGAACTGAGCTTCTTGATTGAATTACCTGTGTGTTCACCTAACGTTAACTAAATATCAAGCTGGATGCCAAGCTTGCATACTGCGTATAATTTAGTCTATGACAATGAAAATCTGTTACGGTACCAGCTGTTTAGTTCTGTAATATGAGTCCTTGTTAGATATGAAAAATAAAAATTGTTTACTGTAAACATTTTTCAGGCATGTTCAGCTACCATCTGGTCTGAGTTTGATATGATTTAGTTAGGGCTACTGATTGGTATGCTTGTGTCATCACTGAACACTAAATATTATATCTTTTGAAGAGTACTTTAATCATAGAAAGGCCATTATTTAATGTTAGCACAGGAATGGACCTTGTAGGATGCAGTATCTTACGAAACCCCTCTGTTTCCTGTGATTAAGGGAGGTTATACACCATTCATGTAAGACATATTTCAACAATATCCTTAAACTTTTTGTTTACGAAGCAGATTTTTATGATTCACTCAAAGATCTTGGCAATATTTCTGAATACACCAATACGATAATTTTTCTTGTTTAGATTTTCATTCATTTTGAAGTTACAACACACTTGAGATATACCTATGTAACTCGATGCTTTTGTGAAGGACAAACATCACATGTGAGCTTCTCATACTGTATCAGGTGGTCAATTATCTCTCAGAAAACTGGATCATGTGACGAACACTAGCACTGAGGATGGCCACATTTGCAGATGGACATTAAGTAGCTTAACAAAATGTAAATAATAACTGTATCTTTCAGGAGTACTAAGGGCAGTCAGGCCATATTTATTATTACAATTATGAATGGAAATTGCAATACAAGGCAAAAAATGATACCAAGATTCCTTTAACTATTTCTGAAGTCTTGAATATTTGCTCTCCTGTTTCACTAGTTTGATTGGAAGGAAACTTTTTCTATCTTTTATTAAAAATGTAAGAAAATTAATTCTGCGGCACATTTTCACTCAAAAGTACAGAGTGTTCAAGATTTACTTCAGTTAAAATGTTGCTACTTGATCAATTAGCAAGTTTGAACTTACCAGACATTTCTGTACTGTACTGCACACCATTCAGTTCTCCACGAGCCACAGATGATGTGTCTAATTTATATGTATCTTGCAGTCTCATTAATGCCACAGCAGCTCCATTTAGATCCTCATCAGATGGGAACTTTAACACGTTCCTGTATTGTGTAATATTTTCAACAAATCCTGAAAGTTGAACCTTGCATTTAGAAAAACATTTAATGCTTTGAATAATTCATATACCATATCTCGCACATTTAATTTATAAAAATATAGTTTTAATAGGGAAACACTTCGCTCACATAGAACATATGAAGGTATTTTTGTGTTCATTACATACAGTGTTCTTCAAGTTATAATTTCTCGAACTTTCTGTGCACAATAAGGTATGGTAAGTGGCATAAAAAATGACTGCAGTCAGGACAGACATGCTAGAAAACAGGAGATACTAGTTTCAACAATAAAGATACCATGATGTGTTCAAACTGAAACACTGAAAAATAATGAAGAGTTAATCAAACCTGAAGTCTCAGATGATACCTTTTATTTCATTTGTCTAGTAAGGATTGATGCATACTACACGTGGTTTTCTCCCATACCCATTATCACATGTGTATTGATAAACCTACAGTTCACTACACCAAACTATTAACAACGACGAGTGAACATACCTGAGCCAACATCGTCAACCATTTGTGCTTCCACAGCTTTCCAGTCAGTAGTCAGTCGCTTAACAAGAAGATAAGCATTGATAGGGTTTGATAAATAACCTTGAATATCACGACTTGCATCTTCATGCTCCTTTGCATATTCAGCATAATGCCTGTAAAATATTAGAAATGGATTGAATTAAATGCACAAAATAGATAGATGCAGATGAAAGCAACAAAAATGAGATGACATGAAATTATATCAATACAAAAAGTTTAGAAATGCAGAAATGTACCTAGTATGTTGTGATAACTGAAAATTTGTGTCAGACTGGAATTCAAAGAGAAACCAAGAAGGAAGACTGGAGCTTAGCATCCCATCAACAATGAGGACATTAGAGAGTGAGAAAAACTCAAGATTGGGGAAAGGATAGGCAACGAAATTAACTGTGTCTTTTTGAACAGAACATTTCCAGCATTTTCCTTAAGGAAGTTAGGAAAACCATGGTAAACTAAAACCTAAGTGGTTGACAGGGATTTGATCACAATCTTTTCAAGTGCAAACCTAGTCTGCTAATAAGCTGCCACCTTGGTCAGTTGGGTCTCAAATAGGAGGAAACATCAGTGACAATGAAAGTTTGTATATATGAAGATGGTATCTGTTCTTTCGGACATGTCCGAAAGAACAGATACCATCTTCATATATACCGTATTTACTCGAATCTAAGCCGCACTTTTTTTCCGGTTTTTGTAATCCAAAAAACCGCCTGCGGCTTAGAATCGAGTGCAAAGCAAGCGGAAGTTCTGAAAAATTTTGGTGGGTGCCGCCACAACTAACTTCTGCCGTCGAATACATGTAGCGTGACACAGGCATGCTTTGTAGGCACAAAGATAAATACTGGCGCCAAAACCTCTGCGTCAGTAAATAAATTAAAAAAAAAAAAGAGAAAGGTGGAAGACGAGCTTTTTTTTCTCCGCCCCGAGTTTCGACCACTGCATTTTCATACATTATCCAACGAAGTAAATACAAATTCAGTATTTTTCATCTTCGAATGTAGCACAATTTCAGTGTACTACGAAAATCTGACTGGCAAGACTGTTTGGGATGTTTGTCAATATGGCCAACTCTACGTTCTGAATTTTTTCCTATCTGTGAGAAGAGATGGTTGCTAATAGGAACCTGACGAAATTTGAATCACATACAGTATTCTCTTCACCATAAGAATAATACGAATATAAACATTTTGCCATGTATTCTTTTGTGTTTGCTGCTATCTGATTTAAATCCTGTCTGCCTAATAAACTACGAAACTAGAGTGAGACAACAGCAAACGCGGAAGAATATACGTATCGTGTCATGTTTATATTCGTATTATTCTTATGCCTAATAATGATACAGTCTGAAATGAAGCACGGCAAGTGACTATATTTTTAAATCTAAGATGACTCTAATTTCTGTGCAGAATTTGATGTAATAAAGAAGCGGCCGCAAAGATTTTCAAACGGAGAAAAATTTTCGCCTAACTCTCGTTCAGAACATGTTCTATCATACGCAGTCTATTATTTGATTCTTGTTATCATTATCAAAGAAAGCAGCAGTGTAAGTAACAACAAATAGCAGTCTCTTGCCATTGTTTCGCTAATGAGACGATTCCTCTCTTTTTTTTTTTTAATTGTACGCGGCGGTAGCACGCACAAAAGCAAGCCATGCCGCGAGCTGCGACAGGCCGTAAACACACACTATCAGAATGCGACAAACAATGCATGACACAGTGCAGTAATGCATTTTCAGCTTAAGAGTGACGCAAACACCTATAACAAAGAGAACGGCACTTATCAGATCAAAGCAAAATAAGCAATCGATTCAAACCAGACGAAGCACGTGAAAAAGGAAGGGTACCCGTATAAATACGGACGGAGCGCCTGACGCATAGCAATGGCTATGTCGTAAAGCTTAACTGCTAAGCTTACGACTCGAACCAAACTACTGTAGCTGTATTGTCATTCATTCGACCTAAATTGTGTCTCATATTACAATGGACCAACTTTGTTTCGATTTGGAGGTGTGGCCTAAAACTTTTCTCTCCCCTTGAATTTCGAGTCTCAAATTTCAGGTGCGGCTTAGATTCGGGAAATTTGTTTTTCCTTGATTTCGAGTCTCATTTTTCAGGTGCGGCTTAGATTCGAGTGCAGCTTAGATTTGAGTAAATACGGTAGTTAAGGCTAACTGGCCATTGACCTTTTTCTTCTGTGCTGGATGCAAAATTGCCCAAACTCTTATGGGACTCGGTAAGATTGTCTGCCGCGAGTAATGAATGTAATGGGCACGGACACTACAAATGTAGTGAGTGGACAATAAGTTGGGAATGTGGGTCTCACGGGGGGGGAGGGGGGGGCATCTGTCATGTAAGCAGGAGATCCTGGGTTTGAGTTCCTGTCGGGGCACACATTTTCAACTGTCCCCGTTGATGTACATCAACACCTGTCGACAGCTTAGGGTCTTGATTTAATTATCATTTCAGTGAAAGTTTGAGTCAGTACCAGAGGTGGCTTCACATAGCATGTTAGGTGACTGTACATGAAAAGCAGGAATATGGGTTTGAACCCCATTTTAGCACAGATTTTCAAGTATCATGACATAATTCAGTTGAAATACAAGTACTCAATAAGAACTGTGATCACTGTGAAAAACTGTCATTCTAAAATCTCATTTACTGCAAATTTTGCTCATACAAACATGTAGTTAAGTGCTGGCATAAGTAGTACCAAATGTTCAGCAGCTTTTAACACACACGAAAACTGTCTTCAATACACAATTTTCTTCAGCAGGAATAAAGCTCACACAAATCTGATACACTTGGACACAAGTTAACATCTACAAACATAGTTTTTCTGCTTCAAGCTAAAGTTGTTCAGCAGGTTTCTATGAGATCAGCATGGACAAAATTTTCACTTAGCCACAACTTTTGCACAGACATTTCCTTCAGGAAGAATTAGAATAAGCAATTTTCAGTTACAGGATATGATTGTAATGTGTCTGAAAAATTGATAGTACATTTTTTTTGCCCCCCAGATCTAAGAAAGCAAAGGCAGCTTGGATGGGAAGTAGGGAACTCTTCCGTTGTCATCATGGTGGTTCTCCAAAAGTAGTGGGAAACTGTAGAAAAAAGTGTTTATGGTAATGTTCTATATTGGGCCTGGATTTATGTTGTGAGTGGGGGAAAAATTATATTTCCATGTGTGAGACCGTAAAAAAGCCAAGAAATCTTAGATAAAAGCATCTCACATGATGTCAGTGTTGAGATCAAATCCTCTGGAGAATAGTAAGACCACACAAACAGACAGAATCTTAGGAGATTTCTTTGGAACTTTTATTGAAAGGCTGCTAAGGTTGATTAGACTGCAAATAAAAATTATAGCTTAGAGAGCGCAGAGCATTGGAGAATGTTATGAAAATCACATATTAGCCACACAGTACTGAATATATAGTTATCAGTGCAAGCTGGACTGAAGAGTGTTTGAGGATCAACTCTCTTACATTCATTTTGGAACACAGCCAGGCAGGGGAGGGGTGCAAGTAAATATGAGAAACATGCTATCTAGGGTTTGCTTTGATTCCCCCCCCCAATACCTGAACTAGCATCTTGACAACAGGAATATAGCCTGAGAACCATCCCTTGAAGATTCTAGGTTATGATTCATGGCGTAAGACCCAGAAAACCCCATGAAATGCTAATGGCATTACCACAACATGTCTGCCACTGATCACATTTATGAAGAGGATGCCCCCCCCCCCCCCACACACACACACACACACACTACTCATACTGACGAAATTCCTCTGACCTCAGATGAAGAGAGGATTGCTCTCTTCTGTTGACATATATGTTGGCCTTGGGCTCTTAATTCTACTTCAAGGGGTGCTTCACAGACACATTTAGATGGGTATGAATTCAACAAATATATGTACAATTAATGTGTGTTATTACAATATCATGTGATGTTCACGCAAGAAAGAATGTGGCACTACAATGTATGTCATACATGTGCAAATACTTCTGGAATGAATTTGATTTGGCCCACGTCACTATAGTAAATGGTCAGATATAGAAATAAATAAATTTATTTTTCAAATTGTTTTGTGGAATTTCCTAATGAACAGTTGAATCATGATTTGCCAGGAAACATACCTCTACAGTGTAGACATTTCACCACAAAACTTTCACATCTTCTACTACCTTAATATCCACATGTATCATTTCATGGCTTAAATATTTTCACAATAGACCCTCTAGCCTCTAAATGAGAGAAATAGCTTAACAGCGATGTACATTTTTTTCTCCCTGTAAACAACATTTAAACTACATTTATTGATGACGATGATGATGATAATGATGATTGCTGTTTTACGGGATAAAACTACCAGGTCATTGGTTCCTTCAATGAAAAAAATTGTCCATAAACACATGCATTGAGTCACACAGTTACAAAAAAAAAAGTTTTATGTAGAATACATTTTGAGATAAATGGTCCCACTATCAGTAATATGTATTTGTAAAGAGAACATACAATATCACCCCAAGTTTTTCATGTAAGCAACACGAAACATTGAAATATGAATCGTGGGAAAGTTATATTAAGCAATTATTCAAACACCTGCAGCAAAAGTAGTTCAGCTGGACTTGAACAGCGTAATGTGAACATATTTGTTATACATGTTTAGGCTACTATGTAAAGCTACCTGATTCTGAGAAAATGTATTATAACCATCAGCTGTTCACTATAAATCTATATGTCTACCAGTTTCGGACCATCATCACTGGAGGCAAGGCACTAACAGATCACATGAAATCATATTACATGTTTCTTATGGGCTCATATAACAACAAAGTTATTGTGAAAGTTCAAAAACAATAGTAAAGAGCACCATTTACAGTATTAACACAGTTTCACAGTGATTGTACCATCACTATCATAATTTTGATGTTGTATGAGCCCATAAGGAACATGAAGTATGATGATCTATTTTCACCTTACCTCTTGTGATGATGGTCTGTGACCAAAACCAGTAGATACAAGTTTATAATGAACAGCATAATGCATTTTCTCAAGTACTTAACGTCTGCTGGGTGTCAGTTAATCAAACTGTTAACTACCTGATTGTGTGCTGATACTTAGCCACATATAGAAGTAGTAGTGCAATTATGCTGCTGGCATTTCACTATTCTAACAGTTTTTAGGCTGTTTAACTTTTACAAACAATAGTTGTTGGTACCTCCTGAGGCGCTGCATCTTCTCCTCCTGTGCCTCAATGTAGCCCTCGAGTGTGCGCATCAGCACGGCCTCTGTCTCTAACAGCTCCTCCATGTCAGCAAGCGCCGTAAACAGCTCTGCCTCCACCTCCCAGTTGCTGGCCAGCAACACCAGGAGCAGTACCGACACAGAGGCTCGCATGGTTGCAGCCATGCCTGGAACAAGAAAGACATCACTGACTGAACTGTCTGTCACTCATGGTGAGCAATGTTGCACATAGCAGCCTGCAAGCTGTGAGATTTAGGATCAGTTGCATAAATGAACAAAAGTTAACATTACTCAATAAAATGTGGACCTGTTTTCACTGCTTAGCTGTTCTGAAAAAAATGGAAGTAAATGTTTGTTGCTTCCTTCTGTGAATCTGTTAACTGCATGACATAGTTGAAGTTTACAGCAATTTGTGTGCCACAGTGTGATCAATTCAGACTTCTTTTACGACAACATTAAAGTCTCTTGGTTCAAGCTGCACCGGAGTCATATTGATGGGGTGGTGAGACAGGCCCCCTGTGAGGGAGCAGGCACAGAGGGGGTACAGTAAATGACTGAAAACAAAAGCAAGAAAGAAAGCCAGTTTAAGAATTAACCGGGAGATGTATCTGAGTTCTCAAAACCCTCCTGTTCCTATCTTCTGCTAAGAACAAGGAGCAGTTCCCCAGGACCACAAAGTAAATGCACACCGTTGTCGTACAGTAATTTCTACAGTGTTATCTTGTCCCAGCACTCTAATACACAAATTACTACCACCAAGCGGACATCTACCACTAGCACAGTAAGTGGCAAACGATGTGCTTGGTTCACATTGCTGTTGTCTACACACCTCAGTTAAATTCCGCAATGTGTTCGATTCATCTTTCTGTTGTCTACACAGCTCACTTAAATTCAACAATGGAGTTCTCGGTACTACTTGACTATCAAAACTTGGTGAGATGGCGCCAAAGCCGATAAGCTATTTGAATCAAGCTGTTCAACTTCTGCCTACTGAGGAGAAAAGTTGGAGGGCTTTTGTAGTTTACTTGCTCTTCCAGCCAGTATTTTTGCCGCTCCAAATTTTGGTTGATATGATCTGCTGTGTTGATAAGTAATACACTGCTGGAAAAAAATTTGTACGCCATTTTAAACATTTCCAGTTCACTCAAGATTGTTGCAACAGTGCATATATGGAGTACATGAAACGATTACATCTACAGATCAGTAGCTCAAGTGGTTCTGAGGTACCAGTTATTAACCCATGCTGAAGCCTCCACAGGTGACAATGCAGGCATTGACTCTGGTATCTAGTCAGCCGTACAGATGGAGAATACTATTCTGTGATACATTACGTCACACCTGCTCAACTTGTTCACATAACACTGTAAGAGTTGTTGGTTGATGAGTCGCACAAGTCACTTCTCTTCCCATCATATATTACACGTGACTGAGTGGAGACAAGTCCAGAGATTGACCAAGTGGAGAAGTCCGGAGATTGTAATGGCCAGGGTAGTAGCTGCACATCTTGCAGAGTACACTGAGTTTCAGTATGTGGGCGAGCATTATCCTGTTGGAAGAACACATCATCTTCCTGTTGCAAGAACAGCAAGAGGATGGGTCTAATTACATACTGAGCATACCGAGTGCTTGATACTGTCCCTTCCAGAAATGCCAAATGTGAATCAGAGTTGTAGCTTATCAGTCCCAGACCATAAGACCTGGGATGGGGCCAGTGTGTCTTAGACAAATGAACTCTATGAGGCAGTGCTCACCAGGTCACATTTTAGCTGGAAAAAAAGCATAATTTGCATGCAGGCAGAATTTGCTTTCATCACTGGAGGTCACAGTGCGCCATTCCATTTTCCAACTGATTCTTTAATGGCACCTGTCTTGTTGTGCACATCAATGCTACGGCATGAGTCGATGCTGTGGAAGATATATGTGTGTCCACAACCTCGTCTATGGGTGTGAGGATGTTCATGTTACCACAGATACTAGTATCATTGCATAACTGAAATACCATGTCCAACTTGTGTGGCAATTCTCCAAAAGCACCATCCCACCATTCAGAAGGCTTCAATTTGATCCCTTTCAAACTTACTCAGTTGGCTATAGGAAGGACAAGTGTGCCTCCCTGGTGTGGTTGCCTGTTTACTTAACATACTTGCATCACACTGAGCCTTCTGGCTGTGAGCATTGCCTATTAAAGGGTAGACACAGATAGTGCTCTGTAGCAATGCCACTACACTATCTGTTAGCAGATGATACTGAAACCATATCAGTACATGTACAATGCCCCAGGTGGCATTTGCTGTCATCGGATCAAAATTGATGTGATCTTTCCAAGTGTACTATTTTTTTTTCCAGTAGTGTATTACTTTGTCATCATGTCTATAAACATCTACACTAAACTCCAAGTTAAGTCATAGACAGTGATTGTACTCTGTTCAACTACATTGAACCATTATGTACTTGTAAACTAATGTATACTTTCACATTGGTCATCAGTTTCACTGCTCAAGTGTCTGGTGTCCGAAGACGAATGGAGCAAGATCTTATTTACGTATTAGGCATTTTTTTGTTATTCCAGTGTGCAATAATCTCTGATACATGCTACAGTAGACAGACTTGTGTTGCTTTCCTAATCACTATGCTAAATATTTAACCCAAGTAGTTCTTTTATCAAATCTTACTTGAGAGTACGTTTTGCTGTGCTTCATTTATATGAAAGCAAGCTACAGAATTAAAAAATTCGCTAAATCTCTGTAGAAAAAATCGCAGGACGGGCGTTTCACCGATGGGGCGGGGGCGGACAGGTTTGGCAATTCTGCCACAGGTACAGTATCACCTCTGTCAAACACAAATGATTTTCACTTGTAACAGTTATTCAACACACGAAGTATGAGTATTACATTTAATTTAAATGAAATTGATTATTTTGAAGAATGTTATTTCTTATAGAGAGAGAGAGAGAGTGTGTGTGTGTGTGTGTGTGTGTGTGTGTGTGTGCGCGCGCGCGCGCGCGCGCGCGGGGAAAAGATGTCAAGTTTCACCATGGTTCAGACTCCACGTTACACTTTTGTCCCCCTACAACTGGCTCGGTATGTCAGTTCAAAAGTGGGCGGAAGACAAGTTCATATCTGCTCCAGTAGGGTAATGCCAGCTGAAGTATTATGGTGTTCAAACCAACCATTGGGTTGGTGACAACTTTATTATTTCTATAATGCCAAATGACAATCCACAGTTCACGAGTGGTCAATAAGTCTGATCAGACGTGTTCAGTCTGAGGATTTTCCTATGATGGTATAGTATTGGATGAGGGTCAACTTATTCTGTAGGTAGTGGGACACTTTAACGGGAAGTTTCGATGAGTCCAGCATCCAAAAGTCGACATTAAAGGTGAAAAGAGTATTTCTCTAAAGGTCTGTTGTCTTTCGTCATCTTAGTCTGAAACTGAAGCTACAGTCAGCCGGTAGTATTACATGATAGAGCTCACACGGAACAACGCGGAAAGCATTCTCGTTCTGAGTCCTGGGAGATTCCATCTCTCTGTTTTGAAGGGAGCGGCCACCTCAGTTGAATTACTGGCTGTACTGACATAACCTGTTGAGATGACTTCCTACTCGCCAGCTGTATAGTATACCAAGTATGTAGACTGAATGAATGGAACTATCCCTATTCTCAGATAGTTAACGGTCGCTGACGCTGAATTTCATAGAACGGAGGACAGGCTAGTTTCTCAAACTGTGCTTCAGAGCACTTGGTGATCCACGAAACAGTTCCACGCGCTCCGCAAAAAGTTAAGGATTTTTTACTGAAATTATTATTTTTTGATTATTAAGAAAGAAATGGGGCAAAGATCTCAACAAAGCGCCTTTTTTCGCCCTTGAGCGGCGTGTAGAAAAATATCGAGCGTAGAAGAGCAGAGAATAATATTTTACTGTCTGCTACGTGAAACAGGTATTGTACAGAGATTAGTTGGTGTTCCGTTTTAACATTTTCGCCCGTCTGCTCCTTGGAACGAAAATAGCGGAGGGATACACAGCGCATACAGACAATTCGAACCGCTGCCAGAATGATACATACTGTAGGCCAGACTCAGTGTCTCGCCTGTGTGTGTGTGTGTGTGTGTAGCAGCAGACACACAGGCGAGACACTGAGCAGCGAGACGAAAGCCGCCTCTAGTGTGTTTCATTGCATACGAATCTGCTGTTCACGTGTTTCTGAAGTCAGTAGTTGATTATCATTTTTTCTAGCGGTTCAGTACTGAGAAATCGACGGATTAATTTTAAAAAGGGTTATATCTGCCAACTCTCCCTATTTCACACTTTTTCTTCCGCCTCCCGGTTCAACCAGATATAGAATAGACTCACTGTGCAAATTAAAACAGTCTCATCCTTTTCCAAAACCAAGTAACAGCTTGTAACAACGTCTATAAATACCTGTTCTGCTGAATTCATTCTTTAATCTTTCGTTTGCGCGATTTTTTTTCTCTCCGTGAAGTTCTGTGTAATGTGAAATTGGAGGATACAATAAACATCTGCTATGATTAAACTTAAATGTCTTGTATGCTTAAATTGTGAAACTACCTTGCGTCGTCAATAATACTGTCATTTTATTTACCAAACACAGTACGTATCTCGACATAAAATTTAATGCTCCGCCTTGAATTGCACATTTCAAAGGTGCTACGTGATTCAAAATGTGAGAACCCCTGATCAAAAGGATGTTCAAGAATTTACATCACATATAAGCTTTATTGGCTGTTTTCCTGCGGTGAATACTTGCGTCGAAAGTGCAGAATTTCCACTGAATTTTATTCCATATGCCGTTAATGAATATAAACATACAAAATAATAGAACTTTATGATGAACCTATCTATATCTGAAAGCTAAAAGGTTTGTTCACTGCGGATGTGCTAAGCACTTTACAAAACTCTATTCTGCATATCGGATTGTGTCAGTCATAAACACTGCCGCCAGGTAGTCATTCAGTTGCTTGCGTGTCCTTGCTAGGACTATACCCCGTTCCCTCCCCACCACCTTTCATTTGTCTTCAACCGATGATGTCTGAGTTTTCTAGGCGTGCAGCTCATTTTCGTGACAGGTCTGTGCAGCGAGCGAAAAAGAAGATCAAGACCGTTGTACGGGAGCGTGTTGTCTTGGGTGGCACACGCAAGGCCACGATCATTCTCATGTCAGCTGATTACAACAGAACTGGTATAAATGATATTGGGCGAGGTGTGCATTGCACGCGATTTCCAACTGTCAAAAAAAACCTCATTAATAATACTGTTTGCTGCCAGTCACATAGAGATGACTAATTCAATGGTTTACTACCGTGCTAGCTTCTTTGGGCTTGAACCCAGATACAGGTACCGTTATTCAAACGGTAAGTTACAAGTGCCACACCGGACGGTATTGCACTGCATGTTTAGGTAATCGGTCGCCTCCCATTCGTCCCAAACCCCTTTTTGTTACGTAGAGCGTGCATATGCATTCCTTTGAAAGACAAAACTTCCGTATTTTGTTTCAACATTTACATGTCTTATTCTTTACACTGAATATTAAGTTTTGTAATCATCATTTTTTTCTTCTGTGATTATTTTCTCAGTAAGTGGCACAAGATGTTAGTATCAGTCCTGATTTAAATTATTTAGTGCTTTATCTTCGCTAAAAATACCTCTGTTTTGGAATATAACCACCCCCTACGCCTGATTCTTTGAAGAAACGAGCTCATATATATATATATATATATATATATATATATATATATATATATATATATATATATATATATATAGACATTGGTTCCATTAGTTCGGAATACTCACCTATAGACTAATGAAAAAGTGGAAAACAAAATTAGTAAACTAAAATAGTGATAAGCTCTTTATATGTTCATTCAAGACCTTTAGCTCAAATAGTGCATAGTATCAAACCCTTTATTGTAGGCTTGACCATAGCAAAAGTAAGTTATAAAAGCAATCATTAAATTGCAATTTAAAATGTAATCTTATACTAATATTAGAGTATTAAGTTTGCGATTTAAGAGTCGAGTATGTTACAATAGGGGTGGACAAACTGCGGTTCAGCCGGCAGGAGTGGCCGAGCGGTTCTAGGCGCTTCAGCCTGGAACTGCGAGACCGCTACGTTCGCAGGTTCGAATCCTGCCTCGGGCATGGATGTGTGTGATGTCCTTAGGTTAGTTAAGTTTAAGTAGTTCTAGGTTCTAGGGGACTGATGACCTCCGATGTTAAGTCCCATAGTGCTCAGAGCCAAACAGCGGTTCGCGGGCAACATGCGGCCTGGTAAATGTTTTTGTGTGGCCCGCCACGCGAGTCAGAAATACCGAGATTTCCTTCCCATGTGCGACCCAGGATTTCCACTGGGACGGTAAAGTCAATAGGCATGTACACTGTGCATCGTAGAACGATGACAGTTCGCGCACGTCGATGCATAGAGGAAGCCTGCATTGTAGACGATTCCAAACGACAATTGCGGCACGCGCATGGCGTGCTTTCCGCTTGAAGAAGCGAATATCCCGCAAATTACGTCTCTCGCTTGCTTCTCATGTATTTATCACTTACAAGGGAACCTCCCCATCGCACCCCCCTCAGATTTAGTTATAAGTTGGCACAGTGGATAGGCCTTGGAAAACTGAACACAGATCAATCGAGAAAACCGGAAGAAGTTGTGTGGAACTATGAAAAAAATTAGTAAAATATACTGAGTAGTCCATGCGAAGATAAGCAACATCAAGGACAATGGGTGTCACGGAGCGCCGTGGTCCCGTGGTTAGCGAGAGCAGCTGCCAAACGAGAGGACCTAGGTTCAAGTCTTCCCTCGAGTGAAAAGTTTAAATTTTTATTTTCAGTTTATGTGACAAACTCTTATGTTTTCATCACTTTTTTCGCAGTGATTATCACATCCACAAGAAAACCTAAATCGGGCAAGGTAGAAGAATCTTTTTACCCATTCGCTAAGCGTACAAGTTAGGTGGGTCGACAACATATTCCTGTCATGTGACGCACATGCCGTCACCAATGTCGTATAGAATATATCAGATGTTTTCCTATGGAGGAATCGGTTGAACTATGACCTTGCGATCAAATGTTTTCGGTTCCCATTGGAGAGGCACGTCCTTTCGTCTACTAATCGCACGGTTTTGCGGTGCGGTCGCAAAACACAGACACTAAACTTCTTACAGTGAACAGAGACGTCAATAAACGAACGGACAGATCATAACTTGGCGAAAATAAAGAAAGTAAAATTTTCAGTCGAGGCAAGACTTGAACCAAGGACCTCTCATTCTGCAGCTACTCACCTAACCACGGGACCACGGCGCTCCTTCTGTTGCAATAGCCTTGATGTGCCATATGTTGCGCATGGATTACTCAGTTTGTATATTTTACAAATTTTTTTCATAGTTCCACACAACTTCTTCCTGTTTTCTCGATTGATCTGTGTCCAGTTTTTCAAGGCCTATCCACTGTGCCAACTTATAACTAAATCTGAGGAGTTGCGATGGGGAGGTTCCCTTGTTAGCACCACAATCAGCGTTGACAGTTCGCAACAAATGGAATAGAAACTCACTAAACAACTCGCTACGATCACGTTTAATGCGGGCTACGGCATTAACATAAGAGCGCGCTCACTATACTTCTGAACGCCCATTGGCTTTCGGAGAATGCTTGACGTAGGTGCACAAAGCAAGCCTGAAGTCGACCGCCATCGCTCGTGACTCAACAGCACAGAGTTAACACGACGCGGTGGGAACGACCACAAACGCATTTTCCGTTTACTTACTAACGTGCAGTCAGATCATACTGAGCAAGATATATTTAATGCTATGATATTACCTAACTTTTACAAATCTTTGTTTGCTGAAACTATATTTGGGTCTAAATATATATTGTGAACAATTTTTTTCTAGCTTTTAAGAACAACAAGGGTAAATATAGGCCACTAGATACTCTTTGACAGAAATTAACCTGCAGGCTGTGATGAGAATCTTAATAAGGAGTCTCACTGATGATGTAAAAAAAAATGTAGAAAAGATCGGTAAGATACATCTCTCTAATTTAATTGATTTTAAAATTAAATGTCCTTGAAGCTGTAGATGACATGAAACTAGCACAATAAATAAACTGATTAAAGCCGTCAGTATTTAATTTAATTTATATTTATTGGTTTTTATGGAAAATGTATACCTTTCCTAAATTGTAAAGTTAACTAATGAATGCAATCATTTTAAAAGATGCAGCCCTGCGCTAACCTCAGTTTTCGCAATGTGGTCCCCGAGCCAAAACAATTCACCCCTGTGTTACAACAAACAGTAAACAATAAACTATTTTCGCTTTATTATTTTGTGAAGCTGTAAGCGAGAAAAGTTCAGAAAAGGTTTGAAATTAGGTTTATTTAAAGTTTGTTGGAAGTTGCTAAGTGCTCCCGTTATGAAACACCAGATGAGTATAGTCTGGACAGTTTGCGAGCTGTTACACTGCCTTAAGAGATGTACATAATTTCTAACTTTAATACTTGATTTACTGTGTTAGTCCTTCGACGTAAAGTTAGATCTCGTAATGAGCAGATTATGAAACCATTTGAAAATTTTAAATTCAGTAACAACTATATTAAACTACTGTATATCAAAGTTTTGTTGTCCAGGAAGCCGTTAGATAGGTAACCTGCATTTGGATGGGGTAACCATTTTCAGCACCCCGTAGACGGTCAACAATATTGTGCAATATTATTGAAGTTCTTCCAAAACTATTCAATAAGATTGTGGTTTGGAATGTTGACGACAAAGACGCTGCTGCTGTGATAATTAATCTACTTTGTTGTAAGGAGAAAAAACAGTGGATGAAACGTTGGGTCAAGGAGCGTCAAAGATCACTCACGAAAACTTGTTGAGAGAATTGAGATTGGACGAAAAAAGTAATTATCATAATTTTTTGTGTATTGATGGTACAATATTTGATACATTACTGGAAATTGTTGTCAACGTACATGGGCGTCCCCGCAGATAGATATACTTGCCGCCCCACCTCCCCCAACCAGCCTCCACCACTGCCTCCCATGGAACCTGGAGTGCGGTGTTTTTATTCATAACAAAATTCTTATATGCTTCTAGAAGTGATTTCCCATGATCTCGCTAAACAGCTCGTTTAGCCAAATGTAGCGCTACGCGGTTGATCGCTGTGAGACAACGCTATGGTTTCAGCAATTGCTGTGAATCGTTTTGTTTGTTGTTTTAAGCATCGAAGTAATGTACGTGCAACAAATATTGAGTGTATAACCATCAATTCTCTGGAATATAATGCTTTTTGTGTCACCTATAAAATTTATGGCATGATACGTCTCAAAACTGACCACCTCATTTACATAAAAAACGGCAGTTTTAGAGTCTTCCCCCCTCCCCCCTCCCCTCTTTTCCACTGGATAAATTTCTGCGCACGTCTATATACCCATGATCAAGAAACAAATACTTTCATGAGAGACGTAAATTCCACCACGCCTGCTTTTACTTATTGTGCTACAATATCTTGCTACTCGCAGTAATTTCGAAGATGAAATTTACACGTGCAGTTTCACCTTCAAGTGTCTGAGACATAGTTATTGGGACGTGTCATGCAACAACATTATTGAAGTTCTCCCAAGATTATACGATTATACTCGTAGAGGGGGGGGGCAGCTATATATATTATTTATTTATTTTCGTTACAGCCATCTATAGGCAACGTTTACACAACTACCCTCACTTTCTAAAGTTCTATTCCTTCCTGCGTCAAGCGAACGTCTAGTTTTGTTCTATAAAAGTCTTCAATGGACGTACTGTTTCATGTTCTCAGCAACACTTGTAATTATAAAAACAGCTCACTACAACTACAGCGCAATTATTAGGTTACAAACGATGCAGTCACTTCGGAGGTCTGCGAAAATCAAGTTTTTTACAGTGTCTGAGAAATTTTCCGATTTAAAAACGTGTTTTGTTGTTTTTCTTTTCAGTCTCGTTGATTATACAGAATACATCCGTCGGAAGTCATATCTCACTATGTTATGACCGGCCATTAGACACCAGTACAGGATGACAGCCTGCTCTAAACTTTTGGATGCGATTCCGTCCTCAGCTATGCAAAAGCATGACGCTCTCGTATGTTTTCTAACGTCACGTACGCAACGGCTCTTTCATTTCTTATATGATCCATTAAAAAATTATGTATTTTATCTTTACTCCAGTTGTTCTTCAGCGTACGAACACACGTTTTTCAGGGACTCTTAATAAAGATTTTGTTGAAACTAAATCAAAAGCTTTGCTCGCAACTGTATGAGGGGGAATCAGATTATACGAATTGGCGGGGGACGTACACATACTCCTAAAATGAGTTTGCTCATCCTGTATGGAAATTAAAAAGTTTAATAACGCGTTGTTTCACGGCTAACTTAAAATCAATAAGCCGAAGCCCGCATATTATACCATTAATTAATTTTCCAGGAATTTCTACTCCTATGGTGCGACCTTCTAAACGCTAATTACTGGAAAACTTAAGAGCGTCAATGTTTTTTTATTTGCATGATATCTCAATATATGTGGTAGCTACTACCCTTGGCTTCACATTTTCGAGTGGTTCGTGCTCACTGAAGACAAAGCAACGTTAAGTTATTTACTCCACGCGGTAATAGCGAAACGAAACAGCACTTACCGAAAATGCTCAAGTGATCTCAACTAGCCAACAATATTGCCAAACATGGTCGAATCGTTGCAAGGCATTCATCAGATTGCATGGAATCTGCGAGCGATTAGCAATCCATCGCTGCGACATTCGATCTGGCTCCCGAGATATCTATTAAACCCTGCAAATAGACTGATTGCGTCATCTGGCGACAGACCGATCTGATTCGTCGCTAATATCTGGGTCCCTTTAGAACAGGATTTTTCTTACTGCCTTGGTCTAGGAACGAACGACACTCGGCTAACTCACATTCAGAGGAGAAGGGAAGTTTCGAAAAGGGGGGAGGAAGTAGGAAGAGAAATTAATCTTTACAAGGGAAACGACGATGAAGTTTGTTTCGACGCGTGTGGCCATTCAGTATGCCAGCGAGCCTAAATTTATTTTGTTGTGTGGGCGCGCGCGCGTCGTTGGATGATAGCGCTTTATCGCCAGCCTTGTGAGTATTTTCGTTCCGAATTTCGGATCGCACCAAACCGGACAGAAGCGCTTATCCCTGACAGAAGCGCTTGGGCAGTCTTGAGGTCAACGGACCAAGCAACTGCTCGTGGAAAATTGTTGCACTTTCGAGTACGTTGAGAATTCTGACATTTGATACGCGACATCTCTCAGTGCAGACTCCAGTTTGAAGATTTCGCCCGCAACCTGCGTTCTTTGGCCCGCGACAAAGCGAAAAAAAAAAAAAACACTGGACCGACCCACAAAATTGGGTTAAATGAAGGGCTAACTGCGAAGAGAGCGGAGCAAGAAGCAACACAACATGACCTCCATTTTCGACAACTGACGCAAAATCAACATCATAACTAAATTCAAAAAGAGCATTACGAGAAGAATGATAAAAACGACAGCTTGACACACGACAACAGCGACTGCGAGAACTCGTTCCCTTTTATGTACAGTCAGAATTCACCAAATTTCCTCACGATCGCCCTGTCTATCTGGCATGAAAAAACAGAGGTCTTTGGAAACAGAACACCGAATTTTTGCTTCAACACTTAGTGCGGCAATAATTTAAGTACACTGACCTAACTTCGCAAAGAAACCTGAATTACAAGATGGTATTGTAGAAAAATTAACATCGACAGCTAAATACTTCACGTTTTAGGCCTCTAAAATTTGATTAAACTTCATCCAAGACTGTTTTTATCCGTACAGCTAACAACAATCTCTGGAAAAAACCGCATGGAAATCTCCGTGAATCAAAATCTAGATAAGGCAGAAGAACCAATGTCTGTGAGCCTTGTGTAAGTTCGATTATTGTACATGGTCTCCTTAGAAATACTTTCCTCCAAAATTGATACACCGCTCCCAACACCGTTTCCACTTCCGGAAGCGGTCTTGGTACGCCTCTTGCTGGATCGCGCGAAGCGCTGTCTGCGAATTTTCTTTTATCTCGTCTGCCGTTGCATATCTTCGTTCTTCCAGTGGTGTTTTCAACTTAAGGAAAAAAAAAAAAAAAAAAAAAAAAACTCCGCAAGGGCCACGTCTGGAGAATACGGAGGACGGGGCAGCGACAGTGATTTTGTTTTTTGTGCAATAATCACGCCGGACAGAGACGAATGTGTGGGTGTGTTATCGTGATGCAAGAACCATGATTTGACTCGCCACATTTCTGGCAGTTTCCTTCCAACATTTTCTCGAAGACGTCGCAACACGTCCCGAAAGTACCATCGATTAACAGTTTGTCCCTGTGGTACGAATTCATGATGAACTAATCCTTTAAGGTCAAAGAAAATTATCAGCACGGCTTTTACATCTGACCTGATCTGACGAGCTTTTTTTGGTCTTGGAGAACTTTTTCCGACCCATTGTGAAGACTTGGTCTCAGCATCATAAGCGTAGAGCCACGTCTCATCAACAGTTATGATTCTCTTAAAGGTACATCTCGTTCTCATTTGAGCGATCCAAAAGCTCCTCACACACTGCGAGGCGGTCTTCTGGCCTTGACTCAGTATGCCGTGGAACGAACTTGGCGGCAACAATATGCATTCCAAGACGCTGTGCCAGAAGTTCACAGTGTGATCCAAATGAGATGTTACACTCCTCTGCACCCTCTCGAACAGTCTTGGATTGGCACGCTCAGTTTCGTTGACGTTCCTGGAGCGTCGTCGGTAAACGTCGAACAGAGTCCTGACCGAGGGTCATCTGTAACTTCCGTCCAGCCATGTTTAGACACCGAGCACGACTTCCATCTCTGATGTTTGTCAGTAAAGATTCTCTTGAGTTTCACGCAAAATTTAATGCAGACACTTTGCTCCTCCAACTCTGCCAGTTCGAAATTCGCAAACTGTGCGACACAACGTTCTACTGAATACGTCACTGAACAGTAATGGGCAGACAAACAACAATGAAACTTCCGGCAGTTACACATTAAACACGTGTGTGCAGGGATGCCAGCCGCATTTCGTTCCAACACACTATTGGCGTGAAATTTCGAATCTTCTGGAATTTTTTGAACAAACCTCTTTAGTCGCTGCTGGTGGGAACTAAATCACAAGACGCAATTGACACTTAACGAAGTAACAAAGTAACGCACAAAAAAACTGTGCAGTTTCTTCCGAAAATATGTAAGAACATACTGACTGATGGACCCTAAGTGAAGACGCTAATAACAAAAAAGTTACACAAAGAACTATCTGATAGCAAATCCTTCTCAAACAGAGGCTTGTACTTTCCACTTTAAAGTACAGACATGCGTCCCTCGAGCTCGGAAGGAAATTCAACTGTAGCAGTACGTCAAAATAATTGGTGATACTGTGGATCGAGGTCTGACTTACAGGAAGCACAGTGTTGGCTAACATCTCGTCAGCTACAGGATGAAAACAAAAAACAGGAAACTGAGTTAAATACAATACTCTTATACTCTTTACCGGTGTAGCAAAATAACATCACTGGTACTGTGTTGTGTAGCAGCGCGTGTCGTGTTCCGAGATAAATGCGAGGCAGTCGAAGTATTTTCGCTGTAAACAATCCACTCTGCTCTTCAGCTGGTACACAAATACGCACGAACTGCAAAAACGCAGTTAAACGAAAGTGTGGCTGTCGCGAATGTGCAATAACTAGCTGAATGGAACCCGCTTCTTTTGTTCTTTATTTCCATTTGCTTTCTGAAATGGAAAAAAGTGCAATGAATCATGTCATTCAAAGTTTATCCACATAAGCTACACTTTATAATTTCTTTCAGTTCAAAGACGAATAAGTTTTGTGGTTGTCCGTGCGAAGAAAACGATTTTGTTAAATTTATTCCGTAACAGCACAATTTTGTCATCGTGGTTTGATAATAGTGATATGGTCATACTATACTCTAACCTTAACGAAACTGTATTCTTTTAAGACTGAATGGTTATTGAAAACGAGTGGAAATCGTGGTATGAATACTGGCTCGCCTTTCTCTTTTTCGGTTAATATTTCCTCTTCAATGATATTGTTCAAAAGCTTTCTTGCGAACGCGTACCGGTAGCATAATGAACTTAAGGAGTTCCGCTTGGAAGTTGACACTTTTGTCTTGATTACTCATGGCATCAGTGGACTGAAATATATTTTCTCCTCTAGTTTGATATTCTGTAGACGCTGATATGCTTCTTGAACTAAGTCATTTTTTCTTTTCTAAAACTATTCACTCACATAATTAATCTTTGCTTACATAGTTTCTCTTTACAAGGGGATACACCTTTTCGATGAGTTGTTCCTCTGTCTTTACAGCACAACTCTTCGGTAAGACGTTTTTGCCGGAGTGCGGATCAATGCGACAGTGCCGTTCCAAGTTGTATTCTAGAACATTCGATAATATTCTAGAATATTCGAAAACATTCGTTAACATTCAAGGATATTTGTAAAACTTCGAGAACAATAACAAACAATCTCTACAACAGATACCACCGTACAACCACTGCAGTGCACAACAGGGAAGCGCCAGAGAAAAAACCAGTAATTGACGGTGGATGACTCACAAACGGTCTTATGGTACCTTCACACCGAAAACCAACTCCAACAAACAAAAACATACAACAGTTGTTAAGTTCGGCAAACTTGCAACTGTTGTGAGTTTGGCAAACTTACAACTGTTGACAACAGTTTAAAACTCTTGTAAACACACGTTCAGCGTTTTTATCTTTTGTTACAGAAAAGCAATGTAAATGGACTCTGACTGTGAAGATTTGCCATTTGTTATGGTGGGAGATGATGCTTTTGCTCTTTCAGAGTACATGATGAAACCATACGCAGGATGGCAAGAGAACGGCAGCCAGGAAAGAATGTTTAATTACCGAATATCTCGCGCTAGAAGAAGTGTGGGGATTTTTTTTGGAATATTGTAAACAGTTTTTCTGTGTGTTAGAACAACTATGCACTTCAGTCCTGAAAAAGCAACCTTAGTGACTTCTGCACCTGCGTCTTTGCACAGTTTTCTTAGAAGAAATACAGAAAGTGCACAGTTTACTCCCCACCTGGCAGTTTTGATATGGAAGATCCAGAAACAGGCAGATGTTCGGATGGCAGTTGGACGATATCTCAGCAAAATAAATGTCTTCAGAGAAAAGGGAGGCAGCGCAGGAAGAACCGCAAAGAATATAATTGCAATGTACTTTGTATCGGATGTTGGCAAAATGAAATGGCAAGAGAAATATGAATGAATACATATCGAGTGGGAAGACAAATGTAATTAAAAACTTCCGAACAAAACCCTTATAGCTTTAGTTATTAACAATGTAAGCCATTAATTTGCAAACTACTTCGTATCAGATTTTGACAAAATGATATGATAAGAGAAATAGATAAATTCCCGTGAAAACAGAGTTGTAATTACATAATTTCCGACTAACAGTCTTACAGTGAGTTACACTAGTAAATGACATTTTACTTACGATCGTAAATATTTTTCTCACTGGCTTGTTCACGTCTCCCAAATAATTCATATGCTCATAAATTATCCATTTCGGAACGTAGATCTCAGTTGACCCAGACCCACTTTTAGTTTTGACCATTTTACAATGCTCACCATTGTACTGTGTTTTCATATTTGCCCATTTCCTTTCACGCTCCACAAGTGGTACACCAGTTTTATCCTAAACTTCTTTCAACAAATCTTTCCTTTTATATCAGTCTTTATATGCAGAATCGGAAGAATCCTACAGAGATTTCCTCATTTCAATTTCTAACAAAAACTGAATTGTTGGATCTGTTGACGACTCGTGAGTTGCCATTGTCGAAAGAACCACAGCAGACGAAGAAAGAAACACAGCAGACGACACGGCAAATGCGCATGCACAAGTCACACAACTTTGCGTGTTTTTGATCACTGACCATAATCTACAAACTCGAGGCAAAACTTTCCTCAACTACTTGTTCAGACTCGCGACTGCAGACAACAGTTCAAAACTGAATCGAACTCTGAGTTGAAAACACTTGTCAACCGAGTTTGTTGGAGTTGGTTTTCACTGCAAAGGTTCCTTAAACAATACTCAGTTCATGGAACAAAAAAACTCCTTGCTCTCTTCGCAGAAGAAAGATGTCATAGTGAAAGTGGTGTCCTTATTACAATCGATTGTCGTTGTAGTTGCTTACTTCTTTTTCAATGTCAGAGAGCTGCTGAACTGTCTACGAAAGAAAGGTGAAAGGGCATTACTTCGAACTAGTTACCATAACGTCAGCTTTGAAATCCCTGTCGCTTTTACATGAGGCTAGCTGGATGTCTTTTTCCTGTTCTTAGACAGACAGGATAATTCTCTGCTAATGCGCCAGTGTGCCCGCATCTCGTGGTCGTGCGGTAGCGTTCTCGCTTCCCACGCCCGGGTTCGATTCCCGGCGGGGTCAGGGATTTTCTCTGCCTCGTGATTGCTGGGTGTTGTGTGCTGTCCTTAGGTTAGTTAGGTTTAAGTAGTTCTAAGTTCTAGGGGACTGATGACCGTAGATGTTAAGTCCCAAAGTGCTCAGAGCCATTGAAACAATGCGCCAGTGCCACCTCTTCAGAGTACGCTCTCCAGAAAAACGTAATGTGAGGGTTTCGCAAACGTTTCTGTCAACTAAGAGTAATGACTAATGAGTTAACGGAACTGAAACGTTACGAGAATAATCAAGCCTAGGGCACGAAATATTTCGCCTTGGGACTAAGAACGCGGTGAAGTCGCCTGATAATGGGTGCAAGAATTAAGAAAAATCAAGACACGTTCATAGGATCTGTCTAAGATGGTGGAAGATGTTCAAAATTAGTTTGAAAATAATCGAGAGAGAAGAAATAATTAAGAAGAGATAGCAATGAGAAAGTCTCAGAAAATGAAGCAGATCTCTGTTGGAGGGGAAGAAAACTGCTGCTTTATACCGTGAGGTATGTAGTCTTTCGCCCCTACTGTCCAATTTATGTTTTGAAGAAACAATCACGGAATAAAAGAAAAGTCCAAGAGTGGGATTAAAATTCAGGGGGAAAGGATATCAATGATAAGATTCGCCGATAACGCTTCTATGCTCAACGACGGCGAAGAAGAATTACAAGATCTGCTGAATGGAATTAAAAGTCTAATGAGTACAGAATATGGACTGAGAGAAAACGGAAGAAAGACGAAAGTAATGAAGAGTCGCAGAAATCAGATTAGCAATAAACTTAACATCAAAATTGGGGACCACGAAGTCGACGAAGTTAAGGAATTATGCTAATTTGGAAGCAAAAATACCACGTGACAGACGAAGGATTGAGGTCTTAAAAAGCAGATCAACACAAGTAAAGAGGGCATTACTGGCCAAAAGGAGGAAAGTAGGAAGGAGGGTTGGCTGGTTGATTTGGGGGAGGGGGAGCCAAACAGCGCGGTCATCGGAGCCATCGGATTAGGGAAGGATGGGAAAGGAAGTCGGACGTGCCCTTGCAAAGGAACCATCCTAGCATTTGTCTGGACGATTTAGGGAAATCACGCAGAACCTAAATCAGGATAGCCGGACGCGGGTATGAACCGTCGTCCTCCCGAATGCAGGGGCGGAGGAAGTATAACGTTCCGTCAGCTGTGCACTTTTCAAAGGAAACTAAATCTGGGTAGCCGGACAGAGATTTGAACCGTCGTCCTCTTGAATGCGAGTTCCGTGTGCCAACCGCTGCACCATGGGCGAAAGAAGTCTATCCGATAAGGACGCCTCAGAGAATGTACGTTTGGAGAACCAGAAAAGAGGAGGTGAAAGTGAGATGTGATGCTACAGAAAGACACTGAAAATTACTTGGACTGTTGAGATAAGAAATGAGGTTGACTGCAGAAAGGGACTTTGGAGAACACTGACAACAAGAAGGGACATGATAACACTGTAGGACACGTGTTAGGATGTCGGGGAATAACTCCTATGGCACTAGAAGCAACTGCAGAAGGCAAAAACTGTAGCGAAAAACAGAGAGTGGAATATATCCAAGAAACAACAGGATTCTGGAGGACTTCGTGATAGTCAAAAGACTGATGACTCAAAGAAGTGCAAAGAGGTCACTGGCCATTTCTTTCATGACGGAAATGCAATAATGATCAATACAGGGTACATGAGAATAGGTACTGGGGAGCCTCTCACCGAGAAAACTGCGTTGTTTTCTGGCTGCGCCCACAAAAAGAGTACACGACAAACTACCAATAACTGAACGTTTCACGCTGATAGTTCGAATCGACTTATTCTACATCTACAGCCATACTCCGCAAGCCACCTGGCGGTGTCTGGCGGAGGGTACTTTGAGTACCTTGTTTGTAGAGTGCCTGGAGTGTCTGTGTTAACTGACTGATTTCATATGCGACTCACTGATATTAAAGCCACAGTGTACTAGGAGTCTGCATTTTGTGAAGTGCACCACTTCTCAACACCTAAATCGGGTTGCCTAGTTTTGTACCAATTTCAAACCTCATCAGGCGGCCACAGGCAGCAACGGGTTCATGTTCGGCGTTGGTGTAGAACAGTTCTAGTACAGTTCGTAGCGACAGTTCATAGTGGAGATCAGCCCGTGAGACTTAATCTACAAGTGGAGTCGCTTCACATAGGTACAAGTGTTTACTACAAGGATTGATTTAGGTTCTGCCTAGGACGGACATAGTCTTTTTGACAAGCCACTGCTTAGTTGTTTCTGTCCAAGAGCACATCCAACGAACTGCTGTACATCTTATGTATTGTGTCACTAATTTGTTGCACTGTTACAGTTCTTCCCCCCCACCTCGGAGCACGTAACCCTAATATCATGTGTGCGAGCTGTTGTTCTACCCAGGCGACCTGTACACAGCACATATATTAAAAATATGTAGCGTATGTTCGTCCCAATGTTCATTAGAGTACTGCGTAAGAATTCGAAGCAGATCGGTCAAGAATTTTTATACTAATGTTATACCTTTCGGACATGTCCGAAAGAACAGATAACATCTTCATTATATATAGTTAAGGCTCACCGGCCATTTGACCATCCTCTTCTGTGCGGATGCACAAACAGTGCCCGAACTCTTACGGGAATCGGCAAAAAGCTGCGAGTAATGAGTACAATGGGCAGGGGCACTATGAATATAGTGCGGGACAATAAGTTAGAATGTGGGTCTCACGGGAGGCGTGCCAGAGGTAAGTCCCTGCAGTCGCAATATCCTCTGTGTCGTCGGTGGCTCAGCTGGACAGCTGGCACGGTAGCTCAGCGTGTACAGTCAGAGGGCTGCTCGCCCTCTGTAATAAAAAACTGAGTCGATCAACTTGAACGAATGTCTTGTGACGTCCGCCTAGACCATACGCGACGAACAACACGGGAAAAAAAAGAAAAAAAAAGGAGGGCACATAGAGCGCGTTGCCATGTAAGCAGGAGATCCCGGGTTCGAGTCCCGGTCGGGGCACACTTTTCAACTGTCCCCGTTGACTTATATCGATGCCTGTATGCAGCTGGGGGTATTCACTTCATTGTAATTTACATTTTTATACAGATACGGAGTGGAGACTTGACTACTAATCTGAAGCACTGCAAACAGTAGAAATGGGCTTCTGGACAAGATCAACAAGAATTTCTATAAAAGAGAAAATAAGAAACGACGAAATAATAAAGAGAAAGAAAGTAAGAAAAAGAATACATGACGTGATCGACAGAAGGAAGTTACTTACAATACGGGCATGTAAGAAAATGGAGGAAACCAGAATACCGAAAATCATTCTTGAGTGGGAACCGGAGGGAAAGAAGAGAAGAGGAAGCCTTATGACCACCTGGCTCCAAAATATACAATTAACGATGAGAAGACCTGGGCAGAGGAAGAACATACACAAGATCGAAACACCTGGACGGACATCCTGAGGAGATAAATTAAGATATTATGTGACAGATGTAATAATTTCCGGGTGTTATTTACAGCGGAGAAAAACCTTTGTATAGAGGAAAATCTCAATAAATAAAATAAAAATACAGATTTACCCTATAATTATTACATACATATTTATATAACACATGTGGCGCTCCAGCTGGTATATAAAACCACGCGCGTACTCAAATGCAACGTTGTGTCAAAATTTGAAAGCAATCGGTGAAGAGCTTTCGGAGGTATACGGTTTTGAACAAACATTTACAGGTAAAAATGTAAATGCCGTGTGAGTAGGGCCTACCGTCGGGTAGACCGTTCGCAAGTCTTTCGATTGGACGCCACTTCGGCGACTTGCGCCAGCCGGGAATCGAACCCGGGCCCTTATGATTGACATTCTGTCGCGCTGACCACTTTTTTTCATTCTGTTCGTTGTGTTTGGTCGTTGCGGACGTCACATGAGATCCGTTCAAGTTTGTTGTTGATCCTTTGACTCAGTTTTTTTTTTTATTACAGAGCCCTACCAACTCTCTGACCGAACACGCTGAGCTACCGTGCCGGCACCACTCAGCTACCGGGGACGGGCATTTACAGGTTTATTTATATAGAAGAAGATAAACAGCAGATCCCAACACATTTCCCTGGGACACACCTATAATTACATCTACCTCCACCGATGACTTCCCATAAAAGTTATCATACTGCGTCCTCAATCCAGTCAAATTTAGTATGTCATACGTCGTATTTTCGTTAGTAAGCGTTGAAGAGGCAATGAGTCACACGTTTTTCTAACGTCATGACAGAACAACAAGAGTTGCGATTCGCATGATCGATTTTTTCGTAATGCTGGTTGTCTGCCATGGAGGACGCCCATTCTGAATAGCAAAGAATTTGTAAGCGCTACGATCCGTCCCGCACAGAATAGGCAGTTGCAACTGCCCGGAGCAATCGACACGCCGCACCGGCCACCGTGACGTCAGAATTCAATTAACGAGCTACCACGCGCGTGCCTGACAACAGCGAAACGGCCATTAGCTTCCGTGGAACATCGGCAGAAGATCCGCTAGAGCAGCCTTCAAAGCCAGAAGAGCGGAAGCAGCGACACACCTGGCCAACTGCTCAGTGGCAGAACTGTAAACAGGCGGTGTTCCCACAATGCACCCGGAACTGATTCGGGCGAATAGGTAGCGGGTGTACCGGCGCAAGCCGTAAGGGCCCATGAATTCGATGTAGGTCATTACACAGAGAGCTCAAGTCGAGATAATCGACCGAGTGATATCTGAAGAAACCAACCCCTCTAGCACGGTCCCCAAGTTGTTTTGAAACACAGGAAAAGTATGGTAGGACGGAGATTTGACAACTGCCCCTTCCCAGTACGAGAGCACTGTTTTGACCACAGAGTAGTCCCGTTCACTTAGATGGCCGATATCAATTACTTGCCGAATGATTTTCATCACAAAGGAATCAACCCAACATCACACTGCGAGTGCACCAACTGTACAGAAGGTGAAATGAACGACATTCTGTTCGCATGCACAAAAATCGAAGGGATTGGATGAGTGTTTTGGCAAAATCTGTACCGCCTGAGAATAGAATTTGCCACAAGTTTTCGCACTGTAGTTTCTTTAGTCAACCCACTTTTCTTAAAAAAAAAAAATACAATCTGCCAAAATACCCATGTAACTATAACACATCATTTAAAATTAGTAACCATTGCTGAAGTGCGTGTAATATGATTGTAAATATTGTCTAAACATGCAGTAAAGAAATTGTATCATTATTACTTATTTATAATCTTATGCTGTTCTCGTCTTTTTTTTGTTTTGTGCCAAATAAGTGCTTTTAAATCTGCACTTCCATACTTACTTATCACATTATTCCATCACCGTATTTCATTTGCTGGCCAGAAAGCCCTTTCAATAGTCTGATAATTTTATTGATCTCAATTTCTATGTGTCCATTCATGTGTTTCATAAAATGATATTACGCTATCGCCTGCATATTTTAGGCAGAGACCAACCAAATAAATAAATAAAAATAAAGTGATAAGGATAGAAGCCGAGACCGGGACTTGAACCTGGATCTCCTGCCTACCGTTTTTTTTTTTTTTTTTTTCGTTGTGTTTGATCTGGGCGGACGTCACAAGACATCGGATTAAGTTGATCGTTGATTCCTTGAACCAGTTTTCTTTCTACGGAGAGCACGCAGCAGTCCTAACCACTACAGTACCGTGGCAATGTGGCTCACACTCCTGCACAGACTACTCTAGCCGAATGCACTCCCTAACACAAAGCTCAATTCACGCCGTCAGTCCATATTTCCATTCTTAAATCGTTTGTTTGGTCATGTACAATATTCTCAAATTGAATCAATTGATTCAACAGAGTAGTGCGAAAAGTAATCGTGAAAATGTTGGTCAAAATATAACCCTGTTTGTGAGAAGTGTGGCTATTTATTTAGCAGCGCAACAGAGAGAATTTGCGGAAGCGTTCCAGGAATCTTCACCGCAGTTGTCGCCAGGGAGGTGACACAGAAGTTTCCGGACCACCAAAGGTGATACTACTTTCATCTGGCGGTGTTTTGGGGTAGGCAAAATATTGCCCTGTTATATCGGCCAGGGACGCAACTTCCCGCTAGTGTTGGTATAAACAACAGCAGAAAAAGAAGGAAAAATACACCCCACTAGGAAACATGGACCAATAAACTACAGGTGATTCCTTACAAATCCAGCACAATGTATAATACAGACAGAACAAAATGGCTAGCCTAAGGACAAGGGAGCTACCGTAGCTATTTTACAGCCGTCCATTTTCAGTAAAAAAAAGAAAAAAATCAGTGTGGTTTGTGCCTTAGATATAGCCGACACGCACCGCTGGAGAGCACTACGGACGCACTTCATGATGAGGGGCACGTTGCTTGTGATGCACCAGCTCGTTTCTAAGCGTGCACTTACTGTGGCGGAAAGCACGTTCGTCGTGTTTCACGTTGACAAACACGTCCCGTATGAAGATGGAATGAGGGTATAATGAATATTTATAAGGGATTCTCAGATGGAAGCCCCTTTGCCAGAACTGAGTCTTGCTAGCACGATCATGGTTTTTCGTTTGCTTTTGTTTCAGACAGAAGGGGTTTCTTGTACCAACAATAGCAGAGCGCGTGCATTTTGTGGTACTCGTTAACGCTAACGAGATGCGGTAAATTGCAATACCCTGGCGCGCCGCTCATCACAGAGGGATAATTACGCACCCTTCGCCGCTAATTGCAGCTTTCAACTAGCATCAGAAAACGGCTGCAAGAACGGAAGGTATCAAAATGTTTGTTTTGTCGTCGCTTTCCTGCTGATTGCAAAATAAGGCTCGCATCACTGTTTTGTAAGAGAGCATAAAATTATGCTATCCTCAGATGTTTCTGCAACTGACATTCTTCTTAGCAAAGAAAATAAGGATCTGTCCTTCTAATCACTAAGTCCGTGTTAATCTCTGACAACGTTCCAGGTTACAGGATAGGAGACAATATAATGTACACCACCGTAATTGACGAAGCAGAAATATCTTTCTTTAGCGTGGAGGGAGTTTCTAGCCGGCGGACAGGCTTAACTAATTTTGAAAGGAAGCAGAGTTTTACATCTAGAAAACCATGAAAAATACAAAATAAACTATATCTGATTTTGGAGATGAAGTAAATAAATTGGGCAAATAGCGTTACAGCTCACTCAAAAGTGATGATAATATAATTTTTTTCTCCGTGCTGCGCTTCAGGAAAATCTTTGCAATTATTGAACTAATTAAGCTATTCACTAATTAGTGAACTAATTAGCCTATCTTCAATACTGTGTTGTTATTTTAAATCGTAGAATACCTGCAATGAAATTCAATTTCCCCCATTAGTTTCTGATTTACGACAGCAAATGAAAAACTATGTGTACAATTTTCGGAATTTAACAAGGGAAAACTATATGCAGATTTACTGGAAACGTATTAAAATGAGTAGATAGATCTGTTCCCTCTACGCAAGGGCCGAAACGTTATTTTGCGATATTAGTAATCGCCGCTGGAATTAACGTTCGATATTAGTCATTTGTGGCAGTCATTAATAACTGTCGGTTATCTGTGTTGCGGTTGGTTGACAGAGAACAGAGTGAGGAGATGTCATATTCCATTTCATCTATCTGAAGCCAGGGTAGCGGTTTCATTATTATAACTTGTGCGCAACGAAAAGATATTTCCAGCCACCGATGCATTAAAGAGCAATAAAGAAGCTTGTTCTTCTTTGTATGATTTCTTAAAACTGCAGAATGTGGTATATCGGTGTATAAAAGTGCTACCATTCTGGTACCTTACAGTGCCAGTGCAGATGAATGTCTTAGCAAGTATTACCCGTGAGAGACTACTAAATCAGTATAATTACTATAGAAAGTTTCAGAAAATAAATGGTGCAGTTATGAATAATTCGGAGGAGTAACCGTGCGTAAATATCTGTAGGTTGTGGTCGTCTCTAACTATTATGCAGTGTTTATGTTGTGGAATCGAAGATTTAAATTTCTGAATGGTATAAATTAATTTTCTGAACTGACGATGGAACATCGTCCAGAAGCTTCAGGGCAGTGTTGCCGCATTACATCTCGATGCATGTGCTTTGTAACACATTTGTGGCTAAAGGAATATCAGAATTGCAAAACATGATAATTACGATAGTAATTACAAAAATCTCAGAATGGGGCCCGCATTTTGTCACAATAATTATGAATAAGCTGCCTGTAAACAGAAAATATGAATATGAATTTGCAACAGGGTCCACAGCCAAAGCAAGTTTTCTAATTGAGTATGTAAAATACTGTTTGTCGTAACTTGGATTAGATTATCCTTTTATTTTGCATTTTCCGCTACTTCACAGTTTCAGCTGTGTAACCATGTTTAAGTACGCTGAGGTGGAAAAAGTCATGGGATAGCAATGCGCACACGTACAGATGGCGATAGTATCCCGATACACACAGTATAAAAGTGCAGTGCATTGGGCTGTCATTTGTACTCTGGTGATTCATGTGAAAAGGTTTCCGACGTAGGCCGCACGACGGGAGTTTACAGACTTTGAATGCGGACTTATAGCTGGAGCTATACGCACGGGGCATTTCATTGCGGATATCGTTGGGGTATAACCTCTCACGACGGACAACGCAGTGGCCGACGGCCTTCACTGAACGACCGACAGCAATGGCGTTTGCGTAGTTGTCAGTGCTAACAGACAAGCAACACTGCGTGAAGCAACAGCAGGAATCAATGTGGGACGCACGACGAACGTACGTATTAGGACAGGTGCGGCGAAATTTGGCGTTAGTGGGGCATGGCAGCAGACGACCGACGCGAACGCCTTTGCTAATAGCACGACACCGCATGCAGCGCCTTTCCTGGGCTCGTTACCATATCGGTTGGACCCTGGACGGTTGAAAAACCGTATCCTGCTCAGATGGTTCATATGGCTCTGAGCACTATGGGACTTAACTTCTGAGGTCATCAGTCCCCTGGAACTTAGAACTACTTAAACCTAACGAACCTAAGGACATCACACACATCCATGCCCGAGGTAGGATTCGAACCTGCGACCGTAGCGGTCGCGCGGTTCCAGACTGTAGCGCCTAGAAGCGCTCGGCCACCCCGGCCGGCCCTGCTCAGATGAGTCCCGATTTGAGTTGGTAAGATCTGATGGTAGGGTTCGGGCATGGCGCAGACCCCACGAAGTTACGGACCCAAGTTGCCAACAAGTCACTGCGCAAGCTGGTGGTGAACTGTACTGATACGGAATGGAGTGGCTCTTATAGTCGAACTGAACCGATCATTGACTGTGAATGATTATGGTCGCCTACCTGGAAGCCATTTGCAGCCATTCAACGATGGAATTTTTATGGATGTTACCGGGCCACAATTGTTCGCGATTGGTTTGAATAACATTCTCGACCATTCGAGCGACTGATTTGGCCACCCAGATGGCCCGACGTGAATCCCATTATGGACGCCTGACTTAATATTTCTGCATGGGTCTTTCAACGGCTTACTGAGTCCATGCCACGTCGAGCTGCTGCACTATGCCACGAAAAAGAGGTCCGACACAGTATTAGGAGGTATCCGATGACTTTCGTCACCTCAGTGTATGCAGTAAACCCATCAAACGGATACATTTGGGTAAAAAAAAAAGTACACTTAAAAACCGCTCACGCATTAGGCGTTACACGTGTTCCGATTGGCCGACTACTGCCCACAAGGTAGTACGAGGAGCGATCTATGGTCGTGGGACATGCGATCAACAAGACGCCAAGCCTTTCAGCCGGTAATGCCAGTAGGTGAATCTTGATCTTCTTCATTCAAGCAGCTCCTGATGTGTCCTCACGAGGCTGAGCAGACAGCGTTCCTGGCCTTCCTATTTCAGAAAAGAATCTGAGGAGGTATCGCGACTCGAGTCTGGGTCCTTCCACACCGAAGGCAGCAAAGTAAATCTTTTTTTTTTTTTTTTTTTTCGAAAATATTGCATTTATTCACAAACAGAGATTTTATCTTTCGCACTGACTTTAAATATTTCATTTCAATAAATTGTGGAAATGGTAAAAACTTTTCTTTTTTTCATTTATCGTTGAGGATTTACTTACTGTATTTCATTCATTGTGTCTTGTTAGAAGTCGTTTATGGACTCCCATACCTTGCTGAAGACGTAGTTTATAAAACAATTTATCGACGACGGAGGCGGACGACATATTTGACATATAGTTAAAACTTCCGTTGGTCATGCATCATTAAAATATTTTGCGGTGGCATGACGCCTACTGTATTTTAAACAGGTGCCAAGATATTCAGCTGCACTCACTTTGCATTCGGTAGTAAGATACCAGAATGGTAACTAGCCGAAAGTGGTCCAGATATGTACTTTTTATGGGTAATACTATATAGATGAAAATGGATACACAGCCGAACCTGCTACACAAGTTAAAAATCAGGCAATTTTTTCTGCAGTATGTCGAACTTGACTAAGACGGTGAAATAAGTCATCAGATGGCTGCCCCTTAACCGTTTGGAGAACCGAGATGAGAACTGAGAACTGTCAAATGTTCGAACTTACATTACCTCCACAGAATTACAATTTAACTATTAATAACTTATTCAGCATTTCAAAATGTGGGTTATATCACGAAACTGGAAATAACAACGGGTATCACTTATATTAAGTAATGTAATTCGCACTGGTATAACTACACTGCAGTCCACGTGTATCATTACGGAAAGAATCGTTTATTACCACGGAAGCAGAATATCTTAGAATCACCCATCGCGAGCCCTAAGTACGCAGTTCATCAAACAGATGGCGTGCTGTATCGGCAGTTATTAGAGTAACTTTAAGAAAATAATTTTCAAACGTTAGTGAGTAGACAACAGCACAGCCGAATAATCTCACCAGACAGAATGTTAGTCACAAACTTAAAAAAAATGGCTCTGAGCACTAGAGGACTCAGCTGCTGAGGTCATTAGTCACCTAGAACTTAGAACTAGTTAAACCTAACTAACCTAAGGACATCACAAACATCCATGCCCGAGGCAGGATTCGAACCTGCGACCGGAGCGGTCTTGCGGTTCCAGACTGCAGCGCCTTTAACCGCACGGCCACTTCGGCCGGCTCACAAACTTAAAAGAGCACACTGATCGCTACGCAGTTCTAGACGTGGTGTATAACTGATACGGGACGGCTATACCACCCCGTGCCGCTGCGTTAAGCCACCGCAAGTGGCGTGGTACGTGTTAACCGGTTGTATGGAATCAGCGCTGTAAAATGGGACGACGTGACAGCGGCAGAAGAGACGTGTAGTGTTTGGACGTGGTCAGTTTGCCGTATTTGTTGGTGTTCGACGTGCACTGTCCAACATGTCTACCAGGAACGGTGTCCCACTTGCAACAAAATAATACGGCATAAGATCAGTGAACGTACGAAGATTCCAACAGACAGGGCCCAGAGATGAGTGCCCCTTCTTGTCGATGACAACCGGCTTCAAACCCGACAGGAATTGCTCCTGTCAGTGAATACACGTCCATCTCAACCAGTTTCCGAGCGAACATTGACAAGGGAACTACCCAGAATGGACACTCGGAATCTGGTACCTCGTAAAATGTAAATGTCGTGTGACTAGGGCCACCCGTCGGGTAGACCGTTCGCCTGGTCTGGCTGTACGTTTTCAGTGAGTCAGACAATACACACTCCGTCTTCAGGCCACAAGTGGCCCATCGCGACCATCCAACCGCCGTGTCATCCTTAGCTGAGGATGCGGATAGGAGGTGCGTGTGGTCAGCACACCGCTCTCCCGGTCGTTATGAGGGTTTTCTTTGACCGAAGCCGCTACTATTCGGTCGAGTAGCTCCTCAATTGGCATCACGAGGCTGAGTGCACCCCGAAAATAGACAACAGCGCGTGGCGGCCCGGATGGTCACCCATCCAAGTGCCGGCCACGCCCGACAGCGCTTAACTTCGATGATCTGACGGGAACCGGTGTATCCACTGCGGCAAGGCCATTGCCGTTCAGACAATACACCCTGGAATATAACTGACTGGAGGCATGAGGTCTGCTCCGATGAGTCGGATTTTGTCTCTTTTCAAGTGATGCAAGGCGTCCAGTGCGCCGACGGCCTAATGAAGTGTTGAACCAGCAATCTTTGGAGGATATACATCAGCCCGGAAGTAGTTCTGTCATGTTTTGAGAGTGTTTCTGTACCACGACTTGACCCCACTCATTCAAGTTACCATGCACATGAACTGTGTGGTGTAATCATACCGGAGACATATTCTCAATTCTTCGGTGCCGATGGGTGTCGGTAGTTTCATCTTATATTACAGAAGTTCGTATAAAAGTATACCAAATAAAATTCATTATTTCATGCATATCTACTGACGTCTTATGTATTTAAACTAAATTTCTAAGTTTTAAGATAAAATCTTGAAGTTTTTTTATCAAATAAAAAATTTTCAATGTAAAAAAAACTTTTAACGCTTAGACCGTTCCTTAGAATTCGTTAATCACTCGTTCCGTTCATCTTGATGAACCGTTCCTTTGGACCTGTTAGTTCGCGAACGACCCATCTCTTCTGTAAACGTCTCGCTTTGGCCATGTTCACTACCGAGGGTTGGTCGGCTGGCTAAACTAGTTCTTCGTCGGCTCTCCCAACCCATTTTTGTGTTGCCTCGTAGAATATTGGTCCAAAGATTTTTCTGTACACTTTATTTTCGAAGAGTGAGTGTTTGTGCTTTTCTTTTTTTGGTCACTCTCCATGCTTCGGCTCCGTAAAGCAGTATTGGCCTGATGATTGCTTTGGAGAGTTTCAACTCAGATTTCCTGGTTAAGAGTTTGGAGGATAGAAAGAAGCCTTTGGAGGGAAAAGTAAACTTTGGTTAGGTATTTCACTTGTTTTCTATTGCAATAATTCATATTCACACCAAGATATTTGAAGTTGGGATTGTCTTGAAACTGCAGTTTTCTACGTGAAGGTTATGACGTTGTCCTGTAGTCATACTTTCCGTTCGTATATTCATGTGTTCTGCTTTTTCTCAATTAATTTTTAAACCTGTTTTCATGACCGTTTATTTAGCTTCTTGAACAGCGTTTCAGTATCACCACTGTTGTTTCCTATCAAAACTATGTCATCTTCACAGGCCACTGTATTAGGTTGTTTTATGTGATGTTTCCATTCGTTGTCCAATCCGTTGGTTGTGATGGTGTTACACGGTATTAATGTTGTTGTGTCGTGCAAAAGTTGGTGCCTCACGACGGCACCACATTTGCTGCCAGACGCAGCAACGAATCGGAGACGGCGCAAATACGCCCCCATGTGTTTCCTTACGCCGCCTCATCCTGAAATTTATTTGTGTGTTGTGTGTCGCTCAGCCCTGTCTCTATAACCAGCGACCACTCACCTGTAACCATAGTCTTAGCGCAGACCCGGCTGCGCGCTAACAGGACAATTAACTTAATATCAAGTTACAGACAACTGTACTCTGAAGTGAAACTATCATGCTGTAATGAACAAAGTGTTATATATGTAACTAGCAGCGACAGTATCAAATTCACATCATCTGTGAGGATAATACACTCCTGGAAATGGAAAAAAGAACACATTGACACCGGTGTGTCAGACCCACCATACTTGCTCCGGACACTGCGAGAGGGCTGTACAAGCAATGATCACACGCACGGCACAGCGGACACACCAGGAACCGCGGTGTTGGCCGTCGAATGGCGCTAGCTGCGCAGCATTTGTGCACCGCCGCCGTCAGTGTCAGCCAGTTTGCCGTGGCATACGGAGCTCCATCGCAGTCTTTAACACTGGTAGCATGCCGCGACAGCGTGGACGTGAACCGTATGTGCAGTTGACGGACTTTGAGCGAGGGCGTATAGTGGGCATGCGGGAGGCCGGGTGGACGTACCGCCGAATTGCTCAACACGTGGGGCGTGAGGTCTCCACAGTACATCGATGTTGTCGCCAGTGGTCGGCGGAAGGTGCACGTGCCCGTCGACCTGGGACCGGACCGCAGCGACGCACGGATGCACGCCAAGACCGTAGGATCCTACGCAGTGCCGTAGGGGACCGCACCGCCACTTCCCAGCAAATTAGGGACACTGTTGCTCCTGGGGTATCGGCGAGGACCATTCGCAACCGTCTCCATGAAGCTGGGCTACGGTCCCGCACACCGTTAGGCCGTCTTCCGCTCACGCCCCAACATCGTGCAGCCCGCCTCCAGTGGTGTCGCGACAGGCGTGAATGGAGGGACGAATGGAGACGTGTCGTCTTCAGCGATGAGAGTCGCTTCTGCCTTGGTGCCAATGATGGTCGTATGCGTGTTTGGCGCCGTGCAGGTGAGCGCCACAATCAGGACTGCATACGACCGAGGCACACAGGGCCAACACCCGGCATCATGGTGTGGGGAGCGATCTCCTACACTGGCCGTACACCACTGGTGATCGTCGAGGGGACACTGAATAGTGCACGGTACATCCAAACCGTCATCGAACCCATCGTTCTACCATTCCTAGACCGGCAAGGGAACTTGCTGTTCCAACAGGACAATGCACGTCCGCATGTATCCCGTGCCTCCCAACGTGCTCTAGAAGGTGTAAGTCAACTACCCTGGCCAGCAAGATCTCCGGATCTGTCCCCCATTGAGCATGTTTGGGACTGGATGAAGCGTCGTCTCACGCGGTCTGCACGTCCAGCACGAACGCTGGTCCAACTGAGGCACGAGGTGGAAATGGCATGGCAAGCCGTTCCACAGGACTACATCCAGCATCTCTACGATCGTCTCCATGGGAGAATAGCAGCCTGCATTGCTGCGAAAGGTGGATATACACTGTACTAGTGCCGACATTGTGCATGCTCTGTTGCCTGTGTCTATGTGCCTGTGGTTCTGTCAGTGTGATCATGTGATGTATCTGACCCCAGGAATGTGTCAATAAAGTTTCCCCTTCCTGGGACAATGAATTCACGGTGTTCTTATTTCAATTTCCAGGAGTGTAGTTGTTTTCAAAGTTAAGCATTTACCATTCTCAGGTGTTAATAACTGTTAATAATGTGTTTATGTGTTGCAATATCTACTCGACTTCCTCATGAAGTACTATGTATTGCTACAACTCGCCACGAATGTGGTTCCTCCTAGGACGGTTTCAACATTTAAAAAGGTCTTCTTCAGAAGGACAATATGGCTAACTGGATTACAAGTTGCTGTGGCAGAGGTATATTAAAACATAGCCGAATGGAGTCGTCAAAGCTAAAATTTCACTTCCATATTAAAATAAAACATGCACAACATAGTTGTTTTCATATGGTACTTCCTCGCCCATGTACAGTGCACTAGCGTCACTTACACAACGCTTGCGCTAAGGAAAGCTTCAGACAAGAGGGGGCACTAGTAGTATGCCCAAGGAGGGTGCGCGATAATGACTGAGACATTAAAAGGAAGATCATATTTAGCTGTCCACATATTTAAAATTAATTACGTCGCAACAGATAGTAAGTTACCATCTAAAAGAAGTGATTGTGGTAAAAACAGATTACGTAAAACTGATAGTGCAAACAGAAACAACAGCAAAAGGAACTAGGGTGGGAAGAGGGAAAGGGGGGGGGCGTGAAAGGGGAGACGAATGGGAGTAGAGAGAAGGAAGGAAAGGGGGGGGAGATGGAGGCAGATAGTAGTGGGGGACGGCAAAGATGGTAAAACGCGTATAACTCTAAAATACGACATATTTGAAAAACTGTGAACATCAAACCTCTAGAAACATACGTCACATCATAACAAAGAAGAAACACAAGTATCACTAGCATCAAAAGGCGAGGAAAGTGACATGTCCTACAGTCATATGGAAGATCGAGCAATTTCTCTGCTACTTTAACGAAAATAGGCCTCTGAAAATATCCAGAAAATTTCTATTTTTTGAGTTGCACCTGTTAATTTAAAATGCATCCATCCTTGTGAGTAGAATGTTTAAAAACCTGTAATTCTTCTAGCAAGTCAAGCCCTTAGCCTCTACTTTCTTTATGCAAACCCAGTGATGGGGGTGAAATTTTACAATTGACGACGCGTTACCGCTATATTTTAACGTTGCCGCTATATTTTTAACGTATCTCTGTCACAAGATGTAAACTAGTTAAGCCTGAATTTGTATTTGTATTCGTAAAGAGATATGATTTTGCCCGTATATATACTGGTACACACACACACACACACACACACACACAGTGTGTTTTCACTTTTAACTTGCTTAGGTTGCCCATATTTTCCTTCTGAAGAAGACGTTTTCATAAACGTCGAAACTATGGTAAAGGTGTTTTAGTAAACCTTCCAATTTGCATCTGATTGGTTGTTTACTGTTTTTACAAGAATATTTTATTCTACGGTTGCTGCTCCAGCCACGTAAAAAAAATTTAAAAGCATTCAAAGTATTTGTTACGGGCTACATTTTCTTGTCCAGCGGTTGACCTTCTTCAGAAGATACAAATTCAAACTTCTTATGAGATGTCAACGTAATTGTACTATTTCCTTAGCGTTTCCAGAAATTTCTCCTACCGTACACCATTGGTAACACACTTATGAGAGTAATTTAGTTGTTACATCTGTGACGAGTTGCGCCAAGATGAAAGCAAGAAAATAGCTCGCGGAGCGAAATTAGATGCGTTTTGAATTCACTGGCGCGTTTGTGGAGGTTAGCATTCTGTCCGTGTATTTTGCGATTGTGTCTACATGTATTGTTCTTAACGACCAATAACAAGCGGCGGTACTTCACTCAAGTTATTTGCACGAAACGGCAACGTCGTGAATGAGGAAAATTGGGTTACTCTGCCTTCAGACAGTTACGGCGTACTCCATAGGCTTAGTATAATTAGCACAAAGTGAAGACTTGAGGAATCAGAATGAAAGCTGAAGGGAAAGTCCAAAGGTCAAAACAAAGTTATCGTGACTGTGAGGGAAGCAATTACGTTGCGAATTTTCCATCTGTTTCACTACAGAAATGTATAAATGAAAGTTTTGGACAAATGAGAAGAAAGTTCGACTGCAGCTATTACAGTTCACAAACGACTTGCAGATCAGCTTCTACGAAGTGCACAAATGTTTCCTCGCAAAACAATTCGTGACAATCGTAGGTAACTTTCGTGCCCTTTGCGTTCGAAGAGTCATGTGGGGAAGTATTATTGTGACATTGTGAATTCCTGTGAGAAGCACAAAGATTTTATAAATGTTAGAAGGAATGTTGTTTTCAGAGGTCGGCAAGATACTTACAACATACAATAATCGTCTCCGACTGCCATTAGAACTTACCAAGGTTAGAAGCATTGCACAGAGCAGAGACATGTAACACATCTGAGAACTCCACAGATGTTCTGTGATTGCCAACTTTTATATACAACTAAACGTACTGAACCTTGTTAAAATGGTATTAATTTTCTTCCTTGTCGGTCGGTTCAACAGTATTCGATGCAGATGCATCTCTCCGCATGCCTTCATCAGCTTGCCTTGGTCACCATCGCGTTTTGCTACAAAACTAGTTCCTCTTCCCTGTGATTTTCGTAATACCTGAATACATTTTCCGCAGGTATATAATAAGGCAGTATCGTGCACCAGGAAGAAAAAATGCAAAGATTACTCCTTGATCAAGTGGAGAATCTCACATTAATACTCGGTTCAAAAATGGCTCTGAGCACTATGGGACTTAACATCTGTGGTCATCAGTCCCCTAGGACTTAGAACTACTTAAACGTAACTAACCTGAGGACATCACACACATCCATGCCCGAGGCAGGATTCGAACCTGCGACCATAGCGGTCACGCGGTTCCAGACTGAAGCGCCTAGAACCGCACGGCCACACCGACCGGCTTAATACTCGGCTAATTCTATGAAGAATGTTTTTATAGCCTGTCCGCAATATTTCTGAATAAAACAAAACTGTTACATAAATTAGCAATATCAACTACGTTGATCCCTCGCAAACATTGCTCAACCAATTTATGCAGATGATTCCAAAAAATCTGGAAAATTAGCAGACGGTAAATGATTCTAAATTGGATACTTTGAGAAAACAAAGGGCCTGAAATAAATATTTACTATTTTATTGATATAAACAACTTACACCTTCCAGTAATTATTTTTCGATTGCGACCGTCACTCCGAATTCATGCATTTACAATGGTTCACGCAGTTTGTCTGCCCTCTGTCAGATTTCGATAGTCTGTTGTACAGCGAGAGGAACAGCTGAGATCGTACAAACTAATTACTCTGCGCTTTCTACGTGAGTTTGTGATCTCTGTTGTGGACTGTTGTTTCCTCGTATTCTACCGATAAATCTAAGCTTACCATTTGACTTGATGGCGATGACTGCACAAAATTACGACTTGTCACTTACGGTGAGTTTAAATAAGGTATCCGATTTCATAGCTCCCAAATCTGAACAGGAACTTAGGCTCACTTTCCCATTTTCTCTCTACTCTAGTTCATTCGAAAGAGTTATATTGACTGTAATTCGTATTTGATTATACCTGGAAGCTTTGGAAAGTTATCGAGACTTGTATCCCGAAAAGCTATGAGACTGAAGCACAGCAAAAAATAACATAGGTTCTATAAAAGCGATTACACGCGTTGATTGACCTCCGCCATGCCAACCAGGACGGATTCCGAAAACAGCTGACTGAAGCCCAGCTCTGTCTCCTCTTGAAAGTCGCGGATAACGCAAAGAGATAGATGTACTATTTCTTGACTTCCTAAAAGCATCTGATGTTGTACCAAAGCAACGTTTGTTAATGAAAGTTCGATTACATAGTCTTTCAAACGAAATTTGTGATTTGATCGAGGATTTCTTAGAAAGGAGAACGCAGCTCATTATCTTGGATGGAGTCATTGGAAGATGTAGAAATAACATATGTTGTGCCTCGGCAAAGTGTGTTGGGACCCTTGATGTTCATGTTGTATATTAACTGCCTGCCACACTATAGTAACCTTGAACATTTTGCAGATGTAGTTAACTGTAATGAAGTATTGTCTGACGAAAACTGCACAAACACGAAGTTAGTTTTCAAAGTTGTACAAAGAGTGACAACAAGCTAAAAAATTAAATATGTGCAGTAGTTCAAGCCACCGTAAACTTGTGCATTTCATAGAATACAGAAGAGTAGAATCCTTTGACTACAATGCCAATGATTCACAATTGGAACCGGTGAAATACCTGGGTGTAATAATCTGTAGCGTCAACAGTAGGCGAGAAAATAGTACACTTTGTTCACCATCTGAGCACACAAAATGCAGACACTTTAAAACGGAAATTGTTTACAAAATATTCGTGCGAACCATCCTAGAATGCCGTCCAAGAGTGTGGTGCCCATATCAAAGAGGATTAACAGCGAATACTGAACGACTGGAGACAGTTTTGTTGACCCATGGGAGACTGCCACGGAAATACTGCAAAACTTAAAGTAGCAGACGTTTAAGGATACATACCGACTATCTCGTGACAGCTTGCTTATAAAATTTAAAAAACCAGTCAAGCGAGGCATCTAGGTATAACCGTCCCCGTTCCCTCCTCCCCCCACCTCAACGCCTGCCGCAACTTTATTAGAGATATTCTTCATCCCCCTATCCCCTTTCTGTCACTCCCGCATGGACCGCGAAGACAAGACTTTTGAACTACATTCAGTTTCATCGAAGCGCAAAACACCTCATTTTATTGCACTTTTGTAATTACACCAACGATCGTTATTTTTGCTGAAGTGTAAAGGATTATTTGCAATAAATTTCATTAGATTTACGTACTGTGATGCTGTAGTTAAAACATACGTCAGTGGATAGCACTTCGTTCTGCAATAATACTTTCTGCCGAATGTGTGTTATCCTTGGCTATAACTCCATGACATTGTTGAATGAAAATAAGCAAAGTATACTGTGTTACTGATTGACCTCTGTTTCTCTCTCACAGCGTGGCCAAGGTGTAGGAAAAAAAAGACAGCAGCAACAAAAATCATCCTTTGTTGACGAAGTGCATTTACGTTATACTCTACACGTGGATCCTTACTGAAAGTTTCATTGTTGCACGTACAATTGTTGGTAGAACTGTTCTACCTTAGATCACTGTGACAAACTTGTAGAACTGACACTTAACACAAATTAGTTCTTCTTCGCAGTACTAATAGTAAGTATCCTAATTTTGGCCGTCACACCTCATTGTGGATCGATTCAGTTATGCATTCACAATCTTCAATTAACTAACAACAATCATTTGTTTGGTCGTAAAATTCATGCCCGTGAGAGTATTAGCTGTAATCATCCTATGTACATAAATTTTATAAAATAACCAATGTAACACCAGATTTATTATAGCCTTACACTGAAAGTGAAGAATGAATAAGTAACTAAAAATAAAAATGTTTGACCCCGACGTGATTTGAACACGCAACCTTCTGATCTGGAGTCAGACGCGCTACCGTTGCGCCACGGAGTCGGATGCTCAAACTCTCTTGAGCAAGCGCTTAAATATATTCAACACGTGTATCGTATTTCCAGTTGAAATTTCCTTTATTAATATTTTATAACGTATTTCAGTGTGCGTCTCCTTAAAGTTTTTCATAGTTGATGTACAATATATCTGCACAATAACGCATCAACGGATACAAATGTCTCTATTTCACAAGTCCACGTCTACGGATTTATCCCGCATTTATAGTCAGTTATTTGTGAAGAATGATTTGTTAACAAGGTGCGAATCTTGGCAACGAAGGATTCTAGAAATGGCTGAATCAATCACAAAGCACAGTCCACATGACGTAATGGCGTGAAGGGCACACGTAGCAAGTCAATCAGTTGCAATTTCGCATTAACATTCTTTGGTGTCCACAAGTGGTGTCCACGCTGCTCTTCCAACCTAACCCTCACTATATGTCAGATGAGAAAAGGGGGGAAGTTGGCGCGAGTGTTGTCACAACTGATCGCTGTTCAACATCCTGGGGTTTCCACAGACAAATTTAATATTCGTGCTAACATTTAAACTTTTTGCAACCCCACTGACACTGGAAAATTCAAAAGCAGTTCAATTCGCGTTTACATAATAACACATTCATATTCGAGGTGATTGCTCTTACCTTACTGGTGTGTTGATCACCAAAGAAGACACTCTGCAGGATGGGTGACGGGAGCACCTGAATCGACAGAAATAGAATAAACTAGAGTGATATTCAATAAGCACTACCTGTTCGTTATCATGATTAGTTAGCGGACAGCACTGTTTTATTGCGTCTAAAATGACAGTAAGACGTCAAATTCTATTCCACATAACTTTCAACAACCGTTAACAATATTATTCTGCTGCCAATGTACACACAATAAACACACTGTTGTCAGCTTGCTTAAGTTGGCAGAAACTAAAAAGCGGTCAGTACCCGTCGAATTCACTCAACAGACCAAAGTTATCTTACCTAGCTCGTTCTTAGAAGCTTTTTTAAGAAGTCAACTTATCACAATGAGCGGTGGCATTTAAACAGTCATTCTTCCAGCGCACCATATTTGACTGGAACGGGAAGAAACCGAAATATCTGGTACCATCCAATGCACCGTCGGCCGTTCGCTCCACAGTGCTTTGCAGAGTACGTACGTATGTATGTAGATGTCGGTAGTAGATATGGCTTTTTGTAACGTGTCTCATATAACTCTTTTCTCAATTAAATTGGTTAACAGAACATGTAGTACACATACTTTCTGTTCCCACTCCGAACGCCTCTCGTTTTAACGTAGCTTGTCACGCTTCTCGTTTTAATGTAGCTTGTAAGCGTGAATGTCTTTAGATTAACTCACGCGGCTGACATGTAGCAGAGATCTCATGGAGTTGTTGACGGATGGTTGTGCTAAAATCATGCCTTTGGTGAGAATGTATCCGTTTGTTGAGATAGACAACGTTCTTGTTCCATCGCGAAAAACGTATTGCTCATCTATCTCTGAATGCCCGAGCAAGTTTTACTGTGGTGTAATGATTCTGTATAATAATAATAATTATTATTTATTCATTTCTATCGACTGAAACGAGTCTGTGGTAGTAACTGAATGAAAACAGTCTATATAGTCGGTTGTAATTATGCATACTGACTGAATTATTCATTCTTTCTACTGAAGTGAAACCAGTCTGTAGTTTTTCTGGCGATTGAATCATGTATTCGTATCTTCAACTGAAATCACGCTTTAATGATCTGACTGAGTGAGCTACACTCATTCATTCTTCTAAGTAAAACCAGTCTGTGGTACTTAGATTAGTTGATCCAAAGCAGTGGTATATACCGACGTACGCATACCCCCGTAATGGTAGCCCTATCGCCAATGATACGTGAAGATATCGCAGAGGGTGCGCCAGAGGTAAAATAAAGATTATACATTTTCATTTAATTATGTACTGAATGGACTAATTCTTCTTATCATAACTGAAAACTGAGTAATATATTGTTGTGAACAACGTTATTCTAGGGTAATTAACACGTAAGAAACTAAGCTGATGTAATGTTGGTACGAAGTAGACCATAAAAATTGCTTAGGGCAGTGATCGGGCCGCATGCGCGAATCAAGTATGAAAGCGGCCCACGATTCTAGGCCGTATTTTATAATGATATGCACCTAACAACTAACAGCCGAATAAAAAAAAAGTCAATTAACGTTAACAACGTCTTAAGAGTGTAGTTTTCCTGCTCAGTAACAAACACAAATACTTAGAGAGAGACAGTAATATTTAACGATGTACTTAATTTTCATTGACGCTGGTAAATTCTGCCGCGTACTAAGTTGGTCAGTGACAGAGGGTAAAGTAGTGGCCACTGAGTGGTTACATGATGTTCGTCTTCCAGTATCGACAACTCACGACTTGCGCGACACATACTGGTCTACTGCTATGGTACATATTTTGACACTGAAGTAACATGGATTGGTCAATGTGCTTCACACACACAGTCACCTGCAAACGCGGTATTTGTTTGTAGCAATGATCATGTCAATATATCAACTCTGTTGTGATACAATTGAGGGAAGAAAAAATACAGTTAAAACATTAGTAAACATTTCTAATCGCGTTTCCTATTGCAAAATGCATTTAGATACAGGTACAATTACTGTTATAATCAGTTAATAATCAGCTCACACAGATTACACAACACGTTATCATGCGATTACAGTGTGGCTGCGTTGCGCGTGGTGGCACTCTGAGCAGAGAACGGTAGACATGAAATGTTCCGAATAGGGCCGACTTTTAACGGTGAGCACCTGAGGGCAGGCAGTAAATATCACGCCCTTATTCTAGCTACTCTACTGAGAGCTCATAACGCACTGATATGTTGCTACAAAAACCAATTCTAGCTACTCTACTGAGGGCTCATAACGCACTGATATGTTGCTACAAAAACCAATCACAGCTAGAAACTTGTACATAATGCGAACGACAATCAAATAATTTATAATCAACGACGGTAAAATACTCTCTACTAAAGTTGAATGAAAGCAAAATCCGCAACGGCAGTTTATTGTGTTTTCTCTGTATGACGACCGTTTACATACCATGGAGGTATATCTTCAGGTCATGTAAAACTAGTACTTCGTGTGCCACGAATAACAAGGTACAAGTGCGCATAAAAACATGTCCCTCCTCAATAGAACCTTGGATGAAACGGCGGATGGACGTCCGATTCGAACCATGCATGATGGAGATGTATTACAGATCATGCACCTACATCTACATCCATACTTCGCAAGCCACCTGACGGTGTGTGGCCCAGCGTACCTTGAGTACCTCTATCGGTTCTCCCTTCTATTCCAGTCTCGTATTGTTCGTGGAAACAAAGATTGTCAGTATGCCTCTGTGTGGGCTCTAATCTCTCTGATTGTATCCTCATATTCTCTTCGCGAGATATACGTAGGAGGCAGCAATATACTGCTTGACTCCTCGGTGAAGGTATGTTCTCGAAACTTCAACAAAAGCCCGTACAGAGCTACTGAGCGTCTCTCTTGCACAGTCTTCCATGGAGTTTATCTATCATCTCCGTAACGCTTTCGCGATTACTAAATGATCCTGTAACGAAGCGCGCTGCTCTCCGTTGGATCTTCTCTATCTCTTCTATCAACCCTATCTGGTACGGATCCCACACCGGTGAGCAGTATTCAAGCAGTGGGCGAAAAAGTGTAGTGTAACCTACTTCCTTTGTTTTCGGATTGCATTTCCTTAGGATTCTTCCAATGAATCTCAGTCTGGCATCTGCTTTCCCGACGATTAATTTTATATGGTCATTCCATTTTAAATCACTCGTAGTGTCTACTCCCAGATAATTTATGGAATTAACTGCTTCCAGTTCCTGACCTGCTATATTGTAGATAAATGATGAAGGATCTTTCTTTCTGTGTATTCGCAGCACATTACACTTGTCTACATTGCGATTCGATTGTCATTCCCTGCACCATGCGTCAATTCGTTGCAGATCCTTCTGCATTTCAGTACAATTTTCCATTGTTACAACCTCTCGATATACTACAGCATCATCCGCAAAAAGCCTCAGTGAATTTCCGATGTTATCCACAAGGTCATTTATACACTCCTGGAAATTGAAATAAGAACACCGTGAATTCATTGTCCCAGGAAGGGGAAACTTTATTGACACATTCCTGGGGTCAGATACATCACATGATCACACTGACAGAACCACAGGCACATAGACACAGGCAACAGAGCATGCACAATGTCGGCACTAGTACAGTGTATATCTACCTTTCGCAGCAATGCAGGCTGCTATTCTCCCATGGAGACGATCGTAGAGATGCTGGATGTAGTCCTGTGGAACGGCTTGCCATGCCATTTCCACCTGGCGCATCAGATGGACCAGCGTTCGTGCTGGACGTGCAGACCGCGTGAGACGACGCTTCACCCAGTCCCAAACATGCTCAATGGGGGACAGATCCGGAGATCTTGCTGGCCAGGGTAGTTGACTTACACCTTCTAGAGCACGTTGGGTGGCACGGGATACATGCGGACGTGCATTGTCCTGTTGGAACAGCAAGTTCCCTTGCCGGTCTAGGAATGGTAGAGCGATGGGTTAGATGACGGTTTGGATGTACCGTGCACTATTCAGTGTCCCCTCGGCGATCACCAGTGGTGTACGGCCAGTGTAGGAGATCGCTCCCCACACCATGATGCCGGGTGTTGGCCCTGTGTGCCTCGGTCGTATGCAATCCTGATTGTGGCGCTCACCTGCACGGCGCCAAACACGCATACGACCATCATTGGCACCAAGGCAGAAGCGACTCTCATCGCTGAAGACGACACGTCTCCATTCGTCCCTCCATTCACGCCTGTCGCGACACCACTGGAGGCGGGCTGCACGATGTTGGGGCGTGAGCGGAAGACGGCCTAACGGTGTGCGGGACCGTAGCCCAGCTTCATGGAGACGGTTGCGAATGGTCCTCGCTGATACCCCAGGAGCAACAGTGTCCCTAATTTGCTGGGAAGTGGCGGTGCGGTCCCCTACGGCACTGCGTAGGATCCTACGGTCTTGGCGTGCATCCGTGCGTCGCTGCGGTCCGGTCCCAGGTCGACGGGCACGTGCACCTTCCGCCGACCACTGGCGACAACATCGATGTACTGTGGAGACCTCACGCCCCACGTGTTGAGCAATTCGGCGGTACGTCCACCCGGCCTCCCGCATGCCCACTATACGCCCTCGCTCAAAGTCCGTCAACTGCACATACGGTTCACGTCCACGCTGTCGCGGCATGCTACCAGTGTTAAAGACTGCGATGGAGCTCCGTATGCCACGGCAAACTGGCTGACACTGACGGCGCCGGTGCACAAATGCTGCGCAGCTAGCGCCATTCGACGGCCAACACCGCGGTTCCTGGTGTGTCCGCTGTGCCGTGCATGTGATCATTGCTTGTACAGCCCTCTCGCAGTGTCCGGAGCAAGTATGGTGGGTCTGACACACCGGTGTCAATGTGTTCTTTTTTCCATTTCCAGGAGTGTATATGTTGTGAATAGCAACGGTCCTACGACACTCCCCTGCAGCACAGCTGAAATCACTCTTATGGGACTGATGACCTCAGATGTTACGTCCCATAGTGCTCAGAGCCATTTGAAATCACTCTTACTTCGGAAGACTTCTCTCCATTGAGAATGACATGCTGCGTTCTGTTATCTAGGAACTCATCAATCCAATCACAAAATTGGTCTGATAGTCCATATGCTCTTACTTTGTTCATTAAACGACTGTGGAGAACTGTATCAAATGCTTTGCGGAAGTCAAGAAACACGGCATCTACCTGGGAACCCGTGTTTATGGCCCTCTGAGTCTCGTGTACGAATAGTGCGAGCTGGGTTTCACACGATCGTCTTTTTCGAAACCCATGCTGATTCCTACAGAGTAGATTTCTAGTCTCCAGAAAAGTCATTATACTCGAACATAATACGTGTTCCAAAATTCTACAACTGATCGACGTTAGAGATATAGGTCCATAGTTCTGCACATCTGTTCGACGTCCTTTCTTGAAAACGCGGATGAACTGTGCTCTTTTCCAATCCTTTGGAACGCTACGCTCTTCTAGAGACCTGCGGTGCACCGCTGCAAGAAGGGGAGCAAGTTCCTTCGCGTACTCTGTGTATAATCGAACTGGTATCCTATCAGGTCCAGCGGCCTTTCCTCTTTTGAGCGATTTTAATTGTTTCTCTATCCCTCCGTCATCTATTTCGATATCTACCATCTTGTCATCTGTGCGACAATCTAGAGAAGGAACTGCAGTGCAGTCTTTCTCTGTGAAACAGCTTTGGAAAAAGACATTTAGTATTTCGTACTTTAGTCTGTCATCCTCTGTTTCAGTACCATTTTGGTCACTGGGTGTCTGGACATTTTGTTTTGATGCACCTATCGCTTAAGACCAAAATTTCTTAGGATTTTCTGCCAGGTCAGTACATAGAACTTTACTTTCGAATTAGTTGAACGCCTCTCGCATAGCCCTCCTCACCCTACATTTCGCTTCGTGTAATTTTTATTTGTCTGCAAGGCTTTGACTATGTTCATGTTTGCTGTGGAGTTCCCTTTGCTTCCGCAGCAGTTTTCTAACTCAGTTGTTGTAACACGGTGGCTCTTTTCCATCTCTTACGATCTTGCTTGCAAGGTTCGGAAGGAAGGAAGGGAGAGTGGGTTCAACGTCCCGTCGACATCGAGGTTATTAGAGACGGAGCACAAGCTCGGATTGTGTCACGGATGAGATAGGTAATCGGCCGTGCCCTTTCGAAGGACCCATCCCGGCATTTACCTGGAACGGTTTAGGAAAATCACGGAAAACCTAAATCTGGATGGTCGGACGCGGATTTAAACCGTCGTCCTCCCAAAGCCAGCCCAGTGTGCTAACCACGACGCCGCCTCGCTTGGTATGGATTGTTCGGATCGGATTCGATGTGCCGTTTCATCCAAGGTTCCATCAAGGAGTGACAAGTTTTTATGCGCACTTGTACCTTGGAATTCGTGGCGCATTGAGTATTAAGTAGACTTGAAGATATATCTATAGGGTATGAAAACGGTCGCCATACAGTGAAAACACAATAAACAACTACTGCGGATTTGGACTTTCACTCAACTTTAATGTAGACTATTTTACCATCTTTGATTTAACATTATGATTTACATTGGATAACAAAGAAATAACAACAGTACCTATGCGGCCTGTGGTGTCGCCCCGCAATATCAGTATTGGCTCTTGTCATTTCCATAATAATAAAATAAGCAAATCTGAGAGTTGTAGGTGAATGTGCTCGTAAATGGGCTTGAGTCCTGAAACTTGTCGCACTTAACGGCAGAATAAAACAGCATTCTACAGCCGAGATGAGACACTTGTTTTACATATTAACGGCACCGCCACAGTGGCAACACTTAAATGGACCCTATATGCAGATGTCGACGCTGCGAAATGTAGAATGCTGACCCCTCTCATTCGTTAAATCCCTAGGGGAAAGAGATGCTTCGCGAAGCTCCAACAGCCAAGAACTTTTCTCAGCACTTGTTCTCACCCGCACTCGGATATTGCCCCCGGAGGCGCTGTGCGCTGGTGAACACAAGTGAGGCAGAGCTTAAAATACTCGCGCTTCCGGTACACATCGCGGCGTTCAGCAAGGAGACGCCGACTGCTCGCGTCAGTAGGTGTGTGCTCAGAATACTGCGTTGATGCCTCAGAATGTGACCTACCAACCACACTACTAGACACAAAATCAGTATCAAAACATCAGACTGCACATCCAAACTGGTTAAAAAGTTATATGACCCAAAATTTTCATCTGCTACAGACAAAGCCGAGCAAATTTTGCTAACGCCATTCCACCGTTTATATTTAACAATATATTGCGTGCGTTGGGAAACATTGATTATGTAACAGTAACGATGGATAGCTCAAACAGTCCCTTTAGTTGCACACGCCAGATCACTGTTATTTCCACCTTTGGCTTTGTGATCTTTAATATCACCCTTTCCTCTATGTGCAACGAAAATTCTCCAGTACGTGCGCAATAAACACGTTCATTGTTAACTGCCATTACACAGTTTCGAAAATTTATACTCTTGTAGCAAGTTAACGTTAAAAACGCACCTTTTTTCCTTATTGCTAAACGATACGACAAAAAAACGAATAGCGATAAATGACCAAAAACGTGTAGACAAGTTACTTCACACACGAAGCAAGCATAAACACACTGACCTTGTTCTGTCGCCAAAATGATTAAACGAAACGTTTTGGCGGAATCGATAGCTGACGCCTCCCCTTCGACGTTATCTGCTGTGTTTGCTTTAGCGGATGATGTTGCACCTGTATTGCGAAGTTACGGATACGTACCGCACAGAATTCGGTTTACGCATACAGGGAGAGAAGTTAAATACCAACATAATGGCTGAAGTAAGGAAGGCATTAGAAGCTCCAACGAAACAGCTTCCCGTAGCTTTCAAACCTCAGCCTTAAATTCAGCTGCACAAAACAGCTGCACAAGAATGGAAAACAGAGGGCTACATGAGAACTGCAAAGCAATTTAGAAACTACGAACACTGGAGGCAGTAATGCAATGGTGAAAGTAGCAGAAAAAGAAAGACTGAATTGCATATCAGTGGAAAACCTCGATCAGAAGGAGCAGCTCACTGAACGAGGCTTTCAGAAGTTCACAGGTCTTTTTCGTACATCAACAGTGGACCCTGAATGAATCTTGGATGAGCTAGCTATTCGCATATGAATCCCGCTTTTATAGACAGAGAAAGGAACCCTAGCGAACGAGGAATGTTGAAAGCATATACAACGTATCAGGCTAAAGATGCTATTGTGGGATAAAAAATGCCTAACCAGACGTAGCGGTAAAGAACGAAAATTTGTAAGAGATTAACGGGAATGGAACGGTTCTGCTAGTGTTCTCTATAGAACAAGCTTGAGAAGCCGCACCTGATCAGCGATTGTCGATGCAGTTTACATTGTTAAGAGGCATGTGACGTACATCGTATTTTGATATGGGTTAAAGGATTGTGGAGCGCGCGTCTGTAAATTAAAAGGTGAAATAAAAATAACGTGCATCATATGCATTGGTTTTGTAATAGAGTATACAGGGTTATTACAAATGACTGAAGCGATTTCACAGCTCTAAAATAACTTTATTATCTGAGATATTTTCACAATGCTTTGCACATACATATAAAAACTCAAAAAGTTGTTTTAGGCATTCACAATTGTTCGATTTGTGCCCTTTTAGTGATTCGGCAGACATCAAGCCGATAATCAAGTTCCTCCCACACTCGGCGCAGCATGTCCCCATCAATGAGTTCGAAAGCATCGTTGATGCGAGCTCGCAGTTCTGGCACGTTTCTTGGTAGAGGAGGTTTAAACACTGAATCTTTCACATAAACCCACAGAAAGAAATCGCATGGGGTTAAGTCGGGAGAGCGTGGAGGCCATGACATGAATTGCTGATCATGATCTCCACCACGACCGATCCATCGGTTTTCCAATCTCCTGTTTAAGAAATGCCGAACATCATGATGGAAGTGCGGTGGAGCACCATCCTGTTGAAAGATGAAGTCGGCGCTGTCGGTCTCCAGTTGTGGCATGAGCCACGCGTGAAACTTGCCCGCACGCGTTCAACCGTATCTTCGCTCACTGCAGGCCGACCCGTTGACTTCCCCTTACAGAGGCATCCAGAAGCTTTAAACTGCGCATACCATCGCCGAATGGAGTTAGCAGTTGGTGGATCTTTGTTGAACTTCGTCCTGAAGTGTCGTTGCACTGTTATGACTGACTGATGTGAGTGCATTTCAAGCACGACATACGCTTTCTCGGCTCCTGTCGCCATTTTGTCTCACTGCGCTCTCGAGCGCTCTGGCGGCAGAAAGCTGAAGTGCGGCTTCAGCCGAACAAAACTTTATGAGTTTTTCTACGTGTCTGTAGTGTGTCGTGACCATATGTCAATGAATGGAGCTACAGTGAATTTATGAAATCGCTTCAATCATTTGTAATAGCCCTGTACTTAGACTAAGCCTATCTAACATACAGCGCGACATTACGTTTCATTACGTATAGCTAGTATCTTAAGGCCGTCCGCACACGGAGCGACTGAAAAGGAACGCAAGGAGTTCCGCAAACGGTGCGATTCTGAAATGATAAACTGCAGTTGCTGTGTGGGAGCTTGAAGAAGAGGGAGTATTATTATTTGTCGCGTATTCGGCATGTCGAGTACAGTTATAAGCGCAGAGGAAGATATGCTTCTTTATTATTATTACACACGAATGAGAACACGACGAATATCTTTGATTCATCTGTAGATTCAAAGAAAGTACAATTTTGGTAAACATTTTTGGAATACAGTGATCCATAGCTTATTATATTTTAACTAAAGTTCAGTCTTGATCACAACACTTATGTCTCAATAACATAGGTGACTGGTTTCGGTTATATTTATAAAACCATCTTCAGACCCATGGTTTCCTTGGAGGATGGTAGGCCGAGCTCTCCTCAGCTGATCATCAGTTGACTTCGTGGCAGCTGAGGAGAGCTCCGCCAACCATGCTACAAGGAAGCCATGGGTCTGAAGATCGTTATATAAATATAACCGAAACCAGTCACCTATGTTATTGAGACATAAGTGCTGAGATCGAGACTGAACTTTAGTTGAAATATATCAAAGAAAGTACACTAATAAAAAAAAAAGTCTCAAGACCATGAAGGAGGTATGCGAGATAAACGAAAGTTGGTAGGTGTGTTTCTACATCTGACCTCAAACTTGGCGCCAGTTGCATAAGAGTGGCGGTAGTAGCGCCACTATGAGGATACAAACCAGGCTTGCTTTAAATACGCGCTGTAACGGTCGTGAGAGATGGTTCCGTCTGAGATTGGACGTGGTGAGCTGATGTTAGCCAAAATCCCTTTAAGATGACAAAGACGCCATTATCAACACTTCACTGAGTGCTTCTGCTATACTGGAGCGAATGTTAGGAATTTAGCCACTGCATATGACTGCTAGCAGCGGTGGTTACAGATATGTACTGTAGCAATAAGACCGGGCTCCGGACGGCCACATGGCACTACCGGGAAGGAAGACCATCGTGTTCAGCGAATGGCTCCTGCGCATCGTACTGCACCTGCAGCAGCAGTTGGCACCATTGACACAACGAACTGTTACAAATCGGTTACTTCAAGGGCAGCTCCGAACCAGACGCCCTGTAGCGTGCTTTCCCCTAACCCCAAACCTCCAACCATTTGCGACTTCATTGGTGTCACGCGAGAGCTCCCTGGAGGGCAGCGCGGAGGTCTGTTGTGTATTCTGATGAAAGCTGGTATTGCCTCGATGCCAGTAATGACGGCGTGTTGGTTAGATGGAAGCCAGTTAAGAGCCTTCAACCAAACTGTTTGTGTGCTAGGCATACTGGACCTACACCGGCAGTTATGGTCTGGGGTGCGATTTTGGAGTACAGCAGGCGCACCGTCGTGGTTGTCTACATCCATACTCCGCAAGCCACCTGACGGTGTGTGGCGGAGGTTAATTTGAGTACCTCGATCGGTTCTCCCTTCTATTCCAGTCTCGTATTGTTCGTGGAAACAAAGATTGTCGGTATGCCTCTGTGTGGGCTCTAATCTCTCTGATTTTATCCTCATGGTCTCTTCGCGAGATATACCTAGGAGGGAGCAATATACTGCTTCACTCCTCGGTGAAGGTATGCTCTCGAAACTTTAACAAAAGCCCGTACCGAGCTACTGAGCGTCTCTCTTGCAGAGTCTCCCACTGGAGTCTATCATCTCCGTAGCGCTTTCTCGATTACTAAATAATCCTGTAACGAAGCGCGCTGCTCTCCATTGGATCTTCTCTCTCTCTCTTCGATTAACCCTATCTGGTACGGATCCCACACTGGTGAGCAGTATTCAAGCAGTGGGCGAACAAGTGTAGTGTAACCTACTTCCTTTGTTTTCGGATTGCATTTCCTTAGGATTCTTCCAATGAATCTCAGTCTTGCATCTGCTTTACCGACGATTAATTTTATATGGTCATTTCATTTTAAATCACTCGTAATGTCTACTCCCAGATAATTTATGGAATTAACTGCTTCCAGTTCCTGACCCGCTATATTGTAGCTAAATGATAAAGGATCTTTCTTTCTCTGTATTCGCAGCACATTACCCTTGTCTACATTCAGATTCAATTGCCATTCCCTGCACCATGCGTCAATTCGTTGCAGATTCTCCTGCATTTCAGTACAATTTTTCATTGTTAGAACCTCTCGATATACTACCGCATCATCGGCAAAAAGCCTCAGTGAACTTCCGATGTTATCCACAAGGTCATTTATATATATTGTGAATAGCAACGGTCCTACGACATTCCCCTGCGGCACACCTGAAATCACTTCGGAAGACTTTTCTCCATTGAGAATGACATGCTGCGTTCTGTTATCTAAGAACTCTTCAATCCAATCACACAATTGGTCTGATAGTCCATATGCTCTTACTTTGTTCATTAAACGACCGTGGGGAACTGTATCAGACGTTTTGCGGAAGACGTCTTGCGGGTGGAGAGGAAGGGAGACACCAGGAGGTGAGGGGGATCGAGGCGGCGGACAATATATAGTGTGCGGATGTGTTCAAGGAAAAGGAGCGAAAACGTCCTCCGTTTCGTAATACATAGCGTACTGTAACTATTCTGCGCATGCGTCTAAAACTTGATAGATGAACCACACTGCCCGCCGGCAGCGCCCTCGCTGGCGGAATAGCGGAATTCAGTCCCCCTCTGCGTTGCTGTTTGCCACGGCCGTCGACGCACTCTGTCGACGTCGATTTGAGCAAATCGTGGAGATGATGGGATTCCATGCACTGTCCAGCTGGTAGCCGCTGTCACGGTTTAACAGATTTTCCGCCAGTCGTATTTCTACGGATTCTTTAATAATGGAGTCCCAGAAGGATGTTGCTGTGGACAAAATGATTGTTTTCTCATACTCCATTGAATGTCCAGTAGAAATACAATGTTCAGCAATAGCGGACTTGCTTGGCTGCAAAAGGCGGGTATAACGCTGATGTTCAGTGCAGCGTTCTTTCACGGTGCGTGTGGTTTGACCTATGTAAGCCATACCACATTGGCACGGTATCTTGTAAATTCCAGCCTTTGGTACAGATTGTCCTTAACTGATCCCACAAGGTCCTCAATCTTCGATGATGGGCGGAAAACCACTTTTACCTGAAATTTTCGGAGGATTCTTGCTATTTTAAACGAAGTGTTGCCAACGAAAGGAAGAAAAGTTAAAGAGGAGAACATGCCGGAACCGTATTAACCGACCAAGTGTAAACAGGCACGGAACTCAGTGCCACAGACCGACATCCGGTACCTGCACAAGACAACGCATGTACATTTTCATGTTTGCTGTCAATATTCTGGTGGTTACACCGGTATCACTGTACCTGCATATCACATTTGCACTGCCTTATATCGCGCTTAGGTTAACCTGTGAACTCAACAGCGTTTATCAGTTAAGTACGTAACCTCGACAAATGAATTTCAGAAATTTCATTGCTATACATTAATGATTTCTTGGATTTTGGATTTTTTGTGTCAGTGTAGATACACAACTGGCCATTAAAATTGCTACACCAAGAAGAAATGATAAACGGGACAAATATATTATACTAGAACTGACATGTGATTACATTTTCACGCAATTTGGGTGCATAGATCCTGAGAAAGGAGTACCCATAACAACCACTTCTGGGCATTGAGTCAGAGACTGGATGACGTGTACAGGTACAGGTGCCCATGCAGCTTCAACACGATAGCACAGTTCATCAAGAGTAGTGACTGGCGTATTGTGACGAGCCAATTGCTCGGCCGCAATTGACCAGACGTTTTCAATTGGTGAGAGATCTGGAGAATGTGCTGGCCAGGGCAGCAGTCGAACATTTTCTGTATACAGAAAGGCCCGTACAGGACCTGCAGCATGCGGTCGTGCATTATCCTGCTGAAATGTAGGGTTTCGCAGGGATCGAATGAAGGGTAGAGCCACGGGTCGTAACACATCTGAGATGTAACGTCCACTGTTCAAAGTGCCATAAATGCGAACAAGAGGTGACCGAGACGCTTAACCAATGGCACCCCATACCATCACGCCGGGTGATACGCCAGTATGGCGATGACGAATACATGCTTCCAATCTGCGTTCATCTCGATGTCGCAAAACACGGATGCCACCATCATGATGCTGTAAACAGGATTTATCCGAAAAAAATGACGTTTTGCCATTCGTGCACCCAGGTTCGTCGTCGAGTCCACCATCGCAGGCGCTCCTATCTGTGATGCAGCGTCAAGGGTAACTGCAGTCATGGTCTCCGAGCTTATGGTCCATGCTGCTACAAATGTCGTCGAACTGTTCGTGCAGATGGTTGTTGTCTTGCAAACGTCCCCATCTGTTGACTCGGGAATCGAGACGTGGCTGCACGATCCGTTACAGCCATGCGGATAAGATGCCTGTCATCTCGACTGCTAGTGATACGAGGCCGTTGGGATCCAGCACGGCGTTCCGTATTACCCTCCTGAACCCACCGATTCCATATTCTGCTAACAGTCATTGGATCTCGACCAACGCGAGCAGCAATGTCGCGATACGATAAACCGCAATCACGATAGGCTACAATCTGACCTTTATCAAAGTCGGAAACGTTATAGTACGCATTTCTCCTCCTTACACGAGGCATCACAACGAAGACTCACCAGGCAACGCCGGTCAACTTCTGTTTGTGTATGAGAATTCGGTTGGAAACTTTCCTCATGTCAGCACGTTGTAGGTGTCGCCACCGGCGCCAACCTTGTGTGAATGCTCTGAAAAGCTAATCATTTGCATATCACAGCATCTTCTTCCTGTCGGTTACAGCACGTCAAAAACCATTTCTTAATTTTAATTAGGGCTGGATTTACGTTTGTGTGAATGTGTATCCTAGGTGAGAACTGGCAAGCACAGTGCTTTTGCGGAAAGGACGTGTCAACACAGTGGCGACTGACAGCACCAGGATTTCACCGCCTCCATCATCAGCGTATTATGGATAGCGGAAGCAGTCCAGCCCGATCGCTGCCAAATGTCGGCTACTTTGAATTGGTCTATTGTTATGGAGGGGTACCGACAGCGTTTCTACCGCACTCCGCTCGAGCACGAAATACGTAAATGGGTCGGTGGACAGGATGTACCCAAGGAACACACCGTACGGGTTGCGGAATAGAGGCGTAGAAAGATCAACGGCGGGCATGACTCACAGGACGTGGCCACTGCAACTCAGGATTACGCAAGGAGGAGGGGGAGTAGGAAGAAGCGCGGGATGCGCCAAGGCAACGGCAGCTGCAGCAGCGTAGCCCAGCTAGTAGACCTTATTAAAGGGGCGGGCGAGGCAGCGACGTCGCGTCGCGTTGCGGTAACGCGCATTCCGCGCGGCTGGAAATGCCGGCGCGACAGATCTGGCCGCGCCGGCGCGTCCTTGGTCTATCTGCGGCCGTGACTCACAGAGGCTGCGGCCCGGCCGTCTCGGGCCGGGGCAGAGACGAATCCGCGGGTCGTGCCTGACGAAAGCCGCCTGCCGCACGACGCCGCTTTCCCCCGCCCACAGCGCCTCCTGCACAAGACCGGCTGCCGTTGCACAAGCCCAGCCTTCGCAAATCGTCGGCTCGTAACCAAAGATAACAGTTATACCGAGTGCCTTCGCCCAGCCTTCGCGAACCGTCGGCTTGTAACCAAAGATAACAGTTATACCGAGGGCCTTCGCCCAGCCTTCGCGAACCGTCGGCTTGTAACCAAAGATAACAGTTATACCGAGGGCCTTCGCCCAGCCTTCGCGAACCGTCGGCTTGTAACCAAAGGTAACAGTTATACCGAGTGCCTTCACAGATATCTGACAAGTGCCACGACTTTTTAATAGTGGGAGCACGCAGGCAAAGAAGACATTCCTTGTTAACGAGTTACATGTTCCATAGACCATCCGAACGGTTCCTTTATCGAATTGATGAGGAACGAGTCAGTTAACAGGATATACGCTACAGGCCATTAAAATTGCTACACCACGAAGATGACGTGCTACAGACGCGAAATTCAACCGACAGGAAGAAGATGGTGTGATAAGCAAATGATTAGCTTTTCAGAGCATTCACACAAGGTTGGCGCCGGTGGCGACACCTACAACGTGTTGACATCAGCAAAGTTTCCAACCGATTTCTCATACACAAACAGCAGTTGACCGGCGTTGCCTCGTGTAAGGAGGAGAAATGCGTATCACCACGTTTCCGACTTTGATAAAGGTCGGATTGTAGCCTATCGCGATTGCAATTTATCGTATCGCGACAATTCTGCTCGTGTTGCCCGAGATCCAATGACTGTTAGCAGAATATGGAATCGGTGGGTCCAGGTGGGTAATACGGAACGCCGTGCTGGATCCCAACGGCCTCGTATCACTAGCAGTCGAGATGACAGGCATCTTATCCGCAAGGCTGTAACGGATCGTGCAGCCACGTCTCGATCCCTGAGTCAACAGATGCGGACGTTTGCAAGAAAACAACCATCTGCACGAACAGTTCGACGACGTTTGCAGAGCATGGACTATCAGCTCGGAGACCACGGCTGCGGTTACCCTTGACGCTGCATCACTGACAGGAGCGCCTGCGATGGTGTACTCAACGACGAACCTGAGTGCACGAATGGCAAAACTTCATGTTTTCGGATGAATCCAGGTTCTGTTTACAGCATCATGGCCGGCCGGTGTGGCCGTGCGGTTCTAGGCGCTTCAGTCCGGAACCGCGTGACCGCTACGTTCGCAGGTTCGAATCCTGCGTTGGGCATGGATGTGTGTGATGTCCTTAGGTTAGTTAGGTTTAAGTAGTTCTAAGTTCTAGGGGATTCATGACCACAGATGTTAAGTCCAATAGTACTCAGAGCCATTCTGAACAGCATCATGATGGTCGCATCCGTGTTTGGCGACATCGCGGTGAACGCACATTGGAAGCGTGTATTCGTCATCGCCATACTGGCGTATCACCCGGCGTGATGGTATGAGGTGCCATTGGTTACACGTCTCGGTCACCGCTTGTTCTCATTGACGGCACTTTGAACAGTGGACGCTACATTTCAGATGTGTTACGACCCGTGGCTCTACCCTTCATTCGATCCCTGCGAATCACTACATTTCAGCATTTGCAGGTCCTGTACGGGCCTTTCTGGATACAGAAAATGTTCGACTGCTGCCCTGGCCAGCACATTCTCCAGATCTCTCACCAATTGAAGAGGTCTGGTCAATGGTGGCCGAGCAACAATACGCCACTCACTACTCTTGCTGAACTGTGGTATCGTGTTGAAGCTGCAAGGGCAGCTGTACCTGCACACGCCATCCAGGCTCTGTTTGACTCAATGCGCAGGCGTATGAAGGCCGTTATTACGGCCAGAAGTGGTTGTTCTGGGTACTGATTTCTCAGGATCTATACACCCAAACTGCGTGAAAATGTAATCACATGTCAGTTCTAGTATGATATATTTGTCCAGTGAATACCAGTGTATCATCTGCATTTCTCCTTGGTGTAGCAATTTTAATGGCCAGTAGTGTATATTGATCAGCCAGAACATTATGACCACATTTGTAATGTAGTCGGTATGGCCGCCTTTTGCATGGGTAACAATGGCGACGCGTTGTGGAATGGAAGCATTGAGCCGTTGGTAGGTCGCTGGAGGGAGCTGGCACCACACCTGCACATACAAGTAACCTAATTCCCGGAAATTCCGGGGAGGGGTTTGAAGAGCTCTAACACCACATTCAATCACATCCCAGATGTGTTCGGTCTGGTTCAGATCCGGTGACTTGGAGGGCCAGCACGTCAATTGGACCTCGCCACTTCGTTCCTTGAACTACTCTTTACACCGCTGGCCTTGTGACATTGCGCATTATCTTGTTGAAAAATGCCACTGCCGTCGGGAAACGTGAGAGTCATGAAGGGATGCACGTGGTGTGCAACCAGTGTACGACATTCCTCGGCCGTCATCGTCCCTTGCACGAGTTCCACTGGGCCGTGGATACGCACGTGAACGTTCGCCAGAGGGTAATGGAGCCGCTGCCAGCTTGTCTCCGTCCCGCAGTGGAGGTGTCAAGGAGTTGTTCCGCAGGAAAACGATGCTTTCGCGCCCTCCCATTGGCGTGACGTAGAAGATAACGGGATTCATCAGACCATGCAACGCTCTGCCACTGTGCCAGCTGCCAGTTCCGACGATTACGTGCCCATTTCAGTCGTAATTGCCGACGCCGTCGAGTTGACATTGGCCGTCGAGTTGACATTCAGATCCGGTGACTTGGAGGGCCAGCACGTCAATTGGACCTCGCCACTTCGTTCCTTGAACATGGGTCGCGGCTGCGGTGTCCAACCGTAAGGAATTTTCGGCGCACCGTGTGTTCGGACTCTCTTGTGCTTCGCCCAGCATTAAAATCTGGTGTTAGTTCCGCCACAGTTCGCCGCCTGTCCTGTTTTACCAGTCTGCCCACGTCCGACATCTGTAATGAGGGGTAGCTGCCCAACCCCACCACGTGTGGACGTGGTTTCATCGCGTGAGAAGGCACTCACCACAACACTCCTTGAACACTAGACAAGTCGTGCAGTTTCTGAAATCCCCTTGGCGAGTATCCAGGTCCTCATAATCTACCCTCGGTCAAAGTCAGACAGATCGCGCACATTCCCCGTTCTACACACGCATCTACATGCACCGCGCGCGTGTGTCTGGCTGGCAGTCATTCCTTGCCAGTTGACGCCGCTATCGTCTGGATTGGTTTATATTAGCTACAATATAGCAGGTCAGTAACTGGAAGCAGTTAATTCCATAAATTATCTGGGAGTAGGCATTAGGAGTGATTTAAAATGGAATGACCATATAAAGTTGATCGTCGGTAAAGCAGATGCCAGACTGAGATTCATTGGAAGAATCGTAAGGAAATGCATTCCGAAAACAAAGGAAGTAGGTTACAGTAGACTTGTTCGCCCCCTGCTTGAATACTGCTCACCGGTGTGGGATCCGTACCAGATAGGGTTGATAGAAGAGATAGAGAGGATCCAACGGAGAGCAGCGCGCTTCGTTACAGGATCATTTAGTAATCGCGAAAGCGTTACGGGGATGATTGATAAACTCGAGTGGAAGACTTTGCAGGAGAGACGCTCAGTAGTTCGGTACGGGCTTTTGTTGAAGTTTCGAGAACATACCTTCACCGAGGAGTCAAGCAGTATGTTGCTCCCTCCTACGTATATCTCGCGAAGAGACCATGAGGATAAAATCAGAGAGATTAGAGCCCATACAGAGGCATACCGACAATCTTTCTTTCCACGAACAATACGAGACTGGAATAGAAAGGAGAACCGATAGAGGTACTCAAGGTACCCTCCGCCACACACCGTCAGGTGGCTTGCGGAGTATGGATGTAGATGTAGATATCGATAGTAGGTCGGTGGCCATAACGTTCTGCCTGATCAGTGTATACAGAATGTCTCTCGTAAGAGTCGCCAGGCGCATTTTCTCCCGTGTAATAGCAGATATTTGCAATTTCGTTTTTGCATTGTGTAGCCGGAGTGAGACGAAACAAACAATGGTCATCACGTCTTTCAGGTGACGTCCAGCGTAGACGGAAGGCGTCGTCGGTTTGTTTCCCGTTACAAAGAAAATGATTTTTAAAGCGTAATTTTACGTGTCCATTCTACAGACCGCTTCGCAGATTAGTATAGCGCGATATTTGTTTTATGGTTAAGTATTAACAAGGACGGTAAAGTACTGGTTATTCTTCGTGGTTCAAAATGGTTCAAATGGCTCTGAGCACTATGGGACTCAACATCTTAGGTCATAAGTCCCCTAGAACTTAGAACTACTTAAACCTAACTAACCTAAGGACATCACACACACCCATGCCCGAGGCAGGATTCGAACCTGCGACCGTAGCAGTCCCGCGGTTCCGGACTGCAGCGCCAGAACCACTAGACCACCGCGCCCGGCTATTCTTCGTGTTTTATTGTCCCTATTACTACACTAGAAAACGCAAATATCGTACTAGTCCTACTCATATTGCACTTACACTTAAATACCAGACTTTTTTCTCAGGCTGTACCAGTTTTTAAATAGAATTTCGTCTTCGGAACAGAAAGAGTTGCCTAAGAGAAACATCTAAAACTTGCTTTTCTACCTATCAGTCTGTTTGATACGGCAAGTGATCAAAAATTTCCCTCCCATTCACGGTGTGATATTAAACGGTTATGATAATTTTTACTTCTCTTGCCCCACAATACACGCCATTCTTGAACAGCACTGATCAAAATTTCAGCCATTTTGAGATGAAAAACACACTGCAAATCGCGTCCACTTCGCGCGGAAATAACAAACAATTTGATCGCGTCCGCTTCGCCAAAATTGGCGTCGCACAGTCTCACAGTGCGCGCTCACACAGGACAACTTGACCGTTGGCCATTGTTTGATATTTCCGCGCGGTTGCCGCACCGCAGAGCGTTCGAAACAGTTCGCTCACTCAGGACGCCGCCCTAAGGTGGGCCGGGCCAGCCACCTGGCGACAGTGATCCATCATCCCAATGAAGTTCGCGCTGCGCCTACACTAGAAAGCTTCGCGTAAGAAAGGGCAAACAGCACCCGTAGACAGAATAAGTATTTTGCTATTCGGATAACCAGCGATTCCGTTAGCGAGAGTTCGGATAATCGGAGTTCTACTACACAAGCTATACTATCGCCATAAGTGTGCTTGTCTGTTCTATTCTCATAAAATTCATCATTTTTTTGTAATTTTAATTTTTGTAATCTTATGGTTCTGACAGCAAATTTTAAAAAATCCAAACAACGCAGCTATTCTGCCGGGCTAGGGCAGTGCCAGCTAATTCTGTAGTCTCCAGTGAATGATTATGTGTCTGGCGTAACGAATGAGAACTACAGTTAAGGTATGACACGTTGCGAAGAGGGGACGACGCAGACGGAGGAAGTGGGGGGCGGGGGTAGGGGAGAGTATTTGCGAGCACCAGAACCGGGACTTTAGATAAACTACTCTCGCAAAAGATTTATTGCAGCAGGTGCTCAGCGAACATGAAGATACCTGGATGCCGCCGACAAAGTTTCCGGGCAGCGGCGTCGAGACCTCCGTAATTGGAGTTGCAAACGACTGGTCCGCCAACCGCATCGTAAATTGTGCACGCGACTCCTACAAGGCACCATTCCCAACACAGCAGGAGAACCCGTGCGCCAACTCCGGACGCAAAATATCGCGTGTGTGACTCCGCAGCAGGAGGGTCGTTTGATATTTCACGGAACACCATCATCCTTGCTCTGTTTTCCCCCTTGCTTTTTTCTTCTCGTTTCGGGTAGGCCACCCAGGGACCTCGATATACGAGGGTCGTTCTGAAAGTAATGCCTCCTATTTTGTTGTGGTGACTTTGGACGTCCGCGCCAGATGACACTGGTGTAGTGCACGCTTGCACGTGCAATGCTTGAACCTTCCTCCTTCATTTGCAGTGTGGTTCCGTTGTTCTGCGGTAGCTGGCGTCAGCAGAGGAGTGTCCCAAAATGGAGTCTCATACGGATGCGCCTGTAGAACAGCGATGTGTGATTGAATCCCTCACTGCTGAAGAAATTGCGCCGATTGATATCCATCGACGCTTGCTAAAAGTGTATAGAGAAGATGCAATAAAAGTGAGCAACGTGAGGCGACAAACTACGGCCCGGTCGACCCTGCACAGCTGTCATCCCTCGCAATGAAGAGTCTCGATCAACTCATCCGTGGTGATCGGCGGGTATCGACCAGAGAAATGTGTGCAAAGCTGAATATCGGCTGTACAGCCTTGGAAACATTGTCGGGTTATTTCAGTAATCGCACAGTCTGTGCGAGATGGGTCCAGCGGATGCTTGGAAAAAAATGAAATGATCTCCCATGCTTCTTTACAGAGCGAGGGGAGCGATGCGGGAGACCCGCACCGCCTTACTAGGCAAGGTCCTAATGGAGGTGGTTTGCCGTTGCCTTCCTCCGACCGTAATAGGGATGAATGATGATAATGAAGACGACACAACAACACCCAGTCATCACGAGGCAGGTGAAAATCCCAGACCCCGCCGGGAATCGAACCCGGGACCCCGTGCTCGGGAAGCGAGTACGCTACCGCGAGACCACGAGTGGCGGACCCAGCGAATGCTTACAGAAGATCGAAAAACTCATCGAACAGGTATTTGTCGGGACCTGACGGACCAATATGAAGCTGAAGGTGACAATTTTCTTAATAGCATCGCCACCGGAGATGAGAGATGGTGTCACCACGGAATCAAAAAGACAGTTCAACGGAATGCCGATATGCGAATTCTCCGACGAAGAAGAAATTCACGACATAGCCGTCCGCAGGCAAAGCGATGTGCACAGTCTTCTGGGATAGCCAGGGTGTGGTGCTTTTGGATGTCCTGGAACCTGGACGTACTGTCAATTCAGCACGCTACAAGACGACACTGACTATGCTGAAAGACCGAATTTCCAGGTTATGGCCGGAGAAGAAGACCAACTGTCACCTGCAAAATGATAATGCCAGTCCCCACACCAGTTTTATGACCACGCACCTCACTGCAAAATTCGCATGGACTGTCTCACCATATCCACCGTACAGTTCCGATTTAGCGCTTTCAGACTTGACTGTTCTCAAAGCTACATCTACATCTACGTGATTACTCTGCTATTCACAATAAAGTGCCTGGCAGAGGGTTCAATGAACCACCTTCATGCTGTCTCTCCACCGTTCCACTCTCGAACGGCATGCGGGAAAAACGAGCACTTAAATTTTTTCCGTGCGAGCCCTGATTTCTCTTATTTTGTCGTGATGATCATTTCTCCATATGTAAGTGGGTGCCAACAGAATGTTTTCGCAATCGGAGGAGAAAACTGGTGATTGAAGTTTCATGAGAAGATCCCGTCGCAACTAAAAACGCCTTTGTTTTAATGATTGCCACTCCAATTCACGTATCATGTCTGTGACACTATCTCCTCTATTTCGCGATAATACAAAACGAGCTGCCCTTCTTTGTACTTTTTCGATGTCATCCGTCAGTCCCACCTGATGCGGATCCCACACCACACAGCAGTACTCCAGAATATGGCGGACAAGCGTAGTGTAAGCAGTCTCTTTGGTAGACCTGTTGCACCTTCTAAGTGTTCTGCCAATGAATCGCAGTCTTTGGTTTGCTCTAACCACAATATTATCTATGTGATCGTTACAATTTAGGTTATTTGAAATTGTAATCCCTAAGTATTTAGTTGAATTTACAACTTTCAGAATTGTGTGACTTATCGCGTAATCGAAATTTAGCTGATTTCTTTTAGTACTCACGTGAATAACTTCGCACTTTTCGCAGCTGTAAGGAATTGGATGGCCTCAGCTGCTTCCGATTTTTACAAGAGCGCCACGCAGGCTGTGGTTCATCGTTGGCAAAAGTGCATAACGAATGGTGGTGACTACGTGGAAAAATTATAGTCTGTAGGTGATATATTGCTCTGTTTAGCCGTGTTGTTGTTATTTATTTATGTCCTGTAGTGTCCATGAATAAAAATAGGAGGCATTACTTACGCAATGACCCTCTTACAACTTTTTCGCTCAGGACAGACCTCGATCTACGACAAGTAGTTGCGGACTCTGGCCGCGATGTTCTTTACTCCCTGGCAGGATAGAACAGGTGTGTCACGAAACACGTTTTGCTTCTGCTTCCATCCAAAAATACCCTTGATCTAAGGCGAAATCCACCGTTAACTCATGTAAATATTTTGCAGTATCTGTCAGCCGTGGTGGCTTCACCATGCTGTATTTCCAGTGCTCCGGAGCAGAGCTGGTCAGTCTCGAACGGTTCGTTCCTCGGTTATGCCTTAGACGTCGCAACCTCGTCTGTTATGTTTTTCCAGTCTGAATTTTGAGCTCCTGGTTGGGCGTTTCCCGTATTTTACCAGGTCTTTGAATTATCCCTACACCGTCCGTGCTGCCTTTGTCCCTCCTGATTTTCCAACTTATCTGTTGGTTATTTATTTGTTGGTTACTTATTTGTTGGTTCTTTTCCTTTCACGATTACAGCATTCCAGCACCTAATGAGTCTATGGATGTATGAGTGACCAGTAGTGCAGGAGTTTGGCGTTGCATGACAGACTTCTAATCAGCTAGTACATTGCCTTCAGCTTGCGTTATGTTTTATTGAATAGAAAACAATACTACTTCGTCGACAAAAGAACTCACGTAGTGTTTGGACTTGAATCGAAATAAACCTGATTTAATTTTTATCTCCATAAGTAAGAGGGAGAATCTCTTGCTACTTTTTGTCAGTTGATTCATTCTTCTCTTGTTAGCTGCTCTTATGGTCTCCTTCTTGCTTTTATCTGTACGGACATATTGTCCATGTAGGTCTTACTGAATAATAAGTAACGATAAATGAAATTCATTGTATTATGCTTCTTCAATTTAATGTCAACATTGCGTTTTAATAGCTCATCTCCTGGACCAAGCGGTGAGTTTTTGTGAATAGAATTAGCCAGCTTGGTTGATCTGGTTCAGACGTCATTGTGACCATCTCATTGAAATACTAGGGCTATTCCGAAAGTAAGTTCCGATTGATCGCGAAATGGAAACCACTTTGGAAATCAGAAATGTTTTATCTGCAACAGTTAGCTACAGCATCCAGCCACTGCTCTACATAGTCACCACTCCGACTTAGGCATTTGTCGTAGCATTGTACCAACTTTCCAGTACCCTCGTCATAGAAGGCAGCCGCCTCTGTTTCCCGCCAGTTCTCTACGCTCATCTATAGCTCGTTGTCTGCGCGAAAATGTTGTTTTCATAGCCAGTAGTTAGTGTGAGCAGAGATGAAACGCAGGGGGACCAATTACGGGCTGTAGTGCGGGTGATTAAACACTTCCCATCGAAAACATTACAGGAGCATTTTCATTGCCCCTGCAGATTGCGACCGAGAATTGTCACAAAGTAGGAAAAGTATGACAGTTCTGTAATGTCGGCTGCATAACATCTGCCGAAATCTCTCACCAGCACCTCATACTTGGCGGGAGAAACAATTTTCTACGCATCTCTATGTGCTCACCATGCGCTCAGAACTGAATAGAGCGAAGTGATGTAACGGACAGGCATACTAGAGACACTGTCGAACACATAGGTCTATGTGCAAAGCTTTATTAGATTTTCACAGTGGTTTCCATTTCCTGACCGATCGGAACTTACTTTCCGAATATCCCTCGTAATACTATTATATTTATTACGGGTACATAAGACCTGCTTGTTTCATCTTGGAAGTTCGATTTCCCAGTGCGAACAGTAATTGGAGGATTTATAATTTAAAATTTCACGGTCACAGGATTTTAACTAAGCCAATTAATTCCAGTTTCTTATTACGTAGTTACAGCCGTGAGCGAAATATATTTTACCGTAAAACATTTGTGACGAACAACTTAAAAATAGTCTTGTTTGATGTGATCTGAAACCATTATTCTCTAATGAATCGATCCGACTTTGGACATTATTTAATCTGAAAGATTTTTCGTATCTCTGCTCCGCTCAGATCGCACATAACGGTCGTTACAATATTCCAATTGTTAGTGCAGTTTCTCAGAGCCTGCTGCCAGTGGGCTATTGCGATTTCGCTCTGTTGTAGTTGTGGAGTACTGTTAAGAACATAAAGGTCTCCTCAACCCAGAAGGTTGGTTTGAAATCCTCGGTGCTTTACTATGCATGGTCCTGTTGGAGCTAGTAAGCCCTTCAGATTTTTGAAGGAACTTACTCAGGCAGTTACACGGAGCCAGTACTACCAACCACGTTGCAACAACGCTTTCTTCACGTACACAAATCATTTTCAGAGGCGAAAGAACGGTTAAGTTAAAAAAAAAAACAACAACCCTCATAGGTCCTGATGTGGATTGAAACCGTCTCGTCCTCACCCATTTAGCGACCGAAAAAATGGTTCAAGTGGCTCTGAGCACTACGGGACTTAACATCTGAGGCATCAGTGCCCTAGAACTTAGAACTACTTAAACCTAACTAACCTTAGGACATCACACACATCCATGGCACAGGCAGGATTCGAACCTGCGACCGTAGCGGTCGCGCGGTTCCAGATTGGAGCGCCTAGAACCGCGGTGAAAAAGATTATAAACAGTATATTTAAGCGATTAAATAACTAACCGTCAAGTGGGGTTTTCCAGCAGTTTATCCTCAGCTGACAGACGAATATCGGGATGTGAAATTTTACCAACCTGTAAAAAGAAACACATTATCAGTCTAGAGAAGTTATATAACAAAAACAAGTCAATATATGAAATAAACTGTGTCTCAAGAGAAAAAATGCAGAATTTCTGTCTTTAATTTCTGTCAACTGTCACAAACAAATTGTCTTCAGGCTATCAATTTCGGTCCATTATGATCATCCTCAGATCTGTCACGAAAAAGAAACAGAAAACAACTGCTAGACAGTCTGTATCTGTAAACAATAAACTATAACATTATAAAACGGTACTAACTTCATGCCTATTTTGATTTCAAAACATTTCCACGGAGAACCTCTCATACTGGCTTTTGATCTGGTTATGGACATCTACAGAAATTTATTGAAGGGAGGAGAAGGGGGTTAGGAAGGGGCAAGATTCTACAAATTTGTTTCTATAGCTGTGACAGTAATAATTAAATTTTACAGGAGGTACAGAACATGTATTGTAAATATTTATTGTATTTAGATTATTAGGACACCTAAAAGATACACATGAATCATTAGCATGTTCGCAATAAATCTTTTTATAATATTAAGTCGATTATTGATGTCGCCTTTTTTATCTCAGCGTTGTGAAATTATAGTCTCATTACTTCTCTGCGTTCGTAATTCCTACAACTTACCAAAAAAATGACCAAGAAGTCTCAAAATAAAGGTATAAAATATTCACAAATGGTAATTTTATTCACATCAGTAATGTCAGGTTGATAGGGAAAACTCAAAATCAGACATACGAAAACAGCAGATCAACTGCAAAAATTCTGACGGACAAAGAAGATTAGCCAGTTATGACGTGCAACTGGCTAGAAGCTCTCAGAAATGGAGGTGGAGGACGCAAAGCTTTGATTCTATGTACAAACTGTTTAAGAAATACATTTACAAACTTCGGGGTATACTCATAAATCTAAAATAAGGAAGAAAGGCAAAATGAACATTTTTTTCCAATTTTCCAACATTTTGAAGTTGTAAAGAAAGTATAAGGTCAATACATTCAAAGTAAAAATCCCCAGCTGAAGTCTTTAACAAATATCCAAAATAAGGCTAAACAAACAATAAATGAATATTTTATGATAATATCGATACAAGTCAGTCTGTTGCACTCATTGTATACTCGATGGCAATGTGTTGCTAGGGGGACATGTTTACATTTGGCACTTGTGTAATTTGATGTCAGTCTACCCTGAACGTTTCACCTGTGTCGTGCTGAGGCAACAGTTACGTGTTCCATTTAACCATGGAACGATATTCATCTTATGAACAGGCAAAAATGGTTTTTATATGAGTACAAGCATATGGTAATAAACGAGAGGCTGAAACAAAACGCTTTTTCCGGCAGAAAACACTTGCTTCATGCAACCTTAACCTGGTATTCACCGTCGCTTTACCGATATACGAATCGTAGCGACTGTGAAGATCACAGTACTTCTGATCTAGCTCGGCAACGAAAAGCTAGAAGAGACTAAACCTGCGATTTCGTAGAATCATAATCACTTCTAGGAATGGATGAGAATTCTGCACTGAATAAAAATTCTGTGTTCCAGATTCCAGACAGGGGCACGTGCCACCTCTAGCGGGCGCCTCTGCACCTGGTTTGCTGGACTTAACTCTTTCACACATACACATTGCTATTCACTCTTCATGTCTTTTCAGAGAAATGGCGCAGTACTTTTAAACATAATTGTTTTTTATTTCAGCGTTATAGCTGCATAAAAAATTACCTCATGGAACCATTTACTACTGCTAAATATGACTGTGACCTGATAAATTGATGATATACATAATTATCGCCTTTGGACAATGTTTGAAACAATGGTTAACTGATTATACGCATTGACTTATATTCTGTAGTTCCCTTTGAATAAATTAAAAACTTTTTTCGTAATAATAAAATTTAACTGTCTCCAGTTAGTTACGTGATGTGCAACAGAAGAACAATGAAAGCCTCATGTGCTCTCGGCAAGCAAATTCAGTCTAAGGTAAGAAATGAATAAAATTTGTCAGCCGGCCGTTGTGGCCGAGCAGTTCTAGGCGCTTCAGTCCGGAACCGCGCTGCTGCTACGGTCGCAGGTTCGAATCCTGCCTCGGGCATGGATGTGTGTGATGTCATTAGGTTAGTTACGTTTAAGCAGTTCTGAGTCTAGGGGACTGATGACCTCAGATGTAAAGTCCATTTGAACCTTTTTTTTTTTTTATTTGTCGGCCATGAGTAATTCCACCGTATTCAAACGTTGCAACTGACAGTGAGTTAAGACAAACAATATCGTAATCTCCACAGCAGTGTGGTCCGTTGTGTACACACGCTGAGGTGACGAAAGTCATGGGATACCTCCTACCATCGTGTCGGGACCACCTTTTTCCCGGCATAAAGCAGCAGCTCGACGTAGCTTGGACTCAAGATGTCGTTAGAGGTCGCCCGCAGAAATATTGAGTCATGCTGCCTCTACAGGCGTCATTAACTGCGATAATAATAATAATAATAATGAGCGTATGGCATTGGTGGCCGGGAGACCCCTCACGGTGCGGTTCGGCCTCCGCTCCACAAGTTCTTTAACGCCACTACGGCGACTTGCGAGTGAATGAGGATAAAGACACACAACACCCAGTCATCTCGAGGCAGAGAAAATCCCTGACCCCACCGGAAATCGAACCCGGGACCCCGTGCGCGGGAAGCGAGAACGCTACCCTAAGACCACGAGCTGCGGACATTAACTGCGAAAGTGTTCCCTGTACAGGATTTTATGCACGGACTGACCTCTCGATTATGTCCCATAAACGTTCGATGGGGTTCACGTCGAGCGCTCTGTGTGGTTAAATCATTCGGTCGAATTGTCCAGAATGTTCTTCAAACCAATCAGCTCGGTGACAGTGTGCATTGTTACTCATAAAAATTCCATCGTTGTTTCGGAACATGAAGTCCGATAATGGCTGCAAATAGTCTACAAGTAGCCGAACTTAACCATTTCTAGTCAATGGTCGGTTCAGCTGGACCAGAGAGCCCAGTCCACACCATTATGGATCTACCACCAACTTCAACAGAGTGCCGCGCGGAGAGGCCGCTCGGTTTGAGTCGCCATGTCACGGATTGCGCGGCCACTCCCGCCGGAGGTTCGAGTCCTCCCTCGGGCATGGGGGTGTGTGTTGTTCTTAGCATGAGTGAGTTTAAGTAGTGTGTAAGTCTAGGGACCGATGACCTCACCAGTTTGGTCCCTTAGGTCACCAGTTTGGTCCCTTAGGAATTCACACACATTTGAACAGTACATTGTTGACAGCTTAGGTCCATGGCTTTGTGGGATCTGTACCACACTCGAACCCTACTATCAGATCTTACCAACTGAAATCGGGACTCACCCGACCCGGCCATGGTTTTCCAGGACACTGCGTCGGTCGTCTGCTGCCATAGCCCATTAACGCCAAATTTCGCCTCACTGTCCTAACGGATACACCCGTCGTACGTCCCACATTGATTTCTGGGGTTATTTCACGCAGTGTTGCCTGTCTGGTAGCACCGACAACTCCACGCAAACGCTGCTACCCTAGGTCCTTAAGTGAAGGCCTTCGGCCACAGTGTTGTCTGTGGTTGGAGGTAATTCTTGAAATTTGGTATTCTCGGCACGCTCTTGACACTGTGATCTTGGAATATTGAATTCCCTAACGATTTCCGAAATGGAATGTCCCTTGCTTCTAGATCCAACTAACATAACGCGCTCAAAGTCTGTTAATTTCCGTCGTGCGGCCATAATCACGTGGAAAACCTTTTCACAAGAAGCAGCTAAGTACAAATAGCAAAAAAAAAAAAAAAAAAATAAAAAAAAAAAATAAAAAAAAAAAATAAAAAAAAATCAGTCCCTAAGCTTACACAATACTTAATGAAAATCATCCTAAGGACGAACACACACACCCATGCCCGAGGGAGGACTCGAACCTCCGCCGGGATCAGCCACACAGTCCATGACTGCAGCGCCCTAGACCGCTCGGCTAATCCTTCGCGGCGATCAGGTTACACTTTTGAAGCATTGTTTGGTATTAGAAGAAACAGAAGGGATAGTGAAAGAGGAGAGGATTGAAATGAAAGTGGCAATGGCTCCTAGGAAAAAAAGCAAATTTCAACAGACAACTCTGTAGACAAGGGGACGGAAAAATGGCGGGGAACGAAGGGTTGATGGGACTGAGTTGGAAAAGAGATAGCTATTGTGATAGAAGGTGGACCATTAGCTGCTTCTTGAAGTTTTGAAGGATTTTAATTGAGAAATATTGTTATAAAGTTGGGTTCCTGATGAAGAAAGTGATTTAGAGAACATGGCAGTATTGTGTAGTGGCAGAGAGAAGATTTTACTTTGTTGAGAACGAATATTTCTGCTGTGTTGCTCAGATAGCAGCTACTGGGTTGAAGATAAATAGGAAGGAGTGCAGTGATTGAGAAGACGATGCAGCAAACATGGGCTATGATAATTTCTACGCTTATTGGCACGTAGCCATGAAAATTCTTCATAGGCAGGACTGACATGGTCGAAATAGCGTACATCACAAATGTATCGCACACAAGCATTCATCACCAATTCTAGCCGACGTGAGGTGTCATACGAATGTCCATGGAGAATAAGGTGACCATAATCAAGGATGGGGAGTATTAGTGACTCTACGAGTTTCTGTTTAAGCTCGAGGAGGAAATACTTTTTTATATTTCTGTGATGAATGATGTGATGCTGACACTTTCTTACTGGCTGTAGTTGTGTGTTTAGTCCAGTCTAAGTGATAGTACAGGAGTATCCCCAAATTGTTTGAAGATGAAGTAATGTGATTTCTGTGCTGTTTAGGAGTAAGAGTGCAAGAAATTCTCTGAGTTGTGGAGTGATAAGTCTTTTGTGAGTGACTAAGTTTGCTTGCCTTTTAGATGGGTTAAATTTCAAACCTTTGTACTGCGCCCATTCTGATACAGCAGTTAAGTCAGCATTTATGTTCTGGATGGCTGTGCGCAATTTTTTTGGGCTTGCACTTAGATATGACTGGAGGCGATCATCATATAAACGATATTTGCAGTGGGAGATAATATTTGACATATCACTAACATACAACCAGAAAATTAATGGCTCCAATACTGATCCCTGTGGGGCACCTGATACTACATTCTTTTTTTTTTATGACCGCTTTGCGGGAGAAATCTGGCCAGAAAAGCGACGCAGCTGGGAGGAACATCTGCAAGTAGACTATTGGGAGGAACTGGAAACGTGGTCACCTGATCAGATTAGCGAGACCGAGATTGACATTTAGGCTCCGCAACGAGGGGCGGGAAGGAGGGAGTTAAGTGTGTAGTTGGACCATGCATAACAGCCTTTACTCTGGTGGCTGTTTTTTCCCTACGAGTAATGTAAATAAGGCTTGCAGCGGTTTGACCTCTCAACAGAGAGGATGTTACACCCTCAATCCGTGCCGCTCGAAGGATTTAATAGCCCCTTAAAACAGTCTCTCCGCGTCGGTGAGACTAAAATACTCTCACTTTTTTTACTTGTCTCAAAGTGGAATGCAGCCTGTAGCGCTGCTCTGGTGTGTCATCATCCACATGGGCGAGGAGTTGTAAACTACACACACAGACGCAAACAAGCTAGCGCTGCGTGAGATTCGCCAGCGAGGACGCATTATCGAAACCAGTTCAGACCGGACGCCGCGCCGGGGCGACCAATGTTGCTGTGTTGAGAGTGGTGGCTCAGCCGCATGCTGAAACTCAAATCACTCTGTTGAAAGGGGAAGTAGGCCGAAAAATACTCAAGAGAAAGTATGTCCGCCAGCGAAACATTTTTTCTAACTATGGCCTCCAATTATAGTAACCAAACGTTTTTTACCTCTATGTCTTTGATGAAGTCTGCCTGCGCAGCTGATTGGTGGGTGTGTCTAGGGCGCTGTGTTAACAGAGGGTGGTCTTGAGGCGCTGTCGAGAAGGTCCTTAGTTGGTCTTTGCTGAAAATTGTATACTTACGTTTCGAGAGTGAATCGTTAATAAGGTGCAGTTTCAGCTCTAATGGTTGTGCTACTTCAGCATTTCAGAACCACCTTTCAAAGCACATGTGGGTCTCGCATAGGACACAGCGCACAGTTCACGATGATAATGCGAGAATTGCCCCAATTTAATCCTCGCACCACAGTAAAGGTGAGTGAAATAAGTATTAGTGTCAGTGGTGTTGAGAAACAGCTGATATCGTTAAAACTGAACTAAGCTCCACGGCCTGATGGAATCCTTATCAGATACTGTAGTGAATCTGCGGCTGTCTTAGCCCCTCTATTAACTATAATCTATTGTACATCACTCGAACAAAAGACCTTGCTCAGTTCTTGAAAGCAAGCATAAGTCACATCTGTCTACGAGAGGGGTCTTAGAAGTGATCCACAAAACCACTGTCGTTGACATTGATTTGCTATAGAATCTTAGAACATATTCTGAGCTCAAACATAATTTCTTGATTTCAGAAAAGCATTTCACCCAGCAGCGCACCTACGTTTATAGTCAAAAGTACGATCATATGGGCTATCAAGCAAAATTTGTGACTGGATGGAAGATTTTTTTGTATGGAGGACGCAGCACCTTACCTTGGATGAGTCATCGTCAGATGTAGGAATAACTTTTGGTGTTCTCCACAGATCTGCGTTTGGGGGGGGGGGGGACGACGACCCTTGCTGTTCCATTCATATATTAATGACCTTGCGAACAATATTAATAGTAACCTCAGACTTTGTACAGAGGATTCAATTATTTATGTACAGTCAGATCTCGATAAGATTTCACAGTGATGCAAGGAGTGACAACCTACGTTAAATGTTCAGAAAAGTAAAATTGCGCATTTCAGAAAACGAAAAAAAAAAAAAACAACATAGCAACCTATGACTGATATCAATGAGTCACAGCTGGAATCGGTCAACTTATACAAATAGCTGGATGTAACACTTTGTAGGAATATCAAATGGAAAGATCACATAGGGTCAGTCATAAGTAAAGCAGGTACTAGCCTTTGGTTGATCGGTAGAATACTGGGGAAATGCAATCAGGCTACAAAGGAGATTGCTTACAAATCACTCGTGCGACCATTCCCGAATATTGCTCAAGTGTATGGGACCCGTATCAAACAGAACTAAACGGGAATATTGAACAGAAAAGGGCAGCACGAATGGTCTTCAGTTTGTTTGAGCCATGGTTCAAATGGTTCAAAGGGCTCTAAGCACTATGGGACTTAATTTCTGAGGTCATCAGTCCCCTAGAACTTAGAACTACTTAAACCTAATTAACCTAAGGACATCACACACATCCATGCCCGAGGCAGGATTCGAACCTGCGGCCGTAGCGGTCGCGCGGCTCCAGACTGTAGCGCCTAGAACCGCTCGGCCACTCTGGCCGGCTGACCCAGAGATGTTGAAGAAAGTGAATTGGCAGACTCTTGAAGATAGACCCAACTATCCTGAGAATGCCTACTTACAGAAATTTCAAGAACCAGCTTTAACTGATGAGTCTACAACCCCTTACGCATCATGCTTATAGGGATCATGAGGACAGGATTAGATTAATTACAGCACGCACAGAGGCATTTAAATAATCATTCTTCCCGCGCTCTATACGTGGATGGAACTGGAAGAAACCCTAATAACTGGTACATTGGGACGTATGCAGAGTGTAGATGTAGATGTAGACACATGGCCGCTGCGTATTCCGGTATCGGCCCCACGAGCGTCTTGTATACGATGGATCCAAGGCCCTCTGAGTTTGTGCTCTATTTACCCAACGCACGCGGCATCACACACTTGAATGTGGAAGGAAGAGTAGTCCCTACCAAGGAACTAGTTGCAGCTGTGAGATCTTTTGCAAGCATACAGCAGCCATATAGATGCGTTGCAGGGCTGTTTAGTGTTAGGTGATAGGTATGGCAAGAACAGACGGGAACACAATTTACCAACAATTTACAACGCTGTACTACTACAAGTTTTACAATACTTACCTGGAGTATGAAGATACATAGTTCAATTTTCACTTCCACTGATCTGCAACAAACACTAGCTTTACTTGTACGAGGAACGTTCCTAAAGTAAGTTTCGTCATTGTTTTTCACACGGAAACTTTATTGCCAAAAACAAATACACCATGGCACCATGAACTATATACCTTGCACTATTTTAGACCTAATTGCAACCGACGTTGAGACATTTGTCGTAGCGTGAAATCAGTTTGAAGATCCGCTCTTATAAATCTCGGTGCCCAGAGATACAAGAAACTGCCGCACAGCCTTATCGGCCTTAGCACTGGCTTGGAAGTGACTTCCCGAGAGTGGGGCTCACATGTTGAAGACACTTTTCGATAACACAAGACGTCATGGAGCATGTGATGGGCCTGAACACGGCCATTACGCAGAGTGGGTGCCACGTTTGCGCCGTTATGTTCCCGTCCGCTAACAGCGTGTCCTGTACTGTAGCAATGTTGTTTCCATTCGTGGATGTGGAGGGACGCCTACTTTGCCTTCATCCTCCACACAGTGCCTTCCTTCTCTGAACATGCAACACCAGCCACCAACCATTCGACGGGATTCGCCATACACAGTCTGTAGGCTTTCCTGGATGACAGGTACACTAGTCACACGTGCCCATTCAAACCGCACTTTGCGACCACGTTGTCGATATACGTCCGTCTGTTATCGTGATGTGTACTTGAATAACTGCCTTCATCCTCCACACAGTGCCTTCCTTCTCTGAACATGCAACACCAGCCACCAACCATTCGACGGGATTCGTCATACACAGTCTGTAGGCTTTCCTGGATGACAGGCACACAAGTCACACGTGCCCATTCAAACCGTTCTTTGCGACCACGTTGTCGATATACGTCCGTCTGTTATCGTGATGTGTACTTGAATAACTGCCTTCATCCTCCACACAGTGCCTTCCTTCTCTGAACATGCAACACCAGCCACCAACCATTCGACAGGATTCGCCATACACAGTCTGTAGGCTTTCCTGGATGACAGGTACACTAGTCACACGTGCCCATTCAAACCGCACTTTGCGACCACGTTGTCGATATACGTCCGTCTGTTATCGTGATGTGTACTTGAATAACTGCCTTCATCCTCCACACAGTGCCTTCCTTCTCTGAACATGCAACACCAGCCACCAACCATTCGACGGGATTCGCCATACACAGTCTGTAGGCTTTCCTGGATGACAGGTACACTAGTCACACGTGCCCATTCAAACCGCACTTTGCGACCACGTTGTCGATATACGTCCGTCTGTTATCGTGATGTGTACTTGAATAACTGCCTTCATCCTCCACACAGTGCCTTCCTTCTCTGAACATGCAACACCAGCCACCAACCATTCGACGGGATTCGCCATACACAGTCTGTAGGCTTCCTGGATGACAGGTACACTAGTCACACGTGCCCATTCAAACCGCACTTTGCGACCACGTTGTCGATATACGTCCGTCTGTTATCGTGATGTGTACTTGAATAACTGCCTTCATCCTCCACACAGTGCCTTCCTTCTCTGAACATGCAACACCAGCCACCAACCATTCGACAGGATTCGCCATACACAGTCTGTAGGCTTTCCTGGATGACAGGTACACTAGTCACACGTGCCCATTCAAACCGCACTTTGCGACCACGTTGTCGATATACGTCCGTCTGTTATCGTGATGTGTACTTGAATAACTGCCTTCATCCTCCACGCAGTGCCTTCCTTCTCTGAACATGCAACACCAGCCACCAACCATTCGACGGGATTCGCCATACACAGTCTGTAGGCTTTCCTGGATGACAGGCACACTAGTCACACGTGCCCATTCAAACCGCACTTTGCGACCACGTTGTCGATATACGTCCGTCTGTTATCGTGATGTGTACTTGAATAACTGCCTTCATCCTCCACACAGTGCCTTCCTTCTCTGAACATGCAACACCAGCCACCAACCATTCGACGGGATTCGCCATACACAGTCTGTAGGCTTTCCTGGATGACAGGTACACTAGTCACATGTGCCCATTCAAACCGCACTTTGCGACCACGTTGTCGATATACGTCCGTCTGTTATCGTGATGTGTACTTGAATAACTGCCTTCATCCTCCACACAGTGCCTTCCTTCTCTGAACATGCAACACCAGCCACCAACCATTCGACGGGATTCGCCATACACAGTCTGTAGGCTTTCCTGGATGACAGGTACACTAGTCACACGTGCCCATTCAAACCGCACTTTGCGACCACGTTGTCGATATACGTCCGTCTGTTATCGTGATGTGTACTTGAATAACTGCCTTCATCCTCCACACAGTGCCTTCCTTCTCTGAACATGCAACACCAGCCACCAACCATTCGACGGGATTCGCCATACACAGTCTGTAGGCTTTCCTGGATGACAGGCACACAAGTCACACGTGCCCATTCAAACCGCACTTTGCGACCACGTTGTCGATATACGTCCGTCTGTTATCGTGATGTGTACTTGAATAACTGCCTTCATCCTCCACACAGTGCCTTCCTTCTCTGAACATGCAACACCAGCCACCAACCATTCGACGGGATTCGCCATACACAGTCTGTAGGCTTTCCTGGATGACAGGCACACTAGTCACACGTGCCCATTCAAACCGCACTTTGCGACCACGTTGTCGATGTACGTCCGTCTGTTATCGTGATGTGTACTTGAATAACTGCGGACACAGCGTTCTGCTGCTACTCTCCTCTTCTTCGGCTGTGTCATTCGTTCTCCGCTGACTCCCCTTCCGTCGTTGAACTAGCAACGTGTGTGCATTCATACGGCATTTGTTTGTGTCACCTGTTTTACTATCTCCTTTTTCAAAAACAATGATGAAACTTACTCTCAGAACGTCCCTCATTGTTTGCTCCTGTGGTTTTCAGTCCAAAGACTGAATTCATGCAGCTCTCCATGCTACTCTATCCTGTGCAAGCCTCTTCGTCTCTGCAACCTACATCCTTCTGAATCTGCTTAGTGTATTCACCTTTTGGTTTCCCTGTACGATTTTTACCCTCCACGTTTTCCACCAATACTAAACTGGTGATCCGTTGATGCCTCAGAACGTGTCCTACCAACCCATCCCTTCTTCTAGCCAATTTGTGCCATGTATTCCTCTTCTCCCCAGATCTATTCAGTACCTCCTCATTAGTTACATGATCTACCTATCTAATCCTCAGCATTCGTCTGTAGCACCACATTTAAAAAGCTTCTATTCTCTTCTTGTCTAAACTGTTTATCCATGTTTCACTTCCATACGTGACTACACTCCATGCAAATACTTAAAGAAAAGACTTCCTGACACTTAAATCTATACTCGATGTTAACAAATTTCTCCTCTTCACAAACGCTTTCCCTGCCGTCGCCAGTCTACATTTTATATCCTCTCTTCTTCGAATAACTACGGACACGGCGTCATCAGTTTTTTGCTGCCCAAATAGCAAAACTCATCTACTACTTTAAGTGTCTCATTTCCTAATTTAAATCCCTCAGCATCATCTGATTTAATTCGACTACATTCCATTATTCTCGTTTTGCTTTTGTTGATGTTCATCTTATATCCTCCTATCAAGACACTGTCCATTCCGTTCAATTGTTCTTTCAAGTCCTTTTCTGTCTCTGACAGAATTACAATGTCATCGACAAACCTCAAGGTTTTCATTTCTTCTCCCTAGATTTTAATTCTTACTCCAAATTTTTCTTTGTTTCCTTTACTGTTTGCTCAGTCTACAGATTGAATATCATTGGGGAGCGGCTACAACCCTGCCTCAATCCCTGCTCGACCACTGCTTCCATTTCGTGCTCCTCCACTCTTATAACTGCCATTTGGTTTCATATAATGCCCAGTTTGGGTTTTCTTGGAGGCGACCGTAAATGAGTACAAAGACATTCGCCGACAACGTCTGGTACCGTCTGACGATTGCCCAACGGTTGGCTTGAGGTCTTATCTGCTGAGTGGAGTCGTGTGTTGGCTTATATTCTCGTTTAGCAGACTATCTGTGTGAGAGAAGGCTGATGCGTAACGTAAGTTATTGTCGAGTGCCCCCTCTCCAGAGTCTGTCCTTAACTACGTTGCGCCTGAGTTGTAGGCCAGGGAACTCAGCGATCTTATATGTAGGCTGTGTAACGTATCTTATGGAGGACACAACAGGTTGCGTTGAGCGTTAGATCGACACCCCCGGGATAACAAGGCCGCCCAGCAGCGTTAGTGACGTCACACTAAGCGGCCCATAGCCGACGCAGCAGTCCACGGACACCTCCGTACAGACGCGCCTGATGCTAACGATCTTCTGTCCGTCATACAGAAAGGAGCGAATTCGAACCGAAGACCAAATTATATATATTCTTGTAAACAGCATAAAGGTTCATGACGAAATACCGATTACATATACGGGCAGGAATAAGTTTAATCGATTGAGGAACTTTGCCACTATTTTATAATTGTCAGAACACTATTTAGCTTTAAAACTCGCATACAGGTGGTGACAAATGCCAACTGACAGCAGGACTTAACATTTTCAAGCTATTACACTGAAAGTAAATTATCTTAAACACTGTCATACATAGCAAAACCCTCACAACTTTCGTTTACAATAAGGTAACAAGAGTTCGCTTTATCTCATAAAACACATGACTATTGTGAATTTACTCATATGTTCATGGTGACAGCTCTTTTCAAGAATTTTTACAAATACAGTAATAAAGAATGGAAACAAAAGATAGATGTCAAATATTCTCCTTTTAACATAGACATCACTGAACACAAGATTCTGTCTTGCACTGTGATACTAAGGGTTCCTTTAAGAAAAGCCTGACAATTTGAAGTTCACTCTGCTATTGAAGATACACTTCTTGAAACAATATTAAAAATGTTATGAAAGGTAAGGAAATGAAAAACAACCAAGTGCATTACATGTAAGAATGTGAGCAATAGGCTGAGGCTCTCTTTACTTACCATTTTCAATCTCTCTACAGTTTATTTCCTTTTCCACGTAGAAATCACCAACTGCAAGTCTCATTATTGCTGTCTGTTACTAACAAAGTGCTTTTTTATTTAGAAAACCTGAGAATTGGATGTTCATTCTGGTACTGAAGATAAACACTTTTCAGAGGGGATCTAGAACCTATTCCTGCCAGTGTATGTAATCAGTATTTCGTTATGAACCTTTATGCTGTTTACAAGAATATATATAATTTGGTCTTTGGTTCGAATTATAGTTCGCTCCTTTCTGTATGACGGACAGAAGATCGTTAGCATCAGGCGCGTCTGTACGGAGGTGTCCGTGCACTGCTGCGTCGGCTATGGGCCGCTTAGTGTGACGTCACTAAGACTGCTGGGCGGCCTTGATATCCCGGGGGTGTCGATTAGATCAAGTAGGGCCGTGCGTGGTAGCCGTGCGGTCTAGGGCGCCTTGCCACGGTTCGCACGGCTTCCCCCGTCGGAGGTACGAGTCCTCCCTCGGGCATGGGTGTGTGTGTGTTGTCTTTAGCGTAAGTTAGCTTAATTTAGATTAAGTAGTGTGTACGCCTAGGAACCGATGACCTCAGCAGTTTGGTCCCATAGAACTTACCACAAATTTACAAGATCGAGTAGGGTCGGTCTCGAAAATATTTGTCACATCAGCTGATGTTATATTTGGGCGTCCCGTTAGAAGAGTATCTAGCAGTGGCACTCCACTGTTTGGTCTCCCCACACTGGTACTGCCATTGGCTGAGGGTCACCCAGTTGTAATCAGTGCTGTGAGCTACATCTACATGTATGGTGCACAAGCAGAGTGGCAGAGGGTACTTTGTGTACCAACCATTGTCAGTCACTTCCTCCCTTTCCTGTTCCATCTGCGAATGGTCGTTTCGCAAGGAGTACGGACCAAGACCTATAATGTCGACAGGATTATGCTGAGCGAGTGTGGGGAAGAGGATATGTTCAGCTTAAGAGTGGCAAGAAAATATTATTCCCGGAGGGACATTTATCATCTAGAAATAGAGAATTGTCTACCCAGGGCGGTGGCAGCTCAGTCGGGCCAATAGATGCAGACCCCATCGGTGGTAGCAGGTGCGAATGGTACGGCTCGTGTGGCAGCCGTTACGTCACGGCCGGTCAGTGCCCCAACGCACCGTAGCCGACGCGGTCGGCAGCAATCTGACCTCCAAGGCGCTTTCGTTGATGCTGAAGACGTGAGACGAGGAGACTCGTCCTCCAGAACTCTGCTCTCATACTCGTCTGCCCAAACGCGAAACTTGCGACTTGCGATATAAGTCTCCAGGATTTTTTTCGCGGTAGTGTGCTATCGTGTACCTGCTATCCGCTGGAATTACGTAAGATGGAAAGAAAGAAGGAAGAAATACCAGAATATAACAACGAGGAGGTCATAAGAGATCAAAAGCTCACGTTCGACAAGGACGAGGAATGAAATCTATAAGTATGGAACCTTTGTATACCAAAATACGAGTCCATTTCCTTAACGATTGCATTCGGTTTGAGCAAGAGATGTGAGGCAGATCTACCAGTTCTTGCGGATAACACTAGCCGACAGTAAAACACGATCGTGAACAGAAATAGAAGCTACCCTGCAAAATACACTCCTGGAAATTGAAATAAGAACACCGTGAATTCATTGTCCCAGGAAGGGGAAACTTTATTGACACATTCCTGGGGTCAGATACATCACATGATCACACTGACAGAACCACAGGCACATAGACACAGGCAACAGAGCATGCACAATGTCGGCACTAGTACAGTGTATATCCACCTTTCGCAGCAATGCAGGCTGCTATTCTCCCATGGAGACGATCGTAGAGATGCTGGATGTAGTCCTGTGGAACGGCTTGCCATGCCATTTCCACCTGGCGCCTCAGTTGGACCAGCGTTCGTGCTGGACGTGCAGACCGCGCGAGACGACGCTTCATCCAGTCCCAAACATGCTCAATGGGGGACAGATCCGGAGATCTTGCTGGCCAGGGTAGTTGACTTACACCTTCTAGAGCACGTTGGGTGGCACGGGATACATGCGGACGTGCATTGTCCTGTTGGAACAGCAAGTTCCCTTGCCGGTCTAGGAATGGTAGAACGATGGGTTCGATGACGGTTTGGATGTACCGTGCACTATTCAGTGTCCCCTCGACGATCACCAGTGGTGTACGGCCAGTGTAGGAGATCGCTCCCCACACCATGATGCCGGGTGTTGGCCCTGTGTGCCTCGGTCGTATGCAGTCCTGATTGTGGCGCTCACCTGCAGGGCGCCAAACACGCATACGACCATCATTGGCACCAAGGCAGAAGCGACTCTCATCGCTGAAGACGACACGTCTCCATTCGTCCCTCCATTCACGCCTGTCGCGACACCACTGGAGGCGGGCTGCACGATGTTGGGGCGTGAGCGGAAGACGGCCTAACGGTGTGCGGGACCGTAGCCCAGCTTCATGGAGACGGTTGCGAATGGTCCTCGCCTATACCCCAGGAGCAACAGTGTCCCTAATTTGCTGGGAAGTGGCGGTGCGGTCCCCTACGGCACTGCGTAGGATCCTACGGTCTTGGCGTGCATCCGTGCGTCGCTGCGGTCCGGTCCCAGGTCGACGGGCACGTGCACCTTCCGCCGACCACTGGCGACAACATCGATGTACTGTGGAGACCTCACGCCCCACGTGTTGAGCAATTCGGCGGTACGTCCACCCGGCCTCCCGCATGCCCACTATACGCCCTCGCTCAAAGTCCGTCAACTGCACATACGGTTCACGTCCACGCTGTCGCGGCATGCTACCAGTGTTAAAGACTGCGATGGAGCTCCGTATGCCACGGCAAACTGGCTGACACTGACGGCGGCGGTGCACAAATGCTGCGCAGCTAGCGCCATTCGACGGCCAACACCGCGGTTCCTGGTGTGTCCGCTGTGCCGTGCGTGTGATCATTGCTTGTACAGCCCTCTCGCAGTGTCCGGAGCAAGTATGGTGGGTCTGACACACCGGTGTCAATGTGTTCTTTTTTCCATTTCCAGGAGTGTAGATACTTTGATCACGAAACCTTCCCCAAAAATCCCTATTTTCTATAGTTTCCAAGATGATGTGGCTGGATGTTTCACTACTAGTTACCGATAAGCATCATTTTGACATTTCTGAAACTGCAATCAAAATTCCACATATTATACTGCGTGATGTTTCTTTCTGGTAATCTGAGTATATTGCCGTCAGCAGTCGCGCATCAGAAACTACAACTTGGTACAGACAGAGTAATTAACAAATCACTTGTCGTATCCGTCAAAACCCAGAGCCACATAAAAATGTTAGCAAGGGCACTTTCAAAGACCGGGACAGCACTTCTCAGCGCCTACTCAAGAAACAGCGGAGGAGTTTGTGGTGGTCCGAAATACTGACTCTGTTAAAACATGAACGTCTCAATAACGTTTTCATAGGTATCCAGACGGTAGGCTGGAATTCCGCTGTAGTTTGTAGACAATGGCAGAAAACTACAAGGAACTAGCGGAAAATCTTCTGCATTGCTATGATAAACTAGGGTGTAACATTTGTCGAAAGTTGAGACATGTTCCATACCCGCTGGGAGGGAGTTCCGAAAACTAGTGCTCTAAGTGACAAACTTGTTAAAGGTTCCCAGCATATTTTTGTTTTCGAAGGGCGACATAGTTCCACAACTGGCTTAGTATGAAACATGTCTTTACTCCTTCTAACTGCAAAGTTTTTCTATGTCAATATGTTGTTGTTGTTTTCAGTTTTGTTGTCTTCAGTCCGAAGACTGGTTTGATACAGCTGACCTCGCTACTCTTCAACTATTGCAACCAACATCCCTTTGAACCTGCTGATGACGATGTCTTGTTGCTACAGCATCTGCCCTATCAACCAATCCCATCTTTTCGTCAAGTTATGCCATAAAATTCTCTTTCCTTAGTTATATTCAGTACTTTCCCAGTTCCTCGATCTACTCATCTAATCTTCAGCGTTCTTCTGTAGCACTAGATTTTAAAAGCTTCTATTCTTTTCTTGTCTGATCTGTTTCTCGTTCACGTTTCACTTTTGAACAACGCTATACTCCAGACAAGTATCTCCAGAAAAGACTTCCTACCACTTCGATTTCATTATATATTAACAAATTCCCTTTTATTAAAATGCATTGCATGCTATGGCCAGTTTGCATTTTATACCCTTTCTACTTCCTAATCTAATTCCCTCAGCATCGCCAGATTAAATTCGAATAATTCCTTTATCCTTGTTTTTCTTTTATTGTTTCATCTTATAAAGTGCTTTCAAGGTACCGTCCACTCCATTCAACTGCTCTTCCACGTCCTTTGCTGTCTCTGACAGAATTACAATGTCACTGACAAACTTCAAAGTTTTTATTTCTCCTCCCTGAACTGCAATTCCCTCTCAAAATTTCTCTTTGGTTTCTCTTACTGTTCGGTTAATGTACAGGTTGAGTAACATCGGAGATAGGTCGCAAACTTGTCTTAACGCATAAGCTCGGATACAAGCCACACTGGTGAACGAAGCTATGCTAGCCAGGCAACTCAGAAAGTTGCAAATACTGGGAATAGTCACCAAGAAAGGAAACCAAAGCTATACACCTGTGGCGGTCATTAAAATTGCCTTTTGAAGCTGCCTGCTAACGGAATTGATTCGAACACAGCCACATTATTTAGACATCTTCTGTACACCATGAGCTGCACTGGAAATGTTTTATTTGCGAAAACCGGTTTTCGGATTTATAACAATCATCAGTGGCATCTGATACAGACGAACAAACAATTGTATGTGCATCGATTTCTACAGAACGTAACTGTACAGATATAGCAGTAATATAAGACTATTTGCATTCTGCGCTTCTACAGCAATTACATGCTTGTCGGTTAATACGACAGGATCTGAAATGTTTTCTATGAAATAGTACACAGTTTGTCATGTACATGACGACCGTCAAATTTCAGCAGTGTCAATACTTGATAATGTTTGACGTAACTGTTACATAAAGTAAACATGGAACTTACAGGTCAAGGTGTCTACATTACCTGCCTTTTGTTATTTCTAAAATCATATTTATATATGTCTATGACATGCATTAATATAACTATGTAACTTAAAATTTCTGACAATTGACATGTGAAGCTAGAGTATACAAGAGTTATAAGATTGCAAAATAATCCAACATATCACGTGAAATTAGACATTTTTATGTGCAGGACATAAACTCCGAACCAAAATTATTCGGTTAAAACACTGCTGAAAGTTTGCATACACATCTTATTCCATAACTATGTTTGTCCAATAAGTATCTTGTATAGTCGTGAATGAACAAGCAGAGTTACGGAATAAAATGTATGTACAAACTTTCAACAGTGTTTTAACCGAATAATTTTGGTTTCGAGTCTATGTACTGCACGTAAAATTGTGTAATTTTCAGTGATATGTTGGATTATTTTGCAATCTTATACTTTTTGTATTTTATACCTTGACATGCAAATTGTCATAAATTGTAATTTACATAAATATATGTTGCATGTCACAGACATATATAAATATGATCTTAGAAATGACAAAATACAGGTAATGTAGACTCCTTGACCTGTCAGATCCATGTTTACTGTATATGATACTTATGTAACATTATCAAGAACTGTCACTGCCCAAAATTTGATAGCAGTAACGTATATGACAAACTGTGTACTATGTTACAGGACACATTTCAGGTTCAGTCGTATTAACTGACAAGCATGTCATTGCTATAGAAATGCAGGATGTAAGTAGATTTATATTACTGTTACATATGTAGAGTTGTCATTTCGCAGAAATCGATACACATACAGGTGTTTATTCCCTGTATCAGATACCGCTGATGATAGGTTATAAACCCGAAAACCGGTTTTGGCAAATAAAGTAATGCAACTATTGGTGTGCAGACGATGTCTTTTAGTAAGTATTTGAAAGCTGTTGAGCACCAAGCATTCAAGATTTTTACATATTACTTAGAGTCTTAACAGCTGCATTACCTAAGAAGCTTTTATAAAAATTTTAAAACTAACATGGCAAATTACTGTTGATATTTGGTATCTGCAAGCTCGAAGACTCATTACTAAATACTCAGTAATATGCGTTTAGTTTTATTCATATCTTGCAGTAATGCACGTCACTACTCAAAACACAAGAAGTAAGATTAATTACCCCTTCAGTCACAAGTTTCTGTATATAATTAATTAAGCACACGATGCATTTCGAACCCTGTGGGTCCATCATCAGGTGCAAATCGTTTTAACGCATTTACTTCCTCTCTTGATCTAGGTGATGTGAAAAGAATGCTCTTTATTGCGAGAAAATTAGATGTTAAGTTTCGAAATTCACGAATCATATGACAGAAAATAAGATACGTTTATAAATGAGATGTCTTACCTAGCATATACAAAAAAAAAAAAAAAAAAAAAAAAAAGCAGAAGACTGGCAGGACTTTCAAAACCTGTTTTCAAGAATGCACGAATGCCTTCAGACCTTTTTAAAATAACAATCACTGCGCTGCTTATGCTGGAAATTAAACACATTTATCAACAGGACAGAAAACAAAGCATAATTCAATCGTATGAAACACGAACATTTATGAGTGAAGGTGTTCTTATTCAGACTTACTGAATATCCTTTTTCTTTTTTGGAAATTATTTAAAATATGGCCACCAAAAATAGGAACTCGCCTCTCTGCTGTACGTTCAGCGGAGAGCATTTCATCAGTCATTTTCTGCAGTTTTTTATTTTTGGTGACTAAGATAGAAAAAAATTGTCTAATATTCTTTTTGTGAACTTTCTTTCTTTGTAAGGTCTGTATGCTTTTGAAATATTAAAAGCCAAGAATAAGCCAGTTTGGTTGTAAACTCTGCTTCCTTTATTAACATGGACATGATTTTATTCTGACCTTTTAAATTTCCCTTCAACGTTGTCAGTTTAGTTCTCCTTACATGTGAATCAACAGGGAAGTCTTTGCTGAAACCACTGCGGTTGCTGTCATGATGACGTTTCAGATTATTGTCTTGAACTGTAGCAATGTCATCTGACACAAAGTATACACTTGTTTATCGTATCTATTTCAAACGAATTCTTCTTCCCAAAGTTTACTAAACCTACTCTCTTCTTCATATTTATGATTCTTACATAATATCGTAACTGTCAGGGCACTAGCAACAGTCATCATTTTACATCAACGAAGTTACAGCACGGAGAACAATAAGCATGTTACTCGTACAAGAGTAACTCACTAACTGATCTATTAGATTTCGAGAGCGCAGGCGTACGAACTCCGGTTCTTCAAGTGATATTTTGACCGTGCAGCTTTCGGCCATCTTCCGAGTGAGTGCTGTAGCTTCTGCGTAACTTAATCAGAAGACGACCGAGAGGTACACGGCCGCAATATCCCTTGAAGATGTGGAGTTCCTGCAGCTGCACGTCCGGAATCTGATGGATCAGTCAATACATCGCGAAAATATGAAGACGAATACTAACTGGCTATCAATGCGACAAGAAGGTTACGCATTGACAGCATTACCAACAACAGCTATGGTATGTTGAGGCGAGAGCCGTATGCGGCTCGCAAGCCGCGTTGTGGCCACTACCTACATCTGTGGTTCCCAACCTTTGTTAGGCAACTTGCCGATCAGTATACGATTGGCTGATAATTCGACGTTTCCAAATGTCTTTCGGAGAAGCAGGTGAACTTCAACTGACGCATGAAAACGGTTGAGTTGAAAGCGTCCCTCTCCTTTGGGAACGGTATGAAATGCTGGCGCAGCATACCGCAGTAACGCGCGCCAGCCACACTGCACGTCTTTGGTCCTTTAGCGCCAACCTGTTCAAAAAAGAATGGGCTAATGAAGGTAACCGTGAAGCCACACCATACGATGACACGTTCACGATACACAGGAACTTCATGCACAGTGACTGGAGGTGAAGATCCTCACACTCGGCAGTTCTGTGTGTTCACCTCTTCCGTCAGAGAAAAATAAGCTTCGACTGACCATAGGATGGTCCAGGAGCAGCCCTCGTCAACTTCAATCTTGCAAGAAAGTGAAGAGCGAAGTCAAAACGTCGTTGTGTGCCCTGTGGTGCAACCTTCTATACGATATGGGTCTCGTACCGTTTGAGAATAGTTCGAAACATCTTCCGTACAGTGGACCACGGGATGTTCAATTGTCCTGGCAAAGCAAGCGCACTGCCTGACGATCGGTAATTTCGCGCAGCGTTGTCTGCCATAGCAACAGTGATTTCATCAACCACTAGTGGCAACCGGTCGTCGGCCTCTTCCCAGAGCGACGTCCAGTTCTCCAGTTGATTCGAACTTCTTCATGATGTTCCGCACAGCAGGTGGAGAAAGAGGGACCCTTCCGTAATCCTTTCAGCCGGCGATATTCTCGAAGTGCAGCTGCAGCGTTACATTTGTTTTGATAACAGAGCTTCACCAATAATGCCCTCCTCCTTTTGTCCCAGCTCATATTGACACGTCAGCAAGAGCACTGTGACTGGTCAGGTGTGTGATACTGAATCACGATGACTGATCACGGCATCTGGCGGCCATAGTTGGAAGTGGACGCTGTCGCTGTGACACATGGCAATCATGTGCCCCATACTCTGCACATTAATGCTAACAAGTTGTAATATTTCTGGCTTAGTCAGCCATCATATTAGGCTCCAAGAAGCTGTTCCCAGAGCAGTGGAGATGCAAGAAGTATATAGATGACGAAATGTAATGTGAGGTACCTGTGACAGATGTTAGATTCGGTACCATACCAGTGAGAAAGACCGCCTGCATAATGCTACTGTTCTGTGATTGGCTGCTGTGTTCGGAGCAAGGGCGCCAAAACGTTAAAGTATAGTAATTAGTTAAACTACTCATTGGAATGACTTCACTTTTTAATATAAATATCTCTCAACAGTTGACTATCAATCAGCCATTTTAGAATTATTAAAAACAATTTAAATCACAAACAAAAGACTGACGAAATTGGAGACGAAGCACTTCGGAAGCGTTCGGGTCACGCCTTTTCTGGTATGGCGCGCGAAGTGTTTCGGGCTGTTCGTCACTCTGGATTAGGCAGTCGAGAATAACAGACATGTTGTCTGTCGTAGGATGTTTTTCCAATTTTTATTTAAGTTCGTGTTCGTCACTCTGGATTAGGCAGTCGAGAAGAACAGACATGTTGTCTATCGTAGGATGTGTTTCCAATTTTTAATTAAGTTCCTATTCGTCACTCTGGATTAGGCAGTCGAGATGTACAGTCATGTTGTCTGTGGCAGGACGTGTTTGCCACTATTAGTTCAAATGGCTCTGAGCACTATGCGGCTTAACTTCTGAGGTCATCAGTCGCCTAGAACTTAGAACTAATTAAACCTAACTAACCTAAGGACATCACACACATCCATGCCCGAGGCAGGATTCGAACCCGTGACCGTAGCGGTCACGCGGTTCCAGACTGAAGCGCCTAGAACCGCACGGCCACACCGCCCGGCTCGTTTGCCAGTATTCAGTATTAAAAGATACACTCCGGTAGTCATGAGCCACAGACACGTGTCACAAGTAGTGTAAAGATACATTTTCGTAAACATTGTGTTTGATCACGTACTTTGCTGTATCAGAAGGTGTTGTGCAAAGACTTCTCGTGTGTCTATATTAAAATACGCGAGTGGCATCCCAAAGAAGTGATACATTATTTCAGAACAGAACCTCGCTAAAAGTCAGTTTCAGCCTCAAGATACAGAACCTACGACCTGCGTGCTGTTTTCTGCGCTGGGGACATCAACTTGAAGACAGCAGGTTAGTGAACTATAACAGAACCTTCGTATTCCACACAGTGCAGTGGAAACAACTAGGCGCCTCACGTGTACTGCATGCACAGAACGAATGTGCTCAGTGACACGCCATCTGCAGGAGGATGATCGTTATTAACACCAACAATCAATTCATTCTTCCTCTCTTGCTGTAAAGTTTCGTACTCGCACGGTAATTAGTTTCCATGTTATAACGTGTTAAATAGGGAAAGTTTAGTTGTAACACCCAGTATATTGCCCTTTGTAAAGTTTTGTCGTTTATACAATCACAATGAACCACACGCTTTCGATAATGAAGCAAAGTAATACAGAAAATAAGCATTTGATGATGACCGATATCTTGAAAACAATGCGGTACATAGTTTACAAAATACGTAATTACCATGAGTGTAACTTCTCGCTCTACGTTTTATAATGACACTAGTGGAATAAATAACCGATATTCGTTTCTCTTCACTCACCATTTTACGATGGCAATGGCGCGATTGCATCCAGCTCCCCGTAGTAATTGTAGTCGAAATCAGTGTCAAAACCGTCTTCATGGTCGTCACCACAAACACAAATCAAATGAATGTCCTTGCCCACAGTTATGCGCAAGAATGACCTTCGAGCCCTAACAATATGCACCTTTTCTAACAAGACTTTGCGTACGTCTAGCGCTTTGTATCGAAAATCCGTACTTTTCAGTAAAAATTTTTGTGACTTTTCCCACACCTGAAAACTAAGTTTCTTTCAACGGGACTAACAACTCTGCTACTGTAGGATGGTCTTCTCTTCTGTAGTAAGCATAAATATACCTGCAAATTGCACCCGTCTTGAAAGAGTCGAAGTCAGTGCCACGGTGAGGCAGCTTTTTCTTCTTTCCAGGAGTCGCTAAAAATATATTATCTGATCCAGACGGCTCGAAATCGTTACGGCTGATGTCAACATCTCTCAACTTTTGCAGTAATACTCCCTTGCTTACATCTGTTCTTGCACTAACGCCAAGAGTTTTTGATGCGTGTTACATTACTTTACGGTAGGAAGTGATGACTGTCGGTGAATACTTGCGTATTCTTTCTCTGCAGGGGTTCCTGTAGTAACTTCCGTGCTTCGCTGCCTAGCGGCACATCTTGACACAATGGATTGTCACTAGGCAAAATAAGTTTTTTTTTCGAGTATCAGAATTTTCTAAACCACGGGAAGCAAAGCACAGTCCAACGCAAGCACAGCGTAGCAACCACACACGATGCAAGTTGTTTACGTTCACACCAAACAAAGCCGGCAACGCGGGAACGTTGACGTCACGACCGGCAGAGATTACCATGCTGGGATTGGTTCACGCCCCACGCCTAACGCCCCGCGCTTCTCTTTCACTTGTTAAACTGCTACGCTGCCAACTTGAAACGCGTATGTCAAGTGCCAAGTTTCAGCGACCTTGGTGTAAGAATCCGGTGAGAATGTACTTGGTGTGGTATTATTCGAACTACGATTTCGTTCGTGTGCTGCGTTTAAGTGGTGGCCGATGGACGGTAATTCAACGGCTAGGTCATGGCTCCGCAGTAAAAGTTCACCTCCAGAATCATAGCGGTCGCTAGTTGTACCATCGGTAGCCAATATTTGACCTAGTTCTATAAAGTGGATCACGCCCGGGTTCCCGGGTTCGATTCCCGGCGAGGTCAGGGATTTTCTCTGCCTCGTGATGGCTGGGTGTTGTGTGCTGTCCTTAGGTTAGTTAGGTTTAAGTAGTTCTAAGTTCTAGGGGACTGATGACCGTAGCAGTTAAGTCCCATAGTGCTCAGAGCCATATAAAGTGGATCTGCTCAGACTCCGCGTATTGTAAGTGTTTGTGGATTAATGATACTTCTATCCATTATGAGGTATTCTACATATGGTACTTGAATCCACTATGAGGTAGTGTATTCTACGTATGATAGACCATAAGGCCCTTACCTACCAGGCCGTACATTAGTACTGTGGATATTGATTTTACTGTTGTGTATGTGCATCTTAAACTGTGAAACCGAGCGGGCCTACATGTTTGGGGCCGCTCTGCTTAGTAACTTGCTTCCTTTTCGCGGGAAGATTAAAGCGCAAATTAGCCGGAAGAATAGTAACGAATCCGTCCTGGGGTGGGCTTGTCCAATTTTAAAAGCAGTGTGAGCGAGCCTACTTAAATTTTCTGGCGCTTTCTGCTACTTTTGTGCGCTCGCTTCTCTCGCGTTAAATTTTGTCATTAGTCTAACCTGACGTCTTTCTGGAGCTCCTCCTGGTTCAAATGGCTCTGAGCACTATGGGACTCAACTGCTGTGGTCATAAGTCCCATAGAACTTAGAACTACTTAAACCTAACTAACTTAAGGACAGCACACAACACCCAGCCATCACGAGGCAGAGAAAATCCCTGACCCCGCCGGGAATCGAACCCGGGAACCCGGGCGTGGGAAGCGAGAACGCTACCGCACGACCACGAGATGCGGGCAGCTCCTCTTGAGTCATTTACTATTCCTGAGAAGGAAAGACAGACAACATCCTAATTATTCATTGCGTTCTTCATTGCGTTTTTAGCCCGCGCCGGCCGGTGTGGCCGAGCGATTCTAGGCGCTTCAGCCGGGAACCTCGCGACCGCTACGGTCGCAGGTTCGAATCCTGCCTCGGGCATGGATGTGTGTGATGTCCTTAGATTAGTTAGGTTTAAGTAGTTCTAAGTTCTAGGGGACTGATGACCTCAGATGTTAAGTCCCATAGTGCTCAGAACCATTTGAACCATTTTTTCTTAGCTCGCTCACCTGGAAATTTTGTTTCATCGATGTGTCCTAAGCTGAATTGACACCCGACATTGCGATCGGATCCTTAAATAGGTATTTAATTGTGATGTGTATTTGTCAGAGAGTGTGCAAATTGAGGGGGATCACTGCTGTCAGCTGCTGGTGGACATTACGCGGAATCAGCGGCGATACCGCTTTTATCCAGTAACTGCCCTTGTTGACAAAGGTTTATTTTAACTTTCGTACAGATCCTGGAGCACTTCATATTTCCTTTTCTGTGTTTTTGATCAGTAATATTAATTACCGTTCGTGCAAAGTCTAAAAACTGCTGAATAATCCTTGTTAAATTGCATTCAGTTTGGACGTTGGTGTGCCATTGGCACTTCAGAATAGTTGTTTAATTGTTATTTCAAAGCTCTAACGAAGCCTAGAGGCTCGTGTTCTGTATTAATGGAAATATTGTTATCACTACTGAAATTGTTTTACATATTCTCTGCAGGTAACATTTCAGTCTTGTTATGTTGATTTAAATAAACTGTTTTATGTATTTTACGAATGGCGCTAAATTTTTTATTTGGATTCAATCCTTCCAACCCTTGAGCAATCAAGAAATTGCAGGAGGCGTACCAGGCTCTTTTTCTGCATTAATAAAATATTGTCATTTTTGTAAACACTCCTTGCCAGTTTTGTAAAGGCCTCGTCGATACTGCTGAGGAGACCGAGTTGCCACCGTTGTTACGGTAGGCCGCGTCTGTGAGTTCGCGAAGCGGCTTCTGGTGCAGTACACCGCTAAGACAACTTCTCCCTATCGCTATTGTACAGCTATGCCTCGGGTCAGGTAACAGGGTAGGAGAACGAGGGTTCTACAACACGCCGACAAAATGGTAACAAAGTCACAGTTACTTTAACTGTTTACTTATCTTTGTGACTAGTTGAATAAAGAAATCTGCAACACTGCCTGTAATATAACACAAAAAGGCCCTCAATGCCAAAGTGCAAACAATCGTAGATAAACTTCACAGTACATAGCAAAAGCAATTTACAACTGTCTGTTCACTTCTAAGAGTTCACTAAACGACGTTCCCTGCCTTTGTCCTAGGCGCTTCAGTCCGGAACCGCGCGACTGCTACGGTCGCAGGTTCGAATCCTGCCTCGGACATGGATGTATGTGATATCCTTAGCTTAATTTGGTTTAATTAGTTCTAAGTTCTAGGGGGCTGATGACCTCAGATGTTAAGTCCCATAGTGCTCAGAGCCGTTTGACCCAGTCTTTGTCAGCCCTGGATGATCTATAACCAAGGGGGCGAGAGCTGCTTTTCTATCTTCCGAGTAGGTTTCTGTCCGTTGTCGTCCAGTCATTGGCGGATTTTACTCGGCCGAAGCGAAGTCGATTCTTCATCCTCAGCGCCGCCCGTGGCGATGGTGGAACTCACGCAAGTGGCGAGTCTCTATGGCTCTGTCACCAGCTCACATCTTTGCGCCGGTGGTGCTTTTGCAGTGCCTGTGTGTTGTTCGGACGACACAAGAGTTATCACTGCTGAAATTGTTTAAGTATTCTCTGAAGATTACATTTCAATCTTGTTACATTGTTTCAAATAAATTATTTTATGTATTTTACGAATGGTGCTTGATCTTTATTTGGATCCAGCCCTTCCAGTCCTTGAGCAATCAACATATCGCAGGAGACGTACCAGACTGTCCTCTGTTTTCCGATGTGCCAGCTTAAGCGATCTATCAATACTGGCTCCTTCGAAGCGTTGCGAAATAGTGTTGCGTTGTGTAAGTCAATTGAGAAACAAATGGTATAAGGAGCATGTTTAAACGTAAACTTCTTTAAACTCTGCTTTCGTCAGTCCTTCTCACTCCCGTGTGTTAATCCCCGTCGGGCCAGCTGCTGATGGGAACGACATGAACGCATCCGTGGGTTGGCAGTACCGGCCAAGAAACAAGTGAACATTCCCTCCTCTCACGATTCCACTAGACGCGTAGACTATGTGATTCTTTCTCGGCTCCTCGCATGCCCTTGGAGACAAACCGCCTTCTTTCCGCAGAAGCACGAAAAAGGCTATATGCCAACAACAGTATCGATTATTGTACGAGAACTTTTCGAGCTCTGTCGGTCATGGAATTTGAACAGTACCGCACGGAATTAATATTAGTAGCAGTGATCATTGATGAAATATAGGGAGAATCAGGTAGTCAATGAGGGAGCAGGGACGATTAAAAAAAATGCTATAATACGGTAAAAACTAAACTCCGTCCGAACAGGCCTTGGAAGGCCCAACAGTACCGACCGGTCGCCGTGTCATCCTCACCCCACAGGCGTCACGATGCAGATACGGAGGGACCTGTGGTCAGCACACTGCTCTCCCGGCCGTATGTCAGTTTACGAGACCGGAGCCGCTACTTCTCAATCAAGTAGCTCCTCAGTTTGCCTCACATGGGCTGAGTGCACCTCGATTGCCAACAGCGCTCGACAGACCGGATGGTCGCCCACCCAAGTGCTAGCCCAGCCCGACAGCGCTTAACTTCGGTGATCTGACGGGAACCGGTGTTACCACTGCGGCAAGGCCGTTGGCCTATAATACGGCAGATACCGGGAAATGCGGTAGAATAGGTTACCCCATCATCATCCGGCATACAGCAACCAACTGTAGATGCCACAGCGGGCACTGGTGTTTAACCTTCCGCAGAGAACTGTAGTCTTCTCGTTTTTCATATGCCGCTATTGCCAAGAGTCCCGTAGAAGACACTTGGGACGAATTACCAGTACCGTAAGCATATTTAACTCGGCACGCGAGGGCTTGCATAAGAGCAGTCACTGGAGAAGAGTGAGTCCGCTTGCGTCACCTGAACGGCACGGCATTGGCCTTTTTAGCGCGCCGTTACTGGAGGCCGCGACGCGCGGCAGATGCGCCGTCTCCGGAGTTGAAGGCTGTCGTTGGCACGGGGTGGTGGAGGGGGAGGGAGATCTGGACGGCCTCCAGTGACCCCGCAGTGGGCGTTCCAAGAATGGTCTGCGACCGGTTTACCTGCCGCGGCGCGACCGCTGGTCCAGCTACTCGCGCCGCCTCCAGTTCGCGCTTTCTGGTCGCTGAGCACAGCCGGTGCAGCTCTGGCAAAATCAGCAGGCCAAGTGCCTTCACAAGCCTACCACAAATTACTCTATGAGGCCTTGTACTACCCAAGGCTGACTTGAATCCCTGCCAGCGTGGCAGCAACATAGTAAAGGAGGAGAGATTAGCGTTTAATGTACCGTCAATGACAAGGTCAGTAGAGGCGGAAACACAAGATCGGCAGCGTCCACATCAAGCGAAACAACAATTTGCTTTAATAGAGTTAGAGAAACCACAGAAACATAAATGTGGTTGGCCCGACGGGGAACTGAACCCCAGTCCGAGACCAGTGTGTTAACAAGTGGCCTATATCGCTGTGTATGGGCTGTTGTATTTATTGAGATACACTGACATCACCAGTGACCACCACGAGACTGAATGCCGCCTGGTGGTATGGTGGGGACATGATGCACTTAGGGAAGTTGTAACAATGGTTCCAATGGCTCTGAGCACTATGGGACTTAACATCTGAGGTCATCAGTCCCCTAGAACTTAGAACTACTTAAACCTAACTAACCTAAGGACATCACGCACATCCATGCCCGAGGCAGGATTCGAACCTGCGACCGTAGCGGTCGCACGGTTCCAGACTGAAGAGCCTAGAACCTCTCGGCCACTTCGGCCGGCGAAGTTGTAACACCTCGGTTCAGTTTACAGTGATAAAAGCTATAGAAAGAATAATTTAAAATTAAGAGTAGAATTTTTAGAGGGGAAAATAGTGTGGAATCAGCGTTCGGTAATTGCAGATCAAAATTATAGTATATCAGCAAGTAGTTTAACGTCTAAGCACAGCAAAGCCACGGAAGGCAGTGACGTTAAACTCTTGTGGTGGAAAACCTATAAAAAGGCCTGATCGTCATTATTGCCGCCTTTTTTCCTTGATTGTTTCGTTAAAGCGCGGGGAACCCGTGTCAGTCAGCGAGACAATAATTAGATTGGACTTTATAGTGTTAAGATTCACAATAAACTGTTAGAATATTACGGAGATTAAAAGCGATGTAGTGTACGATCTCTGACTGTTGGTAGCAACGGAGTATTAAGGGGATTTTAGGACTTTAGTGTTAGATTGGAACTTTACGGACATACAGACGACATAAACTCAAATTATCTGCTGATACGAGTGAATTCAGAGGTACCGGTATTCAGATATTAACGTGTGGACTTTTGAAAGTGTCGTGTGCCGTTAGTTGCGAATCTGGACGTAGAGCGCGTGCATATCGGCATTTGCGGACCATTTAGATTCCTGACAGGTTAGGAACCTTTTAAATAGACCATCATCCATCACCATCTTAATCCTTGAATATAGAGTGAAAGTGAAATACAGGAGTGTTGTACTTATTTCATTTACCTAGTACTAATCAGTGAAGCTTTTACTGGACCAAAGCTATTCAGCAGTAAATCAGCACCATCTAGCGGAAACCGTAGGCATTAACTAACACGTTAACTGAAGTGAACGTTTACGTGTTTTACAGACTGCTTAATATGAACTTTTGTGACTCTTTGACGTCCCCACCCCTCCGAAAGGTAGCGCAGGCTGTCTTAATCATAAAAGGGAAGAGTTTTAGCCGGGCAAATTACTAAATAAAAGCGATATTTACAAGACTCGCAGTAATAGCAAAACACAAGGCCCGCACCTCATCGGAGAGCCGTCACTGTCACGTCGGGAAGTAAAGCCGGAAAACCTACCGACGATACGTATCCACGAGCAGACGTCTACGTGGAGTACCTAAAAAGGGAACCACAAGAGAGTTGGGGATGCTTCAAAGTTCACTGTTCACTCACATTAATGTGACCATCTGTCGAAAGCTTGAATAACTTCCTGGGAGAGAGTCAATGAGGTTCTGGAAGGTACTGACAGGAATGTGGCCCCATACCGATTCCAGTTTTTGAGTGTCTGAACTGGCAGTGTCAGTAAATTACACTAACTATGAACTAACAAAGGTAATACTGACATTATTTGTACTACTGCAGTTGCTGCCACTAATAGATGTAACAATAATAATAAAAATAAAAGTATTAATGTTAATACTAACAATAAATATGACATTAATAACACTAATCATAATGATAGAAATAAGCAGAACTTACAGGTGTACAAAATACATAAAATAGCGAGTTGTGGGAAAAGGAAACTTAAGGAGACTGCATCGGCTAAGAATACTGGGAAGTGAGGTAGACAGGTCGGCAAAAGGGATGACCAAAGGTTAACGAGTGCGTAAGGGGACAATGATAATCCTTTGCGTACGGCGGTAATAGTAATCCTCATTGTTGCTTTAGCATATATGTCATTACCTGTAATTTGAAGCTGGGGATATTATTTAGTTCTCTAATATAATGCGAGAAGTTGTTCCAGAGTCGGTTTCCCGCTACTGAGATGTACTTCGAGAAGGTGGCTGAACGATGGAGTGCGATAGAAAGGATTTTGCTCTGATGGAAACGGGTGTTTCTGCCATGCTGTTCAGATAAGAGCGTTATAGTCGATGAGAGATATGTGGGGCAGTGTCCACTGGAAAAAAAAAATTAAAAAAAAAGCCCAGAGGGTATGGAAATTTCTGCGCTTATCTGCACGCATTCAGGACAGCTGTACATATGATTGTCAAATATGATCAAAGAGTCGAACACTGGCATTCGTAACCAGTTCCTAACGCCGTGAGCTTTCCTGAGAAAGGCCTTGCAAGATAACACCGCTGTAATCAATTAACTAGACGGGTAGATGGCTACACCTTGTTGATCGGAACTGGTGCAATCACCTAATACATAAAGGGAGAAGGGGAAGAAGAATTATAAAAAACTGACGGAGTACATCGAAAAAGTTCAAAGAAAGGCAGCACGTTTTGTATCATCGCGAAATATGGTAGAGAGTGTCACAGAAATGATACAGGATTTGGGCTGGAAATCATTAAAAGATAGGCGATTTTCGTTGCGACAGAATCTTCTCACGAAATTCCAATCACCAACTTTCTCCTCCGAATGCGAAAATATTTTGTTGACACCGACCTACATAGGGAGGAACGATCACCACGATAAAATAAGGGAAATCAGAGCTAGTATGGAAAGATACAGGCGTTCATTCTTTCCGCTCGCTATGCGAGATTGGAATAATAGAGAATTGTGAAGGTGGTTCGATGAACCCTCTGCCAGGCACTTAAATGTGATTTGCAGAGTATCCATGTAGATGTAGATTAAGCGGTCTAGACGGTTTTATTTAGAAAAAATGTCTCTTTTGTTGGTTCTATGCCACTGAACACTTTCGGTGTACGCCATTTGTCGGGGTATGGTGAGCCCCACTTTTTCCATCAACGCCTCCGCGACCACTTGTTACGTGAAGCAAACGACTACCAGTCTGTGCGTCGCTTGAACCCCCCTGCGGGTTTGCGCCGGCGCGGAAGAAGAGGTTCCCTCAAATAACAGCGTGCTAATTGCGACCCGCCGCAGAGATCCGCAATGAGAGGTCCTTTGCAACGCGTCGCTGGCCCATAAAGCGAGCACGTATCGGCGCTGCCACTGCAGTTATTGGGATCTGCAGTGGTCATTACTGCGCGCGGCGATTGGATTCCGCTGAGACAAGGGGTGGGGGTGTCGGGGAAAGGGGAGGGGGGGGGCGAAAGGGGGCGGGGCAGGATTGCTGTGTGCTGCCGCGCGGCTGACAATTCTGGGCGTGCATTTCTGCTCTGAAAGTTTGTCGGTGTATAAATCACGCCAGAACAGTGCGATAAACACTACCCTTTAACGATCAAATACAATTACACTATTCACAACGGCTAAGACAGGAGTAGCCAGTTTGTATTAAACAGTGTTACTATTCCACGTATACAATCCACTGACTCCTCCCCCCTCGTATCTCCCCACCACCATTTTTATGCCCATCAAGTTCACGACTTCCTTGCAAATCGAAGACAACTTCGTAATTTAGCAACAAAATTGTCTAAGTAAAATATTGCATATCAAGGAAGAAGTGAAGGTATTCATTCACACTATAAAAAATGGAGATAATATGTTTAATGCGATAACTGAATGCAAAAGCTCAAAATTCTTCAGCAGCCTCCAGCAGCTTCTAATGCAATGCGTTTAAGGTGTGCTCAAATGGCTCTGAGCACTATGGGACTTAACGTCTGAGGTCATCAGTCCCCTAGAACTTAGAACTACTTAAACCTAACTAACCTAAGGACAGCACACACATCCATGCCCGAGGCAGGATTCGAACCTGCGATCGTAGCGGTCGCGCGGTTCCAGATTGAAGCGCCTAGAACTGCTTGGCCACACCAACCGGCTAAGGTGGTGCCACTGTGAAACAAATGACAATCAAACTTTCAGCAGCGCGAGTGTCGCTGAAAAGAAGCGATAGTCGACAGTCATCTACACACTATAAGGCCACCCTATTGTACGAGGTATGTCCAAAAAGTAAATTCCGTTTGGTTATATAAAACAAGCGTGTGCAGATACAGAAAAAATAGTTATTGTACAAAAATCTACAACTGTTAAACTACTTTTTTACATAGCTTCCGAAATTTTGTAGGCACTAATCATAGCGTGGTACAAGTTTTTGTACGCCTTCTTCATAGAAGGTTGCCGCCTGCGTATTCAACCATGTGGTAACATGGGACTGTAAGGAGGATGATCAAACGCGTCCCAGTGAAATTCCTGTAAGAGTTGTTTGGTCACATTCGAGGTCAGGTGTTATCGTGGAAAAAAACAACACCTTTTGACAGTAATCCTCGGTGCTTTTTCTGTATTGTGCGGAGCAATTTCTTAATGGTCTCGCAGTAACCATGTGCACTGATTGTTTGGCCTCGTGGTAACAAATCAATCAGCAAAATGCCTTATGTATCCCATAAAACGGTGCACATGACTTTTAGAGGTGTAAAGATTTGCTTAGACTTAACCATTGTTGGGGATGAAGTGTGCCTCCATTCCATTGAGTGCCCTTTCGTTTCAGGGGTGCCGTACGATACCCAAGTTTCATTCCCCGTGACTATTCGAGAAAGAAAACCATCGCCTTCTTCATTGTAGAGTGTCAAAAACTGAAGTGCACTGCCAATCCGTTGTTTTTTGTGTTGTTCAGTAAGAATTTTGGGTACCCAACGTGAGCAGAGTTTTCGAAATTTCAGTTTTTCTCTAACAATTCCATGAATTATTGATCGTGAGATTTGCAGAACTTCCATAGCAAGTGCACTAAGTGTAAAGTTACGGTTGTGCTTGATCTTCTCTTCAATTGTGTGAACCAGTTCATCAGTAACCACAGACGGGTGTCCGCTTCGTTCTCCATCGTGCACTTGACACCTCCTTCATTGAACAGTCTGACCCATTTTCTAACCATTGAATCACTCATTTTGTCCGTAAACCTCGCAGATTTGCCGATGAATTTCCTTTGGTTTAACTTTCTTTGCATTTCTGCAGATCTGATTTCTCATGCGGCGGCGTTTTCAATTACGAATGACATTATAAAGAAGCACTACAAAGCACACGTCGGCAGCAGCGATCTGAAAATGGCATACATGTGTTCTCCTTGATTCAGAATAACTGCCGCGCATGCTCGGAACTGCGATCGTAGCGCTGCCGCGGATAAAAATAGAAACAGAACTAACTTGTGGACGACCCTCGCATTAAGTATAAAGCGTGTCCTAGGAGGAATGGACCAAACTCAGGGGTGTGACAGCAACGATGATCCGAAGTAAAAAAGTATAGTAAACATGGGCTCTAAAATGCATGCCTTAAGAGCTTCACTACTTCTTCATCTTCGATACTATGAAAGAAATCTCTTCTAACGCAAGCTCATTGATTTCCATATTTTGGGAGGAGATAATATGGCCCAAAATACTGAAAAATTGTCTAGCAAAAAGGGCTCTAAATTGCATACCTTAAGAGACACTTGAACAGTAGAAGAGACGTGTTTCACATTAGCGAAGATAAACAAGTGCTCGTCTTAAGCAATCAGTTCAGAGCCCACGTTTACTGGACATCTCTCTCTTATTATCGTCCATACCGCCACCTCTCACAATATGGAAAGCACAGAGCTTGCAGTAGAAGAGATTTGTTTCACAGTATCGATGATGGACAAGTGCTCATAGTGTTAAGGTATGCATTTTAGAACCGACGATTACTAGACTTTTTGGCTTCGAATGATGATTCCTATCATATCCCTGAACACTGAACTTTATTCGTGGGACACCCTATATACTCTTTACACCTATGTAGAAAGCCGGCCGAGTGGCCGAGCGGTTCTAGGCGCTTCAGTCTGGAACCGCTCGACCGCTACGGTCGCAGGTTCGAATCCTGCCTCGGACATGGATGTGTGTGATGTCCTTAGGTTAGTTAGGTTTAAGTAGTTTTCAAGGGGACTGATGACCTCAGATGTTGAGTCCCATAGTGCTCAGAGCCACCGTATGTAGAAACGTCTGGTGCAGTGAAATACGCCCAGGTCAGAGTCAGACTAAGCACTGCAATAATGTGATGTTACACAACACTTCCGCCAGTTTGCAAACGAAGCCAATCAAGCTTTTTGAGATCATAAACGTAAGTGAACAACTGACATATTAAAGGTGTATCATACGATTATCGCACCATAACAACTGAGCCGTGGCGACTCGGTTTGACTACCTCTGGCACCGGTATCGATAGTCACCTCCCTTGTGACTTATCTTTGGTTTTCCTGGTTGACGTGTGGAGGCTCGGCGCGGCGGAGGGAGTGGTGAACAGCACGTGACGGATGGGGGAGGCTGGAGAAGCAGTGCCAGGCGGCGTCGTTTGATTGGGCCGATTCGGGATGGACAATGCATGTGCCCAACCGGATCGCCGAGCGACTTGTCATATGTTGGGCAGCCGCTAAAGAAGGTGACGAAGGTCGGGCTCTGCTGACGGGGGCCTCCTTCTGTTATTTGAAAACGAGTTAAAATGATACAGCCTATGGATCTTCTGGCCCTCTGGTTTAATTTTTAAAGGAAAATTGGCGCAATATTACTGTCTTATTCAGTGAATAATATGTATTTGTTTGTTCTGCAGTATGCCTTGGCTTGAGAGTGGCCAATGTTTGTTAGTGCGTCTTCTTTCAAAAATGGTTCAAATGGCTCTGAGCACTATGGGACTTTACATCTATGGTCATCAGTCCCCTAGAACTTAGAACTACTTAAACCTAACTAACCTAAGGACGACATAAAAGTTTTCTGGGTTTGGTACCGCGTCATAATGTAAAAACTACTGCTATAGAAAAGCCAACGTTTCGGCCACGATTGCAGCGGCCTTCTTCTTAGACCCAGAAGAAGGCCGCTGCAATCGTGGCCGAAACGTTGGCTTTTCTATAGCAGTAGTTTTTACATTATGACGCGGTACCAAACCCAGAAAACTTTTATGTCGACTGACTCTGGCCGCGGAAGCCTACGCAATTATATTAACCTAAGGACGTCACACAACACCTAATCATCACAAGGCAGAGAAAATCCCTGACCCCGCCGGGAATCGAACCCGGGAACCCGGGCGTGGGAACCGAGGACGCTACCGCACGACCACGAGCTGCGGACTGCGTCTTCTTTGAAGGCACCTGATTCTGTTAATTGGTAAACCGCTTGTGTGCACCTGCTTGGGGTGCGATTTTATGAATTGAAGTGGTAACACCGGTGAGTGGCACTGTACCCGGTGGTAATGTCATTGTACTGGGTATGAATTTGAAATCTAATTGTGATTCAGTAAAGTGTATTTATTCTAACCAACGTTGATGTGTTTTAGTCATAACTGAGTTGCGTAGGGCTACTATTGAGTGAAATTTTCTGCCTTGCTTAAGGGTTAAACTGCAACTGCTCTGTTTGTACCTGCGCCTTCTTACTTACATGTACTCGCTTATCATCTTACCTAGACAGAGTCGTATGTATTTACTGTGTACATCAAAATCCATTTTAATTACCTCTGTCAATCTTGGCAGTTTCCCTTGATCTGATTAAAAGCCTCGTGAAGGCGTATATATATATATATATATATATATATATAAATAATTGGTGTTTTGCCCTGAAAGAGGGCAGTTGGACTAAACTACATGACTAGTTCCTTTTGCTGCCTTCCTTGCTGCCCAAACTTCCCTCATTCACTGTGTTTCTGTTTCCGGTCCTCTGTCCATGCTTCTTGTTGGCTTTGTATCTTCGGCTTCATCTTGATTGCCTTTTTAGCTGCCCATATTTCTTTCATCTTCTGGCTGTGAATTTGCTTGCGTTCTTCGGTCCATTTTACGCCTGTTCGTTTGTCACAGTGTATCTCATGTAGTTTACTTTTCTTAATGATGTTTCTGAATTTTATTCTGTCTTTTATTGTGTCTGCTGTTATGTTTAGTTGGTTCAGGTCGTTTTTTACCTCTGCCACCCATTTGTTGTTTCTAGTGGTTACCCAGTCAAAGGTCTGTTTGGCCAGTCTGTGTGGTGGCATTCTGTATAGGTGTCCATAGAATTGTAGTCTGAGTTTTCTAATCTTTTCTGTGATTGATCCATATTCCATTGTTGTTAGTTGCGCGGCTACTAACCGCTCCGATATATATATATATATATATATATATATATATATATATATATATATACGTTAGTTTATTTAGGTTTGGCTGTAACTAGTTGTTTTATCTTAGGTTACGAGTCGTATTCTCTTTGCTTAGGCGAGGCTCATCATTCGTGACTGTATCTCGTTATTGTTTGAAGGTGCTACCTCACGTGTGATTTATGTTCAGCTGATTGCTAAACACGTGAGTCTACCTCGGTGTTTGCAGCCGTGACTTCTGGGCCGCTACCTTGGCGGCATCCCGCCCAACGCCCGAGGTCTAAGTTATTGCCGCAGGAGGGCTTTGCCGCTTCGTCTGCCACACCTAGCAAAAGTTGAATAGTTGTCTTGTTCCTTGGAGCTATACCTGCGTTGAGCGACTGCCGCGAGGGTTGTAGGCTGTGAAATTTGGCGCAATTAGCCCCTGAACTTTGTAAATTACGATTCAGATTTTATTTTTACTGTTATAAACTCAGATGTTTTGTGTTTATTGAATACTGTTTCCTTTTGCTTGAATACTGTTTCCTTTTGCTTTTGAATAGTGGTTCCTTTTACACTGTTTTACTGCTCATAACAAATTTCCTAGTAATGTGCAGCAATGTACTATTACACGTAAAACTGTATAACGCACCACCTGTTTTTTTTTATTAATATCAGGCAGTAGGTGTACAAACATGCAATAAATGAAATGAAAGCCCCTTCCCTCCAAATACCCCAATAGCCATTCCATCACCAGATGTTAATTTAGATAAAGATACTTTAAGTGACATTTATCTGTATGCATAAACGCTCGATTGGCAAATCTCAGAAGTTGTCACTTTTTATGTCACTATAATTCTGATGGTTTCCATGTTATTAATCTGGAATTTAATTAATCAGTATATTTTACTTAAACAAATGTTGTTGTTGTTGTTGTTGTTGTGGTCTTCAGTCCAGAGACTGGTTTGATGCAGGTCTCCATGCTACTTATCCTGTGCAAGCTTCTTCCTCTCCCAGTACTTACTGCAACCTACATCCTTCTGAATCTGTTTAGCGTATTCATCTCTTGGTCTCCCTCTACGATTTTTACCCTCCACCCTGCCCTCCAATACTAAACTGGTGATCCCTTGATGCCTCAGATCATGTCCTACCAACAGATCCCTTCTTCTAGTCAAGTTCTGCCACAAATTTCTCTTCTCCCCGATTCTGTTCGGTGCCTCCTCATTAGTTATGTGATCTACCCATCTAATCTTCAGCATTTTCTGTAGCACCACATTTCGAAAGCTTCTATTCTCTTCTTGTCTAAACTATTTATCGTCCATGTTTCATTTCCATACATAGCTGCACTCCATACAAATATTTTCAGAAACGACTTCCTGACACTTAAATCGATACTCGATGTTAACAAATTTCTCTTCTTCAGAAACGCTTTCCTTGCCATTGCCAGTCTACATTTTATATCCTCTCTACTTCGACCATCATCAGTTATTTTCCTCCCCAAATAGCAAAACTCCTTTACTACTTTAAGTGTCTCATTTCCTAATCTAATTCCCTCAGCATCCATTTAATTCGACTACATTCCATTATCTTCGTTTGTTGATAACGACGAACTATCTAATGGATCTCCCTTCCACGTGTTGATCTTTGATCCTTTCCTATCCTCTGTTACCAGGGTTTCAACAACTGATGCAAAACTATTTCCATCCCACCTATGCTGTGGTATCAGTCACAATAAATAACGAGGCACAGCTCTTCATCTACAGACGACGCCACCGGACACTGTTTTCTGGCCCACACTACCACGTTTATTATTTTAACACTCCGTTCCCAGCAACTAATTTAATTTTCTTTTGAAAATGTTCAAATGTTTGTGAAAAACTTACGGGACTTAACTGCTAAGGTCAACAGTCCCAAAGCTTACACACTACTTAACCTAAATTATCCTAAGGACAAACACACACACACCCATGCCCGAGGGAGGACTCGAACTTCCGCCGGGACTAGCCGCACAGTCCATGACAGCTGCGCCTAGACCGCTCGGCTAATCCCGCGCGGCAATTTTCTTTTTAACACACTGTTTTACTGCTCATAACAAATCTTGCAAGTAATGTGCAACAATGTACTATTACACGTAACACTGTATAACGCACCAACGGTTTTTTTAAAATATTAGGGAGCAGGTGTATAAATCTGCTATAAATGAAATGAAAACCCTTTCCCTCCAAATACCCCAATAGCCATTCCAGCAGCAGATGTTACTTTAGATAAAGATATTTTAAGTGACGTTTATCTGAATGCATAAACGCTCGATGACGAGCAGAAGATACCTGAAATGCGATGCAGCATCTTCCTTAAAGAAATGTGTCTGACAGCAGAAACATACAAATAATTATCTTGTATCATGTTGATGGTAAAATCTTCTGAGTCGTTAAGATGCGTCAAATTCCCCGTCACACATTTCCAATGGTCACTTTTGGATCCCTGTACTAGGAAGGAGTGTTCAGTCAGCCGGCGACACCATTGGAGTCCTGAAGAATATCCCATCAGAGGATCGAAACGTGGAGCATGGAAGAAGAACGTGATGAGGCTTAACGACTCAGGAGAGTTTACAATCAATGAAAAAGGCCACGAAAACCAGCAGACATGAAGTTTTCCCGGTGTAATCAGTATTCCACGAAGTTCCGGAATTGCAGCCGAATGAGGTTGAAATCTTGCCACGATATTTCGACTGACAACCATTCAGCCGTCTTTTACACTGGAGATTGCCAGAATACAGAATGTTGTGCCACTGTGTCAAAACCTATAACTGCCAGACCACAATCACAGTACGAGGAACGTCCGCTGAACGTGATCACCACTCTCACTTTTCGCAGCCCAGTAATCAGCCATAGCCGAGCACTGTTTCCGCACATGACATTCTGTGGACTATTCTGCCACGGAATTATTGGCCCCGACGAGATCTTTCAGGGGTTCACTTACAGACGAATCTGTGGAAGACGTTTGCCAGAGGATCTTATTAATCGTGATGGCAGCTTTCAACTGGATTAGGCGTGCGAACCGATGACTTCTTTAATATCTTCAGAAAGAAAATATTTTACGCCTAGCGTCAGTTAATTTTCTTGTGTCGGTAGCTGAATTGTAACTATATGGACCCACAATTCGACAGAGGGAGGCGGGAGGGCTGGAAGTGCATGAATCACCAGATGGACAGCGAGAGCGAGAGCACCAGCAGCAGCACAGTACTGTTTGTATAAAGCGTTTATTTTGCATTTTGTTTACGACCTTCCACTAAGGAAGGGATTCTATTTGTGTTTATCTGCTCTGCATAGTAACTAACAGTTATTGATAAAACTTTACGTAGTTTTCGTGTTAGATTTCTTAGTGTTTTCTTGATCGTTTAGAACAGAAAGCGCCCTAAAACCGTCTTTTGTTTGTTTCGCGGCCGTTAGCCACTAGTCACTTGAATCAGCAGTTGTCTTGTGACAGCGAGAGCGAGAGCACCAGCAGCAGCGAGTACTGTTTGTATAAAGCGTTTATTTTGCATTTTGTTTACGACCTTCCACTAAGGAAGGGATTCTATTTGTGTTTATCTGCTCTGCATAGTAACTAACAGTTCTTGATAAAACTTTACGTAGTTTTCGTGTTAGATTTCTTAGTGTTTTCTTGATCGTTTAGAACAGAAAGCGCCCTAAAACCGTCTTTGTTTGTTTCGCGGCCGTTAGCCACTAGTCACTTGAATCAGCAGTTGTCTTGTGACAACCAGAGCGAGAGCACCAGCAGCAGCGAGTACTGTTTGTATAAAGCGTTTTTGTACTTATTTGCTGCGCTTAGCTTTTAAATAGTTTTTCTGGGAAAACCTAGCGTAGTTTTCGCGTCTCGTATTTCAGTGAGTGTTTCTTGATTATCAGAGTAGCTCATCAGAAGATTATCTTGGGAATTTGTCACCGTATAGGGTAGGGTAAACATAGTCATGTGTAGGGACTGTGGTTGTTGTGAGCGGACGCAAGGAGAATTGGCCACTCTTCGGGGGCAGGTGGAGGCTTTGTCTGTTAGGCTCATCGAGCTCGAGGCGCAGGCGTCGGCTCGTAGTGGCGTTGGGGCAACTGTGGTGAGACCTATGCCTACTTCGGTGGCCTTGGAATCACATGGAACCCCTGATGTCGCTGCGTCTTCCGGCAGTGAGCATCTTACCGGTCAGCCATCACTCCAGGGTGAATGGCGGACAGTGGTGGGCTCTCGCGTGCCTGGCCGAAAGGCGAAGGTGGGATCTGGCCGCGTGGCAGCTGCCTTACCCCTTTCCAACAGGTACGGGGTGCTTCCTAGTGGTGATGACATCGTTTCCGAGCCACCACAGGATGCCTCGCCTGTTGGGCCAGTGGCCGATTCTCCGGCAAGGTCCCGACAGTCACAGAGGGCGGGCCTATTAGTTATAGGGAGCTCCAACGTTAGGCGGGTTATGGAGCCCCTCAGGAAAATAGCGGGTAGGTCGGGGAAGAATGCCAGTGTGCACTCGGTGTGCTTGCCGGGGGGTCTCGTCCGTAATGTGGAGGAGGCCCTTCCGGCAGCTATTGAACGCACTGGATGTGACCGGCTGCAGATAGTAGCACATGTCGGAACGAATGACGCCTGCCGCTTGGGTTCTGAGGCCATCCTTGGTTCCTTCCGGCGGCTGGCTGATTTGGTGAAGACAACCAGCATCGCACGCGGAGTGCAAGCTGAGCTTAATATCTGCAGCATAGTGCCCAGAGTCGATCGCGATCCTCTGGTTTGGAGCCGTGTGGAGGGTCTAAACCAGAGGCTCAGACGACTCTGCGACTATAATGGTTGCAAATTCATCGACCTCCGTTATTGGGTGGAGAACTGTAGGGCCCCCCTAGACAGGTCAGGCGTGCACTACACACCGGAAGCAGCTACTAGGGTAGCAGAGTACGTGTGGCGTGCACACGGGGGTTTTTTAGGTTAGAGGGACCCCCCCCCCTTGGGCGAAACGATAAAATACCTGACGGCTTACCAGAGAGGACATTATCATCGTTGATAAAGAACGTCCGTCCTCAGAGACCAAAAACAGGAAAAGTTAACGTAATATTGGTAAACTGCAGGAGTATCCAGGGCAAGGTTCCTGAATTAGTATCTCTTATTGAAGGAAATAGTGCGCATATAGTATTAGGAACGGAAAGTTGGTTAAAACCGGAAGTGAACAGTAACGAAATCCTAGACACAGAATGGAATATATACCGCAAGGATAGGATAAACGCCAATGGTGGAGGAGTATTTATAGCAGTAAAGAATTCAATAATATCCAGTGAAGTTATTAGCGAATGCGAATGTGAAATAATCTGGGTTAAGCTAAGTATCAAAGGTGGGTCAGATATGATAGTCGGATGCTTCTATAGACCACCTGCATCAGCAACCGTAGTAGTTGAGCGCCTCAGAGAGAACCTGCAGAACGTCGTGAAGAAGTTTCGTGATCATACTATTGTAATAGGGGGAGACTTCAATCTACCAGGTATAGAATGGGATAGTCACACAATCAGAACTGGAGCCAGGGACAGAGACTCTTGTGACATTATCCTGACTGCCTTGTCCGAGAATTACTTCGAGCAGATAGTTAGAGAACCAACTCGTGAAGCTAACGTTTTAGACCTCATAGCAACAAATAGACCGGAACTTTTCGACTCCGTGAATGTAGAAGAGGGTATCAGTGATCATAAGTCAGTGGTTGCATCAATGACTACAAGTGTAATAAGAAATGCCAAGAAAGGAAGGAAAATATATTTGCTTAACAAGAGTGGTAGGGCACAAATCGCAGAATATCTGAGTGACCACCATCAAACGTTCATTTCTGAGGAAGAGGATGTGGAACAAAAATGGAAAAAATTCAGAAACATCGTCCAGTACGCCTTAGATAAGTTCGTACCGACTAAGGTCCAAAGCGAGGGGAAAGATCCACCGTGGTATAACAATCATGTACGAAAGGTACTACGGAAACAAAGAAAGCTTCATCATAGGTTTAAGAGTAGTCGAATCATAGCTGATAAGGAAAAGCTGAACGAAGCGAAAAAGAGCGTAAAGAGAGCAATGAGAGAAGCATTCAACGAATTCGAACATAAAACATTGGCAAACAATCTAAACAAGAACCCTAAAAAGTTTTGGTCATATGTAAAATCGGTAAGCGGATCTAAATCCCCTATTCAGTCACTCGTTGACCACGATGGCACCGAAACAGAGGACGACCGAAGAAAGGCAGAAATACTGAATTCAGTGTTCCGAAACTGTTTCACTGCGGAAAATCGTAACACGGTCCCTGACTTCAGCCGTCGCACGGACGCCAAAATGGAAAATATTGAAATAAACGATATCGGAATTGAAAAACAACTGCTATCACTTAGTAGCGGAAAAGCATCCGGACCAGACGAGATACCCTTAAGATTCTACAGTGATTATGCTAAAGAACTTGCCCCCTTTCTATCAGCAATTTATCGTAGATCGCTGGAAGAACGTAAAGTACCTAGCGACTGGAAGAAAGCGCAGGTCGTTCCCATTTTCAAGAAGGGTCATAAATCAGATGCGAATAATTATAGGCCTATTTCGCTTACGTCAATCTGTTGTAGAATAATGGAACATGTTTTGTGTTCTCGTATTATGACGTTCTTAGATAATACAAATCTCCTTCATCATAACCAACATGGATTCCGCAAACAGAGATCATGTGAAACTCAGCTCGCCCTATTTGCCCAAGAAATTCACAGTGCCGTAGACACTGGCGAGCAGATTGATGCCTTATTCCTGGACTTCAGGAAGGCATTTGATACGGTTCCGCACTTACGTTTAATGAAAAAAATACGAGCTTACGGAATATCGGACCAGGTTTGTGATTGGATTCAGGATTTCCTAGAAGAAAGAACACAACATGTCATTCTTAACGGTTCAAAATCTGCAGATGTAGAGGTAATTTCGGGAGTACCGCAAGGAAGCGTGATAGGACCTTTATTGTTTACAATATACATAAATGACTTAGTTGACAACATCGGTAGCTCCGTGAGGCTATTTGCAGATGACACGGTTGTCTACAAGAAAGTAGCAACATCAGAAGACTCGTACGTACTCCAGGAAGACCTGCAGAGGATTAATGCATGGTGCGACAGCTGGCAGCTTTCCCTAAACGTAGATAAATGTAATATAATGCGCGTACATAGGGGCAGAAATCCATTCCAGTACGATTATGCCATAGGTGGTAAATCATTGGAAGCGGTAACGACCGTAAAATACTTAGGAGTTACTATCCGGAGCGATCTGAAGTGGAATGATCACATAAAACAAATAGTGGGAAAAGCAGGCGCCAGGTTGAGATTCATAGGAAGAATTCTAAGAAAATGTGACTCATCGACGAAAGAAGTAGCTTACAAAACGCTTGTTCGTCCGATTCTTGAGTATTGCTCATCAGTATGGGACCCTTACCAGGTTGGATTAATAGAAGAGATAGACATGATCCAGCGAAAAGCAGCGCGATTCGTCATGGGGACATTTAGTCAGCGCGAGAGCGTTACGGAGATGCTGAACAAGCTCCAGTGGCGGACACTTCAAGAAAGGCGTTACGCAATACGGAGAGGTTTATTATCGAAATTACGAGAGAGCACATTCCGGGAAGAGATGGGCAACATATTACTACCGCCCACATATATCTCGCGTAATGATCACAACGAAAAGATCCGAGAAATTAGAGCAAATACGGAGACTTACAAGCAGTCGTTCTTCCCACGCACAATTCGTGAATGGAACAGGGAAGGGGGGATCAGATAGTGGTACAATAAGTACCCTCCGCCACACACCGTAAGGTGGCTCGCGGAGTATAGATGTAGATGTAGATGTAGATGGATGCACCAGATGGAGCAACATTTGTAGAGGGCGCTAAACTCGACAGAGGGCGATCATGTAACGCAGGGGTTCCCAACAAAATTTTCTCGATGACCCCCTCATCGAGCATGATTGGTACCTTGTCATATCACAGTACCAAGTACCTAAAAAAGCCAAATTAAGTCTTTTTATACGTTTTCTATTTTTGGTACTTAGAAAAAATTGACATATTCATTATTGAAAAAGTATTGAGCTTAAAACTTTGTCAATTTAGCCATCATTGTTTTTGTTAAATTTTTTATTATTGCTCAAAATCTTTGTCTTCAAATTTGGGTGTTTAGTATAACAGACTTCTTAAAAAATAAAAATTGAGTATCATACGAAATTTTTTTTAATTCTAATAGCATCTTGCGGACCCCTCTGGCATTGCTCGCGGACCCCTGGGGGTCTGCGGACCACGTGTTGGGAACCACTGATTGTAGCGCAACCCATGCGCAAGCGCCTCCATGTTCATTTTTCGTATAAACTTAGCGAGGTGCACTAGGCATTGCCCACTATAAAACACTCACCTGATGGCCGAATGGTTGTGAGCCGAAATATCGTGCCAAGATGTCGACGACATCCGGCTGCGATCCCAAAACTTCACGGTTTGTACAGTACATGTTTCGTCGCAATGACAAGCACACATCTTCTGTAGCATTCTCTGAGAAAGTTTTGTAAGCCCGTCAGTTGACCATGTTTAAATAATACGGGGCCCCAAAAAAGAGTCACCACCAATGCTAATCAGATGTGGAGGCAGAATCTTTATTAATAACGTCAATCTGCTGAGTGTCGTAATTTACGATCTGATCACAGTGAAACTGTGCCTCACCCGTAAGGAGCACAGTTGCACTTAAATAATGTTTAACACGTTGTTGAATAAACCATTTGCAGAATATACCCGTGTAAGGAAATGAGCTGGTGATAGTGCCTGTACGTGCGTGTAAATATCCTTACTATGGGCACAGCAGGGCAGCACGTACACTCGCCAGACAGTTGTGCCGTCATCGTGATGTGTTTCGCCTACTTGTCTTACGCTGACACTAGGGTCGCCGAGAACTGAATGAAGAGCTGCCTCATCCATTTGCTGTGTCGTCGTCCTTGTACGCCTATCATAGTCGCAAACGGCGGTCTCAAACGTCCCATGCTGTCTGAAACGATGATCGTTCTTCTATTCTCCCGTAGCGGCACTTTCCCTTCTCTGTGTAACTGTAAAGAAAGAATGAACGACACAGACGAACACAGCAGCTCGTGTACTGAATCGGAGCTCTTTTAATGCGGGTAACCGCAGCATGGTGTCGATAACTAATAAAAATAAGCTTGCAGCATGCTCCTGCATCTTGTCAAGTCGTATAAGTATTCACGATGATACGGAACGAATACATTAAGTTAACAGTAGACAACTCGACTAAGGTCTTATTTTCCTTTCAGGGATTCGGGGAGTGCATCGTGTCTTTTAAGGAAGCTGCATAGAATACTCTTGTTCAATATACACTCCAGGAAATGGAAAAAAGAACACATTGACACCGGTGTGTCAGACCCACCATACTTGCTCCGGACACTGCGAGAGGGCTGTACAAGCAATGATCACACGCACGGCACAGCGGACACACCAGGAACCGCGGTGTTGGCCGTCGAATGGCGCTAGCTGCGCAGCATTTGTGCACCGCCGCCGTCAGTGTCAGCCAGTTTGCCGTGGCATACGGAGCTCCATCGCAGTCTTTAACACTGGTAGCATGCCGCGACAGCGTGGACGTCAACCGTATGTGCAGTTGACGGACTTTGAGCGAGGGCGTATAGTGGGCATGTGGGAGGCCGGGTGGACGTACCGCCGAAATGCTCAACACGTGGGGCGTGATGTCTCCACAGTACATCGATGTTGTCGCCAGTGGTCGGCGGAAGGTGCACGTGCCCGTCGACCTGGGACCGGACCGCAGCGACGCACGGATGCACGCCAAGACCGTAGCATCCTACGCAGTGCCGTAGGGGACCGCACCGCCACTTCCCAGCAAATTAGGGACACTGTTGCTCCTGGGGTATCGGCGAGGACCATTCGCAACCGTCTCCATGAAGCTGGGCTACGGTCCCGCACACCGTTAGGCCGTCTTTCGCTCACGCCCCAACATCGTGCAGCCCGCCTCCAGTGGTGTCGCGACAGGCGTGAATGGAGGGACGAATGGAGACGTGTCGTCTTCAGCGATGAGAGTCGCTTCGGCCTTGGTGCCAATGATGGTCATATGCGTGTTTCGCGCCGTGCAGGTGAGCGCCACAAGCAGGACTGCATACGACCGAGGCACACATGGCCAACACCCGGCATCATGGTGTGGGGAGCGATCTCCTACACTGGCCGTACACCACTGGTGATCGTCGAGGGGACACTGAATAGTGCACGGTACACCAAACCGTCATCGAACTCATCGTTCTACCATTCCTAGACCGGCAAGGGAACTTGCTGTTCCAACAGGACAATGCACGTCCGCATGTATCCCGTGCCACCCAACGTGCTCTAGAAGGTGTAAGTCAACTACCCTGGCCAGCAAGATCTCCGGATCTGTCCCCCATTGAGCTTGTTTGGGACTGGATGAAGCGTCGTCTCACGCGGTCTGCACGTCCAGCACGAACGCTGGTCCAACTGAGGCGCCAGGTGGAAATGGCATGGCAAGCCGTTCCACAGGACTACATCCAGCATCTCTACGATCGTCTCCATGGGAGAATAGCAGCCTGCATTGCTGCGAAAGGTGGATATACACTGTACTAGTGCCGACATTGTGCATGCTCTGTTGCCTGTGTCTATGTGCCTGTGGTTCTGTCAGTGTGATCATGTGATGTATCTGACCCCAGGAATGTGTCAGTAAAGTTTCCCCTTCCTGGGACAATGAATTCACGGTGTTCTTATTTCAATTTCCAGGAGTGTATATTAATACAGAGGGGTCCAATAAAATGTATCCACTGTTTAAAAGTCCATAACTGGCAAACTAATTGACGCAGTTGTCTCATCTTTGGCAGTGTAATAGTTTGTAGTTCCGGCAATCGCCACACAAGCGTTGTATTGCGTTGTTTTGTTTTGTCAGATGACAGTCGCCAGATAGTCAGTGTTTTGTTCTTAGTTGCACCTAGTTACTGGAGTAAACATGGCTGGCGCAAGGCTTACATTCGATGAAAGGAAGTCAGTTTTGAAGTGGTATCTTAAGTACGAAAACATTAATGTGGTTCAACGGCAATGGCGAAATGAGTATCAAACAGAGCCACCGACACGTTTAACGATTCGTCAAATTCGAGACAAATTTGAAGCAGAAGGCTGTATTAAAGATGTACACCAACAGCAATCTGGACGACCTTCAACAGTAACAAGTCCAGCTAACTCCCGTCGTGTGTTACAACAATTCACTCGCTCGCCACAGAAGTCTGTGAGACAGTGTGCCCGTGAAACTGGAGTGAGTCGCTCAAGTGTTCGGCGAATTTTGAAGACAGCAAAGTGGAAGTGCTACATCCGACGATTGCTACGTGCAATGAACGAGGACGACTCAGATCGTAGAATGGAGTACTGCGAGCGGTTTATTAACATGGTGCGCAACGAGGAAGAATTTGTAGAGATGACTGTGTGGTCTGATTAGGCACAGTTCAAACTCAATGGTACAGTAAATCGCCACAATTGCATCTTCTGGGCCGCCGAAAATACGAACGTCCATGTAGACAAAGCCGTGAATTTGCCAGGAGTAAATGTGTGGTGTGGGTTGTCTTACCGGGGTTTGATTGGGCCATTCTTCTTTGACGGCACAGTTACCGGTGAGGTGTACCTTCATAAGCTTCAGACATCCATTTTACCTGCCATACGAGACTTGTATGGAGACGGAAGAGTTTACTTTCAACAAGATGATGCCCCAGCCCACTACCAAAATCGTGTTAGGGCGTATCTCGACGAAAATCTACCAGGAAGATGGATAGGCCGTAGAGGTGCTGTGGAGTATCCACCACGTTCCCCAGACCTAACTCCTCTGGACTTTTACCTATGGGGAACACAAAAGGACGTCGTTTATCGATAAAAGCCACGCACATTGGATGAACTTCGAGAATCCATCGTACATTCATGTGCAAATATCCAACTGTACACGTTGCTGCAGTTCGGCGGCATCGTTTGAGTGTGGACGTTAATGGTGCTCATTTCGAACACCTACAGTGATATCTTTAAGTAGGACTTTAAGCTACACTTTCACCAAAAATTAGACAACTCCGTCAATTAGTTTGCAAGTTATGGACTTTTAAACAGTGGACACATTTTTTGGACCCCTCTGTATACAGCTCTTTATACAGTTCAAAAGGTCGAGTACTTTACTGGTCGGAAGTGGTGGATACAGTCCTCAAGAAAGTGCAGTAAGTGTGGCAGGCATCCCAAACACGAAGTGTTATTGTGAAACTCTCTTGAGGTGTGAAGGAAAGGAAGATTAGGATATAACGCCAAGATGTATGTAGTCAACATAGAAAGGCTGTATTTGTTACAGCAGTCTGGACGAGAGCAACAAACAAACTGGCCACCATATTTTGTAACGTTAGGCACAGCCAATATTTAACTTAGGGAGATGCAACATATGTTGGAAAATCGTATAATTTTGTGGTCAAAATATAATTTAAAGGTATTCTTGTTGGCAATAAATTATGCTCAGTGTATGTTCAGAGCACAATTGTATTAACTGTAGTAATGAAAACAGCTGGAATGTCATACTTTAGCGAAATATCAGCGTCTTTTCTCTTCTAACATTTCTTATACGTGACTATGACATTTTTCTAACTTCCACATCGTATATTCGTTATCTTCAGGGTCATCTGGTAATCAGGCAGACAACTTTATTAAAGTACACCTCACTACTGCAGCTAGCGAGTCTCAGTGTATCTACAATATATCTGTTTGTTCAGAGAAGAATTACGTGTTAAAAAGTACTATGTCTATGTGTGTGTGTGAACATTAATTACGCTCACCTTTATATATTTTTAAAGAATTATTTTGACAAAAAGGTTCTAACACAACCATAGGTGACCAGTATAAGGCGGGAACCAGTGGCGGCTTAATGAGCGTAGGTATTTATGCTTATCTGGTCGTAGGGATTCTGGTAATTGCTCTTTTCCGAGAAACAAAAATCTTAACGCAATACGACATGACAGTCCTTCCTTCCATTAGAAATGCCGAAAGCCACATAAAAAGTCACGATGCTAGAACAAAAAACTCTAGCTCGCTTACCTGGAATCCTCGTCTAAAGTAACGGTGATTAATCCTTCGAATCGCGTATTAATATCTATCGTATGTTTTCTCTGTAAATACCAACGATCTACATAAATATATCTATTTGATAAATAAATAAGACAGAACTTCCTCGCGACACGTCATTCAAGTCAAAAGTGTAGTAACTGTAAGTAAAAGTTACAAAGAAATTTGCAAATATCTATATGGTAAGATACACCGGTAATTACACAAGTGCACGTGTTTATGTTATACTGAAGTCACCGGAATAATGCAACAAGTATAACGTCGCAAACATCGCGCTTGAGCTGCATAGTACACAGCAAACGCACTTCTCAGTGAGAATTATTTGCCGAAAAGCGTAGTGCGGGCAATAATTAAAGAAAAATCGAGACAGGTAGCGACAGAAGTTATTGTATAACAAACGAAATTGTACAGCTCCACGTTAGCAGGCAATTGGTATCACCCAACACGACCTTGCAAAAAGGGGCGGCGAAGTTTCCAATTTCCTTCAAATATGGCGGCGCCTTGGACATCCTATGTTGTTTATATAGGCTGTTGGCACAACGTTCTGTCGACGACGCACTTACAAGAAATGGAACATATTGACTGTTTATACAAAAATACGGAAGCAAATCATTCGTGTCTAGTTTCACAAGAACCATCACCATTCGTTCGAATCAATTTAGGCAAACCATGTAAAAATAAAGCTTGGGGGTAGGTCTTCACTTGAACCGCACTCCTCCCAATCACATGACGTCACCTCTCTAGGCGGCTTTTGGATGTGTGCAGAAAATCAAACAGTGTACAGGCAATGCGGAGAGCAATCAAAAAGGCTTTGTAACGTTTTCCATGTTGACCCTTATTTACAGCACGCTGATTGTAATATGCATGGAAAGTTTCAGTGATAAACCAAGTGAAAAATAAACATGCACTGGCATACTGAATATAACATTTTAGACAGTCTGCTTCTATCTCCTAAGTACATGTCCAGAAAATGGAGTCTATGAAAAAACAGTTTTTTGTTACATGAATATCATCCATTTCCAGCAGCACTTCTCTTTCAGCTGGCAGGTCATGTCTTTCTGGGCCGTAATGTGAACGCAAGAGTTTTTAATGTCCTTCATTGTCTTCCTCGCCTACACTGTCGTAAAGCACTATATGTTTCGTTTATTGCTTTATCACTTTTCTCCCGTTGTGATATTCTCCAGTAGCGAAGTCGAAACGACACGGCCTCTCTTCATACTGATAACCTGAAATTCGTGACATTTGCGCCAAGTTGCCATATGGTTAAAAAATGTCTCTGTGCACTATGGGACTTAACTTTTGAGGTCATCAGTCCCCTAGAACTTAGAACTACTTAAACCTAACTAACCTAAGGACATCACACACATCCTTGCCCGAGGGAGGATTCGAACCTGCGACCGTAGCGGTCGCGTGGTTCCAGACTGTAGCGCCTAGAACCGCTCGGCCACTGCGGCCGGCATGCCATATGGTACCTTCCTTTCGTTTTGCTTTGCAACGCCCACCAACGAACACTACGGGAATGCATACTTCTCTCAAGGAAGCGTCGAAATACACAGCTGAAGTGTTAGCAATTTGCGGTCTCCCAGCTAACCAAGTCATATGACTTTATTTTAGCACGTTTTTGGGTAGTGTAAACTTTCTTTCTTAAAATTTTCGTTGCCAAAAAACGGGCAGTAAGAATAATATAATCGGTAATAACATCAGTATAATGACAATAACAAAGACAATATAAATGGGCTCGCGAGAATTTTTTTTGTTCTTTGATATATTAATACACAGACATGGTCGCAGCTTTAGTAATGAAATTGTGTCGAAAGTCACATGGTAAAAGAACCATAATTTCAAAGTAACTCGTACCGGATTTTTTTTCAAAAGTCCCTCGACACCCAGAACAAACCTATCCTTTCCACCACAGATATTTTAAACAATCTAATTCCCAAGTATAAAACGGTATCAAACCTCTGATTACTATACGAATGAGTTAATATGTTAAATATTTAACGTTAAGTATGTACAATCTTCATTGTCTTTGGTGTTATTAGTTATGGATTGTTGATCCACATAGTAATGCAAAAGTTAAATTCAAAATGTTTAGAAAAGATTTGAAATTATTTACTTTTGAATACATTATAGGAGTGACAGTGATCAATGTGTTACAAATATTTACTATCATAAACAGTCTTGATCACAATTTATTTATTACGGTGACCGGTTTCGATCGACCACTACTGTGGTCATCTTCAGACCAATGAGTAAAAACCTCCTTCTCCTGGAGAATCACTACTGGATCCGTATAGTCTGGATAATTTGCACTTAATTTTCAGAAAATCTAGTTTTTCACATGGCTCATTGTTTATGACATCATTGAGTCCTGAACTATAGTAGTGATTCTCCAGCAGAAGGAGGTCCTTAGTCATTGGTCTCGAGATGACCACAGTAGTGGTCGAAATTGGTCACCGTAATAAATAAATTGTGATCAAGACTGTTTTTGATAGTAAATATTTGAAATTATGTTTAAAGTTTATTGGAACTCGCCAAGTACTCTCATTATCAAACACTGGATCCGTATAGTCTGGATAATTTGCACTTTATTTTCAGAAAATCTAGTTTTTCACGTGTCTCATTGTTTATGACATCATTGTCTCCTGAACTATATGCTATATGACTTTCTAATTTTCCAGGTGCTTTCAGTGTTATATGTGCATACTGTCAGCAAAATATGTTTGCTCGTAGAATTAGTACGAAAGAATGTAATAAATTAAAGCGTCGTACCTGATGCTGGTGTTTTACTGAATGAACAGCGAAAATGTAGCCAGCGAAAATGTAGCAAGCGGCAAGCTTTTATCCTTTCGTTATTTTGTGGGAGTTATCACCGAGAAGCTGAAGTTTGAAATTATGAGCAAAATTTGTTCGAAGTCGCTGAGTGTGCTCGTTCTCAAGTACTGGATGAGTATTGTCTGTGTTATTTGCGCATTGTGTGTTGTATGCTGACTTCTCTCATATACACAGTTTTAACGATGATGCTTGGGTTACTGTGTTAAACATTTTACGTAACATTATACATTTTAATGCGTGGATTAGACAGGTTTTTACATTCCTAAATTCGGTCAGTACTTTACATATGGCAACGGCCCTATCGACCATACGCTTGCTATAAGAGCATTTATTTGTGTCGAGTACACTGTTTGACATTCGGTATTGATGTTCGTCCTAGCTGTGTCTTTCTGCATTTTATTTCGCCGCATAATTCTGCGTCTTCCTCTTCGACTCGTTTCATCTATTGTTATGCAGAAAGCTACTCTCGGTCACTCCTTCATTCTTGCTACATGGTCTGCCCAGTTCAACTTTCTCTTATTTAGCACTTCGACGATATTACGGAGTTTGTACAGCTGTCTCAATCCTTCAGTTTTTCTTATACTCCATATTTCATGTTTTTCCGTAACATACAGATCCAATAATTTTCCTTAGTATTTTTCTTTCGAATATTTACAGTTTTTGATCATCTTTCTCTCTAAATATTAATGCCTCACAACGTATAATGTTATCTTTTACATAATATATTATACTTCTTAATGAGTGGATCATGACAAGATTTTACATGTGGCAAGGCCCCTATAGGTTGATACAAGCGCATTTAGAAGTTAGTATAAAATGTCCTCTTCTTTAAGTTTTTCCAAATACTTAAAAGTATTTTGTTTGCTGGTCCTGGATGGGCATTTATTTGTATATTAGTTCCACTGTTGTTCCTAAAAAGACTCCCTAACTAACTGAAGAGGTCAGCTGTCTTGAAACTGAATTCATCTACAGCCAAAGGTGTATAACTCGGATTTGCTTACTTATAACCATGTAGTCTGTCTTTTATTTACCAACACGTAATCCGTTTTTCTCAGTGATTTTTATAATAGCTCTGCTTCATTTAGACTAACTGTTTTCGAGCTGCATATTAATGCTACATCACCTGCACAGGCAAGTCTAGTAATATTCACCTCCTGCATCTGGATCCCTTGTGAACTAATTTTAATAAAATCTCTATCGATTTTCTCTAAAACGAGGTTAACTAAAATAGGTGAAATAGCGTCCCCTTTGTGTCCAGTGTACACCTTAAAATTTCCAGTTTCTCGTATGGGTATCTTCGGTCAATAATTATGTGAATCATTGAAAATCAAATTTTTGCTGCCTGACGCAGCCATTGGGGGGCTGGCTAACAGTTTTAGACGTTCAGTAATATAGATATTTTGTTTTCTGGGCAAAACAGGAGCAGTTTGTTTAAAGCTCAGAAGGAATCAGTAATTGCCATCGCTCATCCTCCAATAATTTCGAAACTAAAATTTGTCCTCTGAAAGAAGTTCTTGCTGAAGAAAAGTCGAGCTTCCCCTTTTCTCCCGTGTGCTCATGCGTTTTCCTTTTTATATCCTTCACTGCTACGACATATACTGCAGCGGGAGCACAGAAATTAATAATTGCCGACTTCCTCTTGACGCTCGACGCCGTGATAACAATAACGATGCGCGCCTTAATGGTGCGTTTCAACACGCACGATTTTTCCCAAAAGCTGTTACGCGCTCTATAAGGGTCGTGTGAACAGCACTACTGTTCAGTGCAAAACCAATCGCTTTCGCAGTCTTCCTCGCCCGAAGATGACGAGTAGCGAACTTGTTGAAACGTTGCTTCGACACAACTCATTCGCTCGCTGGATACAAAGAGACGACTTCATACGCCCTCCTTTTTCTCCTGAAAATCTGCGCTTACGCCGGCTACATTTTGCTGCAATGTATGGCCACAATATTGTTGGCGTCACTTTTACTGCGATGTATGGCCGCAGGAGTGTAGACGCCATATTTTACTGCAACGTGTGGCCGCAATAGTGCAGACGTCAACATTGGTGTAGTGTAGTTGCAACACACGCCAATACCGTGATATGGCCCGGAGCCACTGACTGCTGCAGAGGTAGCAGACGAGGTATGGCCGAGGTGGTCCAGGCATTGTGCACAAAGGGTGGAGAATATTTGGCAGAGAATATCTGGTATGGCCAGGCCATATGAATCTCTCACCTTGTCTGTAATTGATTCCCCCTCACTCTCAACCGTGCTTCTTCATTTTCGCGCCCAAAGCACTGCAGTGCCAAATCACATAATCTGAGCAGTGAAACAATATTAGGTGGTCTAAGCCGCTGCAGTCATGGACTGTGCGGCTGATCCCGGCGGAGGTTCGAGTCCCCCCTCGGGCATGGGTGCGTGTGTTTGTCCTTAGGATAATTTAGGTTACGTAGTGTGTAAGCTTAGGGACTGATGACCTTAGCAGTTAAGTCCCATAAGATTTCACACACATCTGAACATTTTTTATCGCTTTTATGAAATCATAGTTCTTTCATTGTACTAGTGACACAATAAAATATTATCATACACATTTAATTCATTGAGTTGCACGATAGTGTTCCAAAGTCTAGTACCAAGAGGCATATCCGTGAGAAGTATACTTTTAAAAAGCTTCATAAAGCTTGTGCACAAATCACCAGTAGGTAAAAAGCAAAGAGTAATAACCGATCTGGTTGTCAACTAGTATACAATTTTTCGTAGTGGTTTTGGCCTTACCAATTCTTGGACCAATTGCTGTTACAATAAATTTAAATCGTATTTCAATATTCTGGAAGAAGTGGATATCCATCATCATTTCTTGAGTTAGTGTCGGAGACAGTTCGGTTACTTAGAAAAGAAAACATCCAAAAAGCCCGATTTATCTTTAACTTCATAAATTTATTCGTTGAGCAGTGCAAATGCCGTAGCGTCTTATCAGTTCTAGTAGATCACTTTCATCTGTTGCGCAGCAGTAGTGTGGCTCATGTAAACACTTCTGGGCCGGAAATACATTACTGTAGACATTGCCGGGCGACACTAACCGGCAATATTGCTGACACTTGGCTGCATTTAGTGCCGAGATGTGGCTACATTGTCAGCAATGTGCTATTTCTATTGCACATGTGTATGATTATTTTTTTCCTATTACTTTTTTTTGTTTTTTTTTTCTGTTTGTGATGGGGCTTTGGGTGTTTCTTTATAAGGGCAATGTTGCCAGGTTCAACAGCCAACTAGAGATAGGTCACTTCCTGGCAAATTAAAACTGTGTGCCGGCCCGAGACTCGAACTCGGGACCTTTGCCTTTCGCGGGCAAGTGCTCTACAATCTGAGCTACCCAAGCACGACCGCAGGAGAGCTTCTGTAAGGTTTGGAAGGTAGGAGACGAGATACTGGCAGAAGTAAATCTGTGAGGACGGGGCGTGAGTCGTGCTTGGGTAGCTCAGATGGTAGAGCACTTGCCCGCGAAAGGCGAAGGTCCCGAGTTCGAGTCTCGGTTCGGCGCACAGTTTTAATCTGCCAGGAAGTTTCGTATCAGCGCATACTCCGCTGCAGAGTGAAAATCTCATTCTTGAGATAGGTCGTTCGCGAACTAACGGATACAAAGGAACGGTTCACCAAGATGAACGGATCGAGCGAGGAACGAATTCTAAGGAACGGTCTTTCGTAGTTCACTTCGGTCGCGGCTTTCTACTTATAGTTACCGAGAACGGGAAGCGGTCGGTCTCGTTCCCGAACGGCACGTCGGCCGGTCTCGCTCCAGCCTGTCTCGGTATCGGTCTCGCTCGGCCGGGCTCGTCCTTCTTCGCGTGGCCACTGGCAGTTCCACTGCCGACTGCTCATAGTTCAGTATCGAGTTGTTGTTCGTTTCGTTCGCTTCGAAAGTCTGTTCTGTTTAAAACCTGTTTTGAACTCTGAACTTCAGGTTCTTTTCGTATTCTATTCAGCGGCCACGACCGGTAATTAAAATGTATTTTACAATTACGTAAATTACATAAAAATTACGTGGTATGTAATACATACAACTTTTCGGGTAACAAAACGACGTATCACCTTACTTCACTATTTCGATAAACAGCAGAAGAAATACTTGTAACAAGGCAAGATTTTTTTGTTATTACACATGCAAACACGAGTGGTCATTTTCCGTCTTTTTTTTTTATCCAAGGTAAAACAGCATGTTCATTGTTATGGAAGGCAGACCGACTTACAACCGAATGAAGCCCGCGCTTCGTAATCGTGTGTATGGTGCCACTTTTTGTAAAGAGAATATGATGACTCCCTCAATATTATTTCAGTAGTACGGGGTGGCGCACGAATAATCGGCCCCGAGTACTAGACTGCTCATTGGCGCTTACCAATCGTCATCTATCGTTTCGAAGTTGTTCGCATTACCTTATTTGTTATTTCTCCACTGCCTATTTATTACATGTTTACCTATTCTGCTCGTAGCGGTCAACAAATCGTGCATAATTGGCGAGCAGTCTGTACTCGGGGCCGGTTTTTCGTGCGCCACCTTGTATTATTTCACTGCGATCGGCCACATAACGCTACAGTTGGCTAAACGAGATGTTTTGCAGAATCACGAAAATTACAAGCGTGTGAGAATTCTGTTATGAATAAAAACTCTGTACTCCAGGGGGGAGGCAAGTGCCCCCCTCTTGGCGCCTTCCATCTTCAGTCAGCTATGCTACTAATTTGCAATTTTTCATAAGAACCATATACCAAGCACAATGAACGGTGAACGAGTAAAAATGAACGGTTCCCAAAAAAAGAGCGATCACCAGTGAACTGGTTTCCAAGGATGAACGACTTTACCCACTCTACAGCCAACGTCCAGTCCCCCTGGCTAGCCGGCCGCGGTGGTCTCGTGGTTCTAGGCGCGCAGTCCGGAACCGTGCGATTGCTACGGTCGCAGGTTCGAATCCTGCCTCGGGCATGGATGTGTGTGATGTCCTTAGGTTAGTTAGGTTTAAGTAGTTCTAAGTTCTAGGGGACTGATGACCACAGCTGTTAAGTCCCATAGTGCTCAGAGCCATCCCCCTGGCTACAGGCAACTTGCCAGATGGGCCGACTCGGAAGCTCCTCGAAGCACCAGCTAACGCTTCGCCGCCACCCGGCCTTGTGTGGGCCCACGCGTGACGCAACGTCCGCATGTGTGTGTGTGTGTGTGTGTGTGTGTGTGGTCTTGCGGAGGCCGCAGAGACTTCCCCGCCGTGACGTTAGTGCCACGTTTCGTTTCGCGCCGGGCAGCGGCCGACATTCGCCCCAGTGCGCTAGGCACGTACTCCGTCAGCTTTGCCTCCTACGATTATTGGCCGCCTATCAAAACAATTAAAAGTACAGGCTGTCAGCTTGACGACTTCTACACACCAGTCAGCATGAGGCGTTTACTGAGCAGTGGCTCGAACATGTTTCCGGAGAGTTGAGCAGGTGACTGAGCGAACGTACGTTATAACTACCGTTCGCGTGTTAGGGCAGATGTTAGACGAACCTGTTTGTCCCTCGTAAACACATTCCTTACGAAAATATTACCACTGGTCACAACAGTACGTTTATGACAAGATGGATATAAAGACTGTGATGTTTCTCTACTCACTGGTACAATGTTGTTGAGTGTATGAACTCATCACTTAGTCCAATCACTGTTCGAATCACTGCGCTGGTGACTGAGCGAACGTACGTTGTAACTACCGTTCGCGTGTTAGGGCAGATGTTAGACGAACCTATTTGTCCCTCGTAAACACATTCCTTACGAAAATATTATCACTGGTCACAACAGTACGTTTATGACAAGATGGATATAAAGACTGTGATGTTTCTCTACTCACTGGTACAATGTTATTGAGTTTATGAACTCATCACTTAGTCCAATCACTGTTCGAATCACTGCGCTGGCAGTGTTATTACCCGCCTGAAATACATTTATCGATGACAATTACTGCAGTTAACCAACCTCACGGAATCGTGGAAACACGTACTAGTTATGATAATAGTAATGGTTTTTGTTCTTGTTGTTTTATTCATTCGTTGATCGCTTAGAAGCTATCAGGCGGGTCGTGATGTAACAGTTAAAGAACAAAGAATGTAAATCATATACAGGGTGAGTCAGTACCTATTGCCACCTAGAACAACTCCGAAAGTATGATAGTAGCTGAAAAGTTTGTGGGACAAATGCTGCATAGGACAACGGGGACATAATAGGAGGTTGGTGTTTTGTTTCTATGTGGGGTCGCATCAGAGATATGAAGGTCATCTTTGTTTTTTTTAAATGAGATGCTAGAGTTTGGTACTTCTTTTCTGATAGCGGCTATCGAGACGAATCCAGTGATGTGTAACAATAAGGTCAACGAAGGTCAAAAAGGTGGCATGAACGTCCATTCACAGAAGGTGTTCGAAGTGATGACCATTGGCATCAATGCAGTGCTTCAATCTTCTTACCATGGACTGAGTGGTATTCTTTATAACTTCGTCACTTATCCTTACAGCTGTATTATTGTTCTTACAGTTCATAATGCTACCGATTTCAGAGTCTTATTGACTTCGTCTATAGACACCTGCTACAAATGCATGGCTTGGTCATCTTCCGCGGACTATATCTTCCGGAACCTTATGTTGTGTGTTCATCGACTGAAAGTGAGCTCTTTCTAACAGGATCAGGCCGAAAAGGTCCTCAGAAGACAAATAGCACAATTTTTTTGGTCAGTACCAACGAAACAGTGTGATTCGATGGCTCCGTGTGAAATTACACATCCAAAGGTTTTGGGTTCAGTCTCCAGTCGATCCTAGCGTATTTTATTCTGTCAGTCGCTTTTTCCCCTCTCTCAATGCTTTGTTAATCAACCACTAGTCCACCGTTCATTGCCATGTGGTTGTATACCATCCTCACTACCTTCGTGGTGTACACCTAGCCACTGGCTGAGGCTGTGAGAAAAGTCTCTGAACACACTTCTTCTGCTGTCCTATGACAAGACACAACTGTCATAGCCACAAATAGAGCAGAGCTCACGCGCTTACTCGGCGTATTGCAATGCACCGAGCCAGTATTTCGTTCACAGCAGAACAGCAATTACCCTCTTACGTATGGCCAGACAGGTGGTAGGAGGAAGGAGCCAATTATCTGCCTACGTACATACTCTGCAAACCACTCTGAAGTGCATGGCAGAGGGTACTTAGCATTGATTTCTTCCTGTTTCATTCGGATATAGAGCGAGGAAAGAATGACTGCTTAAATGCCCCTGTGCGCACTGTCATTTTCCTAATTTTTGCGGTCCCTTCGGCAGTCGTACGTACGTGGCTAGAGTTTATTTCTAGATTTATCACTCGATATTGGTTCTTGAAACTTTGCAAGGATGCTTTCAAAGAGTAATTGGCTATCTTGTGAGTCAAAGGAACCTGTGACCATTCTTACCGTCCTTCAGCATCCCCTGTTGGTCCTATTTGGTATGGGTCCCATACACTTGGGCAGTATTCTAGGATTCGTTGCAATGAGTGTTTTACTACAAAGGGAGCGCCACCAGCTGCATGGCTGCCATGTACCGTTTAGACACCACCAGCCCATGCCAGGTCGATGTGAAAGCCCATCTGCCTTAGGGCTCTCCATGGTACCATCTACACGGCTTCCAAACAAATCTGTTCGAGCGTTTTCATATTTTTCCCCACGTCAAGTGAAACAACAGTTGTCTCAGTGAAAAATGAAGCCGAAATATGTGACAATTTGCCCTTAGGTGCACGAGTGATCTGAATAAAAGATGCCGCCCGGGGTAGCCCCTCGTCGGAGGCTCGAGTCCTCCCTCGGGTAAGGGTTTGTGTGTTATCCTTAGCGTAAGTTTAAGTCAGATTAAGTAGTGCGTAAGCTTAGGGACCGCTGATCCCAGCAATTTGATCCCATAAGACGTTACCACAAATTACCAAATTTGTATAAAAATTGAATACTATGTGTGAGCTTCAACGTAACATTAAACAATTCTGTATACCTGTTACAGAAACTTAGGACTGAAGTGATTTACCATGCGGGTGATTCTGTTTGCGTGTGATATGATTTCATACTCTGGTGTAGACACGAGGCAGTTTGTAGAAAAGTAGGACATATCGCTACAACAAGAAGATAATCGCTACATTCATTTTGAATTGATCTGTATAAAACGAAACATACTCCTATGCGTTCTCACTGGTAAATGTTCAATTACGCACAATGATGCGTGAGAATACTGTACTAATATTAAAGATGTTCACACACATTCCAATTTCCAGTCCCTTAGTTGATTTCGTGCGAGTAGTTTGAAATGTGGGCTAGATTTGCGTTGTGTTTCCTCAAACAAGTTTTTGTGCTTGTTCATAAGGATGTTTAGCAACCGCAGGTTTACCTAGATTCAGCGGCACATCAGCTATAGGAATCTAGATAAAATTGCTGTTGACGAATACAGTCTGACAATGGCTGGGAGTTTGCTGTGCTGGGCTGATGCTCCTCCCCATCCTTTCCTAAAAATGGTTCAAATGGCTCTGAGCACTAAGGGACTTAACATCTGAGGTCATCAGTCCCTTAGACTTAGAACTGCTTAAACCTAACTAACATATGGACATCACACACATTAATGCCCGAGACAGGATTCGAACCTGCGACCGTAGCTGCAGCGCGGTTCCGGATGAAGCACCTAGAACAGCTCGGCCACGGCGGCCGGCTCATCCTTTCCTAATGACACGGTGTGGCAGAGGAAGACACGGCGGTCGGTCAACATCACTCGTTCGCTATATATTTATCTGTGCCAGAGATTCACAAACTTTATGTAGGCGCTAGACGTGCTCAATTTGAATCGCTGTCGTTTTCGGATACGACTCGCTGGTTGCTAAGAAATACACTATTGGCCATTAAAATTGCTACACCACGAAGATGACGTGCTACAGACGCGAAATTAAACCGACAGGAAAAATATGCTGTGATATGCAAATGATTAGCTTTTCAGAGCATTCACACAAGGTTGGCGCCGGTGGCAACACCTACAACGTGCTGACATGATGAAAGTTGCCAACCGATTTCTCAGACACAAACAGCAGTTGACCGGCGTTGCCTGGTGAAACGTTGTGATGCCTTGTGTAAGGAGCAGAAATGCGTACCATCACGTTTCCGACTTTCATAAAGGTCGGATTGTAGCCTATCGCGATTGCGGTTTATCGTATTGCGACATTGCTGCTCGCGTTGGTCGAGATCCAATGACTGTTACCAGACTATGGAATCGGTGGGTTCTGGAGGGTAATACGGAACGCCGTGCTGGATCCCAACGGCCTCGTATCACTAGCAGTCGATATGACAGGCATCTTATCCGCATGGCTGTAACTGATCGTGCACCCACGTCTCGATCCCTGAGTCAACAGATGGGGACGTTTGCAAGACAACAACCATCTGCACGAACAGTTCGACGACTTTTGCAGTAGCATGGACTATCAGCTCGGAGACCATGGCTGCCGTTACCCTTGACGCTGCATCACAGACAGGAGCGCCTGCGATGATGTACTCAACGACGAACCTGGGTGCACGAATGGCAAAACGTCACTTTTTCGGATGAATCCAGGTTCTGTTTACAGCATCATGATGGTTGCATTCGTGTTTGGCGACACCCCGGTGAACGCGCATTGGAAGCGTGTATTCGTCATCGCTATACTGGTGTATCACCCGGCGTGATGGTATGGGGTGTCAGTGGTTACACGTCTCGGTCACCTCTTGTTCGCATTGACGGCACTTTGAACAGTGGACGTTTCACTTCAGATGTATTACGACCCGTTGCTCTACCCCTCATTCGATGCCTGCGAAACCCTACATTTCAGCAAGATAATGCACGACCGCATGTTCCAGGTCCTGTACGGGCCTTTCTGGGTACAGAAAATGTTCGACTACTGCACTGGCCAGCACATTCTCCCGATCTCTCACCAATTGAAAACGTCTGGTCAATGGTAGCCGAGCAACTGGCTCGTCACAATACGCCAGTCACTACTCTTGATGAACTGTGGTATCGCGTTGAAGCTGCATGGGCAGCTGTACCTCTACACGCCATCCAAGCTCTGTTTGACTCAATGCCCATGCGTATCAAGGCCGTTATTATGGCCAGAGGTGGTTGTTCTGGGTACTGATTTCTCAGGATCTATGCACCCAAATTGCGTGAAAATGTAATCACATGTCATTTCTAGTATAATATATTTGTCCAATGAATACTCGTTTATCATCTGCATTTCTTCTTGGTGTAGCAATTTTTATGGCCAGTAGTGTAGATTACAGAAACTGCAGGCTCTTTCTGTCAACTTAATTAAACTAAGCATACACACTGCCTTGACAAAAGTCATGGGGTACCTCCAAATATCGTGTCGACCTCACTTTGCCCGGCGTAGAGCAGCAACTCGTCGTGCGCTGCAGAAATATTGAGCCATGCATCCTCTGTAGCCGTCCATAATTTGTGGAAGTGTTGTCGTGTGGGATTTTGTACACGGACTGACCTCTCGATTATGTCCCGATCTGGGTCACCAGATCGTTCGCTCGAATTGTTCAGAGTTCTTCAAACCAATCACGAACAGTTGTGGCCCGGTAACGTGGCGTATTGCCATCCATAAAAAATTTCATCGTTGGTTGTCAACATGAAGTCCATGAATGCCTACAAATGGTCTCCAGGTCGCCTAAAAAAACTGTTTCCAGTCAACTATCGGTTCAGTTAGACCACTGGACAGCCCACACCATTGTGGAGCCACCACCAGCTTGCACAGTGCCTTTCTGAAGGGTACTTGGATCCATGGCTTCGTGGAGTCTGCGAAACACTCGAACCCCACCGTCACCTCTTACCAACTGAAATCAGGATTCATCTGACCATGCCACGGTTTTCCAGTCTTCAAGGGTCCGATACGACCAAGAGCCCAGGAGAGGCGCTCCAGCCGATGAAGTGCTGTTGGCAGAGGTACTCGCGTCGGTCGTCTGCTGCCATAGCCCATTAACTCCAAATTTCGCCAAAATGTCCTGATAGAAACATTCGTTGAACGTCCCACGTTGAGTCACCCAGTGAATTTCAGTTAGTGTTGGCTGTCTGTTAGCGACTCTGCGCAGTCACCGCTGCTCCCGGTCGTTAAGCCGAGCGAGGTGGGGCACTGGTTAGCACACTGGACTTGCATTTTGGTCTTATGTCAAAGGTCGATCACAATAAAGTGTTCAGACACTCTGTGACCAAAATGGTAATGAAACAGAGGATGACACACTAAAGGCCTAAATACTAAATGCCTTTCCAAAGCTGTTTCACAGAGGAAGACTCCACTGTAATTCCTTCTCTAGATTGTCGCACAGATGACAAAATGGTATATATCTAAATAGATGACAGAGGGATAGAGAAACAATTAAAATCCCTCGAAAGATGAAAGGCCGCTGCACCTGGTGTGATATCAGCTCGATTTTACACAGAGTACGCGAAGGAATTTGCGCCCCTTTTTGCAGCGTTGTACCGTAGGTCTCTAGAAGAGCGTATCGTTCCAAACAATTGGGAAAGGGCACAGTCCATCCGCGTTTTCAAGAAAGGACGTCGAGCAGATGTGCAGAACTATAGACCTATATCTCTCACGTCGATTAGTTGTAGAATTTTGGAACACGTATTATATTCGAGTATAACGACTTTTCTGGAGACTAGAAATCTACTCTGTACGAATCAGCATGGGTTTCGAAAAAGACGATAGTGTGAAACCCAGCTCGCGCTATTCGTCCACGAGACTCAGAAGGCCATAGAAACGGGTTCCCAGGTAGATGCTGTGTTTCTTGACTTCCGCAAGGCGTTTGATACAGTTCCCCACAGTCGTTTAATGAACAGAGTAAGAGCATATGGACTATCAGACCAATTTTGTGATTGGGTTGAAGAGTTCCTAGATAACAGAACGCAGCATGTCATTCTCAAAGGAGAGAAGTCTTCCGAAGTAAGAGTGATTTCAGGTGTGCCGCAGGGGAGTGTCGTAGGACCGTTGCTATTCACAATATACGTAAATGACCTTGTGGATAACATCGGAAGTTCACTGAGGCTTTTGCGGATGATGCTGTAGTATATCGAGAGGTTGTAACAATGGAAAATTGTACTGAAATGCAGGAGGATCTGCAACGAATTGACGCATGGTGCAGGGAATGGCAACTGAATCGCAATGTAGACAAGTGTAATGTGCTGCGAATACACAGAAAGAAAGATCCTTTATCATTTAGCTACAATATAGCAGGTTAGCAACTGAAAGCACTTAATTCCATAAATTATCTGGGAGTAGGCATTAGGAGTGATTTAAAATGGAATGACCATATCAAATTAATCGTCGGTAAAGCAGATGCCATACATATTTATTGGAAGAATCCGAAAACAATGATGATGATGATGATGTTTGATTGGTGGGGCGCTCAACTGCGTGGTTATCAGCGCCCGTACAATTACCCAATCTTTGCTCAGTCCAATTTCGCCACTTTCCTGGATGATGATGAAATGATGAGGACAACACAAACACCCAGTCATCTCTCCGAAAACAAAGGAAGTAGGTTACAGTACACTTGTTCGCCCACTGCTTGAATACTGCTCGCCGGTGTGGGATCCGTACCAGATAGGGTTAATAGAAGAGATAGAGAAGATCCAACGGAGAGCAGCGCGCTTCGTTACAGGATCATTTAGTAATCGCGAAAGCGTTACGGAGGTGACAGATAAACTCCAGTGGAAGACTGCAAGAGAGACGCTCAGTAGCTCGGTACGGGCTTTTGTTGAAGTTTCGAGAACATACCTTTACCGAGGAGTCAAGCAATATATTGCTCCCTCCTACGTATATCTCGCGAATGAGGCCTTGAGGATAAAATCAGAGACATTAAAGCCCACACAGAGGCATACCGACAATCTTTCTTTCCACGAACAATACGAGACTGGAATAGAAAGGAGAACCGATAGAGGTGTGGTGTCACAGCCAGACACCACACTTGCTAGGTGGTAGCTTTTAAATCGGCCGCGGTCCGCTAGTATACGACGGACCCGCGTGTCGCCACTGTCAGTGATGGCAGACCGAGCGCCGCCACACGGCATGTCTAGAGAGACGTACTAGCACTCGCGCCAGTTGTACACCCGACTTAGCCAGAGATGGATCACTGACAACTACGCTCTCATTTGCCGAGACGATAGTTAGCATAGCCTTCAGCTACGTCATTTGCTACGACCTAGCAAGGCGCCATAGCATTTTATATTGAGATTATAACACGTGCCGTCAAGAGCGATGTACACCAATTGTGGATTAAAGTTAAGTATTATATCAACTACGTACTTTATTTGCTACTATTAATTCCCTTAACTGTTCCAGACCTCACGCCAGTCAGCGTGTAATTAGACGCGTGCATTTCGGCCTCCTATAGCAACACAGTGTTGGCTCTTCTGCCAACACTTCAAGAGGTACTCAAGGTACCATCCGCCACACACCGTCAGGTGGCTTGCGGAGCATGGATGAAGATGTAAATGTAGATGTAGACGACGGTTCAAACCCGCGTCCGGCCACCCGGATTTAGGTTTTCCGTGATTTCCCTAAATCGGTTCAGTCAGATGCCGGGATGACGCCTTTGAAAGGGCGCGGCCAACTTCCTTTTTTAATCCCATGGGACCGATGACCTCGCTGTCTGTTCCTCTCCCCCAAATCAACTGATCGGTCGTTAAGTAAAAGCCGTCGGCTACCACGTTATTCATGGTGACAGGTAATGCCTGTAATTTGCTATTCTCGGCATACTATTGACAATGTGGATCTCGGAATACTGAATTCCCTAACGAAGAGGTATGTCCCATGCGCCCAGCTCCAACTACAATTGCCCGTACAGAGTCTGTTAATTCCCGCCGTGCGGCAATAAGCAAGCCGGAAACATTTTCACGTGAGTCACCTGAGTATGAATGACATCTCCGCCAGAGCACAGACCTTTTATATCTTGTGTCCGCGGCACTTCCGGCATCTGTATGTCTGCATATCGCTATCCCTTGACTTCTGTAATCTCAGTGGTTTGTCTCTAGTAACTGCCTTTCCAGATGAGAAAACGAATACATAGCACCTTACACATCGATTACGATTCTCGCCCTTGCCTGGCACTCAATATCGTTTCTCATTTGAAGAACGTTTTTCAGTGTGTGAAGGTACGTAACGAATAAGCAGCAATGCGCGTATTTACTGTTTAACACCAATTCTTATTTTATTTCTACACTACTGACCATTAAAATTGCCACACCAAGAAGAAACGCAGATGATAAACGGGTATTCATTGGACAAATATATTATACTACAACTGACATGTGATTACATTCTCACGCAAATTGGGTGCATAGATCCTGAGAAATCAGTACCCAGAACAACCACCTCTGGCCGTAATAACGCCGGCCGCGGTGGCCGTGCGGTTCTGGCGCTGCAGTCCGGAACCGCGAGGCTGCTACGGTCGCAGGTTCGAATCCTGCCTCGGGCATGGGTGTGTGTGCTGTCCTTACGTTAGTTAGGTTTAAGTAGTTCTGAGTTCTAGGGGACTTATGACCTAAGATGTTGAGTCCCATAGTGCTCAGAGCCATTTGAGCCGTAATAACGGCTTTGATACGCCTGGGCATTGAGTCAAACAGAGCTTGGATGGCGTGTAGAGGTACAGCTGCCCATGCAGCTTCAACACGATACCACAGTTCATCAAGAGTAGTGACATGTGTATTGTGACGAGCCAGTTGCTCGCCCACCATTGACCAGACGTTTTCAGTTGGTGAGAGATCTGGAGAATGTGCTGGCCTGGGCAGCAGTCGAACATTTTCTGTATCCAGAAAGGCCCGTACAGGACCTGCAACATGCGATCGTGCATTATCCTGCTGAAATGTAGGGTTTCACAGGGATCGAATGAAGGGTAGAGCCACGGGTAGTAACACGTATGAAATGTAACGTCCACTGTTGAAAGTGCCGTCCATGCCAACAAGAGGCGACCGAGACGTGTAACCAATGGCACCCCATACTATCACGCCGGGTGATACGCCAGTATGGCGATGACGAATACATGCTTCCAATGTGCGTTCACCGCGATGTTGCAAAACACGGATGCGACCATCATGATGCTGTAAACAGAAACTGTTCATCCGAAAAAATGAGGTTTTGCCATTCGTGCACCCAGGTTCGTCGTTGAGTACATCATCGCAATCGGTCTCGTCTGTGATGCAGCGTCAAGGGTAACCGCAGCCATGGTCAATGACTGTTACATCTCGACCAACGCAAGCAGCAATGTCGCGACACGATAAACCGCAATCGCGATAGGCTACAATCAGACCTTTATCAAAGTCGGAAACGTAATGGTACGCATTCTCCTCCTTACACGAGGCATCACAACAACGTTTCACCAGGCAACGCCGGTCAACTGGTGTTTGTGTATGAGAAATCGGTTGGAAACGTTCCTCATGTCAGCACGTTGTAGGTGTCGCCGCCGGCGCCAGCCTTGTGTGAATGCTCTGAAAAGCTAATCATTTGCATATCACAGCATCTTCTTCCTGTCGGTTAAATTTCGCGTCTGTAGCAAGTCATCTTCGTGGAGTAGCAATTTTAATGGCCAGTAGTGTATTTAAGAGAAGATTACTTTGCACAGTGACTTACGTATACGTTATTTTACATTTTGCAGTGAACCGTCAGACAGGATAGGCAATCACAATACGTATGTTACTTTTTCCTGTGAATACATATGCACATTATAGCCGGTACCTGTAGTTGGCACTGCACTGACGATGTGGTTGTTGGGGTTTTTTCGACCTGTAATTGAGCAAGATATCGGTAGAGGCCAGGCCAGTACTACGTCGTTCACGGCACTGCCAACCTCAAGAGAAATACGCCGTAGCCGTTACGAAATGCTTTGTGTACTCCGCTTTGCTTTGAGATGTGTGTTGCTCGTTACTTTCCTATTTTGTGTTGAGTAAAGGTGTTAAACCTGATCTATCATGGGGTTCGAGGGCGACTCCAATGACACAAGAATGGACTGGCGATCGCTGTGACCGAATGTCGTGTTCTGCTTTCCGTAGAAGCACAAATAACAAGTGCCAACTCTGCGAGAGGTTGGTTGGTTGTTTTTTTGGTAGGTAATCGGTACCATCGGATCAGGGAAGGATGGGGAAGGAAGTTGTCGGTGACCTTTCGAGGGAACCATCCCGGCATTTGCCTAAAGTGATTTAGGGGAACCACGGAAAACCTAAATCAGGATGGCCAGACGCGGGTGTTAACCATCGTTCTCCCGAATGCGAGTCCAGTGTGCTAACCACTGCGCCACCTCGCTCGGTCCTGCGAGAGAGTTATGCCCCAGCGCTGCCCTTCTATCCCTGCCGTTTTCGGTCGTTCATGATCGGTCGACTGACACGCTCCAGCGTCCGCACTATCTTGTAGTCTCCACCATTACCTACGCTCTCGCTCGTAATAAGCGAGACCGTGAAGAAACGTGCTACTCTTCTTTGGATCTCTGACTCCTGTATTAATGTTACATGGTAAGTTCCCAGACTGACGAACAGTACTCGTATATCGTCCAAACATGTATTTTCAGCCATGTCTTTCGTGGGTGAACTGTGTTTGTCGAAGATTCTTGCAATGAATCTCAGTCTGGTCTCTTTTTCCTTACAACTGTTTTAACATGGTCGTTCCATTGGAGATCATTCGGGAACGTTACTCCCAGATATTTTACAGTTCTTTCCGTTTCTAAAGTTTTATCTCCAATACTACATTCAAACAGTAATAGATCCTTTCGCCTATTTATGGGAGATAGTGTCGGAAGTTCCATGCGGCTTTTCGCGGATGATGCTCTAGTGTACAGAGAAGTTGCAGCATTAGAAAATTGCAGCGAAATGCAGGAAGATCTGCAGCGGATAGGCACTTGGTGCAGGGAGTGGCAACTACCCTTAACATAGACAAATGTAATGTATTGCGAAGACATAGAAAGAAGGACCCTTTATTGTATGATTATATGATAGCGGAAAAAACACTGGTAGCAATTACTTCTGTAAAATATCTGGGAGTATGCGTACGGAACGATTTGAAGTGGAATGATCATATAAAATTAATTGTTGGTAAGGTGGGTGGCAGGTTGAGATTCATTGGGAGAATCCTTAGAAAATGTAGTCCATCAACAAAGGAGGTGGCTTGCAAAACTCTCGTTCGACCTATTATTGAGTATTGCTCATCAGTGTGGGATCCGTACCAGGTCGGGTTGACAGAGGAGATAGAGAAGATCCAAAGAAGAGCGGCGCGTTTCGTCACAGGGTTGTTTGGTAAGCGTGATAACATTACGGAGATGTTTAGCAAACTCAAGTGGCAGACTCTGCAAGAGAGGCGCTCTGCATCGCGGTGTAGCTTGCTGTCCAGATTTCGAGAGGGTGCGTTTCTGGATGAGGTATCGAATATATTGCTTCCCCGCTACTTACACCTCCCGAGGAGATCACGCATGTAAAGTTAGAGAGATTCGACCGCTCACGGAGGCTTTCCGGCAGTCGTTCTTCCCGCGAACCATACGCGACTGGAACTGGGAAGGGAGGTAATGCAATGGCACGTAAAGTGCCCTCCACCACACACCGTTGGGTGGCTTGCGGAATATAAATGTAGATGTAGATGTAGACCACGCAGTATTTATTTCCGTTCCGGGACAGTGCCAGTTCCTGCACTGAAATGTGCCTCATGCAGATTAATGAACCTGCGAATAATAAGCCAGATTGCGGATGTTTTAATCAAGACTTTTCCCACAATTATATGGGAAAACGTTGGTCAAATTGTCACAGCCCCAAGCTTGTTGAACCACAACACAACGATGATACTGTCGTGGGTGAGTTTTAGTTATGTGAGGAATCTCTTTAAGACCAGAAGAAAATAAAAAAAAATTCTGCGTCTCATCTGGAAGATCTGATTCTAGAGTTATGTTCAAGGCTGCTCTTGGTTTGCAGTAAGCAAATTAGATTCATCAGAAAGAGACGAGAAAGAGTCGATTTATCATGTGTATTTGCAAACTAGCTTGTCTGTCTCGCCATATGCGTTAGCCTCTGCATCAAAATGCTGCTTTAAAATTCATGAGTGGTGAGGACGCCCTTGAAAAGACAAATCTGTGCTTCAGGATATGATGATGGAGAGATAGCGTCCGACTGCATGTCTACAGCTCTGCCAGTTGTAGTGAGAACCTAAGGATTTCACGAAGTTATAGAAAACAAAAAGGACGTTGTCGACTGAAGGGGATACGTTGTTACATTTGTGATAGTGTTGTTTTCTAGTTTTGAAACATAAAAGTCAGGTATGAAAAACACGACGATCTTGAGGGGATGGATCAACGTTTGCTTTCGAATGACTGACAAAGAGATTCCACACAGGTCTTGAGTGCAACCAGCGCACTGATATGTAAGGCTTCCCTGATCGGCTTCTGTCATAAGACTTAATGAAAGTGCAGGTGCGTAAAAGGCACATGAGTCGAAAGGCACTGCTCGACAGAAGTAAAAGACCGGTCACGACGAAACTTCGTCACTTGACTAAGCTCAGTTTGTAGACCCTTAACTACTGGATTCACTAGTTTTGAAACGGTGTCAGGCGAAAGCCTTTGGGCAGCTATTGTGTCTTACTACTGCCGTCCTGAGAGATCTAATAATAACAACACTATATGGAAATTTGAGCTACAGAATCACAAAACTGAACCAATAATTCTGGGAAGGAAATCCATTGCAGACGAATTTGCAATCTTTTCAGAAAATCTGACAGAATCAGTTAGTTAAATAACTCTTTTGAAAAGAACAGCGAATAGTACTCATTTCAGAATTTCAGCTAAAAAACACGTTAAATATCAAAAATACACAAAAAAATACAGGGTGGTCAGAAAGAGACTGAAATGCTTGTATGGGTAGATTATGCTGAGAAATAATTGATAAAGATTCCATACGTTGCGCCGTTTCTAAGATAATTAGCATTGTAGTTAGCCAATTAGGCAGTTGCACGCGCAGTTCAAGCGGTCCGGCAGACACAATTTATCTCAGTTATTCTCATAGCGTGGCTGGCAGCGCACGAGATAGTTCAGCCTGTGGCTCGGATTCGTTTGTTACTACCAGCCCATGTCCAACTTTTGTATCGCTCTCTTGTTCGATTGATCGATTTTAGGAAACCAAACGAAGAACACGTTTGGCGACAACGTCTCTAGCGGACCGCTTGAAATAGCGCTCGCAGAGGTTTTATTGGCTAACTTCAATGCTAATTAACTCGCAAATGACACAATGTCTCAAATTTTTTTCTTAACTATTATTTCTCGGCACAACCTATCCTGCTACACCCTTAAAAGCTTTTCAGACTGTTTCTGACCACCATGGTTATGAGACAGTTAGCTAAAATAGAGCAAGTTAGTAGACTCAAATATCTTGTAAAACCATACAGCAGAACGCACTAGAAATATTTGCAGTAGATGTAAGAGTTAATAAAATGGAAAGGGCATATGGTCTGACAAAAAATATCTACAACAAGAAACGCATATCTTGGAAAACTAACTAAAATGCTATACCAAAATGGTAATTCCAGACTGTTTACATGCATATGAATGGTTAGCTATGAACTACAAGCTGGATGCTTTATTAAAAAAATAATGGTTGCAACACAAACTGTTTACATGCATATGAATGGTTACAACACAAACTACTGATGCTTCAGAAACGAGAACTAATGACGATACTTACAAACTTACAAAACTTACACAGAAAATACCAGAAGTAATGGCAAAACGAAGATTAATCTTCTTCGGGCATATCTGCTTTAAAAAAAAAAAAAGTGAAGAGGTTAACGAAACAAATATTCCCGTATTTCTGGAAAAATAAATCGACGATAGCATGGATTACGAAAGTAAGAAAAGAACTAGCAAAAAACAACATCAAAGAGCCGAAATAACAAGAAGAAATCTTCTTAAGGATAAAATACTAAATTTTAGAAAGCTTTCTAGACAGAGGAAATAAGAAATTGGGAACAACACCTACAGAAGAAAGTGAAATACATGGGGAAAAGATGAAGTACTCGAAAAATACGAAACAATAAAGCGAGTGAAGTTGTCACGTGATTATAGATTTTAAAAAAGCCACAGTGTTTGGCACCCCTTTAATCTGGCGTTTGATGCTCTTTGGCAATTGCAATGTATCAACAGTAAGATATAAACGAGTAGTAAAGCAAAGAAAACGAAAAATTAAAAATCGATATCCAATTTTTTTCAGCCACTGAATTGCTTTAGAGCCGGTCTGTCGCAGTTCCTCCAGAAATCCGGCAAAAGCACGCAAGGTGCAGTCCTGGACGATATGTGGCACCTCGCTGCAGCCACGACTTTGATGCCTCGCCACCCCAGATGTGCATAGTAGAAGCTGTTTTCCGTGTCCCACATGTGATACGACTGAATTTTTGCCAGGTGTCGTAAGAAAGGGTCAAACCTTGGAGTTTGATAGTATCGTTTCCGATTCGCAAGAAGCTTTGATGGATTAAAGACAACAGTTCCGATTTCTAGACAGCCTCCAGCTTGAAAGCGCTAGTTAACTGCCCCATGTCAGTCCCCCAGGCTTGTTAATGAGATTTCAATGGGATTATGAAACCTTCCTGAATGTTTCCATTCGTGGGAGTGACTGTTTTTTCTGAATTTTTGTCCATAAACAAACGACAGTGATGCTGCCTCGCACCGTGTGCCACTGAACAGGAGTATTTAGAAATGTGATAGGTACAATGCGCTTGGCTGGTCGAAGCTGAATGTCCACTAGGCGGAATTGGGAACTTCTCAGTAATCAGCTGATGAATAAATTTAAGCCAGTGCTGCTCTCAAAATATTTACATCTGCACTCCAATTACCTTTACAATAAATTGTTGCGGCTTTTCTCTTTTTCAGCAATTTTCTGAAGATGGTGCCAATAGGTAAGTGATCCATAGTAACTCCTAGGCATTATAGACTGGTGCTGCATTGCAGTATACTGCAGTATACTGTCTCTGAATATTACCTGCAGACAGTTTGCATATTTGTTGCTCAGATGGAGTGCTATAACTACTGTTATCAGTGGTATCCAATAAGGATACGATCTTTAGTAATGAAGCAGCCATTGTCTATTGAAAGTCGTGTAGTTCTGTCGCTGTGTGTTGTTTCGAATTGAGTGATGAAGTATTTCTGGATACAGCACAATCTCTACCGTACCTATGTCCTCTCAGGTAAGCATTCGGTACTTCCATGAGTCTCATCTGCTTTGGAACTGATACTCGGTATAAAGCCAAAACGCCCATTGTACTGCCAACACTGCTTGCAGATTAACACCATCCAGTAGTCGATGTCCTGATCAGAGCTTGCTTCCCCCACTTCGAAAACCCCCTTCATCTTGTCAGTCATGTTCTGACAGCGAGGACAAATACAATGAGGCATCTAGGACAGAATTATCTCCTCCATGCCAATCAACATGGACTCCGCAAAAATCAGGCATCCTGACATTATGAGAACCAGAGATCAAGGCAGTCAGATAGAGGCAGAATCTCTTGACTTCCGAAAAGCATTTGACAGTACTTCACCAACGATTACCTACAAAAGATCGAGCCTATGCGGTACCAAACGGACTGCGGATTTCTTGTTAGGGGAGGATGCAGCATGTTATCTTGGATTGAGAGTCATCTGAAGGTGTAGAACTAACTTCAGGCGTGCCTCAGGGACGTATGTTGGAATCTTTGTTCTTCATGCTTTGAATTAATGACCTTTAATAAGCATTCTCCAAGTTCTTGCATGTAATGCAGTTATATAAATGAAGTGATATCTGAATTAAGCTGCAGAAATATCCAGTCATGCCTAGATACGATTTCAATGTGCTGTAAAGATTAGCAACTTGCTCCCTAAATGTTCAGAAACGTTGAATTGTGCATTTCCCAATATGCAACAAAAACATTGTATCGTATGAGATGCAATCTACATCTACATCTACATTTATACTCCGCAAGCCACCGAACGGTGTGTGGCGGAGGGCACTTTACGTGCCACTGTCATTACCTCCCTTTTCTGTTCCAGTCACGTATGGTTCGCGGGAAGAACGACTGTCTGAAAGCCTCCGTGCGCGCTCGAATCTCTCTAATTTTACATTCGTGATCTCCTCGGGAGGTATAAGTAGGGGGAAGCAATATATTCGATACCTCATCCAGAAACGCACCCTCTCGAAACCTGGCGAGCAAGCTACACCGCGATGCAGAACGCCTCTCTTGCAATATAATGAACCACAATGGGAAACAGTTCACTGATACAAATACCTACGTCTAGTATGAAATGGAACGATGACATAGACTGTTGTGGGTAAAGCTTTGGTTACTGGTAAAATATCGGGAAAATGCAATTTGTCTACAAAGTGGTTACGAAACACTCGCGCGATCCATTCTATAATATTGCTTAAGTGTGTGGGTCTCCTACCAAATAGGTTAACACTGGATAATGAACGTATACAAAGAAGGGCTGCATGAATGGCGACTGGTTCACGGGAGATCGTCACTGAAATACTCATGAACGTGGGCTGGCAGACCCTTGAAAAGAGACGTCAGTTATGCCATGAAAGCCTAACAAGGTTTCAAAAAGCAATATTAAGTGAGGACTGTAGGAATACATGAGCCACCATTGTATCGTAGGGAAAGTGAACATTAGATGAGAGCGTGTATTTGAGCAGATATTCTTCCCACGCTCCATACGCGATGGAAACACTAACACGTGGCACAGTGGGTACTGCACCCTTTCGTGCGCTCCACAGTGGTTTGTTGAGTATGGATGTTCCTCCTCAACTTCTTCTCCAAACCTGTAGCTTCTGCTGGGATCTTCCTCAACAGGCATATGATGCCCCGAGTGATTGGACTTGTTGGAAAAGCAGTGTCAACCTCTCCTGTCAAAGGAGGTTTCCCCCTTTTTTTCCGAAGAAGGCGTCCGTAAGGGGGAGAATTGTGGGGGGGGGGGGAGGGAGGGGGGAGGTTTGCGTCAGGTAAGAGATCTCCCTGTAGTCTATAGAGTACAGAATTGTTATTCATTACACAACCATTGTACACGTCTAGATCTGATGTCCTGTGATTCTGCTAAAACTGCCGTTTATCCAGTTGCAGCATTACGTGGCTGATCACTGTGAGACAATACTCATTTACATCAAAAAATGGTAATCTTGGAGTCTTGGCGCCCCTCCCCGGCTTGGACCACCGTCACTGGATAGGAAATGATACCTGGTTTTCAAAGAGAGGGGCAATGCCGTGCCGGCGAGGTGAATTCCCGGTAGTTGTTTGTATTCCTCACGCGCCTTGCCTAAGCAGTTACTTTCTTGAAAGCCACAAATTCGGAGGTCAGCAGTCGTCATCTCGTTCGAAATTACTCTCATCCTTAGAGAACACGATTGTTTCTCGGAATTTTCGGGGGCACGAAAGCTTGCAGAAATGTATACAAATAAACAATTTTTTTCAGCCTTCAGTTGCAAGGTAATTTTACTCGTTTACCTAGGTTTCGATTCCAGTAATGGAATCTTCTTCAGAACCTGTTTTCAGGATTTTATACACTATGTCCATATATCTGTTAGCTGCTTTACTTGCCTCGGCAGGTACAAATTTACAAATCTTTAACATATTGCAGCGTGTCAGCAACTGTGAAATGTACAGCAAATAAACAATTTTTTCAGCCTTCAGTTGCAAGGTAATTTTACTCGTTAACGAGTAAAATTTTACTCGTTAACGAGTAAAATTACCTTGCAACTGAAGGCTGAAAAAATTGTTTATTTGCTGTACATTTCACAGTTGCTGACACACTGCAATATGTTAAAGACATTAACGCTCTCAAGTTCGGTACTCGTACGGTAATTATTTTCCGTGTTATAACGTGTTAAATAAGGAAAGTTTAATTATAACCACCGAGTATTTAAACTGTTTTAAACAACAATACAAAAGCGAATGAAGCGTTTCGGAGACTGGCGAAGTGTCGCAATTGTTTACCCCCCCCCCCCCTCACTCTCCTTCTCTCTGTCACAAGCACACCGCTCGTTTAATTTTTGGCCCGTTCGTGCTCGCGCGTTCAGTTGTTGAAAGTGTTGAAACTGAGTAGTGCAGCCAGAATTTTAGATGGCGCACTCACTGCTCCATAATGGAAATTCGTTCTGGAAGCAATTACCTTGCTGTTTATCTCGATTTCACGTAATTAGTCTCGTACACAAAAATTTTGTTTCATTTACCCCACAGCAGACAAAAAAATTGGCCGGGTGCAAGTAGAACTCACGCACTGATGTTTCTGTACAAACTTAACTATGAACAGTTCATCCATTCCACGAATCCAGAATCTCGACCATTTATGCCTATTATCGACATTGATAGTGGCAAGGTATCGATCCCAGGGATTTCAAGATTTTTGGCGAATGTTTGTATTTCAATAACATAAAAATGACTTAGTCACGCTAGCGGCAGGTGACTATTATAATAATAATCAGTAGTTCTCCATTCAGGCTGACTGGGTCGCAATGGTAAAAGTCAAACATCAGACAAGGAATGACTTTATTGCTCATATGATGAGTTTCGGGTTTTATCCATTATCAAATATCTAGGAGCGATTACTGCACGCACAGACAACAAAATGACCCTATTAGAGTTCCGTTATTACCGATTGAGGTATGGAACCTTAAAACATGATCTTCAAAGGTTGAGTATACAAGTATATCGCTAATGTCATTAACACGATTATTCTCCGTTTTATTGTCTCCTTTTGGGAAGGAACCCGCCGGGAAAGACGAGCTCGTTGACGCGCCGCTTCCGGGATTCGCGGAGGCAAAACTATCCGGATCGAATACGCCGTGCGGATTAACGATAAAGACTGGTGAGGCGGCCAGTTAGGACGTGGTTTTTCTAGGCGGTTTGTAGGTAAATACCGAGTTGTTATCAACGTGAAATACACTCTACGCAGACATTAAAAAAGAAAACTATTGACCTGATGGAATTACATTTTCATGGAGACATATTGGGCCTCAACTATATGTTCGATAAGAATAGAAGCTGAAGGAATGAATTAAGATTTGTGCAAAAGCTGGAACTCGTGTCGTTTCAACTCGCGTCTCCTGCTTAATGGGCAGAGGTGTTATCCACTACACCACCCTGGCTTTATGGCTAACAGAGCTGCATGAATTACCCTGGTCTAATGCCCTGCCTAACACAAACTTCAATTCACACCTCAGCCCATGTTGATTTTCCCTTCTTAAATCGCCAGTACTGCTGAAGTCCTCCGATTTTGGAATAGCATTCTAACTGTGTACATAATGAGGAAATCCTGCAAGACACTGGGGTTCAAGTTCCAGTTGGAAAATTTTAAATAATTACTTCAGCTTCTGTCCATAATGAAGATAATGTTGAGGCTCAATATGTCTCCAGGAACATGTAATTTCATCAGATCAATAGATCACATGCACCTGAAGTACAGCCAGGATTTCGCTATTATATAAAAAGCTGGGGTGCTGTTCCAATATCGGATTGCCTCAGCAATACTGACGATTTTAGATGGCGAAAATCAAGATTGGCAGAGGTGTGAATTGAGGTTTGTGTTATGGAGAGCGTTGGACTAGAGTAGTCCTTGAAGCTGTGTTATCCAGAATGCCAGGGTGGTGTAGTGGATAGCAAATCTGCATAGTAAGTAGAGACCTGGGTTCAAATCCTGGCCTTGGCAAAAAAATTTAATTCATTATTTCGGCTTCTATCCCTAACTAATTTTAGAACACTTTCTCAAACATAGGATTTAAGCTAGACACAGATGGATGGTAGTCCACTTATTTCATCTTGGGGGGGGCAGTGGTGGTATCAGAAGGGCATCCGGCCACAAACAGTCCTTAAAATTACCAAAATCCATATAAACATGCAGATCCTGCAGAGAAACGGAAAAAGATAAGGGAGAAGAAGAAAAAGAAGAAGAACAAGATGAGTTCACCTTGGGGAAGGGACTCGATAAAAACCGCAGAGAGAACGAGCAGGTGCACCGTAGCTGTACCTGCCAGTGAAACCAGCTCGTGGTGTATCCGGCTGCCAGATTCTGGGAAGATGACCTTTAGCTACGCCGCTCGGTCAGGCGACACGCCATCTGGCTTCCTCCTCTACCAAGTCACGTACTGCGGCGCCGCAACTCTGAATCCAGAGGACGTGCCTCCTCAGAGACAATGGTGCGGTGCGCACGCTACCCAGCTGCGCACAGTCTCGGCTTTGAGAAGGTCGGCATTGCATTCAGTGTGCACGTAAGAAGTCACTACCAGGGACCAGGTGTCGGGCCAAACGCTAGAGCTATGATGACACATCTGCCCTTCTTTGTTTGGCAAGTTCAGTACATGTTTTCCCTACTTAGACGGAGTCTTTTCTTAGCACCGTTTGTCATCTCCGTATCCTTAACTCCACTTTGTCGTGATTCTATACGTCAGCAGTGTCCCCAGACACCGCATCATATCAAACACACTGCTGGAACGTGTTGTGTTCTCGTATTACATCCAGAAGCATGCTAGTTCGCTATCCTGTGACTTTGCGTGCTCCAGAAACAAGTGTAGATGTAAAATAATTAGACAAGTAGTGTTTCTCTGACCGTGTATTCTTCACTGGGTTAAGTCCGTACTAACGAATATAGTTTATGTAATGCTCTATTATCTATCTCTATAGTAAACTGAAGTCACCCTCAACGTTTTTGCGTCTGTACGTGAAGGGTAACCTCTTATCAAGTATTATAAGGTTTTTGGTATAGTTGGTATAGGGGCATGAAAGGGAAGCAGTGGTTGGGAAGGGAGTGAGACAGACCTGTAGCCTATCCCCGATGTTATTCAATCTGTATATTGAGCAAGCAGTAAAGGAAACAAAAGAAAAATTTAGAGTACGAATTAAAATCCATGGAGAAGAAATAAAACCTTTGAGGTTTGCCGATGACACCGTAATTCTGTCAGAGACAGCAAAGGACCTGGAAGAGCAGTTGAACGGAATGGACAGTGTCTTGATAGGAGTATATAAGATGGACATCAACAAAAGCAAAACGAGGATAATGGAATTAGTCAAAATAAGTCGGGTGATGGTGAGGGAATTAGATTAGGAAATGAGACACTTAAAGTAGTAAAGGAGTTTTGCTATTTGGGGAGCAAAATAACTGATGATGGTCGAAGTAGAGAGGATATAAAATGTAGACTGACAATGGCAAGGAAAGCGTTTCTGAAGAAGAGAAATTTGTTAACATCGAGTATAGATTTAAGTGTCAGGAAGTCGTTCCTGAAAGTATTTGTATGGAACGTAGCCATGTATGGAAGTGAAACATGGACGATAACTAGTTTGGACAAGAAGAGAATAGAAGCTTTCGAAATGTGGTGCTACAGAAGAATGCTGAAGGTTAGATGGGTAGATCATATAACTAATGAGGAGGTATTGAATAGGATTGGGGAGAAGAGAAGTTTGTGGCACAACTTGACTAGAAGCAGGGATCGATTGGTAGGACATGTTCTGAGGCATCAAGGGATCACCAATTTAGTATTGGAGGGCAGCAAGGTGGGTAAAAATCGTAGAGGGAGACCAAGAGATGAATACACTAAACAGATTCAGAAGGATGTAGGTTGCAGTAGGTACTGGGAGATGGAGAAACTTGCACAGGATAGAGTAGCATGGAGAGCTGCATCAAACCAGTCTCAAGACTGAAGACCACAACAACAACATAGTTTTCACTAATAAAAAGACATATTCATGAGGAAGGTTTGTGTGTATAACTTATAATTATAGCAATGATGACTGTTTAATATATGTATTGTTATCTGTTCCATATTTAACTGGCGTTTGGAGTGACATCCTGTCACCATGATGGGAGTTACAAGTTGGTCAGCTACAGAGGAGGTGGTATCTAGTGGGAAAAGCGGTAAAATACAAAGCCACTGCAACTTCGGACAGCACCGGAGCTTGACCGGAATATATACATATACAAGATGATTCAGCTGCCCGTACTGCTCGGTTTTATGAAACCTGCAATACTTTCAAACACGCCGCACAAGACTTTCATATTCTCTCGCTTGCTACACCCAAACTATCAGTTCTACAGAAAAAATGAACTGGACGTTTTTGTAGGAAGTTTAATGTGGTTTAATTTTCTACTGTGATACGTTTCCGCTAGAGGCTGTAGTTTCGATCATTCAGGAAAAACGTACAAAAGTGACCTCACTTTAAAGGGTTTTTTTCTCGAATAACTCGAAAAACGTGGCCTCAACAGAAAATCCATCCCTGTGCAGAATTTAATTACATTAAATTTCCTACAACAACGCCTTGTTCACTTTCCTGTAGAACTAATAGTTTGCGTGTAGCGACGAAGAGAATATGAAAGTTTTGTATGTGGTTTTTGAAGGCATTGCGGGTTGCATAAAACTGATCGATGGTGGCAGCTGAGTCACCCCGCCATGTTTTTCGGTCTGTAAATAAAGGCTAATCTCAGGAACTACAGTAGGAATTCTGATATGGTTTTCAGTAATAGATAGACTGATTCACGATGTAGGTTTGGGTTCACAATTTACTATCGCTAACCTAGACAAATCGTTTAGTTGTACTTACTTAGTGCTACCGGTGCAAAGCCTGGGTCACTAGTACAGGATAAACAAGTGAAGACTGAGCATGGTGGCCCAATGATTAGCACACTGGAATCGCATTGGGGAAGACGACGGTTCAAACCCCTGTCCGGCCACCCTGACTTAGGTTTCCATGATTTCCTTAAATCGCTTCAGGCAAATGGTTCCTTTGAAAGGGCATGGCCGACTTCCTTCGCCATCCTTCACTAATCAGATGGGACCGATGAACTCGCTGTTTGGTCCCCTTCCCCAAATCAACCAATCAACAAATGTGAAAACGAAGATGAGTGAAAATTTTAATTTTTTATTTTCAGACAATTATTATCTGTCCGTCCGTCCGTCCATCCGATGTGAGGTAACTGCGCCGTAGTATGGGGACGCTACACCTAAACAAACATCGAAATACACGTCCTTTCGTCTACTAATCGCACGGTTTTGGGGTGCGGTCGCAAAACACAGACACTAAACTTATTACAGTGAACAGAGATGTCAATGAACGAACGGACAGATCATAACTTGGCGAAATTAAAGAAAGTAAACTTTTCCCTCGTGGGAACCAATGACCTCTCGTTCCGCAGCTGCTCACGCTAACCACGGGACCACGGCGCTCCTGAGCTCACATTATCCTTGATGTTGCTTATCTTGCGCATGGACTACTCAGTTTGTATATTTTGCTTATTTTTTTCATAGTTCCACACTACTTCTTCCTGTTTTCTCGATTGATCTGTGTTCAGATTTTCAAGGCCTATCCACTGTGTCAACTTATAACTAAATCTGAGGGGGGTGCGATGGGGAGGTTACCTTGTCAGAGAGCATTTCGCATTCGATTCGAACTTGACCGCCAAGGTTCTATTCCTGATAGAGAAACTACCCGAGTTTGGTTGTCAGACTTTAGAGGATCAGGTTCTGCACTGAAAACAAAATCTACTGGACGGCCTTCGACTGTAACAAGGCCAAAATTGTGACGCGTGTGTGAGCACCATCCAGCAATCTCCAAAGCGCTCAGTATTTAAACATGCAGCTGCCTTGCAATTGCCTAACAGGACTGAAAGAAGAATGCTGCAGAGAGATTTCAAATACTCCCATACTAAATGATGGTTACCCAAGAATTAAACGACAGAGATTTTGAAACTCGCAGAGCTGTTTGTCACACAATTCTTCAGAGCATTCAGCAGGCGTTGGTTTGATTTCTTCTCAGGTACTGTAAATAAAATTTCAGCTACTGGACAGCAGAAAACCCTCATTAACTTCACTGTCACATGACAGAGACCTTCCTCCGACTTCAGTAGAACCACTTTGCTGGGGACATGTAGAGGGAGCTGTTTGGATCAAACAAGACGGAGCCACAGCTCACACTTATCGGCATTATCTAGAAGTTTTGAGATAGTTGTTTCTTAGACGTCTTCGCTCTTCGCGAGGACAAACCGCATCGCCCCCAAACTCACCCGATTTATCATCTGGCAATTTTTTCTTTGCGGACACTTGAAGACTTGAGTGTACAATAACCGCCTCACAACCCTGTAAGCACTAAAGGAGGCAATCACCCAGGAAGTTGCTGCCATTCTATCGGAAATGGCACGAAGAGCTATGGTCAGCTTTTGGGAAAGGCCCTGTCAAGTTGTTAACAATGGAGGACGCCATTTACCGGATATAACTTTAAAAACTAGCTAATGTAAAATGACGTAGTATTCGTAGTCCACAAATAAAAGCATTTTCTCTGAATCTTTGTTTGTTTGCTTGAAATTACTTTTTGAAATATGGGAGGTGTCTTTGCCGCACACTGTGCCTGCCAACTTTCTGGATTAATCGTGCTACTGGCCAATAAAATGACTTTCGACATTTTTGGGACTTAAATTGCAGTTCTTTCAAAGAAAATGCCTTTTTCATGCTGCACATCGAAATTTTTATTTTTATTTGTGCACCCAGACGCGTTTCGCCTTTTTTACAAGGCATCTTCAGTGGGTGTCCTGAAATATTACATGATTTGTCCTTTTTACACATAGGTTATGGTTTCACATCTATGTTATAGATGTTTTTTTTTACGAAATGGAAAGGTACTTACAGGTAACTTCTAATTCACTGCATCTAAGCAAACTGCTTTTCCTCATCTGGCAACCAGGTGGACATCTTAAGAGTTCACTGTTTTCGTTACACATCACTGCAGGCGCCATCTTTTTAATACAGAGATTCATTTGTTTTTCTAAGTGTTACGAACTGTTTTGTGAATGTATGTATGTGTGTGTGTGTGTGTGTATTAGAGAGATTTCTCCTTCTTCTGACCTTTTTTTATTTAAAAACAAAATAATAATAATTATTTTTAAGAATAAAAAAAGGAGAAATTTCTCTCCCTCTCTAATACACACACACACACACACACACACACACACACACACACACACACACATACACACACATACATAAAAACATTCACAAAACAGTTGGTAACACTTAGAAAAACAAATAAATCTCTGTATTAAAAAGATGGCAGTTGCAGTGATGTGTAACGAAAACAGTGAACTGTAAGATGTCCACCTGGTTGCCAGATGAGGAAAAGCAGTTTGCTTAGATGCAATGAATTAGAAGTTACCTGTCAGTACCTTTCCATTTCGTAAAAAAAAAAAACATCTATAACATAGATGTGAAACCATAACCTATGTGTAAAAAGGAAACGGGAAATTTCGAAGTAACGTGATTTCCATGAATAAATTAATAAAACTAGTAATTTATTAACGAAAGTGAATGTATTCAGTATGCCATTATTCAGTATGTCTTTACAATCAAAATGTCCAAAAGTGTCTCTTTACTTTTTAAAGATGACATCGGAAAGATGTGCTCCCATTCGGCGTTCACACTCTAACAGCCTGTTATGGAAACTCTGGAATGCGCGGTGTAGCAAATCTTGGGGAATGGCAGTGATTTCGTTTTCAATGTTCTCCTTCAGTTCATGGATTGTTGCGGGACGTGACCTTGCCTTTAAGATATCCCCACAGGAAGAAGTCGCACACACTAAGAGCAGGGGATCTCGCAGGTCATGCAATGTCACCGTTACGTGAAATAATGCGTCTTCCAAACAATTGACGAACGGCTGCCATCGATTGTCGAGCAGTGTGTGACGTGGCTCCGTCCTGCTGAAACCACATGTTTTCGACGTTAAGATGAAGCTCGTACAGTCTCGGTATAAAGAATGTTTGAAGCATTTCAACATATCGAGCGGATGTTACTGTCACTGCACTACCATCCTCACGTTCAAAAAAATAAGGGCCGATAACACCGTGACATGATACAGCACACCATATTGTGACCTTGGCGCTATGTAGTGGTCGCTGGTGAAACTCACAAGGATTGTCCTGTGCCCAATAACGAAAATTCTGTTTGTTCACGAATCCGTTCAGGTGGAAATGGGCTTCGTCTGATTTCCATAAGTTACCAAGGAAATTCGCGTCCTCGTTGATTTTAGCCAATATCTGGCTACTAAACTCCATACATGACGCTGGGTCTCGTTCATGTAAGTGTTGCACAATCTGCAACTTATAGGGATGGAAGTCTAATTCGTGCAGTATTCTTTGTCAGCTTCGTCGTTTAATACCTAGCGAAGATGCATGCCGTCGAACGGAGCGGCGAGTACTTCTCTCGATGGCAGCTCTAGCAGCTGCAATGTTCTCTGGGGTACGTACCGTTGGAATGTCACCTGGAGGTTTGTTTTTCAAGGCAGATCCTGTTTCTTCAAAATTATGCACCCACGTTGTAACCGCATGCGCAGATGGGACACGTCCATGACGCCCAAGCTGGTAATGCTGTCGAAATGTTCTCTGCGCGGCAGTCGCACTATCACCATTTTTGTAAAACGCTCTCACAGCTACTGCACGTTCCGCACCAGTCCAGTTCTCCATGATTACTAAATGGCAATGCGTTCACATCAATTGTGCAAAGTTTCGAACATCTGCCGGCGCTACAGTGCTGCCAACTGTAAAGTTCAAAATTTCCCGTTCCCCTGCGCCACCCTGTATTTCAGGACACCCACTGAAGATGCCTTGTGCAAAAGGCGAAACGCGTCTGGGTGCACAAATGAAAATAAAAATTTCGATGTGCCGGATGCAAAAGGCATTTTCTTTGAGACAACTGCAATTGATATACAGCTGCTGCGAAAATGGCCACTACAAGAAAAGTGTTTTTGGGACTAGCATGGTTTTCCATGTCTGTACTTCATTTGTTGTTCGGGAAATACGCAGTTCATGCACTAGGGCCAGAGGACCACCAACAATGAAGTTCTGTCAATGGCCAGTCATCACTACCTCATAATGTATACAGTGGCCACGGAAATAAAAACATGGAAACATTTTTAACGGTGAACTGACAGCACTTAAATAAGATTATAAGCGAACAGCTAACTAAAACTGACAGCTCCGAAACTTTTGTCGAATGTGCTCTCTCTCGCCAAACGAACGGACTCAGCAATCTTCTGTGCTTTCCCGATTACGTCACATGAAGACGACCGTTGCGTGGTTACCAACGACAGTTCTGCTGCCACGCTAGCTGAGTTGGCAGTTAATTTGCCTTCTTTTGACACATTTGACGTTGGAGACTCAACCAGTTATCTCCAGCAGCACGAGGCGAAACATCAGACAGAAAAAAAAACGACTTGGAGCGCTGCCAAAACAGAGAAGAAAAAAAGGAACTATTTATCACAAAGGATATAAACACCGACCACGCAAGCTGGCGCAGTTTGGTTATGTGAGGGGCTTCAGTAAGTAAGTTACACGTTATTAAGGCAAGCGAAACAACGTGTATTGAATGCTGCACTACATATCTAAGTCACGGAAACGTGACACTATTTTTCAACACAGTCACGGAAACGTGACACTATGTTTCAACACAGTCTGTAAAACAACGGTAAGAACGTTCTACTAAGTTCCCCGATTACCTGGACATTGTCATCCACGCTCGATGTCAAAAGGCTTCTTTCACCCACGACAGAGCAGAAATTGTGTCGAATTATTGACACCATTTCACTGCGGCTGGACGCGAAACTGCATTTCGTCCATTTACTGCCAGAATTTCACCGAATATCAGTGTGCAGCTTTTAAGTTTTTTCTCGCAAGACTCGTACTATCCTGCGTACTTCATCTCTGGAGTATATTTCCAGTTGCTCGCACCTGTTACTCGTACCGCAACACAACAGTGAAGGAAATCGGGAACTTGCACTGTCTTGTGACAATGCGGTACTCTCATTCGGCAATGGTCTTGGCGACGACATGTGTAACTCACTTACAGAAGTCTCAGCGTCACTAACCGCAAAGCGCGTCGTAGATCCGTTTACTATCGACTGACACAGGCTTCAACTGTCACCTGTTATTTAAATACCTTTTATTCTTTTCTACGATAAAGCGTTTACGGGCCATAATCAGTGGTATGACAAATAATGATAATAACGTAGAGACTTGATGATGCTGGAGTGAACCAGCAAAACCGGTAACATTTAAACAGAGAGATATCGAGATGCGATTCGCATTGTTATTATTATTTATCATATATTGTATTCATTAGCTGTTCTCCCACTTGATAGCCGGCCGCTGTCGCCGAGCGGTTCTAGGCGCTTCAGTCCGGAACCACGCGCTGCTACGGTCGCAGGTTCGAATCCTGCCTCGGGGATTGTAACATTATGTGATTGTCTTATCATTTTAAATCATTCACTAATCGAGCAGTCGCTCGGCAACAGCTACAGTTAGCAAATAATGTTGCGAGAATGTAAAAGGTGAACGACCTGTGACGTAACTTGTTTATTGTCGAAGCGCCGTCAGAGATGCAATGAGTTATTGACTTTGAAAACCGCGGCGCGAAAAACGGACAGAAGAAGAACACTTTTACACATTTTTTTTTTTTGAGGTACGAGATATTCTCGATGAACAGTTACTCATTCTTCTCTTGTCTCCTGTAACTTGTGTCGGACGCGCATGTCTTGCCGCCGTATTATTATTGTTAAAATTACTATTGTTCTAGTGTAAAGTAAATGTGTAATACTAAAAGTGCCTAGCAGTAGATTTATTGTGCGACGTGTATGTGAAAACGTCAGAGGAATTGTTTTCATTAAGAGAAGTGCCAGTCAAAACGGCATCCATGTTAAATCCGTCATTGCAGTGTAAGTTTGTCTATTACTTGCCATAAATTTAGAGTTAAATGGAACTGGTGTATGGACTATTCATTTACTATAGAATCTATGTCGCACTTCTTCATGAAATTATTTAATTTTCTATATGTTTCTGCCAAATAGAGAGTTCACAGTCACGAATTCTTTCGTCGAGTTCGGACGGAAGTTGCATGCGGCGAAATATTTTCTCCGCGCCATATTCTACTGGTAAATGCATGATAAACTACGGTCCCTTAGGAAATTCATGTTGAGCTATCCAAAATAATTATATTTTGAATAGGCATTTACTCTCCTCTGCAATGCAACTTTCGACTGATCAGACGATCCAACAAGAAACAGCCGCACACGGTCGGCGTTCGCAAATATGTTTCCACCGCTGATTATAGCTATATGTTACAGCACAAAAGTAACATATTGTTATAATTAGAGACTACGAACGGGGACATTTATAACTGTATGTTTATGTATACACATTACGTAAACATATCGTTATAGGATGGATGTTTATGATGTCCTTAGGTTAGTTAGGTTTAAGTAGTTCTACGTCTAGGGGACTGATGATCTCAGATGTTAAGTCCCATAGTGCTTAGAACCACTCTCCCACTTGAGGCTGAGGATGAATGAAAAAAAAAAAAACCACGCGTATGACACAACTAGAAAGTCCAGTCACATTAATGTGAGCGCTGACTACGTTCGACGTCAGTCGGCAAGAACCACTCACAGACGACAGGTGGGACCACTAGCAGAGGAGAGTGTATAAAACATGTCGAAAGGGACGCGGAAACAGCGAATTGGGTCCAAAAGGGCTGATCATTGGCTTTCGACCCAAGGATGAAAGCATTTCCGAAACGGCAAGCTTCAAAAATGTTCAAATGTGTGAAATCTTATGGGACTGCTAAGGTCATCAGTCCCTAAGCTTACACACTACGTAACCTAAAGTATCCTAAGGACAAACACACACACCCATGCCCGAGGGAGGACTCGAACCTCCGCCGGGACCAGCCGCACAGTCCATGACTGCAGCGCCTTTCACCACCTAATATTGTTTCGCTGCTCAAATTATGTGATTTGGCACTGCAGTGCTTTGGGCGCGAAAATGAAGAAGCACGGTTGAGAGTGAGGGGGAATCAATTACAGACAAGGTCAGAGATTCATATGGCCTGGCCATACCAGATATTCTCTGCCAAATATTCTCCACCCTTTGTGCACAATGCCTGGACCACCTCGGCCATACCTCGTCTGCTACTTCTGCAGCAGTCAGTGCCTCCGGGCCATATCACGATATTGGCGTGTGTTGCAACTACACTACACCAATGTTGACGTCTGCACTATTGCGACCATACGTTGCAGTAAAATATGGCGTCTACACTACTGCGGCCATACACTGCAGTAAAAGTGACGGCAACAATATTGTGGCCATACATTGCAGTAAAATATGGCCGGCGTAATCGCAGATTTACAGGAGAAAAAGGAGGGTGGATGAAGTCGTCTCTTTGTATCCAGCGAGCGAATGAGTCGTGTCGAAGCAACGATTCAACGAGTTCGCTGCTCGTCATCTTCGGGCGAGGAAGACTGCGTACGGGGCCCGCATCTCGTGGTCGTGCGGTAGCGTTCTCGCTTCCCACGCCCGGGTTCCCGGGTTCGATTCCCGGCGGGGTCAGGGATTTTCTCTGCCTCGTGATGGCTGGGTGTTGTGTGCTGTCCTTAGGTTAGTTAGGTTTAAGTAGTTCTAAGTTCTAGGGGACTGATGACCATAGATGTTAAATCCCATAGTGCTCAGAGCCATTTGAACCATTTGAACTGCGTACGGGCTGCACGAGAACATGGACTGTATCAGGTTTTCGCACGGTAAGGCCATGCATCCTGCTGTACGGCGCTGAAGCGATTGGTTTCACACTGAACAGTAGTGCTGTCACAGGACCCTTATAGAGCGCGTAACAGCGTTTGGGCAAAATCGTGCGTGTCAAAATGTATCATTAAGGCGCGCATCGCTATTGTTATCACGGCGTCGAACGTCATTAGGAATTCGGGAGTTCTTAATTTCTCTGCTGCCGCTGCAGTACATGTCGTAGCAGTGAAGAATATAAAAGGAAAACGCATGAGCACACGGGAGAAAAGGGGAAGCTCGACTTTTCTTCTGCAAGAACTTCTTTCAGAGGACAAATTTTAGTTTCGAAATTATTGGAGACCGCTCGACTAATCCCGCACGGCAAACGGCAAGTTTGCAAACCGTTCGCGTGCCGCGTGTTTCAAGTGTACCATTGATGATAAAATGGAGCTATCCAAAACTGGTGCCGACGTAAGTGTGGTATTACAGGCCGTATATGACAGAGGTGAGCGAAGGCTGTGGAGACGTGTACGGGGGAATAGACGTGCAAATGTCGAGCAACTGGCCGCCCAGGTGAACCAAGGTGCTACCAACTGTCTCTCCTCAAGGACCGTTCAGCGAACGTTTCTGCGCATGCGCCTCCGTAGAAGAGGCCATCTTCATGCACCCATGCCGGCTGCTCTTATCGGCAACGAGGGCGAGAATTTGCATGCCAATACCGCAACAGGACGACGACAGAGTTGCAACAGGTGGCCTTTTCGAATGCATTGTGTTTTATGCTCCATCGGGCAATAATCATCAGAGGGGTTCAGGCCAGAGAAGGGAGAATTATGATGTGGGGAATGCTTTGTGGCTTTCCACGGGCGATCTAGTCATTGTGCAAGGCACCATCGGTCAGCACAAGTATGCATCCATCCTTGTGGACCACGTCCAGTCCTACATGCAGAATGTTTATGCTCGGCACGAAGGCATCTAACAGCCAGACAATGTGACGTGTCACACAGCTCGCAGTGTATGAGTGCAGTGTATGAGATTACCGTACTCCCCCGGCCACCCAACTCCGCAGTGGAGACTCTGTGGGAACACCTTGATGGGGCTATTCGCATTGTGGATCCTTGACCGAGAAACCTAGCACAGCTGGCCACGTCACTGGTGTCGGCATGGCTCCATATCCTTGTCGATACCTTCCGGAGCCTCACTGACAATCTTCATGCTCGTCTCGCAGTGGTCCAGATTCAAATGTCTCTGAGCACTATGAGACTTGACATCTAAGTCCATCAGTCCTCTAGAACTTAGAACTACTTAAACCTAACTAACCGAAGGACATCACACACATCCATGCCCGAGGCAGGATTCGAACCTGCGACCGTAGCGGTCGCGCGGCGCCACACTGAAGCGCCTAGAACCGCTCGGCCACAGCGGCCGGCTCGCAGCGGTCCGCACTGCGGAACTTGGTTATTCAATTTTGGGAGGTGATCATATTAACGTGACTGGACAGTGCATAAAAGGCTATTTGTTCCTGCCACTTCCCAGAGAAAACGTCTCCATACCTGAGGGTACTAATGAACGAGTGTACAGTAGAGCTTGATACAGAAGTTGCCGGTTAAGATCCAGGTGTTGGAAGAACTACTCAGCACTCATATTTGTCCGGCAAATGGAAGAGAAATGATGACTACCAGTCACTTATCACCGTACTTTTCGCCAATATTCGGATGCAATACAAAACCTATCCGCAGTGTCTCATGAAGTGAGGGCATGTTAGTGTAAATGCTGATCCGCCAATAGGACGGGGACGTTAACCTAGGTGGCTCGACTGGTGCCATTCGACAGGTTGGTTCAAATGGCTCTGACAAGGGAACCTCTCCATCGCACCCCCCTCAGATTAAGTTATAAGTTGGCACAGTGGATAGGCATTGAAAAACTGAACACAGATCAGTCGAGAAAGCAGGAAGAAGTTGTGTGGAACTATGAAAAAAATAAACAAAATATAAAAACTGAGTAGTCCATGCGCAAGATAAGCAACATCAAGGAGAATGCCAGCTCAGGAGCGCCGTGGTCCCATGGTTAGCGTGAGCAGCTGCGGAACGAGACGTCCTTGGTTCAAGTCTTCCCTCGAGTGAAGAGTTTAATTTTTTTATTTTCAAGCAATTATCAAAGTTCAGCCACTCACACATAATCAACTTCGCTCTCCAAAATTCCAGGACATGTTCAGATTTGCTTGGACATATGCAGGATTTGACGGTCTACACACGGAAAAATTGGAAAACGTTAAAAATATATGTTTTGACAGAGCACAGGGAAAACTGTGCGACTGTGAAACTGTTGCATTCGTTTGCTGCAGTTTATGTGACAAACTCTTCTTATGTTCTCATCACTTTTTTGGGAGTGATTATCACATCCACAAGAAAACGTAAATCGGGCAAGGTAGAAAAATCTTTTTACCCATTCGCCAAGTGTACAAGTTAGGTGCGTCGACAACATATTCCTGTCGTGTGACGCACATGCCCTCACCAGTGTCGTATACAATATATCAGACGTGTTTTCCTGTGGAGGAATCCGTTGACCTATGACCTTGCGATCAAATGTTTTCGGTTCCCTTGGAGAGGCACGTCCTTTCGTCTACTAATCGCACGGTTTTGCGGTGCGGTCGCAAAACACAGACACTAAACTTATTACAGTTCACAGAGACGTCAATGAACGAAGGGACAGATCATAACTTTGCGAAAATAAAGAAAGTAAACTTTTCACTCGAGGGAAGACTTAAACCAAGGACCTCCCGTTCCTCAGCTGCTCACGCTAACCACGGGACCACGGCGCTCCTCAGCTTACAGTCTCCTTAATGTTGCCTAGTTTGCGCATGGACTACTCAGTTTATATATTTTGTTATTTTTTTCATAGTTCCACATAACTTCTTCCTGTTTTCTCGATTGATCTGTGTTCAGTTTTTCAAGGCCTATCCACTGTGCCAACTTATAACTAAATCTGAGGGGGGTGCGATGGGGAGGTTCCCTTGTGAGCACTATGCGACTTAACTTCTGAAGTCATGAGTCGCCTAGAACTTAGAACTAATTAAACCTAACTAACGAAAGGACATCACACACATCCATGCCCGAGGCAGGATTCGAACCTGCGACCGTAGCAGTCACTCGGTTCCAGACTGTAGCGCCTAGAACCGCACGGCCACTCTGGCCGGCTCATTCGACAGGAATAGACTATGTGTCAGCACTGGCTTTTATGCTCTTATCACTAACATAATCATCATCATGATCACGATCATCGCCATCGTAATCAACAATAACAACAAGAAAACCAATAACAACAATAACTGCTACAAGATAAACGGAACATCACACTACATGCAAGTCAGTTACACTATTTAGTCGAGACAGTCACAACTGTGACACGATTTTCACGCGTCGCGACAGAAAGGTGTCATTCTAGTCAGCGAAAAAGGACTTCCCATTTAGGCTGCTGACCTTGCTCTTTGGTTTGTCCCAGCCAACAATACCTCATGAGTATTTCTTTTTCGATTACCTCACAGAAAACTGGCATTCTACGGATCGGAGCGTGGAATGTCAGATCCCTTAATCGAGCAGGTAGTTTAGAAAATTTAAAAAGGGAAATGGATAGGTTAAAGTTAGATACAGTGGGAATTAGTGAAGTTCGGTGGCAGGAGAAATAAGACTTTTGGTCAGGTGAATACAGGGTTATAAATACAAAATCAAATAGGGGTAATGCAGGAGTAGGTTTAATGATGAATAAAAATAGGAGTGCGGATAAGCTACTACAAGCAGCATAGTGAACGCATTATTGTGGCCAAGATAGACACGAAGCCCACGCCTGCTACAGTAGTACAAGTTTATATGCCAATTGGCTTTTCAGATGATGAAGAAATTGATTAAATGTATGATGAGATAAAAGAAATTATTCAGGTAGTGAAGGGGGACGAAAATTTAATAGTCATGGGTGACTGGAATTCGCTAGTAGGAAAAGGGAGAGAAGGAAACGTAGTAGGTGAATATGGATTGGGGCTAAGAAGTGAAAGAGGAACCCGCCTGGTAGAATTTTGCATAGAGCACAACTTAATCGTAGCTAACACTTGGTTCAAGAATCATAAAAGAAGGCTGTATACATGGAAGAAGCCTGGAGATACTGACAGGTTTCAGATAGATTATATAATGGTTAGACAGAGATTTAGGAATCAGGTTTTAAATTGTAAGACATTTCCAGGGGCAGATGTGGATTCTGACCACAATCTATTGGTTATGAATTGTAGATTAAAAGTGAAGAAACTGCAAAAATGTGGGAATTTAAGGATATGGGATCTGGATAAAATGACTAAACTAGTGGTTGTACAGAGTTTCAGGGAGAGCATAAGGGAACAATTGACAGCAGTGGGAGAAAGACGCACAGTAGAAGAAGAATGGGTAGCTCTGAGGGATGAAGTAGTGAAGACAGCAGAGGATCAAGTAGGTAAAAAGACGAGGGCTAGTAGAACTCCTTGGGTAACAGAAGAAATATTGAATTTAATTGAGGAAGGGAGAAAATATAAAAATGCAGTAAATGAAGCAGGAAAAAAGGAATACAAACGTCTCAAAAATGAGATCGACAAGAAGTGCAAAATAGCTAAGCAGAAATGGCTAGAGGACAAATGTAAGGATGTAGAGGCTTATCTCACTAGGGGTAAGATAGATACTGCCTACAGGAAAATTAAGGAGACCTTCGGAGAAAAGAGAACCACTTGTATGAATATCAAGAGCTCAGATGGAAACCCAATTCTAACCAAAGAAGGGAAAACAGAAAGGTGGAAGGAGTATATAGAGGGTCTATACAAGGGCGATGTACTTGAGGACAATATTATGGAAATGGAAGAGGTTGTAGATGAAGATGAAATTGGAGATACGATACTGCGTGAAGAGTTTGACAGAGCACTGAAAGACCTAAGTCGAAACAAGGCCCCCGGAGTAGACAACATTCCATTAGAACTACTGACGGCCTTGGGAGAGCCACTCCTGACAAAACTCTACCATCTGGTGAGCAAGTTGTATGAGACAGGCGAAATACCCTCAGACTTCAAGAAGAATATAATAATTCCAATCCCAAAGAAAGCACGTGCTGAGAGATGTGAAAATTGCCGAATAATCAGTTTAGTAAGTCACGGATGCATAATGCTAACGCGAATTCTTTACAGACGAATGAAAAAACTGGTAGAAGATCAGTTTGGATTCCGTAGAAATATTGGAACACGTGAGGCAATACTGACCTTACGACTTATCTTAGAAGAAAGATTAAGGAAAGGCAAACCTACGTTCAAAATGGTTCAAATGGCTCTGAGCACTATCGGACTTAACATCTGTGGTCATTAGTCCCATAGAACTTAGAACTACTTAAACCTAACTAACCTAAGGACATCACACACATCCATGCCCGAGGCAGGATTCGAACCTGCGACCGTAGCAGTCGCGCGGTTCCGGACTGAGCGCCTAGAACCGCTAGACCACCGCGGCCGGCCAAACCTACGTTCCTAGCATTTGTAGACTTAGAGAAAGCTTTTGACAATGTCGACTGGAATACTCTCTTTCAAATTCTAAAGGTGGCAGGGGTACAATACAGGGAGCGAAAGGCTATTTACACTTTTTACAGAAACCAGATGGCAGTTATAAGAGTCGAGGGACATGAAAGGGAAGCAGTGGTTGGGAAGGGAATGAGACAGGGATTTAGCCTCTCCCCGATGTTATTCAGTCTGTATATTGAGCAAGCAGTGAAGGAAACAAAAGAAAAATTCGGAGTAGGTATTAAAATCCATGGAGAAGAAATAAAAACTTTGAGGTTCGCCGATGACATTGTAATTCTGTCAGATACAGCAAAGGACTTAGAAGAGCAGTTAAACGGAATGGACAGGGTCTTGAAAGGAGGATATAAGATGAACATCAACAAAAGCAAAAATGGAATATAGTCGAATTATGTCGGGTGATGCTGAGGGTACTAGATTAGGAAATGAGACACTTAAAGTAGTAAAGGAGTTTTGCTATTTGGGGAGCAAAATAACTGATGATGATCGAAGTAGAGATGATATAAAATGTAGACTGGCAATGGTAAGGTAAGCGTTTCTGAAGAATGGAACTTTGTTAACAGCGTGTATAGATGTAAGTGTCAGGAAGTCGTTTCTGAAAGTATTCGTATGGAGCGTAGCCATGTATGGAAGTGAAACATGGACGATAACTAGTTTGGACAAGAAGCGAATAGAAGCTTTCGAGATGTGGTGGTACAGAAGAATGCTGAAGATTAGATGGGTAGATCATATAACTAATAAGGAGGTATTGAATAGGATTGAGGAGAAGTTTGTGGCACAACTTGACTAGAAGAAGGGATCGGTTGGTAGGACATATTCTGAGGCATCAATGGATCACCAATTTAGTATTGGAGGGAAGTGTAGAGGGTAAAAATCGTAGAGAGAGACCAAGAGATGAATACAACAAGCAGATTCTGAAGGATGTAGGTTGCAGTAGGTACTGTGAGATGAAGAAGTTTGTACAGGATAGAGTAGCATGGAGAGCTGCATTAAACCAGTCTCAGGACTGAAGACCACAACAACATCACTAACATAATCATCATGATCACGATCATCATCATCATCATCATCATCATCATCATCATAATCAACAATAACAACCAGAAAACCAATAACAACAATAACTGCTACAAGGCAAACGGAATATTATACTACACGCAAGTCAGTTACACTATTTACACGAGACAGTCACAACTGTGACACAATTTTCACGCGTCGCAATAGAAAGATGTCATTCTTGTCAACGAAAGAGAAGAACTTCCCAATTAGGCTGCTGACGTTGCGCGTTGGGTTCTCTCAGCCAACAATGCCTCCTGAGTATATTCTTTTCGATTACCTCACACGAAAATAAATACAGAAAAGCAACGGTGTCATTTATTTTATAAGGCATGTTTCCTGTACTGCAGATGATAATCATATTCACTAAAAATGACAGTGATTCACTTCAGTGAGTATAGTATACTCTTTTCATCCCATATTTCACACCATAGCAACTATATTTCTTGTCGGAGAGAGAGCTTCAGTTTCAATTGAATCCAGTTGCTGCTGTAATGAGGAGAGATGATAAAATCTCGTTTAATACTGTCTTGGAATAAGTCTTCAATGTCGCTTTGTGTGCGGTGCACATCGCAAACAAGTCTAACAGAGCTTTCGTTTCTCGGTAAAGGTGGGCTACGCTATTCAGTCTCGTCCAATGTATAAAGCGATATATGGCTGAAGGCAGATGCCAACGATTTGTTGGAACAATTTCAAACAACTGTGTATCACGCATGAAAGAAGCCGCTTCCAGAAACTTCGTTCTAACAATTCTTGTTAATCAGGCTCCGACTTTTATCTAGTAGGATTTTTTTTTTCCATACTCCGCAAGCCACCTGACAGTGTGTGGCGGAGGGTACCTTCAGTACCTCTATCGGTTCTCCCTTCTATTCCAGTCTCGTACTGTTCGTGGAAAGAAGGATTGTCGGTATGCCTCTGTGTGGGCTCTAATCTCTCTGATTTTATCCTCATGGTCTTTTCGCGAGATATACGTAGGAGGGAGCAATATACTGCTTGACTCTTCGGCGAAGGTATGTTCTCGAAACTTTGACAAAAGCCCGTACCGAGCTACTGAGCGTCTCTCCTGCAAAGTCTTCCACTGGAGTTTATCTATCATCTCCGTAACGCTTTCGCGTTGCTAAATGATCCTGTAACGAAGCGCGCTGCTCTCCGTTGGATCTTCTCTATGTCTTGTATCAACCCTATCTGGTACGGATCCCACACTGCTGAGCAGTATTCAAGCAGTGGGCGAACAAGCGTACTGTAATCTACTTCCTTTGTTTTCGGATTGCATTTCCTTAGGATTCTTCCAATGAATCTCAGTCTGGCATCTGCTTTACCGACAATCAACATTATATGATCATTCCATTTTAAATCACTCCTAATGCGTACTCCCAGATAATTTATGGTATTAACTGCTTCCAGTTGCTGACCTGCTATTTTGTAGCTAAATGATAAAGGATCTATCTTTCTGTGTATTCGCAGCACATTACACTTGTCTACATTGAGATTCAGTTGCCATTCCCTGCACCATGCGTCAATTCGCTGCAGATCCTCCTGCATTTCAGTACAATTTTCCATTGTTACAACCTCTCGATACACCACAGCATCATCTGCAAAAAGCCTCAGTGAACTTCCGATGTCATCCACCAGGTCATTTATGTATATTGTGAATAGCAACGGTCCTATGACACTCCCCTGCGGCACACCTGAAATTACTCTTACTTCGGAAGACTTCTCTCCATTGAGAATAACATGCTGCGTCCTGTTATCTAGGAACTCCTCAATCCAATCACACAATTGGTCTGATAGTCCATATGCTCTTACTTTGTTCAATAAACGACTGTGGGGAACTGTATCGAACGCCTTGCGGAAGTCAAGAAACACGGCATCTACCTGGGAACCCGTGTCTATGGCCCTCTGAGTCTCGTGGACGAATAGCGCGAGCTGGGTATCACATGACCGTCTTTTTCGAAACCCATGCTGATTCCTACAGAGTAGATTTCTAGTCTCCAGAAAAGTCATTATACTCGAACACAATACGTGTTCCAAAATTCTACAACTGATCGACGTTAGAGATATAGGTCTATAGTTCTGCACATATGTTCGACGTCCCTTCTTGATTAAGGCAAAAGTGAGTGTGAGTCTCAAAGAAAAGTTACACACGATTCTTCCCGAGTTTATTAGTACAGGGTGTTGTAGAAATTCTCAATAAACGGCAATGGAAGGCGCAACTATAGACCAAGGTGACAAAAGTCATCGGACACCTCCTAATATAGTACTGGACCTTCTTTTGCGCGACGTAGTGGAGCACTCGACGTGGTATGGACTCAACAAGTCGTTGGAAGTCCCTTACAGAAATGTTGAGCCATGCTGCCTCTATAGCCGTCCATAACAAACCTACTACACCGATCGGTATGAAAGATACAGAATAGGGCCCCTGGCCGTCCCATTCGGCTCTTACTAATGTCTACTGACAACACCATTCTGCTCGCTTTCCTTTATACTGGCTGGTCCGCCTCTAGTGGTCTATTCCGCCCGAATAACAGAGCGGTGTTCGGATATTTTTGATCAAATAATGTATAGGTCACGTAATTACCATGGCGTTGAAATTGCAGTAACTGACATACTGATCAACATCGACAGTCTTTCTATCTGCAGACAAAGTGTAGAAAGTTTAACAGCCATTGAATCTTATACCAAATCATTCACCTATGCATGTCTCTGAATAAAATTGCCATCGGTATACTTGGTCTGTTCACGTCAGGTGCGGCCGCTGCTAAGCGGAATCACGCGTTGAGTCCTGGGCCAGAATTAATGTTCTTTGCGTCACACCACCACTAACGGAGAAAGCGAGTGGGAAGCACCCAGATAATAGTTTGTAACGTCAGCCGAAAGACAAGCAACTACGGAGAAAGTGACATTAAAACACACGGCCTACAAAGCAAAGGGAAGAAGTAAATGTTTGTTTACTCCGTAGCCTAGAGCTTACCATGAATCCATTATGTTAAATACTAGTCTACAGACAAACAATGCGGGTGAAAGCGTTATTAACATACTCGACCTACACGTAACGCTTTTAACAACAATAAATTTTCCTTTTCTGGGAGGTGGAGAACATACGAAGGCTATTCGGAAAGTGAGGTCCTATCGGGAGCGAAATGGAAACCGCGGCGCAAGTCCGACGAGGTTTTGCATACATGTGTTGGACAGCGTCTGTGGTATGCTTGTCGATCGCGTCACGTCGCTCTTTTCGGTTCTGAGAGCACAGCCAGCACGTAAAGATGCCTGGAAAATAGTGTCTCCCGCCAGGTATCAGGGCCTGGTGAGAGATTTCGCCATACGTCATGCAGCCCTCGTAACGTAACTGTCATGCGTTTCCTTCTTCATGACAATAATTCTAATCAGCACACTGCAGGGGCAAGGAAGACGCTCCTGTAGCGTTTTCCATGGAAAATCTTTGATCGCCCAGCATACAGCCCAGACTTGGCTCCCTCTGATGTTCATCTCTGCTCTCACGAAGCGCTGGCCATGAAGACAACATTTTGGCACTGTGTGGATAAGTAGCTGGAAGGTGTAGCTAACTGATGAAAACAAAACGTTTTTGATTTCCACAGTGGTTTCCATTTGGCGACCGATCGGATCTTAATTTCCGAATAGGCCTCTTAATTATAGCACGTTCATTCTATTGCTCGTTCCACAGACACTTAGTGACAACGCATCGTTGAATGTAGTACATGTGATAAAAACAAATTACAGAATAAATATTGCACACAAGAAATTACATAGTTTTAGGGATATGGAACACGCAAACACGATTGAAAAAATTTCTATTTACAAATTTTTATACAGCAGCTGCCATAAATATGTGAATACAGTTTATTTACAACAGTTGACGGCTGCTATACCCAACCAGTGTCAAATGAGACGAATGAATATTGACTCCTATACTGATCACGTTGTTGCACCTTAACAGAGCAGATGTTGACGTTTCTATAGAACTCACATAATCTGACGTCAGCAGCTTCTGCGAAACAGTACGATGATGGAGAGGACGGACTTGGCCTTTGGTAAATCCTTCCCACTTTCTTTAATCTGCACCTTGCTGGTAGCTGAACGTTTTTGATAGCTACAAGTGATTGAGTTCCAGAGCAATATTTGTATTTATGTAGAGTGTTCTTTAATCTGCACTTTATTGGTAGCTGGACGTTTTTGATAGCTTCAAGTAATTGAGTTCCAGAACAATTTTTCTATTTATGTAGATTGTTCTTATTTGTAGTACTGCTTTCGGGAAATTAGTAATCTGTTGAGAAATGTACCCTCCACCACACACCGTCAGGTGGCTTGCGGAGTGTGGATGTAGATGTAGATGTAGAAAAATGGTATACTGAGAAATAAGGACACTAAGAAGCAGTATTTACGCATCAAATACTGTCTGAGCTGCCTACGTTTGAATTCACATTACAGATAATTCATACAAATAAAACAGTTGTTTATTTTCCCACTATTCGTTTCGATGGCTCACACCATTATCTTCAGGTGGACAACTATTTAGTGCCACAGCTAATGTTGGTGATGAGTACAGATGTCTTTCAACAGTCGCAGAGCAAAGGCAGTGTAGGTTATTTTGTGTCTTTTGAGGGACAATAGAGTTGTAAAGGGTCTGCATACTGTTGCCTAATGTATGTCCTCTCCCCTGACCCTGTAAGTACAATTCATTGTCAGAAATTCATGTTTTTTAACCTCTAAAGAGCCTTTTCTAAATCAACAACTTTTATCATTAGAAAAAGACGCAAAATAACTTACACTACCCTCGGTCTGCCACTGTGAAAACACGTCTATACCAGCCATGTAAACAAACAGTTCTCCACCTGACGATGAAGATGTGAACCATCGAAACGCATTGTGACAACATAAACAAGCGACTGACGCAGAAACTGTTTTATTTGTATCTATCAACAGTCGCAGCATTCATAATGCAGTTCCTTATGGACGAAATATTCACAAATAATTCGTATTACGCACTTATGAGTAGGGAAAAATATATCTTGAGGACGTATCTTAAAATGTAATAATCATGGAATGAATGCAAACTACGCCAGCTTGTTTTATTTATTTTTATCTGGCCTCTCTCTGATTCCGTTCGTGAAATTGATAATAATTCAGCAGTTCCATATTATACTCCTCCCTACAACTTTTTTTATAAAGTTGTAATCTTAAGAATTTCCCGCTGTCAGCCCTTTCACTAGACATTTCTGGTACACGCAGAATTAACTACTCCAAAGAAGCTGCAAATATTGACATCTAACTAAAAAATTATTTTCACAAACTGCGAAATGGTCGCATTTGAACACAACATGATCCACGAGGTATATAACTTTGTTTCCAGTGTAAGATGACAAAATGTTGTCCCCAGATATCGACTTCAGCCAATGACCATCCTCACATCTGCGTCTATAGTCCGAATAACGCTTCAACAAAATCGAGAATTGAAGCAAATTGACGTCTTTACGAAAAAAATACGCAAGCCCTTTTAGCCATACTTGAAAAACTAAACACATATGGTCTACCAAGATCGCAGAATAACAGGAAACATCACGTGAATGGCATGGGTAAATATGATCACAGTTCATGGACTGAGAACAATATATAGTAATTAGGAACGAAGGAATTATTGCTGAAGAGATCGAGTAAGGACTATGTACAATAATCGGCTTACTACTAGATCATAAACATTCAGAGAAAAATAAACCCAGCGTAAGGAGATTCGTTCATTGTGGAGAATAATAATATCAACACGTTATTTATCGAGTGTAACAGTTCATGGGATGCTAGATGTACTGAAAAAGATCCGTCCTCACGCTGAACGCATCGCTAAGACCAACTGTCAAACGACGATTCCCACCATTATGCTCGGCATGGTCTTGCATCTGAAATAAACGACAAAGCACATTTCAAGGCGCAATGTGTGTCATACAATTAGCATGTGAGCTGTTCTTTCGACTGTTAATCAAAGGTAAACTACTTCCGTGCATAAAAACACAAGGTTTAATAAGAGAATAATATCCAACTCATTTGGTCAATACGAAACTGATTTAATTCTTGAATCAGGTATAACCGTAGCCTGAGTGAACTCATACAACGCATTTAGGACTTGCTTACACTACCATCCAGCGAACACAACAGTTTTTAAATATTTATGACGTCTTCAGATATAAGACTCATATACTGTATCAACTTATCACGACTGATATTCGCATTTTTCAGTTGTATTCTGTCTCTCACTTGAAGCTCTAAGGCATCGTCGATTATAAGTTATTTTCTAATGAGTAAATAGGAGAGACACTGTAATTTTAAATCCAAACGCACGTTCAGAGGTACACGTCATCTGAGAGTATTTCATTAGGAGCGTATATCATGTTAAACCATTAATGACGAGCTTGCCTCTTGAAAGCTACCGGCAAGTCTAGAATCTGCACAGCAGTCTAAGAACAACGGTTGTACAGATTCCACACATATATTGCATTATTGTGCAGCGAAAGCATAACGATACTGTAACAGATGAAAGAAGTTTCGTCTCCTTCATTTTCATTAACTATACACTATAATGAGGTACGGATCGACACGAGTTCCTCTCTGAAGACAAAGAAGATCAAGTTGAAACTTTTAAAGTGAAGTTTATCTCCTCAAAAATTGCTGTGGCGGGAATGTGACTATGTATGAACACATAGGAAACATATTATCGATGTCGAGTTTTGCACGTCCGTCTTCAGACGACAGTTAGTAACTGAACGATAGAATGTTCTCGAACACCGTCGGAAACCTAACACCGTGTCTCTTTCGTCGCGACTGCTACGAGGACGAAAGGGAAGCCGAAACGCTTAGCGAATAAGTAAGGAACACACTGGCTCACCGCCATCAGAAGCGAAAGGTGGCTGCGGGTGAAGCGTCCCCCCCGCCGGTCACTGTACTAGGCAATTCGCAATAACAAAAATGACAGGGAGCACTGCAATCATCCCGCGTAAAATTCGGCGGATACTCTGCTTTTCAACTTGGCGTGGCTGTGTCCCGTTCACCAGCATCGATAACCACCTGTCAGCTAGGATCGAACAGCGGACACTCGAGTACAGCGCATGCGCAGAAGCTCAGGCCTGTGCCGCCTACCTGTTGGTCAGATCGCGCAGATGAGCTCCACGAGAGAAACGGACGCCGGCGTGTAAGAACACAGCCTCCGCGGGCACGCAGACACGAGCCGACTGATGAGCCGCTGGCCTGTGCAGCTGCTGCACCAGGCGGTTTGGTCAAGGGGCAGTGCGGGGGGGGGGGTGAGGAGGTGAGCGGGAGAGGGGAGAGGGGACTGGGGAGGGAGGGGGAAACGGGGATGGCACAGGCCGGAGAAAGCTCAGGCAGGATGCTGTGTGCGTTAACTCGCGCTCTGTTAAAAGCGGCCGTCTAGATAAGGACACCCGGGGCGCGTGTTTTATGGGTGCCGCGCCCGCAGTCTCAGCAGCTACCGGCGACGATGTGTCTTGGAAGACGGTCACGATCTGAAGACTCACATTACGCAGTGACACGACGGGAAAGCGGGGCGAGAGGTCCTCATTTTCACCTGCACACCCGGAATGCACAGCACAGACCGATACGAAGCATACTATAGTTGACCGAACTGCATCCTTTAATGCCGTAACTTCAACACCGCTTCAGTTATTCGACTTAGAGCGCATGAACTTACACCTGTAAATTATTTCTATATCTCCAGCATGCTGGAGTTGAAACAGGTATGCAGTTTCTATGTGGTTACAGGAACCGTCTTAAATTGCGTGGGAGGGTTTTATTTATTTACTGATGACTTGTTTCGGACGGCTTGCCCATTTTCAAATCATCTTGAAGGAAAAAAGACAGTGGATGTTACGATACATAGCAATTAAGACTAAGTATCTTACGGTATCCCCGTAAGATTTTGACTATGCTACAAATATAGCTCCATTCTTATCCGTCATCTGTCAGAAATCATTGAATCGGCGGGAAGTTCCACGGGACTGGAAGAAGGCCCAGGTCATAGCAATCTATAAAAAGGGTAGAAAATCGGAGGCGTATAATTACCGGCCAATTTCACTGACATCGATTTGTTGTAGAATCATGGAACATATTTTGTGTTCAGACATAATGACCTTTCTAGACTCTGAGAAGCTCATTTGCAGAAACCAGCACGGTTTTAGGAAACAGCGGTCATGCGAGACACAGCTGGCCCTCTTTGTGCATGATATACAACAGACTCTAGATACTGGCTCCCAGGTTGATGCCATATTTCTCGACTTTCGAAAGGCGTTCGACTCAGTTCCGCACTGTCGCTTGCTGCAAAAAGTGCGCGCTTACGGTCTATCCAATGACATTAAGCGGTTGGATAGAAAGTTTTTTAACAGACAGAGAGCAGTATGTCGTCCTGAATGGGGTAAGTTAAACAGAAACAAGTGTAACTTCAGTTGTGCCCCAGGGCAGCGTAGTAGGTCCTCTGCTTTTTACGATCTGGTTGATGGTATTGACAGCGGCATTAGACTGTTTGCCAATGATGCTGTAGTCTACAGGAAAGTAGTATCACACGAAAGTTGTGAACAAATCAATGAGGATTTGCAGAAAATAAATGCGTGGTGTAATGACTGGCAGGTATCTCTCAATATTAGTAACTGTAACCTACTGCGTATAACAAGGCGAAAATCCCCATTAATGTATGAGTACAAAATAAATGATCAGTCTTTGGAAGCGGTAACATCAGTCAAGTGTCTGGGTGTGACTATTCGAAATTATCTCAAATGGAATGATCAGATTACACAAGTAACAGGTAAGGCGAAAATAGCTTACAATACGTTAGTTCGTCCAATCTTAGAGTATTGTTCATCTGTATGGGACCCTTACCAGTTAGGTCTGATTCAAGAGATTGAGAAGGTCCAAAGAAGAGTGGCAAGATTCGTTACTGGTACATTTAGCCATCGCGAGAGCGTTACAAGTCTCATAGAAAGTTTGAAGTGGGACACACTTGCAGATAGACGACGCGCTAAACAGAAAGGGCTGCTCTCTAAATTCCGAAATCCAATCTTCACCGAGGATGTAGAGCATATATTATTACCACCACTTGGTGGCTAGCGGAGTGTATATGTAGATGTAAAAAATAGCAAATCAGTTCGAAGGCAGCTGACAGGCTGTGTACGTACATAGCAATGAACACTTCACAAGACTGCAAAACTGTTCTAAGATAGATAACATACCATACACGTAAGTCTCGCATTACAACCAGAGGTGCATGTAAGTTACTGGCCACAAAACATGTAAACGTGACGATGTACAATGTAGCGTCCAGATATGAACATGGCTTTACGTCAAAACGTACACTGATATTGAGGGGTACCTGCAGCGACCATGTAAGCTAGGCCATAGGCCACTAATGGCAACGTTCGTGAAAGAGTTGGGGATTTTTATTCCAATAGACATACAGTTAACAAAAATCACCGGTAAAATACAGTCTCAACAAATTGCGAACAATCTACATTACTAAAGCGTTGCAAAATATAAAAATAGAAGTACATCAGGTACTACGACGCCACACGCGGCGTACTCTTAGACTATCACAAAGGGAAACAAGAAAAGAACTGCCACACCAGTAATTCATGAGGCGCCCTGTGGAGGTTCGGTATAAGTTCGTGAAACACCCTTTAGTTCAAATGGTTCAAATGGCTCTGAGCACTACGGGACTCAACTGCTGTGGTCATAAGTCCCCTGGAACTTACAACTACTTAAACCTAACTAACCTAAGGACATCACACACATCGATGCCCGAGGCAGGATTCGAACCTGCGACCGTAGCGGTCGTGCGGTTCCACACTGTAGCGCCTTTAACCGCTCGGCCACTCCGGCCGGCCACCCTTTAGTTGCTTCTTGTGAGGCAGTGGGGTAGAGGGACTCGGGGCTCGCCTGCTTGGCCTTCAGTTGGAAGACTGATGAAGGTAGGAAGTGCTGGACAACAGTATGGCAATCTACCGCCCCTCGCGTTTTTCCCCTCGCCTCCCCCTCCCCCCCCCCTCTACACTTATGACACCCCAGACCACAATTTGTTTCATAATACGGTTCTGTCATACTTATGCTGGGTACAAACATAGGATATTTGTTCTTAATCTACTTCATTTAACACTAATCATTAAATTTATACTATTAATGCAGTATTTCTAATGACAGCGATTTTTCCATCCGGTGAAATGCGGATACAGTTAGTCCTAGAGAAAATACGAATAGGACCGTTCCTGTAGAGTATTTAATGTAGTTCAAAGTTCTGCCTGAAAACAGTTTCCCTAGAAGCTGCGGTTTTCATGATATTAAAGAAAAACGTAAAAAAATGAGATTTTAAGGACCCCTGCACTTTAACGCTCACACCCTACCGGTCAGGATTGTTGTTCATGACTCTCCCCCTACCACTGTACACGAATTTGTGACTATACGAATTTTTCTCCGAATCGTTTTTCTACATCTACATCGTCGGTTTGCAGTATGGTTTTGGAGCATATACTGTATTTAAACATTATGAATCACCTCGAAGGGAACGATCTGTTGATACGTAATCAGCATGGTTTCAGAAAACATCGTTCTTGTACAACGCAGCTAGCTCTTTATTCGCACGAAGTAATGGCCGCTATCGACAGGGGATCTCAAGTTGATTCCGTATTTCTAGATTTCCGGAAAGCTTTTGACACCGTTCCTCACAAGCGACTTCTAATCAAGCTGCGGGCCTATGGGGTATTATCGTCTCAGTTGTGCGACTGGATTCGTGATTTCCTGTCAGGAAGGTCGCAATTCGTAGTAATAGACGGCAAATCATCGAGTAAAACTTAAGTGATATCAGGTATTCCCCAGGGAAGCATCCTGGGACCTCCGCTGTTCCTGATCTGTATAAATGACCTGGGTAACAATCTGAGCAGTTCTCTTAGGTTGTTCGCAGATTATGCTGTAATTTACCGTCTAGTAAGGTCATCCAAAGAGCAGTATCAGTTGCAAAGCGATTTAGAAAAGATTGCTGTGTGGTGTGGCAGGTGGCAGTTGACGCTAAATAACGAAAAGTGTGAGGTGATCCACAAGAGTTCCAAAAGAAATCCGTTGGAATTCGATTACTCGATAAATAGTACAATTCTCAAGGCTGTCAATTCAACTAAGTACCTGGGTGTTAAAATTACGAACAACTTCAGTTGGAAAGACCACATAGATAATATTGTGGGGAAGGCGAGCCAAAGGTTGCGTTTCATTGGCAGGACACTTAGAAGATGCAACAAGTCCACTAAAGAGACAGCTTACACTACACTCGTTCGTCCTCTGTTAGAATATTGCTGCGCGGTGTGGTATCCTTACCAGGTGGGATTGACGGAGGACATCGAAAGGGTGCAAAAAAGGGCAGCTCGTTTTGTATTATCACGTAATAGGGGAGAGACTGTGGCAGATATGATACGTGAGTTGGGATGGAAGTCATTAAAGCAAAGACGTTTTTCGTCGCGGCGAGATCTATTTACGAAATTTCAGTCACCAACTTTCTGTTCGGAATGCGAAAATATTTTGTTGAGCCCAACCTACATAGGTAGGAATGATCATCAAAATAAAATAAGAGAAATCAGGGCTCGAACAGAAAGGTTTAGGTGTTCGTTTTTCCCGCGCGCTGTTCGGGAGTGGAATGGTAGAGAGATAGTATGATTGTGGTTCGATGAACCCTCTGCCAAGCACTTAAATGTGAATTGCAGAGTAGTCATGTAGATGTAGATGTAGATGTACATAGATACTCCGCAAGGGACCGTAAGGTGCGTAGCGGAAGGGTGACTTGTACCACTATTTGTCATTTCCCCTCCTGTTCCATTCGCAAATGGAGCGAGAGAAGAACGATTGTCTGTACGCCTCCGTATGAGCCCTAATTTCTCGTGTCTTTACCTCCGTAGTCCTTACGCGTGATGTACTGTTATGTTGGCGGCAGCATTATCGTTTGGCAGTCAGCTTCGAATGCCGATTCTCTAAATTTTCTCAACAGTCTTTTGCGATAAGAACGCCGCCTTACCTCCAGGGATTCCTGTTTGAATTTCCGAAGCATCTCGGTAACACTTAAGTGTTATTCGAACCTACCGATAACAAATCTAGGAGGCCTCCTCTGAATTGCTTCGATGTCTTCAGTCCGACCTGGTAAGGATCCCAGAGTCCTATATGCGGTATCCTTCGCAGGTGAACCAGTCTTTCCTAAAATTCTCCCATTAAACCGAAGTCGACCATTTGCCTTCCCTACCACAGTTTTCACATGGTCGTTCCACCTCATACCGTTTTGCAACGTTACGCCCGGATATTTAAAAGACGTGACTATCTGAAGCTGGACAATAGTAATACTGTATCCGAACATTACAGGTTTCATCTTCCTACTCACCCGCATTAACTTACAAAAAATGGTTCAATGGCTCTGAGCACTATGGGACTTAACATCTGTGGTCATCAGTCCCCTAGAACTCAGAACTACTTAAACCTAACTAACTTAAGGACATCACACACATCCATGCCCGAGGCAGGATTCGAACCTGCGACCGTAGCAGTCGCGCGGTTCCGGACTGAGCGCCTAGAACCGCTAGACCACCGCGGCCGGCCATTAACTTACATTCTTCCGCATTTAGGGCTAACTGTCATTCATCACGCCAATTGGAAATTTTGTCTAAGTCATCTTGTATCTTCCTACGGTCGCTCAGCTTTGACACCTTACAGTACACCACGTTGGCTGGACTGTTATGAGGAATGTAATGCACATAAAATATGATTAAAGAAATGTGAAATGTACATACGACCTGTGACACAAACTGACATCCGTCACCTACACAACACGATGCGTACATTACTTAAGAGAAGAAGAACTTCTTGGCAGAGAACGTTATAAATCTACAATAAAGTTATTTTATAGCGATCTCGACTAAGAAGTTGTTGTTCTCCTACGTAAAGATCGCCCCTTCCAGCTCAACATGAGTAAACTAATGCCAATGCATGCACGTTTGCATGCTTGCATTTAACAGTCAGGCAGTTACACCAGTCACTAATGTACCAGCATTTCATATTTGCAATGGCTTATCTTGCGCTTATTCTAACCTTTGATCTTCCAATGTTAATCACTTAAACGCGACTATTTTACCTAGACAAAAGTATTCCAGAAATTTTATTAATCTACACTAGCATTTGTAGACTTAGAGAAAGCTTTTGCCAATGTTGACTGGAATACTCTCTTTCAAATTCTAAAGGTGGCAGGGGTAAAATACAGGGAGCGAAAGGCTATTTACAATCTGAACAGAAACCAGATGGCAGTTACAAGAGTCGAGGGGCATGAAAGGGAAGCAGTGGTTGGGAAGGGAGTGAGACAGGGTTGTAGCCTCTCCCCGATGTTATTCAATCTGTATATTTGAGCAAGCAGTAAAGGAAACAAAAGAAAAATTCGAAGTAGGTATTAAAATCCATGGAGAAGAAGTAAAAATTTTGAGGTTCGCCGATGACATTGTAATTCTTTCAGAGACAGCAAAGGACTTGGAAGAGCAGTTGAACGGAATGGACAGTGTCTTGAAAGGAGGATAGAAGATGAAAATCAACAAAAGCAAAACGAGGATAATGGAATGTAGTCGAATTAAGTCGGGTGATGCTGAGGGAAATGAGACACTTAGAGTAGTAAATCAGTTTTGCTACTTGGGGAGCAAAATAACTGATGATGGTTGAAGTAGAAAGGATATAAAATGTAGACTGGCAATGGCAAGGAAAGCGTTTCTGAAGAAGAGAAATTTGTTAACATCGAGTATAGATTTAAGTGTCAGGAAGTCGTTTCTGAAAGTATTTGTATGGAGTGTAGCCATGTATGCAGTGAAACATGGACGATAAATAGTTTGGACAAGAAGAGTATAGAAGCATTCGAAATGTGGTGCTACAGAAGAATGCTGAAGATTAGATGGGTAGATCACATAACTAATGACGAGGTATTGAATAGAATTGGGGAGAAGAGGAGTTTGTGGCGCAGCTTGACAAGAAGGGACCGGTTGGTAGGACATGTTCTGAGGCATCAAGGTATCACAATGTAGCATTGGAGGGCAGCGTGGAGAGTAAAAATCGTAGAGGGAGACCAAGAGATGAATACACTAAGCAGATTCAGAAGGGTATAGGTTGCAGTAAGTACTGGGAGATGAAGAAGCTTGCACAGGATAGAGTAGCATGGAGAGCTGCATCAAACCAGTCTCAGGACTGAAGATAACAACAACAACAACACTAATTACATTGTGGTGTTGCTGATTTTCCCGTCGTGTAATTTCTTAAGAGAGCAGATAGCTTGATCCTGGGTAAACCACTAAAATAGTACCGATACATCAGCCTTGTAATCACAGCTCTCTCAAACATAAGTAACGAAAGTTAATAGATCTTTCGTGTGTTTTCACTTTCAATTAACGTCACAAATAAGATCTGCACTTGCTTAATTGCAAGGTAATTTATTGTTCTTTTCCTTTTTAATAGAAACAATTACAAAGCTTGTGCTAATTCAATCTTTTCCCGCCTGATGCAAGCACCTGATGAATTTATCGGCTTTCTCACGTCCCCAGAGGGAGCTTTGAGTGCTTCGACAGTTTTTTTACGAATTATATTTGTTTTCCTTCAGCATTTGTGCTGTCGATCTCTTGGGTCCCATAAGTACGTGCAATATCTACATTCTTCCGCCAACAACATTATATTATCTTCCGACACCCCATCGCTGACGCAACTCGTGGCAAGAACAACAAAATCAGACAAGGCAGCAGACGAAAGGTTTCTGTACTGTTAGCGCAGAGGCTTACAGGACTTGAACTTCCTTACATTGTTCGCTAAAAGACCGACAACGAGCGGAATACGAGCGAACACGAACAGCGCACGGCTGAATGCAGTTTGCTCGTGTTACCACCAGAGAGAATTCTAGTTCGCTGTTCCTCACGTTCGCTTGTGTTCGCTTTGGTTGTGAACTAGCCTTAAGCGGTATTACACTATCAAATTTCTTTGTCAAAGATTTGATCAAAGATGTGATCAAATATTCAGTCAAATATATTTGACAAACATCTTTGACGTAGCGCTAGAGGGGTATTACACTGTCATCATATTTTTCGTCAAAGTTCAAGATAGCTGACAACAACAACTTGTTATTAACCGCAGCAGTTGCGTGTACCACAATTGTACTGTGTGCACTTGCGGATGAGAAGCGGGGGAAAAAAGGGAAACATACCTTGGTGAAGCCGTGGGTTTTACGAGGAGACGATAAAAGCACTCAACAAGACTTGTTACGTGAGCTTATAGCGGAGGACGTCAAGTCGTACATCAATTACTTAAGAATGGATGAGCATACATTTTTGTATGTGCTCAGTGAAGTGTGTCCTCATATCACAAAGCACAATATTTACTTAAGAACTGCTACATCTGCAGAAGACAGGCTCACTGTAACACTCAGATTCCTTGCTACAGGAGAGGGTTAGGTTATGTTAGGTCAGGTCTCCAATCTCCTTTATCCGTTTTTGTATTCATGGTGCCTCACGTTGTCATGCGCCTCATCAGCTTCATACATCTCTATTAATTTTGTAGTTGTCGGCACACACCAATTATATTTACCGGCAATGTTTATAAAAACACTATAGACGACAGAACGCTGCAGCGATGCTAGCTAGCGCTCCATGTGGTAACATGGCACATTGCAGTGAACAGGAGACAAGCGACTTCTTTGATCAAATCTACAGCGAGGTCCTAGATTTGATCAAATATTGGACGACATTTGACAAAGTTCCCTATTACACCATCAAATACCTTTGACAAAGAAATTTGATAGTGTAATACCTGCCTTAGGAACATCGGAATCCTCCCAGCTCAGTGACTCCTCCCTCCCTCCCCCTCCCCCCCCCCCACTTCACAGGAGCGTCCCGGGCGTAAACACGATGGTACTGCCACCTTGGCCGGAATTCAGGTCACTCTGTCGTGTAATACTTCGATTGTTAACGCATCGTCGCTTTTCTTAAGTCATGACAAATACTTGCCTACAGAACAAATTAGTAGAAATACGCGCAATTATTTCGCAGCGTCACTATGCGTTTCGTGATGAGCGCACCCTCTCTCCGTTTCTCTCGTCCTCTATCCCGCAATCAATATACGCTCCCTTCCGTTTTCTCGTACCGCAGGCTCACTATAGGCTCTCTCGCAGCCTCCCCCCCCCCTCTGTCACCCCACCCGCAACTCCCCCTAACCCCCCCCCCCCCCCCCCCAGATCGCACGCTCAATATCCGCTCCGTCTGCCTTTGTCGTTCATTTCTTGTCTATCGTCCCCTCGTAAGCTCGTGACTCACTTGTTGCGATTATTTTTTGCCTTTAGCCTTTTTGTTACAGTATGCATAGGATTACGAGTGCAATGGGAATTCAAATGTTGAATGCAGAGGTGAGAGCGGCGAGGTGGAAAGAGTGCTTTGAAGGGGGATGGCTGTTTGATGGCGTGACAGAAGAAACTGAAGTCGATATGGAAGAGATAGGGGATCCAATACAGGAGTCAGCATTTAAAAGAGCTCTGGAAGAACTGAGATCAAATAAGATAGAAGGGACAGGCAGCATTCCATCGGAGTTTCTAAAATCATTGGAGGAACTGGCAAACAAACGGCTACTCAAGTTGGTGCGTTGAATGTATGAGACTGGCTACATATCGTGAGAATTTCGAAGATAGCGAGAGCAGCTAAGTGCGAAAACTACTGCACAATCAACTTAACAACTTATGCATCCTAGTTGCTGACAAGAATGATATACAGAAGAAAGGAAAACAGAAATGAGGATCTGTTAGAAGGTCATTTTAACTTTAGGGAAGGTAAAACCACCAGAGAGGCAGTTCTCACTTTGCGCTTGATGATGGAAGAAGACTGGACAAAAATCAAGGCACGTTCACAGGATTTGTCAACCTACTAAAATGGTGTAAGATGTTCTAAATCCTCAGAAAAACAGGAGTAATCTGTAGGAAAAGATCGGTAATACACAATACGTAGAAGTACCAAGAGGGAGAAAGAAGATTGGAAGACCATGAACGGAGTGCTAGGATTAAAAAAGAGGGTAAGACAGGCATACATTTATGCCACTACTATTCAATCTATTCATCGAAGAAACGACGACGGAAATAGAAGAAAGATTCAAGAGTGAGATTAAAATTCATGGTGAAGTATATCAATGATAAGATTCGCTCAGGACATTCCTATCCTCAGTGAAGGTAAAGGAAAGCTACGGTTTCTGATGAGGTAAAGAAAAATTACGGTTTCTGCTGGATGGAATGAACAGTCTAGTGAGTTCAGAGCAGGGAGTGAGTGTAAACTGGGGAAAGATGAAAGTAATGCGAAGTAGCAGAAATGAGAATAGCGAGAAGCTTAACATCATAATTGGTGATCACGAAGCAGTCAGAGCTGTGGAATCCTGCTACCTAGGCAGCAAAATAACACATGACAGACGAAGCAAGAAGGACATAAAACGCAGACTACACTGGCAAAGAGGGCATTCCTGGCCAAGAGGGGCCTGCAAGTACCAAATACCGATGACAAGACTTCAAAAATAAATGTTATTCAATAAAATACGTATACAAATCAAGACACAGGGAAGAAGCAAGCCCTACACCTGAGAGGTGGCATCCCTTTACGATGCACACAGTGACTTGCCCCCTCTCATATTCATATCTTACTCTAAGTAATTCGATTTGGGGAAGTATGGCTGAGTATTGTCATTACAAGGCTAGTATTGAGAACTCAGAAGATATGAATATTTTCCTCTCTAATTGCATGTGGTGAAAAGTTGCTATTGCTTCACACAGCGTCTCTCGTCACCCGGGTGGTCCGGTGACAGGCGGGTTCTGCTGATCTTGAAAGGGTTAAGCCGACAGGTGTGAGGGAGTCGAGTGGATGCTGTCCAGATGCCGACATTGTCATAAGAGTGGGGGCGACACGCCCACAGGGGCCTGAAGGAGCGGCTGGGGCTAGAGATTCCGTTACTACGCAGAAACTTAGTGAAAACACTTTCTGACGGGCTACCAACGAGGCGTGGGAATGACTTGTGTTCCCAGGCAGTCTTGGCGGGCAAATTCCCACATTTTCTGCAAAATCATAACTGTGATTGGCTTGCTCAGGGGATAGCTCCGTGACGCAGCAAAATCGGCACAGAAATTGGCGGCAAGTATCTCCATTGGTGGAATAGTAGTGCTGGTTTTCGAGTTGCTGATTGGAACGTTTAACCACGGCCACTATCATGTGGGCGGGAGTGTTCTGCGTTCGGCTTGTACGTGTGCTCTTCAGAGAGTCGGCTATCGCCTTTCGGTCGGAGTAGGTTACAAGACTGAGCTCTCGCTGCTCTGGACAGCCTGCCTTCCGTTGGCTATCTAATATACTTTCATTTAATTGTAACTGTTTGACGAAGTTGCTGAAGTTTTGACTTCAACGTAACTTTCCGAGTACAGCTGGCAATTGAGCGTTCTGCATACAAGCGGCCTATGTTGTCTGTCTTGAACAGTTTTGGCTAAAGTTGACTGTATCGGTGTTACTGTGTGACTTCGCTTGTTAAAATCAATCACTGTACCGTCAGTGATTGTGTGGTGGGCCTTCTTTGTCTCCCTCAGAGGCGCATTTGTATTGCTAGGAAGTCTTTAGTCTGGAACAACCAGACCGGGATAATTTGTTTCGAGCTATACTCACGACATTATCATCACCACGACGGGACGTCGAAGCAACCAGCCATCGCCTCCGGTATGCAAGATCGTGTCCTTGCATTTAAGAAGACAGCTTGGTAATGTATGTCCGCAGCACCGGCAGATTAGGGAATTTAGCTGTGTGACCATCAGAGCTCAGCAGAACGCGCCTGTTCCCGTCTTTTCTAACGTGGTTCTGTCTTGGGTGTTCATTGTCTGAGTTCTCACTACAGTAGCAGCAATTAATGTTGAGTTGGCTGGGTGTTTCTCTTAAGATTTGAGTTGCAAGGAATTGGCTCCACATACCACTTGGTCATAAATGTCACAATCTAGTTAATGGACATCTTCACCTTCACAGCATTTATTTGAGTATCCAATTTGACGTATTGTAAATGTTTCATGTGTTTTGTTTATTATTTTGAGTTTAGTCATAATAAATCACATTGTTATTTTGGACAGAACTTTCATTGTGTTGATCGGTAAATGCAGGTGCCAAACTCTTTTGTACTCCACTTGCAGGGTCGATTAGTCAGTTCGCGTTTCTTCTTAGTCCATGTGCAACAGCAAAAGTCGGAGTTATAAAAGGGGGGGGGGGGTTAAAGCATCATTTCCATATGAAGATTGTAGAAGAATTTAGTGTTAAATACAATGCTAGCCCCGGCACCTCGCACACCGAACAAAAGAAAGAAACAGTCCAGTCAAATACACACACACACACACACACACACACACACACACACACACACACACACACACACGGAAAACCAGAGAAAAATGAAAGAATTGCCACGGAGCAGGTAGTATACCAATTAGACTGCAAATTGTGTACCTGTAGATGACGGGTAGAACTTTAGAAAAACAGTACAAAAAATACGTGCAGAACATTTAATAAAGCTTGGCCATGAGCCATGAAACATGGAGCAAGATATGGAATTTAATAATAAACAACCAAATTACGAACCTGTTTACATTACAGTAAAATTTAAACATACAAAATGATCTTGTGAGGAATAATTAATAAATGACCAAATTAACATAGATAATACAGTAATACTCAAGGGTCTGGGAATAAATCGAATCTGCCAGACAAAGAAGGCAGGAAAAATTAATGTGAACTATCTGGTGTTTCCTATTGATCCGTAGAATTAGAAAATTCACAAGAACTAACCACATAAAGCAAACCCTTGGAGAAGATTGCCAGCCAAACAGGACTCGGGATTACAGTGCAAGAGACCAAATCTGTGACAAACAACAAACATGAATCAAATTTCCTTCAAACAAATATAAGTCAATTGAAAATGTCTAGAAGTTCAAGTATTTGGTGATAGTGTATAGGAGAAGAGACCAGATAAAGTAGCTGTTGGAGACCGAATCCTAAGATGGAAAGAGCATCTGGATTGACGAGAAATATCTACAAAAAGACGCGAATGTCCTTAAGTAGCAAAATATGGCACTACAACACCAACGTCAAGACATGAAGTCTCTGCTATGCCTCAAGATGAACCGCACATGGAGAAGTATAAGAAAAACCATGGGCGCAGTTTTGATATAAGACGAACTGAATCTGAGAAGTGATAGAAGTCAACCAGGACGTGGAAAGAATTTGGGGGATTGTGCGGAAAAGGAAGAGGCTCACGGTTTTTGCACGACTGTACAGAACAGATGTTGAACCATCATTGGCAGGAAGAAGGCACTACAACGTGGATTAAGGAAGCTAGGAAAGATTTAAAAATGTCGAACATCACAGAGTTTCAGATGTTGGAAACACGTCCATTTAAGAGCAAAGAGCAAAATTTGGAAGCATTTCGAGGGAATGAAGACCAAAGCAGTGTGGACAAACTTGGATAGAACAACAAAGGAAAATCAGCGGAAACATGAAAGATTACTGGAGACATGGGAAACTCAAGAGGAAGACATAATGATATGGCGCATTCCTAACTGATCATTTCGCTTGTAGTATCAAAAGTTTCTTCATTGACTGTGTTAGTCACTGAACAGTAACGAACTGAAATGTAGAACAGGGTCTTACGCTACTGGCCATTGAAATTGCTACACCAAGAAGAAATGCAGCTGATAAACGGGTTTCATTGGACAAATATATTATACTAGAACTGACATGTGATTATATTTTCACGCAATTTGGGTGCATAGATCCTGAGAAATCAGTACCCACATCAACGACCTCCAGCTGTAATAACGGCCTTGATACACCTGGGCATTGAGTCAAACAGAGCTTGGATGGCATGTACAGGTACAGCTCGCCATGTAACTTAAAAAAAAAAAAAAAAAAAAGGTTCAAATGGCTCTGAGCACTATGGGACTTAACTTCTGAGGTCATCAGTCCCCTATAACTTAGAACTACTTAAACCTAACTAACCTAAGTACATCACACACATCTATGCCCGAGGCAGGATTCGAACCTGCGACCGTAGCGGTCGTGCGATTCCAGACTGTAGCTCCTAGAACCGCTCAGTCACTTCGGCTGCCCATGCAGCTTCAACACGATACCACAGTTCATCAAGAGTAGTGACTGGCGTATTGTGACGAGCCACTTGCTCGGCCACCATTGACCAGACATTTTAAATTGGTGTGAGATCTGGAGAACGTGCAGGCCAGGGTAGCAGCCGAACATTTTCTGTATCCAGAAAGGCCCGTACAGGACCTACGCATTACCCTGCTGAAATGTAGGATTTCGCAGGGATCGAATGAAGGGTAGAGCCACGGGTCGTAACACATCTGCCGTCAATGCGATCAAGAGGTGACCGAGAAGTGTAACCAATGGCACCCCATACCAACACGCCGGGTGATACGCCATTATGGCGATGACGAATACACGCTTCGAATGTGCGTTCACCGCGATGGCGCCAAACACGGATGCGACCATCATGATGCTGTAAATAGAACCTGGATTCATCCGAAAAAATGACGTTTTGCAATTCGTTCACCCAGGTTCGTCGTTGAGTACACCATCACAGGCGCTCCTGTCTGTGATGCGGTTTCAAGGGTAACCGCAGTCATGGTCTCCGAGCCGATAGTCCATGCTGCTGCAAACGTCGTCGAACTGTTCGTGCAGATGGTTGTTGTCTTGCAAACGTCCGCATCTGTTGACTCAGGGATCGAGACGTGGCTGCACGATTCGTTACAGCCATGCGTATAAGATGCCTGTCATCTCGACTGCTAGTGATGCGAGGCCGTTGGGATCCAGCACGGCGTTCCGTATTACCCTCGTGAACCAAACAATTCCATATTCTGCTAACAGTTATTGGATCTCGACCAATACGAGCAGCAACTACGCGATACGATCAACCGCAATCGCGATAGGCTATAATCCGACTTTTATTAAAGTCGGAAACGTGATGGTACGCATTTCTCCTCCTTACATGAGGCATAACAACAACGTTTCACCAGACAACGCCGGTCAACTATTGTTTGTGTATGAGAAATCGGTTGGAAACTTTCCTCATGTCAGCACGTTGTAGGTGTCGCCACCGGCGCCAACCTTGTGTGAATGCTCTGAAAAGCTAATCATTTGCAATCACAGCATCTTCTTCCTGTCAGTTAAATTTCGCGTCTGTAGCACGTCATCTTCGTGTTGTAGCAATTTTAATGGCCAGTAGTGTATTAAACAATAAGACACGCAGACTCCCCACAACTTACCTACTGACTACAAGAAAAAGACACCATAAATTGACATAGAAACTAATATTAACGACTTTCTCCAGCCAACAGCCCCCCCCCCTCCCCCCGCGCTACCATCCTTTTTCCGCCAGCGCGTCAGTACAGCTAGCAGACACGCGGTTACACTACAAACAAACGAAAACTGAAGACTGTATTGCCACAAGCACAAACAAAAGACGACAGGACACCCTGCGAAAGTTGGCAGTACTACCGTTAGCAGTAAACATACGACTTCTTTAAAAAACACTCAAGTGACACACGTGGAGTTGGATGTAATGGAATGTATACTGTACACCAGTGTCCACAACAGGCCATCCTGGACTGCAGAGGATAACTAGTACAGGTACAGCGAACACAAAAAATTGTAAAAAAATATGTGCTATAAACGTTGAGCACCTGTGTGCTGAAAGTTGTTTTCAATCTAACAGTCATTTATTCCATCATTGCCGAGACGACGATCGTTAGAGAAGCCATTCAGAACTATTTAGCGGATAATAACGGTGTTTCAGAAGGCTTGAAAGACTCATCTAAGGAAATGGGTCGTTTCTGTGCGTATGTTCTCGTTATGACGCCACGACCCCCGTAAAGTGGGAATGTCGGGCGGTTGCAAACTCACGTATGCGGCCGACACTAATTGTCGCAGTAAAACTAAAGGATTTGTAGTTCGGCCTGACGACTCAGTCACACGTACGTGAGCGTCACTCCTTCCTGAACACTGACTGAGGCATATATGTTAGCATGGCAGATAAGATTATGAAGCCAACGTGTAACTTCCGTATGTTTCCACTTTACAACTACACGACACCCAGCCGCACTGTCAGTTGCGCACGGAAGCGACAATGTTCTTCCGGCTTAGCGTTTGTGATAGCGATAGCTCGCAAACATTGCTTTGCGTGAACAATGGTACATACACAAAGAAGAAAAGTAGATGACAAACGGGTATTCATAGGACAAGTATATTTTACTACAATTGACATGTGATTACATTTTCACGCTATTTGGGTGCATAGATCCTGAGAAATCAGTACCCAAAACAACCACCTCTGGCCGTAATAACGGCCTTGGTACGCCTTGGCATTGAGTCAATCAGAGCTTGGATGGCTGCCCATGCATCTTTAACACCATACCACAGTTTATCAAGAGTAGTGACTGGCGTATTGTGACGAACCAGTTGCTCGACCACCATTCACCAGACGTTTTCAAGTAGTGAGAGATCTGGAGAATGTGCTGGCCAGGGCAGCGAACATTTTCTGTGTCCAGAAAGACCAGTACAGGATCTGCAACGTGCGGTCGTGCATTATCCTGCTGAAATGTAGGGTTGCGTAGGGTACAGCCACGGGTCGTAACACATCTGAAATGTTACGTCCACTGTTCAAAGTGCCGTCAATGCGAACAAGAGATGACCGAGACGTGTAACCAATGGCATCCATACCATCACGCCAGTAAGGCGATGACGAATACACGCTTCCAATGTGCGTTCACCGCGATGTCGCCAAACACGGATGCGACCATCATGATGCTGTAAATAGAACCTGGATTCATCCGAAAAAATGACCTTTTGCCATTCGTGCACCCAGGTTCGTCGATGAGTACACCATCGCAGGCACTCCTATCTGTGATGCAGAATAAATGGTAACCGCAGCCATGGTCTCCGAGCCGATAGTCCATGCTGCTGCAAATGTCGTCGAACTGTTTGTACAGATGGTTGTTGTCTTGCAAACGTCCGCATTTGTTGACTCAGGGTTCGAGACGTGGCTGCACGATCCGTTACAGCCATGCGGATAAGATGCCTGTCTCGACTGCTAGTGATATGAGGTCGTTGGGATCCAGCATGGCGTTCCGCATTACTCTCCGGAACCCACCGATTCCATATTCTGCTAACAGTCATTGGATCTCGACCAACGCGAGCAGCAATGTCGCGATACGATTAACTGCAATCGCGATAGGCTACAATCCGACCTTTATCAAAGTCGGAAACGTGATGGTACGCATTTCTCCTCCCTACACGAGGCATCACGACAACGTTTCACCAGCCAACGCCGGTCAACTGCTGTTTGTGTATGAGAAATCTTTTGGAAACTTTGCTCATGTCAGCACGTTGTAGGTGTCGTCACCGGCGCCAACCCTGTGGGAATGCTCTGAAAAGCTAATCATTTGCATATCACAGCATCTTCTTCCTGTCGGTTAAATTTCGCGTCTGGAGCATTTCATCTTCGTGGTGTAGCAATTTTAATGGCTTGTAGTGTAACTATGCGATTCCTTTCTACATCATCTATACGTCATTTGATGTTCTGTGCAATAGGAAAAGTCGTCTTGTGTAACGTGCAGTGTACCTCATACGCATTGCTCCTCAACCGTATGTCTTCAGTAGCATTTATGTACGTATCTTGTCAGTGCAGGATGATCTAACGAAATAATCCAAACAGGATGGAAATAGTCGCCACCACCGTAGTCGAGGTCGCTAACGCACCCTTGTTGCGTTGGTACTGAACTCAGAGGTAAGCTTGTTCAAATCCTGAAGGTGATAAATTTTCAGTACCGGTATTTGGCTCGCGAGGAGAGATGGGAGCAAGAGGTGGCGGAATAAAGTCTTCGCGCCAATGTCCTGAATTAAATTTCAAACCTCTCCGCAGAGTCTCCTGAAGGAAGGGCATGCGACATTGGTGATGCTGATCTGTCCGTCGGATGGGCACGTTAAGCTCGGCGACTCTGGAGACCGAAAATCTCCTCTGTGGGAACCAACATGGGTTCCGAAAACAACGACATATGTAACCCAGGTCGCTGTGTTCGTCCAGAGACCCATAAAGCAGTAGATACAGGCGTCCGGATAGAAGCCGTGTTCCTTGACTTCCGGTAAACATTCGTTACTGTTCCGCACTGCCACCTAATGAACAAAATACATGCGTACAGAATATCAGACCAACTGTGTGATTGGACTGAAGAGCTTTTGGCAAATAGAACACAGCATGGCATTGTGAACGGAGAGACGTCTTCAGATGTAAAAGTAGCTTCGGGCGAGCCGATGGAGAGTGTTATAGGATCATTACTTTTCATAATATGTATAAATAACCTAGTAGATAACGCTGCAAGTTCCATGAGGCTTTTCCCGGATTATGGTGTTGTATACAGTTAAGTCGTGATTCTAGAAAATTGTAGTGAAACGCAGGAAGACCTGTACAGGATCAATGCTTGGTGCAGGGAGTGGAAAATGACCTTCAATATAAACAAATGTAAAGCACTGCGAATATATAGCCAGAAAAACCCTTTATTGTATCATTACATAACTGCAAATCAATCACTGGGCAGTTACTTCCATAAAATATCTAGGAGTATGCCTACAAAACGATTTGAAGTGGGACGTCCGTATAAAATTAATCGCAAGATTTAAGTCAGATTGAGATTCATTTCCTCAGGAAATGTAGTCCATCAACAAAAGAGGTGGCTTAAAAACACTTGTTCTTCCAATACTTAAATAGTGTTCGTCAGTACGGGATCCACACCAGATACGACTGACAGAGGAAATAGAAAAGATCCAAAGAAGGAGAGCACATATCGTTACGGGTTCGTTTAGTAAATGTGAAAGCGCCATGCGGACGCTCAGTCAACTCCAGTCGTAGACGTTCCAAGAGACGCGTTCTGTGTCATAATATACTTTTAAAGTTCCTACGAGTGGTAACCAATATGTCGGTTCCTCCTCCGTGTTGTTGTTGTTGTTGTGGTCTTCAGTCCTGAGACTGGTTTGATGCAGCTCTCCATGCTAATCTATCCTGTGCAAGCTCCTTCATCTCCCAGTACCTACTACAACCTACATCCTTCTGAATCTGCTTGATGTATTCATCTCTTGGTCTCCCTCTACGATCTTTACCCTCCACGCTGCCTACCAGTAATAAATTGGTGATCCCTTGACGCCTCAGAACATGTCATACCAAGCGATCCTTTCTTCTAGTCAAGTTGTGCCACAAATTCCTCTTCTCCCCAATTCTATTCAGTATATCCTCATTAGTTACGTGATCTACCCATCTAATCTTCAACATTATTCTGTAGCACCAAATTTCGAAAGCTTCTATTCTCTTCTTGTCTAAACCAGTTACTGTCCACGTGTCACTTCCACACATGGCTACATTCCATACAAATACTTTTCAGAAAGTTCTTCCTGACATTTAAATCTATACTCGGTGTTAACAAATTTCACTTCTTCAGAATCACTTTCCTTGCCATACATTCTACATTTTATATCCACCCTGCTTCGACAATCATCAGTTATTTTGCTTCCCAAATAGCAAAACTCATATACTGCTTTAAGTGTCTCACTGACTAATCTAATTCCCTCAGCATCACCCAATTGAATTGGACTACATTGCATTATCCTCGTTTTGCTTTTGTTGATGGTTCAAATGGCTCTGAGCACTATGGGACTCAACTTCTGAGGTCATTAGTCCCCTAGAACTTAGAACTAGTTAAACCTAACTAACCTAAGGACATCACAAACATCCATGCCCGAGGCAGGATTCGAACCTGCGACCGTAGCGGTCTTGCGGTTCCAGACTGCAGCGCCTTTAACCGCACGGCCACTTCGGCCGGCTGCTTTTGTTGATGTTCATCTTATATCCCCCTTTCAAGACACCGTCTATTCCGTTCAGTTTCTCTTCCAGGTCCATTGCTGTCACTGACAGAATGACAATGTCGTCGACACACCTGAAAGTTTTTATTACTTCTCCATGGATTTTAATTCCTACTCCAAATTTTTCTTCTGTTTTCTTTACTGCATCCTCAATATACGGGTTGAACAACATCGTGGACAGGCTACAACCCTGTCTCACTCCCTTCTCAACCACCGCTTCCCCTTTCGTGCCCCTCGATTTTTGTAACGGCCATCTTTTCCTGTACAAATTGTAAATAGCCTTTCGCTCCCTGTATTTTACCCCTGGTACCTTCAGATTTTGAAAGACAGTATTCCAGTCAACATTGTCCAAACCTTTCTCTAAGTCTATAAATGCTAGAAACGTAGGTTTTCCTTTCCTTAACCTATCTTCTAAGATAAGTCGTAGGGTCAGTTTTTCCTCGCGTCTTCCAACATCTCTATGGAACCCAAACTGGTCTTCCCCGGGGTCGGCTTCTACCAGTTTTTCCATTCGTCTGTCAGGAATTCGCGTTAGTATTTTGCAGCTGTGACTTATTAAACTGATAGTTCGGTAATTTTCACCCCTGCCAACACCTGCTTTCTTTGGAATTGGAAATATTATATTCTTCTTGAAGTCTGAGGGTATTTCACCTGTCTCATACATCTTGCTCACCAGATGGAACAGTTTTGTCATGACTGGCTCTCACAAGGTTATCAGTAGTTCTAATGGAATGTTGTCTACTCTCGAGGCCTTGTTTTGTACAGTATCATATCTCCCATTTCATCTTCATCTACGTTCTCTTCAATTTCCATAATATTGCCCTCAAGTACAAAGCCCTTTTCCTCCTCCGTATAACTCGAGAAAAGAGCAGCAAGATAAAATTAGAGAGATCAAAGCTTAGAGTCTGACCAGCAATCGTTCTTCTCGAGAACCATGTGCGACTGGAACAGGAAAAGGGGGAAGTGACACGGTGCACTAAGTACCCTGCACCAAAAGTTGCAAGATGGCTTCCAGAGTAAAGATGTAGATGTAGACACCACAAACCTAACACTGCACTGTATCAGCACTCATCCATACGCCATAGATACACACAAGACACTTCGTCACCGGGCAGGAGAAGGAAAATGGCAAACGACCTCCACTAGGTTCTAGCTCAGGACGACAATACAGGATTCCTGGATCTGTTCCCCAAATCATTCCCTGAGTATGGGGCTCTGTATTATGTTATGGATGTAAATAACATGTTTTATTTGATAATGATCTAAGCCGGAACACCGATCAGATAACAAAATTATTTAAACCCAACACAGGCCCTTCTACGCAGATAAGATGTCGTTCATGATATGCGTATTGTTCCATTTTTGCTCTGATGTTGCATAATATGATTTCAGTTCACAAGAATTCCATTTTAAAAGACGAACATGAAGTATTATAGAATTCTTTTGAAGCTCCTTGATAAAACCATGACATATTACGAATGACAAAAAAGACCATTATGTATGTTACCCTGTATAACACAGTTTGTGTTTTTTTATGAAAACTATTGTAAGAAATTGCATCTTTGTTACGGATAGCTATAGTCAGCCGATGTTCGTCGGGAGTGTGATCGTTCAGATCCGCGTACGACCATCCACATTTAGGTTTCCCGTGATTTCCCTAAATCGCTCCAGGCAAATTCCGGGTTGGATCCTTTGAAAGGGAGCGGCTGATTTCCTTCCCCATCCTTGAAACCATCCGAGCTTGCGCTCCGTCTCTCATGATTTGGATGTCGACGAAGTTTTAAACTCAAATCTTCCCTCCTTTTTTCAATTAATATTCGTGTTAACTCTCTCCGCCCTGAACACTTTCACGTAAATGGTAAATGAAACGGAATTACCTGGATATTTTGACCTGTTAGCGTCGACTGAAAACATGAACGAGAGAAATGTGTTGCGTGGAGTCTGCACAAACATTGCACGTCAGTTGAAAACTTGTGCGCCCGCAAGAGGAAGTAAGAGGAGATGGGCTGGGAGAGGCAGAAGGAGGGTAGAGTGGAGATGAGGGTATTTTATCCCCGTCTGGATTCTGCATCTACACACTTCCTATTTATAATTAAATTTTTCATGCGTTTCTTGCAGTGATTGTCAGGGGTTTTACTAAACCGCAGATTTTGCGCTGCTGAGCGAAAGAGGAAATCCTATGGCTTTGGCAATTACTATAGAGTTTGGATTTATTTGGTTTCAGACTGTTCAGTGTGTGAGGGTAGAGTACCCTTCATAGCTGTACCCTTACATAGTATCGATCATACGCTCTACGCAGCGATCATAAACTAAAGCGAAGACTGCAGTGCAATCAACAATTTGCGGGTGGGTGAGCGGGAGTCGAGTGTTAAAAGAGTCTGTGAGTGGAAGTCGGGTGTGCGAGAGGCTTGAGACGGTTGCTCGGTAGCGAGGCCGGAGATTAGTGGCAGAATGTAGATGTGATGGCACACAGTATTTGATTTCTGATGATTGTTTATAAATGTTGGTTTTCAAAAGGGTGTTTTAATTAATAAAATCCAGTATTTGAGAAAGGACCTATTGTCATTTAGTATGCCGGCCGCGGTGGCCGTGCGGTTCTAGGCGCTGCAGTCCGGAACCGCGTGACTGCTACGGTCGCAGGTTCGAATCCTGCCTCGGGCATGGATGTGTGTGATGTCCTTTGGTTAGTTAGGTTTAATTAGTTCTAAGTTCTAGGGGACTGATGACCTAAGATGTTAAGTCCCATACTGCTCAGAGCCATTTGAGCCATTTGTCATTTAGTAGTTTTCCTTAGATTTCACAATAACAGAAGGACACGACAATGAGTTTGATGCAAAGGAGCTATTACTGATTATGCTAAATTAATTAAATATAACTTCATCTTCAGCGTAATCGATGCGAAACTTGAGGGGGGGGGGGGGTTATAAGTAGATATTACGCCGTTTCCAAGGCGCGGCGACGGCTTCGGCGCTATCACATAACTAAGGCGGATGATCACCTTGACAGAACATTGCCCAAATAGAGTCCTCGTGTTTCGTCTCTCACTGAGCTGTAGTAAAGGGTCGCTCCAACACAGTGGCATGTGTAGTTTGGTGAAAATTCCAATAAGGACATTAACTTGGCTGCAGCATAACCCTGCAACGTCCGTCCCAAATTCCTATTAGGGTGTCCGTTCCCCAAGAGCCACAACAGTAGTTAATCGATTGTCTGTGGACAAAGAAGATCCCTAAAGGCTTGCTGAGTCTACATTCAGTTGTACTCGGCGGATCTGTTGTAGTAGACTGAAAACACATCCGTACACCCATGGACCCAAAACGCATCAATCGAGAAGAGAGGACCAAAGTACGAAATTTCAGAATAGAAACGATGCCCTCTGCAGGAACTGTGGCCTTTTCGAAGCTTTCGGGTTGGAACGTAGCGCAATATGCAGTCACAGAGTTACGAATCCTGCAGTCCACGGCTCGACAATGATGAGTCAATGATTTTCAGAAAAAACAAGTTCACAAGAAAAATTGACACTAGAGTTATTAGAACCTAAGTACTATAGTAGTTGACGGGGTACATATAAGAAGTATATTGGGTGGCATCTGACTAGGTGAAAGTATTTACACTCATGCTCATAAATTAAGGATAAGCTGATACCTGGTGAAACAAAGCTTTGGTTTTTTTTTCCTTTATTGAATTTCGATTCCCCCCGAAGGGGGCGGGCTGGCAGCAGCTTAGTACGCTGCTCTGCGGCCTACAGACTTTTTAAAACGTAATGAGAAGATGAAATGAAATGAAATGTGCGACGAGGGCCTCCCGTCGGGTAGACCGTTCGCCTGGTGCAAGTCTTTCGATCTGACGTCACTTCGGCGACTTGAGCGTCGATGGGGATGAAATGATGATGATTAGGACAACACAACACCCAGTCCCTGAGCGGAGAAAATCTCCGACCCAGCCGGGAATCGAACCCGGGCCCTTTGGATTGACAGTCTGTCGCGCTGACCACTCAGCTACCGGGGGCGGACAATGATAAGATAAGAAACAATAAAAGCAGGCGATAAAACGGTGACTTAAATTGTAAAACGGCGGAAAATTGTGGAAAGATAAAACATAAAGCAAAGGGTTGGCAATGCTAATAAAATACACAGGAAGCAGACAGGTAACATAGGAGACAGACAATTAAAAAACATGGCGACAGTCTGGTTTCTGTTCGCAAGAGATATAAAAAATCACACCCAGCGACAGTATGTTGTCTGTTCGCAACACTTCGGAAAAGACACACAACACTGAACACTCACAGTAAACACTGCACTAAAATGTCGGCACAAAGATGACACACCATAGCCAAGGGCAGATGCGGGGGGGGGGGGGGGGACCTGGACAGATGAGGGGGAAAACAAGAAGGGAGGAGAGGGAAAACGGAAGGGGGGGAACCAAAGCAGGGACTCATAAGGGGGGGGGGGGGGGCAGGGCAGACGCGAGAGGGAATGGGAAAAGGCAGAGGAGGGAAATGAAAAAGGACTCAGGGCAGAGAAGGGGGGCAGAGAAAGGGTAGGTGGGGAAAAAAGAGGATGGAATTGGGGGGAGAGGGAGCCCAGGAAAAAGGACGGAGGAAAGGAGGGGGGTACGCTCTGGTAGGCGGTTTGCGGTAGGCGGTTTGCGGCTTTAAATCACCTCGTGGTATGACTATGCGGTGCAGCTGACCTGCGGTCGTCGCACGGTGGCGCTGGCGGCAGTCCACATACGCAGAGGTGTGTTGGTGCATGTCAGAGTATAGTGCAGCGAGTAAGTCTGCAGACGTTTTCAGACGTGCTAATGATGACTGTGTGTTGAAAATGGCTCAAAGAACTCATATTGATGACGATATGAGGGATAGAATACTAGGGCGACTGGAGCCTGGTCAAACATAGTGGGTCGTAGCACACACGTCACAGATCTGTAAGTCCACGGTATTGGTGATAAGTTGAGAAAACTGTTCCGAAACACATGTGCTACAAAACGCCACTGTTTCCTGCGCATGTACCCCGACATCGGTATGGGATATGATCACCATGCATACGTACACAGGCTGCACAACAGGTTGGCATACTGTGGATCAGGTGGTAGAGCAGCTGCTGGGGTATAGCCTCGCATTCTTGCACCAGTGCCTGGCGGAGCTCCTGAAGTGTCGTAGGGGTTTGAAGAAGTACAGAGATACGTCGACCGAGAGCATCCCAGACGTGCTCGTTGGGGTGTAGGTCTGGAGAACAGGCAGGCCACTCCATTCGCCTGATATCTTCTGTTTCAAGGAACTCCTCCACGATGGCAGCTCGGTGGGGCCGTGCGTTATCATCCATCAGGAGGAAGGTGGGATCCACTGCACCCTTGAAAAGGCGGACATTCTGGTGCAAAATGACGTCCTGATACACCTGGCCTGATACAGTTCCTCTGTCAAAGACATGCAGGGGTGTACGTGCACCAACCATAATCCCACCCCACACCATCAAACCACGACCTCCATACAGGTCCCTTTCAAGGACATTAATGGGTTGGTATCTGGTTCCTGGTTCACACCAGATGAAAATCCGGCGAGAATAACTGTTCAGACTATACCTGGACTCGTCTGTGAACATAACCTGGGACTACTGTTCCAATGACTATGTACTGTGTTCTTGACACCAGGCTTTAAGGGCTCTCCTGTGACCAGGGGTCAGTGGAATGCACCTTGCAGGTCTCCAGGCGAATAAGCCATATCTGTTCAGTCGTCTGTAGACTGTGTGTCTGGAGACAACTGTTCCAGTGGCTGCAGTAAGGCAAAGCAAAGCTACCTGCAGTACTCCGTGACTGTCTGCGGGACTGATGGTGAGATATCGGTCTTCTTGAGGTGTTTTACACTGCGGACGTCCCGCACTGTAGCACCTTGACATGTTTCCTGTCTGCTCGAATGTTGCCATAATCTTGAGATCACACTTGTGGCCCACGGAGGGCCCATGCTACGACCTGCTGTGTTCGACCAGCCTCCTAGTATTCTACCCCTCATAACGTCATCAATATGTGTTCTTTGAGCCATTTTCAACACACAGTCACCATTAGCACGTCTGAAAACCTCTGCACACTTACTCGCTGCACCGTACTCTGACAGCCACCAACAAACCTCTGCGTATGTGGATGCTGCCAGTGCCACCGTGCGACGACCGCAGGTCAGATGCACCGCATGGTCATACCAAGAGGTGATTTAAACCCGCAAACCGCCCACCAGAGCGTTGCTTCACCATTTATCAGCATTATCCTTAATTTATGAGCATGAATGTGTTAAGAAGTGACGCTTTGAAAATAGTTTTGTTCAATTTTAATTATGCTAGAGAACATTAAATAATAGAGGGCATATAAAGAAGGTGTGCTCCGATGTAAAGTTTTGTGAGCAAGCAAAGTGTTACAGATGGCATCACTCTTGAATAAGCATCTTTTTTAAAGGTGATTTCTGTTTCTACACTATGAGGAGATTAACATAATGAAACTACGCTTCAGTTGCCAGTAATTTCTTATTCATTACACAACCAGTTTCGAAGCCTAAAGCGTCATCCTCAGGTGCCACCAAATAATTATGGAAAATAAATGTGTGGCAGTCGGGACAGTAAGTCGTGAGGGATGACACCCACGGCAATTAAAGGCAATTAAACCAGCAACCAGGGCGCCCAAATCGACAGCAAGGCATTTTTTGCTAGTTACTTTTGTTGCCATCAGACAGGATTTTACCCATCATTCTAATATTTTTTCTCTTTCAGATTGGCAATTTTCTGTATAAATCCTATTCGTAAATAAGTACAAAAATTTTTTGTAAATATTTCGTTGGAAGAAGAATGCAGTTTCAGATAAATGAGTAAACAAGTAGGCATTCATATTCACTTTAACGATATACAAAGATGAAATTAGCATACAGTAAAGAAATATGCTTACTATTTAGATAGCAACATACCTTTAAAAAATACTGATTGCATACACATTAATCGTTTGCGAAGTTTCGTGAACTTCTTGTTAATTCTAGTTCTTGGGACATGTCACTTTTAGAATTTTGCCTCCTCTTGCATAAATTTCTGCGAAAGTCCATGGTTGGAAGCAAGGCAAGGGGCTTAGTTCGGCGCGAAAAAAAAATAAAAGCCACATGTGCACGAACATGCGGAGAACATCTTCCGAGGTGAGTCGACTCACATAATGAAACTACGCTTCAGTTGCCAGTAATTTCTTATTCATTACACAACCAGTTTCGAAGCCTAAAGCGTCATCCTCAGGTGCCACCAAATAATTATGGAAAATAAATGTGTGGCAGTCGGGACAGTAAGTCGTGAGGGATGACACCCACGGCAATTAAAGGCAATTAAACCAGCAACCAGGGCGCCCAAATCGACAGCAAGGCATTTTTTGCTAGTTACTTTTGTTGCCATCAGACAGGATTTTACCCATCATTCTAATATTTTTTCTCTTTCAGATTGGCAATTTTCTGTATAAATCCTATTCGTAAATAAGTACAAAAATTTTTTGTAAATATTTCGTTGGAAGAAGAATGCAGTTTCAGATAAATGAGTAAACAAGTAGGCATTCATATTCACTTTAACGATATACAAAGATGAAATTAGCATACAGTAAAGAAATATGCTTACTATTTAGATAGCAACATACCTTTAAAAAATACTGATTGCATACACATTAATCGTTTGCGAAGTTTCGTGAACTTCTTGTTAATTCTAGTTCTTGGGACATGTCACTTTTAGAATTATGCCTCCTCTTGCATAAATTTCTGCGAAAGTCCATGGTTGGAAGCAAGGCAAGGGGCTTAGTTCGGCGCGAAAAAAAATAAAAGCCACATGTGCACGAACATGCGGAGAACATCTTCCGAGGTGAGTCGACTCACATAATGAAACTACGCTTCAGTTGCCAGTAATTTCTTATTCATTACACAACCAGTTTCGAAGCCTAAAGCGTCATCCTCAGGTGCCACCAAATAATTATGGAAAATAAATGTGTGGCAGTCGGGACAGTAAGTCGTGAGGGATGACACCCACGGCAATTAAAGGCAATTAAACCAGCAACCAGGGCGCCCAAATCGACAGCAAGGCATTTTTTGCTAGTTACTTTTGTTGCCATCAGACAGGATTTTACCCATCATTCTAATGTAGTTGAGAACGAAACGTCAGAGAGAAGAAGTTCGACAGTTCGACCACGGCAACTTAGTCCGGAAGTGTTTACTGATGAAGACGCCGGCCGTGAAAGCCTACATGGGATGATTCGAGTCAATAATGTTTTGGTCCACCTCTGACCTTTATGCAAGCAGTTATCCGGCTTGGCACTGTTGCCAGAGTTTCTGGATGTTCTCCTGAGGGACATCGTGTTAGATCGTCAAAATCCCGAGTGGGTTGGAGGGCCCTGCCCATAACGCTCCAAACGTTCCCAATTGGGGAGAGATCTGGCATCCTCGCTGGCCAGATAGGACTTGGTGAGCAGGCAGACCAGAAATATCGCCCTGTGCGGGAGTGCATTAACTTGCTAAAATGTGAGCCCAAGATGATTGCCATGAAGGGCAACAAGACGGGAATTGAGTGTCGTGGACGTGCCGCTGTGCCGTAAGGGTGCAGCGGATGAGAACCAAAGGCGTCCTGCTATGAAAAGAAACGGCATCCCAGACCAGACCAGGCCGTATGGCGGGGAACTGAGCCCTGATGACTGGCGAAAACTCTGGAGACAGTGCTGGGATACCAACCTCACTGTCGCCTGCCATACGGCCCACAACCACGAATGATGGTCTCGGGTGTCATTTCTTTTCATACCAGGACGTCTCTGGCTTTTATTCGCGGCATCCTTAACACACGTAGCTGTACATCAACAATATTCTACGCTCCCCTAGATGGCAAGCCACCCTGGACTTACATTTCAGCAAGATAATGCCAGCCTGCACATGGGGAGAGTCTCTACCGGTTGTCTTCGTGCTTGGCCAGCAAGGTCACCGGTTCTCTGCCCTTCTACGAACGTTTGGAGCAGCTCGGGGATTTGAGGATCTAACACACCAGTTGGGCAGAATTTGGCACGCTGTCCCTGAGGAGACATCAAACAACTCTACCAATCAATGACAAGTCGAACAACTGCTTCCATAAGGGGCAGCAGTGGACCAACGCGTTATTGACTTTTTCAGTTTGTGAAGCTCTTTCTCTTGCATAAAACATAAAACTTTTCTCAAATGGCCGGCCGTCGTGGCTGAGCGGTTCTAAGCGCTTCAGTCCGGAACCGCGCTGCTGCTACGATCGCAGGTTCGAATCCTACCTCGAGCATGGATGTGTGTGATGTCCATAGGTTAGTTAGATTTAAGTAGTTCTAAGTCTAGGGGACTGATGACCTCAGATGTTAAGTCCCATAGTGCTCAGAGCCATTTGAACCATTTTTTTCTGATATTGTAATAATTTGTTTGTCTGTAAACGTACATCACATCTATCGATTTCCGTCCCATTCGGATAATTCCATCGTGGTGCGTCGGCTTTTTTACCTTATTTCTTAGAGTGTATTTTTGACCAGCAAGAGCATAATTGTCTACTATTTGCTGTGTCTGTCTTTCGGTGTACAATGCAGTCTCCTTCATGGATGCACGCATGAGTGCAGGATGCGGACTTTCAGTAACAAAAATGGGGTTTTGGTCGGTCCTGGAGCCGTGCTCGGGTAGCCGAAATGATTAAGGCGACCTCTTGGGTTAAGCGAGAAATCCAGTTTCGGGTCCCGGTCTAGCACAAATTTTGATTTGGCACTAAAAAATTGTGCAGCTGCACTCTAATCTTATACGCAATTCCGAATACATTTCTTCTAATGTGGTTGTCATAGCTGCTCGTGAGTTTCCTGCCTAACCCTCGGAAATCGCGACATATTGGGAAATAAACCGCCAAATATTTCACATGCAAGAATACAAGTGTCACTACTGCACATTTCACTCGCAGCAATGTAAGCTATACTCTTAGATTCCTGTCTAATCATACCCTCGGAAATCGCGAAATATTTGGAAAAACAGCCAAACATTTGTGACAAGCAACATAACAAATGTCGCTGCCGGTCGTTTCACTTGCAGTAATTTCATCTTTCGTTTTTTAATGAGACTGAAGTCAAAATTCAAATGGCTCTGAGCACTATGGGACTTAATATCTGAGGCCGTCAGTCCCCTAGAACTTAGAACTACTTAAACCTAAGTAACCTAAGGACATCACACATATCCATGCCCGAGGCAGGATTCGAACCTGCGACCGAAGCGGTCGCGCAGTTCCACACTGAAGCGCCTAGAACCGCTCGACCACAGCGGCCGGCAGACTGAAGTCACAAAAGCGAAGAAACTCATTCCCGAGATGACGCGGTCTTCTACGTAAATAACACTGACTACAGCAGAATATACTTCTATTACAGTAGCAAAAACGTCAGACTCCGTCAGAAACGCGAGGATGAAAAATAAGAAAATCAGCTTATAGCGGGACGCCTTTGAGGGCGTAACATAACGTTTATAACAATGAGACCACAATGAACTGGAGCAACTCTCAACGATATTTTCATTCATCTTAGTATGCCCTGAAGGTTTTTACGGCCAATATGTCATTAAATGACATTTATTTATAACAAATCGTACCAAGAGTGCCATTGTTGTGATAAATCTTTAACGACCCGTTGTCTTGAAACTGGAAATACCGGGAATAAACCAGCAACGTAACTTTTAAGGGCAAGTGATATTGCATTCTGCTTCTTTGCGATAGGTGTCACAGTTCAGATGGACCCGATTTTTGGTAGTTTTCGGTATCATACGGCACTTTATAGTATTACAGAGCCTGACGTACATTTTTGCACTGATAATCTTGCAAAATGACTTGACAGTACGCTAGTACTTTTGCAAGTGGCCGAAAAACACCGAATTTCCCACACATTAGCGATTATATCCCGGCTAATTCCTCCTTTTTTTCCTGCTATTTCTGCGTATTTATTTTCTCGCTTTTGCGACCTAAAGCACAATATTTCTTACTGGTGACACTTTGAAGTATTTATTTAACGCATTTTACGTACTTCCTCCCAGGTTATTAAATAAATAGTGGACTGAGTAATCTATATACATAATCGACAAGTCACTGATAAATGCATGCAGGATAGTATTTGCTGAAACAACTAACCATTGCCTTTCCTGTTCCACTAGCAAATTTACGAGAGGAAGCGATTGTTTGTAAGCTTTTGTACGAGCCGTAATATCTGTTATATAGTCATAAAATCGTAGAAAAATAGGTCTACAGAATCAAGCCTTAATTACAATGCGTCTAGAAATTTTTAACATATACAGTGTCTCTTACTAATATGATAACTGTAATTAGAGCTAAATGGTATGTACCCATGAAAAGTTACTATCCCTCCTTTCACATATTTTTCTCTGCATCCGTAGCAAATGGCTCTGGTTCTGAGCACTATGGGACTTAACATCTGAGGTCATCAGTCCCCTAGAACTTAGAAATACTTAAACCTAAAGACATCACACACATCCATGCCCGAGGCAGGATTCGAACATGCGACCGTAGCGGTCACGCGATTCCAGACGGTAGCGCCGAGAACCTCACGGCCACACCGGCCGGCCCTGCATCCGTAGCAACAACAGTAATTCACCATCGCTACTACACTATCAACAAACGGTGGAACACAACAAAAACTCTTGATATTATAAACTTCAAACGCTGCGGAAAGCACACACGCACAGCGAAGTCCCGAGAGCACGTGACAATCCTGGTTTAATGTTGACAACATGCGCAGAACGCAATGCTCACTCCGGAGATATTTACTCTGCGGATTTTCCCGTTCCGCCATTTTAAAACGGCAAAGAAGTGTGGACAGAGAGATACCTAAGGACTGCCAGGCTGCCAGCACTGCTTTCAAAATGCCACCCTGCTACTCCATCTGAGTCCTCTGCTACACGTCGGATTTACGTGAGTGCCGCTGAGAGTGTTGAGCCCTTCTTTCAATAACTCGCGCTTACGCTGGGAACAGCAAAGTGCGTGCCCAAGCTTTTGCCTGACCCCCCCGGGGATTATCGAAACGTCCGCTTGGGTGCGCGCGTGATAGTAGCAGGCATGCGGAAGACAGCAGGTGCTGGCCACGTGCCGGCGGTCTCCAAGCTCCGCAACACGTGCGGAATGCGACCGCGAGCGATCAGCCGGGCTCGGCAACGTCGTACCCACATGTCTCGGACGAATTTCAGGCGCCCAGAATCACCGTAAGTACAGGCTACAGACAACGCTCAATCGGCTCTTGATCAATACGGACCACCACATTACGTAGAATTTTCTGCGTCAATACTTCGCCAACGGCCAGAAAGCGGCTGTGGTTAAAGGCGCGCAAGGACAAAAGAAATGCTATCCGTACCACATTCGCAAGTCCCTTACCCGCGTCAGCGGATATTAAAATTACGTAAACCACTTTAAGGCCGGGGCCACAGAAGCGGAATATTTGCGAAACGGCAACTGCATGGGAAACAGACGCACCGCTATGGCGCATAGGGTAGATGCAGGCGGAACGTCTGCAGCTGCGCAATTTCGCCGCCTGCCAGACGCATCGCTCATAGCGAGACGGAAATCGCGCAGCGGCGGCCGTAGTGCTATATGGGCCACGAGAATAGGGCAATTCACATGGGCGAAGCGGCGGGCGTGCGAAGATGAACCCCAGACAGCAGTCAGTGTTGGGAACGGAGCTGCCAGTTGACAGCAGGAAGTCTTGCGTGTTCCGCTGCGTATGTGGGACCATAGAGTGACTACCACAGCCGGCCGTTGTGGCCGAGCGGTTCTAGGCGCTTCAGTCCGGAACTGCGCGTCTGCTACGTCGCAGGTTTGAATCCTGCCTCGGGCATGGATGTGTGTGATGTCCTTAGGTTAGTTAGGTCACATAGTGCTCAGAGCCATTTGAACCATTTTTGACTACCACAATGGGTCTTCTAGACGTGGAGAAAATCGACAGGGAGGTAATGGAGGTGGAGAAAAGGCCGTGTATTTGGTGTATACGGACGGAGAAGTAGAAGGATTGAAATAAGAAAGATACTGCATGGCATGAAATCTATGGTGCGTTTTATTTATTTATTTTGTGGACTACATTGGACCACTTTAGTTAATATTATGAACTAGGTTCTTCTGTTTTTTGTTGACCCAACACTTTTTCATTCTTTCACATCGTGCCCTTTTCTCCTCATCCGAAATCACCCTTCCCATTCTCTGTTTTTAATTTTTGTTAGTAGTGTGATATGTTCATCTTGAAGTATCTTGAGTGCGTCTGTCTTACCTTTCAAATCCTCCATCGTAATCTGTAATTTGATCATGTTCTCCTTGATCTCTGCGATCCATCTAATACCAGTCTTACCATTCCATATCGTCTCAATTATTTACCTGCTAATTATGTTTTCTGTTGTCCTCATCAAATGTTCTAGGAAAGAGATCCGTTTCTTTTTCATTGTACTTGTCACTGGTTCTATTTCTTTATAAACTGTTTCATTTGAAGCTATTCTCCAAACTCCATCTTTTTTGTATTTTTTATTATTACATGCTCTCTGTTTCTTTCTATTTTGAGTTATCTGTCTAATGCTACAGTGTTGGTTGTTTTAATATAGTTTCGCTAGCATATGTTATTTGCGGCTATTTGACTATTTTGTTGTGTTTCAGTTCTGTGACTATTGAGAGGCATTTTTTGTTATATGTCTTCTTGGTAACATGATGAGTTTTAATGAATTTATCCATTCCACTTCGCCATGATGGTTTCTCATTCATGTTGTCTGTTATTATTTCTGCAGTGCATTATTTCATGAGTTCGCAGATCATTCAATTACAGAGTGAAAGATCTGTTGGCAAGTTTTTCATTTCACTTCTTCATTATTGTAGTGGGGGTCGTCGTTGCTTCACGTCCGTGCGTTTAACATCAAAGTGCCCCACACGTCGGGGGTACCAAGAAAGGAACAACGTTGGCCGCTGGACCCTAAGTTTTCCTTCAGGATATCCCAGCAACTGGAAGATACAGCAACATGACTCAAGCTCAAAATGGCCCTCGCCAGAGCACCGTTTTAGACCTCGACCATACATTAAGAGTTTTACAACTCAATACAGGAGTAAGCCGATCAAAAAGTGAATATTTAGCAAAATTACTGTCCAACCACAGGGTGGATGTTATCCTGCTGCAAGAGACTCACTGCGAAAATGAAAATCAGCTCTATGCAAGATTCCAGGATATAGCTTGCTTTTAATGCAACTAGTCACAGAAGTTATGGTACTGCAACGTACGTAAAAAACAACACAGATGAAGCTGAAACAATAAGTACAAATGTGAACAATAACATGTTTGCCTCCAAAATGAAGATCGCAGGCATTGAAATTACAAACATCTATAAGCGTCCATCACAGCTTTGGATCTCGAACGAGGACATCCAGAACATCCAACATCCAGCTGTAATCGTCGGAGATTTTACCAGCAAGAGCACCTACTGGCGACACGATTATACCGACAAAGAGGGCCAAGACGTGTCAGAGTGGGCCGATGTTGAAGACCTCTTTCTGTTGTACGATGCCAAAGAAAAGGGTTCCTTCCATTCTGTTAGATGGAACAAGGACTATAACCCGGATCTATATTTTGTCTCAAAGAACTCATCCGGAGGACCTCTGAAGTGCAGCAGGAAGATTGTAGACAACTTCCCACGAAGTCAGCACAGACCACTACTCGTCAAAGTCGACATGGAAGTGCCTGCCATCAGATCAGTCCCATTGTCACGCTGGAACTTCACCAAAGCCAACTGGTCAAAATTCACTAGCGAACTGGAACATGATATACAGTTGATCCCATCTAAAATACAAAATTATAAGAACTTTACGGGATTAGTATGTGCCATCGCAAAGAAACATATACCAAGAGGATACAGGAAGGCTTATGTCCCTGGCTAGAATCTAATATGTACTCTAAGGTCATGGGATAGCGATATCCGCATAAACAGATGGCCGTAGTATTGCGTACACAAGGTACAGGGTGAGGCAGTGAAACGGCACGATTTTGTAAAACCACCAAAGATTTATTTACAAGTAAAGTCATAATAGTTGAACATGGATCTCAAGTACAAGAGTGGAAATTAAAGATTTAACTTAAAAACAATCATTTTTTAAATATGGTGTCAGTGAGGTGTCGTCCTAGGTTTTGCACACATTGTCTAAGCCTGAGATGAAATTGTCCCATGACGTTTCGTAGCATCTGTACTGGAATGTTGTTAATTTCCTGTCGAATTCGCTCCTTCAGGTCTTCTTTTGTTCTTGGTGGATTTTCCTGGAAGACTTTGCACTTGAGGTAGCCCCAAAGAAAAAAGTCTGATGCCGTCAGATCTGGTGAACGGGCAGGCCAGGGGAAATCGCCATTCCTGCTGATTAGACGTCGTGGAAATGCAAGTCTGAGCAATTCCATTGAGACATTAGCAGTATGGCTTGTTGCACCATCTTGCTGGAAGAGTGTTTCAGCATCTGGATCATGTCGATCAATTCCAGGCAGACCAAAAATGGTCAACATGTCAGCATAACGTCCAGAGTTTACCGTCACTGTGTTGCCATCTTCATCTTCAAAAAAATAGGGCCCCACGATTCCACGAGATGACATTGCGCACCAGACTGTTACTTTTTCAGAATGGAGAGGTTTTTCATGAAGTTCGTGCGGGTTATCTGAGGACCAATATCTGAAGTTTTGCTTATTTATGTACCCACTAAGATGAAAGTGGGCTTCATCACTCATCCATAAGTTATGCACTCTTTCTTCATTTCGTTCAATAACGTTAAGCATTGACTGGCAAAAGCGTATACGGTTATTGTAGTCATTACGTTTAAGGGCTTGCACTACCTGAATTTTGTATGGATGATAGTGAAGGTCACTCTTCAAAATCCGTCTTACTGATCGATTGCTGAGACCAAGTTCTGCGCTGTGCCGTCTCGCGGATTTTCGCGGACTTCGTCCCAACGCTTCGCGCACACGATTAATGTTCTCGGGTGTCCGGATTGTTTTTGTGCTGCCGCCTCTTTTCTTTGTTGTGCTAGCAGTAGCTTCAAAGGTTTTAACCCAAAGGAGAATGGCTTTCCTTGATGGCACGGGAGCCCGTGGCGGCAGGTTGAATTCATGACGAAAGGCGCGTTGAGCACCAACCACACTATCCGCGTTTTTGTAATATGCCTTTACGGCATATGCACGTTGCGCACTCGACCAACGCTCCATGGCTACTGAAACTTCCACCACTCTAGACGCCCAAGGTCACTTCCCCCACTCTCGCAACCCCCCTCCGCGCCCGACAACCACTATCGAAATCGTGCCGTTTCACTGCCTCACCCTGTATAAAAGGGCAGTGCATTGACTGAGCTGTCACTTGTACTCAGGCAATTCATGTGAAAAGGTTTCCGTTGCAATTAAGGCCGCACGACGGGAAATAACAGACTCAGAGCAGAATGGTAGTTGGAGCTGGACGCATGGGACATTCCATTTTGGAAATCATTAGGGAATTCAATATTCCGAGATCCACAGGGTTAAGGGTGTGAAGAGAAATACCAAATTTCAGGTATTACCTCTCACCACGGGGAACGCAGTGGCTGACGACCTTCACTTAACGACCGAGAGCAGCGGCATTTGCGTAGAGTTGTCATTGCTAACAGACAAGCAATACTGCGTCAAAAAAGCAGAAATCAATGTGGGACGTATGACGAACGTATCCGTTGCGACAGTGCTGCGAAATTTGACATTAATGGGCTATGGCAGCAGACGATCCGACACGAGTGCCTTTGCTACCAGCACGACATCGTCTGCAGCGCCTGTCCAGGGTTCGTGATCATATCGGTTGGATCCTAGACGACTGGAAAACCGTGACCTGGTCAAATGAGTCTCGATTTCGGGTGGTAAGAGCTGACGATAGCGTTCGAGTGTGCCGCACACCCCACGAAGATACGATCCCAAGTTGTCAACAAGGCACTCTCGAAGCTTGTGGTGGCTCCATAATGGTATGAGCTGTGTTTACTGGGTCCTCGGATCCAAATGAACCGGTCATTGACTGGAAATACACTGCTGGCCATTAAAATTGCTACACCAAGAAGAAATGCAGATGATAGACGGGTATTCATTGGACAAATATATTATACTACAACTGACATGTGATTACATTTTCACGCAATTTGGGTGCATATATCCCGAGAAATCAGTACCCAGAACAACCAACTCTGGCCGTAATAACGAACTTGATACCCTGGGCATTGAGTCAAACAGAGCTTGGATGGCGTGTACAGGTACAGCTCCCCACGCAGCTTCAACACGATACCACAGTTCATCAAGAGTACTGACTGGCGTATTGTGACGAGCCAGTTGCTCGGCCACCATTGACCAGACGTTTTCAGTTGGTGAGTGATCTGGAGAATGTGCTGGCCAGGGCAGCAGTCGAACATCTTCTGTATCCAGAAAGGCTCGTACAGGACCTGCAACATGCGGTCGTGCATTATCCTGCTGAAATGCAGGGTTTCGCAGGGATCGAATGAAGGGTAGAGCCACGGGTCGCAACACATCTGAAATGTAACGTCCACTGTTCAAATTGCCGTCAATGCGAACAAGAGGTGACCGAAACGTGTAACCAATGGCACCCCATACCATTACGTCAGGTGATATACCAGTATGGCGATGACGAATACACGCTTTCAATGTGCGTTTACCGCGATGACGGCAAACACGGATGCGACCATCATGATGCTGTAAACAGAACCTGGATTCATCTGAAAAAATGACGTTTTGCCATTCGTGCTCCCAGGTTCGTCGTTGAGTACACCATCGCAGGCGCTCCTGTCTGTGATGCAGCGTCAAGGGTAACCGCAGTCATGGTCTCCGAGCTGATGGTCCATGTTGCTGTTCGTGCAGATGGTTGTTGTCTTGTAAACGACCCCATCTGTTGACTCAGGGATCGAGGCGTGGCTGCACGATCCGTTACAGCCATGCGGATAAGATGCCGCCATCATCTCGACTGCTAGTGAGATGAGGCCGTCGGGAGCCAGCACGGCGTTCCGTATTACCCTCCTGAACCCACCGATTCCATATTCCGCTAACAGTCATTGGATCTCGACCAACGCGAGCAGCAATGTCGCGATACGATAAACCGTAATCGCGATAGGCTACAATCCGACCTTTATCAAAGTCGGAAACGTGATGGTGCGCGTTTCTCTTCCTTACACGAGGCATCACAACAACGTTTCACCAGGCAACGCCGGTCAACTGCTGTTTGTGTATGAGAAATCGGTTGGAATCTTTCCTCAAGTCAGCAAGTTGTAGGTGTCGCCACCGGCGCCAAGCTTGTGTGAATGCTCTGAAAAGCTAATCATTTGCATATAACAGCATCTTGTTCATGTCAGTTAAATTTCGCGTCTGTAGCACATCATCTTCGTGGTGTAGCAATTTTAATGGCCAGTAGTGTAGTTATGTTCGGCTACTTTGAGGCCATTTGCAGCCACTGATGGACTTCATGTTCCAAACCACAATGGAATTTTTATGAATGACGATGTGCCATGTTTCTGGGCCACAGTTCTTGACCACTGGTCTGAAGAACATTCTGGGGAGTTCGAGCGAATGATTTGGCCCCAAGATCGCCCGACGTGAATGCCATGGAACACTGTGAGATATAATCGAGAGGTCACTTCATGTGCAACATCGTGCACCGGTAACACTTTCGCAATTATCGACGGCTATAGAAGCAACATGGGTCAGTATTTCTGCAGGGGACTTCAGCGATTTCTTGGCTTAAAAACACTATGGGACTTAACATCTGAGGGCATCAGTCCCCTAGCCTTAGAACTACGTAAACCTAACTAACCTAAGGACATCACACACATCCATGCCCGAGGCAGGATTCGAACCTGTGACCGTAGCAGCCGCGTGGTTCCAGACTGAAGCGCCTAGAACCGCTCGACCACAGCGGCCGGGCGATTTCTTGAGTCCTTGAACGTCGAGCTGTTGCGCTATGACGGGAAAAGGTAGGCATCCCACGACTTTTGCCACCTCACTGTACGTCCAACAAAGAATCGAGAACGTTTGGTGTAGGTGCTACTCTGAGATGAGATTGCCACGAGAGAGGCAGTCGTTTAGGTCCACATCAAAGAGATCCGAAAACTGATGGAAAAAGGAAGGCTATGGTGCGGAACTGCATTCCAGAAATCAAGGAACACCGTTTCATGCGAGCTCCGCTAGTAGGATAATGATGCGGAAGAGGGTAGGTACTTTTGCGTCATAGAGTAGGGCTCCGTAGTATGAAGTTGCGGCACTGCGGAAACAGCGCTACCTCCATTACGACACATGCCGAGCGCACCCACACACACACACGTGCGCGCGCGCACACACACACACACACACACACACACACACACACACACACACACTTACACATTCACCTGCTGGCTTCGCAGTCGCGCGCGGCATTTCCACTGGAGCGCCAGCCTGCTGTGGCTTCATTAAAAGGGCCGCCTTAATAGCGGAGCACTTGCAGCTGCCGTGGGAGAAGCGCAGCTCCCAAAACGCGCGGCGCCGTTAATTAAAGAACGGGCCAGCGAGCAGCGGGGGAAGTGGAGCACCTGCCGGGCATCCTGCATCTCACGCCCCGGCAATCCGTGTCATCTCGTCGGGTCGTGTCGCGTCGTATTGCGTGCCGGTCTCTCTTCCTGAGGACCCGAAAGTGCGCGTCCTCACACTGCTAGGGCTCTCGGAGACGTTTATTGCGCGGGGACGCCAGTGCTAGGTAAAAGGGGCGGAAGAGGTCGGTGCTTAAGTGGCTGATTGGCAGTGAAGAGGAGCAAAGAACGAGGCCACCGGCACAGAGCTCGTTGCCACGTTTAGTGTTTCGCAGTGGGGATGAAAAAAAAAAAAAAACCACCAGTTAAAACAGATACCGGCATTTTTGTTGTGAACAACCGGTATTTTTCGATGTTTATCAGGTATCAGTTGTAACAGATTTGAGTGAAACTTCCTGGCAGATTAAAACCGTGTGCCGGGCCGAGACTCGAACTCGGGACCTTTGCCTTTCGCGGGCAAGTGCTCTACCATCTGAGCTACCCAAGCGCGACTCACGCCCCGTCCTCAAAGCTTCACTTATGCCAGTACATCGTCTCCTGCCTTCCAAACTTTACAGAAGCACTCCTGCGAACCTTGCAGAACTAGCACTCCTGAAAGAAAGGATATTGCGGAGACATGGCTTAGCCACAGCCTGGGGGTTGTTTCCAGAATGAGATTATCACTCTGCAGCGGAGTGTGCGCTGATATGAAACTTCTTGGCAGATTAAAAGTGTGTGCCGGGCCGAGACTCGAACTCGGGACCTTTGCCTTTCGCGGGCAAGTGCTCTTACCATCTGAGCTACCCAAGCACGACTCACGCCCCGTCCTCACAGCTTCACTTCTGCCAAGTTCGCAGGAGAGCTTCTGTAAAGTTTGGAAGGTAGGAGACGATGTACTGGCAGAAGTGAAGCTGTGATTTGTTATTAATAACCGGGTGTAATGGTACTTGAATTACGTAACCATTTTGGCACCTCACCTCAACCTCTCGATACCAGCAATATTCTACTGTGTTTCCGTAGAATAGTTAACATATTTCTGTGACAACATTCAGATTTGATTTCATTAATGTAGAGGTACTTTGATACATCGATATGTTTATATTGCAATGATATTATTCTTATGTGTATTCTTTCTTTTGTCACTATGATCTTTGACGTACTTGTAACTCTGATTTTTGGGCGCGTAAGCGGTTATTAGGGAGTCAAGTCTTGGCCGTCATGTTGAAAACACGAAAATTGTAGTCAGTTTATGAAATGTGAACTTTAACAGTGAGGAAGATATTTTCAAGTATGTTTTATATTGTGAAGTGATGGTGCAACAAAAGTAATAGAAAAAATAAATGGTTCAAATGGCTCTGAGCACTATGGGACTCAACTGCTGTGGTCATAAGTCCCCTAGAACTTAGAACTACTTAAACCTAACTAACCTAAGGACATCACACACATCCATGCCCGAGGCAGGATTCGAACCTGCGACCGTAGCGGTCGTGCGGTTCCAGACTATAGCGCCTTTAACCGCTCGGCCACTCCGGCCGGCAGTAATAGAAAAGAAGTGTAACTTAAATTCGGAGTGATGATTACTTATCACCATTGTCCTAACTTGCAAAAGTTTAATCTTCAAGAATGGTTTATGAAATACATCTATAAAACTTTTGAATATCGCAGAATAACACCTAGGCCTCTTTGCATCCGAGCTTGGAATCATCACCACCTAGATTTTCGACGATTGAGCCATGAGTTCACAACGAGACCAGCGTGGGAAACACGAAAAGATGAGTGCCTAGTTTATCTATTATTTCATGAAATGACTTTATTAACTGTGCTCTAATGACACCTGCCACATAATATAACTTTGTTGTTGCCCGAAAATGCAATATTCAGCAGCGTGAGCAACACTACAATCATAATTAATTTTTCACCTTTGTGATGGCAGGGTTGTTAGACGGGCAAAAAACAGCTCCATCAATTCGGCAAAGAAATGGTGCTAAAATTTTTGATTTCTACATAACACTCCTTTAAGAAGCGTAATTTTTATTCATGAAATTTCCATTGTTTTGAAACGTTCATTATTATAGAAAACGGGGAAAACGATCAGAGCTATTTTAATAACAATTGCGACAGGAACGAGAAATAAACACGTGATATAAGAATCGATACAGCACTGCTGAGCCAGTAATGTATCTGTTGTCCTTTGTTACCCAGAAGCAGTGACCCTTTTATTTTCTGCGAGGGGAGTCTAATATGTATACCAGACTTATGACTTGTAGCCCAAAAATGTTTATCGTTGGTAGGACCTTCTGTGTCTTCTGAAGGATTGGTATCGGCTCTGAATGATAATCTTTCTGATAAAAGGAGGCGACTTACAGATCAACACATTATAGGAACGAGTGTTTATAAACATATCGGACAATGAATATGGACCAATGGATTAATTCATTTCTGAAATTTTGCCTGTTGCCATGTAATTGTTCTTGGCAAATGTTCTATTTTGTCTGCTATCTAAATTATTCATTTGAATTTTTTGAAAGAGCGTTTTTAGTTTTCAGTTGTATTCAAATTCTTGTAATAAAGTAAATAAATATATGACACTACAAAACAGGTTATCATTCAAAATTACGAAAGAAAAAGAACGCTACAAATTTTACACAAAAGCTTATTATTGGTCTTCCATTTCTATAAAATAATAGAGAAAGAAACAAAATTAAGGCAGCAGTTGTAAGTCAAAATTTAACCATTCATTCATTCGTTATAATAAAAATAGAAAGCTGATCTGATGCCTGTGTCTACATAGCATGCCTTTGTCTGATTGTAGCCCTTGGAAACGTACGACTTCACACGAAAAAATAGTTCTCCAATCTCAGTGTTCATCCTTTAACAGTGACTATTCGTAATGCCCAAATAGTAGTATGATCCGCCATTACAACATGATTTTTAAGCAGAGTTTCAAATAATTAGAATCAGTAGGAGAATACTGCTGATTTTTTTATGGCACCTTAATTACTTTTTGAGAAAAACAACGAAAAGTTTATGGACTACGTTTTCTTTATGTACCATCTGATTTTCATCCGTTTCCAAAACTCAACGAAGGCTTTCGAGGACATCACCTTGACGGCGATGAAGCGCTGCAAGAAAACAGGTCGTGGCTCCGTCAACAAAGTCAAACATGCAACAATTAAGATACAAACAAACTGGCTTCTCGTTGAGAGAAATGTGATCTTCGCCAGGGTGATTATGTTGAGAAATAAATATGTAGACATGAAGAGTAAAGACGTAGAATGTCAATAACGTTTGTTTTATTTAAACAGCCTTAGCCCTCTACTGCCTACCGTGACTCTGAAGTCACGTCAAATTTCATCATTATATTTCCCATTAGGAGCGTTATTCCTTTCTCGACCAGTGTGACTTGAGTGCTACAATTTGGCTACTTTTTATTTACGTTCTTTGCACAGACACAAATATAATATTGTCTTTGGTAGGTAGCATTGAATGTAGGGCTGCACTCATTTGTCAGCTTCCTGTGCTAGTTTAGTTATTATTTACAGTGATTCTGTTTTCGTTTTTAAAGAAACAAAAATACTTATTAATAAATGTAAGTATCATTCTTCATTATTAAAACACTGCAGCTCATCTAATGTTGCCTGTTTATGATGGAATATAGGTCCGTTTCTCTGAAGTAACGTTGAGCAATAATGGAATCATAAACCCACTTTGTTACAGAGTAATGGATCCCAGAAATTTTTATGGAAAACGGAAAAAAGGTGAATATGAAGTTAGGCCTATTCCTAGGTATGAATCAGAAGGTTCTGTCTTAGCTTCAGATAGTGAGGACGATTTTGAGATAGCAGAAAATCGTCAAGGTAATATAATTATAGCCGAGAGTGATAATGGTAGTGTACAGGACAGTGATAATGGTGTACTTGTACGTAACGAAAGTGATAACGAGAACTTAGTGATGAAGTTCAAGTCAATAATGGCCGGAGACGTACTACTCATCGTATTATTCGTCCTGTTCAACCATGGAAGAGTTCTCTCCCTTGTGCACCGGAAGAGCCTCGTCAACCTGTTACCTATTTCAGGCAGTTGTTAGAGGAAAAAATTGTGGAAAATGTTGCTTCTCAAACCAACTCATGCGCACTACAGAAAGACATTTCGAAACCAATGAACACTGATAAAAATGAAATTGAACAATTTTTTGGTTATTGTATGCACATGTCCATTTATGGACTTCCATCATCTCGTATATACTGGAAAACTACAACTCGGACTCCAGTTGTTGCTGAGATAATGAGCCGCAATAGGTGGCAGCAGCTAAAATTAGGACTCGATTTCAACAATAATGAAAATATAGATCCAGCTGACAAATTGTATAAGATTAGGCCCTTTCTGGAGCCATTGGTTGGAAATTTTCAAAGTATCCCCATGAGTGAAAAGTTGTCAGTAGACAAACAGATGATTCCTTTCAAGGTAAAACATAGCTTGAAGAATTATGTGACAAGTAAACCTAAAAAACGAGGTTATAAAGCACTTGTCTTGAATGATACAAAGGGAACTGCACATAATTTAGAGATATATACAGGGAATCTGAAGCATGACCCTTCCTTGCCTGATGTTGGTGTGAGTGGAAACGTCGTTCTTCGCTTGGCTTCTGTGATACCTAGACACCTGTTTCACAAACTGTATTTTGATAATTGGTTCTCAGGAGTTCGGTTAGTAGTTGAACTGGAAAAAATAGGTATTCAGTCTTTAGGAACTGTGAGACCTAATCGGCTCAAAGATTGTACGTTCACGTCTGACAAAGAGAATGAAAAAAATCGGTCGAGGGAGTTATGAGGGCCATTTATCTAGAACTGATGGCGTTACGTTTGTGTGCAGTAAAATGTTATGACAACAAACCTGTTTATGTGCTCAGTACTTTTTCTGGTGCTCATCCAACATCAGTAGCGGAGAAATGGGACCGTACAAAGAAAGAAAAAATAAATGTTGAATGCCGCAGTATTGTTCACTATTACAGTCAATGCATGGGTGGTGTTGATCTGTTGGACTCGCTGATAGCATTGTATCGCATCAAAATCCGGTCGAAGAAGTGGTATTTAAGACTTGTATTTCACTTGCTTGATCTGACTGTAGTCAGTGCTTGGCTATTATACAGAAAGGACTGTATAGAGTGTAAGGTGGGAAAACTAAATCAGCTCAGCCTGTTGGACTTCAAAGCTACTGTTGCTGCTTGTCTTTGCAAACAGAATAAGGACGGATAGAGAAAAGGGGGAAGACTTAGTAGTTCGTCAATTGAAACTGCAATTCACTTGAAGAAGAAAATTGGATCAGCTGCACCACTACCTGAAAAAGAAGCGAGGAAGGATGGAATGGGCCACTGGCCTCAGTTTTCAGAAAAAAGAGGACGTTGCGAAAAGCCAGGATGTAATGGTGCACCAAAAGCGTTTTGTACAAAATATAAAGTGAATGTTTGCTTTACACCAAACTGTAATTTTTTTATTTTCATACTAAATATTTCATAACAGAAGCTAAAAATAAACCTGAAAAATGATGACACTAAAATAAATTGTTAACTTTGTATTTATTAAAATTATTGTATTGTCTGTATTTTTGCCTGTAATTAATTGTTATCCCATTATTCTTTACTTACTTCCAATTTTATTGTAACATGCAGGTGCATTCTTGTCTTGTAGTAGAAATACTCCAATATTCTTACAAAATTGAACAAAAAGTTCAACTACCCACTGTAACCTCAGAGTCACAGACCTATTTTGAAAATATAAATAATTTTAAAAACAAACATTCACCTTATATGTGTTAAATATATTATTCTTTAACATTTTGTGCACATAAATATTTTTTCTACAGTAAATAATAATTAGGACAGTAGAGGGTTAAGAGTTTTCACGCAGAAAATTCGGTAGCACTACTTTTCAGCCCACCCTCGTAAATGGAGCTAATTTCACAACATTGTTTCTACATTCGTTTATAGGTTAGGGAGACACATGGGTTGGAGCTGTAATAGTTGCAACCATTTACTTCCAACTTATGTAAAGTACGAGGTCTGTCTAAAAAGTATCCGACCTTTGATTTTCCCGTGCAAAATAGAGGCAATAGCGCGGCGCCACTGTACACAGTAAAGGAAGAGACTATTATGCACATGCGTGAATTTTGTCCCCGCCTTCCATCGCACCAGTCTCTGCCTGTCGGTCGCTGAGTAAGGTGTTACACAATGTGTTCGTCGGATTACCGATTCTCTCAAGATGACTGAACGTGTTGAACAAAGATACTGCATCATATTTTGTCAAAAGCTTGGTGATTCTCAAAGCGAAACAATTCATAAGATTCAGCAGGTGTTTGGAGAAGATGCGATGGGTGTAACACAAATTAAGGAGTGGTTCAACCTATTCAAAAATGGCCGCACATCAGCGGAGAGTGACCAGCGTTCTGGCAGGCCACAAACTGCTCGAAGTGCATTTGTTGTTGAGAGAGTGCAAAATCTGGTGATGACAGATCGTCGTTTGACCGTGCGGAAGATTTCCTAAGAGGTTGGAGTGAGTAAAGATTCTGCACATGCAATTTTGCGTGATGATTTGAACATGCGCCGTGTGGCTGCGAAATTCGTGCGCAAGTTGTTGTCGCCCGAAAAAAAGGCCCTCCGTTATGAAGTTGCACAGGACCTTCTGGACACCACCAACACTGATACTGGGTTTCTGAATACCGTGATAAATGGAGATGAGTCATGGATGTACTGGTACGACCCAGAAACAAAAAGACAGTCGTCGAAATGAAACCATCCCGAATCTCCAAGGCCGAAGAAAGTGCGGCAGGTGCGAAGCAAAATCAAGGTGATACTGACTTTTTTTGATGTCCGTTGAATTGTGCATCACGAATATGCACCGGAAGGACAAACAGTGACAAAGGAGTACTATCAAGATGTTCTCCGGCGACTCTGAGACGCAGTTCGGCGCAAGAGACCAGACATATGGAAGGCGAAAAACTGGCAACTGCATCACGACAACCCCCCCCCCCCCCCCTTGCAATTCATCCCAATTGACCCAAATTTTCTTGGACAAACATGGAATTACATCCGTTCGCCAACATTCCTACTCCCAGACATGGCTCCTTGCGACTTCTGGTTGTTTCCAAAATTGAAGACGCCACTGAAAGGATCCAGTTTTGAGAGTAGAGAAGAGATAATGCGGAACACGACGACGGAGCTGAACACCATTCCAAAAGATGACTTCCAGAAGTGTTTCCGGCACTGGAAGGATCGGTGGGCTAAGTGTGTGCGTGCACAAGGGGTTTACTTTGAACGAGAGTAGGGTACCAACCCCGTCAGGTATTCGAAGTATTTTTTCTTTCTTAAGGTCTGGTACTTTTTAGACAGGCCTCGTAGATGCACGTTTCAGAGTTTTACTGCTCTTAAAAGCAGTCAGTAGCATTGCATATAACTCGCTGCCAGCGGTATGGAAGTAATGTAGTAGGAGACCCTTAGCAGCGCCACTTGTAATAATATTTCGAGTGGCGGTCTATCACCCGACGAATCTTTGTAACGGTTCTGAAGCGAATGTCACGAAATGCTCCCTTCAGTTCAGGAGTCAAGTTGAAGTCACAGGGCTTAAGGTGGGAGGGTGCTGGGTGGTACAGTACTTGCCAGCCCCATCGGTCGAACAAATCAGCCACAACCTGTACTCGCATTCGGGAGGACGACGGTTCAATCCCGCGTCCGGCCATCCTGATTTAGGTTTTCCGTGATTTCCCTAAATCGCTCCAGGCAAATGCTGGGATGGTTCCTTTGAAATGGCACGGCCGACATCCTTCCCCAATGCGATGAGACCGATGACCTCGCAGTTTGGTCTCTTCTCCCAAACAACCAAACAGCCTGTACCTGATGAGCAGGTACTACAAAAAGTACCGCCGCTTGTTTCTCCCAGCTGGTCTCAGGCTGTTTTCCAAAAATGAACAGCTTAGAGAAGGAAGCGGCGGCAATTTTTGTAGTACCTATCCATCATATTGCAGGACAATGCTTGGACGCAAATGGCACGAGTTTTGGCTGATTTGTTTAACCGGTGGGGCTGGGAAATGCTGTATCACCCACCACACTGCCCGGACTTCATCCTGATTCCTAAATCGAATGAAGCGCTTCATGGCATTCGTTTCAGAATAGTTAGAGATTCGTCGGGCAATATACCGCTTATCAACCCAACTGGCGCTGCTAATGATACTCTGCGACTTCCAAATCGCTGCCAACGGGTGTACACAATGCTGCTAACTGCCTTGAATGGCAGTAAAACTCTGAAACATTTATCTATTTTGTATAAGTTGTAAATAAATGGTTGCCACTATTAAAGTTCTAACGCTCGTATTTATTAATAATATTCCATCTTCAGTCACAATATTTTTATTTTATAGTTACAAGTTTTTTATTTTATTTCGTCGTTCTATGTAAATGGAAATAATACGATATACAGTACTCCATGACATCACTGTAACACAGGTTAAGTATGCGCCATTTGGGTAAGGTAGCACTCTCATAAACATCTTAAATCGTTCAAAATGTAAGTGGAAACGTGTAAGTTTTTCACCAATGTAGAACACGAATTTTATGATTTCAAACTCAGATAATATGTTACAGTAGTTTAGTTCTCACATTTCTCTCTTTAACCCAGTCGGAGTAACTTTTCTCTTTAAATCTAACAACTGTATCGTTCTGTTACTCTCAGATGAAAAACTGAACCCCGTTATGGCCAGACTTGAAAACCTCTGGCTCCGAAACGCATTGAACAGTACTCAATATGCAGGGTGATTCAAAAAGAATACCACAACTTTAAAAATGTGTATTTAATGAAAGAAACATAATATAACCTTCTGTTATACATCATTACAAAAAGTATTTAAAAAGTTTTTTTTCACTCAAAAACAAGTTCAGAGATGTTCAATATGGCCCCCTCCAGACACTCGAGCAATATCAACCCGATACTCCAACTCGTTCCACACTATCTGTAGCATATCAGGCGTAACAGTTTGGATAGCTGCTGTTATTTCTCGTTTCAAATCATCAATGGTGCTGGGAGAGGTGGCCCAAACACCATATCCTTAACATACCCACATAAGAAAAAATCGCAGGGGTAAGATCAGGGCTTCTTGGAGGCCAGTGATTAAGTGCTCTGTCACGGGCTGCCTGGCGGCCGATCCTTCGCCTCGGGTAGTTGACGTTCAGGTAGTTACGGACAGATAAGTGCCAATGTGGTGGCGCTCCATCCTGCTGAAATATGAATTGTTGTGCTTCTTGTTCGAACTGAGGGAACAGCCAATTCTCTAACATCATTCTGTAGTCCAGTTACAGTAGCACCTTCGAAGAAAAAGGGACCAAAAACTTTATTGGCTGAAATGGCACAGAAAACGTTCACCTTAGGCGAGTCACGTTCATAATGAGTTGTTTCCCGCGGATTCTCAGTGCCCCATATACAGACATTGTGACGGTTGACTTTCCCGTTAGTGTGGAAAGTTGCTTCATCACTAAACACAATCTTTGAAACGAAAGATTCATCTGTTTCCATTTGAGCAAGGATAAAATCACAGAAATCGATTCTTTTAATCTTATCAGCTGCAGACAGTGCTTGAACCAATTTCAGACGATAAGGTTTCATAACTAACCTTTTTCGTAGGACTCTCCATACAGTTGATTGTGGAATTTGCAGCTCTCTGCTAGCTCTGCGAGTCGATTTTCCTGGGCTGCGAACAAATGCTTGCTGGATGCGTGCTAAATTTTCATCATTCGTTCCCGGCCGTCCAGAACTTTTCCCTTTGCACAAACACCCATTCTCTGTAAACAGTTTATACCAACGTTTAATACACCACCTATCAGGAGGTTTAACACCATACTTCGTTCGAAATGCACGCTGAACAACTGTCGTCGATTCACTTCTGCTGTACTCAATAACACAAAAAGCTTTCTGTTGAGCGGTCGCCATCTTAGCATCAACTGACGCTGACGCCTAGTCAACAGCGCCTCAAGCGAACAAATGTACAACTAAATGAAACTTTATAGCTCCCTTAATTCGCCGACAGATAGTGCTTAGCTCTGCCTTTTGTCGTTGCAGATTTTTAAATTCCTAAAGTTGTGGTATTCTTTTTGAATCACCCTGTATATTATAAAAGTAGGTGTACAATGTGTGTGCCGCTAAAACAGAAATGAGTCCCGGTCCGATCTAGGGAGTTATATTGTGTTGTAGCCCTCTATCCCCCATCCATCAAGAAGATTCTCGTTTTTACCTCAAGGGCTTGCTTTTTAAGATATAAGGGCTGGTAAGTTTCTCCCTCTAGAAATTTCTGGAACATTTCAGAACATTCGAGAGTGTTCGAAAACATTCCAGAACAGTCTAGAGCATTCGAAAGCATTCCACACCATTTCAGAATGTTCCAGAATGATTCGGGCTGTTCTGGAATGCTTGGGAACAGTCTGGAACATTCGGGAAGATTCCATAATGTTCGGAAACATCCCGAAACGTCCCAGATCATTGTGAAACATTCTGCAACACTCCCAAATGTTGTGGAATGTTCGGACCATTCGGAGCGTTTTGGAATTCGCCGCTGGAGGGGCTACCCATTGGTAATGGTAAATAAAGCAAGACCTTTCGCGCGTACGAATGTCAGTTTCTTATCAGTGACGAAGATGGGAAGTGAAAAAGTAGTGCAGTGAGTGAATAAAAACAAACAGCGAAGTGTGATTAGTCAAAGTGATACAACGAATGGATATAAATCGAAAATAAATTGTGAAAAGTATGTAAAGTGTACTTAGTGTATTGGTTAGTAAAAAGTTGGCTTGATATGTATTTTAGACAAACCCCAAATATAAAAGAGGAGGAGATCTTTCCAGTTCTGCAGCAAAACGACAAAAACAAAAAACCGCGAGAAAACGAAACAGACGAAGAGCGCGAAGCACCTTTAAGTTCCCAACGAACGAGAATGAGCACCGAGAGAAGCAGACAAAGCGAAGATAAACGAAATGAACGGATTTAAGAATCAAGAATTACGACACAATCTTATAATAAAAGACTACCAGCTCAAGTCAGCCATGAAAATATCACGCCGGCCGCTGTGGCCGAGCGATAATAAAAGACTACCAGCTCAAGTCAGCCATGAAAATATCACGCCGGCCGTTGTGGCCGAGCGGTTCCAGGCGCTTCAGTCTGGAACGGCGCCACTGCTAACGGTCGCAGGTTCGAATCCTGCCTCGGGCATGGATGTGTGTGATGTCCTTAAGTTAGTTAGGTTTAAGTAGTTCTAAGTTCTAGGGGACTGGTGGCCTCAGATGTTAAGTCCCATAGTGCTCAGAGGCATTTTTTGAAAATATCACCCTACTACAAGCGCTGATGAGGACAAGTAAACTGTACAACCTAACAAATGAAGCATTCCACTACGACCCCACGAAAGAATATAACATACACGTCGTAATCGTAAAAATATATAACATATGCCAATTTTGCAACGCGAAAATATTCAGTAGAGAAACATCACGATTCTGTTTCATGACTGGACAAATTCGATTACCAACACTGGAAGCACCTCATCAGGAATTTTTACATTACATGAGCGGGAAAACTCCAAATCAAAACACTTTCTTCGAAATATAAAAGCGTACAACGCCTGCTTCCAAATGACTTCTTTCGGTGTCACTTCAATCAACACTAACAATGATGAAATCGATTATGTTTTTTTTCCATCCAAGGACAAATCTATCACAACATGGGACCATTACTACTACTACCCAACGTAGACCATAAATTTATGCAAGTATATTTCATCGGAAATGTTGTTACTGTTGTGGTCTTCAGTCCAGAGACTGGTTTGATGCAGCTCTCCATGCTACTCCATCCTGCGCAAGCTTCTTCATCTCCCAGTACCTACTGCAACCTACATCCTTCTGAATCTGTTTAGTGTATTCATCTTTTGGTCTCCCTCAACGATTTTTACCCTCCACGCTGCCCTCCAATACTAAATTGGTGATCCATTGAAGCCTCAGAATATGTCCTTCCAAGCGATCCCTTCTTCTAGTCAAGTTGTGCAACAAATTTCTCTTCTCCCCAACTCTATTCGATACTTCATCATTAGTTATCTGATCTACCCATCTAATCTTCAGCATTCTTCTGTAGCGCCACATTTCGAAAGCTTCTATTCTCTTCTTGTCTAAACTATTTATCGTCCACGTTTCACTTCCATACATGGCTACACTCCATACAAATACTTTCAGAAATGACTACCTGACACTTAAATCTATACTCGATGTTAACAAATTTCTCTTCTTCAGAAACGATTTCCTTGCCATTGCCAGTCTACATTTTATATCCTCTCTACTCCGACCATCATGAGTTATTTAGCTCTCCAAACAGCAAAACACATTTGCTACTTTAAGCGTCTCATTTCCTAATCTAATTCCCTCAGTAATACCCGATTTAATTCGATTACATTCCATTATCCTCGTTATGCGTTTATTAATATTATATCCTCCTTTCAAGACACTGTCCATTCCGTTCAGCTGCTCTTCCAGGTCCTTTGCTGTCTCTGACAGAATTACAATGTCATCGGCGAACATCAAAGTTTTTATTTCTTCTCCATGGATTTTAATTCCTACTCCGAATTTTTCTTTTCTTTCCTTTACTGCTTGCTCAATATGCAGATTGTATAACATCGGGGAGACAACCATGTCTCACTCCCTTCCCAACCACTGCTTCCCTTTCATGTCCCTCAACTCTTATAACTGCCATCTGGTTTCTGTGCAAATTGTAAATAGCCTTTCAATCCCTGTATTTTACCCCCACCTTCAGAATTTGAAAGAGAGTATTCCAGTCAACATTGTCAAAAGCTTTCTCTAAGTCTACAAATGCTAGAAACATAGGGTTGCCTTTCCTTATTCTATTTTCTAAGATAAGTCGTAGGGTCAGTATTGCCTCACGTGTTCCAACATTTCTACGGAATCCGAACTGATCTTCCCCGAGGTCGGCTTCTACCAGTTTTTTCATTCGTCTGTAAAAAATTCGTGTTAGTATTTTGCAGTCGTGGCTTATTAAACTGATAGTTCGGTAATTTTCACATCTGTCAACACCAGCTTTCTTTGGGATTGGAATTATTATATTCTTCTTGAAGTCTATGGTTATTTCGCCTGTCTCATACATCTTGCTCACCAGATGGTAGAGTTTTGTCAGGGCTGGCTCTCCCAAGGCTATCAGTACTTCTAATGGAATGTTGTCTACTCCCGGGGCCTTCTTTCGAATTTCAGTGCTCTGTCAAACTCTTCACGCAGTATCATATCTCCCATTTCACCTTCATCTACCTCCTCTTCCGTTTCCATAATATTGTACTCAAGAACATCGACCTTTTATAGACCCTCTATATACTCCTTCCACCTTTCTGCTTTCCCTTCTTTGCTTAGAACTGGGTTTCCATCTGAGCTCTTGTTGATGCAAGTGGTTCTCTTTTCTCCAAAGGTGTCTTTAATTTTCCTGTAGGCAGTATCTATCTTACCCCTGGTGAGACAAGCTTCTACATCCTTACATTTGTCCTCTAGCCATATCTGCTTAGCCATTTTGCACTTCCTGTCGATCTCATTTTTTAGACGCTTGTATTCCTTTTTGCCTGCTTCATTTAATGCATTTTTGTATTTTCTCCTATCATCAATTAAATTCAATATTTCTTCTGTTACCCAAGGATTTCTATTAGCCCTCGTCTTTTTTTGCCTACTTGTTCCACTGCTACTTTCACTATTTCATCTCTCAAAGCTACCCATTCTTCTTCTACGGTATTTCTTTCCCCCATTCTTGTCAATCGTTCCCTAATGCTCTCCCTGAAACTTGGTACAACCTCTGGTTCTTTCAGTTTATCCAGGTCCCATCTCTCCAAATTCCCACCTTTTTGCAGTTTCTTCGGCTTTAATCTACAGTTCATAACCAATAGATTGTGGTCAGAGTTCACATATGCCCCTGGAAATGTCTTACAATTTAAAATTTGGTTCCTAAATCTCTGTCATACCATTATATAATCTACATGACACCTTCCAGTATCGGAAATGAAGAAACAGATATTGATCAACGATGCACGAACATCAGTGGATTGTCCGCAGCTCGTGGTCGTGCGGTAGCGTTCTCGCTTCCCACACCCGGGTTCCCGGGTTCGATTCCCGGCGGGGTCAGGGATTTTCTCTGCCTCGTGATGACTGGTTGTTGTGTGATGTCCTTAGGTTGGTTAGGTTTAAGTAGTTCTAAGTTCTAGGGGACTGATGACCATAGATGTTAAGTCCCATAGTGCTCAGAGCCATTTGAACCATTTTAACATCAGTGGATTAGAGGAGAAGTTGTCCGAGATGTACATAGGATATTACACGAATACAAGAAACTGACTCACATATTCAAACCAGCACTAGACCGAATGATTTCCGATGACTATAAATGCACCCCGGATAACAAAATGAAACACGTTGTTTATAAACAGGTATTGTAAAGTGTTAGAATATGGTCTCAATAACAAATTTTTACCTCTTACACTTTAAAGTTTATGCTTTTATTCCAACTACCACGCGCAATCCCATATCATCTCCGCTAAAGGTACCCCAACTAGTTATAAAATAAAAATATTGTAACTAAAGATGGAATACTATTAATAAATATAGCTCTAACCTTGAATTGATTTACAGTAAAACTTCGTTTATACGTTTTTCAACGGACTACAGAAAAAAAGGTATAAGTGTGAATCACGTATATATGAAATATAGCACCATATTATCAAATTAATTGGTAAACACAAATGAAAAGTCCAGTAAATAAAAAGTTACATTCTAAAAAACGTTATATAGCCTTACTAGGTACCATACTTAAATAAAGATATAAAGAAAAATGTAAACTTCTACACAGAAGAAAACGTCATTTCGTAAAAAAGTGCGTAATTTTTGCTTGTTTTTTCTTTGACATGGCAATAGCGTACAAAAAAAGAAAAATGGCTCTAAGCACTATGCGACTTAACATCTGAGGTCATCAGTCTCCTAGACTCAGAACTACTTAAACCTAACTAACCTAAGGACATCACACACATCCATGCGCGAGGCAGGATTCGAACCTGCGACCGTAGAAGCAGCGAGGTTCCGGACTGATGCGCCTAGAACTGCTCGGCCACAGTGGCCGGCGAGCAAGATCATTCTGTAGGAATAATATGCGTTGCTCACACACGATCATCCTGTAGATATCTATTTAAGGAGTTGGGCATTCTGACTACTGCTTCACCGTATATTTATTCCCTCATGAAGTTTGTTGTAAAGAATCCACTACAGTTCAAAAGGAACAATGACGTACATAACTACAATACCAGTAGGAAAAAATGACATTCTTTATTTCACGTTAAGATCGTCTTTAGCACAAAAATGTGTGCACAAAATTTTTGATCCTTACCCAGTGATGTAAAATGTCTGGATGCAGTCATATGAACAAATTAAATTACGACTGACTGTAAAACGACTCGTTCCACATCGTTACGATCCATTGTGCAAAATCAGCCATACAGCTAACTAACCAACTAACTAATTTTATGGATTCAGTATGTTACCAACGTGACAAAGTTGTCTTTTTCGCCAGCGTCCTGAAAACGTCACTCTGGCTCAATGCTAGCTTGGAAGCGTAATCTTTTTGCTTGGCGATACACTTGGATCAACGACTACAGAGAGATAACTGAATTTACCGTCATTGCCTAACCAGCCTTTCTTTTTCTTTTTGTTTTATAGTCAAATGATACACACGCAGCCGCCTTTGATGTGGCACAGTTTGTGAAAAACTTGTACATCACTAAGGCTGCGTCACACAGAGTCGCTTTAACGAAACGTTGGAGTAAAGTTACGCCCCGAAAACGAAACGTGGGCTAGCTATTGGTCTAGTCATTCAATAGTTCGAAAGTAAAATGTGTGTAATTAACGCTGTGATAATCGACGAGGTCCCTTAGCGTGAATAACGTTCAGCGTTCTTGCCACCTCCGAACTCCGAATGTCGGGCGACCACACGAGACAATAAGAAAAATTGAAGACCTGTAAGAGCCAAGCAAAAACACGAATGGATACTATCTTCGGAGCTTGTTAGCCTACTGGCGAAGACAGTGACAACGTGAGCTTCAGGAAAAACTATCAGAAGTGATTGCAGAAAATAAAAGCAAAGAAAGAAACGATGAAATTAAGAACAAGCCCAGTGGCCATCGCAATGGACAGACGTATGTTTCCAGAATGAGATTTTTACTCTGCAGCGGAGTGTGCGCTGATATGAAACTTTCTGGCAGATTAAAACTGTCTGCCGGACCGAGACTCGAACTCGGGACCTTTGCCTTTCGCAGGCAAGTGCTCTACCATTTTTTTTTTTTTTTTTTTTTTTTTTTGCGTTTTGTTCGTTATCGATCGTTGTGTTTGGTCGTTGCGGACGTCGCAAGACATCCTGTTCAAGTTCCGTGGTTGATCCTTCCACTCAGTTTTTTTATTACAGAGGCCAACCGGCTCTCTGGCCGAACACGCAGAGCTACCGTGCCGGCAGCTGAGCTACCCAAGCACGATTCACGCCCCGTCCTCACAGCTTTGGCTCTGAGCACTATGGGACTCAACTGCTGTGGTCATAAGTCCCCTAGAACTTAGAACTACTTAAACCTAACTAACCTAAGGACATCACACACATCCATGCCCGAGGCAGGATTCGAACCTGCGACCGTAGCGGTCGTGCGGTTCCAGACTGTAGCGCCTTTAACCGCTCGGCCACTCCGGCCGGCCCTCACAGCTTTACTTCCGTCAGTAACTCGTCTCCTACCTTCCAAACTTTACAGAAGCTCTCCCGCAAAAGGCAAAGGTCCCGACTTCGAGTCTCGGTCCGGCACACAGTTTTAATCTGCCAGGAAGTTTCAGACGTATGTTATCTACATTATATGATCAATCAATCTATTAGTGGACATTAGTATGTGAACTATCCACCTTTCGCCTTTACGACGGCTTGAACTCTCATGGGAGTCACTTCCAGTGAGGTGTCTGAATGTGTTTGGAGGAATGGTAGCCCATTTGTTCCTCAAGAACCGTAACCAAGGATGGTCGACCTTTTAACTCATCTCAACGGTGTTCCGTTGGAGCCACAACTAACTACAAAACACACATCCATACTTTAACAGCACCTCCTCCCGTACTTCACCGTCGGGAATACACATGTTGACATGTAACATTCTCCAGGCATCTGCCAAACCCTTGCCACAGGGTATAGTGTGATTCATCACGATAAGTCACTCGTTTATATTCATCCACTATCCAGTGGCGTTGCACTTTACATTGCCTCAAGCTTAACTCAAAATTGGCATCAGAAATATTAAGCACTCCGTTTTAAGGCCACAAGTGGCCCATCGGAACCATCCGACCGCCGTCTCAGCCTCAGTTGAGGATGCGGATAGGAGGGGCGTGGGGTCAGCACACCGCTCTCCTGGTCGTTAGGATGGTTTTCTTTGACCGGAGCCGTTACTATTCGGTCGAGTAGCTCCTCAATTGGCATCTCGAGGCTGGGTGCACAACAGCTAACGGCGGCTGGATGGTCACCCATCCAAGTGCCAGCCACGCCCGACAGCGCTTAACTTCGGTGATCTCACGGGAGCCGGTGCAGCAACTGCGGCAAAGCCATTGCCCGCGTCAGAAATATGGGGATTATGAAAAGGTGCTCGACAACTGTACCTCATTTTCTTTCTTCTTAAGCACAACTATTTGCTAGATGGACTGCTGGTGACTCTTTGCAACTCACGAGCGATTCTTTCCGTCCATTTCAAGCGATTTTTCCAGCCATCCTCCACAATGCTCGACAGTCCCTATCTGTCAGTTCATCTGCTGTACCTGGTCTTGGTGTACCTGTGGTTGTGCCTCCGCGTTTCCACTTCATAGTCGCACCACTACAGTCGATTTGGGCAGCTTTAGGAGGGTTAAAAAGTCCCTGATGGGTTTGTTACTCAGACAGCACACAGTGACTAGTCCACGTTCGGAGTCACTGAGCTCTCGTGGCCGACCCATTCTGCTGTTTCTGCTTTCACAGGGTGGTCCATTGATAGTGACCGGGCCAAATATCTCACGAAATAAACATCAAACGAAAAAACTGCAAAGAACGAAACTCGTCTAGCTTGAAGGGGGAAACCAGATGGCGCTATGGTTGGCCCGCTACATGGCGCTGTCATAGGTCAAACGGATATCAACTATGTTTTTTTAAAAATAGGAACCCCCATTTTTATTACATATTCGTGTAGTACGTAAAGAAATATGAATGTTTTAGTTGGACCACTTTTTTCGCTTTGTCATAGATGACGCTGTAATAGTCACAAACGTGTAAGTACGTGGTATCACGTAACATTCCGCCAGTGCTCACGGTATTTGCTTCGTGATACATTACCCGTGTTAAAATGGACTGTTTACCAACTGCGAAAAAGGTCGATATCGTGTCGATGTATGGCTATTGTGATCAAAATGCCCCACGGGCGTGTGCTCTGTATGCTGCTCGGTATCCTGGACATCATCATCCAAGTGTCCGAACCGTTCGCCGGATACTTACGTTATTTAAGAAAACAGGAAGTGTTCAGCCACATGTGAAACGTCAACCACGACCTGCAACAAATGATGATGCCCAAGTATGTGTTTCAGCTGATGTCGCGGCTAATCCGCACATCAGTAGCTGACAAATTGCGCGAGAATCTGGAATCTCAAAAACGTCGGTGTTGAGAACGTTACATCAACATCGATTGCACCCGTACCATATTTCTGTGCACCAGGAATTGCATGGCGACGTCTTTGAACGTCGTGAACAGTTCTGCCACTGGGCACAAGAGAAATTACGGGACGACGACAGATTTTTTGCACGCGTTTAATTTACCGAAGAAGCGTCATTCACCAACAGCGGTAATGTAAACCGGCATAATATGCACTATTCGGCAGCGGAAAACCACGATGGCTGCGACAAGTGGAACATCAGCGACCTTGGCGGGTTAATGTATGGTGCGGCATTATGGGAGGAAGGATAATTGGCCCCCATTTTATCGATGGCAAGCTAAATGGTGCAATGTATGCTGATTTCCTACGTAATGTTCTACCGATGTTACTACAAGATGTTTCTTTCTGTGGGGAAAGTCGAAGTATATTTGCTATCGTGATTAACCGACAAGGCCTGACAACAATGCGTCAGCGCATTGTCAATGCATGTGCGAACATTACGGAAGGCGAACTACTCGCTGTTGAGAGGAATGTTGCTACACGTATTGCCAAATGTACTGAGGTTGACGAACATCATTTTGAGCATTTACTGCATTAATGTGGTATTTACAGGTAATCACGCTGTAACAGCATGCGTTCTCAGAAATGACAAGTTCACAAAGGTACATGTATCACATTGGAACAGCCGAAATAAAATGTTCAAACGTACTTACGATCTGTATTTTAATTTAGAAAACCTACCTGTTACCAACTGTTCGTCTAAAATTGTGAGCCATATGTTTGTGACTATAACAGCGCCATCTATCACAAAGCGAAAAAAGTGGTCCAACTAAAACATTCATATTTCTTTACGTACTACACGAATATGTAATAAAAATGGGAGTTCCTATTTAAAAAAAACGCAGTTGATATCCATTTGACCTATAGCAGCGCCATCTAGCGGGCCAACCATAGCGCCATCTGGTTTCCCCCATCAAGCTAGACGAGTTTCGTTCTTTGTAGTTTTTTCGTTTGACGCTTATTTCGTGAAATATTTGGCCCGGTCTCGATCAATGGACCACCCTGTGTACTGATTACACAATACTCCCTTCCTGCTCGTATACTGGCGGGTACGTCACTTGTGGTATTTAACAGTAGATTCCACAATACAAAGCGGTTTTGTAATACAGGGTGATTCAAAAAGAATACTTCAACTTTAGGAATTTAAAACTCTGCAACGACAAAAGGCAGAGCTAAGCACTATCTGTTGGCGAATTAAGGGAGCTATAAAGTTTCATTTAGTTGTACATTTGTTCGCTTGAGGCGCTGTTGACTAGGCGTCAGCGTCAGTTGATGCTAAGATGGCGACCGCTCAACAGAAAGCTTTTTGTGTTATTGAGTACGGCAGAAGTGAATCGACGACAGCTGTTCAGCGTGCATTTCGAACGAAGTATGGTGTTAAACCTCCTGATAGGTGGTGTATTAAACGTTGGTATAAACAGTTTACAGAGAATGGGTGTTTGTGCAAAGGGAAAAGTTCTGGACGGCCGAGAACGAGTGATGAAAATGTAGCACGCATCCAGCAAGCATTTGTTCGCAGCCCAGGAAAATCGACTCGCAGAGCTAGCAGAGAGCTGCAAATTCCACAATCAACTGTATGGAGAGTCCTACGAAAAAGGTTAGTTATGAAACCTGAACGTCAACTACCCGAGGCGATGGATCGGCCGCCAGGCAGCCCGTGACAGGACACTTCATCACTGGCCTCCAAGAAGCCCTGATCTTACCCCCTGCGATTTTTTCTTATGGGGGTATGCTAAGGATATGGTGTTTCGGCCACCTTTCCCAGCCACCATTGATGATTTGAAACGAGAAATAACAGCAGCTATCCAAACTGTTACGCCTGATATGCTACAGAGAGTGTGGAACGAGTTGGAGTATCGGGTTGATATTGGTCGAGTGTCTGGAGGTGGCCATATTGAACATCTCTGAACTTATTTTTGAGTGGAAAAAAACCTTTTTAAATACTCTTTGTAATGATGTATAACAGAAGTTTATATTATGTTTCTTTCATTAAATACACATTTTTAAAGTTGTGGTATTCTTTTTGAATCACCCTGTACTATTGATGAGATGCTGTAGACACAAGCTGCACAGAAACGTTTTGTACTACTCTTATATCTACAAATATGTGTTGTTAACATTCGGATGGAGCAAGCAGAGAAAGAATAAGCCGTATGAAGCTAAAAAAACATAAAAAACTTTATTGTGAAATAAAAAACAAAGCTATAATCAAAACAATGGCAGTGCCATCGACACTGGACATCTCTGTACATCTGTGAAGTCAAAATCTGGTGACTGCTAACTTTAAATAATGTAATGTCTCATCCCGTGCTCTGTAACATTCTCGGTCTGCGCGCTGTTCACAAACTGGTCGATACGTTGCTGTGAGCCTGTTCCACTTTGCGGTGGGCGTCCAGTGTATGAGGAGGGTTCCTCTGAAGACGCAGTTTCAGTTTCAGTTGGCCTAATCTCGCTCATTCGAGATCAGGTCAGCAGATGCCACAGGCTTTTCCATTCAGTTGACTCCTGTGCATCGAACAAGGTATTCACGAGTTGGATGCCGTGAGCCTCGCGCATTAGCCTCTTGAAAGAGAAACTCGTTGCCGAAATGTTGACTTCAAGGCTAGACAGTAGGTGGGAGGATACTGTCCAGTTCTAAAACTACCCTGGATGCCGATGAGGAGAGTCTGGCATCCGTACAGGAGGCGCCCCAAAATGAGACAGACCCACTTCCCTGTCGAACTCGAGGCACGTGCGTTGGTACCAGGCCATCTCCATCCTCTTCTACGATGACTAGCAGACGTCGGAGAAACTCTGATTCACAGCTGAAAAAAGCTCATCATCAATGGTCCAGGTTCCTTTCCAGATGTTCCCTTGCTCACCTTCTTCGTGCAACACTGTTGTTTGTAACGGACGCCTAGGGGTCACATTCACAGTGTAAGGATGAACTATGTTGTACTCACCAAACGGTCTTGCCGTCGACGATGTAAATGTGGCAGAAAGAGTAGTTTCTGTTCATTGAGGTGTCTTGCTTACATGCAGCAACTATGCAGCCTACTCACTGGCCCAAATAGTGTTAGACAACGTTTATAGCATAACGATGGTGACACACACAGTGGTTACGGTTACTACAAGCCACACCACAAGTTGGGAAACGGGGCCAAATTTCTAGTAGTTTACTTTCGGGTTGAGATTTTCACGAATGTTTTATTCGTATCTTACACATACTAGCAGTACGGCAATAAACAGCCTTTTAAAACACGCCGCTAACGGCAATAAACAGCCTTTTAAACATGCCGCTAACGGCAATCAAGTAATTTATAGCAATACAACAATTTTTAAAAAAATTAAAAAAAAAACACAGAAGCTAGCAACAGGGCAATAAACAACCTTTTAAAACACGCCGCTAACGGCAATCAAGTAATTTATATCAATACAAGAGTTTGAAAAAACTTTTTTAAAGAATATTAGTAAACAGGCTACTAAAGTAAATGCAGAACTTTGTTAATACAGTACGGTGAGGTAGTGAAGCTACCAACACGGCGATTAAAAAAATTAAACAGGTCTCAGCAAACACACGATTAATAGCGATAAAAGGAATTTACAAACTTGGAGGAATTTAAAAAATTTTAAACAAAAGTGTCCTGGAATATCATTAGAACATAACAGATATGATGGACCCCTGTAACACGGCCACAAATCACCCACTCAGGGATGCTCGGGCTAGACAGAATACTGACCAATTTAAATACGCCCGTAAACACAATTGCCACTCTCAGGCTGATCATTGCACCGACTTTAAGCCAGCGAAAACTTGTTATAAGATAGCTTAACTTGCTGACAGAATTAGAGCTAACCTCGTGCAAGGAAACATTACACCACACAGTCCTGAATGAGCGACCACATGATCAACCAACAAGAAACATGAATTTACTCATAACCCAAGACAGAATAGCGAAACAATTAAACTGCCAAAACTACACCTCCCATCGGACAGTAACGAGAGGAGGAGGGAAGGTCACTGTCTTCAATTACACCGATGCCAGCGACAGGAAACGCGGTCGCCGGAGGCCACAAGGCAAAAGAGACCCTGGTTACACAAAATGATTGCTTAATGATTAAACTTTCCGCGAGCTTAACTTGCAGTTATGCTCGAACAGGCAGTACACGACCTCCGATGGCAAGGATCCACGCATCCGACCGCGCACGCGTCGCCAGCGTACCCGACACGCCACGGTCACGCGACAACACGTTCTGTCACCGGAGTTCACGTCTTCTCTGCAACGTTGACGGGCAGTGACCGCTCCTTCATGGTAGGTGTCTCCTTTTAAACTCCAGTGTTGAAACGGAGGATTTAAAGAAGCTTGTTAACGTCCCACCAAGGCGAAATGAACAGCAACTACTCGTGGGGCGATTCTGTATACAACCAACACGCGGGGAGCTCTTCCGCCAACTCGACCCGCTCGTTACACACAACCGGCATACATCACGTGGCGACTCGGTACAACCGACCACGCCTCCTTCGCGCTGCAGAGCCACACTGCCCTCCCGTGTCCACCACACTTCCTGCGCGCAACGCCCCTACTTCCTCGCCACCACACGAGGTTACAACCGGTCAAAGATCTCACTTCCTGCATAGCAGTTTCCTGGAAGCAAAAACGCAGATATCGATACAAGAGGGAAAAGACAACCAAGCAGCCACTTAATGACAGATAACGTATGAAACAAACATGTCAGGGGAAGAAAAGGAAAACCAATGCAATCTAAACACAAGGTGTAGCACGAGTCGATACACGGCTCAGATGGCAACACAGATTTGCAACAATCTACAGGAATTTATTAATGGAAATTTTATAGTATTCAACTGTAGTATGAAGACTGCGTGGCAGAAGGTCAGTGCTCACTCGCACTTAGACCTGCCTTTAGCTCTGATCTAGTCCTGAATCCAGAGAATGATAAGTATGAACACTTGTAGAATGTCCAGCTGGCTGTTTTTGGCGTCGACTATAGACTGTAGACACTGTCGTAATGTTGTCATGTGGTGTGTATTGTACTGTGTATTGAACTGGGGACACAGAAACGACGGAGAGGCTTCGTCCCGCCGTAGCCCTCAGTGGTTCACAACCCCACAACAGGCCACAGAAGTCATTCACCCCACCGCCGCCTCACACCGAACCCGGGGTTATTGTGCGGTTCCGCCTCCAGTGGACCCCCCACACCCCCGGAAACGTCTCTTACCAGACGAGACGAGTGTAACCTCAAATGTTTCCTTGGTAGAGTAATAATGCTGTACGCGTATGTGGAGACAGTGTTTGCGCAGCAATCGCCGACATAGTGTACCTGAGGCGGAATAAGGGGAACCAGGTATTCGCCGAGGCAGATGGAAAACCGCCTTAAAAACCGTCCACAGGCTGGCCGGTACACCGGACCTCGACAGTAATCCGCCGGGCGGATTCGTGCTGGGGATCGGCACGCCTCCCCGCTCGGAAAGCAGCGCGTTAGACCGCGCGCCTAGCCGGGCAGGCTGGAATGTGGTACTGTTGATACTGTGCGATGTTAACTGTTGAGTGGAGTTGTATGTCCACTTATATCGACATTTTCGGATGGATTTTCTCTTGGGAACTGAGTGAGGTGTGGCGGAAGCACAAAATTGTCCTGTGATTGTACACCCTCTGCTCGAGGCTCGCCTTAACACAGCTGCCCCTGAGTGTTAGGCACCTCCGTGCTCTTCTATGTAAGACTATGGTCCATAATTTCTACAGGATTGCGACGAATAATCCGTTGATCACGGGTAATACACAGCCCAGTGGCATTAATGCGACCACCCCCTATGTTCGACGTCAATGTGCAATAACCATACACAGAAAACAGGTAGCAGCACTATCAGTGGAAAGTCTACAAAGCACCGGGATGCAGAAAACAATCCGGTCCTTGTGGTAATGCAGAAACGGTGTGATTTATCTGACTTGCAAAAGGAGATGGTTATCGGCGTCCGGTTCAAATGGTGCAAATGGCTCTGAGCACTATGCGACTTAACTTCTGAGGTCATCAGTCGCCTAAAACTTAGAACTAATTAAACCTAACTAACCTAAGGACATCACACACATCCATGCCCGAGGCAGGATTCGAACCTGCGACCGTAGCGGTTGCTCGGTTCCGGACTGCAGCGCCGGCGTTCGGGCCAGGATGGAAGCAATTCCAAAATGGCTGTTCGTAAACTCATTCCGTGCTGACTTGGTTAAAGTATACCATGCATGGCGAAATGGCGCTATCGAAAAACGGTGTCAAGGCTACTGCGGCGCACCACCAGCTATAGATGGCAGGGTGAACGACGGCTGCGGAGATGTGTAAAGGCGAGTAGTTGTGCAACTGTAGACTGACTGACTGCCCAGATGAACCAAGGGACTACCAACAGTTACTCCTCAACGACCGTTGCTGCATATGGTCTTCATAGCAGGCACCTGGTTCATGCACCTATACTGACTGCTGTCCACTGGCGACGGAACCTAGAATTTCCACACCAGTACGTCCACTGAGTAGGTGGTCTTTTCAGATGAACCACCTTTTATATTCCATCGGCGTGTAACGTCTGAAAACAAAAACCCTGCAACAACAGTCGGAAGAGTTCGGGTCGGAGGAGGGAGCACTGTGATCTGGGGAATGTGGCATTCCCTGGGTGATCCCGTCATTCCGTGAGGCACAGCGAATCCACACAACTCTGCATCTATGCTCGGGGATCATATTCACCCCTACGTGCATTTTGTTTCTCCTCGGCACGATGGCTTCTACCAGCTGGACAATGCAACGTGTCACAGAGTTCGCAGTGTACGTGCGTGGTTCGAAGAAGAGCAGGATGAGTTTACCGTACTCCCCCGGCCACCAAACTCCCCAGGTTTAGGCCCAGTCGATTTGTGGGACCACCTCGATCGGGCTGTTCGCGCTGTGGTTCATCAACCGAGAAACGTAGCGCAGCTGGGCACGGCACTGGAGTCAGCATGGCTTCACACGCCTCTTGGTGCCTTCCAGAACCTCACTGACACTCTTTGTGCAGGTCTCGCAGCAGTCTGTACTACAAAATGTGGTTATTCGGGCTTTTTACAGGTGGTCACATTACTGTGACTGGACAGTGTATCTGAAGACTTTTCAGTTCCAACAAATTATTGGGTCGCTGATATCTAAAATTATTTCCATACAGGACGTGAAATACCACAGAAATAATTCGAATTACTGCAGCACTTTGTTTGTCAATTTACAATGATGAGCCAAAACATTATGACCACCTATTTAATAGCTTGTGTGTCCGTCTTTGGAACGAAACACATAACTGATCCGACAGTATGTTCGTAGATTTGCGGAGGTATGTGACCTTAGATGTCTACGCACAGGTCATGCAATTCGCGTAAATAACGGACCCCTGATTTGCGTACATCTACATCTACAGGGTTACTCTGCAATTCACACTTAAGTGCCTGGCAGAGGGTTCATCGAACCATTTTCATACTACTTCTCTACCATTCCACTCTTGAATGGCGCGTGGCAAAACGAACACTTAAATATTTATGATGTTGCAATCAAGGCCGAATCTCCACAATGTGTCGGGAATGGTACCCCTAGACCAATAAAATATCGTCATGTCAGGTCAAATGGCGAAGCCATGGTGACAGTTTTCTTTGACTTTGAAGGATTAGTTCATCGTGAATTCGTGCCACAGGGACAAACTGTTAATCGATGGTACTATCGGCACGTGTTGCAACGCCTGCGAGAAAATTTGACAAGGAGACGGCCTGAAATGTGGCGAGACAATTCATGGCTCTTGCATCACATAACGGACCCGCACATTCACCCCTGTTGGTGCGGCACTACCGCACAAAAAAGCGAAATCACTGTGCTGTCTCATCCTCCGTACTCTCCAGGCCTGGACCACGTAGACATTTTTTATTTCCAGGATTGAAAACGCCGTTGAAAGGACGAAGATTTGCAACGATAGACGCATGGACGTGTCCCACCAACGCTGCACTGTGACCTGAGATTGGTATCGATGGCCTCCCGCGTGATTTACAGGGTGTGATTAAAAAGTTTCAAGACTTAACTCAGAACTATGGCCGGTACACCGGACCTCGACAGTGATCCGCCGGCCGGATTCGTACTGGGGACCGTCACGCCTTCCCGATCGGAAGGCAGCGCGTTAGACCGCGTGGCTAACCGGGACCATCCGACCGCCGTGTCATCCTCAGTGGAGAGTGCGGATAGGAGGGGCGTGGTGTAAGCACACCACTCTCCCGGTCATTATCATGGTATGCTTGACCGAAGCCGCTTCTAATCGGTCGAGTAGCTCCTCAATTGGCATCACGAGGCTGAGTGCACCCCGAAAAATGGCAACAGTGCTTGGCGGCCTGGATGGTCACCCATTCAAGCGCCGACCACGCCCAACAGCTCTTAACTTCGGTGATCTCATGGGAACCGGTGTATCCAATGCGGCAAGGCTGTTGCCACATTTAAGTAAAGCGGACTAAAATTCTTCAAAATATGATCCTTCAGCATCAACACAGCGCTGCCAGCGCGTCTTCCACTGTTCGTAGCCCTTCTGGAAGACCTCGGGCGTCATGCTGTCAAGGGCTCTAGTCGAAGCCTGCTGGATGGCGTCGATGGAGTCGAATCGCTTCCCTTTTAGGCCTGTCTTGATTCGGGGAAAGAGGAAAAAGTCACTTGGAGCCACGTCGGGGCTGTAGGGTGACTGGGGCAGTGTTGTCACGTTGAACTTGACCTAAAATTCGGCGGCGGCGCGCGACGTGTGAGCGGGCGCATTGCCGTGGTGGAGAATCCGGTCGCCCTTGATCGCCGGGCGGATGCGGCGAACTCGATTCCTCAAGCAGCGGAATACTCACACTACGACGATGGTCATTGTTTAAAAGTTCCCGCACTCTCTCCACATTTTGATCCGTTCATCTTGATGATGGCCTCCCAGAACGGTCGTCTTCTTCGACATTCCCGCGGCCATCTTTGAAACGTTTGTGCCACAAGAAAACCAATGCATGGGACATGGCTTCTTCCTTAAAGGCCTCTTGAATCATACCGTGAGTCTCCGTGGCGGTTTTGTTCAGTCGCAAACAAAACTTAATCGCATAACGCTGCTCCAAGTGCTGCTCCACTTCCGCCTCTCTCATTTTTCGACCGACGTCTATGACACGCACTCATGCTGCAAGCGCTGCGCACTTTCCAGGGTTCTGGAGGCAACTGACGCAGCGTCAGTTCGTTCCTTGAGACCCCCCCACTACTTCCCACACCCGGCGGAACCGGTCCGCGCGCGCTCACCTACTCAGAAATGAATCAGTCTTGAAACACACCTTGTATGAGTCGTTCTTTGGGTAGCATGAAAAAAACGGACTACAGCCAACAGAGGGGCAACATCGTCGTGACAGCGAAGCAAGTTTAACTACAGTTCGTCAGGTGTTCCGTCGAAACAAAGGGGCGATACCTAGGTTAATGGAAAAGAACCAATAAACCCCCTGTTCTTTCAAGAAACTAACTTCCATGTATAAAGCAGCTTCAGACTTCTGATTATGTGTTAAATGTTTGACATGAAGCATGTAAGCGAAAAAAAGTTTAGAAAACGCTTGAAATTTTAGTTAAAGTTTGTTGGAATTCGCTAAGTGCTCTCATTATCGAACAGAGCATGAGTACAGTCAGGGCAATTTGCATTTAGTTCTAAGTAAAAGCTACACTACTGGCCATTAAAACTGCTACACCAAGAATAAATGCAGATGATAAACGGGTATTCATTGGACAAATATATTATACTAGAACTGACAAGTGATTACATTTTCAAGCAATTTGGGTGCATAGATCCTGAGAAATCAGTACCCACAACAACCAACTCTGGCCGTAATAACGACCCTGATACGCATGGGCATTGAGTCAAACAGAGCTTGGATGGCGTGTAGAGGTACAGCTGCCCATACAGCTTCAACACGATACCACAGTTATCAAGAGTAGTGACTGGCGTATTGTGACGAGCCAATTGCTCGGCCACCATTGACCAGACGTTTTCCGTTGGTGAGAGATCTGGAGAATGTGCTGGCCAGGGCAGCAGTCGAACATTTTCTATATCCAGAAAGGCCTGTACATGACCAGCAACATGCGGTCGTGCATTATCGTGCTGAAATATAGCGTTTCGCAGGGATCGAATGAAGGGTAGAGCCATGGGTCATAACACATCTGTAATGTAACGTCCACTGTTCAAAGTGCCGTGCCGTCAATGCGAACAAGAGGTGACCGAGATGTGTAACCAATGGCACCCCATACCATCACGCCGGGTGATATGCCAGTATGGCGATGGCGAATACACGCTTCCAATGTGCGTTCACCGCGATGTCGCCAAACAAGGATGCGACCATCATGATGCTGTAAACGGAACCTGGATTCATTCGAAAAAAAAAAAAAGACGTTTGCCATTCGTGCAACCAGGTTCGTCGTTGAGTACACCATCGCTGGCGCTCCAGTCTGTGATGCAGCGTCAAGGGTAACCGTAGCCATGGTCTCTGAGCTGATAGTCCATACCGCTGCAAACGTCGTCGAACTGTTCGTGCAGATGGTTGTTGTCTTGCAAACGTCCCTATCTGTTGACTCAGGGATCGAGACATTACAGCCATGCTAGTGATACGAGGCCGTTGGGATCCAGTACGGCGTTCCGTATTACCCTCCTGAACCCACCGATTCCATATTCTGCTAACAGTCATTGGATCTCGACCAACACGAGCACAATGTCGCGATACGATAAACCGCAGTTGGGATAGGCAACAATCCGACCTTTATCGGAGTCGGAAACGTGATGGTACGCATTTCTCCTCCTTACACGAGGTATCACAACAACGTTTAACCGGGCAACGCCGGTCAACTGCTGTTTGTGTATGAGAAATGGGTTGGAAACTTTCCTCATGTCAGCACGTTGTAGGTGTCGCCACCGGCGCCAACCTTGTGTGAATGGTCTGAAAATCTGATCATTTGCGTATCACAGTATCTTCTTCCTGTCGGTTAAATTTCGCGTCTGTAGCACGTCATCTTGGTGGTGTAGCAATTTTAATGGCCAATGGTGTAAGTTTTACAGGCACCGCAATGTTCATGAACTCAAACCTCCTGAATCACGTATCGCATAATAATTTTGGAGGGATATTCAGTGGTGTCTGTCGATAGCTTCTGTAAAATGTGTTGTCAATAGAGTTTGTAGTAAAGAAGTAGTAAACTAAAACATGATGCCTCATGCAACAATTTTACTGCGTGAACACCGAAAATTTAGTAATCGATAAACCTTTTCCCTTTCATAATTTTGTGGACTGGGGGAGTGTATCACAGAGAAAAGCTTTCGTAAAGTTTGGTGCAAGTCACAAATTGCTCTCATTCTCCAGTACGGGATGCATATGGTCTTGGTTCTAACGCACGGTGAATTACGCTGCCTAAAGACAAATACACAATATTTTACCGTGATTCCTGTCTTACTATGTGAAACCTTTAACATCATATTATACCTCTTAATGAGTAGATTAAGACACTATTGAGCCGCGCGTGGCTCGTGTTCATGCCGTTTATTCCTTGTCATCTTGTCTTTACCATACTGCTACCTCATTTCTTATTCGATTTACTGGCGTCACTAAGTTGCTGGCTTCCCTGCCCATGAGTGGCAGCACAGCGTTTATCGATAAGAGCATCATCGTATTATCTTTGGAGCAACCGCTAGTATTTCCCGGTCGTCGTGTGTCGGGAGTTCAGTCGTGATGGAGCACCAGTGGGCCGGATGCGAGTACTCGCCCGACCGTTTCCGGGCCCCTTCAGTTGGTCATCTTGCGTGACGTGGGTCGGTTCCTTGCTGGTGCGGAGATGTTGGGTGGCCAATGGCCAAGTGTTCCCTCTGCATGTTTGGGTCCGAGCCAGTATCTCTGGGTCGGCATGCGTCTGAAGGGAGTCGGGACGCAGCACCAGTGAAGTCCAGACAGCCATGACTCGCCCAGCTGTTGCCGACGCACATTACTTGAGTGGGATGACCTTGGTTGGTCGTTCGGTTGGTCATCTTATCAGACGACGTGTATTTGGTCATTGACAGTTTCTGTGTTTTCTGTGTGTGTGTCGATTTGTGATTCGTCCTTGTTATTCCACAGTCACTGGTTTTCGTATTGTTCGAGTTGTTTGTGGAAGTGTTTCCACAGAACCGTCTGTAGCTTGCGTTTTGACTGATCGGTTATTGTAACGCTGCCTGCTTGTTGGATGCAGTGAGTCGGACGGAGCAGCAAGCAAGTCTCCGCGGCCGCTGGCGGTGTGCACACGCTGTTGGATCGTGAGGCGCTAGCTGTGAGAGCGACAAGTTCATTGCCCACTGATCCTGGACGCTGAAGTTGAGTGATCAGCTAACCTGTTACGAAACCTCAACTATTCTGACATCTCTTCGTTCATTTGCGGATTGTTGCCTCCTCGGTCATTCATGCTAGCTGGGGGTTGGGGTTGGGTTGTTTGGGGGAAGAGACCAAACAGCGAGGTCATCGGTCTCATCGGATAAGGGAAGGATGGGGAAGGAAGTCAGCCGTGCCCTTTCAAAGGAACCATCCCAGCATTTGCCTGGAGCGATTTAGGGAAATCACGGAAAACCTAAATCAGGATGGCCGGACGCGGGATTGAACCGTCGTCCTCCCGAATGCGAGTCCAGTGTGCTACCACTGCGCCACCTCGCTCGGTCATGCTAGCTGCATCGTATGATGTGTTGGAGTCAGCGAAATCTTGCAGCCGTCTCCCTATATTGTGATTAATTATTAAATTGACTGTTATTTATCAGTGAAGCGCACCAGCAGTATTTTCTGCCCTGTGGCCGTAAACGCTCCTGTTACTTGCCCTGGTCGTTAGGGTAGTTTGTAGGCAGAGTGCCTTTTCCTCGTCGTGTTATTACTGTCCAGCACAGCATATAGTTCACAGCCTTTTAAGTTGTATGGTTCATACTTGCTTAGAGTGGTTATTGTTCCCCTGGCTGTTTTTAGACGCCAATTTCTGAGGTCGCAGTGCTGTTCGTATTCTCGTCCTCGGCCGGTATTCTCCATCGTTATGCTGTTGGTCGGGCGGAAGGAAATTGGTTAAATTGTTGGTCGGTCCTTGGACCGTCTCTAGTTTGGGTTGCCATCCGATTACCTAACTTCAACTCTTGGCTGCCTGTCTCACCTCACCTTGTGTTTGAGCTACCTTCCCAGTCCGACCCTTGGAACGCTTCTGAGCACCACTTGTTCTGTTTGTTTTAAATGGTGATTTTCATTTTAGTTGAAGTATTGTGCAAAGCCTATGGCCGCGTATTATTTCAGTTTTTTTAAAAATTTCACATCAAGGCCTTCAGCTGTGTTAAATTAAAAATGTTGAGCATTGATTGTTTTAGAAAAAAAAATTGTTCTTAGAAATTGTTCTGTCTGAAATTGTTTGTAACCCAGGCCCTTAGTCGTTAGTTGTTCCATGTGTTACGTGTGGCCTTCAGCCGAGGATTTGCGTGAACCCCTTAATAAGGTTGGTTCAAATGGCTCTGAGCACTATGGGACTCAACATCTTAGGTCATAAGTCCCCTAGAACTTAGAACTACTTAAACCTAACTAACCTAAGGACATCACACACACCCATGCCCGAGGCAGGATTCGAACCTGCGACCGTAGCAGTCCCGCGGTTCCGGACTGCAGCGCCAGAACCGCTAGACCACCGCGGCCGGCCCTTAATAAGGCCTTCAGCAGTGTGTATACTCTAAAGGAAAAATTTTAATAAGAAGTAAGGGGTTTGTTCTAAATTATTTGACTTGTTGTTCAAGTCTTCAGCCTTTGTATCAAATTTGGTTGTGGCCTTCAGCTGCGAAATAAGTTAATCAGGCTTTGGCCGTTCTGTTGTAAGTTTAAAAGAAATTTTCTTGCTAAGGAAAAAATATGTTTATTAATGTGCCTTAATTATAGTTGCGCTTCAGATGCGTAGTGTAGGCCTTCATCCGCTAATTGTTTTCACTGCATGTTTTTTTTTTAAAGGAGAATTTTTACGTTCTATTTTTAATTGCTTTTGATTTCTAAGCCAGGCCTTCAGCCTTGCTTGTGTTTGCTGTATAGTTTTGGGCCTTCAGCCCAGAAAGCATTTAAGTTTTCTTTAACTACGCTTTCAGCCGTATTGTTTGATTGTGATCCTTAAGTCAACGTGTAAATAAGTGGTTTTTAGAAAAATAAAGTTGTGTGTTTGATTGTGCAACTCACAGTAACTGTTCACGGCCCCATCCACAACCTTAACCTTATCTTGTGCGCTCTCTGACTACCTACCAATCAGGTCTCAACGATTTTAAATGTTTAAATTCGGTCAGTAATTATATAAAATTTAGACAATCAAATTTTATTCCCTCTGGAAGCAGTTACATACGCACCCTGCAGCTGGTATTGTGTGAACTGGCCTGTCTTTTAGAAATACAGATGTGCGAGGATAATTCGAGTAGTGAAGTCAGCCATAAAAAAATACGTTCCCTAGAAAAAAGTTTTTATAGGTGGTTTGTTTTTATAGGTGGTTTTATTTTCCTACAAAATCTACATCACTTTTTCATGCACTATGCGAGCAATCCAAGGGGTTTGCAGTTACAACCGCTCCATCAGCCACCGCGCCGAGTGGCTCCTTGAAACGCGTGAGGCCGCTCACTTTTACGCACTTTTCGTAGCGAACCAGTTAACAATGACGCTTTTCAGTCTCTCCTCGTCTTCGAACCGTTGTTTATCAAGCGATTAATGACTCTTGTAAACAATCACAAACTCTCTGAAAGACGTCAAACGCAAGTCTTCGTTTGACGGGTTAACAAGTACAGGAAAACTGACAAATTGTTTTATTGTGTACAGGGGTCTTCAGATCATAGATACATACAGACAGCACGCTTGAGGTTTAAAAAGTCACGTGACGGATGGAATGAATCCGAGCTTCTGTCATTACACACTATGAGGTGCTATCAGTCACATTTTTTAGGATTTATAGCTGAAATAAAGCACTGATTTTTAACGCTGGTGTGACTTCTTGTTATTGGTATTACACATATAGTCCAACAATTGACCTAATTTCTCCGAGACTACCAGTATTAATCTGATGGTTACGGTTTTAACAATCGGCTACGTGCAAGCTAAGAAAGTTTGAAACATTGTGTTAACTGTTCTTTCCACGTATGGTACTTATGACAGTATTTTGATAATTCTGGTAAAAAATCAAGAAAAATGCATGTTTCTTAAACAACTCACCTTACTGGAATGAGATTTTCACTCTGCAGCGGAGTGTGCTCTGCTATGAAACTCCCTGGAAGATAAAAACTGTGTGTCGGAGTGAGACTCGAACTCGGGACCTTTGCCTTTTGCGGGCAAGTGCTGTCCCAATTGAGCTACCCAAGCCCTGCTCACGCACCCTCCTCACAGCTTCATTTCTGCCAGTATCTCGTCTCCTTTACAGAAGCTCTCCTGCGAACCTTGCAGAACTAGCACTCCTGAAAGAAAGGATATTTCGGAGACATGGCTTAGCCACAGCCTGGGGGGTGTTTCCAGAAACACTACTCGAATATGCCTCGCACATCTGTTTTTCCAGAAACACCCCGCAGGCTGTGGCTAAGCCGTGTCTCCACAATATCCTTTCTTTCAGGAGTGCTAGTTCTGCAAGGTTTGCAGGAGAGCTTCTGTAAAGTTTGGAAGGTAGGAGACGAGGTACTGGCAGAAGTAAAGCTATGAGGACGGCGGGTGAGTCGTGCTTGGGTAGCTCAGTTGGTAGAGCACTTGCCCCAGAAAGGCAAACGTCCCGAGTTCGAGTCTCGGTCTGGCACACAATTTTAATCTACCGGGAAGTTTCAACTCACTTTAATTCTCGACATAGTTTCATTTGAGGGGTATACATTCGGTTCAGCGTTCCTCTAGCTGTTTCATCCCATCGGCAAAATAGGTTCTGTCGCACTCTGCAAAATACACGTTGACTACAAAAATCATTTCTTCATTTGGCGAAAATTTCTTCTCATCAGGCCAAAGTTTTAAGTTAGGGAAAACTAAGTAGTCACCTGGGGTTAAGTTTGGTGGATAGGGTGGATGAGGACCCAGTTCATGCACTTTCCCCAATGCTCTCGCTGATGTGTAAGATGGTGAAAGAGCACATTTTTTCGTTGCGCCTTGGTTTTTATTCAGCCAATGGAAGTTTCAGACGATCCAGCAATGAAGTATAATGGGGTCCAGTTATGGTTCTGCCTTTTGCCAAGTATCTATGAAGATTATTTACTGGGAACCGCAAAAATCAGTGGCCATCACCTTATCAGACACACACTGAATACATGCGTACCATTACGTCGTCTTTTCAAACGAGTCCCGGTTAAGGATGGCGGTTATCGCTGAATCAGCTGTTTTCGTTTATACCGGTTTCTTACTTCTCCAATTTACACGACTGCTAAAACCGCCCAAAATAGCCGTTTTATGAAATAACCTATTTTCCATTTCTCATTTCATTTATTAGCAGTAAAGGCTGAAAAATTCTAATGAAGGTGAAGGAAATCTAGACTGGCACTGAGTTGTGTCTGTAGCAGAACTCGATCTTACCGTCTCCAGCAAAGACGGCAGATTAAAACTATGTGCTGCTCCCCGACTCGAACTTACGACCTTTGCGTTCCGCGGGCAAGCGCTTACCGACTGAGTTACCCAAGCACAACTCAGGATTCGTCCTCACAGGTTTACTTCCGCCCGTACCTCGTCTCCTACCTTACAGACTTCATAGAAGCACTCCTGCGAAAGACCGCGCTAGCTTTATTGCCCGAAATTAATAGCACGTCAATAAAATCACAGGTATGTCAATCAAATTTACCTTCGTTTCCAAGGAAAGTTGTGGATGGTTTCTCCTTATTTTATGTTATAAGTTTGTTGTGCTTCCTGCAGTTTTTAATCTTTTAAAGCAAATGGAGCATTGTACTACACTTCTACCACACTTCGTAAAATACTTCCAGATGGTGCCATTCTTCAATACAACCCATGTCCGAGGTCGACGGTGAGAGCCTAACGAACAGCCCAGGGCAGGTCTTGCACACTGCACGTATTCGCGAACGGTCTGACAGGGCACGCCACACAGCAACAGATACATTATTGCCTCAGCAAACGCTGGAAGGATTCTTATCTCACGTGTCTGTTGTTAGTTTCTCACATCTGGTGTTACAGTGGGGGATGCTACTGGGTACACAACATTATCACTTATGGTTTGTATAGCTGGCAATCTGGCCAACAAGTGTTTCTCCGGCGTTGTGGTAGGTGGATGTGACTTATCTTCGAGGTCTCCGTGACGTTACCTTTTCACCAACATAACCAAAGACCGCTTGCTTCCCACGCTTCCCTGAAATGTGTAAATGCTTATTTTAAGGTTTGTCTTTAATTATTTTGAATAATTGTTTGGGCCTTCAGCCGTCAAGATATTGCAAGTTTTCTTAAGATAGTTTTTTGTTGTACTGTGTAAATTCTTGTCTTTAAAGGTTGCCTTTTATTATGTTGAAGTATTATTGGGCTTTCAGCCGAGGAATTAATTTAAATTTTCCTTAATATGGCTTCTAGCCGAGATTTGTAAATGCTTGCCTTTCAAAGAATTTCCTTTGCTGATCTGAAATATTATTTGGGCCTTTAGCTTAGCAGATATTTTAATTTCACTTAAGTAAGTCCTTCAGCCGTTTCTCTAAATCCTTGTGTTTTTAAAAGGAATTATTTAAACTTTATTATTGAGAAGCTACTTGGGCCCTCGCCGGCCGGTGTGGCCAAGCGGTTAAAGGCGCTACAGTCTGGAACCGCGTGGCCGCTACGGTCGCAGGTTTGAATCCTGCCTCGGGCATGGATGTGTGTGATGTCCTTAGGTTAGTTAGGTTTAAGTAGTTCTAAGTTCTAGGGGACTGATGACCTTGAAGTTAAGTCCCATAGTGCTCAGAGCCATTTGAACCATTTTTTTTTGAACTTGGGCCCTCAGCCGTGAATTGATCCTTGTTGTTTTAAAGACAAAACTGTACATTGGTTTTCGAGGAATAAAGTTGTGTGTTCTTGTGTAACTAAGAGTAACTGATCTTGGCCCCTTTCTACAATCAGGTTTCAAGTTTCGCGAATCTTAACAGAATAAATAACAGCATAAAATTCGTCAGGTCTTCTGACTGCGAAACTCTATGCTTGAAAGAATCGAGTTTGGATCGATCGTCAATATAATTAGTTTTAGAGTAACGTTCACAAAAGTCGCTTTTCTTTCATTGCCCTTACGGGCACGTTTAAATTAATAGTGTTAACGAAACAGCTAACTACGCTGGTGGCGTAATAGCCCACTCAATGGAAACCAAAAAAGTCGAATATCGAAAGTCGTCCGTGCGGTCGGAAAATTTTGTACAGCGATGAAGCGATTGGCACGAACAACATACTACAAATCCTGACTGGAGAGGGATAAGCGTGGGATGGAAGTGCGTTTGAAGGTCACCTTTGTTCGCTTTCCTTGAATGATTCGGAAACCGTGGCCACCAGCGAAAACCTAGTACAAAATTGAAGTACATTAAATTTTCTATTAAAAAGTCCTGTTCACCTTTTATGTAGACGTAATAGCTTAAGAAAATCTCGTACGTGGTTTTTCAAGGACAGATATAATATCGCGGGTTCCCATAAAACAACATCGGTAGGGGCAGCTGAATAACCCTGTATATAAAGTGAAAGAATGTATGTGAGAGAAACTATTTCTCTGATGGTTTAAATGTCCTGCTATTGTAGTTAAAACGAACTGCGGGAAAGAAAACAAAACTGCACATTTTCACAGCACAGCATTTTCTTTCTCGCAGTCGGATTTAACAGAAAACCTGTACATTCTTGTTTAAGAAAATATATAATTCACATCTGTCCGTAAGTTTAATTAGAGTATCTTGTAAACATTTGAAGTAAATCGGTTGAGCCGGCCGGTGCGGCCGAGCTGTTCTAGGCACTTCAGTCCGGAACCGCGCTGCTGCCACGGTCGCAGGTTCGAATCCTGCCTTGGGCATGGATGTGTATGATGTCCTTATGTTTAAGTAGTTCTAGGTCTACGGGACTGATGACCTCAATGCTAAGTCCCATAGTGCTCAGAGCCATTTGAACTAAATCGGTCGAGAACTTTTCGTGGTTTTTGGTAAGAACGTTGAACAACAACTTGTCTTTGTAGAGTAGCCTACACTGACACAATCACAAAAACCAAAATATGAAGATGATGACTGTAGACGCGCGGAATAGCCGAGCGGTTTGGGGCGCCTTGCCACGGTCAGGGCGGCTGCCCCCGTCGGAGGTTCGAGTCCTCCCTCGGGCAAGGGTGTGTGTGTGTTGTCCATAGCGTAAGTTAGTTTAAGTTAGGTTACGTAGTGTGTAGGCTTAGGGACCGATGCCCTCAGCAGTTTGGTTCCTTAAGAATTCACATACATTTGAACATTTGACGACTGTATGACTGAAACCGGGTGTAATGTGAAATGTGCTTCTGACTGTGTCAGTCTCTCTCTCTCTCTCTCTCTCTCTCTCTCTCTCTATATATATATATATATATATATATATATATATATATATATATATATATGGAAAAAAGAACACATTGACACCGGTGTGTCAGACCCACCATACTTGCTCCGGACACTGCGAGAGGGCTGTACAAGCAATGATCACACGCACGGCACAGCGGACACACCAGGAACCGCGGTGTTGGCCGTCGAATGGCGCTAGCTGCGCAGCATTTGTGCACCGCCGCCGTCAGTGTCAGCCAGTTTGCCGTGGCATACGGAGCTCCATCGCAGTCTTTAACACTGGTAGCATGCCGCGACAGCGTGGACGTGAACCGTATGTGCAGTTGACGGACTTTGAGCGAGGGCGTATAGTGGGCATGCGGAAGGCCGGGTGGACGTACCGCCGAATTGCTCAACACGTGGGGCGTGAGGTCTCCACAGTACATCGATGTTGTCGCCAGTGGTCGGCGGAAGGTGCACGTGCCCGTCGACCTGGGACCGGACCGCAGCGACGCACGGATGCACGCCAAGACCGTAGGATCCTACGCAGTGCCGTAGGGGACCGCACCGCCACTTCCCAGCAAATTAGGGACACTGTTGCTCCTGGGGTATCGGCGAGGACTATTCGCAACCGTCTCCATGAAGCTGGGCTACGGTCCCGCACACCGTTAGGCCGTCTTCCGCTCACGCCCCAACATCGTGCAGCCCGCCTCCAGTGGTGTCGCGACAGGCGTGAATGGAGGGACGAATGGAGACATGTCGTCTTCAGTGATGAGAGTCGCTTCTGCCAATGATGGTCGTATGCGTGTTTGGCGCCGTGCAGGTGAGCGCCACAATCAGGACTGCATACGACCGAGGCACACAGGGCCAACACCCGGCATCATGGTGTGGGGAGCGATCTCCTACACTGGCCGCACACCACTGGTGATCGTCGAGGGGATACTGAATAGTGCACGGTACATCCAAACCGTCATCGAACCCATCGTTCTACCATTCCTAGACCAGCAAGGGAACTTGCTGTTCCAACAGGACAATGCACGTCCGCATGTATCCCGTGCCACCCAACGTGCTCTAGAAGGTGTAAGTCAACTACCCTGGCCAGCAAGATCTCCGGATCTGTCCCCCATTGAGCATGTTTGGGACTGGATGAAGCGTCGTCTCATGCGGTCTGCACGTCCAGCACGAACGCTGGTCCAACTGAGGCGCCAGGTGGAAATGGCATGGCAAGCCGTTCCACAGGACTACATCCAGCATCTCTACGATCGTCTCCATGGGAGAATAGCAGCCTGCATTGCTGCGAAAGGTGGATATACACTGTACTAGTGCCGACATTGTGCATGCTCTCTTGCCTGTGTCTATGTGCCTGTGGTTCTGTCAGTGTGATCATGTGATGTATCTGACCCCAGGAATGTGTCAATAAAGTTTCCCCTTCCTGGGACAATGAATTCACTGTGCTTATTTCAATTTCCAGGAGTATATATATATATATATATATATATATATATATATATATATATATATATATATATATATAGGGAATGTCCTGACTGACTCATCATCACCCAGCTCAAACCGCTATGGATAGAAACATGAAATTTGGATGTTGGGTGGATCGGGTTCGACTCCCGGTCGGGGAGTCCCCCTTGTCCCCCTTGAAGTATATCAACGCCTGTCAACAGTGTAGGGTCTTGATTCAATTATCATTTCATTTTATACTGTAGGCGTCGTTTAAGAAAAGATTTTTCGAAATACCAACACTAAGGTGGTGAAATAGCGGATGAGTTTTTTTTCGCTATTAACGCAATTTCGGAGCTAGATCTACAAAAGTGGTATTTGGTTTCTCGGTCGGAAATAAAGAAATAAGTGTTTCAGAATTTTTGGGAATTTAACCCTATGGGGGTAAAATAGCGGAGGAAAATTTTTTTTGAAAATATATCATTATTAAAGAGCTACTAAAGTATTTTAAAGTTACACCAATAAACACTGCTATTTGACTTGTCGGTTACAACTTAAAAAATATATGTTTCAGTGTTCTGACAAACTGAACACCTAATGGGTGGAATAGGGGATGAGATATGTTGTGAAAATATTTTATTATGGGAACATTTTAAAGCTAAATCAATGAAAATTTAAATAAGGCTTCTCCGCTAGAAATAAAAAATACGTGTTTCACTGTTTTTCGAAATTCAACCCCTTTGATTGTGAAATGAGGGATGAAAATTTTTTGGAAGTATTTCACTGTGAAAGTATTTTTGAAGCTAAATCTGTAAAAATTTGTATTTCGCTTCTTTGTTAAAAATAAAACATGCATGTCAATGTTTTTGGAAATTAAACCCCTAAGAGGGTGAAAAGTTTTATGAACATATTTGCTTGTGAAAGCATTTTTAAAACTAAATATTTGAAAACTGATGTTTGGCTTCTCGGCTGGAGAAGAAAAAAAAACGTGTTTTACTGCTTTTGGAAATTGAACCCCTAAGGGAGTGAAATATGGTCAGACTCATTCATTGCCTCATCATCGCCCTGCCCAAACCGCTAAGGATAGAAAGTTGATGTCTCATGAGGGTGTGGATCTTATACTATAGGCATCGTTTAATAAGGGATTGTCCGAAATTCCACTCACTATTAAAGGAATTTTGAAGCTAGAACTACGAAAGCTGGATTTGGTTTCTCAGTCAGAAAACAACAAAAAAAGATAGGTACGTGTTTAAGAATTTCTGGAAATTCAGCCACTAAGAGGGTACAATAGTGCAAGAAAGTTTTTTTTGAAAATAAATAATTACCAAGGAACTCTTAAAGGATTTTTAAGCCTGCATCTACAACCATCGGTATCTGACTTCTCGGCCAGAAATTTAAAAAAAAAACGTGTTTCAGTGTTTCTGAAAATTCGACTCCTAAGGGCATGAAAATTTTTAAGAAAATATTTCGTTACATTAGGAATTAACTTCTTGGTTAGATATAAAATAATATTTGTCAGGGGATGACAGTTGCTATGGAAATGTCTCTACAAGAACGCAAAAGGCATGATTAACTCCAGCCAAAAGAATCGGTTTTCGGTCAGAAGCATATACGGAAAATACCGTGCTTACATGGCGTTAATCAGCGTGAAAAGCTTAGAAGATGTTGCAATTAGTGAACAACATAAAAATTCGATTAAAGAGAAACAAAAAAAAAATCTCTACAGGCCATACAGTCTACGGGAGCAAAACAGCGAGCGCTAAGCTAATAACTGAATAAAGGAACTTATGTCGGTCATGATTTCTGAAAACTAATTTTCCATTAGTTGTTTTCACGTACTTTCTCCGCGTTTACTTCTAGGATGCGCAATGTAGTACAACCTACACATTTAAAGTAACACATTTCTGCATGTCACGGTAGTTAACTGCTGCATTGCAGCGGCATGTCCTGCATGCAAACATAACATATCGAAGGCTATAGTGTAATCATAATACACTCCTGGAAATGGAAAAAAGGACACATTGACACCGGTGTGTCAGACCCACCATACTTGCTCCGGACACTGCGAGAGGGCTGTACAAGCAATGATCACACGCACGGCACAGCGGACACACCAGGAACCGCGGTGTTGGCCGTCGAATGGCGCTAGCTGCGCACCATTTGTGCACCGCCGCCGTCAGTGTCACCCAGTTTGCCGTGGCATACGGAGCTCCATCGCAGTCTTTAACACTGGTAGCATGCCGCGACAGCGTGGACGTGAACCGTATGTGCAGTTGACGGACTTTGAGCGAGGGCGTATAGTGGGCATGCGGGAGGCCGGGTGGACGTACCGCCGAATTGCTCAACACGTGGGGCGTGAGGTCTCCACAGTACATCGATGTTGTCGCCAGTGGTCGGCGGAAGGTGCACGTGCCCGTCGACCTGGGACCGGACCGCAGCGACGCACGGATGCACGCCAAGACCGTAGGATCCTACGCAGTGCCGTAGGGGACCGCACCGCCACTTCCCAGCAAATTAGGGACACTGTTGCTCCTGGGGTATCGGCGAGGACCATTCGCAACCGTCTCCATGAAGCTGGGCTACGGTCCCGCACACCGTTAGGCCGTCTTCCGCTCACGCCCCAACATCGTGCAGCCCGCCTCCAGTGGTGTCGCGACAGGCGTGAATGGAGGGACGAATGGAGACGTGTCGTCTTCAGCAATGAGAGTCGCTTCTGCCTTGGTGCCAATGATGGTCGTATGCGTGTTTGGCGCCGTGCAGGTGAGCGCCACAATCAGGACTGCATACGACCGAGGCACACAGGGCCAACACCCGGCATCATGGTGTGGGGAGCGATCTCCTACACTGGCCGTACACCACTGGTGATCGTCGAGGGGACACTGAATAGTGCACGGTACATCCAAACCGTCATCGAACCCATCGTTCTACCATTCCTAGACCGGCAAGGGAACTTGCTGTTCCAACAGGACAATGCACGTCCGCATGTATCCCGTGCCACCCAACGTGCTCTAGAAGGTGTAAGTCAACTACCCTGGCCAGCAAGATCTCCGGATCTGTCCCCCATTGTGCATGTTTGGGACTGGATGAAGCGTCGTCTCACGCGGTCTGCACGTCCAGCACGAACGCTGGTCCAACTGAGGCGCCAGGTGGAAATGGCATGGCAAGCCGTTCCACAGGACTACATCCAGCATCTCTACGATCGTCTCCATGGGAGAATAGCAGCCTGCATTGCTGCGAAAGGTGGATATACACTGTACTAGTGCCGACATTGTGCATGCTCTGTTGCCTGTGTCTATGTGCCTGTGGTTCTGTCAGTGTGATCATGTGATGTATCTGACCCCAGGAATGTGTCAATAAAGTTTCCCCTTCCTGGGACAATGAATTCACGGTGTTCTTATTTCAATTTCCAGGAGTGTATGTAGAAGCACTTAGTATTAGAAGAAGATGCAAGCTAATACGAGCCGGTCGTGCATAAACTGATTGCATTCTGCTTTGAGAACGGGTAGTTTCGTGACTGCGTGCTCGTTACTTAGCGCAGGGCCCCTAATCATTTACCCAGAATTTTGTACGCTGTTGAAATGTGATTTTCTTTAATCGACTGAGTTTACTATGTCAGGTTAAGTGCAGTTCCCACATGCTGGTTACAAATCAAATGCGAAGGTACTTAAAAAAGTACGAGTAACTTAGGCATTATTATGGCAGGCCAAGTAACTTTTATCGAGTGCTGCACCACACTTCATAGTGACACAGATACAAGGCACTATTTTGCAACATAGTTACCTTGTCCCTGTAAACAACCGTCGGAGCGTTTTACCAATTGCAGAATTCCTCGACGATAGAAATCCGCTCCTTGGTCATGGAGCCATTCGAAAACTGCTGCGTGAATGTCTTCATCGTTGGAAAATCTCCCCCCCCCCCTCCCTTCCCCGCCCAGGTGTTCTTTCAGCTTGGCGAAGTGAGTGAAATCGCTTAGTGCAAAATCTCCACATCTCGTGAACAGTATCAGCCACGTCAGTCGCACCTCGGACAAATTGTTGGCACCAGTTTACTACTGCTGGACGCAACGTTGCACATGGTCCATATAACGAGCTCCTCGTCCAGGCCGTGAGGGCCCAAGCGGATGCTGTACGGAGGGGCATGTGGTCGGCACATCACACTCCCAGCCGTTTTGCCGACTTTCCAGACGGTGGAGCCAGATACTCGGGCAAGCAGCTCCTCAGCTGACATCACGAGGCTGTTTGCACACCGCATCAGACATCTTAGCAAGAAAAAATCGTTCGCAGTATCGACCAATTTGGATCATATACTAAATATGACCATGAGTCTGTGTACAATTTTCGTACTGTCAAGCGTACTTCAACTTTCTAGTGTGTTTCCAACTGTAGTACCTTTATTTGTATTGCAGCAGAACTGTTTCTGCAGCAAATCCAGAACGTATACGAGTACGTCCTCTTGACAATGCGCCACTCTTGTTACGCAGTGGTCTTAGCGACTTATGTGTAACTTACTTTCTTAAGTCCCTACCTGCGAAACACTGTAGCAAGGCAACAATACTTTCCACAACCTGCAAACGAAATACGTTGAAATAGGCACACTTTCAAGCAGACTTATTAACTACGACCTTTAATCAGAAATGTCATCATTTCATTAGTGTCGTCTAATTTATCTTTTAGATATCATGAAGCTGTCAAGAAAAAGGAACGAAATGAAAGATAACAACAGTTTTTATTGTTATGCGACAACGCAGTCAATATTAATGTAAAGAAATTTCTTCTGAAGCCAAGATCGCTAACTATTATTTATTTCATGATGATGGGTTTCGACAAAAGCTTCCAGTCGTCTGCATAGAGAACTATCAACTTTTTCTTCAGAAATTTCAAGTGCATACATATGAATCACGTATCGGGAACACATTCAGCGTCAGTAGATCGTTTGGTCAGTGATAATAAGATGAAAATATAAGATACATTAGCGCCAGCACATTCCCTGAAGTGACATACGTGTAAAATCTCACATCATAAAACGACATCAAGGTAGGACTGAACGCACGTGCAGCTCAGGGCGGAGGGTGTACTTGCAGAAACTGTCAATAGGTGGCACTAGTAAACCTATACATCGTTTTACTTATACCCAACATATTAAGAAATTTACTGGCATCAACGTGTAATATAAACGATGGGAAATACTATTTCGGATCTAATATGAACCAACACGGTATTATTAACGAGTTACTGACAGTTTAGTATAATTATCAGCTGTAACTTATTTTCTAAAAATTGATTAGAACAGTATCCGTGAGCAGATGAACAAATATGATAATTTTGCCATCGACAGTTGTTGTGTACATAGTTCCGTGTAGTCAGCGCGTACACAACTTCCCCACTAGAGCGCGCCCCGCTAAGCACAACAGTGCAGGCGCAGCGCTTGTCCGTCTCCGCACTACGAGATGGCGCTGCCTTAGAGACGGACCAAATTCTGCTTCCGCCGATCGGCGTATTAATATGTAACGCAGCCAATGAGATCGCTGCTAACATAGAACCTTTTCTCCTCGCGGACCACACTCGCGCAGTGATACCTGAACGCGCGAGGCATTATAACGAGTGTACAGACCTCCGATTAGTCAGTCTGCCTTAGTCTGCATTTGTCTGCACCTGTCTGTACCAGTCTGCATTTGTCTGTACCAGTCTATAGTCAAGTTTCAGTCTGCACCTAAGAAGATTATCATATTCCTGTACATAGCCATGAAGATAAATGTATAGACACTTTGTCAAGTATCAGAGATATGTGAAATAAGATTAACGTACCAAGACCAAAGGAACTTCAGATTGTCAATTGTAAACAGCATCCAGAATCAAGTTACGTAATGTCTATGCTATTTATTATTTTAATAAATGTGTGTGAAAATTAATCAAGTTCTGTTTAAAGTTGGTCACCGTCAATCTGCTACTCTAAGCGTGCAAGTGGCATTTCTATCGTCTGACCTAACGGCAGAAGATAAACACGCCACCTTAAGACCACGAGACATATTGCTGACACTCGCCTACTTCATTAGATCGACAAGTCAAATAATCTGATGGTGTGTGTACTGAAGGTCTTACAGTATGCACACCACAACAGTTAAGGCCAGGTTCATATGTATGCGCTTTAAATTTCCGAAGGTATGTAATTTATTTTATGATATACTACCCAAATTCTGGAAAAAGTTCTTTTACAGTGTTACAAAATTTGCCTAGAAACGTAATTTATCATTTGTTACGTTTGTAGTCCAGAAGATGACAGAACGCTTGTGTCGAAACCCGCCATTGTGAAATAAATAATATTAGCGATCTTGGCTTCACAAGAAATTTTTTTCCCATTAAATCGACAGAGCGCTCCTGTCACATAAACATGTCTAACCTATATGCAGTCAATATTGCAAAAAATTAAAAAGAATTTCTTTTTATTCATAGCCATTCAGTGCATTGCATGTTATCTTCGCAGGGAACTAAGATGCTGTTCACCATTCAACGGAAAAGTTACAGCGGAAACACTGAAAGGAAAAATAAAAAAAAGACTGCGTTCTTCTGTTACACATTTACACATTCCACCTGCGCGACCTCATATGGTTCGTCACACTTCAAACATATGCTGAACTCCCAAACAGCTCCATATGTAACATCTAAAGTATCTTTCATTAACATTTGAATGGGATTGAAATGTGAGAAAGGCGTTTCAAAACAGATCATATTAATTTGGTGGTGAAAGAAGATGAAAATGAATGAGTATACAATTATGTCGACCCGTTTATGCGTTAAAACTGTAGTATTTTAATCTCACACGCATGAGCCTACCAAACTACAGCAGACAAGAAGGGATATTTCAACACCATCAATATTGAATTCATCGACTCAAACTCACGTTCAGGCAAATTCAGTTGCCACATGAAATGTGCCACTGATGAGAATCATTTTATCAATTACTGTGAAAACAAAGTAAATGTTTCAAATGGTTCAAATGGCTCTGAGCACTATGCGACTTAACTTCTGAGGTAATTAGTCGCCTAGAACTTAGAACTAATTAAACCTAACTAACCTAAGGACATCACACACATCCACGCCCGAGGCAGGATTCGAACCTGTGACCGTAGCGGTCGCTCGGCTCCAGACTGTAGCGCCTAGAACCGCACAGCCACTCCGGCCGGCGTAAATGTTTCACTTATCAATGTTGTCTACACTGAAGCGCCAAAGAAAGTGGTATAGGCTTGCGTATTCAAATACAGAGATACGTAAACAGGCAGAATATGGCGCTACGGTCCGCAACGCCTATATAACACTACAAGTGTTTGGCGCAGTTGTTAGATCGGTTACTGCCGCTACAATGGCAGGTTATCAGGATTTAAGCGAGTTTGAACGTGGTATTATGGTCGGCGCACGAGGGATGGGACACAGCATCTCCGAGGTAGCGATGAAGTGGGGATTTTCCTGTACGATCATTTCACGAGTGTACCTTCAATACGAGAAATCCGGTAAAACATCAAAACTCCGACACCGCTGCGGCTGGAAAAAGATCCTGCAAGAATAGGACCAACGACGGCTGAAGAGAATCGTTCAACGTGACAGAAATGTTACCCTTTCACAGATTGCTCTAGATTTCAATGCTGGGCCATCAACAAGTGCCAGCATGTGAACCATTGAACGAAACATCATCGATATGGGCTTTCGGAGCCGAAGATCCACTCGTGTACCCTTGATGACTCCACTAAACAAAGCTTTACGCCTCGCCTGGACTACATTGGATTGTTGATGACTGATTACATGTTGTCTGGTCGGACGAGTCTCGTTTCAAATTGTATCGAGCGGATGGACCCTGGATGTCAGCAGGGGACTGTTCAAGCTGCCGGGGGTTCTGTTATGATGTGGGGTGTGTGCAGTTTGAGTGATGTGGGACGCCTGATACGTCTAGATAGGACACTGACAGGTAACTCCTGCAAAGGCATCCTGTATGATCACCTGCATAAATTCATGTCCATTGTGCATTCCGACGGACTTGGGCGATTCCAGCAGGACAATACTACACTCCACAAGTCCATAATTGCTACAGAGTGGCTCCAGGAACACTCTTATGAGTTAAAACACGTTTGCTGGCCACCAAATTCCCCAGACATGAACATTATTGAGCATATCTGGAACGCCTTGCAATGTGCTATTCAGAACAGATCTCCACCGCCTCGTAATCTTACGGATTTATGGGCAGTCCTGCAGGATTCACGGTGTCAGTTCCCTCCAGGATTAGTAGAGTCCATGCCACGTAGTGTGGCGGCACTTTTGCGTGCTCGCGGGGGCCCTACACGGTATTAGGCAGATGTACCAGTTTCCTTGGCTCTTCACTGTACACTCATGCTCATAAATTAAGGATAATTGCAGCATGTGGTGCCACACAACTTGGCACTACACTAAACTGGCGCTAATAGCATAGGCACATAAGGAACACACACGACACAGTTCTGTAAGTCCACGGTATTGGTGATAAGTTGAGAAAACCATCCCGAAACACATGTGCTACAAAACGCCACTGTTTCCTGCGCATGTACCCCGACGTCAGTATGGGATATGATCACCATGAACACGTACACAGGGCGCACAACGGGTTGGCTTACTCTGGATCAGGTGGTCGAGCATCTGCTGGGGTATAGCCTCCCATTCTTACACCAGTGCCTCTCGAAGCTCCTGAAGTGTCGTAGGGGTTTGAAGACATGCAGCAATACGTCGACCGAGAGCATCCCAGACGTGCTCGATGGTGTTTAGGTCTGGAGAACAGGCAGCCCACTCCATTCGCCTGATATATTCTGTTTCAAGGTATTCCTCCACGATGGCAGCTCGGTGGAGACGTGCGTTATCATCCATCAGGAAGAAGGTGGTACTCACTGCATCCCTAAGGAGGACATACTGCTGCTAAAAGATGTCCCGATACACCTGACCTGTTACAGTTCCTCTCTCAAAGACATGCAGGGGTGTACGTGCACCAATCATAATCCCATCCCATACCATCAAACTATGACCTCCATACAGATCCCTTTCAAGGACATAAGGAGTTGGTATCTGATTCCTGGTTCACGTCAGATGAAAACTTGTCAAGAATCACTGTTCAGACTATACCTAGACTCGGACGTGAACATAACCTGGGACCACTGTTAAAATGACCATGTACTGTGTTCTTGACACCAGGCTTTACGGGCTCTCCTGTGACCAGGGGTCAGTGGAATGCACCTCGAAGGTCTCCGGGCGAATAAACCATGTCTGTTCAGTCGTCTGTAGACTGTGTGTCTGGAGACAACAGTGGCTGCAGTAAGGTCCCGAGCAAGGCTACCTGCAGTACTCCGTAGCCAACTGCGGGCACTGATGGAGAGACATTGGTCTTCTTGTGGTGTTGTACACTGTGGATATCCCGTACTGTAGTGCCTGGACACGTTTCCTGTCTGGTGGAATCGTTGCCATAATCCTGAGATCACACTTTGTGGCACACGGAGGGCCCGTGAAGCGACCTGCTGTATTTGACCAGCCTCCAGTCGCCCTAGTTCAAAAAATTGTTCAAATGGCTCTGAGCACTATGGGGCTTAACATCTGTGGTCATCAGTCCTCTAGAACTTAGAACTACTTAAACCTAACTAACCTAAGGACATCACACACATCCATGCCCGAGACAGGATTCGAACCTGCGACCGTAGCAGTCGTGCGGTTCCGGGCTGAGCGCCTAGAACCGCTAGACCACTGCGGCCGGCAGTCGCCCTAGTATTCTACCCCTCATAACGTCGTAATTATGTGTTATTTGAGCCATTTCAACACACAGTCACCATTAGCATGTCTGAAAAAGTCTGCACACTTACACGCTGCACCGTTCTCTGAAATGCACCAACACACCTCTGCGTATGTGGACTGCTGCCAGCTCCACTGTGCGACGACCGCAGGTCAAATGCACCGCATGGTCATACCCCGAGGTGATTTAAACCCGCAAACCGCCCACCAGAGCGTTGTTTCACCATGTATTAGCATTATCCTTAATTTATGAGCATGAGTGTATTTCAGAACCACTACGTCGAAGAAAGGAAGTCTGTACAGCTGATGGCTCAATTGGAGTCCACCTGGGGCGAGGGGGGGGGGGTGACAAATAACAATACAGAAAAGAACAACAACTAACTGCGGTAACGGAAGACACATTTCTGGTTGTGCGGCATGGTTGACGTTTTCATTAGTCTGCATGACCGTCGTACGTTGTAGACAAAATACCGTGCAACTCAAGGGAACCATCGCACTGGCTCAACATCTGGAAATATATCTGACGTCTTAAAATCGGCAATAATAATTTTATTTTCAATGTATCGTACATAAGAGGCGATCAAAAAGTTTCAGTTCAAAGACCGTACAGTCCAGAATCGGTATGCCAATCAGGTAAAATTGCCGCGAGCACTGAGGCAATCATCCCATCGACGCACCAGCTTGAAGATACCTTCTTGCTAAAAGACCGTATCCTGCTGCGTGAATAAGTCCGTAGCTGCCTGCTGCACATCCTCGACTGACTGGAATCGTCGGCCCTTTTTCCAGAGACTGAAGACTTGATAACAGCATGGGGACAGATTAAGACTTCAGGGCGGGTGCTGGAGTGTCTCCCGCTTGAATTGGTGCAGTTCTGCGTTACGACATTTGCGATAAGGGGACGTGTGTTGTATACTAGAGATGGATCGTTCGCGACCTAACCGGTACAAAGGAACGGTTCATCAAGATGAACGGAACGAGGGAGAGACGAATTATAAGGAACGGTTTTTCATAGTTCACTTCGGTCGCGGCTTTCTACTTGTAGTTCCTGGGAACGGGAAACGATCGCTCTCGTTCCCGCAGTGGCACGTCGGCCGGTCTCGTTCCAGCCTCGGTCCCGTTCCCGTCTGTCTCGGTCTCGTTCTCGCTCGACCGGACTCGTCCTTCTTCGCGTGGCCGCTCGGCCCCTCGTCGCGGTTCCACTGTCGACTGCTCATAGTTCAGTATCGAGTTGTTCGTTTCGTTCGCCAGCGCACGCAAAGTCTAGATCTGTTTAAAACCTTTTTTGAACTCTGAACTTCTGGTTCTTTTCGTATTCTATTCAGCGTCCACCACCAGTAATTAAAATGTATTTTATATCTGCGTAAATTAGATAAAAATTACGTGGTATGTAATACATACATCTTTTCAGGTAACAAAACGGCATATCAGCTTACTTCACTATTTCGATAAACAACAGAAGAAATACCTGTAAAAAGATTTTTTTGTGATTACACATGCAAAGAAAGTCTGCACGGCACACACGAGTGGCCATTTTCCGTCTTTTTTTGATCCGACGTAAAACAGCATGTTCAATGTTATGGAAGTCAGCGCTCCATAATCGAGTGTATGGTGTCACATTTTGTAAAGAGAATATGATAACTTCTACAGTATTATTTTAGTGGTGCAGGGCGGCGCATGAAAAATCATCCCCGAGTACTAGACTGCTCATTGTCGTCTATTGTTTCGAAGTTGTTGTTTGCATTAGCTTATTTGTAGTTTCTTCACTGCCTAATTACCACATGTTTATCTATTCTGCCATAGCGTTCAACAAGTAGTGCGTAATTGGCGAGCAGTCTGTACTCGGGGCCGGTTATTCGTGCGACACCTTATGTTATTTCACTGCAGTCAGCCACATAACGCTACAGTTGGCTAAACGAGAGGTTTTGCAGAATAACGAAAATTACAAGTGTGTGAGAATTCTGTTATGAATGAAACTCTGTACCCCAGGGGGGATGGCTAGTGCCCCCTCTTGGCGTCTTCCATCTTCAGTCACCTATGCCACGGTCCGCCCCCCGGTAGCTGAATGGTCAGCGCGACAGAACGTCAACCCTAAAGGCCCAGGTTCGATTCCCGACTGGGTCGGAGATTTTCTCCACTTAGGGACTGGGTGTTGTGTTGCCCTAATAATCATCATTTCATCCCCATCGACGCGCAAGTCGCCGAAGTAGCGTCAAATCGAAAGACTTGCACCTGGGGAACGGTCTACCCGACGGGAGGCCCTAGTCACACGACCTATGCTACTAATTTTCAATTTTTGATAAGAACCATTGTAAGTAGGCTGTTTAGGTTTTCTTATTGGTAACGCCACGTAGCGCTCTGTATGAAAATCACTGGCTGTGCTGTGTGCAGTCTGTGGCTAGTTTGCATTGTTGTCTGCCATTGTAGTGTTGGGCAGCTGGATGTGAACAGCGCGTAGCGTTGCGCAGTTGGAGGTGAGCCGCCAGCAGTGGTGGATGTGGGGACAGAGATGGCGGAGTTTTGAAATTTGTAATACTGGATATTATGACCTGCTATGTATATTATGATTTTTCAACACTATTAAGGTAAATACATTGTTTGTTCTCTATCAAAATCTTTCACTTGCTAACTATGCCTATCAGTAGTTAGTGCCTTCCGTAGTTGGAATCTTTTATTTAGCTGGCAGTAGTGGCGCTCGCTGTATTGCAGTAGTTCGAGTAACCAAGATTTTTGTGAGGTAAGTGATTTGTGAAACGTATAGGTTAATGTTAGTCAGGGCCGTTCGTTTGTAGGGATTTTTGAAAGTCAGATAGCGTTGCGCTAAAAATATTGTGTGCCATTTTAGTGAATGTTTGAGTACGTTCAGTTTTGCTCAGCTGTTTGAAAAGCAAATAGTGTAAGAGGTTTATCAGCACAGTAATTCAGAAATTGTTCTAAGGGGACGTTTCATATGGCGACCCTGCCAGGATACCTCACTGGAATCTTCTGATTTCTTCTTGTAGTTTGTGCAATTAGTGCAGCCTTTGTTTATTGCTAGCGCGTAATTGTAGAGAGAATTTCCTTTATAGTTGTAGTTTTCCATTCTTGTACAGTAAAACAGTTGTGGCATGCATGTAGATTTGCATCAAGTATTTCGCAGCTGCGCTTGCAATTAACTAGATATTATTTTCAGTGTTATGTTAATGTGTTCTCTTATTTTTGCTCTTCAAATTGTGATTTTCTGTGTTATCGTGTGAAATATTGTGACAATAATGGCATGTGAAAAACGTAATACTAGGCTCCAAGGTAAACTGAGAAATGACAGTGAAGACGAAAGCAGTGTGTTAGCGCCACTGTGTAATGAATTAACTAATGTTCAAAGTAGTAATTTGGTAATTGTACATAGGGAAATGGAGCGGGCTGCAAATAATGGTGTACACAGTGAAACAGGTAGTGAACAAGGAAGCATTATCGATCGATCGATCGGCAACACCTCGCCTCAGGAATCCGAAATGACAGAACACAATATTGCAAATACTGTAGACTTAGGTTTTGGGTCCTCACCATTTTCTCAAATGAGTCAAGACACATTTTCTGCTTGTAAAAATGTGAATGTTGCCGGTGAAAATGCAGTGCCAAAAAGCATAGAGAAACAGATTCCAGACACTAATACATTATTATTGCAATTAATGCAACAAATCGAACAAAATCAGAGACAAATGGGACAAAGGCTTCAAAAGTTAGACACAATGGAACAACACCAGAAACAAACACAGCAACAGTTAGACACAATGGAACAAAATCTTCAAAAGTTAGACACAATGGAACAAAATCTTCAAAAGTTAGACACAATGGAACAAAATCAGAGACAAACACAGCAAAAGCTTCAAAAGTTAGACACAATGGAACAACACCAAAGACAAACACAGCAACAGTTAGACACAATGGAACAAAATCTTCGGAAGTTAGACACCACACTTGAACAAACACGTGAAGATTTAACTACTGAGTTACATAACATTGAATCGAAATGTCAAAAAGTCTGTAATGACGTAAAAACACAAATTTGTGAGCATTTTCAACCTATTTTTTCGCGGCATGAAAATGCATTACAGAATCACGAAGCAGCCATAAAAGAACTGCAAACCATTGTTCATAAAAATCATGAGACCTTGTGGGCTAAAATTGACTCAGTTGCATCTACCGATTCGGTTACGCAACTTGCAAAAGCTTAGGAAAACTTAAAGGACACAAAAGATTCGATTTCAACACAAATGGACACTCTGAAACTTGGTTCAGAAAAACACACTGAGGAAATGTGTTCACTATCGGAGAAAGTAGCCGAACTTTCGGATCAGGGCACTAACTTATCTACAAAGGTAGATGATGATCTGAATGACAAAAGACCCGTAGCCTTTACTGACACAGAAGAGTATGAACAAATTAGAAAATTCAAACAAAATCAAAATCAAATCAATACACAGTACAAAAGAGAAATCCGGGAAGTACAAGATCAGTTGACGCAGGTAATACAAGAATTACATATTTCAGAGGACACTCGCGCTCCAGTACGGGAAGAGGGACACAGAAATATGGAACAACCACAAAATAATAACACAGGACACTTCGGAAATTATGAAAGAAATTGGCAAGGCGCATCGGATTTTGAGATGGAACCGCCGAAACGAAGTAACAATGAGCGATGTGCGACTCGCCGACACGATGATTTCGACTATAAGCTGTTCATTACTACACGTAAATTCAAAACATTTAAGAATTCTGACAACGACATTCATGCACAAGCATGGCTTCATCAATTTTCTCATTGTTTTCCTCCCAACTGGTCATTGGAGCACAGGTTAGAATTTATGTGTGGCTACTTGGAGAATGAACCAGCTGTAAGAATGCGATCGGTCATTCACGATTGTCACAGTGAAGGAGAATATTATCATGCCTTCCTCTCAGCGTATTGGTCTCAAGCTACACAAGACCGAGTAAAACATAGCATCATAATGATGAAACGTTTCGAACAATCTGAATTTTCCAGTCTTATGAAATATTTTGAAGACATGTTGCATAAGAATCAGTATCTTTCAAACCCATACAGCCCCTCAGAACTCATCCGCATTTGCTTAATCAAACTGCCTGAACATTTACGACATATTATTTTAGCAGGACGTTGCAAAGACGACATTGAAGCTTTTCAGGGACTGTTACAAGAACTGGAAATTGACACTGACAATCGCGGAACGCGAAAACAGGAGTACAACAATTACAGGTCACATCTGTCACAATTCCGTGATGACAGAAATAATAAATGGACACGACAAGGCTATTCTTACAACGGAAATCGTGTTCAAAACAGACACCACCCGTATGGCAACCGTTGGCAGAGTAGTAATAATTACAGGGAAAGATCACCTCTCCGCGGTAATGACTATCACAGAGACAATCAGAGAAACAGACAATATGGGAACCAAAATAATTATTATCAAGGGAGACAGAATAACTTTAGACGCAACGGTCCAGTGCGCAGTTACGACTCAGGGAGAAATTCTCCACCACGTGACCGACAAGAAAGAAACTATGGAATCTATCGACATGACGACAGACGATATGATCGTAACGACAGACCTGAACTGCATCAGAACTGGCGGGATTTAAACAGGGCAGGGCCCTCTCGTCACGGTGAATTTGTAGAAGTTAGGTCTCCAAATCCCAATAACGACGCGCGCCAACAAAGAGACAATAGGCAATGACTCACATCGCTGGCAGCCACAAAAAGTACTTATGAAACTGATGACGCAGCTGCCGTAGCTAGTAATTACGTAAAAATGGAAGACATTAGGGACATCTTACTCCAGGAACACGACGTACAACTTAACAACATTGCATATCCTGTGATTCACATTACTGTAAATGACGTAAAATTTACGGCAGTACTTGACTCTGGCAGTCCCATTTCAGTAATTAGTGAAACAGCTTTTAGCAAGTGCAACAAATCGAACGATTGCCCCACACTTCCATTACGTAAGATTAAATTACAAAGTGCAATCTTTGGAAAAAGTGTAGATGTACGCCAACAAACCAATTTGGAATCCTTTTGCCAAAGCCACAGCTTCTCTATGAACTTTCTTATTGTTCCATTATTGTCAATGGAAATTATACTGGGAGTAGACTTTTTGAATGAATACAAAGCAATCTTAAGCTTTCACGATGCTGAAATAAGTTTAGAGGAAGAAGGTAAGTCAATAGCTTTGAAATTTGAAGACTGGCTCTCAAACCATGACGAGGAAATTAATCGGCTTTACCTTCTGTTAGATAACAGTTCGGAATTTTCTACGGAACTAGACACTAACAATCACTCTTCAAGTACTGACAGGGATGACATCGACGGCATATTTGAAATTAATGAGTTAATTCAGAATAAAATTCAAACAATTGAGAATTGTAATGACACTGATAGGCAGGACCTTTTTGAGATTTTACAAGCGCATTCCACAGTTGTTACTCACAAAACAGGAACAATCAAGGGATTTCAATACCAATCTCGTGTTCGTGAGCATACTAAATTTTGTGTTAGACCATACGTAATTCTAGCACATTATAGGGACCGTGTTAGAACAGAAATACAATCTATGCTTGACGAGGGCCTTATTGAGCCTGCAGTAAGCTCATACAACAATCCGTTACATGTTGTTGAGAAGAAAAATGGATCGATCAGGCTTGTCTTAGATTCGAGACAAATCAATACTATCATTATTCCTGAAACAGACAGGCCGCAAACGTTGGAAGAACTTCTTCAAAATTTTAATGGTGTAAAAGTGTTGTCTTTCATTGATCTCAGATCCAGCTTCTATCAGATCGAACTTCATCGAGAATGTAGAAAATACACAGCTTTCCTTTGTTTCGGCGTTTGTTATCAGTTTCGGAAACTTCCTTTTGGTTTGAACATTTCTTCGGCAGCATTCATTCGCGGGCTAAATTCCATACTACCTGAGTTCTTAAAACGTCACATCACCTTATATGTGGACGATATTCTAATAGCAGAAGCTTCATGGGAACAACATAATCGCATCCTCAACAGTTTGTTACGTATTTTTGCAGAATCTGGAATTACAGTTAACTTGGAAAAGTCTGAATTCGGTAGGTCAAAGGTGAGGTTTTTGGGACATATTATTTCTTCTGAAGGCATTCAGCCGGATCCTGAAAAGTTAGAAGCAATCAGAGCCATTCCAGTTCCAACCACAAAAAAACAAGTCCGCAGTTTTCTAGGTCTTGTAAATTTTTACCGTCGTTTTCTGAATATGCAAATTCTAGTTACATCAAAACTTTGTTCTCTCACTGGAAAAAATACTATTTGGAACTGGGACGAACAAGCAGAGTTGGAATTAAATTCTTTGAAAGAATCGCTACTTAACGCGCCAATACTAGCTGATCCAGATCTGTCACAAGATTTCTGCCTTAGCACGGATTCTTCTAAAGTCGGTCTTGGTGCACATTTATTTCAAGAAGCCACAGAAAATGACACTACTGTTCAGAAAACCATTGCTTTTGCTAGCCGAGTGCTAACAAAATCTGAAAAAAATTATTCCGTTACTGAATTACACTCCTGGAAATGGAAAAAAGAACACATTGACACCGGTGTGTCAGACCCACCATACTTGCTCCGGACACTGCGAGAGGGCTGTACAAGCAATGATCACACTCACGGCACAGCGGACACACCAGGAACCGCGGTGTTGGCCGTCGAATGGCGCTAGCTGCGCAGCATTTGTGCACCGCCGCCGTCAGTGTCAGCCAGTTTGCCGTGGCATACGGAGCTCCATCGCAGTCTTTAACACTGGTAGCATGCCGCGACAGCGTGGACGTGAACCGTATGTGCAGTTGACGGACTTTGAGCGAGGGCGTATAGTGGGCATGCGGGAGGCCGGGTGGACGTACCGCCGAATTGCTCAACACGTGGGGCGTGAGGTCTCCACAGTACATCGATGTTGTCGCCAGTGGTCGGCGGAAGGTGCACGTGCCCGTCGACCTGGGACCGGACCGCAGCGACGCACGGATGCACGCCAAGACCGTAGGATCCTAGGCAGTGCCGTAGGGGACCGCACCGCCACTTCCCAGCAAATTAGGGACACTGTTGCTCCTGGGGTATCGGCGAGGACCATTCGCAACCGTCTCCATGAAGCTGGGCTACGGTCCCGCACACCGTTAGGCCGTCTTCCGCTCACGCCCCAACATCGTGCAGCCCGCCTCCAGTGGTGTCGCGACAGGCGTGAATGGAGGGACGAATGGAGATGTGTCGTCTTCAGCGATGAGAGTCGCTTCTGCCTTGGTGCCAATGATGGTCGTATGCGTGTTTGGCGCCGTGCAGGTGAGCGCCACAATCAGGACTGCATACGACCGAGGCACACAGGGCCAACACCCGGCTTCATGGTGTGGGGAGCGATCTCCTACACTGGCCGTACACCACTGGTGATCGTCGAGGGGACACTGAATAGTGCACGGTACATCCAAACCGTCATCGAACCCATCGTTCTACCATTCCTAGCCGGCAAAGGAACTTGCTGTTCCAACAGGACAATGCACGTCCGCATGTATCCCGTGCCACCCAACGTGCTCTAGAAGGTGTAAGTCAACTACCCTGGCCAGCAAGATCTCCGGATCTGTCCCCCATTGAGCATGTTTGGGACTGGATGAAGCGTCGTCTCACGCGGTCTGCACGTCCAGCACGAACGCTGGTCCAACTGAGGCGCCAGGTGGAAATGGCATGGCAAGCCGTTCCACAGGACTACATCCAGCATCTCTACGATCGTCTCCATGGGAGAATAGCAGCCTGCATTGCTTCGAAAGGTGGATATACACTGTACTAGTGCCGACATTGTGCAAGCTCTGTTGCTTGTGTCTATGTGCCTGTGGTTATGTCAGTGTGATCATGTGATGTATCTGACCCCAGGAATGTGTCAATAAAGTTTCCCCTTCCTGGGACAATGAATTCACGGTGTTCTTATTTCAATTTCCAGGAGTGTAGAAGCTTTAGCTATCGTTTGGGCATTTAACAAATTCCGTTTCTTTCTTTCTGGTAAGCACGTAAAAGTATACAGTGATCATCGTGCATTACAATTTCTTATGTCTTCAAAATTAAATCATGATAGGTTAAAACGTTGGCCATTGTTTCTGCAAGAATTCCACTTCACAGTAGTCTACATTCCCGGCAAGGAGAACATTGTTGCGGACGCACTGTCACGCGCACCGGCTGGGCTTGAGAAAAGTAACACAGAAGGCAATCTCGAGAAAAATTTCAGTACTCTTTACATTCAGAAAGTCGCCTTTGAAAACTTCATCACCACATCTTTAAATGACATTGCTCACGAACAAGATAAAGATCCGATTTGGAAAGACATCAAAAGTAAATGGCATGAAAAGACACACACTCAGATTCGGCATTATTACCTGGTTAGAAACAACATACTCTTCAAACGCTGCACTGTTGATGACAAGCTATGGGTACTTTGCATTCCAGACGATTTTGTTAATAAGCTCATTTGGTACATTCATTTCAGCTACGCACATTTTGGTCCACGAAAATGTTATCATATTATTCGAACGACTTGTTATTTTAACAATATGGAAAAGCGAATTCGAAGAGTCTTGTCTATTTGTAAACTTTGTCAAAAGGCGAAACCATCTACTATCTCACATCGTGCTCCGTTGTTTTCTATTACTCCTTCTAAATAAAAAGAATTTGCTGCTGTTGATCTCTTGGGACCCCTTGTCAGAACATCGAATGGATTTTCGTACGTTCTAGTCGCTGTTGAACTTACTTCAAAATTTGTTTCTTTCACTCCGTTACGTAAAGCCACTGAACGGTCTGTATCCAACGCCTTTGTTAAAAATTTCTTACGTGAAGTTGGCCACGTTGCTAAAGTCATTTCAGATAACGGACCGCAATTCAGATCTGCTGTTTGGTCACGCATGCTTCGGAATCATGAAATCAAACCTGTTTTTATTTCATTGTATTCACCACATTGTAACCCCTCCGAACGGATTATGAAAGAAATCAATAAGCTTTGCAGACTTTATTGTCACAGAAAACATCAGCACTGGGACAGATATTTACACTTATTTCAAAACGTGCTGAATGAAATGCCTCATGACTCCACTGCTTTACCACCTACTCTTGTACTGAAGAATGAAGAACCACCGAACAGAATCAGAGAGCTTGTACCATTCCCGAATACACGTAAACTTCGACACAAAGACATAATTGATTTGGCTCTTAAAAATATAAAATCTGCAGCAGCCAAAAGGAGAAAACTACACGGTAAAGCAAATGCAAAGAAATTATATATTGGTCAGAAAGTTCTCATTAAAGCTCATTCATTGTCACATAAGAAGAAACACTTGAGTCACAAATTCTTTCTAGTTTACAATGGACCTTACAGAATCCGACGTATACCACATGATAATTGCGTTGAAGTTGAAACTCTGCGTACTAGGAAGAGTAAAGGTTTACACCACATTTCACATGTAAAACCGTTTATTGAAAGATAATCTGCTTTTTAACTTTGTCTTTGCCATAAAATGTTTCACTTCACGTTACTAGTATGCTTTAGAAACTGTTACCATGCAACAATGTTTGAAGTTAAATATCCAGTCAAGAACCAAGAGAACTTATTTAAACAGAAATTACGAATGCATTGTTATTGCGAACAGACGACACAGTGTTATTGTGTGTGTACATTATTGCTTGTTAGTTGCACGATTACGTAATGTAATATTAGTAATTTTCGCCTCACAAACGTTAATATACGCTCAATAGTAAACGCCTGATGGCCTAAAGTTATCGAACAATTGTAAAGTAAAAGAAATGAACCATCGCATAGCAGCGACAGAATCAATTATTCTTTATCTTTGCCGTTCTTGCGCGGTGCCAGTAAATCTCTATGTACATGTATCGATTAATGGTTAAAAAAGAATTCTGTTGTTTCAAGACAAATGAGGCTTTTGGCGCCTCACCTTTTACTGTTGGTATTCCATGAGAGGCGGATGCGGACTTGCTGTGTTCCGCAAATGTATTTTATATTCTATGTGAAAATATTGAGTGAAAATGCTAAATGTTATTTTTTTCAATCAGAAAGCATGTAGATTCTTGTAACTGATTACGAACAGACAGCATCAAGAGGACATTTTGACTGTTATGTATAAAGTATTTAACCACTATGGTCATCTATTGTAATGTAATATGAAAAGGTACGTAGCATTAAAAAAAAAACGTGTGTTAAAGATAAGTGTGCTTATTTTCGTAAATTAACCTTGATGATTCCATCTCCTTATTTACCTGAATGATAATTATTTTGTGTTACTTCATCATCAGAAATTACGATCACGCTGATGGGCCGAACGCAGCATGAGGCAGAAGGAACATTATCGTTTTCCTATTATTTCTGAACCAACTTTTTTGTGTAGTGTTGCATTTCTTTCAAAGTCTATAAATCTTCTGGTCCCTTAGTGTTGATCTGGATATGACTACATCGCGACTATAAAAATGCACAGAAATGATAATGTTTCTTCCAAACGATCTCAAATATATATCAATATGCTGCTCTTATTCAGGTATTTAATGCTCAACGTATGTTATTATAATAGTGTAATCAATCCCTGATTCTGTTGCCAAGTGGCCCACCAAAATATTCACTTTATCGACATTAAAAAAAAGTAAAAAATTCGTTTTATTTTCGTCCCCCAAGAGCAACGCTACAGTAACGACTATAAGGCTCACATACTTAGAACTTATACTGGTACTGCTAATGATATTTTAATGCAACATTTTGGTTTACTTGAAAATACATTCTGGATTTAAAGTACTTTCTGTGAAATACCAGATGACACAGTGGTTAGTTTATGTGACAGCTACACAATTATATCATGACGCTACTAATATGTGACACAGTTTACATTGTTGCTTTTGCAGTGTATCTGTTTTATATCTGCACAGTTTTTCTGAATTCTTCTGTAAAGTAAAACGTTTTAGTAGTAACTTTTGTGGTATAGCTACAAGGAGACTGCCTTTTCCGTAGGACAACAATACGTTACAGCACAGTACTTTCTTCATCACGGCAATAAGCGTAATAACTAAGATATCTATACACAAAGCATTTCACTTTTGTGTATCGTGAAGTAAGTACATTGACTTCTGCAGAACTTAGCTTTTGGAGGACGATAACTACGACACTTCCACAGAGATTATCTTACAACAAGACGCACAGTTTAGCGCTACAGTACACGTATTTGAGTGATTAATTTTGCACATAAAACATTTATTTTTAAAGATATTTGAAGTACAATGATACAAAGGTTTTCCGTGATACATTTCGTTCCATTGCTGTAATCTGTAATACCTGATGGTATAATTACATTAATCCTCAGGGGGGTACACACTTACTTTGTGTACCATGTGTTTGGGAAGCACAAGGAGCCCTAGCTAATATGGTATTTGCTTATACAACTTTACACATCAGTACCATATTTCTCTAACACACAAATTACACAGCTATCTGATCATTTAACTGAGAGATAAACATTTTTTTTTACTACATCAGTGACACATTTTTACACAATTACACAGTTGGATAACTTCACACTTATGAAACTGTATTTTGTCTGTACTGTGTGAACTGTTCATATTTTTTTGGAACCATTGTGATACTATGAGAGCTTTGAATAATGTATTTGGTAAGGGAGCATGATTTTAAAGTACGTTTGAGGTAGATGACACTCTTGAAATGAGCAGAGAACTTTTTTTTAGGTCTTGACATTATTGCAGAAAGCTACGACGTTTTCGAGATTTGACTGAGGTGTTATGATGTTATTTTTATGACGACGATGTGTATTATGCTGTTGAGGTATGTTTATGATCAATAAGATGATGCTACCATATATGAGGAATTTGATTATGCTACGTATTTATTATGATGAAGTATTGAAGAAGTGTCAACAAATACGTATATGAATAATGAGTAGTGGTTAGGGACTCTGATTTGTGGAAAAGTATGTTGGAAACCGAGAATCGTACTTTAAGAATTATGAAATGTGTGTATATGCGTGAATGTATCACAAAGCTGGCGAAAATTTCTTGGACACTGTTATATTTATAGGATTTTGTTTCTACAGATTTGCAATGCAAAATCTTGACCTGTGAAATATTTTTATATGAGACTGTCACTGTAGCGGAAACTGCTGTCGTAAATATTTCCGTAAGAAACTTAAGTGACCACCTGCATGTAATGCGTCGTGGGCACCCAGCTGTGTCAGACGCCTGGAGAAAAAGCCATTAGTGTGTGCCTTTTCAGAGGCACAGGTAGAAAAAAAAAGGGAGGCCATTAACCTCGCTATTGACATTCCTTTGTATCAAGCATCGCAAATACGACACGCTCAAACTTGAAAACATATGATTATACTGTGGAGCTCTTAATTTATGATATTTACTAAAATGCCTAATGAAACAATGAGAAACATTTCACGGCTATTGTCTTGCTAGCTGAGAGAAATGCCATATGGCTTGCTTTATGTATTTATTTACTCATTGTGTTTAATATCAAGTTTCTAGCTGCACTGCAGCATTGGTTAAAATAAAATTTAATAGATGTACTCATATAGTTATTTTATGCCTACAGATCCAGTCAATTATAAATTTATGATCTACTTCCAAGAAAACGAGGGCACATAAATAGACATTTCCCTTCACAGGAATTGCATAAATAATTTTTTTACGATTTGGTAACTTATCTGCTAGAGCAAGTTACAGTGATGCATCACTCTAGTGTCAAGATGTGACATAGGTATTAAACATGGCCATTTTTACTGTAATATTTTTTCTGCTTGAGCTTTGTCATGTTTAGATATAAGTTACTGCATTTGCTGCTGCTGTTTGCCAGGCATAATATTACTGAATTTGACTTTGAATTACGCTGTTAAGCCAGTTTTACTATGGATTTATTTTTCTTGTTTGCTGCACAGTGCCTTATATTAGTTGTAATATTGAAATTGCTTTGCCAATGGGAATTTTTTTGTCATTGCTGTTTGTCTTAATTACTTTGTGCTGCTGCATTGCCTCGTCCCTTAGTTTAGCATCTGAGCTCAGTAGATTTAAGTTAGCTTAAGATGGGGTAGGCCATATAAGAGAACAAGTTACGATGAATTGGAAGAAATACATTGAGAAGCTATAAGAAAATGGTTTGGCCAAAACAGTATTTTGAAAGAGGGTATGAACAAAAAAAGTAGGGTTTAGGGACAACAGGTTTCGGAAGAATTTTCTTGGAAATAAATGATGAAGTAAGATAATGGAAATTGAATAATGAGGTAAGAAATATGTGAACATATAAATACAGAAAGCATGCTTGAATATGATTTTTTTTTGGTGTAAGCAAAGGTGGAAATAAGACGAAAGATCTATGGAAAGAAGTTTTGGGTTGGACTGCAGTACCAAATGTTACACTGAAAACAAACCCTGTCCTATCCTTTTGTGTTATCCCACTATGTGTTTGTGTACCCTTGTGTATTTGTTTTCTTCCTGTCTCTGTGTAGTTTCATAGAATTTTTTCTTCTTCTAATACTAAGCTACATTCACTATGATGAGGAATACTGTTATCCTCAAATATAATTGGCATTAATAATATGTCATTTACCTTGTAAATATGCTTAGACATTATTTATTCTGTTTTGTTTTAATGCTCATGTGTAAAGTTGATGTTTCGAAAGTTATTCTGGTCTTTTATGTATGTACTCATGTCATAATTCCTGTAACACTGATGTATATGTTATTTCGATTGTTTTGCAAAGCCTGTACTACAAATGTTATCTGTATTGTTATGATCTTTACTGATGTATTTTGTACCTTTGTAATTGTATTCTTACGTTATAAAATTGTAATTGACACGTTCATCATATTATTAACTTGTAAGTTCCATTTCACTGCACACATTTCTGTTGGTCATAGTAATGCACAATATGTGAGAAGTTGGGACTCTTAGTGTATGCACGTGTGTTAATAATTCAGCAAGGGAGTGGATAACAGCATTGCTGGTTCTAAGGACAATTCCAAAAACTTTGTGAGTGCACAAGTGGTGGTTATGGACTTGCTATATTATCTGCAAGACTCTTCAATGGTGATTGTGCACCCGAACAGTCACAACAGATGGCTGCTGGCCATCTCTACAAGGACTACAGGGGGTCTGCATCTCTGATGGTCCACCAATATCATTATTTCTACAAGGACTACAGTGGGTCTACACCTTTGATGACTCACCAATACCGTAATCTCTACCAGGACTACAGTGGGTCTACTCTGTGAGGACCTACCTACCAATATTCTTCAAAACGTCGAATGACTCTGCTGTGGGTTTTCTCTGTTGTAGCCCATTACCTGTCAGCATGTCAAGAGTCAGCACTGTCTTTCCGTTGGAAGGACAACACTACTTCTTCAAGACTGCATGGAAATCCACTACTTCCGTGTGCATTGTCTTTTACTGCTCAGACTTTGAGAAAAGAAACGGCAGTTTCACTGTGATGAATGATCAGGACTGTCTTTATGGACTGTGAGAAAATTTTAGCTTTTGACCAACATTGTATTAATAAGTGTGTGCATTTGATATTTTTCTTACTGTAATTATGAAAAAAAATTTCAAATCTGTATTGGCCAGTGCCCAAAACAATTTGTAAAATTTTTTGTGGGGAGCATGGGGGCTATGTATGTAGGCTGTTTAGGTTTTCTTATTGGTAACGCCACGTAGCGCTCTGTATGAAAATCACTGGCTGTGCTGTGTGCAGTCTGTGGCTAGTTTGCATTGTTGTCTGCCATTGTAGTGTTGGGCAGCTGGATGTGAACAGCGCGTAGCGTTGCGCAGTTGGAGGTGAGCCGCCAGCAGTGCTGGATGTGGGGACAGAGATGGCGGAGTTTTGAAATTTGTAATACTGGATATTATGACCTGCTATGTATATTATGATTTTTCAACACTATTAAGGTAAATACATTGTTTGTTCTCTATCAAAATCTTTCACTTGCTAACTATGCCTATCAGTAGTTAGTGCCTTCCGTAGTTGGAATCTTTTATTTAGCTGGCAGTAGTGGCGCTCGCTGTATTGCAGTAGTTCGAGTAACCAAGATTTTTGTGAGGTAAATGATTTGTGAAACGTATAGGTTAATGTTAGTCAGGGCCATTCGTTTGTAGGGATTTTTGAAAGTCAGATAGCGTTGCGCTAAAAATATTGTGTGTCACTTTAGTGAATGTTTGAGTACGTTCAGTTTTGCTCAGCTGTTTGAAAAGCAAATAGTGTAAGAGGTTTATCAGCACAGTAATTCAGAAATTGTTCTAAGGGGACGTTTCACCATTTACCAAGCACTCATGAACGAGTAAAAATGAACGGTTCCCAAAAAACAGCGATCATCAGTGAACTAGTTTCCAAGGATGAACGAGTTTGCCCATCTCTATTGTGTACACTCATCGGAGTCTCGCTGCGTTACATATACGCTGCAGCAACGGCCTCAAACGGAATATTTCTGATCAACCCTTATAATTATTGACCGAATTTAAACATTTAAAATGCCGTCGTAATCTCTTAAACATTTAACACTATAAGTCAAATATTAAAGATGTGTATAAGTCTTAGGCGGCGTACTTCACGGCGTGTAAATTACCTATTACTCAATCATCCAGCGCCTGCCAATGAGAGTCTTACTGATTTTCAAGAAACTTTAAACATAATTTCAAAGATTTTCTACATTTTTTCTCTCCTAGAGCCCCACATACAACCATTTTGGTTTTGACTTCCACATTGGTGTGTGGATGAACAATCGGCAACTAATAAAAGGAACATAATTAGGATTCTGCCCCTTAACCCATAAAGGTATTACATGCTTAACGTCGAGTATTTAACTCGTCAATACATTCGTATACCAATCTGACATCTGAAGCTGTTGTACACTTGGGAGTTCGAATCCTTAAAGAGTGAGGGGTAGGGATTAATGGTCTTATTCGAATCACGCTGGTAGGACGTCAGAAATATCAACAAACAGAACAGGCGTGATGCCTCAACTCTCACCTATTATACAGAGTAGTTTCACGTACGACGTAGGCGCTGTCTCACGTGTTTCGCAGATATTTAAACTAGCGTACGCGGTGACCACCGCATGACGCTCTAGGAAATTGCTCGGACTGTGTAGCAATTTGCTACTTGGGAGCGTTGAGAGGATGGTTGGAAAAAATCGAACGAAACCACCGGAAGGCATCACTCGTGAGCTGCAAAGTGCTCCCAGCAGTCCAGCTACCACGATGACTGTACGTAGGCAGTTAAACATAATGAGGTACAGTGCTCGAGCAGATCCTCAAAAGCCAGGTATTTTTGCAGTCAGTGCTGAGCGACGTTTGAAGTGGGGTAAAGAGCGACACCACTCGTCAGCGGATAACTGAAAACAAGTGATTTGGAGTGACGAATTACGCTACACCCTGTGGCAATCCGGCAGAAGGATCAGTGTTTGCCAAATGCCTGGAGTACATCTTCTGCCATCATGTGTGGTGCCAACAGAGAAGTAAGGAGGAGGTGGCGTTACGGTATGGAGATGTTTTTCGTGGTTAGGGTGTGGCCTCCTTACTACTCTTAACAAAAACGGGGGAAACATATGAACACAGTTTACAGTTTTGTGCACTGACCACAGTAGCGGAACCGTTCGGATACGACGCTTGTATCAGCGTGACAAAGCACCCTGTCATAAAGCAGTATCTGTGGGGCAATGGTTTCTGGACAGTAACATTCCTCAAATGAACTGCCCTGCCCAGTTACAGTCATAATTCCAATAGAACATGTGACGGCACGTCACATAAATATTGACATTTTTATCGGTTGTAAACCGCAGTTAAAGTATTTTATGAATATAATTAGTGTAAAAGGTATAGTTAATGTTCTTGAAACAACTGATATGCAGCGATAATTTAAGAGTAGCATCTTTATTTAATGTCTATGAAAATAAAAAAGGATCGAAAGAGACGCGATTGCACGACCGAGGAGGAAGGACGTATTTTGTTGTAGACACACTGTTTTGTTTCGCTATACGGAAGGCAGTCATTGAGAGGCTACACATATTTTGTGTAAGTTATTCGTATTTATTGCTAAAATAAAATTGTTATTATTATCACAAAATGAATTTCTTTGTAATAGGTGTCACCTCAAATGCTCGCAGTGGCTAATTATTTTTAATAAGCATTTTTTCAGTAATTTGCGCTGCGATAAACTAATCTTCCGATGCAGCCTCTGGTCGGCCATTACGCGCCGAAGTAATAATTTATTTTTCAAAGTGTTAACAGTAAATGTAAATGCGAGAGATTTCGTTATAAGAACCTTTTTAAATTGCAACAGATAATTAATTTACGTTAAAGTTCATTTTTTAAATTATACAAATTCCATGAGTTCAGTAAGTTTTATCTTGGCCGCTCCACGGCAACAATCGAAATTCTCTCGAGCCTTGCTTTGCAATCAATAAATAGAAATTAACAAATTTACATTCAATTCAGTTAACGGCAACTATATTTCAGTCATCACGTTCAAAATCTAAAGTTGGTACATGAATAACAGCGGCCCTTCAAGAACTCGTTTCATATTTACTTATGCACGTAAGTAAAAGTGATAAGAAAAGATAATATCCCTGAGAGAAAGAATCATGCTCTAACAAAAGAAAAATTCATGCTGATAAATTATATATATATATATATATATATATATATGTATATATATATATATAATAATTTTTATATATAACGTAACAAATGGCACCGACGTCACAAACACTTCTGCGATGAGTTAGAACGACTTCGCTCCAAACCGCAGCGTCCAACTTCACCGTCATCTATGGTTTCGTCTCTTGAGGAAAAATGGGCTGCCATTCGCCCACAGACATTCAGACACTGAAAGTGTCCCCAGCACAGTTCAAGCTGTCACAAAGGCAAAGTGTGGACACAGCCCATATTAAAATTCACTAATAGCTGTCCAAAGCTTTAAATCAGATAATGTATATTGTTCAGATTCCTATCTAGAATTGAAAAATGATCGTTCCAATAATTTGTGTTGCACTAATTATACACCAGACTACTGTTCTGACATAATGCAAGGGCGCTGTATTTCCATCTTTTCAGAGATGGTTGCGAGATTCGGCTGTCCAGTACAGAATGTCAAATCAAACACCTTTCAGCCCTTTCTTTCTTTCTTTCTTTCTTTTGCTACTGCCTTTATCCCGCATTGTGCGCAGGGTTGGCAGGGTTAAGGACGGAATTGGCATGGTTAAATTTAAGAGGTGGCCGGATGTCCTCCCTCCCGCCACCCCATACCCCCTGGGACGGAAGTAGTGCACCCCAGCTGTCTGCATCTAGTGTAAATCGTAAAATGGTGTGAATGTGTTTCAAATGTTTGCGAGTCGTGTAACTGAGGCGGGACGTGAGGACCAGCCCGGTATTCACCTAGTAGGATGTGGAAAACTGCCGAAAAACCACATCCAGGCTGGCCGGCACATCGGTCGTCCTCGGTAATCCGCCGAGCGGATTCGATCCGGGACCGGCGCGCCTACACGAGTCCAGGAAGCAGCGCGTTAGCGCTTTCGGCTACCCTGGCGGGTAAACACCTTTCAGCCCTCTAGTTTCCGAACTAATTTCATTGGGCTACCAGGTTCGGCGATATATTACGCCATCTTCAGACCCACTGACTGACGTGTAGGAAGATTCCACCTTCCGCTCAGGTCAAAATAAGAGCCATCATTCAAAGATTGGTATCTGTAGATTTCTGCTTGATACAGCGATCACTATAGTGTGTGAAGTGATCGATGTATTAAGCAGAAATCTACAGATACCAATCTAGGTTAGAATCCTGCCTGACTGACGTGTAGGAAGATTCCACCTTCCGCTCCGGTCAAAATAAGAGCCATCATTCAAAGATTGGTATCTGTAGATTTCTGCTTGATAGAGCGATCACTATAGTGTGTGAAGTGATTGATGTATTAAGCAGAAATCTACAGATACCAATCTAGGTTCGAATCCTGCCTCGGGCATGGATGTGTGTGATGTCCTTAGGTTAGTTAGATTTAATTAGTTCTAAGTTCTAGGCGACTGATGACCTCAGAAGTTAAGTCGCATAGTGCTCAGAGCCTTTTGAACCAAGCCAAAATAACAGTTTGCAAACTAGAGGGCTGAAAGGTGTTTGATTTGACATTCTATAATGCATGGATTGTTGACGTAACTGATGAGAATTTCCAGAACGCGATTCCATTACATGTACCGCGATAAATACTGCCCAGCTTCATCAGAGGGAAAAATAACAATGAAAAAGACTACGGTATTTCGGGATGAATCTCTTCATCACGCACAAACTGTAATAAGCAGTTGCAAGTAATGACATACAGGAACAGTATTTGGATTATGTGGCCGATGCATTAGCGTTACTCTGTAAGGTTTCAGTTTGAGTTCATGAACAACTGTCCGCAGCTCGTGGTCGTGCGGTAGCGTTCTCGCTTCCCCCCCCCCCCCCCCCCCCCCCCCCCCGGGTTCGATTCTCAGCGGGGTCAGGGATTTTCTCTGCCTCGTGATGACTGGGTGTTGTGTGATGTCCTTAGGTTAGTTAGGTTTAAGTAGTTCTAAGTTCTAGGGGACTGATGAGCATAGATGTTAAGTCCCATAGTGCTCAGAGCCATTTGAATCATTTTGAATTTGAACAACTCTGAGAGCAGTCTGAAGTGGTAAATGGGGCCACGAGTATCTCGCACTTCTTTTCAAGGTGGCTCCTAACGCATGTATGTTATTCTCGTCTAAAACTGAAACGCCACTTGCGACACTATCCCAGCAACGAGCTGGAGCATCAGGCGGTGTTCAACGCCGCCCTACGGGAAGTACTGGCTCCAGCGCAACGCCTCAGGCAGTGGTGGTGTCGTACGCGAAACACGCTGCACTTTACGTCAAGTTTAATTTCCACTACGCTGCTCACGACCGATGTCGCTTTAGCGTTATCTCTCTACTGAATAATGGCAGGTGCGTCTATCTGTAGCTTCATCTCACCGCTGTGTACAACGGACGAGGGCATACAAAACAAGCGGAGAGACAGAGAGAGAGAGAGATTGAGAGAGAGAGATTGAGAGAGAGAGATTGAGAGAGAGAGAGAGAGAGAGAGAGAGAGAGACAGGGACAGAGAAAGAGCGAGCGCTGTCCGTGACACGACAGCGAGTGAAACCGCGGGCGTGACTTATTAATTCCAGTTGGAGGAAATGCTAAGCAGCGGCATTAGCAACCAGCCGCCGCCGCCGCAAAGAGTTACTAGGGGGAAGGCCGAATCCGGGATGCAAGGTGGAGTGTCTCTTCGAGGAAACAAACACTCTGACTTACCACGAGAGGTCGTACCCTGCTGCACACCGATTTCAACGAATTTCAGCACACTAGGCGGGAGACAATTGAATGTCAACACGCTTCGGTTAGAAAAACACATCGATGTCGAAGGCCATGGCGCTTCGGAACAGGTGAAATCGTTAAAAATCCTCGAAATAATCCTCTTTTCTACGATACACTACGATCTTCAACCAGTTGTGAACTTTAGACTTCATGTTTCCATCTTCTTTTCGGTCTACGCATTCTGCAACACCCCTAGGCTTATGTCTGTTTATTTACTTCCATCATGCTGGTTGGCAAAAGGCAACAACCTCCTTACGGCAAGAAAGGATGAATGAATTGATTGTTGGTGTTAATAACGATCATCCTCCTGCAGATGACGTGTCACTGAGCACATTTGTTCTGTGCATGCAGTACACGTGTGGCGCCTAGTTGTTTCCACTGCACTGTGTGGAATACGAAGGTTCTGTTATAGTTCACTAACCTGCTATCTTCAAGTTGATGTCCCCAGCGCAGAAAACAGCACGCGGGTCGTAGGTTCTGTATCTTGAGGCTGGAACTGACTTTTAGCGAGGTTCTGTTCCGAAATAATGTATCACTTCTTTGGGATGCCACTCGCGTATTTTAATATAGACACACGAGAAGACTACATGATCTTAATACAACACCTTCTGATACAGCAAAGTACATGATCAAACACAATGTTTACGAAAATGTATCTTTACACTATTTGTGGTACGGTCTGTGCCTCATGACTACCGGAGTGAATCTTTTAATACTGAATACTGGCAAACACATCCTGCCACAGACAACATGACTGTACATCTCGACTTCCTAATCCAGAGTGACGAACAGGAACTTAAATAAAAATTGGAAACACATCCTACGACAGACAATATGTCTGTTCTTCTCGACTGCCTAATCCAGAGTGACGAGCAGCCAGAAACATTTCGCGCGCCATACCAGGAAAAGGCGTGACCCGAACGCTTCCGAAGTGCTTCGTCTGCAATTTCGTCATTCTTTTGTTTTTGATTTAAATTGTTTTTAATAATTCTAAAATGAGTGATTAATAGTCAGCTTTTGAGAGATATTTATATTAAAAAGTGAAGTCATTCTAATGAGAAGTTTAACTAATAATAATAACTATACTTTAACGTTTTGGCGCCCTTGCTCCGAACACAGCAGCCAATAAAGAGCAGTAGCATTATACAGGCGGTCTTTCTCACGGGAATGGTACCGAATTTAACATCTCTCACAGGTACCTCAGACCACATTTCGTGCATCTCCACTGCTCTGGGAACAGCTTCTTGGAGCCTAATATTATGGCTGACTAAGCCAGAAATATTACATGCTACGATTCATTAACATTACAAAATCGTCACAGTTGCACACAAGTTTGTTTTTATTTAAATGGCAACCAGTTTTGGACTTTTGTAAACGCTATCAAACCACATCACAGTTTCGATATGTCGCTTCTCTCTGGCACGAGGACGAGAATTGATCTTAATGCTAGGATGGCGAGCAAGGGGTTCATATAATTCATGATCTCCTCCAATACTATACAAGAAGAATTTTGTTGGCGGGTCCTTAGCTGATAAAGAGTATTTGTTTTGGAAATAGATGTTCCATAGGCAAGTACTCTACCATATGAGCTACCCAAGCACGGCTCACGACCCGTCCTCACAGCTTCAATTCTGCCAGTACCTCGTGTCCTACCTTCAAAAGTTCACAGAAGCTCTTGTGCGAACATTGCAGAACTAGCACTCCTGGAAGAAAGGATATTGTAGAGACATGGCTTAGCCACAGCCTGGGGGATGTATCCAGAATGAGATTTTCACTCTGCAGCGGAGTGTGCGCTGATATGAAACTTCCTGGCAGATTGAAACTGTGAGCCGAACTGAGACTCGAACTCGGGACGTTTGTCTTTCACGGGCAAGTGCTCTACCATTTGAGCTACCCAAGCACGACTCACGACCCGTCCTCACAGCTTCAATTCTGCCAGTACCTCGTCTCCTACCTTCCAAACTTTACAGAAGCTCTTCTGCGAACCTTGCAGAACTAGTGCTTCTGGAAGAAACGATATTGCAGAGACATGGCTAAGCCACAGGCTGGGGGATGTTTCCAGAATGAGATTTTCACTGTGCAGCGGAGTGTGCGCTGATATGAAACTTCCTGGCAGATTGAAACTGTGTGCCTGACCGAGACTCGAACTCGGGACCTTTCACCTTCTAGTTTCGGGGTCGCAGCCCCATTTCCAAGCAGTCACTGCTGCCACTAACCAAATCGTCAGGCTGGGATCCAGAGTCACCAATGGTCACACACAGGATAATTTGTGAATGCGGCTGTTGTTATTTTGGAAGACGGAAGTGTCCCCAGCATACTTATCATGAAGATTCTCCAAGAAAGGGCTACATTTGGTCACCGGCAATGTTTAAATAAACACCCTGATTAATTATTTTCGTTGAAATCCGTAATATTTCGTTGGGCAGCGACCGCTGGACTTTCAGGAAGGAAGAACAGCGCTCACCAGCGAACAACCTGAATTTTATTGCAGATCAGTTTCAACTATGGAATAGGCATCACCAGTGCATAAAACATCTAGTGTCGTCACATTGGCATGAAGTTTAGGTGCAGCTTTAATGCGGAAATATATATAGCGATAATTATAAAAGATACAGCCAGTGGAAGCAAAGTAGTCGAAGTTTAATACAATACTGAAAGCTTTCCAGGTTTGTATCAGACTTCGACCACTTTGGCTCCACCGGCTGCATCTTTTGTAATCAGGTTTGTATCAGACTTCGACCACTTTGGCTCCACCGGCTGCATCTTTTGTAATGAGTGCTAATGGATTAGTGCGTAAGTTCATAGCGTTTTTCCATAAGCTAAATTTCGACAACACATACACGTAACGGAGACTTGAACCATGAATAAGATATGCTCCTTCACTCTTTACAACAGGCGGCCAACGGTGACGTAACTTTCCGATTCCGCGACTGTAGAAATCACGTGGTTTTGAGGCGAAGAACTCGTCGAGCAACGTTCGGAGCGCATTTTCATCAGCAAGGGAAGTTCCTTGACGGTTGTTTTAAAAATGGCTCTGAGCACTATGGGACTTAACTGCTGAGGTCATCAGTCCCCTAGAACTTAGAGCTACTTAAACCTGACTAACCTAAGGACATCACACACATCCATGCCCGAGCGGTTCCAGACTGTAGCGCCTAGAACCGCTTGGCCACTCCAGCCGGCGACGGTTGTTTGACAGACAGCAGAAGAGGTGGAAATCTGAGGGCGAAAAATCAGGCGAATGAGGTGGGTACGGAATGGAATGACTACCCAATCCAAGCCCTGTACGGTGTTTTAGAATGCAGGCGGGCGTTATCGTGGAATAGCACCACTTCACGCAGTTTTCTTGGTCGTTGTTCTTGGACTGCGTCTGCAAGACATCTCATTTGCTGACAATAAATCTCAGCAGTGATGGTTACACTTCGGGGAGCAATTCGTAGTAACCACACATTATCTTCTGTAGATGCGCGCAGGTTTCTGCAAGGAGAGTTGCTGCTTTATTTGCCCTCAACCATCACTTTTTTCCTTATTTTAGCATAAAGACACCATTTCTCGTCATAAGTAACGGTACAAGATGATAAAGGTCGGTGGGGTTCACGAGGCAATTGATGACGTGCATGCAGAGGTGCACATACGGTCACCAGGAGATTTTTATGATATTGACTCAGAGTATACGGTACTCATACACCCGACGTTTGGACCTACACCACTGCATGCAAATGTCCACTGTGGTGGAATGACTCTGAACGTCTTCCTGAACGTGGAGAGTCACTAAAGTCAAACCACTTTCTTGCAGTGCTCTGTCCAGTGACATTATCCCCATGCACGGCGCAAATGTTTCTGGTTGCCTCCGGTGCTGTCACCCCTCTATTGAACTCAAACAGAAGAATATTTCGGAAATTTTCCGATTTCTCCACTTGTCACTCCATTTCCTAGCGTCCACAGCTCCACTCGCTGTCTCTAAATGATAAGATGACAATACGTGAACTCAAATGGTAACAATGAGCTAGAAATAAAAAAAAATACAGTCGATAAATAAACACAGAGCAACCGGAATCCATACGAAATAAGGACGCTATGAACTTATGCACGCCCTTAATATACACTACTGGCCATTAAAATTTCTACACCAAGAAGAAATGCAGTTGATTGGACATATATATTATACTAGAACTGACATGTGATTACATTTTCACGCAATTTGGGTGCATAGATCCTGAGAAATCAGTACGCAGAAGAACCACCTCTGGCCGTAATAACGGCCTTGATACGCCTGGGCATTGAGTCAAACACAGCTTGTATGGCGTGTACAGGCACAGCTGCCCATACGAAATAAGGACGCTATGAACTTATGCACGCCCTTAATATACACTACTGGCCATTAAAATTTCTACACCAAGAAGAAATGCAGTTGATTGGACATATATATTATACTAGAACTGACATGTGATTACATTTTCACGCAATTTGGGTGCATAGATCCTGAGAAATCAGTACGCAGAAGAACCACCTCTGGCCGTAATAACGGCCTTGATACGCCTGGGCATTGAGTCAAACACAGCTTGTATGGCGTGTACAGGCACAGCTGCCCATACAGCTCCAACACGATACCACAGTTTATCAAGAGTAGTGACTGGCGTATTGTAACGAGCCATTTGCTCGGCCACAATTGACCAGACGTTTTCAATTGGTGAGAGATCTGGAGAATGTGCTGGCCAGGGCAGCAGTCGATCATTTTCTGTATCCAGAAAGGACCGTACAGGACCTGCAACACACGGTCGTGCATTATCCTGCTGAAATGTAGGGTTTCGCAGGGATCGAATGAAGGGTAGAGCCACGGGTCGTAACACATCTGAAATGTAACGTCCACTGTTCAAAGTGCCGTCAATGCGAACAAGAGGTGAGCGAGACGTGTGACCAATGGCACCCCATACCATCACGCCGGGTGATAGGTCAGTATGGCAATGATGAATACACGCTTCCAATGTGCGTTCACCGCGATGTTGCAAAACACGGATCCGACCATCATGATGCTGTAAACAGAAACTGTTCATCCGAAAAAATGAGGTTTTGCCATTCGTGCACCCAGGTTCGTCGCTGAGTACACCATCGCAGGCGCTCCTGTCTGTGATGCAGCGTCAAGGGTAACCGCAGCCGTGGTCTCCGACCTGATAGTCCATGCTGCTGCAAACGTCGTCGAACTGTTCGTGCAGTTGGTTGTTGTCTTGCAAACGTCCCCATCTGTTGACTCAGGGATCGAGACGTGGCTGCACGATCCGTTACAGCCATGGCGATAAGATGCCTGTCATCGTGACTGCTAGTGATACGAGGCCATTGAGACCCAACACTGCGTTCCGTATTACCCTCCTGAACCCACCTATTCCATATTCTGCTAACAGTCACTGGATCTCGACCAACGCGAGCAGCAATGTCGCGATACGATAAACCGCAATCGCGATAGGCTACAATCCGACCTTTATCAAAGTCGGAAACGTGATGGTACGCATTTCTCCTCTTTACACGAGGCACCACAACAACGTTTAACCAGGCAACGGCGGTCAACTGCTGTTTGTGTATGAGAAATCGGTTGGAAACTTTCCTCATGTCAGCACCTTGTAGGTGTCGCCACCGGTGCCAACCTTGTGTGAATGCTCTGAAAAGCTGATCATTTGCATATCACAGCATCTTCTTCCAGTCGGTTAAATTTCGCGTCTGTAGCACGTCATCTTCGTGGTGTACCAATTTTAATGGCCAGTACTGTACGTATTTCTGTATTCAAACTGGGGTCTGCATGCAGCTGAACTTCATGTCAGTGTGACGACACCAGGTTTTTTTTGTGCACTGTGGATGACTATTCTGTAGCTCAAATCGATCTGCAATAAAATTCAAATTGTTTGCAACTGACTGCTGTTCTTTCTTCCTGAAAATCGTGGTTAATGTTCACATTGTCCTGAATGAGGGAGTTGAAGTCATGACACGAAATGCCTACACGTCACAGAACCAGCCCCAGTCAGATCAACAGTCTACACGCATTACGAGTTATATTTGTCACTGGGTCATTGGTGCACTGTACGCCTTGCATCATTTGAAGAAGGCAAAGTGGAGATACGTCGGACCACGCTAGTAGCATCCATTCAGATACTGTCCAGATTCTGCATTGTTTGGCTCGATGAAGACGCGCAACTTCATGTGTCACTGTGAGCAATGGCCATTTGCAAAGTACTCGATCTCATTGTCCGTAGCACGCAAGTCCTTTCGCAGTGTTCGGTGGGAAACTGCTTGAGACGGATCTGCATTCAATGACAGCCGCAATTCCTGTCGCAATTGAAACCGATTGTCCTTGACGAGGCTTTACGTTCGTCTGCGATCACTGTGACTTAGGAGCTTTTACGACCACTTCTCTTACGCCATGCTAATGGTACATCATTCCCAGTAGACACATTGGACAGTTGGCACTGATACACCGACAAATCGGGTAACTTAATTCACTGACGTGTGGGCACGTCCAAACACGACAGCTCCTTTATGCCATTCTGTCATGTCCACACGTCAACCATCTTACTACGCTCGTTCTGTACAAGCACTGGCGCATACACACCACCTCATTGCCGTGACTTATGTCAGAGGTGGAATGTCACATGGCCACCTACGTTTGATCGTCTGAGCGACGTGGCGCTTCAAGTCAGAATCTCTATGATGTTGTTGTAGAGCAGCGAAATCGGAATGTCAGAAAAATGTAGGACGACTTGCTGAGCATAGATACATGTGCAAGCATCAGCTGTCGACCCTCAGTGTAAATAAATGTAACATACTTGAGGTAAGTAGGAAGAAAGAGCTATTAATATTTAAAACTTGGCGACCAGTTACTACAAAATATGGTTGGCGTAAGACATCAAAAAGTTCGCCCCTGGGACGATTTACTGGTAAACAATTCATCCAGCTAGCTCACAAATGTTAGGTAAACCGATTCTTAAGTATTGCCTGCCACTGGTAGTCCCTTACCCGGTAGGATTAACACAAGTGGCACACAATATACGCTGCCTGACAGAAAAATTGAAGCATCCAGGAGGAGAGAAAGAAACGAAACGTCCCGTGTTAGGGAGGGTATGTGATATTATTTCAGTCACTGCAAAATCCAGTCAAATTTGAGCCCGCTTATTAGTACCACATTACACTACCTCTGGCATGGGTTCATGCACTTATTCGCTTGGGAATGGTTACTAAGGCCGTTGTAGTCCATTCTATGACAAGCTAGGCTGTAACTGTTGTAACTGGACGTCGATACACTTGGGTATAGTTGACGTTCCAGCTGATCCCATACATGTTCTATAGGAGACAGATCTGGTGATCTTGGTACCACGGGAGTACGTCAACATTCCTCAGACATTGCATAGACACATGTGTCGCGAGCTGACGAGCATTGACCTTTCGAAAAATGGCATCACGATACTGTCACCTGAGAAGCAACAAATGAGGACGCACACTTTTCGTGGCGTACCGTTCTTCCGTGAGAATGTCCTCAGTAACTACCAGCCGTGACCTGAAACATTAACATACGGCTCACCAGTACACGACGCCAGGAGTAAAACCGCTGTGCCTCTCCAAAATATTGGAAGAAGGCGGGGCTCTCCCAAGGTCGCCGCAAAACTCACAGGCGATGGTCATTCACGAAAGTGCAGAACCGCGACTCATGACCGGTTCATGCCATCCGGTCAGAGCAGCACTTCAAACGCTGCCATTTGTGTTGTGGTGTTAACGGCAGCGTACGCATGGGGCTGTAATTGCCTAGCCCGACTGGCTGCTAGTCTCTGACTAATGGTGCACATTACATAGAATGTTACATTACTGTTATCGGATGGTAGGTGTAGATCTGAAGATTTACGATTTGCTTGAGGCATACTACAGCGACACGTGTTGAGGTGGTAACACATGGCCGACTGGAACCTTGACTATGGTATGCCTGCCCTTACGTTGCCTTGCAGTTCAACGTCGAGCCATTGTTACACCGAATGTTCCACAAATCTAGAAATTGCACGATTCGAACAGTCGGCTACACGGAGTCCCACAGAGAGACCACTCTCAAACTCTTGTCAGGTGCTGATAATGCTGTCTCAAACGGGCACGCACCATCTCCATGTCTATCACAGTGGTCACTCAACATGTGACGCCGTTCACGCACCATACAGATATACCAGGCCTGGTAACAACACTAAACACGAAGAACACTAATGAACTTTCGTGGTCCTTCTATCTCTCACAGATAATCACAGCCCTGATCATTTACAGACACACAAATATGGTGTGTACGTTTACGAAGTTGCTTTGATATCCGACCATGTCTTTTAGGTGCTTGAACTTTTTTTTTTGGACAGACAGTGCACAAAGAACATAACCGTGTATCGCGATATTAGAAAGCGCGAGAGCTTCACGGACATTTTCCCATCGCTCTAGTGGCAGACTCTACAAGAGAAGAATTGTGCATCATCGAGAGCTTACTATTAAACGTCCGAGAACGTACGTTCCAAAATGAGTCAGTCACAGTCTTCTAGATGATGACGACGATCATCATCATTGACATCAAGCATCTGGCATTCACTGTTAGAAAAAGGCCTTTTCTGGGCTTTCATATTCTTGAGAATGCGCAACTTTATTTCTCCCCTAATTTCATATGCGCACCATTCATTAAGTCGCCATCTCTTTTATTATCTCTTTCAATCCAACAAAGAAATTACTTGATCCATCTACTGACCAATTGCCTGGTCACATGTGCTGATCAACAATTCATTTTCATTACTGTCATGATTAGATCTTCTGCTTCAGTCCGTTGCTGATGCATTCGTTTTCCAGCCTCTATTAGCAATTCTCAAGAGGAATCTCTCAAATACTCACAGTTCCCCTTCCACTTCTAAATATTTTTCGCATTAAATGCCCATCAGTCACTGCCATACATCGGAACTAGTAATATACACCGAATAGAATGCGTTTCAGAGTCATCAAACTCAATACTATGAAATATATATAAAGATGGTATCTGTTCCTTCGGACATGCCGAATAGAATGCGTTTCAGAGTCATTAAACTCAATACTATGAAAACTATATATATATATATATATATATATATATATATATATATATATAGTTCAGGCTCTTCTTCTGTGAAGATGCACAAACAGTGCCCGAACTCTTACGGGATTCGGCGGTAAAGCCGCGAGTAATGAGTATGATGGGCAGGGACACTATGAATATAGTGCGGGACAATAAGTAGTTGCGAATGTGGGTCTCACGGAAGGCGTGCCAGAGATAAGTCCCTGCAGTCGCACTATCTTCTGTGTCCTCGGTGGCTCAAAATATGGTTCAAATGGCTCTGAGCACTATGGGACTTAACTTCTGAGGTCATCAGTCCCCTAGAACTTAGAACTATTTAAACCTAACTAACCTAAGGACATCACACACATCCATGCCCGAGGCAGGATTCGTAGCGGTCGCGCGGTTACAGATTGTTGCGCGTTTCCAGACTGTAGCGCCTAGAAGCGCTGGCCATCCCGGCCGGCTCGGTGGCTCAGATGGATAGAGCGTCTGCCATGTGAGCAGGAGATCCCGAGTTCGAGTCCCGGTCGAGGCACACATTTTCAACTGTCCCCGTTGACTTACATCAACGCCTGTGTGCAGCTAAGGGTATTCATTTCACCGTAAAACTATATCTGACCAAAATGATCCAGACACCCCTACGTACCGTTCAGTTGGCCACCACGTGTCATGAGACGCGGATCCGCCAATATAAAAGGAGACAGGGAGTATTGTGTTGTCTGTAGAGAAGCAGTAACAGAAGAATGAGTCTGTCAGGAAAACTCAATGACTTCGAAAGTGGTCTAGTTATTGGATGTCAACTGAGTAACAAATAGTCTCCGCCTTTTTTGGTGCAGATTCTCACTTGGTAACCCATTGTTTAGATTGTTGTTTCGTCTCAGGAGTATAGTAATGTATCCATGTTTCATCCACAATGGCCAAACGACGCTTAAAATCCTGTAGATTCTTCCTGAACAACTGCAAACCATCCTTGCAACACTTGACACGATTCCGTTTTTGGTCAAGCGCGAGCAATAGCGGAACCCATCTTGCGGATAGCTTTTTCATGTCCAAATGTTTACGCAAAATATTATGTACCCGTTCATTCGAGATGTCCACAGAACTAGCAAACTCACGCACCTTAACTCTTCTGTCATCCATTACCATATCATGGATTTTATCAATAATTTCTGGAGTCGTAACCTCCACAGGGCGTTCAGAGCGTTCAGCATCACTTGTGCCCAAATGGCCACTCCGAAAATTTTGAAACCACTTATAAACTGTTCTAATCGAAGGTTCAAAGCCACCGTAATGTTTATCAAGCTTCTCATTAGTCTCCTAAAGCGTTTTGCCTTTCGTAACGTAACGTTTAATCACCACACGAAAGTCTTTTTCGTCCATTTTTTTACAATCACTCGACTTTCTTGATTCACACGAATGCTAAACACAAAGAAATCGACCAATATGGCTTAAACTTGGTGTGCGTTCTTTCCAAAGATGCTACTAACTAAACATGACCTCGATACGCGCCGGTGGTGCCATCTCTCGGACCTTGCCCGGACTTTTGAAACGCTGCTCGTATATATAGCGTTTCGGCGGGGGGGGGGGGGGGGGAGGGGGTGTCAACAGTAGAGTTGTTGTGTTTTGGTATTGCGGAAACGAAGCGATTTATCTTACATCCCCCTTGGCATGATCTTTAGCTTTCGGGACAAGGGTGGAAGCGTTTCCGGAAGGGCTAAGACTAAACTGTTCGCGTGCCGCCTTGGTTAAAGTATACGAGTACCATGCACGGCAAAATCGCGCTTTCCAAAACCGGCACCGAGGCAACTGTAGTGAGAGAAGTAAACGACGGCTGCGGGGATGTGTGCTGGCGAACAGACGTGCAACTGTTGAGCAAGTGACAGCCCAGATGAACCAAGAGGGTACCAACAGTGTCTCCTCAAGGGTCATTCAGCGAACATTGCTGCGTATGGGCCTCCCCAGCAGGCGCCTAGTCCATAAACCCCTGTAGACTTCTGTTCATCGGCGACGAAGACTGGAATTTTCACGTCAGTATCACAACTGGATGTTCACTGAGTGTCGACAGGTGGTCTTTTCATATGGATCACGTTTTATGCTCCACTGGAATGAAAGCAAGCAGCTTGCAGCCATTAGGGTCCACACCAGAGGATGAAGCTTTATGATCTGGGGAACGTTTTCGAGGCACTCCCTCTCGACGGCACAGTGGATCAACACAAGTGGGCCGCGTGCAGCTCGCGTTGATGCCGTTCATAGCTTCGCGTCTTGTAATAGCGATAGTGCCGTCTCGTTTTCTTACAAGGGAACCTCCCCATCGCACCCCCCCCCCCCCTCAGATTTAGTTATAAGTTGGCACAGTGGATAGGCCTTGAAAAACTGAACACAGATCAATCGAGAAAACAGGAAGAAGTTGTGTATAACTATGAAAAGATAAGCAAAATATACAAACTGAGTAGACCATGCGCAAGATAGGCAACATTAAGGATAACTCGAGCTAAGGAGCGCCGTGGTCCCGTAGTTAGCGTGAGCAGTTGCGGAACGAAAGGTCCTTGGTTCAAGTCTTCCCTCGAGTAAAAAGTTCAATTTTTTATTTTCAGACAATTAACAAAGTTCATGCATAATGAACTGCGCTCTCCAAAAGTCCAGATGTTCAGATTTTCTTAGACATATGCAATATCTGACGGTCTACACACGGAAAAATTTGAAAACGTTAAAAACATATGTTTTGACAGAGCACAGGGAAAACTGTGCGACTGTGAAACTGTTGCATTCATTTGTTGCAGTTTATGTGACAAACTCTTATGTTTTCATCACTTCTTTGGGAGTGATTATCACATCCACAAGAAAATCTAAATCGGGCAAGGTAGAAGAATCTATTTACCCATTCGCCAAGTGTACCCCGTTAGGTGGGTCGACAACATATTCCTGTCATGTGACGCACATGCCGTCACCAGTGTCGTATAGAATATATCAGACGTGTTTTCCTGAGGAGGAATCGGTTGACCTATGACCTTGTGATCAAATGTTTTCGGTTCCCATTGGAGAGGCACGTTCTTTCGTCTTCTAATCGCACGGTTTTGCGGTGCGATCGCAAAACACAGACACTAAACTTATTACAGTGAACAGAGACGTCAATGAACGAACGGACAGATCATAACTTCGCGAAAATAAAGAAAGTAAACTTTTCACTCGAGGGAAGACTTGAACCAAGAATCTCTCATTCCGCAGTTGCTCAAGCTAATCACGGGACCATGGCGCTCGTGAGCTCACACTTTTCTTGGTGTTGCTTATATTGCACATGGACTACTCAGTTTGTATATTTTCCTTATTTTTTCATAGTTCCACACAACTTCTTCGTGTTTTCTCGATTGATCTGTTTGCAGTTTTTCAAGGCCTATCCACTGTGCCAACTTATAACTAAATCTGAGGGGGGTGCGATGGGGAGGTTCCCTTCTTAGTATGTTTACTGGCGCCACTACGTTTAGTCGCCTTGTCTGTCCGTGAGTGGCAGCAGCAGAGCTTATCCATAGCGCGTACAGTGGTACAATCTTTGGAGCGGCCTCTAGTATTTCCGGGTCGTCGTGCGTCGAGCGTGTTGAGTTGGGAGGGAGCAGCAGTGAAGTCCAGACAGCCAGTACCCGCCCGACCGCTGGCGACACACATGCACAGTCCGCGAGAGTTCACGGCCACGTCAAGGACCGGATTCAGCGAGTTTTAGTTGAATGGACCACGATATTCGAGTAGCGCAACTTTCACTTGTGTGTGTGTGTGTCCGCCCGTCGAAGTGACCTCATGGCAATAAGTGGTCACTTGACGATTTATACGGGGATCTTTCTAGTGCCTGACTTGAGTGGCGACGACTGTTGGTTGGTCGTTCGTTCGGTCGTCGCAGCGGACGACGTGCATTTGGTCTTCCGACCGCTTCTGGCTTCTATGTGTTTGTGCTGACTTATAATTCGTCCGTGTTGTTTCACAGTGACTGGTTTTAGTATTGTGAATTGTTGGTGGAATTGTTTTCCCGGATCCGTGTGTATCTTGTGCTTTTGAATGTGCAGTTATTTTAGTGCTGTCTGCGTACTGGGTTTGGCGGAGAGTTGCGAACGGACATCAGGTCGGTTGGGGGCGCAGCAGCGGGCTGGTCCGTGCAGCGTGAGGGCAAGCGGGGGCCGCTGGCGGCGCGCTGCCACTGCCGGATGGAGGAGGGCCAGCTGCGAGAGCGACGACTTCGTTGCACACCGTACCCTGGACGTTTGAGTGAAGAGTTGACTGCTAATGCAACCTCGACTATTCTGAGAGCTCGCCTTTGGTCTGAGGGTTGTTGCTCCCAGGGTCGCTGAGCCTGGCGGCAATGAGGGAAGCGTTTCGAGGCGGTGAAATATTGCAGCCGTCTTTCTCTATTTGTTATCCATCATTGAATTTAGTATTATTCTTATTAGCGAAGTGCGACCAGCGGTATTTTCTGCCTTGTGGCCGCTAACGCCCCAGTTACCTTCCCTTGAGGTTAGTGAACTTTTCCGGCAGTGTACCTTTCCTCGTCGTGTTGATGCTGTCCGACATGGCGTGTAGTTCGACAGCCTCTTGTATTGTACTGTGCATTTCTTTTTTTTTGGGGGGTGGGGGTGGGGGGTGGGGAGGGGGAGGTCTACCTTGGTTCCTTGGTTCTAGTGTTTCCTCCAGTCTTGGGTGTTTTCTGAAGACATAGTGCTGTCTGTCCCTTCGACCTTGCCTAAAAATATTCCGTCGTTGTACCTGTGATCGGACATTATGCGGATTGGTTAGTCAGTCGGTCAACACTTAAGCTGCCCCTAGTTTGAGTTGCCATCTTGTTACGTGATTACAACTCTTGGCTGCCTGTCTCACCTTACCTTATGTTGTTACCTTCCCAGGCCGACCTTTGGAACACTTGCTGAGAACCGCTTGTCCTGATTCCTTAGATTGTGATGTTTGTTTTAAGGATATTTGTAATTTTCTAATTATTGTTGGTGTGACCCGCAGCAGAGCAATAATTTCACTTCTTTGGTAATAAGCCCTTCAGCTGTGTCACAGTAAGTTTTATTAAGGCAACTTGTTTTAAAAGCAAGAGATCTATTTTAGAAGTGCTATTTGGAATTGTTTTCCTAACTACTAAACCAGGCCTTCAGCCATTTGTTATTTGAAATTGTTTGTGGCTTTCAGCCGATTAATAATTTTACTTCTTTTATAATAAGGCCTCCAGCTGTGTTATAGTTTGTTTTAAAACGAAATATTTATCTCAAATTGTGCTATTTGAAATTGTTCTTATGACTTCTATTTCAGGCCTTCAGCCGTTTGTGATTTGAAGTTGTGTGTGGCCTTCAGCCGAGCAATAATTTCACTTCCTTCATAATACAGTCTTCAGTCGTGTTGCAATGTTCTTTTTTTTAAGAAAACTTGTTTCAAAAGCGAGCTATTTGTTGAGATGTGTGCTATTTGGAATTGTTTTCCTGACTTCTAATTCAGGCCTTCAGCTGTTTGTTATTTGAAATTGTTTGTGGCCTTCAGCCGAGTTATAATTTCACTTCTTTTATAATAAGGCCTTCAGCCGTGTTACAGTTTGTTTTAAAACGAAGTATTTATCTTAATATGTGCTATTTGGAATTGTTCTTCTGACTTCTAATTCAGGCCTTCAGCCGTTTGTAGTTTGAGGTTATTGTTCGTGCCCTTTGGCCCTAAAATTGTGGAATTTTTGGTGATAAGACCTTCAGCCGTCATACAGTCAATTGTGTTTTTTTAAAAAGATTGTTTTAAAATTTTAATGTTTTTAAACAATGTTGACATATTGTTGTGCAACCGAGAGTAATTGATTACGGCCCCATCCACAATCGTAACCTTATCCTGCCCCATTCTGAGTGACCAGCTCTCAACAAGTATGCATCTACCTTTGGTGGCCATGTCCACACCTACACGCAGTTTGTCTCCCTGGCATCTACCAGTAGGACGATGCAACGTGTCACACAGCTCGCAATGTACATGCGTGGTTCAAAGAGCACGAGGATGATTTTATCGCACTCCCCTGGCCACGAAACTCCCTGCCTTTAAACCCAGTCAAGACTGTGGGAACACCTCAATCGGGCTGTTCGCCTCAACGATCGTCGACCTAGAACTCTAGCGCACTGGCCACAGCACTGGGTCGGCATGGCTCCACATCCACTTCGGTACCAACAGTTGGTAACTTTTCCTGCACGTCTCACAATCGTCCGCGCTGCAAAAAGTGGTTTCTTAGGCTTTTGACAGGTGTTTACGTTAATGTGACTGGACAGTATACATGACGGGCAAATGTTTAAAAGACATTCTCAATCGAGCAACTCTTCTGTAATCCAGAAATGTACATCTGTCAGTTAATGTCCGTACAAAGTGGAAGCCATATGTTTACTTTGTATATGAACACTAAAGGCAGCGACAGACTAGCTCAGCAATACTTCAGCGCTTGCACAGACATACATGCATCAGAGAGAAAGTGATAAAACAGTGAGGTATGATGTGTACAGTGTAAGGCGTCCAGTTTCTCACTCACCTTTCTCCTTTTCGTCGGTCCTCGGAACACCGGCCGCTGCAGCTGCAATCAAAGGGCAAACCTTTTAATAACGCAGAGAAGCGGATGCAGTCTGGAAATACCGTGACAACCAATGAGTAAATACTCGACTGCTAACACGTCCTTGCGTAAGAAACGTGGGGGAGAAGGAAATGTTTGCTCAGTCCACAAGCTCAGGGAAGCGGCTGTCACACAACATGAGGCAGCGCTTTTCGCAAACTTGCGACGACGTCGCACCATCTCAGGTACCAGACTGAGGTGACAAAGAGCCCAGAACCACGCCGCAGCACAGGGCACGTTGCAGATTTCCACAGTGGAGCATCCCCCAACCTCCGTGCCATTTGCCGGAGAGTGAACCCTATCGCGCGTTTGAAATATGTTTCAAAGTGTGTCGCCAGGCACATTAATTACCTAGACACTAGTGCATATTGTAGCGAAAGTGATTCCGAAGAGATTAAACCATCGAATTTCGAACGTGAAAATGCCTACACTCACTGCGCAACACAATTAAAGGGCAACTTTTTCGAAACGTCTTAATTGTCTCCCATTGTGACGCTACGTTTGAAATTTGGCTCAAAGGTGCCTACAAGCTTCCTCTGTAAGGGAGCATTAGGGTGAAGCCCTGCGACGTTCCGCACGGGCTCCATGACGCCTCAGACAGCAAGGTGTCGACACATGCGAAAAAAGGCCAGAGCTTAGAAGCTCATGCGAGGTGTAGGGTTAGTTAATTATGTCACACTGCCATAAAATTTCAGCACAATTCTCCCAACGCCGCCGTGGACTTGATGGAAAGATTGTCACAGCCGTGACGCCCATTGTCTAAAATACACGGTTTTCTTACACATTAAAGACACACTGCCGCTCAGAATGGACACGAAAATGTCTTAAGGGGTGGCTTAATGGGCGTCAATCAAACCATCCCTTCTCTTGGCCGAAAAGGACAGTTCGCAGCGCGATAAATAACAGGGCATAGTTCTTGACAATTCTGGATACTGCTGTCACCTGCTGGACACTTCAACCGTTCTCTATCTCAGGTCAGCAACCCCACTGAATGTGACCGCACTCCTTTGCATTGCAGTGCACCCGCAGTTTTGCTGTGGTGTACAGAGTGGAACCGTTAGGGAGCGTTCAAAATTATTCGACGAAATTTGAACGTTTCGCGCCCTCCTGTGGCGTGATCACGGAGGGGTGTGACATTGAACACATGCATGGATACAACGGCAAAGGGCCCCTCTAAGACTCGACGCCCCCCCCCCCCTCACCCCCTCCGAGTTCAGCAATACCCTTAGTGGCAGCTACCCACATTTTTTGAGAATTTGAAAAATGTGCATTTACAAAGAAAACCTGCAAAGTAGCACTTCGCGCCTGCAGACAGGCAACCTCCTGACACTTTTAAGATTCCAGTTACCTGCCTGGAGTGGTCCTTTGTTTTACGCACTGTATTTAGCTCAGAACCGTAACGATGTAACATTTAATCATTTGAGAGCTGGAAAAGCATATTTCAACACCAAAATTAATTTAACAGTCAAGTTTGCAGTTAGTAAACCAAACTACAAAAAATATAAATTACAAAACCTTATGAATATCTCTGTAAAATAATTCAAACATTTGTAATACTGCTCAGAGATAGTTTTCTGATCAGTTAGATTCAGAAACCTAATGACAGATGCCACAGTGCACTCAGTTTTACAGATTGCAACATAGGAAAACAAGTAAAATTGCCAAACAACATCTATGAAAACACAAACGCCAGAGTACGGCCCCCGAAAGATACACTGACAGAAAAAGATCGCAACATCAAAAAATTATCAATTTCCAGTAATGAAAGTTCAGTAATACAGTTCTATAGGTAACATACTTAAGTGATTAACACTGCAAGGTCACAGGTTAATGTGAACGCGAGATAAGCCACGGTAAACGTGAAATAATGATACAGGAGTAACCGGTGTAACTCCCAGAATGTTGAATACAAGCATGCAGATGTCCATGGATTGCGTTGTACTGGTGCCGGATGTCAGTTTGTGGGATGGAGTTCCATGGCTGTTGCACTTAGACAGTCAATACAGGGTCAGTTAAGGCTGTCTATTGATGGCGTTGGAGTTTCCAGAATGAGATCTTCACTCTGCAGCGGAGTGTGCGCTGATATGAAACTTCCTGGCATATTAAAACTGTGTGCCCGACCGAGACTCGAACTCGGGACCTTTGCCTTTCGCGGGCAAGTGCTCCACCATCTGAGCTACGGAAGCACGACTTACGCCCGGCACTCACAGCTTTACTTCTGCCAGTATCTCGTCTCCTACCTTCCAAACTTAACAGAAGCTCTCCTGCGAACCTTGCAGAACTAGCACTCCTGAAAGAAAGGATACTGCGGAGACATGGCTTAGTCACAGCCTGGGGGATGTTTCCAGAATGAGATTTTCACTCTGCAGCGGAGAGCTTCTGTAAAGTTTGAAAGGTAGGAGACGAGATACTGGCAGAGGTAAAGCTGTGAGGGCCGGGCGTGAGTCGTGCCTCGGTAGCTCAGATGGTAGAGCACTTGCCCGCGAAAGGCAAAGGTCCCGAGTTCGAGTCTCGGTCGGGCACACAGTTTTAATCTGCCAGGAAGTTTCATATCAGCGCACAATCCGCTGCAGAGTGAAAATCTCATTCTGGAAACATCCCCCAGGCTGTGGCTAAGCCATGTCTCCGCAGTATCCTTTCTTTCAGGAGTGCTAGTTCTGCAAGGTTCGCAGGAGAACTTCTGTAAAGTTTGGAAGGTAGGAGACGAGATACTGGCAGAAGTAAATCTGTGAGGGCCGGGTGTGAGTCGTGCTTCGGTAGCTCAGATGGTAGAGCACTTGCCCGCGAAAGGCAAAGGTCCCGAGTTCGAGTCTCGGTCCGGCACACAGTTTTAATATGCCAGGAAGTTTCATATCAGCGCACACTCCGCTGCAGAGTGAAGATCTCATTCTGGAAACTCCAACGTCATCAATAGACAGACGAGTACAAGATAAATGGCCAGTCTTTGGAAGCGGTAACATCCGTCAAGTACCTGGGTGTGACTATTCGAAATGATCTCAAATGGAATGATCAGATTACACAAGTAACGGGCAATGCGAACTCTAGATTGCGGTTTATTGGTACAGTCCTGAAGCGAAGCAGTCCTTCAACAAAGGAAATTGCTTATAATACGTTAGTTCGTCCAGTCTTAGAGTACTGTTCGTCTGTATGGAACCCTTACCAGTTGGATCCCATTCAAGAGATTGAGAAGGTCCAAAGAAGAACGGCAAGATTCGTGACTGGTATATTTAGCCATCGCGAGAGCGTTACAAGTCTCATAGAAAGTTTGAAGTGGGACACACTCGCAGATAAACGGCGCGCTAAACGGAAGGGGCTTCTACACTAAATTAAAAAATCCGATCTTCGCCGAGAATGTAGAGCATTATTATATTATTACCACCAACAAATCGCGTAATGATCACCATTCAAAGATAGGGGAAATAAGAGCTCGTACTGAGGCGTTCAGACAGTCGTTTTTCCCTCGCGCGATCCGTGAGTGTAACAGATGGGGGGAATCTGACTTTGGCACGAATTGTGCCCTCCGCCACACACCGCTTGGTGGCTAGCGGAGTTCATATGTAGATGTAGACGTAGATACGAAATCGCACCCCAGACTGTAACTCCAGTTATAGGTCCAGAATGTGTAAAACGCTGACAGGTTGGTTGCAGGTTTTTAAGTGACCTCTTTCTAACCAATAACCATCACCTAGGCAGAACCAGCTCACATCAGAAAACACAACATACCTCCACCCTGCCCTCCAACGAGCTCTCGCTTGACACCACTCAAGTAGCAAATGGCAATAGTTCTGGGTGAATGGAATGCGCGCTACAGAGCGTCCAGCTCGGAGCTGCCCTCGAAGTAACCGACTGTAACAGTTCGTTGTGCCACTGTGTTGCCAATTTATGCTCAGATTGTTGCTGCAGATAATGTACGATGCGCCAGAGCCATACGCCGCACACGCTGGTCTTCGGTAGTGCCACGTGTCCATGCGGTGCGTGGTTCTCTTGCGACCGTGCATTCTCGTCTACAGTGGCTACACTCCTGTCAAGTCATCGTGCAGTATCGTAGAAGGAACATCCAGATCCTTGTAGCCCTATTACACGAACTCTTTTAAACTCAAGTGAGGTGCTGATAATGGCGTCTTTGTCGCCTTAAAGGTATTCTTTACTAACATGAACTCACCACGTCCAATCTCAAAGGTAACCAACGCTCATGATAGTTACAGCGTGTGTTTGAACCAAACGCAATTTGCATCCTCATAGCGGCTTCACTCTTATGCGACTGGCGAAATATTTTAATAGACACCATCTTTCAGATGTGGAAACACGCCTACCAACTTTCGTTCAAGTCGCACAACTCCTTCGAGGCGTTCAGATTTTTCTTCCCGACTGTGTATGTAAAGATACGTATAGACATGGCGGCTGCCAAGTGGTTTACAGCGAAAATTGAAATATGCGGTGACACCATTTACCATTACTACACAGGCAGATCACTGCGTCCGACTATTAGCGTGGGTCATGCTTCAGTTGTTCGCTCACACTGAACAAAACTTATTGGCAGTCGAATGGTGTAAGTCTAAATGATCATGGGAGTGAGGTCTACTACAACCACCAGATAACGGAAAACGGAATAGATTTATGGTTTACGAAATGCAACGTTGTGATTTTCTGACAATGGCCTTAAAGAGTGCATCACAAAGAGGAAACGTGGATGCTGGAAATGAATGCAACTGGCTGATAATGCGTCATATCAGATACGTTAAAGCGCATGGAAGATTGCTTTTTACAAATAAATCCTCAATAATAAATCTGAATTTGTGGAGCTCCATTTGAGACAAGGGTGTATTTACAGACACAGTGCTGGATGCCGGTCAATGAGCTTTGTACCGTGTCAGTTTCTGACAGTTTACCTTGATGGAAAACTCGTCACAGAAGTGAAGAAAGAACAAGGCAGAGCTATTCAGCTTAATTAACCACTTGCCAGCATCATTTCTTTCTCAGCTTGAAATGTGTGTGTGTCAACGTTTTAAACAGTGACGGACAATTTGATGAAACTATAACATCAAAATAAAAACTTTGACTGAATTTTATTTTGTGTTGACAAAAAATAATGGTTCTGATTTTTGAGCATAACCACTTGCCAGTGTCATTTCTTTCTCGGCTTGAAATGTGTGTGTGTCAACCTTTTAAACAGTGACGGACAACTTGATAAAACTATAACATCAAAATAAAAGTTTTGATTGATTTTCATTTTACGTTGACAAAAAATAATGCTTCTGGTTTTTGAGCATGTTTTTGAACTTTTATTTAAGGCCATTCCCCTTCCCAAATCATTTTTTAAGATAATGATTTTAGAAAGTCCTAGTTTTGAGGTTCTTAAAATCTTTCAACAATAGATTCATACATTACAATATAAAGTTTACTTTTACAAGTTATTGCCGTGACAAAAGTTGCTCAAGATATGTGTAACTGTGACCTGCAAATTTTTTTACTCTCCAGGCAGTTGAATTTCGGATATACCCCACTTTATAGCCAACTCGCTATTACAGTGGGAAAAAAGGTTAAGTCGGCAAACAGTAGCGGTAGAGAAATGGTGTGGCTAAGAATCAGATCATGAATGTTTGAAGTTAGTTGCTATGGAGCTACGTTTATGGGAAAGCGTGTATTTGATAAAGTCAATGAAAATAAAATTACACGAGTAATTTTTGGAATGGCTTTCAGTCTTTGCGGAGGGAGAGCTTTATGGGGAAGTAGAATTACAAAGTTGCTTATCTGTGCGTGATGGATGATGTCGTCCGATGTCTTCAGCAGATAGGTGGCAGCGGCAGCGGCAGCGGCGAAATTGCAGCAGGTCCATTAACGTCAAACTACAGCCCCCTGACGCAATGCATCACGCATTTGGCTCTGATAACATTCCTCCGTCTACTCGCACTGGATATAGCCTGGACAGAAGCAGCTGGTAGGGTACTTTATTTACGTTCGCATTTGCACTGCGGTGACATTTCTGCCAGATAATTAAATTATTACTGTTGAGTTCACAATTTTCACAGTGCGCACAATCACGTCAATTAGCCGAACATGAGAACGCAGCTTGTCCATTTTCGCCACACGTATCACACCGACGAACTCACTGTCTGCCGGATAACATACATACACAGAAAGTCGTTTAAATGTTTAAAAAAATGGTTCAAATGGCTCTGAGCACTATGGGACTTAACTTCTCAGGTCATCAGGACGCAAGGAACGGACTGACAAAGCAGCGATTATTGGACTTCGCCATGTACAAAAGAAATATCATCTGTAAGTCATGCATTTATTGTGTACTTGTCAATGAATGACCATTCGAAGCAAAAAAGCCCAGTAAACGTGGGCTCTAAAATGCATACCTGAAGACGTATGAGCACTTCTTCGTCTTCGATACTGTGATACAAGTCTCTTCTGCTGCAAGCTCTCTTGCTTCTATATTTTGGTAGGGAGTAGTTGGACCAAAACAATAAGAAATTGTGTAGTAAACATGGGTTTTAAAATCCATAGCTAAGGAGCTACTAGCACATATTCAGTAGAAGAGATGTGTTTCACAGTAGCTAAGATAAAGATCACAGCTCTTCAGGTACGCAGTTCACAGCCCATGTCTGCTGGATATTTTTTTCTTCCTTTGGTTCATACTATATCCCAAACTATGGAAAGCAAACAGCTTGCAGCAGAAAAGATTTGTTTCATGGTACCGAAAATGAAGAAATGCCTTTAGCTTCTAAAATATGCATTTTAGAGTCCTTGTTTACTAGCCTTTTTTGTTTAGAATTCTCATTTCTGTCACACCCCTGATTACTGATCATTCCTCCTGGGACACCATGTACGTAACATTGTAGTACGTAAATCAGATATTGTTTAACCTGTTGAAAAGTACTGAAAGTAAAACAAAATCTTATTCTTTATGGCAGCTGGTGAACATCCCACTTTCGAAGCATTGGTGTGTGTGAAACATTCATTCGTGCTAGAACAACAACAAAATACCTAATACACTATGAAATCAAAAGTATCCGGACACCTGGCTGAAAAAACTTACAAGTTCGGTGCGTCCTCCATCGGTGATGATGGAATTCAATATGGCGTTGGCCCACCCTTAGCTTTGATGTCAGTTTCCACTCTCGCAGGCATACGTTCAATCAGGTGGCGGAAGGTTTCTTGGGGAATGGCAGCCCATTCTTCACGGAGTACTGCACTGAGGAGAGATATCGATGTCGGTCAGTGAGGCCTGGCATGAAGTTGGCGTTCCAAAACATCACAGGGGTGTTCTACATGATTCACGTCAGGACTCTGTGCACGCCAGTCCGTTACAGGGATATTATTGTCGTGTGACCACTCCGCCACAGGCCGTGCATTATGAACAGGAACTCGATAGTGTTGAAACATGTAATCGCCATCCCCGAATTGCTCTTCAACAGTGGCAAGCAAGAAGGTGCTTAAAACATCAATGTAAGCGTGTGCTGTGATAGTGGCATGCAAAACAACAAGGGGTGCAAGCCCCCTCCATGAAAAACACGTCCATACCATAACACCACCGTCTCCGAATTTTACTGGTGGTACATCACACGATGGCAGATGACGTTCACTGGGCATTCGCCATACCCACACCCTGCAATCGGATCGCCACATTGTGTACCGTGATTCGTCACTCCACACAACGTTTTTACACTATTCAATCGTCCAATGTTCCTTACACCAAGCGAGGCGTCGTTTGTCATTTACCGGCGTGATATGTGGCTTATGAGCGGCCGCAAGTTTTCTCGCCTCCAACCTGTCATAGTATCTGCAGTGGATCCTGATGTAGTTTGGAATTCTTGTGTGATGGTCTGGATAGATGTCTGCCTATAACACATTACGGCCATCTTCAACTGTCGGCGCTCTCTGTCAGACGAGGCCGGCCTGTACGCTTTTGTGCTTTACGTGTCTCTTTACGTTTCCACTTCATTATCACATCGGAAACAGCAAACCTAGGGATGTTTAGGACTGTGTAAATCTCGCATACAGACGTATGACACAAGTGACACCCAGTCATCTGATCACGTTCGAAGTCCGTGAGTTCCGCGGAGCGCCCCATTCTGCTCTCTCACGATGTCTAATGACTACGGAGGTCGCTGATATGGAGTACCTGGCAGCAGGAGGCAGCGCAATGCACCTAATAGGAAAAACGTATGTTTTTGGTGGTGTACGGATACTTTTGATCACATAGTGTACATAACTACGAGGGTTATTCGGAAAGTAAGGAACGTTCGGTCGCGAAATGTAAACCACAGTGAAAATCCGATGAAGTTTTGCACAGGTGTGTTGGGCAGTGTCTCTATTATGCCCGTCGATCGCGTTACATCGTTCATTTTAGTTCTGAGCACACAGGGAGCGCATAAAGATACATAGAAAAATAGTGTTTCCCGCCAAGTACGAGGGCCTGGTGAGAAACTTCGCCTGAAGCTATGCAGCCAACATTACATAATTGTCGTGCGTTTTCTTGTTCAAGACAATTCTCAGCCGCATTCTGCAGGGGCAATGAAGGTGCTCCTGCATCGTTTTCAGTTGTAAATGTTTGATTACTAATACAACCCGTACTTGTCTCTCTCTGAGTTTCATCTCTGATCACATAAACCGCTGACTATGAAGACATCATTTTAGCACCGACAACGAGCTATAGGAAAGCGTAGAGAATTGGCGGAAAGCACTGGCGGCTGCCTTCTATAACGAGGGTATTGGAAAGTTGGTACAACGCTACGACACACGTCTAAGTCGGATCGGCGACTATGGAGATAAGTAGCTGGGAGTTGTAGCTAAGTGTTGCAAATAAAACAAAAAAATGGTTCAAATGGCTCTAAGAACTATGAGACTTAAAATCTGAGGTCATCAGTCCCCTAGACTTAGAACTACTTAAACCTAACTAACCTAAGGACATCACACACATGCATGCCCGAGGAAGGATTCGAACCAGACCGCAACAGTTGCGTGGTTCCGGACTGAAGTTCCTAGAACCGCTCGGCCACAGCGCAAATAAAACAGTTTTCATTTTCTCTGTGGTTTCCATTTCGCGACCTATCGTTCCTTACTTTCCGAATAGCCCTCGTAAGGTCTACATCCAGTGGCCTTACGCAAACATATGCTTGAGCAATGCAACTGATGACCAATGGCAGAGCCCAGTTATTTTACACGCGCGTTCAACACAGATGAGCAGAGTATATAAGCACTACATTGGCTTTCAGTTCGTGTGTTCGTGACTACGAGCATGCTAAGACAATCACGACTTCGTGTTCCTCCGGCTACATTATCGGCAGGTGGCATGGGCACTTTCACGAGACGATGTATCTGTCACCAACGAAAGAGTGCACTTGGAGTTCAAGCGAAGATAAAGGCGACAGAGTGCGTGAGTATTTCGTACGGAGCCAGCAGCAAGCGGTGTGTGGAGCCAAGCGACTGTTGCAACAGGGAGCAGAGTTCTTTGGCAGCGAATGCATTGGGCGGGGTACAAACTGTAGGTAACATCCACCAGACGACCAGTGTAAAGAATTTATTTTAAATTTTACATCATGAAATCCTCCTCGTCATCAGAACTTTTGGCACCACAATCACTTCCATTACTTTCTCACTCCATTCTCTTACTCAGCGCCCGAAGAGCCCTTCATACAGTGGTGAATTACGCTGAATTCTTCGGTCTTCTTGTCGATCCATGATCGACTGCTAGCACTAGATCTACATGTTATCGACTGCTTCAGCTACGACGATCTTTGTTCATCATAATAAAACGTGGTTCTGATTTAATATAGCAGATACTTCTGGCTATATCAACAACTTTCTTGAAACTGTACATGTGCAGGGAAGGGGGAGGAAGTTTGCGGCATCCGGCTTATTACGACAATGCAGTGGAGGTCGAGCAGTCAGAACATGTGAGTGGGCATCCAGGGCTGCCGTTAAATGACATAACAGGAAATTAGGTAAAATGGAGAGAATATATTTAAATGTATGACGTAAAATGGAGGGGTAAAATGGAGAGAATATATTTAAATGTATGACGTACAAGCCTCCCCCCATGAACCATGCACCTTGCCGTTGGTGGGGAGGCTTGCGTGCCTCAGCGATACAGATGGCCGTACCGTAGGTGCAACCACAACGGAGGGGTATCTGTTGAGAGGCCAGACAAACGTGTGGTTCCTGAAGAGGGGCAGCAGCCTTTTCAGTAGTTGTAGGGGCAACAGTCTGGATAACTGACTGATCTGGTCTTGTAACACTAACCAAAACGGCCTTGCTGTGCTGGTACTGCGAACGGCTGAAAGCAAGGGGAAACTACAGCCGTAATTTTTCCCGAGGGCATGCAGCTTTACTGTAAGGATAAATGATGATGGCGTCCTCTTGGGTAAAATATTCCGGAGGTAAAATAGTCCCCCACTCGGATCTCCGGGTGGGGATTACTCAGGAGGACGTTGTTATCAGGAGAAAAAAAAAACTGGCGTTCTACGGATCGGAGCGTAGAATGTCTGATCCCTTAATCGGGCTGGTAGGTTAGAAAATTTAAAAAGGGAACTGGATAGGTAAAAGTTAGATATATTGGGAATGAGTGAAGTTCGGTGGCAGGAGGAGCAAGACTTCTGGTCAGGTGAATACAGGTTTATAAATACAAAATCAAATAGGGGTAATGCAGGAGTAGGTTTAATAATGAATAGGAAAATAGGAATGCGGGTAAGCTACTACAAACAGCACAGTGAACGCATTATTGTGGCCAAGATAGACACGAAGCCCACGTCTACTACAGTAGTACATTTTTATATGCCAACTAGCTCTACAGATGACGATGAAATAGATGAAATGTATGAGGAGATAAAAGAAATTATTCATATACTGAAGGGAGACGAAAATTTAATACTCATGGGTGACTGGAACTCGACAGTTGGAAAAAGGAAGAGAAGGAAACGTAGTAGGTGAATATGGAATGGGAGTAAGGAATGAAAGAGGAAGCCGCCTGGTAGAATTTTGCACAGAGCACAACTTAATCATAGCAAACACTTGGTTCAAGAATCATAAAAGAATGTTGTATACATGGAAGAAAGCCTGGAGATACTGGGAGGTATCAGATACATTATATAATGGTAAGACAGAGATTCAGAAACCAGGTTTTAAATTGTAAGACATTTCCAGGGGCAGATGTGGACTCTGACCACAATCTATTGGTTAAGAACTGTAGATTAAAACTGTAGAAATTGCAAAAAGATGGGAAATTGAGGAGATGGGACCTGGATAAATTGAAAGAAGAGAGCTTCAGGGAGAGCATTAGGGAAATATTGACTAGAATGGGGGAAACAAATACAGTAGAAGAAGAATGGGTAGCTTTGAGAGATGAAATAGTGAAGGTAGGAGAGAGTCAAGTAGGTAAAAAGACGAGGCCTAATAGAAATCCTTGGGCAACAGAAGAGATATTGAATTTAATTGATGAAAGGCGAAAATACAAAAATGCAGTAAATGAAGCAGGCAAAAAGGAATACAAACGTCTCAAAAATGAGATCGACAGGAAGTGCAAAATGGCTAAGCAGGGATGGCTAGAGGACAAATGTAAGGATGTAGAGGCACATATCAGTAACGGTAAGATAGATACTACCTACAGGAAAATTAAAGAGACCTTTGGAGAAAAGAGGACGACTTGCATGAACATCAAGAGCACAGATGGAAACCCAGTACTAAGCAAAGAAAGGAAAGCAGAAAGGTGGAAGGAGTATATAGAGGGTCTATACAAGGACAAAGTTCTTGAGGACAATATTATAGAAATGGAAGAGATTGTAGATGAAGATGAAATGGGAGATATGATACTGCGTGAAGATTTTGACAGAGCACTGAAAGATCTGAGTCGAAACAAGGCCCCTGGAGTAGACAACATCCCATTAGAATTAATGACAGCCTTGGGAGAGACAGACCTAACAAAACACTACCATTTAGTGAGCAATATGTATGAGACAGGCGAAATAACCTTAGACTTCAAGAAGAATATAATAATTCCAATCCCAAAGAAAGCAAGTGTTAACGGTTGTGATAATTACCGAACTATCAGTTTAATAAGCCATGGCTGCAAAATACTTACAAGAATTCTTTACAGACGAATGGAAAAACTGGTAGAAGCCGACCTCGGGTAAGATCAGTTTGGATTCCGATAAAATGTTGGGACACGTGAGGCAATACTGACCCTACGACTTATCTTAGAAAATAGATTAAGGAAAGACAAACCTACGTTTCCAGCATTTGTAGACTTAGAGAAAGCTTTTGACAATATTGAATGAAATACTCTCTTTCAAATTCTGAAGGTGGTAGGGGTAAAATACAGGGAGCGAAAGGGTATTTACAATTTGTACAGAAACCAGATGGCAGTTATAAGAGTCGAGGGGCATGAAAGGGAAGCAATGGTTGGGAAGGTAGTGAAGCAGGGTTGTAGCCTATCCCCGATGTTATTAAATATGCATATTGAGCAAGCAGTAAAGGAAACAAAAGAAAAATACGGAGTAGGTATTAACATTCACGGAGAGGTTCGCCGATGACATTGTAATTCTGTCAGAGACAGCAAAGGACCTGGAAGAGCAGTTGAACGGAATGGACAATGTCTTGGAAGGAGAATATAAGATGAACAGCAACAAAAGAAAAACGAGGATAATGGAATGTAGTCGAATTAAGTCAGGTGATGCTGCCGGAATTAGATTAGGAAATGAGACATTTAAAGTAGTAAAGGAGTTTTGCTATTTGGGGAGCAAAATAACTGATGATGGTCGAAGTAGAGAGGATATAAAATATAGACTCGCAATGACAAGGAAAGCGTTTCTGAAGAAGAGAAATTTGTTAACATCGAGTTTAGATTTAAATGTCAGAAAGTCGTTTCTGAAAGTATTTGTATGGAGTGTAGCCATGCATGGAAGTGAATCGTGGACGATAAATAGTTTAGACAAGAAGAGAATGGAAGTTTCCGAAATCTGGTGCTAGAGAAGAATGCTGAAGATTACATGGGTAGATGACATAACTAATGAGGAGGTACTGAATAGAATTGGAGAGAAGAGAAATTTGTGGCACAACTTGAACAAGGGATCGGTTGGTAGGGCATATTCTGAGGTATCAAGGGATCACCAATTTAGTGTTGGAGGGCAGCGTGGAGGGTAAAAATCGTAGAGGGAGACCAAGAGATGAATACACTATGCAGATTCAGAAGGATGTAGGTTGCAGTAGGTACTGGGAGATGAAGAAGCTTGCACAGTACAGAGTAGCATGGAGAGCTGCATCAAACCAGTCTCTGGACTGAAGACCACAACAACATGACGTACAAGGGGCGAGCCTACGGTTGGAAGTTACCACGTGTAGGCCAGTCTAGTAGGTCGAACAACTAAATATGTTTGCAAAGGAAGGGGAAGCGGTTCATGTTAACTTACGTCGGTGGCCGGTCGTGGAACGCAGAGCCAGAGGCTTTGCCTCCCAAGAAAACGTCTATTCTGCTCGAGGTCTGGTTCACAAGAGAGCGAGGCAACTTTATTCTACACTGCGGCACGCTCCAGCGGCCAAACACGTGACCTGTATCCGACGCACGCTATTGGCTAAAACCGATGGCGTGAATTCACTAGCAATTTCAGCGTAGAGCTCAAGGCGTCTCTTGTCAGCAGTTTTAACAGGAGAGTTACCATTGATGTGTTGGCCACCCAATTCGGAGGGAGGGGGGGGGGGGGGACGATGAGCTCTGTCACATCCCAGACGTGTTCGTTCGGTTTTAGATATGGCGAGTTGAGGTGGCCACCACATCAGTTGTAGCTCACCATTCTGTTCTGCCTCGGTTCTGAAAGACAGGCAACTTGCGGCACGTAGGCACAGCGTAAGTTGCTCTGGAAGAAAACTTGTAAAGATTTTACTGGCTCTTTGAAATAAATTTTTTAAATCAATTCCCTAAAATATTCCTTGACTGGCTGGCACCCTGTACAATATTTTCTACTGAGAACTCTTTGGTTTCCACATTTCTGGAAGCGGTTGTTTGGGCCACACCAAGAAAAACAAATATCCAGTAAATTTGGACTCTAAACTGCATACCAGAGGAGCTACGGACACTTGTTCAGTAGAAGAGATGTGTTTCACAATAGCGAAGATGAACAAGTGCTCACGACATAGCTCTGTTTTTGTGTATTTTTAAACCCTTCTATCCTCAAGCCAAACCGCTTCCATCAGTATGTTATAAACATCATTTACTTGCGAACGTAACCGATAATTGTGAGTGTATCGCAATTCAGTTTGGTTGCGTAGAATCTTCTTTAATATTTGATTTCAGTGTAATTTAAAACTGTATAAAAGATAATCTGATTCAAAAGACATTTTGTAATTCTGACGTATGGCTTGGCTTATTCCATAATAATGACGTCACACGCCACGATTACAATTCAGATGCCTCAGCTGAAGGCTTGCGGTGGTGGGCAGTTGCTACAGTACGGCAGTACCGACTGCTGGTGATTGCTATGGAAGCAACAGCCGTGCGCCACTTCAGATGGCTCTCCCAGTGTTTTCGTTTCTGAGCAATGGCGTGGTGACAACGCTGATTCGAATGGCTCCGAGCACTATGGGACTTAACATCTGAGGTCATCAGTCCTCTAGACTTAGAACTACTTAAACCTAACTAACCTAATGACATCATACACATCCATGCCCGAGGCAGGATTCGAACCTACGATCGTAGCAGTCGCGTGGTTCCGGACTGAAGCGCCTAGAACCGCTCGGCCACAGCGGCCGGCTGACAACGCTGATGACGGCTATATTCGAGTGTAGCAGACAGCAGTTTTTATTTGTGCTGGAGGCTAAAGACAAGAAAACATTACGTTAAGTTGCTGATTATCGGCTTTCACACCTTTAAGATTACTTTAGACATCATACGCAGTCGTGGACCTAAAACTCTGGACGAAACGACATTAGTAAGACAGTATGTCCACAGGTGTTGTCAGTTTGAGAAACTACGGTTGGGGGTTCCGTTATTATACGGCAGAAAGTAAACATATGAGCTCTAATTTCTCTGGCTTTCCGATCGTGGTCATTCTGCGATACTGATCAGCCAGAACATTACCTGTCTAATAGCCGGTATGTTCACCTTTGGTATGGATAACAGCAGTGAAGCGTCGTGACATGGAAGCAATGGAGAACATTATGACTGCCTATCTAATAGCCGGTATGTTCACCTTTGGTATGGATAACAGCAGTGAAGCGTCGTGACATGGAAGCAATGGAGAACATTATGACTACCCATCTAATAGCCGGTATGTTCACCTTTGGTATGGATAACAGCAGTGAAGCGTCGTGACATGGAAGCAATGGAGAACATTATGACTGCCTATCTAATAGCCGGTATGTTCAACTTTGGTATGGATAGCAGCGGTAGCAGATCGTGGCATGGAAGCAATGGGGCCTTGGTAAGTCGCGGAGGGCAGTTGGCACCACATCTGCAGACACCAATCACCTAACTCCCATAAATTGTGGGGTGGGGGGCGATGAGTACTGACACCACGTTCAGTCACATCCAATATGTGTGCGATCGATTTGAGATGTGGCGAGTTGGGGGAGGGGGGGGCACCACATCAATTGTAACTCACCACTCTGTTCCTCGAACAAACCCCTCACGCTCCTGCCCATGTGACATGGCGCATTATCTTGTTCCCGTCGGGAAACATGATTATCCTGAAAGGATGTACGTGGTTTGGAACCTGTGTACGATATTCCTTGGCCGTCATGGTACCTTGCACGAGCTCCACTGGAGCCATGGATGCACACGTGAATGTTGTCCAGAGAATAATGGAGCCGCGGCCAGCTTGTCTCCGCACAGCAGTACAGGTGTCACGGAGCTGTTCCTCTGGAAGATGACGGATTCGCGCCCTGCCATCTGCATGACGAAGAAGGTATCGGGGTTCATCAGACCATGCAACGCCCTGCCACTACGCCTACGTACCGATGGTTCAGTCGTAGTTGCTGATGTTATGCTATCAACATTGGCACATGCGTGGGTCACCATCTGCGGAGGCCATCGTTCGGAATGTTCGGTCCACTGTGTGTTCGGACGTTACTTTTACTCTACCGAGCAATAAGGTCTGACGTTAGTTCTGCCACAGTTCTCCGCCTGTCTTGTTTTTTACTTGTCTGTCCAGCCTACGATGTCTGACATCTGTAATGGAAATGCTCGCGCTTGCAGAAATGCAAAGAACTGAGACTTGAATACAACTAATGTAGTGGGACGCGAAACTGAAGCGTCACCCATCCACCAGTGTCAGCCCAGTTTGCAGGTGAATATAAGTTTAATTTAGTTTTTTTTCTTATGTATTTTTGTAATATTTGTAATGGTTGTGAATTGTCTAAAGTTTTGTATTTATTTTTTATGTTTCATGTACGGAGAGGGCGGCGCAACGAACGGAGACAGCATCTTCACTGCCGGGACCAGAGAGAAAATTGCTGGCCACTATACGTCGCGGGTCGACAGCCAAAGAGCAACAGAAGATCCTGAAACGGAGTTGTTGCGTCGTGCTTCTAAAAAATGGAAAAAAATAAGAATTTGTAATGTTTGTACAACAATGACGTCATAGAAAGTTTAATCATGTTGTAAATAGTTAGTTCTGTCTTGTCAAGGCTCAGGTTCACGTCTTTATGTAGTAAGATAACAAATTAGTGGATGGTACAAAAGTTGAAATACGTGTTCCGAGAATTTATTTATGAAGAATTATGTGCATGAATTAATAATATATTTGACAAGATTATTAATTTTTGACAACATTCATCGCGAGTTTGAATCTCGAAAGTTTATTCAATGTGGTTCTAATCTTTATTAAATCAGATAACGTGCATTAATATAATTTCTGAGGAGAAACAAACGACATCTAAATTGAAAAAGTTTGCGCAAACCAACTGGACTGAGTGACGTAATTCGGCGCATACGACTCAAATGATGTTTTACAGTTTCGTTCAAGAACCATTCTGAGACAATTTAAAAAGAATATAAATAATTTTGAAGTGTGTTGTAACTGACGTAGGTGACGAAGTCTACACATGGTCATATGTCAAAAGAAAATCATTTATAAAGAACTTACGTCGTTACACTACACTAACCAGACTGGCCCAACCCAACAACGTCTGGACGTGGTTTCATCTAGGTTTCGCCACGTGTTGAAGAGACTCACCACAGCACTCCTCGAACACCTAACAGTTCGAAAATTGCTCGTGCCGAGTCTCCGGGCCGTCACAATCTGCCCTCGACCAAACTCAGATAGATCGCGCGCCTGCCCCATTCTGCAAACGGGCATTACACTCACTGATACTACATGCACCGTGCGTTTTTCTGACCAGCAATCATTTCTCATCATGTGACGCTGCTATCGCCTGGAGGGGTTTACATCGATAGCAGGTCGTTGGTCATAATGTTCTGGCTGTTCAGTGTATGTGCGGGAAAGTAAAAAGCTTCATCTACTCTTCTCGGAACGTATGCTCTCGGAGTTACGACAGAAACACATTTAATAAGCGACGTCTCTCTTTTCTGCTACTGGAGCTTGAGGAGCACATCTATAACGCCCTCGTGTTCAATGAACGACGAAACACGCCGCTCTTCGTTGGATCTCCCCTGTCTCCTCTCTCTATCCCTTGTGACAAGGTTCACAGATAAACAAGTACACTACTGGCCATTAAAATTGCTACACCAAGAAGAAATGCAGATGATAAACGGGTATTCATAGGACAAATATATTATACTACAACTGACATGTGATTAAATTTTCACGCAGTTTGGGTGCATAGATCCTGAGAAATCAGTACCCAGAACAACCACCTCTGGGCGTAATAACGGCCTTGATACGCCTGGGCATTGAGTCAAACAGAGCTTGGATGGCGTGTGCAGGTACAGCTGCCCATGCAGCGTCAACACGATACCACAGTTCATCAAGACTAGTGACTGGCGTATTGTGACGAGCCAGTTGCTCGGCCACAATTGACCAGACGTTTTCAATTGGTGAGAGATCTGGAGAATGTGCTGGCCAGGGCAGCGAACATTTTCTGTATCCAGAAAGACCAGTACAGGATCTGCAACATGCGGTCGTGCATTATCCTGCTCAAATGTAGGGTTTCGCAGGGATCGAATGAAGGGTAGAGCCACGGGTCGTAACACATCTGAAATGTAACGTCCACTGTTCAAAGTGCCGTCAATGCGAACAAGAGGTGACCGAAACGTGTAACCAATGGCACTTCATACCATCACGCGGGGTGATACGCTAGTATGGCGATGACAAATACACGCTTCCAATGTGCGTTCACCGCGATGTCGCCAAACACAGATGCGGCCATCATGATGCAGTAAACAGCACCTGGATTCATCCGTAAATGACGTTTTGCCAATTCGTGCACCCAGGTTCGTCGTTGAGTACACCATCGCAGGCGCTCCTATCTGTGATGCAGCGTCAAGGGTAACCGCAGCCATGGTCTCCGAGTTGATAGTCTATGCTGCTGCAGACGTCGTCGAACTGTTCGCGCAGATGGTTGCTGTCTTGCAAACGACCCCATCTGTTGACTCAGGGATCGAGACGTGGCTGCACGATTCGTTACAGCCGTGCGGATAAGATGCCTGTCATCTCGAGTGCTGGTGATACGAGGCCGTTGGGATCCAGCACGGCGTTCCGTATTACCCTCCTGAACCCACCGATTCCATATTCTGCTAACAGTCATTGGATCTCGACCAATGCGAGCAGCAATGTCGCGATACGATAAACCGCAATCGCGATAGGCTACAATCCGACCTTTATCAAAGTCGGAAACGTGATGCTACGCATTTCTCCTCCGTACACGAGGCATCACAACAACGTTTCACCAGGCAACGCCGGTCAACTGCTGTTTGTGTATGAGAAATCGGTTGGAAACTTTCCTCATGTCAGCACGTTGTAGGTGTCGCCACCGGCGGCAACCTCGTGTGAATGCTCTGAAAAGCTAATCATTTGCATATAACAGCATCTTCTTCCTGTCGGTTACATTTCGCGTCTGTAGCATGTCATCTTCGTGGTGTAGCAATTTTAGTGGTCAGTAGTGTATTACCACAGAAAAAGTCGAACTAGCGTCTTGTAAGCCACTTCTTTCCTTATGATTCCTTCAGTAAACCTCTGTCTGTCATACAGTACCTGATCAAAAGTATCCGAAATCCTATTAACGGGGTGTATCCAGCCTTTGCCTTTTCAACTCTTTGAACTCTAGTCGGCGCACTTACAGTGAAGTCTGAATGTCTGTGGGGAAATGGTACACCATTCTTCCATAGGAGTCGAAATCAGACAGGGCAGTGATGTTGGACTTCAGGGTCTGTAGCGAACGCGACGATCCAACTGATTCCAAAGGTGTTCCATTGAGATCAGGGCGGAACCACGGGCTCGCCAGTCCGTTTGAGGAATGTTATGTCGACCAACTATTGCCACACAGACGCTGCTTTATGACAGGATGCACTGTCCCGCTGATGTAATCATCATTTGCGAACTGCTACTCTACTGGAAGCAGTAGACAATGCTGCAAAATGTGTTTATTGGCTTCCAGATTTGGCGGTTTTTGAATGCAATCAGACGGTCACACACTAACCACGAAAAACACCCCACACTGGCACTGCTAGTCCCCAGACCAAGGGCCGATCCATTGCTGGTCTCTAGTTCCTCTTCCGGGTACTGCGAGAGAATTGAGATTAACGTCATGATACTTTAACTTACTGCCTAGTGAGCACCAAATATACAGTCATGTTCACAAAAAACAGAACATCTTGAACGACCAGAGATAGGACGTTCATACTCACAGGACATGTACATTAGTATGTTTTGCAGAAATGATTAGCGTTTGAACCACGTCGGCTCGCGTGTTCTAGGCAAACATCGATATCGCGGTGCACATCGTCTATTGGTAAAACGTGCCTGCGGTTCTCGTTGTCGTTATAAACCGAAGGTAATGGATCAGTGTGCACGATGCCTCGCAGATGTATGCGCGAACCGTAGCGTCAAATCAGTGAGTTTGAAAGAGGGCACGTTATTGGAATTAGAGAATTTGATAATTCATCTGGGAAGTTACTGCTCGTTTGGGGCGAAGTGTTTCGGCAGCGCAACAACTGCGCCCAGAATGGCCCACAGAAGGCCGTAGAACACGAGGAGATGGGTCAGCTCGCACTACCCATACCAACATCCCCCCCCCCCCCTGACCCCACCACCACCACCCGTGAAGTCGACACCTCATCCGAATGGCAGGGCTGAACTGCCTCTTCCTCGGCTCTGGCGCAACTGTGGAACACATCGTACACTATCAGGGGTACAGCCCATCGCCATTTATTACGGCATAGGTGCCGTACGCATCGTCCACTTCTCCGCCTACCTTTGACGAATATGAAGAAACCAAAAACATGATGGACGCCAATGGTGTATGGAACGACGTCACTGGGGACAGGAATGGCATCGAGAGTGTTTTCGGACGAATCCAGGTTATGTTTGCTTGAAAATGATGGCAGTATTTTGATTCGCCGCTGACAGGGCGAGCGGCTTCAGAGACACCGTATTCGCACAAGACATACAGCGCCAACTTAGTGCCTTATAGTGTGGGGTGCTGTTGGTCACAACAAGAAATCACAGCTGGTTCATGTCCAGGGCAATTTGACCAATGTGAGCTACTTGAGTGACATCCTGTGACCCGTCGCCGTACCCTTTCCGCGAAACACTCCAGACGCCATTTCTCAGCAACATAATGAATGAACACACGTTGCTGCACGAAGCCGTGTCTTCCTGGTGTCATAGGATGGCAAACCCTTTGCCCTGGCATCCTGGATCACCAGACTTGTCGCCAATAGAAAATATGTGGGATATGGAGAAATGATGGGTGCAGCACTGTGATCCCTTGCCAATCAACACAGATGAACCTCAAACCAGGTGAATTCAGGACGGACGTCATTCGTGACGTATACGCGTCGATGCCATCAGGCATGGAACAGGGTATCAGGGCCCACGGCGGACCCTGTGCCTACTAGGCAACAGGAAACATGCGAAACCGAGGTGACTGAAATGCTAATCATTTCTGCTGAACATACTAATGTGCACGTCCTGTGAATATGAATTTCCTATCGCTAGTCGTTCAAGGTATTCGTTTTTTTGTGAATATGAATGTACAAACACTTCCTCTTCCTTAGTGGCAAAATATCCAACGAGGAAAAATCGATATCATTTGTGGTTTAAGCCAGAGGAGAGCTGCCTGCTCAAAGGATCACTCCACTCCTTCACCCTTCACGACAAGTCGACCATTGGGAGCCAGGCGTAGGTTACGTGGAAGAAGGTAGCGGAAAAGGCGTTCTATTGTAAGGTGGGCGAAAGCAGTTACATGACATTTGCCGTGGGCTTGGATTTGCAGCCTCGTACGTATGCTTCAACCAGTCACGTAAAGCGATTTCGTGTACGTGTCTATGACAACGCCTCATTGTTGCCGCAGCTCTATAGAAAGACTATTGTTTCGCCTGCAGCCGTTTTCGCTTAGCAGCTCAAAGCAGGTAACAGCGTTCCCAGCTGCCCATGGGATTTTGTTTCGCCGACTTTACTATAGACGCTAGGCATACCTGCAGAGCCATTTATGGAGTGGCCAGACGTCAGACGGCGTGCATTTCTTTTCCAAACTGCGCGGGAGGGGGATGGTTTAGATACACACAGGGCTTACTCAGAAGTGACATCAAAATGATGCGTTCTCAGTGCGATAGACGCCAAAAAGATTTTGTGTTATAACTTGCACTGTGCTATTTCAAGGCAAAGTTGTCTGGAAGATGTATCACAAACATGTCATCCTTAGTACGATTTCTCAGAATTGATTGTCAGTTAATGAAGTACAGATGGTAAAAGCCTTTGAGACATACTATGATGAACAACACTGATGTTGAAAGTCGTACGTCTTTGGCGTATTGTATTGGTTAAGAACGTGGATTACAGAATCGAGGGAAGTAGGTATGCGTCCTGTAATACGGTAGTACCTTTTTCTAATTAGGGTTTCTAACACATTAAGAGGCTTTCTTTCGAATGTACACTGTAGCGCCAAAGAAACATTCAAAAAAATGTTCAAATGTGTGTGAGATCTTATGGGACGTAACTGCTAAGGTCATCAGTCCCTAAGCTTACACACTACTTAACCTAAATTATCCTAAGGACAAACACACACACCCATGCCCGAGGGAGGACTCGAACCTCCGCCGGGACCAGCCACAAAGTCCATGACTGCAGCGCCTCGACCGCTCGGCTAATCCCGCGCGGCAAGCGTATTCAAATACAGAGATACATAAACAGGTACAATACAGCGCTCCGACCGGCCACGCTTATGTAAGACAAGTGTCTGGCACAGTTGTTAGATCGGTTACTGCTGCTGCAATGGCAGGGTATCAAGATTTAAGTGGGTTTGAACGTGTTGTTATAGTCGGCGGATGAGCGATGCGACACAGCATCTCTGAAATAGCAATCAAGAGGGGATTTTCCCATGCAACCATTTCACGAGTGTACCTTCAAATCTCCGACATCGCTGCGGTCGGAAAAAGATCCCGTAAGAACGGGACTAACGACGACTGAATACGATCATTCAACGTGACAGAAGTGCAACCCTTTCGCAAACTGCTGCAGATTTCAATGCTGGGCTATCAACAACTGTAGCGTGCGAACTATTAAACGAAAATGGGCTTTCGGAGCCGAAGGCCCATTCGTCTGCCCTTGATGACTGCACCACACAAAGCATACGACTCGCCTGGGCGCGCCAACACCATTAGACTGTTGATGACTGGAAACGTGTTGCCTGGTCGGGTATCGTGTCAAATTGTATCTAGCGGATGAAAGTGTACGGGTATGGAAGCAACCACATGAATCCATGGACCCTTTGTATCAGCAGGGGGACTGTCCGAGCTGGTGGAGGCTCTATAATAGAATGGGGCGAGTGCAGCTGGAGTGATATGGGACCCTTGATATGTCTAGATACGACTCTGACAGTTGAAACGTACGTAAGCATCCTGTCTGATCCGCTGCATCCATTCTTGTCCATTTTGCCTTCCGACGAACTTGGGCAATTCCAGCAGGACAATGCGACACCCCAAAAGTTCAGAACTGTTACAGAGTGGCTCCAGGAACATTCTTCTGAGTTTAAACACTTCCGAGGGCCACAAAATTCCCAGGATATGAACATTATTGAGCATATCTGGGATGCCTTGCAACGTGCTGTTCAGAAGAGAACTCCACCCCCTCGTACGTGTCAATTCCCTCCAGAACTACTTCAGATATTAGTCGAGTCCATGCCATGTCATGCTGCGGCACTTCTGTGTGCTTAGGTGGTCCTACATGATATTAGGCAGGTGTAAAAGCTTCTTTGGCCCTTCAGCTTAATATAAGTACGATCCTCAGTATTCGATGTTATTTCCGTATAAAAACACGCTTTCCCAGGAATGAATTCCTTCGATTTTACGACTGACGTCTGATTAGAAAACGAAGGATGAAATTCCTGCAAGTGAAATGAGCAGCAACGACATTCATACTCCTTGTTTGTCTCAAATATTTGGCTCTTTATTTCCGAATGTGCTGCGAGCGTGTGGTTCGGCAGGAACCAAAGAGGACAGCTTAAATTGCTGCGAGTGAAATATTTAGCTGTTTCTGCGATTTCCGAGGGTCTATTCACCCGTAGGAGAAGCTGGTGTCAGTGTCACGTTAGCATTCGACAAGTGTGCTGCACATTTGTGACACACACGGGCGGCTTACTCGTCATTTTGACGTCACTTTCGAGTAAACTTTGCGTGTATCCAAAGCGTCCCCTTGTTAGACATAGAACTACGTAGCCACAGAATGTGACGCGCTGTCGCCTATCGACAAACAAAACATTGATCTGGCAAGCGAAATCTAAGCAGCGATTTTAGCTTGTTATTTGGAACGTTGCTCAAGCGCATACCATACATTTAATGTGGAGCATACTGCGGTCTGGTATGAAGCTCGGTATACGTCAGACGACAAGAATAGTGAAATATTAGCCATTTATGTAATAGGAATAGGAACTGAGCAGATAAAACATATATGTTCATTTTCAAGTCATTGTAGCTTTCCCTGCTGGGATACTCGTATTTTAATGACTCATTTGTACTGGGTAAATCCAGAAAACGTAAAACGCGAACATTTAGAAAAGTTAAAACACAAAGAAACACAGAAACAATTTCACAGTAGCTCATTTTAGAAAACGAAACGTCTATAGATGACCAAGAAATTTGCTCGCGTGTGCTGCTCATGCAGATGTCCCGATCTGTCTCACCCGAGAGCACACACTCCATCTTCAACCCCACTCTGTCTGAGCAGGAGGAGGACGAAGGGCCTCAAATTGCGCAAGCGCCATATGTAGCTTTATTTCACACATCCCAACAACATAGGTCAAAAGCAAAACAAATTATTACTATTATTTAATTATTTTTGCATAGTGAAGATATAATATATTAATATATGGCACAAATTATCAGCATATGGACGGATGCAGAAAGTTTTGCTGATTTTCGTCATTCAGGTTGCCACGTACTCGTAACTTACTTAGTTCCATAATCGAAAAATGCCTTTAACGCACATAGGTTGTCTCCTCATTATGGAGACGTTGAAACCCTTCCCGAGAAAAACAACGCAAACTCCTGGACAGGTATGACGTAAAAGAATTTCTCTTTTAAACGGGAATTACATTGCAGATCGACCCGTTCCATCTGCAGACGCACAGGGGCTCTTCGATCTGAAATCGCAAACGGTTTCGGAAATTGCTCAAAAACAGATGTAAGACTTGTAGAGTCCTCAAACGTTTAGAAAGCTATTCCTGTAATTCTTTCGACGCCACAACGGATTGTTCAAAATTTGTGTTTTCGTTAACGCCAGTGAGGTCAGGCAAATAGACGGTATTCCTCGTCAGAAGTTGTCCCTTCCACAGTGCGATTTTCTTTTTAAGTACGCCGCGCGGTCTAGGGCGCCTTGTCACGGTCCGTGCGGCTCCCCCCGTCGGAGGTTCTACATCTACATCTACATCTATACTCCGCGAGCCACCTTACGGTGTGTGGCGGAGGGTACTTATTGTACCACTATCTGATCCCCCCTTCCCTGTTCCATTCACGAATTGTGCGTGGGAAGAACGACTGCTTGTAAGTCTCCGTATTTGCTCTAATTTCTCGGATCTTTTCGTTGTGATCATTACGCGAGATATATGTGGGCGGTAGTAATATGTTGCCCATCTCTTCCCGGAATGTGCTCTCTCGTAATTTCGATAATAAACCTCTCCGTATTGCGTAACGCCTTTCTTGAAGTGTCCGCCACTGGAGCTTGTTCAGCATCTCCGTAACGCTCTCGCGCTGACTAAATGTCCCCATGACGAATCGCGCTGCTTTTCGCTGGATCATGTCTATCTCTTCTATTAATCCAACCTGGTAAGGGTCCCATACTGATGAGCAATACTCAAGAATCGGACGAACAAGCGTTTTGTAAGCTACTTCTTTCGTCGATGAGTCACATTTTCTTAGAATTCTTCCTATGAATCTCAACCTGGCGCCTGCTTTTCCCACTATTTGTTTTATGTGATCATTCCACTTCAGATCGCTCCGGATAGTAACTCCTAAGTATTTTACGGTCGTTACCGCTTCCAATGATTTACCACCTATGGCATAATCGTACTGGAATGGATTTCTGCCCCTATGTATGCGCATTATATTACATTTATCTACGTTTAGGGAAAGCTGCCAGCTGTCGCACCATGCATTAATCCTCTGCAGGTCTTTCTGGAGTACGTACGAGTCTTCTGATGTTGCTACTTTCTTGTAGACAACCGTGTCATCTGCAAATAGCCTCACGGAGCTACCGATGTTGTCAACTAAGTCATTTATGTATATTGTAAACAATAAAGGTCCTATCACGCTTCCTTGCGGTACTCCCGAAATTACCTCTACATCTGCAGATTTTGAACCGTTAAGAATGACATGTTGTGTTCTTTCTTCTAGGAAATCCTGAATCCAACCACAAACCTGGTCCGATATTCCGTAAGCTCGTATTTTTTTTTCACTAAACGTAAGTGCGGAACCGTATCAAATGCCTCCCTGAAGTCCAGGAATACGGCATCAATCTGCCCGCCAGTGTCTACGGCACTGTGAATTTCTTGGGCATGGGTGTGTGTGTTGTCCATAACGTGAGTTAGTTTAAGTTAGATTAAGTAGTGTGAATGTTTAGGGACCGATGACCTCAGCAGTTTGGTCCCATAAGACCTTACTACAAATTTCCAATAAGTTTTTAAGTGTCTCCGCTTTCGCCATGAAATCAGAAATAAGTTGCTCCTCACCTTGCAACATTTTACTGGGGGCAACCTGCAGTCAACTCTCTTTCACATGCGAGCTCTGCGATCTATAACGGATATTCTAATTTTCGTTCTTGCTTTCCTTTTCCGTTCATAAACAATAGCGGGTCTTGAATCGAAAATTCGTTCCAGGCACATTCTTTGGCTTATCCAACGTACCTGGCAGTAATATACAACTTGACCATACTGTTCGTTCAGTTCTACCAAAAACTGTTGCAACTGAAGATGCAATGAAGCGTACGACTTCAGAAAATTTACTATCATGGCACCGATTCCATCATGTTTCAAACTCTGCATATTTAACACAAAGTTCAACTTGATGTATAGAGCGATGAAGCCCGTATAAATCGTCGGATAATTTTTAGCTCTTTCATTATCAACAAAACCTTTAAATTCTTTCTGCATGCTGCTGTAATGATATTTCGTAGCAAATTTACGGTACCTAAGTAACAGATTCTGATCCTATTTCTCTCTGGTTCCCATTCATCTTTAAAGAATTGTGACGACAGATCTCTAGACTGTCTTCTTTTGCGCACACACCCACTGGACCTGTGAACTTCCTTTGTACCATGAACAAATAGCGAAGGGTAAAAACAGCGCTTACACCACGATCCTGCCGAACTGAAGAAAGTCGTGTGGACCAAAACAAGCCGCATCAAATGCTGTAGGAAAGTGTCGCAGTGCAGTGATAAACGAAATGCCGATCTATTCCAAGAAACCCCGAGCAAAGCTGAGGCAGACCGAACCTCAGATCGCACGCGGACAGCACATTGTGGACGAGTGAAATTTGCACGCTGTGGCCGATCCCGATTTATAGTTTCTAGACTGACATGCACGGATCGGTCACATCAGTGTGACCACCGCATATATTCAACGTCGACGTGTGATAACATCTCACTCACGGCAGGTGGCAGCACTAGCAATGGAGAGTATATGAAGCGTATTGGTGGGGAACGCTGAAAACAGTGCCGGCGTTGTAGTAATGCGGAAACGGAGATATTTGGTAGACGTCCGTAAGGACATGATCATTGGCTTTCGAGCCAAGAATGGAAATATTTCCTAAAGAGCTAAGTTTGTAAACTGTTCGCGTGCTGCTTTGGTTAAAGTAGACCGTGCATGGCGAAAAAGCGCTATCCAAAACTGACACTGAGACAACCGTGGTTCAACACGAGCCGTACATGGCAGGAGTTGACGACGGCTGCAGATATGTATACAAGCAAATAGATGTGCAACTCGTAAAGAAACTGGTTCTCTACTTCTGAAAAAAAAAACCTTTTAAATAATAAAACATGACCTATACAAGGAATCTGACTACCCCTGTTAGTCATGGACGAGAAAAAAAATTTGGCATAGTCTTTGTCAGAAGGTGCAGAATCTTATGTGGGGCCAATAAGACGTCAATTTTAATCTCAATATAGTATGCCAATGTTTTCACAATAAAAAAATAAATTAGGTAATTCAGTACAATTATTATATAGATGCGATAAATCACTTTAACGGGGGCCAGATAAGCAATTAAAGTCAATATAATTCCAGTAAACATGCAAAAGTAAAAAAAAAAGATTGTAGGGGCCTACACAGACATCGCACATCTGATAGATGACCACGAAATACGTAATTTTGTTTTGAAGCCAATGAGAAAATAGGTGCAAAAATACTATTGGTCAGTTTTCAAGCAGTAAAAAAAAATACTATTGGTCAGTTTTCAAGCAGTAATGGCGGACAGCATCAGCTGGTAATATACGTAATTTTATGGTAGCTAATTTTACTGCGCAAGAAAATAAAATATGTACTCCCTCCAAAAGAAGTTACACTCAAACATTACAATAAAATTATGATGAGCACCAAAATATCTGAGAAGAATTTTGAATGAAAATTATTAATTGAACTTTAATTTGGCGGGTTTTCAACACTGTCAACAAGACGAAATAATGGAAAGAATATTTATTGGAACTAAACAAAATTCAACCTTGATATTGTGACACTATTTTTAAAATAGATAATTTAACTGCAATTGTCTTTAATTTTGAAATGAGAGAGAGTGTAATAATTTTCTTTTAATGTCTTAACTGTTGCTGCAGGCAGTGCGATGACGTCAGCGGTGGTCCGCGCGGCCGATGTGTGAAGTTAATCCTAGTTCGTGTCGTGAAGATAATGATGGATCCTCCTGTTTCATTAATATTCCAGTTACGGCAGTGGTCCACGTCTCCATTGTAATAGAATCAGCTGGCAGCACTGGCGCGATAGTAATAGTTCCAGTGTGTGCGTTGTCGTTACGTGCGCGACGTTTTATTATTAAAAGTTTATTAATCACGGGGTGGGGGTAGGTCGAAATTATGCAATGTCTTTAGTATTTACGATATAATGCTGGTTAATGGCAATACTTCGCACAGTTCTTTCACCGTGTTGCCACAGGAAAACAGTCACATGTGTTTATCACTATAACAGTCCGTTAAACATCAGTTCAATTTACGTCGTCGTCTTTAAGACAGTTTGTATGATGTAGTAAATGTTTCTTTATCAAATCACAGCACTGTTCTTTTACTTAACATTTTGGTTTGTTCCACTTTCACGCAATTCTAACAGTTAGTGTCTCCACACAACAATGGTGTCTGGTTCACTGCTAATTGTCACATGTTCACACAGTATGTAGAATCGTCACCGCAAACACTCGATATACTTTTCAGGTTTTACTGTTCACTTAATAATGCACGACCTCCTATTAACACAGCCGACGCACTGTAATTAATTGTTCCTCCGCGTATCACCGTCTTTCACGCCGAACTTTGCAACGTTTCTCCACCCGCGAACCGGCCACGATACCACAACAACTCGCACGCTCTCTATCGATAGTCATTCGCTCTCTCTTTGACACAGTATTTCTCCTAGCCTAACCAAAGATTTACAAAGCATATAAAACCAGAACATTCGTATTCGTACAATATGAAATATAAAACGGTAGCAAAATGAATGAAGAAACAATGTGACGTATTAACAAATAAAAAATAGTTGAAATAAATGATACATACGTACTATGACAAAGTAATGCACAAAAGAAAAAAAAATATTATCGACTTTCTGGGAAAACAATGTCTTCACAAACTGTAGAGGAACTCATCCGGATGAATCTGAGCTTGTGTTGGTTCGTGCACCCTTGCTGACTGCTGTTCATTGGCGCAGAAGGTTGCAATTTGTACGCCAGTACCATAACTGAAGTCCACTAAGTGGCCTTTCCAGATGAATATTTGTAATCCATCGGGTAAATGGCCCTTCGCGTGAACGGCATTAAACGTTTTAGAGCAAACACCCTGCATGTGTTATGGTCTGGGGAATCTTTGCGTGGAATTCCCTGGGTAATCTCGTCGTTCTGGAAGGCACAGTGGATCAACACAAGTTCACAACTACACTACTGGTCATTAAAATTGCTACACCACGAAGATGACGTGCTACAGTCGCGAAATTTAACCGACAGGAAGAAGATGCTGTGATGTGCAAATGATTAGCTTTTCAGAGCATTCACAAAAGGTTGGCGCCGGTCGCGACACCTACAATGTGCTGACATAAGGAAAGTTTCCAACCGATTTCTCATACACAAACAGCAGTTGACCGGCGTTGCCTGGTGAAATGTTGTTGTGACGCCTCATGTAAGGAGGAGAAATGCGTACCATCATGTTTCGAACTTTGATAAAAGTCGGATTGTAGCCTATCGCGACTGCGTTGGTCGAGATCCAATGACTGTTAGCAGAATATGGAATCGGTGGGTTCAGGAGGGTAATACGGAACGCCGTGCTGGATCCCAACGGCCTCGTATCACTAGCAGTCGAGATGACAGGCATCTTATCCGCATGGCTGTAACGGATCGTGCAGCCACTTCTCGATCCCTGAGTCAACAGATAGGGACGTTTGCAAGACAACAATCATCTGCACGAACAGTTCGACGACGTTTGCAGCAGCATAGACTATCAGCTCGGAGACCATGGCTGCGGTTACCCTCGACGCTGCATCGCAGACAGGAGCGCCTGCGATGGTGTACTCAACGACGAATCTGTGTGCACGAATGGCAAAACGTCATTTTTTCGGGTGGATCCAGGTTCTGTTTACAGCATCATGATCCGCATCCGTGTTTGGCGACATCGCGGTGAACGCACATTGGAAGCGTGTATTCGTCATCGCCAAACTGGCGTATCACCCAGCGTGATGGTATGGGGTGCCATTCGTTACACGTCTCGGTCACCTCTTGTTCGCATTGACGGCACTTTGAACAGTGGACGTTACATTTCAGATGTGTTACGACCCGTGGCTCTACCCTTCATTCGATACCTGTGAAACCCTACATTTGAGCAGGATAATGCACGACCGCATGTTGCAGGTCCTGTGCGGGCCTTTCTGTTTACAGAAAATGTTCGACTGCTGCCCTGGCCAGCACATTCTCCAGATCTCTCACCAACTGAGAACGTCTGGTCAATGGTGGCCGAGCAACTGGCTCGTTACAATATCCAGTCACTACTCTTGATGAACTGTGGTATCGTGTTGAAGCTACATGGGCAGCTGTACCTGTACACGCCATCAAAGCTCTGTTTGACACAAAGCCCAGGCGTATCAAGGCCGTTATTACGGCCAGAGGTGGTACTGATTTCTCAGGATCTATGCACCCAAATTGCATGAAAATGTAATCACGTGTCAGTTCTAGTATAATATATTTGTCCAATGAATAACCGTTTATCATCTTCTTGGTGTATCAATTTTAATGGCCAGTAGTGTATCCTTGGCGACCATGTCCAGCCCAACCTGCAGTCCGCTCTTCCCCAACACGATGGCATTTACCACCAGGACAATGCATCGCGTAGCACAGTTCACTGTGTACGTGCGTGATTCGAAGAGCACACCAGGACGAGTTTACCGTACTCACCTGGCCACCAAATTCTCGTCGTTTATACCCAATCGAGTATTTGTGGGACCACCTCGATCGAGATGTTTCCACCAGCGATTCTCAACCGAGAAACCTCGCGCAGCTGGCCACGGCATTGCTCCGCATCCTTGTCGACACTTTCGAAAACCTCATCGACTCTTTTTCTTGCACGTCTCGCAGAGGTTCGCACTGCAAAAAAGTAGGTATTCTGGCTTTTGACAGACGGTCACATTAATGTGGCCGACGTTGTTATTATGCTACGGACCTCCAACAGCGCCGCCCACACTGTTCCATCCACAGTAACCCCAAGGCAGGTAAACACGTGGCGTCCTTAGCACTCAGCCAATACCGGTATCACTGTTCGTCAGCCCCACCTCCCTTCCTCTCTCTCTCTCTCTCTCTCTCTCTCTCTCCCCTCTCTCTCTCTAAGTAGGCTCTCTAGGCTCGGAAGTCTTGGTGCGTGCGGGCAACTGCCGCCGCTATCACCACAGGCCCTGCTGACCTGACTCTGCTTATCGCCCCCCCCCCCCGCCCCGCTCACCTTCACCGCCGCCGCCGTAGAGGGCAGCCTATGCGCCGCACCTGTCGCAGAGAGCCCCCTCGAACAGTGCTGTGTTCCAGCTGGTGCGGTCGATAGGAATACAAATTACTCGATGATTTCTTAAAGTAGCAGTTTCAACATACTGGAGTGCAAAATTAAAGCAACAAACCCCTATGTCCCCGTAATGTGTCTGAGAACCGATATAATTAAACAAACTGTCAACCGATGTCCGTACGATCGCGTTCCGCACGGAAGCCATCCGGTCAACGGACAACCACGCCAGCGACGATGTCAGAGCACTCATCAAACGGGGTAATATTTGTCGCGTAGTCTCATATCCACAATAACTGTGTACGCCGTCACAGATAGGAAGAACGGAAGCAGGGCAGTCGCAAACTGATATGGCCCGATGGCTTGAAGTGAACCGTGCTGTTGTTTCTCGGATGTGGGAACAGTTGACAGAGACCGAAACTGTTTTCCAAAGATCAGGGCAGCGCCGACCACGTGTGATATCAGAAAGAGAAGACTGTTTTTGGCTGTAAGGGCAAAACGGAACCGCCTTAGTACTGCACGACAACTGGTATTTGACCTCGCTGCATCCACTGGACGTGTTGTATCGAGGCAAAGGGTGTAAAGAAGACTTTGGCAGAGTGGTCTTTATTGTCGGAGACCTGCAGCTGGTGTACCTCTCACGCGTCTTCACAGAGCGGAAAGTTTAGCTAGAGTGGAGCCGTCAACATACCACCTGGACGCTCGAAGAGTGAGCCAATGTTCTTCTCACAGATGAGTCCCTAATTGGTCTGGACAGTGAGTCTCGACGGATTCACATCTGGAAGGAACGTGGAACTCGATTTCAGGGCACAAACATTGGGAAAGAGACCGATAACGAGGAGGATCCCTAACAATGTGGCAAGGGATTATGTTGACCACTCGAATACCTCTTCATGAAATTGTACAGGTGAATCGGCGAGGTTTAACTGCTGTTAGGTATCGTGACAATATCTTGACACTTCATGGGGGTTTTTTTGCGAATTGCTGTGGGCCTGGACTTCGTATCGAAGGACAATAATGCTCGACCTCATAGAGCGTGGGTTCTTGATGTTTTCCTGGAAAGAGAAGATTTTGCACCCATGACGTGGCCTGCTCGCTCTTCTGATTTGAATCCCATAGAGCATGTCTGGGATCACAACGAAGACGGGTTGCGTCACGTCAGCATCCACCAACCACTTCTCATGAGTATGTGACAAGCACATCGTAAGGGATGGGAAAGAGCCACCGTGGTACAACAACCGAGTTAGGAAACTGCTGCGGAAACAAATGGAACTTCACAGCAAACATAAACATAGCCAAAGGCTTGCAGACAAACAAAAATTACACGAGGCGAAATGTAATGTGAGGAGGGCTATGCGAGAGGAGTTCAATGAATTCGAAAGTAAAGTTCTATGTACTGACTTGGCAGAAAATCCTAAGAAATTTTGGTCTTCTGTCAAAGCGGTAGGTGGATCAAAACAAAATGTCCAGACACTCAGTGACCAAAATGGCACTGAGACAGAGGATGACAGACTAAAGTCTGAAATATTAAATGTCTTTGTCCAAAGCTGTTTCACAGAGGAAGACTGCACTGTAGTTCCTTCTCTAGATTGTCGCGCAGATGACAAAATGTAGATATCGAAATAGATGACAGAGGGATAGAAAAACAATTAACATTCCTTAAAAGAGGAAAGGCCGCTGGACCTGATGGGATACCAGTTCGATTTTACACAGAATACGAGAAGGAACTTTCCCCCATTCTTGCAGCGGTGTACCGTAGGTCTCTAGAAGAGTGCAGCGTTCCAAAGAATTGGAAAAGGGCACAGGTCATCCCTGTTTTCGAGAAGGGACGTCGAACAGATGTGCAGAACTATAGACCTATATCTCTAACGTCGATCAGTTGTAGAATTTTGGAACACGTAATATGTTCCAGTATAATAACTTTTATAGAGACTAGAAATCTACTCTATAGGAATCAGCATGGGTTTCGAAAAAGACGATCGTGTAAAACCCAGCTCGCGCTATTCGTCCACGAGACTCAGAGGGCCATAGACACGGGTTCCCAGGTAGATGCCTTGTTTCTTGACTTCCACAAGGCTTTTGATACAGTTCCCCACAGACGTTTAATGAACAAAGTAAGAGCATATGGACTATCAGACCAATTGTGTGACTGGATTGAAGAGTTCCTAGATAACAGAACGCAGTATGTCATTCTCAATGGAGAGAAGTCTTCCGAAGTAAGAGTGATTTCGGGTGTGCCGCAGGGGAGTGTCGTAGCACCGTTGCTATTCACGATGTACATAAATGACTTTGTGGGTGACATCGGAAGTTCACTGAGGCTTTTTGCGGGTGATGCTGTTGTATATCGAGAGGTTGTAACAATGGAAAATTGTACTGAAATGCAGGAGGATCTGCAACGAATTGATGCACGGTGCAGGGAATGGCAATTGAATCTCAATGTAGACAAATACATTTCTGCGAATACATAGAAAGAAAGATCGTTTATCATTTAGCTACAATATAGCAGGTCAGCAACTGGAAGCAGTTAATTCTATCAATTATCTGGGAGTAGGCATTAGGAGTGATTTAAAATGGAATGACCATATAAAATTAATCGTCGGTAAAGCAGATTCATTGGAAGAATCCTAAGGAAATGCAATCCGAAAACAAAGGAAGTAGGTTACAGTGCACTTGTTCGCCCACTGCTTGAATACTGCTCACCAGTGTGGGATCCGTACCAGATGGGGTTGATAGAAGAGATAGAGAAGATCCAACGGAGAGCAGTGTGCTTCGTTACAGAATTATTTAGTAATCGCGAAAGCGTTACGGAGATTATAGATAAACTCCAGTGGAAGACTCTGCAAGAGAGACGCTCAGTAGCTCGGTACGGGCTTTTATTGAAGTTTCGAGAACATACCTTCGCCGAGGAGTAAAGCAGTATATTGCTGCCTCCTACGTATATCTCGCGAAGAGACCATGAGGATAAAATCAGAGAGATTAGAGCCCACACAGAGGCAAACCGACAATATTTCTTTCAAAAATGGCTCTGAGCACTATGGGACTCAAGTGCTGTGGTCATAAGTCTCCTAGAACTTAGAACTACTTAAACCTAACTAACCTAAGGACATCACACACATCCATGCCCGAGGCAGGATTCGAACCTGCGACCGTAGCGGTCGTGCGGTTCCAGACTGTAGCGCTTTTAACCGCTCGACCACTGCGGCCGGCCAATATTTCTTTCCAAGAATAATACGAGACTGGAATAGAAGGGAGAACCGATAGAGGTGCTCAAAGTACCCTCCGCCACACACCGTCAGGTGGCTTGAGGATTATAGATGTAGATGTAGAAGACTGCGAGCAGCTCTGCAGGAAGAATGGGCGTTATTGCCTCAACATGAGACTGATGACATCAGTCACAGCATGTCCCGTCGTTGTCAGCACTGTACTGGTGCCAGAGGTGGTCACACCCCATGCTGAGCACAGTAATCAGCTGTCGGAATGTGCGTGCAAATCTGTTACGTTGAAAAAAAAAAACGAAAAACATTTTTGTCTACCGTTATGCACTTTGAAGTTGTTTACGTTATGTATTCTTTACACAGTTTCTACATTACTGCCAACTGTTTATACTGTTTTGTGGCAAAATAAACGTAACCTTGCAAGATGTTCGTTTGTTGCTTTAATTTTGGACACCACTGTACGTAGAAACACACTCTTGTTATTGCCGAACAAGTGCATTGAGGACCTAGCCAGGTTGGCAGCACCGTTGTGTTTACATCTGCACCTGTAATCAGCAGGCCACCTTACAGTGTGTGGAGGCGGGAACCGCTATCACTTTCCCACTTCCCCGTTCCATTCGCGAACGGCGTGTGGGAAAAAAGGCTGTAGATAAACTTTCGCACGAGCTCTAACTTTCTCTGATTTTGTTTTTCGTCTTGGTCATTTCGCGGCTCATATTAGGTAATATGTTAGCCAACTCTTCTTCGAACGTACGCTCGCACTATTTCGTCAGCAACCTTCTTCATGTTACACAACGCCGCTCTCATAGCGACTGCCACTTGAGTGTGAGCATCTCCGTAGCGCCCTCAAGCACTGTAAAACGATCTCGTGGAAAAACGTGCCACTCTTCGCTATCTCTTCTGTTAATCCTACTTTGTACGGGACCCATGACTAATGAACACTACTCAAGAATCGCTCCAACAAGTGTTTTGTAAGCCACTTTTTTCGTGGATGAATTACATTTCCTTAAGATTTTTCCTACGAATCTAAGCCTGGCATCTGCTTTTCTTACTGTTTGTTTTATGTGTGTATTCCACTTCAGAGCGCTCCGGATACAAACTCCTAGGTATTTTACAGCTGTTACAGTTTCCAGAGATTTTTCACCAACAGCGTGATCCAACAATATTGGCTCGCTTTACCTATTTTACCTGAATACTGTTACATTTATCCATGTCCAGAGTCAACTGCCACTCACGGCACCCATCCATGTCCCACTGCAGGTGTTTCTGCATTTCGCTGCCGTCTTCAGGCGTTGACACCTTCTCGTAAACAACAGCATCGCCCGCAAAAAGCCTTGTTGACATTCTGACGTCATTCACTAGATAATTTTTACATATTGTAAACTATGATGGCTGTATGACACTCGCTTCGGCCACTCCTGAAATTACCTTCACATCTGTCGATTTCATCTTGTTAAGAGTAATGCCCTGACTTCTATCTCTTAGAAAGTGCTCAATCCACTCACAAATCCTATTTTTACGACCCAAAATCACATAGGGGAGGTAGTAATAGCACACAGCATGTTCTGCACTAAAAGGTGCCATCGCAACATTGTATAAGGGTATCCGTGAAAATCGGTCTTCGTCCATGAAACGAATAATTATAAGTGAACTACACAGAAAATTTCGTCGCCAGGATGTAAATGGCCAAAGGGCTGTATTCGAAAATAAGATGAGCTTGCTGTTAAAGTGGCAATAAACAGTGATGTAACCATCAGTTCTTCATGAGAAGACTCTTCTTGTTACTTAATTTTGATGAGGCAGCTTTAGAGAGTAACAATCTGCAACCCGTAGAGTGCAGAGAAATTATATATTCAAGTTTATGATGCTACTGCATCTCCCATATCACGCGCTGGAAACAATGTTTGACACATATACAGGGTGGTCCATTAGGTTGTGACCGTGCCAAATATCACTCGAAATAGGCGTCAAACGAAAAAACTACAAAGAACGAAACTCGTCTAGCTTGAAGGTGGAAACCAGAAAGCGCTATGGTTGGCCCGCTAGATGGCGCTGCCATAGGTCAAACGGATATCAACTGCGTTTTTTTAAAATAGGAACCCCCATTTTTATTACATATTCATGTAGTACGTAAAGAAATATGAATGTTTTACATGAACCACTTTTTTCGCTTTGTGACATATGGATCACAATTTTAGACGAACAGTTGGTAACAGGTAGGTTTTTTAAAGTAAAATACAGAACGTAGGTACGTTTGAACATTTTATTTCGGTTGTTCCAATGTGATGCACGTACCTTTGTGAACTTACCATTTCTGAGAACGCATGCTGTTACAGCGTGATTACCTGTAAATACCACATTAATGCAATAAATGCTCAAAATGATGTCCGTCAACCACAATGCATTTGGCAGTACGTGTAACGACATTCCTCTCAACAGCGAGTAGTTCGCCTTCCGTAATGTTCCCACATGCATTGACAATGCACTGACCCTTGTTGTTAGGCGCTGTCGGTGGATCACGATAGCAAATATCCTTCAATTTTCCCCACAGAAAGAAATCCGGGAACGTCAGATACGGTGAACGTGCGGGCCATGGTGTGGTGCTTCGACGGCCAATCCGCTTGTCATCAGATATGCTATTCAGTACCGCTTCAACAAAAATGAAATAATAAAGAAATCACTATTTCGTATTGCCACCTGGAATGTTAGGACCATGTGACCAAGGTACATTGACGTTGCCCAAGAGGTTGATTTAAGCCGTAAGACTGCCGTAATTGACAGAGAGCTCCATCGTTTGAATGTAGACATCGCGGGACTGCAGGAGACGCGGCTTCCAGACGCGGGCTCTATCAGGGAGGATAATTACACATTCTTCTGGCAGGGGAAGTCTCAAGACGAGTCATTACTTCATGGCGTAGGATCTGCTGTTAAGAACGCCCTCCTGGACTGTACTGTGCCACCATCCGGTGGAACAGAGCGAATTATTGATTTGAAAATATGCTCCTGAAGCGGCACAGTCAACATCCTAAATGTGTACGCTCACACCTTATCATCCAGCATGGAAGAGAAGGATCTGTTTTATGACTTACTCAGTGACAGAGTAGCCACGGTACCTAGCACCGAGACACTGTATATTCTACGGGACTTTAATGCTAGAGTTGGATCAGATAACGACATATGGCCGAATTGCCTGGGACATCATGGGGTGGGAAAAATGAATGAAAATGGCCATAGACTGCTTGAAGTTTGCTGCTTTTATGGACTCTGTATCACAAACACATATTTCCAGCTTAAGGATCAGCACAAGGTGTCTTGGAGACACCCGCGCTCTCATCACTGGCATCAACTTAGTCATAGCTAGGCGTACTGGTCTCAAAAATGTGCTACTGACACGAAGTTATCATAGTGCTGATTGCAACACAGATCACGCCCTAGTGGCGTGCACATTGAGGCTCACTCCTAAGAAATGTCACCACGCTAAACCGAGAGGTCATCCCCATATCAACACAGATCATGTTCATGACACACAAAGAAAGCAGGATTTTGCCAGTAATTTTGAAAGTGCTTTCCCAGGAAACGTGCAAGCAGAAAAGAATGTTGATAAGAAATGGGCAAAACTCTCGTGTGCAATCTACAACTCAGCAGTATTGGCCTATGGAATAAAAGGAAAAAGAAATAAGGACTGGTACGAGCAAAATTTGGAAGAAATGGAACCAGTCACTGAGGCTAAACGGAAGGCCCTGCTTGCTTACAAAAGAGACCCAAATGAAAGAACTCGAGATGACCTACGAAAAGCAAAGAACAGGGCACAGCAAACATCCAGGAGATGCGCAAATACCTACTGGCTGAATTTATGTGCAGGTATACAGAAAGCGGCCGATTCTGGGAATGCTAAGGCAATGTACGATGGTGTTAAGAAAGCAATTGGACCAACTGTCAGAAAAACAGCTCCTCTGAAGTCCAAGACGGGTGAAGTCATTACTGATGATGGCAAACAAATGGAGCGCTGGGTTGAACATTACCTCGAGTTGTTTGCAGTCGAGAATGAAGTTAGCAAGGATGCATGTGACGCCATCAAACAAATGCCAGTTATGGAACAACTAGATGCAATGCCTACTAAGGAAGAACTTAGTAGAGAAATAGATTCTCTTGTTAACGGAAAGGCCCCAGGTGAAGATGGGATCCCTGCAGAGGTTATTAAGTATAACAAGTCTGTTCTTCTCAAACATTTATATTCACTTATCACAACCAGCTAGGAAGAAGGTTATGTCCCGATGAGTATGCGGAATTCGAGGATAGTTACTCTATATAAACAGAAAGGGAACAGAAGTGATTGTAACAATTACCGAGGCATTTCATTACTAAGTGTAGCCGGGAAAGCTTATGCAAGAGTCATCCTAATGCGATTACAGATCTTAGCTTCCAGAATCTACCCAGAATCTCAGTGTGGCTTCAGACCCGGCCGATCAACCGTGGATATGATCTTCTCCTTAAGACAGCTACAAGAGAAATGTCGTGAGCAGCAGAGGCCACTTTATATTGCTTTCATTGACCTTGTTAAAGCGTTTGATTTAGTGAGCAGAAATGGGCATTGCAGAAGATTGGATGCCCACCTAAACTACTACAGATAATTGTCTCTTTCCATGAGAAAACACAAGCAACAATTTGCTTAAACGGTAAAACATCAGAAGCATTCCCTGTTAATAGCGGTGTGAAACAGGGGTGTGTGTTAGCTCCTACATTATTTGGGATTTTCTTTTCCCTTCTGCTCAGATTTGCCTTTGAAGACTGCGAGGAGGGAGTGTATCTACAGACGAGGTCTGATGGAAATCTTTTCAACATTGCTCGCCTCAAGGCCAAGACCAAAGTAAATACAGGGTTATTACAAATGATTGAAGCGATTTCACAGTTCTACAATAACTTTTATTATTTGAGATATTTTCACAATGCTTTGCACACACATACAAAAACTCAAAAAGTTTTTTTAGACATTCACAAATGTTATATATGTGCCCATTTAGTGATTCGGCAGACATCAAGCCGATAATCAAGTTCCTCCCATACTCGGCGCAGAATGTCCCCACCAATGAGTTCGAAAGCATCGTTGATGCGAGCTCGCAGTTCTGGCACGTTTCTTGGTAGAGGAGGTTTAAACACTGAATCTTTCACATAACCCCACAGAAAGAAATCGCATGGGGTTAAGTCGGGAGAGCGTGGAGGCCATGACATGAATTGCTGATCATGATCTTCACCACGACCAATCTCCTGTTTAAGAAATGGCGAACATCATGATGGAAGTGCGGTGGAGCACCATCCTGTTGAAAGATGAAGTCGGCGCTGTCGGTCTCCAGTTGTGGCATGAGCCAATTTTCCAGCATGTCCAGATACACGTGTCCTGTAACGTTTTTTTCGCAGAAGAAAAAGGGACCGTAAACTTTAAACCGTGAGATTGCACAAAACACGTTAACTATTGGTGAATTGCGAATTTGCTGCACGAATGCGTGAGGATTCTCTACCGCCCAGATTCGCACATTGTGTCTGTTCACTTCACCATTAAGAAAAAATGTTGCTTCATCACTGAAAACAAGTTTCGCACTGAACGCATCCTCTTCCATGAGCTGTTGCAACCGCGCCGAAAATTCAAAGCGTTTGACCGTCATCGGGTGTCACTTGGTGGATTTTTGTTGAACTTCGTCCTGAAGTGTCGTTGCACTGTTATGACTGACTGGTGTGAGTGCATTTCAAGCACGACATACGCTTTCTCGGCTCCTGGCGCCATTTTGTCTCACTGCGCTCTCGATTGCTCTGGCGGCAGAAACCTGAAGTGCGGCTTCAGCCGAACAAAACTTTATGAGTTTTTCTACGTATCTGTAGTGTGTCGTGACCATATGTCAATGAATGGAGCTACAGTGAATTTATGAAATCGCTTCAATCATTTGTAATAGCCCTGTACAGTTGTTATCCGTGAGTTTTTATATGCGGACGATGCAGCTCTAGTAGCGAACACAGAACATGAGCTGCAGTATATAATCAACAAATTATCAAATGACTGTGAAAAGTTTGGTCTACTCATCAGCCTTCAAAAGACTAAGACCATGGCGCAGAGCACTACCAACCTTCCATTTCGTTAGCATTGATGGCAAACCTCTCAGTTGATGACTTTACCTACTTGGGATCCACAATATGTAGCAACTTGTCCATGGACACTGAACTTACTAACAGAATCGCAAAGGCATCATCCGTCATGGCTAGATTGAAAAACAGAGTGTGCTTACCACAAAAACAAAATTAAAAGTCTACAGCGCTTGTGTTATAAGCACCCTTCTCTATAGCTGTGAGACATGGACAACTCTTTCTAGGCATGAATCTCGACTCAACAGCTTCCATCTCCGCCGTCTCTGGAAGATCCTTCAGATCTCTTGGAGAGATAGAGTACCCAACACCGAAGTCTTTCATCGTGCAAGCACAACCAGCATCTTTGCACTCCTGAGTCATCGACGTATAAGATGGTTGGGACATGTCAGGCGCATGGATCCTGAACGGATACCGAAACAGCTGCTGTACGGCGAACTTCAGGAAGGTGTGAGGCCAGTGGGACGACCGCATCTTCGTTTCAAGGATGTCTGCATGAGAGACCTGACCAAGACCACAATCAATCCAAGTCGCTGGGGAAGCATTGCAGATGACCGTGTCAAGTGGCGAGTAACTGTGCGCAACGGCGTCAAGCTCTCAGAGGACGAACGCACACAGGAACAAATCAGGAAGAGGAGAAAGCGAAGAGACAGAGCGGCTTCTGTTCGAAGTCCCTCAAATTTCACATGTCCAAACAGCAGTAGGGACTGCCACTCTCGAGTGGGACTTTTTAGCCACAGCAGACGCTGCAGACTCTGAACCAAGCATGCTACACCATCATCCCTCAAGGATGGACGGATGCCATTATCATTACCGCTTCAACCGCACGCGAGCTATGTGCCGGACATCCATCATGTTGGAAGTACACCGCCATTCTGTCATGCAGTGAAACACCTTGTAGTAACATCGGGAGAACATTACATAGGAAATCAGCATACATTGCACCATTTAGGTTGCCATCGATAAAATGGGGGCCAATTATCCTTCCTCCGATAATGCCGCACCATACATTAACCCGCCAAGGTCGCTGATGTTCCTCTTGTCGCAGCCCAACAGTGCATATTATGCCGGTTTACTTTACCGCTGTTGGTGAATGACGCTTCGTCGCTAAATAGAACGCGTGCAAAAAATCTGTCATCGTCCCGTAATTTCTCTTGTGCCCAGTGGCAGAACTGTACACGACGTTCAAAGTCGTCGCCATGCAATTCCTGGTGCATAGAAATAGGGTACGGGTGCAATCGATGTTGACGTAGCGTTCTCAACACCGACGTTTTTGAGATTCCCGATTCTCGCGCAATTTGTCAGCTACTGATGTGCGGATTAGCCGCGGCATAAGCTAAAACACATACTTGGGCATCATCATTTGTTGCAGGTCGTGGTTGACGTTTCACATGTGGCTGAACACTTCCTGTTTTCTTAAATAACGTAAGTATCCGGCGAACGGTTCGGACACTTGGATGATGTCGTCCAGGGTACCGAGCAGCATACATAGTACACGCCTGTTGGACATTTTGATCACTATAGCCATACATCAACAAGATATCGACCTTTTCCGCAATTAGTAAACGGTCCATTTTAACACGGGTAATGTATCAGGAAGCAAATACCGTCCGCACTGGCGGAATGTTACGTGATACCACGATACGTTTGTGACTATTACAGCGCCATCTATCACAAAGCGAAAAACGTGGTCCAACTAAAACCTTCATATTTCTTTACGTACTACACGAATATGTAATAAAAAACGGAGGTTCCTATTTAAAAAGAAACTCAGTTGATATCCGTTTGACCTATGGCAGGACCATCTAGCGGGCCAACCATAACGCCAACTGGTTTCCCCCTTCAAGCTAGACGAGTTTCGTTCTTTGTAGTTTTTTCGTTTGATGCTTATTTCGTGAGATATTTGGCCCGGTCACTATCAATGGACCACCCTGTATACACAAAAGCGTGCGGATACCTGCCTAATAAACATCGAACTTAATTTAAGGAAGAAATTTCTGACAATGTACATGAAGGAAGTTGAAAATTGCGAGGGCTAGTCAGACAAAAAGGCAGAAGGTTCTCTGGAGACTCGACGAAAGAAAGGAACATAGAGAGGACGCTGACAACAAGAAGGGACACGATGACAGGACAACTGTTAAGACATTAGGGAATAACTTCCATGGTACTGGAGGGAGCTGTAGAGGGTAAAACCGTAGGGGAACAAAAAGACTTGACCACGTGTAACAAATAATTGAGGATTTAGGGTCCAAATGTTACTCTAACGAGGGATGTGCGTGATCTTTAAGGCCCAGAACCGCAGGAAAATGTGCTTAGAATGTAAATCAAATCACTCATCGAAAAACAAGCAGTGGTGTGAGCCGTTCATATCCACACAGCGCCTCTATCATGATATCCATTTGATTGATCACCAAATCAGTGTTTAAGAGAGGAACTTTGGTAAAGCAAAGAAACAAAATACCTATATAATAGAAAGGAAAACACACACATTTCAGCATCGTGACATATTGCTATAATTCCCTCAGTATAAAATAATAACAGTATCTGAACAACATATTCTTACAGTGTTGAGGAGCTGTTCAGTCGTCAAAGTGCAGACGTGAGATTTCAGTGAAGAGGTCAAAGCAAAATGGAACAGACAATTATTCACATCTAGCTAAAGCCACTTTTTCACGTTCAGCGTCATTTCTGCATTGAAGTAATGCAATATCAAACGCTACACTGTTTACATTTTGAAACTATAATACGGAAGTAATGTTGATGCGAAAAGGGTCTTTACTCAGCTGTGGATTTTTTTTCTGTTCCGCTTTACTTTGACCAGAAATCCGACACCTGCGGTCTGAAGACTGAATGGTTGTGCAACACTGTCAGGTGAGTAGAATAAGTTTGTGGATCATATAGCGTAATCATTTTAAGTATTGAAAATGTAGCAGTAAAGACACAACAATGTATTATTTGTGTTTTTTAACCTTTTACAGGGTGTCCGTAAAGTCATGCTAACATTTCAAAATCATAACTTCCTAAGTATTATACAATCAAGCTTTGTTACAAAACGTTAAGCAGCTCTCACAGTTATTTTTCCTTTGTTGCATATTTGACTTGGAGTGCAACAAAATGGTGATAGACCAGCAGAATGCGCAATGTGTCGTCCGGTAAGCAGATTCCAATCTATGACAACGGTACTTCGAAATTATGGACATTAGTATGGAAGGGCACCACCGCCAAAGACAAGCATAATGAAATGGCTAAAAAGCTTTAAAGAGACGGACAGTGTCAAAGACCTTCGTCGACGTGAATGCCCCCCCCCCCCCCTCCCCTGCGTCTCAAGCGCATGTTGACAGACTGCAAGGATAATGGTGCATGGTGGAGTCTGAACGTCCGTGATGTGCTGGTTGACACATTTCCTGAGAGTTGGATGGATCGTGGGGATCCCATCATATGTCCCCCGAGATCTCTCGTTGTCACGCCGTTAGGCATCTTTTTGTGAATTTACGTCAAGGATCGCGCGTACACAACACCACTCAGTAAGTCTGCTATCCTTCGTGCACGGGTCAATAAAGCAATCAGAACTATTAAACTTCCTGGCAGATTAAAACTGTGTGCTGGAACTAGACTCGAACTCGGGACCTCTGCCTTTCGCGGGCAAGTGCTCTACCATCTGAGTTACCCAAGCACGACTCACGCCCCGTCCTCACACCTTTACTTCTGCTAGTACCTCGTCTCCTACCTCCAAAATTTTACAGAAGCTCTCCTGCGGATCTTGCAGAACTAGCACTCCTGAAAGAAAGGATACTGAGGAGACATGGCTTAGCCACAGCCTCGGGGATGTTTCAGAATGAGATTTTCACTCTGCAGCGGAGTGTGCGCTGATACGAAACTTTTGCAAGGTCCCCAGGAGAGCTTCTGTAAAGTTCGGAAGGTAGGAGACGAGGTACTAGCAGAAGTAAAGGTGTGAGAACGGGGCGTGAGTCGTGCTTGGGTAGCTCAGATGGTAGAGCACTTGCCCGCGAAAGGCAAAGGTCCCGAGTTCGAGTCTCGGTCCGGCACACAGTTTTAATCTGCCAGGAAGTTTCATATCAGCGCACACTCCGCTTGTAATGGTATTTGAATTACGTAACCATTACGGCACCTCATCTGAACCTCTCGATACCAGTAATATTCTACTGTGTCTCTGTAGAAGTAGTTAACATATTTATGAGAATACATTCAGATTTGATTTCATTTGTGATACATCGATATGTTTATATTGCAATGATATTATTCTTATGTGTATTCTTTCTTTTGTCACTATGATCTTTGACGTACTTGTAACTCAGATTTTTGGGCGCGTAAGCGATTGTTAGTTAGTTGTTAACTTGTTAGAGAGTTGGACCTTGAGAAAGTCAAGTCGTGGACGTCATGTTGGGAAGACGAATATTGTCATCAGCTTAAAAAATGTGAACTTTAACAGTGACTGTGAGGAAGATGTTTTCAAGTATGTTTTGTATTGTGAAGTGATGTTTTGTGTGTTACGTGATATTGCAATAAAAGAAATTAAAAGGAAGTGTAACTTAAATTGATTATTTTTTTACATCACTATTGTGCTAACTTTGAAAGGTTTAATCTCCAAGACTGGTTTCAGAAGCGCATCTACAAAACTTTTGAATATAGCGGAATAAAACCTTGGCTTCTTTGCATCCGAGCTTGGAATCATAATCACCTAGAGATTCAACGATTGAGCCATGATAATACGAGACCAGCGTGGGAAACACAAAAAGATGAGTGCCTAGTTTTTTGGTTATTATATGAAATAACTTTATTAACTGTGCTCTAATGACACCTGCCACATAATATGACTGTTGTTGTCCGAAAATGCAATATTTAGCAGCGTGAGCAACACCACAGTCGTTATTAAATGCTGACCTTTGTTGTGGTAGGGTTGTTAGACGCTGCAGAGTGAAAATCTCATTCTGCAGTCAGAACTGTTGTTGCTGCTTTGCTGACCCGTACATGGGCAGAACTCCAATATCGCCTTGTTATGCTACCAGCGACGAGTGATGCATACACTAAAATTCTGGAATAACAGAAACAAAACTTTGAGAGCTGCTAAACTTTTTGTAGCAAACAACGATGTTCTTACAGATTACAAGTTGTGATTTTTTGAAATCCCAATGGAGCTTTATGGACACACTGCATATATCGATATTTTGTTTCTTCTCATTACCAAAGTTCCTCTCTCAGGTGCCGGCCGGAGTGGCCGAGCGGTTCTAGGCGCTACAGTCTGGAACCGCGCGACTGCTACTGTCGTAGGTTCGAATCCTGCCTCGGGCATGGATGTGTGTGATGTCCTTAGGTTAGTTAGGTTTAAGTAGTTCTAAGTTCTAGGGGACTGACGATCTCAGCAGTTAAGTCCCATAGTGCTCAGAGCCATTTGAACCATTTTAAGCTGTCTCAGGTCTTGACTAGGTGATCATTCAAATGGCACTCGTGGTAGGACGCACTGCTTTGCATACGGATGTCTCATACCATGTTATTGGGATGAGCGATGTAGAGTATAAACGCAGTTCGTGCGGTTCTGAGCGTGCTAAGACACGCGCTTCCGTTCTAAGATGAAGAGATTGGCACAGGAAAGAAGTCGTGCAGGGCTGCCTGCATCAAGCCAATCAGAAAACTAATGACACCCTCATCCAAAAAAAAAAAAAAAAAAAAAGGTTACAAGACTGTCAACATTGGACTGTTTACATGATCAACTTTAACTCAATAGCAGGACTCGCGCGATCCGCGTTACTCGGCTGTACGTGCGTGCAGTTTCCAGTTCTCCACTGTGCCCCCGTGGTTCCACGGGGGCACAGTGGAGAAGCGCTTCTGCGACCCCGTTCCGACTCTCCCTCGGCAAGCTGATGGCCACGCGATAGTTTCGCATCCTCGCAGAGAATTGTCAGAGGTCTGCACGCCAGCCCAGGCAGCAGGTAATGCTTCGGGGAAAGTCAGACGGGAGTCTGAACCTCGCTGACCCCTGTGCCAGCGAGACGCGTGGTCGCTGCTGAGGATGGGCGCTCTCCCACCGGAACCTGCCGCACTCCCCTCTCTCTGCCGTACGAGCGCGTCCCACCGTGATGCAACAGGAAATTAGTCGACGCGCGCCGTTTGGTAATCCGTGAGAACGAAAAAACTGGCCTCATGCTCCGACTATCACTCCCGCAATCTGGAAACGGGTGCTCGTTAGGGAGGAATTCAGAATACATTAGAGATCGCAGTCGTGGATGTTTTCGGGCACCACGCCGCCATCTTACACTATATGATCAAATGTATCCGGACACACCCGAAAACATACATTTTTCATATTAGGTGCATTGTGCTGCCACCTACTGCCAGGTACTCCATATCAGCGACCTCAGTAGTCATTAGTCATCGTGAGAGAGCAGAATGGGACACTCCGAGGAACTCACAGACTTCGAACGTGGCCAGGTGATTGGGTGTCACTTGTGTCATACGTCTATACGCGAGATTTTCACACTCCTAAACATCCCTAGCGAAGTGGAAACGTGAAGGGACACATACAGCACAAAAGCGTACAGGCCGACCTTGTCTGTTGACTGACAGAGACCGCCGACAGTTCCAAAAATGGCTCTGAGCGCTATGGGACTTAACATCTGTGGTCATCAGTCCCTAGAACTTAGAACTACTTAAACCTAACTAACTTAAGGATATCACACACATCCATGCCCGAGGCAGCATTCGAACCTGCGACCGTAGCGGTCACGCGGTTCCAGACTGAAGCGCCTAGAATCGCACGGCCACATCGGCCGGCTCCGCCGACAGTTGAAGAGGATCATAATGTGTTATAGGCAGACATCCATTCAGACCAACACACAGGAATACCAAACTGTATCAGGATCCGCTGCAAGTACTTTGACAGTTAGTCGGGAGGTGAGAAAACTTGGATTGCATGGTCGAGTGGCTGCTCATAAGCCACACATCACGCCGGTAAATGCTAAACCACACCTCGCTTGGTGTAAGGAGCGTATACATTGGACGATTGAACAGTGGAAAAACGTTGATTGGAGTGACGAATGACGGCACACAGTGTGGCGACCCTGATGGCAGGGTGAGGGGTGGCGAATGCCAGGTGAGTATCAACTGCCAGCGTGTGTAGTGCCAACAGTAAAATTCAGAGGAGATGGTGTTATGGTGTCGTTGTGTTTTTTATAGAGGGGACTTGCACCCCTTGTTGTTCTGCGTGGCACTATCACAGCACAGGCCTACACTCATGTTTTAAGCACTTTCTTGCTTCCCAGTGTTGAAGAGCAATTCGGGGATGGCGATTGCATCTTTCAACACGACTGAGCACCTGTTCATAGTGCATAAAGTGGTTACACTACAATGACATCCCTGTAATGGACTGGCCTGCACAGAGTCCTGACCTGAATCGTACAGATCACCTTTGGGATGTTTTGGAATGTCGACTTCGTGTCAGGCCTCACCAACCGACATCGATACCTCTGCTCAGTGCAGCACACCGTGAAGAATGGGCTGCAGTTCCCCGAGAAACATTCCAGCACCTGATTGAACGTATGCCTGCGAGAGTGGAAGCTGTCGTCAAGGCTAAGGGTGGGCCAACACCATACTGAATTCCAGTATTAACGATGGAGGTCGCCACGAGCTTGTAAGTGATTTTCAGCCAGGTGTCCGGATACTTTTGATAACATAGCGTATGTTCATAACATGTAATAATACGCCGGGGGTTGGAGACGTCGATTATGGAGTGGTAACTGATGAAAAAGTTGTCGTGCAAGTAAAATTATTTCATTTAGATCTACATCAATACTCCGCAAGCCACTTAATGATGCGTGGTGGAGGGTACTTCTGGTACCCGCAAATTGATCCCCCCGTATCATATCCCTCTCGCAAATGGCGCGTGGCAAGATAGGTAAGCGTCTGTATTGGCTTCAATTTCTCGAACTTTCTCGTCGTGGCCATTACGAGTGATATATGTGAGAAGAATTAATATGTCGTGCGACTATTCCCAGAAAGTGCTATCTCGAAATTTCAACAGCAAACCTCTCCATGATGCACAACGCCTCTCTTGTAACGTCTGCCAATGCAGTTTGTTGAGAATCTCAGCAACGCTTTCGCGCCCACTAAACGATCACTGAACGAAACGCGCCGCTCTTCGTTGGGTCTTCTCCGTCTCTTGTATCAGTCCTACCTGGTAAGAGCCCCAGTGTTACGAACAATACTCAAGAATCGGTTGGAAAAGGGCAAGTGCCTTGTAAGCCAATTCTTTCGTGGATGAATTAAATTTCCTTAAGATTCATCCTATGAATCTGTCTGGCATCTGGTTTTACTACTAATTGTTTTATGTGGTCATTCCACTTCAGGTTTGTCTGAATAGTTATTCGTAGCTACTTTACGGCAGATGCTGTTTCCAGCAGGCTGTGATCAAAATTGTAGTTGTAGAGTAGCGGCTTTTTTTTTATGCGCAACATGTTACATTTATTTACTTTCCGTGTCAACTGCCAGAGCCTTCATCAATCCTCTGCAGACCTTTCAGCAAATCGGTACTGTCTTCTGGCGTTGCTTCTTTGTTGTAGACAACGGCATCATCAGCGAACAGTATGAAAGAGCATCTGACGCTTTCTACTAGATCATTTATATACATTGTACACGATAACGGTCGTATCACATCTCCTTGGGATACCCCGGAAATTACCTTCAAACCTGTCGATTTCGTTCCTCTAAGAGCGACGTGTTGAGTTCTGTCTGCAAGGAAGCCTCGAGTCCAGTCGCAAATCTGGTCCTGTACTGGATAAGCTGGTATTTTTTTCAATAAACGGCAGGGCAGGGCTGTGTCAAATGCCTTCCTGAAGCCAAGGAAATCGGGATCAACCTGAGCGCCTTTGTCTACAGCAGTGGTTTCCAACATGTGGTCCGCGGACCCCCAGGGGTCCACGAGATATGCCAGAGGGGTCCGCAAGATGCTATTAGAATAAAAAATACAGGGTGATTCAAAAAGAATACCACAACTTTAAAAATGTGTATTTAATGAAAGAAACATAATATAACCTTCTGTTATACATCATTACAAAGAGTATTTAAAAAGGTTTTTTTCACTCAAAAACAAGTTCAGAGATGTTCAACATGGCCCCCTCCAGACACTCGAGCAATATCAACCCGATACTCCAACTCGTTCCACACTCTCTGTAGCATATCAGGCGTAACAGTTTGGATAGCTGCTGTTATTTCTCGTTTCAAATCATCAATGGTGGCTGGGAGAGGTGGCCGAAACACCATATCCTTAACATACCCCCATAAGAAAAAATCGCAGGGGGTAAGATCAGGGCTTCTTGGAGGCCAGTGATGAAGTGCTCTGTCACGGGCTGCCTGGCGGCCGATCCATCGCCTTTCCACAAACACCCATTCTCTGTAAACTGTTTATACCAACGTTTAATACACCACCTATCAGGAGGTTTAACACCATACTTCGTTCGAAATGCACGCTGAACAACAGTCGTCGATTCACTTCTGCCGTACTCAATAACACAAAAAGCTTTCTGTTGAGCGGTCGCCATCTTAGCATCAACTGACGCTGACGCCTAGTCAACAGCGCCTCAAGCGAACAAATGTACAACTAAATGAAACTTTATAGCTCCCTTAATTCGCCGACAGATAGTGCTTAGTTCTGCCTTTTGTCGTTGCAGAGTTTTAAATTCCTAAAGTTGTGGTATTCTTTTTGAATCACCCTGTATATTAAAATATATTTCATATGATAATTTTTATTTTTTTAAGGAGTTTGTTGTACTAAACGCCCAGATTAGAAGACAAAGATTTTGAGCAATAATAAAAAATTTAACAACAACAATGATGGCTAAATGAAAAAAGTCTTAAGCTCAATATTTCTTCAATAATGAATATCTCAATTTTTTTCTAAGTACCTTAAATAGAAAACGTATAAAATGACACTTATTTTGGCTTTTTTAGGTACTTGGTACAGTGATATGACAAGGTACCAATCATGCTCGATGAGGGGATCCTCGAGAAAATTTTGTTGGGAGCCCCTGGTCTACAGCGCTGCGCTGGGACAGAACGAGCTTAGTTTCTCAAGATCTCTGTTTGCGCAATCCATGTTAATTTTTACACGGGAGAATTTCGTTCTCCAAAAACGTCATAATTCTTGGGCATAAAACGTGTCCCATAATTCTGCAACAGGTTGACGTCAACGATATAGGTTTTCGTAATATTGTGTGCATTTGTCCTGCTTCCCTTCTTGAAAACGGGAATGATCTGCGCCTTTTTTCCAGTCACTAGGTACCCTTTGTTGCTCCAGCTATCTACAATAAACTGCTGCCAAAAGGGGAGCAAGTTCTTTCCCGTAATCTTTGCAGAACCTTATAGGTATATAATCTGGTCCTGCTGCCTTTCCACTACTAAGCGACTGTAGTTGCTTTTCTGTTCCGCGATCGGTTATCTCAATAAGCCTATCTGCTATTTCGATGCTCGTAAGATGCTTGAAAGGTGGAACAGTCTTACGATCTTCCGCTGTGAAACAGCTTTGGAAGACTGAAAAAAATTGGAAAAAGATCAAGAGCATGATATACACTATGGTTTAGGGTGCTTCTGACAAGGGAACCTCCCCATCGCACCCCCCTCAGATTTAGTTACAAGTTGGCACAGTGGATAGGCCTTGAAAAACTGAACACAGATCAATCGAGAAAACAGGAAGAAATTGTGTGGAACTATGAAAAAACTAAGCAAAATACACAAACTGAGTAGTCCATGCGCAAGATAGGCTTATTTTTTTCATAGTTCCACACAACTTCTTCCTGTTTTCTCGAGTGATCTGTCTTCAGTTTTTCAAGGCCTATCCACTGTGCCAACTTATAACTAAATCTGAGGGGGGTGCGATGGGGAGGTTCCCTTGTGAGTGACTAAAAATAAAAAAAAATTAAGCATATATTGAGTTACAGTCTTTTGAAACATTAGAAGCCATTCCTGAAAATTTACATTTTCTGTTGCATTTTTCCCTAACTCTCACACAATATTACGAAAACCTATATCGTTGACGTCAACCTGTTGCAGAATTATGGGACACGTTTTATGCTCAAGAATTGTGACGTTCTTGGAGAACGAAATTCTCAGGTGTAAAAATTAACATGGATTGCGCAAACAGAGATCTTGAGAAACTAAGCTCGTTCTGTCCCAGCGCAGCGCTGTAGACCAGGGGTTCCCAACAAAATTTTCTCGAGGACCCCCTCATCGAGCATGATTGGTACCTTGTCATATCACTGTACCAAGTAGAGTATTCAGATTTTCAGGGAGTGGTTTCGTACATATACTGAGTCTACTCAACTAAAAGAAGAACATAATGTCACGTATAACTAAAATTCTTTAGGATAACGTACAAAAAAAGTACACAAAATTTTAACAGTGTAATTAAAAAATTATATTTCCGAAAGCAGTGGCTGAAATGCAATTATTGTAGTTCAGTAGACTCAGAACATACAGTTTAATGTCCTGTAAAAATTTCATGTCAATGGCAACAGTGTTTCCTGAAATACAGGGGAGCCAAGTCACTAAATTTAACATTGTCGGGATAGGGCGTTCCAACTTCCCTTAAGCATGTGGTCATAATGTTTTGCATCATCAGTTCATTTTCATGTTATAACTCGCATGTTATGAAAGCTCACCGCTTACGGCGACGGTACATTGAAGAGTCATCAAAAACGCGTCGGTTTTGGCAGGATTCGTAACAAAAAAAAAGCCAGTTAACAATAAATCGGCGATTAAAGCCTTCAGAAGATCGTAAAATAAAATATAAAGTCATTGACAGCAGAAATTCAGTGTAGCGTAGTCGGCAGAGACACCATGTTATCAAACAGTGGCTAGTTTGTTAGCGTCTATCTGCATGCAGATTACTTTTCTTTTTTTCCATCTTCGCATCATGTAAAAGGCTGAGGGACTTCCTTATTAAATTAATAGAAATTATTTCAGTGATATCTGATGTTACGTAAATATAAGTGCGTTCCTTGTAGGGAGTGGCTTTGATCCTTTTTGTTTTGTTACATGTTGATACGTATTGAAGCTTTTATTTATGTATACTTCAGACAGAACATCATGACTATCAAATGAATAGGGAGGAAATGCGCGTTTTAATAGAACAAACGTAGGAATTTTACGCGCGTTCATTTCCGTAAACTAACTGTGTGTTTTGCGAGCCAAATAAATCCGACAATTGTCGCTGGAAACCTCTGACAGCCCAAAATCACATTAAACACGGCGCTATGTCTCGTGACTTTCGATTTCCCGTCCGGGTCCACGTCAACGTTGGCTGCATAGTCCCGTGTCTCGACGACATAGCTATGGATGCGATAAACTGAAAGAGAAAAACCTGATGCTGGCGGTTTCGTCTCTCGAATTTTTCCGTTCAGCAAGTCCACCTCTACCTGGTTCCTGGTACCAACTCAAGCTGGGATGACTTGAGAGAACCACCGCCGACTCTACCCTAGTGTAGGCCAAGAGTGAGCATACCCTACAGTTGGCTAAACGTTGTGAAGTAGCGCAGAAGGCAGTACAGAAGTATTGCATCGGGGTCCTTGAAGCCAGGCTGTAGGGACTCTTAACGGACAAAACTGGCGCCCTTACTAACGGCCTAAGGTATCTGAGGCAGTCTGCCTGCCATTATGTGCAACTTAACAGTGTGCTCAACTAAATGACGCACTACACTCTCGTACCTCAAGCGACGAATGGAGAAAGGGGAGGTAATGTAGTGGGGTGACCAGCTGCTCTGGCAATTTACAATTGATAAATTCAGCTGTCAGATTAATTTCGATATTTAAGCTATAAAACTGCTGCTCTTCCGCACCCGTCCCATAAACGAAGTGCTACATATTGTAAAATACCAAGTGAGCATCCGGCGTTGCCTGAGTACGTATTTATTCCAGTCACAATTTAATATGTACGGTTTTATTGGTGAAGTGACTATTTGACACTGTGCGATATATGTAGGGATCTAAGACGCTATAATCTTGCAGAGAGATATGAACAATAATATCATCTCTGATTTGTATATAATTTTTGTTGTTATCTGGAACGTTAATTATTCTCACTATTGTTCTTCGGACTATTGCCCTCGTTAAGATTATCTTGAAACTACTACAGTTCTATATCATCATCATCATCATCATCATTTAAGACTGATTATGCCTTTCAGCGTTCAGTCTGGAGCATAGCCCCCCTTATACAGTTCCTCCATGATCCCCTATTCAGTGCTAACATTGGTGCCTCTTCTGATGTTAAACCTATTACTTCAAAATCATTCTTAACCGAATCCAGGTACCTTCTCCTCGGTCTGCCCCGGCTCCTCCTACCCTCTACTGCTGAATCCATGAGTCTCTTGGGTAACCTTGCTTCTCTCATGCGTGTAACATGACCCCACCATCTAAGCCTGTTCGCCCTGACTGCTACATCTATAGAGTTCATTCCCAGTTTTTCTTTCATTTCCTCATTGTGGACACCCTCCTGCCATTGTTCCCATCTACTAGTACCTGCAATCATCCTAGCTACTTTCATATCCGTAACCTCAACCTTGTTGATAAGGTAACCTTAATCCACCCAGCTTTCGCTCCCATACAACAAAGTTGGTCGAAAGATTGAACGGTGCACAGATAGCTTAGTCTTGGTACTGACTTCCTTCTTGCAGAAGAGAGTAGATCGTAGCTGAGCGCTCACTGCATTAGCTTTGCTACACCTCGCTTCCAGTTCTTTCACTATGTTAGCATCCTGTGAGAATATGCATCCTAAGTACTTGAAACCGTCCACCTGTTCTAACTTTGTTCCTCCTATTTGGCACTCAGTCCGTTTATATTTCTTTCCCACTGACATTACTTTCGTTTTAGAGATGCTAATTTTCATACCATAGTCCTTACATTTCTGATCTAGCTCTGAAATATTACTTTGCAAACTTTCAATCGAATCTGCCATCACAACTAAGTCATCCGCATATGCAAGACTGCTTATTTTGTGTTCACATATCTTAATCTCACCCAGCCAGTCTATTGTTTTCAACATATGATCCATAAATAATATGAACAACAGTGGAGACAGGTTGCAGCCTTGTCTTACCCCTGAAACTACTCTGAACCATGAACTCAATTTACCGTCAACTCTAACTGCTGCCTGACTATCCATGTAAAGACCTTTAATTGCTTGCAAAAGTTTGCCTCCTATTCCATAATCTTGTAGAACAGACAATAACTTCCTCCTAGGAACCCGGTCATATGCCTTTTCTAGATCTATAAAGCATAGATACAATTCCCTGTTCCACTCATAACACTTCTCCATTATTTGCCGTAAGCTAAAGATCTGGTCCTGACAACCTCTAAGAGGCCTAAACCCACACTGATTTTCATCCAATTGGTCCTCAACTAATACTCGCACTTTCCTTTCAACAATACCTGCGAAGATTTGACCCACAACGCTGATTAAAGAGATACCTCTGTAGTTGTTACAATCTTTTCTGTTTCCATGTTTAAAGAGTGGTGTGATTACTGCTTTTGTCCAGTATGATGGAACCTGTCCCGACTCCCAGGCCATTTCAATTATCCTGTGTAGCCATTTAAGACCTGACATTCCACTGTATTTGATGAGTTCCGACTTAATTTCATCCACCCCAGCCACTTTATTGCACTGCAATCTATTGACCATTTTTTCCACTTCCTCAAATGTGATCCTATTTCCATCATCATTCCTATCCCATTCTACCTCGAAATCTGAAACATTACTGATCGCATTTTCACCTACATTGAGTAACTCTTCAAAATATTCCTTCCATCTGCCCAAGGCATCCACAGGATTCACCAGCAGTTTTCCTGACCTGTTCAAAATACTTGTCATTTCCTTCTTACCTCCCTTTCGAAGACTGCTAATTACACTCCAGAATGGTTTTCCAGCAGCTTGACCCATAGTCTCCAACCTGTTTCCAAAGTCTTCCCACGATTTCTTCTTCGATGCTGCAATTATCTGTTTGGCTTTGTTTCTTTCTTCAACATAACTTTCTCTATCTACCTGGGTTCTGGTATGTAGCCATTTTTGATACGCCTTTTTCCTTTTACAGGCTGCCTTGACTGTATCATTCCACCAAGCTGTTTGCTTCATCCTACTTTTACACACTACTGTTCCAAGACATTCTTTAGCCACTTCTAGTACTGTGTCCCTGTACCTTGTCCATTCCTTTTCCAATGACTGTAATTGACTACAGTCAACTAACTGGTACCTTTCTGAGATCGCTGTTATGTACTTGTGCCTGATTTCCTTATCCTGAAGTTTCTCCACTCTTATCCTCCTACATATGGACCTGACCTCCTGCACTTTCGGCCTCACAATCCCAATTACACTGCAGATTAAATAATGATCAGTGTCATCAAAGAATCCCCTGAATACACGTGTGTCCCTCACAGCCTTCCTGAATTCCTGATCTGTTATTATATAGTCAATGACAGATCTGGTTCCCCTGCCTTCCCAAGTATACCGGTGAATGTTCTTATGTTTAAAAAAGGAGATTGTGATTACTAAGCCCATACTGGCACAGAAATCCAAGAGTTGTTTCCCGTTCCTGTTGGCCTCCATATCCTCTCCAAATTTACCCATAACCTTTTCATACCCTTCTGTTCGATTTCCAATCCTGGCGTTAAAATCACCCATGAGCGGAACACTGTCCTTGTCCTTTACTCTAACAACTACATCACTGAGTGCCTCATAAAAACTATCCATCTTATCTTGATCTGTCCCTTCACAATGCGAATATACTGACACAATCCTAATTTTCTTGCTAGACACTGTCAAATCTATCCACATCAGTCGTTCGTTTACATACCTTATTGCAACTACGCTGGGTTGCATTTCTTTCCTGATGTAAAGCCCTACACCCCATTGTGCTATTCCTGCTTTGACTCCTGACAGGTAGACCTTGTATTCTCCCACTTCCTCTTCTTTCTCACCTCTTACCGGAATGTCACTAACAGCTAAAACGTCCAGCCCCATCTTACTTGCAGCCTCTGCCAGCTCTACCTTCTTCCCAGAGTAGCCCCCATTGATATTAATAGCTCCCCATCTCATTACCATTTGTTTGCCAAGTCGTATCTTAGGAGTCCCTGGTTTGTCAGTTAGAGGTGGGACTCCGTCACCTCCAAAGGTCCGGGGCATTTTGCTCTGATTATTGCCAGCATCATATTTAAAGTACCAGGAAAGCAGGTTGCTAGCCTTACTTGCCCCGAGTCCCATTGGGTTTTACCCTTAACGGCTGAGGGACTAACCGGTGGATTTGGTAGTCTTTGCCGTATGAGCACAAAGGTGACCACGACTCAGAATATGTCCGAGATGCCCAGCCTTATTCCAAAGTAACTGGTATACCGACTGTCGGGACCACTTACTTGGCCACTCATACGTTGCCCGTGGTTCATGAACTAGGACATGACTACAGGAACCCACACCATGAACCACCACAGTTCTATAGATATATTGAATTGCATCAGAAGAAACAAAAGAGCTCATCTCAACTGATTAAAAGATGAGATTCTAAATTAATTATTCTCGTACAATTACATTCTCATAAATATCTATAGAGTTCCAGTTATCTATGTTGACGCGCATTTAGAGAGATGCTGGAGGCGTGGCGAAAGAATCTGCAATCACACGGCGATTCTTTACAGACTGAAGAACTCGCAATTAAATAGTGCTTTACCAAGATTTCATCACTCAACATACTGCGCAAAAGATGAGTTTAGTTAACAGTACAGCACTTAAAATCCACAAGTACAAACCAAAATCTCGTGCAAATAATACTCCAACATGGCATCAAATAGAATAACATTCTATTAGTCTGTCTTCTCTCTCTATTTGATCTTTCACCAATTCTCTCTGCATCTCCTCCTCCCCTTTGTCCACCTCCTCACCCCTTCTTCCTGTTCATCTCCTCCTCTTTAATTTCCCTGTCCATCTCCTCCTCTCCCTTATCTGTCTTCTCATCTTCCCTTTCTCTGTCTATTTTCCCCTACTCTTGTCTCTGCCCATCTCCTCTGCCCTCCGTCTGTGCCTATCACCTACGTCCTCTTCACTGTCTGTCCATCTGCTCTTCCCCCTTCTCTCTCCATGCTATCACCCTCGCCCCAGTAGGAGGCTGGTGATTCTTATTGCCACAGTATTTCTTTCCAGAAAATAACTAATACGTGTACCAAATTTGGTGGAAGTCGTGCCAGAGGTTTACGACGAGTTCTTACCCGCGGCTTTTTCAGCGCACGCACATGCCAAACATACGCTGCTGGCCATTAAAATAGCTACACCACGAAGATGACGTGCTACAGACGCGAAATTTAACCGACAGGAAGAAGATGCTGTGATATGCAGAGCCTTCACACAAGGGTGGCGCCGGTGGCCCCGCAGCAGACGCCTGGATCATGCATCCACGCTGACTGCTGTTCATGGCGAAGAAGTCTAGAGTTTGGATATCACTGCTGCAACAGGAAAGCCCACTGAGTGGCGACAGGTGATATTTTCTGATGAATCACGTTTTGTACTCCATCGGGCATATGGCTGTTGGCGCGTACGGTCCGACAACAATCGGCGGAAGGGTCGAAGCCGGAGGAGGGAGCGTCATGGTCCGTCGAATGTTTTTGTGGCGTTCCCTGGATAATCTTGTCATTCTGAAAGGCTCAAAGAATCAATGCAAGTACACTCCTGGCCATTAAAATTGCTACACCAAGAAGAAATGCAGATGATAAACGGGTATTCCTTGGACAAATATATTATACTAGGACTGACATGTGATTACATTTTCACGCAATTTGGGTGCATAGATCCTGAGAAATCAGTACCCAGAACAACCACCTCTGGCCGTAATAACGGCCTTGATACGTCAGGGCATTGAGCCAAACAGAGCTTGGATGGCGTGTACAGGTACAGCTTACCCATGCAGCTTCATCACGAGTAGAAACTGGCGTATTATGACGAGCCAGTTGCACGGCCACCATTGACCAGACGTTTTCAATTGGTGAGAGATCTGGATAATGTGCTGGCCAGGGAGCAGTCGAACATTTTCTGTATGCAGAAAGGCTCGTACAGGACCTGCAACATGTGGTCGTGCATTATACTGCTCAAATGTAGGGTTTCGCAAGTAACGAATGAAGGGTAGAGCCACGGGTCGTAACATATCTGAAAAGTGACGTCCACTGTTCAAAGTGCCGTCAATGCGAACAAGAGATGACCGGGACATGTAACCAATGGCACTCCATACCATGACGCCGGGTGATACGCCAGTATGGCGATGACGAATACACGCCTAGAATGTGTTTTCACCCCGATGTCGCCAAACACGGATGCGACCATCATGATGCTGTAAGCAGAACCTGGATTCATCCGAAAAAATGACGTTTTGCCATTCGTGCACCCAGGTTCGTCGTTGAGTACACCAACGCAGGCGCTCCTGTCTGTGATGCAGCGTCAAGGGTAACCGCAGCCATGGTCTCCGAGCTGATAGTCCATGCTGTTGCAAACATCGTCGAACTGTTCGTGCAGATGGTTGTTTTCTTGCAAACGTCCCCATCTGTTGTCTCAGTGATCGAGACGTGGCTGCACGATCCGTTACAGCTATGGGGATAAGATGCCTGTCATCTCGACTGCTAGTGATAGGAGGCCGTTGGGATCCAGCACGGCGTATCGTATTACACTTCTGAACCCACCGATTCCATATTCTGTTAACAGTCATTGGATCTCGACCAACGCGAGCAGCAATGTCGCGATACTATAAACCACAATCGCGATAGGCTACAATCCGACCTTTATCAAAGTCGGAAACTTGATGATACGCATTTGTCCTCGTTACATGAGGCATCACAACAACGTTTCACCAGGCAACGCCGGTCAACTGCTGTTTGTGTATGAGAAATCGGTTGGAAACTTTCCTCATGTCAGCACGTTGTAGGTGTCGCCACCGGCGCCAACCTTGTGTGAATGCTCTGAAAAGCTAATCATTTGCACATCACATCATCTTCTTCCTGTCGATTAAATTTCGCGTCTGTAGCACGTCATCTCCGTGGTGTAGCAATTTCAATGGCCAGTAATGTATGTATAAATCCTTGGGGAGTGTTACGACTCCTACGCACGCTTTGTGGTTCTTTAGCAAATATAGGAGCGAGGAAAAGTGCCATTCATGAATAGAGAATTCAGATATTAATTTATTCTACATGTAATTCCAAATAATAAAAATAACGGAGAACTTCGTTGCCGTAGTTGGAGCCCCCAGTAGCTAAGAGTATCTGTGAATGATGGAACATATACAGATAACGCAGATTTACAAATCAGTCAGTCTTCAACACAACAACTATTCAGCAGATCACAAGCCCTGGCCATTTGAGAGTCTGTAAATGTTATTCAACTGGCAAACACGCAAAACGGGCTCAATGCATAAATGTTAGATCTTAAGTAAAGACCCCGCTGGAGCTCCACACAGGGGATGTTTGCATCTAATTTGCAGCGGTATAATAGTTTGTGGCGACGCTCTTATGCCGCGTAGGCGGATGTAGGAAACGCGGCAGCGTAACTGACAGCGCGCGTATTTGAAAGTTCGGTCGACAGGAATGCGGCCGATACCGCAGGGACAATGTCCACCTCTAAATGCAGTCTGTTCTTTTTCATCTGCACGATAGTATCTACCAGCAGCAGCATTCATGTTACACAGCTTGCAGTGTATGTGTGTGGTTCGAAGAGCACCAAGATGAATCTGGCGTACTTCCCAGGCCACAAACTCCCCAGATTAAAAACCAATCGCTACCACTCCAATCAGGCTGTTGGCGCCATTGATACCTAGGGCAACTGGCCGCGGCAAGGGAGTTGGCATGGCCCCATATCTCTATCGATACCGTCCAGAGCCTCATTGATTCTTTTCATGCACGTCCCCGCTGCAAAAGGTAGTTATTCAGGATTTTGACAGGTGGTCACATTAATGTGACTGGACCGTGCACATCCTCGAAATAAATATAATTCTCAATTGGGAGAGGGGGGGGGGTCGGGAGGGAGGGAGGGAGGGAAGACGCATTTCTTTAATACTGTGCACTAGCAAAATAAATCGGCCTAGTTAGTTTGCATCTACATCTACATCTACATCTACTACTCTGCAAGCCACCTTATGGTATTTGGCGGACAGTACAATCATCTCAGTTCCATTCGTGAATGGTGCATGGGAAAATCGACTAACTGACGTAAGGGCTTTAATTTCTCTGATTTTCTGGTCAAGTTCATTTCACATGGCATATGGACCTTGCCGCTGGTGGGGGGCTTGCGTGCCTCAGCGATACAGATAGCCGTACCGTAGGTGCAACCACAACGGAGGGGTATCTGTTGAGAGGCCAGACAAACGTGTGGTTCCTGAAGAGGGGCAGCAGCCTTTTCAGTAGTTGCAGGGGTAACAGTCTGGATGATTGATTGATCTGGCCTTGCAACACTAACCAAAACGGCCTTCCTGTGCTGGTACTGCGAACGGATGAAAGCAAGGGGAAACTACAGCCGTAATCTTTCCCGAGGGCATGGACCTTTACTGGATGGTTAAATGATGATGGCGTCCTCTTGGGTAAAATATTCCGGAGGTAAAATAGTCCCCCATTCGGATCTCCGGGCGGGGGCTACTCAGGAGGACGTCGTTATCAGGAGAAAGAAAACTGGAATTCTACGGATCGGAGCGTGAATGTCAGATCCCTTAGTCGGACAGGTAGGTTAGAAAATTTGAAAAGGTAAGTGGATAGGCTATACTTAGATATAGTGGAAATTAGTGAAGTTCGGTGGCATGAGAAACAAGACTTCTGGTCTGGTGAATACAGGGTTATAAAGACAAAGTCAAATAGGGGTAATGCAGGAGTAGGTTTAATAATGAATAAAAAATAGGAGTGCGGGTAAGCTACTACAAACAGCATAGTGAACGCATTATTGTGGCCAAGATAGACACGAAGCCCACGTCTACAACGGTTTATATGCCGACTAGCTCCGCAGATGACGAAGAGTTTGATGAAATGTATGATGATATGATGAGATAAAAGAAATTATTCAGATAGTGAAGGCAGACGAAAATTTAATAGTTATGGTGACTGGAATTCGAGAGTAGGAAAAGGAAGAGAAGGAAACGTAGTAGGTGAATATAGATTGGGGGTAAGAAATGAAAGAGGAAGCCGCCTGGTAGAATTTTGCACAAAGCACAACTTAATCATAGCTAACACTTGGTTCAAGAACCATCAAAGAAGGTTGTATACATGGAAGAAGACTGGAGATACTAGAAGGTATCAGATAGATTATATAATGGTAAGACAGACATTCAGGAACCAGGTTTTAAATTGTAAGACATTTCCAGGGACAGGTGTGGACTCTGACCACAATCTATTGGTTATGAACTGTAAATTAAAACCGATGAAACTGCAAAAAGGTGGGAATTTAAGGAGATGGGACCTGGATAAACTGACTAAACCAGAGGTTGTACAGAGTTTCAGGGAGAGCATAAGGCAACAATTGACAGGAGTGGGGGAAAGAAATACAGTAGAAGAAGAATGGGTAGGTTTGAGGGATGAAGTAGTGAAGGCAGCAGAGGATCAAGTAGGTAAAAAGACGAGGGCTAGTAGAAATCATTAGGTAACAGAAGAAATATTGAATTTAATTGATAAAACGAGAAAATATAAAAATGCAGGAAATGAAGCAGGCAAAAACGAAAACAAACGTCTCAAAAATGAGATCGACAGAAAGTGCAAAACGGCTAAGCAGGGATGTATAGAGAACAAATGTAAGGATGTAGAGGCTTATCTCACTAGGGGTGATAGATACTGCCTACAGGAAAATTAAAGAGACCTTTGGAGCAAAGAGAATAACTTGTATGAATATCAAGAGCTCAGATGGAAACCCAGTTCTGACCAAAGAAGGGAAAGCACAAAGGTGGAAGGAGTATATAGAGGGTCTATACAAGGGCGATGTACTTGAGAACAATATTATGGAAATGGAAGAGGATGTAGATGAAGATGAAATGGGAGATATGATACTGCGTGAAGAGTTTGACAGGGCACTGAAAGACCTAAGTCGAAACAAGGCTACGGGAGTAGACAACATTCCATTAGAACTACTGACAGCCTTGGGAGAGCCAGTCCTGACGAAACTCTATCATCTGGTGAGCAAGATGTATGAGACAGGCGAAATACCCTCAGACTTCAAGAAGAATATAATAATTCCAATCCCAAAGGAATCAGGCGTTGACAGATGTGAAAATTACCGAACTATCAGTTTAATAAGTCACACCTGGAAAATACTAACGCGAATTCTTTAGGGACGAATGGAAAAACTGGTAGAAGCCGACCTCGGGGAGGATCAGTTTGTATTCTGTAGAAATATTGGAACACGTGAGGCAGTGCTGACCCTACGACTTATCTTAGAAGAAAGATTAAGGAAAGGCAAACCTACGTTTCTAGCATTTGTAGACTTAGAGAAAGGTTTTGACAAGGTTGACTGGAATACTCTCTTTCAAATTCTGAAGGTGGCAGGGGTAAAGCAGATGGCAGTTATAAGAGTCGAGGGACATGAAAGGGAAGCAGTGGTTGGGAAGGGAGTGAGACAGGGTTGTAGCCTCTTCCCGCTGTTATTCAATCTGCATATTGATCAAACAGTAAAGGAAAGAAAAGAAAAATTCGGAGTGGATATTAAAATCCATGGAGAAGAAATAAAAACTTTGAGGTTCGCCGATGACTTTGTAATTGTGTCAGGGACAGCAAAGGAGTTGGAAGAGCAGTTGAACGGAATGGACAGTGTCTTGAAAGGAGGATATAAGATGAACATCAACAAAAGCAACACGAGGATAATGGAATGTAGTCAAATTAAGTCGGGTGATGCTGAGGGAATTAGATTAGGAAATGAGACACTTAAAGTAGTAAAGGAGTTTTGCTATTTGGGAGGCAAAATAACTGATGATGGTCGAAGTAGAGAGGATATAAAATGTAGACGGGCAATGGAAAGGAAAGCGTTTCTGAAGAAGAGAAATTTGTTAACATCGAGTATAGATTTGTCAGGAAGTCGTTACTGAAAATATTCGTATGGAGTGTAGCCACGTATGAAAGTGAAACATGGACGATAAATAGTTTGGACAAGAAGAGAAGCTTTCGAAATGTGGTACTACAGAAGAATGCTGAAGATTAGATGGGTAGATCACATAACTAATGAGGCGGTATTGAATAGAATCGGGGAGAAGAGGAGTTTGTGGTACAACTTGACTAGAAGAAGGGATCGGTTGGTAGGACATGTTCTGAGGGATTAAGGGATCACCAATTTAGTACTGGAGGGCAGCGTGGAGGGTAAAAATCGTAGAGGGGGTCCAAGAGATGAATACACTAAGCAGATTCAGAAGGATGTAGGTTGCAGTAGGTACTGGGAGATGAAGAAGCTTGCACAGGATAGAGCAGCGTGGAGAGCTACATCAAACCAGTCTCAGGACTGAAGATCACACCAACAACAATGTGGAAGGAAGTAATATGTAGTCGAGGCATCTCGGAAGTTATGCTCTAGGAACTTCGACAGTTATCTTCTCCTTGATACACAGCGGCTGCCCCTGTACATTGTTGTACATCTCCATGTTGCTCTCGAGCTGACCAAACGATCCCTTGATGGAACGCGCCGCTCTTCGCACAATCGTCTCTGTGTCCTGTTTGGTAAGGGTCCAAGACTGATAAACACTACTGAAGAATCGGTCGAACCAATGTCTTGTACGCCACTTTTTTCATGACTGAATTACATATCCTTACGATTGTTCCAATGACTGTCAATCATGATGTGCTTTCCCTACAATTTGTGGTACATCGTCATTCTTCTTAATGTCGCTCTGGAACGTTACGTCTAAGTATTGTGAGGTTGTTTTCACCAGTAGCGTAATCCAACCGAAACGGGTTATATAATACTGCAGCTTTGATTGTTGTACTGTTAAACATACTTTGGATATGGTCTTTCCAGCTCATCTACATCTACATCCATACTCCGCAAGCCACCTGACGGTGTGTGGCGGAGGGTACCTTGAGTACCTCTATCGGTTCTCCCTTCTATTCCAGTCTCGTATGGTTCGTGGAAAGAAGGATTGTCGGTATGCCTCAGTGTGGGCTCTAGTCTCTCTGATTTTATCCTCATAGTCTCTTCGCGAGTATACGTAGGAGGGAGCAATATACTGCTTGACTCCTCGATGAAGGCATGTTCTCGAAACTTCAACAAAACCCCTACCGAGCTACTGAGCGTCTGTCTTGCAGAGTCTTCGACTGATCTATCATGTCCGTAACACTTTCGCGATTACTAAATGATCCTGTAACGAAGCGCGCTGCTCTCCGTATCTCTTGTATCAACCCTATCTGGTACGGATCCCACACTGCTGAGCAGTATTCAAGCAGTGGGCGAACAAGTGTACTGTTACCTACTTCCTTTGTTTTCGGATTGCATTTCCTTAGGATTCTTCCAATGAATCTCAGTCTGGCATCTGCTTTACCGACGATCAACTTTATATGATCATTCCATTTTAAATCACTCCTAATGCGTACTCCCAGATAATTTATGGAATTAACTACTTCCAGTTGCTGACCTGCTATATTGTAGCTAAATGATAAGGGATCTTTCTTTCTATGTGTTCGCAGCACATTACCCTTGTCTACATGGGGATTCAATTGCCATTCCCCGCACCATGCGTCAATTCGCTGCAGATCCTCCTGCATTTCAGTACAATTTTCCATTGTTACAACCTCTCGATATACCACAGCATCATCCGCAAAAAGCATCAGTGAACTTCCGATGTCATCCACAAGGTCATTTATGTATATCGTGAATAGCAACGGTCCTACGACACTCCCCTGCGGCACACCTGAAATCACTCTTACTTCGGAAGACCTCTCTCCATTGAGAATGACATGCTGCGTTCTGTTATCTGGGAACTCTTCAATCCAATCACACAATTGGTCTGATAGCCCATATGCTCTTACTTTGTTCACTAAACGACTGTGGGGAACTGTATCGAACGCCTTGCGGAAGACAAGAAACACGGCATCTATCTGTGAACCCGTGTCTATGGCCCTCTGAGTCTCGTGGACGAATAGCGCGAGCTGGGTTTCACACGATCGTCATTTTCGAAACCCATGCTGATTCCTACAGAGTAGATTTCTAGTCTCCAGAAAAGTCATTATACTCGAACATAATACGTGTTCCAAAATTATACAACTGATCGACGTTAGAGATATAGGTCTATAGTTCTGCACATCTGTTCGATGTCCCTTTTTGTAAACGGGGATGACCTGTGCCCTTTTCCAATCCTTTGGAACGCTACGCTCTTCTAGAGACCTACGGTACACCGCTGCAAGATGGGGGACCCTTCGCGTACACTGTGTAAAATCGAACTGGTATCCCATCAGGTCCAGCGGCCTTTCCTTTTTTGAGCGATTTTAATGGTTTCTCTATCCCTCTACCGTCTATTTCGATATCTACCATTTTGCCATCTGTGCGACAATCTAGAGAAGGAACTACAGTGCAGTCTTCCTCTGTGAAACAGCTTTGGAAAAAGACATGTAGTATTTCGGCCTTTAGTCTGTCATCCTCTGTTTCAGTACCATTTTGGTCACAGAGTGTCTGGACATTTTGTTTTGAACCACCTACCGCTTTGAAATAAGACCAAAATTTCTTAAGATTTTCTACCAAGTCAGTACATAGAACTTTACTTTCGAATTCATTGAACGTCTCTCGCATAGCCACTACATTTCTCTTCACGTAATTTTTGTTTGTCTGCAAGGCTTTGGCTATGTTTATGTTTGCTGTGAAGTTCCCTTTGCTTTCGCAGCAGTTTTCTAACTCGGTTTATGTACCACGGTGGCTCTTTTCCATCTCTTACGATCTTGCTTGGCACATACTGATCTAACGCATATTGTACGAAAGTTTTGAACTTTGTCCATTGATCCCCAACACTATCTGTACTTGAGACAAAACTTTTAAACTTTTGTGTTGAGCCATCAGGTACTCTGAAATCTGCTTTTTGTCACTTTTGCTAAACAGAAAAATCTTCCTACCTTTTTTAATATTTCTATTGACGGCTGGAATCATCGATGCAGTAACCGCTTTATGTTCGCTGATTCCCTGTTCTGCGTTAACTGTTTCAAATAGTTCGGGTCTGTTTCTCACCAGAAGGTCTAATATGTTATCGCCACGAGTCGGTTCTCTGTTTAACTGCTCAAGGTAGTTTTCAGATAAAGCACTTAAAAAAATGTCACTGGATTCTTTGTCCCTGCCACCCGTTATGAACGTTTGAGTCTCCCAGTCTATATCCGGCAAATTAAAATCTCCACCCAGAACTATAACATGGTGGGGAAATCTACTCGAAATATTTTCCAAATTATCCTTCAGGTGCTCAGCCACAACAGCTGCTGAGCCAGGGGGCCTATAGAGACATCCAATTACCATGTCTGAGCCTGCTTTAACCGTGACCTTCACCCAAATTATTTCACATTTCGGATCTCCGTCAATTTCCTTCGATACTATTGCACTTCTTATCGCTATAAACACGCCTCCCCCTTCACTGTCCAGCCTGTCTCTGCGGTATACATTCCAACCTGAGTTTAGAATTTCATTACTGTTTACATCTGGTTTCAGCCAACTTTCTGTCCCCACTACTATGTGGGCATTGTGACCGTTTATTAATGAGAGCAGTTCTGGGACCTTTCTATAGACGCTCCTGCAGTTTACTATTAGCAGATTAATATTGTTATTCCCTGTTGCATTTTGCCTACTCCTACCTTGCCGTGTCTCAGGAGGCGTCTTGTCGGGCCTAGGGAGGGGATTATCTAACATAAAAAACCCACATGTGTACTCCACACGTACTCCGCTACCCTTGTAGCCGCTTCCTGCGTGTAGTGCACGCCTGACCTATTCAGGGGGACCCTACATTTCTCCACCCGATAGCGGAGGTCGAGAAATTTGCACCCCAAATCTCCGCAGAATCGTCTGAGCCGTTGGTTTAAGCCTTCCACTTTGCTCCAAACCAGAGGACCGCGATCGGTTCTGGGAACGATATTACAAATAGTTAGCTCAGATTCCACCCCGCGAGCGAGGCTTTCCGCGTTCACCAACTCCGCCAACCGCCTGTACGAACTGAGGATGACCTCTGAACCCAGACGGCAAGAGTCATTGGTGCCGACATGAGCAACAATTTGCAGTCGAGTGCACCCAGTGCTCTCTATCGCTGCCGACAGGGTCTCCTCTACATCTCGGATGAGGCCCCCCGGCAAGCAGAGAGAGTGAACACTGACTGGCCTTCTTCCCCGACCTTTCCGCTATTTCCCTAAGGGGCTCCATCACCCGCCTAACGTTGGAGCTCCCAATCACTAATAAACCCCTTCCCCCGTGTGCCTACTCGGATCTTGCTGAAGGAGCGGCCACATGTCCACTCACAGGCAGAGCGGGTGATGCCACACGGCCAGCCTCCACATTGACCCTCCGCCTCGTGCGCCGCGAACGCCGCTGAACCCGCCACTCCCCTTGGGGAGAGGGTGGCCCAACCGCGCCCGGTACCCGCGAAGATGTCTCGACAGCAGGGACAGTGGGTGAAGCATGTAACAGCTGGGGTGTACCATGCGACGCACCAGACTCCCCACTGCCGCTACACTCCGAGGCAGCAGGCTGAAGACGGCTGACCGCGGCCATCAACACGTTCAGCTGTTCGCGAACAGTGGCCAGCTCCTCCTGCGTCCGTACATAGCAGTCACACATCCTATCCATCCTAAGAAATCAATTTACTGTAGAGAGTTAATCAACTTTTAACTAGACTGCTAATTCACTAAAGGCGACTGATAGTTGACTAAACTGTGGTTACCAGACACTTCTTGTAGAAAACAATGAAAATAGCACTACCTGTCTCTGAACTGTATTCAAAACAAACACTAGCACTAATGGAACTATGGCTGACTAAAGGGACTCTCTCTGAATGTATTCAAAACAAACACGAAATCTATGGAACACTATTACTAGCACTCGCCAATTAAAGCTTCCTAAAAGCAAAAACACACGGAAGAAGAAGTGACAAGTACAGTCTGTAATTTTTCAATCACAGTTGTCATGAATCTTAAATTTATTCCTTGTATAATGTTTGTCTTTCTTTGTGGTCCAGTACTGAATATGCCGCTACAAAGTGCGGAAATTTGCTCTATGATGATTCGATTTATTGAAACTGATATGTTACCGTCCAACATATGCAATCATACAGCAGAAAGGCAAGCCTATTACTCTATAAAGTTTAATTAATTTTCTTTCCGTATACTTTTTCGTTTCAATATATGTTCTATGTTCAACAAATACGTCTAAATCTGGCCACTTTTAGGTCTACATCACATTAGTTAAAATCGTACACTAAATATTTGAAGATTCTTACTTGTTCGGTTGTTTGCCCATGTTTAATCATTTTGGCTCCTATGGTTTTTCAATCTTTGAAATGCTGTCACTTTTGTTTTATCTGTCTCGTTCCGTATTTAACGCCAATTTTACTCTACTTGTGTAAGTTACTGAAATTTGAACCTTTTTTAATATTTTCCTATTGTAAACTGATCATCGGCAAATAGCAGCGTGATGCAATTAAAATTATCACTCTTTAATGTGCCATTTAACAGAATCAACCATTTATGAATGATATCGTCAATATAAACAGTGAAAAGTGTGGGGGACAGTGGGTAACAATGTCTAACTCCCTGATTAATACTCGCATATTCTCTCCCATTTCTCACAGTATTGATTCTTATTCTACTATTTTTCTATAAGACTGAACTGCCGTAACCAGATCTACTGCAACTCTCATTGTCTTTAGTGATTTGTAAAACATTTCAGTTTCAATTTGACAAACGCTTTATCGTGATCCAAAAAATATACGAAGTCGGTAAACTGAATTTCCCTCTTCTCTCAGTTATTTGTGCCAAATTGGAAATACAATCAGAACACGACCTACCTTTTCTAAAACCTTGTTGTAGCTGTAACATAATTATGTGCTTCCGTTACTGGTATTAATCTCTTACTTATAACTGTAGGATACAGTTTGTAACGGGAATTTGGCAGCTTATTCCGTGGTTCAAAAATGGTTCAAATGGTTTTAAGCACTATGGGAGTTAACATCTGAGGTCATCAGTCCCCTAGACTTAGAACTACGTAAACCTAACTAACAAAAAGGACATTACACACTGAGCCGTGTATCGACTCGTGCTACACCTTGTGTTTAGATTGCATTGGTTTTCCTTTTCTTCCCCTGACATGTTTGTTTGATACGTTGCCTGTCGTTAAGTGGCTGCTTGGTTGTCTTTTCCCTCTGCTGTCGATATCTGCGTTTTTGCTTCTGGGAAACTGCTATGGAGGAAGTATGATCTTTGACCGGTTGTAACCTCGTGTGGTGGCGAAGAAGTAGGGGCGTGGCGCGAGAGAGTGTGGTGGACACGCGAGGGCAGTGTGGCTCTGCAGCGCGAAGCAGGCGTGGTCGGTTGTACCGAGTCGCTACGTGATGTATGTCGGTTGTGTGTAACGAGCGGGTCGAGTTGACGGAAGAGCTCCCCGCGTGTTGCTTGTATACAGAATCGCCCCACGAGTAGTTGCTGTTCATTTCGCCTTGGTGGGACGTTAACAAGCTTCTTTAAATCGTCCGTTTCAACACTGGAGTTTAAAAGGAGACACCTACCATGAACCTATCAGCGTTGCAGAGAAGACGTGAACTCCAGTGACAGAGCGTGTTGTCGCGTGACCGTGGCGTGTTGGGTACGCTGGCGACGCGTGCGCGGTCGCATGTGTGGATCTTTGCCATCGGAGGTCGTGCACTGTCTGTTCGAGCATAATTGCAAGTTAAGTTCGTGGAAGGTTTAATCATTAAGTAATAATTTTGTGTAACCAGCGTCTCTTCTGCCTTGTGGCCTCCGGCGACCGCGTTTCCTCTCCGTGGCACCGGTGTAATTGAAGACAGTGATCTTTCCTCCTCCTCTCGTTACTGTCCGATGGGAGGTGTAGTTTTGGCAGTTTAATTGTTTCGCTATTCTGTTGTGGGTTATGAGCAAATTCATGCTTCTTATTGGTTGATCATGTGGTCGCTCATTCATGACTGTGTGGTGTAATGTTACCTTGGACGAGGTTAGCTGTAATTCTGTCAGTCATCTTATAACAAGCGTTTGCTGGCTAAAAGTCTGTGCGGTGACCAGCCTGAGAGTGGCAATTGTGTTTACGGGCGTATTTAAATTGGTCAGTATTCTGTCTAGCCTCAGCATCCCTGAGTGGGTGATTTGTGGCCGCCTTACACGGGTCCGTCATATCTGTTATGTTCTAATGATATTCCAGGACACTTTTGTTTAATTTTTATTTAAATTCCTCCAAGTTTGTAAATTCCTCTTATTGCCATTAATTGTGTCTTTGCTGAGAACTGTTTTAATTTTTTTTTAACGGCAGTGTTGGCAGCTTCACTATCTCACCGTACTTTATTAACAAAGTTCTGTATTTACTTTAGTAGCCTGTTTACTAATGTTGTTTAAATTTTTTAAAATTGTTGTATTGCTATAAATTACTTTGATTGGCGTTAGCGGCGTGTTTTAAAAGGCTGTTTATTGCGGTACTGCTAGCTTCTGTGTTCGTAAAAAAATTTTTTTACTGTTGTATTCCTATCAATTACTTGATTGCCGTTAGCAGCGTGTTTTAAAAGGTTGTTTATTGCCGTACTGCTAGCTTCTGTGTTTTTCTAATTTTTTTTTAAATTGTTGTATTGCTGTGAATTACTTGATTGCCGTTAGCGGCGTGTTTAAAAGGCTGTTAATTGCCGTACTGCTAGTTTTTGTAAGAGCCGGCAGGAGTGGCCGTGCCGTTCTAGGCGCTACAGTCTGGAGCCAAGCGACCGCTCCGGTCGCAGGTACGAATCCTGCCTCGGGCATGGACGTGTGTGATGTCCTTAGGTTAGTTAGGTTTAATTATTTCTAAGTTCTATGCGGCTGATGACCTCAGAAGTTAAGTCGCATAGTGCTCAGAGCCACTTGAACCATTTTTCTGTAAGATACGAATAAAACATTTGTGAAAATCTAAACTCGACAGTAAACTACTAGAAATTTGGCCCCGTATCCCAACTTGTGGTCTGGCTTGTAGTAACCGTAACCACTGTGTGTCACACATATCCATGCTCGAGGCAAGATTCGAACCTGCGACCGTAGCAGCAGCATGGTTCCGGTCTGAAAGGTGTGTAGTGCCTGACTTCAGTAAACAGGAAGGAACAACTCTTAAACGTTTTTTAGAAATCGTGTTTGGAAATATCAGGCCTGCTTATAAACTTTGCGTGGTCACAAATGTTCAAGCAGTCTGCAGCCGATCGAGAAAACGCGTAATCTCATAAGCGCAAGGTCTCAGCATCGAATCTCGCTGCTGTTACTTTTTTTTTAAATTTCGACGTAGGCCTAATTCTAACAAGAGATTTATTATGACTATGTAAAATATCAATATTTAATGATTAATTTATTACTTAAATTGTAATATTTACAATGACAAAGGGGACAAAACGATTTTCGTAAGGAGATTGGAAATAAAAGGGACACGAGAACTTTCAATCATATCGGTGTAGTCATTCCACATTGTATCTACATTTGTGACAAGTCTAATTTGTAACATGTGAAGTACTGCACGAATCGGGATGATACTCATCAAAGAAACTGTGCACCCCTAAGAAACTGACTGCACTCCGACCAGCGCAGCGCCGCGAAACGGCACCAAGAAGTCGCTGACCCGCGCGCCAGTGGAAAGAGCGGGTAGCGCCACACCTCCAACAAAACAGAGTTCAGCGCCCCCTGTCAACACTGATGTAACCTGCCGCACACCCTGGTCATTGAGTTCGGTCGCAGACTTCGAGAGCATCAGTTCTAAGTAATAGGAAGGCGATACTTAGCCTGCGTTCTGAGAGTGGTAAGAGTGTGTAAACGTAATTGCGTGTAGGAGGCACTGCACGCACGTCAAGCCACCTCATAACGAGAAGTTATGTTTCTTTCCTTTTTTATAAATAAAGTGTTCTATTAATCTGTAACTTTTATGTACTGGTAATTTTGTATTCTTGCCACCGGCCATTGCAACTTCTCTCCTTCCTTGTTTGTGTCGACACTGACTCCCACAATAGCCGACGCAACAGAAACATGGAAAACAATAGTTATTGCGACATACAACACAAGTGGTGAACTCCGAATTTCTGCATTGCAAGACAAATTTGGTTTACATCATAAACGGTTCTCGCTCATCACGCAGTTTAGTGGCGTACCGCACATATCGAAGTATGTCGACGAATATTAATACAGACGACTGATGGTATAAGACTGATTAAATTTTTATGCAGTCGCCTCTAGAAGCTATCTCTCTACTCCGCTCGATCATGTATGCGCAGTTTTGTAGTCGTTTTACAAGGTTCTTCGCCTGCATGTAAAAATAAGGCAGCAGCATGGAAGCACATTTGAGAGGGATTACTTTAATGCTGCACGTTGACAGCATAACATGAAAATGAGAGGACAAAAGGACCAGTAGTCAGATTCGATTCAAGGATCTCGCGCTTATTAAGCTGACCGCTTTCTCGCTCAGCGGCAAAATGCTTGTGCAAAGCGGTTGAGAGATGCGTCTTGCTGTCTACGTAAGTCCAAGTTATACTCGTTCAAAAAAAAAAAAAAAAAGGCTCTAAGCACTATGTGACTTAACATCTAAGGTCATCAGTCCCCTAGACTTAGAACGACTTAACCCTAACTAACCTAAGGACATCACACACATCCATGCCCGAGGCAGGATTCAAACCTGCGACCATAGCACATAGCAGCATCGCGGTTCGAGACTGAAGCGCCTAGAACCGTTCGACCACACCGGCCGGCTTCTACTCGTTCGCTAAACACCTTGACAATATCTGTCAAATCAGTGACGGGAAGTCTTACGGTGTCCTTGTCAGTAACTTTGGAAGGAGCGTATACTTTGTTGCAGAGTGAGTTCCTTATTCTTACAGGGTGACAATTATAAGTCTATATGAAGGAAACATAAATTAGTTACAAACCACGGCGTGCACCCATTTTATCCACCATGTAAACGTCACGACAAATATTCTGAGTTAGGTTATGACACGTTCGAATGCCTGTCATCATTGGCCATGATGTGTCGCAGGCGAATAGTGAAATTCTGCATCATCTGCTGCAGTGTCGGATCATCGATGCTGTCGATGACCACCTGAATGGCTATTTTCGGCTCAGAAATGGTTTTGGGGTCATTGCTGTACACCAAGTCTTTAATACAGCCCTACAAAAAAGAGTCGCATGTGCTCATATCCGGAGAATATGGCGGCCATTTGAGGCCCATGCCAGTGGCCTCTGGGTACCCCAGAGCAAGAAAGCGTCCCCAAAGTGCTCCTCCAGGACATCAAATACTCTCCTGCTTCTATGGGAACGAGCTCCGTCTTGCATGAACTACATTTTGTTGAAATCAGAATCACTTTGGATAATGGGGATGAAATCATCTTCCAAAACCTTCAAGTAACGTTCGGTAGTCACCGTGCCATCAAGGAATATTCGCACCGATTATTCCGTGAATGGACATTGCACACCGCTCAGTCACCCGTTGACGGTGAATAGATATCTCGATTGTGAAATGCGCCAATTTTGCTTATTGACGAGCCCAACCAAATAAAAGTGGGCTTCGTCGCTAAGCCAAACCACGCATGCGCATATTAATTCCCATCATGTACCGCGCCAAACCGTGCAGTTTCAACGTGCTAACGCAAGCTGTTCAGAAGTTATGACTACTTTATTTCATATAGTTCAATAATTATCACCGTGTGCGTTCCAAACTGACAGCTACAGCTTGATTTTTAAAAGCAAGATTTCGCAGTTTATAAACCGTTTGCCGTTGGAGATTTTTTAACATTTCCGCTAGTCCACTGCCCATTCGTGCCGGCTTCCTTTGTATAAATTCAGAAAGGAAGATTAACTCGATATGGGGAAGGATGGGAAAGGAAACCGTCACTGTCGTTTTCAAAGGAATCACCCCAGCATTTGCCTTAAGCGATACAAGAAGACAAAGGATAGCGTGACTGGACGGACATATGAACCGTTATCCAGACGAATGCTTAGCATTACACCGCTCCACCAGGAAAATGATCAGCTGTTGATGCAGACTGCCGCACTGTCTTACCTGTAACAGACTCCATGCAAGCACTGCGTGCCTCTCTGGCAAAACTCGACAGCTGTCGTGGGCTCGAAATAAACATGGTGCAAAACGACACCTTTTATGTCGGCACAACTATACGGATATAACAGCCTATGCAAAACAGCTGCAGGAAAAAAATGTCACACTGCAAACTTCATTCTTGGGTATCTTTTTGTGTAGACGAGACGTAACAAGCTGTGTACAGATTTCGTGCACGACAACAGATTATTCACAATCATTGAAAGTGTTGCGGCCTTCTCAATAAGTTAAAGTGCTGACGACACCAGGTCTGTTCTGTTTCAGCCAGCCATGTACGTGCCGCGTGTTGCAGACGAAGAAAACTGACATCACGCGGCTGTTCTTCCGTATTGATAGCTCCCATAATAGATTTTGATGTTACTGAACAGCAATTCCTTTTGATGCTCTTTTCTTGGTGGCTTTTCGGAAATTAATCTTTGCGACATCTGATAAAGAGAGGAGGACCCTCGAATGTAGTCATGACTTAAATAAATGATATGACACTGAGTGGGAAAGAAATATACACAGTTATCAGATTCAGCGAGCGTGACCCAGTTCCAGATTAATCATTATAATAAGTTCAAATGACTCTCAGCACTATGGGACTTAACACCTGAGGTCATCAGTCCCCTAGAACTTAGAACTATTTAAACGTAACTAACCTAAGGACATCACACACATCTATGCCCGAGGCAGGATTCGAACCTGCTACCATAGCGGTCGCGCGGTTCCAGACTGAAGCGCCTAGAACCGCTCGGCCACAACGGCCGGCCATCATAATAAGTAAATTATGTTTATTTATTAAGAAACAAGCAGTCTTGGATGCAGTGTTAAAATTTTTATTGTTTCCCATTAATGCGGTTCACCTTTATTTATGCATCTTAGAATTGGCTAATATTTGGTAGCGATGGATATTTGGGATATCGCGCTTAAAATATCCAAGCATATAAATGCCCCTTGTCAAAGCTGCAAAAACAAGGGGCTATTACCTGCTGGGATATTTTATGCCGCGGTATCCCACGTACCCATCGCTATCAAATATCAGCCAATCCGAAGATGCCTGAATAAATGTGAAACACGTCACTGAGAAATAATAAAAAATTTAACACTACAACCAAGACTACTTGTCTCTTCATTTACACACTGGTTGCTGTACCAACCCCGTTATGAACTGGAAAAAGTGTTATGTTCATTTAGGATGTTATTCATCTTCAAAGTGTTGGTTCATTCCCGTGAATAAACGATTCATTCTCCTAATTTTATTTAAAAATCGACAGACATGAAAGATCCAATACAACAATACCAAGCGTCGTTATTTAGGTTTATTTCTAGGCTACCAGTTTCGACGATGCCCTACGCCATTTTCAGGCCTGCTTCAATCGAGTAACCTTCGTGTTACAAAATACAGCAGCACTTTTAACTGGTCTTGTACCGATTATTAGGGGAATGCGTGCTCGTTGGACAACTGTCAGCAGAAATGTCCAACGAGCACACATGCCCATAATAATCGTTACAAGACCAGTTAAAAGTGCTGCTGTATTTTGTAACACGAAGGTTAATTGCTTGAAGAAGGCCTTAAGATGACGTAGTGCATCGTCGATACTAGTATCCTAGACGTAAACCTACACTACTGGCCATTAAAATTGCTACACCAAGAAGAAATGCAGAAGATAAACAGGTATTCATTGGACAATTATATTATACTAGAATTGACATGTGATTACGTTTTCACGCAATTTGGGTGCATAGATCCTGAGAAATCAGTACCCAGAACAACCACCTCTGGCCGTAATAACGGCCTTGATACGCCAGGGCGTTGAGTCAAACGGAGCTTGGATGGCGTGTACAGGTACAGCTACCCGTGCAGCTTCAACACGGTACCACAGTTCATCAACAGCATTGACTGGTGTATTGTGACGAGCCACTTGCTTGGTCATCATTGACCAGACGTTTTCAGTTGGTGAGAGATCTCGAGAATGTGCTGGCCAGGGCAGCAGTCGAACATATTCTGTATCCGGAAAGGCCCGTACAGGACCTGCAACATTCTGTCGTGCATTATCCTACTGAAAGGTAGTGTTTTGCAGGGATCGAATGAAGGGTAGATCCACGGGTCGTAACACATCTGAAATGTAACGTCCACTGTTCAAAGTGTCGTCAATGCAAACAAGAGGTGACCGAGACGTGTAACCAATGGCACCCCATACCATCACGCCGGGTGATACGCCAGTATGGCGATGACGAATACACGCTTCGAATGTGCGTTCACCGCGATGTCGCCAAACACCAATGCGACCATCGTGATGCTGTAAACAGAACCTGGATTCATCCGAAAAAATGACGTTTTGCCATTCGTGCATCCAGGTTCGTCGTTGAGTACACCATCGCAGGCGCTCCTGTCTGTGATGCAGCGTCAAGGGTAACCGCAGCCACGGTCTCCGAGCTGATAGTCCATGCTGTTGCAAACATCGTCGAACTGTTCGTGCAGATGGTTGTTTTCTTGCAAACGTCCCCATCTGTTGTCTCAGTGATCGAGACGTGGCTGCACGATCCGTTACAGCTATGGGGATAAGATGCCTGTCATCTCGACTGCTAGTGATACGAGGCCGTTTGGATCCAGCACGGCGTTCCGTATTACCCTCCTGAACCCACCGATTCCATATTCTGGTAACAGTCATTGGATCTCGACCAACCCGAGCAGCAATGTCGCGATACGATAAACCGCAATTGCGATAGGCTACGATCCGACCTTTATCAAAATCAGAAACGTGACGGTACGCATTTCTCCTCCTTACACAAGGCGTCACAACAACATTTCACCAGGCAACGCCGGTCAACTGCTGTTTGTGTATGAGAAATCGGTTGGAAACTTTCCTCATTTCAGTACGTTGTAGGTGTCGCCACGGCGCCAGCCTTGTATGAATGCTCTGAAAAGCTAATCATTTGCATATCACAGCATCTTCTTCCTGTCGGTTAAATTTCGCGTCTGTAGCACGTGATGTTTGTGGTGTAGCAATTTTAATGGCCAGTAGTGTATATAACGGTGATTGGTATTGTTTTATTGGATATTGACCAGCCGTAGTCCCATACTCCAGCTAGAAGATGGAGTTACATTCATTGACATGAAAGGTAATCGGCAGTAGAGAAAGGAACGACATGGGGTTGTAGCTCCCCTTCCTATTTATGGGCCCCGGCCATAATGCTCCAGACGTTCCCAACTGGGGAGACATCGAGCGACCTTGCTGGCCAAGGTAGATTTTGGCAAGCACAAAGATAAGCAGTAGAAAATCTCGCCCTCGGCATTATCTTGCTCAACTGTAAGTTTAGGATGCCTTGCCATGAAGGGCAACGAAATGGGGCGTAGAATGTCGTCGACGTACCGCTGTGCTGAAGGGCTGCCGCGGAGGACAACCAAAGGCGTCCTCCTATGAGAAGAAATGACATCCCAGACCATCACTCCAGGCTGTCGGGCCGTCCTCGCTGGTCATCGTGCCTCAGTTCGAAGCGGGACTTATCTCTAAAGACAATTCTACTCCAGTGAATGAGATTCCAGGCCGAAGACGTGTCTGGAGACGCCCCGGACAATGGTGGGATACCAACCTGTCTGTCTCCCTCCGTGTGGCCCGAGAACCAGGACTGGTCTCGGGTGCCTTTTGTTTCCAGAGGAGGACCCCTTCTGTTGGCAGCCGCGTCACCTTTAACAGCACATAGCAAGCCATCCTGCACTTACATTTCAGCAAGAGAATTTCTACTGCTCGTATCCGTGATTGCCAAACCCTACCTTGGCCAGCACGGTCGCCGGATCTCTTCCCAGTTGAAAACGTTTGGACCATTATAGGCAGAGCCCTCGACCATCTCGGGATTTTGGCGATTTCAAGCGCAATTGCACAGAATTTGGCATGACATCCCTCAAGAGGATATCCAACAAATGCGTCCATGAACGCCGAGCCGGATAACTGTCCATATAAGCGCCAGAGGTGGAGCAACGTGTTACGGGCTTGCTCAATTTGTGAAATTCTTTCCCTTGAATAAGTCATACATTTTTTTTAAAATTGTACTCATTTGCTTGTCTGTACATGTACTTCACGTCTACCGGTTCCCGTCCCAGTTGGGTGGGTAGTTATTTTTTTTCTTTCTTCCTTTCTTCTTACTATGTACTTCGAAACGAGACACTAAAAGCAGAAGACAAGTTTTGCTGTTTGGGGAGCGAAATTATTGACAATGGCAGCAGCAGAACGAATACAAACAGTGGGCCCGCATAGCGAAAAAGCTTTTCAAAAAAGAGAAACATGGTAATATCAAAAATATAATTTACCCTTCTACAGAAGCGAAAAATAGACGATATCTAGTACTGACTGGAAGAGAATATAACCTTTTAAAATATTATGTTACAAAGGAATTTTGAAGGTTACAGTTAAGTGGAAATGGCGCCTTCGTTCGCGCTTAGGAGCTTTCGCGGCGTCGTCCGAAATCACACTCTAGGCGGTGCGCGGCACACCAGAGAAACTGCCTGACGTGCTGTTACGATTTATTCAGAAATGTTTATCAGCGGGCCCGTATTAATTTTCTGTTCTTCTACAAGAGTAAAATCAATCCACATAAGGGAAGCTAGGCTTGCTCTGGTCCTCAAGACAGGGTTAAACTTTTCACTGCTTCAGTGTTAACCATTAAAAGCCCTGTAGCAATACAACCACTTTCAGAGAGATTATGATATCTGATCGCTGGACTGGAATGTACAGGGTGGTCCATTGATCGTGACCGGGCCAAATATCTCACGAAATAAGCGTCAAACGAAAAAACTACAAAGAACGAAACTCGTCTAGCTTGTAGGGGGAAACCAGATGGCGCTAAGGTTGGCCCGCTAGATGGCGCTGCCATAGGTCAAACGGATATCAACTGCGTTTTTTAAAATAGGAACCCCCATTTTTTTACATATTGGTGTAGTACGTAAAGAAATATGAATGTTTTAGTTGGACCACTTTTTTCGCTTTGTGATAGATGGCGCTATAATAGTCACAAACATATGGCTCACAATTTTAGACGAACAATTGGTAACAGGTAGGTTTTTTAAATTAAAATACAGAAAGTAGGTTCGTTTGAACATTTTATTTCGGTTGTTCCAATGTGATCATGTACCTTTGTGAACTTATCATTTCTGAGAACGCATACTGTTACAGCGTGATTACCTGTAAGTAGCACATTAATGCAATAAATTCTCAAAATGATGTCAGTTAACCTCAGTGCATTTGGCAATACGTGTAAAGACATTCCTCTCAACAGCGACTAGTTCGCCTTCCGAAATGTTCGCACATGCATTGACAATGCGCTGACGCATGTTGTCAGGTGTTGTCGGTGGATCACAATAGCAAATATCCTTCAACTTTCCTCACAGAAAGAAATCCGGGGACGTCAGATCCGGTGAACGTGCGGGCCATGGTATGGTGCTTCGACGACCAATCCACCTGTCATGAAATATGCTATTCAATACCGCTTCAACCGCACGCGAGCTATGTGCCGGACATCCATCATGTTCGTAGTACATCGCCATTCTGTCATGCAGTGAAACATCTTGTAGTAACATCGGTAGAAAATTACGTAGGAAATCAGCATACACTGCACCATTTAGATTGCCATCGATAAAATGGGGGCCAATTATCCTTCCTCCCACAATGCCGCACCATACATTAACCCGCCAAGGTCGCTGATGTTCCACTTGTCGCAGCCATCGTGGATTTTCCGTAGCAAAATATTACATTCCGCAATTGGTAAACGGTCCATTTTAACACGAGTAATGTATCACGAAGCAAATACTGTCCGCACTGGCGGAATGTTACGTGATACCACGTACTTATAAGTTTGTGACTATTACAGCGCCATCTATCACAAAGCGATAAAAGTGGTCCAACTAAAACATTCATATTTCTTTACGAACTACACGCATATGTAATAAAAAATGGGGGTTCCTATTTAAAAAAAACGCAGTTGATACCCGTTTGACCTATGGCAACGCCATCTATCCGGCCAATTATAGAGCCATCTGGTTTCCCCCTTCAAGCTAGACGAATTCCGTTCTTTGTAGTTTTTGATGCTTATTTCGTGAGATATTCGACCCGGTCACTATCAATTGACCACCCTGTATACTCCATTAACAGCTGAAGGTTGTCTGAGAATGATCGGAGAAAAAGGGAGAAGGTTTCCGAAAGGGTCAACTGAAGTGTAATGCTGAAATTTTTGAAATGTGTGGATATAGACTGGAAAGATAGATGGTTAACAAAGGAGATGTATGAAAAGCAAAACGTTACAGAGAAGGGAATGAGCAGACGGTAGAGATGAGCACTGAGGCAAGGAAGCTGACTGTTACCGAAGCCGTTCACTATACGAATGTATGGAGAAGTACTGACAGGTAAGGTCACAAAGGAAGCAAGACGCATTGTGACTGAAGGAAAAGGATAAGGACAGAAAAATGCGCTGGTGATGAAGCAACGTTGGTAGTACCAGGAGAAGCTCTGAGCACTATGGGACTTAACTTCTGGGGTCATCAGTCCCCTAGAACTTAGAACTATTTAAACATAACTAACCTAAGGATATCACACATCCATGCCCCAGGCAGGATTCTAACCTGCGACCGTAGCGGTCGCGTGGTTCCAGACTGTAGCGCCTAGAACCGCTCGGCCACTCCGGCTGGCTAGTATCAGCAGAGGAGCTACAGGAGATACTGAAGAGTATTGCAAGGAGGAGCGAGGAGTATGGATTGAAAAATACAAGAAAAACAAAGCAAGAAGGAAACTCCAGTTGAAATATTCCTATATGGACTACAGATAGAACAAGTAAAATTCTCTCTGTACCTTGCACAATTAATGACATGGATGAATGTGGCTCAGAAGAATGTTCAAATGTGTGTGAATTCCTAAGGGACCAAACCGCTTAGGTCATCGGTCCCTAGACTTACACACTACTTAAATTAATTTAAACTAACTTATGCTAATAACAACACACACACACACCCATGCCCGAGGGAGGACTCGGACCTCCGACGGGAGGGGCCGTCTCAGAAGAAATGAGGAGGAGGGAAGCTATGGGAAAGAGCGTTTGAACATCTAGAAGAATGCCAATGGAGTTGAAGAAATGATTTGCTAAATGTTATTTGTAGAGTGTAGTGTTATACAGCAGTGAATGACGGAGAGTTAAAAAGAAAGACGAATGACATTTAGAAAGTTTTGAAATGTGCTTATGGGTAAGAATGGTTGAGGTGAAGTGCACTGACAGACGTAAGGATGGAGGTGTCATGAAGGAAATAGGGAAAGAAAGAAGACTACTGGTAGTGATAGGAAAGAGGAAAAATGGTTGGAATATATACTGCGCAGGAATTGTCTGCAACAATAAGTTATGGAGGTGAAAGTTGAAGGAATGAGGGGAAGAGGTAGTAGGAAGAGAAATGTATTGATGGATGGCATTAGAAGAGGACGAACATACAAATAGATGAGGGAAGATGCACCGAACTGGACACGATGGGGAGCCTCCAGGATACATCTCATAAGACAGATACACTAATGACGAACAGTTCATATACCGCCTCCAGTTGGTTCATGAAAACACCCACCGTTAGTTTGCGCAAAAAAAAAAAAACAGGAATTCCGTTCCGTGCCAAAAAATGAAAAGTGTCACATAAACACAACACTCGAATTTCCACTGAAACTAATAAATATATTGGCTTCAATGAAAATCTAGCCAAGTCCGTCTCGTGCAAATTTGTGGTCTGTGCAGGGCTTGGCCAGAAATGAGAGTAACAAAAGCGGTAGACCCAGATTGCCAAGCGTTTAGAAAAAAACAGCATTTGTTTTGCGCGGGGTGGGTGAGGCATGAGCCATTTACGTTAGCGCAGCTTGTATGGACCGGGTGGCACAGCGGAAAGATTAAACAATGGTAAAGTGACGGTCGTGAGCTCGAGTTTTTTTTTTTTGTACCTAGGTGGAATTTTTTTTCTTTTTTCTTTTCTACTGATACGATACTTACACTGCAAATATATCGAAATAATCCTCAGCATATTGTATTTGCAAGATGAAGGAAGACTGTCCTCGTGCAGTGTTAACGTGATTTCCCCACATATGCACTCCCTTGGTGCAACCCTACGATGTAAAGAATTTTCCCAAAATGCTTCATAACTATGCTTAGGTAATCGAGAGAGAAAAAGAAATCACATCTCGAGAAGACTGCATCAAAATACATACCACTGTACATCAACAGCTACCTTCGCCAATATTGGGCAAAATGATGCATTACTCTTAGGTTCCTCCGAAAACTGTACGATGGGAGAGAACGTTTGATGAATGTAAATCAAGTTCGTCATTCTATAGAAACTTTAAAACAATCATGCAATTGTAAAAATCTGGCGTTTATAACGTGTGCAAGATGCCGAGAAAATTACTACTTCCAGTGGTTGTGGGATGAACATCGCTCAAGCACGTGTAAATCATCACCCGTAAAATAATAAAAGTTCTCATGTACGCCTTGCAATATATTGCTGGATATTTACTTGCAATCCCAAATTAGGTTTGCTTTTCTTATCACGCTTTTTATGAAAATATTAACAAATACAGAATTCTGAGAACTATTTCGGTTTATCTACAGTATAAGTAACGTAAAAAGGCACAATAAAAAATTTTAGAACAGGGACCCCGACCCCACATCCCTCTGTACTTTTTCCGCTTTGCCAACCACTTTTTGGAAACTATGCTATAGTAAATGGCTCACGCTCGCCCGATCCCCGCCAAAAATGTAATATTTTTCGAAACGCGTAGCTATGTGGAGCTCTCACTTCTGTCACTTTCATTTCTGTCCAAACCCTGCAAATACCATAAATTTGGAGAAGTCAGTGCTGACGAGTAGGCGCTGTCTCATTATAAGTACACACATCAAAAAAGAATAGAGGCATGCATCAATGCAAGAGCACGTGCTACTGAGTATTAGAGGTACGGGTATGTACAGCAGTCTGGACCACGACCTGTGAAGGTCTCGCTGTATGGTGGTACAACATGCAATGAATGTTTTTCATGAGCAATAAAAAGGGCGGAAATGATGTTTATGTTGATCTCTGTTCCAGTTTTCTGTACAGGTTCCGCAACTCTAGGAACCGAGGTGATGCAATACTTTGTGTGTTTATTTGGTTCCACAACCGAACATGAAGAGTCTGCCACTGGTCGTCTGCACACTCGCTAAGCGGCAACATTCGCCTACAAAACGAATCCACACCTACACACGGGAACCCACGTCCAGAAACTCTCCGTTTTCCATACAGCAAAGAGCACGAAGGAACACGTTCTCCCGACTACGCAATTACACGAAGTAAACACAACCTGCGGCCTACAGGGTACACGACATCTATAGACAAAGAGGACTGTTGGCCGTCTCCCCGATTTCGCGAGTTCCCGAAACGCCTTTAGTCACTCGCAATCAGGAGTAGAACGCAGCCGTTTTCATTGACCATTTCCTGCAACCGCTAATACAGCACTTTCAGAAATTTGTCTGCAACCGCGTCGGAAACTAGCAGCATTGGAAATCGCAAACCTGTAAGCCAAGCACGTAGGCAGCAGCCACATCCCATTTAGGGATTTCTCCACCCTGGAGAACGCCTCCATCCCCCGGTACTGGCTCTGGTGAGGACAGAGGCGCGGCCGAAAAATGAAATGTTAGGAACTGTTCCCCGCGTCCCATTATGAAAACAAATACGACAGCCAAAGGTAATCATTTCCAGAGCGTGGAAAATTTTACTATCGCTCACTGATCTGCAACATGCTTGGTAGAAAAGCAGTATTAGTGAACTGAGTGGCAAGTTTGTAGGTACAAACTCTGAATTTAGTGCCGCTGAAGGTTGACAGTTTTCCTGCTGCAGTGTGAGATGGAAGGTTTTCTCTGATATCACCCTGAGCCCAGGGTACAAATGAAGGTCGCAGCAGCCGAAGATAGCATCGACACGATCCGCCTGCTATTGACATTGCCCCAGAGTGCCCTTTGTTCGACTGCTTTCACGCAATCACGAAATGGAGCAGAGCCGTCACGAGCAGTGGATCTGCTAAAGGGATAACAACGGCATATAGGCTTTCACTTCCTAGCGTGTGTAGGCTCTGACGTGCTAATAGATCTCTACTTAATGGATCATATTTCGAAGCATACATTTCACCCAGCGCTGCCCTGTCGTGACTGAGGAACTGGATGACGTGGGAGGACTCTGTGAAAGTAACTTCTGGGGAACCCCAGGAATTATTTTTTTTCTTTATTGTCATTTTCATTCCCCTCGCCCAACAGTAGCGGGGGGAGGGGGGGGGGTGTGCTGTGATGCTGTGAGCGGATACAATTCACCGCTCTTCAGCCATACGAGAGTAAAAAATTTGACATACGCCTACTTTAAAATTGGACACGGCAGTTAACAAAATGAGTGTTTAACATAATAAAAAGACATGGTTTCAGTTGCATAATTTAAAATACAGTTTAAGAGACGGATTTGTAGATCAAATAAAAGTTTGGTACAGATGAATTGGCAAATGAATGTTTCACAAAAGATAAAAGACGCAGAATAGTTGCATATGTTAGAAAAAGTAAAAATCCAGTGTGTTGACTGGTTGAAATAGATACACATATGAGCGAGATGACGACTGGCCCTAGACTGTTGGGTTAAGGAGTATTCTGGGAATTTAGCAGTTCAAGTACTGCGTAAGAGGATGTTTGTGTGGGCGGATGTTAGGAGGAGGAATTCGGGAGAGTGGAGAGGGTTGCCGCTCTGGACCAACCCTTAGGATGTGGGTGGAAAGGAAGGGAGCCATCACTGTGGGAGGTAGAGTGGGATCCCCAAGTTCATCCGGTTAGCAGCTTCAGTCACATTAGTCTATTGTGGGCTCACTGTTTAATGGCTAGTAGATGAAGCTTGAAACGTCCCCTTTGAACAACTATATAGGACTGTGCTTAAACTGACACACAATATTTTTAGCGCACCGCAATCTGACTTTCAATAATTCCTACAGAAGAATGCCCCTGACTAACATTAACCTATACATTTCACAAATCACTTACCTCACAAAAATCTTGATTACTCGAACTACTGCAATACAGCGAGCTCCACTACTGTCAACTAAATAAAAGATTCAAACTACTAAAGACACTAACTACAGATAGGCATAGTTAGCAAATGAAAGATTTTGATAGAGAACAAACAATATATTTACCTTAATAGTGTTCAAAAGTCATAATATATATAGCAGTTCATGACATTCATTCTTACAAATGTACTGTTTCTGATGGACACACGTCCAGATCATCCACTCTCAAAACTCCGCCATTTCTCTCCCAACATCCACCACTGCTGGCGGCTCACCTCCAACTGCGCAATGCTACGCGCTGTTAACATCCAGCTGCCCAACACTACAATGGCAGACAACAATGCTAACTAGCCACAGACTGCACACAGCACAACCAGTGATTTTCATACAGAGCGCTACGTGGCGTTACCAATATAAAAACCTAAACAGCCTACTTACAAGCTTCCGTGTCAGTCGGCGATCAAGTGATAGTCCGAAGTATTTTAGTGGGTTGGTTAACTGGATAGGACGGTCGTAAATGGTAAGGTAAAAGTCGTGGGAATGGAAGCTGCGGGTGATGCGGCCTTTAATTGTCGCCTTGGTTTTGGTAGGGCTGATTTTGAGGAGCCACTGGTTGCACCAGGAGTTGAACTGATTGAGCCCGCATCTCGTGGTCGTGCGGTAGCGTTCCCGGGTTCGATTCCCGGCGGGGTCAGGGATTTTCTCTGCCTCGTGTTGGCTGGGTGTTGTGTGCTGTCCTTAGGTTAGTTAGGCTTAAGTAGTTCTAAGTTCTAGGGGACTGATGACCATAGATGTTAAGTCCCATAGTGCTCAGAGCCATTTGAACTGATTGAAATGGAGCTGGAGAGATCGCTGGAATTTCTGCAGAGTAGGATAGAGGGCGAGGAATGCAGTGCCATCGGCGTACGGGAACCCTAAGAGACTACATTGCTGGCCATGAAAACTACAACTCTATGAAGGCAGTAAACTATAAACGTCACACTGGAACGAAAATGATTAGCATTTCAGAGCAACTGCACAAAGACGCTATGAGTAATGCTATCTACAGCGTGTCCAGAGAAGGAGTCCCTGATTTCAAAATGAAATATCGCAAAAACTAATACGATATCAGTGTTTAACGTCCCGTCGACAACGATGTCATTAGAGATGGAGCACAAGCTCGGATTAGGGAAGGATGGGAAAGGAAATTGGCCGTGCCCTTTCAAAGGGACCACCACTGCATTAGCCTGAAGCGATTTAGGGAAATCACGAAAAACCTAAATCAGGATGGTCCTCCTAAATGCAAATCCAGTGTCCTAACCACTAAGATCGACAGACGAGTGCACACACGGTACGTTTATTCTGAAAGCTGTAAGAACTGTATACAGAAGTTATGCACATGTTTCAAAATAGTTCGAAAAGCTGCTAGCAGATATTGTCGTAATCGCACTACTGTCTGTAAATAGTGCGCCCCAGCTCAGAGCAATCAGTTCCGCCACTGAAATGTGAAAAGCGGCTAACTTTCTGAGGGAAGAGTCTGCAATCATGTATTACAATGAACAACGTGTTTTCTGAAACTAGATTACCACAGGTTAGAACACAGTTCCATGGCAACAAAGCGCAGTTTTCAAACACCACTTAATGTTCTGAAAGTAATTCCAACGGACAAGCAACGTGGCTGATGATCTAGCAGGGAATGTTGGCCCCAGGCAAACTGTACTTACTCCTGGAAATGTCGCCATGGTTTCTGGAATTATTTAGCGACGTCCAACGATATCCGTGTGAAGAACTGCAGCAGAGTCTGGTTTGAAGCTTTCCAGTACGCAGAAAACACTACGACAGAGCCTACACCTGAAACTTTCTGGCAGATTAAAACTGTGTGCCGGACCGAGACTCGAACTCATTACCTTTGCCTTTCGCGGGCAAGTGCTCTACTACTTCAAAACTAGAGCACTTTCCCGCGAAAGGCAAAGGCCCCAGTTCGAGTCTCGGTCCGGCACACAGTTTTAATCTGCCAGGAAGTTTCGTATCAGCGCACACTCCGCTGCAGAGTGAAAATCTCGTTCTAGAGCCTACACATGTTGGCATTCAAACTCGAAAACCACCGAGCCGCACCTGTACAAGTTCTGTGACAGAAGGCTGACTCTGCGAACCAGATTCTCACAATGGTCGAAAACGAGGATTTATTGTTGGTTGGATCTGGTTCAAGCACACTTCCACATGAATGGAGTCGGGAATAAGCAAAACTAGCGACTTTGGTGTTCAGCAGTCACAGTAAGTATTGTATCACTTATCGATACCAAACCCTTGGGCGTCATAAAGTTGGCAATGGAACTGCAAGTTTCCATCAAACACCGATAGCGGTCGTACCGGATCCAGTGAACCGGGTGGAGCACGCCCGCTGAGCTCCAGCAGTTGTGGACTATGAGATGGGACAGCCGGCAACAGCCACACAGCCCTCTCGCACTTGGAGTCTCCTCACTATGTGATGCTACACAGACACTGCCTTCAAAATGGCGGTCGCGCGGTTCCAGACTGTAGCGCCTAGAACCGCTCGGCCACCCCGGCCGGCAGACGCCGCCGCCTTGTCGCGGCTCTGACACAATCGTTCATGCTTTAGTTCAGAGAGCCTCATGCTTCTTGCTATTGTAGCAGATGGACCACTATTTCTTGCTGCAGTATTTGTAATAAGTCTTCGTATGCTTGGAGAAATACAACTAAATCTTCTGTTTACTGGTTTAACTCGTCCGTTAATCATTTCTGCTCCTGTCCATCTTTCCTATGACAACATTTGCCTCAAGAATCTGTAGCTCACCTGAAATCAGGGGCTACTTCACTGGACACCAAGTACATTCTGAATATAATGGACGATTACGCGCTGGGTTTCTCATTCAGAAATCCTATTCGAATGTTGGTTGTATGTGAGAAGATCTGCTAAGTCCAAGGAGGAGAAATATCTACCAGCATGTGTCTGACTTCCACAGCCTTCTGAGGCTGCAGTTTGCCTTTCTGCGATGTTGTTGATCAAGTTGATCTGGATCCCACGAGTGTCATACAGGTATGGAATCCATAGCTTCAGGAGGGCCATTACACCTTGTAGGATCTCAACAGCCCCATGTAATTAGCGCCCGAGACGACAGATATATTGCTTACTGTGACTGTAAGTAGGCTGTTTATGTGTTTATATGTTGGCAGTGCTACGTAGCGCTCTGCATTAATAACTGTGACAGCGCTGTGGGCACTCTGTAGGAGACTCTGTGGCTGGTCGGACTTAAAGTTGGAAGTTAACAGTCAGTGGTGATGGAAGTTGGGAGGTGAACAGCCAGCAGTGGTGGAAGTTAGACTTCAGTAGTCAAGCAGTGATGGAGGTCGGAGGATAATAATTAGCAGTGTCGGAAGTTTGCAGTATTAGCGCGAGCGAACGGTCTGAATGTATATCCGTCACTGAGATTTATTACTAGTGATTATACAATTTTTGAACTGGTTGTCACATTCTTAAGGTAAATACATTGTTTGCTCTGCAACAAAATCTTGCCTTTGCTAACCACATGCCTATTAGTAGTTGGAGCCTTCAGTAGTTAGAATCGGTGCTTGCGGCATTGCTGTAACTGTAATGAAGATTTTTAAGTGACTTATGAAATGTGTAGGTTATCAGGATTTCTTCTAATTCAGTACCATACTTTTGTATTAATTATTTGAAGCCGGCCAGCGTGGCCGAGCGTTTCTAGGCGCTACAGTCTGGAACTGCGCGACCGCTACGGTCGCAGGTTCGAATCCTGCCTCGGGCATGGTTGTGTGTGATGTCCTTAGGTTAGTTAGGTTAAAGTAGTTCTAAGTTCTAGGGGACTGATGACCTTAGAAGTTAAGTCTCATAGTGCTCAGAGCCATTTGAACCAACTATTTGAAGTCAGGTTATCAATTTTAAAGCAGTCAGTTCGCGTTATCATTGAATGTTGTGAGTAATTAATGAATAGAAAAAGTTTGAGTTCTGTTTGTAAGCGCAAATTCTGTAGGTCACTGTTGAAATGATAAAGAATGGTAAAGAGACAGTATGTCAGTTTCACTCAGCAGTTTCAGAATTAAATTACGAAGTTTCATCTTCTCAGTTATTGCCGTTTAAGTAAAAACATTATAAACAAAGAAGTTTCATGACGTGCAGGATCGTAGAGCCACGTCACATACCTTGACTCAAAAAGCGTGCTTGGTTACATTGAGACATCTACTTGGAGTGTGCGATGGCGTTTGGAGACCCGTGGACTGGAAGCACAGCAACCATTGTTATTGCTTCACTTGACACGGTGGCAGTGTTAGGCTTACCAATCATCGATGCACCCGACAACAGTACTGTACACGTTACTGGCACCACGTCGTCTTTGTGGACGAGTCCCAGTTTTGAATGCAGCATAACAATGGGCATATCGTATGTGGAGGCTCCGCACAGAACGAAAGTCACTAGACTGCAACAAACAGGCAGAGTACCATGCGTGATGTATGATGCACCATGGGGTACACAATATGATCTCCTCTGGTTTACACAGCCGATTATTTGGACAGCAGACATTTAATTTTAGAAGTTTTAAGGCCAGTGGGTGTGCCTTATCTCCGAGGTCTCTCTCAGTAAAATGCAAGATCGCATGTTACCCGTTCTGTCCTGATAGCTGACTGTTGGCCCAATCAGCAAGTTCTGCAAATCCCTCCTTCTCTTTCTTGCTTCTCTCCTAAGTATTAGCCCTGTTGGTCGGTTGTGACTTCAATCCATCTTCACTTGGGTCGACTGCAGTCCACCCTCTACTGGGTCTACCAGTGTTTGTACTTCCTTCTGAGATTTACTGTACCATTGCTTTCAGTATGTTCACTGCCCATTCTTTCCCTATATGTTCTTCCCATTCTTGTCTCTATTTTTAACCTATGTTAGTTTTTAACTCCTACATTCCTCCTGACGCTCTCGTACTTTGTCACTTTTTGTTACTTTCTGGACTCTTATCAAAATCTCATCTTGGCTCTGTTGGATTCTACTACGGGTTTAGAGCCCGTAGGTCACAAGGAACTGCCGTAAATTTATAACATTTTAGCACTATGTCCTTTTGTAGTTTTCCCCTTAGCATTATTTTGCCAGTGCCACAAACCATATGGAATCTCTCAATATTTTTCAATATTCTCTTCGCCAAGTTATGACCAAGAATCTGAATCCATTAACTTGTTCAATAGCTCTGTCATCCAATATGTATTTATACTGAGCGGTAATGGGCGGGTTGTGACGTCCTGAAAACATTCTACACTACTGGCCATTAAAATTGCCACACCATGAAGATAAAGTGCTACAGACGCGAAATTTAACCGACAGGAAGAAGATGCTGTGATATGCAAATGATTAGCTTTACAGAGCATTCACACAAGGTTGGCGCCGGTGGCGCCACCTACAACGTGCTGACACGAGGAAAGTTTCCAACCGATTTCTCATACACAAACAGCAGTTGACGGCGTTGCCTGGTGAAACGTTGTTGTGATGCCTCTTGTAAGGAGGAGAAATGCGTACCATCACGTTTCCGACTTTGATAAAGGTCGGATTGTAGCCTATCGCGATTGCGGTTTATCGTATCACGACATTGCCGCTCACGTTGGTCGAGATCCAATGACTGTTAATAGAACATGGAGTCGGTCAGTTCAGGAGGGTAATACGGAACGCCGTGCTGGATCCCAACGGCCACGTATCACTAGCAGTCGAGATGACAGGCAACTTATCCGCATGGCCGTAACGGATCGTGCAGCCACGTCTCCATCCCTGAGTCAACAGATGGGGACAATTGCAAGACAACAACCATCTGCACGAACAGTTCGACGACGTTTGTAGCAGCATGGTCTATCAGCTCGGAGACCATGGCTGCGGTTACCCTTGACGCTGCATCACAGACAGGAGCGCCTGCAATGGTGTACTCAACGGCGAACCTGGTGCACGAATGGCAAATCGTCTTTTTTACGGATGAATTCAGGTTCTGTCTACAGCATCATGATGGTCGCACATTGGAAGCGTGTATTCGTCACCGCCATACTGGCGTATTACCCGGCGTGATGGTATGGGGTGCCATTGGTTACACGTCTCGGTCACCTCTTGTTCGCATTGACGACACTTTGAACAGTGAACGTTATATTTCAGATGTGTTACGACCCGTGGCCCTACCCTTCATTCGATCCCTGCGAAACCCTACATTTCAGCTGGATAATGCGCGACCGCATGTTGCATGTCCCTGACCAGCATATTCTCCAGATCTTTCAGAAATTGAAAACGTCTGGTCAATGGTGGCCGAGGAACTGGCACGTCGCAATACGCCTGTGGTATCGTGTTGAAGCTGCATGGGCAGCTGTACCTGTACACGCCATTCTAGCTCTGTGTGACTCAATGAACAGGCGTATCAAGGCCTTTGTTACGTCAAGAGATGGTGGTTCTGGGTACTGATGTCTCAGGATCTATGCACCCAAATTGCGTGGAAATGTAATCACATGTCAGTTCTAGTATAATATATTTGTCCAATGAATACCCTTTTATCATCTGCATTTCTTCTTGATGTAGCAATTTTAATGGCCAGTAGTGTAAGTTCGGAGTTGGCGTAGCCGCGCTGGGGCCTCTCGGCAGGTGGCGTGGTGTCGAACGTTAGCCGGGGTCCGAGCCGACCACGTGGCTGGGAATTGCATGTTAACGCTGTGTCGCGGAATGGGCTTTGTGTCGATGAAGGAGATTTGTATGCTGCGGAGTGCCAGAGATGGCGGACTTTGTAAAACCATAGTGGCAGACATTATACAGCTCATGTAGAAATTAATAATAGCCAGAGGAACCATGATACCTTAAAAATAAACATGTACATTACCATTATTTGCACGACGATTCTGATGGTGTAATCATATTTTCGATATCTTTATTAGTTTAAAGTTTAGTATCTGATGATAAATTAGACACTTAACACCCAGCAACGAATTTCCAAAATCGAAACGGTTCATCCGATTTTGTCTATCGACGCGTCTTTAGAGAGCTATTAGTGTAAACCTGAATTGGTATAAATTTATAAATTACAAGCATCTAACTTGAATATTACACGAGTTATTGGACGTCAAAGTGGCCAATTACTATCGATCGCGTCAGGCCATAAGTACTCCACAGTTACACGAAAAAACGGTAGTAGGATGCTTATAAATATATTTATTCATCTGTGTTTCTATCCGATATATACTATTCATGAAGAAATTGATCAATTATTTACTGTGTTTTAGAAAGCACAAGAAACATTAGGCTACTGGCTTCCTTCTGTTCTATTCCTTTGATAGATGTTTATTTAATTTGTGTATAATGTGTGTTAGAGCGTGTTTATGGTCCAGCTGTAGGGATATTTATTTAATTTCAAGTTATTTAAATGTAAATCCAGTACTTCGAATGTGTTTCATTATGTTTGTGAGTGTCCGTTGGCTTGGAGACAGGGCGGGAGCGCTCTAGCCAATCATAGCGATCGTTCCAAAAAGGACATATGGAGAGACAGTACAGTAGAGGACATGGGAGAGTCCTGGACGGTACGGCACAACGGACGGGCGGTCGCAGAAAAGACTAGGAGAGTTGAGCAGTTTTGCTCGTGGTCGCAACAGATAGAAATATTTCGTAGTGCCGACCTGTGCACTTGTGAGATTTCCATGGCTTCTGCAGTGAAGACGTAGAATGCGTTTAGAAGTGAATATCTCGCGAGCTATGTTGTTGCTCATAACTCATAACTCATAGGTGAAGTAGGAATCTATTGCTTCCATGTTATTCAACTTATATTTTATTTTATTGCTGGACCATCGACACCAATAAGTGTATTGCAGTAATAAATGGCATTGATAAAGGTACTTCTGCTATCGTACTCATCATTTAAAGTCATTAAAATAGTGCCTGAAGATTTTACTTAACTGCAATCTTTCATTTATAAATTTCTGTATAACATTCAAAATTCGCAATTGCCGAGTGGTAGGAACCTTCGAGCATTCGATTCATGTGCATATTGTTATTTTATAGTGTAGATTCAGCAGTATTCGGCTTGTAATGTGGCAACTACGTATCCCAGGCCCTAGACAACGAAGCCAGCCGAAACGTTTAATATTTCAACTTTGAGTCAGAGGCAACGTAGTTGAGGGCCACCACACCATATCATTCTGATCTGAAAGCTCGCAATATATTACGTAATGTGGATGTGGAGGGGGGTGGGGGGTCGGACGGAAAGGCTAGGGAAGTAAGTAATGATATCAGCTGGTGTGCCGGACTGGAATTGGAATCCAGGATCGCCTGCTTACTAAGCAGTTGTGTTAATCACTGTGCAACACACACACAGTGTTTATTGCAAATATGTGGACCACCTCAGGATGATGCTCAGCTGACTCACATTCCCACTTAGCGCCATTCACATCTAGGTCCACCTTCGGACATGTCCAAAGGAACAGGCATCACACATTCATATGATCGATTCGCCACAATGGACAACAAATCGACAACTTTCAATGCGGAGGTTCATTTACATTTGACCTCCAAAATCGGCAAACATGCAGGACATGGATGAGGACTGCGGACAGATGGCACAAAGTGGGAATGTAAGTCGGCCAGGGAGTGTGCCGAGACAGTCTGTGCATTTGTGATAAACAGTGTGTCCAGGTCGTGCAATGGTTAACGCAACTGCCTTGTAAGCAGGCGATACTAGGTTCGATTTTCACTATTTGCAGCTGGTTCCACGTAAAGTCCCAACGTAGCTGACATAATTAGTTCCTTCCCTTTTCTTTGCTTTCTCCCTCTCCACCTCTGACTTAGATAATATGTGTTGTGGGTTGGCAGGAGAGCCAACACCGTGATATTAGAGGAAGCCGAAAGGCACCCGTTTTAGCTCACGCAGGCTGGCGTGAGGTCATGGAACAGGTCAAGGAAATTAGAATTTAGAAAAACGGACGTAGCTGGTGGAATACTTAACTTTAATCCATAAATGGTGAACGTCGCTCTTGTCTGTACATTATTTACAATATCAATAGTAACTGAACATAGCGCCTTGCTAGGTCGTAGCAAATACGTAGCTGAAGGCTATGCTAACTATCGTCTCGGCAAATGAGAGCGTATTTTGTCAGTGAACCATCGCTAGCAAAGTCGATTGTCCAACTGGGGCGAGTGCTAGGAAGTCTCTCTAGACCTGCCGTGTGGCGGCGCTCGGTCTGCAATCACTGATAGTGACGACACGCGGGTCCGACGTATACTAACGGACCGCGGCCGATTTAAAGGCTACCACCTAGCAAGTGTGGTGTCTGGCGGTGACACCACAGTATGTATCCTAGCTGCGGACTTTTCAAGGTGTCTGTTCGTTCGGGCATGTCCGAAGTAACACACACCATGCATTCTTATAATGAAGTTCCGTGTTAGAGATTGTGAGACGTGGTGTGCCATGGACATGGTTTTCTTTGTCGATATGCTTAAATTACGTCGCTTTAAATAAAACAACAAGTTTACTGTTACCAGTCACCGTTTTATTTATTTCCACGACGCCTTTCAAAGGTTTAAACCTCCATCATCAGGTGGATTTACATTAGTTAGTATGACATTTGTGTGTGTGTTGTATTACGATTTTTTTTGGAGGAACTTGTGGCACTGCCTAGTGGAGAAACAAGACACTCTTTCAGAACATGGTTTTGGATTTCTTCTGACAAAAAATATAAACTGATATCTAATGGTAAACATAAAATAAGTAAACTAGAGTACCTCCAGTGGTCACAGGTTCCTTTCGCTGTCGTAACACATCACATGTATACTGTCACATTTGTAAACAAACATGGCGCCTGGAGTTCGTATAGCAGAAGAGAAGTCATAAACGCAAAGTGCAAAGAATATACATCATAACAACGTTATTACAGAATAATTGTTTAAAGCATTTGGAGGTGTTTGTTTTGAGGTGTCGAATATATGTGTGTGTACTTCAGGTAGCATATAAATCCAATTTGACAAGTTAAAACAGCTTAACATTCGTACTCGTTTATACAATCAGGTGAAATGTTACAGACTTGAAGTACAATAATCATATTGGCTACAGCAGTAAAATCATACATAGATGACACTATTTGATTGGGATTAATAGATCTGAGAGGCTGGAGGCAGAAGTGGAGAGAGAGAGAGAGAGAGAGAGAGAGAGAGAGAGAGAGAAAGAGAGAGAGAGAGAGAGGGTGGAAAGAGTGATTATATGAGAGCATACATTTACATGGCAAGGGGTCTTAAGATTACATGTTACATATATTAGCTGCCTAAATGTTGGGGTAATACATTGGTTAATGCTATAAAATATGCAGATAGATATACAATTTGTGCCAGTAGTTGATGTACAAACAGTTTCAAGCTGACAAGGGGTACAAGCTGTTGGTGTGATGAATTATCTGTAAATGGGGTCAATCTCTTGTACTCTTGGTGGCTGTCAAGGTGTGTGCATGTATGTGTGTGTGTGTGTGTGTGTGCGTGTGTGTGTGTGCGTGTGTATTTTTTAGTGTTTCGAGGATGTTTTAGTTTTCTGCCTTTTGGTTGGATGTGTAGGATGCTAATATTTGTGTTGTTAACATGGTGTTTTGTTTCATGCAGGTGGGTAGCTATTACTGATGTGTGGAATTTTTTGTTTTTTAGTGCTGCCATGTGTTCCTTGAATCTAATGTCAAATGATCTGCCTGTCTGGCTTATGTAGAAGCAGTCACAGTCCAAACATTCAATTTTGTACACACCTGTGCGATGAAGTGGGTTTCGTGTACCGACGTTGTGGGGTAACTTCTGTCCAATCTTGTTGTCTGTTGTAAAGGATATGCTTATGCCTTTTCGTTTGAAGACATCGGCAGTCTGGTATGAAATGTTACCTAGAAAGGGGTGACTGGTAACAGTAAACTTGTTTTTTCATTTAATTTCAATAACATTCACGGTAAAGCCTAACCTAAAAATGTTCGCATTTAAAGTTACGTTGCTTTGCTACTTCATATATTTCATGTAGCGCTCTATGAGAACTATCGTCGTTATCTCCATCTAGAAACAGGTCAAACGTAAGAGTTCTGATAAGCTGTCCTCCGTATCGCATAATGTGCTGTTTCTATACCCTCACAACATTGTCCAAAAATAAATTAAAAAGTATTAGTGGAATACAACCCCCTCGTCTGACCAGTTCATTAATACTTACTTGTGTGACATTTCGATATAGTTCCGATAAATTCGATCAAATGTAGTGGTATTCCATTTTTCCGTAATATTTTACAATCTTACTCTGTGTACACTGTGAAAAGCTTTATTATAGATTACAAAAATTATGTACGTTTTAAAGTGTATTCTTTTTTCCATTATTTGTTTTAATGAAAAAATTTTACCTGAGCAAGATCTTCCTTTCCAAACATCTGTTTGTTCTGCGAGTAATATGCTGCCAACGGTCTGTGACGGTACGTCACATAGATATTGACATTTTTATCGGTTGTAAGCAGTAAACAATACTGTGAAGTGTTAAGGGCGAACTAAAAATTATTTGTAAACACTTAACGTATTTTATGAGCATAATTAGTTTAAAATATACAGTTAATGTTCTTGAAAAAAACTGATATACAGCGATAATTTAAAAGTAGCATCTTTATTTAAAACATGCCAATGAAAATAAAAATGGATCGCTAAGAGACGCGATTCTATGGCCGAGGGGGTCGGACGTACTTCATGGTACACACACTGTTTTGTTTCTCGATACGGAAGGCATCCATTACATATTTTATGTAAGTTATTCTGTCTTCTGCAAAAATAAACCAATTATTGTTATCACAAAATGAGTTTCTTTGTAATAGTTGTCACCTCAAATGTTCGCAGCGGCTAATTATTTTTAATAAGCATTTTTTTCAGTTATTTGCGCTGCGGGAAGTTTATCTTCCGATGCAGCCTCTGGTCGGCCATTACGCGCCGAAGTATTAACTTATTTTTCAAAGTGTTCAAAAATGGCTCTGAGCACTATGGAACTTAACATCTGAGGTCATCAGGCCCCTAGAACTTAGAACTACTTAAACCTAACTAACGTAAGGACAGCACACATATTCATGCCCGATGCAGGATTCGAACCTGCGACCGTAGCGGTCGCGCAGTTCCAGACTGAAGCGCCTAGAACCGCTCGGCCAAGCCGGCCGGCTTCAAAGTGTTAACAGTAACTGTAAATGCGAGAGATTTCGTTGTAAGAACCTTTCTAAATTGTAACAGATAATTAATTTAACGTTAAAGTTCAATTTTTAAATTACACAGATTCCATGAGTTCAGTAAGTTTTATCTTGGCCGCTCCACGGCAACAATCGAAATTCTCTCGAGCCTTGTTTTGCAATCAATAAATAGAAATTAACAAAATTACATTCAATTCAGTTAACGGCAACTATATTTTAGTCGTCACGTTGAAAATCTAAAGTTGGTACATGAATAATAGCGGCCCTTCAAGAACCCGTTTCATATTTACTTATGCACGTCAGTAAATGTGATAAGAAAAGATAATATCCCTGAGAGAAATAATCATGCTGATAAATTAAAAATAAAATATATATAATTTTTTTATATATATAACGTAACAAGTGTGTCTCATTCTATCCATACATATTACATACGTATATAAACTGCTGGAAAAAAAATTACTACATTCTTTAGAGTTTTGCAGTGCATTCAGTTTTTATTGTTGCAACAGTGCATCTGGAGTACATACAATGGTTACATTTACAGATAAATAACACAAGCGGTTCTGAGATACCAGGTATCGACCCATGCTGAAACACCCATATTAGTAGGTAGTGTAGCCGTCACAGGCAGCAATGCAGGCGCTCGCTCTGGCATCCAGTCAATCGTACAGACGGCGAATACTGTTCTCGGATACAATATTCAAGGCCTGTCAGAAGTGCTGGCTGACGATTCGCACAGGTCACTTCTCGTCGCATCATATCCCATGCGTGCCCAACTAGAGACCACGCTGACCAGGGAACCTGCTGGACCTCTTGCACAGCATACTGACTGTCACAGGCAGTGCATGGGCGAACATTAACCTGTTGTAACAACATCATCATCTTCCTGTTGCAAGAACAGCAAAACAAAGAGCCTAACAACATTTCGCACGTACAGAGTGCTGGTTAGCATACACTCCAGAAACACGGAAGGTGAACGAGAGTTGCAGCTTATCGCACCCCGGACCATGCCAGTGAGGCCAGTTTGTCTCGAATGAATGCACCCTCTGAGACAGCACTCACTAGGTCCACGTTGCACGCACAAACGACAATCACTTGCATGCAGGCAGAATCTGCTTTCGTCCGCAGCTCGTGGTCGTGCGGTAGCGTTCTCGCTTCCCACGCCCGGGTTCCCGGGTTCGATTCCCGGCAGGGACAGGTATTTTCTCTGCCTCGTGATGACTGGGTGATGTGTGATGTCCTTGTTTTAAGTTCTAGGGGACTGATGACCATAGATGTTAATTCCCATAGTGCTCAGAGCCATTTGTACCATTTGTGAGAATCTGCTTTCAACTGCTTAGCACCAGAAACACGAAAGGTGAAAGAGGATGTTAAAAAAATGTATCGGCTCAACCACTTGTTTATACTGTCGTGTTGGCTACGTGGTGTGTGGTATCAACGAAGATGCATGGGCGGTTTACGACGATAGAGGAGAGAGCCATGTGGTTAGATGTTGAACACCATAGGTGACACCATTTTAGAGTTTTTTATATTTTGACGACTATGTGGAGATGCACCTTGGAAGACACAGCTGCAACAAGAGAAGTAGCCACGATGTTTTAATTTTAATCAATTTTATTGTGCCTGGTGCATGTACCATTTTAGCGAGTTTTAACAGGTTCTTTTACTTTTTATTATTCTGATGATGGAAGCTTGACTTCCGAAACGCATCAATCTTAGTGTTGTTCACTATATACAAGTGGTTGAGCCGATATATTTTTTTAACTTTGACGTTCACACCCACGACCTCTCATCCAGTATGGATAAAATCAAAGGTGAAAGAGGGTTGCAGCTTATCGCACCCTGGACCACAAGGCCTGGGATGAGGCCAGTTTGTCTTGAACGAATGCACCCTCTGAGACAGCACTCGCTAGGTCTACGCTGTACACACAAACGATGTACACACAAACGAGAATCACTTGCATGCAGGCAGAATCTGCTTTCAACGCTAAGGACCGCGGCACACCATTCCATCTTCCAAGTGGTCCTCTGACGGCATCAGTCGAGACATGCACGACGATGCTGTGGCAAGAGTGGAAGACAGGGTAGGAATGTGCTTGCCAGTAGTCCCATTGGAAATAATTGGTTAGCAGCAGTTCGTGTTGACACATCTGGGCTCACAAGCCCTCTTATGGGTGCTGTGATAGCTGTACGATCTGCCACAGCTGTCCTTAAGATGCGACGATCCTGGCGGGAGTCTGTACTGTGTGTTTGTTAGTTAGTTAGTTGGTTGGTTGGTTGCGTGTTCCATTGATAAATCCCACGATACGGTAGCCGTTATGATGTGGAACGAGTCAAGTGCACAAGAAATGCACATATGAAACAAATTTTTAATATATATACTCCTGGAAATTGAAGTAAGAACACCGTGAATTCATTGTCCCAGGAAGGGGAAACTTTATTGACACATTCCTGGGGTCAGATACATCACATGATCACACTGACAGAACCACAGGCACATAGACACAGGCAACAGAGCATGCACAATGTCGGCACTAGTACAGTGTATATCCACCTTTCGCAGCAATGCAGGCTGCTATTCTCCCATGGAGACGATCGTAGAGATGCTGGATGTAGTCCTGTGGAACGGCTTGCCATGCCATTTCCACCTGGCGCCTCAGTTGGACCAGCGTTCGTGCTGGACGTGCAGACCGCGTGAGACGACGCTTCATCCAGTCCCAAACATGCTCAATGGGGGACAGATCCGGAGATCTTGCTAGCCAGGGTAGTTGACTTACACCTTCTAGAGCACGTTGGGTGGCACGGGATACATGCGGACGTGCATTGTCCTGTTGGAACAGCAAGTTCCCTTGCCGGTCTAGGAATGGTAGAACGATGGGTTCGATGACGGTTTGGATATACCGTGCACTATTCAGTGTCCCCTCGCCGATCACCAGTGGTGTACGGCCAGTGTAGGAGATCGCTCCCCACACCATGATGCCGGGTGTTGGCCCTGTGTGCCTCGGTCGTATGCAGTCCTGATTGTGGCGCTCACCTGCACGGCGCCAAACACGCATACGACCATCATTGGCACCAAGGCAGAAGCGACTCTCATCGCTGAAGACGACACGTCTCCATTCGTCCCTCCATTCACGCCTGTCGCGACACCACTGGAGGCGGGCTGCACGATGTTGGGGCGTGAGCGGAAGACGGCCTAACGGTGTGCGGGACCGTAGCCCAGCTTCATGGAGACGGTTGCGAATGGTCCTCGCCGATACCCCAGGAGCAACAGTGTCCCTAATTTGCTGGGAAGTGGCGGTGCGGTCCCCTACGGCACTGCGTTGGATCCTACGGTCTTGGCGTGCATCCGTGCGTCGCTGCGGTCCGGTCCCAGGTCGACGGGCACGTGCACCTTCCGCCGACCACTGGCGACAACATCGATGTACTGTGGAGACCTCACGCCCCACGTGTTGAGCAATTCGGCAGTACGTCCACCCGGCCTCCCGCATGCCCACTATACGCCCTTGCTCAAAGTTCGTCAACTGCACATACGGTTCACCTACACGCTGTCGCGGTATGCACACCGGTGTCAATGTGTTCTTTTTTCCATTTCCAGGAGTATATATATATATATATATATATATATATATATATATATATATATATATATATATATATTACAATACAGGGTTAAAGATTAATATTTCTATTATTTACCCCATTCCTTTAAATTGCACAAAATGCATATACTATATTTACAGATTTATTTATTTATTCCTATTCAAGAATTCATCTACAGAATAGAAGGAGTTGTCAAGGAGATACGATTTCAATTTATTTTGGAAGCTATTACTGCTGTCTGTCAGGCACCTTATTTCATCTGGTAATTTGTGGAAAAATTTTTATAGCAGCATATTTCACCCCTTTCTGTGCCAAAGATGGGTTGAGCAAAGGATAGCATAAGTCTTTCTTTTTTCTGGTATTATAATCATAAATGTCACTTGTTTTAAACTGGTTATAACGGATCTTTTACGTTGGGATAAATTTATTTTATTTTTTGTTAGATGTTTTCGTTAAATAGCTGAATAAATTGTAATCAGGAATAATTTAATTAATCAGAGTAGAGAAGATAGTCAAAGAGATGTTCATTTGGGCGGACATTGTCGTAATGTAACGTCATTGCGTTGTTCGGTTGTTAAAACAAGTCGTTTGTGTTCCGTTCTGCTGTTCGGTCGTGCGCGTATCTGAAAGGAATTAATTCCGGGACTAGAATAACCTTTCACATAATAGTTACCATTCGACGTTCCGACAAAAGGAATTACCGTCAGTGTTAATTTGAATTGTGGGCGACAGGATTAGTTTTGACAGATATGTGAAAACGGACGTAACGAAAGTTGTTCACATATCATCCTTGAACGTGACTTTTTATTTAATTAACGATTGCGGGCTCATTAAAAGCTATTATCTCATGATTAGGATCAATTCCTTTTTCCTCCTAGATCGTGATTATTCATTAACATTTACGTCATAAGAAAAAGGATTATTAATAAAAGTGATGTTAAATGACAATTACGTGTTATTCCGTTAGTGTGGAACCGACGTATTATCTCTGAAATGACATTGATATATAATTTGTGTTAAATACTGAACTGAGATAGGAAGTAAATTGAAATTAGTGAACATTTGGTACTGATACTATAGAAGCAGAAGCGCTTAAGGTTTCTCTTCTCTAAAATGGCAAAATAGGTACGAACTTTAACTCAATAGTCGACATTATGTATTGCAAAGACATTAGCATTTCATACTTATTTTGACGACGCGCTGTTAAACAAAGGGACGTTGAGTCTCTGTACGAGTAATAAAATTAAATCTGAAAACATAATAATGTATTTAACAAACTGTATTGCGTGTCGTCATCGGGCAATAACTGCTCAACCCTGGAGACATGTGTGGTGAAATTAGAAGTTGGGCATATAAAACAAACGTAGAAATCCATTCAAGCTACAGTGGAGTCGGCACAACACGACGTGGGCAGTTATATGGTCCATGTTGTTGAGAACAAATTTCATTAGTGAGTAGGTGTATTGTGAGGCTGTTGTAAGAATTCCCAATCTTTTAAAAAGATGCCTACAAGATGTGCGACTATGAAGCCCACACATTATTCTAACCACTCTCTTTTGAGCAGTGAATACTTTTTGTCTAAATGTTGAGTTACCCCAAAATATTATTCTATATGACATCAGAGAGTAAAAGTATGCAAAGTCTGTTAGTCTACTAATTTCTGTATCCTCAAAATTGGCAATTATCCTGATCGCAAAAGTTGCTGAACCTAGTCGCTTTAGGAGATACAAAACATGAATTTTCCAATTAAGTTTCTCATCTATATATACACCCTAAAACTTAGTACGCTCTACCCTGTCTACATACTTCTGCTGATGTGTTACATTTATTGAGAGAACTGTACTTTTTCCAGCAGAAAATTGGATGCACTGTATTTTTTCAAAGTTTAGAGCAAGCCCATTTGCAGAAAACCAATTAATGACTTTTCCAAAGATCTTATTTCTATCATTTTCAATTGCACTTTCTTTTAACGGATAAATTGTACAGTCTAGGTGGGTTTTGAATTCACGACCCTCCATGCAACAGTTTAGTATCATAACCACTAAACCACAGTACACATTCAGAACCTCGTCTAAAGGTGTGAGAAAGTTCACGTGACCATTGATAATAGCATCGTTGCACAACTGGCGCAGCACGTCCAATTTGTGTGACAATTCCCCGAAAGGACCATCCTGCCACTCGGAAGGCCACAGTTTGGCACCTTCCAAACTCGCTCAGTTGGCTGTAGGAAGCGCGAGTGCCTCTCCGCAGCATGGTTGCTTGCTTGCTTCACACATCTGCACCACATTGATCCTTCTGGCTGTGAGCTTTCCCTATTAAAGGCCAGACACAGATGGGGCTCTCGTCACTACGCCACTATGCTATCTGTTGGCGGACGACGCCGAAACCATTATCAGTACATTTACTATCCCCCAGGTGACATACGCCGTCATCGGATCAAAATCGACGACGTCTTTCCAGCTATACTACTTCTTTTCCGGCAGGGAATATATGTATGCGTGTTCCACTTCTAAGCGTTGCAGTCATGGACTGTGTGGCTGGTCCCGGCGGAGGTTCGAGTCCTCCCTCTGGCATGGCTGTGTGTGTTTGTCCTTAGGATAATTTAGGTTAAGTAGTGTGTAAGCTTAGGGACTGATGACCTTAGCAGTTAAGTCCCATAAGAGTTCACACACATTTGAACATTTTTTTCCACTTCTAAACAATTGGACCGATTTCAACCAAACTCGGCACTCACTTCACTTACTGACTGGAAAGAATCGCTGTGGGCTTAAGAACCACCTGCCTATCAAAGGGGGTGGGTGTTGGGGTGAAAAAGTAGTGTAGACCATGACGCGAGACTACCCACATTTTAGTCGTCCAGTATTTGAGAATAAGAGCACTTCGTCACTCGAAACGAACTTTACACAGAATTTCAAAGCTTTACGAAACTCTTTCTCGCTGACAAACACCACAAAATAATGAAAGGAAAATATTTTATCGCTTACTACATTTTCGGTGTTCATGCAGCAAAACTGCCGCATGAAGCACGACGTTTTAATTCACTACTTGTTTACCATTAACTTTATTCGCAACACACTTTGCAGACAGTATTTACACACACTGAGATGACAAAAGCCTTGCCGGCTGTTGTGGCCGAGCGGTTCTAGGCGCTTCAGTCTGGAATCGAGCGACCGCTCCGGTCGCAGGTTCGAATCCTGCCTCGGGCATGGATGTGTGTGACGTCCTTAGGTTAGTTAGATTTCAGTAGTTCTAAGTTCTAGGGGACTGATGACTTCAGATGTTAAGTCCTATAGTGCTCAGAGCCATTTGAACCATTTGACAAAAACCATGCGATGACTCCTAATATCGTGTCGAACCTACTTTTGCGCGGCATAGTGCAGCAACTCGACGTGGCATGGACTCAACAAACGCTGAGTGCCTCTGCAGAAATACTGAGCCATGCTGCATCTATAGCCGTCCATAATAGCGGAAGCCATGCCCGTGCAAGATTTCGTGCACGAACTGGCTTCTCGGTTACGTCCCATAAATGTTCGATGGGATTCATGTCGGGCGATCGGCGAGGCCTAATCATTCTCTCGAACCACCCAGAATGTTCTTCAAACCAGTCACAAACATTTGTGGCCCGGAGACAAGGCGCATTGTAATCCATAAAAATTCCATCTTCGTTTGGGAACAAGAAGTCCATGAATGGCTGCAAATGGTTTCCAAGTAGCCGAACATAACCATTCCTGGTCAACGGTCGGCTCAGATGGACCAGAGAACACGGTTCATTGCATGTAAACACAGATCACACAATTGTGGTGTCACCACCAGCTTGCACAGTGCCTTGTTGACAACATGGATCCATGACTTCATGAGGTCTGTGCAACACTTGAACGCTACCATCGGCTCTTACCAACTGAAATCGGAACTCATCCGACCAGGCCACGGTTTACCAGTCGTCTAGGGACCAACCGAGGCTCAAGAGAGGCGCAGCAGGCGATGTCGTGCTGTTGACAAAGGCACTCGTGTCGGTTGTCTGCTGCCATGGCCAGTCCGCCGCTCGTGGTCTCGCGGTAGCGTTCTCGCTTCCCGAGCACGGGGTCCCGGGTTCGATTCCCGGCGGGGTCAGGGATTTTTCCCTGCCTCGAGATGACTGGGTGTTTGTGTTGTCCTCATCATTTCATCATCATCCAGGAAAGTGGCGAAATTGGACTGAGCAAAGATTGGGTAATTGTACGGGCGCTGATAACCGCGCAGTTGAGCGCCCCACAAACCAAACATCATCATCATCATCATCAGCTGCCATGGCCCATTAACGCCAAATTTCGCCGCACTGTCCTAACGGATACGTTTCTCGTACGTCCCACATTGATTTCTGCTGTTGTTTCACATAGTCGTGCTCGTCTGTTTCCACTGTCAACTCTACGCAAACGTCGCTGCTCTCGATCGTTAAGTGAAGGCCGTCGACCACTGCATTGTCCGTGGTGAGAGGCAGTGCCTGAAATTTGGTGTTCTCGGCACACTCCTGACATTGTGGATCTCGGAATATTGAATCTCTAAGATTTCCGAAACCGAATGTCCCATGCGTCAAGCTCCTACTACCATTCCGAGTTCAAAGTCTGTTTATTCCCCTTGTGCGGTCACAGTCACGTCGAAAACCTTTCCCCGTGAATTACCTGAGTAAATACACTCCTGGAAATGCAAAAAAGAACACATTGACACCGGTGTGTCAGACCCACCATACTTGCTCCGGACACTGCGAGAGGGCTGTACAAGCAATGGTCACACGCACGGCACAGCGGACACACCAGGAACCGCGGTGTTGGCCGTCGAATGGCGCTAGCTGCGCAGCATTTGTACACCGCCGCCGTCAGTGTCAGCCAGTTTGCCGTGGCATACGGAGCTCCATCGCAGTCTTTAACACTGGTAGCATGCCGCGACAGCGTGGACGTGAACCGTATGTGCAGTTGACGGACTTTGAGCGAGGGCGTATAGTGGGCATGCGGGAGGCCGGGTGGACGTACCGCCGAATTGCTCAACACGTGGGGCGTGAGGTCTCCACAGTACATCGATGTTGTCGCCAGTGGTCGGCGGAAGGTGCACGTGCCCGTCGACCTGGGACCGGACCGCAGCGACGCACGGATGCACGCCAAGATCGTAGGATCCTACGCAGTGCCGTAGGGGACCGCACCGCCACTTCCCAGCAAATAAGGGACACTGTTGCTCCTGGGGTATCGGCGAGGACCATTCGCAACCGTCTCCATGAAGCTGGGCTACGGTCCCGCACACCGTTAGGCCGTCTTCCGCTCACGCCCCAACATCGTGCAGCCCGCCTCCAGTGGTGTCGCGACAGGCGTGAATGGAGGGACGAATGGAGACGTGTCGTCTTCAGCGATGAGAGTCGCTTCTGCCTTGGTGCCAATGATGGTCGTATGCGTGTTTGGCGCCGTGCAGGTGAGCGCCACAATCAGGACTGCATACGACCGAGGCACACAGGGCCAACACCCGGCATCATGGTGTGGGGAGCGATCTCCTACACTGGCCGTACACCACTGGTGATCGTCGAGGGGACACTGAATAGTGCACGGTACATCCAAACCGTCATCGAACCCATCGTTCTACCATTCGTAGACCGGCAAGGGAACTTGCTGTTCCAACAGGACAATGCACGTCCGCATGTATCTCGTGCCACCCAACGTGCTCTAGAAGGTGTAAGTCAACTACCCTGGCCAGCAAGTTCTCCGGATCTGTCCCCCATTGAGCATGTTTGGGACTGGATGAAGCGTCGTCTCACGCGGTCTGCACGTCCAGCACGAACGCTGGTCCAACTGAGGCGCCAGGTGGAAATGGCATGGCAAGCCGTTCCACAGGACTACATCCAGCATCTCTACGATCGTCTCCATGGGAGAATAGCAGCCTGCATTGCTGCGAAAGGTGGATATACACTGTACTAGTGCCGACATTGTGCATGCTCTGTTGCCTGTGTCTATGTGCCTGTGGTTCTGTCAGTGTGACCATGTGATGTATCTGACCCCAGGAATGTGTCAATAAAGTTTCCCCTTCCTGGGACAATGAATTCACGGTGTTCTTATTTCAATTTCCAGGAGTGTATGACAGAACCGCCAAAGCACTGCCCTTTCATATCTTGTCTAAGCGAAACTACCGCCATCCGTATATGTGCTTATCGCTGTTTCATGACTTCTGTCCCCTCGGTGCATACAGTTGAATGTACCAGCAAAATTATATAATTGTACGACACATAGTTCAGGAGATATGGCCCTAAATATTGAGAAGTGCGAAAAACTGCAGCATCATGTATAACGTTTTCATAATAACATAATTCGCAACAAATTTCGCAGACTGTGTCTACATACGCCGCTGAAAGTACGTAGAAAAATATATCATGGTGCAGCACGTAGTTCAGAAGATACGTCATAAAGATTGGGCTGCGCGAAAATGAAACTGCAGAACGAAATTCGCTAGAGATATAGGTCAAGTATGTGTACAAATACGTGTGAAATATGTTACATATATGTGAAATGTGTTTGACATGTGCGAGTGCGGGTAAAGTCAAGTGGAAGAAGCTCAGCCTAAACTCCCTGAAACGATTTCAACCAAATATGGTATACGTATTAGTTACTATCTGGAAATAAATACTGTAGGGTAAGTACCACCACCCTCCAATTGCGGTGAGCGTGATAAAGTGGAGGGAGAAGGGTAGGGGAGGAGATTGACAGATAGCTATGCGGAAGGTGGAAATGGACAGAGACAGGAGAGGACAGAAGCGGAGACGGACAGAGACAGGGAAGGTTCAAATGGCTCTGAGCACTATGGGACTCAACTGCTGTGGTCATAAGTCCCCTAGAACTTAGAACTACTTAAACCTAACTAACCTAAGGACAGCACACAACACCCAGCCATCACGAGGCAGAGAAAATCCCTGACCCCGCCGGGAATCGAACCCGGGAACCCGGGCGTGGGAAGCGAGAACGCTATCGCACGACCACGAGATGCGGGCGACAGGGAAGGAATAGACAGGCAAAGATAGGGGGCTGAGGAGATAGATAGGGAGGGGAAGGAGGACAAAGGGGTGAGGGGGGAGGCGATGGAATTAGGAGGGAGAGGGGCGAAAGAAGATGGACAGAGGGGAGAGAGCATATGGACAGAGGAGATGGAGGGGAGAGAGCATATGGACAGAGGAGATGGAGGAGTTGGACAGAGAGGGGATGAGGGAGGAGAATGACAGATAGTGGCGGAAGGAGAAATTGACAAATAGACTGGGATAAATACATACCCGAGCAATGCCGGCTACTCGGTTAGTGTACTATAAATAGCCTATTATGTGTTGGCGAGACATTAGCGCCCAACCGCTTGCCAGATACTATGACTGAAGCAGCATGGAATGAAATACCCGAATCTATCGTCCGCGCTCGGTTAGACTCACTGCCGAGCAGTGTTGCTCTCAGAAGTGGCAATTCTGTGTGCTGTATTTAAGACGCCGTATACCCCAAAATCGCCTAAAATTTTTATGATGCCTTTTTCCCACTATACTCAGTGCAAGATTAATAAAAATTCGTTATTTACAGCATTTTGTAGTGTTGCTGTTTTTGAAGGGCGTCAGTTTATTTATTACGGAGGACGAAATAGCTGACTATGCATGTACACTATCCGGCGGTTGAAGTCGGAAGCGGCTGTCGTACATGAGAAAGTTGCAACGACCGAAGATAGTAGCTACTAATGTGGCTTACGTATCAGTGGTTTCGACCGATCCACGTCAGCCTTGAGCCCTTTTAATGTAGGATTTATAGTGAAGATCCTAAGTTCGACGGTGTATATCATCAGGCGATCATTTAGCAAACACAAGACCCAGTGGCACGTTCTACATGAAATGTATTGTGTATTGTATTAAGGAGAGATTTACTGTTAAAGTTCTGAGGGCGTATGTTCCAAGAAGTTTGGGGCAGCAATTTATTGTGTCCCGCATCTCGACGCCATGGAAGTCAGGGACGTTTTTGCTCATACGGATGTAGCCCATAGTCGCTCTTGACGCTGACCATTCGCGAACGGGACAGGAAAAAACAGAACGACAATGGCACTGGAACTATCCTCTACCACAGGCCATAGAGTAGATAGCGTGTTATTCAGCACAGTTCAGAGCAGGATAGCTAGACGTCGAATGTAGCGAAATTGTGGAAAATTTTCCAATAACCACAGTCGTTGTGGAGCTACGGCCGTTAAATGACGGAGAATCAGTGACATGCGCCATGTGACGTCCTGCAAGCGAAAGGTTTGGTTGTGTCTAGCAGAACAGTTTTATCCGACTAAGCTGCTGCCGTTCATCTCAGCAGATCAATGGCATTACCTTACTTTTAGCGCAGTCGCTTCAATAATCAAACTAAACATCACACAAAATTCACGCCTCTTGTTTGATGTGGTCCGCCACGAATTCCTCTCCGTGCCAACCTCTTCATCTCACATTAGCTCTTACACCAAACGTCCTCAGTCCTTTGTGCTGTATACCTCAGTCTCTGTGTACCACTACGGTTTTTACAGTCTGCAGCTCCCACAAGTACAATATAAAGTTACTCCTTGGTGTCTTAGCATAGCCCTATCATGCCCCTTTTTGTTAATATTTTCCACGTGTTCCTCTTCTGCGGAGAAACTCGTCGCTTTTATCAGTCTACCTAATCTTGAACATACTTCATAGCACCATATCTCAAACGCTTCGATTTTCTTCTTTTCCCGCTCTCATTATCACTTCTACACAATGATGTACTTCAAAGGTACAATCACCCTTCCTCAAATCAAGGCCAATGTTTGACAGCAGTAGATTTCTTCTGGCCAGGAATGCCTTCTTTGGCTGGACTAGTCTGCTCTTTCTGTCCTCTTTGCTTCGTGCGTCATGTACTGCTTTGTTTCCAAGGTAATTTGTTCAATTTTATACTTCGCGACCCCCAATTATGATGTTAAATTTCTAGCTGTTCTCATTTCTGCTACTGGCTTCTTCAGTCTACTCTCAGTCCATAGTGTGTACTCTGTACTGTTCATTCCCTTCAACAGGTCCTGTAATCCTTCTTCACTTTCACTGAGGATAGTGATGCCATCAGTGAATCTTATCATTCACATCCTTTGACCTTGTCTTTTAATCCCATTCTTGAAACTTTTCTCTATTTCCGTCGTTGCTTCTTCGATGCACAGACTGATCAGTAGGGGTGAAAGACTGCATTCCTCTCTCATATCCTATGTAATCCAAGCACTTCCTTTCGCAAGTAACCAGCTGTGGATAGGAATTTAAAGTTTGACTGGGTTTGACTATTTAGCTGAAAGCATTATCTGTTGTGACTTGGCAAGACAGCCAAGCCACTATGATTGGTAGCTGAAAGGCACGCGTTAAGCTCACGCAGGCTGGCGTGAGGTCTGGAACCGTTAAAGGAGTTGAGTCTAGTAAAAATAAGTACGTAGCTTCTGGAATACTTAACTTTAATCCATAATTGGTGAACATCGGTCTGACGGTACATGCAAGATAAATAGCAAATGATAATGGCGCCTTGCTAGGTCGTAGCAAATGACGTAGCTGAAGGCTATGCTAACTATCGTCTCGGCAAATGAGAGCGTAATTTGTCAATGAACCATCTCTAGCACAGTCGGCTGTACAACTGGGCGAGTGCTAGGAAGTCTCTCTAGACCTGCCGTGTGGCGGCGCTCGGTCTGCAATCACTGACAGTGGCGACACGCGGGTCCGACGTATACAGTACTAGCGGACCGCGGCCGATTTAAAGGCTACCACCTAGCAAGTGTGGTGTCTGGCGGTGACACCACATTATCTGCAGCTATCTAATTAGTAAGTGCGCTCTTTAGCTTAACTGTTATTAATTAGGGTAAGTTAGTGTACATGCACACAGCTCCGCGCGCTCGTCGCTGATTGGCTGTACTTTTACGGCGTAGCTCCACAGTGGTGCATATTCCTCTCCATGATTATTTGGATATTTTGCTTGATTCTGTATTTTCTACACTGTCCTGGCGTTATAAGGTTCTTTTTTTTCTTTTTTTTTAATTTTAAGCCTGCTTAAATCACTTGCACACAGAACTTACACAGTCTCCGATCGAGATAGTTTGACGAAAGAATTTGAGTTAGGACAATACAGATATTCTACTCAGCAGATTGACACGGCACCATCAGCTAAAGCCAAAACGCAGGTATAAGATGACGAGAAGAGCAAGCTGGCAAAATCCCTAGCTTTTGTTCCCTTTGTTGTCAATATATCACTCAAGATTGCCAGAATACTCGAAAAATTTCAGTTCAAAGCGGTTTTTCGGCCACCATCTAAGATTTTAGACCTCCTTGGATAAATGAAGGACGATTCATTATTGCGTAAGGTTGTAATTTACAAAATACCTTACCAATGTCGTATGGGCTACATAGCTCACAGCACACACATCATGAAAGAACGCTGCACCGAACATCAACGCTGCGCTCGCCTTTTGCAGCCAAACAAGTCTGTTATTGCTGAACATTCTATCTCTACCAGTCGTTCAATGGAGTATGACAAAACAATTATTCTGGTCGCAGAAAAGCCTTTTTGGGACCCCACCATCAAAGAATCCGTGGAAATAGACATGGCCAAAAATCTGATGGACCGTGACAGCGAGAACAACTGGACAATGTGTGGAATACCACCATTTCCACGACGTTTTCCAAATGAACATGACACTATATGCCAATATGTAAATCTGTCTGTACCAAGTGGTACTTTTAATATTCAAAGGCAGTTATAAACACGCAGAACATTTCTGTGGAAATGGATTGTACAAAGTTAAGTACCTCTTCATATCTATATTGCAATAACGAGAAGTAATATTTTAGATGTTACAGTTCCGCTCAGTCTGCTCCTGGAGCAAACCAAAGAACCCACCCTTGTGCTGGGGAGTGTATTAACGTATGGCACAACAGGATGCCGGGACGGGAACTGAATTTCATCCCTTCCAAAAGCAAGTCCACTATCTGACCGCTGTAGCTTGAAGGGGTGAGGTGGAGAAGAGTCTGAGATGCGGAACTGGCTCTAGGAGTGCCACCGACGGACTATCGGCTACTGCGGATGGCTACTTCGAAGCAATCTAGGAAGGCGATGGCAGCCAGTGTTTGTGGGGATGGAGGCGATCAAAATGTAAATTGCTGGTAATAGGGCACGGAACTCGGACGAGCGCAATTCCCTTCCCTTGCCGCGCGTCGAAACACAATCTGACACACCCACACCCACCCACCCACCCACCCACCCACACACACACACACACACACACACACACACACACACACACAAACTTCCTCTCTCTCTCTCTCTCTCTCTCTCTCTTTCTCTCTCTCTGCAAGAGTCGTTGTTTCACTTTTCGTTAGGAGGGACGGTGAGAAAACTTTCTCTAACTCTTCACTCAAGAAATAAATTATTTACCTGGTTTATTTGTTCGTTAATTTATTTATTGTGGCAAAAATTAGGCTCAATGGACCCCCTTTTAGAACTAAGCAAACATTCTTCATATTTTAAATCGCTGTCATTACATGTTACAGGGTGACCCGAAGTCAGTTAACATTTGAAAATTCAATAGTTGCCGGAATAATGAAGGTAGAGAGGTAATAACTGACAGACATGTTTGAAATGACGTTAGGTTTTACTGAAACAAAAAAGTGTACAAAATGACCAACCGATTGCGCTTCGTATGATACAATAGCAATAACTAGCGTGGCAATTGATTTTTAGGAAGACGATGTTCCTTATAACTATGGTCAACAAGTCGGTCGTCATTCAACAACGCATGTAGCTGAAGGACAACGTTATGAACAGCACTGTACAGTATATCTGTAGGAATGATAAAAAAAAAGCTCTCGGATGTTCTCTTTCAGCATTCCTAATGAGATCGGACGATCGCGCTAGACCTACGATTTCAGGAAACCCCCCGACCAATAATCACACGGATTATGGCCTGGGACCTGGGAGGCCAAGAATGACTGGTGTGTTGGTCCAGCACTCGATCCTCACCAAACGATATACACAAGAGATCTTTTACACATGTAGCAACATCGGATGGAGCGCTATCCTGCATAAAAGTCGTACCTTCCAGCAAATGTCTTATCTGCCAGGCTAGGCATGATACGAGTCAGTAACTTATTGGCGTATCTAGTACCCGTTATGTATTTCCTCGAAGAAAAACGACCGATCACGATTAATATGGTAAATGCACACCAAACTGTGACTTTCTCGTTATGCAATAGAGATTCAATGACAGTTCTAGGATTACCGGTAGCCCAAATTCTGCAGTTGTGGGTGTCGGAGTGTGAAATGGGCTTCATAGGAACATAGCGCTCGACAACCAGTGGTCATCTTTCCCCGTTTTTAGAAGTGCCCATACTGCAAATGCTCTCCGCGTCACAAAATCGGTGACTGAGAGTTCATGATGATGCTAGATTTTGTATAGATAGCATTGGAGGGTACGCCTTAGCACTGACCAAACAGTAGTGCGTGGAATGCTAGTGCGACGTGCGACATCACGTGCGCTGACTTCACCATGCGCAGATGAACCCGTTAAAGTCTCCATTTCTTCCTGAACTCTCCGAGCAGCAGTAGCACTTGCGTCTGGACGCCCAGTACGGTTCGACAGTCTAAACAACACATGGCTTCGAACTTCGTGATCATTTTCTTCACAGCAACACTTGTTACAGGGCTATTACCCATTCCAATACCCTTCTTACGGCGATAAGGTCGTAAACCCGCAGTACAGATTCTGCAGTCTGATATTAAAACTTCACTAACAGTGCCTATTCTGGTAAAGTCAACACACCGCTACTGCTGGAGCACCTGACTCCCTCTCTTTTTTTTTCTTTATTGTTATTTTAAACCTGTACAACAGGCAGGCTGTCAGCAGCATTCTACGCTGCTCTTCAGCCCTAGGATACACAATGAGAAAAAAACACTGAGAAGACACATAAGTTACAGAACGGTGGGCAATAAAACAGGAGACACATAAAGATAAACACGGAGCCGTTCACACTCGACGATAATCCACACTGCAAACTGTTGATACGACACACAAACACTGAAGAAGACGATGGCACTGGTGAACGATGGAGTGTGACGGTGAACACTGAACACTAAACATGACAGCACACACGAGACACTGATGGCGGTGATCTCCGGCGCGCGAATGTCCACTTAGCGTGTGCGAGTCCGGGGACCTGCCAAGAGGGAAACAAGGGTGAGGTGGGGGAGAGGGGAGAACAAGGATGCCAATGGCTGAGGATACGGGGGCAGGAGGAGAGGGACAGGAGAGGGGAAGACCGGGGGAGGAGCGAGGAGAAATGGAGGAGGGAGGGAAAAGGGAGAGAAGGGAGGGAGGGTGCCCAGAGGAGCAAGCACAGGAGGAGGGTGGGAGGATCAAAGTTGGTAGGAGGGGTAGATGGAGGGGAGGAGGGCATCATCAGGGAGAGGGAGCTGGCGGAAGGCACCTTGGGAGAGGGTAAGGAGGGTGGAGAGATGGAGACCGGGTGGGACGTGGGAATACAGGCGCGGCAGAGGGGTGGGAGAGGATCGGGGAAACGAGTGGGTGAGGAGGATCGAGTTTACGGGAGGTGTACAGGATCTGTATCCTTTCAAAGAAAAGGAGGAGGTGGGGTAAGGGGATGAGATCGTACAGGATCCGCGTGGGGGAGGGGAGACAGATGCGATAGGCGAGGCGGAGAGCATGACGTTCAAGGATTTGGAGGGATTTATAAAAGGTAGGGGGGGGGGGGGCCGAGATCCAAGCCGGATGGGCATAACAAAGGATAGGGCGGATGAGGGATTTATAGGTGTGGAGGATGGTGGAGGGGTCCAGACCCCACGTACAGCCGGAGAGGAGCTTGAGGAGACTGAGTCGGGAGTGTGCCTTGGCTTGGATTGTCCGGAGGTGGGGGGTCCAGGAGAGTCGACGGTCGAGGGTGACGCCAAGGTACTTAAGGATGGGGGTGAGGGCGATAGGACGGCCATAGATGGCAGGTCCCCGGACTCGCACACGCCAAGTGGACATTCGCGCGCCGGAGATCACCGCCATCAGTGTCTCGTGTGTGCCGTCATGTTTAGTGTTCAGTGTTCACCGTCACAATGATCGCCTGGGTTTTGGAGGGATGGACCTTGAGCAACCACTGGTTGCACCAAGCGGTGAACCGGCCAAGATGGGATTGGAGAAGGTGTTGGGAGCGCTGCAGGGTGGGGGCAAGGGCAAGGAAGGCGGTGTCATCGGCAAACTGGAGAAGGTGGACGGGGGGTGACGGCGGCGGCATGTCCGCCGTGTACAAAAGGTACAGAAGGGGGGAGAGGACGGAGCCTTGGGGCACACCGGCGGAGGGGACAAAGGTGTAGGAATCTGTGTTATGGATGGGACTCCCTCTCTCACTACAGTTCATTTTATATACGATTTTCATGCGCCGTTAATCACGTGTTGCTGTCCAGCGCCATCTGCTGGCCGGTTTTTGGACTCGGTTTTGGTTTCAATATAACCTCAAGACTTTTCAGGCACGTCTATCACTTTTCACGTCTCTGCATACATTATTAGGTGAATTTGTGCATTTTCAGATCTTAACAAACTTCTGGGTCACCATGTCTTATAGCTAGTAAAGAATCAAAGCGAAAAAACGCTTAGGTACCAACAAAATGGTGGAAACAGTTATAGGATAAAAAATGCAGGTGAAATTCGTTTGTGATAAGTATAAGAAGACGACCAGACAAAATGTTAGTCACCCCATTAGTCACTGGTCGCTCTGGAGAGTTCTAGACGGTACCAGGGCGACCGTGTGATACTCCACCGCTGACGGAAATCGTTACGATGAAATGGTGTGAATGTGCGAGTCGGTTGTATGGCATCAACGCATTTCTTCAGTCGGACATGAAGATAGAAAACACAAAACACCTATAGACTATAACAGTGTGAACTTCTTGAGGCAGCGTAACTAACAGCGCGCAAATTATTCGGACTATATTCAACCAGTATTTGAAACTAAGTGACGTGTAACAAAACTCACACATAATCTCAAACCTTCACGAAACTTTTTCTAGCTGCGCCCTCCGCAAAACGATGAAAGGAAAAATTTTATTGCTTAATACACTTTAGCTGTTCATGCAGCATAAGTACAGCATCAGGTTTGATGTTTTAATTTATTTCTTCTTTGCCGTTAACTCTATTCGTAAAACATTTTGCAGGTAGTAGCGAGATAAATTACTGAAGGTAGCTGAAAAATAATACATTGTACAACACACAGTTTAGGGATATGACGGCATAAACTTTGAAAAATACTTTTGCTTAAAACAGAGCATAAATTACCCGGACTATACTCATCCACTGTTTGATATATGAGCACTTAACCCAAACCTCCAGATGTTAGACACTCAGATCTGGATCAAATGTAGCATGTCGTTAGAGTATCAACCAAAACACCAATTTAGTTCATACTATGTGCTTTCCTCCAGCAGAATGGGCGTAAACGTTAATTAAAAGTAACACCAGAACTACGGAGCACAGGAAAAACATATCTATGTGGGAATCTCCTACACCCATGGTCTACATGGATGAGTTAGTAGATCTTTCGATCGTCGTACCTAAAGTCCCGGGTTCAAACCCCATCAACTGTTTAGGCGTGAAACAGTTACATGGGACAAAATTTTCCTGGCTTGCAAAAAGACTTTTCGCAGTTTGTTGAAACGATCTTTTGGCAGTCTGCATTCGTTTCGTTAGTTGAAAGTAGCAAACCTATAAACTATACTTGTATCTGCAGTCAATTATTATTATTACTATTATTATTATTACTATTATTAATGCTTCCACACTTGCGATACAGTTGTTTTTTTATTCTGTTGACCCATTGTTTACGTTTATTCTGTGAAACTACAAATGCACTACCTGCTATATCACGACTCGTGTCTGTTCTGTCGCTTATGACCGACAGAACACCACGCCTATCTATACAAATGTTCTCTATAGGTTTACTACTTTCAACTAAAGAAGCGAAAGCAGACTGGCAAAAGCACATTTCTGCAAACTCCGAAAAGTCTTTTTACATGTCAGGAAAATATTCTCCCATACAACAGTTTCACGCATAAACAGTTAAAAACAATTGTCGTTAGTGTGATTTGGATCACATACCCTAGGTACGACGATCAAAGGCTCTGCCAACTTACGCACGGAATCCATTAATATTACTGATTACCAGATATGCTTTTCATGCTCCGTAGTTCTGGTGTTACTTTTAATTAACGTTTACGCCAGTTCTGCTGAACGACAGCATACAGGACGAACTAAATCGGAGTTTTGGTTGAGACTGTATCTACATACAACGTTTGGTACTGATCTGAGTGTCTGACATCGGGAGGTTTGGATGTTAGCGAGTTTCAAAAAATTACAAACATAATTTTAAACCTTTTCTAAACGTTTTCTCGCTTACATACCTAACGACAAATATTTAAGGCATTAGCTCATGCATAAAGTAATGTGGGATTTGAAGCTATTTTACACAGGGCCTTAAATAGATTAAAGTGTAGCCTATTATTAGAGGTGGCAGTAACCATCGAAACAAAAAAAAGTATAACAAACAAGGGCTATAACAATCATTCCTTAAGAGTCATGAGCACTTGTTCTATTCGATACTTCTTCCACTGCAAGCTCTTTGTTTTCCGTATATTGGGAGGTGGTAGTACGGATCACAACAAGAAAAAATAGCCAATAAACATGGGGTGTTCAATGCATATCTTAAAAGCTACGGACTTGTTCAATAGAAGAGATGTGTTTCACAATAGCGAAGATGAACAAGCGCTCATAGCTCTTAAGGCATGCAGTTTAGATCCCATATTTACTGGGCGTCTGTTCGTGTTCTGATAGTTATTACAAAATCTCAAAATATTCGACACTTTTTAACGCCATATATATGGGAGTTCGATTCTTTATTGAATGAATTCAGGGGGGTTTACTAGTGAAGATACTAACCGACAAGGACTGGAGACTAGTGTCACGGTTTGTCGATGACAACCGGTTTCAAACCCGACAGGTATTGATACTGTCAGTGGATGTCAGTGGATTCACACGATTACGATTCACATCTTTGGGAATATATTCCGAAACTTCCGGTCAGTGTAGAGTGAAATGTAAACCTTCTTGCACGTGCCTGCAGTATTTTCTGTATTTGGGATGAGCATTCAAAATTGCAAGCCAAATTCTTCGCAGTTTTATGATACGGTAGTGGAATACCGTCGAAAAATAAGAGGCAATTACTCATAGAATTCAAAACTTATTCACTTCTGATGAAATACTAAAATTATTTGGGACCTCTCTGCATTTAGTTCAGGTCCCAGATTTTGTGACGAACTGAAAACTGAAACAGATCGCCGTTCATCTGGATGATGTTAGATACCTTCTGGCCTGAGACTTGAGTAAACTGGAGGTTAACAGCATAGAAATGATATTTAGGGGAGGAGGGAATTTATGAGATGTCATTAACGTAAAAGGAGGACAACAGTGGATCCACAACTGACTTCTGTGGCATTCCTGAGAGAATTTTCATTCCCACAGACAACATGTTGCCTCTTCACTGTATCATCGAAATATTTTAGCTGTCGCATTTCTCTCAACAGCAAGCTGACTGTATCAAATGCTTTGCTGTCAGTTCGTACCCTGTGGCCTTACGGTTGTCTATACTGTGTGATATATTTCAGATCATCAACTACCTTTGTGAGTAATTTGATTGTGGTATGGTGTTTAGTTAAAAACATGCAAAACAAATCCCATCTCCACTGACAAACTTTCGGATGTCGCTTGGTTGCTGCATATTTGGGGCTCGTTACAGAGTACATCGTTTAGTTTGTTGCCCCGTTTACCTTTGTAGCCGTACTGTACTGAGAACAGCAATACTGCAGTGCAGATGTGTGTAATACAGCATGTGTGTCGTGTTTCTAAGGAAATCGTTTACGTTACCGCAAGATACTCGCAAATGTCCGTTTCTTTTACGCTTCAGACCTGAATTTTTTCTGGAGGAAGGAAAATTCCTTTTTATGCCCTTAGGTGATTTTTTAATGATTTTAGATGCAAAATTTATATACATACATGTGGCCGTTTTTAAAATATCCTTTGTACACTTGGCTTCTTTTTAAGGACTAAAACAATTAGTTTTGAAATATTCACTGTTGTAATAAATAAACATCAATCAAAATTACCATGAAAAATAACAATAATAATTCAATTATACAGTGGAATATAACTAACCAACCACTTGCGTGTATTTTGGCGCCCACAAGCTGCTGCGTACTGCTTCAGTCAGTTGTTGATACTTTTATAGTTACGCCCAACACCTGGCAATACTTGTGCATGGTGACATTGTGTACATGAGATTTTCATTGAGGAAAAATATTTATGTTGCAGCTAGGGCACAGCGAACATTAATATATACAATTGTAGGCAGTGGGTCTCAGAGGGTTAAATACTGCTTTTGTTTTCACCGCCCATCGCCAAAGTATTCCAGTGGGTTATGTTGGCTCTTAGCTGCTGCATCCGCTGCAAATGACCTGATGAGTCTGATCAAATCTCTCTAATTTTGCCTTCATGGTTTTTCGCGAAACATGGTGGTCAGAAACAGTCAAAAAGCCTGTAAGAGAGGTGACTGTTAAGAAAAAGATTCGATACGTTGCGCTGTGTTCGAGTTAATTAGCACTGGAGTTAGCCAATCACGCCATTGGGCGTGTAAATTCAAGAAGCCCGACTGATACAATTACTGTAGGAAATGAAACGCCTGCAGCCGTCCTTATGGTCTTATTTAGCTACCAGTTTCGGCACTTCAATCGGTTATCTTCAGGACGTAATTAATGCTGAAGGGATTACCACGATCCATATATACACTGCATCAGTGGCGAACGTAACTGGGTTACGCAGAGCATCTGTGGTGTCAGCACTCCAACCACCGGTAGTCTGCGTAAGTCAGTTATGTTGGCCACTGACTCAGTGTATATATGGATCGTGATAAGCCCTTCAGCATCAACTATGGCCTCAAGATGGCGCACTGAAGCGGCCAAACTGGTAGCTACATAATAAATAAGACCATAAGGGCGGCTGTATGCGGTTCAGTTTCTTACAATAGTGAATGGCCGTGATCCCCAAGACCTCCAGTCAAAAGTATGGACACACAAAAACTGATACAATTACTGTCAGTTGTTGTCCTTATTTAGATGACAGCGCATGAGACTGCTCAGCCTTTGGCTCGGTTTAGATCCTTACTATCACCCCACGTTCAATTTTTGTGTTGCTTTCTTGTTCTGTTTTAGGAAACCAAACGATGAACACCTTTGATGACACCGTCTCTGATGGGCCACTTGAATTTGTGTGCCCAAAGGTCTGATTGGCCAACTTCAATGCCAATTAGCTTGGAGACGGTAATGTGTCTTATTTTTTTCTTAACAATTATTTCTCTGCACATCCTACCATGGAAAACCCTTACAACCTTTCTTACCACCCTGTATTTAGGAGGACATACTACGTTGATCGACTCTTCTAGGAACGCGAGCTCTCAGAATTTAAAAGTGAGCCACACTGTGATTCTCAACGCCTGTCTTGTAACGTCTGTCACTGAAGTTTGACATACATACTCTGCAGATCTCTATGAACTGCACGGCAGAGTGTACTTCTCACGGTCCCACTCGCCTATGGCACGTGGGAGAAATGACTGCTGTGCGTTGTGTAGTTTTATCTCCACATTCCCTGCGGGTGCGACACGTACAAGGGCTGTAGTACCTCACTTGATACTGGTTTTTGAAACTTCCCGGGACGGTTACCGTCTATTGTCTGCCAGGTTCTGTGACCTCTGCTGTTAGACAAACAAACCAGTGACCGTCTGGACTGATCTTCTTTGTATACGTTCTATATCACCATTCACTTGTATCATGTCTCATACAGAAACAGACTCATCAATGCTAATTACTTCGCATCCTGCCTGGAATACATTCACCATCCCACATGTTCCCAACTTTGATTACTTGATGGATCCCTCTGCGTATGATCATGTAAACATAGTTGTCTTGTCTCTCTCACCAAACTTCCAGCACTTACACAAACGCCATGAACAGCCTAAGACATAAAAAAACACTCGCTAAAGAGCGAAGCAATGCTCGTAGTTGCCTACTGCAAACTCAAGGACTGTCCCAGAGCATGCCACGAAATGACTGCCATTCTTTACAAGACCGTCCATTCCACACACAAGAGACTACCCAGAACAGTGGAAAACACCTCAAGTCCTGCCCTTACTGAAATCTCATCCTAGGGAGCTCTCAGTTTTCAGCAAAATCCTTGAAACCTTTCTTATCCAACATATCAGTCTGAACCTTGAAACCCACCTACTAATCTGCAACACCCAATGTGGCTTTCGTCCAAATCATTCCACCCTCACGACCAACTTCTTTACCTTACCCACTTAATCTCCCATTAACTCAATAAACAGGAATCCGCCATATTTGCGCCCCTCGATACCCAAATGGCTTTGACCAGGTATCGCATACTAGATTTCTCTTCAAGCTACGAACGTATGCACTTTCATTTGACATTCGTCCTAAATCATCCTTTCTTAATCGTCATCCTGCATACAGCACAATCAACTACTCAGCTCATTGCAAGTGTGCGTCAAGACTGATATTTACCACCTCCCTTATATCCTGTACACTGTAGACATTCCCAGACAACCACTCCTACCACCTCCTGCAATAAGCTGACTACACCGCCTACATAGCCATTCACCGACCTTCCAATCTCCCATTCCTCACTCCAGCGCCACTTCAGTCGCCTGGTCGAGTGGTGTAATATGTGTAACTTCAAGTAAACCCACAGGAAAGACCTGCCATCATCTTTGGCCGCACATTTCGGTACGACAGATTCCCATCTCTCCATCTACATTCAACCGATCCCTATGACTAACAGAGTAAAGTATTTATGACGAACCCTTGTCAGAAAAAAAACGTGGACTGCACACATCCTTAGGATCCAGCAAAAGTCCAAAACCTACTAAGACTACTTACAGACCCCACCTGGCAGTGGGGCAGCAGGTGGAAAATAAAAAATTATTTCTATTGCATTATTTGTTGCCGTTCTCAACACAGGCTCTCTAACTACAATGTTGGCAACCAGAAAGTGATTAGCAAAAACGTGAAACCTGTAATTAGAGTTCACTGTGCCCACTCTGTTGGAGAATTAAAACTATTGATTATTGAAGTTCATTACTCTGAGGATTTAGGATGATGTCTGGGATTCATAGAAAATGCAGCTTCCTATAACAATTTTCACTATATTCTGAAAATGATAAAGCGTAAAATTCCAGACAAATGATCACCCATATCAGCTATTGTACTATCAGAGCTGTTCAGAGTCTATTGCGCAGATCCTATTATCCCTATATAACGAAACTGTTCAATAATCGTTATCGATGTAAATGTTCAAAGTGAATGCTCGCCAAAACTTGATGTTAATACGCATCAAACGCCACGCTAGTAATGGTAGAAAGTCTGTCCTGCGACAACACTTGAAAATACGACATATGCAAACAGAATAAACCACTGGATTCGTCCCATTGTTAACTCTTTACCCCAATGGGAACTCATTGTTACGTACATGCCGAGTTACATAATATGGCATCCAAGGCTCTTCCTAGGGGACTGATGACCATAGATGTTAAGTCCCATAGTGCTCAGAGCCATTTTTGAGCTCTTCCTGGCAACTGCACAAATGCGACGCGGCTTCCGACATGGAGTGCGCGCTGATACGAATCTAGAAGAGAACTGGGGCCTTGCTCTAGCTCGCACGCTCTATTTATATAGCCGAAGGAGCAGCCGACAAAATGGTTCAAATGGCTCTGAGCACTATAGGACTTAACTTCTGAGGTCATCAGACCCCTAGAACTTAGAACTACTTATACCTAACTAACCTAAGACATCACACACATCCATGCCCGAGGCAGGATTCGAACCTGCGACCGCGACCGTAGTGGTTTCGCGGTTCCAGACTGTAGCGCCTAGAACCGCTCGGTCACCACGGCCGGCGCAGCCGACAAGATTTGCCTTACTGACCAGCCGCTCAGGCTAGTAAAACACCACTTCAAGTTACTAAATAATTAATTGCTTCATTCGCCGAAGGTCAGTGAAGCTCTCGATTTAATTGTGCAATCAGCACACAAGTAAGTATCTATAATAAAATTCTAATGTGGCTAGATTAAATACTTTTGGCAAGAGAATTATTTTGATTGCACTACACACAATAGATGAGCCCTGAACTTGCCGTTTGGAGAGACGTTAAAGCTATAGTTTTATAGCTACCTCTTTGAAACTTCTCACATCTTTGTTATTATAGCGTATCTCAGTTCTACCTAAATCTAAACATTCTAGCTTTATCTAATCACTTACTTCATCTATCTTGCTTCCGAACTTTTAGGACACAAAAACAGAAAATCATGAATTTCAATCAAAATATTACTTTGTGAGATCCAGCATGCTGTTTCCATTAAATTACAATGAAAAAGGAATCTGAACATAAATTTCGAAGTTTCTAGCTCCTTCCTGTTGCACCGATGGTTTTTATGTAAAATGTACAAATTTCGAAAGCTGTTTAAGTTACGAAACTGAAGCTTAACACATTATTATTTTAGCATCACTCCTCACATGCTATTAACTTTTCAGATTATTTACTTTATTTTTAAGGTATTGCGCAACATTTGTGACGTCATAGATAGTTACAGCGGGCTAGGCTGACACACAATGGAAAGCATATGAATTCTATATGGCGTGAGTAGGCTGCTTTCCTACAACGGGTCTACACCATTTCACTATTATCCTCACGTAAAAATCCCTTATCCTAACATATGCCAATATTGCCTGGATCTCTGCCACCCCAAAAGTATACAAGTCCCAGAAATCGTGGAAAGACATTAACTCAACCTCGCCTTCCACATCCGCCTACTTTCCCCAACTCGCGTTCTATACCAACTCATCTACTTCCCAAACTTTCTTCCCTTCTTGGAACATCTTCAGATCCTTTACAATAAATGCAACACTCACCTGGCACCCAATATCGTATCGACCAATCTCCAATCCAGGTACCCTGCTGCGCCACTACATCCGTATCCCATCTTCCATACACATTCATCACTTATCCTTTCTTTCCCGCCGGAAATTCCATTACCCAGAGATTAAATCCGTCCAGAAACACACCCTCCTTTCCAACTCTAGTCGCAACACCCCATCTCACAGAATGTTTTCACTTTCCTCCCTCCCCCTTAACGATTTTTGATAGCTGTTTTCAAATCCACAAGCGTCCATAGCCACTCGCATTCCACCGGCATCTACAACTGCATGACTGCTTTGCAATTCACACTTAACATCGAACACTTAAATATTTCAGTGCGAGTTCCGTTCTCTCTTACTTTATTAAAATATAATAATAATAAGCATTCCGTCTTCAGGCCACGAGTGGCCTATCAGGACCGTCCGACCGCCGTGTCATTCTCAGTGGAGGATGTGGATAGAAGGGGCGTGGGGTCAGCACACCGCTCTCCCGGTCGTTATGATGGTATTCTTGACCGAAACCGCTACTATTCGGTCGAGTAACTCCTCAACTGGCATCACGAGGCTGAGTGCACCCCGAAAAATGCAACAGCACATGGCGGCCTGGATGGTCACCCATCCAAGTGCCGACCACACCCGACAGCGCTTAACTTCGGCGATCTCACGGGAACCGGTGTATCCACTGCGGCAAGGCCGTTGCCGCTTTATTAAAATATAGTCACCCAAATCGCGTATCATATACGCGACTGTCTCTCTCCCCTATTTCACGATGAAACAAAACTAGCTGCCCCTCTTTGAACATTTCGTTGTCCTCCATCAATCTTATCTGGTGAGGATCCCATACTGCAGAAGAAGCAGACGACGGACAAGCGTAGTGTCGGCGGCCTCTTTAGTAGAACTACTGGTTCTTCTAAATATTGTAACAATAAAAGTCTTTGGTTTGGCTTCTCCGCAATGTTATTTATGTTATCGTTCCAACTTAAGTTGTTCGTATTTGTAATTCCTAGGTAGTGAGCTGAATTGACAGCCTTTATATTGTGTGACTTATTTTGTAACCGAAATAATGATTTCCTTTAGTAATCATGTGGATGACATCATTCTTTCCATTGTTTAGAAGCAGTTGCCACTTTTCATTCCACACAGATATCGTATCTAAGTGATTTTGCAACTAGCGTGGATCTTCTAATGACATTACTAGACGGTAAATGATAGCATCATCTCCAAACAGTGTAATCTACGACGAACATGATGATTTTCATTCACCACCAGCACCATTATTATATTATATCGAAGTAGCATTATAGTCATCATATTTTAACTGTAATATAATTCACCTAGAAATTTAAAAATTATCCACCAAAGTCTATTTAAAAACACTTTATTTATTTTCATCTGCTTTTTATATATTTTAAAACCTATATTAAATGTGCAAAACCTTTGGTTGAAGAGCGGTTAGAGGCGCTGCTAGTCCACCCCTTCGTGGGGAATCACCGAAGTCAATAAGACCTGCTTGAAGCTAATAGCCGGCCGATGTGGCCGAGCGGTTCTAGGCGCTTCAGTCTGGAACCGTACGACCGATACTGTCGCAGATTCCAGTCCTGCCTCGGGCATGGATGTGTGTCATGTCCTTAGGTTAGTTAGGTTTAAGTAGTTCTAAGTTCTAGGGGACTGATGACCTCATATGTGAACTCCCATAGTGCTAAGAGCCAATTGAACCATTTTTTTTTAATCTAATCGTTGCGAGCCAGTCGGCTATTGTCGTGATTTCTCTTGTTGTGTTCTATGGAAGACTGTGTCTGGCATATGACGACTTTGGCGTCTTCTTATCTGTTCTCCACGAGGTGCTCTGGCCACTACTTGGTCGGTGTTTACGTTCCCAGTGTTCGCAGCTCCTCTTCCTACGCTAGTACATGAAAAATTTTAAATGATGCACTTAGTGCGCTACCAAAGAAATATTTGAAACATTTAAAGTTGCTGATATCCTCACTGTATATGAGCAATCAGTTTTCACATTGTCTCCTGACTTAAACCATATATGACGCAATCCATCAATGAACTATGTTGATAAACTGAGAATTAATAAACACTTATCTATCAACCCAAGCTTAGTGCTGAATAACCACAGTTCCCTTACTCGCCACTTACAACTGCAGATACTACTCAGGCCATGTTGTAAATTACCCCTCTTACTCACGTGTCCCATTTTCCTTTCTTTCATTACTATAATTTCTCTTGTTGTGTTAAAAAAATTACTTTGCATAATCTCACCTGCTTCACTTACCCGCTTTATTTCACTAGTATTTCTTATCTGTTTGTAATTTAGGACATATTAAAGACAAGATGATTTTGTTCAGTCACACCTTTGGATCGAGTCACCAAAGTTTATTGTTCAATTTATTTTCTCCTACGAACAACTGTTGTAATTTGTATATAGTTAATTAGTTACTGCGCCACATATTTATCATAAGTAAATAATCACGTCGCATTTACACTGAACTAATCCCTTTTGTTTTATTCCTAAATAATGTTTTTCCTCTCTGGAAATGGAGTTAGGTTATAGATCGACTAGTTCTTTGCTTCAGCAAAATGTCACTGCATCACATACATATCTTTGTGCCTGATGATGCTTAATATCTGAAAACTGGTTTGTGAAATAAATAATAAATATTGTACAATATTACAGCAATGGGGTGCCGCGCGGAGTGGCCGCGCGGTTTAGGGCCCCATGTCACGGATTGTGCGGCCCCTCCCGCCGGAGGTTAGAGTCCTCCCTCGGGTATGGGTATGTGTGTTGTTCTTAGCATAAGTTATTTTTAGTAGTGTCTAGGGACCGATGACCTCAGCAGTTTGTTCCCTTAGGAATTCACACACATTTGGACCATTGTTGTGTTTTTTCAATGAGAATTCATTTCACCTAATTTGCTCTACAATGAAAGAATATTCACGAAGACAGAAAGTTACTTTCATACTAGATGGCGCACTTTAAACGTAAAGGTGGAGTTTCGTAGTATAATGTCGAGTAAACTATTCGACATAGCCACGTTCGTGAGTTTGAAGAAGTTTAACTACTGTCAAGAAGACGGAACAATTCACAGTCAATTTACGAGGTCAAAGGCGATATTGTCGGCGACAGAAATAATGTAAGCAGCAACGATATCTCATTGTAAAGTACTTACCGATTTCTCGTTGCTATTAAATTCTTCGTAGACAGACACAGTCGCCAGAAATCTGCAAATAAACAATGCGTGATCAGATAGCATTCGTTTATGTAGAAAGAACAATGGAAATTTAAAGGAATTTAAGTTTAAATACAAAATAAGGTGCAGTAAAAGTGGATGGCGGATTGAAGAAAGGTTTACTGCACTTTCGAAGCAAACTACTTACATAGTTACTGTGCGACCCACGGGTGAATACTGCCCCCTTGTACACATTTCCTGCAAATACGACCTACATTCATAAGGGAGAAAACTTATTGATCAAATATTGAGAATCACAAGTTCTAATATACTACAACAGAGTTGCGGTTACTCTAAGATACATAAGGTAGCCAAAAATCACGTATAGCTACGTCTGCATCTATTCTCCGCAAGCCACCTTATAATTTATGGCAGACGGTACTTTGTGTATCATCTGAAATGTTCTTTCTCGTCCATCCTCGGAGCATCCATAGTGACGCGAGACGATAGATTCCTCTTTGAGAGATAAATAACGCGACATACCGCTCCATAGATTTATTGGGAAACGTTTGTTTGGAGGCTCGGATTAATTCTCTGCACCACTTCTCATATACTATAAATCTTATTAAGAGACGCCAGCCTCACTTTGACTTGCGAGACAAGATTATAATTTCACTACTCCTATACCCGTACCAGCCCTCTGTAGCAACAAAGTGTCTTCAAAAGACTCTGAGATCCGACCACTTGATGGGAAAACGAGCACGCAGTCAGTCATAATACCGTCTAACCTCTTCCATAAACAGAACTATATAACAATATGAAGATAAATAATACACCACACTTCAGATTCATACCGGGACAAACGGAATTCATTGTCTCCAGCTAGTTAGTTGCTCCATTCCGCCTTCAAGGCGATTTCGAATTATCTTGACAACACAGAGGACGCCTTAGCGTTCTTCTGTGACATCAGCGCTACTGATCATCCGAACAATTAATTTGTTTCTTTGTTTACTTCTTCTTTGCATACTTCGCTTCTCAACTAGCTCCACAGGTAAAGACCAAAAGAAGTGAGGACTGGGTACCTTAATCATTTCTGTAGAGGCATCCTCTGAAGAATATTTGGTTTAGATGATGTCACCTGACGATTAGATTGTGCATTGTGGAAGAACATACCCATCTTTGTAAGCGAAGGAACCTTTTCCAATAACGCTCGAAGTTCGTTTTGGAGAATTTTTAAATAACAGGACCCTATAAGATGATGTTTAAACGATGCATGGTGGAAGAACATACCCACCTTTGTAATCAGAGGAACCTTTTCCAATAAGGCTGGAAGCTCGTTTTGAAGAATTTCTAAATAACAGGACCCTGTAAGATGATGTTTAAGCGATACACAAGAATTCGCCAAAAAATCGCAATCACAATCAAAGCAGAAAAATTCAGGCACGTAAACTAACTTCAAAATAGTCACGACTATTGATAAATAAACCAATGGCAACCGAAGAAACAGCACGCGAAATAAAATCTTATCTCTGTAACCAGCTGTCTCCCCGTATACAGTAAATACTGGACAAAGGTTACATGGAATATTTTATTAGAATTACTCTACACTATCACCTCCTAACATATTTACTACCAACTTTTCACCAACGGCGTAGCACGCATACGTCTATTTCACATATACTGCACACAAATATGTCTAATTCTCTCCATAGACTCCCGATTGGGTGTTAAATTTATCTGTGGTATTCATCCGTGAGCCATGTGCTATTGTCTCGAATCTCGATGACAAAATTATTGGCTCAATACAGTGTCCATTTTCGCGACCTGGTTCACGCACTGAACCGTACAAGTAAGAGACAAATTGCACTTCATACTTTTAAAAGTATTCCAAGCCAACCAATTACAGGTAAGAAATATCAACAGGTCGTTTTAGAACATTTTTCCATCTCATCCCCTTCTCGTCCCTCCCCATCTCTAGCGGTGTCTCACTCCCAAAGCACTTTTATACAAACAATGTAGGATGTATGTATCAAATGTCACCTTTCTTTCCATGTTGCGCATGATATGTGTGCACCTTTTGGTAGAAACTGCTTAAGGCGTCACAGAGATGAACTGATCTGTAACAGTTTTGGCACCCCCCTCACCCCCCCCCCCCCAACCACACACACACACACACACACACACACACACACACACACATACACACACACACACACACACAAAGCTAGGGGCGAAATGTCAGCAGGACTGTCACCAATGAGCCTAGACATCGCAAAAACTATGGACTCAACACTAGTATTGATCGTCGTCGAATATTTGTATATGCAAATAAGTGGGGGTATATTTCCCACGCAATATTTTTATACATATAATCATTTATGTACGAGGTGCATTGAAGTTCTAAGGCCTCCGATTTTTTTTGTCCGGACTGGAAAGAGATAGAAACATGCGCATTGTTTTAAAATGAGGCCGTGTTCATTGTCAATACGTCCCAGAGATGGCAGCACCGTATGGCAGATGGAATTTTACCGCCAGCGGCGAGAATGAGAACTGTTTTAAATACTTAAAATGGCGACGTTATCCTTCCTTGAACAGCGTGCAATCATTCGTTTTCTGAATTTGCGTCGTGTGAAACCAATTGAAATTCATCGACAGTTGAAGGAGACATGTGGTGATGGAGTTATGGATGTGTCGAAAGTGCGTTCGTGGGTGCGACAGTTTAATGAAGGCAGAACATCGCGTGACAACAAACCGAAACAACCTCGGGCTCACACAAGCCGGTCTGACGACATGATCGAGAAAGTGGAGATAATTGTTTTGGGGGATCGCCGAATGACTGTTGAACAGATCGCCTCCAGAATTGGCATTTCTGTGGGTTCTGTGCACACAATCCTGCATGACGACCTGAAAATGCGAAAAGTGTCATCCAGGTGGGTGCCACGAATGCTGACGGACGACCACATGGCTGCCCGTGTGGCATACTGCCAAGCAAGGTTGACGCGCAACGACAGCATGAATGGGACTTTCTTTTCGTCAATTGTGACAATGGATGAGACGTGGATGCCATTTTTCAAGCCAGAAACCAAGCACCAGTCAGCTCAATGGAAGCACACAGATTCACCGCCACCAAAAAAATTTCGGGTAACCGCCAGTGCTGAAAAAATGATGGTGTCCATGTTCTGGGACAGCGAGGGCGTAATCCTTACCCATTGCGTTCCAAAGGACACTACGGTAACAGGTGCATCCTACTAAAATGTTTTGAAGAACAAATTCCTTCCTGCACTGCACAAAAACGTCCGGGAAGGGCTGCGCGTGTGCTGTTTCACCAAGACAACGCACCCGCACATCGAGCTAACGTTACGCAACAGTTTCTTCGTGATAACAACTTTGAAGTGATTCCTCATGCTCCCTACTCACCTGACCTGGCTCCTAGTGACTTTTGGCTTCTTCCAACAATGAAAGACACTCTCTGTGGCCGCACATTCACCAGCCGTGCTGCTATTGCCTCAGCGATTTTCCAGTGGTCAAAACAGACTCCTAAAGAAGCCTTCGCCGCTGCCATGGAATCATGGCGTCAGCGTTGTGAAAAATGTGTACGTCTGCAGGGCGATTACGTCGGGAAGTAACGCCAGTTTCATCGATTTCGGGTGAGTAGTTAATTAGAAAAAAAATCGTACGCCTTAGAAATTGAGTGTACCTCGTACATAAACAACTTGACTGAAAGTGCTGTAGACAGTCCTGATTTATGCTTCTATATCACCCCCTTACCACCCCCACCCCACTCCTGTGAGAGGCAGGTTGCTCTTGTTCAACCAGTACTTTGTTGCAGTAGCCCCCGATGACGACATACGCCACCTGTGGGATAGCAGATGTACTGATAATGGTTTCAACGCCGTCTGCCAGCAGAGGACGTAGTACCATAGCAACCAGAGCACCAACTGCGTCTGTTCTTTAATAGGGAACGCTCACAGCTAAAAGGCTCAACGTGCGAAGCATGTAGGCAACCATGCCACACAGACGCATTAGGGCTTCCTACAGCCAACTGAGCGAGTCTAAAAGTGGTCAAATTGTGCAATTCCGAATGGCAGGATAGGCGTTTCGGAGAATTGCCACACAAGTTGGACATGCTGTGTCATTTATGCAATGACGCTCATATGAGTGGTCACATGAGCATTCTCACACACGTATGATGTTCACACATAACAGTCGCCCACCAGAATAATTGTATAGTAAGGGCAGCAGTGGAAGATCATACAGCCACCACAGCACAGATATGACGGCTTGTGAACCCAGATTTGTCAACACGAACTCCTGCGGGCCAGTTACTAACAGTGAGACTACAGGCACATACACCTCTATCCCATCTTCAACTCATGCCACAGCATGTGCACAGATTGACTGTTGCAATCAGAGGACCACTTGGAAGATGGAATGGCGTGACGTGGTCTTCAGTGATGAAAGCAGATTCTGCCTGCAAGCAAGTGATGATTGTACAACATACACCAGGTGAACGCTCTCTCGTAGAGTGCATTCATGCAAGACACAATAGCTCCACCCCTGGCATTATGACATAGAGAGTGATAAGCTACAAGTCTCTATCACCTTTGAAATTTCTGGAGTGTACACTAACCAGCGCTCGGTACATGCAGAATGTTGTTAGACCTGTTCTTTTGCCGTTATTGCAATAGGAAGGTGATGCGCTGTTCCAACAGGATAACGCTCACCCACACACTGCCCGTGAAACTCAATGTGCTCTGCAAGATGTGCAGAAACTTCCCTGGCCAGCATGATCTCTGGACTCGTCTCCAATTGAGCACGTGTGGAATATGATGGGAAGTGACTTGCGCGACTCATCAATAGCTTGTGCTATTGATGTGTAAATGTAATCACTTCATGTACTCCTCATACAAACCGTTGTAAGAATAAATCTTTAGCGAACTGGAAACCTCTAAAAGTGTGTGCTAATTTTTTCTGGCAGTGTATGTATCAAGTTTGGTTGAAATCGTTCCGCTGGTTTAGGAGGAGATGTGGAATATACATACATGTACACATACATACTGAGCCGAGCAGACTCCTATCGATCCTTTTTTTTTTCACAAGAATGTTGTCTCTGCCTGAGAGCCACGCACCGAGAGCTAGAGGTCGCCCTCAGAAGATGTGTGGTTAGCTGCTGTCTAGTCCTCCGGCCAGCAGTGAGGTAACGACTGCTCGGCCAGACGCCAGGAAGTGAGGAGCGATTCGTTGTAGAAACGCGGCGAGCAGGGGCCAGTTATTGTGCGGGGGCTGTGGCCAGCTGGCTGCCCGGTATCGTAGATGGAGTCACCTGCATCGTTATTGGGATGTGTCGGGTGGCCCCCATCGGTGAAACGCCTGTTACCTGTAGATTTCATGGACCTTAATGTCAACTGCCTTTACTGGGACTCTGGATGGATTACATATATTTTTATAACATATGTAGATTCCTCCTGAAACACCACGTGTAATCGTTAGTGTATATTTGTGGTACTGCAACTGTGTTCCTTTGTTGCATGGAAGTACCTTCCTTGGTTGGTTGATCTACCACATCGTTACCATGAATTCTAATATAGAACAGTTTCCACTGAAAGTTTACTTCTTTTCCTTCATCTAACAATAAGTTTACACGAAAGATAACTTTGACGACAGTAATATCAGATCTTGTGGTCCTGTCGTTCTCAGTTGCTTATAAAATTGCAGTCTGTTGACAAGTATTACACTGGAACCGTCTAATTACAACTGAATCAAACACAATTTTAGTTCCATACACGTTTCGCCTTTATTGTTTGTAAGGCATGTTCAGTGTCCTGGACTGTCTACATATTTTTGTTTGTACTAGATAGCTTGCATTTAGGGCGTTGTATACAGGGTGGTCCATTGGTCGTGACAGGACCAAATACCTCACGATATAAGCATCAATCGAAAAAACTGCAAAGAACGAAACTCGTCTAGCTTGAAGGGGGAAACCAGATAGCGCTACGGTTGGCCCGCTAGATGGCGCTGCCATAATTCAAACAGATATCAACAGCGTTTTTTTTAAATAGGCACCCTCATTTTTTATTACATATTCGTGTAGTATGTAAAGAAATATGAATTTTTTAATTGGACCACTTAGTTCTATAACTTGAAAAGTCTTCGACCAGGCCGGCCGTTGTGACCGAGCGGTTCTAGGCGATTCAGTCCGGAACCGCGCTGCTGCTACGGTCGCAGGTTCGAATCCTGCATCGGGAATGAATGTGTGTGATGTCCTTATGTTAGTTAGGTTTAAGTAGTTCTCAGTCTAGGGTACTGATGACCTCAGAAGTTAAGTCCCATAGTCCTTAGAGCCATTTGAACCATCTTCGACCAGTCACATATCTGTAAACCTGTTCCATACGCCCATACTTTCGTTAACAGATTGCAATGGGGCCTCGTGTCAAATGCATTCCAGAAATATAAAAATATGGCATCTGCTGTTACTCTTCATCCATAGTTCGCAGTGTATCATGTGAGAAAAGGGCAAGGTGAGTTTTGCAGGAGCATTGCTTTCTGAAACCATGCTAATTCATGGACATGAACTTCTCGATCTCAAGAATATTTATTATATTCGGACTGAGAATGCGTGCATGGATTCTGCAGAAAACCGAATTTAAGGATATTTGTCTATAATTTGTCTGATCCGTCTTTTTACCGTCTTTATATACAGGCGTCATCTGCGCTTTTTTCCAGTAGCTTGTGATGTTGCGCTGGGCGATAGATTGGCGATAAATGCAAGCTAGGTGAAGGGCCAGTGCAGTAGAAGTACTCTTCGTAAAACCGAATTGGGATCCCAACCGGACCTGACAGCTTATTTGTTTTTCAATTTCTTTCAGCTGCTTCCGTACGCCACAGATGCTTATTACCATGTCGTAAGTAAGGGAGTCTGTCCGATGGTCAAATAAGGGTAAGTTCCTCTCCCATATAGTATCTATAAGTGTATCGTCGTGACTAAAGAGCGAAAACTCTAAATCTTTCGCTGTAATTGTGATTTTTTCCTTGCGTTTATCAGGAAATTAAATGTAAAAGCTTCTACACAAAAAAGACAGTTTTAAAATCAAGTTTCACTTCAGCTCAAAGCAGACTGTTGAAGTCTGTTCCGCTGAGAAAGCATCTATCAGAAATCTTTTAACTGAGTCAGTTCTGGTGTAAGCGCTGCAAGATGCATGAGCACTATCGTGTTTTTTGTTTCTGTAACCTTCAGCTGTCCCAGCTCTTCTCAAATGACTTGCATTTACCAATCCATATATCCCTTCCCCACTAACGTTACACTGGTCACGTAATAATGCACTTAAGAACTGCAAGTAAGTACTCACTCAACAAAATGAAAAATATCTCTACTGTATACACACGAACACAGTGAAGCTTTTTTGTCTGTTCACATAAAAAATCTGGACGGAAAATGGTGAGGAGGCAGGGAGAGAGTACTGGGGGGGGGGGGGGGGGCGACTCCCACAGGAGGGAAGTTCTAGACCGCACCCTAGATTTCCAGAAGGCTTTTGATACCGTTCCTCACAAGAACTATTAATCAAATTGCGTGAATATGGAGTATCGTATCAGTTGTGTGACTGGGTTCGTGATTTCCTCTCAGAGAGGTCACAGCTCTTAGTGATAGACGGTAAATCATCGAGTAGAACAGAACTGATATCTGGCGTTCCGCAAGGTAGTGTCATAGGCTCTCTGCTGTTCCTGATTTACATAAATGACCTAGGTGCTAATCCGAGCAGCCCCCTTAGATTGTTTGCAGATGATGCTGTAATTTGCCGTCTAGTAAAGTCAGCAGACGATCAATTCCAATTACAAAATGATCTAGAGAGACTTTCTGTATGGTGTGAAAAGTGGCAATTGGCACTAAACAAAGTACCCACATGGGTACTAAAAGAAATCTGATAAATTTTAGGTATACGATAAATCGCATAAATCTAAGGGCTGTCAATTCGACTAAATACCTAGGAATTACAAATACGAGCAACTTAAATTGGAAAGACCACGTAGATAATATTGTGGAGAAGGCGAAACAAATACTGCGCTTTGCTGGCAGAACACTTAGAAGATGCGACAAACCCACTAAAGAGACAGCCTACATTACACTTGTCCGTCCTCTGCTGGAATATTGCTGCACGGTGTGGGATCCTTACCAGGTAGGATTGACGGACGACATCGAAAAAGTGCAAAGAAGGGCAGCCCGTTTCGTGTTATCGCGCAATAGGGGTGAGAGTGTCACTGATATGACACCTGAGTTGGGGTGGCAGTCACTGAAACAAAGGCGGTTTTCTTTGCGGCGAGATCTATTAACGAAATTTCAATCACCAACTTTCTCTTTCGAATGCGAAAATATTTTGTTGACACCCACCTACGTAGGGAGAAATGATCATCATAATAAAATAAGAGAAATCAGAGCTCGAACGGAAAGATTTAGGTGTTCCTTTTTCCCATGCGCCATTCGAGAGTGGAATTTCAGAGAAGCAGTATGAAAATGGTTCGATGAACCCTCTGCCAGGTACTTATGTGTGAATTGCAGAGTAACCATGTAGATGTAGATGTAGACACTGCTTTCCTTCACGCTTCCACCTTGCACGCCCCCCTGCCCCACTTTTCCAACTCGTCCCATCCGCAGAACACAATTTGTCTCTTAACACAGCGCTATTGCACTTACGTGTGTTACAGACATTTAATATCTGGCCGTAACCCACTAGATTTAACAATAAACATTAATTTCATACCATTAAAGCGATATTTTTAATAATCTGCAATACTTCAATCACCAGCATCGCGTTAACTATTGCTCACAGACAAAAGCTCTTTTGTAGGCCATTTAGTGTAGTATACTTTAGTACTGCGTCACGGTTTCGATAGACGAGTGGATTTCGAGTTATTCCGGCAAAACGTAAAAGAGTGACTTTTAATCGCCTGGCCCTCACACACCCCAGCGGTCAGAACTTTTAGTATGTTGTTCATGGCACTCCGTCCTACTACTGTACAAAAATTGCGACTACATCTCTTTAGGTCTTCACTGAGCGCGCTGCTGGTGTTTCAGTAGCATATGCTCACAGACTGTATACAGGCGAACTCAAACCTTGCAAAGTATCGGTAGTGCATCTTCTGACCAATAGAGATCCAGCTTCTGGACGTCAGCGCGCCAAATGGTCACTGCAGTCTGTGCATTATGAAGAGGTTACTACTGAAAACGCTCATTTATTGTGATATATCTCGGCTGCATTTCGTGACATATTTTCATAGGCGACAATCGATTGTTAAAACAAAGTCGGTGAGACCAATAGCATCAGACTGTTTGATCATAACGTAAACTGATATTGCCTAAATTCTATTTTTTATACATAAGAGATGTTTATAACTGCATGCATTCCTAATTGTTTTCTGATTGCATAAATATCATAAAGACCTTCTGAAATTTTAGTTTAGGATTCATGTAAGAACTCCATATTTTAAATTTATCAGTCCATATTTTGCTATCATGAATCAAGGATCCATAAAGACTACAGATCATAATAGGACAATATGTTTCATCGGGGACCTATACAGTTGGCTAATTCCAAACTAGTGACAAATACCAACGAGAGAATTTAGGATGGAATATTAAAATTCGGTTAAACGACTGTTTTCAAAAGTAACGTTCACTCAACTGGTGTTACAGAACAAAAAATGTTTCAGACACACTACTGTAACCTAAACGCAACACGTGAACTAATATCAATAAAATATTAATCACAATATTAAATTCTGAATAACTTCGGAAATATTACAGACTCGCGAAATATAAGACCAATTGTGGAATCTGCACAAAATATCGTTTAAGACAGGACATTTTACACATCATTTTACGATCGTTTTAAATTTCGTAAAAATTACATTTTAAATTTTTTTAAGAAGACAGAACGAAGTTTTGAAAGAATAGTTGACTCCAACATTATCGCTATCACGCAACTGTACATTACGATTAATTTAATATACAGAGGTCAAATTATTTTATGTAAAAACTAATATAAATTAAAACAGTGTTAGCTATCAGGCAGCTAAATTCTACTATGAAATAACAGTATACTTAGACTTCGTGTTAGCGACCTCACATCTCTTAAAATGGTGGTGAGACGCATGTCCATATACAGATTTTTAAGAGAAGTCAGAGGCAATTCAGGGTGAGCTGGTGTTGAGGTAGCTCGTTACACTCCAGTACTTTAATTTTGTAATTCCCTATCAAAGTAAGGGTGGCAACACTTTGAAAGCATGGCAGATGCCTGTTGATATTGCGACTGTTTTTGTGAACTGTGTTTGCGTAGTTGTACAAAGACATGTATTGACTTATTGCTTGATACGTGGAACCAAACTCCTGGAATGGACTGCAGCCGCTTTGATTAATTCGTTATAAACTGTTGATAAAATTCATACTATAGATTTAAGGTGTAATGGAAGGGGGCTAACAGTTTAATCGTTTATTGACCTCGAGTTTCAGAAACGCCACATTTTGTCGGTCCGTAACACAAAAAACGCCTTGTAACATTGTCATAGAAGCGTTGATGGCATGTGGCCGCGCGGTTTGAGGCGCCATGTCACGGACTGCGCGGCCGCTCCCGCCGGAAGTTCGAGTCCTCCCTCGGGCATGCGTGTGTGTGTTATTCTTAGCTTAAGTTAGTTAAAGTTAGTTTAAGTAGTGCGTAAGTCTAGGGATCGATGACCTCAGCAGTTTGGTCCCTTAGAAATTCTCAGACATGTACACTCCTGGAAATTGAAATAAGAACACCGTGAATTCATTGTCCCAGGAAGGGGAAACTTTATTGACACATTCCTGGGGTCAGATACATCACATGATCACACTGACAGAACCACAGGCACATAGACACAGGCAACAGAGCATGCACAATGTCGGCACTAGTACAGTGTATATCCACCTTTCGCAGCAATGCAGGCTACTATTCTCCCATGGAGACGATCGTAGAGATGCTGGATGTAGTCCTGTGGAACGGCTTGCCATGCCATTTCCACCTGGCGCCTCAGTTGGACCAGCGTTCGTGCTGGGCGTGCAGACCGCGTGAGACGACGCTTCATCCAGTCCCAAACATGCTCAATGGGGGACAGATCCGGAGATCTTGCTGGCCAGGGTAGTTGACTTACACCTTCTAGAGCACGTTGGGTGGCACGGGATACATGCGGACGTGCATTGTCCTGTTGGAACAGCAAGTTCCCTTGCCGGTCTAGGAATGGTAGAACGATGGGTTCGATGACGGTTTGGATGTACCGTGCACTATTCAGTGTCCCCTCGACGATCACCAGTGGTGTACGGCCAGTGTAGGAGATCGCTCCCCACACCATGATGCCGGGTGTTGGCCCTGTGTGCCTCGGTCGTATGCAGTCCTGATTGTGGCGCTCACCTGCACGGCGCCAAACACGCATACGACCATCATTGGCACCAAGGCAGAAGCGACTCTCATCGCTGAAGACGACACGTCTCCATTCGTCCCTCCATTCACGCCTGTCGCGACACCACTGGAGGCGGGCTGCACGATGTTGGGGCGTGAGCGGAAGACGGCCTAACGGTGTGCGGGACCGTAGCCCAGCTTCATGGAGACGGTTGCGAATGGTCCACGCCGATACCCCAGGAGCAACAGTGTCCCTAATTTGCTGGGAAGTGGCGGTGCGGTCCCCTACGGCACTGCGTAGGATCCTACGGTCTTGGCGTGCATCCGTGCGTCGCTGCGGTCCGGTCCCAGGTCGACGGGCACGTGCACCTTCCGCCGACCACTGGCGACAACATCGATGTACTGTGGAGACCTCACGCCCCACGTGTTGAGCAATTCGGCGGTACGTCCACCCGGCCTCCCGCATGCCCACTATACGCCCTCGCTCAAAGTCCGTCAACTGCACATACGGTTCACGTCCACGCTGTCGCGGCATGCTACCAGTGTTAAAGACTGCGATGGAGCTCCGTATGCCACGGCAAACTGGCTGACACTGACGGCGGCGGTGCACAAATGCTGCGCAGCTAGCGCCATTCGACGGCCAACACCGCGGTTCCTGGTGTGTCCGCTGTGCCGTGCGTGTGATCATTGCTTGTACAGCCCTCTCGCAGTGTCCGGAGCAAGTATGGTGGGTCTGACACACCGGTGTCAATGTGTTCTTTTTTCCATTTCCAGGAGTGTAGATGGCGTGTGCTGTTGCATTGTCCTCCGAGTAAGAACTGTAGGACCTTGAATTATTCGTTAGTTCTCTGAATGAAAAGTGACGGTACACTGTCGATACACCTATGAGAAGTGACGGTTTGGTGAAAAAAGAGCAGTCTAATAATTCGTGTTTCAATAATTGCACACCAGTTTTCGTTTACATTCGATACAGAGGCTCTTCATATAACTAATGATGATTTTTTAGAACACTGGGAGTTCGCGTATCCCTATAAATACAGCCATGCTTCTTCTAAAGAGCTGAGCCTTTCAGGATGAACGTTTTCATCATGAACATCCAGGTGCCGTCTTTATGTCGAGAAACAATATCTGGTCCGCAGATGCTCTGCCGTTACCTTGTGGCCGTGAGCAGATCTTGTTCACAAGTCAGTCTAAATAGCCCAGTGAAAGAAGATCAGAAAATGCCGAATAGGGGAATTCGTGCAATCGCAAATTTTAGTACATTGGTAGAAGGGAGAGCCATGAGCGGCCACAGACTGCAGTGGCAGATGGTGCTACGGTTTTCCCGGACGTCTTGCCACGGTTCGGCGTAACTCGTCCAATTCAATTATGCCACTGGCACATTATAAGAGCAACAAGCCATCGTACGTGAAATACACTGCGTAGCATCTTACAGAGTCATCTGTTTAAACATGGAGCCAATCGTCTGACGAGTATCAGATTTAATGTCTATGGAGATGGTTCTTAACACATCCACACTGACATATTTTCTCAAATGTCGATTTCAATGCATATTGGTGGACGAAGTGGAGGTATCAAGCTTTCTGTTTCTACAGTCGGGCTAGAATCATGCCTTATTGTTTGGAATACCTTTTTTGTGTTTTCATGTATCTTGGATGTCTCGTATAATCCGACTAATAACTGTCTGATGATAATCTGATGATAAGGCGCGAATATTTGTTACTCACGATTAAGTCGCCATTTTGTGTATGGAGACGTTAAAAATCTTGTATTCTGGAGCATTACAAAAATCACTGATACTATTTTATTGACCTTAGCCTTATTACTGATGTGTATTTAAGTTGCGGCGTAGGATTTTTATTGGTTTCATTAAATATGAAGACAGATGCGCAAAAAAAGAATCTCATTCTAATATGCTATGTATTTCTAAATAAAATGATTAAAAAAAATTATTTTATCCATGCTGGATTCGTGATCTTCGGGACAATAAAGCATTGTTTGTGAGGAAAGCAGCCAGTCACAAATACTTTTAAAACTGCAGCATTTGTGCATTGTCCTGAAAAACCATAAGGTCCAAAGCAAGAAGAGGTGCCATCCACTGGAATATACGCGTCTACAACTGTTTCACCTTATACGAGGGCTGTCCACAAAGTACATTACGTTTTGGAATTAAAAATAAATAAAGTATTGAAAATTTTTTAAATTATATACAGATGAAAGCCACACTTAAATACTACTTTTCTACATAGTTGCCATTTAAATTAAGGCACTTATCGTAGCGATGGACGAGCTTGGAAATTCCTTCGTCGTAAAATTCGGCCGCCTGCGCCTTCAACCACGTGGCGACTGTCTTTTGGGACAGAAAAGGTGTGATTTTTGTGGATTTCCTGGAAAGAGGCACTACAATAAACTCTCAAAGGTATTGCCAAACTCTGCACAACCTCAGAAGAGCAATGCAAAACAAGCGCAGGGGAAAGTTGGGCTCAAAGACCTTGCTGATTCACGACAACGCCCGGGCCCACACGGCAAATGCCACTCGTGAAGTTCTCGAATCTTTTAAGTGGGAGTTGTTTCCTCATCCGCCGTACAGTCCCGACCTGGCACCGAGCGACTTCCACTTATTCCCAGCAATGAAGAAGTGGATGGCTATGCAGCGTTTTGATGACGACGCACAGCTTCAAGAAGAGGTAACCACATGGTTGAAGGTGCAGGCGGCCGAATTTTACAACGAAGGAATTTCCAAGCTCGTCCATCGCTACGATAATTGCCTTAATTTAAATGGCAAATACGTAGAAACTATTTAAGTGTGGCTTTCATCTGTATATAACAAAAAAAAAATTTCCAATACTTTATTTATTTTTAATTCCAAAACGTAATGTACTTTGTGGATAGCCCTCGTATCTAATCGAATGCAGGCATGTGAGGATGTTAATGAAAACATCCTCGGCCACGGGTTTGAAAACCGCCACTGCTTAAATTTTGATTAATAATCAGCATTGGCGGCTGAAGACTTCCGGCGTAAGAAATCCCGTTCATTCTGCCAGCGGCCTTGCCGAAGAGGGCGGAGGGCACTCTCTTGTCCTTGAGCTGGGAAACTGGCCCTAAAGGGGGAAGATTCAGCAATGATCAACGGCATGAGGTTGTGGAAGGCACTGCGTTAAAGACACGAAAACGTATATCGACAGGACATGTCGCCTGCAATTTAAAAAGTATCATGATGATCTCTCCATTAGCAAAAGATCGCGGAATAGCTCCCCATTCGGATCTCCGGAAGGGGCTGCCAAGGAGGAGGTGACCACGAGGAAAAGACTGTATTATCAACGAAAGGATGACCTTCTACGAGTCGGGGCGTGGAATGTCAGGAGCTTGAATGTGGTAGGGACGCTAGAAAATCTGGAAAGAGAAATGCAAAGGTTCAATCTAGATATAGTAGGGGTCAGTGAAGTGCAATGAAAAGAAGACAAGGATTTCAGGTCACATGAGTGTAGGGTAATATCAACAGCAACAGAATATGGTATAACGAGAGTAGTACTCATTATGAATAGGAAGGTAGGGCAAAGACGGTGTTACAGAGAATAGTTCAGTGGTAGGGTTGTGCCTGTCAGAATCGACAGCAAACCAACACCGACAACGATAGTTCAGGTATACATGCCGACTTCGCAAGTTGAAGAGATAGACACAATATATGAGGATAATGAACGGATAGTACAGAACATAAAGGGAGATAAATTCTAATAGTCATGGGCGACTGGAATCCAGTTGTAGGGAAAGGAGTGGAACAAAAGGTTACAAGAGACTATAGGTTTGGGTCAAGGAGTAAGAGAGGAGAAATACTAATTGAGTTCTGCAATAAATTTCAACTAGTAATAGCAGATACTCTGTTCAAGAATCACAAGAGGAGGAGGTATACTTGGAAAAGACCGGCTGATACGGGAAGATTTCAGTTAGATTAAATCATGATCAGACAGAGATTCCGATATCAGATATTGGATTGTAAGGCGTACTCAGGAGCAGATATAGAGTCAGATCATAAATGTAGTAGCGATGAAGAATATGTTGAAGTTGAAGAGATTCGTCAGGAAAAATCAATACGCAAAGAAGTGAGATACAGTAGTAGAAATGGATGACGAGACACGCTTGAAGTTCTCTAAGGCTATAGATACAGTCGCCAATCACAGAAGTTGGAAAGAAACACATACGTACAAAGAAGGTAACTGTGAAGAAACCGTGGATAACAGAAGAAATACTTCAATTGATGGATGAAAAAAGGAAGTACAAAAATGTTCAGGGAAATTCAGAAATACAAGCCGCTTAGGAATGAAATAAATAGAAAATGCAGGGAAGCTAATTAATGATTTCGGAAGGATTGACTCAGCATATAGAAAAGTCAAAACAACCTTCGGTGACATTAAAAGCAAGGGTGGTAACATTAAGAGTGCAACGGGAATTCCACTTTTAAATGCAGAGGAGAGAGCGGATAGGTGGAAAGCGTACATTGAGGGCCTCTATGAAGGGGAAGATCTGTCCTATGTGATAGAAGAAGAAACAGGAGTCGGTTTAGAAGAGATAGGGGACTCAGTATTAGAATCAGAATTTAAGAGAGCTTTAGACGACTTGAGATCAAATAAGGCAGATGGGATAGATAACATTCCATCGGAACTTCTGAAATCATTGGGAAAAATGGCAACAAAATGGCTATTCACGTTGGTGTGTAGAATGTAAGAGTCTGGCGACATACCATCGGACTTCAGGAATAATATCTTACAGACAAATCCGAAGACTGCAGGAGCTGACAAGTGCGAGAATTGTCATACAATCAGCTTAACAGCTCATGCATCCAAGTTGCTGACGAGAACAATATACAGAAAAAATAAAAATAAAATTGAGGATGCGTTAGATGATGATCAGTTTTGGTTTGGAAAAGGTAAAGGAACCAGAGAGGCAATTCTGACGTTGCGGTTGATAACGAAAACAAGTCTACAGAAAAATCAAGACAAATTCATAGGATCTGTCGACCTGAAAAAAAGCGTTCGACAATGTAAAATGGTGCAAGATATTCGAAATTCTGAGAAAAATAGGGGTAAGCTATATGGGGAGACGGGTAATATAAATGGCTCTGAGCATAGGTCATCAGTCCCCTAGAATTTAGAACTACTTAAACCTAACTAACCTAAGGACATCATACACATCCATGCCTGAGGCAGGATTCGAACCTGCGACCGTAGCAGTCTAGACTATAGCACCTAGAACTGCTCGGCCACGCGGCCGGTGACGGGTAATATGCAATACGAACAAGAGCCAAGAGGGAACCATAAGAGTGGACGACCAAGAACGAAGCGCCCGGATTGAAAAAGATGTAAGACAGGAAGGTACTGTTCAATCTGCACATCGAAGAAGCAAAGACGGAAATAAAAGCAAAGTGAAAGGATATCAATGATACGATTCGCTGATGACATTGCTATCCTGAGTGAAAGTGAACAAGAATTACTTGATCTGCTGAATGGAATGAACTATCTAACGAGTACAGAATATGGATTGAGAGTAAATCGAAGAAAGAAGAAAGCAATGAAAAGTAGGAAAAATAAAAACCAGCGAAGAACTTAGCAGTAGGTTGATGGTCACGAAGTAGATGAAGTTAAGGAATTCTGCTACATAGGCAGCAAAATAACCAGTGACGGACGGAGCAAGGAGGACATCAAAAGCAGACTAGCAATGGCAAAAAGGGCATTCCTTGTCAGGAGAAGTCTATATCAAACATAGGCCTTAATTTGAGGAAGAAATTTCAGAAAATGTACATCTGGAGCACAACATTGTATGGGAGAGAAACATGGACTATGGGATAACCAGAACAGAAGAGAATCGAAGCATTTCAGATGTGGTGCTACATGCGAATGTTGAAAATAGGTGGAGTAATAAAGTAAGGAATGAGGAGGTTCTGCGGCGAATCGAAGAGGAAATGAATATGTGGAAAACACTGATAAGGAGAAGGGACAGGGTGATAGGACATCTGTTAAGACATGAGGGAATGACTTCCATGGTAGTAGAGGGTGCTGTTGAGGTTAAAAACTGTAGAGGAAGATAGATATTGGGACACATCCAGCAAATAATTGAGGACGTAAGTTGCAAGTGCTACTCTGAGATGAAGAGGTTAGCACAGGAGAGGAATTCGTGGCGGGCCACATCAAACAAGTCAGAAGACTGATGTTCCCCCCCAAAAAAGCGGCGCTAAATGTTCAAATACTCTTGTGCAAGTGCACAAGCGGACGCCATGGATGTTTCATCTAAAAATTTAATTTTTAATTTTGTAATTGTTTGTGTGCCTTTTATGATCGTAACTGATTTGTTGTCAGCTCCAAATTCTGTTAAGGTATTGAATAACGTTTCTTTGTCAATCGAATCATATGCCTTTCTGAAATCTACAAATGTTATATGAATGCGCGTACATCAGCGACCCACCTCGACGGAAAATGACATCCTCAGTGAAAGTGTGGCACACCATAAACGAAGCAGCTCGATCAATGCCTAATGGCCGCCGCACTGCAGACGTGAAGGACGTAGAATTTCACCAGGCAGAAGCCATACTTCTCAGAGTACGGCTTCGTTCCACGCACACGAAACGTAATGCGATAAACACAGCGATGGTCGAGGTTCAGGTTTGACGACGCTCGTATTTCCCCATCCATCCCCTGCCGCGCACACACACACACACACACACACACACACACGCAGGAGCCGTGATTAATTCTATGTAACGCTTTGGATACACATCGATATCAATTAGATTGGCAAGTCAATGCCTAATAGAGGTCACTGTTCAGTAATTCATTATTTATTTTTAAGCCGGACGAAGTGGCCGTGCGGTTCTAGGCGCTGCAGTCCGGAACCGCGAGACCGCTACGGTCGCAGGTTCGAATCCTGCCTCGGGCATGGGTGTGAGTGATGTCCTTAGGCTAGTTAGGTTTAAGTAGTTCTCAGTCTAGGGTACTGATGACCTCAGAAGTTAAGTCCCATAGTCCTTAGAGCCATTTGAACCATCTTCGACCAGTCACATATCTGTAAACCTGTTCCATACGCCCATACTTTCGTTAACAGATTGCAATGGGGCTTCGTGTCAAATGCTTTCCAGAAATATAAAAATATGGAATCTGCTGTTACTCTTCATCCATAGTTCGCAGTGTATCATGTGAGAAAAGGGCAAGGTGAGTTTTGCAGGAGCATTGCTTTCTGAAACCATGCTGATTCATGGACATAAACTTCTCGATCTCAAGAATATTTATTATATTCGGACTGAGAATGCGTGCATGGATTCTGCAGAAAACCGAAGTTAAGGATATTTGTCTATAATTTGTCTGATCCGTCTTTTTACCGTCTTTATATACAGGCGTCATCTGCGCTTTTTTCCAGTAGCTTGTGATGTTGCGCTGGGCGAGAGATTGGCGATAAATGCAAGCTAGGTGAAGGGCCAGTGCAGTAGAAGTACTCTTCGTAAAACCGAATTGGGATCCCAACCGGACCTGACAACTTATTTGTTTTTCAACTTCTTTCAGCTGTTTCCGTACGCCACAGATGCTTATTACCATGTCGTAAGTAAGGGAGTCTGTCCGATGGTCAAATAAGGGCAAGTTCCTCTCCCGTATAATATCTATAAGTGTATCGTCGTGACTAAAGAGCGAAAACTCTAAATCTTTCGCTGTAATCGTGATTTTTTCCTTGCGTTTATCAGGAAATTAAATGTAAAAGCTTCTACACAAAAAAGACAGTTTTAAAATCAAATTTCACTTCAGCTCAAAGCAGACTGTTGAAGTCTGTTCCGCTGAGAAAGCATCTATCAGAAATCTTTTAACTGAGTCAGTTCTGGTGTAAGCGCTGCAAGATGCATGAGCCCTATCGTGTTTTTTGTTTCTGTAACCTTCAGCTGTCCCAACTCTTCTCAAATGACTTGCATTTACCAATCCATATATCCCTTCCCCACTAACGTTACACAGGTCACGTAATAATGCACTTAAGAACTGCAAGTAAGTACTCACTCAACAAAATGAAAAATATCTCTACTGTATACACACGAACACAGTGAAGCTTTTTTGTCTGTTCACATAAAAAATCTGGACGGAAAATGGTGAGGAGGCAGGGAGAGAGTACTGGGGGGGGGGGGGGGGGGGGCGATTCCCACAGGAGGGAAGTTCTGGACCGCACCCTAGATTTCCAGAAGGCTTTTGATACCGTTCCTCACAAGAACTATTAATCAAATTGCGTGAATATGGAGTATCGTATCAGTTGAGTGACTGGGTTCGTGATTTCCTCTCAGAGGGGTCACAGCTCTAAGTGATAGACGGTAAATCATCGAGTAGAACAGAACTGATATCTGGCGTTCCGCAAGGTAGTGTCATAGGCCCTCTGCAGTTCCTGATTTACATAAATGACCTAGGTGATAATCCGAGTAGGCCCCTTAGATTGTTTGCAGATGATGCTGTAATTTACCGTCTAGTAAAGTCAGCAGACGATCAATTCCAATTACAAAATGATCTAGACAGACTTTCTGTATGGTGCGAAAAGTGGCAATTGGCACTAAACAAAGTACCCACATGGGTACTAAAAGAAATCTGATAAATTTTAGGTATACGATAAATCGCATAAATCTAAGGGCTGTCAATTCGACTAAATACCTAGGAATTACAAATACGAGCAACTTAAATTGGAAAGACCACATAGATAATATTGTGGAGAAGGCGAAACAAATACTGCACTTTGCTGGCAGAACACTTAGAAGATGCGACAAACCCACTAAAGAGACAGCCTACATTACACTTGTCCGTCCTCTGCTGGAATATTGCTGCACGGTGTGGGATCCTTACCAGGTAGGATTGACTGACGACATCGAAAAAGTGCAAAGAAGGGCAGCCCGTTTCGTGTTACCCTGCAATAGGGGTGAGAGTGTCACTGATATGACACCTGAGTTGGGGTGGCAGTCACTGAAGCAAAGGCGGTTTTCTTTGCGGCGAGATCTATTAACGAAATTTCAATCACCAACTTTCTCTTCCGAATGCGAAAATATTTTGTTGACACCCACCCACGTAGGGAGAAATGATCATCATAATAAAATAAGAGAAATCAGAGCTCGAACGGAAAGATTTAGATGTTCCTTTTTCCCATGCGCCATTCGAGAGTGGAATTTTAGAGAAGCAGTATGAAAATGGTTCGATGAACCCTCTGCCAGGTACTTATGTGTGAATTGCAGAGTAACCATGTAGATGTAGATACTGCTTTCCTTCACGCTTCCACCTTACACGCCCCCCTGCCCCACTTTTCCAACTCGTCCCATCCGCAGAACACAATTTGTCTCTTAACACAGCGCTATTGCACTTACGTGTGTTACAGACATTTAATATCTGGCCGTAACCCACTAGATTTAACAATAAACATTAATTTCATACCATTAAAGCGATATTTTTAATAATCTGCAATACTTCAATCACCAGCATCGCGTTAACTATTGCTCACAGACAAAAGCTCTTTTGTAGGCCATTTAGTGTAGTATACTTTAGTACTGCGTCACGGTTTCGATAGACGAGTGGATTTCGAGCTATTCCGGCAAAACGTAAAAGAGTGACTTTTAATCGCCTGGCCCTCACACACCCCAGCGGTCAGAACTTTTAGTATGTTGTTCATGGCACTCCGTCCTACTACTGTACAAAAATTGCGACTACATCTCTTTAGGTCTTCACTGAGCGCGCTGCTGGTGTTTCAGTAGCATATGCTCACAGACTGTATACAGGCGAACTCAAACCTTGCAAAGTATCGGTAGTGCATCTTCTGACCAATAGAGATCCAGCTTCTGGACGTCAGCACGCCAAATGGTCACTGCAGTCTGTGCATTATGAAGAGGTTACTACTGAAAACGCTCATTTATTGTGATATATCTCGGCTGCATTTCGTGACATATTTTCATAGGCGACAATCGATTGTTAAAACAAAGTCGGTGAGACCAATAGCATCAGACTGTTTGATCATAACGTAAACTGATATTGCCTAAATTCTATTTTTTATACATAAGAGATGTTTATAACTGCATGCATTCCTAATTGTTTTCTGATTGCATAAATATCATAAAGACCTTCTGAAATTTTAGTTTAGGATTCATGTAAGAACTCCATATTTTAAATTTATCAGTCCATATTTTGCTACCATGAATCAAGGATCCATAAAGACTACAGATCATAATAGGACAATATGTTTCATCGGGGACCTATACAGTTGGCTAATTCCAAACTAGTGACAAATACCAACGAGAGAATTTAGGATGGAATATTAAAATTCGGTTAAACGACTGTTTTCAAAAGTAACGTTCACTCAACTGGTGTTACAGAACAAAAAATGTTTCAGACACACTACTGTAACCTAAACGCAACACGTGAACTAATATCAATAAAATATTAATCACAATATTAAATTCTGAATAACTTCGGAAATATTACAGACTCGCGAAATGTAAGACCAATTGTGGAATCTGCACAAAATATCTTTTAAGACAGGACATTTTACACATCATTTTACGATCGTTTTAAATTTCGTAAAAATTACATTTTAAATTTTTTTAAGAAGACAGAACGAAGTTTTGAAAGAATAGTTGACTCCAACATTATCGCTATCACGCAACTGTACATTACGACTAATTTAATATACAGAGGTCAAATTATTTTATGTAAAAACTAATATAAATTAAAACAGTGTTAGCTATCAGGCAGCTAAATTCTACTATGAAATAACAGTATACTTAGACTTCGTGTTAGCGACCTCACATCTCTTAAAATGGTGGTGAGACGCATGTCCATATACAGATTCTTAAGAGAAGTCAGAGGCAATTCAGGGTGAGCTGGTGTTGAGGTAGCTCGTTACACTCCAGTACTTTAATTTTGCAATTCCCTATCAAAGTAAGGGTGGCAACACTGTGAAAGCATGGCCGATGCCTGTTGATATTGCGACTGTTTTTGTGAACTGTGTTTGCGTAGTTGTACAAAGACATGTATTGACTTATTGCTTGATACGTGGAACCAAACTCCTGGAATGGACTGCAGCCGCTTTGATTAATTCGTTATAAACTGTTGATAAAATTCATACTATAGATTTAAGGTGTAATGGAAGGGGGCTAACAGTTTAATCGTTTATTGACCTCGAGTTTCAGAAACGCCACATTTTGTCGGTCCGTAACACAAAAAACGCCTTGTAACATTGTCATAGAAGCGTTGATGGCATGTGGCCGCGCGGTTTGAGGCGCCACGTCACGGACTGCGCGGCCGCTCCCGCCGGAAGTTCGAGTCCTCCCTCGGGCATGCGTGTGTGTGTTATTCTTAGCTTAAGTTAGTTAAAGTTAGTTTAAGTAGTGCGTAAGTCTAGGGATCGATGACCTCAGCAGATTGGTCCCTTAGAAATTCTCAGACATGTACACTCCTGGAAATTGAAATAAGAACACCGTGAATTCATTGTCCCAGGAAGGGGAAACTTTATTGACACATTCCTGGGGTCAGATACATCACATGATCACACTGACAGAACCACAGGCACATAGACACAAGCAACAGAGCATGCACAATGTCGGCACTAGTACAGTGTATATCCACCTTTCGCAGCAATGCAGGCTGCTATTCTCCCATGGAGACGATCGTAGAGATGCTGGATGTAGTCCTGTGGAACGGCTTGCCATGCCATTTCCACCTGGCGCCTCAGTTGGACCAGCATTCGTGCTGGACGTGCAGACCGCGTGAGACGACGCTTCATCCAGTCCCAAACATGCTCAATGGGGGACAGATCCGGAGATCTTGCTGGCCAGGGTAGTTGACTTACACCTTCTAGAGCACGTTGGGTGGCACGGGATACATGCGGACGTGCATTGTCCTGTTGGAACAGCAAGTTCCCTTGCCGGTCTAGGAATGGTAGAACGATGGGTTCGATGACGGTTTGGATGTACCGTGCACTATTCAGTGTCCCCTCGACGATCACCAGTGGTGTACGGCCAGTGTAGGAGATCGCTCCCCACACCATGATGCCAGGTGTTGGCCCTGTGTGCCTCGGTCGTATGCAGTTCTGATTGTGGCGCTCACCTGCACGGCGCCAAACACGCATACGACCATCATTGGCACCAAGGCAGAAGCGACTCTCATCGCTGAAGACGACACGTCTCCATTCGTCCCTCCATTCACGCCTGTCGCGACACCACTGGAGGCGGGCTGCACGATGTTGGGGCGTGAGCGGAAGACGGCCTAACGGTGTGCGGGACCGTAGCCCAGCTTCATGGAGACGGTTGCGAATGGTCCTCGCCGATACCCCAGGAGCAACAGTGTCCCTAATTTGCTGGGAAGTGGCGGTGCGGTCCCCTACGGCACTGCGTAGGATCCTACGGTCTTGGCGTGCATCCGTGCGTCGCTGCGGTCCGGTCCCAGGTCGACGGGCACGTGCACCTTCCGCCGACCACTGGCGACAACATCGATGTACTGTGGAGACCTCACGCCCCACGTGTTGAGCAATTCGGCGGTACGTCCACCCGGCCTCCCGCATGCCCACTATACGCCCTCGCTCAAAGTCCGTCAACTGCACATACGGTTCACGTCCACGCTGTCGCGGCATGCTACCAGTGTTAAAGACTGCGATGGAGCTCCGTATGCCACGGCAAACTGGCTGGCACTGACGGCGGCGGTGCACAAATGCTGCGCAGCTAGCGCCATTCGACGGCCAACACCGCGGTTCCTGGTGTGTCCGCTGTGCCGTGCGTGTGATCATTGCTTGTACAGCCCTCTCGCAGTGTCCGGAGCAAGTATGGTGAGTCTGACACACCGGTGTCAATGTGTTCTTTTTTCCATTTCCAGGAGTGTAGATGGCGTGTGCTGTTGCATTGTCCTCCGAGTAAGAACTGTAGGACCTTGAATTATTCGTTAGTTCTCTGAAAGAAAAGTGACGGTACACTGTCGATACACCTATGAGAAGTGACGGTTTGGTGAAAAAAGAGCTGTCCAATAATTCGTGTTTCAATAATTGCACACCAGTTTTCGTTTACATTCCATACAGAGGCTCTTCATATAACTAATGATGATTTTTCAGAACACTGGGAGTTCGCGTATCCCCATAAATGCAGCCATGCTTCTTCATAAGAGCTGAGCCTTTCAGGATGAACGTCTTCATCATGAACATCCAGGTGCCGTCTTTATGTCGAGAAACAATATCTGGTCCGCAGATGCTCTGCCGTTACCTTGTGGCCGTGAGCAGATCTTGTTCACAAGTCAGTCTAAATAGCCCAGTGAAAGAAGATCAGAAAATGCCGAATAGGGGAATTCGTGCAATCGCAAATTTTAGTACATTGGTAGAAGGGAGAGCCATGAGCGGCCACAGACTGCAGTGGCAGATGGTGCTACGGTTTTCCCGCACGTCTTGCCACGGTTCGGCGTAACTCGTCCAATTCAATTATGCCACTGGCACATTATAAGAGCAACAAGCCATCGTACGTGAAATACACTGCGTAGCATCTTACAGAGTCATCTGTTTAAACATGGAGCCAATCGTCTGACGAGTATCAGATTTAATGTCTATGGAGATGGTTCTTAATACATCCACACTGACATATTTTCTCAAATGTCGATTTCAATGCTCATTGGTGGACGAAGTGGAGGTATCAAGATTTCTCTTTCTACAGTCGGGCTAGAATCATGCCTTATTGTTTGGAATACCTTTTTTGTGTTTTCATGTATCTTGGATGTCTCGTATAATCCGACTAATAACTGTCTGATGATAATCTGATGACAAGGCGCGAATATTTGTTACTCACGATTAAGTCGCCATTTTGTGTATGGAGACGTTAAAAATCTTGTATTCTGGAGCATTACAAAAATCACTGATACTATTTTATTGACCTTAGCCTTATTACTGATGTGTATTTAAGTTGCGGCGTAGGATTTTTATTGGTTTCATTAAATATGAAGACAGATGCGCAAAAAAAGAATCTCATTCTAATATGCTATGTATTTCTAAATAAAATGATTAAAAAATTTTATTTTATTCATGCTGGATTCGTGATCTTCGGGACAATAAAGCATTGTTTGTGAGGAAAGCAGCCAGTCACAAACACTTTTAAAACTGCAGCATTTGTGCATTGTCCTGAAAAACCATAAGGTCCAAAGCAAGAAGAGGTGCCATCCACTGGAATATACGCGTCTACAACTGTTTCACCTTATACGAGGGCTATCCACAAAGTACATTACGTTTTGGAATTAAAAATAAATAAAGTATTGAAAATTTTTTAAATTATATACAGATGAAAGCCACACTTAAATACTACTTTTCTACATAGTTGCTATTTAAATTAAGGCACTTATCGTAGCGATGGACGAGCTTGGAAATTCCTTCGTCGTAAAATTCGGCCGCCTGCGCCTTCAACCACGTGGTTAATCAGTAACACGGTAGAAGCGTTTTGATGACGACGCACAGCTTCAAGAAGAGGTAACCACGTGGTTGAAGGCGCAGGCAGCCGAATTTTACGACGAAGGAATTTCCAAGCTCGTCCATCGCTACGATAAGTGCCTTAATTTAAATGGCAACTATGTAGAAAAGTAATATTTAAGTGTGGCTTTCATCTGTATATAATAAAAAAAAATTCCAATACTTTATTTATTTTTAATTCCAAAACGTAATGTACTTTGTGGATAGCCCTCGTATCTAATCGAATGCAGGCATGTGAGGATGTTAATGAAAACATCCTCGGCCACGGGTTTGAAAACCGCCACTGCTTAAATTTTGATTAATAATCAGCAATGGCGGCTGAAGACTTCCGGCGTAAGAAATCCCGTTCATTCTGCCAGCGGCCTTGCCGAAGAGGGCGGAGGGCACTCTCTTGTCCTTGAGCTGGGAAACTGGTCCTAAAGGGGGAAGATTCAGCAATGATCAACGGCATGAGGTTGTGGAAGGCACTGCGTTAAAGACACGAAAACGTATATCGACAGGACATGTCGCCTGCAATTTAAAAAGTATCATGATGACCTCTCCATTAGCAAAAGATCGCGGAATAGCTCCCCATTCGGATCTCCGGAAGGGGCTGCCAAGGAGGAGGTGACCACGAGGAAAAGACTGTATAATCAACGAAAGGATGACCTTCTACGAGTCGAGGCGTGGAATGTCAGGAGCTTGAATGTGGTAGGGACGCTAGAAAATCTGGAAAGGGAAATGCAAAGGTTCAATCTAGATATAGTAGGGGTCAGTGAAGTGCAGTGAAAAGAAGACAAGGATTTCAGGTCACATGAGTGTAGGGTAATATCAACAGCAACAGAATATGGTATAACGGGAGTAGGACTCATTATGAATAGGAAGGTAGGGCAAAGACGGTGTTACAGAGAATAGTTCAGTGGTAGGGTTGTGCCTGTCAGAATCGACAGCAAACCAACACCGACAACGATAGTTCAGGTATACATGCCGACATCGCAAGTTGAAGAGATAGAGACAGTATATGAGGATAATGAAAGGATAGTACAGAACATAAAGGGAGATAAATTCTAATAGTCATGGGCGACTGGAATACAGTTGTAGGGGAAGGAGTGGAACAAAAGGTTACAAGAGACTATAGGTTTGGGTCAAGGAGTAAGAGAGGAGAAATACTAATTGAGTTCTGCAATAAATTTCAACTAGTAATAGCAGATACTCTGTTCAAGAATCACAAGAGGAGGAGGTATACTTGGAAAAGACCGGCTGATACGGGAAGATTTCAGTTAGATTAAATCATGATCAGACAGAGGTTCCGATATCAGATATTGGATTGTAAGGCGTACTCAGGAGCAGATATAGAGTCAGATCATAAATGCAGTAGCGATGAAGAGTAGGTTGAAGTTGAAGAGATTCGTCAGGAAAAATCAATACGCAAAGAAGTGAGACACAGTAGTACGAATGGATGACGAGACACGCTTGAAGTTCTCTAAGGCTATAGATACAGTCGCCAATCACAGAAGTTGGAAAGAATCACATACGTACAAAGAAGGTAACTGTGAAGAAACCGTGGATAACAGAAGAAATACTTCAATTGATCGATGAAAAAAGGAAGTACAAAAATGTTCAGGGGAATTCAGAAATACAGGCCGCTGAGGAATGAAATAAATAGAAAATGCAGGGAAGCTAAGAAATGATTTCGGAAGGATTGACTCAGCATATAGAAAAGTCAAAACAACCTTCGGTAACATTAACAGCAAGGGTGGTAACATTAAGAGTGCAACGGGAATTCCACTTTTAAATGCAGAGGAGAGAGCGGATAGGTGGAAAGCGTACATTGAGGGCCTCTATGAAGGGGAAGATCTGTCCTACGTGATAGAAGAAGAAACAGGAGTCGGTTTAGAAGAGATAGGGGACTCAGTTTTAGAATCAGAATTTAAGAGAGCTTTAGACGACTTGAGATCAAATAAGGCAGATGGGATAGATAACATTCTATCGGAACTTCTGAAATCATTGGGAAAAATGGCAACAACACGGCTATTCACGTTGGTGTGTAGAATGTAAGAGTCTGGCGACATACCATCGGACTTCAGGAAAAATATCATACAGACAATTCCGAAGACTGCAGGAGCTGACAAGTGCGAGAATTATCATACAGTCAGCTTAACAGCTCATGCATCCAAGTTGCTGACGAGAACAATATACAGAAAAAATAAAAAGAAAATTGAGGATGCGTCAGATGACGATCAGTTTGGGTTTGGAAAAGGTAAAGGCACCAGAGAGGCAATTCTGACGTTGCAGTTGATAACGAAAACAAGTCTACCGAAATATCAAGACAAATTCATAGGATCTGTCGACCTGAAAAAAAGCGTTCGACAATGTAAAATGGTGCACGATATTCGAAACTCTGAGAAAAATAGGGGTAAGCTATATGGGGAGACGGGTAATATAAATGGCTCTGAGCACTATAGGACTTAACTGCTCAGGTCATCAGTCCCCTAGAATTTAGAACTACTTAAACCCAACTAACCTAAGGACAATATACAGAAAAAATAGAAATAAAATTGAGGATGCGTTAGGCAGGAGGCAGGAGGCAGGATTCGAACCTGCGACTGTAGCAGTCCAGACTATAGCGCCTAGAACTGCTCGGCCACTGCGGCCGGTGACGGGTAATATGCAATACGAACAAGAGCCAAGAGGGAACCATAAGAGTGGACGACCAAGAACGAAGCGCTCGGATTGAAAAAGATGTAAGACAGGGATGTACTGTTCAATCTGCACATCGAAGAAGCAAAGACGGAAATAAAAGCAAAGTGAAAGGATATCAATGATACGATTCGCTGATGACATTGCTATCCTGAGCGAAAGTGAACAAGAATTACTTGATCTGCTGAATGGAATGGACTATCTAACGAGTACAGAATATGGATTGAGAGTAAATCGAAGAAAGAAGAAAGCAATGAAAAGTAGGAGAAATAAAAACCAGCGAAGAACTTAGCAGTAGGTTGATGGTCACGAAGTAGATGAAGTTAAGGAATTCTGCTACATAGGCAGCAAAATAACCAGTGACGGACGGAGCAAGGAGGAATCAAAAGCAGACTAGCAATGGCAAAAAGGGCATTCCTTGTCAGGAGAAGTCTATGAGTATCAAACATAGGCCTTAATGTGAGGAAGAAATTTCAGAAAATGTACATCTGGAGCACAACATTGTATGGGAGAGAAACATGGACTATGGGAAAACCAGAACAGAAGAGAATCGAAGCATTTCAGATGTGGTGCTACATGCGAATGTTGAAAATAGGTGGAGTAATAAAGTAAGGAATGAGGAGGTTCTGCGGCGAATCGAAGAGGAAATGAATATGTGGAAAACACTGATAAGGAGAAGGGACAGGGTGATAGGACATCTGTTAAGACATGAGGGAATGACTTCCATGGTAGTAGAGGGTGCTGTTGAGGTTAAAAACTGTAGAGGAAGATAGATATTGGGACACATCCAGCAAATAATTGAGGACGTAAGTTGCAAGTGCTACTCTGAGATGAAGAGGTTAGCACAGAAGAGGAATTCGTGGCGGGCCACATCAAACAAGTCAGCAGACTGATGATCCCCCCCAAAAAAGCGGCGCTAAATGTTCAAATACTCTTGTGAAAGTGCACAAGCGGACGCCATGGATGTTTCATCTAAAAATTTAATTTTTAATTTTGTAATTGTTTGTGTGCCTTTTATGATCGTAACTGATTTGTTGTCAGCTCCAAATTCTGTTCAGGTATTGAATAACGTTTCTTTGTCAATCGAATCATATGCCTTTCTGAAATCTAAAAATGTTATATGAATGCGCGTACATCAGCGACCCACCTCGACGGAAAATGACATCCTCAGTGAAAGTGTGGCACACCATAAACGAAGCAGCTTGATCAATGCCTAATGGCCGCCGCACTGCAGACGTGTAGGACGTAGAATTTCACCAGACAGAAGCCATACTTCTCAGAGTACGGCTTCGTTCCACGCACACGAAACGTAATGCGATAAACACAGCGATGGTCGAGGTTCAGGTTTGACGACGCTCGTATTTCCCCATCCATCCCATGCCGCGCGCACACACACACACACACACACACACACACACACACACACACACGCAGGAGCCGCGATTAATTCTATGTAACGCTTTGGATACACATCGATATCAATTAGATTGGCAAGTCAATGCCTAATAGAGGTCACTGTTCAGTAATTAATTATTTATTTTTAACACGCTCTGTTGGGACGCAAATGTGTATCAGTACGTGAATTCCATATTTTCCTGCGATGTTGCTTGTGTAGATAAATATATGGCCGTCATTTACACCTACACGCACTGCAAATGCGGGAACTGATATACGTGGTTTGCTTCCTTTACAGCAACATTCGAGTCACTGGCTTTCTCCGAGGTTGAGCCCTAGGTATTAGGGGACCATAAAATAATTTCATTTCTCCACTTGTCGATATTCATCGTTATTTATAATCTCAAAGTCGTGCCTAAGGTTACAGTGTCTTGTTTACTAGTAAACAATTATATCTTAAGTTGTGTTTTGCAATTGGTGAAACGGCCATCCCAATACGAGAAGAGATACATATCCGGTATTGTACGCCTTTTGAGTTTCGCAAGGGTAATAATGCAACAGTTTCTACCAAAAAACTTGCGATGTTTATCCAAGTGCATTAGACATTTGAAAATGCCAAAGGTGGTTTTGTAAGTTCAAATCCGATAATTTTGACCTTTCTGACTCGTATCGGCCAGGAAGAACAGTAACATTAGACAATGACATATTAAAGGCGGAAGTGGAAGCAAACATGTCAGACAATTAAGGAACTGTCAAACACCCCTACGAAACCTTGGTCGACCATCCACGAACATTTGCTGCAGACAAACAAAGCTAACCGATCCACCAAATGCAACTTATTACTTTAGAGGCACAATACAGAAGCATTTTTGATCGCTTGTTCACAGAAGATGACACTTGGGTCCCTTATGATAATCCAGAACACAAAAGACATTGGCTCTCTCCGAATGCATAGCCACGAAGCACAGCTAAGCCAGGTTTACATTGCAAGAAGGCGCTTTTGTGTGTCTGATGAAAAATTCACGGGTACATTCCCTTTAGAAGTGCTGAAACCTGTACAGACTATAAATGCAGACCTGTACTGTCAACAACAGAATCGATTAAATCAGTCTAACTGAAAAGCGCACGGCGATCGTTGTAGCATTTTCTAAGTATCACAAAATCTTAAAATGTGGCTAATGTCCAAAATGCTATCTTCAGTTAGTTTGTAATTTTTGTCGTTCTGGCATTGAAAATTTGCACAGAAAATGGGAAAATGATGATTACATAATCAACTAAAAATATAATCTTGTGACGATTAATCTGTTTGAATTTAATGTGAAAAGGTTACGGTTCCTCTACTACTTATGTTGGGCTTGTCAAAGCATCCTAAAATAAATGTGATATGACATTTCAGTGTTGCAACTAACGACCAAGTCCAAATTCTCTTCGAGACGCCGGCGGAATGTACCTGCTCATCTGTATCTACTGTTTGCAACATATAGTAGTTCAGACAGGGAGAGAAAAAGAGAGAGAGAGTAATTTTTACGCGATTGACTTTTCCTGAACCTCAACTGATTCTTCGAGAGAAGCTCGTTTTATTATTTGCATTCAAGTTTGGGCCCTAATAGACCTCGCGATGTATTATCAGAGCTATCTCAGAACGGGCACTTTTCCGTTCCTGTATTTTTTAGTTTTTCTGGCAGGCCAACTGTCCGGTCGCGTATTTTCCGCCAGAGAATTTTTTCTGTCAGCCACATCAGATTCTGTCATTCCAGCTTCCGTGAGACCCTGCGTTTGCTGCACCGATCTATTTTACAGTTTCAATTTCAGCTTCATTGCGGTTTTCGTAGCGTTCCACAAGCTGTCTAGTTACTCTGGTCGGTTCCATTCTTTTAATACGCCCATAGAATTTTGGCCAGCTGTTTTTCATAACCGAATACATGTTGGCACACTTTTCAGTTTCTTTACATGCCCCTAGTCTGTACGTTCCCTCTTCAGTATAATTAGGCATACAATTTTTGCTCTCTCTTGCAGATTTTTTCAGTGCCTCATTTTCTGTTTCAAATGCGTGTCTCAACCACATAAAGAGACACTGATGACTGTTGTCGTGTCTCAGTTCGGTGTATTTTAAGCCGAGCTTTTTGTTATTCATGTCTCTTGTTGGTCTGGAAACTGTTCTACATCTACGTCTACACGGATACTCCGCAAGCCACCGTACGGTGCATGGCGGAGGGTACCCTGCACCATTACTTGTCATTTCCCCTGCTGTTGGACTCACAAATAGAGCGAGTGAGGAACGACAGTCTGTACGCCTCCGTATGAGCCCTAATTTCTCGTAACTTATCTTCGTGGTCCTTATGTACTATGTATGTCGGCAGCAGTAGAATCGTTCGGCAGTCAGTTTCAAATGCCGGTTTTCAAAATTTTGACAATAATGCCGCCTCCTCTCATCCGTTTGCGTTCCCGACACATCTCCGTAACACTTAAGTGTTGTTCGAACCTACCGGTAGCAAATCTAGCAGACCGTCTCTGAATTGCTTCAATGTTTTCCTTCAATCCGATCTGGTACGGGTCCCAAACACTGGAGCAGTACTCTTATTAGTAAACGGTCACAATGCCCATATACACTCCTGGAAATGGAAAAAAGAACACATTGACACCGGTGTGTCAGACCCACCATACTTGCTCCGGACACTGCGAGAGGGCTGTACAAGCAATGATCACACGCACGGCACAGCGGACACACCAGGAACCGCGGTGTTGGCCGTCGAATGGCGCTAGCTGCGCAGCATTTGTGCACCGCCGCCGTCAGTGTCAGCCAGTTTGCCGTGGCATACGGAGCTCCATCGCAGTCTTTAACACTGGTAGCATGCCGCGACAGCGTGGACGTAAACCGTATGTGCAGTTGACGGACTTTGAGCGAGGGCGTATAGTGGGCATGCGGGAGGCCGGGTGGACGTACCGCCGAATTGCTCAACACGTGGGGCGTGAGGTCTCCACAGTACATCGATGTTGTCGCCAGTGGTCGGCGGAAGGTGCACGTGCCCGTCGACCTGGAACCGGACCGCAGCGACGCACGGATGCACGCCAAGACCGTAGGATCCTACGCAGTGCCGTAGGGGACCGCACCGCCACTTCCCAGCAAATTAGGGACACTGTTGCTCCTGGGGTATCGGCGAGGACCATTCGCAACCGTCTCCATGAAGCTGGGCTACGGTCCCGCACACCGTTAGCCGGCTTCCGCTCACGCCCCAACATCGTGCAGCCCGCCTCCAGTGGTGTCGCGACAGGCGTGAATGGAGGGACGAATGGAGACGTGTCGTCTTCAGCGATGAGAGTCGCTTCTGCCTTGGTGCCAATGATGGTCGTATGCGTGTTTGGCGCCGTGCAGGTGAGCGCCACAATCAGGACTGCATACGACCGAGGCACACAAGGCCAACACCCGGCATCATGGTGTGGGGAGCGATCTCCTACACTGGCCGTACACCACTGGTGATCGTCGAGGGGACACTGAATAGTGCACGGTACATCCCAACCGTCATCGAACCCATCGTTCTACCATTCCTAGACCGGCAAGGGAACTTGCTGTTCCAAAAGGACAATGCACGTCCGCTTGTATCCCGTGCCACCCAACGTGCTCTAGAAGGTGTAAGTCATCTACCCTGGCCAGCAAGATCTCCGGATCTGTCCCCCATTGAGCATGTTTGGGACTGGATGAAGCGTCGTCTCACGCGGTCTGCACGTCCAGCACGAACGCTGGTCCACCTGAGGCGCCAGGTGGAAATGGCATGGCAAGCCGTTCCACAGGACTACATCCAGCATCTCTACGATCGTCTCCATGGGAGAATAGCAGCCTGCATTGCTGCGAAAGGTGGATATACACTGTACTAGTGCCGACATTGTGCATGCTCTGTTGCCTGTGTCTATGTGCCTGTGGTTCTGTCAGTGTGATCATGTGATGTATCTGACCCCAGGAATGTGTCAATAAAGTTTCCCCTTCCTGGGACAATGAATTCACGGTGTTCTTATTTCAATTTCCAGGAGTGTAGTACTAGGGACAGAAAGTTGGCTGAAACCAGACGTAAACAGTAATGAAATCCTAAACTCAGATTGGAATGTATACCGCAGAGACAGGCTGGACAGTGAAGGGGGAGTCGTGTTTATAGCGATAAGAAGTGCAATAGTATCGAAAGAAAATCCTAAGAAATTTTGGTCTTATGTCAAAGCGGTAGGTGGATCAAAACAAAATGTCCAGACACTCTGTGACCAAAATGGTACTGCAACAGAGGATGACAGACTAAAGGGCGAAACACTAAATGTCTTTTTCCATAGCTGTTTCACAGACGAAGACTGCACTGTAGAGTGTCGCACAGATGACAAAATGGTAGATATAGAAATAGACGACAGAGGGATAGAGAAACAATTAAAATCGCTCAAAAGAGGAAAGGCCGCTGGACCTGATGGGATACCAGTTCGATTTTACACAGAGTACGCTAAGGAACTTACCCTCTTCTTGCAGCGGTGTACCGTAGGTCTCTAGAAGAGCGTAGCGTTCCAAAGGATTGGAAAAGGGCACAGGTCATCCCCGTTTTCAAGAAGGGTCGTCGAACAGATGTGCAGAACTATAGACCTATATCTCTAACGTCGATCGGTTGTAGAATTTTGGAACACGTTTTATGTTCGAGTATAACGACTTTTCTGGAGACTAGAAATCTACTCTGTAGGAATCAGCATGGGTTTCGAAAAAGACGCTCGTGTGAAACCCAGCTCGCGCTATTCGTCCACGAGACTCAGAGGGCCATAGACACGGGTTCACAGATAGATGCCGTGTTTCTTGACTTCCGCAAGGCGTTCGATACAGTTCCCCACAGTCGTTTAATGAACAAAGTAAGAGCATATGGGCTATCAGACCAATTGTGTGATTGGATTGAAGAGTTCCTAGATAACAGAACGCAGCATGTCATTCTCAATGGAGAAAAGTCTTCCGAAGTAAGAATGTTTTCAGGTGTACCGCAGGGGAGTGTCATAGGACCGTTGCTATTCACAATATACATAAATGACCTTGTGGATGACATCGAAAGTTCACTGAGGCTTTTGGCAGATGATGCTGTGGTGTATCGAGAGGTTGTAACAATGGAAAATTGTACTGAAATGCAGGAGGATCTGCAGCGAATTGACGCATGGTGTAGGGAATGGCAATTGAATCTCAATGTAGAACAAGTGTAATGTGCTGCGAATACATAGAAATATAGATCCCATATCATTTAGCTACAAAATAGCAGGTAAGCAGCTGGAAGCAGTTAATTCCATAAATTATCTGGGAGTACGCATTATGAGTGATTTAAAATGGAATGATCATATAAAGTTGATCATCGGTAAAGCAGATTCCAGACTGAGATTCATTGGAAGAATCCTAAGGAAATGCAATCCGAAAACAAAGGAAGTAGGTCACAGTACGCTTGTTCGCCCACTGCTTGAATACTGCTCAGCAGTGTGGGGTCCGTACGAGATAGGGTTGATACAAGACATAGAGAAGATCCAACGGAGAGCAGCGCGCTTCGTTACAGAATCATTTAGTAATCGCGAAAGCGTTACGGAGATGACAGATAAACTCCAGCGGAAGACTCTGCAGGAGAGACGCTCAGCAGCTCGGTACGGGCTTTTGTTGAAGTTTCGAGAACATATCTTCACCGAAGAGTCAAGCAGTATATTGCTCCCTCCTACGTATATGTCGCGAAGAGGCCATGAGGATAAAATCAGAGACATTAAAGCCCACACAGAGGCATACCGACAATCTTTCTTTCCACGAACAATACGAGACTAGAATAGAAGGGAGAACCGATAGAGGTACTCAAGGTACCCTCCGCCACACACCGTCAGGTGGCTTGCGGAGTATGGATGTAGATGTAGAATTGGTCGAACCAGCGTCCTATATGCTGTCTCCTTTACAGGTGAACCACTCCTTCCTAAAATTCTTCCAATAAACCGAAGTCGGTCGTCTGCCTTTCCTACCACATTTTTCATATGCTTGTTCCAGCTCATATCGCTTTGCAACGTTATGCCCAGATATTTAAACGACTTGACTGTGTCAAGGACGGCACTAGTAATATTGCCTCCAAACGTTACACGTTTGTTCTCCGTACTCATCCGCATTAAGTTACATTTTTCCACATTTAGGGGTTGCTGCCATTCATCACATCAACTGTAAATTTTGTCCAAGTCGTGTTGTATCTTCCTACAGTTACTCAACTTCGACAGCTTACCATACACCAAGGCATCATCAGCAAACAACCGCAGACTAATGCCAACCCTGTCCGCCAAATAATTTATGCATATAGAGAACAAGAGTGGTCCTGTCACACTTCCCTGGGGCACTCCTGACGATATCCTTGTCTCTGATGAACACTAGCCGCTGAGGACAACGTACTGCTCCTGGTCAATGGAAAACTATTTAAAAATGCATGTTCTAAGAGCATTTCTGTGAACCGTAAAACACATAAAGATTATGAAACGTCCCCTTAGAACAACGGTACTCGACTGTGCTTAAACTGACACACAATATTTTTAGCGCAACGCAATCTGACTTTCAAAAATCCCTGCAAAAGAATGGCCCTGACTAACATTAATCTATACCTTTCACAAATCACTTACCTCACCAAAAATCTCCGTTACTCGAACTACTGCAATACAGCGAGCGCCACTACTGCCAGCTAAATAAAAGATTCAAACTACGGAAGGCACTAACTACTGATAGGCATAGTTAGCAAATGAAAGATTTTAATAGAGAACGAACAATGTATTTACCTTAATAGTCATAATATATATAGCAGTTCATGACAAATTTCAAAACTCCGCCATCTCTCTCCCCACATCCACCACTGCTGGCGGCTCACCTCCAACTGCGCAACGCTACGCACTTTTAACATCCAGCTGCCGCTGCCCAACACTACAATGGCAGACAACAATGCAAACTAGCCACAGACTGCACACAGCACAGCCAGTGATTTTCATACAGAGCGCTATGTAACGTTGCCAATAAGAAAACATAAACAGCCTACTTACATAAACAGCCTAAAGAAAACATAAAGTGCCTACTTACAATTAAAACGAATTTGATCTGTAATTTTTCTCTAATTTAAACAATCTTTTACAAAATATGGTTATTTAGAATTTATATTTGCTATGAAAACAGATTTTTGTGTGCAATGTGGAAAGGAAACTGCATACAAGATGCCGGATTCTAGAGTAACCAGTACATTGTGATATTCACTATTTTTGGCTTAATTAAAATAGCAAATTCAGCCAGAAGGCAAATACTTGTTTATAAAGAATGATTAATATATAATAAGGTGTCGCATAGCGACGGTGGAATTTTCTAAATAATGTAATTTGTCGTCTTTGGGCGGCAATATAAACAGGAAAATACGGATAGGTATGCGATCCTTCACTATTTTGTTCGCTGGAGAACAAATGAAGCCTTGAGCGCTAAAAAGACTTTTACTGTTTTTCTCGAGTAAGACGGACGCAGATTTGTGGCGGTCCGATCTAATTATTTTTACTAAATAAATAAAAACGTGTTCCGTCTAAGTTTTGAGTGAAGTGTAGGAAGAAGAACTGTGGTAACTTACCGTGACGAAGCACGAGCGACTCAAGAGGACAATGGCTATATAAAAGAGCGCTCAATGGACATGATATGGACATAAAAATCTACCGTCATTGTAGTATTAAGCTTAAGGTACGATATATGTTTTAGTTATAATAAATATTTGTTCTGGGAATACTGAATCATTTAGCAGTGCTCATTTCTATTATCTCCTCAGTATTATTTTCATTTTAATTATGCATTTTGCTAATATTACAGACTCCAAGATCAGCAGTCCAATGTGCGTGTTACATTGATAAAAAGAAAACTGTTTTATCGTCTTCTTGCATCAGCTTTAATATTGGATTTCCCTTTTGTGTGATGTTACAGTTGTTTTTGCGCCCTTAAGAACTTTCTGGTCCCTTAGGAAATTGTTTTGTGATAACAATAACTTCACAACCGGGTATGATCGTATCTACGATCATGAAGTAATTAGAAAGACGATAACGCAACTTCTTAGTCAATAGCACGCTAGTTGTGACTGCCTCAAGCCACGCGAAACCGCAAGTAAAAACTATTCACATCTCATAATGCAATATTTTATGACAATGGTCAATCCATGATTCTTACGCCAATTGTGATTGATAAAACAGTTAGTTAAATCTCAATTTCCAACTTTCCATTGAATAACAACATCGCTTCTATTTTGTAACGTCACACTTGGCGCCCGAACAGGGACTTGACCAAAAATTAGTTCAAATTCTTGGAAAATTTTCTATGTGCTTGTGTTAATAAATGTTCTGTCGTTTCATGTACACATCGTCTCTCTGTGAGAATAACGGTCAATATCGTAGTTTAATTACCGAGAGAAAAGAAAAGAAAGGAGACGTGAATTTGCTGAGACAACATAGCGGTAATCAAGCCATCAAAAAGTAAGTCAGAATTTTGCATACGCAGTGTAGTGCTTCAGTAGCAACGTTGCTTTTCCAAGTCGATCCACATCCTTTCTATCTCCTTCCCGCTATAGAAAATCTGCTTTATTTTATCTTTCAAAGTAAAATTCTTCGTAGTCTGATAATAGAAATTATTTCTCCCCATTGTTAGTATACCTGTATTGCATTTTCAACATGGTGGATAGCGTGCGCAATTTGCAGTGAAGAGCATCTTCATTCATTTGTCTGAAACGGTTAGGTTCCATCTTGTCTTCTTGCCAGATAGAATTTCATTTGTTGCTCACGTGAGAGCGGTGCTCTTAGCGGACTCACCACGTCACTGACAAACGACGAAAGCCTTGCGTAGCACCTGATTTACTGACGAAAATGGCAGATAGTAAACAGAGACAGGTGACAACAGGAGACGGGAGTGAAGACGTTAATAGTATTCCATACCCTTTACGATCGCGAACGGTAGGTTCCCGTGTGGAAACTGAACTAACCATGTCTGTAACAGGGGAAAGTGACCCTAAAGTCCAAACTCTTCCCGCTGCAGCTACAAATGACCTCGGTGTGTTAATGGAAATGCTGAAACAACAGTTTGACGCAGTAAACGAGAATATAAAAACACAAAATGAGACTATAAAAACACAAAATGAGACTGTTAACGCCCGACTAGATGCTGTAAGCGAATCATTAAAAACAGAGCTAGGCACAATCAAAACAGATCTGCATAAAGAAATTACGGCTGAATTAAATACCCATTTGGGTGAGGTGCAAACTAAGATCAGTGATCAAATTCAGAAAATGCAGAAACAGGTGAAAAGTGAAATAGCTGAAGTATCTGGAACATTAAACACAAAAATTCAGGCAGCTACCAAAGAAATAAACTCAGTTAGAAATGCAGTATCTGACATTGAAGGTGTAGTGGAGGATCTGTCGAGGCAGATAGACTCAATCAATATTGAAGAACAGGTTAAGAGCACCGTGAAAGCACACGCAGAGGCATTGTCGGAACACTACGGTGAATGGATAAAGGGTAAAGATATTTTTATCGAAAAGAAGGTCAGGGAGGAGCTTAGGGAGACTGTCAAGGATGTAACTTATGAAATCTTAGCTGCTCCTGGTAAGTCGGGAGACACAGTAGTTTCTGAATTGGGACAGATTCGGAGGACACTTACACGGGATCTTCCCGAGTGGAAGCAGCAAGTAGTGGACGAAGTCAGAATGCTGAGAAACTGGGTAGAAAATCCGCACACACATACGCAAACTATAGGGAACAACTCTTTAGACGGCGACGAATGTCAGTCAACTCCTTATCGTTCACCGCCTGATTACATGCAAAACAACAGTCCTGTTGAGTCCCGAGTAGGGAAACTAAATGATCCGCCCACAATTGTGAGTTTAATGCAAGAGGAAAGTGTGATTAAGCATCGCACTTTTCCTGTTTTTCATCCGCAGAAGCGAGAAATACACCCCATCGTGTTCCTAAAGAATTTTTCCGGCATATTTCCCAGGAGCTGGACAGACAGACAGCGTATTCAGTTCGTCACTGGCTTTATTTCTGGTGATGCAGCATTATGGGGAACGGAAATGGTAGACACGTGTAGGAATTATGAAGAGTTTGAGAAAATGTTCTTGGCAAAATTTTGGAGTAATGGGGTACAGCAAAGATTAAGGAAGGAGGTGTATGGTGCGGAAATTTTCAATGAGAAGCATGGAAGTCTCCGGCGATACTTCGAGAAGTATCTAGCAAAAATTAAATTCTGGGATTCTCCGATTTCTTCCAAGGACGTAATTATGATTCTCAAAAGCAAACTCCCTGTGTCTATTAGAGAGAAATTAGTAAATGTGTCCGAAGAAGACACGGATGTATTCCTTTCTGTGCTAGATTCCTTAGATTTAATTAGCGAGGATGTGCGCTCCAAGGTTGGCAGCGGCAAATTCTTCCCTGACAGCCAGCAGAATGCATCGCACGCGGACAGGCCCCCACAACGGCACGAGTGGTCGACTGTGAAGAGCGGACAAATTGAATAGCTGGCCGGCGGCCATTAGAGTGGTAAACTGACGCGCGGATTTCGAATGTTTATACATCGCTTTTGGTTACAAAATGCCTTCCCTAGAGTTAGGTCACAAACATAATGCCTCATTTAAATACGTTACTACAATATACTTTTTAATTTATGAGCAAACAGCAACTAGTCACTGTTTATGAATTTATGTTACATAGTACATGGAATCTGCCGTAGCTAAAAGTTATGCACTGGACCCCTAGCATTTTTCGTAGTTCATTTACGATAGATGTACGCAAAATGCATCAAAATACTCGAAGATTTGCCCACTATGTTAATAGATATTTTCTGACTCTACCTTGCTTTAGATTTTATGACGAAAAGTGCGTTATATATGGCGTAGTGCTTTGGCAACCTACGACCAAATTATCAAGTTTCAACCTAACCTAGACCATGAAAACACTACCGATCAGCCAGCTACAACAAACAAGACTTCAGGCAGGCATCCAGTATCGCATTAGTCACAATATTTACTTTCGAAGATGTACACTTCAGTTTATATGTGTGGTTTTTTCATATAATACATAAAACTCAACAACTGTTCCATCGAGAGAAGTTGTGAAATCAGATTACAATTACACACATTCAGTTGCATTTTATAACGATAAAAAGCCTGCTAACTCAAATTTCGTGTTGCTTGAAACTCAACTTTTATAGATACAATAAAATGTGGTTCACAAAGAAAAATTTATCTTCTGCTGTATATAGTCTGGAAAACGAAAGATGGTTCAAATGGCTCTGAGCACTATGGGACTCAACATCTTAGGTCATCAGTCCCCTAGAACTTAGAACTACGTAAACCTAACTAACCTAAGGACATCACACACACCCATGCCCGAGGCAGGATTCGAACTTGCGACCGTAGCAGTCCCGCGGTTCCGGACTGCAGCGCCAGAACCGCTAGACCACCGCGGCCGGCCAAAACGAAAGATGGATGGAACAGCATCATCTTTCAGCTTTCTGCGATTTACGTAATTTTCAAGGAAGCAACTTTCTTCAAAATGATCGGAACATATAAAATGGTATTCTGTCGGTCGGAAATCTTGCCTCCTGACAGCGTGTAGCCATTTTTGTAACAGCTGTGGTTTTGAGAAAGGAAACCTGCAAATATATGCACAGACATTATGCTAATACCGTGTTACAAAAACATTTACTAAGCAAGTGCACTGACATACAAAACAACTTAAAATATTCACATACCTGTGAAATGTAATATTCGTTCCTTTCTCGAATTTATTTGTACAATTAATCGCTGCACAACTCTTGACCATTGTACTTCTTTTGATTGGAACGTACAGACAGTAGAATTACGAGTAACAAATACTGTATGTACGCCCCAAGAAATATACAACGTTGAATCAGGGTCTTCATAAACAACAGTACTACACAACACATCAGACTACAACCACTATAATGGCGTCCAGTGGAAGGTTCAAATTATCCCGCGACTGCAGCGCCATCGGTGAGTCTAGTTATTTTTTACAAGGTCTTTGCACGCGGACAACAATGCGCCCAAGGAGAGAGCGAGCTACTGTGACCGCTGTTACCAACCTGCCAGCGGTTATCAAAACGCAAACGGCAACAACTTTAAACGGAAGCAGAAAACCAATTACAGTAATCAGCAGAGATACCACCCAATTTACAACCACCAGGTACAACATCAGTACGGAAACCCACCCTTTAATTCTGCGCCTGAGCAGTACGGAAATTCTCCACAAACTAGTGGTAATTTTTCAAATGGGCCAGTGTACAATCAAAGTTATAGGTCGAAAAATAGCAAGTGGCATGGGCAAGGCGGAGGCCACCCAGCACAACATAAGAACAACTTTTCACAGGATAGAGGACCACGGAACAATTTTCAAATGGCACCAAATGCGAACTTTCCTTCACAAGGAAATGGTTTTGCCGGCAACCAAAAGATCGGGCGACATCAGCCTTCTCAAGTATTCTATTCACAAGTGAATGCACCAAGTGGATTTGACCCCTTTACACCGGCATTTGTACCACATAACCAGCACCAATATGAAACGGAACAAACACTTAAGGCCATGAATGACAAACAGGTTAAACATCCTGCGGAAAATTAGAGGCAGCGCCTTTCAGCCTCCTAGAGGTCGCTGCCGGTTCCAGTGGGGGTACTAACGAATACTCTGATTCTGAGTATGTTAATGCGATACGGTACGACCATGAGACCGACTTACGAGATGACCTTGCACCTGACCTAGAAGCTCAAGACATTAATGACATTTATGATGAACAGGTCCAGGCTTCGATTAAGATTTCTATTGCTAACATTCCTGTCACAGCCATTGTTGATACAGGAGCAAACATCAATGTGATGTCATCATGTCTTTTCAGACAGGTGTCTTCTGTTTCAAAAGTTTTATCATTGCCGATTCAGGGTTGCTCCATATCGGGAGCGATTGGTCCATTGAAACAGAGAGTTAGTTTACAGACGCAGCTAGAACTGCAGATAGAATCTGTTTTGGTTTTTTGCCACTTTCTAATAGTAAAGAACTTGTCAGTTCCATGTCTCTTGGGGATGGAGTTTCTTCGACAAACAAAAGCAGTGATAGATATTGAATCTGGAGTGTGTACCTTTATCGTAAATCAACAACATGTTGTTGTTAACTTGTTAAGGAGTAAGGTGAAGGCAGTGTTGACATTGCATCAGGTTTGGAGACGGCAGAGGACAGGCAAACCGTGCTTTGATCAGACAAATGACCTGACTAAATGGGATGACATAAATGACAATGAGTATGAAGACTTACTTCCTGACAAAGACGAGATCGATGCTAAAGCCAAGGAATCGACTGAACTCAGGGGGGAGCAGAAATATGGGTTGTTCCATTTATTAGTAAGTTACAAGAAAATCTTTTCAAAGAAACCAGGAGTAATAAAAGGGTTTGAGTATAAAATGGAAGTGCTTCCCCACTCAACGTTCTGCAAAGCAAGCTATTCAGTACCCTACGCCCGACGAGAAGCTGTAAAGCATGAGATTAGGAAAATGCTGTGTTGGGATGTTATCGAGTTATCGAATTCGCCGTACTCAAGTCCCTTGTTGTCCGTACTTAAACAGGACGGTAGTGTCAGACTAGTACTGGACGCCAGATCAATAAACAAAATAATTGTACCGATAAGGACTCGACCTGAAGCACTTGAGGAGCACTTGCAAAAATTTCATGGCGTTAGATGTTTGAGTACACTTGATTTAAGAAGTAGCTATTGGCAGGTGAAATTAGCCAAGGAATCCAGAAAATATACTGCTTTTATATTTGCCGGCCGCTCATATCAGTTTAAGGTCATGCCTTTTGGTTTAAATGTGAGCTCGGGAATATTTATTTCTGCTCTCGATTTTGTGTTAGGACCTGAACTTCTGGATGAGGTAACTGTTTATGTAGATGACGTGTTGATAGCCACTAAGAACTGGGAAGATCATTTAGCTATTCTACGAAGGGTGTTCCAGAGATTTCAAGAACATGGTGTTACAGCAAATCTGAAAAAGTCAAAATTTGGAAAAGGTGAGGTAAAGTTTTTAGGTCATGTGATTACACCTGAAGGGATTAAACCCGACCCGGAAAAGTTGTCTGCGATTAAGAATTTCCCTACACCGGTAACTAAGAGGCAACTAAGAGGATTTCTCGGTCTTTCGTCTTTCTTTCGACGATTTCTGTCTGGTCAAGTAATGAACAATCCCGCTTTGCACAATCTTCTCAAGAAAAGTACGCATTGGATTTGGACACCAGAGTGTCAGAAAGCTTTTCAGGCAATTAAAGATGGTCTTTTAAACAATAACATTCTCTGTCATTGACAAATGGACAAAGAATTTTGTATCACCTCAGACGCTTCGTTTGTTGGAATTGGATCTTGTTTGTTTCAGATTGAATTAGTAGACGAAACAGAGCAGATCAGAGTGATTAGTTTTGCGAGTAGGGTCTTAACAGAATGTGAAAAGTCCTATTCAGTTACTGAACTGGAGGAACTTGCAGTTATTTGGGCCTTCAAGAGGTTTAATTATTACATTTTTGGCAGAAAGATAAAAGTATTTACCGACCATCAAGCACTTTCGTATCTTTTGACCTGTAAATTACAACATCCGCGCCTGACCAGGTGGTGTTTATTTTTGCAAGAATACGACTTTGATATTGTGTATATAAAGGGCAAGGATAACATTATTGCAGACGCACTTTCTCGTTCACCAGAAGGTCTGCCTGAGACAAGTGAGTTGGTAGAACAGATGTCGAATTACAAAGTTCTTCTTATGCAGGATCCCATTCATAGAAAATATTTCTTGGAACTGTGCAAGCAAATCCAGACACTACAGAGCACAGATCCTAAGTGGGGAAAAATAATCAGACTTCTTCAAGAAAATCCAAACCATAAGTTGTCCAAATTCTTCAAGATTCATAATCAGGTATTATTTCATCGTACCTCTGTGTCATCAGACAACTGGCTTGTTTGTATACCTAGCAGTTTTGTCGAACATCTTTTGTGGTATACCCACATTTCTTGGGGCCACTATGGTCCAGAGAAGTGTAAAAAGAAGATTGCTACTTACTGTTATGTGCCCAACCTACATCGTCGGATACACAAATTGCTAAAATTCTGTGTCATCTGCCAAAAGGCGAAAGCTCTGAATATTCCTACTTTAATTCCATTGAATCCGATCATCGCAGAAAGACCTAATCAGCTCATTAGCATTGACCTGGCTGGCCCTCTACCGATGGGTAGGGGAGGTGTCAAATACCTCGTTGCTGTTCTCGACAACTTCACAAAATACGTTCGAATGTATGTTATGAAGACATCTTGTGCTCCGCCTATTATACGCTGTCTTGAAAATGACTATTTCCCTCGATTCGGAGTCCCTGAATCTATACTTTCAGATAATGCATCCAACTTTACTTGCCGCAAATGGCGTGAGTTTTTGGCCCATCACAATGTCAAGCAGATCTTAATATCACGTTTTAGGCCTCAGTCGAATTTGACTGAGCGGATCTTCAAGGAGTTTAACAGATTTGTTTGGACGTACATTCCAGACAAGCAAACACGTTGGGTTGATTTTGTGACACCTTTTGAGGAGATAGTTAATAATTTGCCACACACTTCCACAGGTTTTACTCCACACGAGCTGATATCTCGAAAGAAGGAACAGAATGAGTGGGTTGACCCTCTTCCCAAGATACCTAGCCCTGAGATAGATCTAGATGTCAAAATTCGAGAAGCTTTAAGTTCCATTACCACCAATGCTCAATTAAGGAAGAAAGTCTATGATAAAAAAGTAAACAAAGTTGTAAATTACCATGTAGGTGAAAAGGTATTACTTAAGACTCATTTCAAGCCATCCTTAATATGTAAAAAAAATCGCAAGTGGCAACACATGTACCAAGGTCCTTACCTTATTTTAAGGAAACCGCACATAGGGAGTTATTTATTAACTGACCCGGCTACGGGGAGAGTAAAAGGCTTATTTCACCACCAAGACTTAAAGAAATTTTATAATGGTAGTGGTTAAATACTGTCGTGGAAATGAATTCTTGCTTACTGGAAATTCCCTTGTGTGAACTGTTAATGATAAGTATTGTGTTGAACAGCGCACTGACTACATGGTAACGGCTACTACATGTCATCTTTAAGTATTAAATGCTATGTATGGAAAAATTGTTTATAGTGATGGAATGAACTGATATTTCTTCAACAAGCTGAAGCAGGAAATTGAGGTTGCACCAAGAATTTCAATTTAATTTTAAGTTAGTATTAAGAAAAAAAAAGTGCTTGCGAGGTGATTGCCCGGAGCTAAATAAAATATGTAAAGGTGAGAAATGGAGGAGGATGCGTAAATAAGCACTTCTCTCAAGGTACAAGAATATTTATAGATTTATTTTTAGTAATGTAAGTACTTGAAGTTCTGTTGTAAAAGCCCAAATTACCTGCTTAAAAAAAAAGGTACATGTTCAAACAGTCCAGACAGTGGACAGGAGTAGAAGAAATAGCTTAAAGTTCAGTTAAAGCGTGCTGTTAAATGGAAAGACAAGTGGTAACCCGCATGTGTTCACGCAAGGAGACAATAAGCTGTAGTAAACTAAGTTAGGTGAAATACAGTACAAATAGAGGCAAACCATGAAGCATCAATAATGTAGCGTAAGTACTCCACGAGGCCACTAATTGCTATGAAAGTAAACTATTTCCCTGTGATCTGAGCCCAATGTAAAGAGTATATGAGGAATGTTAGCTGACGAATTGATTTCAGTAGAATCGAGGTATTAAATAACCACACAGCAAGCCCCCTGTATCATAAATGAGTCCAAATAAAGATCTTCAGAAGATTTGTAGTGTAATCTAGCGACCATTCAATACCCTAATTGAAGGCTAATCTAAAGAACAAGCAATGCAGTGATATTTAAACTTAATATTGACTATAACCAGAGTAAGACGTAGAAGTAGCAAAGCATGCTGTAATGAAAGAGGTTGAAATTTATATATGTGCCTATGTTTATTAAGATAATTTTATTTACATGCAGATTTTATTGCAAAAATGTCTCCTAAGACACTCCTCTTATGAAATCCATTTTCCTTGTGCCCGTTCCTTTTGATCCTGGTTCATTAACCCAGACCAAGGGTCGACTTGTAAAAGGCACGTGTGCTTCGAAGCAAAGCAGTGCTTATGAGAAATGAGACACGTAGCGTGATGAACTTCGCTAGCTTTGGTAATGTTTGTTATGGACCGGTTGCGTAAACCCAGTGAACTGTCGGTAATTCCATTCGTGCAAAAAAAAATAGTAGACACGCGTTACCCTATTTTTTTTTTAACAGAGAACGATTGCTGAGTACATGAAGCGAAGAGGGAGAACTATTGTTATCCAGTCTGCCCTCAAATATAAAAAAAAATTTGGCAAGTACAAGGGAAAGCACAAAAAGAAAAAAAAAGATTCAGCGTTAAATGTGTACTCGTTAAGTAGTAGATATGCTGCGTGGCAGTAGAAAATGATCTTGGGTGCACTAAAGAATAAATGCAACGAGTGTTGCGAAACCTGTAGTTTTCATAATGAGGAGATGAGCACTTAAAAGAAAGTTTGAAAGAATATTTTAAGGTTCACTAGTGAAAGCAAATCTTGAGATATAAAGAGTCCATTCATAAAGCAGTTGTTCACTGGACTTAACAAAAGGAGTGACCATTAATTGTAAATATTAGCTCGTAAGTGATATTTTGTAAATAGTAGAATATAAGTCTTTCTATACCAGTGGAGGAAACGTGCAAAATTGATTGTTTTGTAAATGAACTCTATCGGCGAAGGAACTAAGCACGAATGCTGTGTGAAGATGCACACCAAAGTGCGACGTGCATAATAAAAATAACTGTTCACTGTATACTAGTGGTAGTGTTGTACTGCAAGTGTAAAAAGAAGTCAAGGCTACGACAACAGGTGCAACGCAAGGTTCAGTGTTGTTCTAAGTGCAGCGACAGCTAAAACATTCGTCGTCACTTACCTGTGAGCCTCATGGGAGGCAGTTGACCGAGAAGTATGGAGGCAGCTTCAGTGTCCGGCTCCTCCGATGGAAAACGCGCGCGAGGTGTTTGTATCGATGCACTCGTGTGATACGAAGTTCACAAAAAAAAAAGGGAGCAATCGACGACCAGCAGCTCTGTTACAGTCTGAGCGCGAACGGATACTAAGTATTGGAGCTCACGCAACACTGTGCAGCCGCTGTGAGTGGCTGACGTGTGGGTGACGAAACAATCCAAACTTTAAACTGCTAACCGCCATGACTTCAATCGTACATACTGGAGGAAAGACATTTGTACACTTGTGTGACTACATTTTCATATGTAAATTAAGCAATTTTCTTGAGTTGAAGTTAAGATGAGTGAGAAGTAGATTGTTAGATTACTCAGGCCTTAAAGCCATTAATACCGGCACTCCTGAACACTGCTAAAATGAATTATAATCCTGTCCCTTGATGGACAAAGAAAATGAATGTGCACTATAGGAAGACCCTAAACTCCAGACCAGTCCCGATCCTTAACAAATGTATCCAATAGGTTGTAAGTTATACTAATAATTTTCCACTTCTTCTGTTTCATATTGTAAATAAAAACCCGGGAAGCCACTTGAATTCCTGGCACCACAGTGGAAAGGACAGATGTACTGCATGATGAACGCCGTAGACAGCTAACACAGAAAGTGAAAGCATCACGAAGTGTAGTGCTACGTTATTAAACTGTAATTGAACCACAAGGAGTCAACAGATGCTCGAACATTGTCCACTCTAGTTTAGTGAAAATAAGCATTCACTGTACTCATGTATTAGTTGTTAAGCTCAAGAGAAAGTAATTTCTGAATTCTATCCCCTGAAGTGCGAAATGAACGTTCACTTATTGTTATAAGCAAATATGGACCAAACTTAAATATGCACATAAATGTTAATCTTGGTATTGTGGAATGAAGTGACTGATGAACAAAGAATGAAAACTTTATTTTGAAAAATGATAAATATCTGATATATGTTTATAAATGTAATTTCAATTTATGTACTTTGTACGCCAGTAACATTATGTAAATGTCAACAAAAAATCACGAATATCTCATGAGGACATGAGGATCGAGGTAATCCTTCGGCATTCCCTCTCTCCTCATGGGAGGCAATGTGATATTCACTATTTTTGGCTTAATTAAAATAGCAAATTCTGCCAGAAGGCAAATACTTGTTTATAAAGAATGATTAATATATAATAAGGCGTCGCATAGCGACGGTGGAATTTTCTAAATAATGTAATTTGTCGTCTTTGGGCGGCAATATAAACAGGAAAATACGGATAGGTATGCGATCCTTCACTATTTTGTTCGCTGGAGAACAAATGAAGCCTTGAGCGCTAAAAAGACTTTTACTGTTTTTCTCGAGTAAGACGGACGCAGATTTGTGGCGGTCCGATCTAATTATTTTTACTAAATAAATAAAAACGTGTTCCGTCTAAGTTTTGAGTGAAGTGTAGGAAGAAGAACTGTGGTAACTTACCGTGACGAAGCACGAGCGACTCAAGAGGACAATGGCTATATAAAAGAGCGCTCAATGGACATGATATGGACATAAAAATCTACCGTCATTGTAGTATTAAGCTTAAGGTACGATATATGTTTTAGTTATAATAAATATTTGTTCTGGGAATACTGAATCATTTAGCAGTGCTCATTTCTATTATCTCCTCAGTATTATTTTCATTTTAATTATGCATTTTGCTAATATTACAGACTCCAAGATCAGCAGTCCAATGTGCGTGTTACATTGATAAAAAGAAAACTGTTTTATCGTCTTCTTGCATCAGCTTTAATATTGGATTTCCCTTTTGTGTGATGTTACAGTTGTTTTTGCGCCCTTAAGAACTTTCTGGTCCCTTAGGAAATTGTTTTGTGATAACAATAACTTCACAACCGGGTATGATCGTATCTACGATCATGAAGTAATTAGAAAGACGATAACGCAACTTCTTAGTCAATAGCACGCTAGTTGTGACTGCCTCAAGCCACGCGAAACCGCAAGTAAAAACTATTCACATCTCATAATGCAATATTTTATGACAATGGTCAATCCATGATTCTTACGCCAATTGTGATTGATAAAACAGTTAGTTAAATCTCAATTTCCAACTTTCCATTGAATAACAACATCGCTTCTATTTTGTAACATCACAACATCCACGATTCGCTATAGACTCAAACTCCCATGTATAAATGTATAAAACAAGTTCAGACGTCTGGTTATTTTGAAGGTAAACACCACGCACGAATTAGGCCTTAGTTTGTTCCGACTGGCCGACTACTGCCTAAAACGCAGTGCTAGGAGCGATCTGTGATCGTGGGATGTGTGGTCAGCAAAGCCACTAATCCCTCTAGCCGTTATTGGCCGTAGATGAATCCCGGAGTTACCGTTCCTTCTTTATACAAGCAACTCCTCATTAGGCGCCACATGGGAGTGGACCTCGTGCCAGTGTCCCCTATCTCGGAAAAAGATCTCAGGAGATACTGGGAATCGAACGCGCGTCCATCCGCACCGAATGCAGCAAGGCTACAGAGGCGGTCTTGATTATTTTATAAATGAATTAATGTCTCACATATTTGACATTCAGCATGTAAGTATAGAAAAGGTTTGAAATTACGTTTGGAGTTTGTTGGAAGTTTACTTACTGCTTACATTATATAACAGTGGATGAGTAGTCTGGCACCTGCACTCTATTTTAAGCAGAAGTTAGTTTTTCACGCATCTCAAGGTTTATATATCATAGCTCCTGAACTAGGTGTCGTACAATGATATAATTTTGGAGGTGTATTCAGTAGTATATATAGATACTGTCTGCAAAATGTGTCACGAATAGAGTTTGTACTAAAGAAGTAATAAATTAAAACTTACTGAAACAAAAAAAGGAAAAAAAAACAGAATTCAAAATCGATTAAATTAGTGAAGTAAAACAAAAGCTAAATACACTCTGACGCAACAAAAAATTAAAATTCGCATTAACACTGATACAATGCACCTGTAAATAAAACTGAATCAGTACTGCTTAATACATTTAATAATTAACTTTTTAATACTAAATTAAAAACAAGTCTCGTAATTATTAGTGATTCTCTCGGGCCTCGATTGCACAGCAAAGATTTTCAAAAGAGTGTTTCATATTAGAAATAGACACTCTGCGTTTTTCTTATATGTTTAGCTGAGAACTATATTTTGTCCCCAATGCAGCCAATGCAGAAAGTTCGGTTTCACAAAGGTAGGATGTTGATGTTGTAAGAGTACACGAATTGTTCTTGCTTTTGGAGCAGATAATTCATCAATTCATCCCTGCCCAAAATTCAAAGAGCGATTTCTTACTAAATTGCCTTTGATTTAGCCATTTGCCGTGGAACTGACTTTACTTCGGCAGTTGACAGATCTTACAGAGTGTTTTCGTGAGCTATTGTAAGATTAGAAGGTCTGATAAGGTAAGGGATGAGGAAGTTCTGCACAGAATCGGAGAGGAAAGGAATATGTCGAAAACACTGAGAAGAAGAAGGGACAGGATAGTAGGACATCTGTTACGACATCACGGAATAACTTCCATGGTACTAGAGGGAGCTGCAGAGGGTAAAAACTGTAGAGGGAGACGGAGACTGGAACACATACAGCAAATAATGGGAGAAATTGGTTCCATGTCCTACTCTGAGATGAAGAGGTTGGCACAGGAGAAGAATTCGTGGCGGGTCGCATCAATGCAGTAGCAGATAGGTGTTACGAAAAAAACTACTTATTCTTGGTAATTTGTAAGGTAAGGTTTGTAGCTTTACTGTCAAAATAGTCAGACACACACACACACACACACACACACACACACACACACACACACTCACAAATATATGGTAGTCAGAAATGATTTAAGAAAAAAATTCGATCCGTCGCGCAGTTTCAGAGTTAATTAGCATTGGCGTTAGCAAATCAGGTCGTTGCCCATGCAACTTCAAGTGGCTCGGCAGACACAGTAATTTGAGTCAGCGGTTCTCATAGCGTAGATCAGGGGTCTCCAAACTTTTCAGTCCGCAGGCCACATTGACTCCTCCACGAAGTCATAGGGGCCAAGTGGGATTAAAGCACCCTAGCACTCCACGATCACCGTAATGTAAGGCTAAAGGAAAGATGAAATCGCAAAAATCTAAGGTTGTGGGAATAGGTAGCACTGAAACGAACTACGACTTTTATTTAATTACATAATTTTTATTGGTGGACGTACCTGACCGAAATTCTGGCGTATTTTATTTTGGCAAATTTCACCGACAAAAAAGTATGTCACTGCACATTCTTCACGAAAGCGTCCTGCAAAGTTAACGAAATCTCAAAATCATTGTTAGCAACACTACTACTGCAAGACCTAACAGAGGTAGAGTATGTCAACGCCTTGTTATTACAAGCGGCGCAACAATAAGTTTAGTTATGTAGTCTTGTAGCGAGTAGCAGAGCCAATGTGTATTGGTCGCGACAGGCCTCGAAACTCAATTGTTGGCAGTACAGGTACCACCTCAAATATTTGGCGGGCCGGGTACCGGGGATGTCCGGCCATCTAGCGGCCCGCAGGCCGTAGTTTGGAGACCCCTGGCGTAGATGACAGTGCACGAGCCGGTTCAGCCTGTGACTGGGGTCCGGTCCTTACTATCGTCCCATGTCCAATTTTTTACCGCTCTTGTCCGGTTTTAGGAAACTAAAAGAAGACGTTTTGCGACACCCTCTCTCGTGGGCAACAGCCTGATTGGATAACTTCAATGCTAATTAACTCGAAAACTGTGCGATGTATCGAATTTTTTCATCAACGTTATTTCTCAGAGCAACCTATCCTGTGACACTCCCACAAACTTTCCAAACTGCTTCTGCCCACCATGTATACGTAACTACAATTAAACATGCGAATGACACGGGTTTAGAAACGTTGTTGTTGTTGTTGCGGTCTTCAGTCCTGAGACTGGTTTGATGCAGCTCTCGATGCTACTCTATCCTGTGCAAGCTTCTTCATCTCCCAGTACCTACTGCAGCCTACATCCTTCTGAATCTGCTTAGTGTATTCATCTCTTGGTCTCCCTCTACGATTTTTACCCTCCACGCTGCCCTCCAATACTAAATTGGTGATCCCTCGATGTCTCAGAACATGTCCTACCAACCGATCCCTTCTTCTAGTCAAGTTGTGCCACATCTCCTCCCCAATTCTATTCAGTACCTCCTCATTAGTTATGTGATCTACCCATTCTTCTGTAGCACCACATTTCGAAAGCTTCTATTCTCTTCTTGTCTAAACTATTTATCGTCCACGTTTCACTTCCATAAATGGCTACACTCCATACAAATACTTTCAGAAACAACTTCCTGACGTTTAAATCTATACTCGATGTTAACAAATTTTTCTGCTTCAGAAACGCTTTCCTTGCCATCGCCAGTCTACATTTTATATCCTCTCTACTTCGACCATCGTCAGTTATTTTGCTCCCCAAATAGCAAAACTCCTTTACTACTTTAAGTGCCTCATTTCCTAATCAAATTCCCTCAACATCACCCGACTTAATTCGACTACATTCCATTATCCCTGTTTTGCTTTTGTTGATGTTCGTCTTATATCCTTCTTTCAAGATACTGTCTATTCCGTTCAACTGCTCTTCCAAGTCCTTTGCTGTCTCCGACAGAATTACAATGTCATCGGCGAACCTCAAAGTTTTTATTTCTTCTCCATCGATTTTAATACCTACTCCGAACTTTCCTTTTGTTTCCTTTATTGCTTGCTCAATATACAGATTGAATAACATCGGGGTTAGGCTACAACCCTGTCTCACTCTCTTCCCAACCACTGCTTCCCTTTCATGCCCCTCGACTCTTATAACTGATATCTGCTTTCTGTACAAATTGTAAATAGCTTTAGAAACGTAGCTGGTTTGAAGTGTCACGTTACAATGGCGCCAATATTTCTTACAAAAATGACGTGAAATGTGGAGCACAACAAACGCCTATCCGCCTGGGGAGGCTAACATATTCATCCATGCCGGAGCCAACAACAGGCCTTCCGGTTTCGCCAACGTGGGCGGCACCGACCTCGCACTGTATCTCGTATACACTTGCGGGGTTAAAAGCTTTTACTTCATCCTTAGCGGATCCTACCAAATACTGGATTCTGCGGCCACTCTGGAAGACATATGATGAGTCCATGGGCGAAGAACCTTGCCTACTCGATTACTGCTGCCCGTAACGAAAGCTGTTCTTTGCATTTTCTGCCAACAATACTCTGTAGCTCTCCTTACTGTTTTATCGCCCTATTCGTTAGCTCGGATGGTTTTAAGCAGCTCCTTCAATCCTTGTTTGATAGATTTCTTTTCTTTCTACTGATGTAATTGGCTCGTACTGTCATCGGATGTCCGCCTGCTTAGCTGGGTGGTAACGTGCTTGCCTCCTATGCAAGCGGGCCCGGGTTCGATTCCCGGTCGCGTTGGAGATTTTCTCCGCTCGTGGACTGGGTTTTGTGTTGTTCTCATCATCATTTCACCTCCATCACCGGCGCGCAAGTCGCCCAGTGTGGCGTCCAATAAATAAGACTTACATTTGGCGGCCGTACTTCCCCGAATGGAGCCTCCCGGCCAACGATGGCATACGCTCTTTTCATTTTCAATTGTAGGATGGTACACTTCTGAGCTGGCTGTCGATGGAATTCGGCGTGTAGGTGCCGGATGATGTGCGTAGATTTCCGGTAGATCTTGTGTCCCAGTTTTCCGTTGGGAGTTCTGTAGTCTTCCACATACAGGAACGGAGTCGTACTGTTACTTTCTTGCTCTAGCATGAACTGGATGGTCTTCGGCGGCTGTTAAAATGCTGATGAAACTTACGCAGCGGTGCTTCTCCGTGCGATTAAATGGCGAATGTATAGGTGTGCCACAACCAACACCGTGGAGGCAATTCTGCGGAGCTTAAGGCAGTTTGGTCAGATGCGTGCGTAAAGGTGTTTGCTACTAGCGGAGAGAGGGGGGGATCCTGTTACCACTTTGTCTTCTTCCTTGTTTTCTTCTTCTCCTTCTTTGCTACTATACCCCTTGATCAGATATGGCCTCATCAACAGTCTGCCTCCGCCCACTTCTGTTCTCTGCCTTTCTCTTCCATTCTCGAATCTCCATTCTGGTGTTAGCCAACACATCGTCCAACCATCTAGCTCTTGGTCGGCCCTCCTTTCTGATGGAATATCATCTACCTTTTATTATTCGTTTGGACGTGCTGTCATCTGCCATTCTCTTCATTATATCCTAACTTGCTTATTACTAGAAATTTGATAACTTTTACCATTTACTTCCCTTTTGTAAGATGTTTTATTTCGTGATTGTACCTTACTCTCAAGCTCGCAGCGTTTCTCGCAGGCCCTTAAAGTCTTGCGCGAATTTTCTTTCAAATGCTTCTGTCATTGTTCACATTTCTCATCGATATGTAACAGCTCGTCATACAAGGGAATAGTATACTCTTAACTTGGTTCTTCTTGCAATTAGAGAGTTCTTAAATACGTGCGTGTTCAAATAACAAGCTCTGTTTCCTACGTGTATCTTTCCTCTGATACATATTCGTTTGGACGTGCTGTCATCTGCCATTCTCTTCATTATATCCTAACTTGCTTATTACTAGAAATTTGATAACTTTTACCATTTACTTCCCTTTTGTAAGATGTTTTATTTCGTGATTGTACCTTACTCTCAAGCTCGCAGCGTTTCTCGCAGGCCCTTAAAGTCTTGCGCGAATTTTCTTTCAAATGCTTCTGTCATTGTTCACATTTCTCAACGATATGTAACAGCTCGTCATACAAGGGAATAGTATACTCTTAACTTGGTTCTTCTTGCAATTAGAGAGTTCTTAAATACGTGCGTGTTCAAATAACAAGCTCTGTTTCCTACGTGTATCTTTCCTCTGATACATAGTCTCATAACACTATCGCTGGTTGAAAGGGCAGCTTCATGATAGAAGCAGGTGACAGTTTTAAAATATTCATTTGGGCCCTTCAGATCATATGGTGGTCTTCTAGCGTTATACCTGGACATTACCATGTATTTTATCTTGTTTTCGTTTAAAGCAAGTCCAATTTTTGCCCCTTATGCTTCTGTTATTTAGCATATTTGTTTAAGGCTGTTTACATGTCTTGACAAAACTGCAGTATTATATGCATATGGACATATCTGACTAGATTTCACCATTACTGTACTACTGTTGTCTACTTTTTTGTACCAGAAGATGTAATTCTAAGTTAAACAGGACAGCAGAGAGACCATCAGCCAGTTTCACTCCATCTGCCAAGTTAAAGCTCTTGCTCATTTTGTTGTTCATCTTTACTTTCGCCTTTGCGTCCATCATTGTTAACGCAACTAACCTTCTTAGCTTGTCACAGATGCAAAAATTTTTTAGTGCTTTATGCAATGTTGGCATGTTAACATAATCAAAAGCTTGTTTAATATCAACAAACAGAAAATGAGGAGCTATGTCACACTCATTAATTTTTTTCATTATTTGTCTAATAACAAATAGTTGCTCGTAAGTGCCTCTATTTGGCCGAAAACCACACTGGTATTCTCCGAGGATATTTTCAGCCCACTTTTTTATCCTTTAGTTCAGTACCTCTGAAAATATCTGGCAGGCCCTATAGATTTCACAAGCTAACTTTTTCCTTTCAAATATGCAAGAAATATTTGTGTAGCTTCCTAGTCCTCTGTCACGCTTTCATTTTCACACAGGATATTTATTAGTTTCTGTATTGCACGTATTTTATAAGTTCTGACATTATCTCATCACCATCGCTTAAAGTAATATTTTTCCATTTTGATATGACATCGATTCCACCTCTCTAGCAACGTTGGTCTTTTTGCTGCTTCTCTTTCATCTTCTGTTTCCCGTATATTCGCCTACAATTCTTGTGAATCTCTTGATACCTGGTGTCAATTGGTATTGAGCACATTTCCAGAATATCTTTCCCATCTTTGCGATATTTCTTTATTCGTTTCGTATTATCTTACATTTCTGTTTTTACACGGACTTTATATAGCTTGGATGTTTTACCTCATTTTCTTATTGCATGATAGAATTGTGTTTCATTCGGTTCCTTTAGTCCTTGTTATCTTCTGAAGTTTTACACCCGGCCAGTCACTTGAATATTCCCATTTTGAGAAGACCGAAGGAGCGATCGTTTTTATTTGCTAAAAACATTCAACAGCCAAGATCGCATAAATATTTCTTTATTTAAAACAACCGGTGGAGGCAGACTTTGTTGTCGTCTTCAGGTCTTAAACAATTTTTTTGTTATGAAACGTGTTCATTTTACGTTGGATCTCATGCCAAGTTCTCATGTGAATAAAAATCAGCCATACCTTTTTCTTTTTCCTAAACATCCCATTACCATTATAGCTTAATTCTTTACATACCTCTACATTTCTTCTTGTCTTTCTCTCTGTCCAATCTTCAATCTTGCTGCATTTTTATATTCTACTGAAAGTCTGCGTTCGTCGTCAAACGATTCCTTTCTTTCTTTGCTTCTTATCACAATTTTTTCTTCTGCTGTCTGTTTTACCACTTTACCGAGCCTGTTCCACCTATCTATTCCTATTGTTTCCTCGCCTGCTGTCAGAACATCTTTAATTTTATATGGTTGTTTTCACATTTCAGAATCATTCAGTTCTTTCAGTTCGCTCTTTCTTCCTATAGTATAGTTAACTTCTCTCTCACTACGGCTTTTACACCGTAGAGGTCTGAACCACAGTTTGGACACCTACAGCGCCGTACATCTACGTCTGACGAGGATGGTCTATCTGGTTAACACCACAACTTACACTTGATTTCCATGTTCCAAGATGTATTCTTCCGAGTGGAAAACAGGTACTCTTAATAATTATTTCTAGCTACAAACTAACATAGCTCCACTCTCGTCATTTTCTTCATGCAAAGTACCTGTCTTACTGATGGAAATTTGTGTTAGTTTTACACTAACTTCAGTTTCAAAATGTATTAAATTTGTAACTGTTTTTTGGTAATATTGCGTCTTCATCTGATTGGACTTACTGATTATTTGTGTGTGGTACAGTAATAATGTAACAGGCAGTCGACTACATAAAGTATTGACAAGATTTTCTCGATTGCAACAATTTTAAGCATCAATAGAATATTTTTTTCTAGGTACATCACCATGTCGTATCTTGTAGCATGTTTTCACATTTGGAGTAACCTTAATTTTCCGTAGTATTTTTGGTAATTTCAGAAAACGTGTCATGATTAAGAATGAAAAAGGAAAATGTATTAATCTCCTATTACACGGCTGGCTAGAGACGGAAGACTGAAAACTGTTCAAGCCCACAGCACTCTTCCATATTTTATGAGGTGGCGCGGCAATACACCCGAGAGCCTACGTACTTATAATAAAGAATACGTTGATCGGTAGCACGTTACCGTTCGGGACAGTCGCGCAGATATAAACCATACCGATATTTGGAAAGCAAATAACAAACAAGAGAGAATAATAAGGCACTGCTGAATATTGAAGTAGGAGGAACTAAAGCACGGGACACAGCAGTTGGCTCCCGGAAGTGCGCAAACGAACTAAAAAAAGAAAGAAAAGAGAAAAACTACATGTCGGCACATTAGCAAATCGACGAACTGGCGCCTCGAACAGATCGACTGAATTAGTCATGAGGATACCGCTCGCTTATTGATGCAGGACACGATTCGTATGGACAGCACACATTTTCCCTGTCTATTTCTTTTGCCGGACTTATCAGTTATCTCTGCATATGGAACACCTGCGCTTTATACGAAACGGATCACTTTGCAATCTCCGGGCGCAGATTTCTTTTAAAGCGATGGGAGCTGGAGCTGCAGCTCCTTTAAGCACTTAAAATGCGCGGATGTCGTGAATGTACATCCGCAGAATGCAAACAACTGTGAACTGCAGGTCTTAAGGTTTCTTCACGTTCCATTTGCGTACTGTGCTGGAATAATAACTGTATAATGTCGCAAATAAGTTTTGACAGTATTGACTGGAATACTCTCTATCAAATTCTGATGGTGGCAGGGGTAAAAGACAGGGAGCGAAAGGCTATTTACAATTTGTACAGAAACCAGATGGCACTTATAAGAGGAGGAGGAGGAGGATATTAGTGTTTAACGTCCCGTCGACAACGAGGTCATTAGAGACGGAGCGCAAGCTCGGGTGAGGGAAGGATGGGGAAGGAAATCGGCCGTGCCCTTTCAAAGGAACCATCCCGGCATTTGCCTGAAGCGATTTAGGGAAATCACGGAAAACCTATATCAAGATGGCCGGAGACGGGATTGAACCGTTGTCCTCCCGAATGCGAGTCCAGCACTTATAAGAGTCGAGGGACATGAAAGGGAAGCAGTGGTTGGGAAGGGAGTGAGACAGGGTTGTAGCCTAACCCCGATGTTATTCAATCTGTATATTGAGCAAGCAGTAAAGGAAACAAAAGAAAAATTCAGTGTAGGAATTAAAATCCATGGAGAAGAAATAAAAACTTTGAGGCTTGCCGATGACATTGTAATTCTGTCAGAGACAGCAAAGGACTTGGAAGAGCAGTTGAACGGAATGGACAGTGTCTTGAAAGGAGGATATAAGACGAACATCAACAAAAGCAAAACGAGGATAATGGAATGTAGCCGAATTAAGTCGGGTGATGCTGAGGGAATTAGACTAGGAAATGAGACACTTAAAGTAGTAAAGGAGTTTTGCTATTTGGGGAGCAAAATAACTGATGATGGTCGAAGTAGAGAGGACATAAAATGTAGACTGGCAATGGCAAGAAAAGCGTTTCTGAAGAAGAGAAATTTGTTAACATCGAGTATAGATTTAAGTGTCAGAAAGTCGTTTCTGAAAGTATTGGTATGCAGTGTAGCCATGTATGGAACTGAAACGTGGACGATAAATAGTTTAGACAAGAATAGAATAGAAGCTTTCGAAATGTGGTGCTACAGAACAATGCTGAAGATTAGATAGGTAGATCATATAACTAATGAGGAGGTATTGAATAGGATTGGGGAGAAGAGAAGTATGTGGCAAAACTTGACTAGAAGAAGGGATCGGTTTGTAGGACATGTTCTGAGGCATCAAGGGATCACCAATTTAGCACTCGAGGGCAACGTGGAGGGTAAAAATCGTAGGGGGAGACCAAGAGATGAATACACTAAGCAGATTCAGAAGGATGTAGGTTGCAGTAGGTATTGGGAGATGAAGAAGCTTGCACAGGATAGAGTAGCATGGAGAGCTGCATCAAACCAGTCTGGACTGAAGACCACAACAACAACAATGTCGCTAATGGAGCGATGCGCAATATGGTAGAGTATACAGGATGTTAAAAAAAGTTTGGAATATTTACAGTTTCTCTAGTCATGCGTCCCGCCACGAATTCCTCTTCTACGCTAATCTTCTCATCTCTTGCACCCTACGTCCTCAATTATTTGCCGCAGGTATTCGAATCCCTGCCTTTTCAGGAGTTTTCACCCTTTACAGTCCCCTGTAATACCACGAAGGTTATTCCCTAATGTCTTAACAGATGTCCTGTCATCCTATCCCTTCTCCTTCTGGGTGATTTCCATATGTTCCTTTCTTCGCTGATTCTGCGGAGAACCCCCTCATAACTTCCCCTCGTCAGGTTACCTGATTTGCAACATTCTTCTGTAGCACCACATACCAAACGCTTCGATTCTCTTGCATTCCCCTTTCCCACTGTCCATCTTTTCTTGGTCAGAAATGCCCTCTTTGCTTCTGCTTAACCGCTGTTTATAACCTCCTTACTTCGTCATTCATGGTTTATTTTGCTTCCAAGTTAGCAGAACACCTTAACTTCGTTTACTTCGTGACCACCTATTCTGATGTTACGCCTGTCGCTGTTCTCACTGCTACTACTTCTCATTACTTTCGACTTACTTCGATTTACTCACAATTCATATCCTGTACTCATTTAACTGTTCACCGCATTCAACAGGTCCTGTAATTCTTGTCATTGATATTCTTTCACCTTGAATTGTAATCTCATTTTTTAACCTTTTTTTAATTTCTGTCACTGCTTCTTCGATGCAGTAAGCCACTGTCAGGCAACTGCCAGATTATGTTTTTCAGTTCAGTATTTGTGACGACGATCTCTCGTAATTCAGACAAATCTGACACCATTCGAGCAACAGTTTATTTGCCAACATGATGCACCAAGATGCAGGGACCAAAGACTACATACCTGTTTTACACCCTTTTTAATTCAAGTACTTCGTACGTGATCTTCCACTCTTATTGTTCCCTCTTCGTACTTGTACATATTATACAGGGTGGTCCATTGATCGCGACCGGGCCAAATATGTCACGAAATAAGCATCAAACGAAAAAACTACAAAAAACGAAACTCGTCTAGCTTGAAGAGAGAAACCAGATGGCGCTATTGTTGGCCCGCTAGATTGTGCTGCCATAGGTCAAACGGATATCAACTGCATTTTTTAAAATAGGAACCCCCATTTTTTATTACATATTCGTGTAGTACGTAAAGAAATATGAATGTTTTAGTTGGGCCACTTTTTTCGCTTTGTGACAGATGGCGCTGTAATAGTCAGAAACATAAGGCTCACAATTTTAGACGAACAGTTGGTAACAGGTAGGTTTTTTAAATTAAAATACAGAACGTAGGTACGTTTGAACATTTTATTTCGGTTGTCCCAATGTGATACATATACCTTTGTGAACTTATCATTTCTGAGAACGCATGCTGTTACAGCGTGATTACCTGCAAATACCACATTAATGCAATAAATGCTCAAAATGATGTCCGTCAACCTCAATGCATTTGGAAATACGTGTAACGACATTCCTCTACATAGCGAGTAGTTTGCCTTCAATAATGTTAGCACATGCATTGACAATTGCTGATGCATGTTGTCAGGCGTTGTCGGTGGATCACGATAGCAAATATCCTTCAACTTTCCCCACAGAAAGAAATCCGGGGACGTCAGATACGCTGAACGTGCTTGCACGACCAATCCACCTGTCATGAAATATGCTATTCAATACCGCTTCAACCGCACGCGAGCTATGTGCCGGACATACATCATGTTGGAAGTACGTCGCCATTCTGTCATGCAGTGAAACATCTTGTAGTAACATCGGAAGAACATTACGTAGGAAATCAGTATTCATTGCACCATTTGGACTGGCATCGATAAAATGGGGGCCAATTATCCTTCCTCCCATAATGCCGCACCATACATTAAACCGCCAAGGTCGCTGATGTTCCACTTGTCGCAGCCATCGTGGATTTTCCGTTGCCCAATAGTGTATACACTCCTGGAAATTGAAATAAGAACACCGTGAATTCATTGTCCCAGGAAGGGGAAACTTTATTGACACATTCCTGGGGTCAGATACATCACATGATCACACTGACAGAACCACAGGCACATAGACACAGGCAACAGAGCATGCACAATGTCTGCACTAGTACAGTGTATATCCACCTTTCGCAGCAATGCAGGCTGCTATTCTCCCATGGAGACGATCGTAGAGATGCTGGATGTAGTCCTGTGGAACGGCTTGCCATGCCATTTCCACCTGGCGCCTCAGTTGGACCAGCGTTCGTGCTGGACGTGCAGACCGCGTGAGACGACGCTTCATCCAGTCCCAAACATGCTCAATGGGGGACAGATCCGGAGATCTTGCTGGCCAGGGTAGTTGACTTACACCTTCTAGAGCACGTTGGGTGGCACGGGATACATGCGGACGTGCATTGTCCTGTTGGAACAGCAAGTTCCCTTGCCGGTCTAGGAATGGTAGAACGATGGGTTCGATGACGGTTTGGATGTACCGTGCACTATTAAGTGTCCCCTCGACGATCACCAGTGGTGTACGGCCAGTGTAGGAGATCGCTCCCCACACCATGATGCCGGGTGTTGGCCCTGTTGCCTCGGTCGTATGCAGTCCTGATTGTGGCGCTCACCTGCACGGCGCCAAACACGCATACGACCATCATTGGCACCAAGGCAGAAGCGACTCTCATCGCTGAAGACGACACGTCTCCATTCGTCCCTCCATTCACGCCTGTCGCGACACCACTGGAGGCGGGCTGCACGATGCTGGGGCGTGAGCGGAAGACGGCCTAACGGTGTGCGGGACCGTAGCCCAGCTTCATGGAGACGGTTGCGAATGGTCCTCGCCGATACCCCAGGAGCAACAGTGTCCCTAATTTGCTGGGAAGTGGCGGTGCGGTCCCCTACGGCACTGCGTAGGATCCTACGGTCTTGGCGTGCATCCGTGCGTCGCTGCGGTCCGGTCCCAGGTCGACGGGCACGTGCACCTTCCGCCGACCACTGGCGACAACATCGATGTACTGTGGAGACCTCACGCCCCACGTGTTGAGCAATTCGGCGGTACGTCCACTCTGCCTCCCGCATGCCCACTATACGCCCTCGCTCAAAGTCCGTCAACTGCACATACGGTTCACGTCCACGCTGTCGCGGCATGCTACCAGTGTTAAAGACTGCGATGGAGTTCCGTATGCCACGGCAAACTGGCTGACACTGACGGCGGCGGTGCACAAATGCTGCGCAGCTAGCACCATTCGACGGCCAACACCGCGGTTCCTGGTGTGTCCGCTGTGCCGTGCGTGTGATCATTGCTTGTACAGCCCTCTCGCAGTGTCCGGAGCAAGTATGGTGGGTCTGACACACCGGTGTCAATGTGTTCTTTTTTCCATTTCCAGGAGTGTATTATGCCGCTTTACGTTACTGCTGTTGGTGAATGACGCTTCGTCGCTAAATAGAACGCGTGTAAAAAATCTGTCATCGTCCCGTAATTTCTCTTGTGCCCAGTGGCAGAACTGTACACGACGTTCAACGTCGTCGCCATGCAATTCCTGGTTCACAGAAATACGGTATGGGTGCATTCTCAACACCGACGGTTTTGAGATTCCCGATTCTCGCGCAGTTTGTCTGCTACTGATGTGCGGATTAGCCGCGACAGCAGCTAAGACACCTACTTGGGCATCATCGTTTGTTGCACGTCGTGGTTGACGTTTCACATGTGGCTGAACACTTCCTGTTTGTTTAATAACGTAACTATCCGGCGAACGGTCCGGACACTTGGATGATGTCGTCCAGGATACCGAGCAGCATACATAGCACACGCCCATTGGGCATTTTGATCACAATAGCCATACATCAACACGATATCGACCTTTTCCGCAATTGGTAAACGGTCCATTTTAACACGGGTAATGTATCAAGAAGCAAATACCATGGGAACTGGCGGAATGTTACGTGATACCACGTACTTATACGTTTGTGACTATTACAGCGCCATCTATCACAAAGCGAAAACAGTGGTTCAACTAAAACATTCATATTTCTTTACGTACTACACGAATATGTAATAAAAATGGGGGTTCCTATTAAAAAAAAACGCAGTTGATATCCATTTGACATATGGCAGCGCCATCTAGCGGGCCAACAATAGCGCCATCTGGTTTCCCCCTTCAAGCTAGACGAGTTTCGTTCTTTGTAGTTTTTTCGTTTGATGCTTATTTCGTGAGATATTTGGCCCGGTCACTATCAATGGACCACCCTGTATATTACCTGTCTCTCCCTATAACATAATCCTATTTCTCTCACAATTTCGAACTTTTGTCGTTTTTCTAGGTCAACAAGTCCTATGAGAGGTGGTAATAACCATCAAAACAAAAAAGAAGCCCAATAAACATCGGCTCTAAAACCTATGCCTTCAGCGTTATGAACACTTGTTGAATACGAGAGGTGTGTTTCACGCTGGCGAAGATGAAGTGTTTATAGCTCTCAAGGCGTATATTTTGCAGCCCATGTGTACTGGACTTTTGTTCTTCGTTTGATGATTACTAGCACCACTCAAAATATTAGACTTTTTTTTAAACCTATACGCCCAGATTCCTCTTCTAATCCCAGTTCTTGGCACATGGTAAGTAGGCTTTCGGGTGTAGTTAAATTACACTGCCAGATTACGTTTTTCAGTTCAGTATTTGTAACGACGCTCTCCCGTAACTCAGACAAACTTGACACCATTCGCGCAATAGTTTTACTGATTATTTGCAAACATGGTGCACCAAGATATTAAACTGATTGTGAGTTACGCCTAGCTCACTGAAAATTACTAAACATTTGCGCCTTAGTTCTTGCTGCATCGTAATCCCAAAACAAAAATAATATACAAAACTCGACGGCTACTTTGCCATCGTTCTCATTTAATTCTCCTAGTCTAAAAAAGTGAAATGAGTCACTTTTCTGGAATTTGCACTAATAACCTATATTCCCATTCGTATATAAATCTTCAATAAAATATCAGCGCAGCAAAAAATCTCGTAATTTTCTGACAGTACAAAAGCGCTCTACCTATTGAAAAATTATTTAAAGGAAATAAAATATTTACGACATCCGATCATTGCAAATAAAAGTACGCCTGCTTCACAGCGATTCTAAATAGCAGACTGTAGCCAGCTAAAAGTACAGTTACAGCAATATAAAGTCATCGCCTGCGAAAATTTTCACCCTTTAACCACGCTGGGCTGTTCAGGGCGTTCTTCAGCTTTATATGACAACACGAGTTTACAGTTTTAGCAACTACAATGTCTGCGTTATTATTGGTGTTCGGCTGACATCGACCGATTAAATACGACGCGAACGTAAACATTAGGCTATGCTACAAGTCAATCTGTCGATGTCTTAACCAATTCACAACCAAATTACCACCTTAAACCTAAACTAAACGTCGGGCTACGATACGTATCAATCTGTTACCACAAAGAAACCAACGGATTTCAGGCGAAATTTTGTTGCTGGCGCTGCAAATTTCTGGCGTACTCGATTTTAACTTTGAAAAATCTAGTAACACACAGCAATAAACATAAACCTATGTCATGGATCTAATTCTTATGCAGGAAATTAGATTACATCAACCAGTTGCTGCTAAATAAACGTTACCATGTGCTATGAGGAGTGACGCGGGATGTGGGCGTTGTTTTGTATATACGTACAGTGTGGAAGATAAGCAAGTGCGGCAATGTTTAGGAATTGATGTCGTCAAGTCAACAGTGTACTAATCTTTTAGTGGAATAACAATACCATGTTCAGAACAAAACCGCATAAATATGTTCTCCCTAAAGACAATTAATTTCTTAGTTAAACTTGACTGTCCAGTATTTTATATGGTGACAGTCATATGGTATTTATAAGTCTACTACTCTGCGAAAACAGGATTAATGCTAAAGTGCTGATCGTCTTGTTCTTCATTTCTTGTGGTTTGGAAAACCGAACAGCCTACGGTTCTATGCTTTAACGATGCTTACCTTTTCTTTTTTTATTGTAAATGCTCCAAATGGTTTAAGGTATAATACACAGAAATCTAAATTTCTATGTTTATAGAACAATTATGACCGAGGTTGAGAAGAAAAAACCAAAAAGGTAAGTAAAGTATACAGGGTGTTTCACAATTCTTATTGCAGGCTTGTAAGGGTTGTAAATGGGATTTAATAAATGAAGTTTTGATAAGGAACCCATGTCCGAAAATGTACCGTTTGTATGTAAAATAAGTCTGTAAATTAGACTACTTTCAGATCTCCCAATTCACGGTTTTCGTTAGTGAACTCTCTGTGGTCAGATAGGAAAAAAAGACAAAACCAAAAAGGTAAGTAAAGTATACAGGGTGTTTCACAATTCTTATTGCAGGCTCAATAATGAACTACGACGTGTGTACTCTATAGGAGCACAAGGCTGGACGATGTTTCGAGTATTCGTCGCCAGGTTCCCGTCTACGTCACGAAATATGTCCTTTTCCATGTAATAGTACTTCGCAGCTGTTGTAGTCGGACATAAATGATGCGTGATGTCTTAATTGAAACTGGGATTGACGACGCCTCCCTCTTCTCATTTTCTCTGCAGGGCGTGAAGTGGGAGATTTCAAAGTTATCTGACCGTCAAATTTATTGTATACCCAAATGGTACGTTTCGGGACATGGGTTCCTTATCAAAGCTTTATTCATTAAGTCCCCTCTGCAATCGCTAGAAGCTTGTGATTGGAATTCTGAAACACTCCGTATACGTATTTGAATTTCGAGAAAAGAGATTGTGAGTCCGAACCACAGGATTACTAAGAAGGACAAACTCCATTTTCTTCAAAAAGGTTTTCACTGTTGGTGCTAGTTTGTTAACTGTCGAAAATTGTCTTAAACAATGATAAACATTCCTTGTGGTACAGGTGAGTTACACTGATTATTAAGATTATCGCTTATTGAAAAAAACAGCATCAAGTCTATCTTAAACCAAATAATGAACAGGATATCAAACACTTCCCTCAAAGATATCTTAATGATTCGATCCACGGTGCAGTATGATTTGTACTCTATTATCTTGCGGTTCTGGATACACAGATGTTCCTTCAATGCCGACATTACAATAATGTAGAAGTTCAAAAGATTTACAATGGATTCTCTGCCGCGACAGTTCAAATAAACCAATGGTACTGCAACAGAATTCTTTATAGTAACAAGAATTTGCAGACGAGACTAATTTCAAGTTATCTTTAGCTGATTTTTCTTTATGAAAGCTCACATTTGGTGTTTAGTGTTTTCTTTAACAATAAATTTTGTTTCGAAAGATTCAGCCTACAATAAAACACAGTTCCTTGATTTTTCTTCACCCACATATATTATACGGATGTTTCACCGGCATCCGTGAGTTTCCCTTTATTTTACCATCCAACACAAGTAAATATTACATGGGAATTCCTTTATAAAGCTCAAAGCAATAAAATAGATGCATATCCAGTAAAAATGCGTTCTCTAATCATGATGTACAGTTAGTTAGGGAAAATAAAATACTGGTTTACAGTATGGATACTCCTCACTGGAAATCACATTGAACAATTAATAATTCCAGAACCAAAGATAATCTGGGATGAAATTCATAATAAACCAAATGTTGATATAAAATGTAATCTATTGTCCGCAGCTCGTGGTCGTGCGGTAGCGTTCTCGCTTCCCGCGCCCGGGTTCGATTCCTGGCGGGGTCAGGGATTTTCTCTGCCTCGTGATGACTGGGTGTTGTGTGATGTCCTTAGGTTAGTTAGGTTAAAGTAGTTCTAAGTTCTAGGGGACTGATGACCATAGATGCTAAGTCCCATAGTGCTCAGAGCCATTTGAACCATTTTTTGAACAATTCACAGAACAGGATAACATCACTAAAAATTTAAATGTAAGACTACAAATGATCGAAGACAGGTAGCAGATATCTTTAACAGTCATTTCTTAAATGTAGTAGAAAATATAGGGACACACAGTTCAAGAGAAAAATCAAAAGAATATGTTAAACCAGCAACGTAAACAAAATTCAATCATAAGGATGTCTCATTCGCTTCTCCTTCTGAAATTAAGAAAAGTATGTGTTCTCTTGAAAATAAAAGTTCAACTGGATCTGATGGTGTTCCCAGCAGAATACTAGAATTGTTCCTATGCAGTAAGCACTGTCTTTTCTGAAATATGTAATTCGTCTCTAATTCAAGGCATTTTTCCAGAGATATTGAAGTATGTCACTGTTAAACCAACCAACCCATAAGAGGGGTGATACAAGTGATGTCAATAACTACTGGTCTGTTTTGTTATTGACATAATTTTACAAAAATTTTCAGAAGATCATGCAATCTAGAAAAGTATCTTACCTAAGCAACAATAACATTCTCATTAAATCATAGTTTGGATGTCAGAAGAGTTGCTCAACTGAGAATGCTATTCACACATCACTCACCAAGTTTTACAAGCACTAAATAACAAAGCAGCAGTCGGTATTTTCTGTGACATATCTAAGGCATTTGATTGCGTGAATCACAGTATTCTCCTGGATGAGCTGAGGTTTTATGGAACTGATGGTATAGGCAACCAATGGATAACATCATAACTAACCAAAAGAATGCAGGATGTTATACTCAATAATTCAACCAATTTAAACAGGGGAGGTTCTCCTAACTGGGGTAAATTACTTATGGGGTTACACATGGTTCAATATTAGATCTGCAATTGTTGCCCATTTATGTAAACGACCTTGCATCTAAAACACGACAAGCAGAATTGGTTATTTTTGCACATGACGCTAATATTGTAATCAATCCAAACACACATATGCAACAGAAGGAAAGATAATGTTATAAGAATTAAAACTGGGTGATTCTGTGAGAATAATCGCATCCTGTTTCAAAAAAACACAACATATTCAGTTCTGCACATCTAGGGGTACTATACGAATAATAAGTGAACACATGATGAGGAAATAATAAATAGCGTAGAAACTTCAAAATTCTTTGGTGTCCATATTGATCAGAATCAAAACTGGAAAAAGCACATCTTGGAACTCACCTAGTTCAGCCACATTTGCACTTAGAATCATTGCAGATCTTGGAGAGATAAATCAGTAAGTTGACATATATTGAATATTTTCATTCAGTAATGTCGTATGTAATAAAGTTCTGGGCTAACTCATCTTTAAGGAAAAAAGTGTTCATCGCTCAAAAATGTGCTGTAAAAATATGTAATGTTCACCGACGATCAACTTGTAGATATATTTAAGGAGTTAGTTATTTTGAGTACTGCTTCACAATATATTTATTCCCTCATGACGTTTGATGAAAACAATGCACTGCAGTTCGAAAGGAACAATGATGTACATAATTACAATAATGGGAGGACAAATGGCATTCATTAATTCACATTAACATTGTCTTAGCACAAAAAGACATGTATAATACTGCCACATAAATTTTTGATGACTTAACCGATGAAATAAAATGTCTGCAGACATCAAAGTAAATTTGAATCCAGATGAAAAAGTTTCTCTATGGCAACTATTTTCATTTTGTACAAGACTTTCCATTTTTGTAATGCGTAAAAGATAGTCGGTTGGAACCACTAACTCTCAACTGTATCAAAAATAAACGTAATTGGTCAGCACATAGTCATGTTTGCAAACTAATTTGTGAAGTGAATGTAAAATGACTCGCTGCACATCATTACTATTAATCGCACAAATGATCCATGGAGCATGAAAGTAATTACCTAAGTCACTATATTTTGAACTTTCGCTAATCATATCGTTTTAAGTATAATATTTACCTTAATAATACACGATTTTGTTCGGCTCGGTGCCTCTCTTCCGCAATGCACCTGACATTGCGATATGGTTTGCCATTTGAAACTAATTAATATTTTCTGTAAGTTTGTACTTTGTATAGAACGAAACAAAACTGGACATAAAATAAAGACGCTAGTTTTGTTTATTTTGCGCTTTGATACTCTTTTTGATTTTCTTTGTTTTCTCTGTTGTTAGCTCTGCTATGTTAATTATGTTTATGGTTTGTTTTATAGTTACTGCCATTGTTTTTGAAGAAATGGGTCTTATTGTGTTTGAGAGGACACCTTAATGATGAATGTATTTTGTAAAATTCGTGTGATGGTGTTTATAATTAGTTTTAACTTACTTTTTGTGATTTACACGTGTCAAACCACTTTGAACTGTATTAACAATACACACTGAATCACTTTTTATGATGTAAGATGATCAGTCAGAACATTATGACCACCATCGATATCAACCTGCCTGGGCGACAGCAGCGTCACCTGGACAGGAATGACTGATGGTCAGAGTCACGAACAGTGCATTTCGTATAAGGGACCGTACTGTGCACGTGTAGAATGGGGACAATGCACGATCCATCTGAGTTTGACCGAGGCCCAGACTGTGATGGCCTGGAGGCTCGGCACCTGCAGTTCACAACCTGCACGACACGTCAGGTATTCGAGGAGCGCTGTGGTAGGTGTCTTCAACACATGGCGAAACCACATCCAGACATCGTCAGGTTGGGCGGCCACCTATCACTATAGATGTCGGACGTCGTAGGCTGCGCAGTCTGGTAAAACAGGACAGGCAGCGAACTGTGGCGGAATTAACATAAGACTTTAATGCTGGGCAGAGTACAAGTGTATCTGAACAAACAGTGCATCTAACACTCCTAACGGCAGGCCACCACAGCCAGCCCCCCCCCCCCCCCCCACAGCCGATGACCCGTGCATGTGCCAATGTTAACACCATGACATCAGCAACTACGAAGAAATGGGCATGTGACCATCAGCAATGAATGGTGGCACAGTGGTGGACAGTTGCATGGTCTGAAGAATCCCGATACCGACCTCATCACGCCAAAGGGAGGGCGCAAATCCATAATCTTCCAGCAGAACAGCTCCTTGACACCTGTACTGCAGGATGGAGACAAGATGGCGGCAGCTCCATTATGCTCTGGGGAACACTCGCCTTGACGTTCAGTGTCCAGTGGAGCTCGTGCAAAGCATCTTCACGGCCAAGAAGTATCGTGCACTGGTAGCAGACTCAAACACTCCTTCATGACCACTGTGTTTCCCAGTGGCAGTGACGTTTTTCATCAAAGTAATTCGTTATGTCACAAGGCCAGAAGTGTGATGGAGTGGTTCGAGGCACACAGTGGCGAGTTCCAATTGATGTGCCACATCTGGGATGTGATTGAACGTGGCATCAGAGTTCATCACCCCCTCCCCGGAATTTACACTTGTGTGTGGAGATGTCGTTCTAACTCTTCCCAGCAGCCTACCAAGGCCCCATTGCTTTCATGCCACGACGCGTCGCCGCTGTTATCCGTGCCAAAGGTCGACATATCGGCTATTAGATAGATGGCCATAACGTTCTGGCTGATCGCTATTAGATAAATAAATAAATGTCGTGTGACTAGGGCCTCCCGTCGGGTAGGCCATTCGCTTGGTGCAAATCTTTCGATTTGACGCCACTTCGGCGACTTGCGCGTCGATGGGGATGAAATGATGATGATTAGGACAACACAACACCCAGTCCCTGAGCGGAGAAAATCTCCAACCCACCGGGAATCGAACCCGGGCCCTTAGGATGGTCATAACGTTCTAGCTGATCAGTATATTCATTAGATGCAGATGACAAAATGTATTTAAATACCTGCTGCCCTGCAGAAAACACACTGACATGTGGTTTTACAGTACATACCTTGAATATGGTGATCACAATTCTAAATCGTAATGTCTACTTTTTGTTGAACAACAAAATAAAGGAATTATTTATTTCAAGTTTCTGCTACCAGTAATTATTTATTTTATTCTTAATCTAACATAATGCAACGCGTTTCGAACATGTTCTGTTCATCTTCAGGCGTTTATACATACATACGTACATAGAGAAATGTTACTTAAAAATAGACAGTCTTAAACCAGATTAATCTAGAATACTTTGTCCATTTTTGGTGTTGCATTTGGGTTGAAGGAGGGGGGCAGTGTATGGCTAAAAATCGAAATCAGTGACGTGTTCTGCTGGTTTTCTTCTTTGTGGTTGACTATGTATAACACAGCCTGTATAGGATGCAGATAGATTTGCATCAGTTATGTGTTACGAGAATAGTGTGAAAGGCTTTTATATGACAGTTGATCACTTACAATTTCATAATCTTCCTGCTTCACTCGCATCACTGGTGTAATGGCGGAGCTGTTGATTGACATTACACTATTGCACATTATAATTATGTCACTAATTGCTTCGATGTTATACACACAACACAAGATGGCGGACTGTGGCATGTGAGTCTGTATCGATTATCGAGGTTTTGTATCGATATTCTTGGTACTGACAGATATAAAAGCCTTTCACACTATTCTCGTAACACATAACTGATGCAAATCTATCTACATCCTATACAGGCTGTGATATACATAGTCAACCACAAAGAAGAAAACCAGCAGAAGACATCACTGATTTCGATTTTATACATTGCCCCCCTCCTTCAACCTCAAGTGCCACACCAGCAGCTAAAAAAAAAAAAAAAAATGGATAAAGTGTTCTAGTTTAAGACTGTTTAATTTTAAGTAACATTTCTCTATGTACGTACGTATGTATAAACGCCTGAAGATAAACAAAACATGTTCGAAACGCGTTGCATTATGTTAGATTAAGCGTAAAATAAAAAGCGACTGGTAGCAGAAACTTGAAATTAATTATCCCACACAGTCACGGTTCACAAACATAGCCATTATGGCTTACAAGCATGTAAGGGAAAAAAAAGCTAATTCTGTTCTGCTCAAGACATAATTTTTCAAAACGTACTTTTGTACGTCCTTGAATAAAATATCCAACCTGAAACTTGCCTAAATCAATTCGCGATTAATACAGTTTATTTCCTTCACTCTGTTGACTCTCCTTGTCAAATATTTACGCACTTTACTTTTAGAATCGTCCTTTTCTTCACCTGAATAACGACTTTCGTGCCGGTCGTGTTTGCAGCGATAGACTTTCAAATGACGGAGTACACTGCTGAGTCTCCCACGAAAAATCTACAGACGCGCAGGTGCAAACAAGCGGGCTATCATCTGCGGCACGTCTGCAGGGCTGCGTTGCGAAGCGTTTGGGGCCTGAGCGTGACTTCCTGGAGAGAGTGGCGTTGTAATTTCAGGAGCCTCGGGGTGCCGAGACCCCGAGAAGGCCGTGCAGCGGGCCGCAACATGGTTCTCATTCACGTCGCGGCCTTGCGGCCTAGCGGTAACGTTACGGCGCCATCTGTGCCGTTCATAATTAATGCGCCGGCGCAAGTCGCTTCCTTGAGGACGCAACGCACTGGCGGAAAGGCGGGCGTTCCTCTGCAGTTGTCCAGAAGCACCTGGCCATGCTGTCCCCTAAAGCGAGGATGCTGCAGGCATCCTGCCGATCTTGCACACGCAAACAGCAGTTTCCCCCATCACATCTTCTTTCTGTGCAGGAAATAATGGAATGATGCTCGAATCTTTCATATTGTTTAGTTTCGTCCATATTCCGCAACTGATGACACGAAGCATGAATAACAACAATTTTTTAACATCGAGTATAGATTTAAGTGTCAGGAAGTCGTTTCTGAAAGTATTTGTATGGAGTGTAGCCATGTATGGAACTGAAATGTGGACGATAAATAGTTTAGACAAGAAGAGAATAGAAGCTTTCGAAAGGTGGTACTACAGAAGAATGCTGAAGATTAGATCGGTAGGTCACATAACTAATGAGGAGGTATTGAATAGAATTGGAGAGAAGAGAAATTTGTGCCACAACTTGACTAGAAGAAGGGATCGGTTGGTAGGACATATTCTGAGGCATCAAGGGATCACCAATTTAGTATTGGAGGGCAGCGTGGAGGGTAAAAATCGTAGGGGGAGACCAAGAGATGAAGACACTAAACAGATCCAGAAGGATGTAGGTTGCAGTAGGTACTGGGAGATACAGAAGCTAGCACAAGATAGAGTAGTATGGAGAGCTGCATCAAACCAATCTCTTGGCTGAAGACCACACACACACACACACACACACACACACACACACACACACACTTTGAACACCTGATAATAACTCACCTAGAGTCTATCCTGTCACGCCTCTAATAGAAACACGTACGTAACAATGTTCTACCGCGATTTTCAATACGAGCGCTTTCTTTGGCGGGACTAGAAACACGGAAACCTCTGTTCGAATGACAACAGTTCCTCAAAAGTTCCTAGGTCGACATACCGTATATCTGTCCAGCGTAGTCGACAACCACTTCCCGTCTTCTTTATCCACGACGGTGACCCTCGATCCACGTGCCTACCTTGACACAGACCCGCTGCCGGCCCCTGCACAGAGTCCAAACACTGTCTCGTCTCGTCCACCTCGCCTGCAAGCCCGCCCACTCCACAGTACACTCCCCCCTGGTTGCGCGTGCAACGGGACTCGCCGTCGATGACCAGAGGCCACACTCCAACCGATACTGACGGATCTCTCTCAACGTTGGAGCCAAAATACAGCGATTACATTCCGCTCTCCACAGCGAATGTCTTTGGGAGAATGTCGTTGGAGACGCCTCAGGTAAGTTTGGCTCTGAGCACTATGGGACTTAACATCTGTGGTCATCAGTCCCCTAGAACTTATAACTACTTAAACCTAACTAACCTAAGGACATCACACACAACCATGCCCGAGGCAGGATTCGAACCTGCGACCGTAGCGGTCACGCGGTTCCGGACTGAGCGCCTACAACCGCTAGACCACCGTGGCCGGCCCTCAGGTAAGTTTAAAAATTAATCTACCATATAACGTGCTCCATTATTACCTAATAAAAAGTAAGCAGAAATATATTTTCATTTGCCTGTGTAGTGAGACTACTGGTGAACACAACAGAAAATACTCCTTGGCGCAGTTGTATCAGTCCAGGTGAAGTAAAGGTTAGATAGACCAACTGAGGACGAGTGCTCACGTAACGGCGTTCAGAAGTCAGCTACAGCTAATTCCAACGACCTCATTGTCGATGAGAGACAGAGAGGAGGATAGTAAAGATGCGTGACTAACTAAACGGGGAGTTTTTGACGCAGCATTGCGGACGATCGCCTTCAGTGATTCCGGAACGGGCTACGGTATAAGAATCTAATGGACTGTTGTAAATCTCTGACGCAGTTACCATGGAATCGTTCGTTACACGTAGGAGATGACAAACGAGGCAGCGCTGAAGGATTCATCCTATTGCAGTAGTTTCTTACGTCTGTCTATTGAAAACAGTGAAGCTGTCCGCTAGTAAAGTGCCCATCTATATTTTACTGGTAAATGTAGCGTAGTTTCTAATCGGGAATCAGTCTTTTGGATTTCGCAGCTTTACTATTCAATTTCAAATATACCTTAAGTAACAAAAAAAAAATGTTCAAATGTGTGTGAAATCTTATGGGACTTAACTGCTAAGGTCAGCAGTCCCTAAGCTTACACACTACTTAACCTAAATTATCCCAAGGACAAACACACACACCCATGCCCGAGGGAGGAATCGAACCTCCGCCGGGACCAGCCGCACAGTCCATGACTGAAGCGCCTAAGACCGCTCGGCTAATCCCGCGCGGCTTAAGTAACAAAGAAATTCGCCAAACAACCATGCAAATTAAGAAGTTATTTTATTTCATTTTCGCTACTGGTTCCGGCAATTCAACATGTCTTCAGGCCCCATATACACCTCTCAAAAATTATCGATACTGGCATACTGGGGCGATCTGTTTCTGGATGTCGTGAATTCTCAAGTGTTTCCTTCGAAGATTTAACTTGCACGCTCCCAAAAGAGATGGCGCAGTGCTTGAGACATTGGCGGGGAACGGGATTCGATTCCACGTGCGATCATCCGGACGTAGGTTTTTTCATGGTTACGTCAAACTGATCAAGGTGAATGCTGGGATGATTCCTTTTGAAAACGACACGGCCGATTTCCTTCCCGATCCTTTTCCTATCCGAGGTAATGTGGTAGAAAGTTCGATAGGACCGCTCTCCGACGGAAAGGGCGAGCACCAACCTGCGGTTGTTTGCTGATGACACTATAAAAGTACTGGAAAGTTTCATCTTTGAGTAACTGTAGAAGGATACAAGATGACTTGGATAGATTTTCTTGTTTGGTGTGATGAACCACAGCTTGCTGTAAATACGGAAAAATGTAAGTTAATGCACATGAGTAAGAAAAACAATGCTGTAAAGTTCGAATACGGTATTAGAAAATATCTAGGTGTAACGTTGCAAAGCACGTGAACCGATACGAACAAGTAAGGTTGGTTGTAGGGAAGGCGAGTGGTCGACATCGGTTTACTGAGAGGATTCTAGAAAGGTGTGGCTCATAATCTGTGATTTACAAAGTGCAGGAAAAATGGTTTGAAACGTAACAAAACACTGAGAAGATTGGAAGTCGTGACGAATCCGGCGTATGCAAACAGAAAGTCATAACCAAACGATACGAGCCAGCGGCAGCAGTTCATGTCATTATCAGTGAACTCATATATTAAAATATAATGGTTTGGTACAATACGAGCTGTGCCTATAATCGTCAAAAGCAGAGTTACAAGCTCGTGCTCCTTGTTCTGCCAGACCATCAAGTGCCCACTATGCGAAGTCACATCCGCCGACAACACACGGTGCGTTCACTAGCCTACTGTAATTTAAAGTACATCTAAGACCAAGTTGGTGCATGTTAATTCTCAAATATAGCTACCAGAAGCCAGTGTCGTATCAACTTCAAAACTGCCACACCATTTGTTGCTTACAAAATTTTCGCACTATAGGGTAATTGTCGTCCTCACTTTCCTAGACTCTGCAGTAAACAAGTCGTTTCTTGAGATGGCAGACCAGACGATCAAGACGTGGTTAGTATCCTACTGCGCTCCGTATTCGCACAGTAGTCGTTCTGTCCATTGTTATCAACAATGGTGTTGTCTAAAAATGCTGTGATTACAGTGGCGGCTGAACAGTATCGCGAGAATCTTGCTGTGATTCATGCCAAAGTCGAACCACGATCATGATGCAATATTTTATGAGTTTCCCCAACGTCGATTAATGAACAAAATTTAAGCTTACAGAATATCAGACCAGTTTTGTGACTGCACTGGACTGTTCCTCACACATGGGAGAAAGCCTGTCATTCTCAACAGGGAGAAATCTTCAGAGGTAAATACCTATAGGCACACCCCTAGAGAGTGTTGTATGACAATGTTTACAATGTACACTGTGAACCACAACTCTACTGAAAAACTTTCGGGAGAAATCTTCAGAGGTAAATACCTATAGGCACACCTCTAGAGAGTGTCGTATGGCAATGTTTACAATGTACACTGTGAACCACAACTCTTCTGAAAAACTTTCTGAGGTTGTTCACAGATACCTTCTGAGAAGCGTCTGTGCAAAATACCGTGGCCGGTAGATGCGCAGTAGGCAGGGCACGTGTGGGGAGAGCGGTATCAGTTTGGGTTATGGGCAGGCTTTGTGGGGCAAATGCCGAGCGCTGGACGGGAAGCGCCGTTCTACGTTGAGGCTCACATTTTTTGTAAATATCAAGTGGAGCCCCTTCACAACCACACTTGCACGGTGACCATACAAAAAGATCTATCGTCTCTGCTTTGGTTAGTATCTAAAAAGAACTCCGCTGAAAATGCAGCAGTTTATTTTCGCCTGATTTGTTCACCACTTGTAACTTTCAGTGAAGTGTCATGAGTGGTGAATTTTGAGTAAAACTGACACATTTCTTTTGTTGCCATGTTAAAATTTTCTTCTTTTGCCAAAGCACAGCAGAGTTTACGAAATGTCACCTCACCAGCATCTTGTGCAGACAACTGCGAGAAAATTCTGAAATAGTGGTTTATTAAGTTTGTTAACCGAGGAAATGAGGAAAGGTAAGGTCAATAGTGTGGCGTTCGCTGTGTTATTCAGTGGTTTGGCATTTAACTAATTTGCAAATGACAACGATAATGTTATTTCATTACAGTGAGTAATTACAAAATAATTTTTTTCTCCCGGCCAAAGATTTGGTCAAGTTCCTAAAGAAATCCAAGTCAACGTTGTGTTAAAGTGTTGCCTGTAAGTTGTGTAAGTGTCACTAAATCACAGTTCATACAACAGATTCTACACAACTATTGATTATGATGGAAACAGTTATCTTCAGCAAAATGATCATTAAAACCACCGAATATCAGCCGCGCACAACACTGACGTATGTTACCTGAAACAATATTCTTCGCAACTCGTGCGTAATTAATTTCTGCTCCATACATCAGCTAGAAAAAGTCTGTTATATGGATCATGCTATGAGCACTGCTTTTAAACAACCAATCTGATTCAAATTATTTTCATTAAAGTGAGTTCGGGACCACCGGTGCACATTTATTTTTACACATTTTTATTACCTTCGGTATTTATGTCTCCAGAGTTGCGTAATTTGAATTTGCCGCTGAGATAATTGTTAAGATGGCGGCAGACAATTGACAGAGACTTTCTGCTGTTAGAGCAAATTTCCTTTTAACAGGATAAGTATTTCAAGTAATGCTTATTAAACTTTACTTTTATATTGTGCACTATTTAGACTAATTTTCATCAAGCAAACTTTGATACTTTCGTAAGAAACACAGATAAAAATGCGATACAAATCGCTATCATCAATGGCTGAGCTCCTTGCAGCGGAAAGAAATAATTTACACAGATAATGCTTATTGAGAGAGGACTTAAAGTTACAAATAATTATTCACTTATATTTATAATAATAATGAACTCTATTCTCAAGTAATAATTAACAAGTAATTACAGTTTCTTAACATACCTCAGTTTGATATGCGTCTTGCGTCCGCAAACTACAAAAGCCAACCAAAAAAAGGTAAAAACAAAGGAAGACGAACGGAGATCATAAAAGGAATTTACAATTATCATTGTCTTTGTATGATACACATCGATATGTCCAATTAAATCATAAAATATTATATAAATAATTAATATTTATCATCGTTTTGTTTTATTTCACTGTTTTTCTATATATCGGATAGATAATGTTTATAACTGTTAGAGGCATAATTTCCTCTCGTCGCACTGTAGCTAAAATTTATCTCGTGGATGTTACAGTAGCTTACAAAACGCCCATCCTCAGTAAAAAATAAACATGTAATGTCTTCAGTTATGTTGTTCCTAAATCTACAGCATTTATCGTTTCACTAGCTATTGATGACCCTTGAAATTAAATTTTTTCATTAAAAATCTGTAGTTACTGCAATAACACAGTAGATAATGAAGTTTTTCATGAAAGAACACATGAAAAATACTCTCCTCTTTGTGTGCTATCATTTGCCACAATCTCTTTTCGATAGCTGAAATAGTTTATGAAATATGAGAAATGTTGTGAATATTTCACTATGGTTTTATCGTTGGAGCGGCACGATCGCAGATGAGAGTGTTACATCCGATCTATTTCCGCAAAACTGGTGACAGACTCAGGTCTCTACCGAAGTCTAAAGAAACATTCGGTATGTTAGGTAAATTTCATATGCAGCAACATATTACGTAATATGCACCAAATGCAAAATCATAGCGACCCCTACTTTTCATTGCAAACTTCTTGTGAATTTGTCGCAGTGTCTTACTTCCACATATATATTACAATAACTACGCCCATTAACGAAATGATGGTCAGATCATCATGAACCAGACGTATAAAGCTATAAATAAAATAAAAATGAATTTTTGTTTGCCGAATAGCTTCCGTAATATCGTTTGAGAAAGATTGCTGGGCGTGCGCCTCGATTCTGTCAACGCTGACTAACAGAAGGGTGGCAAACACTGTCGGCGTCGCCTTCTGAACAAACGAATGCACTCGCTCAGCGGTTTGGACGAAAATTGTTCACAGCGCATCGGTCACCGTATCCTGGGCGGACTATATGTTGGTGCAAGGGACCTGCCATCTCCGGCCGCTCGTTGCTAACTTGTTGCGTTCCGTTTGGTTTTTTGCCCCCAATTAGCTTTATATTTCTATTGTACTGTAAACAATGCACGACAGCGCAGATGTCGACGCTATGCGTTGTGTGTTTTGTTTCCATTCGCTCACGGTGCCTGCTGATAAGAACAGTAGTGCACTCCTGTCTTCGTTGCCCTCAAGTTTCAATTCAGTATCCCACGGTTCGGTCTAGAGTTTTGTTTTCTGAGAGGCCGATACATAGCAGTAGTATGGGCAGGTTTGCTGATAAAGTGTTGGCCGATATGCACCTCGTGTATGGGTTCACTGAAGGTTAAGAAAGAGCAGCACAACGCACTATGCTGATTTGTTACCGCACTGACGGCGACACCGTCACACTACTTCTTCATCCGTACACGGACGCCTACGAGACACTGAATCCTTCAGAGTTAGAATGGAAGATACCGGCAGTGTGAGGTATGCCAGAACACCCGATATGGAAGAGAAGGTGTTATTCGCGATTGGTAACAATTCTGCCTCTAGCAGTCGGCGCGTTACACGAGCTCTGAACACAAGGCAGTTGAATGTTTCGAGACTCTTGCATGAACAACAATTGCGCCTTATAATCCACAGAAAGTGCTGTCATTGCAGTCAGCGGATTTCGCATTTCTAGTGGCGTTTGAAAATTGGTTCCTGCAGCAATGTACTGAAAAACTCTACTTTCCTGCTTTCGTGTTGTTTATACACGAGGCCATGTTTACAAGAGAGAACATGTTCAGCAGTAGGAATAGGCACCTACTGTATGAGGAAAATCAGCATGCTCCGGTGTGAATGTCTAGGCTAGTATTGTCAACGATACTGTGGTTGTACCTGACCTGCTTTCTGATACAATGAACGGAGTAGTGTATAAAACGTTCCTTCAACATGTCCTCCAACAGCACCTAGAAGATGTACCGCTGAGGATTCGTCAGGTTCTAGTGCAGGCTTGGTCACACCGGGCAACCCGGCTACATGGGTGGCGAGCGGGCAGAATAGTCGCTTGTTGTAAGCTTTCGCTGCGTAAACAAACCTATTGGCTCGCTGCGTTGACAACTGGTGCTAGAACATGGATTCAGGTGACAGAAGACCAAGCTGTAGTGCAAATTGAGCGCAACAAGAATCCCAAAGAAAATTGTAGTGTTTTTTGTGCATACTGGAGAAAGTGCTACATGTTTAATATGTTGACAATGTTATACCAAAAAACTATAACGTTGAGCGACACTACAGTTCCAAACATCGTGGCTGAGTAGGGGTAAAACCATTGAATCTTGAATGTTTCCTCCTTTTGCTTGTTCTATGTTTTTATGGAATCGAAACGTAGGTCAGTTCCTGAGTTTTCTGTCCCTCAGTGTGTTTTTAACCTAGCATTTGTTAGAGCCAAAACTAAAGTGCGCGTCACTTATGACAGCGGCCGAGTTTAGGTTCGTTCTGCGTATCTAACGTCACAAAACACAGTCAGCCAATGAACAGAGAACGACGTTGCTAGAGCTCGACTGCAGTGCAGAGCACGGACGAGTGTCTTCAGTTTTAGAAACGTTCAGTCATAAATAAAGTAATTGAACAAAAGCAATGTCTTGATAGCAGACTTTCTTTCATGGAAAGTTTGGAAAAAGCATTCTTTATACCAATTGCTTCATATTCTATTAATTAATTAAACCAGCCGGCCGCAGTGGTCTTGCGGTTCTATGCGCTACAGTCTGGAGCCGAGCGCCCGCTACGGTCGCAGGTTCGAATCCTGCCTCGGGCATGGATGTGTGTGATGTCCTTAGGTTAGTTAGGTTTAATTAGTTCTAAGTTCTAGGCAACTGATGACCTCAGAAGTTAAGTCGCATAGTGCTCAGAGCCATTTGAACCAATTAAACCAAACAAGCAATAAACCTCCTAATTCAGGCGATAGCAAGGAAAGGTGTTTGTATCATTCTCACTAACCGCTTTTTCGCTATAAAGAACAGCGGTAATTGTTTATTTCCTATTGTACTTCGACGAAACGTGAGTAATTCATAATCATACCAACAGTGTTTGTCGGTATTTTGCGTGATAGTTTAAAGTCCTCCGGGAGAAGCGTATAATGACGAGCTGCGTTAGCGTAAAGGTTAAAGTGTATGGCTGCTGAGCGAAAGGTTCTGAGTTCAAGCGTGGTGTGGTGCTTAATATTTTCTTTATTTAAAAACAATACCGAAGTTTTGAATGTAATTTTTTGAAATTTCTAGTGGCAACTAAAATCGACCATACGGAAAGTATACCCATGGACTTTTACCTCTGCAGACTCTTCAAAATTTCGTGCAATGGTTTACTACATCTAATGCTACACAATAACTGCGTTGAACATCGAAACCAAAATTAAGTCATTTATGGGGGGAAGGTATCAGTCAAGAAGATGTGTAAAAATCAAATTTTTGGGCCGAATAGTTTTTGTGAAATCGAATGATAAAGTGTGTCAAAGCAGTAGAAACACCATGTGTCTGCACAAGCGAGCAGTGCAATGATGACAAAATCGCGCATATGTCTCTGTAGCAGCGAGAGGGTTAATGCGGCCGTGGTGGCTTTACTTCATAAACTGCGCGCTCCCCCCTGAACGTAAGTTTGCGAACTTCTGCTTCTCATGGCGCGTACAACTGGCAACGCAGCAATCTCCCGCATCTGGGCGGGCATGCGCGAACCGCCAAGATAAAAGAATTGAACTATAGTCATTTCAGTATCTCAGTACTGCGTTGTAGGGAAAAGGTCAGTTAACAGCATCTCTACTTCCTACAATTCGCGGAATGCAAATGAAATTGGAGATATGGAGAGGTCAGTTTCAGGACCGTAATTTCACGCATTTTCCGAATGAGGCGCGATTAGCGTTTATATCTGTATTTTCTACAATTCGCGGAAATGCCAATGAAATTAGAAATATGGAGAGGTCAGTTACAAGGCCGCAATTTCATGCATTTTCCGAATGTGATGAGATTAACAGATAACTTTACTAACGATCTTGTTGCGAAGAGTTTGTTCAGTCCCTCGATAATCTGGCTGCAGCATTCGCAAAACGATTCGAAGATCAGAGGAAACTTGAGCCAGATTTTGATATCTTCATTGCACCAAGCTCGGTGGACGTCAGAACTGTATCCGCAGAGGTGGAACTAGAACGACCATTTTGCGAGTGTACCGTGAATATGAGGAATCCGGTAAAACGTCAAATCTCCGACATCGCTGCAGCCGGAAAAAGATCCTGCAAGAACGGGACCAATGACTCAAGACAATCGTTCAGCGTGACAGAAATGCAACCCTTCCGCAAATTGCTGCAGAGTTCAATGATAGGCCATCAACAAGTGTCAGCGTGTGATCCACTCAACGAAATATCATGAATATGGGCTTTCAGAGGAGAAGGCCCACTCGTGTACCCTTGATTACTGCACGACACAAAGCTTTGCGCCTCATCTGGGCCCGTCAACACAGACATTGCACTGTTTATGACTGGAAACTGAAACTGGTCGGACGAGTCTCGTTTCAAATTGTATCGAGCGGATGGAAGTGCACGGGTATGAATCCATGGACCCTGCATGTCAGCAGGTGATTGTTCGAGCTGGTGGAGGCTCTATAATGGTGTCGGGCGTGTGCAGTTGGAGTGATAAAGGACCCTTGATACGTCTAGATTCGATTCTGACAGGTTACACGTACGTAAGCATCCAGTCTGATGATCTACATCCATTCGTGTCCATTGTCATTGCGACGGACCTGGGCAACTCCAAAAGGACAATGCGACATCGCACACGTCCAGAACTGCCACAAAGTAGCTCCAGGAACAGTTTTCTGAGTTTAAACACTTCCGCTGGCCACCAGACTCCCCAGACATGAACATTATTGAGCATATCTGGGATGCCTTGCAACGTGCTGTTCACAAGAGATCACCAACCTCTCGTACTCTAAGGGATTTATGGACAGCCCTGCAGGATTGATGGTGTCAGTTCCCTTCAGCACTACTTCAGACATTAGTCGAGTCCATGCCAAGTCATGTTGCGGCACTTCTGCGTGCGCCGGCCGGGGTGACCGAGCGGTTCTAGGCGCTACAGTCTGGAAGGGCGCGACCGCTACGGTCGCAGGTTCGAATCCTGCCTCGGGCATGGATGTGTGTGGTGTCCTTAGGTTAGCTGGGTTTAAGTATTTCTAAGTTCTAGGGGACTGATGAACTCAGAAGTCAAGTCCCATAGTGCTCAGAGCCATTTGAACCACTTCCGCGTGCTCGCGGGGGCCGCACATGATAGTAGGCAGGAGTACCAGTTTCTTTGGCTCTTGCTCTTCAGCGTACATTTTGTAAGTAATAAAATAGTATTGCGGTACATTTAACCTGCTGCCAATGAAACCTTATCACCGCAGGGTTGTATTTTATGTCCAGCATGTACTTAACCTAATGTAACCTAGCGCGGCACGCCCGAGAGAGGACTCAAACCTCCACGCAGCTTTCCATCACTTGGCGACAGCCGGCCGGTCTCCCGCTTGGTCTCGCTGCACTGTGACGTATGCCTGCTGGGGAGCTGCCCGCAGTTACGCCACGTCTGCCCGGCTGCATCGGGCTACGTTAGAGCAAACGGGAGCCCAGCTGACCATCCTGTTCTAGTGTTTTAACAAGACGGGGCGCCGACATAATTGTCAATCGACGTTAGGAACCACACTAGAGTCCAGTTTGGACGACAATGAATTGGTCGCGGTGGTCCTTTCCCGTGGCCAGCTCGGTCAACAGACAGGACGCCAATGGACTTCTTCTTCAGAGGGCACGTAGCGAGCCTAGTTTACGAGACTCTGTTCGGTACTCAAGCGGACCAGGTTGCTAGTAATATGACTGCCACGGAAAGTAGCACGATAAACTCCTGGATATCTTGAGCATGCAGGACAGTCGATGGTGCATCACTGTAACTCTGCCGTAGTCATGGTGGTCAAAATTCTGAAAAACTCCTGTAAGCGTAAAGTTCTGTATTTGGCAGTCTGTGGCTGGTTGGCATTGTTGGAATATTTGCTATTGTAGTGTTGGGTAGGTGGATGTGAACAGCGCGTAGCGTTGCGCAGCTGGAGGTGAGCCGCCAGCTTTGGTGGATGTGGGGAGAAAGATGGCGGAGTCTTGAGAGCGGATGATCTGGACGTGTGTCCATCAGAGACAGTAATTTGTAAGACTGGATGTCATGAACTGATATACACTCCTGGAAATGGAAAAAAGAACACATTGACACCGGTGTGTCAGACCCACCATACTTGCTCTGGACACTGCGAGAGGGCTGTACAAGCAATGATCACACGCACAGCACAGCGGACACACCAGGAACCGCGGTGTTGGCCGTCGAATGGCGCTAGCTGCGCAGCATTTGTGCACCGCCGCCGTCAGTGTCAGCCAGTTTGCCGTGGCATACGGAGCTCCATCGCAGTCTTTAACACTGGTAGCATGCCGCGACAGCGTGGACGTGAACCGTATGTGCAGTTGACGGACTTTGAGCGAGGGCATATAGTGGGCATGCGGGAGGCCGGGTGGACGTACCGCCGAATTGCTCAACACCTGGGGCGTGAGGTCTCCACAGTACATCGATGTTGTCGCCAGTGGTCGTCGGAAGGTGCACGTGCCCGTCGCCCTGGGACCGGACCGCAGCGACGCACGGATGCACGCCAAGACCGTAGGATCCTACGCAGTGCCGTAGGGGACCGCACCGCCACTTCCCAGCAAATTAGGGACACTGTTGCTCCTGGGGTATCGGCGAGGACCATTCGCAACCGTCTCCATGAAGCTGGGCTACGGTCCCGCTCACCGTTAGGCCGTCTTCCGCTCACGCCCCAACATCGTGCAGCCCGCCTCCAGTGGTGTCGCGACAGGCGTGAATGGAGGGACGAATGGAGACGTGTCGTCTTCAGCGATGAGAGTCGCTTCTGCCTTGGTGCCAATGATGGTCGTATGCGTGTTTGGCGCCGTGCAGGTGAGCGCCACAATCAGGACTGCATACGACCGAGGCACACAGGGCCAACACCCGGCATCATGGTGTGGGGAGCGATCTCCTACACTGGCCGTACACCACTGGTGATCGCCGAGGGGACACTGAATAGTGCATGGTACATCCAAACCGTCATCGAACCCATCGTTCTACCATTCCTAGACCGGCAAGGGAACTTGCTGTTCGAACAGGACAATGCACGTCCGCATGTATCCCGTGCCACCCAACGTGCTCTAGAAGGTGTAAGTCAACTACCCTGGCCAGCAAGATCTCCGGATCTGTCCCCCATTGAGCATGTTTGGGACTGGATGAAGCATCGTCTCACGCGGTCTGCACGTCCAGCACGAACGCTGGTCCAACTGAGGCGCCAGGTGGAAATGGCATGGCAAGCCGTTCCACAGGACTACATCCAGCATCTCTACGATCGTCTCCATGGGAGAATAGCAGCCTGCATTGCTGCGAAAGGTGGATATACACTGTACTAGTGCCGACATTGTGCATGCTCTGTTGCCTGTGTCTATGTGCCTGTGGTTCTGTCAGTGTGATCATGTGATGTATCTGACCCCAGGAATGTGTCAATAAAGTTTCCCCTTCCTGGGACAATGAATTCACGGTGTTCTTATTTCAATTTCCAGGAGTATATATATATATATATATATATATAATGGCATTTGCACACTATTATGGTAAATACATTGTTTATTCTCTATCAAAAACTTTCATTTGTTAAGTATGCCTATCTGTAGTTAGTGCCTTCAGTAGTTAGAATCTTTTATTTAGCTGGCAGTATTGGCGTTCGCTGTATTGCAGTAGTTCAAGTAACGACGATTTTTGTGAGGTAAGTTATTTGTGAAAGGTATAGGTTATTGTTAGTCAGGGCCATTCTTTTGTAGGGATTATTGAAAGTCAGATTGCGTTGCGCTAAAAATATCGTGTGTCAGTTTAGTGTTGATCAGGATAAATAAAGAGCGAAACGTCTGAGTACGTTCAGTTCTGCTCAGCTGTTTGAAAATCAAATAACGTAAGGGGTATCCAAGCACAGTAATTCATAAATTTTTCTAAGGGGATGTTTCACGTGCACTAATGTACACTGACAGAACAGACTGAACACAATGTAATAGAGTGTACGTCTTTCGTCACATGGTTGTTGCATTATTCTGTTACTCCGTTTACGTGGGGCTCCGAAAGCCGCATTTTGTACACCGATTTCTCAATACCGCTTCTGGGTGGTCTTGTAAATACTTCAAAATCGATTCTGGAAATCCGCTTCTAGCTGCCGGTTTTCCAATTCCGCAATAGATTTTCGCTCCCACGTCAGCGCACCCGTTTTGAAAGCTTCTTGGGCTGTCAAGTTTCGTCGCGTTTTTAAAAATTTTCTACTAAAGTGGAAGGAGTGGATTTTTTCGCAGTGAAGGATAAGTTCAAATATTAGGCTGTGGCCATTTACACCTCACCTTCTTGAAGAGAAATAGCGATTGTGCTGATAAAATCAGAAACTGTAACAAATGTTTTTCAGGCGCCATGTTTAACTGGGCTAGAAAATCCGCTTCAGACTTTAACATATAGACATGACAGCAAAAAACGTTTTCCGAAATTCGGTTTTCGTCTTTCAGGAGATGTGTCGCATGCAAATGATGTTGTGTACTGTGTGGCGCACGTTTTGGTTATGGCATATTACCGGCTTCTTCACTGTCGTGAAGGTATTTTCACAGAATATGGGTAATTACGATAACAAACGGAAAATATCATAATTACATTATTGCTGTAACTAGCGGCCAGAAACACTGCATCCCTCATAGCAAAATAGTCAGAGGGTGTCCCTGAATGTTGGAGGATTTCTGGTTCAGCCTTCATAAAGGCAGTCCCAGGAAGAATGGTCAGTATTTAGGGATGTGACAGGAACAGTCGTTCGAAGCGAAAATCACTGGTAAACATGAGCTATAAAATACATTCCTTACAGCTATATATATATATATATATATATATATATATATATATATATATATATATATATATATATATTGTTATAGCCCAAAATAATATCTCTAAAAATATGGAAAGCAAGGAGCTACCAGTAGAAGAGATTTGTTCCACAGTGTGGAATATTGAAACGTCGCCTTAGAACAATTGTACAAGACTGTGCTTAAACTGACACACAATATTTTTAGCGCAACGCAATCTGACTATCAAAGATCCCTGCAAAAGAATGGCCCTGAGTAACATTAAACTATACCTTTCACAAATAACTTACCTCACAAAAATCTTCATTACTCGAACTACTGCAATACAGCGAGCGCCACTACTGCCAGCTAAATAAAAGATTCAAACTACGGAAGTCACTAACTACTGATAGGGATAGTTAGCAAATGAAAGATTTTAATAGAGAACAAACACTGTATTTACCTTAATAATCATAATATATATAGCAGTTCAGTTTCAAAACTTCCGCCATCTCTCTCCCCACATCCACCACTGCTGGCGGCTCACCTCCAACTGCGCAACGCTACGCGCTGTTCACATCCAGCTATAGCAGTTCATGACAACAATGGCAGACAACAATGCAAACTAGCCACAGGCTGCACACAGCACAGCCAGTGATTTTCATACAGAGCGCTACGTAACGTTGCCAATAAGAAAATATAAACAGCTTACTTACATAGCCCCCATGCTCACCAAAAAAAATTTTACAAAATATTTTTGGGCAGTGGCCAATAATGATTTGAAAAAATTTTTCATAATTACAATAACAAAGATATCAAATGCACACCCTTATTTATACAATGTTGGTGAAAAGCTAAAATTTTCTCACAGTCCATAAAGACAGTCCTGATCATTCATCATAATAGTAATTACAGTTTTTGTTTTTAACAAAGTCTCATTAGTAAAAGAAATTGCACACAGAAGTAGTGGATTTCCATGCAGTCTTGAAGAAGTAGTGTTGTCCTTCCAACAGAAAGACAGTGCTGACTTTTGACATGCTGACAGGTAATGGGCCACAACAGAGCAAACCCACAGCAGAGTCATTCGACGTTTTGAAGAAGATTGGTAGGTAGGTCATCACAGAGCAGACCCACTGCAGTCCTGGTAGAGAGTATTGGTATTAGTGGGCCACCAGAGGTGCAGACCCACTGCAGTCCTTGTAGAAATAATGTTATTGTTGGGTCATCAAAGATGTAGACCCACTGTAGTCCTTGTAGAGATGGACAGCAGCCATCTGCTGCGACTGTGCAGGTGCACAATCACCATTGAAGAGTCTTGCGGATAATAGAGCAAGTCCATAACCACCACTTGTGCACTCACAAAGTTTTTGGAATTGTCCTTAGAACCAGCAATGCTGTTATCCAGTCCCTTGCTGAATTATTAACACACGTGCAAACACTAACAGTCCCTACTTCTCACATATTGTCCATATACTATGACCAACAGAAACGTGTGCAGTGAAATGTAACGTACAAGTTACTTAATTAGATGAACTGGTGTCAATTACAATTTTATAACATAAAAATACAATAACAAAGGTACAAAATACATCATTAAAGAACATAACAATACAGATAACGTTTGTAGTAATAGGGGCTTTACAAAAGAATAGAAATAAACATATACATCAGTGTTACAGGAATTATGACATAAGTACATACATAAACGATCAGAATAACTTTTGAAACATCAACTTCACACATGAGCAACAAAACAGAACACGTAAATAATGTCTAAACATCTTTACAAAGAAAATAACATATTATTAATGCCAATTATATTGGAGGATAACAGTATTCCTCATCATAGTGAATGTAGCTTAGTATTAGAAGAAGAAAAAATTCTACAACATAAATCTTGTCAGATACACATATAAATACAGGAAGAACATAAATACACAAGGGTACACAAACATATAGCGGAATAATACAAGGAAAGGACAGGGTTTGTTTTACTGCAGTATTTTGTATGGAGATCTCCCTTCGTTCATCATTATTCCCAAAAGTCCTATCTCAGCCTGCTTTCTGTATTCTGTTCACATCCTCTGTCAAAAATAGTTTTTCTCCACTGTACACTACTTTTTTTTGCCAAACCTTTTTCATATAGCTTCTCAATGCATTTCTTCCAATTCATCATAACTCATTGTCTTATAGGCTACCCCCTCTTAAGCTAACTTAAATCTACTGAGCTCAGATGCTAAACTAAGGGATGAGGCAATGCAGCAGCACATAACAAACCAACACAAACAGCAATGCAAAAAAAAATGGAAAATTGCAAAGCAAGCTACAGTAAATCTAAATTACCAAGCAATGCAACATTACAACTAATATGAGCCAATGTGCAGTAACAAGAAAAATAAGTCAGCAGTAAAACTAGCTTAACAGAGTAACACAATTTAAAATTCAGTAGCACTATGCCTGGCAAACAGCAGCAGCAAATATAAAAAATATAAAAAATATAAAACTTATATCTATATATGACAAAGCTCAAGCAGAAAAAATATTACACTAAAATGGCCATGTCTAATACCTATGTCACATCTTAACACTAGAGTGGTACATCACGAGAACTTACACTAGCAGATAAGTTACCAAATCGTAAAGAAATTATTTATGCAATTCCTGTGAAGGGAAATGTCTATTTATGTGCCCTCGTTTTCTTGTAAGTAGATCATAAATTTCTTATTGACTGGATCTGTAGGCATAAAATAACTATATTAGTACATATATTAAATTTTATTTTAACAAATGCTGCAGTGCAGCTTGGAACTAGATATTAAAGGAAATGAGCAAATATGTACAAAGGACGGCATGAAACATCATTCATTAGCCATATGGCATTTCATAATGCAGTAAAAATTCCCTCAATTCTAGAGAAAGACGCTTGTCATAATCAGGTGTGCAGATGTAAGTATCTTTCCAAGTAATGAGGGTGTCGCATTTGCAATGTTCTCTCTAAAGGAATGTCAACAGCGAGGTTAATGTCTCTTTTTTTTTCTCCACCTCTGCCTCTGAAAGCACTAATGGCTTTTTTCCAGGCGTCTGTCGCACAGCTGGGTGCACACAACGCATTACGTGCAGGTGGTCACTTAACTTCCTTACGGAAATATTTACGACAGCAGTTTCCGCTACAGTGACAGTCTCATATAAAAATATTTCACAGGTCAAGAATTTGCGTTGCAAATGTGTAGAAACAAAATCTTATGAATATAACAGTGTCCAAAAAAATTTTCGCCTGCATTGTGATACATTCACGCATTTACACACATTTCATAACTCTTCAAGTACGATTCTTGGTTTCCAACATCCTTTTTCACAAGTCAAGAGTCCCTAACTTCTATTCATTATTCATATACATATAAACAAGTAATCACATTCCTCATATATGGTAGCATCATCTTATTGACATAAACATACCTCAACAGCATAATACACATCGTCGTCGTAAAAATAACATCATAACACCTCAGTCAAATCTCAAAAACGTCGTAGCTTTCTGCAATAATTTCAAACCATAAAAAATATTCTCTGTTCATTTCAATAGTGTCATCTGCCTCAAACGTACTTTAAAAATCATGATCTCATACCAAATACATCATTCAAAGCTCTCATAGTATCACAATGGGTCCGAAGAAATATGAACAGTTCACAAAGTACAGACAAAATACAATTTCGTCAATGTGAAGTTATCCAACGGTGTAATCACGTAAACATCTGTCACTGACGTAGTAAAAAACATGTTTATCTCTCAGTTAAATGATCAGATAGCTGTGTAATTTATGTTTTAGAGAAATGTGGTACCGATGTGTAAAGTCGTATAAGCAAATACCATATTATCCTTGTGCTTGCCAAACACATGGTACACAAAGTAAGCGTGTACCCCCCTGAGGATTAATGTAATTATACCCTCAGGTGTTACAGATTACAGCAATGGAATAAAATGTATCACGGAAAACTTTCTTTGTAATTCAAAAATCTTTAAAAATAAATGTTTTAAGTACAAAATTAATCACTCAAATACGTGTCCTGTAGCGCTAAACTGTGCGTCTTGTTGTAAGATAATCTCTGTGGAAGTGTCGTAGTTATTTTCCTCCGAAAGCTAAGTTCTGCAGAAGCCAATGTACTTACCTCATGATAAACAAAAGTGAAATGCTGTGCGTATAGATATCTCAGTTATTACGCTTATTGTTGTGATGAAGAAAGTACTGTGCTGTAACGTATTGTTGTGCTACGGAAAAAGGCTGTCTCATTGTAGCTATACCACAAAAGTTACTACTAAAACATGTTTTACTTTCCAGAATAATTCAGAAAAACTGTGCAGATATCAAACAGAAACACCGCAAACAGATTCTAAGTCTGACAAAGCATACTAGTAATGTAAAGTAAAAAGTTATATGGCAAAGACAAAGTTAAAAAGCAGATTATTTTTCAATAAACGGTTTTACATGTGAAATGTGGTGTAAACCTTTACTCTTCCTAGTACGCAGAGTTTCAACTTCAACGCAATTATCATGTGGTATACGTCGGATTCTGTAAGGTCCATTGTAAACTAGAAAGAATTTGTGACTCAAGTGTTTCTTCTTATGTGACAATGAATGAGCTTTAATGAGAACTTTCTGACCAATATATAATTTCTTTGCATTTGCTTTACCGTGTAGTTTTCTCCTTTTGTTTGCTGCAGATTTTATATTTTTAAGAGCCAAATCAATTATGTCTTTGTGTCGAAGTTTACGTGTATTCGGGAAAGGTACAAGCTCTCTGATTCTGTTCGGTGGTTCTTCATTCTTTAGTACAAGAGTAGGTGGTAAAGCAGTGGAATCATGAGGCATTTCATTCAGCACATTTTGAAATAAGTGTAAATATCTGTCCCAATTCTGATGCTTTCTGTGACAATAAAGTTTGCAAAGCTTATTGATTTCTTTCATAATCCGTTCAGATGGGTTGCAATGTGGTGAATACAATGAAATAAAAACAGGTTTGATTTTATGATTCCGAAGCATGCGTGACCAAACAGCAGATCTGAATTGCGGTCCGTTATCTGAAATGACTTTAGCAACGTGGCCAACTTCACGTAAGAAATTTTTAACAAAGGCGTTGGATACAGACCGTTCAGTGGCTTTACGTAACGGAGTGAAAGATACAAATTTTGAAGTAAGTTCAACAGCGACTAGAACGTACGAAAATCCATTCGATGTTCTGACAAGGGGTCCCAAGAGATCAACAGCAGCAAATTCTTTTAATTTAGAAGGAATAATTGGAAACAACGGAGCACGATGCGAGATAGTAGATGGTTTCGCCTTTTGACAAAGTTTACAAATAGACAAGACTCTTCGAATTCGCTTTTCCATATTGTTAAAATAACAAGTCGTTCGAAGAATATGATAACATTTTCGTGGGCCAAAATGTGCGTAGCTGAAATGAATGTACCAAATGAGCTTATTAACAAAATCGTCTGGAATGCAAAGTACCCATAGCTTGTCATCAACAGTGCAGCGTTTGAAGAGTATGTTGTTTCTAACCAGGTAATAGTGCCGAATCTGAGTGTGTGTCTTTTCATGCCATTTACTTTTGATGTCTTTCCAAATCGGATCTTTATCTTGTTCATGAGCGATGTCCTTTAAAGATGTGGTGATGAAGTTTTCAAAGGCGACTTTCTGAATGTAAAGAATACTGAAATTTTTCTCGAGGTTGCCTTCTGTGTTACTTTTCTCAAGCCCAGCCGGTGCGCGTGACAGTGCGTCCGCAACAATGTTCTCCTTGCCGGGAATGTAGACTACTGTGAAACGGAATTCTTGCAGAAACAATGCCCAACGTTTTAACCTGTCATGATTTAATTTTGAAGACATAAGGAACTGTAATGCACGATGATCACTGTATACTTTTACGTGCTTACCAGAAAGAAAGAAACGGAATTTGTTAAATGTCCAAACGATAGCTAAAGCTTCTAATTCAGTAAAGGAATAATTTTTTTCAGATTTTGTTAGCACTCAGCTAGCAAAATCAATGGTTTTCTGAATGGTAGTGTCATTTTCAATGGCTTCTTGAAATAAATGGGCACCAAGACCGACTTTAGAAGAATCCATGCTAAGGCAGAAATCTTGTGACAGATCTGGATGAGCTAGTATTGGCGCGTTAAGTAGCGATTCTTTCAAAGAATTGAATTCCAACTGTGCTTGTTCGTCCCAGTTCCAAATAGTATTTTTTCCAGTGAGAGAACAAAGTTTTGGTGTAACAAGAATTTGCATATTCAGAAAACGACGGTAAAAATTTACGAGACCTAGAAAACTGCGAACTTGTTTTTTTGTGGATGGAACTGGAATGGCTCTGATTGCTTCTAACTTTTCAGGATCCGGCTGAATGCCTTCAGAAGAAATAATATTTCCCAAAAACTTCACCTTTGTCCTACCGAATTCAGACTTTTCCAAGTTAACTGTAATTCCGGATTCTGCAAAAATACGTAACAAACTGTTGAGGATGCGGTTATGTTGTTCCCATGAGGCTTCTGCTATCAGAATATCGTCCACATATAAGGTGATGTGACGTTTTAAGAACTCAGGTAATATGGAATTTAGCCCGCGAATGAATGCTGCTGAAGAAATGTTCAAACCAAAAGGAAGTTTCCGAAACTGATAACAAACGCCGAAACAAAGGAAAGCTGTGTATTTTCTGCATTCTGGATGAAGTTCGATCTGATAAAAGCTGGATCTGAGATCAATGGAAGACAACACTTTTACACCATTAAAATTTTGAAGAAGTTCTTCCATCGTCTGCGGCCTGTCTGTTTCAGGAATGATGATAGTATTGATTTGTCTCGAATCTAAAACAAGCCTGATCGATCCATTCTTCTTCTCAACAACATGTAATGGGTTGTTGCATGAGCTTACTGCAGGCTCAATAATGCCCTCATTAAGCATAGATTGTATTTCTGTTCTAACACGGTCCCTATAATGTGCTGGAATTACGTATGGTCTAACACAAAATTTAGTATGCTCACGAACACGAAATTGGTATTGAAATCACTTGATTGTTCCTGTTTTGTGAGTAAAAACTGTGGAATGTGCTTGTAAAATCTCAAAAAGGTCCTACCTATCAGTGTCATTACAATTCTCAATTGTTTGAATTTTATTCTGAATTAACTCATTAATTTCAAATATGCCGTCGATATCATCCCTGTCAGTACTTGCAGAGTGATTGTTAGTGTCTAGTTCCGTAGAAAATTCCGAACTGTTGTCTAACAGAACGTAAAGCCGATTAATTTCCTCATCATGGTTTGAGAGCCAGTCTTCAAATTTCAAAGCTATTCACTTACCTTCTTTCTCTAAAATTATTTCAGCATCGTGAAAGCTTAAGATTGCTTTGTATTCATTCAAAAAGTCTACTCCCAGTATAATTTCCGTCGACAATAATGGAACAATAAGAAAGTTCATAGAGAAGCTGTGGCTTTGACAAAAGAATTCTAAGTTGGTTTGTTGGCGTACATCTACACTTTTTCCAAAGATTGCACCTTGTAATTTAATCTTACGTAACGGAAGTGTGGGGCAATCGTTCGATTTGTTGCACTTGCTAAAAGCTGTTTCACTAATAACTGAAATGGGACTGCCAGAGTCAAGTACTGCCGTAAATTTTACGTCATTTACAGTAATGTGAATCACAGGATATGCAATGTTGTTAAGTTTTACGTCGTGTTCCTGGAGTAAGATGTCCCTAATGTCTTCCATTTTTACGTAATTACTAGCTACGGCAGCTGTGTCGTCAGTTTCATAAGTACGTCTCGTGGCTGCCAGCGGTGTGAGTCATTGCCTATTGTCTCTTTGTTGGCGCGCGTCGTTATTGGGATTTGGAGACCTAACTTCTACAAATTCACTGTGACGAGAGTGCTCTGCTCTGTTTGAATCTCGCCAGTTCTGATGCAATTCAGGTCTGTCGTTACGATCATATCGTCTGTCGTCATGTCGGTAGATTCCATAGTTTCTTTCTTGTCGGTCACGTGGTGGAGAATTTCTCCCTGAGACGTAACTGCGCGCTGGACCGTTGCGTCTAAAGTTATTCTGTCTCCCTTGATAATAATTATTTTGGTTCCCATATTGTCTGTTTCTCTGATTGTCTCTGTGATAGTCATTACTGCGGATAGGTGATCTTTCCCTGTAATTATTACTACTCTGCCAACGATTGTCATACGGGTGGTGTCTGTTTTGGTCACGATTTGTGTTGTGAGAATAGCCTTGTCGTGTCCAGTTATTATTTATTTCATCGCGGAATTGCGACGGATGTGACCTATAGTTGTTGTGTTCCTGTTTTCGCGTCATGCGGTTGTCAGTGTCAATTTCTAGTTCTTGTAACAGTCCCTGAAAAGCTTCAATGTCGTCTTTGCAATGTCCTGCTAAAATAATATGTCGTAAATGTTCAGGCAGTTTGATTAAGCAAATGCGGATGAGTTCTGAGGGGCTGTATGGGTTTGACAGGTACTGATTCTTGTGCAACATGTCTTCAAAATATTTCACAAGACTGGAAAATTCAGATTGTTCGAAATGTTTCATCATTATGATGCCATGTTTTACTCGGTCTTGTGTGGCTTGAGACCAATATGCTGAGAGGAAGGCATGGTAAAATTCTCCTTCACTGTGACAATCGTGAATGACCGATCGCATTCTTACAGCTGGTTCATTCTCCAAGTAGCCACACATAAATTCTAATCTGTGCTCCAATGACCAGTTGGGAGGAAAACAATGAGAGAATTGATGGAGCCACGCTTGTGGATGAATGTCGTTGGCAGAGTTCTTAAATGTTTTGAATTTACGTGTAGTAATGAACAGCTTATAGTCAAAGTCACCGTGTCGGCGAGTAGCATATCGGTCATTGTTACATGGTGTCGGCGGTTCCATCTCAAAATTCGGTCCACCTTGCCAATTCCTTTCATAATTACCGAAATGCCCTGTGTTATTATTTTGTGGCTTTTCCGTATTTCTAAGTTCCTCTTCCCGTGTTGGAGCGCGAGTGTATGTAATTCTTGTATCACCTGCGTCAACTGATCTTGTACTTCCCGGATTTCTCTTTTGTACTGTGTATTGATTTGATTTTGATTTTGTTTGAATTTTCTTATTTGTTCATACTCTTCAGTGTCAGTGAAGGCTACGGGTCTTGTGTCATTCAGATCATCATCTACCTTTGTAGATAAGTTAGTGACCTGATCCGAAAGTTCAGCTACTTTCTCCGATAGTGAACACATTTCCTCTGTGTGTTTTTCTGAACCAAGTTTCAGAGTGTCCATTTGTGTTGAAATCGAATCTACTGTGTTCTTTAAGTTTTCCTGAGTTTTTGCCAGTTGCGTAACCGAATCGGTAGATGCAACTGAGTCAATTTTAGCTTGCAAGGTGTCGTGATTTTCATGAACAATAGTTTGCAGTTCTTTTATGGCTGCTTCATGATTCTGTAATGCATTTTCATGACGCGAAAAAATAGGTTGGAAATGCTCACAAATTTGTGTTTTTACGTCATTACAGACTTTCTGACATTTCGATTCAATGTTATGTAACTCAGCAGTTAAATCTTCACGTGTGTGTTCGAGCTTATGTTCCACTGAGCCTACTTTTGAAGCTTTTGTTCCATTGTGTCTAACTTTTGAAGATTTTGTTCCATTGTGTCTAACTGTTGCTGTGTTTGTCTCTGATTTTGTTCCATTGTGTCTAACTGTTGCTGTGTTTGTCTCTGATTTTGTTCCACTGTGTCTAACTTTATAAGATTCTGTCCCATTTGTCTCTGATTTTGTTCCATTTGTTGCATTAATTGCAATAATAATGTATTAGTGTTTGGAATCTGTTTCTCTATGCTTTTTGGCAGTGCATTTTCACCGGCAACATTCACATTTTGACAAGCAGAAAATGTGTCTTGACTCATTTGAGAAAACGGTGAGGACGCAAAACCTGAATCTACAGTATTTGCAAAATTGTGTCCTATCATTTCGGATTCCTGAGGCGAGCTGTTGCCGACCGATCGATCGATAATGCTTCCCTGTTTGACTGTCTACACCATTATTTGCCGCCCGCTCCATCTCCCTATGCACAATTACCAAATTACTACTTCGAATGTCTGTTAATTCACTACCCAGTGGTGCTGATAAGCTACGCTCGTCGTCACTATTATTTCTCAGTTTAGTTTGAAGCCTAGTGTTACGTTTTTCACACGCCATTATTGTCACAATATTTCACACGATAACGCAGAAAAGCACAATTTGAAGAGCAAAAAAAAAAAGAGAACACATTAACATAGTGCTGAAAATAATATCTAGTTAATTTCAGCTGCGAAATACTTGGTGCAAATCTACATGCATGCCACAACTGTTTTACTGTACAACAATGAAAGGCTGCAACTACAAAGGAGATTCTCTCTACAATTACGCGCTAGCAATAAACAAAATCTACACTAATTACACAAACTACAAGAAAAAAAAATCAGAAGATTCCAGTGAGGTATCCTCGGCTAAGGGTCGACATATGAAACGTCCCCTTAGAACAACTGTACAAGACTATACTTAAACTGACACACAATATTTTTAGCGCAACGCAATCTGACTATCAAAGATCCCTGCAAAAGAATGGCCCTGAGTAACATTAAACTATGCCTTTCACAAATAACTTACCTCACAAAAATCTTCATTACTCGAACTACTGCAATACAGCGAGCGCCACTAGTGCCAGCTAAATAAAAGATTCAAACTACGGAAGTCACTAACTACTGATAGGGATAGTTAGCAAATGAAAGATTTTAATAGAGAACAAACACTGTATTTACCTTAATAATCATGATATATATATATATATCAGTTCAATTTCAAAACTTCCGCCATCTCTCTCCCCACATCCACCACTGCTGGCGGCTCACCTCGAACTGCGCAAAGCTACGCGCTGTTCACATCCAGCTATAGCAGTTCATGACAACAATGGCAGACAACAATGCAAACTAGCCACAGGCTGCACACAGCACAGCCAGTGATTTTCATGCAGAGCGCTACGTAACGTTGCCAATAAGAAAATATAAACAGCCTACTTACAATATGAAGAAGTCCTCATAGCGCTTAACGTACACGTTTTGGATCCCATGTTTACTACACTACTGGCCATTAAAATCGCTACACCAAGAAGAAATGCAGATGATAAACGGGTATTCATTGGACAAATATATTATACTAGAACTAACATGTGATTACATTTTCAAGCGATTTGGGTGCATAGATCCTGATAAATCAGTACCCAGAACCACCACCTCTGGCCGTAATAACGGCCTTGATACTCCTGGGCATTGAGTCAAACAGAGCTTGGATGGCGTGTACAGGTACAGCTGCCCATGCAGCTTCAACACTATACCACAGTTCATCAAGAGTAGTAACTGGCGTATTGTGACGAGCCAGTTGCTCGGCCACCATTGACCAGACGTTTTCAATTGATGAGAGATCTGGAGAATGTGCTGGCCAGGGCAGCAGTCGAACATTTTCTGTATCCAGAAAGGCCCGTACAGGACCTGCAACATGTGGTCGTAGAAGGGTAGAGCCACGGGTCTTAACACATCTGAAATGTAACGTCCACTGTTAAAAGTGCCGTCAATGCGAGCAAGAGGTGACCAAGACGTGTAACCAGTGCACCCCATACCATCACGCCGGGTGATACGCCAGTATGGCGATGACGAATACACGCTTCCAACGCGCGTTCACCGCGAAGTCGCCTAAAACGGATGCGACCATCATGATGCCGTAAACAGAACCTGGATTCATACGAAAAAATGACGTTTTTCGATTCGTCCACCCAGGTTTGTCGTTGAGTACACCATCGCAGGCGCTCCTGTCTGTGATGCAGTGTCAAGGGTAACCGCAGTCATGGTCTCCGAGCTGATAGTCGGGGTGCTGCAAACGTCGTCGGACTGTTTGTGCAGATGGTTGTTGTCTTGCAAACGTCCCCATCTGTTGACTCAGGGATCGAGACGTGACAGCACGATCCGTTACAGCCATGCGGATAAGATGCCTGTCATCTCAACTGCTAGTGATACGAGGCCGTTGGGATCCAGCACGGCGTTCCGTATTATCCTCCTGAACTGACCGATTTCATATTCTGCTAACAGTCATTGGATCTCGACCAACGCGAGCAGCAATGTCGCGATACGATAAACCGCAATCGCGATAGGCTACAATCCGACATCTATCAAAGTCGGAAACGTGATGGTACGCATTTCTCCTCCTAACACGACGCATCACAACAGCTTCTCATCAGGCAACGCGGGTCAACTGCTGTTTGTGTATGAGAAATCGGTTGGAAACTTTCCTCATGTCAGCACTTTGTAGGTGTCGCTACCGGCGCCAACCTTGTGTGAATGTTCTGAAAAGCTAATCATTTGCATATCACGGGATCTTCATCCTGTCGGTTAAATTTAGCGTCTGTAGTACGTCATCTTCGTGGTGCAGCAATTTTAATGGCCAGTAGTGTATATTCCTTAACCACTAAGAGCACTTGTCCGGATGACGGCATGCTTCAAAGTAGCGAAGATGCGCAAGTGCTCATGGCTCTTAAAGTACGTATTTCAGAGCCCATGTTTAGCTCTAAAAATATGGAAAGCAAAGAGCTACCAGTATAAGAGATTTGTTTCACAGTATGGAATATGAAGAAGTGCTCATAGCCCTTAACGTATACATTTTAGAGCCCATGTTTGATAGACTTTTGTTACCTAGCATAGCCCCGAGAGTATTGACCCTGCCGCCTCGGTCATCCTGTATACACGACGTAGTGGGTAACGTCAGAAACTCCACGAGGCCGTTCGCGGATGATGCTGTTGTATACAGAGAAATCCCAATTTTAGAAAATAGTAGCAAAATACAGGACGAGCTGTAAGAGGATCGAGGCTGGGTGCAGAGGTTGGTAGTGAGCACTGGAAGCAGTCACATCCATTAAATATCTTTGACTATAAGTACGGAGAGGTTTAAATTGGAAAGATCACGTAGAACTAATGACACGAAAGGCAAATCCAAGACTGTGGTTCATAGGCGGAATCCTCGGGGAGTGTAGTCCACTCACCAAGGACGCAACTTACAAAACCGTCGTTCGAAAGATACTTCAGTATTGCTCTTACTCTAAGATCCTTACAGTCAGGATTAATAAATAGAAAATCCAAAGAAGAGCAGAGCATTTCGTGATAGATTATCTTAGTACACGTGGAAGCGTCAGCGAAGTGTTAATCCAACTCCAGTAGGAGATGCTAAACGAGAGGCACTCTACATCTCGACGTAATTTACCGTAAAATTCCTAAAGCGTACGTTCCTGGAAAAGCAACCAATATATTGCTTCCTCCCACGCATGGATTGCGTTCCTGAAAGAGTCAACCAATATATTGCTTCCTCCTACACGTATCTCGCGAAAAGACCACGAAGGTAAAAACAGAAAGATTCGAGCACACCCAGAGGCTTAGCAACAAACTTCTTCCCCGCACATCACACGCTACTGCCACTGGTTACCGAGGAACAAAGTACCCTCTGTCACACGCCGTAAGGTGTCTTGGAGAATATAGAGGTAAATGTCAATGACATAGAAATAAGTTCAGCCGGCCGGAGTGGTCGAGCGGTTCTAGGCGCTAGTCTGGAACTTCGCGACAGCTACGATCGCAGGTTCGAATCCTGCCTCGAGCATGGGTGTGTATGATGTCCTTAGGTTAGTTAGGTTTAAGTAGTTCTAAGTTCTAGGGGACTGATGACCTCAGATGTTAAGTCCCATAGTGCTTAGAGCCATTTGAACCAAATAAGTTCGGTAGACAGTCACAAAAATCTTCGATCACTTCCCCATTGATATAAAATGTCTGACACGCATCAGAATTTCAATCTGATAGCAAATGTAGCCAAGAACTTAATTTATGAAGTGACAGGTTACGTTAGTTATACTGAAAACTAATATGTTGAGTCTCAATAACAGAAAACTTCCTTGTATGCCCGTCTTCTTCATTCCGCCTATTTTCGAATTTTTACAACCTGTCTCGGAATGATGGGACGCCCAATGTGCTTAACCTTTGCCGTAAATGATATGAAAACAAATGTACCGGAAGATGCAACTGTAACGTCGGTGAAACCGGTAGTACTATTTGAGGATCATATAACAGCTGTTTGTGGCTTATTTTCAAGAATGCATTATTAATCAATGTAAGCCAGTGTGCCATGTAGTAACCTGTAACTGGTCAGCATCTAGCCATACTCACGTACAAATCATGTTTACATAGCATCTCCAACTGCCTAGTGCCACATAATTCCGGCAAAAATGGTGCACATGATTACGGGATATGCAGCTAAGTAACAGCAGCGGTGGATTTGATTAGTGCAGTGATAAGAGACTGCACTTGCGATGACCTAACCTTCCTCCTCCTTGCAGTGGACCGGCACATCTTGCGGTAAGTGAACCAGAACGAGGTCGCGTCGCGGCGTACAATGTCCTCGTAGCTCTTCGTGGATGTCAAAAAAGGGCAGTGTTACAAGGCCGCGAGCCATCTTCGCACCGAGCGACCTTCAGGGACTGCTGACAAAAAACGGCAACCGTATGCAAAAGTGTTTTGAGGATAATTTTCTTGTTCGCAAGTGTTTAGCTCCAGCTTTTGAGTCTGCGATCGCTCACGCACACTAGCTGCGATGGTGTTCATGCCGAAAACAGCTGGTTCCAAACGCTGCCGGTGGAATGAATGTTCGGCACTACCGCATGGTTGGTAAGGAGAGACGCGTTCCCATCTCTCGCCATGTGAAACTACGTAATGCATCTAAGAACTCTGTCGTATGTGATCGTTTTGGTGGTCCAGGTGATACGGTGTAGGGAAGCATAATGTTGCATGGGCTTACTGACCTTGAACAAGATACACTCACCGATCAACGTTATTGTTACGCAATACTCTTTCCCTATGTGCGTCGTTTCACGAGTGCGTTTGGCCCTGGCTTCATTTTTATGGAGGACAATACGCAACCGCATCGAAGAGCAAAGGTGGAGGAGTTCTTGGCCTATGGAGGAATGGGAGCTCTATCTGTAACAACTCCTTACCAAGGAATGCATTGCCGTCCGTGGCGGTTACGCACCCTATTAAAAACCATGTCCGGCCTTTTGTAAAGAGCAGGGGAGCATCATAAATCGCGATGACTTCAGTGTAATTACGGTCTTTGAATAAAGGACTTCGTCTCACCTCATGTTTCTTATACTTATCTTCTGGGCCAAATTTTTAGACAACATAGTTGTGTGGAGATAACAGCGATTGGTTTACTTATATTATATTATTCAAAATGACTGCACAATGGCATTATTTATTTTGCCGCCAACCGGTTTCAACCCGCGATGGGGTCATCTCCAGGGCAATTTACACCATTTGGTCACTCGATGGAGTCGTCACCCTGGTAACTAGTTACCAACCGTGCACAGGTAGGGTGACGACTCCAGCGAGCGACCAAATGGTGTAAATTGCCCTGAAGATGACCCCATCGCGGGTTGAAACCGGTTGGCGGCAAAATAAATAATGCGATTGTGACTGTCATTTTGAATAATTGATCTTCTGTACTACACTGCAGCAGTTCTTTCTATGCACGGTGCAAGTTCCATTGAGCTACTTGGCAGTAACACATCATGTGCAGATACCTTTCGTCCTTACTCTTGCACGCCAATGTAGTACCGCGAAAGAGGGGAGAGAGTGTGACAAATACGATAAGTGAATTGGGGTAGTGATCGTTAAAATAAAGGTGTTTATCGTTACAGTGAGATGATTTCACATAATTTCAATCACCAGCTTTCTCTTCTCAAAGCCAAAATATTTTTCTTGTCTCCAATATACACAGAGGGAAATGACCGTCGTAATAAAATAAGCAGGAGAGATTTAGGTGTTCATTTTTCCGATGCGCTACTCGAGAGTCGAACGGCAGAAAAATAGTCAGAAATTGGTTGCATGAAACCTCTTCCAAAAACCTAAGTGTGAAAAGTTTTTGGTCGCTGAACAACAGTTATACAATAATTTTTAAATTAACACATCGCCATTTTACTGTGTTGTTGTTTATTTAATTACGACCCAGTTTTCGGCGTTTACGCAATTTTCAAGTGAACTTTATGTCATTAACTCATTGCGCATGACATATGCCAGATACGAAATCTAAAACTAAACTAAACTCCGTCCGAACAGGCCATGAAGGCCCAACGGCACCGACCGGCCGCCGTGTCGTCCTCACCCACAGGCGTCACTGGATGCGGATATGGAGAGAGACGTAGTCAGTACACCGCTCTTCCGGCCGTATGTCAGTTTACTAGACCGGAGCCGCTACTTCTCAATCAAGCAGCTCCTCAGTTTGCCTCACAAGGGCTGAGTGCACCCCGCTTGCCAACAGTGCTCGGCAGACCGGATACTCGCCCGTCAAAGTGCTAGCACAGCCCAACAGCGCTTAACTTCTTTGATCTGACGGGAACCGGTGTTACCACTGCGGCAAGGCCGTTGGCAGATACAAAATCTACATCTTGTAAAAAGATCAGTAAATAATAGTGGGAGCATGTAAACCTGTTTTTATTAAATATGACGCGCTCCCACTAATATTTACTGATCTTTTTCCGAGATGATGATTTTATATCTGGCATTTTGTGGAGAGCGAATATTTTTCTTAATTTATGGCCAATTTCGAGCTCGATGTCCTGCAGTATGTGTTAATGAAATAAACTGCACTTGAAAATGGCATAAAGGCCGAAAAATGGGTCGTAATTAGATAAAGAACAATACAGTCAAATGGCGGTATGTTCATTTAAAAACCCACGTGTGAATTCCAGAAAGCGGTGTCTCTGTCCTTCGCCTATATGGCACCTGAACTCTGCTGTGGGTACTTTCAATAAGATGTGTGAATGTCTGTGGGCGAATGGCAGCCATTCTTCCTCAAGAACCGAACCACAGATGGTACTGAGGTGGTCGCTGGACTCTGGATCGAAGTCGACTTTCTGGCTGACCCAAAAGGTGTTTCACTGAATTCAAAATGGTTCAAATGGCTCTAAGCATTATGGGACTTAACATCTGAGGTCATCAGTCCCCTAGACTTAGAACTACTTAAACCTGACTAACCTAAGGACCTCACACATATCCATGCCCGAGGCAGGATTCGAACCTGCGACCACAGCAGCAGCGCGGTTCCAGACTGAAGCGTCTAGAACCGCTCGGCCACAGCGGCTGGCCACTCCGGAGTTCAGGAACGTTATTCTTCGCAAATTATTGCCTCACAGATGCTCATTTATGAGGGGACAGTGTCGTGCTTACACAATCGATCATCGACTCTGAACTGTTCCTTCAATATACACAACACACAGTGCTGTGCAATGTATTCATATCCTTCCACATTAAACGTTTTCTTAAGCGCAGTGAAGGGACCACACCCTAATCATGACAAAAAATCCTCCTGTCGTAGCACCATCTCTTCCGTAGTTCTCTGTTGCTACGGCACACTATGGGAGGTATCGTTCTCCAGGCATTCGTCAAACCCAAACTCTTCCATGACGATACTGTCATAGAGTGTCATATATTCCTGGATATCGTGAATTCAACACCGTATCCCAAGTGCTTCATTCGAAGACTTGATTGCAATCAATTCTTCGAATGAAACACCTGGGATACGTTTTTGAATTCACGACATATAGACACTGTATGACAATATCGTTTAATTTTGAGAATTGTATATGAGGCCTGAAGATGGCATAGTGGAATGCCGTAACCAGTAGTCAAAATAACATAAAATAGCACACCAATTACACGGCTGTTGGTGAATTTCATTGATAATTACCCTGTCTGTATAATTCTACCTTGATGTAGGATTTAAGGTTATGGTTTTCCGCCCCGTCGAGAAAGAAGGTATTACCAGACGAAGCGCAAGCTCAAACTACATAACTGTGGGGAAGTAGACTGTCAGTGTCCTTTTCAAAGAAAATATCCCAGTATTCGCATTTCTGGAATAGTGCTTGCCAGTGTGATAGCAGACGAAGGCGTAGGTATCTGCCGTTCGGAAGGGTCCGGCGTCGTGTCAGCAGATGGGATAACTTTCATGATTTCATAAGAAAAGCAGTTTGGTTGTTAGTACGAACTGATATGCGTTCCTGATATTTTTGCAGTTTGCTCACGGTACTGTGTCCCTTCGTAGAGGTAAAATTCAAGATGAATTACGTCACGAAGTATTAGTTTAGCAAATTTTCAGATGCAAGTGTCGCACATTAAATAGATCTACGAAGCTTCTTGTTGCCACCAGTAGCATCGCATGTCGTAAGAGTTTTCGTTGTGCATTTGACTTGGTCATATTTTTTATTATATTAAATTAGATGTACTTGTCGTTCCAATAGTGTGGAGACCTCCGCTCAAGCGCCAAAAAAACTGGTATACGCTTGCGTATTCGAGAACAGAGTTATGTAAACAGACAGAATACGGCGCTGCGGCCGGCAACGCCTATGTAAGACAAGTGTCTGGCGCAGTTGTTAGATGGGGTACTGCTGCTACAATGGCAGGTTATCAAGATTTAAGTGTCTTTGAACGTGGTGTTACAGTCGGCGCACGAGCCATGGGACACAGCATCTTCGAGGTAGAGGTGAAGTAGTGATTTTCCCGTACGATCATTTCACGAATGTGCCGTGAATACCAGGAATCCTGTAAAACATCAAATCTCCGACATCGCTGCGTCCGGAAAAAGATCCTGCAAGCACGGGACCAACGACGACTGAAGAGAATCGTTCAACGTGACAGAAGTGCAGCCCTTCCGCAAATTGCTGCAGATTTCAATGCTGGGCCATCAACAAGTGTCAGCGTGCGAAGCATTCAACGAAACATCATTTATATGAGCTTTCGGAGCCGAAGGCCCACTCCTGTACCCTTGATCACTGCAGGACACAAAGCTCTAAGCCTCGCCTGTACCCGTCAACACCGACATTGGACCGTTGATAACTAGAAACATATTGCCTGGATGAGTTTCGTTTCAAATTGTATCGAGCGGATGGGCGTGTACGCGTATGGAGACAACCGCATGAATTCATGGACCCTGCATGTCAGCAGGAGACTGTTCAAGCTGGTGAAGGCTCTGTAATGGTGTGGGACGTGTGCAGTTGGAGTGATATGGGACCCCTGATACGTCTACATACGCGTCTGACAGGTGACAGGTACGTAAGCATCCTGTCTGATCACCTGCATCCATACATGTACATTCATTCCCATGGAATCGGGCAATTCCAGCAGGACAATGCGAACCCCACACGTCCAGAATTGCTACAGAGTGGCTCCGGGATTTTTTTTTTCTTTTGCTACACAAAGGATGGGGCCTCTCCACGCCCACACCAACGTGGTGACCAAACCAAAAGTTCTACTGTCACCTCCGTATAACATGTTAGTTTTTGAATCAGGAGTCACAGGATGCGGGCTGTGATGTTGTTCATGCGTCTGAGTAAGATTACTCATTAACATGGTACATCAGGAGATAGAAAGTGGACGAAAGCGATAGAAGGGTAGCGGTTGTAAGGGCAGAGGAAAAAAAGTGCCAAGGCAAGCGCCAAGGGAAAAAAAACCTCTGCGGGTAGTAAGGGAGTAGCGGCTTGCTATCTGCGACAGTGCATGCAAGGTGTGGTTATGTTAGTGCGAGGTATCGTGCATCGTTACCTTTGCTGGAGCTCGTTGCGGGGCTTGCTGCAGTTGCTGCGTCCCTGCAACAGTTCAAGGTCGTTGTACATTAGTGGGCGATCGGTCATACATCGGCTCACAGACAGTGTAGGGGGTGTGTGTGGTTGGTTTGCGTGCTGTGTACAGTACGGTTTCCCTGCGGTTGCCTGTTTTTCGGCGGATCGAGCATCTGGGGTTACCAGTAGTATCTGTGTTGCAAGGGCTCGCCAGTACTGTCGTGTTAGCGTGCTATGGACCATAGATGTTTAGTTCCTAGCCAATAGTGGCTCCGGGAACACTCTTCTGAGTTTAAATACTTCGGCTGACCACCAAACTTCCCAGACATGAACATTATTGAGCTTATCTGGGATGCCTTGCAACGCGCTGTTCAGAAGAGAGCTCCACCCCGTCGTACTCTTAAGGATTTATGGACAGTCCTTCAGGATTCATGGTGTCAGTTCCCTCCAGCACTACTCAGACATTAGTCGAGTTCATGCCACGTCGTGTTGCGGCACTTCTGCGTGCTCGCGAGTAGCCTGTGGGGTATTAGACAGGTGTATTAGTTTCTTTGGCTCTTCAGTGTATTTCATTCCGTAGAACTCATGCAAGTACGCAACAAGGAAGTGGGAGGTTTTTCAATTGCGAAGTTAGAATAGGCAGCAACAGTTTCCAAAATTGCTGTGAAAGTGCCACTTGAAGATGTAACGAGCTGCTGCCTGCAGTGTAGGTGCTACTAGAAGATTTAACAAGCTGCTCCTGTGGAATTATTACCTCAGTGTAGGATCACGATAATCTGACGGCTGAGACATCGATTTGTGCACGACCTAGCTGCCTTGCTAAGACATCGCGAATGTTAGCTGATCAGCAACTGCGATGCCGGTCTGGACCGAAATGCATGTGTTGCAGACAGGTCCTCGAGCCCAGGCGACGCAGGTTGCAGAACGCAGACTGCAGAGTGAGGTGTGGAACGCGCAGTCAGCGCCGGAGCTGGCGGCGGTTAGCGGGCAGGACACAGATTAGCCGCTAGGAAGCGGCAGTCCGATAAGGAGCGCCGGAAGCCCGCGTGCTCTGCCTCCATAGCCCTCTCCGAGCTCTGCAGATGGCGTACTCATCCAGCACAATTTTTGCTACTTCGTCCATCATGCTTCCAAGGTAGCAAAACTGCTTAATTTCATCTGCTTCGTGATCACCAGTTCTCATTTTAATCTTCTCGCTATTCTCATTTCTGCTACTTCTAATTACCTTTGTCTTCTCCCGGCTTAATCTCAATCTCAATCTTAATCTCAATCACTGAAATGTTCTTTTCAGTCAACCTATCCCGTAATTCTTCTTAACTTTCACTAAGGGTAGCAATGTCACTGATATCCTTTCACCTTCAGTTTTAACCCCACTCTTGAAATTTTATATCCGCCATTACTTCTTGACGTATAGACCGAACAGTAGGGCAGAAAGTTTTATACCGAGTCTTACACCCTTCTTAATCCGAGCACTTCGTTGTTGGTCGTTCACTCATTGTTCCCTCTTGTTTCTTGTAGATATTGCGTATTAACCGTCTTTCCCAACAGCTTACTCTTATTTTTCTCAGAATTTCATTGCGCTCTTATATTCTGTTTAACGCTTTATTGTAACTCAACGAGTTCTGTCAGCGTATCTTGATTTTTCTTCAGTCTAGCGCAAAGTCAGAATTGCCTCTCTGGTGCCTCGACCCTTTCTAAAGCCAATCTGATCGTCATCTAACAGATTCATAATTTTTTTTTGCATTGTTTTGTTGTTTTATTCTTGTCAGCAGTTTGGACGCACGAGACCTTAAGCTAATTGCGCCATTGCTTTCGCACCCGTCTGCCCTAAATATCTTCAGAATTACTTGTTTTGTAAATAAAACTGCCTTTTCCTGCTGCTAGTAACTTTATTTATCCCATAAGCGTTTCGCCTTCTCCTGTTCTAAGGCATCATCAGTGGGATCTATAACGATACTGGTTTGTTAGTTTCAAATTATTAAGCAGTTCACTTCCCGATTTTTTCCTAAAAAAGTGATTACTTACGATTTGCTGATCTGCGTTTTCTCACATCTGGTCTGGAGGTCGCACTACCACTGTTATTACGGCCATATAATGACATCTTTGTGTTCTCGCCTTCCACACACTGTTCACCATGTTTCTCACTCTTTTTTGTGGAAATCTGGAATGCAACGTCCACTGTTCAAAGTGGCGTCAATGCGAACAAGAGGTGACCGAGGCGTGTAACCAATGGTACCCCATATCATCGTCTCGGGTGATACGCCAGTATGGCAATGACGAATACACGCTTCCAATGTGCGTTCACCGCGATGTCGCCAAACACCAATGCGACCATCATGATGCTGTGAACAGAACCTGGATTCATCCGAAAAATTGACGTTTCGCCATTCGTGCACCCAGGTTCGTCGTTGAGTACACCGTTGCAGGCGCTCCTGTCAAGGGTAACCGCAGCCATGGTCTCCGAGCTGATAGTCCATGCTGCTGCAAACGTCGTCGAACTGTTCGTGCAAATGGTTGTTGTCTTGCAAACGTCCCCATCTGTTGACTCAGGGATCGAGACGTGACTGCACGATCCGTTACAGCCATGCGGATAAGATGCCTGTCATCTCGACTGCTAGTGGTACGAGCCCGTTGGGATCCAGCACGGCGTTCCGTATTACCCCCCTGAACCCACCAATTTCATATTCTGCTAACAGTCATTTGATCTCGACCACCGCGAGCAGCAATGTCGCGATACGATAAACCGCAATCGCGATAGGCTACAATCCGACCTTTATCAAAATCAGAAACGTGATGGTTCGCATTTCTCCTCCTTACACGAGGCATCACAAAAGCGGTTCACCAGGCAACGTTGGTCAACTGCTGTTTGTGTATGAGAAGTCGGTTGGAAACTTTCCTCATGTGAGCACGTTGTAGGTGTCGCCACCGCCGCCAACGTTGTGTGAACGCTCTGAAAAGCTAATCATTTGCATATCACAGCATCTTCTTCCTGTCGGTTAAATTTCGCTTCTGTAGCACGTCATCTTCGTGGTGTAACAATTTTAATGGCCAGTAGTGTATGAGAAAAATAAAGTAACTAGCAGCAGGGAAAGGCAGTTTTATTTACAAAACAAGTATTTATATGCTTGCTGCGGAAGACGGCCACACAAACAAACTTGATCTTCAGAATTGTGTGGATGATATATTTCCGAAAGTCTGATAGTACGTCGCCAGTCTCACAGATTCTACACACCATTTGACTACTCGTTTGATTGCAATTTCCCCCAATGATTTCAAAATTATGATGCAGTGATTTCTATCCCTTCTGCTTATTTGACATCAAGTCTTCCGTAGCTCTTTTAAATTCGGACTCTAATACTGGAGCTGAATGCACCATAGAGAAGCTATACTGACACAGTGTGGCCAGTACACTGCTGGCGATCTCTATTCGAACCAGTTCTCTACACGTCGTGTGAAATCATGAAATCGCGTTCCGCGTGTGTTACGTTACTTCCTGCTTACCGTGCCTAAAACATCGATTCACCTAATACAAGATAAGAGAGTCGGGCTGTTTGAGACGTGGCGCTGTGGAAATATACTACAAACGGATCGAATGATACGAAATGAGGAGGTGCTCCGCAGAATCAGCGAAGAAAGGAACACATGGAGAACAGTGACAAGACGAAGGGAGAGGAAGACAGAACATGTTTTAAGATATCGGGAAATGACTTCCATGCCTTTGAAAAAGAGACAACCAATTTTCTTTTCCACAATTTTTCAGTTTGTGCTTGCACTTCGTCTCTAATAATTCCCTCGTCGAGAGTATGTAAAATTCCTTCCTTCCTCAAGATTAAAACTGTCCTCAACTTAGAAGTCGGTACGAACACCAGACTATAAGTGTCTTACTAGGCTTAGTTCTACTAGATGTAGGTGGTATGCTCTTGCACGACTCCGACCTACGAGGTATGTTGTAAAAGTAAAAGGAAGAAGATTAGCTTTTGAAGTACCGCCGACATCAAGGTCATTAGAGACTGAGCACAAGCTCGGACTGTACTCTCCGTTCTCTCTCATCGTCATCGCCAATACAAATGTGAAACTGACTGCACGCACGTATCACAACTCCCTACACGTAAAGGTACCACCCCTCCCCAAAAGAATGCAATAGCCACCTTTCGCGAAGGAAAGACGGCATTGTGTGCAAGGGGAGAAAACTTTCCGATTAGGTGACTGAATAATCCGTCAGGGTACCAAAGTCCACAATACCATTCAAGAATGAGATTTTCACTCTGCAGCGGAGTGTGCGCTGATATGAAACTTCCTGGCAGATTAAAACTGTGTGCAGGACCGAGACATGAACTCCGGACCTTTGCCTTTCGCGGGTAAGGTCCCGAGTTCGATTCTCGTCCTGCACACAGTTTTAATCTGCCAGGAAGTTTAATACCATTCAATTTTACTTTATCAGACCTCCTCCGCAGATATTTCCAAATGTCTGCGACACACGAGAAACATTTTGTATGGAATGGTAAGAAGGCTGGGAGAGAAGTGTTTTGCGCATTAATGAAGACATACATCGGGAGCTTAACGGGGGATCGTGAAAACAAACGATTTGTTTACTGCTTTTTCTTTCTCTGTTAGGGCTAGAGGACGCAGTCTTCGTGAAAAAATAAAATTATACTTCCATTTGAGTCACCGTCATTTGTTGAAATATGCACGAAGTCATGGCTTAAGCCTTATTAAACTTATAATAAGAAGCCATTATACCAATTATTTCTAGGTAGCTTGATGAGAGTTAAAGGGAATGAGACGATATTTCGAAACTAACCTTGGGAACAACTGGTTTTTGTAGATAACTATTTTAAAATCATATCAACAAACTAGAGAACAATACAAGTCAAGTGGTGCCCGCGCACGCACACGCACACACACACACACACACACACACACACACACACACACACACACACACGATTACCTCAGTTTCCGGCCGGCCGGTGTGGCCGAGCGGTTCTACGCGCTTCAGTCTGGAACCGCGCGACCGCTACGGTCGCAGGTTCGAATCCTGCCTCGGGCATGGATGTGTGTGGTGTCCTTAGGTTAGTTAGGTTTAAGTAGTTCTAAGTTCTAGGGGACTGATGACCTCAGATGTTAAGTCCCATAGTGTTCAGAGCCATTTGAACCTCAGTATCCGAATAAATAGAGGCTTGCACACAAATCACAGATAAGATGGTAATCAATCATTCTTGTTGGAGCTTTCGTACGTCACAAAGTGTTTCCGTGAACGTTCTCCTTCATCATATGAGACAGTGGATTCATTACCTCTGACATAATTTCGCCACAAAAAGGTGAAGGATGAGGCACTACTTTAAAGCAATTGGGCAGTACAAAATGAGAGCAGTATACCGACCGAGTACGCCCCGACGCGTCTTGTACCCAAAGAAAGCAACGACTACTGTACCCGGCCGACATTTCATAGCGCAAGGAAAACATCATAAACTAGTCGACCGACCTCGTTCGCTTCTCGCGCCTGTGTAGATTTTGCTTCTCTATGTAAGAGCAACTGATTGCTTGGTAGCAGTAGCACAGCCAAGGAGCAGAACGTGGTTGTTCTGAACTTATAAGCAAACACATGCCAGCAGATATACCTCTCCTTGTAATGCGTATCAGCTTTTAAGCGGACAGATGTACGTATAAATGTACAGCGTGACACTTCCTATATCGCGGAAAGCACAGTTTGCGACTGATATAATTACGAAAAAACAACGCTAGGACACGAGTCATTATGTCTGAAATATTTACATCCAACTAACAGAACAGCCAAGTCAGAAAACCCGGAATCGCGGAAACCTTAAAGCCGTCCGATTTCAATTTTATCAATCAAAAATCACGGCATGTGTGAAATTAGCTGAGAGCTCTGGTCAATCAATGGTATGCTCTCGCATTTTAACTCGTGTAGTTAAACAATATTCTGCAGATGACTCACTTGTCGCCCTAAAGCAAACCAGTTCTCTACCAGGTTCCCACGACGTACACCTGACAACGTATGTGCCAGTGCAGGTAAGAGATGCTGTAACCTCTCTTTAGCAACGTACTTTTTTTTTTTTTTAATTTTCTGCTACAGTCCGAATCGTCTTCACCGTTTACCATTTTGGCCGCCTCAGGCAGCATATTCAGATCACAAAAATAAAAGTGGAAATAAAAATTTCTGTATGTCACATGTAAAACAGATTTACTATTATGAATTAATCAAATAATAAAATTCTCATGCCAAGTTTCTGCACAGGAAATCATGCGTTGTCTCTAACGTAAAAGTATTCAGTTGCAGTTTATGTAACGGAATCGAAGAATAAAAGTAAAAATCCATGCACTATCGACATCTGGTACTGGTTACAAAAAGATTAAAGGTACATTACGTGTGTTAAACTGTTTCATTCTTTTATTATCACACACATGATTCTCACTTCTTTCGCAATATAGGGGCGCTTCCTCTTCGACTATTGTCAGCATCAGGAGGGGTGCTCCGAGGCAGATGGTATGCATTGCTTAACTGGATAGCTTCACACAGCAACGGGTCGTTATAAATACTGAAATACATGTCTGTGATGAATTCATTTCGTCTAGTCTGTAATTTATCCGGTTCTTAGCTGTTTTGTCCCTGTAAATTTCCAGCTCCTCCAATAACTACAAATAACTTCCCTTGTTGCCAGTGTACAAAATTTAGCTTCTTAATCGGTGTTTGTAACGCTATATTTTTCATATGCAAAGAGAAAACCACTGATGTCTTGTTACCAGCGCATATTCAGTAGTCTGAAAAGCTTAAGGGGACACGGAGGCAGTCTTGCACTGATATCTTTGTAAATCCATACCTCTGTAATTTTTTGTTGAATCTCACTGAAATTTTTCACATTTAGGTATAGGGATCCAGTACGCTTCAAATATTTTTTACAGAATTTTTAATAAAATTTAAATGCTCTGAGAGAATTTTTAATTTTTTGTTACATTGTTATTTTAAGGTACACTTTCTCATTATTTCCACGCAAATTTGCCCAAATTTTTTGTATGGTAAAGTCATCTACAATAACAAATGTACAATTAAGTACAGCAACTTTTTTACAAATTATTTCTATTATTTTCCGCGATAATTTGGATTTGAGCGTTTTTTTTTTACGGACGTATTTTCCATGTAGACACATCAAAAAAAGTTTTGTATCACGGCGGTTCCCAGACCTCCTGAAGATAGACGTTGACTGTGCATATTGTATCACAGACACGGTCCCTTTGACTGTTCACAAATGTCACTAAACCCGACCAAAGATGTAAACAACCATGCATGAGCAGCGCCTATTAGACGGAGGGGGTCCAACAGCCGATCAGTTTGAGTCATTCCACCAGGAAGGAGGTACACGGTTCGTATTGTCTCTAGCTCAACTACGCCTAGACGGTTAATACCGCGGTTGGATCGCCTCCGCATTGTTAATTCGTGCCAGGAAGGGCTCTCAACACGGGAAGTGTCCAAACGTCTAGGAGTGAACCAAAACGATGTTGTTCGGACATGAAGGAGATACAGAGCGACAGGAACTGTCGATGACATGCCTCGCTCAGGCCGCTTAAGGGGTACAACTGTAGTGCATGACCTCTACCTACGGATTATAGCTCGGAGGACCCCTGATAGCAACACCACCATGTCGAATAATGCTTTTCGTGCAGCCACAGGACGTCGTGTTACGACTCAAACTGTGCGCAGTAGGCTGCATGATGCACAGCTTCACTCCCGACGTCCATGGCGAGGTCCACTTTGCAACCAGCGCGGTACAGATGGGCTCAACATCATGCCGAATGGGCCACTCAGGATTGGCATCACGTTCTCTTCACCGATGAGTGTCGCATATGCCTTCAACCACACAATCGTCGGAGACATGTTTGGTGGCAACCCGGTCAGGCTGAACGCCATAGACACACAGTCCAGCAAGTGCAGCAAGGTGGAGGTTCCCTGCTGTCTTGGGGTGGCATTATGTGGGGTGGACATACGCCGCTTGTGGTCGGCTGTACGGTACGTGAATGCCATCCTCCGGCCGATAGTGCAACCATATCGGCAGCATATTGGCGAGGCATTCGTCTTCATGGACGACAATTCGCGCCCCCATCGTGCATACCTTGTGAATGGCTTCCTTCAGGATAACGACATCGCTCGACCAGAGTGGCCAGCATGTTCTCCAGGCATGAACCCTATCAAACATGCCTGGGATAGATTGAAAAGGGCTGTTTATGAACGACATGACCCACGAACCACTCTGAGGGATCTACGCCGAATCGCCGCTGAGAAGTGGGACAATCTGGATCAACAGTACCTTGATGAACTTGTGGATAGTATGCCACGACAAATACAGGCATGCATTAATGCAAGAGGACGTGCTACTAGGTGCTCTGAAAGTCTCGCTGTATGGTGGTACAATATGCAATGTGTGGTTTTCATGAACACTAAAAGGGCGGAAATGATGTTTATGTTGATCTCTATTCCAATTTTCTGTACAGGTTCCGGAACTCTCTCAACCGAGGTGATGCAAAACGTTTTTTGATTTGTGTATTATCAACCAGAGTGGCCAGCATGTTCTCCAGGCATGAACCCTATCAAACATGCCTGGGATAGACTGAAAAGGGCTGCTTATGAACGACGTGACCCACGAATCACTCTGAGGGATCTACGCCGAATCGCCGCTGAGAAGTGGGACAATCTGGATCAACAGTGCCTTGATGAACTTGTGGATAGTATGCCACGACAACTACAGGCATGCATTAATGCAAGAGGACGTGCTACTAGGTGCTCTGAAAGTCTCGCTGTCTGGTGGTACAATATGCAATGTGTGGTTTTCATGAACACTAAAAGGGCGGAAATGATGATTATGTTGATCTCTATTCCAATTTTCTGTACAGGTTCCGGAACTCTCTCAACCGAGGTGATACAAAACGTTTTTGAGTTGTGTTTTATCAACCATAAAACTTTTTAAAATGTTTAGATTAAAATTTTGTTCTACTTAAGTATTGCTTCCGTATAAAAGGATAAGTGTGCCAAATTTCATCGAAATCCTTACAAAAGTCTCGGATATGTGTGTTTCTGAAGGGAGAAAACCTTAAATTGCAGAAAAATCGTTTTAAAGTTTGGATGAGATGTTTTAAAAACTTTTTTAATCCTACGTTAGCTAAAACTGCCCATATCCATATTCCAATTATTCCTCATCATCATCTGCACTTCTTTTAGCTTCTCTGCTCCTTTGCCTATCAATTTGTTCTATATCCTGTACTGAAGCCTCTGCCTTCGCTATTCGTTGCTCATCGATGATCGCAGTATCTGTCCAGTGAAGATTCCAGCTATAAAGGCCAACTTTCTGAGGATGTGAAGTCTTGCCACATTCCCGTCATTAAATACTGCTGCAACTTCCAGAGCAGAAATCTTCACTACTAGATTGGGAACAAACGCAGTCTTTGGACATCTCTGCCAGATAAAGAGTTCTGAAATGTTCGTTCGGGTTATGCGTTTTGCCTTGCAGACATTTTTCTAGCAATTCTGGTGACACCAATGCTCGAAAAGTTGGTTTAATGGCAATTGCAACGTCATAAGGAACTTTATTTTTATGGCTGTGAGCTTTCCCACTTTCCTTGCTTTACGGAAACTTGCACCATTCAATAGAACATAGGCGATTTTGAAGTGTAGTGTCTGCCGACAAGTAATTAAACCAAATGGCTCATATTACCTTCCTCATACTATCCAAACCTGTGAGATTATTTCTAATTGCAACATCATAATAGACTTGTAGGCAGTCAATTCCGTTCTCTGTTAGCCTTTTTTTACCTCCCATTTGCTTCCCATGCTCTAGTAGCTTGCCTTTATTGTCTGCAACAAGTCGTCTCCGTTGTCCACCCATTCTCTTCTGAATATGGCCTAAGCACTCTACTTTATCAATAGTGCAGTCTTCTCCATAGGGCCGACTTTTAATTACATTATTGAAAGCACTAGAGTCTCCATCTCCTAAATACTGTGTTATCTTACCCCATAATTTCGCAAAGACCTATGGAAAATGAGTTTCTTAACAGCAGCTTCCATCCCACCACTGGAGCCTACATAATTCCTCCTAAATCCAGCTTTCTGAGCTTCTCACCATTATGCTTCTTTACCTGCATCGTTATATTTCTTGTGCAAGGAACGTACAGAACAATATTTAAACATCACCCATAAGTGTCAACACTAATGACTAGTGAAACTCCATGCAGTGAAGTATGCCCTCTTTTCATCCAGGAACTGTCACAGGAAACTGCTATATCTTTGATATTAGCTCCAGCACAGTTTTCTTGAATTGCCTGTGGACTACCATTTTCATGCATTCTTCACTTACTTCTGCAGCTGCATTGAAGAGAGTAATATTCATTTCAGTTAATTTTAGGGGAGGATCAGGATGTTCATAATACCTCATAAAAGATTTCCACCATCTCTTGCACTCCCTATACATCTTAGTCCATAAGCAAATCTCATATTGGCTTCATACATTCTACTACTGGCCTTCGATGTCTTGAATAGTGTATCAGCATCAAACTTTTGACATAATACGTGTAATGTGCAAACCAAACCTTCTTTCTTTCCATCATCCACCAAATTCACATTTCCTCCACAAAAATAGCACTTGCAGGCTTTTCTAAGTGCCTCTGCCACCAATTCCAGATTCACAATTCTGAAACCTGTACTTCTGTCACAATTTTTTTTTTCTGGCACAATACCTTTCCCAAGTTTTAGTTTACTTGCACTTGGAGACAACCTAATGTTTGCACCTGCAGGCCCAACCCTAACACCGAGCGAGGTGGCGCAGTGGTTAGCACACTGGACTCGCATTCGGGAGGACGGCGGTTCAATCCCGTCTCCGGCCATTTTGATTTAGGTTTTCCGTGATTTCCCTAAATCGCTTCAGGCAAATGCCGGGATGGTTCCTTTGAAAGGGCACGGCCGATTTCCTTCCCCATTCTTCCCTCACCCGAGCTTGCGCTCCGTCTCTAATGACCTCGTTGTCGACGGGACGTTAAACTCTAATCTCCTCCTTCTCCTCCCCAACCCTAACCTCAGCATCAGTTTTTCGCTATATACTGTAAATATGGAACTTACTATATTTTTTAAATAATTTACCAGATCTAAGCATTGTAAAAAACGATCAGTATATTCAATCTTGCACAAACAATGACACGATACACCCAACTTCACTCTGATTCCACTAAACAGCACAAAACTTGTTTACAATGCTCCACTGCCTTCTATACCACACTGCTTGGACCACAAAATGGCTCCACAGCCTTCTATACGACATTGCCATGTTGTATGCAACAAAATAACAGCCTTCTAAAGCTATATTTTTCAGGTACACAAGCAAAACTGAGCAAGAAAATTTTTCCTCCACTGGGTAACTTGAAAAGTGAGTGTGGCGCATTACACTGCTTCCGCTTTTAACTTTTTTATACCACTCGTAGTTCGAATTTTAAAGAAAAAGATAGAACAACAATTTCAATCATATGTACTTTCAAACAATAAAAAAAAAATAATAAATATGCCCGCATCTCGTGATCGTGCGGTAGCGTTCTCGCTTCCCACGCCCGGGTTCCCGGGTTCGATTCCCGGCGGGGTCAGGGATTTTCTCTGCCTCGTGATGGCTGGGTGTTGTGTGCTGTCCTTAGGTTAGTTAGGTTTAAGTAGTTCTAAGTTCTAGGGGACTTATGACCACAGCAGTTGAGTCCCATAGTGCTCAGAGCCATTTGAACCATTTTTTGAATAAAAAAATGATATTTTCATGATTTCTGTCGCCGTCTCCTCTTAAGAAACAAGCTAACTTCTGCGTGATGTGTTTGTACCAAGTTACAAAGCTCGGTGAAACTTGGATCAATGCAGAGAGAACTGCTACACTATTGTGCAAAAGGAAACAGAAAGAAGCTGCAACGAGAGAAACATAAATGAGACTTTTATTCAAACACAGTAATCAAACTGAATTCATAGAGATTTATGGTACTTCCCTGGACATTACGAAAGTCAGGACACGGTTTTTAAAAGGGTGTGTGATTACCACGGACGAAAATGCTTCCATGCTGGCCACAAGATTCGTACGGAATCCTTCTGATAGGGCTTTCCATATCTCCACCAGCGCGTTTCACACCTGCTGGATGGTAGTTGGTGCAATATGTCTCCTCAACTCTACCTACATGTGTTCGAAGGGACTTCAGTCGGAGGAACGGAAAAAATGGTTCAAATGGCTCTGAGCACTATGGGACTTAACTGCTACGGTCATCAGTCCCCTAGAACTTAGAACTACTTAAACCTAACTAACCTAAGGACAGCACACAACACCCAGCCATCACGAGGCAGAGAAAATCCCTGACCCCGCCGGGAATCGAACCCGGGAACCCGGGCGTGGTAAGCGAGAACGCTACCGCACGACCACGAGATGCGGGCGAGGAACGGAAATGTCCTCACGTCCCTAGAACTCCTCCCCCCGCGCTAATCGATGCGGTCTCGTACTCACACCCACAAGAAAGAAGTAATGGACGAATGCGCCCCCGAAAAGATGCATATGGCGAGTGTCATAGTAACGTTGGCCTCTGAGTGTACAAAGATTCGGAGGTCAAAGCCCACATCCGACATTATGCCTACCCATACCATAGTACACTACAGTCCATTAAAATTACTACACCAATAAGAAATGCAGATGATAAACGGGTATTCATTGAATAATAATATTATACTAGAACTGACATGTGATTACACTTTCACGCAATTTGGGTGCATAGATCCTGAGAAATCAGTACATAGAACAACCACCTCTGGCCGTAATAACACCCTTCGTACGCCTGGGCATTGAGTCAAACAGAGCTTGGATGGCGTGTACAGGTACAGCTGCCCATGCAGCTTCAACACGATACCACAGTTAATCAAGAGTAGTGATTGGCGTATTGTGATGAGCCAGTTGCTCGGCCAACATTGACCAGACGTTTTCAATTGGTGAGAGATCTGGAGAATGTGCTGGCCAGGGCAGCAGTCGAACATTTTCTAAAAAAAATGGTTCAAATGGCTCTGAGCACTATGGGACTCAACATCTTAGGTCATAAGTCCCCTAGAACTTAGAACTACTTAAACCTAACTAACCTAAGGACATCACACACACCCATGCCCGAGGCAGGATTCGAACCTGCGACCGCAGCAGTCCCGCGGTTCCGGACTGCAGCTCCAGAACCGCTAGACCACCGCGGCCGGCGAACATTTTCTGTATCCAGAAAGGCCCGTACAGGACCTGCAACATACGGTCGTGCATTTTCCTGCTGAAATGTAGGGTTTCGCAGGGATCGAATGAAGGGTAGAGCCACGGGTCGTAAAACATCTGAAATGTAACGTCCACTGTTCAAAGTGCCGTCAATGCGAACAAGAGGTGACCGAGACGTGTAACCAACAGCACCCCATACCATCACGCCGGGTGATAGGCCAGTATGGCGATAAGGAAAACACGCATCCAATGTGCGTTCATCGCGATGTCACGAAACACGGTTGCGACCATCATGATGCTGTAAACAGAACCTGGATTCATCCGAAAAAATGACGTTTTGCCATTCGTGCACCCAGGTTCGTCGTTGAGTACACCATCGCAGGCGCTCCTTTCTGTGATGCAGCGTCACGCTGCTGCAAACGTCGTCGAACTGTTCGTGCAGATGGTTGTTGTCTTGCAAAGTCCCCATCTGTTGACTCAGGGATCGAGACGTGGCTGCACGATCCGTTACAGCCATGCGGATAAGATGCCTGTCATCTCGACTGCTAGTGATACGAGGCCATTGGGATCCAGCACGGCGTTCCGTATTACCCTCCTGAACCCACTGAGTCCATAGTCTGCTAACAGTCATTGTGTCTCGACCAACGCGAGCAGCACTGTCGCGATCGATAAACCGCAATCGCGATAGGCTACAATCCGACCTTTATCAAAGTCGGAAACGTGATGGTACGCATTTCTCCTCCTTACACGAGGCATCACATCTCTGTTGGGACTATATATAATGTTTTTCAAAATTATCGTACGTAATATTATACACATTGAATGTGGTAAACTTACAATTTCTAATTTTCATGTCGTGTCCGAGACGAACTTTTAAATTTCTATTGCACTGAAAGCAACATTATGAGTATTATTTTCGAAACTTTCGCTCTATTTTATCGGATGTATTTTATGCTATGGCTAGTACGAAGGCAACTCAAATCCACCGAGGCAGTAATTGAAGCTGCATGTGAGAGTGTTTCGGCAAGACTCATTACCAGTGGTGGGCATAAAATGATAACTGGATCCTTCTACCGCCCACCATACTCATCTCCTGATGTAACCGAAAACTTCAGAGAAAACCTCAGTTCACTTGTACGTAAGTTCCCCAATCATACTGAAATCACCGGTGGAGGCTTTAATCATCCAACAATTAATTGGTAAAATTACTGTTTTGTTAGTGGTGGGCATAATAAAACATCCTCTGCAACGTTACTAAAGGAACCACACTCCAGATGGAAATGTATTGCATGTAGTGGCAACAAATAGAACTGATCTCTTTGAGGATGTTCACATCAAAACTGGTATCAGCGACCACGACGCGCTTGTGGCAATAATGATTACCGAAGTACAAATTAAAACAAGCAGAAAGATATACGTGTTTAGTAAACTAGATAAAAAATCTGTAATGTCATATCTCAATGAGGAACTTGAAAATTTCAGCACAGGGCAGGAGCGTGCAGAGGAATCGTGGCTCACGTTTAAAAGAATAATTGAGCATACGCTGGACAGATATGTATCCGATAGAACAGTTCATCATGGGAGGGAACCTCCATGGCATACAGTCGATGAAAGAAATTTCTAAGGAAAGAGAGATGACTGCATAATAGGTGTAAAACAAAGCGTAGTGCTATAAACAGAGAGACGATGAATGAAACGCGTCCGGCTGTCAGGAGAGCAATGCGTGATGCCTTCAATGACTACCATAGCACAATATTGTCAAATGACATTTCACAGAACAAAAGAAATTTTCGTCGTATGTAAAGGCTGACATTGGTACCAAAGTAAGTGTACAGTCCCTAGTGAATGAAACAGGAATTGCAACTGAAGGCAGCAAAGCAAATGCTGAAATGCTTAACTACATTTTCAAATGTTCCTTTACAAAGCAAAAACCAGGAGAACTGCTCCAATTTAATCCTCGTGCCACTGAAACGATGAATGAAATAAATATTAGTGAAATTACAATGAAATGAATACCCCTAGCTGCATACAGGCGGTGATTTAAGTCAACGGGGTCAGTTGAAAATGTGCGCCCCGCCCGGGACTCGAACCCAGGATCTCCTCCTTACATGGCAGACGCTCTATCCGTCTGAGCCACCGAGGACAGAGAAGATAGTGAGACTGCAGGGACTTATCTCTGACACGCCTCCAGTGAGACCCAGATTCGTAACTTATTGTCCCGCACTATATTCGTAGTGCCCCTGCACATCATACTCATTACTCGCAGATTTACTGCCGATTCCCGTAAAAGTTCGGGCACTGTTCGGACATGTCCGAAAGAACAGATACCATCGGACATGTCCGAAAGAACAGATACCATCTTCATATACAGGGTGGTCCATTGATAGTGACAGGGCCAAATATCTGACGAAATAAGCATCAAACGAAAAAAGTACAAAGAACGAAACTCGTCTAGCTTGAAGGGGGAAACCAGGTGGCGCTATGGTTGGCCCGCTATATGGCGCTGCCATAGGTCAAACGATATTAACTGCGTTTTTTTAAAATTTTTATTACATTTTCGTGTAGTACGTACAGAAATATGTTTTAGTTGGACCACTTTTCTCAATTGTGATAGTTGGCGCTGTAATAGTCACAAACGTATAAGTACGTGGTATCACGTAACATTTCGCCAGTGTGGACGGTATTTGCTTCGTGATACATTACTCGTATTAAAATGGACCGTTTACCAATTACGGAAAAGGTCGATATCGAGTTAATGTATGGCTACTGTGATCAAAATGCCCAACGGGCTTGTGCTATGTATGGTGCTCGGTATCCTGGACGACATCATCCAAGTGTCCGGACTGTTCGCCTGATAGTTACATTATTTAAGGAAACAGGAAGTGTTCAGACACATGTGAAACGTCAACCACGCCCTGCAACAAATGATGCTGCTCAAGTAGTTGTTTTAGCTGGTGCCGCGGCTAATCCGCATTTCAGTAGCAGACAAATTGCGCGTGAATCGGGAATCTCAAAAACGTCGGTGTTGAGAATGCTACATCAACATCGATAGCACCCGTACCATATTTCTATGCACCAAGAATTGCATGGCGACGACTTTGAATGTCGTGTACAGTTCTGCCACTGGGCACAAGAGAAATTACGGAACGATGACAGATTTTTTGCACGCGTTCTATTTACCGACGAAGCGTTATTTACCAACAGCGGTAACCTAAACCAGCATAATATGCACTATTGGGCAACGGAAAATCCACGATGGCTGCGGCAAGTGGAACATCAGTATGGTACGGCATTATGGGAGGAAGGATAATTGGCCCCCATTTTGTCGATGGCAGTCTAAGTGGTGCATTGTATGCTGATTTCCTACGTAATGTTCTACCGATGTCACTACAAGATGTTTCACTGCATGACAGAATGGCGATGTACTTCCAGCCAGTGATGGGTGAGGCGGGGATTATGGAGGAAACAGCCGCTCCTCTTGCCCACATCGCGCCACCCAAGTACGTGAACTGTGTCATTGGCCGTCACAAAAATGTTTACCTTGTTAGTAGATTTGAATGTAACCACTACGCGTCATTTTGTTCTTCGGTTATGGTCTCAAATTTTCATTTTTTTCGCATATCCACTGAAGAAGGGGAAAATTCAAGTGAAACTTGAATGCGGCCATCACATCCACTGACGAGAAAATCCTGCCATTGGCTGTGTTTTAAGTGAATAAAATGAACCGTTTATCACAACGGAAATATGGAAATACACATTTCGGAAGTTGCATGCAAAATTTGACCGCCATTATTTCAGAAATATCAGAGCAAGGATGACCAAGTGGCATTTTTTAGAGCAGCGCATACTAGTCTTTGGAGACCACGTCACCGTACCTGTAGCCGCATTGCTACCGCGCACATTCGTCTCGGTTGCAGACGCCGCCCTAGAACGCGGAAATTTCCATCGCTGCTGGCGGGCTGGTGGGACGAGGGAGGGAGGAGACAGTGGACGATTTTCTGACACGTCATCAGCGTCCTGTGCTTGCATGCGAGTCTGTCCTACCAGATACCAACTACATTCTTTTCGGACGCGTTTGGATAATACCTAAATTACAAGAAAGTACCGGCCGATTTTATGACCATGTGCCGTGGTTTTTGCAGCATAATAATTCATGAAATATTTTGTTTCATGAGTATTAGATACAGGACAAAATTCATTCGGTATGAAATATTTTGTGAGAGTAAACCGATTACAATTGAAGAGTAAGACAGATGTAATATGAGACCTGGCGTATAAAATTTTCAAGCAACTTACGGGAATTCAACCAGGTAATATTTTCAGCGCCGGCCATGTGGCCGAGCGGTTCTAGGCGCTTCAGTCTGGAACCGCGCTACCGCTCCGGCCGAAGGTTCGAATCCTGCCTCGGGCATGGATGTGTGATATGTCCTTAGGTTAGTTAGGTTTAAGTAGTTCTAAGTTCTAGGAGACTGATGACTCAGATGTTAAGTCCCATAGTGCTCAGAGCCATTTAAACCATTTTGAATATTTTCAGCGACCGCCGATATTTCGTTGGGAGTACACCCCGCCATTTTCAAGGCACAATTGCAACGTACAGGCGATGTACAGGCAAATTTAAAACCTCGGTTCTTGGACTAATGCAAGAAATATAACACACACGCTGAACGGAGGGACAGAGTCAATGTTACCTCACCTGCTTGTTCGTAGTCTCACTATCGGTATCTCTGACTTTGGTCATCTTTGGTGGCACTAGTGTTCAGTATGTGTGTTATATTTCCTGCATCAGTGCAAGAACCGAGGTTTTAAATTTGCCTGTACATCGCCTGTCCGTTGCAGATGTGCCTTGAAATTGGCGGGGTGTACTCCCGCCAAAATATCGACAGTCGCTGAAAATATTACTTGGCTGAATTCCCGTAAGTTGTTTCAAAAATGTTGAAATGTGTGTGAAATCCTATGGGCTTAACTGCTAAGGTCATCAGCCTCTAAGCTTACACACTACTTAACCTAAATAATCCTAAGGACAAACACACACACCCATGCCCGAGGGAGGACTCGAAACTCCGCCGGGTCCAGCCGCACAGTCCATGACTGCAGCGCCCTAGACCGCTCGGCTAATCCCGCGCGGCTAAGTTGTTTCAGACGTAATACTTTGTAATACGGTGGGCGGGTACTGGTCTCTGGTGTGGAGCACCACTGACCGAGAGGCAAAGTAGAACTCGTCACTGTCCTCTCATCTTCGCGGAAATCCATCGCGGAGCACCGGTGTGGGAGTGGTGAGGGGGGGGGGGGGGGGGGCAGTCAGCTGCCAGCTCGGTGTCTCCGCCCCACGTGCGACGAGCTATAATGATCGATTGGGCTGACTGCTCAGATGGTTGGTGTACTTCGGCATCCTCGTTCAGGTAAAATAAATAGAGCGACCATGGTCAGTATCATATGGTAACTTATAACTTGGTACGCGGCCTCCATAGATGTGATCGGTAGTAGTCGGCAATAGCCGGGAGACTTTGTGTCGTACTGATTTGTAGATGTTCGTTGGAACTGTGCAGCGTACCAGAAGCCTTCTTTAACTAAACTGCCGTCTGCTCTGTTGCTGAGGTGTAATGTCACTGTCTGTGTTTTGTTGCGCTTTCTTTATTGTGATTTCTTTCGAAAATGAGTGATGATGCGATTGCTGGCGCATTGCAGGGTTGCTTCTACTCCAGTTCAGAAAAGGAGCTCGTGGAAGCTGAAAATACAAGTTTCTGTTCCTGCACTTCCTACCTACAGCACATAGAGGCGGAGTTTGTTTCCCCCCGCGTCACATCTTCCCCGCACCATCACCTACCTGCTCTTCCCGCTCCCCGCAACCCCCGCTCGTCAAATGCCAATTTATAGTTCACCAGCAGTAACGAAGACAACATTTCGGTTAACGACGAGCAATAAATTTTAAATATCCCTATTTGAAAAGTTTAGTGAAAACATATTGTGTGCTGCTGACGACAATATGAGGTCTGAAAATTTTTGTTTGTACCAAGCGAACAGCAATGTGAATAACGTGAAAAATCCAATCACAAGCAGTTATTCCAGTGCAAAAGAGACAATGTGTTGACGATCTACAGCCGTATTCAATTAAGAACGAACTCGCAAACTGCGATTATGGTTCCTCATTAGCTGAGTTCATTCTTGACAAGCAGTTAGCTGAATATAAAATGTCTCAACTGTGCATAATTACGTAATACAGGATCTGAAAAGTCTACAAATCAACTTCATTACATGACACACAGCTTTCTTTAATTACTCTAATTTAAAGTTTTTTACACATGTCTCCCTCTTTCCAACCAGTACATCTGTGTGGCTTTCTCTCGTATCTTCCACTAACTGATGGTCTACACGAAAATTAGCTGAATATAAAATGTCTCAACTGTGCATAATTACGTAATACAGGATCTGAAAAGTCTACAAATCAACTTCATTACATGACACACAGCTTTCTTTAATTACTCTAATTTAAAGTTTTTTACACATGTCTCCCTCTTTCCAACCAGTACATCTGTGTGGCTTTCTCTCGTATCTTCCACTAACTGATGGTCTACACGAAAATTAGCTGAATATAAAATGTCTCAACTGTGCATAATTACGTAATACAGGATCTGAAAAGTCTACAAATCAACTTCATTACATGTCACACAGCTTTCTTTAATTACTCTAATTTAAAGTTTTTTACACATGTCTCCCTCTTTCCAACCAGTACATCTGTGTGGCTTTCTCTCGTATCTTCCACTAACTGATGGTCTACACGAAAATTGTATTGTCACCGGAAGCCGGCAGATTCACACCTGGTGAAAATGTTGCTTAAGAAGAACAGTGTTACGAAAGAGGAAACTGTAATAGATGTAGCTGCAATCTAAATGAAACACACAAAGTCTTCGTGTTCTTCCCCACTCTCTCAGAAGATACGAAAGAATCCAAGGACAATCCAGATGACATTGCCTAAAATTAAATATTGTATAGGTGGTGCACGATTTTGGTGATTCGTATACGGTAATTAATTTCGTGGGGTATAGGGTAGTCGCCATTTTCCTCAGACTCCGCATGTAGCTCACAATAGACATTGGTCCCGTACGGTCGCCGTCAGGTACAACCGTCACCACAAGAGATCACTGAATATATCAAAACCTTCTCCTTGCCCAGGGCGACTTGAGACTCTTCAGAAAACGACCTCTGAATGAGCACGACTAACTGTAACGGCTAGTGAGGAAAACTCTGAGTGAAATAATTTGAGAGACATAATTCAGCGGTAATGATTACGCCGGTGTGCTTTTCACTAGAAATCTGAGGAAACTGAATTGCATCCCGCAAAAGAACCAGCAAAAATTACATCGTGATGACAGTAATTCAAACGACGAAGGCTACTCTGCATATTTCGACGCGACGTTGTGAAAATTGTAAATAAGGGGGATCGAAAGACAGAGAAAGTCAGCCGCTGACCTTCAGTGCATCACGAAAGGACACACTACAAAGGAAGCTGCGCTCTTTGTAAACTGCGTGCGTAAGTCATGTGTGTTCGGTGTTGGCAAGGACATTCAGAGGGTATTTTAAACACAGCTGCAGGTACATCGACATTCAAAGGCACTGACACCTATCTCGGGTTACGAAAGACTACTACAGCAAAGTCATAGGTTGTCGAGCTACACTTTGAGATCTAATGTATGCAGACACCCCTACGTAACGAGGAGTTGACCACCACGTGTCACGAGAGGCGGGGCCGCCAGTATAAACGGAGGCAGGGAGTATTGCGATGTCAGCAGAGAAGCAGAATGGATCGGTCAGTAGAGCCCAGTGACCTCGAAGACAGTCTAGTCACTGGATGTCACCTCAGTAACAAATACATCACGAACATTTCAACCCTTCTAAAGCTGCCCAAGTCGACTGTTGGTGATGTGACTGTGAAGTAGAAACGCGGAGGAACAACCACAGCTATAAGACCAGGAGGACCTTATGTCCCAGTGTGTAAGGACCGACACACATTGCGGAGCGTAGCTGTAAATAAACGCATGAAAACAGTGGATGGAATTATTCAAAAATGGTTCAAATGGCTCTGAGCACTATGGGACTTATCTGAGGTCATCAGTCCCTTAGAACTTAGAACTACTTAAACCTAACTAACCTAAGGACATCACACACACCCATGCCCGAGGCAGGATTCGAACCTGCGACCGTAGCAGTCGCTCAGTTCCGGACTGAAGTGCCTAGAACCGCTCGACCACCGAGGCCGGCTGGAAGGAATTATTCGTGAGCTCTAAAGTGCTACCACCAGTTCAGCTAGGACAATGAATGTGCGCACTGAGCTAAAAACAATGGGGAATAATGATAAAGCAGCTTCTCACAAGCAACGTGGTTCTGTAGTCAGTACTAAGCGCCGCTTGCGGGGGCGCACAATGCGACGCCACTGGACACTGCATGATTGGAAACGAGTGATGATGAATCGCGCTACAGCCTGTGGCAATCCGGTGAGAGGGTTTGGATTTCGCGAATGCCTGGAGAAGGTTACCTGCCGCCGTGTGTAGCGCCAACACACAAGTGGGGAAGAGGTGGATTACTACAAATGAGTTACTTTGCATGATGATCACGCTATACCCTGTGGGTATCCCATGGAAGGGTTTGGGTTTGGCGAAATGGCTGGAGAAAGTTACCCTACTGGCCATTAAAATTGTTACACCGAGAAGAAACGCAGATGATAAACGGGTATTCATTGGACAAATATATTATACTAGAACTGACATGTGATTACATTTTCACGCAATTTGGGTGCATAAATCCTGAGAAATCAGTACTCAGAACAACCACCTCTGGCCGTAATAATGACCTTGATACGCCTGGGCAAACAGAGCTTGGATGACGTGTACAGGTACAGCTGCCCATGCCGCTTCAACACGATACCACAGTTCGTCAGCAGTAGTGAATGGCGTATTGTGGCGAGCCAGTTGTTTGGCCACCATTGACCAGACGTTTGCAGTTGGTGAAAGATCTGGAGAATGTGCTGGCCAGGACAGCAGTCGAACATTTTCTCTATCCAGAATGGCCCGTACAGGACCTGCCACATGGCGTTGTGCATTATCCTGCTGAAATGTAGGGTTTCGCAGGGATCGAATGAAGGGTACAGCCTCGGGTCGTAACGCATCTGAAATGTAACGTCCATTGTTCAAAGTGTCGTCAATGCGAACAAGAGGTGACCGAGACGTGTAACCAATGGCATCCCAAACCGTCACGCCGGGTGACACCCCAGTATGACGATGACGAATACACGCTTCCAGTGTGCATTCACTTCGATGTCACCAAACACGGATGCGACCATCACGATGCTGTAAACAGAACCTGGATTCATCCGTAAAAATGCCGTTTTGCCATTCGTGCACCCAGGTTCGTCGTTGAGTACACCATCGCAGGCGCTCCTGTCTGTGATGCAGCGTCAAGGGTAAACGCAGCCATGGTCTCCGAGCTGATAGTCCATGCTGCTGCAAACGTCGTCGAACTGTTTGTGCAGATGGTTGTTGTCTTGCAAAGGTCCCCATCTGCTGACTCAGTGATCGAGACGTGGCTGCACGATCCGTTACAGCCATGCGGATAAGATGCCTGTCATCTCGATTGCTAGTGATACGAGGCCGTTGGGATCCAGCACGGCGTTCCGTATTACCCTGCTGAAGCTACCGATTCCATATTCTGCTAACAGTCATTGGATCTCGACCAACGCAGCAATGTCGTGATACGATAAAACACAATCGCGATAGGCTACAATCCGACCGCTACCAAAGTCGGAAACGTGATGGTACGCATTTCTCCTCCTTACACGAGGCATCAGAACAACGTTTCACCAGGCAACGCCGGTCAAGTGCTGTTTGTGTATGAGAAATCGGTTGGAAACTTTCCTCATGTCAGCTCGTTGTAGGTGTAGCCAACGACGCCACCCTTGCGTGAATGCTCTGAAAAGTTAATCATTTGCATATCGCAGCATCTTATTCTTGTCGGTTAAATTTCGCATCTGTAGCACGTCATCTTCGTGGTGTAGCAATTTTAATTGCCAGTAGTGTACTTGCATCATGTGTAGAGCGAACAGTGAAGCACGGATGAGGTCATCTTAGGGTATTTGGATGTTTCTCTTGATTAGGTTATGCCTGCGCTTACGAAAACGCTACATGTGGAGGGATATGAACACAGTTACCGAACTATGTGACGTGTACATTTGAGGAACAGTTCCGAGATGGCGACAGTTTGTATCATCAAGGCAATACACCCTGTCATAAAGCAGCATCTGTGAGGCAATGGTTAGTGGACAATAACATTCCAGAAATGGACTGGCCTGTCCAGAATCCTCAACGCAAAGAAACATCGTTGGAACGAGTCAGAACGTCGACTTCACTCCAGACATCAAACACCACTATCTTTTCTGGTTTCATCTTCTGAAGAAGAATGAGCCTCCTTTCCTGCACAGAAATACAGACAACTCACTGAAAGTGTCCCCAGCATAGTTAAAACCGTCCTAAGGGCGAAGGGTGGACACACTACCACGTTAGTCCACTAGTAGGCGTCCACATACTTTTGTTCAGATAGTCTACTTCGATACAGTTTCCTTTATCGCTACAATCCTCTTTTGCGACACCGCCCTAAGTGGAGCAATAGGTAAGACACATTCCACTCATTTTCTCATACAATGATAAGCCAAAACATTACGACCTCTGCCGACTGCGACGGTGGATGCCGCCTGGTGGCTTTGCGGGACCGTGACGCGGTAACAAAACGGTATAACCGTAGCAGACACGGACGAGGGATCACCCTAGCGAAGATATGCGCTGCAGATGAGGAAATCCATTAAGATCATTAAGATAAACAAGTTTGACAAAAGGCAGATTACTGTGCAAAGCCTGTGAACGTGTATTTTAAAACGAGGAAGATGGTCCAATGTTCACGTACTACTGTCCAGGGTATCTAGCACTAGGCGCTAAATGGTTGGACATCCACGAGTCTTCACAGAACATGGGTCTGGAGGCTTGTCTGCTCTGTAAAGTAGAATAGATGGTGGTCTGTGGCATCCATGCCGAAATACACTCCTGGAAATTGAAATAAGAACACCGTGAATTCATTGTCCCAGGAAGGGGAAACTTTATTGACACATTCCTGGGGTCAGATACATCACATGATCACACTGACAGAACCACAGGCACATAGACACAGGCAACAGAGCATGCACAATGTCGGCACTAGTACAGTGTATATCCACCTTTCGCAGCAATTCAGGCTGCTATTCTCCCATGGAGACGATCGTAGAGATGCTGGATGTAGTCCTGTGGAACAGCTTGCCATGCCATTTCCACCTGGCGCCTCAGTTGGACCAGCGTTCGTACTGGACGTGCAGACCGCGTGAGACGACGCTTCATCCAGTCCCAAACATGCTCAATGGGGGACAGATCCGGAGATCTTGCTGGCCAGGGTAGTTGACTTACACCTTCTAGAGCACGTTGGGTGGCATGGGATACATGCGGACGTGCATTGTCCTGTTGGAACAGCAAGTTCCCTTGCCGATCTAGGAATGGTAGAACGATGGGTTCGGTGACGGTTTGGATGTACCGTGCACTATTCAGTGTCCCCTCGACGTACACCAGTGGTGTACGGCCAGTGTAGGAGATCGCTCCCCACACCATGATGCCGGGTGTTGGCCCTGTGTGCCTCGGTCGTATGCAGTCCTGATTGTGGCGCTCACCTGCACGGCGCCAAACACGCATACGACCATCATTGGCACCAAGGCAGAAGCGACTCTCATCGCTGAAGACGACACGTCTCCATTCGTCCCTCCATTCAGGCGTGACGTGACACCACTGGAGGCGGGCTGCACGATGTTGGGGAGTGAGCGGAAGACGGCCTAACGGTGTGCGGGACCGTAGCGCAGCTTCATGGAGACGGTTGCGAATGGTCCTCGCCGATACCCCAGGAGCAACAGTGTCCCTAATGTGCTGGGAAGTGGCGGTGCGGTCCCCTACGGCACTGCGTAGGATCCTACGGTCTTGGCGTGCATCCGTGCGTCGCTGCGGTCCGGTCCCAGGTCGACGGGCACGTGCACCTTCCGCCGACCACTGGCGACAACATCGATGTACTGTGGAGACCTCACGCCCCACGTGTTGAGCAATTCGGTGGTACGTCCACCCGGCCTCCCGCATGCCCACTATACGCCCTCGCTCAAAGTCCGTCAACTGCACATACGGTTCACGTCCACGCTGTCGCGGCATGCTACCAGTGTTAAAGACTGCGATGGAGCTCCGTATGCCACGGCAAACTGGCTGACACTGACGGCGGCGGTGCACAAATGCCGCGCAGCTAGCGCCATTCGACGGCCAACACCGCGGTTCCTGGTGTGTCCGCTGAGCCGTGCGTGTGATCATTGCTTGTACAGCCCTCTCGCAGTGTCCGGAGCAAGTATGGTGGGTCTGACACACCGGTGTCAATGTGTTCTTTTTTCCATTTCCAGGAGTGTAGTTACAATGCTGGTGCGCGCACAAGTGTTCCGCAGCACAACGTTCATCATACATTGTTGAACATGGAGCTCCGCAACAGACAACCCCATCTTGTTCACATGTCTACCCAATGACATCGTGAATTACTATTCCAGTGGGCACAGGACCGTCGGGGTTCGAACGTCGATGAATGGAAACGTGTCAGCCCTTCGGGTGAACCACATTTTTGCTACATTAGTCGATGGTCGTCTCCACAAACGCCGCCATCGAGGTGAAAGGCGGCCCGGAACGTTCAGCGTGCCATGGACACAGGTTGGTGGGAGCAGTATCGTGTCACGGGAGACATTTCTCCTGCGCTTGCTTGGGAGCTGTGGTAGTAATGAAGACACGCTGACGGCTGAGAACCACCTGCATCCCTTTACGCTTGATTGTACTGAAATGCAGGAAGATCTGCAGCGAATTGACGCATGGTGCAGGGAATGGCAATTGAATCTCAATGTAGACAAGTGTAATGTGCTGCGAATACACAGAAAGATAGATCCTTTATCATTTAGCTACAAAATAGCAGGTCAGCAACTGGAAGCAGTTAATACCATAAATTATCTGGGAGTACGCATTAGGAGTGATTTAAAATGGAATGATCATATAAAGTTGATTGTCGGTAAAGCAGATGGCAGACTGAGATTCATTGGAAGAATCCTAAGGAAATGCAATCCGAAAACAAAGGAAGTAGGTTACAGTACGCTTGTTCGCCCACTGCTTGAATACTGCTAAGCAGTGTGGGATCCGTACCAGATAGGGTTGATACAAGACATAGAGAAGATCCAACGGAGAGCAGCGCGCTTCGTTACAGGATCATTTAGTAATCGCGAAAGCGTTACGGAGATGATAGATAAACTCCAGTGGAAGACTCTGCAGGAGAGACGCTCAGTAGCTCGGTACGGGCTTTTGTCAAAGTTTCGAGAACATACCTTCATCGAAGAGTCAAGCAGTATATTGCTCCCTCCTACGTATATCTCGCGAAGAGACCATGAGTATAAAATCAGAGAGATTAGAGCCCACACAGAGGCATACCGACAATCCTTCTTTCCACGAACAATACGAGACTGGAATAGAAGGGAGAACCGATAGAGGTACTGAAGGTACCTTCCGCCACACACCGTCAGGTGGCTTGCGGAGTATGGATGTAGATGTAGATGTAGATGTAGATGTCTTATCCGACAGCGATGTTATGTTTGAGCAGTATAACTGTTCGTATCTCGGAACCAGGACCGATGTTACAGTGGTTTGTGGAGCATTATAGTAAACTCTCGTTGTGGTCTTGGCGATGAAATTCGCCTGGTGTAAATCCCATGGCACCCGTATGGATCGGTACTGGGCGCCATCACCACGTACACAAATGAACGGCCCGTTATTTACGTGAATTACATGACCTGTGCGTCACACACCTTCACAAACCTACCAACAAACTGTCGGATTCCTGAAACGCAGAATCAGTGATGTATTTCGTTCCAAAGATGGACAAACAAGCTATTAAGCAGGTGGTCATAACGGTTTGGCTCACCAGTGTATCACGAGCGAATTACACTAACTGTTACATTTTCTCCAAATTACAGTTCCGCTCCCAGTTCCCCTTCCGGATTCATAGATCATCGAACTAGATAGTGAAGTAGTTACGACGCTGGACCTGTATTCGGAGGGATGGCGCTTTACGTTACCGTCCAGCCATTCAGATTTAGGTTTTCCACAGATTTTGAAACCAAGGAGTGGAAAACTGATGTGTAAGAGGACATTTTTCAGGTTTTCGCTTCTTGCCAGTTCTCTAATAAAAGTTTAATAGAGTTTCTTATTCCATTTTAAATGATGAAACTCACTTTTTATGTGCTGAATTTTTCTAATATTATAAAATATATTCAAATATTGAAGTTTTTCCATGCTATAACGTGGTCATGTACATAGGAACAAATATTCGACCGAATGTTAAAATTGTTGCAATCGAGAAAATCTTGCCAATACTGTATTTAATAGTACATCTGATACATTATTACTCTACTGCACACTAATATCAGTATTGTATTGTATTGTACTGTATGTTAACCGGGGGCTTAGAAACGACGGCGAGGCTCCGTCCCCGCCGCAGCCGCAGTGACTCAAATGGTTCAAATGGCTCTGAGCTCTATGGGACTTAACATCTGAAGTCATCAGTCCCCTAGAACTTAGAACTACTTAAACCTAACTAACCTAAGGACATCACACACATCCATGCCCGAGGCAGGATTCGAACCTGCGACCGCATCGGTCGCGCGGTTCCAGACTGAAGCGCCTAGAACCGCTCGGCCACACTGGCCGGCGCCGCAGTGGTCAACAAACAGACGATGACTACCGCAGTCCACTTCACCCCTCCGCCGCCCCACACCGTACCATTTTTGTAATAAGAAATCTTAATTTTGTAGGACACCAAAACAAGTATGACAATTAAAAACATAGAAAGTGGAAAAGAAACGAGGGGTTTGATTGGGACGGGGGAGGGTGGGGGGTGCTGGAAAAGGGGGCAGGGGACTAGAGCACCACTGTTCGTAAACGCGCCACACTTTCTTCACACGCTCCCTTTTGTAAAACGTATTGCGTAAGCCATCGTAAACGATACGATCCGCGATCATCAGATGCCTCAGTCAATAGTACGGCTTTCTGGCCATTTGGTGCGCTGCTATCGCACTGTTAGACTGTGGTTTGATGAAAAGCGCTGTAGGTTTCCGCAATATCTGTGGTATTGAAGCGACGAGACCGGAGCCACAGGTGAGCCCGTTTATCTGTGGGCTCAGCTACAGCTTTGTCGGAACAGCCCTTCCGGCAATTGTATTCGCCCCGCGAAGCGTTAATCCCGCCTGCCCGGTGTGTATTGCGCCTCGTTACGGCAAACGAACGCCAGGGCGAGGCGCCCCTAAGCTCCTGGCTGCCGTCTGGGTACGACAGGACTTCTGCCGTCCAAACGCTGGGCTCGCCCAGAGCTCGCGTCTCTCGCGAGTAGAGAGAACAGAGAGAGAGAGAGAGAGAGAGAGAGAGAGAGAGAGAGAGAGACAAACAGGAACAGACGTGCATAGCGGACGCTTTGTGCCGTGGCAAGGCGCTAATTGGTTCCGCTTTGTACTGCTTAAATTACCTTTCCTCCTTCTCTCTACTCCCTCCTCTGCGTTCCCTGTTATCTTTCTTTCATCCTCTGTCAGCCTGTTTGCGTGCGTGCGTGCGTGCGTGCGTGTGTGTGTGTTTGTGTGAGTGTCGCGAAGCTATATAGCTACACTAACGCTTGTGATAACTGGATAACCCAAAATGACGTATGTGTGATGATTTTTATATTACAGATTACGTATATGATAACACGCACGTGTTTAACATCACAAAACTGTACACGATATGTGGCTTTGACAGTTAGTCACAAGTACTCCAGGGTTTCAAAAGATGACTGCACAAAAACCCCAAGACATACAGAAAAGTTATTTATTTCAAGTTCCTGCTACCAGTCGCTTTTTATTTTATGCTTAATCTAACATAATGCAACGCCTTTCGAACATGTTCTGTTCATCTTCAGGCGTTTATACATACATACATACATATAGAGAAATGTTACTTAAAATGAACAGTCTTACATTAGATTAATCAAGAACTCTTTGTCCAAATCTGTCAGTACCAAGAATATCGATAGAAAACCTCGATAATCGATACAGACTCACATGCTACAGTCCGCCATCTTGTGTTGTGTGTGTAACATCGAAGCAATTCGTGCAGTGAATTACGTTGGCAATCAGTGACAAAATGTAATGTGCAATAGTGTAATGTCAATCAACAGCTCCACCATTACACCAGTTATGTAAGTGAAGCAGCAAGATGATGAAATTGTAAGTGATGAACCGTCATATAAAAGTCTTTCACAGTATTTTCGTAACACATAACTGATGCAAATCTATCTGCACCCAATTCACGCTGTGATATACGTAGTCAACCACAAGGAAGAAAACCAGCAGAAGACATCACTGATTTCGATTTCTGGCCATACACTGCCCCCCTCCTTCCCCTCAAATGCCACACCAGCAGCTACAGTAAAAAACAATGGACAAAGGCTACTAGATTAATCTACTTTAAGACTGTTCATTTTAAGTAACATTTGTCTACATGTATGTATGTATAAACGCCTGAAGATGAACAGAACATGTTCGAAACACGTTGCATTATGTTAGATTAAGCATAAAATAAAAAGTGACTGGTAACAGAAACTTGAAATAAATAATTATCCCACACAGTCACGGTGCACAAACATAGCCATTATGGCTGAAAATAATACAGGAAAGTGTCACACATCAGTGGATGGAGCTTCTCTGCACGTTTAGATTCTTAATAGCTGCTGTGGCGCAGCTGTATGGTGCACCATTGGCAGACAGGCGTGTCAGAACATATATAGACAAATCTTCGGCTCCGTATTGTCGAGCCGGCCGAGGTGGCCGTGCGGTTAAAGGCGCTGCAGTCTGGAACCGCAAGACCGCTACGGTCGCAGGTTCGAATCCTGCCTGGGGCATGGATGTTTGTGATGTCCTTAGGTTAGTTAGGTTTAACTAGTTCTAAGTTCTAGGAGACTAATGACCTCAGCAGTTGAGTCCCATAGTGCTCAGAGCCATTTGAACCATTTTCGTATTGTCGTACTGAATTAGTTCGTATAAAAAAAAAGAATTAATTCATGCCTGGAGGTAGGCAACCCCACGAACAGATTTTCAAAGCAGGTTCTGTCGTTGCTCATTCAGGGATGTTAATGAATTACACGCGCATACTGACGCTTGGCACATCACATAGGTGCCTGTACTGAGCGCCTACAATGTGAATAAGAACTTGGACAGATATTTCATCCACTGCTATGAGTCAGTTTTCTGACTGACCTGATGAACGTCTTCTGGTATCCTATATGTACAAGGCTTGGAATTTTAATAGTGGCAACTATTTGTCTACATCAATAAAATTCTTCAGGGTATCAGACCGCATCGTCATAATTTAAATTATGACGATGCGGTCTGATACCCTGAAGAATTTTATTGAAGAAGACAACGGCCGCGGAAACCTACGCTTATATTTGTCTACAGCTCGTGGAAAATAGACACGTGTTCCAAAGTTTTACTGGCCTTCAAAGTAGTCACCAGCATTGTGTATAACCCGTTGCCAGGGATGTGGAAGTCGTAGGATATTCTTAGCAGTGCCAGTTGTGTTGACAGTTCAAGCAGGGCAGTCTACTGCCCGGCGAATTTAATAGCAGTTCTGAAGCGAACGCCGTGAAGTGTTTCCTTCAGTTTAGAAATCGAACTCACGAGGGCGTAAGTCAGACGAGTGTAGTAGGCCTTTAGCTGTCTCATCAGTCAAAGAAATCAGTAACAGCTTGCACTGTACGTGCTTGAGCAATGTCCTGCAAAATGATGGTCATGTTCTGCAGAAAGTGTCATGACTTCTCTCTCTAAGCTGGTCGTAGGTTGTGTTCGAGAAATGAACAGCATAGAGACAGTAGTGATCACACTTTCTGCAGGATCTGACCATCATTTTGCAGGACAATGCTCAAGCACGTACAGTGCAAGCTGTTACAGATTTGTTTGACTGATGGGGCTGCTAAGTGCTGTACCACCTACTGCACTCCCCTGACTTAAGCCCTCTTGAGTTCAACTCGACTTCTAAACTGAAGGAAACACTTCACGGCGTTCGCTTCAGAACTGCTATTAAATTCGTCGGGCAATAGACCGCGCTGCTCGAACTATCAACACAACTGGCACTGCTAAGAGTCTCCTACGACTTCCACATCGCTGGCAACGGGTTATACACAATGCTGTTGACTACTTTGAAAGTCAGTAAAACTTTGAAACACGTGTGTATTTTGTACGAGCTGTAAATAAATAGTTGCCACTATTAAAGTTCCAACTCTCGTAATTGTAAATAACCCCGTATATCTACAGGGTGTCCCAGAAATGTTCCAACAAGCTTCGACGGGTTTTAGAGGGTGTCTTGAGCTACAAAGGAAGGACATGAGCCCGTGTCCAGAAACGTCATCCAACGCTACAGAGCGTCGAAGTTACAGACGCCGGCGTCTGCCACTAGGCCATCCCTCCGTCAGCAAACGCGACTTTGTGCTTTGCCGAACCGTAGGCGGAACGTCTCGCCATGTCGTTTGTTATTCGACGATCGCGACTGATTGCCGCGATCACCCGTGGAGAAGAGGGAGCTAGCCGCTGCGTGGACAAAGTTTGTCTCTTATGAATACGATGCTCGGTTGCCTTGGCCAATGAAATGTAACTGTGATCCCTTTATTGTCACAAGCTTGTTTGCAGCATTAAAACAGCATCGTTAGTTGAGAACACTGCCACATTAGCGCACCACGACGCGCCCAACGTTTGTAGTCAAAAATTAAACCCTCTGAAGAGGGCAAGTCGTCAAAATAAGTAATGCAGGACATCAGGTGTGTACCTGAGCACCTACCGTGCTGTAAGCTTGCGAGCACCACAGATGCGCCACTGCACTATTCGCCCCGATGTCCTGTTTTATACATTCAGATGACTTCCACTCTTCAGGGGTTTGATTTTTGACAACAAACGATGATGATGATGATGTTTGGTTTGTGGGGCGCTCAACAGCGTGGTTATCAGCGCCCGTACAATTACCCAATTTTTGCTCAGTCCAATTGCGCCACTTTCCTGGATGATAATGGAATGATGAGGACAACACAAACACCCAGTCATCTCGAGGCAGGTGAAAAATCCCTGACCCCGCCGGGAATCGAACCCGGGACCCCGTGCTCGGGAAGCGAGAACGCTACCGCGAGACCACGAGCGGCGGACGACAACAAACGATGGGCGCGTCTTGGTACACTGTCACACTGTTTTCATCGGTGGACACTGTTTTGATACTGCGAAACCGGTTGTCACAGTAAAGAAATCACCAATTACAGCTGTCTTGCGGTTCATTCGTTATGAAGAATCACAGATACTGGATGAGACGTAATCAAGGTAATACTCATCAGCTGTACAAGAAACCCGTGCACTGTGACCGTGTGGTGCACAATCTAGTTCAAAGATTATGTTTTAAGATTCTACAACGACTGTCTATAAAGGATATTGGACAGTAGTTTTGTGGATCACTTCCGCCGGCCGCGGTGGCCGCGCGGTTCTAGGCGCTCAGTCCGGAACCGCGGGACTGCTACGGTCGCAGGTTCGAATCCTGCCTCGGGCATGGATGTGTGTGATGTCCTTAGGTTAGCTAGGTTTAAGTAGTTCTAAGTTCTAGGGGACTGATGAGCTCAGATGTTAAGTCCCATGGTGCTCAGAGCCATTTGAACCATTTGATCACTTCCGCTACCCTTCTTGTAGATGGGCGGGACATGGCTTCGTTTGGCAACCTCGGTCCATACTTTTTTTTTTAGGATCTTCATGGTCGTACAGTAAAAGTTACTAACGATCGCTGTGCCCAAATGTAAAATGACATCCGCCTTGCAAGGCTGAAAACGGCATACTGTCCAACAGTATGGGTCTACAGTACATGCCGCCGACCAGTCCACGAATGTGTTGCAGTGTCATTGGTTCAATTGGTTTCTAGAGTTGGAGATATTCATTAGCCAGCACGATCACTCGATCTGAGTGCCCCTGACTTATTCTTATGGGGGTACTTCAAGAGTCAAATGTATACTACACGTCCTCATTCTGTGGCTGAACTCGTGGATGATGATGATGATGTTCGATTTGCTGGGCGCTCAACTGCGCGTTTGTCAGTGCCCGTACAAATGCCCAACCTTTGCTCAGTCCAAACTCGCCACATTCATGGTTCAAATGGTTCAAATGGCTCTGAGCACTATGGGACTCAACTGCTGAGGTCATAAGTCCCCTAGAACTTAGAACTACTTAAACTTAACTAACCTAAGGACAACACACACATCCATGCCCGAGGCAGGATTCAAACCTGCGACCGTAGCGGTCGCGCGGTTCCAGACTGTAGCGCCTAGAAACGCTCGGCCACCAGCGGCCGGCTCGCCACATTCATGAATGATGATGAAACGATGAGGACAACACAAACACCCAGTCATCTCGAGGCAGGTGAAAATCCCTGACCCCACCGGGAATCGAACCCGGGTCCCCATGCTCAGGAAGCGAGAACGCGACCGCGAGACCACAAGCTGCGGACTTGAACTCGCGGAAAGGCAAAGTACAACTCTGGAGGAGACCCCACTGAACATGCTAAATCGGGTGATGCATGCTTTCGTTCACCACCTGAAGGGATGCACAGAACGTGGCGGCCGTCTGTATGGTGTTATACGGGCTGTTCAAAATGTCTCTCCGCAGTGCCGTATGATTGTTGGCCGCAAGTGCCGTATCCCGCATTGAATATACCGAAATAAAATGAAATACAAGTTATTAATTTATTGAATATTCATTTTTACTTACAAATTTTCACATTAAATGTTGGAAGTGTCCCTCCTGTTGTTGAATACACAATTTAGTTCGTCTAATCATGTTTCCAAACACAAGCTGTAACATTTCTTCTGTAACAGAAGCAGTGAAAGTGGATATTGCAGTTTTCAATTCATCGATGGATTTTGGACGGTTTTTATAGACAGTTGCTTTCGCTGTATCCCAGAAGAAAAAGTCAGGTGGTGTTAGGTCAGGCGATCGTGGAGGCCAAAGTCACTGTGAAATTATGCGATCACCAAAACCATCAGCAAGCACTGACATTGAAACGCGAGCTGTATGCGCGGTTGCACCATATTGTTGAAAATAACCGTTCAGTATTTCACTTAACACAAGTTCTCCTATGAATGAGTATAGAACATCACTGCAGTATCGTTGTGCGTTTATTGTTTCGTTGAAAAACATGTGACCCACAATCCGACGTCTCGAAATTGCAATCCAAATTCCTATTTTCACAGAATGAAGTGGTTCCTCATGAAAACACAATGGATTTGCAGTACTCCACATATAAGAATTTTGCGAGTTCATGTACCCGGATATATGAAACCACGCCTCATCAGTGAAAAACGTTTCATTAAGAATATCCCTTCCATTTTGTTGAACGAAATTTTTGAACCATTGACAAAAATGCAGTCCCTTGCCATGATCAGTATTTTTCAGTTCTTGCACGACTGTCACTTTGTATGGGAAAAATTCTAACTTTCCGTTACAGCTGTGTGGGCCGTTCCGACACTAACATCGCTTTCCTGGGAGAGTTTTCTTACTGGCTTGTTCGGACCCATGGACATTTGATCGGAAATATCGAATAGTTTATCCTCAAACAAAACGCTAGGACGACCACTTCTCGGTGCATCAGTCACTGAATCCGTACTTCGAAATTTGTTAATCAAATCTCGCACAGTGTCGCGATGTGGGAATGTTGTATCCGGGAAAACTGAATTAAATGTTTGACGAACTGAAACTGTGTATTTACCGCCAGCTTTGAACACTTGTTTGACTAAAACACACGTTCTTCAATGGATAGCATTTTAACAGTGACAAAAACGAAACAAACGAACAAAGGAAATAAACGTTCACGTCCACTCGTAACGACACACACCAATGATACTACCGACGCTGGCTGAGATAAACGATACAGTGGAATGTTGGGAGAGTCCACTTGAAGGGAAGTAACCCAGGCAGGCAAACAATCATACGGCACGCGCGGCTGACAATCATACGGCACTGCGGTGAGACTTTTTGAACACCCCGTATTCAAAATGAAGTAATGGGATATGTGATATCATCATCACAATTTCAAGAATTAGGCCGTTTGACCTGCTCCGTCTCAGAATTATTCACGCTTTCTTTTTAAGGGGCGATCAACGTTTCTCTTTCCTGTAAAGTTGTACAGCACTGCAGTTTTAGCTGTCCTACCGTTAAACATACGTTGAACGTGACTTACCACTTTAGTCTGTTTTTTTCAGTTATAGCTTTAGTGCGTTCAACATTTAGTTCTTGTCTAATACCACTGTTTCTTTTATCGTCCAGCAATGAATATCGCACTACGAAACGGAGAAACTTCATCTCTGACGTCTGGCAGTTAGTGGGCTTGTTACTGGAAGTTATGGAAGCCAGTTGATTTAGGCTCCGCTGCACTGGACCTTGTTGGTTGCGCATGCTGGCGTAACAAGCTTTTTAAGTTGCACTTTTCACATGTTGGTGGCAGATTACTCTTGGGACCTGAAGATGGCGCTTTTTCGCGTCGAAATTGGTAGCGTCTCTTCAATAAACGACGTCTGAATTACATTATAGCACCTGGTTTCAGTTTTCATTACCGGCTGCTGTCCCCACTGTCCTAAATACGTTACCAGAGAAGTCTGGTAATGGCCAGCTTCGCTGTAAGCTGACCGGCCTTTGCCCGATGTTTTCTTGATTTTGGGATCAGGCCGATCAATTAGCGAAATGCCATTAGAGCTATCGGCCGAAGTCGGAAGAAAAAAATTGAGCCGATCTGAAGAATCTGTATAATTTCAAAGTTTATACAAGCTATTCATTTTCTCTGTCTCATTACTACAATCTGTCATCATTTAAACTACAACATGAACTTTTGGAATTGCACTACTGTTTCGATATTTGATGAGTATATATGATTACAAGCTTTATGCAATCCATTCAGTTCACCAATCTCATTTATCGCAATTAGCCATTACTTGTTGCAACAAGATGAAACATATACGAAATTTGGAATGGCACAACAGCTTTTCATTTCTACATTGGCAATGACTTGTTGCGTATCTAGTAGAGCAAATCCATCGAGTGTACCCTTGGCCACCGATCAGTAAATATTTTTCTTAAGTAACCACGGATGTCAGCCTGAGCAGTTTCTCGTGCAGAATGGAAAACTCATTACTGGAACACAGCTGCTTTAGAACACCATTCTCTGTCCTTGCTTGTAGAAAGCAGCCTGGACGTTCATGACCTGCAAGAACGCATCTGGGATCATTAAGACCTCTGTCAACATCTAGTATACGGACGCGAACATTGTCTCCAACTTTTACTGGTGGGAATTCTGCCCCTGAAATTTTAAGCATTTTCGCACATTCTGTTTGCAAACAGACATGAGCTTCTGATTCTCTTTTTCCTAATTTCTGTTTATGCTGAAATAATCTGCATGTAATTTTCTCCCAGTACCCTTCGTCCTCTTCGTTCCTTCATCTCACAAATTATGTGGGAATCTTTGCCGCAAGATACACAACAAATGGTTCAAATGGCTCTGAGCACTATGCGACTTAACGTCTGAGGTCATCAGTCGCCTAGAACGTAGAACTAATTAAACCTAACTAACCTAATGAAATCACACACATCCATGCCCGAGGCAGGAGTCGAACCTGCGACCGTAGTGGTCGCTCGTCTCCAGACTGTAGCGTCTAGAACCGCACGGCCACTCCGGCCGGCGATACACAATAATGGACTGCACTAACTCTGATGCACCACACAAAATATTTGCGCGTTGTTATGGTCAGACGTCTGTAGATTCCTGTGGTTCCACCACCACGACGGCAGCTTCATTTGTAAGGGGAGGGGGGGGGGGGAGTTATGCATTTACTGCATCCTCCAATTCTTGTTCAACGTTCTCAAGATCTTCATCTGTCACTACGTAATCCATAACCTCTCTGGGCAGATTTAAGGTACACAGAACCACTTCTGCTTTGCAGTCAAACATGGCCTCATATAGCGATTGCTTAATGCCTTGATGAAAAGAACGTCTTTTCATTAATTGAATGTGTTGATTCCTTCGTCAGCATTCATACCATTGTCATATTCAGAACATCCTGGATGGCGGGATCGATGGAGCCGGGGATCTGGCTGCATCTATGGTTTCGGTGTGCCAGTTTGAGTACAGGCCACATATTCTTTGGCTCATTTATAAATTGGCTCGGAAATTCTCTCCCTTTATCTGACGGAAGCGCACTTGGAGCACCTTTCGTGATGAAGACATCAACTACCTGGTAAGCAACTCCTTCTGCTTTTTTGCTTTCCAGGGGTCACACTAATATACACGTGGTTAAATCTGGTAACTGATTATAAATTTGTGTTTACCGTCAGGGCTACTTTCCAGATCTATCACCTCTACCCTGCTTCTTGAGTTAAATTCTTTAAATATAAAAGGTTTGAAAACTAGATCTGTTTTGGGATTAGACAATATAGTATTGACAACAGTTACATAAGCGGTATTACAATGTAATGACTTCTTTGGTGACACTTTTGTATTTAGTTTGTAGCTCTTTTTTCTATCCATGTGCGAGCTCCATGTCCAATTTTGAAGTGAATATCATGCTGTATGTTGAACAATTGTTCTGTATGCACGTAGTACAAAATAACGCTGTTGTCTTCCGTTACTGGTACACTAAGTTTTTCTATCCTGTCGACTTCACTAACATCATATTTTCTTAGCAGATAATAGTTATAACTTTCTTTTCTTTGCTTTGGCTTCTTTAACGTCATCTATCTCTGGTGAGGATTCCGCTATTACTAACTTTTTCTTGCAGCAGAGTATTCAAAGTGTCCGAGAACCTGCTTTTCACATCAAATGTTGGTTCCGCATTAGCAAGTATGCTAACTTCGCCCTGCTGATTACTTCCATGTGAAATAGACATGGCACAGCCTAGACTTACCGTTAGATGGGATAGTCGTAGAGGCCATATAATTACGATCGGTCAGGAAAAGGCTCTGAGCACTATGGGACTTCTGAGGTCATCAGTCCCCTAGAACTTAGAACAACTTAAACCTTACTAACCTAAGAACATCACACACATCCATGCCCGAGGCAGGATTCGAACATGCTACCGTAACGGTCGCGCAGTTTCAGACTGAAGCGCCTAGAACCGCTCGGCCACTCCGGCCGGCTCTGTTGGTAGAGTTGACACACTCGTCCACCAGTCGGGGCACTCAAAGGTTGTTGCTTTTCAAGCTAATTTAAGACTCAAGGTGAAATTAAATAAAAAATAAAAAAACACAAGGCAGAAGGCCTTATCTTCAATTAGGCTGAAGGCCCCAAACAGTCTGATGCTCGAAAGACACAGATCCTTAATTTAAAAACGGCTGAAGGCCCCCATGACTTAAAACCCAAGGTCAAATAAATTTGAAAAACAAATCCTTATCTTAAATTAGGCTGAAGGACCCAAACAATCTAACACTTGACAAGCAAGGAACTTTAATTTTAAAACGGCTGAAGGCCCATGACTTCAAACACAACTAAAATAATTTTTATTAGGCAAAAGGCCCAAGGCTTTATCTTTAAACAATATATTAATCTGGCTGAAGGCCCAAACAATCTAAAATTTGAGAAGCAAGGAATTTTAATTTTAAAGTGTCTGAACACCCATGACTTAAAACACCACTAAAAAACAACTCAACTTTAATTCAAGACCATCGGCTATAAGCCGTACAAATACACACAACAGAAAATAAGAAAAGGCAGTGAAGCTAACGGCGCTCAGAAGTTGCTGGGGTCGGCCAGCACTTGAAATATTAACGTTCACTTAGGTGAGACAGGCAGTCGGCTCAACCATTCTCGATCCGACGACAACCCAACCAACAGACAGTCAACGGACCCACCGACAAGCTAACTTGCGCTCCACTTGACCAGCACACAACCGGGAGTTCAATGCAAACGTAAAATGCATGGGCGCCCACAACCGAACATACATTAAGCTGTCGAACTACACACCGTGCTGGACAGCGACTACACGGTGAGGAAAGGACACTGCCTAAATTTACGTCAACGGCCAGGGCAGGTAACCGGAACGTTAACGGCCACAAGCCAGAAAATTCCGCTGGTGCACCTCAATTGCAAATAACCAAATACAGGTAGACTCCACCGGACGGTGGCTAAACCTTCACCAACTCGAACACAACGAGAACCAAACGGCACAATGTGAACAGTCTTGACCTGCTGGTAAACTAAATCCAAACTCGATTTCGTGTCCAGGGTGGGTTAGCCACGGACCTCATAGCAATGGGAACAGCCGCACACACTCCGACACTGCCTCGAGACCGCCAGCGGGCCCGGCCAAACTACGCCCCACGGAGGTTTCCCCGCTGCTCCACGCCAACCGATCGACTGCCGCACATCAGCACGGAGACAGCACTACAGTAACTGAGCAGTCGACATCACAAGCTATACACAGTTCCACGAACACTTGCACGAAGGACTAGACAATACTAACGGCAGCCACTGTGCAATAACAAGGACGAATCACTAGTTGGCACACATAGGCAACCCATAAGCTATCGCCGACCAACATACACGTCGTCCGACAAGACGACTGACCGACGACCAACCAAGGTCCACACCCAAGTGATATGTATCGGCAACCGTCGGGCGAGTTACGGCTGTCCGGACCTCACTGCAGCCGCGCCCCGACTGAACTTCTGCCGCGTCTTAAGTCAAACACTGCCAGGTCCGAACTGCAACGCTAGCGCCTCCCAACGCACTGGCAGATCCGAACTAACTCCGGACACACGACAACCGGGAAGTAATAGCAGTCAGCAAAGATAATACGCCAGGGATTATATCGATAATTGCCGCTGCTGCCGCTCACGGGCAGGCAAGGCGGCAACTCAGGGTCACCAGTAATTGAAATTAACACAACGAGGTGGTAGTACAGTAAAAACAGGATGTCCAATGAGATATGGCACAAACACGACCCACGCACGGCTCAAAGCCGATTTGTCAGAAGAGAACAAGTCGCAGTCTCAGAATTGGGGCTTCTCCCAAAAGCAGCTGCTGCCTCGTGCACGGCACGCTTAACACTGAAAGCGGAAGGAATGCTGCCTCCCGGACATTGTTGCAGCAGCCCAGATATTTCCAGACAATGCGCGAAATGGCCTGTAGCGTATACACTGTTTAGAGTAATCGGACCTCGGCCACACCTCCCAGTCAAAGCGCGAAATGGCCGGCCAATTCGGGAACTGGCCGCAGTTCCCCTTTTAATGTGATCCACGGACGATGGCGATTCGCGCGTGTCGAGACACGGACGGGATTGCATTATTGACGACTCCAAGCGACAGTTGCGGTACGCGATTGCGCGTGCTTTCCGCCTGAGGAAAGCGTACATCCTGCGAACTATTTCTCCCGCTTGCTCATGCAGAATTTATCACCCACCACCACAATCAGCGATGGCAACTCGCAAGAAATGGAACAGAAACTCCCTAAACAACTCGCTATGATCAAGTTTAATGCTCACATTAGCTACGGCATTCACAGCAGAGCTCTCAGAACATGATTGGCTGTCGGAGAATACGTGACGTTGGTGCCCAGAACAAGCTTAAACTCCACTGTCACCGTTCGTGACGCCAACTACAGTACGTCCGATAAGGCGATGCTGTAAATTAATGGTCCCTACAAGTGCTGTGACTGACTACAATAGGTACTTGGCAGCCGCTAACGGCGCGCTCAACTCATGTTTTTATGTAGAGGAGACAGACAATGAATGAGAGCCCGCCGAACAATAGTGGTGAAGGAAGTACAGTAAGGAATTGAGATCCCAGACAACGGGACGCGCAGTGCAATAATTGCTATACAGACGGAACTCTTCCGGTACCGGGAATACATTCAACGCATTGTGACGAGATACTACTGACAGGCTGGGTTCTTGAGAGGCCAACAGTAAGAGTGTGCCGCAACTGTAGTGCCTCACGAGGTTTCTCAGTTCGTGCCCGCCTGCTGAGGTGAAAGGTCGTTCATTAGCGAGGGCTGCTGCATGGCAACTAGTTCTCTACACGGTCTTTGCAAGTGGGGAAGGTCGTTTTGCATACGTAATGGAATCTTGCCGTTTGGAGGCGCGCCCGGCAGAGAAGTAATCCTCTGGATATGGTAGGAATTAGGGCTGTTGAAAAAAATTCGATATATCGGCATTTTCCCTAGAAATTTCGATATATATATATATATATATATATATATATATATATATATATATATATATGTGTGTGTGTGTGTGTGTGTGTGTGTGTGTGGTGTTATAAAAAGGTACGGCCAAACTTTCAGGAAACATTCCTCACGCACAAAGAAAGAAAATATGTTATGTGGACATGTGTCCATAAACGCTTACTTTCCATGTTAGAGCTCATTTTATTACTTCTCTTCAAATCACATTGATCATGGAATGGAAACACACAGCAACAGAACGTACCAGCGTGACTTCAAACACTTTGTTACAGGAAATGTTCAAAATGTCCTCCGTTAGCGAGGATACATGCATCCACCCTCCGTCGCATGGAATCCCTGACGCGCTGATGCAGCCCTGGAGAATGGCGTATCGCATCACAGCCGTCCACAAAACGAGCACGAAGAGTCTCTTCATTTGGTACCGGGGTTGCGTAGACAAGAGCTTTCAAATGCCCCCATAAATGAAAGTCAAGAGGGTTGAGGTCAGGAGAGCGTGGAGGCCATGGAATTGGTCCGCCTCTACCAATCCATCGGTCACCGAATCTGTTGTTGAGAAGCGTACGAACACTTCGACTGAAATGTGCAGGAGCTCCATCGTTCATGAACCACATGTTGTGTCGTACTTGTAAAGGCACATGTTCTAGAAGCACAGGTAGAGTATCCCGTATGAAATCATGATAACGTGCTCCATTGAGCGTAGGTGGAAGAACATGGAGCCCAATCAAGACACCACCAACATTGCCTGCCCAAACGTTCACAGAAAATCTATGTTGATGACGTGATTGCACAACTGCGTGCGGATTCTCGTCAGCCCACACATGCTGATTGTGAAAATTTACAATTTGATCACGTTGGAATGAAGCCTCATCCGTAAAGAGAACATTTGCACTGAAATGAGGATTGACACATTGTTGGATAAACCATTCGCAGAAGTGTACCCGTGGAGGCCAATCAGCTGCTGATAGTGCCTGCACACGCTGTACATGGTACGGAAACAATTGGTTCTCCCGTAGCACTCTCCATACAGTGACGTGGTCAACGTTACCTTGTACAGCAGCAACTTCTCTGAGGCTGACATTAGGATTATCGTCAACTACATGAAGAATTGCCTCGTCCATTGCACGTGTCCTCGTCGTTCTAGGTCTTCACCAGTCGCGAGTCATAGGCTGGAATGTTCCGTGCTCCCTAAGACGCCGATCAATTGCTTCGAACGTCTTCCTGTCGGGACACCTTCGTTCTGGAAATCAGTCTCGGTACAAACGTACCGCGCCACGGCTATTGCCCCGTGCTAACCCATACATCAAATGGACATCTGCCAACTCCGCATTTGTAAACATTGCACTGACTGCAAAACTACGTTCGTGATGAACACTAACCTCTTGATGCTACGTACTGATGTGCTTGATGCTAGTACAGTAGAGCAATGAGTCGCATGTCAACACAAGCACCGAAGTCAACATTACCTTCCTTCAATTGGGCCAACTGGTGGCGAATCGAGGAAGTACAGTACATACTGACGAAACTAAAATGAGCTATAACATTGAAATTAAACGTTTCCGGACACATGTCCACATAACATCTTTTCTTTATTTGTGTGTGAAGAATGTTTCCTGAAAGTTTGGCCGTACCTTTTGGTAACACCCTGTATTTTCGAGATTTTTCTTCCCCGACATATCGATATGTCGATACCAAAATGGCAATAAACTATTCCGAGAAAGCCCACTTAAAAAAGTTTCAAGAACAGGCTCTCAATGATGACTCTAGGAATACACTACAAGCCTGTAAACGTCAGCTCACGTAAGGGTCGTGAAGATAAGATCATATTAATCACAACACGACAAAGGCATCTAAACAGTCCTTTTACCCGCGCTCCACAAATGAACGGAATGGGAACAAGCCCCAAACAGTTGGGGCCGTGTAGGGTAGCCGTGCGGTCTAATGTGCCTTGCCACGGTCCGCACGGCTCCCCCAGTCGGAGGTTCGAGTTCTCCCTCGGGCATGGGTGTGTGGGTTGTCCTCAGCGTGAGTTAGTTTGTTAGATTGAGTAGTGCTTAAACGTAGGGACCGATGACCGCAGCAGTTAGGTCCCGGAGTCCTCACCACATAGTTCCAATTTTTCCTAACAGTTGGTGTAGTGGGACATACTCTCCGCCATGCACTTCACAGTCATTTGAAGAGTGTAGATGTAGATGTCGATGTCGACGTAGATGTCTCTGACGGTTACGTCAGTTATTTGAATGTTTATACTGAGCCTCCGGGTTTGTGTGTTTCACTTACATACTTGTTAAGCCTTTACAGTTACACATGAACTATGACTAAGACGAATGACGTACCATATTTCAAGAAGAGGTAAATATAGTGAATTTCTAAAAATGAAGTATTTACAAATTTATACGTCTTCTTGATTACGAATTTATCGCACTTCTTTCATTTAACAACTTCTTTCTGTTTCCATACACTACTGGCCATTAAAATTGCTACACCAAGAAGAAATCCAGATGATGAACAGGTTTCATTGGACAAACATATTATACTAGAACTGACATGTGATTACATTTTCACGCAATTTGGGTGCATAGATCCTGAGAAATCAGTTCCCCAGGCCGTAACAACCCTGATACGCCTGGGCATTGAGTCAAACAGAGCTTGGATGGCGTGTGCAGGTACAGCTGCCCATGCAGCTTCAACACGATACCACAGTTCATCAAGAGTAGTGACTGGCGTATTGTGACGAGCCAGTTGCTCGGCCACCATTGACCAGACGTTTTCAATTGGGGAGATATCCGGGGAATGTGCTGGCCAGGGCAGCAGGCAAACATTTTCTGTATCCAGAAAGGCCCGTACAGGACCTGCAACATGCGGTCGTGCATTATCCTGCTGAAATGTAGTGTTTCGCAGGGATTGAATGGAGGGTAGAGCCACGGGTCGTAACACATCTGAAATGTAACGTCCACTGTTCAAAGTGGCGTCAATGCGAACAAGAGGTGACCCAGACGTGTAACCAATGGCACCCTATACCATCACGCCGGGTGATACGCCAGTATGGCGACGACGAATACACGCTTCCAATGTGCGTTCACCGCGATGTCGCCAAACACGGATGCGACCAACATGATGCTGCAAACAAAACGCGGATTCATCCGAAAAAATGACGTTTTGCCATTCGTGCACCCAGTTTCGTCGTTGAGTACACCATCGCTGGCGCTCCCGTATGTGATGCAGCGTGAAGGGTAACCGCAACCATGGTCTCCGAGCTGATAGTCCATGCTGCTGCAAACGTCGTCGAACTGTTCGTGCAGATGGTTGATGCTTGGAAACTTCCCCATCTGTTGACTCGGGGATCGAGACGTGGCTGCATGATCCGTTGCAGCCATGCGGATAAGATGCCTGTCATCTCGATTGCTAGTGATACGAGGCCGTTGGGATCCAGCACGGCGTTCCGTATTACTCTGCTGAACCCACCGATTCCATATCCTGCTAACAGTCACTGGATCTCGACCAACGCGAGCAGCAATCTCGCGATACGATAAACCGCAATCGCGATAGGCTACAATCCGACCTTTATCGTAGTCGGAAACGTGATGGTACGAATTTCTCCTCCTTACACGAGGCATCACAACAACGTTTCACCAGGCAACGCCGGTCAACTGCTGTTTGTGTATGAGAAATCGGTTGGAAACTTTCCTCATATCACCTCGTTATAGGTGTCGCCACCGACGCCAACCTTGTGTGAATGCTCTGGAAAGCTAATCATTTGCATATCACAGCATCCTCTTCCGGTCGGTTAAATTTCGCTTGCGTAGCACGTCATCTTCGTGGTGTAGCAATTTTAATGGCCAGTAGTGTATATGAATTATCCTTGCAGATACCGCACTGAATGTTTCTTGAGGGGTCACTTTCTATCCGGTAATATGATTTTTCTGTTTTTCACACTAACAAGTGTTTCCACAATTTTCTCCAAAGTTCACTGTTAAGTGCACGAAAAAATGAAATGAAAGCTTCTTATTGGTAATGAATAAAAAGCAAATACCCTATAATAACAGTAACGTTAGACTACAAGAGTACAGTCTATAATATATTTAACAACACCAAAATAATTGATTGGTATTTTTGCCCTGGCTGTGTCTTCTTCGGACGACACAGAGAACAGTATGTGAATGTGAATAGTACTACATCATTCCCATGAAATTGTAGACAACGTACATTCTACAGGCTGTGACACGTAAACAGGTTAGTAAGCATGTGTGTGATTTACAAGTAAGTAATCTGTGACGCAATTTTCTGTACAAAATATTAACCTTTCACACGGAAACAAATTAATAAGCGTTTACAGGCCAGATTCGCATGATTTTTAATCAACAGCTATCACACCTTTTCAGTACAGCAAAGCACAAACTGTCTCTAAAATTTAAAATGTTCCTCCCTAAGGGAGCTTTTACGTTAGACTTTCTACCCCCGACCATACACAAGTTTAAATAGTTATGCAATAATTACGTCTGGATCTACTTAATCCACAGCAATATATTAAACAGTTTTAAATGATGAACTGGTCTATTCAATACATAATTAAATAAAAATGTGTAACGCTTATTGTAACTCTGGTGTACCTCCTATCCCAGTTGTACACCACTGCCTTCGTTCAAGCAATGAAAGTACTGTATACACTGGTTTCACTCAGAAGAATGAATGGCTACCTCAGCCAACTAAAATACTAAAGAATGATTTCAACTGAAGCAACCAATACATGCTCAATCGACAGAGAAACCACAGACTGGTTTCATCTGAAACTAAAAGAATTTAGTTGTTATCACGCATTTCAGAAAAATCTAAGACACGGAAATAAGTGGACAGCATTGTTAGCCGGAGATTAGGGACGCCAAAAAGTCGCAGTTCCGACTCTCCTATAAACTTGCATAATACCGACTTTTAAATAATTTTTTGAAACAAAAATATCTGACTAAACTATGCATTTTCTCTTCCCAGAGAGCTCGACAGCTCATCTGTACACTTTCAAGTTGTCTTGTGTGCATCTTTTCTGACACCGCCAGTACATAAGACGCCTCTGCACATTCAGTATTTATTAACAATACTATACTGGAGGAAATGGGATCACTTTTGCGATGGCAACTCCCGCAAATGCTTCGTTGGAACAGCTGCAAGTGGGTCAGTACGTGGCATTTAGATACGATAAAAACTGGTACATAGGGCACATTTTTCAGGTATCATGTGACTTTAAAGATGTTGAGCTTAACTGCACGATCCCTGCCTAATTACAATTCCTATATGGCCCTGTAGGAAAGATGCTGTTTGAGTCCCCTTCTCCAATGTTATATGTAAGGTGGACGTACCATCATTAAAAAGTTACAGTGCACGATTGTGTAAGTTTGACAAGAAGTGCTGTCAAAAGAACTTATGTAACACCTTTAAGTGAAATTATTTCGGTTCTAGATCAAGATGTAATGAGAAACAATGTTATATGCAAGATGGAAGAGTTTAAAATATACGAGGGTCTTTCAATAATCGAAGAGACAAATTGGTCTGGGGAAAAAACTGTTATTAGGGAAAGTTTGGTACTTTTATGGGTTTAAGTTGGCATCACTGGGATGAGCCCCTGGTCAGCTGATGTATCAACTCTGTTTTGTATGTAACCTCAAAAATACATTTCAAGGTGGCTAGCCCGTTTGAAACGTCCACATTAGTTGGACAACGTTCTGTTACCCTTTTTTTACTCGCTCAAGGCGAGAAACCAGTGAATATATACTGTAGAATGTCTAAAGTTTGTGGCGAAGGTTGTATGAATCCTGAAAATTTTTACAAGTGGGTAGAACGTTCAAAAATGGTCGCGACTCAGTGACTGGCGAACACCGTTCTGGACGACCAGTTGCAGTTTCAACTCCCTCACTTGAAAGTCGAATTGATAACATTATTCGTGCCGACCACCGTGTGGCAGTGGAAATGATAGTTCATAAGGGTCAAGTAAGTACGGGCACAGTTCATAACACTATCTGTAACAAGCTGAAGTACCCCAAAACATGTGCAAGTTGAGTCCCAAAGGAGTTGACGCTACTACAAAAGGAAACAAAGTTGAGAGTGTGCACAGAGCTCAAGAAACGTTATGAAAGAGAAGATGAGCACTTGCTCAGCAAAATTTTAACTTGTGATGAAATTTGGGTTCAGTATATGAGCAAGAATAAAAAAAAAAAAAAAAAAAAAAGCATGGAGTGGATGCACACCAACACAACTGTCAAGAAAAAATGCAGAAACCAAACATCAGCAGGAAAAGTGATGGTGACGGTGTTTTGGGATTCTGATTATCTCGAAGAGCAGCGTACAATGAACAGCCAATACGACTCTGATTTGCTTTTAAACAAGGTGAAGCCTGCCATGAGAGAGACGTCGTGGATCTCAGAGGAGAGGGTGATTCTCCAGAAACACAACGCACGTCCTCATATTGCTCAACTAACCCGTGAAACCATCGACAAAATGGGCTGGGAAGTACTGCCTCATCCCCCTTACAGTCCTGATTTCGCACCTAGTGGTTTTGATTTGTTTGGTGCACTGAAGGAGGCATTACATAGGAAGAGGTTCAAATGGTTCAAATGGCTCTGAGCACTATGGGACTTAACATCTATGGTCATCAGTACATAGGAAGAGGTTCGAGGACAACGAGGACGTGAAAACGTTTGTAGGAAATTGGTTCAAACATCAAGATAAAGAGTTCTTTGCAGCCGGAAGAAAAAAGCTTGTAGCCCGTTGGAAAAGTGCATAAATGTTCAAGGGGATTATGTTGAAAAATAGAAAAAGTATTGTTTTGTAAAAATAAACGCTTTTTTCTCCAGATCAATTTGCTTCTAATTACTGAATGATACTCGTACAATTTCCTCATTTATATTTCAATTTGTGTATGAAACTGTCCTTTGTAGAATTTTTATGTCGATATATAAAGGTATATACGTAATACATTATTAATGTATCACTTTATTGCTTGCATATTTTCTTTCATTTAACTGAAGTTGTCTTTTTAATTTACAGTAACAGAATAAGAATACCCGAAGCTGTCTCTTGTAATTTTTTACACTGAAAAGATCTAAGAGTGAAATACATGGTATACGTTGAGAAAAATGATTGATAACTGTTTTCAGCTCTCACCTGTTACAGTTCTGATGTACACGTCAATCATTAATACTTTAGGAACAGTTTTTTAAAGAATGGACACAGCTTTTATTTAGCAGTTCCCTGTAATGTTGAATTTGAATTGTATGTGTAAGTGGCATTTTCATTTTATTCTTTGAGTAAGTGTATTCTTCTTTGGACCTAAGATTGCCACTAGATATGTAAGCATTTCAGCAAAAAAAATCCAAGTTGGGATTCAGCTGTCTACGTACAACCCCCCCCCTCCCTCCCCCAGACCTTTGAAGTTCGTCAAATTCGACGTTTTTTTCCGATGGAGTCATCTTCAACGCCAAACACTTTTCATTATACTGAATACTAGGGCTTAAGTGCTACAGTGCACACGCTGAAGTCTGTACTGTTTCCCTGTACAAAGTTATAATTTTTAAAAAAAATCACGAATTTTCAGTAAATGCCGTGTGACTAGGGCCTCCCGTCGGGTAGACCGTTCGCCAGGTGCTAGTCTTTCGATTTGACGCTAGTTCGGCGACTTGCGCGTCGATGGGGATGAAATGATGATGATTAGGACAACACAACACCCAGTCCCTGAGCGGATAAAATCTCCGACCCAGCCGGGAATCGAATCCGAGCCCTTAGGATTGACATTCTGTCGCGCTGAACACTCAGCTACCGGGGCGGGACACGAATTTAAAGTGCAACATGGAAATGTGTTTTTTCAAAACTTTTCGTAGAAACTCTGGATGATGTATCTTACTTTTTGTACATTATATCTTCTTTGCGTGCTACATACTAGATTCCAAAGAATCGAGGACTGTAGATCAACTCATTACGAAGTAGTGGACCTCTGAATGTAGGGAAACTAATAACCCAGTACACACCCTTGAGCACTTAAACCTGAATTTATCAAAAATGGTTACAGTTAGGACAGTACTATTGGGCAGTTTCACTATTAAGACACGTAGGTATCCATGTACCAAATATGACTAAATTCTGAAATGGTCACCTTAGGATACGCCAACATTTCTGTGAGTTTACATGGTATGATTCATTTGCACTTTTCTTATATGTCATCCTGAAAGCCATGGACAAAGTCAGATAGATACAGTATTTCTCTATTTCCGAAAAGCATTTACTCCGTCTCACATAGACGCTTACTATAAAATGGTACAATTTTATGAGATATAAAGCGAAATTTTTTACTGAATAAAGGATTTTTTGGTATGGAGGACAGGGCAAGTTCTTAGATGGAGAGTCGTTGACAGATGTATGGTGTGCTCTAGGAACTGAACTGGACCGCTTGCTCTTCACTTTGTATATTAATGTTCTTGTAGGCAATATTAACAGCAATCTCAGACCTTCTAAAGTGAAGTACTGTGGCATCAGTCATCGCATAAAATTACCTGGATGGAACACATTGTATAAGTATGAAGTGGAACAGTCACATAGGCTCCGTTGTAGGTAAAGCATATCGTGAAAGTCTGTTCGCCTGTAGGATAATAGTGGAATCCGTACCAAATAGGACTAGCAGGGGGTATTTAACGTATGCAGTGAACGACAGCACTAATTGTCACTGGTTTGTTTGACCTGTCGAGCAAATGTCACAGAGATGCTAATGTAACTCAACTGTCATACTATTGAAAATAGACGCAAGCTATCCGTAAAAAGCCCGTATCTCGTGGTCGTGCGGTAGCGTTCTTGCTTCCCACGCCCGGGTTCCCGGGTTCGATTCCCGGCGGGGTCAGGGATTTTCTCTGCCTCGTGATGGCTGGGTGTTGTGTGCTGTCCTTAGGTTAGTTAGGTTTAAGTAGTTCTAAGTTCTAGGGGACTGATGACCATAGATGTTAAGTCCCATAGTGCTCAGAGCCATTTGAACCATATCCGTAAAAAGCCTACTTCCAACCTAGCAAGGACCAGCTGTAGATGATTTCAGGAAAACACGGCGACCCTGCATGGGTCGCATGGACAAAACTGAATTACTGCACGCTCAGAGCATTTTAAGGCTCATTCTTCCCACGCTTCATACGTGGACGGAACGGGAAGCAGCTGTAATAATTGATACAGTTTGAAGTTCCCTCTGCCATACGCATCACATTGGTTTCCCAAGTATGGCTGTAGATTTAATCTACGATCGGAAACAGGCTCGTGTCATTGTTATAAGGAAATGATCAAATAGTTCGGCCGAGGAAAAGTAATATCCATATACAACATTTTAAAACGAGACGTAATTTTGATGTATTCGTGCTAGCTGCAAATTAAATAGAAACTATGTGTTCCAAGATAAACCGAAAGAAAGGAAAGTGGTTCCTTCTCGAAATACGATTGCCAGGTCCAAAACTAGAAAAACCGGACATGGCATATTCATCCGGGCATTTTGGCCTAAAAGCCGGACTATGTATTTTAAATAGAAATAAAGCCAACTGAATATTTTTATCGTTTATTAATAACCAATCAGTCAATTTTTTTTACGAAATCAATCTTAAACGTGCTTAAACTTAAAGAAATTTTAAACTGCCTTAAATATTGGCAGTTATACTAGCAACTGAAGTTAATATGCTTAAACTCGGTAATTGGAAACACTGTGTGCCAAAACCTCTCGCTAAAAACGTTAGAGTAAGTACTTTTAAATTCCGATTACAGTGTCGACAATCTTATCTATTATTAGGCATAGATATCCTACTTTTGAATGTGAACATTACCTAAGTAAATCACTTTCAATGTATGTGATACGAATTAATCTAAACTAAATCTACTATTTGTAAATGAAATTAAATACAAAGAATGGTTATCAATAATGTGCAAAATGGTTTTCTCATCAAATAATCACATACAGTCATGTTGGGAAACACATCTACTAAATTACATGAAAATTTTGCAAATGGGCACAGATTCTAATTTCATTTCAGAAGGTTCGTTTAGATTCTACAATTGTTTCTTTCCTGTGTAACGGGTAACTAAGCTGTGTTCTGTCTGCATACTGCTGGGATATGAATTACTGGACTGCATGACCGTGAAATAAATCACTGCGTGGCTCTTTCCCTTATCTTACATAAGACTGCTTTGCAAACAAGACCTTTGTTATCTTTCTAAAAAATGCAGCTAGCTGTCCACGTGATAATGAAGGTCTCACAGTACAGTAGAATTATACTTCTCATTCAAACATTGAGGGTAAGGTTCAGCCAAATATTTGCAGGTGAATAAAAGAGTATTTTGAAATTATACTGAATTCCTTTTCATAGCATATATGTGAGTCACACTAACATGACCTATGGTTTTCTCCTAGCACTGCCACACACCGTAAAAATTAACTCTGACAAACAATATTTAAATTACGTAAAATTTACTTTTTGCTTTTCTATTGACCTCCTTTCCACTGGAGGTGGGGCATGAAGAGTGATATTTAAGATTCTGAACTTGTTAAACACAATTTAATATTTACTCTGCGATAATTACTCGTCTGGTGCTTGCAGCAAATGAAACTCAATGCATATTACCTCTTGTCCAAAAGTGTCATTCTACAAAATCATATCAAAAATCCGTCCTCTATATTGTCAGACCAGGCAGCATGTCCAATAAAATCCATTCTCTGTATGACAAGTTCGCCATCATAACTTCGCATTCGGCGGCGATTCGACTGAACTCCCTCTCTGTGCAATCGACTCACTCACTCGTGCTCTACTAATAACACAACCTCTGGCAGCCAGACAGTACGTATCAATGTGTTCAGCATCCAAAGACGCTTATAATGGCAAACTTTTCACACAAATTCTATTTCTCATGAATATACATCTTTCGCAACTAAGGCTCATCTTTCTTTACTGTTGAATCTGTTTCTTAAGATAATCTTATGTCAAAATAAACTAAACGTTCTTCAGTAAACAAAGTAACCAATTTATCTTTTATTCAGGGACGAAAAATGTCAGTGCTGAATAAAGTTGGCCATTTCAATTAGACTTTTAATCTGCAATATTTTAATATTTCTCATTTGAACCTTTCACGAGTAAAAGAATTTCTGGTTTTGATAATACAGCGATAATGGCAGACGGCGTCTACTTGTGTAGCAGGGGCTGTGTGGCGTGGACTGGGCGGTTTTTTAGTTAGCGGGTTTCGGGAAAACACAAAAAGGCCTTCAGTCACAAAGGGTGCAGGCCTAGCACACGAAGAAAGTAGATACACGAACCATCGGTATAACAATTGTAAATTGTCGTAGCTGTGTTAGGAAATTACCAGAGCTCCAAGCGGTAATAGAAAGCGTTGACGCTCAAATCGTTATAGGCACTGAAAGCTGGCTGAAGCCGGACGTAAGTTCAGCCAAATTTTTTGCGAAGAGCATAACGGTGTTCGAAAAGGATAGGCTAAAGGTTGGATTCCTATGCAGCGTCTGACGCATGCGGCCGCCGTTGTGCGTCTGCCGCACTGTACTGCTACAGATGGTATTAAACGGGACTGTGTCCCATGTTGCGTCAGCTGTGCGTCAGCAGTAGTGGAAGATGAGAAACTGGTAGAAATGGTTTTTAAATTTCCTTGTATCTACTATGTACCGTTACCAGTATACAAGGACCAAACTTTGAAGGATAATGGTTGGAGAGAGATAGCGGAATACGTGGAAAGAACAAGTAAGACAAGTACTATATACTTTCTGTTTCTTCATAATATTTATTACTTAGTTGTCAGGCAAATAATGCATATTGTAATAAACAAGAATAAGTAGCATCGTCCCACCTAATATTCAGTTGCCGGCCGGGGTGGGTTGGTTCAAATGGCTCTGAGCACTATGGGACTTCACTTCTAAGGTCATCAGTCCCCTAGAACTTAGAACTACTTAAACCTAACTAACCTAAGGACATGACACACATCCATGCCCGAGGATGTGTGTGATGTCCTTAGGTTAGTTAGGTTTAAGTAGTTCTAAGTTCTAGGGGACTGATGACCTTAGAAGTTAAGTCCCATAGTGCTCAAAGCCATTTTTTTAATATTCAGTTATAATAATAATAATAATGAAGTGTACACAAAGTGAATACCAAAAGCTGACGTATGTCATAAAAGTTCAATTTGTTGTAATGTTAATACAAATTTTTAAAGATAATTCAGTAATGCTAGGGAGTTCAAAGCCTACTTAGTTCTGCTAACGTGATCACTTTGCCACGGTGTCATCCCTGCACCTGCACCGCCACTCCTTGCTAATGCTCCAATATTTTCAGTAAGTAGTGGTTTACTTCTGTTTAATTCAAAATGAGGCTCGTTATTTTTCTCTAAGAATGCATCTCTAAGTAAATTGTGTAAACAGCAAGCAACAATAATCAAATTATCAGTCGTTTCTGGCTTCAGACTGATTTGAGGATAAAATATGCGAAATACTTGACTTAACAGAGCGAAGGCATTTTCAGAAACTCCACGAGCTCGTGAAAGGCGGTAGTTAAAAATAGTTTTTTTTTTTTAGCAACTCGAGGAGAGAAAGGGTTCATCATGTTTGGATGTAATCGAAATGCCTCGTCACCTACAAAAAATATGGCACTATTATGTCCTAATTCGGCAGCTTAGCTGGCGGAGGAAACATCTTACCACTTCAAAACATTTTCCCGATATTACTTTTATCAAAAATTCCACTGTCACCTTCCCCATATGACCCGACATCGGATGTGTTTCAGCGTTTCCCTCACATAGCTGAAGCTGGATTTCTTCATCTTCAATGTCTTCTAACGTTAGATAAAACAACAAATCGCGCTCACTCCTTTCGGCACAGACCGGCAGACCAACCAAACACTGTGCGGCCGCCGCTCTATTAGGAATCGCCAGCTATGCGTCAGCCGCACTACGTCGTTTATCTTGTAGCGAAACTGAAGTGGATAGTTCCCGTGAGTTAGTATGGGCAGAGGTCATTCTTGGCAACCGGAATAAAATAGTAACTGGATAATCTTACCGACCTCCCAATTCGGATGATACAATTCCTGAAAGGTTCAAAGAAAACTTGAGTTTGCTTTCAAATACGTACCGAATCATACGAATATAGTTGGTGGTGACTTTAATTTACTTTTGATATGTTGGTGAAAATACATGTTTAATTCCGGATGTACGCATAAGACATCCGAAATTGTGCTAAACGCGTTCTCTGAAAAATATTTCGAGCAGTTAGGCCATGAGCCCACACAAATAGTAAGCGGTTGTGAACACATACTTGACCTCTAAGTAATAAATAATCCTGAGCTAATAACGAGCATCAAAACGGATACAGGGATCAGTGAACACAGAGTTGTCCCAGCGAGACTGAATATTGTAAACCCGAAATCCTCGAAAAATAAACGAGAAATATACCTATTGAAAAATGCAGATAAAAATTCACCTGACGCTTTCCTGAAAGACAATCTCCACTCCTTCCAAATTAAGTGTAAGTGTAGACCAGATGTGGCTTGAATACAGAGAAATAGTGTCGGCAGAAATTGAAAGATAAATTAACAAAATAAAATATGGCGTTTCAGTCTTCGATCGCTATTCTTTATTTTCAATTACCGGTTTCGGGCTAGCTGCCCATCTTCAGATCTGTTAGACAATGTTAAAAATGTAATTAATAAGAGAGATACAGTTAATGATAAAAATATCTTAATTTACAAAAAGAAATTTTGGAACGTATTAAATGCCAACATACCATGTGTTGTAGTTACAGAGTAACTTGTCCGTACAGAACACATAGTTCACTGTCATAAGTAAAGTAAATTTCAATCTGTTAAAACATTATATCGCAGTATTTAAGAGTAACCTGATTGGTAACAGTAAAAAGTGCCCTCTACCTATAACAATTGTGCATCTGTTACTATTTCGCCGTATATATTAATGGCGAATATTCTTTTTAATAAAACAATTTTTTAAGGTAATAACATATGAATAATCTTTTTGAGTGGACCATGAAACGAAAAATTTTTTTACATTAATTTAAAATTTCTTTCTAAAGAAACATAAAATATAATTAAAATGTAGATATTCTTCCGAAAATGTGCGTTTGCTCTTCTTTGTTTTTGATTGGTGGTGGAGTGGATTTCCCTACGTCAGAAGGTATACAACGCCACGCCGAGTCGTCTTGCGCCGCGCCCAATTCACCTCGCCGCCAGTACGCTGAGGGTCGTTCCGCTGTAGCTGTTTCCTACTGGGGCGTGCTGTTGCATTCAAGAGTAAGCCTAAAACAGGTCTTTAAAAATCTCATAATAATTCCTGTGCATAAAATCACTTTGTTCATTAAGTAGTAGGCCTGGGGTTTTTCTTTGATGTGCGTATATTTCAATCTCTTCGAGCACGTTGAGATAGAGACTTTTCGGAGCTTTATGTAGCACCTCCATTTGTTCATTTATATTACTCACTTCATGTCTATTCTCTTTTACATGTGTTCCAAATGCTGTTCGATTGCTATGACTGCAATGTTCCCTGTATCGAATTTCAAAATTCCGCCCTGTTTGTCCTATATAATAACTGTCACATTCAGCACATTTTATCTTATATACTCCGGAATTATTGTATTTCATTTGTTTCGTCGTTGCTGGTTTGTGTCTTAATCTATGTGCCATTTGCCCTTCGTTCTGAAATGGTGACCAAACCAAAAGTTCTACCGTCACCTCCGTCAACATGTTAGTTATCTAGTAAGTGGATCACAGGATGCTGGGCAGTGATGTTATCCGTGCGTCTGGCTAAGACTACGCATTAACACGGTCCATCAGGTGATAGATAGTGGCCGAAACGTGAGTTGGACCCCCTCCGTATAATTCGTGCTGCTCATGCTAGGTTCTTTACATCTCTGGGCGGGTTTACTGACATCTCTGAACAGTCAAAGGGACTGTGCCTATGATACAATATCCATAGTCAATGTCTATCTTCAGGATTTCTGAGAACCGGGGTGAATCGAAACTTTTTTTGATGTGTTTATAAGCACTTATTCACATCAAGACTTATTCCCTTTCGAGAAAAAAGTCGATCGTCATTTTCATTACCTCAGAATCTGCTGAATTGTTACAGATCACACTATCCCAAAAGGTGGTGACAGAGGTGTCTTCGAGTACAATTCGTTTTCCTTCGTTTATGTTTTGCTTTTCAAACAAACCGACCAAACTCGTTCCAAATAGGTATTAGCTGAAGTCCCTACCATTGATGTAACTTCTCATAGCGTGCGTCCAGCAGTGTTCATATTAACAACGCTGCAACATATAATTTTCATGTTACGAACATAATGTATGGAGGAGGATGAGCAGAGCTGAATTTTACAGACGAGGTCCCCCTAACCATCTCGCTTCTTTTCGCCTTTCATGACTCTCTTTGCGAATTTACAAACAATGGAAAATCTAGGATGGAATGTAACAACATTATGAAAAGAAAAGCTGCTGCTTACATAGTAGCGGAGATGCTGAGTCGTAGATAGGCACAACAATAACGCTGTCGGAATATAAGCTTTCGGCAAACAAGGCCTTTGTCGAAAGCCACTGAAGTCACTTCAGCTGCCAGAAGCTGCAGTTGTGTGTGTGTGAGTTGCGTTTGCTTGAGCGTGTGCATATGTGTCGTCTATTTTCGACAAAGGCCTTGTTGGCCGAAAGTTTGTATTGTGACATTCTGTTGTGCCTATCTCCAACTCAGCATCGCCGCTATATGGTGAGTAGCAACTTACCTTTTCATAATATCTTTCCTTTTCGCCGGTTCTGTCCTCTATTTCCTCGTTTACGAATTTTGGAAGCTCCATTCTGCCATCATAACGCCTCTCCAGTGTTAACACCAATAATGTCACTTCCACTTCCAACTCTACCACCACTGTTGCCACGCATTTCAACGCTTTCATTCACCCTTGAATAGTCGAGCGAGTGACATACGTCATTCACCAATTTTTTTTAATTTTTTTTTGTTGTGTTATCGCTCGTACGTGTTGACCACAGACGTGAATTTGTATAGCTTCGAGTTCCACTTTAAAGACCAGTATTTCTCCATTGTTATCTGAATGTGGCTCTCTGTTAGGGAGTGTAAAAATATGTTTATCCACAATGACGGCTGTGGTTGACACTTGTCACCCACGCTATTTCTGGTGCTTCCATTTCAGTCCCAATTCCTACAAGTAAGCTATTTATTTTTTAGTGTTTAATTCAATAAAAATGAAAATAACTCAAGGAAGAGAAGTTCTTTACCAACCAATACTGAATGGGAACTTGTTGATGTGGTCTTCAGTACAGAGACTGGTTTGATGCAACTCTCCATGCTGCTCTATCCTGTGCAAGCTTCTTCATCTCCGAGTAACTACTTCAACCTACATCCTTCTAAATCTGCCTACATCCTTCAGAATCTGCTTAGTGTATTCATCTCTTGGTCTCCCTCTACGATTTTTACCCTCCACGCTGCCCTCCATCACTAAATTGGTGATCCCTTGATGCCGCAGAACGTGTCCTACTAACCGATCCCTTCTTCTAGACAAGTTGTGCCACAAATTCCTCTTCTCCCCGATTCTATTCAGTACCGCCTCTTTAGTTACGTGATCTACCCATATATTCTTCAGCATTCTTTTGTAGCACCACATTTCGGAAGCTTCTGTTCACTTCTTGTCTAAACTATTTATCGTCCATGTTTCACATCCATACATGGCTACACTCCATTCAAATACTTTTAGAAAAGTCTTCCTGACACTTAAATCTATACTCGATGTTCACAAATTCCTCTTCTTCGGAAACGCTTTTTTTTGCCATTGCTAGTCTACATTTTACGTCCTCTATACTTCGACAATCATCAGTTAATTTGCTTCCCAAATAGCAGAACTCATCTACTACTTTAAGTGTCTCATTTTCTAATCTAATTCCCTTAGCATCACCTGATTTAATTAGACTACATTCCATTATCCTCGTTTCGCTTTTGTTGATGTTCATCTTATATCCGCCTATCAGGACACTGTCCATTCCGTTCAACTGCTCTTCCAGGTCCTGTGTTGTCTCTGACAGAATTATAATGTCGTCGGCAAACCTCAAAGTTTTTATTTCTTTTTCACGGATTTTAATTCCTACTCCAAATTTTTCTTTTGTTTCCTTTACTGTTTGCTTAATATACAGATTGAATAACATGAGGGATAGGCTACAACCCTGTCTGACTCCCTTCCAAACCGCTGCTTCCCTTTCATGCCCCTCGACTCTTATAACTGCCATCTGGTTCTTGTACAAATTGTAACCCCTGGCACCTCCAGAATTTGAAAGAGGGTATGCCAGTCAACCTTGTCAATAGCTTTCTCCAAGTCTACAAATGCTAGAAACGTAGGTTTGCCTGTTCTTAATCTAGCTTCTAAGATAAGCCGTAGGGTCAGTATTGCCTCACATGTTCCAACATTTCTACGGAATCCAAAATGATCTTCCTCGAGGTCGGCTTCTACCAGTTTTTACATTCGTCTGCAAAGAATTCGTGTAAGCATTTTGCAGCCGTGACTTATTAAACTGATAGTTCGCTAATTTTCACATCTGTCAACAGCTGCTTTCTTTGGTATTGGAATTATTACATTTTTCTTGAAGTTTGAGGGTATTTCGCCTCTGTCATACATCTTGCTCAGTAGATGGTAGAGTTTTGTTAGGACTGGCTCTCCCAAGTTTGTCAGTAGTTCTAATGGAATGTTGTCTACTCCCGGGGCCTTGTTTCGACTTAGATCTTTCAGTGCTCTGTCGAACTCTTCACGCAGTATCATATCTCCTATTTCATCTCCATTTACATTCTCTTCCATTTCTATAATATTGTCCTCAAGAACATCGCCCTTGTATAGATCCTCTATATACTCCTTCCAACTTTCTTCTTTCTCTTCTTTGCTTAGAACTGGGTTTCCATCTGAGCTCTTGATATTCATACAAGTGGTCCTCTTTTCTCAAACGGTCTCTTTAAATTTCCTGTAGGCAGCATCTCTCTCACCCCTAGCGATATATGCCTCTACATTCTTACATTTGCCCTCTAGCCATCCCTGCTTAGCCATTTTGCACTTCCTGTCGATCTCCTTTTGAGATGTTTACATTCCTTTTTGCCTGCTTCATTTACTGCATTTTTGTATTTTCTCCATTCATCAGTTAAATTCAATATATCTTCTGTTACCCAAGGATTTCTACTATCCCTCGGCTTTTTACCTACTCGATCCTCTGCTGCCTTCACTATTTCATATCTCAGAGCTACCCATTCTTCTTCTACTGTATTTATTTCCCCCATTCCTGTCAATTGTTCCCTTATGCTCTTCCTGAAACCCTGTACAACCTCTTTCAGTTTATCCAGGTCCCATCTCCTTAAATTCCCACCTTTTTGCAGTTTCTTCAGTTTTAATCTACAGGTCATAACCAATAGATTGCGGTCAGAGTCCACATCTGCTCCTGGAAATGTCTTACAATTTAAAACCTGGTTCCCAAATCTCTGTCTTACTATTATGGTATAATCTATCTGAAACCTTCCAGTGTCTCCAGGTCTCTTCCACGTATACGAACTTCTTTCATGATTCTTGAACCAAGTGTTAGCTATCATCAAGTTATTCTTTGTGCAAAATTTTACCAGGCGGCTTCCTCTTTCATTCCTTATCCCCATTCCATATTCAGCTACTACTTTTCCTTCTCTTCCTTTCCCTACCATCGAATTCCAGTCCACCATGACTATTAAATTTTCGCCTCCCTGCACTATCTGAATAATTTCTTTTATCTCATCATACATTTCTTCAATATCTTCGTCATCCGCGGAGCTAGTGTCTACAATAATGCGTTCACTACGCTGTTCGTAGTAGCTTATCCGCGATATCTAACTTTAATCTATCCATTTCCCTTTTTAAATTTTCGAACCTAAATGTGCGACTAAGGGATCTGACCTTCCTCGCTCCGATCCGTAGAACGCCAGGTTTTCTTTCTCCTGATAATTTCGTCCTCCTGAGTAGTCCCCGCCCAGAGATCAGAATGGGGGACTATTTTACCTCTAGAATATTTTACCCAAGAGGACGCCATCATCATTTAACCATACAGTAAAGCTGCATGCCCTCATGTAAAATTACGGCTATAGTTTCCCCTTGCTTTCGCAGTATCAGCATAGCAAGGCTGTTTTGGTTAGTATTACAAGGCCAGATCAGTCAATCATCCAGACTGTTGCCCCTGCCACTACTGAAAAGGCTGCTGCCCCTCTTTAGGAACCACACGTTTATCTGGCCTCTCAACAGATACCCCTCCGTTGTGGTTGCAGCTACGGTACGGCCCCAAATAGAAAGGAGATATCAAGCACCGAAGGTTCCTAAGGAGAACAGGAGGGGTAGACTTCCAGTGCGTGGAATGGAAGAGTCTGTAAACAGGCCGCAAGAGGAAAGTAAAGGGAATAGAAGATATTACGAGTGTGGTAAATCACGGGACAAATCATTCGAGAACTGGTGTGTTAGGCGCAATAAGCGGACCTGTCCTGACCATTTGATGGAAGGTTGTGTCAGTTGTTTGGACAGTACGCTCTGAAAGAACACGTGTCAGAAAGTAATTTTGGAAATATTGGTTTAACTATTGTATTTGTGAGGCTCATATACAGGTAATTCAGTGTGTGGTTCACAGATTAGACTTATTACTTATTTTTACTGCAATGTAGGTTCACTTTTGTTTGTTTTCATTAAAATAGGTTGTATGTGGATAATGTAATATGTGCAGCGCGTTGATGTGTGGAGTTCAGTGATTAAATGAATTCTGCATCACGTATGTATGTATTGAACCTAGAAACGACGGAGAGGCTTTGCCCCGCCGAAACCCTCAGTGGTACACCGCCCCACAACAGGCTACAGCAGTCCACGCACAAAACTTAAAAACCATCCACAGACTGGCCGGCACACCAGACCTGGACACTAATCCGCCGGGCGGTTTCTTGGCGGGCACCGTCACACCTTCCCGCTCGGGAAGTAGTGCGTTAGACCGCACGGCTAGCCGGGCGGTCATTCTGCATCATTATGGAGGTTGTTAAAATAAAACTGAAAGCAATGGTGGGTGACAGCTGTCACCCACGCGACCAACAATGTAACAGAAACTAACGCGACTAATGCAGTGTTAAAATGTTGTTGATGTTTCACTTTGACAGTTAATATTAGTGGTACTGTTCGGGCGGTTCAGATTTTTATTTTCACGCTTACAAAAATATTCCCCAAACTTTTAGATTAAACGACGCCTTTTTTTTCTCGTTCAGTAGTTACTTTCCTTTTTTATGCGCCGCTTTGCTTCTTCTCGTTAGTAGTGCTGGATAAACCAACACGTGCAACGACGGCAACTAGTGTTGCCAGACATCCCGAGTTTCGCGGGGTGTTCCGATTTTATGGGTGTCAATGACCCGTCTTGCCTATGTCTCAGCTGGCCGATGTGGCCGAGCGGTTCTAGGCGCTTCGGTCTGGAACCGCGCGACCGCTACGGTCACAGGTTCGAATCCTGCCTCGGGCATGGATGTGTGTGATGTCCTTAGGTTAATTAGGTTTAAGTAGTTCTAAGTTCTAGGGGACTGATGACCTCAGATGTTTAGTCCCATAGTGCTCAGAGCCATTTGAACCATTTGAGCATATGTCTCATACGCGCGTTATTTATTGCGCAATACTTAGGAGAACGCAAAACCCAAAAATACTGATGCTCACTCAATGTTATTGCGCATTATATTGTACCGTGTACGTTACGCAAAAACAGCAGCTCCGACAGAGAAAGAGATGAAATTCAGTTCCCTCTGAACGAATTTCCGCAAAGAACTGAAAAAAGCAAATAACAAAAGATCAGAGAGCGTGCTGGACGATTTATGTAAAAGCACCATGTGGCACTGTGAGTAACGAAATTCCTGACTGTTTAGGAGACGCCAGATAGCTTGTTGTCCACAGTAGTTGAGGAAACAATGTCATGGTGTCATGGCAGTACGCAGAAATGTTTGTTTTACATGTAGCGGTTTTCAGTATTGGAAAATACAATGTCAGGTGTCCAGTGAGCATACATACAACGGACAAACGCTTTCAACCGGTTAGCAGTAAATAATTCTTTTATTTCGCCTGCAAAAGTTATTGCAGAGAGAAGTACATAACCTAGCAAATGTACGAGAGGAACTATACTGTTTACTTGTTTAATTTGTCGTTCGCTGTTGTGGTTTATGAAGCTATGGCGCAGTGAATGAGCGCCTACTCCATTGAAATGTTTACTGGAAGCTTTTCACGCTCATTTCATCCATCCTTCATAATTTCTCCTTATATTTTAGGCAAGCAGTTCAGTCACAATGTATACGACGAGTTCCACGTCGTCGAGCGGTGACTTGCTCGCTACGAAGGCAGAATTCTAGCTGACGTGTCCCGGGCTAAAATATGGCGTAATAATATTGTGTCGTCCGTGGCCTCGTAGTTTCGCGCAGTATACTGACACAATATTACGGTGTGCCTGGAAGGCTCGGCCAACCGATGAATTAAAGGGATGTCTCAGCGTACGCACTAACCGTATAAGTCGACAACAGTTTTACTGGACCTGGGAGTGTGGGCGCTTCAGTTGGCTTGTCGTACGTTTTTATTGTGATTTTTTACGAGGACACGTTGAACTGCTTGATCGTATAAGCAAAGCTGTCTTGCAATCATTCACATTGCGATGTGTTTTCCTCTGTCACTACTGTATTATTTAATGTAATGACATCGCATATTTCCGGTAGCGAGCACGGTAGGCAAAGCGCTATAACATCGTGGTCGGGTAATACATTTCGAAAACACCGAGCCACGTGGCTTCCAGTGCTGCATTATTACGGCCACGCCGATGATTTCTGACGTTTCAACTCCCCCCTCCCCTCGCCTGACGAGCCATCGACTGACGGCGACGTACCTTGGCGCATAAAAAAAAAGTTCAAATGTGTGTGAAATCTTAAGCGACTTAACTGCTAAGGTCATCAGCCCCTAAGCTTACACACTACTTAACCTAAAGTAACCTAATGACAAACACATACAACCCATGCCCGATGGAGGATTCGAACCTCCGCCGGGACCAGCCGCACAGTCCATGACTGCAGCGCCTTAGACCGCTTTTTTTTTTTTTGTTCGTTTCGGACGTCACATGACATTCGTTCAAGTTCGTTTGTTGAGCCTTCCACTCAGTTTTTTTATTACAGAGGCCAACCAGCTCTCTGACCAAACACGCTGAGCTACCATGCCGGCAACCGCTCGGCTAATACCGCGCGGCTTTGGCGCATCAATTAGTACAGCATACAGCCCTTTCTCCCTGAACGTTTATTCGTTCCGTGCTTTCAGGGGGAAGAAAAGCGGCAGTCAGGTGACTTAGGCTTCAGGTTTCTGTACAATGCCCGTGGACAGTGACGACAGGTGAGTAATTTACAGACATGTCAACAGATACTGTTTCGAAAGACAATTCGAATGAAGCTACATGGTAGTTAAATATATTAAGTAACTACACTATAAGCCTAAACATCGATCGGTCTCACGTTTTAAAGATTCATTAGCATTTTTAAAAAGCGCAAAGCATACATTCTTTACTATGCGTGTCTCTTCACTTTTTAAAACTTTTGTGTACGGTTCCTTTCTTGTATTAAGGATGTTTTTGACGAGGGTGCGAGTCAGAGATGTCAGGAAGACTAATGAAAAATCGAAATTTTTTCCGTAAAATACGGCAATTTTTATTTACATTGCACATGTGCAAAGGTGCACAACGCTATGAATTTCCTTGCGCTGTTACAAATTAGAACGATAAACAGTGTGCATCTCACAATTCTTATCGTTCCTCCGACCGATTATGTTTCCACAAATTTGGGAATAAGTGTGAATTTCACTATGTACTATCTAGCCCCGACAACGTCTGCTACGAGAAAAGCATTCTTTCTCAATAAACAGGATGTTTTCAGAATGAGATTTTCACTCTGCAGCGGAGTGTGCGCTGATATGAAACTTCCTGGCAGATTAAAACTGTGTGCCCGACCGAGACTCGAACTCGGGACCTTTGCCTACTGTAGGTAGAAACGAAAGGAGCGAGTAGGGGACAATACAAAGCAAACAGTCCTGAAGTGCTACGACAAATGAACAGGTGCAGTCGTGTCAATGTTACAACACTTTATGTCCAAAATTACATTTACTTCAGAACACCACTAGTGAGGTGTAAATTACAAAGTGATAAACTGATCTCGTTTGAGTTTTGTCATCACTCCAGCTAACTAAGTTCTGATAAACAGCGCCGGCCGCTGTGGCCGAGCGGGTCTAGTCGTTTCAGTCCGGAACCGCACTGCTGCTACGGTCGCAGGTTCGACTGCTGCCTTGGGCATCGATGTGTGTGATGTCTTTAGGTTAGTTAGGTTTAAGTGGTTCTACTTCTAGGGGACTGATGACCTCAGACGTTAAGTCTCATAGTGCTTAGAGCCATTTGAACCATTTTGGTAAACAGCGTTTCGACAACAAGTGTTTCGGTGATCTTGCAGTTCTCTAAGAATGAAATTACAATGAAATCCAGACCATTAGCTGCTTAAAGGCGTTGATAAATATCACCAGGACAGCTGAAAATGAGTGCCCCGCCTTGGCATCTCCTGCTTACATGGCAGACGCTCTATCCGACCGGGCGATCGAAGACACAGAGGATAGTGCGACTGCAGAGACTTATCTCTGGCACGCTCCCCTTGAGACCCACATTTCCAACTTACTGTTCACACAATACAACTATTAGTGCCCCTGCCCACTATACTCATTACTATCTACCGATTCCCGTAAGAGTCTGACAAAATGTGAGTGCATCTGCACTGAAGAAGATCATCGGCCGGTAAAGAACAAATAACACCGTCATATAGATAAGCCTTACCGGCCAATGATCTTTTCAGTGCAGATGCACACACATTTTGTCAGACTCTCATGGGAATCGGTAGACTGACTTCCGTAAGTAATGAGTATAGTGGGCAGGTGCTCAGTCGGATAGAGCGTTTGCCATGTAAGCAGGAGATCCCGGGTTTGAGTTCCGGGCGGGGCACACATTTTCAGCTGTCCCCGTTGATACTTATCAACGCCTGTAAACAGCTAATGGTCTGGATTTCATTGTAATTTCACAAGTGTATCGGTCGTGGCTCGCCCATACCGTGACCTTACAGCTGTCGTGACCTGAACCCGCTGGGTTTCTGCATTCGGAACAACCTGGGATTTTTGAACTTGTACAGACATTGATGAGGACACATGCTGAAGGATGTGCTGAGCTGAGAGGGGACAAAATGCAACACTTAGTAAACACTAAAAATTATTTTTGTTACTACTAGTTCGGCTTTTTCTACGTTAAATTTTTGGTAAAAGTGATTGCATGTTGCAAACTACAAAATACAACGAATGCATAATTCTGCTTTTACCATGTCGATACACTATGTGCTTCCAGCGTCAGGGCCCGCAGCTCGTGGTCTCGCGGTTGCGTTTTCGCTTCCCGAGCACAGGGTCACGGTTTCGATTCCCGGCGGGGTCAGGGATTTTCACCTGCCACGAGATGACTGGGTGTTTGTGTTGTCTTCATCATTTCATCATCATTCATGAAAGTGGCAGATTGGACTGAGCAAAGGCTGGGAATTTGTACTGGCGCTGATAACAGAGCAGTTGAGCGGCCCACAAACCAAACATCATCATCATTATCTAGCGTCAGACCATAATGATTTATGTGACTGAAGACACTTTCCACATAGGCAGTGCTGCATGGAACCGCCAGTATCCTTCTGATAATGTTTCCTTTTTTGTTAGGCATTACTTCTAAACAGTATGCGGTTATAGAATTTTTGACTGTTGAAAAGTGACTCCTAGTAACATCCATAGTCGTTTAAAGGCTCTTCATGCTGACGATGTTGTTAATAGGTCTACTGTAAATCGATGGGTAATAAAATTTTATGGTTGCCAGGCTGGAAAATCCATACATCTACATCTACATACATACTCCGCAACCCACCGTACGGTGCGTGGCGGAGGGTACCTCGTACCACAACTAGCATCTTCACTCCCTGTTCCACTCCCAAATAGAACGAGGGAAAAATGACTGCCTATATGCCTCTGTACGAGCCCTAATCTCTCTTATCTTATCTTTGTGGTCTTTCCGCGAAATGTAAGTTGGCGGCAGTAAAATTGTACTGCAGTCAGCCTCAAATGCTGGTTCTCTAAATTTCCTCAGTAGCGATTCACGAAAAGAACGCCTCCTTTCCTCTAGAGACTCCCACCCGAGTTCCTGAAGCATTTCCGTAACATTCGCGTGATGATCAAACCTACCAGTAACAAATCTAGCGGCCCCCCTCTGAATTGCTTCTATGTCCTCCCTCAATCCGATCTGATAGGGATCCCAAACGTTCGAGCAGTACTCAAGAATACGTCGTATTAGTGTTTTACAAGCGGTCTCCTTTACAGATGAACCACATGTTCTGCCTTCCCCACAACTGCCATTACATGCTTGTTCCACTTCATATCGCTCTGCAGTGTTACGCCCAAATATTTAATCGACGTGACTGTGTCAAGCGCTACACTGCTAATGGAGTATTCAAATATTACTGGATTCTTTTTCCTATTCATCTGCATTAATTTACATTTATCTATATTTAGAGTTAGCTGCCATTCTTTACACCAATCACACATCCTGTCCTAGTCATCTTGTATCCTCCTACAGTCACTCAACGACGACACCTTCCCGTACACCACAGCGTCATCAGCAAACAGCCGGACATTACTATCCACCCTATCCAAAAGACCATTTATGTAGATAGAAAACAACAGCGGACCTACCACACTTCCCTGGGGCACTCCAGATGATACCCTCACCTCCGATGAACACTCACCATCGAGGACAACGTACTGGGTTCTATTACTTAAGAAGTCTTCGAGCCACTCACATATTTGGGAACCAATCCCATATGCTCGTACCTTAGTTAGGAATCTGCAGTGTGGCACCCAGCCAAACGCTTTCCGGCAGTCAAGGAATATGGCATCGGTGTGATACCCTTCATCCTTGGTTCGCAAGATATCATGTGAAAAAAGGGCGAGTTGCGTTTCGCAGGAGCGATGCTTTCTAAAGCCGTGCTGATGCATGGACAGCAACTTCTCTGTCTCAAGGAACTTCATTATATTCGAACTGAGAATATGTTCGAGAATCCTGCAACAAACCGATGCTAAGGATATTGGTCTGTAATTTTGAGGATCTGTCTTTCTACCCTTCTTATATATAGGCGTCACCTGCGCTTTTTTCCAGTCGCTCGGGACTTTACGTTGGGCAAGAGATTCGCGATAAATGCAAGCTAAGTAAGGAGCCAATGCAGTAGAGTACTCTCTGTAAAACCGAATTGGAATCCCATCAGGACCTGGCGATTTATTTATTTTCAACCCATTCAGCTGCTTCACAACCCCAGGGATGTCTATCACTATGTCCTCCATACGGGAATCTGTACGAGACTCAAACAGCGGTATGTTTGTACGATGCTCCTGCTTGAAAGATTTCTCAAATGCTAAATTTAAAATTTCAGCTTTCGTTTTGCTGTCTTCCGTTGCCAGGCCAGACTGATCAGTGAGTGACTGGATGGAAGCCTTCGACCAGCTTACCGATTTTATGTAAGAACAGAGTTTCCTTGGGTTTTCAGCAAGATAAAATCTGATGAAACTCGCAGCGGACCTCTGATCTCCGCCACAGACAATAAACATCGTAAACTCGTCGACGATTTGATTCAAAATGACCGGCGAATCACTCCAAAGTTAATCAAATTTCGTACTAGAATTATTAAACAATTTGGATACTGTAAAATCTGTGAACGACGGGTACCACATCGTCTCACAGACGAGAACAAACAGCGTCGATTGCAATGCTGCGAGTAACTTCTGAAGCGCTACCGTGACAAACGAGACGGCTTCCTTTTGAACGTTGCACCCGGAGAAACACAGCGGTGAATATCGACATCCGTCTTCTCCACAGGCGAAAAAGTTCAAAACACAACCATCCACAAAAGAAAATTCTTTTGACTGCGCTTTGGGATGCTCAGCCAGTTTATGTGACCGATTATCTGATACGAGCGGCGAAGGTAAACTGTTCTCAGAACATAGAAACTCTAAAACACCCCAACGTAGAGTCTGTCGTGTTAGATGCAGCCTGGCGCCAGTAATCTTGCAACATGACAACGTTCGTCCACACACCGTCCTCTCGCTTGAAGAGGCTCTGCAAAATCTGAAGTCTGAACCGATTCCACAGTCTTTTTAGTCACCCCATTTTGCGCCTTGCGGTTTTTTTTTCTCTATTCAAAAGAGAGACCTCAAGGGTGCTAATTACACATTGGACGATGAGGTAAAGGTACCTGTCGGATCCTAGATTCGAGAAAAGTCGGAAGAATATTTCGACAACTAAACAGAAATACTTGTTACACGTTGGGAGAAATGTGTTGATCTTAACGGTGAATATGATGAAAAATAAATATATCATTTTGATGCTTAAGAACTGTACTTGAATGTACTTTTTGCCCGGTCGGTCTTCCTAGTTGTTTTTTTCGTGTTTACTACATGAATGTGTGCATTACTTTTCGGGTTACCCTCACAGTATACTGACCTCTTCGCCTAAACTGTCTAAATTAGTGACATGAATGGAGTTCTAAAATTACCGATCCACTCACACATCGGAACCGAACTTCGAAGAAGGGAATGAAATATGGAAAATTTCGGTAAAAAAACCCAACTTCTGGCAAGCTTGGTTGTAAGGTATTCAAAAATGGCTCTGAGCACTAGGGGACTTAACATCTGAGGTCATCAGTCCCCTAGAACTTAGAACTACTTAAACCTAACTAACCTAAGGATATCACACACATCCATGCCCGAGGCAGGATTCGAACCTGCGATCGTAGCGGTCTCGCGGTTCCAGACTGAAGCGGCTAGAACCGCTCGGCCACACCGGCCAGCTGTAAGGTATTCATTTATTGTCAGTCGCAATAATTATATCAATCTGGGAACTACGTATTAGTTTCCGGACCTATGTGCAGTAGGATTATGCGATTGTTTCATTGTCCTGTACTCAGTCCTTTCGTTTCTACCTTTAATAGTCAAAACAGCTAGTTCAAAAATGGTTCATATGGCTCTGAGCACTATGGGACTCAACTGCTGTGGTCATCAGTCCTCTAGAACTTAGAACTACTTAAACCTAACTAACTTAAGGACATCACACACATCCATGCCCGAGGCAGGATTCGAACCTGCGACCGTAGCGGTCTCGCGGTTCCAGACTGTAGCGCCTAGAACCGCAAGGCCACTCCGGCCGGCAAAACAGCTACTACATACTTTTTTTTAAATACTACAACTTCTCACAAACAGGGGCTATAAGGAGAGGCTATATTTTGCCTGTAAGTGTAATTATACCATTCCACCATTTTTTTTCATAACGTGCCATTAATTCCATTGGGAACCGTGTGCACCACAGCCGTATTATTGTCAATACATTTTGCATAAATGGCAGCATCGGTCGTAAAGATTGAAATCCTATATTTTACATACAGATTTCGGTCACTGTGTGACCATCTACAGTGCAAACTATTCGAACCTTATAGGCCCATATCATAATAACACAACATTTTATATGAGGTATAACATGTACTGTGATGATTACATACACACTGTATCTGGTAAATAGAAAATGTGTTGTTATGATATGGGCCTACAAGGTTCGAATAGTGTGCACTGAAGATGGTCACACAGTGGCCGAAATCGATCTGTAAAATAAAGGATTTCAGTCTTTACGACCGGTGCTGCCATTTATCCAAAATATATTGACTTTTCTGCTTGTTGGATCTGGCAACGCTAATGACAACTGTGAAAGGTGGCTACACTGAGTCACAGCGCCAGAGATTGCGCCAAAGATTATTATTCCGCCGCCTCCACTGGGCAGTAGTAGTTCAGAGGATGTCAGGGGCAGTTGTGGTTCTGTTGGGCGAGAGAGTAGACGCAGTGCGGTTGGTGTAATGTATACATGGAAGAAGTTGCAATTGTGAGAATATATTTGAGAAAGGGGATGGGCTTTAGATTTATGATGCTGGTGTAATGGAATATTTTCGTCAATATATAATGACGTAAAAAGGTATTACAGTTTTCTTTAATGACAATCCCTCTTGCTCACAGGTACAGTCAACAAAGCATCTGGCTCGTGTTCAATTGTTAGACTTGTAATTCTGGTTTCTATGTGCAGTTATAGTATTTCTGGTTTTTCAATTAGTTCATTGTAAGTGGTGTTTAAAATATTTTGTCGTATTGAGAAAGAACCGAGCCAGACAGATGTACGTTGAGTCACAGTACCACACACAGAACAGATACACTTGTGCTTTGTTGTTTCGTAGCTTTTATAGTTGCAGGGGACTTAATTAATCAATTGTGTTAATGGAAATACCTTGTCATTCTTTATTTTTATATTATGCAGTCAGATTGCCTGCTAATACTAGTCAGGGCCAACCGGTTACGAGACTTCGTAACCGGTCACACAGCTACTAAAATTATTGCATTTATTCATTAATATTAGTCTTTTCTTTTTAATTAAGCCCCCATGCAACTGATAACCAAAGCAATAACAACATTTACACGAGTCGATACCAAACATTATACACAGCAATTCTGCCAGCGACATTAACAATGGCCCTCCAGTCCCAATTGCACTCAACAATGTACCAAATGCTAAACTAGAAACAGTGCTGCTGGCGAAAGAATCGTCGGGGATAACGTTTCGGTTGTAATTCTCAGACGGCGACAGTAGAAGAAACCTGTTAGGAGCAATACCGTAATGGTCGTTACTGAACCGGTAGGTCGGGACTGTGGGCTGTTCCTTGACGCGGCCCGTGCTCTTCCCGCGCGAGGCATGTTGGCCCGTTGTGTCAGCCAGCGGGTGAAAGGCGACATGCGTGAAAGGTCTCGTGTCGAAACTGAGCGCCGCATCCGACCGCCGGAGCTGCAGCTTCTGCCTCCATGCCGTCCACAGAGCCCGCGCCGAAGGCTGCAGCGACTATTAGCTGATGCGAGCCCTAGCCAGTTGCCACACCGCGACCGCTGCTGGCCGGAACAGCTTCAGAGATCTGCCGGCGTGACGTGACTCAGCCCAAGCACCGCCGCTGCAGTCCTCGCAGCGTGGCACAGGCTGCCTGGGTGAAGCCTGGTCCGCACGCACCGTTTTGTCGTCAGTCTTGCATGGACATGCCAGATCTGTCAAATAAAACTTTTCGTGTGTGCACGGAAGTTTGACAGTGTTGCATGAACTGAACGGAGTTTGATGGGCTGGAGCTTTCAGTACACGCAACGCTGCCGATAACTCTTTGCATACAGGTGCACGTCAAACGTATCGCTCAAACCTAGCTCCGCTGCCAGTCTACTATTTTTCCACGATAAGGCTGAAACAAATGTACCACTGGAACGCCTAAACACATATATTTGTCACCACCAGTCACGGAAGTGCAACACGAATTTCCCAATTTGTTTCATCAGAGAGGAAAGCCGAATGGCAGTACAGCGTCTTTAAAATTTAGGCCATTTTTAATGTTACTGTAAACATTTTGGTATACTGTTATCGAATATTATTTTGATGGTAGCCCAGACAAGAGAAGTTCGAAATTTGCACTCTGAAAGTTTTTAATCCATGTGAAGTCCTCTGATTTTAGCTCATTCAACAGTGTTTCTCGATAACATCAATACGCACTCCATTGTATCCATTTCTTCAACCAAACGTTTCTTGTTTTCTCTTTCTTCATTTTTGTGTTTCATAATGATTTTTATTCATTAATAACAATCCAACAACGTTGGCCACTGCTCTGGTTTTTAAGCACCATACCGTAAACTCTCACATGTCTACCTCACAACAAGATTGTAGTGGAAACACTTCTGCAACCAATACTTAACAGCGAGTTCCTGAAATTAACTTGCTCCAACGGCTTCAATAAGTAAGTTTCTGCTCTAATGTAAATACCTCAACAAACGCTTGCAGAAGTTATTTTCTGGTGGACACAAGCTTTTCAATGTGTACAGTTCATACTGTGCTTCTAGGGGCGGTTTAACGTTGGCAGCACTCGGAGGCAATTGAACATCTTTCCACTAGCGCCAATTTGCTCCGCTTCTGGCAGCACCAGCGAAGTCGTCAAGTTATCGTGGAGAAATAGTACTCTCGGTAACGCTAGGTGGTTAGAACTGTTATTTTATTGCGCCTTCTTTCTCGATTTCTGGGGTTACAAGCGCTAACAGTTTACAGTAAGTTTCTATGTCCATACGTAAGTAATTGCGCCAGTTTCCTGCCTCCTACTGTAGTTCTCGGAGAAGATTCACATGGCAGAATGTCCCTCTCTTCAATAACCAGTCTCGGGTCTATGGTGACCGATGTGTAGACTTTGTCTTCTTGTTCAGTTTAGAGTGCATAGTGTAACTCTCGTCTCTAGCAGTGTTTCCTCCATGGTGATTTCGGAACGACTGAGCAAAAAACTGAGCTGAAATTTGAATGGTGTCGCTGTGCGATTTGTGTCAGTCTTGTCTGTCTTGTATGATCTTGCAAGACTCACGACAAAACGTTACATGTAGGTTGAAGGTGTGGGGACTGGATATTGACAATATCCTTCATTTTTGGGTACTATTTCACTGGAGATCGGCCCTGTACGACATCTGCTCATTTTTACTAGCCGGCCAGTGTGGCCGAGTGGTTCTAGGCGCTTCAGTCTGGAACCACGCGACCGCTACGGTCGCAGTTTCGAATCCTGCCTCGGGCATGGATGTATGTGATGTCCTTAGGTTAGTTAGGTTTAAGTAGTTCTAAATTCTAGGGGACTGATGACCTTAGCTGTTAAGTCCCATAGTGCTCAGAGCCATTTCAACCATTTTTTTCATTTTTACTCATTCATTGTTCCTTTTTTTATCTACTTATTTAATCATGGCTATAAGCAGGTATTTTTCTACGGGAGTGGAGGGTGTCACGGCTTTAAAATTGTAATTTTTGATTAAAATGGTTGGTGAGTTTCGAGATTGTCAAGGCATATGAACCAAATTTTATAGGTGAGACAAAAGATTTATTATATTCCATACAACTGAAGGTTACTCACTCAGTAGATGAATAAAAATCTGTACTCATAATTCCAGGAGTTGGAGAGAGGAGGGCAAGTGCTACTCTTATGCCCCCACCCCCTCCCCCACCCCTGGCGGCGGTGTATGTGTGCAATTCTGTATGGGTCGTAAGAAAAGTCAAAAGAGAAAACTGGAAGTATTATACCCCATAACAATACAGCGAGTGGACAAAAATAAGCAAACACAAAAACCACAATGTATTACCAAGCCTAACAAGGTGTAGGAAAAAAGTTGCGATTCAAAACTGCTTCAGTTGAATGGATAAATACAGGTCCTGTAGGGTTTTCAAGGGAATCTTAAACCATTGTTCTTGCAAAACAGTGTCAATTGTAAGTGCCGATGATGGAGGTGGAAAGATCACGCATCCTTCTCTCCAAAGTAGACCACAAAGGCTCAGTAATATTGAGATCGGGCGACTGTGATAGCCAGCGGAGATGCAACAATGTATCCTCGTGCTCGCATATCCAGTCCTGGGCGATGCGAGCTGCGTAAAATGGGGCCCTCTCGTCTTGGAACACATCATTTCCATTGGGAAACAAACATTGTGCCACAGGATGGACTTTATTACCTAATAATCCTTAGCAGTAATGCAGCCTTGGACGGTAAACATGGAGCCAAGAAATAGTAGGATATGGCTGCCCAAATCTTCACCGAAACTTCGTCATTCTCACTCTTGGGACGTAAATTGGAATCAGTGCGAAACAAGACTCATCCGCCGAAATGACTTTCTTCCGTTGCTCCATTGGCCAGTTTATATGACTTCGGCACCACGGTTTCCACGCATTTGCAACACTCGTTACCGGTTTTCGAATTCCAACTCATTTTGAGATTCCCTGCTTATGGAACTGTCTTCGTCTTGTTTGGGCACTGACAGCGTTCGCCAATGCGACATTCAGTTTGAACATGTGTGTGAAATCTTACGGGACTTAACTGCTAAGGTCATCAGTCCCTAAGCTTACACACTACTTAACCTAAATTATCCTAATGACAAACACACACACACCCATGCCTGAGGGAGGACTCGAACCTCCACCGAGACATTCAGTTCCTCTGTGACTTTTGGTTCTCTCATACTCTTATTTTTCGTGACAATTTCTTCAATGACCATCCGTCACGATAACCCAGCACAAACTTTCGCCCGTGTTGTGAATTGGCGGATCATGTTTTTCCACTTTGACTGTGTCCAATATAAATCTCCGATATTGTGTCTCTTGAAAAACCAAACACTTCGGCTGCCTTGGCTGTGGAAGCACTCATAATAGGAGCACCAACAATTTGCCCATGTCCGATTTCACTTACCTCAACATAATGCACTCACAAGTAAACAGAACACTGTTCTGAACACGATTTACACATGTAACATACTGACGACATTGCACACGCGCCGTTCATGGTCAAACACAACAGCAGCACCTACATACGTGTCTAGCATCTGCACTTACAGTCAAGCATGCATTTCACTCGGGGTTTCCACATTTTTGTCCAAAACCGGTAGCTTATCGAGGATCTGCGCCAAGAGGAGAGTAACTTACATTATTGACCATTAAAACTGCTAAACCACGAAGATGACGTGCTACAGACGCGAAATTTAACCGACAGGAAGCAGATTCTGTGATATGCAAATGATTAGCTTTTCAGAGCATTCACACAAGGTTGGCGCCGGTGGTGACACCTACAAGGTGCTGACATGAGGAAACTTTCCAACCGATTTCTCATACACAAACAGCAGTTGCCGCCGTTGCCTGGTGAAGCGTTGTTGTGATGCCTCGTGTAAGGACGAGAAATGCGTACCATCACGTTTCCGACTTTGATAAAGATCGGATTGTAGCCTATCGCGATTGCGGTTCTCGTATCACGACATTGCTGCTCGCGTTGGTCGAGATCCAATGACTGTTAGCAGAATAAGGAAACGGTGGGTTCAGGAGGGTAATACCGAACGCCGTGCTGGATCCCAACGGCCACGTATCACTAACAGTCGAGAAGACAGGCATCTTATCCGCATGGCTGTAACGGATCGTGCAGCCACGTCTCGATGGGGACGTTTGCAAGACAACAACCATCTGCAGGAACAGTTCGACGACGTTTGCAGCAGCATGGACTATCAGCTCGAGGACCATAGCTGCGGTTACCCTTGACGCTGCATCACAGACAGGAGCACCTGCGATGGTGTACTCAACGACGAACCTGGGTGCACAAATGGCAAAACGTCATCTTTTCGGATGAATCCAGGTTTTGTTTACAGCATCATGATGGTCGCATCCGTGTTTGGCGACATAGCGGTGAACGCACATTGGAAGCATGTATTCGTCATCGCCATACTGGCTTACCACCCGGCGTGATGGTATGGGGTGCCATTGGTTACACGTCTCGGTCACCTCTTGTTCGCATTGACGGCACTTTGAACAGTGGACGTTACATTTCAGATGTGTTACGACCCGTGGCTCTACCCTTCATTCGATCCCTGTGAAACCCTACATTTCAGCAGGATAATGCACGACTGCATGTTGCAGGTCCTGTACAGGCCTTTCTCGATACAGAAAATGTTCGACTGCTGCCCTGGCCAGCACATTCTCCAGATCTCTCACCAATTGAAAACGTCTGGTCAATGGTGGCCGAGCAACTGGCTCGTCACAATACGCCAGTCACTACTCTTGATGAACTGTGGTATGGTCTTGAAGCTGCATGGGCAGCTGTACCTGTACACGTCATTCAAGCTCTGTTTGACTCAATGCCCAGGCGTATCAAGGCAGGCCGTTATTACGACCAGAGGTGGTTGGTCTGGGTACTGATTTCGCAGGATCTATGCACCCAAATTGCGTGAAAATGTAATCACATGTAATTTCTAGTATAATATATTTGTCCAATGAATACCCGTTTATCATCTGCATTTCTTATTGGTGTAGCAATTTTAATGGCCAGTAGTGTAAATCTCCGATATTTTGTCTCTTGAAAAACCAAACACTTCGGCTACCTCGGCCGTGGGAGTACAAGCAATTTGCCCAAGTCCGATTTCACTTACCTCAACATAATGCACTCGAAAGTGAACAGAACACTGTTCTGAACACGATTGACACATGTAACGTAGTGACGACATTGCACACGCGCCGTTCATGGCCAAATACTACAGCAGCACCTACATGCGTGTTTAGCATCTGCACTTACATTCAAGCATGCATTTCACTCAGGGTTTCCACATTTTTGTCCAAAACCGGTAGCTTATCGAGGATCTGCGCTATGAGGAGGGTAACTTATATTAGCCTACAGTGAATGGCGCATAGTTTTCAGATTTCACTAGAAGCAGTTCCGGTACGTTTTCCACTATTCAGTATCCATTAGATGTTCCTCCTCACTTCAAAGTGATACAGAATTAATAGGTCTGATTGTGTGTCGGGGCATGATGCGAGTTCCGTTTGTGAACATCCATTGTGTTGTAAGAGTGGGGTGAGGTGGGTAGGGGGTAGCAGCTGGGTACGTACATACGTACCCTGTAACCAAGATTAACACTACTGAATAGAAAACTATAGCAGATTTTTTAACGAAAATTCGTACATTTCTAATGAAAACACTTTGTCCCATGACAGTACTCTGTTCAATGAAAAACAAGTATACTATCCGATAAGAAGAATCCGTAAGTTCTTGTGCAGTGCAGAATTGACCACTAGATCTCGCGAGAGCAGAATCCGGCAGAATAGAAGGAGGCGGGGAGTATTGTGTTGTCACTAGGAAGCAGTAACAGCAGAACTGACCGGTCATAAGGTTTTAGTGACTTCGAACCTGGGCTAGTCATCGGACTGTCAACAAAATTCTTCTGAGTTTGAGGCCTCATTGTCATCTGTAAAATTCCGACGTTTCGGCGACTGTTGCAACACCCTTCCTCAGGGTGTATTGCTAACTGCTGAATGAGCATTAGTTTGGATACTTATACACTATGGAGGAGTGCTGTCATTGGATGCGAGGGTGAGGAGGAAGGGCGTTGGGAGTCCATTTTATTGGTCTTTGCATTGCGTGTTGTCATAGGCGGAAATGGGCGTTTTCCATTGGAGTTTCCTTTACTGCTTGCCATTGGTGGAAATCGGCGAATGAGAGACAGAACGGCAACTACAGCTTAGTGTTGTTTACAAACAGCCTAGTATCGACTAGGCCGCGTCAGCGCTCTGGGTACGCTCCACCGCTGTGGCCTACCGTTCGCCTGTTGCTCTGCGAGATTTGTCCTTCCGCAAAGCTGTTGTAACGTCCCTTTAGAAAAATTATGAATGACTCTGCTGATAAACCTCTTACGTTATTTGATTTTCAAACAGCTGAGCAAAACTGAACGTACTCAGATAGTTCTCTCTTTACTTATTCATCACTAAACTGACACACCATATTTTTTTAGCGCAACGCAATCTGACTTTCAAAAATACCTACAAAAGAATGGCCCTGACTAACAATAACCTACACCTTTCATGAGTCACTTACCTCACAAAAATCTTCGTTACTCGAACTACTGCAATACAGCGAGCGCCAATACTGCCAGCTAAATGAAAGATTCTAACTTCTGAAGGCACTAACTACTGATAGGAATAGTTAGCAAATGAAAGATTTTGATAGAGAACAAACAATGTATTTACCTTAATAGTGTTCAAAAGTCATTATATATCGGTTCATGACATCCAGACTTACAAATTTCCTTTTCCTGACGGACACACGTCCAGATCGTCCGCTCTCAAAACTCTGCCATCTCTCTCTCCACATCCACCACTGCTAGCGGCTCACCTCCAACTGCGCAACGCCATGCCCTGTTCACATCCAGCTTCCCAACACTACAATAGTGAATATTCCAACAATGCCAACCAGCCACAGACTGCACACATCACAGTCAGTGATTTTCATACAGAGCGCTACGTGGCGTTACCAACATAAAAACCTAAACAGCCTACTTACACTGTCACTGCTGGCAGCCAAGACGCTGGAAGTCGGCTGTTTCGCCAGTACGCAGGCCTTTCGAAATTCAATCTTCATCCTGCACTGATCCTGATGTTCTGCCACCGCTGATTTGTTTCATTGTTTGAGGCGGATATACCTCCTGCGTTCAGTTAACCTTGTGCTTATTGGACGCACAGTCTCACCTACGTACACCAGTCCACATTCGCACCCGATTTCATACACTCCAGCGGCATGAAACTTGTCAATTGTATCTTTCGTCGAGCCCAGAATGTCTTTCATTGCCGGTCGGTGTGGCCGCTACTCGCTTCAGTCTGGAACCGCGCGACCGCTACGGTCGCAGGTTCGAATCCTGCCTCGGGCATGGATTGTGTGATGTACTTAGGTTAGTTAGGCTTAACTAGTTCTAAGTCTAGGGGACTGATGACCTCAGTTGTTAAGTCCCATAGTGCTTAGAGCTATTTGAACTTTTTTTTTTCATTTTGTTGTTGGTACGAAAAATCCACTTAATGCCTGCCCCACGGAGAATTTTTCCCAGACGTTCAGTAACCCCTTGTACATATGGTAGCTCGACGGTGTTCTGTGCTTAGTTCTGCGTTTCCCTGTTGCCCTACTCCTTCAGCGCCTTGGTTTTGTGTATTATTCTCATTTCGTAGCCATTGGCTCCAAAAATCGGATGTTATCTAAGTAACAAGTCCATTAGGGACAATTCAGTCCTTCCGAAGATGACCAAGTCGACTGAAGGCGATGTGATTGTGAGGTGGAAACGCGGAGGATCGACCCCAAATAAATCAAGGCTATGCGGTCCTCACGTTGTGACGGGTGGGGACTGTCGATCTTTGCGGAGAGTGGTTGTAAAAAATACAGTGCAGTCATTTGCAGGAATAACTCGTGAGTTCCAAAGTGCTACCAGCCATCCACATAGCACAAGGATTGTGCAGAGGGAGTGAAAAATAATGGATTACAACGGTCGAGCAGCTCCGCATAACCCACACATTTCTGTAGTGAATGCTGAGCAGTGACTAACGAGGTATAAAGAGCGGCGTCACTCGACAATGGATGGAGTGGTTAACCACGCTACACCCTGTAGCAGTCCGATGGAACGGTTTGGGCTTGGCGAATACCTGGAGAACGTTACCTGTCAACATTTGTACTGTCGGCAGTGAAGTACGCAGGAAGTGGTGTTACGGTATGGAGGCGGTTTTCGTGGTTGGCGTGTGGCCCCGTTATTGTGCTTAAGAAGCTAAAGGCATTAGGGTACGAAAAAAATTTTTAAAGCGTTGTGTACTGTGTACAGAACAGAAGCAGTTACGAGACGATAAATATTGTACCATCATGACGAGGCAGACATTATAAAGCCGCATCTGTGAGGCAATGGTTTGTGGACAATAACATTACTGAAATGGACTGGCCTGTCCACAGTCCCGACCTGAACACAATGGAACACCTTTGGGAACATTGTCGATTTCGCCCCAGACCCCAGCGTCCAACATCACCACCTCCTCTGGTTTCGACTCCTGAGGACGAACGGACTGCCATCCCTCCACAGACATTCACACACATGTCACTGAAACTGTTCTCAATACAGCTGATGCTGTCAAATGGCGAACGGTGCACGCACTCCCTATTAATATCTAGTAATAGGTGTCCGGGAACTTTCGATTGGGCAGAACATGGCCATTAAAACTGCTACACCAATAAGAAATGCAGATGATAAACGGGCATTCATTGGACAAATATATTATACTAGAGCTGACATGTGATTACATTTTCACGCAGTTTGGGTGCATAGATCCTTAGAAATCAGTACCCAGAACAACCACCTCTGGCCGTAATAACGGCCTGCCTTGATACGCCTGGGCATTGAGTCAAACAGAGGTTGGATGGCGTGTACATGCAACTTCAGCTCATCAAGAGTAGTGACTGGCGTGTTGTGACGAGCCAGTTGCTCGGCCACCATTGACCAGACGTTTTCAGTTGGTGAGAAATCTGGAGAATGTGCTGACCAGGGCAGCAGTCGAACATTTTCTGTATCCAGAAAGATCCGTACAGGACCTGCAACATGCAGTCGTGCATTATCCTGCTGAAATGTAGGGTTTCACAGGGACCGAATGAAGGGTAGAGCCACGGCTCGTAACACATCTGAAATGTAACGTCCACTGTTCAAAGTGCCGTCAGTGCGAACAAGAGGTGACCGAGACGTGTAACCAATGGCACCCCATACCATCACGCCGGGTGATAGGCCAGTATGGCGATGACGAATACACGCTTCCAATGTGCGTTCACCGCGATGTCGCCAAACACGGATGCGACCATCATGATGCTGGAAACAGAACCTGGATTCATCCGTAAAAATGACGTTTTGCCATTCGTGCACCCAGGTTCGTCGTTGAGTACACCATCGCAGGCGCTCCTGTCTGTGATGCAGCATCAAGGGTAACCGCAGCCATGATCTCCGAGCTGATAGTCCATGCTGCTGCAAACGTCGTCGAACTGTTCGTGCAGATGGTTGTTGTCTTGCAAACGTCCCCATCTGTTGACTCATTGATCGAGACTTGGCTGCACGATCCGTTACAGCCATGCGGGCAAGATGCCTGTCATCTCGACTGCTAGTGATACGAGGCCGTTGGGATCCAGCACGGCGTTCCGTATTACCCTCCTGAAACCACTGGTTCCATATTCTGCTAACAGTCATTGGATCTCAACCAACGCGAGCAGAAATGTCGCGATACTATAAACCCCGATAGGCTTCAATCCGACCTATATCAAAGTCGGAAACGTGATGGTACGCATTTCCCCTCCTTTTACGAGGCATCACAACAACGTTTCACCAGGCAACGGTGGTCAACTGCTGTTTGTGTATGATAAATCGGTTGGAAACTTTCTCATGTCAGCACATTGTAGGTGTCGCCACCGGCGCCAACCTTGTGTGAATGCTCTGAAAAGCTAATCATTTGCATATCACAGTATCTGCTTCCTGTCGGTTAAATTTCGCGTCTGTAGCACGTCATCTACGTGGTGTAGCACAAAATATATATATATATATATATATATATATATATATATATATATATATATATAGAGAGAGAGAGAGAGAGAGAGAGAGAGAGAGAGAGAGTGAGGGAGAGGGAGAGAGGGAGGTAATAAAAAAGTTACGTTTTAAAAAAGTGAATACGTGGGTATTTCTTACATTACCTTCATACTGACGGGACCACGCATGAATTACGGGAAACTGTACAACTCTCTCTCTCTCTCTCTCTGTCTCTGTCTCTCTCTCTCTCTCTCTCTCTCTCACACACACACACACACACACACACTCACTCATACACACACACACACACACTTCAAAGAATCGTCGAAAATTACGCCCTTGACGATTAGATTATTTTCGAACTCTGTTAATTAAAAACGTTTCCAGCACATCAACATAGCTGCCGGTAGCTGATCAGAAGAAAATACGAGTTTTCAAAATTAATTAAAGTCCGGTACAAAAAATGGCACACATCAAATATAGAGTGAAATACTTTTTCGTTCTACAATTGATCAATATTACTGGCGCACATATTTTTTTCATTTGACAATGAAGCACCTCCCATGTCTTTATCAGATTTTAATTGTTTTCATATGACCAATAGTTAAAATTAAAAAATTCTTTTTACTGAAAATTATAATCATCTCCATTTCTCAATAATATTGTTATTGAAATAAAAGCAAAAAATTGTTACTGCAAGTTAGATTCGAACTAGTGAATGTACAGTCACCAAACGTCTTCACTACACAATCATAGTCCGATCCGCGAACGATGGTAGTCCGCGAATGTCGAGGCACAGATGGGAATTGTGTTGCTGACGATTCCAAACGACAATTGTGGTACGCGCATGCGCGTGCTTTCCGCATGGAGAAAGCGTATATCCTATAAATTATGTCTCTCGCTTGCTCCTGCAGAATTTATCAGTTACCACCACCATCAGCGACGACTGTTCGCAACAAATGGAATAGAAGTTCACTAAACAACTCGCAACAATCACGTTTAATGATCGCATTAGCTACGTCAGTAAAAGCACAGCGCTCACAATACTACTGAACTTTCATTGGCTTTCGGAGAATGCGCGACGTATGAGCGTAGAGCAAGCCTAAACTCAACTGTCATCGTTCGTGACTCCAATTGTAGCTACCGGCGACTACATTAATAAGTTGCAATTGTTTCGTAGCTAACAGAACTCCGAATTCCATTATCTCTAAAGACCGATTTTCCAGGTTTTTGGGAACTGCTTCGTAATGCGTCTGGGTACTGACCTCACAATGCTATAAGAATGAAAAAATCGAATAGAGCCTATCCGTAAGGTACCCTTGTAAGATAAACACTGTATAGACATCGAACTCAAGTGGACTTAGAAATTTTCGAAATCCGAACTACACTCCTGGAAATTGAAATAAGAACACCGTGAATTCATTGTCCCAGGAAGGGGAAACTTTATTGACACATTCCTGGGGTCAGATACATCACATGATCACACTGACAGAACCACAGGCACATAGACACAGGCAACAGAGCATGCACAATGTCGGCACTAGTACAGTGTATATCCACCTTTCGCAGCAATGCAGGCTGCTATTCTCCCATGGAGACGATCGTAGAGATGCTGGATGTAGTCCTGTGGAACGGCTTGCCATGCCATTTCCACCTGGCGCCTCAGTTGGACCAGCGTTCGTGCTGGACGTGCAGACCGCGTGAGACGACGCTTCATCCAGTCCCAAACATGCTCAATGGGGGACAGATCCGGAGATCTTGCTGGTCAGGGTAGTTGACTTACACCTTCTAGAGCACGTTGGGTGGCACGGGATACATGCGGACGTGCATTGTCCTGTTGGAACAGCAAGTTCCGTTCCCGGTCTAGGAATGGTAGAACGATGGGTTCGATGACGGTTTGGATGTACCGTGCACTATTCAGTGTCCCCTCGACGATCACCAGTGGTGTACGGCCAGTGTAGGAGATCGCTCCCCACACCATGATGCCGGGTGTTGGCCCTGTGTGCCTCGGTCGTATGCAGTCCTGATTGTGGCGCTCACCTGCACGGCGCCAAACACGCATACGACCATCATTGGCACCAAGGCAGAAGCGACTCTCATCGCTGAAGACGACACGTCTCCATTCGTCCCTCCATTCACGCCTGTCGCGACACCACTGGAGGCGGGCTGCACGATGTTGGGGCGTGAGCGGAAGACGGCCTAACGGTGTGCGGGACCGTAGCCCAGCTTCATGGAGACGGTTGCAAATGGTCCTCGCCGATACCCCAGGAGCAACAGTGTCCCTAATTTGCTGGGAAGTGGCGGTGCGGTCCCCTACGGCACTGCGTAGGATCCTACGGTCTTGGCATGCATCCGTGCGTCGCTGCGGTCCGGTCCCAGGTCGACGGGCACGTGCACCTTCCGCCGACCACTGGCGACGACATCGATGTACTGTGGAGACCTCACGCCCCACGTGTTGAGCAATTCGGCGGTACGTCCACCCGGCCTCCCGCATGCCCACTATACGCCCTCGCTCAAAGTCCGTCAACTGCACATACGGTTCACGTCCACGCTGTCGCGGCATGCTACCAGTGTTAAAGACTGCGATGGAGCTCCGTATGCCACGGCAAACTGGCTGACACTGACGGCGGCGGTGCACAAATGCTGCGCAGGTAGCGCCATTCGACGGCCAACACCGCGGTTCCTGGTGTGTCCGCTGTGCCGTGCGTGTGATCATTGCTTGTACAGCCCTCTCGCAGTGTCCGGAGCAAGTATGGTGGGTCTGACACACCGGTGTCAATGTGTTCTTTTTTCCATTTCCAGGAGTGTATATAAAGCAGCTGCTGTATTGCGTGAACGATAGATCAGAATGGCTCCAGGTAATCCAACTGACCTTTAATCGTTTCAACCGATTATCTGCATCATAAGCTGAAAAGTGAATATGGTACAGGTAACTGTTTTGATAAACTCATTTAATTTCATTTTAAAATGTTATTTTTTAACAACCTTTAGAACAAATATATCCCACTGCTCTAGATAAGTATTACTTGTATAGACATTAAGGGCACTTTGTTTTCAAAACCATACAGTAATAAATCAAAAAACGAGTTCCAGCGAATCGAGACTTCTTGTTTCAATTTTGATATTTAATTATAACGAAGTTACAAATTACTAGTCATGGACTATGACGACGTACACAAAATACTAAAAGTCGAGATTTCGAGGGTAGTTTGAAATTGAAGAAGAATGGGAGAATACAATAAACGAAAGGCACTACAACTGAACGAACAAAGGTGGTGGTAGAACGTGGAACGATTGGCGCTCGAGACAGAACGAGACAAACAAGACCCTGGCGGGAACGAGGAACGGCGGAAGTGCAAACGAGGAGAGACACCGAACAGAAGGGAACCGTCAACGACCATTTCATAAGTTGTTCCTCGGTCCTTCATTTAATGAACCATTCCTCTGGCCCCGTTCCTTCGTAAAGAAGGCACCTCTGCTGTAAACTCGAAACTGGATATCTGTTCAAATAAATTAAAATGTAACAAAGTCTGTGAATTCCACATACACTTGTTTGAAAATGGCGATCATAATTTCGATTTATATGTGTACTCATCCAGCATTTACTTATCGCCTGAGATTAAAATGAAGAGTAACCCACTGAAGATGGTGTAGCATCACCGAAACAATACGGGTGACATATACATGAATGATCTGGTGGACAGGGTAGGCAGCAATCTGCGGTTGTTTACTGATTATGCTGTAGTATACGGAAGGTGTCATCGTTGAGTGACTGCAGGTACATACAAGATGACAGATAAAATTTCTAGTTGGTGTGATGAATGGCAGCTAGATCTAAATTTAAAACAAAAGTAAGTTAGTGGCTATGATCAGGAACAACAAACCAGAATACAGCATTAGTACTGTTGTGCTTCACACAGTCGTTTAAATATCTGGTCGTATCGTCGCAAAGTGATATGAAATGGAACGAGCATGTAAGGACTGGTCCGCAGCACGTGGTCGTGCGGTAGCGTTCTCGCTTCCCACGCCCGGGTTCCCGGGGTCAGGGATTTTCTCTGCCTCGCGATGACTGGGTGTTGTGTGATGTCCTTAGGTTAGTTAGGTTTAAGTAGTTCTAAGTTCTAGGGGACTAATGACCATAGCTGTTAAGTCCCATAGTGCTCAGAGCCATTTAGACCATTTTAATGTAAGGACTGTAACAGGGAAGGTAAGGGAAAGTATGGTTCATCTGCAAACGAGACCGCATATAGGACCCTAGTGCGACAAAGTTACGAGAAATTAGGGTTCATGCGAAGGCATATTGACAGTCGTTTTTCCCTCGCTCTATTTGCGAACAGGAAAGAAAATGGCTAGTAGTGGTACAGTGTACCAATGTAGACGCAGAAATGGGAAAAACAGAAACTGTGACAGAAAATGCCAAACATAGTTGCTGTGCAGGCGAACTTGTGCGGATAAACCGCAGCGTGTGTGGGGCATTTAAGGCTCAGCTTAACGATCGGCAACGCAAGCGCTTACATGCAACAAGTTCACTGAATACATTAACGTCAAGTTCGTAAGTTTACAGCTCCTGCGGCAAGCACGGATGGGTTCTCGGCATGCCAAGGCGACATTATATTATCGTTTATATCTGGCTATGTACAGTGCAAGCACCGGGATAATAAACACTGGCTACGTACAGTGCAAGCACCGGGATAATAAACACATCAGTCGAATATCTAAATGCAAACGTCATTGCAAATTTAGATCGCCAATCAAGGAAGCATGTACTGAGTATATGCGCGATTCACGCGAATTGCGTGTTGTAATGTCTCACATACTACTTTGTTGATAGTAGCACTGTTTGACAGTTAGTGTCGTCAACAGCCACACGTCAATTAACACAGCAATGTTATCCCCTTTCTAGTTTTATTTCATTCCTCTCTGCAGGTGAATTCGCTAGCTAGTAATCCCCGAATATGGAAAAAAAGAATGTACATTAATTTGTTTTACTCCTACAACTCATATTATTTATTTTGTTGTATTTTAACACATTTCGACACGTGTTGAGAATGTTTTCCTCGTCTTCAGGCGTTCCTTTTTTTTCATTCATATGACAAAAAATTGTTACTCTACGACTAACTATGCGATGAATTACAGACTATGGCCGCAGTTATGTTGATGCACTCGCTTCTCGTGAGAAAACGGGGAAAAGTAGAAATATTTCAAGGAATTCTATGTATCGCTTGCGACTTTATGCCGCGGCTGCGCAGGGTCGACGTGGTTAGGTACGGATTTGGCAATGTTAATGTTAAGGAGTTGTCGGATGCCCTTCCTCCCGCTACCACGTACCCCCCAGCACGGAATGAGTGTACCCCAGATGTCTACGTCTAGTGTGATCCATGGAATAGTGCAAACGTGTTCAGTTGTCTGCGAGTTCTGTAACTGAGGTGGGACGTAGGGACCAGCCCGGTATTCACATAGGGGGATGTGGAAAACCGCCTAAAAACCACATCCAGGCTGGCCAGCACACCGGCCCCCGTCGTTAATCCGCCGGGCGGATTCGATTTGGGGAGAGAAATATTTCGTGAATTAATAAATAGCTTGGAACATTGAAACCATAACTCATATGTCTGACATTCTGAGAGCGTGTTAAATAATTGCTCTAACATAGTGGCTGATGCTAAAATATCGTCATGCGGCTAACGCAAGTAATACAGGAATTCACGTTTATCACGACCACACTAAATAACCTTCTGTCAAGAAGCAAAATAAAAAAAAAAAACGTATGGGGCAAACGTTGATTAGTTACCAGGGAGACATTAACCAGCGTGACTGTCTTATTTGTAACTTTTTTCCTTACGAAGACATGAACGTCGTGTTTAAATAGCACTATATAATTTTTGTCAGCAGTTCACTTTCTCTCCACGAGACCTGTTCAAACATGACGTCATTAAAAACGTAACACAAAACTGATACTGATTCCTCTGTACCAGCACATATCACAGGTACACGGGCATACCTAACTCGTCCAACTGCTAGAGTTGACAATAAACAAACGCAAATACATGGAAAAGGCGCGATACTGCAGTGCCTGTTTTATTCCGAATTACGGTGCAATGTACCTTCGGTTATGCATGACATCAGATTAGTGTTCTAAACGTAGGATCCTACGCATACATGACTGGAGGAGCAGGCACTGTGGCGACTACAGCCGTTATGAAATACAAGTAATGTATTCGCAGTTGCGAATATGAATAACCATCACCTGTTTAGTGAGCGGAATGAGGGCAATGAAAATTAGTCCCGGGCCGGGACGTGAACCCGGATTTACCGCGTATTGAGAGTGGTGGCCTTACATTTGGCTATCCGAGCACGGCTCACGACCTTACCCAAACTTCGATAAGTCGTCAACCATGTGACTACAACCTATACGCCTAGAACCGCGAGACCACCGCGGCCGACAGTGTCGCTCAGTGTCGGCGGATAATTTTGATGTCGCGTCCTCTGGACAAGAAATTATTTTGTGTGGTTAAGATAAGTGGGACATAACTGGACGTCCTCCACCGCGTTTTCCCACACGAAATGACTGCACCAGCGTTACAGAACACGTAGTTTATCATACAGTAATAGTTTAAATTATTAGCTTCTGTTGTGATACGCATGAAAATAACTCCTGATGAGCAAAACATAACCGAAACGCTTCGCACTCTATAACCTGGTGGCATCATATTAGTGGTCTAAATGTGAGACCCTATCCTCTGATGTTTACAGATCATTCAAGGCATCTTGCACTGCGTGAAAGTGAAGCCTGATCAACAATATCAATTTTTTTTTCGTTGTTGTTATTTCATTTCCCAACGCCCCAACGCGGGTACGGGGTGGGGGGTGGAGGGCTGGCAGGTGTACAAACAACCTGCTCTTCAGCCAGTTGAACATGCCTATAACGTAGGCGGTAAGACAAAAACAAAACAAGGAGACATATGTACTATGAATTAAAATTATTTTAAAAGGCAATGTTAATGGGAGAAGATAAGTAATATAATCCAGTCTTGACAAATTGTTTGTAAATAGTGATAAAAATGTGGACAGACAGCACATTTAAAAACACTTCAGAAACACTTGAAGGACACTAAACACTTGAAAAAAAAAACACTTGAAAAAGAAACACTGAACATGACAGAAGATACACTGAGCATTAAAAACGGTGCAATGTACACTTTCACTAAAACTGGAGAAGAACCTGCCCTGGGACGGTAGGTTGTAGTAGAACGGAATGATGGGTACAGAGGGAGCATAGGGAGTGTTGGTGATGAGAAATGAGGACTGGTAAGAGGTGGGAACGAGACAGGGGTGGCTCTGAGGAATAGAGAGAGGGGGTGAGCTGGTATTGTGATCTATAGAGTTGAGAAGAAAAGGGGGTAGGGGGGACGACAGGGAAGGGAAACAGAGGAGGTGTGGTATGGGGAGAGGAGGAGGAGGAGGAGGGAGCCCCTAGGGGCGGGGATGAGAGGGCAGAGTGGATTCAGAGTTGGTAGGACGGGTATATGTCGGGGCGGAGCTCATGGTCCAAGAGAGGGAGACAGTCGAAATTTCTTTGGGAGAGGACGTGGAGGGTATGCAGGTATAGGCAGAGGCACAGCAGCACACTAGGATCAGAAAGGAGAGGGGACATAATACAATTGTCGGAGTCAAGGTTATTCGGAGGTGTTCAATGTGAGTGAGGAGAGGTGGGAAGTTAATGCGTTGATTGATGAGAGGAGGAAGTACAAACATGTTCCGGGAAATCAGGAATACAGGAATACAAGTCGCTGAGGAATGAAATAAATAGGAAGTGCAGGGAAGCTAAGACGAAATGGCTGCAGGAAAAATGTGAAGACATCGAAAAAGATATGATTGTCGGAAGGACAGACTCAGCATACAGGAAAGTCAAAACAACCTTTGGTGACATTAAAAGCAACGGTGGTAACATTAAGAGTGCAACGGGAATTCCACTGTTAAATGCAGAGGAGAGAGCAGATAGGTGGAAAGAATAGATTGAAAGCCTCTGTGAGGGTGAAGATTTGTCTGATGTGATAGAAGAAGAAACAGGAGTCGATTTAGAAGAGATAGGGGATCCAGTATTAGAATCGGAATTTAAAAGAGCTTTGGAGGACTTACGGTCAAATAAAGGCAGAAGGGATAGATAACATTCCATCAGAATTTCTAAAATCATTGGGGGAAGTGGCAACAAAACGACTATACACATTGATGTGTAGAATATATGAGTCTGGCGATATACCATCTGACTTTCGGAAAAGCATAATCCACACAATTCCGAAGACGGCAAGGGCTGACAAGTGCGAGAATTATCGCACAATCAGCTTAACAGCTCATGCATCGAAGCTGCTTACAAGAATAATATACAGAAAAATGGAAAAGAAAATTGAGAATGCGCTAGGTGACGATCAGTTTGGCTTTAGGAAAAGTAAAGGGACGAGAGAGGCAATTCTGACGTTACGGCTAATAATGGAAGCAAGGCTAAAGAAAAATCAAGACACTTTCATAGGATTTGTCGACCTGGAAAAAGCGTTCGACAATATAAAATGGTGCAAGCTGTTCGAGATTCTGAAAAAAGTAGGGGTAAGATATAGGGAGAGACGGATCATATACAATATGTACAACAACCAAGAGGGAATAATAAGAGTGGACGATCAAGAACGAAGTGCTCGTATTAAAAAGGGTGTAAGACAAGGCTGTAGCCTTTCGCCCCTACTCTTAAATCTGTACATTGAGGAAGCAATGATGGAAATAAAAGAAAGGTTCAGGAGTGGAATTAAAATACAAGGTGAAAGGATATCAATGATACGATTCGCTGATGACATTGCTATCCTGAGTGAAAGTGAAGAAGAATTAAATGATCTGCTGAACGTAATGAACAGTTTAATGAGTACACAGTATGGTTTGAGAGTAAATCGGAGAAAGACGAAGGTAATGAGAAGTAGTAGAAATGAGAACAGCGAAGAACTTAACATGAGGATTGATGGTCACGAAGTCAATGAAGTTAAGGAATCTGCTACCTAGGCAGTAAAATAACCAATGACGGACGGAGGATGATGATGATGATGTTTGGTTTGTGGGGCGCTCAACTGCGTGGTTATCAGCACCCGTACAATTACCCAATCTTTTGCTCAGTCCAATTTCGCCACTTTCCTGGATGATGATGAAATGATGAGGACAACACAAACACCCAGTCATCTCGAGGCAGGTGAAAATCCCTGACCCCGCCGGGAATCGAATCCGGGACCCCGTGCTCGGGAAGCGAGAACGCTACCGCGAGACCACGAGCGGCGGACAATGACGGACGGAGCAAGGAGGACATCAAAAGCAGACTCGCTATGGCAAAAAAGGCATTTCTGGCCAAGAGAAGTCTACTAATATCAAATACCGGCCTTAATTTGAGGAAGAAATTTCTGAGGTTGTACGTCTGGAGTACAGCATTGTATGGTAGTGAAACATGGACTGTGGGATAACCGGAACAGAAGAGAATCGAAGCATTTGAGATGTGGTGCTATAGACGAATGTTGAAAATTAGTTGGACTGGTAAGGTAAGGAATGAGGAGGTTCTACGCAGAATCGGAGAGGAAAGGAATATGTGGAAAACACTGATAAGGAGAAGGGACAGGATGATAGGACATCTGCTAAGACATGAGGGAATGACTTCCATGGTACTAGAGGGAGCTGTAGAGGGCAAAAACTGTAGAGGAAGACAGAGATTGGAATACGTCAAGCAAATAATTGAGGACGTAGGTTGCAAGTGCTACTCTGAGATGAAGAGGTTAGCACAGGAAAGGAATTCGTGGCGGGCCGCATCAAACCAGTCAGTAGACTGATAACAAAAAAAAAAAAAAAAAAAAAAAAAAAAGGGTTCTTGTGTGGAAAGGTAAGTGGATGCGGAAAGCGAGGTGGAGAGCATGGCGTTCGAATATCTGAATGGACTTATAGAACTTAGGAGGGGCAGAAATCCACTCAACATTTGCATAGCGAAGGGTGGGAGTGGTTAAGGATTCGTACTTGTGAAGGACAGTCGAATGGTGTCGTCTCTATGCTCAACCAGTTAGTGAGTTTAGTCTACTGTGGGCTTCCTGTTGGATGGTTAGTAGGTGAGGTTTCATGTTAGCTGTCGCTCGAAGTTTAGTCCATGGTATTTTAGCGTGTTAGTTAGCTGGGTGGGACGGTTGTAAACGGTGAAGTAGAAGTCATGGAGGTAGAAGGTGTAGGTTGTACATCCAATAACTATTGCCTAGGTTTCGAAAGGGTTAATCTTAAGACGCTATTGATTACACGAGGAGATTGTTGGGGTTTCTGAAGCGCAGGACAGAGGGCAACAAAGCCGTGTCATCAGCATACTGAAGGGGGTGGATGGGACGAGATGGTTTGGGCATATCATAAGTGTGTAAGAGGTAAAGGATGGGGGAGAGGACTGAACCTTGGGGCTCTCCTGCAGTGGAGTGGAGAGTATGGGAACTGGAGTTGTGAACAATGACTTGGGATGGGCGATTGGAAAGGAAGGGTGCAATAAGGTGGAGATAATTGATGGGAGGTGAGTAAGTCTGGAGTCTGAAAAGGAAGCTGGAATGCCATACGCAGTTGTATACTTTCTCCAGGTCAAGGGAGACAAAGAAGCAGATTTACAGTTGTTGAGCTGTTGGGATAGGGGTGAGAGAGGTTCAGGAGTTGATCGTCAGCAGGGAAGGAGGGACGGAAGCCACACTCGGTAACAGGAAGCCGATGATGGTGCAGATGGCGATGGATGCGACACGAGAAAATGGATTGAAAGATCTCGCTAAACACTGAGGTGAGGCAGATGAGGCGGTACGAAGAGGTATTAGAGGGACGTTTGTTTGCTTTGAGGAAGAGCAGGATTTTGGAGGTTTTCCACAGGTCACTGGTAGTGTTACACAGGGTGAGCAATACCACATGAGCAGTTTCCTTTTGAAGAACCCTCACCACATCTCGCATGGGGAATAGTTCTATGGCTGGCAGAAAGTACAAGCATACTTCTTCCTTTACATTCTACAGACTTGTTGTAAACGGAAAAGTAGACGGAAAGCTATTTAGCGTCTGGGTATCCAACTTTATATAGAAATTATGGTCAGGCTGCGCCTTGCAGGATTTCAGTTGTTAGTAGTGTTAGTGTCATGATTTTGCCTTTAGGCACCGGTACTAATACGGCGACGTAGGGTTGAAACTCAAGCTTCAGCGTGCATTACAGTTGCAGACAGTCATCATGGACTTGGACAAGGTGAGCAGGGCTTACTCATAAAGCTGTTTTAACAAACCAACAGCAATCCTGCTGTTGCTCTTCGCAAGTATCGATGCGTTAAAGCAATACGGAGAGGTGCTCTTTCTGCACCGGAGTTGAAGAGCATGATTCGGAAGTTCGAATTAACTGGCGGTTTAGGAGTTGCTCCTGGGAGAGGCCGACGGCCAATTGCGCCACAAACTGTTGCCATGGCTGAGAATGCTGCACGCAGTGTGCGATCTTAAAGCGGTGCCGCTGTGTCACGACAGTTGGACATTCCGTGGCGCATTGTTCGGAAACTGCTGCAGACGATTGTGAAATAGTATCTCTAGTGCGATTCCAGGCTTTCGTGGAAGCAGATGGTCGTCACAAGGAGAAACGTTTTTGCCCAGGAACGTAAACTTGTTACGGAGTTAACACATGTTACCCTATCAAAACGTGTTCCTTTCAATTGTTTATTCGTTAGTTTTCTTCTGCGTATCCTTACAAAATGTTTCACAGAGTTTCATTGTCCTACGATCACTCATCTTTCATAGGGGCCCTTCTCAAGAGGCAGAAATTTAATTATAACCGCCCTACACATCTAGTAAGATTGCTGTTGTTGTGGTCTTCAGTCCTGAGACTGGTTTGATGCAGCTCTCCATGCTACTCTATCCTGTGCAAGCTTCTTCATCTCCCAGTACCTACTGCAACCTACATCCTTCTGAATCTGCTTAGTGTATTCATTTCTTGGTCTCACTCTACGATCTTTACCCTCCACGCTGCCCTCCAGTACTAAATTGGTGATCCCTTTATGTCTCAGAACATGTCCTAACAACCGATCCCTTCTTCTAGTCAAGTTGTGCCACAAATTTCTCTTCTCCCCAATTCTATTCAATACCTTCTCATTAGGTATGTGATCTACCCGTCTAATCTTCAGCATTCTTCTGTAGCACCACATTTCGAAAGCTTCTGTTCTCTTCTTGTCCAAACTATTTGTAGTCCACGTTTCACTTCCATACATGGCTACACTCCATACAAATACTTTCAGAAACGACTTCCTGACACTTAAATATATACTCGATTTTAACAAATTTCTCTTCTTCAGAAACACTTTCCTTTCCATTGCCAGTCTACATTTTATATCCTCTCTACTTTGACCATCATCAGTTATTTCACTCCCCAAGTAGCAAAAATCCTTTACTACATTAAGTGTCTCATTTCCTAATCTAATTCCCTCAGCATCACCCGACTACATTCCATTATCTTTGTTTTGATTTTGTTGATGTTCATCTTATATCCTTCTTTCAAGACACTGTCCATTCCGTTCAACTACTCTTCCAAGTCCCTTGCTGTCTCTGACAGAATTACAATGTCATCGGCAAACTTCAAAGTTTTTATTTCTTCTCCATGGATTTTATTACCTACCCCGAATTTTTATCTTGTTTCCTTTACTGCTTGCTCAATATGCAGATTGAATAACATCGGGGAGAGGCTACAACCCTGTCTCACTCCCTTCCCAACCACTGCTTCCCTTTCATGTCCCTCGACACTCATAACTACCATCTGGTTTCTGTACAAATTGTAAACAGCTTTTCGCTCCCTGTATTTTACCCCTGCCACCTTCAGAATTTGAAAGAGAGTATTCCAGTCAACATTGTCAAAAGCTTTCTCTAAGTCTACAAATGCTAGAAACGTAGGTTTGCCTTTACTTAATCTATTTTCTAAGATAAGTCGTAGGGTCAGTATTGCCTCACGTGTTCCAGTATTTCTACGGAATCCAAACTGATCTTCCCTGAGGTCGGGTTCTACCAGTTTCTCCATTCGTCTGTAAAGAATTCGCATTAGAATTTTGCAGCCGTGACTTATTAAGCGGATAGTTCGGTAATTTTCACATCTGTCAACACCTGCTTCCTTTGGGATTGGAATTATTATATTCTTCTTGAAGTCTGAGGGTATTTCGCCTGTCTCATATATCTTGTTCACCAGATGGTAGAATTTTGTCAGGACTTGCTCTCCCAAGGTTGTCAATAGTTCTAATGGAATGTTGTCTACTCCCAGGGCCTTATTTCGATTTAGAGCCCTGTCAAACTCTTCACGCAGTATCATATCTCCCATTTCATCTTCACCTACATCCTCTTCCATTTCCATAATATTGTTCTCAAGTACATCGCCCTTGTATAGACCCTCTATATACTCCTTCCACCTTTCTGCTTTCCCTTCTTTGCTTAGAACTGGTTTCCCATCTGAGATCTTGATATTCAAACAAGTGGTTCTCTTTTCTCCAAAGGTCTCTTTAATTTTCCTGTAGGCAATATCTATCTTACCGCTAGTGAGATAAGCCTCTACATCCTTACATTTGTCATATAGCCATCCCTGCGTAGCCATTTTGCACTTCCTGTCGATCACATTTTTGAGACGTTTGTATTCCTTTTTGCCTGCTTCATTTACTGCATTTTTATATTTTCTCCTTTCATCAATTAAATTCAATATTTATTCTGTTACCCAAGGATTTCTACTAGCCCTCACCTTTTTACCTACTTGATCCTCTGCTGCCTTCACTATTTCATCCCTCAAAGCTACCCATTCTTATTCTACTGCACTTCTTTCCCCCATTCCTGTCAATCGTCCCTAATGCTCTCCCTGAAACTCTCTACAACCTCTGGTTCTTTCAGTTTATCCAGGTCCCATCTCCTTAAATTCCCACCTTTTTGTAGTTTCTTCAGTTTTAATCTACAGTTCATAACCAATAGATTGTGATCAGAGTCCACATCAGCCCCTGGAAATGTGTTACAATTTAAAATTTGGTTCCTGACTCTCTGTCTTACCATTGTATAATTTATCTGATACCTTCTAGTATTTCCATGCTTCTTCCATGTATACAACCTTCTTTTATGATTCTTGAACCAAGTGTTAGCTATAATTAAGTTATGCTCTGTGCAAAATTCTACCAGGCGGCTTCCTCTTTCATTTCTTACCCCCAATCCATATTTACCTACTACGTTTCCTTCTCTTCGTTTCCCTACTATCGAATTCCAGTCACCCATGTCTATTAAATTTTCGTCTCCCTTAAGTATCTGAATAATTTCTTTTATCTCACCATACATTTCATCAATGTCTTCGTCATCTGCAGAGCTAGTTGGCATAGAAACTTGTACTATTGTGGTAGGTGTGGGCTTCGTGTCTATCTCGTCTACAATAATGCGTTCACTATGCTGTTGGCAGTAGCTTACCCGCTCTCCTATTTTTTTATTCATTATTAAACCTGCTCCTGCATTACCCCTATTTGATTTTGTATTTATAACCCTGTATTCACCTGACCAAAAGGTAACTGTTAAAATCAGCGTTCTGGGTCACTTTATACTCCAAATAATGATGTTGAACGTTCGGTAGCTGAACCGTAATTTTTCGTAATGACAGTAGTTTTCCAATTGTTTGCCAAGGGGTCGGAGGTAGCAAAGACGTTCCAATACTAGACATCTTCTGCAACAGTGACGGATACGAGAGGAAAAACAGAAACACATCGACGTACTCCGTCACTCCAAAACGTTTCGAGATCGATTTACAAAAAGTAAAAAGTTAAAATAGTGGTTCATGTGTTCTACACAGTCTCTCCCCTCTTGGGTACAACGCACAGAACGTTCATACAACCACATTAAACTTAGTAAAGGTCTTCTTTGAGACGTTCAACTCGCGCTTCATCTTGGCTTGCATGCCGACTATGTCGTCAAAGCGTCGCCCGTTAATAAGAATTTGTGCGCTTTATCGTTCTGTGGTTGGTTTGTATTCATAGCACCAGTTAATGACTTTTCCCGAAACAATTTCATAGCTCTTGTATGTGAATCAAGTCGCTGCACGGGTCCACGCGTTGTCGTTTTTGTTTCGAAGTCGCGGTGTACGGGGGCAAATTTTGCACACGCTTTTCTCTTTTTGTAAGGAGTATCTTCACGAGTTGATTTACAAATGTTGCTCTACTGCGATTTGCTACAGAAGAAGCACGACCACACGTCCACTACTTAACAGTGCCTGCTCACAACTCTGGTCGAATGGACACCCGTTGTTTACAGTTGTTAGTTCAAGCTGCCATCATAGCTACTGCGTTGAAGTCGCTTGTGCGCCGAGAGCCAAATGGGTCAAATGGCTCTAAGCACTATGGGACTTAACATCTGCGGTCATCAGTCCCCTAGACTTAGAACTACTTAAACCTAACTGACCTAAGGATATCACACAACCGGCCGGAGTGGCCGCGTGGTTCTAGGCGCTTCAGTCTGGAACCGCGCCACCGCTACGGACGCAGGTTCGAATCCTGCCTCGGGCATGGATGTGTTTGATGTCCTTGGGTTAGTTAGGTTTAAGTAGTTCTAAGTTCTAGGGGACTGATGACCTCCGCTGTTAAGTACCATAGTGCTCAGAGCCTCTATTTGACATCACCCACGTCCATGGTCCGCCAAAAATAACATCTGGAGCTTCTGTGAACGGACTATGGAAGTTAAGCTATGTAGCACTCACTTCTGCCTGCCGTAATACGAAAAGATACGATCAGCCACATTACTACAGCCACCACCTATGCTGCACGTCAGCGTTCAGTAACCACTCATAGAGAATAGCAGCAGTGGAGGGTACATAGAGCTTGTCTGGGAAAGTGGAAAAAGTGAAATCGTAGCCACAATGCGGAGCGATTTATCTGACATCCAAAAGGCCATGATCATTGGCTTTGAGGCCAACGGTAGAAGCATTTCCGAAGCGGCTAAGTCTGTAAACTATTCGCGGGCGCCGTGGTGAAACTATACATCGTGCATAGCAAAAAGGTATATCCCAAAACCGGGGTCAACGCAACTGTGGTGCACCACGGGCTGTAGATGACAGCCGGCCGCTGTGGCCGTGCGTTCTAGGCGCTTCAGTCCGGAACCGCGCTGCTGCTACGGTCGCAGGTTCGAATCCTGCCTCGGCCATGGATGTGTGTGATGTCCTTAGGTTAGTTAGGTTTAAGTAGTTCTAAGTTCTAGGGAACTGATGACCTCAGATATTAAGTCCCATAGTGCTCAGAGCCATTTGAACCATTTTGTAGATAACATGGATGAACGACGGCTGCGGAGATGTGTACAGGCGAACAGACGTACAACTGTTGAACAGTTGTCCGCCCAAAGGAACCAATGGTCTATCAACAGTATCTCCTCAATGACCATTCAGCGAACTCCGCTGCGTACGAGCCTCCGCAGCAGGTGCCTGGTACACGCACCCATGCTGACTACTGCTCATCGGAGACGAAGACTGGAATTTGCACGCCAGTACCGACTGGACATCCACTGGAGGGACGATTGATTGCCTTTTCAGATGAATCGCGTTTTATTCTCCATTGGACAGATTGCCATTGGCCTGTACAGCGTGAAATGTCTGCACCAGTTATGGTTTGTGGCATTCCCTGGGTGATGTCGTCTTCTGGAAGGCACAACGGATCAACGCGAGTATGCATCTATACTCGGGGACCTGGTCCACATCCTGTTTGTTTTTCCTCTACACGACGCCATCTACCAGCACGACAATGCACCGTGTCACACAGCTCGCAGCTTATGAGCATGGTGCGAAGAGCACCAGGATGAGTTTACCGCATTCCCCTAGCGACCGGACTCCCTTCATTTAAACCCAGTCGAGAACCTGTGGGATACCCCGATTGGGCTGTTCACGTCATAGGAGGGGCGTTTGAAAAGTCCGTGCAAAAATAAAAACTACTTATGTGTTTGGGGTAAACCTTTTTTGTTTTTCGACGTAGACTTATACGTTTCCTCCAACGCTGTTCTAATTTGTTGATCCCTTCCGAATAATAGGAATTGTCCAAGTCTGCAAAATAGCTGTTAGTTGTTGCAATCACCTCCTCGTTTGAGTAAAATCTTTGTCCCGCCAGCCATTTCTTCAAATTGGGGAACAAATTGTAGTCCGAGGGAGCCAAGTCTGGAGAATATGGGAGATGTGAAACGAGTTAGAATCCTATTTCCATTAATTTTGCGACCACAACTGCTGAGGTGTGTGCTGGTGCATTGTCGTGTTGGAAAAGGACATTTTTTGCGGTCCAATCGCCGGAGTTTTTCTTGCAGCACGGTTTTCAAACGGTAAAATAACGATGAATGAAATGCACCTATAATGGTTTTCCCCTTTTCCAGATAGTCGATGAGGATTATCCAGAATGAGATTTTCGCTCTGCAGCGGAGTGTGCTCTGATATGAAACTTCCTGGCAGATTAAAACTGTGGGCCGGACCGAAACTCGAAATGGGGACCTTTGCCTTTCGCCGGCAAGTCCTCTACCATCTGAGCTACCCAAGCACGACTCACGCCCTATGAAAATCTCATTCTGGAAACATCCCCCAGGCTGTGGCTAAGCCATGTCTCCGCAATATCCTTTCTTTCAGGAGTGCTAGTTCTGCAAGGTTCGCAGGAGAGCTTCTGTAAAGTTTGGAAGGTAGGAGACGAGGTACTGGCAGAAGTAAAGCTGTGAGGACGGGGCGTGAGTCGTGCTTGGGTAGCTCAGATGGTAGAGCACTTGCCCGCGAAAGGCAAAGGTCCCGAGTTTGAGTCTCGGTCCGGCACACAGTTTTAATCTTCCAGGAAGTTTCATATCAGCTCACACTCCGCTGCAGAGTGAAAATCTCGTTCTGGAAACATCCCCCAGGCTGTGGCTAAGCCATGTCTCCACAGTATCCTTTCTTTCAGGAGTGCTAGTTCTGCAAGGTTCGCAGGAGAGCATTTGTAAAATTTGTGAGGTATGAGACGAGGTACTGGCAGAAATAAAGCTGTGAGGACGGGGCGTGAGTCGTGCTTGGGTAGCTCAAATGGTAGAGCACTTGCCCGCAAAAGATGAGGATTATCCCTTGCGAATCGCAAGAGACAGTCGCCATAACCTTTCCGGCAGAAGGAATGGTCTTCGCCTTTTTTTTGGTGCAGGTTCTCCCTTAGTAACTCATTGTTTAGATTGTTGTTTGGTCTCAGGAATATAGTAATGTATCCATGTTTCATCCACAGTGACGAAACGACGCTTACAGTCCTGCCTATTCTTCCTGAACGGCTGCATACAATCTTTGCAACACTTAACTCGATTCTGTTTTTGGTCAAGCGTGGGTAATCCCGAAAACCATCTTGCGGATAGCTTTCTCATGTCCAAATGTTTATGCAAAATATTATGTACCCGTTCATTCGAGATGCTCACAGCACTAGCAATCTCCGCACCATAACTCTTCAGTCATCCGTCACCATATCATGGGTTTTACCAATGATTGCTGGAGTCGTAACCTCCACAGGGCGTCCAGAACATTCAGCATCACTTGTGCCCATATGGCCACTCAGAAAATTTTGAAACCACATATAAACTGTTCTAATCGAAGGTGCAGAGTCACCGTAATATTTATCAAGCTTCTCTTTAGTCTCCTGAGGCGTTTTGCCTTTCATAAAGTAATGTTTAATCACCACACGAAATTGTTTTTCGTCCATTTTTCACTCGACTTCCTTGATTCACACGAATTTCAAACACAAAGAAATAGACCAATATGGCTGAAACTTGCTGTGCGTTCTTTCCAAAGATGCTACTAACTAAACATGACCTCGATACGCGCCGGTGGTGCCATCTCTCGGACTGCACGGACTTTCCAAACGCCCCTCGTATATCCTCAACCATGAAACCTTTCGCATCTGGCCACGGCACAGGAATCGGCATGGTTCTACATCCTTTTTTTTTACCTTCCAGAACGTCACTCACTCTTGCTACACGTAGCAGCGGCATGCGCTGGAAAAAGTAGTTATTCTAATTTCTGACATATGGTCACATGAAAGTGACTGGCCAGTGTATATATAAGAAACGTACATGTTTCTTGTTGAAGAAAAACATGAGCACGTCAAGAACATTGTAGGAATGGGTTTTTAGTTAAACTTGTATTCGTGTGTTATATCAGTGCCGTGCTGGACACGGCACCATTACAGTGGTGCCGGCATGGCATTTGAATTTCACGGCGGCAGTGTCGCGTGGCACTGCTGAGCCACGTAGAGGGCGTAGTTGTCCCTGTACTGCTCAAGAGTGAGGGACACGCTCTGTGGCCACCGAGTTTGGATGCTCGCTGTATGCAACACGAACCGCCAGACAGGGGTGCTCGTGATTGCTTGTGATCGAGGGATACCAGTTTTACCCAGCAGTCGACTTGGAAGTGTTGACAAAAGTAGTGGGTCTCCACCACGACAGTTATGCACGTCCCGTGCCGGGTGTTGTAACCAGCTGTGGCGTAGCTATTAGCAGCACTCCATCCCCCCACCTTCTCCTTTTCCTTGAACACATCTTCACCCTATATATTGCCTGCCACCTTGATCCCCCTCACCCCCTGGTGCCGCCCTTCTTCTCCATCCCCAGGCCATTGCTGCGCCTTTACTGTTGTGTCCCACCCTCTCTCCATCTCCACACCCTCTGCCTCCTTTCCCAACGCAACTTTCAACACCTACCCCTCCTGGATGATGAGCTTCGCCATGACATCTACCCTTCCTACCAACTGTAACCCCACCTTCTTCCTGCCTCCTCCTCAGGGCTCCCTCTTCTCCCCCACCCTTCTCCTGAGCGGCTTTCCCCTCCTACTCCCCCTCCCTCTTCTGTGCTCCCCTTCAGTATCTCTGAACTCCCTCCTGCCTTGTCTTCCCCCTTCATCTCCTGCCCCACCTGTCTCCTGCCTCTTGGTGCACCCGCTGATGCCCCTATTTTCATCCCGCCCCCTCCCCTGCTGCACCTTGCTCTCCCCTCCTTTTCCATCCTCTCAGGTCTCTCCCTCGGCAGGTCCCACCTGGCAGTTTTATTCTTCATCATGTGTGCTCCAAGTGGGTTTAAAGTGTGTTGTTCAAAATGTTCAAATGTGTGTGAAATCTTATGGGACTTAACTGCTAAGGCCATCAGTCCCTAAGCTTACACACTACTTAACCTAAATTACACACCCATGCCCGAGGAAGGACTCGAACCTCCGCCGGGACCAGCTGCACAGTCCACGACTGCAGCACCTTAGACCGCCCGGCTAATCCTGCGCGGCAAAGTGTGTTGTTCTGGAGTGTTTTTAATACTGAGGCCAACTTTTAACCTGTGCGTGTGACTTCAGTGTCTTTCTTGTGTTCTACGAATCACCAATTGTGTTTTTTAACTTTATGTCTTTTTTTTTAATTGTCCCCCCATGAACGTCTCCAAGTCAGTGTATTTTTACCTCCATTATCTCCCCTTACTCTGTTTTATGTCCCCCTTTTTTTATCGTCTTTAGATGTCACATTTTCTTCTTGTGTTGCCTGTCATATCACTCGGCTGAAGAGCATCGGTTTGTGCCGCTGACAGCCCATGAGGGGCAGGGGAATGAAATCACAATTAAGAAAAAAAAAAAAAACTCTTCATCCGAGTCATTTTTAGGCCAGTTGTCTTTGTAGAACAATTACTGGGAGTGCAAAGTGTAAGTAAGTTAAAAACAACCCTCGTGTTATAGGTTGATACTAGCTGAGAAACCTGGCATTGCTTGAGACTTCATATGCGTGGAATTTATTTAGGCCTTATAGAGATTCTTTGTATAAAACATTTGAAGTATTATGACCGCGGACAGTAGCGCACTAACACAGGAGAGAGCCCCAAAAAACAACAGGCACTAAGGTCCACATCCGTAAAATGCAATATTGGCCTTGAGATTTTTTTATGATTATGGCATAACACAAGCTCACTGGAAACAGTACACGTTTAAAGCGAAATGATAAATTGTTGGGTATAAGTGGGATTCAGAATGTGAAAACTCGCTTGACTACGCCACTTTCCGCCAAAATTTCCGCTTCTGTGATTTTACATAGGAGAGAAGTAGCTTTAAGCCTCTGTGAATGAAGGGATCCGAACAGTGAGATAACATCACGCTCTCAGAGTTACGCCACACCTAGCTTTCGGAAGGCATTTCCACAGAGCGAGTCACAGCCTGGTGTTCTCGAGTTGCACCAAGCTTCAACACACGATTTTCATTGGATTCTTGATACCGCATTTTCCGCACTCTTTTATCTGTTATGGTGTATTCAGAAAGACTCGAGCGTTTCCTAGGCATTTTTATTCGTAAAGAAAATGAATGAAATCAAAATGTGACTCATATCACAAAGCAAACTTACTAAATTCGTTTTTCCTAACAAGCAATATAAATAAAACCTATCCACAGAAGCCAATCAATGTCATTAAGTTTTTAATACACAAAGCGAAATCAGTGAAACTATCTATCCTAGCCAAGTGAAATCAATGTTAAATTGCACCCATAAAGATAAGATGGCGGTACTTAATTCTGTCACTGACGTAAGCTTTCCAAAATAAATCTATCACTGAGCTAACAGCGCCATTTATTCTTTCTGTGATGTAATACGAAATTAACAGCGCTATCTATTGTTCTTTGGTGCACTACTTCATGATGATTAAACATCCGAGCTACTACAGACGATTTTAGATAAAACTTAAAATTACGATATCTTTTTTCGGTGATCCGATTTTGATGAAATGAAGTCTATATGTTACCCAAGCTATGCTCAAATTACCTGTGAGAACCAGATGAGAATTCGTCTAGTAGTTTCGGAGATTAGCATGTTCAAACAGGCAGACACAACAGTTTTGCAATTTTATTAGTAATATACATACAGATATATGTATTGTAATTCGAACAAATATTTTAATTCTCTCTGGTGCCTTATGTTTATTGAATGTTTAAGAATACTGTTTTTAATAAAAACAGTGAAACATAGAGCACATAATCAGCCCAGTCCTACCAATCATGTAGGACTGTCAATGAAAAATTATATGTGTTGATCTCTCCGTGCAAGGACAAAGTACGCACATTTTCAATTTAAGACAAAAGATTTCAGATTTCAGATTTCAGAAAAAGTAAAACCATGGAAAATAAAAATTAATGAAGATGATATCAACGATTGTTTCTTTCTTCTTGCACCATTTTATAATCTCCGATGAAGCTGATTTGCGCTTCAACATAAGACCTGTTTTTGGAGATCACAGCTTATCAAATAGTTCGAAAAATCTTTCCAAACAGATAACACTGCCACATTCACGTGGATTCAAAACTCGTTTAAAACCAAACCTGCATACGAATTTCCTTCTTTAGAAGAAGAAAATCTTATAGAGTTGTCTTGGGACGTTACATTCAAGACAAAATTTGACCACGTGGTCGGTAACACAGCTCAAAGGAACATTAATTCCATTTGCAACATCCCATTTGTGCAATGCTTTGTTTTCGGCAACAGCTGTAAGAAAATTATCGTTCAAAGATGAATGTGGAACTTGAAAAGAAGATACCAATCGTAAGTCTGATACCGAGATTTGAAAAACGTGTGTTTCGAACAAGGCGCTCATCTATCGTATATTAATGATAACTCTTCACAGCAAATTGTTTGGAAACTTAAAATACGTTTTTCATTTATTATTGTACGTATAAAATAACCTAATTCCACACTTACACGGAAAAATCACTCCAGTATTATAAATTCCCCTTCCGCGTTTTTCTGCCTGTATGTGCATGTTAATCTGAGGCATTACTGTAGGGATTTTGATGCGATTCTCACTAGAGATAGAATGGCTCACGAGGGAAGTTTGTGAATACAATTTATAAATATTTCGTGTAGATTGTCTGGACTAGATGATGGTTTCTAGTAAGGAAAATCGCCAAACAGGAGTGCAATTTTAGAAGTTATTTTACTTTATTTTAACAACCAGTTTCGGCAATTCAATATGTCATCTTCAGACCCCATGTGCACTTCATGTGTAGACACTCAAACGTATCGATACTAGCCCACTGGAGGCTTCGAAGGAAGCACTTGAAATACGAATTCATGACTTCCAGGGACGGATGGCTCCAGTAGGCCAATAATGATAAGTTTCAGTGTCTGTAGATGTGGTGCATATGGGGCCTGAAGATGGCATACTGAATTGCCGAAACTGGTTGTGAAAATAAAATAAAATAGCATCTCAAATTGTACGACTGTATGGTGATTTTACTATTAAACTGTCCCGCGCCCACAATGTATCAACAAAGATAGAATGATGATGATTGTCGATTAAGTCGCGCCTCGTGAGAACTTTCCTCCTGTGAGTTCTTTAAATCGTTTAAGGTGTAGTAGAAATTGGCAGTTAATATTCATTTACCCTACGTTGTTCCCTGAATTTTAATCATGACTGTACGCAGTGGGCCGTAAACAAAGTAAGCGCTACGCCAGACAAGTCTTCCTGACGTAGATAGCGTTTACCCCTGTGGAGCTGGAGCGGGTCGTTGTTCTTGTCAAGGTGCTGGGAACCGTAAAGTTGGGACACATCCGCCTTACGATATTCAGTAGAAGATAATGAGATACGAGGGTTGGAGCTTCAATAGTAGCAATTATTTATTTACAGCTCGTACTAAATAGATACGTGTTTCAAAGTTTTACTGACCTTCAGAGTAGTCACCAGCATTGTGTATAACCCGTTGTCAGCGATGTGGAAGTCCTAGGATACTCTTAGCAGTGCCAATTGTGTTGGCAGTTCGAGCGGCGCGGTCTATTGCCCAACTAATTTGTAGCAGTTCTGAAGCGAATGCCGTGAAGTGTTTCCTTCAGTTCAGAAATCGAGTTGATCTAACGAGGGCTTATGTCAGGGGAGTGCAGTAGGTGGTATAGCACTTATCAGCCCCATCAGTCAAAGAAATCAGTAACAGCTTGCACTGTATTTGCTTGAGCATTGTCCTGCAAAATGATGGTCAGGTCCCGTCTCTAAGCTGGTCGTAGGTTGTGTTCCACAAACGAAGAGCATAGAGACAGAAGTGATGACACTTTCTGCAGAACCTGACCATCACTTTGCAGGACAATGCTCAAGCACGCACAGTGCAGACTGTTACTGATTTGTTTGACTGGTGAGGCTGCTAAGTGCTACACCATCCACTGCACTCCCCTGATTTAAACCCTCGTGAGTTCAACTCGATTTTTAAACTGAAGGGCTAGCCGTGGAGACCGAGCGGTTCTAGGCGCTCAGTCCCGAACCGCGCGACTGCTACGGTCGCAGGTTCGAATCCTGCCTTGGGCATGGATGTGTGTGTTGTCCTTAGGTTAGTTAGGTTTAAGTAGCTCTAAGTTCTAAGGGACTGATGACCACAGATGTTAAGTTCCATAGTACTCAGAGCCATTTGAACCAATCTAAACCGAAGCAAACACTTCACGGCATTCGATTCAGAACTGCTACAAATTCGTCGGGCAATAGACCGCGCCGCTCGAACTGTCAACACAACTGGCACTGCTAAGAGTATCCTAGGACTTCCACATCGCTGATAACGGGTTATACACAATGCTGGTGACTACTTTGAAGGTCAGTAAAACTTTGAAACACGTATCTATTTTGTGCGAGCTGTAAATAAATAGCTGCCACTACTAAAGTTCGAACCCTCATATTTTGCTGTTATGAGCGCGTGAAATGCCTTTTGAGTAGACAGGTAACAAACATTACCACATAGATTGCTAATTTTATAGCTCCACATAGTCACATGATTCAGCGTTAAGTAATTAAAATGCGAAAGACTACGGCCAACGTTGGCAGCAGAGGTAGCGAATGCCGCGTTGCGAGCCGAGAGGGAATTCCTGTTATGCAAATCGCGCGGGATCAACGGCCTCCTTCCTCCCTTCCTATATTTCTTGTATCCTTTCGACATTGTACACTTGATATTCAGCACGTAGAGTCCTTCATCCTTCAACTCGTCACTAATTGTTTCTACGCACAGTCGGCTTTAATACCCAACATATCGGGTAGCGAATACAAAGTGAAAAAAGAACGAAATGATAGGATAGAGACTATTAAAGAGATATACGGGTAGGGAGAGACTGGTGACAGAGTAGGGGAGGGGGAGGGAGAGAGAGAGAGAGAGAGAGAGAGAGAGAGAGAGAGAGAGAGAGAGAGAGGACTCTGATAAGTGGTGTAGTATAACTACAGCAGAGACAATCTTCTCCTCCTCAGAAGTGCATGTAGATGTTGGTGTGTTAGTACTGTGCATATCTGTTTCACATGCGAAACGACATTGTCATTCAGATTTTCCGCGGTTTCCCTAAATGTCTATTGTGAATAGCCAACTGACTATGTCCTTACCAGTTTGAACAAGTGCTTTGTCTTTAACGACCTCAATATCGACGACACGTCAGACCTAACCTCCCTGCTTTTTGTAACTGACTTGTGGTCAAGTTTAATAAGGTGAGCCATCATAAAACGGGAGTCCGTCATCTGTAAAAAGTCTAAGAGGGGAAACTAATGCTACCCCCTATTCATCATCTTCAACAGCGAGGATTAAACCATATGTGGTTTGTTGCACCTTCAAGTACTTTTCCGTCTGCGTTTTATCTTATATCGACCGATCTTTCTTCTTCCTGTTTTGGCTTACACTTGACCTGCGAGATCTGGTTTATGGCGTTCTTGTTGCTTGCTTTTCTTGCACTTCACTGTCTTTTCATTCAGACTGGTGGTGTACAGTCCGGAGACTGGTTTGATGCAACTCTCCAAGCTGGCCTGTCCTACCGCAAGCTGCTTCATCTATGCTTAACTACTTACCTATGCCTTATAATGCATTCGTAACTGTTTTATTATATCGACCTAGATTAGGCGCACTGTGTAAAATAATCGAAAGATTATTGTATTCCAACGTTTAGAAGACTTCATGAAGTTGTGTCGCATGCAAACGTGGTGAAGGGACCCTCTGTCATACATGCTCTTTTATATCTATGTTGCCGATGTCATGAATAAATGGAAAAAGTTATTACCAAAACACATTAAAATAAATGATGCTATAGAATACCCTTAGCATACGTCCAAGTGGTTTTAGCTGAATCAGAGGATGATCTGTAATTTCGCAAGCACGAACGGCTGACATTGTCAAAGCTTCGCCCTCCATTGCTATTGGTGCAATGGAGTCGATCTCGCGGCCGCAGATTATATGTACCTGGCGCACCAACGTCCGAAGGATTTTCCGTAGTCTTTACCGCTATACTTCTCACCGTGCTACCTGCAACGGTCGATCACTGCAGCACGGGAATCCAAGGTCTGTTCACATTGAGGTTTTTCTTTTGCAGATCTCTTTCAGCTCGTCCTTACGCTCTCCAGTTATTCTTTCTTCGGCGAGCTTATCCTCTGTCATTCTTCTTTCCTGATAAGTTCTCTTCGTGCCTATTGTCGTAGCACCTTTTGAAAGACCATGTTTTTAAACATGTTTTAGTAAACAGCGGATGCGGGTCTACATGAGACTGTTTTAAAGTGACATACTGTAATAAAACTAAAATCCTTCTCCTTTTTGGAACGATAGTTTTATTGCAAGAGAAATGATGATCGTTTCTTCTTCATGAAAAATACTTTAAAATGTTCTCTTCTATTACAAAGAGGGACTTCATTTATATAACATAAAAGATCAGAAGAGAGACAATAAAAAAAAGTCGTCTTCTAAACAGGTAAGGCTGATAATTACATGACGTAAAAAGAAATTACATGTGGCAGATAAAGACATTTAAAAAACTAAATAAATAAACTGTTAACCAATAACTGCTGCTTTTTTTTTTCTTTATTGTAATTTGAACACCCCATACAAGGTGGGCTGGCAGCGGAAAAGTTTACTCCGCTCTTCAGCCATAAGCATTAGAATAAAAAAGAAAGGGAGATAGATAAGCAACAGACTGGCGGTTTAAAAAACAGTAGATACAATAATTAAAAAACATGAAGCCGTTCACACTCGACGAAACAAACAAGAAAACTGTCGGCATTGTGCACAAACACTGACGAGTTAGACGACACATGTGAACAAAGGAGCGTGGACGGCGGAAAACACTGATACACAAACACGACGGCACAGACACTAAACCGAGGGCGATGAACTCCGGCGCGCGAATGTTCACTATGCGTGTGCGAGTCCGGGGACCTGCCAAGAGAGGAGGAGGAGGAGGAGGAGGAGTGGGAGTGGGAGAGCGAGAGGGGAGAGCAGAGACGCCACGGGCAGGGGAGAGAGGGAGGAGAGAGGAAGGGGGAGGGGAAGCCCGGGGGGAGAGGGGTGGAGGGAGGAGACGGGGGAAAAGGAAAGAGAAGGGAAGGGAAGAGAAGGGAGGGAGGGTGCCTAAGGGAAAGGACACCGGAAGTGGGGGGGGGCAGGGTCAAAGTTGATAGGAGGGGTAGATGGAGGGGACGAGGACATCATCAGGGAGGGGGAGCTGGCGGAAGCCACCTTGGGAGAGGGTAAGGAGGGTGGAGAGATGGAGACCGGTTAGGATGTGGGAATACAGGCGCGGCAGCGGGCGGTGGTGGGAGAGGATCGGGGACACGAGCAGGTGAGGAGGATCAAGTTTACGGGAGGTGTACAGGATCCGTATCCTTTCAACGAAAAGGAGGAGGTGGGGGAAGGGGATGAGATCATACAGGATCCGCGTGGAGGAGGGGAGACGGATGCGATAGGCAAGGCGGAGAGCATGGCGTTCAAGGATTTGGAGGGATTTATAAAAGGTAGGGGGGGCGGAGATCCAGGCTGGATGGGCGTAACAAAGGATAGGGCGGATGAGGGATTTATAGGTGTGGAGGAATGTGGAGGGGTCCAGACCCCACGTACGGCCAGAAAGGAGCTTGAGGAGACGGAGGCGGGAACGTGCCTTGGCTTGGATTGTCCGGAGATGGGGAGTGCAGGAGAGGCGACGGTCGAGGGTGACGCCAAGGTACTTAAGGGTGGGAGTGAGGGCGATAGGACGGCCATAGACGGTGAGATAGAAATCAAGGAGGCGGAAGGAGGGGGTGGTTTTGCCTACAATGATCGCCTGGGTTTTGGAGGGATTGACCTTAAGCAACCACTGATTGCACCAAGCAGTGAAGCGGTCAAGATGGGATTGGAGAAGGCGTTGGGAGCGTTGCAGGGTGGGGGCAAGGGCAAGGAAGGCAGTGTCATCGGCAAACTGGAGAAGGTGGATGGGGGGTGTCGGCGGCGGCATGTCCGCCGCGTACAGAAGGTACAGAAGGGGAGAGAGGACGGAGCCTTGGGGCACACTGGCGGAGGGGAAAAAGGTGTAGGAATCTGTGTTATGGATTGTGACATAGGAAGGACGGCGGGAGAGAAAGGAGCCGATCAGACGGACGTAGTTGATGGGAAGGGCGAAGGTTTGGAGCTTGAAGAGGAGACCGGAATGCCAGACGCGGTCATAAGCGCGTTCGAGGTCAAGGGAGAGGAAGATTGCGGAGCGACGGGAATTTAGCTGTTCGGAAAGGAGATGAGTGAGGTGAAGGAGAAGATCGTCGGAAGAGAAGGACGGCCGAAAGCCACACTGGGTAATGGGAAGGAGGCGGTGCTGGCGGAGATGCTGGTGGATGCGTCGGGTGAGGATAGATTCCAGGACCTTGCTGAAGACCGAGGTAAGGCTGATGGGACGGTAGGAGGAGACGGCGGACGGCGGTTTGCCAGGTTTAAGGAACATGAGGATACGGGAGGTTTTCCACAGGTCGGGGTAGTAACCGGTGGACAGGACTACATTGTAGAGCCTGGCCAGGGTGGAGAGGAAAGAGACAGGAGCTTCACGAAGGTGACGGTAGGTGACACGATCGTGACCAGGAGCAGTGTTGCGTTTTGTGCGGAGTGTAGCAATGAGATCCTGTGTAGTGATAGGGGCATTGAATTCTGTGTGTGCAATGCTGTCCAAGTACTGGAAACCAGGAGCGAGGGGAGGGGAAGAGGTGTCAGTTCAATCGCGGATATCCGGGAAGAGGGAGTAATCGAACTGGGGATCATCGGGGATGGAAAATACATCGGAGAGGTAGGAGGCAAAGTGATTGGCCTTACTAAGGGAGTCAGGGAAAGGGTGATCATCATGGAGAAGAGGATAATAGGGGGAGGGTTTAGTTCCGGTAAGGCGACGGAAGGCTGACCAGAACTTGGACGAGTTGATTGGTAGGGTAGCATTTAAACGGGTGCATGTCTGTCGCCAGTCCCAGCGTTTCTTAGCGGCAAGCAAATTACGAACGTGTCGCTGGAGCTGCCGGTGGCGTCGTAGTGTGTCGGGGTCACGCGTGCGGAGGAAGGCATGGTAGAGACGACGGGATTCACGGAGGAAGAAAACGGCCTGTGGGGGTAAGGTAGGACGGTGGGGGTGGATGGCGACAGTAGGGACGTGGGCCTCCACGGCCTCAGACAAGGTCTGCTGGAGAAAGGAGGTGGCATGGGTGACATCGTCAGGGTGGTGGTAGGTGAGAGGGTGGCTATCAACCTGGGTGGAAAGGGTATCCCGGTAGGCATTCCAGTCGGCTCGGGAATAGTCGTGGACATACTTAGGGGGAGGATCAGTACGAGGGTCGGGGCGAGGGCGACGACCGTCTGAAATGGTGAGGAGGACAGGGAGATGGTCGCTACCAATAGGCTCCAGGACATCCACCGTTATGCGGCCAAGGAGGTTGGGGGAGGATAGGATAACATCAGGAGTGGAGTTGGATTCGGGACGGGTGTGCTGGGGGATGGGAATGAGGTCGCCTTGAAGGGAGGAGAGGAACCGATGCCACCGCCGTAACTGGGCGGCGGAACGACTATGGATGTTGAGGTCGGCGGCGATCACGTAGGAGGAGAAGGTACGGTCAATGTGGGAGAGGAAGTCGAAGGGAATAGGGGCGTTAGGGCGGACATAGATGGTGGTGCAGGTAACGGTAAGGCCAGGGAAGAAGAGACTAAGGATCAGGTGTTCGGTGGGGTCGGGAAGGAGAGGTTGGAGCCGAACGGGGATCTGGCGATGGTGCCCAATGGCTACTCCGCCACGCGCAATTGGGAGGGGATTATCGGAGCGGTGGAGGAGGTAGGGCGAAGTGTGGATGGTGTGGTGGGGTTGGAGGAAGGTTTCATTAAGGAGGAAGGCATCCACGCGGTGGGTCGCAAGGGTATGGAGAAAGAGGTTCTTGTTGGCAGGAAGGGAGCGGATGTTGTTGAAAAGGATACGTTGCTGTCGCGCCATGACAGGGATTTAAACGAGGGTGTCAAGACGGGAGAAGGTGAAATGGGCCTGGTTGTTAGAGTAGGTGGCGTACATTTTGAGGTGGAAAACGGATCGGGCGGGGAGGGAGATCTGTTGGAGGGTGTGTGGGCGCTGAAAAGGATGTACATTCTGCAGGACAATGGTGAGGAATCGGATGATGTCCTCAGCGGTAGGGGGTGGGCGAAGGGAGTTGCCGGGAGGGGTGGGGGCGTCCGGAGGGTGGACAGGAACGGTGAGTGCAGGAGTGGTAGGAGGGGGTCGGGCCTTACACTTCTGGGAGTAGGTGGGATGAGGGAGGTTACAGGTATTACAGGAGGGGGGGGGGGGACTGGAGATTGGGGCACTGCCGTAAAAAGTGGGCTTGCCTACAGTGCGGGCAGGTGGGGGCCTCGCGGCACTCTGATGTTGGGTGCGCATTATATCGCAAGCACCTTTGGCAGCGGAGGGATTGAGGAGGGGAACGGGAGGGGTCAACTTTATAACGCTGGTATAACTGCTGCCTTATGGTCTACCTTTTGTACTTCGTCACATAACGTTCTATATGAGCGTCGAACGTCTTACCTGGCTGTCATTTTTTGTCTTAGTCAGCATAATACACTACTGGCCATTAAAATTGCTACACCACGAAGATGACGTGGTACAGAAGCGAAATTTAACCGACTGGAAGAAGATGCTGTGATATGCAAATGATTAGCTTTTCAGAGCATTCACACAAGGTTGGCGCCGGTGGCGACACCTACAACGTGCTGACATGAGGAAAGTTTCCAACCGATTTCTCATACACAAACAGAAGTTGACCGGCGTTGCCCGGTGAAATGTTGTTGTGACGCCTCATGTAAGGAGGAGAAATCCGTACCATCACGTTTCCGACTACGATAAAGGTCGGATAGTAGCATATAGCGATTGCGGATTATTGTATTGCGACATTGCTGCTCGCGTTGGTAGAGATCCAATGACTGTTAGCAGAATATGGAATCGGTGGGTTCAGGAGGGTAATACGGAAGGCCGTGCTGGATCCCAACGGTCTCGTATCACTAGCAGTCGAGATGACAGGCATCATATCCGCATGGCTGTAACGGACGGTGCAGCCACGTCTCGATTACTGAGTCAACAGATGGGGACGATTGCAAAACAACAACCATCTGCACGAACAGTTCGACGACGTTTGCAGCAGCATGGACTATCAGCTCGGAGACCATGGCTGCGGTTACCATAGACGCTGCATCACAGACAGGAGCGCTTGCGATGGTGTACCCAACGACGAAGCTGGGTGCACAAATGGCAAAACGTCATTTTTCTGATGAATCCAGGTTCTGTTTACAGCATCATGATGGTCGCATCCGTGTTTAGCGACATCGCGGTGAACGAACATTGGAAGCGTGTATTCGTCATCGCCATACTGGCGTATCACCCGGCGTGATGGTATGGGGTGCCATTGGTTACACGTCTCGGTCACCTCTTGTCCGTATTGACGGCACTTTGAACAGTGGACGTTACATTTCAGATGTGTTACGACCCGTGGCTCTACCCTTCATTCAATCCCTGCCAAACCCTACATTTCAGCTGGTTAATGCACGCCCGCATGTTGCAGGTCCTGTACGGGACTTCCTGGATACAGAGAATGTTCGACTGCTGACATGCCAGCACTTTCTCCAGATCTCTCACCAACTGAAAACGTCTGGTCAGTGGTGGCCGAGCAACTCGCTCGTCACAATACGCCAGTCACTACTCTTGATGAACTGTGGTATGGTGTTGAAGCTGCATGGGCAGCTATACCTGTACACGCCATCCAAGCTCTGTTTGACTCAATGCCCAGGCGTATCAAGGCCGTTATTACGGCCAGAGGTGGTTGTTCTGGGTACTGATTTTTCAGGATCTATGCACCCAAATTGCGTGAAAATGTAATCACATGTCAGTTCTAGTATAATATATTTGACCAATGAGTACCTGTTTATCATCTGCACTTCTTCTTGGTGTAGCAATTTTAATGGCCAGTAGTGTATGACGTTGGGTAGTGAGGTATATCCGTTAATCTTCTTTCAGTTATTTCTCTCTTTTCAAACAAAATAAGCCGTGTGTCTTTTAACCCAGTTAGCTGCACTCTGTTTTGCTGTTGGAAATGGTACCACGTCTGGGTTTAGGAAAGCTGTTGGCTTTACGGCTTTTGGGACATTCTATCGATAAGGCGAGTTTTTGCCTTGCGCAGAACCATATTGCGTCCAAAATTTTGCATACAGATATGTGTTCTTCAGTGCCAGTTAAGTTACAGTGGGAACACATATGTAAATGCGGTACATGTATGCTGTGTAGTTTTCAGATCTTAGCTGTTTTCCTGTTAATCGAGAAATACCTGGTAGATATCACTTTAAATGGTAGCTCACAACTGCTGAGGTTTTTCCGGATATTCACTATGCCTGACTGCTTTTTATTTACTTTTGCTCCTGACCCGAGTCAAAATATGGATATTTCTGCCTTCCATTACGTTCATGTACTCGTATATCTCTATCACTTGGCTCTTTGCTTTTCTGGAGTTATAGATGAAAGAAACTATATTCTATCAAGAAATGTTTAAGGAGAAAAAGTACATTGGGTATGTGTTGAACATTAATTCGGGGATGCAGACTAGCTGAAAACACCTCATTGAGTTGAAACGTCCCCTTTGAAAAATTATACTAGACTGTGCTTAAACTGACATACAATATTATTTAGCGCAACGCAATCTGACTTTCAAAAATCCCTACAAAGGAATGGCCCTGACTAACATTAACCTGTACCTTTCACAAATCACTTACCTCACCAAAAATCTTCGTTACTCGAACTACTGCAATACAGTGAGCGCCACTACTGCCAGCTAAATAAAAGATTCAAACTACTGAAGGCACTAACTACTGATAGGGATAGTTAGCAAATGAAAGATTTTAAAAGAGAACAAACAATGTATTTACCTTACTAATCATAATATATATATCAGTTCATGACATCCAGTCTCACAAATTTCAAAACTCCTCCATCTCTCTCCCCACATCCACCACTGCTGGCGGCTCACCTCCAACTGCGCAACGCTATGCGCTGTTCACATCCAGCTGCCGCTGCCCAACACTACAATGGCAGACAACAATGCAAACTGGCCACAGACTGCACACAGCACAGCCAGTGATTTTCATATAGAGCGCTACGTAACGTTGCCAATAAGAAAACATAAACAGCCTACTTACATAAAGAAAACATAAACAGCCTACTTACATAGCCCCCATGCTCCCCACAAAAAATTTTACAAATTGTTTTGGGCAGTGGCCAATAATTATTTGATAAAATTTTTCATAATTACAATAACAAAGATATCAAATGCACACACTTATTGATACAATGTTGGTCAAAAGCTAAAATTTTCTCACAGTCCATAAAGATAGTCCTGATCATTCATCACAGTAAAATTTCATTGTCTTTTTTTTTTTTTTCAAAGTCTGAGCATTATAAGAGAATGCACACGGAAGTAGTGGATTTCCATGCAGTCTTGAAGAAGTAGTGTTGTCCTTCCAACAGAAAGACAGTGCTGACTGTTGACATGCAGACAGGTAATGGACCACAACAGAGCAAACCCACAGCAGAGTCAGTCGAAGTTTTGAAGAATATTGGTAGGTAGGTCATCACAGAGTAGACCCACTGTAGTCCTGGTAGAGATTGTGGTACTGGTGGGCCACCAGAGGTGCAGACCCACTGCAGTCCTTGTAGAAATTGTGGACAGGCCCACTGTAGTCCTGGTAGAGAGTATGGTATTGGTGGGCCACCAGAGGTGCAGACCCACTGTAGTCCTTGTAGAGATGGCCAGCAGCCATCTGTTGTGACTGTGCGGGTGCACAATCACCATTGAAGAGTCTTGCAGTTAATATAGCAAGTCCATAACCACCACTTGTGCACTCACAAAGTTTTTGGAATTGTCCTTAGAACCAGCAATGCTGTTATCCAGTCCCTTGCTGAATTATCAACACACGTGCAAACACTAACAGTCCCTACTTCTCACATATTGTCCATATACTATGACTCCCCACATTCACCACTGCTGGCGGCTCACCTCCAACTACGCAACGCTACGCGCTGTTCACATCCAGCTGCCGCTGCCCAACACTACAATGGCAGACAACAATGCAAACTGGCCACAGACTGCACACAGCACAGCCAGTGATTTTCATATAGAGCGCTACGTAACGTTGCCAATAAGAAAACATAAACAGCCTACTTACATAAAGAAAACATAAACAGCCTACTTACAGAGTAAATGGGCCGTTAAGCTATTTGGTGTCTTTTTTGTGACTATTGCATACATCGCTCTTGATTTATTTAAGATATCGGTGAGATGAGTGTTAATGTGACGTATTTTATTTTAAATTGTGGGCTCATCTCACAGAATGACCTATTGCTGAGATGGCTCATTTCGCTATGCCCTGGCATGTCTTTTCCACACAGTTAATTCTGATATTACGTAAGAATTTTTTGATATTATGTGAGAAGTGCCTTTCGGATTTCATCTAGTCTCCTGTCACTGAGTCCTTGTATACATACCCGTACGTTAGTTAACATTTTCTTATAATTTACATCAACGGTGTGCCGAATGTTACTTCTGAATTCGATACCTAGGCACTGCATTTTCGAAATTTTAGCTAGCTGATCTTCATTACCTGTTTCTATGCCCTTTCCGATGTTCATTATGCCTCATTGTGTTTTATTTACTTTTGCTCCTGACACGAGTTCATAGTTGTCTGTAGCCTCTAGAGTTGCCTGTACTTCACTTCGGACCAAGAATCCAATGTCATCGGTACACACATTACACAGAATTTTTCCCGTTTACATGCAGACCTTGTAATTTTTCCGTTGTAGTGGCGAGAACGCTTTCCCCAAGGATAGGGAGGTGATTGTACACTTTATTTGACAAGTTTCTGTGGTTCATATTCTATGTCTGTATTCGCACGTATTATGGAGTAGTTTCCAACATTTCGTGTACGGAGTCGGTCTAAGGAGTAAGTAACAGATAAAAATCCTAGGACCGACCGTGGATCGAAACAGAACTTTGGACTCATTCGTACATTACTGCTGATTTATTATAAAACGAAAATGTTTCAGGGCGATGCACCCACAAAAACACAATCTCTCAGAACGGACGATATTGTGGCAGTACCTGTCAAATACGGTACAAGAGGTCATGCTAAACATACAGACCACACTGCAGCAATGCCTCAGTAATAATGAAGGGCATCTGTCAGATGTAAGAATTGTGTTTGTTCAAAATGGTTCAAACGGCTCTAAGCACTATGGGACTTAACATCTGAGGTCATCAGCCCCTAGACTTGGAACTACTCAAGCCTAACTAACGTAAGGACATCATAAAACATCTACGCCCGAGGCAGGGCATCGAAATAAGTGTCCAAGGAATAGAAAAGCAACTGAAATCACTCAACAGAGGAAAGTCCACTGGACCTGACGAGATACCAATTCGATTCTACACCGAGTACGCGAAAGAACTTGCCCCCTTCTAACAGCCGTGTTCCGCAAGTCTCTAGAGGAACGGAAGGTTCCAAATGATTGGAAAAGAGCACAGGTAGTTTCAGTTTTCAAGAAGGGTCGTCGAGCAGATGCGCAAAACTACAGGCCTATATCTCTGACATCGATCTGTTGTAGAATTTTAGAACATGTTTTTTGCTCGCGTATAATGTCATTTCTGGAAATCCAGAATCTACTCTGTAGGAATCCACATGGATTCCGGAAACAGCGATCGTGTGAAACCCAACTCGCTTTATTTGCTCATGAGACCCAGAAAATATCAGATAAAGGCTCCCAGGTAGATGCCATTTTCCTTGACTTCCGGGAGGCGTTCGATACAGTTCCGCACTGTCGCTTGATAAACAAAGTAAGAGCCTACGGAATATCACACCAGCTGTGAGGCTGGATTGAAGCGTTTTTAGCAAACAGAACACAGCATGTTTTTCTCAATGGAGAGACGTCTACAGACGTTAAAGTAACATCTGGCGTGCCACAGGGGAGTGTTATGGGACCATTGCTTTTCACAATATGTATAAATGACCTAGTAGATAGTGTCGGAGGTTCCATGCGGCTTTTAGCGGATGATGCTGTAGTATACTGAGAAGTTGCAGCATTAGAAAAGTGCAGCGAAATGCAGGAAGATCTCCTGCGGACAGGCACTTGGTGCATGGAGTGGCAACTGACCCTTAACACAGACAAATGTCATGTACTGCGAATACATAGAAATAAGGATCCTTTATTGTATGATTATATGATAGCAGAACAAACACTGATAACAGTTACTTCTGTAAAATATCTGGGAGTATGCGTACGGAACGATTTGAAATGGAATGATTATATAAAATTAATTGTTGGTAAGGCGGGTGCCAGGTTGAGATTCATTCGGAGAGTCCTTAGAAAACGTAGTCCGTCAACAAAGGAGGTGGCTTACAAAACACTCGTTCGACCTATACTTGAGTATTGCTCATCATTGTGGGATCCATACCAGGTCGGGTTGACAGAGCAGATAGAGAAGATCCAAAGAAGAGCGGCGCGTTTCGTCACAGGGCAGTCGTTCTTCTAGCGAACCATACGCGACTGGAACAGGAAAGGGAGGTAATGACAGTGGCACGTAAAGTACCCTCCGCCACACACCGTTGGGTGGCTTGCGGAGTATAAATGTAGATCCGATGTAGATTCGGACCTGGGACCGCAGCAGCAGCGTGGTTCCGAACTGAAGCGGCTAGAACCGCTCGGCCACAGCGGCCGGCAGTTGTGTTTGTACTGTACCTCTTTTGGCCATTCTTTTTCTTTCAATTTAAATGTAATAAAATATAAAAATTAATTCAGAAACCATGTACTTTTTGAAATCGTCCAGTTTCTTTGGCAGATTCTGTACTACAGGCACAATATAACTTTTGCAGGGGATGCTGAGAGCGTAAGTATGCGATCGTCCCTTAGCTTAAGGGCTACTAAGGCTGCTGCATGGGGGCGTGGTAGTGATGACAGATGAAGGGGGGACAAGCGTTCTTCTTTCTCGCACGGCAGCAGCATCCTGGAATCAACATTGCATTCACAGTGTCTACTGGAGACTCACCGGATAGCGGTGTGATACCACAGAGCTCTCAGGGGTATGAGCCAACACCATTTCGGCTTCAGAACTGGCAGATCAATAGATAATGCCATCAACCAGGCCCTGCACATAGTTAACACCACAAAACAGAAATACGCCATGGCAATAATGATTGACAGATTAGATTAGATTAGATTAGATTAATACTAGTTCCATGGATCATGAATACGATATTTCGTAATGATGTGGAACGAGTCAAATTTTCCAATACATGACATAATTAAGTTAATATAACAACCTTTTTTAAATTTTTTTTATAACTTTTCTGTTTGGTTTTTCTTTTTTTTCTTAATTTATATCTAAAAATTCCTCTATGATGTAGGAGTTGTCATTCAGAAACTCTTTTAATTTCTTCTTACATACTTGTTGGTTATCTGTCAGACTTTTGATACTATTTGGTAAGTGAGCAAGAACTTTAGTGGCAGTATAATTCACCCCTTTCTGTGCCAAAGTTAGATTTAATCTTGAATGGTGAAGATCATCCTTTCTCCTAGTATTGTTGTTATGCACACTGCTATTACTTTTGAATTGGGTTTGGTCGGAGCATTTGATAATCTCTGTTGGCCTGCACTGTTTCAGAGGCTAAGACATGTGGAGGCACCGCAGTCACTGTACAACAGTTTTCTAGACTACTGTAAAAACCGAGTAGTCGAATGGCAGATGGACAGCCGGAAAGTAATTAAAAGAATTACCAAAGGCTGTCCTCAAGGGTCGATCTGCGGCCCCATCTTCTGGGACATAACAATCTAACCCCTCCTACAACTTCTGGATGGGGATGACAGGTCAGATGAAATTGTCGCCTATTAGTTGTAGTCACTGCAAACAACAGAGCCCAGTTAGAAGAGAAAGCCAGTGGAATACTACAAACAATTACTCAGTGGTATCACAACAACTAACTCAGGATAGCCGAGAACAAAACAACATACACTTTACTGAAAGGATCACTCCAAAGAAATCCTTCGGTTAAAATTGGAGACAAACATCAAACGAGCACACATTATGCGCTATCTTGGGGTACACATAGATGAAAAATTGAATTTCCGCGAACACATAAGGCTAACAACAGACACAGCAGAAAAAATACTACACAAACTGGTGACGGTAAATTCAAAACAGTACAGACTACCTCTACCAGACATACGTACATACCACTGTGCGCTCTTCGAATCAGAACTCAGCTTCGCAGCTAGCACGTGGGCACATAGACTGAACGTGGTCACCAACAAAGCATCCGTCAGACGAGGGCAGAGAAGTGTCCTACTTAGGCTATCTGGAGCCTTCGGTACCACCTCAGCGGATGCACTGTGTGTGGTGCTCGGAATATGCCCCATAGATATCACGATCAAATACAGTGCTGCAGGGTACTGGTTAAAGCTGGGGAGACTAGACAAGGTACACACAATAACCGGTGTGCCGACAGAGACGATACGTCACCTTAAAAGTTGGCGTTTGGATACATGGCAAGGTGAGTGGGATGTAAGTGATAAGGGACGTAGACTACACGACTTCCTCCCTAACATAAGGCAGCGGTTGAGCATGAGACATATCGATCCCAGCCGCTGTATGGTACATTTCTTAACCGGACACGGACCTTATCCCACGCACTTAAACCGCGTGAGTCTGAGGCAGACACCTACATGCACATGCGAGGACAGAATTCACTGTCTTTTTCTGCGGGCAATACGCGAACAATAGACATACACTACACTTAGACTACACAGATACAGACATAGATATATACACAGCAATAAGAGACGAAGAACAATGGGCACATTTAAACGCACTGACAAACAGTATTTCAAAAACAACACATGAAGAGTACATGCGGATACGACATTACAGACATGCCTACGTGCAGCGTAACAACAATCTCCAAAGGATGGACAGCGATACCCACAGTGACAGCGAAAATAGTGACAATGAGGAGGAACAGGAGGAGGAAGCTGAGATGTGACAGTAAATAAGCAAAAGTGCTGGCGATCTAGCCAAGAAAATGCCAAATACAGTACATGGATGGGCTCCTACAGTAGTTAATACACAGTATTAGTAATAAATAGGATAAGCAACATTATTTCTCTACTAATAACCATTTGTGTGTGTGTGTGTGTGTGTGTGTGTGTGTGCGTGTGTGTGTGTGTGTGAGAGAGAGAGAGAGAGAGAGAGAAACTGGCGGTCAACGGCTCGCAGAAACCATTCCAAGGTATTCACCGTCAGTCACATTCGGTGATGGTACTAACAAATCTCTCCTCTATCCTATCTTCTTTCTATATTCTTCTTAAAAAACAACAAAATTTTATTTACATTTCAACCTTAAATTATTGTTATATTGAAAAGCATCATTCTTTGTAATTGTTGTAGATAAAACAAAAGAAAAGAAAACTGTAAAAAGATGAAAAACGAAAATTGTAAGATGTACGACCTGTTTTAAACATCAAGTAACAGGTCTATAATTTGGCAATAAATAAATACCAACCTGTCGCCCGCCATACGGCGTAACAACCGGAAGTGATGGTCGTGGGTGCCGTTTCGTTTCATAGCAGGACCCTCTCGTTGTCACCCTTACAGATCAGCGGTACGTTGACGATATTCTACACCCCACCTTGTTACCCTTCTTGGAAAGCCATTCTGGGCTTAGATTTCAGCAAGACAATGCCCCTCCGCACACGGAAAGAGTTTCTATTGCTTGTCTTGGTGCTTGCCAAACCCTACCTCGGTCAGCAAAGTCGCCGGATGCCTCCCCAATTGAGAACGTTTGGAGCTTTATGGGCAGGACCCTCTAACCAGCAAAGGATTTTGACGGTCTAAGTGCCAGGATATCAATGATACGATTCGCTGATGACATTGCTACCCTGAGTGAAAGTTAAGAAGAATTAAATGATCTGCTGAACGGAATGAACAGTCTAATGAGTACACAGTATGGTTTGAGAGTAAATCGGAGAAAGACGAAGGTAATGAGAAGTAGTAGAAATGAGAACAGCGAGAAACTTAATATCAGGATTAATGGTCATGAAGTCAATGAAGTTAAGGAATTCTGCTACCTAGGCAGTAAAATAACCAATGACGGACGGAGCAAGGAGGACATCAAGAGCAGACTCGCTATGGCAAAAAAGGCATTTCTGGCCAAGAGAAGTCTACTAATATCAAATACCGGCCTTAATTTGAGGAAGAAATTTCTGAGGATGTACGTCTGGAGTACGGCATTGTATGGTAGTGAACCATGGACTGTGGGAAAACCGAAACAGAAGAGAATCGAAGCATTTGAGATGTGGTGCTATAGACGAATGTTGAAAATTAGGTGGACTGATAAGGTAAGGAATGAGGAGGTTCTACGCAGAATCGGAGAGGAAAGGAATATGTGGAAAACACTGATAAGGAGAAGGGACATGATGATAGGAGATCTGCTAAGACATGAGGGAATGACTTCCATGGTACTAGAGGGAGCTGTAGAGGGCAAAAACTGTAGAGGAAGACAGAGATTGGAATACGTCAAGCAAATAATTGAGGACGTAGGTTGCAAGTGCTACTCTGAGATGAAGAGGTTAGCACAGGAAAGGAATTCGTGGCGGGCCGCATCAAACCAGTAGACTGATGATAAAAAAAAAAGTGCCAGCTGGATAGAATCTGACACGATATCCCTCAGGAGGACGTCCAGCAACTGTGTCAGTTCCAACCGAGTAACTGCTTGCATTAGGACCTGAAGTGGACCAACGCGTTATTGACCTGCAGAGTTCCTGAAGCTCTTTCTCTTGAATAAATCAACCAACTTTTCTGAAAATCCTATACTTTCCGACAAGTTTGACGTATCCATGTACACTGGGCCGCTGTTGACCAGTCCTTCATTTGTTGTTGTTCTTGTTGTGATCTTCTTCCGAAGAATAGTCTGATGCAGCTCCCTACGTTACTCTATCCTGTGGAAGCCTCATTATTTTCGAATAACTACTCCATCTCTTACTCTATTCATCCCTTGGTCGGTCTACAATTTTTACCTCCTACACCTTCCCATTCGAAAAGTGACCATATATTAACGTTCCAGGATGTGTCCTATCAACCAATCCCTTCTTTTAGTCAAGTTGTGCAATAAATTTATTTTTTCCCCATTTCTATTAATTACCTCCTCATTAGTTACTCGATCTACCCATCTAATCTTCAGCATGTTAATGTACCACAGCTATTCTCTTCTTGTCTGAACTGCTTATCGTCCACGTTTGACTTCCGTGCGAGGCTACTTTCTAGGCAAATATCTTAACAGTCTTTTTTATCTTTGCTCTCCCTCTCTCCTCATTACCTCACAATTTTTCGCTTTATTCGTCCACCTTATTCTTTCCGTCCTCCACTATGTCCACGTCTCAAAAGTCTCCACCCTTGCTCATCTTCCTCCCTCAGTGTCCACGTTTCAGCACAATACAGGACACTCCATACAAAACATTTTATTAGTCTTTTCCTAATGTCTTTGTGTTTATATCAGATGTTAAAAAATACTCTTTTCAGAAATTCTTTTCGCGTTTTAGCCAGTCTGTATTTTATATTCTCTCTACATCGGTCACCATAAATTACTTTACTGCCCAAAGAGCTAAATTCATTTTGTGTCTCATTTCCTAATCTAATTCCTTCAGAGCCGGCCTATGTGGCCTAGCGGTTCTAGGCGCTTCAGTCCGGAACAGCGCTGCTGCAGGTTCGAATCCTGACTCGGCAATGGATGTGTGTGATGTCCTTAGGTTAGTTAGGTTTACGTAGTTCTAACCTAGGGGACTCATGACCTCAGATGTTAAGTCCTGTAGTGCTTAGAGCCATTTCACGCGTCTGTTTTATTTCCTGCACTAAAAAGGAGAAGACCACAGACACTGCGTGTTGGCGTATTATTTTTACTACAACAATTTTCAAAAGAAGTAGTAAACGGTTAATCTCTCACTCGTAACTTAATTCTGTCGCTGAGCAACAATGCTCTCTACATCTCTCTAGTCTTTTTACTTACAAGGCAAACGCTTCAGACACAACCATATCTGGCTAGTTCCACTAAATTTTGGCTCAACACCCCCCCCCCCCCCCGTCCGACCCGCGCTATTGAGAGAACCACCCCTAAAGTTCATCACGCGCATCGACTAAGAACTGCCAAGATCGGTTGATAATTGAAACCTGAGCGTTTTTCATCTGATGATACGGTGTCTGCAAAGACATATTTTCAGAGAAATCGAGGAAAGAAACTTTTTTGACTGCCGCTTATGTTCACATGGCTCTGAGCACTATGGGACTTAACATCTGAGGTCATCAGTCCCCTAGAACTTAGAACTCCTTAAACCTAACTAACCTGAGGACATCACACACATCCATGCCGGAGGCAGGATTCGAACCTGCGGTCGCGCGCTTCCAGACTGAAGCGCCTAGAACCGCTCGGCACACCTGCCGGCGCCGCTTATATACCCACAAGGTAAACGCCGTCCATCGAAAGCGGCAACAGAGAATCTGTGATCGATTGCCAAATGCATTCATTTTGTTTTTCGTTTCTATTTTTATGGATTCGAAATTGGTAAGAATAGAAGGGTTAATAAGCTAATTAGGTCAATAAGAAATAATTACAAGATAGGCAAATAAATTTGAAACCAAGTGTACGGCCACTACTACCGCTGCTGAAGAGATGCTTTAAAAATACTCTGTTGCCCTCAGTTGTTGCATAGTGTAACTGTATGACGCAATGCTTTTATGTTGCGCCAACTCTAGATTATTTATTGAATTGCATGTTATAAATAAGCAAAGGATAGGCAGCGATTTTCGAAAAAGTTTTAGGATATAGCGCAAACGTGTCACTCAGTACTTTGTCGTTGTTAGTAGTAGTTTAGAGATATTTCAGTGAGAATATTGCAGTGTGATGAGTTTTTTTTCTTTTCTTTTTGTTTTTCTTTATTGGATTTGAAACACCTTATACAAAGGCGGGCTGTCAGCAGCACAATACGCCGCTCTTCAGCCTCGAGTTTGACAACAAGTAGTACATAAAGGTGGCACAGGTAAGACAGTCAAAACGGTGGGCAAAAAATGTAGACACTAAAAATCGAAAAAACATGGAGCCGTTCACGCTGGACGAGAAACAGCACTAACACTAGGCGACACGGTGCACAGAACATGGATGATGGCGACGGCATGTGAACGGTGGCGGCGTGACGGCGAACAACACTACACACAAACGAAGGCACACACACGAAACACTGACGGCGACGATCTGCGGCGCGCGAATGTTCACTGAGCGTGTACGAGTCCGGGGACCTGCCAAGAATGGAGGAGGAGGAGGAGGAGGAGGAGGGGAATGGGAGAGGGGAGAGCAGAGATGCCATGGGCAGAGGAGAGAGGGGGAGGGAGGAAGGGGGAGGGGAAGCTCGGCGGAAGAGGTGAGGAGGAAGGGGGGAAGGAAAGAGAGGGGAAGGGAGGGGAGGGAGGGAGGGTGCCTAAAGGAAAGGACACAGGAAGGGGGGAGGATCAAAGTTGATAGGAGGGGTAGATGGAGGGGAGGAGGACATCATCAGGGAGGGGGAGCTGGCGGAAGCCACCTTGGGAGAGGGTAAGGAGGGTGGAGAGATGGAGACCGGGTGGGACGTGGGAATACAGGCGCGGCAGCAGGCGGGGGTGGGAGAGGATCGGGGAGACTAGCGGGTGAGGAGGATCGAGTTTACGGGAGGTGTACAGGATCCGTATCCTTTCAAGGAAAAGGAGGAGGTGGGGGAAGGGGATGAGATCGTACAGGATCCGCGTGGGGGAGGGGAGACGGATGCGATAGGCGAGGCGGAGAGCATGGTGTTCAAGGATTTGGAGGTATTTGTAAAAGGTAGGGGGGGGGGGCGGAGATCCAAGCTGGATGGGCATAACAAAGGATAGGGCGGATGAGGGATTTATAGGTGTGGAGGATGGTGGAGGGGTCCAGACCCCACGTATGGCCGGAGAGGAGCTTGAGGAGACTGAGTCGGGAGCGTGCCTTGGCTTGGATGGTCCAGGAGAGGCGACGGTCGAGGGTGACGCCAAGGTACTTAATGGTGGGAGTGAGGGCGAGAGGACGGCCATAGATGGTAGTGTGATGAGTCACTTGATAATTAATATATAGTGCCACTTTTATTTATTGTGAAGAATAATTACGAGAACTAATCTGAACATTTATGCCTTGGAATTCATTGAAACTCTTAGGATTTCCACATTGGGAAGAAGGTCTTCTTAATATGCATATATACGGGGTGGTCCATTGATAGTGACCGGGCTAAATATCTCACGAAATAAGCATCAAAAGAAAACACTACAAAGAACGAAACTCGTCTAGCTTGAAGGGGGAAACCAGATGGTGCTATGGTCGGCCCGCTAGATGGCGCTGCCATAGGTCGAACGGATATCAACTGTTTTTTTTTTAAATAGGCACCCCCATTTTTTATTGTGTATTCGTGTAGTACGTAAAGAAATATGAATGTTTTAGTTGGACCACTTTTTTCGCTTTCTGATAGATGGCGCTGTAATAGTCACAAACGTGTAAGTACGTGGTATCACGTAACACTCCGCCAGTACGGACGGTATTTGCTTCGTGATACATTACCCGTGTTAAAATGGACCGTTTACCAATTGCGGAAAATGTCGATATCGTGTTAATGTATGGCTACTGTGATCAAACTGCCCAACGGGCGTGTGCTATGTATGCTGCTCGGCATCCTGGACGACATCATCCAAGTGTCCCGACAGTTCGCCGGATAGTTACGTTTTTTAAGGAAACAGGAAGTGTTCAGCCACATGTGAAACGTCAACCACGACCTGTAACAAATGATGATGCCCAAGTAGGTGTTTTAGCTGCTGTCGCGGCTAATCACCATATCAGTAGCAGACAAATTGCGCGAGAATCGAGAATCTCAAAAACGTCGGTGTTAAGAATGCTGCACCCGTACCATATTCCTATGCACGAGGAATTGCATGGCGACGACTTTGAACGTCGTGTACAGTTCTGCCACTGGGCACAAGAGAAATTACGGGACGATGACAGATTTTTTGCACGCGTTCTATTTAGCGACGAAGCGTCATTCACCAACAGCGGGAACGTAAACCGGCATAATATGCACTATTGGGCAACGAAAAATCCACGATGGCTGCGACAAGTGGAACATCAGCGACCTTGTTTAATGTATGGTGCGGCATTATGGGAGGAAGGATAATTGGCCCCCATTTTATCGATGGCAATCTAAATGGTGCAATGAATTTCCTACGTAATGTCCTACCGATGTTAATACAAGATGTTTCAGTGCATGACAGAATGGTGATGTACTTCCAACATTATGGATGTCCGGCACATAGCTCGCGTGCGGTTGAAGCGGTATTGAATAGCATATTTCATGACAGGTGGATTGGTCGTCGAAGCACCATACCATGGCCCGCACGTTCACCGGATTTGAAGTCCCGGGATTCCTTTTTGTGGGGAAAGTTGAAGCATATTTGCTATCGTGATCCACCGACAACGCCTGACAACATGCGCCAGCGCATTGTCAATGGATGTGCGAACATTACGGAAGGCGAACTATTCACTGTTGAGAGGAATGTCGTTACACGTAGTGCCAAATGCATTGAGGTTGACGGACTTCATTTTGAGCATTTATTGCATTAATGTGGTATTTACAGGTAATCACGCTGTAACAGCATGCGTTCTCAGAAATGATAAGTTCACAAAGGTACATGATCACATTGGAACAACCGAAATAAAATGTTCAAACGTACCTACGTTCTGGATTTTAATTTAAGAAACTTACCTGTTACCAATTGTTCGTCTGACTATTACAGCGCCATCTAGCACAAAGCGAAAAAAGTGGTCCAACTAAAATATTCATATTTCTTTACGTACTACAAGGATATGTAATAAAAATGGGGGTTCCTCTTTTAAAAAACGCAGTTGATATCCGTTTGACCTGTGGGAGTGCCATCTAGCGGGCTAACCATAGCGCCATCTGGTTTCCCCCTTCAAGCTAGAGAAGTTTGGTTCTTTGTAGTTTTTTCGTTTGTCGCTTATTTCGTGTGATATTTGGCCCGGTCACGATCAATGGACCACCCTGTATACGATCCACATTAGTGTGGCCTCCACGCAAAAGGTCGTGATCATTGGCTTTCGGGCCAAGGGTGGAAGGATTTTCGAAACGTCCTAGTTTGTAGACTGTTCGCGTGCCGCCATGATTTAAGTACACCATGCATGGGGGAAATGGCCAGGCAATCATCATAGGCCGCACCACTCGCTCCTTTCGCCTCCATGATTTCTACCTCACCCTTTATGGTCGTCCTATCCAACTCACCCCCACCCTGAAATACCTTGGCCTCACCCTTGACCGACACCTCACCTGGACCCCTCATCTCCTGACCATCCAGCAGAAAGCCCATTCCCGCCTCCGCCTTCTGAAATTCCTGTCTGGCCGGACATGGGGATTGCATCCTTCTACCATCCTCCAACCTACAAATCCCTCATCCGTCCTATCCTCTGTTATGCCAGCGTTGCCTGGATCTCCACCCCCACCCGCTTTTACAAGGCCCTCCAAATCCTTGAACGCCATGTGCTCCGCCTTGCCTTCCGTAACCGCCTTCCTTCCCCCACACGGCTCCTGTATGAACTGATCCCCTTCCCCCACCTCCTCCTGTTCCTCCAACATCTCCGCATCCATTACATTGTTCGCAGGCTTGATCCCCCCCACCCTCTGGTTTCCTCCTTCCTCTCCACCCCCCGCCCATTGCCGTGCCTCTATCGCTGTATCCCTCCCTCTCTCCACCTCCACACCCTCCATCTCCTTCATCAGGGCCATTTCCAACGCCTCCCCCTCCCGGATGACGAACTTCGCCATGACATCTACCCTTCCTTCCAACTATAACCTGGCCTTGTTCCCCCCCCCCCTCCCCAGGGCCCCCTTTTCCTCTTTCCTCCTTCTCCCAGAGCGGATTTTCCTCCGTCCCCCCTCCCCTGAGACCCTGCACCCCATACTTGCCTCTCTCCTTCCCACATCCCTTCCTACCTGGCCCTCTTCCGCGCGCCCCCCGCTTACCTCCCCCATCTCTTCCCCTCTCTCCCTTCTTCAGGTCTCCCTCATCTCCTAGCGCCTGGAAGAACCTCTGTATTGATCATCATCAGTGTGCCACATCAGTGTTGTGTTTAGTGCTGTTGCTCGTGTGCGTCAAGAGGTGTGATTTTAATTGTGTCCTGCCTTGAGGTTCGCCGTCAGTGTTACGTTATGTGCTATGCCATCCGTCGCTACCTTTATGCTCCAGTCATACTGTGCCTTGTGTTCTTTTAACCGTCGCAGTGTGTTGCTTTTTGTGTGTGCTACTTTTAAACAGTTTTTTATCTCCATTTTACAGTCACCCCGTTTTTTGTCTATTGCCTTCCATGCTGTTCCCCCTTTTTTAAATCTATGTTCACCTTATTCTCTCCTTTGCTGTTTTTAAATGTCTTCTATTGTTTTGTTCTATGTCTTTCGGCTGAAGAGCAGCGCGTATGCTGCTGCCAGCCCGCCCCGATGGGGAATTGAAATACAATAAAGGAAAAAAAAGGGAAATGGCGCTATCCAAAGCCGGCGCCGAGGCAACTTGTGGTGCACCACAGGCCATAGATGACAGGGGTGAACAACGCCTGCATAGATGATATGGGTGAAGACATGTGCAACTGTTGAGCAACTGATCGCCCAAATGAACCAAGGGGCTATCAATAGTGTCTCCTCAACGACCATACAGCGAACTTTCTTGCTTAGGGACCTCCGCAGCAAGTGCTGGTTCATGCATCCTTGCTGACTGCTGTTCAAGGCCAGTACTGCAACTGCGCTTCCACTTACTGGCGACAGGTGGCCTTTTTAGATGAATCACGCTTTATGCTCCATCGGACAGATGGCCTTTGGCGTGTACGGCGTGAAATGTCTGAATGCTTAGGGTCCAGGCCAGAGGAGGGAGCGTTATGATCTGGGGAATGTTTTCGTCGCATTTCCTGGGAGACCTCGTCATTCTGGAAGGCGGTATGGATCAACACTCCCACGCGACCCAACATCGAGAACAATAGGGAAGACATCTGAACTCTCAGGTGCTCTTCGGTGGAAGACAATGAAGTCAAGAATCTTCTCCCAGAGGCACCTAGACCACGTACCCACCTACTGCTTATGCTTTGCCGAAGACCCACAAGTAAAGACGCCAATCCGCATCATCGTATCCACGGCTGGTCCACCAACATACGAGCTGGCGAAGTACTTGGCCAATTCTTCGCTCCACTTGTGAGACATTACGAACATCATATTAAAAACTCAGCAGATTTTATCAGCCTTATTAACCGTTTTCGACTTAGTGAGGATGTCATTAAGGGCAGTTTTGATGTTATGGCAAAGTTTACGAATGTGCCTACAAATTTTTTATTTTTATTTACACGTCAAGTTCTGTAGGACCAAATTCAGGAACAAATCTCCAAGGTCATGGAACGTGTCAGTACATGAAATTACAACATAAAAGTAATAACAGATAAAAATAAAATGTTTAAGAAATCGAAAAAACCCAGTCCATTAAGTTTAAGTAAACGCAATCAAGAATACAACAAGAATCAGCTTAATTTTTCAAGGAACTCCTCGACAGAATAGAAGGCGTGACCCGTAAGGAGACTCTTCAGTTTCGATTTGAAAGCACGTGGATTACTGTTAAGATTTTTCAATTCGAGTGGTAGCTTACTGAAAATGGATGCAGCAGTATACTGCACACCCTTCTCCGCAAGAGATAAGGAAGTCCGATTCAAATTTAGGTTTGATTTCTACCGAGTATTAGCTGAGTGAAAGCTGCTTATTCTCGGGAATAAGCTAATATTGATAACAAGAAATGACTGTGAGAAATAGATATATTGAGAGGCCAATGTCAAAATACCCAGTGTAGTGGGACGCGAAATTGAAGCGTCACCCATCCACCAGTGTCAGCCCAGTTTGCAGGTGAATATAAGTTTAATTTAGTTTTTTGTTTATGTATTTTTGTAATATTTGTAATAGTTGTGAATTGTCTAAAGTTTTGTATTTATTTTTTATGTTTCATGTACGGAGAGGGCGGCGCAACGAACGGAGACAGCATCTTCGCTGCCGAGACCAGAGGGAAAATTGCTGGCCACTACACGTCGCGGGTCGACAGCCAAAGAGCAACAGAAGATCCTGAAACCGAGTTGTTGCATCGTGCTTCTAAAAAATTGAAAATTAAGAATTTGTAATGTTTCTACAACAATGACGTCATAGAAAGTTTAATCATGTAAATGTTCAGTTCTGTGTTGTCAAGGCTCAGGTTCACGTCTATATGTAGGAAGATAATAAACTAGTGGATGCTACTAAAGTTGAAATACGTGTTCCGAGAATTTATTTATGAAGAATTATGTTACGTAATTTATTTGACAAGATTATTAATTTTTCACAACGTCCATCGCGAGTTTGAATCTCGAAAGTTTATTCATTGTGGTTCTAATATTTATTAAAGCAGATCACTTGCGTTAATATAATTTCTGAGGAGAAACAAACGACATCTAAATTGAAAAAAGTTTGCGCAAACCAATTGGCCTGAGTGACGAAATGCTGCGCATACGACTCAAATGATGATGTTTTAATTACAGTTTCGTTCAAGAACCATTCAGAGACAAATTTAAAAAAGGATTTAAATAATTTTGAAGTGTGTTGTAACTGACGTAGGTGACGAAGTCTGCACATGGTCATATGTCAAAAGAAATTCATTCATACAAAACTTACGTCGTTACACTACACGAGACTCGTGAACAGGGGTCGGCAAGAGGTTTATGAACTTACACCACTTATTGCCCGAACCGCCAGTTTCTGAGCCAAAAATATCCTTTTTGAATAGGAAGAGTGACCCCAAAATATAATACCACACGAGATAAGCGAACGAAAATAAGCAAAGTAGACGAATTTCATGTCGAACGATCACTCACTTCAGATACCGTTCGAATAGTAAAAATGGTAGCATTAAGTCTTTGAAAAAGATCCTGAACGTGGGCTTTCCACGACAGTTTACCATCTAACTGAACACCTAGAAATTTGAACTGTTCAATTTCACTAATCATTTGCCCATTATAAGAAATTAAAACGTCAGGCTTTGTTGAATTGTGTGTTGGAAACAGTAAAAACTGAGTCTTACTGTGATTTAGCGTTAGTTTATTATCTGCAGGCCATGAACTTACGTCGTGAACCGCACTATTTGAAACCGACCCAATGTTGCACACATCTCTTACTACCAAGCTAGTGTCATCAGCAAACAGAAAGATTTTAGAGTTACTCGTGATACTACGGGGCATATCATTTATATAAATAAGGAACTGGAGTGGCCCCAACACTGATCCCTGGGGCACCACCCACTTGACTGCACCCCACTCAGATCCCACATCACAGCCATTCTGAACATTGTGAATAATGACCTTTTTCTGCCTGTTGATAAAGTAAGAGGTTACCCAATTGTGAGCTACTCCCCGTATTCCATAATGGTCCAACTTCAGGAGTAATATTTTGTGATCAACACAATCAAACGCCTTAGTTAAATCAAAACGTGTGCGTAGCGTTGAAACCTTTTGTTTAACCTGTCCAGTACCTCACAGAGAAAAGATAATACAGCATTTTCCGTTGTTAAACGACTGCTAGAGTCGAACTGTACATTTGGTAGCAAATCGTGTGATTTAAATGATCAATTTTCCTTACATACACAGCCTTTTCAATAACTTTAGCAACCACTGATGGCATAGAAATAGGTCTAAAATTATCTACATTATCCCTTTCTCCATTTCTATAAAGCGGCTTTACAACTGAGTACTTTAATCGTTCAGGAAACTGACCATTCTTAAAGGAAAAATTACAAGTATGGCTAAGTGCAGGGGTAACGTGCGCAGCACAGTACTTTAACATTCTGCTAGGTACTCCATCATATCCATGAGAGTCCTTCGTCTTCAGTGATTTAATTACTGATCCAATCTCCGCCTTATCAGTCTCACAGAGGAGCATTTGAGAAGTCAGTCTCGGAAAGGTATTTTGCAAGGGAGGTATTTGATTCCCTGTAGAAACTAAGTTTTATTTAATTCACCAGCAATGCTCAAGTGGCTCTGAGCACTATGGGACTTAACATCTGAGGTCATCAGTCCCCTAGAACTTAGAATAACTGAAACCTAACTAACCTAAGGACATCACACACATCCATGCCCGAGGCAGGATTGGAACCTGCGACCGTAGCGGTCGCGCGGTTCCAGACTGAAGCGCCTAGAACCACTCGGCCACAACGGCCGGCAGCAATGCTCAGAAAGTGACTGTTAAGTACTGTACATATATCTAATTTATGAGTAACAGAAATATTTTTACTACGAACTGACTTAACATCGTCGACCTTTTGCTGCTGACCAGACACTCCCTTCACAACTGACGATATGGTTTTATGTTTATCCTGTGAATTAGCTATTCTATCCGCGTACCACATACTCTTTGATTTCCTAATAACATTTTTAAGCGCCTTACAATACTGCTTGTAATTGGCTACGGTAGCTCGACTGTGACTACTTCCAACATTTTGATAAAATTCCCACTTTTTTCTATATGATATCCTTATCCCACTAGTCCGCCACCCAGGCTGCCGTTTACTGTTAATACTTTGTTTAGGACGTTCTAATGGAAAGCAACTTTCAAAGGATGAGAAATGTGTTAAGGAAAGCATAATATTTGTCACCTATGTTATCCGCATTATAAACATCCTGCCACTCTTGTTCCTTACCGACGTCTGAAAAGCTCCATTACCAATGAATTGGCTTTTCTATACAGTTTGTAATTATATATAACATTTGTTTGAGTACAACACCTTTTAGTGTAAAAATTTGTGCATCATGGTTTGAAAGGCCATTCACCTTTTTACTAGCAGAATGGCCATCGAGTAATGAACAATGAATGAAAATGTTGTCTATGGTTGTGCAACTGTTCCCTGCAGCCAGGTTGGAAAATCACAATCCGCATCAGATCATATGAATTTAGGAGATCATTCAACATCCTATTTCTTGCACAATCACATACAAAATTAATATTGAAGTCACTAGTTATAACTAATTTTTGGTACTTCCTATAAAGTGAACCAAAAATCCTCTCTAGCTTGAGCAGAAATGCTCTGACATCAGAGTTGGGGGTCCTATAAATAATAGGAATTAGAAGTTTAGTTTCGCTAAATTCAACTGCCCTGTACAACATTCAGATACCTACTCAGTGCAGTGCCGTGATACCTCTACAGACTCAAATGGAATACTGTTTTTTACTTACATGGTCACTCCCCCACTCCACAAGGAACTCTTTCAAAAACAGCCAGCTAATCTGTATCCTGGTAAAGGAAGCCTCTGAACAGTAAAATTATTGAAGTGGTGCTCCGCTATGCCAATAATGTCAGAGTCAACATCTATAAGCAGTTCACTAACTTAATCCCTCTTTTATTTTGATGAGATATGCTAATTCCTTCACCAATTGGATACCTGACCACCTGTGAAGGTGATTCCTTTGTTAGAGGGGCTTCCTTTAATCAGGGATACCTATCAGCTGACTTCAATCTAGAAAAGGTGCAGCTCTAACACCAACTACTAAAGGAATTTTTCCATGAGTGACCCCACCACCACCCACTACACAAACATTCTCATACCTACTGCGTTACAGGCCATGTCTAGTTACACCCGATCTATTGATAGACTCAACTGGCATCACTGCAGTTTGAGTCATGCACTCTGTCATCAGTGCCTTCTCCAGCCCCATGTTAATACGCCTAACAGCAGCATTAAGATGAGGCCGATTATAACGCTGAAACAGTTGTAATCTCCTCCTCACTTATCGACCTTAATGACAGTGAAAAATAAAACCGCATGTACCTAATGGAAATTTGGGAAAAGCAATCGTCACCGAAGTTAATCTGTCGGTAAAGAGGGAGGAAAGGGTTACATCTAAATGAAAGGAAAAATGCAAATGAAACTGGTGGAAATTAATTTTGAAAAGGGGTAAAGTTAATAAAGAAAGTAAATGTGCGGCCGTTACGTTAACAATTAACTAGCGGTAATTAGATATTTGAGATTTGGGGGAAATTACGGTCGCCAGTCCTATGGACAATTACTATAGTAACTGAAAAAGAAAGGTTATTACACATATAATTAGCACTAGAAGCGTGGCAACTGAAGGTTGACACGTGTAGTGTGAAAACTGAAAGTTTGTCAGAAGTAATAAATTTCGCTACACTCTGACTTAATTTAGCAAAAGAATTAATAAAACCGGAAAATTCAAAGTTAATTTAGTGACTGAAATTAATAGTGAGCTTTGTTTCTGAAGCACATCGAAATTCAGTAAAATACGGTTAGTCTTGGGCTACCTCAACAATCATTTCAAAAGCTACTTGAATCTACGCAATTTAGAAATAAGAGATTTAACTTTGAACTTGAATTAAATGATTCTGAACAATTAACAATAGTAAAATTTAGTACGTACCTAGCTGAGCTGCAGTCACAGGTAAGCTAAAATAAGGTAACAAAACTCGCACTCTTAATTTGTGCTTGTGTAATCTAAATATTGTAGCCAGCTATGAATACCTTAACTGAACTTTGAAATTAAAGCAGTGAAATCGAATTATATTACTTTAATGCTGGCGTTTGAATTTCAACGACACTCTGGTTCATTCCGGAAAAGGAAGGGACCCTGCTTGGTAATGCAATTGGGACAATGAGCAACAAAGGTTCATGCTACGTTGCTGTAATTTAGTGAGAAAAATTTAACAGTTTGAAAAGCTGAGGTCTGCCATACAGTTCTAAAACTTTACGTGCTACCAGTCTTCCTTGTTGGTTGATTGAAGGTCTGAAGTCGTCGATCGAGGAGGTGGCGACAGTCACTCATTGTCGGCCATCGCTGTTGCAGAAGCTGGATGATGGCGCGCCTTCTTCTCGACACGGTCTCCAGCCGAAACGAGCTCTTGATGTGTGCCAGCTAACGCTCCCGTCCGCGACACCATGTCAGAAACTAACATAGCAAGTCGAGCGCAATTACATGCTGCCAAACCCCGAAAGCGCGGCAACTCGCGGGAGCGTCACACAACACACCTGCTCCACTGCCCTCCCCCAGCCAGACTCCCTCTGCTCTGCCCGCGCTCCACGAGGCAGAGTTAACACTACCAAAGATCCTAAACACTTTGGTTCTCCACACGACCTATCGATGTATTCGTTCGACAGCATAGTTTTCCCTAGGCAAGACTCAGCGTAAAATACAAATAATATTTACAAAACAAACCAATTATACATCGACATAGATGCATAAATATATATATATATATATACAAATAGTAAAACAATTACAATATATAAAGGCACAGAAATGTCATATATTCAGGTAACAAAATAAGGAAAAAATTTATAGTACAATAGATGGAAATAGGAGGATATGCATTTCCGGCATTACACAGTTGCACGAAGTGCACATTTGTGCCACCAGTTGGAGTAGCTATTTTTACCAGGTGACAACTTACATCGTACTCCCCGTCCCTAACAATACTATTGCCAGCTCCACCCACAGTCACTACCTGATCGTCTTTCGCAAAACTCCTACATAACTCGCTATGTTTACAGTCACCTGAGCCAACCCTGCACCAGACTTCTCAATGCTGGTGACCTAGTTCTCACTCGCCAACACTTCCTGCAACCGCTGACCCACAACTTCTTCATTCTGCTAGAATTTGCAACTGACTTATGCTCCCAAACTGCTGAGGACTGCTGCATGTTTCCTACACCTACAGCTACAGCTACAACAGGCTCCTCTCCACTAAACCCTGACAACTGGTCAATTCTATTGGTTATAGGCAAAGTACAACTGTCTGAATATCTTCTCTTCCTAGCTGCCTTCTTACCAACTGGTAGTTCCCAGTCTTCAGTGCCCTTCACGCACATCATCATATCTAATTTTGCGTTTTGTAACTGCAGCTGAGGGCACAGATCTTAGGCCGCTGCTCCTCTATCAACTTATTTCTGCTATAGATTTCGCATTTCCAGGAGAGGATCTCGCTCGAATGCCCAACGGCTTATCCACTGCATACCCCCAATGAAAATACTTTGAACAAATCTCACACAGTAACCCACGACTCACAAATCTAGGGCAAAGCCCACGCCTCTGACTAATAGTAAAATGTTAACAGTTACTGAAAAAACTAAACGTCTACGTCATCGATGATCAGTTACTACAGTAGGGCTATTTAATAAACTAACAACACTGATCTCGGATTTCGCTCTCAATTTTATTGTACGTGTCGGTGATTTCTTGTGATCCTCAAATATTTCGTCATATAATTCAGATTTTGCTTGTCCGCCCCAGGAGTCAATAATTAAGTAAAAACTTTATTTAATTGTATACATGGAAGAAGCCTGGAGATACTGACAGGTTTCAGATAGATTATCTAATGGTAAGACAGAGATTTAGGAACCAGGTTTAAAATTGTAACACATTTCCAGGGGCAGATGTGGAGTCTGACCACAATCTATTGGTTATGAAATGTAGATTAAAACTGAAAAACTGCAAAAAGGTGGGAATTTACGGAGATGTGACCTGGGTAAACTGACTAAACCAGAGGTTGTACAGAGTTTCAGGGAGGAGAATCAGGGGCCAATTGACAAGAATGGGGGAAAGAAATACAGTAGAAGCAGAATGGGTAGCGTTGAGGGATGAAGTAGTTAAGGCAGCAGAGGATCAAGTAGGTAAAAAGACGAGGGCTAGTAGAAATTCTTGGGCGACAGAAGAAATATTGAATTTAATTGATGAAAGGAGAAAATATAAATATGCAGTAAATGAAGCAGGCAAAAAGGAATACAAACGTCTCAAAAATGAGATCGACAGGAAGTGCAAAATGGCTAAGCAGGCATGGCTAGAGGACAAATGTAAGGATGTAGAGCTTATCTCACTAGGGGTAAGATAGATATTGCCTACAGGAAAATTAAAGAGTCCTTTGGAGAAAAGAGAACCACTCGCATGAATATCAAGAGCTCAGATGGAAACCCAGTCCTAAGCAAAGAAGGGAAAGCAGAAAGGTGGAAGGAGTACATAGAGGGTCTATACAAGGGCGAGGTACTTGAGGACAATATTATGGAAATGGAAGAGGATGTAGATGAAGATGAAATGGGAGATATGATACTGCGTGAAGAGTTTGACAGAGCAGTGAAAGACCTGAGTCGAAACTAGGCCCCAGGTGTAGACAACATTCCATTAGAACTACTAACGGCCTTGGGAGAGCCAGTCCTGACAAAACTCTACCATCTGGTGAGCAAAATGTATGAGACAGGCGAAATACCCTCAAACTTCAAGAAGAATATAATAATTCCAATCCCAAAGAAAGCAGGTGTTGACAGATGTGAAAATTATCGAACTATCAGTTTAATAAGTCACCGCTGTAAAATACTAACGCGAATTCTTTACAGACGAATGGAAAAACTGGTAGAAGCCGACGTCGGGGAAGATCAGCTTGGATTTCGTAGAAATATTGGAACACGTGAGGCAATAATGACCCTACAACTTATTTTAGAAGCTAGATTAAGAAAAGGCAAACCTACGTTTCTAGCATTTGTAGACTTAGAGAAAGTTTTGACAATGTTGACTGGAATACTCTCTTTCAAATTCTGAAGGTGGCAGGCGTAAAATACAGGGGGCGAAAGGCTATTTACAATTTCTACAGAAAGCAGATGGCAGTTATAAGAGTCGAGGGACATGAAAGGGAAGCAATGGTTGGGAAGGGAGTGAGACAGGGGTGTAGCCTCTTCCAGATGTTATTCAATCTGTATATTGAGCAAGCAATAAAGGAAACAAAAGAAAAATTCGGAATAGATATTAAAATCCATGGTGAAGAAATAAAAACTTTGAGGTTCGCCGATGACATTGTAATTCTGTCAGAGACAGCAAGGGACTTGGAAGAGCAGTTGAACGGAATGGACAGTATCTTGAAAGAAGGATATAAGACGAACATCAACAAAAGCAAAAGAAGGATAATGGAATGTAGTCGAATTAAGTCGGGTGATGTTGAGGGAATTTGATTAGGAAATGAGGCACTTAAAGTAGTAAAGGAGTTTTGCTATTTGGGGAGCAAAATAACTCATGACGGTCGAAGTAGAGAGGATATAAAATGTAGATTGGCAATGGCAAGAAAAGCGTTTCTGAAGAAGAGAAATATGTTAACATCGAGTATAGATTTAAGGGTCAGGAAGTCGTTCCTGAGAGTATTTGTATGGAGTGTAGCCATGTATGGAAGTGAAACATGGACGATAAATAGTTCGGACAAGAAGAGAATAGAAGCTTTTGAAATGTGGTGGTACAGAAGAATGTTGAAGATTAGATGGGTAGATCACATAACTAATGAGGAGGTATTGAATAGTACTGGGGAGGAGTTTGTGGCACAACTTGACTAGAAGAAGGGATCGGTTGGTAGGACATATTCTGAGGCATCAAGGGATCACCAATTTAGTTTGGAGGGCAGCGTGGAGGGTAAAAATCGTAGAGGGAGACCAAGAGATGAACACACTAAGCAGATTCAGTAGGATGTAGGCTGCAGTACCTACTGGGAGATGAAGCAGCTTGCACAGGATACAGTAGCATGGAGAGCTGCATCAAACCAGTCTCAGGACTGATGACCACAACAACTTTATTTAAAAGTCGCTACAATTTTTGAAACAATTAAAAAAAATTGACCCTACGATAGGCCTTAACTTGGATCGCCCGTGTGGCAAGCGAGCCCACTATAGGCGCAACCAGAGTGATGCCAGAGTGTATAAACTGATCGATGTATGAGCTGCGCGTAAAACCTTGTGGGGTCCTTTTTCCCGGAATCTTCTGGCTAGTGCGCTTTACAGCTTTTATGGACGGACACCCACGAAGTATACTACTAACAGAGGTGAGTTCCCGAGACCGTAAGGTCCCCTTGTAAGACTATAAACGTACTTCTTTAACCTGCCTTGTAGGATGGGTATGGACCGAGAAACGCCTAATTTCCCTATGACGTAAGCCCTTCAAAAGAATTGACTGAAGGCGCGACTTTTCAATAGGGGCGTGTGGATGACACAGCGCAGCTCGAGCGTCTGGAAGGCAGTGTGACTAATAGGGCAGTGGAAACTTGCTAGTCATCGGCAGGTGCGAGTTGGTCACAAGCATAGAGCCCGGCGCCATTTGACAAGGGAACCTCCCCATCGCACCCCCCTCAGATTTAGTTATAAGTTGGCACAGTGGATAGGTCTTGAAATACTGAACACAGATCAATCGACAAAACAGGAAGAAGTTGTGTGGAACTATGAAAAAAATAAGCAAAATATACAAACTGAGTAGTCCATGCGCAAGGTAGGTAACATTAAGGAATATTTGAGCTCAGGAGCGCCGTGGTCCCGTGGTTAGCGTGAGCAGCTGCGGAATGAGAGGTCCATGGTTCAAGTCTTCCCTCGAGTGAGAAGTTTACTTTCTTTATTTTCGCAAAGTTATTATCTGTCCGTTCGTTCATTGACGTCTCTGTTCACTGTAATGAGTTTAGTGTCTGTGTTTTGCGACCTCACCGCAAAACCGTGCGATTAGTACACGAAAGGACGTGCCGCTCCAATGGAAACCGAGAACATTTGATCGCAAGGTCATATGTCAACCGATTCCTCCACAGGAAAACACGTCTGATATATTCTATACGACACTGATGACGGCATGTGCGTCACATGACAGGAATATGTTGTCGACCCACCTAACTTGTACATTTGGCGAATGGGTGAAAAGATTCCTCTACCTTGCCCCATTTAGGTGTTCTTGTGGATGTGATAATCACTCTCAAAAAAGTGATAAAAACATAACAGTTTGTCACATAAACTGCAAAAAATGAATGCAACAGTTTCACAGTCGCACAGTTTTCCCTGTGCCCCGTCGAAACATATGTTTTTAACGTTATCAAATTTTTCCGTGTGTAGACCGTCAAATCCTGCATATGTCCAAGCAAATCTGAACATGTCCTAGAATTTTGGAGAGCGAAGTAGATTATGTGTGAGTGCCTGAACTTTGATAATTGTGTCAAAATAAAAAATTAAAATTTTCGCTCAAAGGGAGAATTGAACCAAGGCCCTCTCGTTCCGCAGACGATCACTCTAACCACGGGACCACAGCACATGTAATCTCAGGAAGTCCTTGATGTGGCATATGATGCGCATGGACTACTCAGTTTGTATATTTTGCTTATTTTTTTCATAGTTCCATACAACTTCTTCCTATTTTCTCGATTGATATGTGTTCAGTTTTTCAAGGCCTATCCACTGTGCCAACTTATAAGTAAATCTGAGGGGGGTGCGATGGGGAGGTTCCCTTGTGAGATGGCGTCTTCTCTGTGCGCGGCCCATTAGGCAACACACAGCTACACACATTAGCTACACACAGCAGAACGCGGCGCTGAGCTGCCCGGCTCGTGCGCTGGTGGCTGCCTTGCTGGCGGGTCGCTGACCGCGCATGCGCCGTGTGACCCGCGGCTCTGTCTGCCCCCACCACAGGAAGCCGACCGGCCTTGACTGCGACGTAGCCTCGGCTGGGTGTGTCTGCAGCCACGCTCCTTCAGCTGAACACTCCTATCGAGTCCGTCGTAGCCAGTGCGGTCTTGCTGTTGCTTCACAAGCAGAGGAGTGGGTTATTATATCCGTACAATCATAATTCGACCGCGTACTTCTCGACGTACTTCACCATCAGAGCTGTAATAACTACTTTAAATCCAAAATACCGGCTGGTATATTAAAGTGCAGCTATTCACGGAGGTCAATTGTGAGTTCTAATTCCCGTAGGACGCTGAAGCTTGGTACGTATGCTAACGCGTTCGTGCAAAATCTACTTGCGCTGAAAAAAAAAAATTGTTCAAATTTTGGCCACCAGGTGCAAATCTGGCGCTTTACAGCATCTCGTCGACGTCTCTGGTGTTGATATCGAAAAAAATGTATAAGTGACAGTTAATAATAAAATCAAAATTTGCCTTTCTCACTTATTTGACTTTTCTGCCCACGACCCATTCCTAATCCATTACATATGGAAACGTTTCTATAAATCTTCAGTGCATTCACAGGCGCTAGACTCCCACCTGGTGGTCAAAATTGGAAGTAAATTTTTTCCAGCGTAAATCAGTGCCGCACTAACGCATCAGAATGTTTCGCTGCCATACGATAATTACAGTCCACACTGGACCTCTCTAAATAGCTCCATTTTAATTATAACCACCTTATATGTTACCTCTAACACATTTTAGGAATAAAAAATGCATACTTCCATCTTAAAATGCAATATACTGTACTTTCCTATGCTTTAGAAACACTGATAACTAGGGCCCGGATTTTAATCACAAGTCATATTTTTTTCCTGAACTCTAGGGTGAATTTTACGATTTTACGTATTGTAGTATGGGAAAATGTATTTTTATTGTGCATATTAAGTCCCATTTACACCTTGTTTAATAACAGGACATATTTCGCACTACTTTTGCAATAATGGGTCATATTCTGGTTAACTTATGCAAAAAATGCAAATGTTTGTCGCGTCATTAAGGGCACAAGAATAAAAACTTGAAAATGTTGCTCATATGACAATATTTTGTCAGAAATAACTGCAACAATTACTATAAGGCTTTATTTGTCGGGACCATAGTAGACAAGCAGCATAACACACTAGTCGGTTCGCTGACGTACGACTTTGTTGCACGGCGTCGACAAAACGCTCTGGGAGACAACGAAGGCAGTTTCCGACGTCCTAAACATCGCACACTGGCCACACTATTCAGTCTGCATGCAAACTCAGTGTGATTCAACGTCCCGAAAGTAAACTGCTCGAACAGTATGCAGGTGCGACGTTTTGTTATTGTGTAGAGACGTTCAGCACTGACGGGGAAATAAATTGTACACTGTGCAGTGGCGGCTCGTGAGTATATATTCTGGCTGTTAACAAATTTTTAGATTCGGATAAATAGGAGAGTGTTAAATTAATAGCATTTGTTGCATAACAGTTATCCTTATCAACATATTTACACAACTACAGGCACTGCCAATAATAATAATAATAATAAAGCCGGCCGTTGTGGCCGAGCGTTTCTAGGCGCTTCAGTCTGGAACCGCGCGACCGCTATGGTCGCAGGTTAGAACCCTGCCCCGGGCATGGATGTGTGTGATGTCCTTAGGTTAATTAGGGTTAAGTAGTTCTAAGTTCTACGGGACTGATGACCTCAGATGTTAAGTCCCATAGTGGTCAGAGCCATTTGAATAATAATAATGATAATAATAATAACAATAACAGTAATAATAATAATAATAATATGGATAACTTGTCTGAACAAAGAAAGAGCTGTTTTTGTGGAACTTTGTTGTTTTATACATAAGTAAGTACTGTTTAGGGCAAGAACGAAATAACGCTTTAGCTTTCGCTACTCTCCGTTTTGCATTTTTGTGTAAGTGGGAGTTTTCGCGCTTTTTTATCTTTTGCCACAAACGTACAAGTTCCCTAACACACGCACCGGGTAAAGAATTAACTTCCACGCTGACAATGAGATATTCTTAGGTCGTACCTACGCAAGAACTCGCTCTTATTGTAAACGTGCTTGTTAAATGTTCGCTTGTAGTGGAGGTTTTTTTATTTTGTAATTTTCTCAGTTAGAGGATCTGGTCTGGGAGACCCTAGTTCCCTTGCGGCTAACTTTTCCCGGAATTTTCTTTTCTGTTAGCACTTAAAACAGATTCAACAGAGTTCATGCCGATACTCGAATGCCGATTCCTGCACTGTAAACAACCAACTCCAAACACTAACTGCCGCTTGTGAAAATGATTAAATTCAAGCACTAATATCTACCAACATGGTCACTCCACCAGAATACAAATAAGGCACTGAGGCTGTAAGGGCCAAAAGCACAGCGTCGTCGAAACAGCACTGAAGTGAATATCAAAGAAACAAGTGAGGCAGCTTTTCGTGAACGTTCATATATACGGGGTGTTCAAAAAGTCTCTCCGCAGTACCGTATGATTGTTAGCCGCGCGTGCCGTATGCCGCAGTGAATACACCGAGATAATTAATTTATTGAATATTCATTTTTACTTAGAAATTTTCACATTAAATGTAGAAAGTGTCCCCCCCTGTTGCTGAATACACAATTCAGTTCCCAGGCAGGCGAACAATCATACGGCACTCGCGGCTAACAATCATACGGCACTGCGGAGAGACTTTTTGAACACCCCGTACAATGTTGGCCTACAGAACTGGTTAACCTGACCCACCAAATGATCAACCGATGTCAGAAGCATGAATATATGCAACAGCCTCACAATCGACGATGGTTCTATGGTTCTCAGCGCCTCAGTATGACAAAATCCAGAACTTTATATACTATATCGCATTTTACAGTTTACAAAACCAGAACCTAACCAGGACTCTGAACCCCCAACACACGAAGAATTAGTCAAAATAATAAAATCATTGAAAAATATCAGAGCACCAGGAGAAGATGGAATGATTGCAGAATTATGGAAATTAGACCACGAAAACTTTACACCCAAAATACAGAGAATAATCAAAAACATCTGGGAAACAGAAAATGTGCCCGAAGAACGGAAGTCAGCCCTAATACACCACGTCCACAAGAAAGTAGACAAAACAGACCATAATAACTACAGAGGAATCTCGTTACTGCCTGTGACACACAAAATTCTATCCAGAGCTGTGTTAAATCAACTAGAGCCTCAGATCCACATATCGGAGAGTACCAAGCAGTGTTCAGGAAGGGACGATCGTGCAGTGAACAGATCAGGTGTTTTAGAACAATATTAACAACGAGAAAGTCCAGAAACACCATAATAACCTTCGTTGATTTCAAGAAGGCCTACGATTCCATAGAAAGAGAAACACTTTTCAATACACTGGAAGAAATGAAGGTGGACAACAAGACCAGAAACGTAATCCATGAAACATTAACAAATACAAAACCTAAAGTGTTCATGGGAGAGATCTCGGAACCATTCGAAATGAAGACAGGAGAGAGACAGAGCGATGGCCTGTCGCCCATTTCATTTAACGCAGTTCTAGAGAGAATAATCAAGACATGGGAGAAAGGAGTCAATGGGGTAAAGATGGCGAGACACAAAAATAGAACCATCGACATAAAATGCCGATGAAATAGCCATCGTAGCAAATAACAGAAATAAGGCCAAAGAAGCCCAACAGACACTACATGAAATCGCAGCTACAGCAGGACTACAAATTTCGTATGAAAAAACCCAGTACATGGACACAAAATCAACAGACAGAAACCCATTGATAACAAAGTATGGAAAGATAGCACAAGTAGAAAGTTTCAAATACTGAGAGAGATTATACAGAAAACAGGATTAAACTCGACAGCCAATGATGAAAGAGTTACAAAGCCACAAAAAAGCTTACAAACTTACGATGGAACCATTACAACAAAAGAAGTATTTCCGTTAATGCCAAATTAAAACATTACAAAACACTAGTCTTACCAGAAGCCTTATATGCCTCAGAAACGACAGTAATCAGGGGAGGAACAAAAATCAAGGAAACGGAAAAGCAAGAGAGGAAAGTTCTGAGAAAGGTCTATGGGACAGTTCAGGGACATGGGATCTGGATAAAAAGACCGATAAAAGACCTGTACAAACAGACAGAGACAATTACAAACAACATCAAAAAAAGAAGCGCTAAATTCTATAGGCACATTTATAGGATGAACGAAAATAGGGTGATCAAGAAGATTTTTAACAGGCTGATGAGTAATAAGATGAATACTAAAAAACCATGGAAGACCTAAGAAATAACAAACAGAGAAAAAATCAGGAAACAGAAATTCAAGGAAACACCAAAAGAAAAGAAACCGTGAAAGAAGTGGACAGAAGAGAGGAAGAAGAAATACAGTGAATATATGAAAGGTTTTTGGGAAGAGAAAAGAAAGAGACAAAAAAAGTGCCATGAAAGTTGGTTGTGTTTTAACGCTCTCGTAAATTGTGAACTAACGATAATAATAACAATAATTACTATATCTGATTCAGAGTCCGCATAAAATAGGTTTTTCTATCATATACTGAGTATTGACAGTCATACGAAACGAAAGTAGAAGTTGTTATGATGTCGCAAATTCTTTCCTTATTCGAATTTGAAATACAAGTTTGGACTGAATTTTCTCATATTAAGAACTCAGAAGTAGCGATCTGTGTTCTACTTGGGAGAAACATAAACAGCCACGATCACACAAACTAATTTTACTTTATAGTGAGTGAACTATCTGAGGAGTGCGCTACCGCCTAGCGGGATTTATGCCAGGCGGACAAAAGTGTGTTGGAGTGTGCTACATCTGGAGGCACTGACGTAAACTTTTAGGTGAATGCACGCCGTTAACAGTGCACGTTGTTCATCAATACCGTGTGTATTTGGCTGGTAGGGCTATTACGTTACGCCGATTGCTCATGCACAAAACCCCCTTAAAAGGTGCACAACCAAAGCTGTGCTCGCTACACTGATGCCAAGTTTCGTGGAGTAGCAATATACACTACTGGCCATTAAAATTCCTACACCAAAAAGAAATGCAGATGATAAACGGGTATTCATTGGACAAATATATTATACTAGAACTGACATGTGATTACATTTTCATGCAATTTGGGTGCATAGATCCTGAGAAATCAGTACCCAGAACAACCACCTCTGGCCGTAATAATGGCCTTGATACGTTTGGGCATTGAGTCAAACAGAGCTTGGATGCAGCTTCAACACGATACCACAATTCATCAGGAGTAGTGACTGGCGTATTGTGACGAGCGAGTTGCTCGGCCACCATTGACCAGACGTTTTCAATTGGTGAGAGATCAGGAGAATGTGCTGGCCAGGGCAGCAGTCGAACATTTACTGTATCCAGAAAGGCCTGTACAGGACCTGCAACATGCGGTCGTGCATTATCCTGCTGAAATGTAGGGCTTCGCGGGGATCGAATGAACGGTAGAGCCAAAGGTCGTAACACATCTGAAATGTAACGTCCACTGTTCAAAGTGCCGTCCATGCGAACAAGAGGTGACCGAGACGTGTAACCAATGGCACCCCATACCATCACGCCGGGTGATACGCCAGTACGGCGATGACGAATACATGCTTCCAATGTGCGTTCACGCGATGTCGCCAAACACGGATGCGACCATCATGATGCTGTAAACAGAACTTGGATTCATCCGAAAAAATGACGTTTTGCCATTCGTGCACCCAGGTTCGTCGTTGAGTACGCCATCGCAGGCGCTCCTGTCTGTGATGCAGCGTCAAGGGTAACCGCAGCCATAGTCTCCCAGCTGATAGTCCATGCTGCTGCAAACGTCGTCGAACTGTTTGTGCACATGGTTTTTGTCTTTCAAAAGTCCCCATCTGTTGACTCAGGGATCTAGACGCGGCTGCACGATCCGTTACAGCCATGCGGATAACATGCCTGTCATCTCGACTGCTAGTGATACGATGCCGTTGGGATCCAGCACGACGTTCCGTACTACCCTCCTGAACCCACTGATTCCATATTCTGCTAACAGTCATTGTATCTCGACCAACGCGAGCAGCAATGTCGCGATACGATAAACCGCAGTCGCGACCTATATCGAAGTCGGAAACGTGATGGTACGTATTTCTCCTCCTTACACGAGGCATCACAACAACGTTTCACCAGGCAACGCCGGTCAACTGCTGTTTGTGTATGAGAAATCGGTTGGAAACTTAAGTCATGTCAGCACGTTGTAGCTGTTGTCACCGGCGCCAACCTTGTGTGAATGCTCTGAAAAGCTAATCACTTGCATATCACAGCATCTTCTTCCTGTCGGATAAATTTCGCTTCTGTACCACGTCATCTTCGTGGTGTAGCAATTTTAATGGCCAGTAGTGTAGGATAGCGCAGTACATTTAGTGTCGTGTTTTTCAGATTACCTCATCTACATTATGTTGAACAGCATTCAAAGAAAAATAAGCAACATATCCGCAAAATGTCAGAAGTTAGGGTGTTCACGTGCTGTTGTGTACTTACACAGCAGCCGCCACTGAAACAGTGTGAAGTTAAAATTACTGCAGAAAGCTGCTGTAAGAACAACTACACTGTAATGCCGCCAAACACAGCAGCCGCGTGAAGAAAAACGCTGAAAATGACAGCAGACAAACGCTGTTATTTGAGCAGACTGGTCCATCTTCAATCGTGGAACCATTCTTCAAGGATTTGTGTGAGATGTGGCGTCTTGCAACAGCCCGTTGGAGAAGCTGCAGAATCCACGCTTCAGACAACACCAGTTGAATCTACATTGAGAAAGAACTGTTTATTCGTGTGCTACGAGGTCGTTGCGGGTGGGGCGTTATGTTGCAAATGTTGTTGGTGTTCTAAAACTTGACGCGGCTGGAGGAATGAGCCTCTTAATGAGCGAAGCTCTCGAAAGAGTATACAAATCGACAGTTGCCATTCTGTTTGAGTGCTCTATGAACCGGGTTCCCGGGTTCGATTCCCGGCGGGGTCAGAGATTTTCTCTGCCTCGTGATGACTGGGTGTTGTGTGATGTCCTTAGGTTAGTTAGGTTTAAGTAGTTCTAAGTTCTAGGGGACTGATGACCATGGATGTTAAGTCCCATAGTGCTCAGAGCCATTTGAACCATTTTTGCTCTATGAAGCTGTTGTGGCCGGGAGGTGTGAACAGAGACAAAGTTTTGCTGTTAGCAACAGATAGTGCTTCGTAGATGGCTTAAGCAGCCAAGAGCTTTCAGATTCTCTACCTCAGTATGGTATACGTCACTTACCTTGCGCATATGTTACACAGAGTTGCAGAATAGGTGTACCAGATTACCCTGATATGGACAAATTAATTACCTGTGGCAAGAAAATGCATATTAATGCTCCACTACAAGTGCAGCAATTCAAGGAACAAACTCCTTTACTGCACCTCCCACTTCTGCATGTTCTTACACAGTGAGGTTGTTGGGCTACTGCTGCTGAGTATTACTGAGCCAATTATACCATCACAAAGACAATCTTTTATGAGCTTGACAGCGACGATCACGTGCTATCAAAGCTGTGAAAGCGGTTTTTACAGATACCTTGTTCATATGTCAACGCCAACTTCTCAATGTATCAAAAGCCATCAAACGACTGGATGCTGTTGCTACTCAACTACGTATCGCTCTGGATATTGTGCAACATGTACAGAGTGAGTTGGGTCGAGCTCGTGGTCATGCGACTGACAAAGTGAACAATAAATGGCAAAGTGTTCTCCAGCGGATCATGGATATTCTACAATGTGAAAAATTAGTGACAGTCTTTCTGGGAGGCCGCAACATTTGAATACAATGAGCCAAAGCCGCGTTCAGATATGCTCCTAAGACATCCTGTGATGTGGAGAGGAGCTTTTCCAGGTAAAATGATATCCTCAGGCCAAACCGTCGATGCCTGAAAACGGAAAACCTGAAAATGCACCTTGTGATCCAGTGAAACTCTGCAGGAGCTGTATGTAGTGGACTGACAAGACAGCCAGTCCACAGTGACGGGTAACCGAAAGGCACGCGTTTAATTCACGCAGGCTTGCTCAAGTCTGAAACAGCATACGTAATGAATGCTATAAAGAAAAGTACGTAGCTGCTGGAATACTTAACTTTAATCCATCATTTGTATACAGCATTCTGGATGATACAAGTGAGACTCTCTCTAGAAATGGTTAATGGCGCCTTGCTAGGTCGTAGCCATGGACTTAGCTGAAGGCTATTCTAACTATCTCTCGGCAAATGAGAGAAAGGCTTCGTCAGTGTAGTCGCTAGCAAAGTCGTCCGTACAACTGGGGCGAGTGCTAGTACGTCTCTCTAGACCTGCCGTGTGGTGGCGCTCGGTCTACAATTACTGGCAGTGGCGACACGCGGGTCCGACATGTACTAATGGACCGCGGCCGATTTAAAGCTACCACCTAGCAAGTGTGGTGTCTGGCGGTGACACCACACTGTAAATGACAAGGCGTGGTAACTAATTTGGAATACAGGGTGATTATAATTGATCGTAGGACAATGAAACTTTGTGGAAATATTTGTTAAGACTTGCGGAACTGAAATTACGAGTAACCCCTTGAAAAAAACATATTTTAGTTTCACGCGATAAGGTTCAAATATCGTGATCGACGAACGATTCGCTTTGCTGCTGGGAGAACCCAACGGCTCATTACGCCACAAATTCTTGAATAAGTTAGTGATGTCAAGGATGAGAATGCTGAACACAATGTGCGACCTCAAGCGCACGAAAGCTAAACATTTCCCGGTTCACCGTTGGGGAAATGTGCTGCGAACAACTGTGAAATGGTATCCGCACAAACTTCACATAACTCATCAACTTTTGCAACGTCACGCAGACATTAGAGCAGACTTAGCTTTTATGTTTCTTGCACGGGGTGAAGTTGACGACATGTGGCCTTGGATCACTGGGGTAGTGAACACTCAGAATTGTCGCATTTGGGTATCGTCAACGCCGACGAACGTTCATGAAGTTCCTCAGCAGTGTGAACGCGTCGGTGTGTGGTGTGGCTTTACTGCACGGGTCATGACTGGTCCATTTTTCTTTGAGGGACTCGGTCCTCCAGGGTCAAGGACATGCAACGCGAGTGGCACACATTAACTGCGATCGGCTTCGCCAACATGTGATGCCAGCTCTACAGGAGAAAGGTGCTTGAACTCAACTGTTTTGATGCACGATGGAGCTCCAGCTCACATTTCTCATGCGGTCACTCGGTTACTCCGTAAAACATTTGGAGATAACCGACTCGTTGGTCGATCTACGTAACCACCAAGATCGCCAGATTTGTGCCCTCTCATTTGGAATTTAAAATGCATTCCTTTCAAAAATTCTTTACTTCTCTTCCGCATTTCCTTACAAATGTTTACACGAAGTTTCATTTTCCTGTGATCATTCTTTTTCCATGGGGACTCTGTCACGAAGCGAAAGTCAAATTATAACCAACCAGACTTTAAACAAGTGGTGTGCACTAGTAAAAACATGGTTTTTATTGTTTGAATAGGTGTTATTGTTTTCAGTGTACTTCGTTCTTTTTTTTTTGGACACATACGAACATGTCAAAAATGAATCCTAGTTAGTTTCATATCAAAAATAAGTGCTAGTTGGTTTCAAACACTGCAAAAAGTAAGTACTGTACTCACAATTTGCTGAGAAGAGAATACTGTATTACATGGTAAGGAAATATAAAAAAAATCAACAAGAACGTTTTGAAATAAACTTATATAACGTCATAGCACTCCGTCTTCAGGCCACGAGTGGCGTACCGGGACCATCCGACCGCCGTGTCATCCTCAGAGGAGGATGCGCATAGTAGCGGCGTGGGGTCAGCACACCGCTCTCCCGGTCGTTATGATGGTATGCTTGACCGAAGCCGCTACTATTCGGTCGAGTAGCTCCTCAATTGGCATCACGAGACTGAGTGCACTACGAAAAATGGCAACAGCGCATGGCGGCTGGATGGTCACCCATCCGAGTGCCGGCCACGCCCAACAGCGCCTAACTTCGGTGATCTCACGGGAACCGGTCTATCCACTGCGGCAAGGCCGTTGCCTATATAACGTCATATTTTATGTTTTAAAGTCATATTTATATAACTTTTAGGATATAAATGCTTGCATATGTTTTTAGATCATTAAAATACGGTCCTATTGATAACTCATACTAATCGGATATGTTAACGATTACGCATTCAATTTCAATATCAATCTCAAAAATTCATCTAGCTCCGGATTTAACGTTTATCTATCGTTGACACAGTATATCATTTCTTGGGAAGTCTGCGCATCTCCAGGGAAGGATTGCTTTCCATACAATAAAAAAAAAAAAATGTTCAAATGTGTGTGAAATCTTACGGGAATAACTGCTAAGGTCATCAGTCCCTAAGCTTACACACGACTTAACCTAAATTATCGTAAGGACAAACACACACACACAAACACACACACACCCATGCCCGAGGGAGGACTCGAACCTCCGCCGGGACCAGCCGCACAGTCCATGACTGCAGCGCCTTAGACCATGGAATCCTTACTGCCGAGTCCGTGCAGGCATTTCCTGTCGCTAAGTCACCGCGCCGCTGTCTGCATCTCCATCTGGATCCGTACTCAGGCAGACCACAATCAATTGCACGGAAGAGGGTACACCCCATTGTACCAGTCATTAGGGCATTCTCTCGTTCCATTTATGTACGAATCGCATGAAGAATGGAGGAGGAGATTAGTGTTTAACGTCCCGTCGACAACGAGGTCATTAGAGACGCAGCACAAGCTCCGATTAGGGAAGGATGGGGAAGGAAATCGGCCGTGCCCTTTCAAAGGGATCATCCCGGCATTCGCCTGGTATGATCGAGGGAAATCACGGAAAACCTAAATCAGGATAGCCGCAGGCGGGACTGAACCGTCGTCCTCCCGTGAAGAATGACTGGTTAGATGTCTCTGTGCTTGCTGTAAATACTGTAACCTTGTCTTTGCGACCACTATGTGATCAATACGTCAACGGCTGTATTGTATTCCTAGACTTATCACTTGCAGTTTATTCAACAAAAATTTCTAAGTAGATTGTCGCGGGGCAGTTTGCGTATATCTTCAACCGTCTGTCAGGCGAGTTCAATTCTTTCAGCAGCTTCGTGACAATCTTCCAAGGGTCGAACAAACCTGTGACCGTTCGTGCTGCCCTTCTCTGTATCCGTTCAATATCCCTTGCTAGACCTACTTGGTGCGGATCTCACACATTTGTGTAATATTCTACGATGGGTCGCACGAGTGTTTTGCATGCAGTCTCCTTTGTAGACTTTCCCTGGATTTCTACCTATGAATCACAATCTGTTATTAGCTTTGCCTTGCAACTGAGACTACATAATCGTTCCATTTCATATCCCAACAAAATGCCACACCCAGGTATTTGCATGAGTTGATCAATACCAGCTGTGACTTGTTGGTAGGGTAGTCATACGATACTACGTTTTTCGTTTTGTGAAGTGCAAAAATTTTAAACTTTTGGACATTTAAACCAAATTGTCAATCCTTACACAACTTTGAAATCTTTTCAATACTTCGTTATAGTTAACTGCATCGCCGGCCGCGGTGGCCGAGTGGTTCTAGGCGCCTCAGTCGGGAACCGCGCGACTGCTACGGTCGAAGGTTCGAATCCTGCCTCGGGCATTGATGTGTGTGATGTCCTTAGTTAGGTTTAAGTACACTACTGACCATTAAAATTGCTACACCACGAAGATGACGTGCTACAGACGCGAAAATTAACCGACAGGAAGAAGATGCTGTGATATGCAAATGATTAGCTTTTCAGAGTATTCACAGAATGCTGGCGACACCTACAACATGCTGACACGGGGAAAGTTTCCAACCAATTACTCATACACTAACAGCAGTTGACCGGCGTTGCCTGGAGAAACGTTGTTGTGATGCCTCGTGTAAGGACGAGAAATGCGTACCATCACGTTTCCGACTTTGATAAAGGTCGGATTGTAGCCTATCACGATTGCGGTTTATCGTATCGCGACATTGGTGCTCGCGTTGGTCGAGATCTACTGACTGTTAGCAGAGTATGGAATCGTTGCGTTCAGGAGCTTAACACGGAACGCCGTGCTGGATCCCAACGGCCTCGTATCACTAGCAGTCGAGATGACAGACATCTTATACGCATGGCTGTAACGGATCGTGCAGCCGCGTCTCGATCCCTGAGTCAACAGATGGGGACGTTTGCAAGACAACAACCATCTGCACGAACAGTTCGACGACGTTTGCAGCAGCATGGGCTATCAGCTCGGAGACCATGGCTGCGGTTACCCTTGACGCTGCATCAAAGACAGGAGCGCCTGCGATGGCGTACTCAACGACGAACCTGGGAGCACGAATGGCGAAACGTCATTTTTTCGGATGAATCCAGGTTCTGTTTACAGCATCATGATGGTCGCATCCGTGTTTGGCGACATTGCGGTGAACGCACATTGGAAGCGCGTATTCGTCATCGCCATACGGGCGTATCACCCGGCGTGATGGTATGGGGTGCCATTGGTTACACGTCTCGGTCACCTCTTGTTCGCATTGACGGCACTTTGAACAGTGGACATCACATTTCAGATGTGTTATGACCCGTGGCTCTACCCTTCATTCGATCCCTGCGAAACCCTACATTTCACCAAGATAATGTACGACCGCATGTTGTAGGTCATTTTCTGCATACAGAAAATGTTCGACTGCTGCCCTGGCCAGCACATTCTCGAGATCTCTCACCAATTGAAAACATCTTATCAAGGGTGGCCGAGCAACTGGCTTGTCACAATACGCCAGTCACTACTCTTGATGAATTGTGGTATCGTGTTGAAGCTACTTGGGCAGCTGTACCTGTACACGCCATCCAAGCTCTGTTTGACTCAATGCCCAGGCGTATCAAGGCCGTTATTACGGCCAGAGGTGGTTGTTCTGGGTACTGATTTCTCAGGATCTATGCACCCTAATTGCGTGAAAATGTAATCACATCTCAGTTCTAGTAAAATATATTTGTCCAATGATTACCCGTTTATCATCTGCATTTCTTATTGGTGTAGCAATTTTAACGGCCAGTAGTGTATTTGCATGAGTTGATCAATCCCAGCTGTTACGTGTTGATAGGGTAGTCGCAGGATACTACGTTTATCGTTTTGTGAAGTACAAATATTTTACATTTTTGGACATATAAACCAAATTATCAATCCTTACACAACTTTGAAATCTTGTCAATACTTCGTTACATATAACTGCATCACCGGCCGCGGTGGCCGATCGGTTCTAGGCACTTCACTCCTGAATCACGCGACTCCTACGGTAGCAGGTTCGAATCCTGCCTCGGGCATGGATGTGTGTGATGTCTTTCGGTTTAAGTAGTTCTAGGGGACGGATGATCTCAGATGTTAAGTCCCATAGTGCTCAGAGCCATTTGAACCTTTTGGTATCTGCATCGCCTGCGAAAAGTTTATTATTAATATTGTTCGGAAGGTCACTGATATACAACAAGACAAGCAAGTCTTCTAGCACAGTTCTATAGGGTACACCGGAAATTACGTCTACATTTGACGATGACTCTCCATCTGCTTCCGCCCTATCAAAAAATTTTCAGTCTAGTCGCAAAATTCGCTTGATGCCCCACACGATCGTACTTTTGATAATAAGTGCAGATGTAGCACTGAGTCAGATGCTTTCGTGTGACAGAAGTGCGAATAAAATGTCGCACGATAAAAACACGCTTCGTCCCTCAATATGGCTCACCAAATACACAATAAAAAAACCAACGCACAATATCTGCACATTTGTATTATACACTCCTGGAAATGGAAAAAAGAACACATTGACACCGGTGTGTCAGACCCACCATACTTGCTCCGGACACTGCGAGAGGGCTGTACAAGCAATGATCACACGCACGGTGTAACCTCCCCACAAAATTTTACGTGACAATGTTATATAGAAATGGAGCCAAGAAGCAATATCGTCCCCACAGAAATATTTAAATAAAAAATATAATAATAATTGGGACCCAAGAATAACCTACCTGCAATGAAATGTACTGACAAAGGCAACAAAAATGTGAAATTCGCAATCTGACTCTGGTGTAAGCTCCCACAAAAATAATGAAAAACAATTCAGTGCTAATGAAATCTCAGTGATAATGAAAATTCAATTAAACCGAAATATCGGTCTTTGGCCCTGTGCAAATCAGAATTAAATTCTTACCTCATTGTAACTGCTAGTCAAAGTTCTGCTCTTATTGTTGCCCACGGCTTGGAGGAAATTCATCGCAAATACAAATTTGAATTTAAGGGAAACTTTTCTTTAAGGAAATGCAAGGGAGATATTATTTCAAAAAGGATTGTTTGTTAAAAATGCTTAGTTTGAAAACAAAATTATTATTGGGGCCTTTGTTGGAAATTAATTACAATAAATGAACTTTACATTATCTGATGATTACCTTAATTAACAATATACCTCATTGAGCATCTTGACCAGAATGCCGTATCGACGCTCCCCGACTGCGTCCCGCTCGCGACCGTGACAGGACCAGACCACTACTGAACTGCTCTCAACGACTACTAACAGAGTACTGCCCTCAACTAGACAGAGCTACAGACTCGCAACGACTGACTGACAGACTGAGAACCGCTCGCAACACTCGCGCGGTCAAGCGCATACTCTCTGGTCACAGATGCTACAATGCCTCGCCATCGCTGCTATGTTACATACGTGTTTCATAACCCTCCACTGGGGGGGCAAAAATTTGGCAGCGATGGTGAGTCATTTGGACTTGCCAAGCGCGGCAAAATTTTTCTTTAATTAACAAACTTCTACAACTTACAGAATATTTAGATGTAGTACATGAATTAAATGTTGTGCACACGCACTAAGTACAAAATATATCAGACAAAGACAAAATGTGAGTACAAAACATAGTAGCAATCAGAAAAATGTATATACAAATTATTTGACAGATAACAAAGTGCACAGGCACTGAAAAAATTCTTTAGCATATTCAGAACAAATAAACAGACTGGGAAAAAATATTATGTTGACAAGTGACGTGAGTGCACATGCACTGCAGTTGAGAACATGTCAGTAAATGATGAAATGTATATACAATTAGTAACAAATGACATAAGTGCATACGCATTGAAGTATTGAATATACAGAATAGTACAAATCATATTGAAAAATGAGAAAAGTGCACAGGCACTGGAGTTCAGTAGAAAACATATTAATACACAACATAAGTGCACATGCACTGTAGTTCAGAACATATCATTAAAATAAAATACTAAAAAAAATGTATATACAATATAAAAGACAAGAGTGCACACACTGTACTTGAGAACAAATCGAAAAAATGTCTTAGGTATTTTTGCAATAAATAAACATAATGGCAAAAATCATATCGACAAGTGACATAACTGTACTCGTACTGGAGTTCAGCGAATCAAAAAAAAATGTATAGTCATGAACATAAATAATGTTAGCAAAAAAATGATTTTCACTATGTGACAAGAATTAGGATAGGAAAGGGAAGGATCGCATCATGGTTGTAGCACTTTAGATTGCACACAGCTGTTCTGAAAGTCCATATCTTTCCACAGAAGTACAACACCAAGTGACACAATTTGCAGTTCTTTTCCCATCAGAATTCATCAGTGTAGCCAAGACACCGAAGTCTCGTAGTAATATTTCATGTTCTCATTTTGGCAGTACATTAGGTACACCAAACAGTGGAACCATAATAACGTCTTCATCGCTCATGGTGGTGGACAGCATGTCGTGTCAACACCACGCTTTTACAAGGCACACCAACGTAGAAGTAGTGCAAACCCAAAGGTAGTGCTCCATGATCACTAGGATAGACAGGACAAATGGACATTGCAGTTATTCAGGGTAGTTAGCTCATGAGGTGAAGGACATTAAGTCACATAATATTGACAATTACAGTTTTCATTTGGGGCATTCATAGCCCAGTGTTGAACATTTCTGTACCATGAATGTAGTATTACAGAAAAATGTTCACAAAATTAAATTATTGGCATCATGGGTAATCGTATTACAATAAACAGTGGCAGTCCTTGGACGGTTACAAAGCATATTTAGTATGACAGAATAATGTTAATTATTGGCACTCAGTGGCCAGCAAGTATTGAATATTACAGAACATTACACTCATTCTTGGCACTCAGTGGCCATCAAGTACTGAATAGTACAAAACATTACACTCATCATTGGCACTCAGTGGCCCAGCAATTACTGAATAGTACAAAACATTACACTCATCATTGGCACTCAGTGGCCCAGCAATATTGAATAGTATAAAACATTGTTCCTCATTCAGTATTATTCAGATCATTAAGAAGTAATAACAATTCATTGAGTGACATTCAGATCATTACGAAGTCATTATTAAAAATCAGCTAATTACAGTCATAGCATTAATAATCATACACATTATAAGTAGTCTCATTACAATAAACAGTGGCAGTTATTAGCCAGTTACAAAGCATTATTTTATACATATATTTTTTTTGTATCTTTACGAAGTCATTACTGAAGTGACATACTATTCAGAGTTGATCAGTATTATTCAGAACTTTCTCAAACTGGTATCACTATTTGGGACTGGTAATACATTTTTTTGTTAGCAATGCATTGCGTTTGGTAATTATAAGAGAAAGCAAGAAGAGAAAAAAAAGAAAAGAAAATTGGTAGTGGGTTGTTCCTGTAAATCAAAAATGTGTAACGTCATTCGTCATGAGTCAGCTGTAGCAAGGTTATGTAACAAGGCAGTATATGTGATCACATTTATAAATGATAAACACAAATGGGTTCAAAAATATGCAAGTACTAGAACAGGTATAATAAGTAACAGGTTTAGTAAGTATCATGAAAAACTTCTCCCGGAAAAAATACAAAATGGATTATTGACCTGAAAGAAGAAACACACACTATGCTGAAAAGTAGTGAACTTCGAATTAACAAGTAGTGAAATGTGTATAAACATGTGTTCCATAGCTGTCCTTTCCAAAACTTTCCGTCATCCTACTATGCAATATAACACCTGCTGTCAAAACAAACTGCAACAAATACTTAAATAACTATGTAGCATAAATACATAACTTCAACATTATCCTCATCTGTAAAGAAAAAACTTCATTATCAATCACTTCATTATCCATAACTCCATTATTATCATCACCTGTAAAGAAAAACTTCATTATCCATAGTAGCATATTCTTCATCATTATTCATCAGTATTCATTATCATCTGCAAAAATATCACTTCATTACTCATTATACAACTATTCCTTATCTCTAACATATTTCATCACTAAAACTAAGATGTGTAGTTCTGTCTGACAGCCTGCATCAATCACCTTGTATTCTGAAAGAAAAAATTATTTAAGACTGCTATTCTACGATGAGTATAGTATATTCTTGTTAATGCTTGTTAATCCTGATCCATTTACTCTTCCTCATAAGGTTTTTGTATCCTCTTTCGTCTATTCCGTAGTTGAAATTCCCATTTCTGTTTAATTTATTTCCTTTACACGTTATTTCTTTCTGAAAATGATGAACAAAGATTAATGTCTTGCATTTACATTATATACCCACTAAGTAATTACTGATTAACGGTAACAGAATCAAGCATACAGCATAACGTGACAGAAAACGTAATATGTCAAAAGCATAGACAGTGTTCAAAGGCAAAAAATGTACACGGAATATCACAATGCAGCAGCAAAAAATTAAAGTAGTCACGATGTTGAGATATCACAAAGCAAAATGTCAAAGTCAACTGGTGTTTGCTATATCTTAACTATTTCACAGTGCATATAGACAAACTGGAATACAATCGTACATAAAAAGTGGAAAATGTGCATGCTCTGATGTGTAACGACAAGAAAAGCGACCTGCTAACCTTACCTTGCCGAGCAGGTGAAATAATTGCATTAGTAAATGGCATCATAGCATGTTACATTATAAAGTGATTTCATTCAATAAACGGTTTAATGTTTGAGATATGGTGATTGCCTTTCGATTTTCTGGTTCTCAAAGTTTCGACGTGTACAACATTGGGGTGAGGGATGCTGCGAATCCGATATGGACCTGCGTATAGAAGTTCAAATTTACTGCACTTACCTTTTAATTTGCTGGATAAATAGTGTGTACGTACTAATATTTTCTGTCCAACGTGAAAGTCGCGGCGTGTACAAACCTGTTTTTGCTGTCTTCTCCGGCGCTCTGCGGCACGTTTGATGTTGTTCAGTGCAATGTCGATTATTTCGTGGTGTCGTAAGCGACGAGATGTAGGAAAATTTATAAATTCTTTAATTTTGTTTGGTGGTTCAACGTTTTTCAGTATAACAGACGGAGATAGCATAGTGGATTCATTTGGAATGGAATTAATTACATCTTGGAATGAGAGTATGTGTGTGTCCCAATCAATATGTCTTTTGTGGCAGTATATTCTACACAGTTTACCAATTTCTTTCATTAATCGTTCACAAGGATTCGAAGAAGCATGGTACTTGGATATATAGATCGGAGAAATGTTTCTGGCTCGTAACATGCGTGTCCATATGCTACTACGAAATTGAGATCCATTGTCAGAAATTACTTTCATCACATGTCCTACATGAAATAAAAAATGTTTTACAAATGCTTTCGAAACAGTTTTAGCAGTAGCTTTGCGTAACGGAGTGAAAGTAACAAATTTTGAAGTGAGCTCAACAGCGACAAAGATGTAGCAAAAACCTCTATTAGTTCTAGGAATCGGACCAAAAATATCTACTGCGGCCATGTGTCTTAATTTAACAGGTACAATGGGATATAAAGGAGGAATATGTGAAGTGGTGTCTGATTTAGCTTTCTGGCAAATTTTACATGACGCTAAAACTCGTCGTATACGTTTCTCCATGTTGTTAAAATAACAGTTCTGTCTCAGTATAAGAAAACAATTTCGTGCTCCGTAATGTGCGTAACTTAAATGAGTGTACCAGATTAATTTGTTAACAAGTTCGTCAGGGATGCATAATAACCAATTGTTGCTGTCAGGATGAGAACGGCGAAACAGAATGTCATTGCGTACAGTGTAGTGGTTCCTAATCGTAACATTTTTCCTATCTTGCCAAAGGTGTTTAATTTCTTTCCACACATTGTCTTTATTTTGTTCTTGTGCTATGTCCTGTAATGACGATGAAATAAAATTTTCAAATGCTACTTGCTGAATGTACATGACACTGAAATTTGTTTTGCAGAAGTTGGTTGCTACGTCTTGCTGATTGTTGCAAAGAGAACGGGATAATGCGTCTGCTATAACATTTTGCGTACCGGGAATGTGAACTATTGTAAAATTAAATTCCTGTAAATAAAGTTTCCATCTGCTTAACCTGTCGTGAGTGAATTTAGCTGAAAGTAAAAATTGTATCGCTCTGTGGTCTGTGTACACGGTGGTATGTCTGCCATAAAGAAAGTGCCGAAATCTCGTAAAAGCCCATACAACACATAATGTTTCCAATTCTGTAACGGAATAATTTCGTTCAGCAGGTGACAAAATGCGGCTTGCAAATGCGATGTTTTTAATTACTGTAGAACCATCTTCTTCAATTTCCTGAAAAATATGTACGCCTAAAGCTGTGTTGGAACTGTCGGTGGCAATGGAAAAATTTTTGGTAAGATCTGGGTGCGATAAAAGTGGAGCATTCAACAAGGCTTCTCTCAGTTTCACAAATTCAGAATGTGCTTGCTTATCCCAAGACCAAATAGAGTTTTTACCTGTCAGTTGACATAATCTAGGTGTGTCTAAAGCGGAGTGATGAATAAATTTACGAAAAAAGTTAATTAAACCCAAAAAGCTGCGTAATTGTTTCTTCGTCGTAGGAACAGTAATGTCACGTAAAGCTTGAAGTTTTTCCGGATCAGGCGCAATGCCTTCTGCTGAAATTACGTGTCCAAGAAATTTTATAGAAGTTTTGCCAAAGTGCGATTTACTTAGGTTACCTGTGAGTCCTTGCGCATGAAAAGTTTGCAACAGTCGTTCTAAAATCAGATTGTGTTCAGACCAGTTAGCTTCTGCGATAAGAATGTCGTCTACATACGTCGTAATTCTGTCCTTAAGTTCTGTCGGAAGTATAGTGTTCAAACCGCGAATAAAAGCTGCAGAAGAAATAGTTAAGCCGAATGGTAATTTACAAAATTGATAACAGTCGCCGAAACAGAGAAAAGCTGTATACTTTCTGCAATTCGGATGAAGCTGAATTTGCCAAAATCCCGATTTCAGATCTAATGTAGAATAAATTGCAGTACCGTGAAATTTCTGTAAAAGTTCCTCTAGTGTCTGTGGTCGATCTGTTTCATTAATAATAATGTCATTAATGTGACGTGAATCAAGTACGAGGCGAAGTGAGCCATCTTTTTTCTTAACAATATGTAGCGGGTTTATGTACGGACTAACTGCTGGTTCTATAATTCCTTGGTCGAGCATATCCTGCAATTCTTTTTTAACTTGTTCTCTGTGAATATATGGAATGGGATAATGCTTTGCTTTAAATGTGTCGTGCTGTTTCACTTGAAATTCATACATAAATCCGGACATAGTACCAGGAATGTTGTCAAAAACTGGAGCTTGCTGTAAAAGAATTTTGTGTAATTGCGTACGTTCGTCGTCTGTAGTTGCACTGCTTTGTCTAACTTTATCGGAAATCATTTGCATCACGTCGTAGTCAGCTTCGTCTGGAGTATTACCGTTGTGTACGTACGTATCCGTGAACAATGTGGGATTACAGTCTATGCCACGTGATACGGAAATGACCTCTGTGCGATTAATTGTTTGTTCTTCCGCAGATAGTGAGTACTGAAATTCTAAAGCCAATTGTGCATCCTCATCCTTTAACATTAAAAAGGAATTTTGAAAATCAATAATAGCGTCGTGTTGTACCAGAAAATTATTACCTAAAATTACGTCTGTTGTCAGTAAAGGAACAATCCAAAAATTAGAGTGGAAAGTATGACCTCCAATACAAAATTTTACGTGACAATGTTATATAGAAATGGAGCCAAGAAGCAATATCGTCCCCACAGAAATATTTAAATAAAAAATATAATAATAATTGGGACCCAAGAATAACCTACCTGCAATGAAATGTACTGACAAAGGCAACAAAAATGTGAAATTCGCAATCTGACTCTGGTGTAAGCTCCCACAAAAATAATGAAAAACAATTCAGTGCTAATGAAATCTCAGTGATAATGAAAATTCAATTAAACCGAAATATCGGTCTTTGGCCCTGTGCAAATCAGAATTAAATTCTTACCTCATTGTAACTGCTAGTCAAAGTTCTGCTCTTATTGTTGCCCACGGCTTGGAGGAAATTCATCGCAAATACAAATTTGAATTTAAGGGAAACTTTTCTTTAAGGAAATGCAAGGGAGATATTATTTCAAAAAGGATTGTTTGTTAAAAATGCTTAGTTTGAAAACAAAATTATTATTGGGGCCTTTGTTGGAAATTAATTACAATAAATGAACTTTACATTATCTGATGATTACCTTAATTAACAATATACCTCATTGAGCATCTTGACCAGAATGCCATATCGACGCTCCCCGACTGCGTCCCGCTCGCGACCGTGACAGGACCAGACCACTACTGAACTGCTCTCAACGACTACTAACAGAGTACTGCCCTCAACTAGACAGAGCTACAGACTCGCCCTCAACTAGACAGAGCTACAGACTCGCAACGACTGACTGACAGACTGAGAACCGCTCGCAACACTCGCGCGGTCAAGCGCATACTCTCTGGTCACAGATGCTACAATGCCTCGCCATCGCTGCTATGTTACATACGTGTTTCAACGGCACAGCGGACACACCAGGAACCGCGGTGTTGGCCGTCGAATGGCGCTAGCTGCGCAGCATTTGTGCACCGCCGCCTTCAGTGTCAGCCAGTTTGCCGTGGCATACGGAGCTCCATCGCAGTCTTTAACACTGGTAGCATGCCGCGACAGCGTGGACGTGAACCGTATGTGCAGTTGACGGACTTTGAGCGAGGGTGTATAGTGGGCATGCGGGAGGCCGGGTGGACGTACCGCCGAATTGCTCAACACGTGGGGCGTGAGGTCTCCACAGTACATCGATGTTGTCGCCAGTGGTCGGCGGAAGGTGCACGTGCCCGTCGACCTGGGACCGGACCGCAGCGACGCACGGATGCACGCCAAGACCGTAGGATCCTACACAGTGCCGTAGGGGACCGCACCGCCACTTCCCAGCAAATTAGGGACACTGTTGCTCCTGGGGTATCGGCGAGGAACATTCGCAACCGTCTCCATGAAGCTGGGCTACGGTCCCGCACACCGTTAGGCCGTCTTCCGCTCACGCCCCAACATCGTGCAGCCCGCCTCCAGTGGTGTCGCGACAGGCGTGAATGGAGGGACGAATGGAGACGTGTCGTCTTCAGCGATGAGAGTCGCTTCTGCCTTGGTGCCAATGATGGTCGTATGCGTGTTTGGCGCCGTGCAGGTGAGCGCCACAATCAGGACTGCATACGACCGAGGCACACAGGGCCAACACCCGGCATCATGGTGTGGGGAGCGATCTCCTGCACTGGCCGTACACCACTGGTGATCGTCGAGGGGACACTGAATAGTGCACGGTACATCCAAACCGTCATCGAACCCATCGTTCTACCATTCCTAGACCGGCAAGGGAACTTGCTGTTCCAACAGGACAATGCACGTCCGCATGTATCGCGTGCCACCCAACGTGCTCTAGAAGGTGTAAGTCAACTACTCTGGCCAGCAAGATCTCCGGATCTGTCCCCCATTGAGCATGTTTGGGACTGGATGAAGCGTCGTCTCACGCGGTCTGCACGTCCAGCACGAACGCTGGTCCAACTGAGGCGCCAGGTGGAAATGGTATGGCAAGCCGTTCCACAGGACTACATCCAGCATCTCTACGATCGTCTCCATGGGAGAATAGCAGCCTGCATTGCTGCGAAAGGTGGATATACACTGTACTAGAGCCGACATTGTGCATGCTCTGTTGCCTGTGTCTATGTGCCTGTGGTTCTGTCAGTGTGATCATGTGATGTATCTGACCCCAGGAATGTGTCAATAAAGTTTCCCCTTCCTGGGACAATGAATTCACGGTGTTCTTATTTCAATTTCCAGGAGTGTACATACTATTTATGTTATTATTTTGTTCCATAAGTGACACTTGTTGCGAGTATCATGCGACGACGCCAGATTGGTGACTTTCAGCATCTCGCGAAATCTGTGGGTTATGCGAAATTTGTAATTTTGCCCGTTCCCATGTAAGAATGTCATAAAACTGAGGGGTAGCAGTTTTCCAAAATTGGTAACTAGATGCTTCACATTCTTTGTCAGACAGAGTATCTATCACGCCCACTTAATTGTTTATAACAATGCGCAGTGATGTTCGGACCAAGCTTCGAGTTGGTGATAGCTTCATTTTCTTGGTTCACGATGCCGGTTACCTCCAAAGACGTTGGTACACATCTATCTTCCTCCGAAAAGTAGCGAGATGACGTCACCTATGCTACAGGCCAATTGACTGTCATGGACAGTTAAACTGGTCACAGAAGCCAACAACACTCACGGCCGTTGCCTCGTAAGCACCTAGTTACGTCATATTATATTACGAGAGTCGCCTAGATGTAAGTGGAGGTAAGTGCAGTTTCCGGGTCTGTGGCGAATAGTATAGCACTGAGCGATTATCAGTGTCTTCTGTTGACAAAATAAAGAGGATAAAATCCGAATACAGCGGGGGAGCTGAAAGTAGCGACAGAAGTAAGGACTAGGTCTGATTTTAACTGCCTTACTTGGAGGAGGAGGCATCTAATTACATAGCCGAATAGTTCGTCAATTTTTGCACTATGATCTGGAAGTAATAAATATGGATGCTGATACGGACTCTGAACTTGAATAACAGGGGATTAAGAGCATAACGGACCTTTATTTGTATTTTCGTTAATACCTGCTAACAGCGTATTGTCTGCTCTACATTTAGCAGCTTATTTTCTTCTACAATCACTTGTTATCACTGACTCATGTGCCACAGCAAAGTTATACTTGTGTTCTGAGGCGCATTTCAGCTTCGTCTCTTCTTCTCAGCATTAATAAACAACAGGAAAAGTTGGTACACAAACTGAAGCAGAAAAATTCTGTGAAAACGAAATCATTATTTCGTTTTGTATTAAAACGGAAGAAAAACGCGCTGAAGCTCAGTTATACTTATCTGAAATTGCGAGCTCATATTTAACAACGCCCACACTCACATTATTTGAAAGTTATTACTGCAATGACCGATATAAAATGCACAATAAGAGAAAAATATCTTTTTTCGAACGGCGAATCTTTCATTTATTTTCATCTGGTCGTAAAAAACACTAACCGTTTCGTTCACGTTGTAACAAATATATGCATCTACTGGTACTAAGGTAAGTCCATACGCGTTATCTGCGCTAATGCCACTCGTGTGAGGTATGAACTTCTATAAAATTACAGGGCTGCCACCAACCCAAGCCCTTCTTTACATGAAAGATCAGTCCGAACTGGAAAATTTCATATTATTCGATAATTTGAATTTTCTCTGGTTTAATTTAACTCAATCAAACCGTGCAAGAAATTAATGAAGTGTGAGCTAATTCCGTCACAGCCTGTTCCAGGCCCGGGAGCTCATCTCGCAAGTGTTGAGGATGGAGGAGGAGCAAAACCACGTAAAAGAAACCTGGGTCCATCTAGCTCCGGATGCTAGCACCAGGTGAAACCTGCTCAACGCTCTAAAAGGCGGAAGAGGAATCCTAGCTGCAACAGGCAGAGAGAGCGGAAAACCTAATGGAGAAAACCACGAAAAATCGTCATTTAGGAATAACAATCCGATCTTATCTTGGAATTTATTTCCTAGCATGTACAATGTACAATTTCAATTGCGGAATGGAAAATCCGATAAAAGTAAGTACTGCCCCACATGGTTACTCGAAAGAGGAATCCACCATTGCTTAACGCAATGCATCAGTACCTAGGGTTCCGAGGGTTCACATGTGCAGTCGGGTCATTCTTGGTATCCTTCCAAACTCAAGTTCAACAGGAAATTCTTCGCAGGCTCCGTGAATGTAAACTCATTACTAAAAATTGGTAAACAGAAGGAACTTAAAATTCTCTTAGATAAGCAAGAAATACAAATTTTAGCAGTACAAGAAACAATATTTTTGGACCAAAATGTTACAGGAACCAAAAACCACAGAATCTTTAAGGGTAAACTAGAACTAAAAATTATGAGAGGCATTCCAATACTTGGTACCGCTTTCTATATTCTAAAAAATTTAGTAGATGACGTTACATAATTCATATCCAGTTCAGAAAGATTCTCTCTTCTCACAGTGAAATGCAAAAATAAACAGTATACCTTTGTCAATTGCCATGCTCCAATTAATGATGACACAAAGAAAATTCCAAGTAAGGTAGAAGCATTCTGCTAACTTTTGGAAGACGAAATATCAAAAATTCAAAAATCGAATGTTGTGATACTTCTCGGGGATTCTAACTCACAAATAAGAGGGGGAAAAACTCTTCGAAAAATAATAGGAGGATATTATCTGACTAAAATCAAGCTGAAACTTTTCCCCAATTAAAACCAAAATAGATAGCAAAAATTGATCAAATATAACACATACAGTCTCAACATACAAAAGACGCAATAAGACATTTTCAAGAACAAATTAAAATAGCTAAACGAGGGAAATGGGAAAATTTATCCAAAGCAATCAACAGGGTAGCGAAGAATGTATCTGGATCAACAAAAATGAAGGAGAAAGTCTGGTGGAATGAAATCTGTGAAAAAGCAGTTGCAGAAAGAAGAAAATTGTGGAAGGATTGGAAATGTTCTGGGAAGACTGAGCACCTTGATGAATTTAAAATACAAAGGAAAGAAACAACGCCGCGCGGGATTAGCCGAGCGGTCTCAGGCGCTGCAGTCATGGACTGTGCGGCTGATGCCGGCGGAGGTTCGAGTCCTCTCACGGGCATGTGTGTGTGTTTGTCCTCAGGATAATTTAGGTTTACTAGTGTGTAAGCTTAGGGACTGATGACCTTAGCAGTTAAGTCCCATAAGATTTCACACACATTTGAACATTTGAACAAAGGAACAACAAGATTAATAAAGAGTGCTTAACGATCTTTTGAGAGATTACGACTTCTTGACATACAAAAGAGCTTTGTTACAAATAATGTCTGGAATTTCTATCAGATGTTTAAAAATCATGTGAAGGTTTACCAAGCTCCAAGTATTTGCCTCAGACATGAAAATGTGAAATAATTAAGAAAGTACTTTGAACATCTATTAAACTGTGAAGAATCGAATTGTAAGCTAGACCTCCAGATCTTCATGAAAACACAGAAGCAGATCCACCACCTACAGCGGAAGAAATTAAAAAAGCAATAAATACTCTGAAAACCATAGTCGGTGGAGAAGACTGTATTATAGCTGAACTTATAAAATGATCTCAGCCAAAAATTACAACTAACCTTCAAATCATGTCTGAAGAAAAATTGGAAAGTGAAAAGCTTCCAGAAGACTGGAAAGTGGCTCTTATCCATCCCTTGCACAAGAAAGGTGACAAGCGTGATGTAAATAACTGCAGAGGTATATTTCTGTTGCCACAGAGCTATAAAATATTTTCAACGATGTTACTAAACAAGGTAGAAGCGATACCCATTTGGGAGACTATCAGACAGGATTTAGAAAGGGCAGATTTTCAACAGATTTTCAACCTAAATTCCGTAATCAGTCACACACTTACTAACTCTTAAAGACATAGTTATAACACTTATTGTTTTTAAAAAGGCATTTGATTCGGTTGACAGGGAAACACTAGATAAAGTGATCCGAGAATTTGGCATTAAATCTAAACCCGTAAATCATATTCGTGAAACACTCACAGACACCAAAACGAAAGCAAAGTTTCGGCCATTCAAGACATTCAAAATAAGAAAAAGGTGCGGCCTGTCTCCTCTTCAGCTGCGTCCCGTGAAAAGTGCGAGAGAATAGAACAAGAACCAAAAGAACATAAGTTATCACCAAGAAGACTGGGGACTAAGGACGAAGGTATTGAAATTCAGTGTTTAGCATTTGCAAATGATTTTGGCTTTCTTTTTTAAAACTTAACAAATGCAGAAATACAAATCAGTCTCTTAGAACGAATAGTCAAAAAAGCAGACTTAAGAATTTCTATAGAAAAACAAAATTTATGACAAACATAAAAAAAAGCTCCAGAAATCCTAGTAACAGATACTGGACAGATAAAGAGGATTACTAAATTTAAAAATTTGGGAGAAATGAGTCAAGAAAAAGGCTTAGAAAAACTCGCTGTAGAATGTGGTATAACCAGGAACATTTACATCAAAAGATCACTGTCTAAAATTCTGAAAATACAACACAACACAGTAGCAAAATCAGAATGTCTTTATGCAAGTGAATGTTTAGTACTGAATTACAAATTACACAAACTTGAAGCCGTAGAAAGAAGAAGCACTCGAAAAATGCTCGGTCCGTTAAGAAATACGGAGATATGGAAATTAATACGTAAATAAGAAATACATCGCAACATAGAAAATAATGCCGAATCGTCACGGAAGAGCTGACTGCTCATTTTGGACATTTATACAGAGTGAACGGCAATAGGTTAACCAAACAGGTTTTTAAATATGGGTGAAGAAATCAACAACAGCCTGGATTCAAGAAGTTAGGAAAGATGTGGAAAGAAACATCGTAAGTGAACAAGATGCAAAGAAAGAGAGATATTTAAGAAGAAAGTGTTAAAAATGGAAGGATTCCAAGGCAGGAGGGAGAAGAAAACGGATCAGAATGGTCTGAGGAGAGAAAAAGGATACATAGTGAGAAGTTGAAAGAATACTGGAGGAAGGAAAAAGAAGAACAACGGAGGAAGCATTGAAATTGGCGCGTTGTCCTTAGATGACCCAAATGGAAAAAGAAAAGGAAGAAGAAGTGTGAGCTATGCACTTCAGTGATGAGAGCTCTTTTTCAAATTACGTTTCGTTTCTGTTGCTACCCTGTTTATTCAGCTAGCAAAAACAACACTGAAATACCCTCAAAACACACAATCATTCGTCCTACTGTATTTTACAATGGTGGTGACCGAGTGATAACTTAAAAAAAAATACGACAGGCCACAAAATATTAATTTTAACTAAGAACATTTATTCTTAATCTGACATAGTATTAATAAAAAAGCGGAACATCCTAATCAAAAGCACCAAACCACATTAAATAATACAACTTAGTTCATGTTGATCAATGATATGGGAAGTGGAAGGGGAGGAAAAGGAACGTATAGTCTCATGCACTCAAATATAGACTCATCCACTCAAACTGGACTCACACATGAAGATAAAGTTCAGAGAGAAGTTAAGTATCACTATAAGCATGGAATTACGGCAAAGCGATCAATACCGACTTCACAACTGAAACAAATATAAGACACGGGAACTTGGTGTCGACAATTCAGATGATGAAAGTGAAGGAACACATGGCTGAATAAATTACTCGTTGAGCAACACGTTGCTGAAACAGATAAAAATCACGAAACTACATGGAAAAGAATACCCTACTACGAAAGTTAGATCATGAGGAAACTGCGAACAGATCAACGTGACGAGGAAAGCTGAAGGCCCCATTAGTTCATGGAACACGTGGGCCCAACAGAGAAAGGAGGTTTCTAAAATCCCACAAAATTATGAAAATGTAGGTGCTCAAATAGCACGGTAGGCGCTGGTCATTTAATCTAACTAGGATAACACAATGAAATACAGAAATTCGAGCTAAGAGTTTGAAACACGTATGTAACATAGCAGCGATGGCGAGGCATTGTAGCATCTATGACCAGAGAGTATGCGCTTGACCGCGCGAGTGTTGCGAGCGGTTCTCAGTCTGTCGGTCAGTCGTTGCGAGTCTGTAGCTCTGTCTAGTTGAGGGCAGTACTCAGATAGTTGTCGTTGAGAGCAGTTCTGTAGTAGCCGTCATGCAGAGCAGTCGGTCAGTAGTAGGAGCCCAGTGCGGTTGTGTGATGTAGTCTGTCGGCAACACTGGTCAAGATGCTGAATGAGGTATATTGTTAATTAAGGTAATCATCAGATAATGTAAAGTTCATTTATTGTAATTAATTTCCAACAAGTGCCCCAATAATAATTTGATTTCAAGCTAAGCATTTTTAATAAACAATTCTTTCAATAATATTTCCGTTGCATTTCCTTAAAGAAAAAATTTCCCTTAAAGTAAAAAAAAATATATATATATATATATATATATATATATAACAATTATATTTGCGATGCATTTCCTCCAAGCTGTGCGCAACAACAAGAGCAGAAATTTGACTAGCAGTTACAATGAGGTAAGAATTTAATTCTGATTTGCACAGGGCCAAAGACCGATATTTCGGTTTAATTGAAATTTCATTATCACTGAGATTTTCTTATCACTGAATTGACTTTGATTTTTTTTTGTTTGTGAGGAACTCATACTTGGGTCAGATTGCTAATTTTTGTTTAATTGTCATTGTCAGTAGATTTCATTGCCGGAGGTTACACTTGGCTCCCATTTTTATTAAGTATTGTCATTTCTTGTAAATTTTTGTGGGGAGGTTACACTTGGCGACACCCAGTCCAGGATCGTATTTCGTTGAGAATCTTTTGAACAACAGTCAGATATCTGCTCTTATTTGCTTAGATATAATTAGGATTTGGCGCAACGCTTTTACTAATCTTGTGACTTTCTTTCTACAGGTCAACGGCAATTCGTTGCTCTGTTGTATTTGTGTGTTGCTTTTGCATTGTGCTTATTTATTTTGTGAAAAATTGTGACTATTGTAAAAATGCCGCGAAAGACTGTGAATAGTGTATCGCGAGGTATTATGAATGAAATTACCGACTCAAACAACTTTACCGATGGGACTTGTGACACGCAGTATAATGATGACAATCCTGCGTTCACTGACGATCAGTGTGTTCCAACCTCTAATGATGATTATTATCTTACTGATGAACAAACGAACTCAATTGTCTCCTCTGTTAATTTGACGACAATTGATGACGCGGGACGCTCTGTTGCAATGAGCGCTGCCCAGCTTAACACACCCGGTTTGAAAAATTCAAGTAAAGTACAGACAAATTTTTCTAATGAAAATGGACAGTGCACACAAAGTAGGACAGATTTATTTAATTCCGAGGTAGTTACTAGCAGTGCGCATCCGATTAGCAGGCAGGATCAAATTATAGCATTATTGCTACAAGTTCTTGAATCGTGCAAACAACGTAATGAAAGTTTCAAACAATTGATAAAAGAACAAGAAAAGTTTTCCAAAAAACTTGATGAACAGCACAAACATCTTAGCGAAATGATTGATGAAAGTTTCGACAACCATTTCAAACAACTTAGCGAAACGATTGATGAGAGTTTCAAACTGACGAACGAAAAACAAGACAACCTTAACGAACAGAACAAACAAGTTAGTGAACAGATTACAGCTGTTACCGTGCAATGTCAGGACACTAAAAAACAATTACGTGAGGATACTAAGGTTTGTGCTAAAAACAGTAATAAAGAAGTTGGCACTGTTGCACAAGAAGTGAGTAGCACACGCGTAGGTACAACAGAATCACATAAGGACAAGATTAATGTAGTCACTGAACAATGCCGTAAAAACACAGTACAGATACGCGACGAGTTTAATTTAGAGTCAGTGGAAGTTTCACACACTCCGAATACGGAAGTTGACGAGAAATTTGCACGACACAACAACCAAATTGACGAAAGTATTACAGTAACAGAATTAACAATTATTTCAGTCACAAATACGTCACAGAACCCGCCACGTTGCGAGCATTTGTCAGACTCGCGCAACGCGTCTAATGTGAACAATTTACAAAAACTACGCGAATTAAAATCCGAAAAGCCACGTGACTTAAAATCTGAAAGGCTACGCAACTTGAAATCCGAAATGACACAGACAAATAGATTCTCACACAAACGTGAACGTGTCCTCAAATTCAGTGACGAGAATGTTGATTACGAGCAATTTTTATCCGTAAGAAAAACTAAGGAATTTAATAATGACAGAGCACAGATACACGATTTGAACTGGATACGTCGATTTATTTTTGTACTTTCACCGCTATTACCTGTAACGCAGAAACTAGCTTTGAACTGGATACGACAATTTGCTCTTGAATTTTTACCAACATTTCGTGTAATGCAAAAACTTGAATTAGTATGGATACAGAAATTTATTTCAAAATTTTTACCGCCATTGCGTGTAACACAAAATCTGAAAAGTATTTGCAGTGCATAATTGACCTCAGGGGATTCATTACACTTTAATGAATATGTGCCGTAGCGAGCATAGGGCCCCGAGCTGTAGTAGTGCTGTTTCATCTTTAGTTTTCTGCACTGCTGCCTTCTCTTCTACTATCCTTTATATCTATCAAAACCGCTCTTTAACTATTGCTCTATTTAGAATTAAGAATATGTAAAGAAAACCGGATTTGACAAGTTATACCGAAAGTGACAATTTTTATCAGACACTCCCGAAATGACAACTACCGCCGTAATTATAATAACTGACAAAATTTTAATCATCAGTACGTGTAAAATTATCAGTAACAGTAAACACATTTTGTAACAATAGACATTTTCCACCGCAACAGCATGAAAGTCAACCGGTTAGCATACGTAACCAACAATGTAATGCACAAGGTCAACCAGGCTTTAATGTTCCGCCGCGTGCACATATAGTCACAGATCCAACAAATAGTAACGCACGACAGCAAGGAAACAACTACGTACAAAGAAGACAATATTTCAATTCCTATCGCAATGTACCGTATAGAAGTGACTATCACGACAGACGTAAAATTAATGAGCACAATTTTCAGCGTACATTTAATAACAGTCGATCTTTTCAGCAGCAAGAACTTCAGCAATAACATATTATCATGAAGGAACTAGACAATAGGTGTCATCTATAGCGTAATACGTCAGGAAGAACTAACAGAACAGTTCAAATAGTCAAAATTCCACAGTGTCCTCCTGAAAATAGTAACACGTCAGATAGAATTTGATTAAAATACAGTACAGGTTGCATATTCCATTAATGTAAGCAATACTTTTGACACACAGAATCTTGTCCACGAAGATGTTATTTGAAATACGCTTTGTTGAATGCTCCACTTTTATCGCACCCAGATCTTACCAGAAATTTTTCCATTGCCACCGACAGTTCTAACACCGCTTTAGGCGTACACATTTTTCAGGAAATTGAAGAAGATGGTTCAATAGTAATTAAAAACATCGCATTTGCAAGCCGCATTTTGTCACCCGCTGAACGAAATTATTCCGTTACAGAATTGGAAACATTATGTGTTGTATGGGCTTTTACGAGATTTCGGCACTTTCTTTATGGCAGACATACCACAGTCTACACAGACCACAGAGCGATACAATTTTTACTTTCGGCCAAATTCACGCACGACAGATTAAGTAGATGGAAACTATATTTACAGGAATTTAATTTTACAATAGTTCACATTCCCGGTACGCAAAATGTTATAGCAGACGCACTATCGCGTTCTCTCGGCAACAATCAGCAAGACGTAGCAACCAACTTCTGCAAAACAAATTTCAGTGTCATGTACATTCAGCAAGTTGCATTTGAAAATTTTATTTCATCGTCATTACAAGACATAGCACAAGAACAAAATAAAGACAATGTGTGGAAAGAAATTAAACAGCTTTGGCAAGATAGGAATAATGTTACGATTAGAAACCATTACACTGTACGCAATGACATTCTGTTTCGCCGCTCTCATCCTGACAGCAACAATTGGTTATTATGCATCCCTGACGAACTTGTTAACAAATTGATCTGGTACACTCATTTAAGTGACGCACATTACGGAGCACGAAAATGTTTTCTTATACTGAGACAGAACTGTTATTTTAACAACATGGAGAAACGTATACGACGAGTTTTAGCGTCATGTAAAATTTGCCAGAAAGCTAAATCAGACACCACTTCACATATTCCTCCTTTATATCCCATTGTACCTGTTAAATTAAGACACATGGCCGCAGTAGATATTTTTGGTCCGATTCCGAGAACTAACAGAGGTTTTTGCTACATCTTTGTCGCTGTTGAACTCACTTCAAAATTTGTTACCTTCACTCCGTTACGCAAAGCTACTGCTAAAACTGTTTCGAAAGCATTTGTAAAACATTTTTTATTTCATGTAGGGCATGTGATAAAAGTAATTTCTGACAATGGATCTCAATTTCGTAGTAGCATATGGACACGCATGTTACGAGCCAGAGACATTTCTCCGATCTATATATCCAAGTACCATGCTTCTTAGAATCCTTGTGAACGGTTAATGAAAGAAATTGGTAAGCTGTGCCGAATATACTGCCACAAAAGACATATTGATTGGGATACACACATACTCTCATTCCAAGATGTAATTAATTCCATTCCAAATGAATCCACTATGCTATCTCCGTCTGTTATACTGAAAAACGTTGAACCACCAAACAAAATTAAAGAATTTGTAAATTTTCCCACATGTCGTCGACTAAGACACCACGAAATAATTGACATCGCGCTGAACAACATCAAACGTGCCGCAGAGCGCCGGAGAAGACAGCAAAAACAGGTTTGTACACGCCGCGACTTTCACGTTGGACAGAAAATATTAGTACGTACACACTATTTATCCAGCAAATTAAAAGGTTAAGTGCAGTAAATTTGAACTTCTATACGCAGGTCCATATCGGATTCGCAGCATCCCTCACCCCAATGTTGTACACGTCGAAACTTTGAGAACCAGAAAATCGAAAGGCAATCACCATATCTCAAACATTAAACCGTTTATTGAATGAAATCATTTTATGATTTAACAAGCTATAATGCCATTTGCTAATTTTATGATCACGTATGCAATTATACTCTCATGAATACTTACTGATGATTATCGTATTTTTTCTTGGCAAGTGCCTGGCAAGGTAAGGTTAGCAGGTCGCTCTTCTTGTCGATTACACATCAGACCGTGCATATTTTTTTCAGACGAACTTACACATTTTATGACCACTTATGCAATTATATTTATATGATTACCTACTGATGACTGTCGTATTTTTCTTGGCAAGTGCTCGGCAAGATAAGGTTAGCAGGTCGCTCTTCTTGTCGTTACACATCAGACCATACACATTTTTTCCAGATGAACTTACGCATTTTTGACCACTTATTGCAGTTATATTTAAGTGACTACTTATTAATGATTATCGTATTTTTTCCTGGCAAGTTGTCATCATTTGTTTATGTATATATGATTATTTTCCTGTTTTGTTTGTATGCACTATGAATTAGCTAAGACATAGCAAACACCAGTTGACTTTGACATTTTTGCTTTAAGATATCTCAACATCGTGACTATTTTTACATTTTTTGCTGCTGCATTGTGATATTCTCTGTACATTTTGGCTTTGAACACTGTCTATGCTTTGACATATTACGTTTTCTGTCACGTTATGCTGTATGCTTGATTCTGTTACCGTTAATCAGTAATTATTTAGTGGGTATATGATTTAAATGCAAGACATTATTCTCTATTCATCAATTTCAGAAAGAAATGATGTGTGTAAGAAATAAATTCAACAGAAATGGGAATTTCACCTACGGAATAAACGATAGAAGATGCAATAACTTTATGAGGAAGAGTAAATGGATCAGGATTAACAAGCATTAACAAGAATATACTATACTCATCGTAGAATAGCAGTCTTAACTAATTTTTTCTTTCAGAATACAAGGTGATTGATGCAGGCTGTCAGACAGAACTACACATCTTAGTTTTAGTGATGAAATATGTTAGAGATAAGGAATAGTTGTATAATGAGTAATGAAGTGATATTTTTGCAGATGATAATGAATACTGATGAATAATGATGAAGAATATGCTACTATGGATAATGAAGTTTTTCCTTACAGGTGATGATAATGATGGAGTTATGAATAACGAAGTGATGAATAATGAAGTTTTTTTCTTTGCAGATGAGGATAATGTTGAAGTTATGTATTTATGCTACGTAGTTATTTAAGTATTTGTTGCAGTTTGTTTTGACAGCAGGTGTTATATTGCATAGTAGGATGACGGAAAGTTTTGGAAAGGACAGCTATGGAACACATTTTATACACATTTCACTACTTGTTAATTCGAAGTTCACTACTTTTCAGCATAGTGTGCGTTTCTTCTTTCAGGTCAATAATCCATTTTGTATTTTTTCCAGGAGAAGTTTTTCATGATACTTACTAAACCTGTTACTTATTATACCTGTTCTAGTACTTGCATTTTTTTGAACCCATTTGTGTTTATCATTTATAAATGTGATCACATATACTGCCTTGTTACATAACCTTGCTACAGCTGACTCATGACGAATGACGTTACACATTTTTGATTTACAGGAACAACCCATTACCAATTTTTTTTTCTTTTCTTTTTTCTCTTCTTGCTTTCTCTTATAATTACCAAACGCAATGCATTACTAACAAAAAAAAAATGTATTACCAGTCCCAAATAGTGATACCAGTTTGAGAAAGTTCTGAATAATACTGATCAACTCTGAATAGTATGTCACTTCAGTAATGACTTTGTAATGACACAAAAAATATATATATATGTATAAAATAATGCCTTGTAACTGGCTAATAACTGCCACTGTTTATTGTAATGAGACTACTTATAATGCCCATGATTAACAATGTTTTATTCTATTCAATACTTGATGGCCACTGAGTGCCAATAATTAATGACAATCAATGAATTAGGTTATTAATTATGCCATTAATTAGCTTGTTTTCAATGTTGATACTTTGTAACAGGAAAAGAATATGATTGTTTCATAATGTTTTGTAATTAGGAAAAGGCTAATTATTCTTACTATATTGAAATGACAAATGATTAATTAACTATGCTGTACTTTGTAACTGGAAAAGAATGTGACTGTTTAATAATACTTTGTAATTAGGAGAAGGCTAATGATTATTACTATATTGGAATGACACATAATTAATTAACTATGCTATACTTTGTAACTGGAAAACAATGCGATTATTTAATAATGCTTTGTAACTAGGAAAAGAAGGTTACTGATTCTATGTAAAACAATTAATGAACATTTTCTGTAATACTACATTCATGGTACAGAAATGTTCAACACTGGGCTATGAATGCCACAAATGAAAACTGTAATTGTCAATATTATGTGACTTAATGTCCTTCACCTCATGAGCTAACTACCCTGAATTATTGCAATGTCCAATTGTCCTGTCTATCCTAGTGATCATGGAGCACTATCTTTGGTTTTGCACTAATTCTACGTTGGTGTGCCTTGTAAAGCGTGGTGTTGACACGACGTGCTGTCCACCACCATGAGCGATGAAGACGTTATTATGGTCCCACTGTTTGGTGTACCTGATGTACTGCCAAAATGAGAACATGAAATATTACTACGAGAGTTCAGTGTCTTGGCTACACTGATGAATTCTGATGGGAAAAGAACTGCAAATTGTGTCACTTGGTGTGGTACATCTGTGGAAAGATATGGACTTTCAGAACAGCTGTGTGCAATCTAAAGTGCTACAACCATGATGCAATCCTTCCCTTTCCTATCCTAATTCTTGTCACATAGTGAAAATAATTTTTTGCTAACATTATTTATGTTCATGACTATACCTATTTTTGATTCGCTGAACTCCAGTGCGAGTACAGTTATGTCACTTGTCGATATGATTTTTGCCATTATGTTTATTTATTGCAAAAATACCTAAGACATTTTTTCGATTTATTCTCAAGTACAGCATGTGCACTCATGTCACTTGTCAACATAATATTTTTTTGCCAGTCTGTTTATTTGTTCTGAATATGCTAAAGAATTTTTTCAGTGCCTGTGCACTTTGTTATCTGTCAAATAATTTGTATATACATTTTTCTGATTTGCTACTATGTTTTGTACTCACATTTTGTCTTTGTCTGATATATTTTGTACTTAGTGCGTGTGCACAACATTTAATTCATGTACTACATCTGAATATTCTGTAAATTGTAAACTTAATTAGTTACAAAAAAAATTTTGCCGCGATTGGCAAGTCCAAATGACTCACCATCGCTGCCAAATTTTTGCCCCCCCAGTGGAGGGTTATGAAACACGTATGTAACATAGCAGCGATGGCGAGGCATTGTAGCATCTATGACCAGAGAGTATGCGCTTGACCGCGCGAGTGTTGCGAGCGGTTCTCAGTCTGTCGGTCAGTCGTTGCGAGTCTGTAGCTCTGTCTAGTTGAGGGCAGTACTCAGTTAGTTGTCGTTGAGAGCAGTTCTGTAGTAGCCGTCATGCAGAGCAGTCGGTCAGTAGTAGGAGCCCAGTGCGGTTGTGTGATGTAGTCTGTCGGCAACACTGGTCAAGATGCTGAATGAGGTATATTGTTAATTAAGGTAATCATCAGATAATGTAAAGTTCATTTATTGTAATTAATTTCCAACAAGTGCCCCAATAATAATTTGATTTCAAGCTAAGCATTTTTAATAAACAATTCTTTCAATAATATTTCCGTTGCATTTCCTTAAAGAAAAAATTTCCCTTAAAGTAAAAAAAAAAATATATATATATATATATATATAACAATTATATTTGCGATGCATTTCCTCCAAGCTGTGCGCAACAATAAGAGCAGAAATTTGACTAGCAGTTACAATGAGGTAAGAATTTAATTCTGATTTGCACAGGGCCAAAGACCGATATTTCGGTTTAATTGAAATTTCATTATCACTGAGATTTTCTTATCACTGAATTGACTTTGATTTTTTTTTGTTTGTGAGGAACTCATACTTGGGTCAGATTGCTAATTTTTGTTTAATTGTCATTGTCAGTAGATTTCATTGCCGGAGGTTACACTTGGCTCCCATTTTTATTAAGTATTGTCATTTCTTGTAAATTTTTGTGGGGAGGTTACAAGTTCACCGAACGAAGAACAAGTGTAAATAGGAAGATTAAGGCACGCGCGGAAATTGATACAACTAATCACACATCAAGCTGAGGCAGGAACCGACAAATGAAAACACACGCACACGAAGACACAATTATTCTCATATTCACACAAGGTAAGATCGCCCTATCTTGGCCTAATCATCGCGCGGTGGCGAACATTTCACACCACAATGTTCTAAAGGGACAGCTGAAACCCGGACTACCGAATAAATCGAAAACCCTAACGTTAGAGAAGCATTATTGCTTTTAACTGAACACGTCCTGAGAAAGGAAATAAGACGTTTCTGTTAGGCTGAAGAACTTACTCTTTCATAACAACTTTACAATAGCAAGACCGCGCTTAAGAAGTACGAACGATCTCACCAACAGCCAGCCGCAGAATAGCTCTCTAGCGATAGCATCCAGAGGACCACCCAGATGAACGGAAAAAGCCAGAGGGGTCCTTTCCGGCTCCAACATATCAGACAAACAAGACACGGACAGTGGGCACAGACTCCTTTCCCCAGTAAAAGGAACACTTGATGCTGTTACACTGCCCCCAGACGGAAAGCAGTTAGGCTACTACACAGTATCGGATTAGCCATGTAGCAGATTAGCGGGGCCCGCGCCTGGTGGAAAAAAAAAGAAAAAACATGCAGTTAGATGGAATGCCTGCCGTCCAATGGAAAGAATGTGGTGTGCAAGTCTACAATCAGTAGCAACAACTGTAGCTCATTTCTAAAAAATGAGCAGTGCCCAGAATACTCATTATATGTCGTAAGATAAAACGTACAGGGGAATTCGCAGATCAATTATGATAGGGTTCTATTGCTTATCAATAAGAAAGTAATTAATGGATGCCATATTTATTTTTGCAAATCCACTATTACATTCGTCCACTCCTTCTACACTGTATTTACTTTTCTTACAGAGCTATTGATGGAAGCCGTCTGGAGTGAAGATCGCTTATTGCTGTATAATGGGTTGCAGTTTCGCGGTTCTTGCGTTTATTTTTTGTAGTTATTTCTTTGCTGGTTGCTGTGGACTAATCGGATACAATACAAATATTTAACAACAATAATGATATTAAGGAACTGAAATATAGTTTTATCTACTGACTACGAAAGTTTTATACAGGAAACGAGAAGCACTGAAGAATAAGGCAAGCTTATTTGTTATGCTAATATACGCTACCAAGTAAAAAAAATAAAAAAAGTACATTCTATGTGCACCATACAGAGAAAGTGACAAATGTAATGGGACACTCTTAATATCGTGTCGGACCTCCTTTTGCCAAGCTTAGTGCAGCAACTCGACGTGGTTTGGACTAAACAAGTCGTTGGAAGTCGACTGCAGAAATATTGAGCCATGCTGCCTCTATAGCCATCCATAATTGCGAAAGTGTTGCCGGTGTAGGATTTTGTACACAGGCTAACCTCTGGGTTATGTCCCATAACTTTTCTAGGGGATTCATGTCGAGCGACATAGGTGGCCATATCATTCACGTCGGGCGATATAGGTGGCCATATCATTCATGTCGGGCAATGTAGGTGGCCATATCATTCATGTCGGACGATGTAGGTGGCCATATCATTCATGTTGGGCGATGTAGGTGGCCATATCATTCATGTTGGGCGATGTAGGTGGCCATATCATTCATGTCAGGCGATGTAGGTGGCCATATCATTCACGTCGGGCGATGTAGGTGGCCATATTATTCATGAAACTTCCTGGCAGATTAAAACTGTGTGCCCGACCGAGACTCGAACTCGGGACATTTGCCTTCCGCGGGCAAGTGCTCTACCAACTGAGCTACCGAAGCACGACTCACGTCCGGTACTTACAGCTTTACTTCTGCCAGTACCTCGTCTCCTACCTTCCAAACTTTACAGAAGCTCTCCTGCGAAACTTGCAGAACTAGCACTCCTGAAAGAAAGGATATTGCGGAGACATGGCTTAGCCACAGCCTGGGGGATGTTTCCAGAATGAGATTTTCACTCTGCAGCGGAGTGTGCGCTGATATCAGCGCACACTCCGCTGCAGAGTGAAAATCTCATTCTGGCATATTATTCATGTCAGGCGATGTTGGTGGCCATATCATTCGCTCGGACTGTCCGCAACGCTGTTCTCTGACAACTCTGCGCGAAAGCCTCTGCTCTCGGTCGTTAAGTGAAGGCCGTCGGCCATTGCGTTATCCATGGTGAGAGGTAACGCCTGAAATTTTGTATTCTCCGGACACTCTTGACACTGTGGACCTCGTAATATTGAATCCCCTAACGATTTCCGAAATAGGATGTCCCATACGTTTAGCTCCAACTACCATTCAGTGTTCAAAGTCTGTCGTGCTGCCATAATGACGTGGGACAACTTCTTACCTGTACCATCATACTACGAATGACAGCTTTGCCAATGTACTGCCCTTTTCTACCTAGTGTACGCGAGACTATCGCTATCTGTGTACATGCATGACTTCTGTCACTTCAGTGTATGAACAGTGCAGGCGTCAGCTATCGGTGTTTGATTTGATAGTAAAACTTTGTCGTTAGAATTTGTTTACTCCCGAATACAGTAAAGATTAATTTGCCACTGAGACACCGGGAGTGGAACTGACTTTTTGAAACCATACGTACAGTGATGTAGGATTAGGCGCCAGGTTTCACACCGTGTAGCCACCCGCCCCGTCGATGCTGGTTTGTGAAAATGTTACGAAAATAACTTCTAGTGAGACACTAAACCGTTAAAAACGAGATGAGTTTATCCAGTGGCTGCACAGGCTATAGGCTGGTAATCTAAGGATCACGTATTGGATACTTAAGGACGATAATGATTTTAAAATCGTTATCAAAAAAATGTGATTTTTATTTTTTTCGTTTAACTTGGTTGTAAATATAACTACTTTCTTAACTTTACTTACGATCCTGGAGTGCTTTATTTCAGTCGTTGTATTAACTATAAAATTTTTCATAAATTTAAAGAAGTGAATTTGTAGTAAAAGGTTTGACTGTAGTAAGGTAGCGTTTGTGTTTTCTCATGGTGCGAAAATAATTTATGTTGTAAGTGTTTGCATGGCGATAACCTTAAAAGAAAATGTACACCTCATTGTGGGATCACAGAGAGGTGCTGTTTTTAGATTTCCGTACTTTAGTCGGTAAAAACGGAACACTTACAGGATCACTTTATTGTCCGTACGTCTGTCTATTTGTCTGTCTGCCTGTCAATCCGCCCGACTTTTCGAAACCGTTTTCTCGGCAACAGTCACACCTATCAAGTTGAAATACTTGTCACTTGCTAAGATCAATCGTACCTTGGCGAGGTAAAAAAAGTTAGCTTCTAGGTCAACGCAATCAACAGATACAGCCATTTATGTCACATGTTTTAATACTCGCAAACTCACTCATCAAAACCTACGGGATACTTACCATTGAATTTGCCAAGAAGAAAAATTGCTAATTTTCAATTATATTATATGAAAAAAATTTTGTCATCTGTTATCAGAAAAGCTCTCTTTTTTCTCAGGAACGAATAGACGTTTCACGTTGACATTTATGTCACATGTTAAGGTCTATGGACTCTTGGGCGGTGCAAAAAAGTGATGCTTCTAAGTCCACGCAATCGAAAGATACGGCCTCATATAATATATTTTGATTCTCGCGATCCCACACATTAAAACCTATAAGATATTTCCCCTTCTCGTAGAATCATCAAATTTGACAAAAAGAAAGGCTTCACACTACAAGTAAAGGGGAAAAAATCAGAAAAGTGCTAATTTGTAAATATATCGCAAGGAGAAACATTCTGTTGTCATTTATCATCCGACTTCAAACTAAAAACCCGCGAAAGGCAAAGGTCCCGTGTTCGAGTCTCGGTCGGGCACACAGTTTTAATCTGCCAGGAAGTTTCATATCAGCGCACATTCCGCTGCAGAGTGAAAATCTCATTCTGGAAACATCCCCCAGGCTGTGGCTAAGCCATGTCTCCGCTATATCCTTTCTTTCAGGAGTGCTAGTTCTGCAAGGTTCGCAGAAGAGCTTCTGTAAAGTTTGGAAGGTAGGAGACGAGATACTGGCAGAAGTAAAGCTGTGAGTACCGGGCGTGAGTCGTGCTTCGGTAGCTCAGAGGGTAGAGCACTTGCCCGCGAAAGGCAAAGGTCCCGAGTTCGAGTCTCGGTCGGGCACACAGTTTTAATCTGCCAGGAAGTTTCATATCAGCGCACACTCCGCTGCAGAGTGAAAATCTCATTCTAAAAATTAAAACATTCTCGATAATCTTGGAATCCCTGGGGTCGATGTCTTGCCAGTATCAAGGTCGATAACAGGCAGAAATCGTCGTGATTCTCGATTCCGGAAAGAGATGAACTGTCTATATACATAATTAAGTTTGAACGAAATTCTCAGTTCGCGAGTCCTACTCGCATCTGCCCATCCTTAACTTTGAGACCTAAAGCAAACTAAGGCCTCTTCTTAGCATTTGCTACGGCCCCCTCTGTGGGGACACATATAAACCAGAAGAGACACATATACTGTCTCCTTCTTTCACATAAAAGGCAAGGAGAAGGAGGAAATATGATGACATAAGATGTCATTTTACAAATAATGGTGTGGATTACACAGGATGAGTAATGGAAATATTTAATATATAAACTTTGTGAAGCAGATCACAGATTACTTGCATCTAAAAGTCAGATAATTCATGGATTTATATCAATTCCACAGCTCAGTTCCTCTGGGCGAGTTTGAAGAAGTTCACTGCGGATAAGCGTTGCAAAAAACGCGACTGCAACAAGAAAAAATAGGTCAAATGTCTTATGAAACGATTTTATAGAAGCGTTTCAATATATGCATTTTAGATGATTTACGTTGTTTCCAGAGACGGTTATGTAAGTTGTTTAAAACTCATATCTTAGCTATAACATCGTATCCAACAGTTGTGTAAGAGGATGTACGAACAATTGAAAGTACAGCAATCGCTCTTGTTTTGTATCTGATCCAAGACAGCTTAATTTAAAAATATGCTGTGCCGGATACTTATTTCTACCTTCGGTAATTGAATTAGCTTTGTTGTAGCAGTAATGTTCGCAGGTGAGAATAGCTGCCAGGATCACTCCTACATTATTAAAGAGAAATGGAATTTTGTACGTATACAGGGGCGAGATGATTTTATTTTACGGAACGGAAAAGTAGATTACAGAGAGACGGAGGTCCAAGCGGCAATGTGTCATAGTTCAACAATCGCATATACAACAGGAGTATTGCTCAGTAATCTATATGGTATGTTTTGCTTATCAGAATTCCTTTCTTCTGAGCGAAAGACTGGAAGTAGTTCACTTTGTTGTGATTCAGCTTCATGTTGGTAGTCTGAGTAGTTTAAACTGAAGCATAACATATTTATGCATGTTCCACGCAGGTCTACTTGCTTTGTGTCGTTTCAAAACTCTCAAAGTAATGATCTAATGTTGCACTACAAAATCTGCGGTAATGATGTTGTCACTCATGATGTAAAATCTACATGCCTCCCCCCCCCCCCCAAAAGCTGGGCAAAAGTGTGAAAGTTTGATACATTGTACTTTTAACAAGCGACAGAATTATCCTTTCATGTTACCTTGTGCATCATCTGGTTCACTGTTCAGACAGTGGTGGAAGAAAACATATAATCTGCTAGGATGCATCTAGTTTTCAGACGAATGCTCGAAAATACGTTAAATCTTTTATGCAGTTATCAGAAATGTGTTTTTACAAACTACGTCTTCTTTTACATGAAATAGGCATTTGCGTTGTGTTTCTTTTATTCAATCCAGATTTTGATAAATGCTATTTATCAAGAAAACTAATCGCAGTGAGTCAGGTAATATTAACAGTTTGCCGCCTCAAAATCTTCCTCATTTAATAGGGTTTGAACCAGAGGATCAGCATAAATCCCAAGTTACTTTATCAATATAATTCAATAAAATTTTGGCACAAACATTGAAACTTCTTTATTTAAATGTATGTGTCTGTACTTAAATTGCTGAATGACTGAGAAGATGAAACTCCTACGTTATTTGATTCTGAAACAGCTGAGTAAAACTGAACGTACTGAGCCTACTTTCTCTTTATTTTTTATTATGATGTCAACACTAACCCACAATGTTCTAGCGCAACGCAATCTGACTGCTCAAAAAAATTACAACCCGATTTCAAATAATTAATACAAAAGAATAGCCCTGAATAAGAAGCAATTCTGACAGTAACCAATACATTTCATTAAGCACTTACCTCACAAAAATCTTACTAATAGGCATGTGGTTAGCAGAGGAAAGATTTTGTTGCAAACCAAATAATGTATTTTTTACCTTAATAATGCGACATTCAGTTCAAACACGAATATAAATCGTCATTCACATCGAGTACAAAGATATATAATCATGAATAATTTTCAATTTCCAAGTCGGATACTTCCAGATCGATAGCCTACGCTAACACTTCAGACCTCTGCCCCCCATCAATGCTAACTTCTCACGTTTAACATCCATCACTGCTGGCTGTTCACCTCCAACTGCCCAACAGTACTTCCATCATTGCTGGCGACTAACTTCCAACTGCCCAACAGTACTTCCATCATTGCTGGCGACTAACTTCCAACTGCCCAACAGTACTGGCGATTAACTTCCAACAACGCAGCCACAGAGTCTCTTACAAAGAAAGCGCAGTCAGAGATCCAATGCAACGCGCTACACAACGCTGCCAACACAGAAGCAGCCCACTTACAACATTTACAAGTATATAGTACGCCACACCCTGCTACTACAGTTTTCCTCCCAGTTCCCTGACTATTAATGGGTTTATATTAGTTATAATTGCAGCTGTTGTTCAGCAACACTAGCCATGGTACTTCTCACGCATTGCCAGTGTGCTTAGGCTTTCGTGGCCGCTTGTTGATGTATTGCCTGTCTGCTTCTGTCTGGAATCTTCGGCCGACGTCTGTAACGATTTCCCTGACGTTTCCCCAGCACGAGTGGTTGGCGTCGTAGAGGTTCACCCTCCATTGCTAATGGCGTAAGGCAATGCGCACAGAAAAGATATTTCAATCGGCACATCACAGGATCCTTTTGCTACGACAGGGATTTTATAAGTAGGCGCATTCCGAATCGCAAAGTCGGCCGACAAAGATGTCTGTAGCAAGTCACAAAACTATCGGCCTAACGACGTCGACGGACAGAGTGACTCATACGGTACTGCCTACTGCTATGGACATTTGTTGTTTTCGCATGGCTGATTACTGCACAATGTGAAAGTTTCTAAACATAAAAAATATGAAGCACGCAACCGGCTCTTACAACGCTTTTACAGAAATTTGGATTTGTGCTGAATTGTCGGTGTAGTAGGCCTAGTCTCCAATTACTTGCGAGAATGCCAAAAGCAGTGTTGACCGATTTGCAAAAGCTTCGTGTTAGCTACTGGCCGAGAAAAACCGGCCGATCGAAAAACTGTTAATGCGCGCCTGGCCTTAAGAATCATTGGCCGCTGACACCGACACAGAAGCCAACGGCTAATATGTTCGTGTGGATTGGTGTACATACTAAACCAAATATCAGCTTCTTCTTCTTCAGTAGCGCTACAACGCTTGGTGAGCCTTGGCTTCTTCAACAACCTTCCTCCACACTTCTCGGTTATTTGCTGCTCTTTTCCAGCCCCGGACTTCCATACTGGTGATATCCATTATCACGTCGCCAATCCATCTTCTTCTGGGTCTCTCTTTTCACCTAGCTGAATGGATCACATCTTTCATCGTTTTCTTTGGAATTCTATCCTCTACCGTTCTCTCCAAGTGTTCTAGCCATCGTATTCCCTGTGATTTCACAAATTTTACTATGTCCCTGCCTTGTACTAACGCTTGTAATTCGGCATTGTAGCGTATTCTCCAGCCTTCTTCCTCCCTTATTGGCCCATAGATTTTGCGTAGTATTTTCCGCTCAATGGTTCTTAGTGCATTGTTATCGTGTTCTGCCAACGTCCATACCTCTGACCCGTATGTGGTAACTGGGCGGTCTAGGGAATTATATATTAGCAGTTTAGTTTTTCTTGTAACAAGGCTATTTTTGAAAAGTTGCATATTTGCAAAGTAAGCTCTGTTTCCTGCTTGTATTCTTTCCCTTACAGCCTTTCCAGTACTATTATAATTTGTTATTAGAGGAGCGAAAGGCTATTTACAATTTGTACAGAAACCAGATGGCAGTTGTAAGAGTCGAGGGGCATGAAAGGGAAGCAGTGGTTGGGAAGGGAGTAAGACAGGGTTGTAGCCTCTCCCCGATGTTATTCAATCTGTATATTGAGCAAGCAGTAAAGGAAACAAAAGAAAAATTCGGAGTAGGTATTAAAATCCATGGAGAAGAAATAAAAACTTTGAAGTTCGCCGATGACATTGTAATTCTGTCAGAGACAGCAAAGGACTTGGAAGAGCAGTTGAACGGAATGGATGGTGTCTTGAAGGGAGGATATAAGATGAACATCAACAAAAGCAAAACGAGGATAATGGAATGTAGCCGAATTAAGTCGGGTGATGCTGAGGGTATTAGATTAGGAAATGAGACACTTAAAGTAGTAAAGGAGTTTTGCTATTTGGGGAGCAAAATAACTGATGATGGTCGAAATAGAGAGGATATAAAATGTAGACTGGCAATGGCAAGGAAATCGTTTCTGAAGAAGAGAAATTTGTTAACATCGAGAATAGATTTAAGTGTCAGAAAGTCATTTCTGAAAGTATTTGTATGGAGTGTAGCCATGTATGGAAGTGAAACATGGACGGTAAATAGTTTGGACAAGAAGAGAATAGAAGCTTTCGAAATGTGGTGCTACAGAAGAATGCTGAAGATTAGATGGGTAGATCACATAACTAATGAAGAAGTGTTGAATAGGATTGGGGAGAAGAGAAGTTTGTGGCACAACTTGACCAGAAGAAGGGATCGGTTGGTAGGACATGTTCTGAGGCATCAAGGGATCACCAATTTAGTATTGGAGGGCAGCGTGGAGGGTAAAAATCGTAGGGGAAGGCCGAGAGATGAATACATTAAGCAGATTCAAAAGGATGTAGGTTGCAGTAGGTACTGGGAGATGAAGAAGCTTGCACAGGATAGAGTAGCATGGAGAGCTGCATCAAACCAGTCTCGGGACTGAAGACCACAACAACAACAACAACAACAACAACAACATTAGGGCTCCCAAGTAGTTAAAAGAGGACACTCCTTTGAAACATTTGCCATTGATGTTTAGGTTTTTAGGAGTTCTTCTGGCCTCAGATTGTGACATTACCACATATTTTGTTTTGTTTTCATTTACTATGAGGCCAATTTTTAAGGCTTCTGTTTCCATTGCCTGGTATGTTTCTAGTAGTGTATTGGTATTTCTTCCTACTAAAACAATGTCATCAGCGTATGCACATATCTGGCTAGTTTTCATAAATATGGCGCCTCTTTTGTTGATTTTATTTACTACGCTATGCAGGGCTATATTGAAGAGGACAGTGGAGAGACTATCACCTTGCTTCACACCTTTATTAAAGTCAAAGCTTTCACTTGTTCTGCTAAGGACCTTTACTTTTGCTCTTGTCACTGTCATTGTCTTCTGATTAGTCTTATTAGTTTAGCACATACACCGACTTCTTTCAGTACTCTGTATAGCTCTTGCCGATTTATGCTGTCAAAGGTTTGTTTGATGTCGATGTATAGGAAATGCAGATCTATATCATATTCATAGAACTTTTCCATCATTTGTCTTATCACAAATATTTGATCAGTTGTTCCTCTGTCTGGTTGAAAGCCACACTGATATTCCCCTAGTATGCCTTCTGTATACTTCTGTATCCTTTCGTTTAATATACAGGGTGTTTCAAAAATGACCGGTATATTTGAAACGGCAATAAAAACTAAACGAGCAGCGATAGAAATACACCGTTTGTTGCAATATGCTTGGGACAACAGTACATTTTCAGGCGGACAAACTTTCGAAATTACAGTAGTTACAATTTTCAACAACAGATGGCGCTGCAAGTGATGTGAAAGATATAGAAGACAACACAGTCTGTGGGTGCGCCATTCTGTACGACGTCTTTCTGCTGTAAGCGTGTGCTGTTCACAACGTGCAAGTGTGCTGTAGACAACATGGTTTATTCCTTAGAACAGAGGATTTTTCTGGTGTTGGAATTCCACCGCCTAGAACACAGTGTTGTTGCAACAAGACGAAGTTTTCAACGGAGGTTTAATGTAACCAAAGGACCAAAAAGCGATACAATAAAGGATCTGTTTGAACAATTTCAACGGACTGGGAACGTGACGGATGAACGTGCTGGAAAGGTAGGGCGACCACATACGGCAACCACAGAGGGCAATGCGCAGCTAGTGCAGCAGGTGATCCAACAGCGGCCTCGGGTTTCCGTTCGCCATGTTGCAGCTGCGGTCCAAATGACGCCAACGTACACGTACCGTCTCATGCGCCAGAGTTTACACCTCTATCCATACAAAATTCAAACGCGGCAACCCCTCAGCGCCGCTACCATTGCTGCACGAGAGACATTCGCTAACGATATAGTGCACGGGATTGATGATGGCGATATGAATGTGGGCAGCATTTGGTTTACTGACGAAGCTTATTTTTACCTGGACGGCTTCGTCAATAAACAGAACTGGCGCATATGGGGAACCGAAAAGCCCCATGTTGCAGTCCCATCGTCCCTGCATCCTCAAAAAGTACTGGTCCGGGCCGCCATTTCTTCCAAAGGAATCATTGGCCCTTTTTTCAGATCCGAAACGATTACTGCATCACGCTATCCGGACATTCTTCGTGAATTTGTGGCGGTACAAACTGCCTTAGACGACACTGCGAACACCTCGTGGTTTATGCAAGATGGTGCCCGGCCACATCGCACGGCCGACGTCTTTAATTTCCTGAATGAATATTTCGATGATCGTGTGATTGCTTTGGGCTATCCGAAACATACAGGAGGCGGCGTGGATTGGCCTCCCTATTCGCCAGACATGAACCCCTGTGACTTCTTTCTGTGGGGACACTTGAAAGACCAGGTGTACCGCCAGAATCCAGAAACAATTGAACAGCTGAAGCAGTACATCTCATCTGCATGTGAAGCTATTCCGCCAGACACGTTGTCAAAGGTTTCGGGTAATTTCATTCAGAGACTACGCCATATTATTGCTACGCATGGTGGATATGTGGAAAATATCGTACTATAGAGTTTCCCAGACCGCAGCGCCATCTGTTGTTGAAAATTGTAACTACTGTAATTTCGAAAGTTTGTCTGCCTGAAAATGTACTGTTGTCCCAAGCATATTGCAACAAACGGTGTATTTCTATCGCTGCTCGTTTAGTTTTTATTGCCGTTTCAAATATACCGGTCATTTTTGAAACACCCTCTACTTGTGAAGATCTTATAAGCTGTGCTTAGGAGTGTTATACCTCTATAGTTTTCACATGCTGCTCTGTCCCCTTTCTTATAAATGGGGATTATTATTCCAATTTTGCAATTATCTGGCATAGTTTCTGTTTCCCATATATCTGATATTAATGTGTGCAGTCCCTTTATTACAGCCTCACCACCAGTTTTTATTAATTCAGCGATTATGCTGTCTTGCCCAGGGGCTTTATTGTTTTTTGACTTGTGCACAGCCTGGGAGACCTCTTGTAGTGTTGGCTTTCCTGCCTCATTGGTTTCATTGTCTACTTCCAGCTCCACTCTTTCCTCCTGTGCGGCTGTCTGTTCATCTTCTAGGCTGGTGCTTAATGTATCTTTGAAATACTCTGCCCATCTTCCCACTATCTGTTCTTCCTCGCTTATCATTTTCGCATCTTTACTGGAACAGGCCATTGTTTTTGGTTGGAATCTATTCTTCATTTTGCCTGTGACATGATAGAACTTTCTTATTTCACTCTGTTCCTTTAATTCTTCTAGTTATTGAAATTTCTTCTTATTCCCTCTCTCTTTTCTTTCTCTTGCTCAGTCTGTTAGCTCTACTCCTTAATTCTCTATATTGTTCCACATTATTTCTGGTTTCTCTCTGTAGCACTTTTGTTCTTGGTCTGCTCTTTTCCTCTATTGCTAACCTGCAATCTTCATCAAAACATTCCCGGGTTCTTCTATTCCTTCTTATGCCTATTATTTCCTCTGCAGCATCCTTAATGGCTTTTTAAATCCTGTTCCACATTTCATCTACTCCTACTGGGGTCTCTTCATTGCTCAACTTTCTGCTTAGTATTACTTGGTATTTTTTTACTTCGTTAGGGATGTTCAGTTTGTCTGTATTCCATTTCATCATCTTTCCTATTCTGTTGCCATTTGTTAGTGACAGTTTCTCTCTCAAGACTGATTTTATCCCGAATCACAGTTTGGTCCTCTGCAGCTCCGTACTTCCGTAACTGACGTGAAATCACTAAAATAAGGTCAATCTCATTTACTACTCCATTGGCTGCAGACTTCCAAGTACCCAGATGGATCCTTTTGTGTGGAAAGCAGGTATTTTTAATAATCATATTATTCCTTGCTGCGAATTGGCATAGTAAGTCTCCATTCTCGTTGTTTTCTTCATGTAGTGAATATTTTCCAGAAACTCCATATGGATGTTCATTCCTCCCTACTTTGGCATGAATTCCCCTTTTACTAGCATCAGGTCATGTTTAGGTACTGCGCAGCATACTTTTTTCAAGTCTTCGTAGAACTGTTCTTTAATTATATCCTCTTTTTCCTCTGTTGGTGCATGTGCATTAACTATTGATATATTCCTTAATTTCCCCCTTAGTCTGTGTCTGCACATCCTTTCATTTATGGGTTTAAATTCTAGAAGGCTTTTCCTAACTTCCCTAGTTATTATAAACCCTGTTCCAAGTTGGCCTGTTCTTTCTTCTTGTCCACTATATACCAATGAGTACTCAGGTTTATCTATCTGCCCGTTCCCTTGCCATCTTATTTCCTGTAGCCCTACGATATCATATTTGAATTTTAAAATTTCATTGGCTATTTCTTTCATTTTTCCAGGCTGAAGCATTGTTCTAACATTCCATGATGCTACTGTCAGATCCTTTATCCGTTTCCTCTGCCGGGGTTGTGATAAATGCTTTCCATCCAGTTTCCGAGATTTCCGTTGAATTTCCGTAATATTCTTTTTTTTACAGTATGGGGTTATCAGCCCCATGCCCAGCCCCCAACCTGGAGAACCAGGGAAGCTGGCTTCACTACGCCTCTAGAGCCCTCCCTGCCCTATGTTGTGAGACACACTTTGTCTGGCTCCTCTGTCAAGACCAACCCGGCTTGGGTGACCCTGCCAGTAGCTATGCTACCGCCGGCATAGCTCTCAACTTCAACTAAGCACACAAACCCTCCCGCCCGGCACTGAAGGTGCCTACTATAAGGCGGTGTCCCTGGGAGCTTATTTGGGCTCAAATAGAATGAGACACTACATTTTGACGACTGAAACTTGCGCGGAACACCTTCGATAAAGTTATATATTAAATGCATTTTGTCTTTCAGTGACCAATGCAGATTATGCTTTTTACCTATATCCCTGCAGTGCTGGCTTTCCCTTTTCTTCCCTTCGGCACCGATACTGAGCTTAACAAGAATCCTCTTGATCTGTTTTTCTTTCGATACCAGAGGCCTGAATGTCAAAACATTGAGGAGAAAAATTTTTCTGTAACGCTTTATATTGTCTCTGGCTTTAAAATTCAATTTTCAAATGGGTACTTCATACATTATATCGTAAATAAAGAATAAACTGTTACAGATAATGCTGATTACGTACAAAGAATCTCGTATCGTGGAAAAAAGTATTAGTATTTAATAAATTTTACATGTGCTTTTATGAAACCCATAAAATATAATTGACATTGCCAATAATTGCCTAAAGTGTGCAAACGAATAAATATTCTGAAACATAAGGGCATTCGCATCTGATTTGTAACGATATCATACCTTAACTCCAACCTGTAAGAGACATCATTGATTTCACAAAATGTGTTGGAAAAATATGGGTGTTTTTAAAACAACCTTACTTTCTTTGATATACGAGGGCTGGAACTTAAATAGTGGCAACTATTTATTCACAACCGATACAAAAGAGTTACACGTTTGCACCTGTTACTGTCCTTCAAAGTAGTCACCAGCGTTGTGTAGAACCCGTTGCTAGCGATGTGGAAGGCGTAGTATACCGTTAGCAGAGCCTGTTCTGTTGATGGTGCGAAAGGAGCGGTATACCGCCTGTCGAACCTCTGAAACAGTTCTGAAGCGAATGCCACGAAGTGGTTCCTTCATCTTCGGAATCAAATCAAAGTCACAAGGACTTAAGTCCTCGGATTATGGTGGATCGTACAGTACTTCGCAGTCCCATCGACCGAACAGAGCAGCCACAGCTTGCGCTGTATGCGCCCGTGCAATGCGTGCAAAATGATGGGTGGATTGCGTAGAAAGTGTCGCCGCTTCTTTCGAAAAGCTGGTCGCAGGTGGTGCTCCAAAAACGAACACTAATACTGTGCATTGACGGGGCGTAAGAAAGCCTCTCCGCGCTCATAGCGCTCCAAGTGCGTCTGAGTAGCGTCGTAACGCACCCATTTCTGCATTTCCATCAAGTCATGCGGAACCCATCGTGATGCAATTTTTCGCATGCCCAGGCGTTCCTTCCGGGTGCGAAGCACAATCGTATGCGTTAATTCGGTTTCGTGTGCGAGTTCATGAATCGTATGGCGTCAATCACTGTCCACTAACGCGGCAACAGCATGCACTTCTTCTTCAGAGACGCTATGACGACCAGCCCGATGCATGTCTGCCACAGTTTGCCGACCTTCGTTGAAGGCTTTTACCCAACGTGCCACTGTTCTGTACGGCAATGCCGATTCCCCACACGCCTCTTGAAGACCTTGATGACACTGTCGTGCCGTACGACCTCTGGCATATTCGATCTTCATCCAGCTCCGTTGTTCCCGTTTGGAAAACTTAGTGATACCGTTACGTTAGACCGCTCGCTCGCAAGTGGTTGTGTTTCCCTCGATTGTGCGCACTCCGGTGACGTGGGACGGGCGAGTCCGTTTGCTCGGAGGTAAGGAAGGTATGTGAACAACGTGTGCTATCAGCGACAATAGTAGATTCCACTGCATAGTGTCTTCACAGCAGTGTTGCCACTATTTAAGTTCCAACCTACGTATTTTTCTATGTACGCAGACAATGCACAACACTAGTTTTTATCTTGGCCAAAAAAATGAGAAAGAAATTAACTTTACTCGTCGAGTTGCCTGCAACTGGTATCCACCCGTCAGATGATCGACATGTTGGTTTCTCTGTAATGACGTCATGCGCTGTCTCCAAATCTATGGTCAGATACTTTGCTGTGCACAAATCAAGCGAAAAATAGCAGACTTTATTGTTTTTTCCGTATCATCCAGTTAATGGCGGAAGCTAAAATTTTCCAAAATTTTCTCGTGACGTTGGCTACTAATTGAAAAAAAGGAAGTATATTTCGATACGACAGGTGAGATCATTCCCTTGTCAATTAACAAACTGAACTAAACTGTCCAGAATATCTGATCCCTAAATCCCGTAATGCATATCGTCTAGCTCTAATTTAACTGTCTTTGGCCAGAAACTAATTATAATTTTTTACTGAAAGCAATTTTTTTCAACACTACTTGCACGAGAAGTTAAATTACACGAACAGTTGCCGTCAAACGTTTTTCAATCTGGCTGTAACGCCGTTTTTACTTCTATCAGGTGTATGGAAGCGGACTGCCGTTTCGACAGGATCGAAAAAAAGCGATGCAGCGACAGATGGACAGGTGGCAGTTGAGCTGAGCCATTAGTTCGCACAGTGGCCTGTAAACCAGTACACATCTGCAGGCATTCACAGTTCTATTAAGTGGGAAGTTTGCCTCATGCGTTAGCAGGGTGATAACAACCTTTCTGCATTATTTTACGTTTGTACAAGCCAGCAAATCTGTTTTATAACGCGCAGCAGCTCTGTATGATGCGAAAATAGGCGATCGACCCTAATAATGAATTACAGGATAAATCAGTCAAATCTAAAGTCCGTAAATTCAACTAAATACTTGGGATTTACAATTACGAACATCTTAAAATTGGAAAAAATACACTATGCTTTTCCGTCCTCTTTTGGAGTACTGCTGTGTGGTCTTGGATCCTTACCACATAGGATTTACGGAGTGCACTGAGCAAGTTCAGAGAAGAGCACCACGTTTTGTAATATCGCATAATAGGAATGAGAGAGTCACTGGCATGTTACGGGATTTGTGGTGAACATCATAAAAACAAAGGTGTCTTTCGTTGCGGCGGACTCTTCTCACAAAATTTCAATTACCAACTTTCTCCCCCTACGCGAAAATATTTTGCTGACGCCGACCTACACAAGGAGAGGAAGAAACGCTCATCATAATAAAATTAGCGAATCAGATTTAAGTGTTCCTTTTTTACGCGCGCTCTTCGACATTGGAATGATTGACAATTATTGTGAAGGTGAAACTTCCTGGCATTTTAAAACTGTGTGCCGGGCCGAGACTCGAACTCGGGATCTTTGCCTTTCGCGGCCAAGTGCTCTACCATCTGAGCTACCTAAGCACGACTCACGCGCCGGCCTCACAGCTTTACTTCTGCCAGTATCTCATCTCCTACCTTCAGAACTTTACAGAAGCTCTCCTGCGAACCTTACAGAGCTAGCACTCCTGAAAGAAAGGATATTGCGGAGACATGGCTTAGCCACAGCCTGGGGGATGTTTCTAGAATGAGATTTTTACCCTGCAGCGGAGTGTGCGCTGATATGAAACATCCTGGCAGATTAAAACTGCCGCGCGGGATTAGCCGAGCGGTCTAGGGCGCTGCAGTCATAGACTGTGCGGTTGGTCCCGGCGGAGGTTCGAGTCCTCGCTCGGGCATGGGTGTGTGTGTTTGTCCTTAGGATAATTTAGGTTAAGTAGTATGTTAACTTAGAGATTGATGACCGTAGCAGTTAAGTCCCATAAGATTTCACACACATTTTAGATTAAAACTGTGTGCCTGACCGAGACTCGAACTCGGGACCTTTGCCTATGAAGGTGGTTCGATGAACCAACTGCCAGGCATTTAAGTGTGATTTAGATTATTTGCTTCCTTACTGGATTAGATCAGTCAAATAAGGGTACTCAAATGGTTTAGAAATTTACAGAGATGGATAAAAAAACTCATATCAGTATGTCTTGGGCTGTGCAGTTGCTCGCACCAACTCGAAACTGGGTTGCCAGTATGTACTGCACAACAAAACTACCGCTATAAAAGAAGCACCGATTTTGCGAGGCTTGCTGGGTATCTTAATCTATTAACTACATCTACTTCAAAGAGTGTAATACAGTTGTTAGAAAATTCAAACTGGGTCGGTGAAATTAACTGCCGTATAACCGGCATTATGCATGAAGCCGTGGAACATAATTGGAGAGGAAAAACATGCATCTTTTTGTGGATTCCAGCTCATACTGGAATGGAAAGGCCGACCATTTGGCAAAAAAACCCAAATGCTGGAATTCTCAGACATCAAACCTTTCCCCAGTCCGATCTTCTACTGTCGTTAAAAAAAACGAAGCCGGAGAGCTTAATAAAGAAAACTGGAAGTATACTTATAGTGCAAACGTCAAGTGGTGATGCCTCCAATCCGACAGGAGTTCCTCTAAAATGGTGCTTCACTGCCCACAAGATTAGAAAAGGCTTCTCTAAAGTCTGACGAGAAATAGGTTCAGTCGCAGCTGTTTGCCAGCTCATTTGTTCAGAATCGCTGTTGTCAATAATAGTGGATTCAACTGTGGCGATCGAGAGACGAAAATAATATATTTCTGCATATTCTAAATGATCACGCAAAGAAAGTCATAGCTGCAGAAATAATGAGTCCAAATTTCTTGTGGTATGTCCAGCATGTTGTTCCAGAACAATGTGCACATACACGACCCATTACAGAAATTAATCACTACGTGTCAATCTGTAGCTTGTAGTTGTTTTTGTACTCGCAATATGCCCCTTGATGGTTGACAATTAATCACACAGGAATTTTCGCAGGGAAGGTTCAGCGCAAGAGCTTAGCCACGGCCACATATTACCAAGTTTATCTCGAGTACGTTGCAGAATTTTCGTTGGTAAGACCTTACACATCCTTCACGGAGTCCCAATCTCTTCCTATGCGATTTCCATGTTTCTGGAATCCTGAAGAAAGACATTCGTCTACGTCGATTTGCTTCGGACGAAGAGATAAACGCCTGGATACGATCGTGGTTCCGCAGGTAACCGCAAACATTTTTCCATGAAGGTAAAATCCATGAATGTACGATCATACCTAGACTACTAGAAAAAACGGGCTAGAGAAATATAAAATCAACTGTGGATTCGGTTCCACACTCTCACACTTTCAAGTAAGCAACATTTTAGTTTAACTAGGAGTGTCAGGTCGCACATTCAGTTCCCACGAATAAAATCACATATTAAAGATACGAAATATGTCAATATACAACGTGAAAGCTGTAATGAAATTTGTGATATCTCTGAAATTGCAGTAGAGTACACGTTTATAGTTCTGCTTTTGAAGCTCATTGGTGCAGATGGATTTGTTAGTTTATTTTGATCCAGGATTTTCTTCCATCATCATCACCATGTACATTTTCGGGTTAGACATCTTTGCAATTTTCGAAACCAAGCATATAACGCTCATCCACCATCTTCTTCGTGGTAGACCTATCCTTCTTTTACCCTTGGGTCTGTGGTCATAGGTTTTTCCTTGGTATCCGACTTCGTCCGTAAACAGTAGATGTTTATACGGTTCCCTTGTAGACTGGTACATCTTTGCTAGTATTCCTAGAACATCGAGCCCCTCTCTTACCTCGCTATTCCTCTTCTGACCTTCTGATTTGTATCCTGGGAAAGGTCTTCAGGGATACCCGTCGTCTAGGAGTAGCGTCTTCGATACATTATCAAAACGTCCTCGGTTCCGGGTCCTAAACCCAGCACGGCTTAAATTTTGATTAATAATCAGCATTGGCGGCTGATGACTTCCGGCATAAGAAGTCACCCTCATTCTGCCAGCTGCCTTGTCAAAGAGGGCGGAGGAGAGCACAGAGGTTCACGGCACTCTATTGCCCTTGGTGTGGGAAACCGCCCCTAAGCGCCGAAGAATCAGCAATGATCAAATGCATGAGGATGCAGAAGGCAATGGAAACCAACTGCATTAAAGACAAACAACGTGTATCCACAGGGCATGTGGCCTGTAATTGAAAACGTGTCAAAGTGATCTCTCCATGGGCAAAAGATTCCGGAATAGCGCCCCATTCAGATCAGGGGATTGCCGAGTAAAGGTGATCAGGAATAAAAGATTGAATAATCAACGAAAGGATAGCGTTCTACGAGTCGACGCGTGGAATGTCAGAAACTTGACTGCGGCAGGGAAGCTAGAAAATCTGGAAAGGGAAATGCAAAGGCTCAACCAAGATATAGCAGGGGTCAGTGAGGTGAAATGGAAAGAAGACGAGGATTTCTGGTCAGATAAGCATAGAGTAATATCAACAGCAGCAGAAAATGTTATAATGGGTGTAGGATTCGTTATTAATAGGAAGGTAGGCAGAGAGTGTGTTACTGTGAACAGTTCGGTGATAGGGTAATTCTTATCAGAATCGATAGCAAACCAACACAGGCAACGATAGTGTAGGTACACGTGCCGACGTCGCAAACTGAAGATGAAGAGAGAGAGAAAATATATGAGGGTACTGAAAGGGTAATACAGTGTGTAAAGGGATATGAAAATCTAATAGTCATGGGGGACAGGAATGCAGTAGTAAGGGACGCAGTAGAAGAAAAGGTTGCAGCAGAATATTGGCTTGAGACAAGGAATGAGAGAGGAGAAAGGATAATTGAGTTCTGTGACAAAATTTCAGCTTGTAATACGAATACTCTCTCCAAGAATCACAAGAGGAGGAGGTATACTTGGGAAAGGCTGGGTGATACGGGAAGATTTCAGCTAGATTACACCATGGTCAGACATAGATTCCGAAATTAGGTACTGGATTGTAAGGCGTACCCATGTGCAGATTCATAATTTAGTAGTGATGAAGAGTAGGCTGAAGTTTAAGAGATTAGTCAGGAAGAATCAATGCGCAAAGAAGTGGGGCAAGGAATTACTAAGGAATGACGAGATACGCTTGATGTCCTCTAAAGCTGTAGATACAGCAATAAAGAATAGCCCAGTAGGCAGTACAGTTGAAGAGGAATGGACATCTCTAAAAAGAGCAATCACAGAACCTGGAAAGAAAAACATAGGTACAAAGAATGTAACTGCTAAGAAACCATGGGTAACAGAATAAATACTTCGGCTGATCGATGAAAGAAGGAAATACAAAAATGTTCAGGGAAATTCAGGAATGCCGGCCGCGGTGGTCTAGCGGTTCTAGGCGCTCAGTCCGGAGCCGCGCGACTGCTACGGTCGCAGGTTCGAATCCTGCCTCGGGCATGGATGTGTGTCCTTAGGTTAGTTAGGTTTAAGTAGTTCTAAGTTCTAGGGGACTGATGACCATAGATGTTAAGTCCCATAGTGCTCAGAGCCATTTGAACCAAATTCAGGAATACAGAAACACAAGTCTCTGAGGAATGAAATAAACAGGAAGCGCAGGGGAGCTAAGACGCAATGGCTGCATGAAAAATGTGAAGAAATCGAAAAAGAAATGATAGTCGGAAGGAATGGCTCAGCTTATAGGAAAGCCAAAACAACCTTCGGTGAAATTAAAAGCAAAGGTGATAGCATTACGAGGGCAAACGGAATTCCACTGTCAAATGCAGAGGAGAGAACGAGAGAGCGGATAGGTGGAAAGCGTACACTGAAGGCCTCTATGAGGGGGAAGATTTGTCTGATTTGATAGAAGAAGAAACAAATCGATTTAGAAGAGATGGGGGATCCAGTATTAGAATCAGAATTTAAGAGAGCTTTGGAGGACTTAAGATCAAATAAGGCACAAGGGATCGATAACATTCCATCAGAATTTCTAAAATCATTAAGGGAAGTGGCAACAAAACGACTATTCACGTTGGTGTGTAAAATATATGGGTCTCGCAATATACCGTCCAACTTTCGGAAAAATATCCTCCACTCAATTTCGAAGACTGCGAGAGCTGACAAGTGCGAGAATTATCGCACAATCGACTTGACAGCTCAGGCATCGAAGTTGATGACAAGAATAATATACAGAAGAATGGAAAAGAAAATTGAGTCTGTGTTAGATGACGATCAATTTGGCTTTAGAAAAGGTAAAGGCACTAAAGGGGCAATTCTGACGTTGCACTTGACAATGGATGCAAGACTAAAGAAAAATCAAGACACGTTCATAGGATTTGTTGACCTAGACAAAGCGTTCGACGATGTAAAATTGTGCAAGATGTTCGAAATTCTGAGAAAAGTGGGGGTCAGCTATAGGGAGAGACGGGTAATATACAATATGTACAAGAACCAAGTGGGAATAATAAGAATGGACGGCCAAGAACGAAGTGCTAGGATTAAAAAGAGTATGAGACAGGGATGTAGTCTTACGCCCCTACTGTTTAATCTGTACATCGAAGAAGCAATGAGGGAATTAAAAGAAAGGTTCAGGAGTGGAATTAAAATTCAAGGTGAAAGGATATCAATGATACGATTTGCTGATGACATTACTGTCCTGAGTGAAAGTGAAGAAGAATTACATGATCTGCTGATTGGAATGGACAGTCTAATGAGTACAGAATATGGATGGAGATTAAATCAGAAAGACGAAATTAATGAGAAGTAGCTGAAATGAGAACAGAGAGAACATCCGGATTGATGGCCACGAAGTAGATGAAGTTATGGAATTGTGCTACCTAGGCAGTAAAATAAACAAAGATGGACGGAGGAAGGAGGCAATCAAAAGGAGACTAGCACTGGGAAAAAGGGCTTTCCTGGCCAAGTGAAGTCTTCTAGTACCAAACATAGGTCTTAATTTGAGGAAGAAATTTCTGAGAATATACGTTTGGAGCTCAGCATTGTATGGTAGTGAAACATTGACAGTGTGAAAACCGGAACGTAGAAAATCGGAGCATTTGAGATGTGGTGTTACCTGACGAATGTCGCAAATTAGGTGGACTGATAAGGTAAAGAATGAGGAGGTTCTGCTCAGAATCGGAGAAGGAATATGAGGAAAACACTGACAAGGAGAAGAGACGGGATGATAGGACATCCGTTAAGATATGAGGGAATGACTTCCATGGTACTAGAGGGAGCTATAGAGCGCAAAAACTGTAGAGGAAGACAGAGATTGGAATACATCCAGCAAATAATTGAGGACGTAGGTTGCAAGTGCTACTCTGAGAAAAAAAAATCTTAGAAGTCTCATTTCTATCGCTTCAGTTCTCTGTAATCGTTTGGTAGTTAAAGTACCTGTTTCGGATTCACAGAGCAGTAAAAGTTCAGTCACAGTATTATAAAATGTAAGTACTGTTCAGAGGGAGCTATAGAGCGCAAAAACTGTAGAGGAAGACAGAGATTGGAATACATCCAGCAAATAATTGAGGACGTAGGTTGCAAGTGCTACTCTGAGAAAAAAAAATCTTAGAAGTCTCATTTCTATCGCTTCAGTTCTCTGTAATCGTTTGGTCGTTAAAGTCCCTGTTTCGGATTCATAGAGCAGTAAAAGTTCAGTCACAGTATTATAAAATGTAAGTACTGTTCAGCAGCGTTCTCTTAATCGTACCTAACATATGTAAGTACCTTCGCAGCTTCTTTCCAGGACCATTGTCATAAGCATAAAAAGTATCACAGTCCATGTGGTAGGATATGTGGACTTTTTCCAATATGTTATTCTCCATTATGGCTTTAGCTCTAAGACGTTCTTTGGTACAATAGGCCATAGTTTTAGTATTTTTTTATGGAAATGGTTATACACCACTGTACGTAAGGACCGTACAGCTCTTTATAGACCGTCTTCCGTAGCTGCCAGTACAACCTGATTATCTGCTGCGAAGAGGAGTGAGTTAAATACTGAAATACTGCATATCTCGGAGGGCAGCTATCTATCATTTTCTTTTGCCATTTATTGACGTCATTTATTTTATATAATCACATTTATTATTTATAACAATATGGAGTAATTGCAAAATTTACCATCAATATTCATAAAACAACTAAATACGCCAGCTGTAGGAATGTAGTCAGAATACTTTACAATCACATTTATCCATTAAAATACCCTATATCGGTTACAATTCCCGTTTGATAAACTTTTCTGACAAAATTAATACTTACCATCACACATAAAAAAATACAAAAGTAAATGTTCCCATTGTGTTACTGTACATCGTTTTCGAAGGCGATAGATATTACTCTAGACAAAATGGAGAAGTGACACGCGGGGTATTGCACGATGTATTTCATTACCACGCTTTGCAAGGATTTTGAGCTGCTGGTGTGAGGTTCGTGGCATAGAGCAACCAAGCTATAAGTGTTTCTTAGCACCAGGCGTGAAGGTGGCGGCCAAGTTGCGTTCAGCATCCGGAGTGGCTCAGCGCCTGCCAATGACGACTTCGTTTGCTGACAGCCATCGGCTGTGAGCATAAGCAAAGTGTAGCACGTTATTTGAGCGTACGTTAATGTGTCTTACTTCAGCCTAACATTAAAGTGTCCAATGGAAGGAGATTTCTCCCCTAGTTCTGAGCAAAGTTTACCTTGTCTGCAACTTACGTCACAGCTGATTGGCCAGCTTGGATTCTTCATCTCCCTAATTGATTTATTTATTAGCAACTTTCCCTGCAGCTGAGTGACACCCCGTATCCGCTTCTCATACTAAAGGAAACAAACACACTTCAAATATATTCCTTCGTAAAATCATTCTGTATAATTTTGAGCAACATTTAGGTACACCATATCTGGAAAACTCCCGTGCTGTTGATTAAAAAATATTATCCTGAGACTGGTCTGTTGTGCCTCATCGCTGAACTATGCAGACGCAACGTCTGTCATCGGAGCTAAATGAATATCTGGATCAAGAAATACGCCTTTATCCACTGGTCAAAAGCTTGGTGAAAAAGTAATTCAGTAATGGTATGAACTCAAGAAAAAGGAATTTTGTAGGTAGATGCAATTATCTTTTACCATCTCACCTAAATTAGTTACTTCGTTAGTTTCACGTTACATGTATCATTTGTACGGTTAATCATAATGATGTGGAGTGAGTCACTTTACATCCAGTTTATACACTGATACGTAAATATGACATGCTGACCATTTACAAATATTTTATATTCTTTCTTTCCAGTACTTTGTGAGTTAATGACTCCAACTAATCACCTTTTACACATTACAAAAATTGAATATCTTCGACGGAATAGGAGATGTCAGGGAGAAACTTTTTCAGTTTGTTTTCAAATTTAACTTTGCTGTCAGATTTATGTATCGTTAGCTAAGTGATCAACAATTTAGGTGGCAGCACCGCAAACCCCTCTTCGTGTTAAGCATAAGCTAAATGTGGTGAAATTAAAGTCATTTTTTCTTCTGGTATTGTAATTACGTACATCAGTGTTCTTTTTGAACTGCAGTAGATTATTTACAACAAGTTTTATAAGGGACTAAATATACTATGAGGCAGTAGTCAAAAGATGTCTACAAGATGATCGTGGATGAGTACCATATATTATTCTTACAGCACGTTTTTGAGCAGTAAACACTTTCTTTGTTAAAGCTGAGTAACCCCAAGAGATAATTGAATAAAAATACGCACAGTATGTCAGCTTACTGACTTGTCTCTTCCTATGTTTTGTAAGTGTAAATTTCGCTGAACTAACTTGTTTTAGGCATTCAAAAGTGTGTTTCTCTAGTTTAAATTCTCATCAGGCTGGATACCTAAAAAGTTTACGTTTTCGTCCTATTTATTATTTCCTCACATGTCTTACACAGGTGTAAGACCTCTAGATTTACAGAACTACATAAGTTGTCTTTTTGAATCTGAGACAGACCATTCGCAAAAACCTACCCAGTAACACTTTTAAAAATATCATTTACCATTTTTCTGTTGCTGTCTGTATGTTTGGACTGATATAATACTGATGTCATCCACGAAAAGATCTAATCCTGCTCGTCTGTTAGACGGAAGGTTGTTTACGTATATAAGAGAAATAACACTGGACCTACTATTGAGCCCTGTGTAACCCCAAACGTGATTCATTCCTAGTCATAAGAATCTCCCCTGCTAATATTGACTGAATTATTAAGTATATCTTTCTGCATTCTTTTAGTTACATATGTTCCATAAAACGTCAGTCCATCTAGCAGAATATTATAATCCATGGAGTCAGATGCATTATAGTACAGAAGGTCGTTGACGTATATAAGAAATAATAGTGAACCAAAGACTGAGCCTACAGGGAGACCCATTGTATCCTTTTATTCATCCTTGCAGGGGAATAAATTGTATGAATAAGCCAAAGGGAAGGTGTAATCTCATATGCATATGCAGACGATATTGCAATAGGAGCAAAGGGCATTGCAAAGTTACAAGAAGCGATAAACGATATGGAAGATTGGTATGTCGAACACGGCTTCGAAATCAATGTGGAGAAAACAGAAATGATGGTACTCAGAAATGGAAAGAAGAGCGCTTGCATCAGCTGAGATCTTCATACGGGAGAGAGAACTGAAGATTGTTCCAGACTTCAAGTACCTATGGGTCACAGTAAAAACAGCTGCAAAATGCTTCACGAAACACGTGTGAGAAAAAAAAAATGCAAGCAATACTGGTAATCCATGAAATACAATACATCAGTTCGCTTACCGTAGAGACATCAGTGGCACCACTCAGAGCAAAAATCTTCCCACTAACGACATACGGCATAGAAGTTATCGGACCTGAAAAACCTTACAACATTAGAAAGAGTGAAGGCGAGCTATATCAAGAAAGCAATAGGAGTGTCCAAAACAACACGATCCAGACTTGTATACCAGCTGGAGAGGGAATCCTTCTTCATTGAAGACCTACAGACAAACCTGATGCTATCCAACAGCAGCGCTCTGGAGAGTCTACTTAAAATTCTGAAGGAAAAAAGAGAAGACATACCTTCAGAATTTTACAGCACAGGTGCCATGATTGACCGAACATGGACAAAGGAGAACTTCGAAATAAGACACGTGATCATCATAATGGCAGTCCATGGTGTCCACCACATTATTTGCAACAACACTTCATATAATGAACCAAAAGAAATGCGAGAGTGTAAATTGTGTCATCTAATAGGCAAACGTTGCCATACAAAGCTCTGTACTAAAACGACACGGTAAATAAGTGACAATGCAATTTGAATTTCTAATTTCTTTTATTATTATCATTATACTGTGAATTTGTATGGCTATTTGGCTGCAATAAACTTATTATTATTAAAGATTGGGCCTCGTGGAACCCCAGAAGTGACTTCTTCCTGGTCATAAGGATCTCTCCTGCTTATATTGGCTGAATTATTAAGTATATCTTTCTGCATTCGGTTAATTAGATATGACATTATCCTTTGTTTTACCATACCATAAAAAGTCAGTTCATCTAGCAGAGTATTATAATACATGCAGTCAGATGCATTAAGGCAAAGAAAATAGTCAGTGCCACTATTTTGTTATTTAGTGATTGTAAAATTTGGTGATTCAAGGTGTAAACGGAATTTTCAGTTGAGCAACTCTTCTGGAATCCAAACTCTGATTTACTGAGGATATTATTGTTGCTCAGTTAGGATACTATTCTAAAATACATGGCAGATAACATTAGTAGTGAAACGGGTCGGTAGCTATTCACATATCTATTACACACTTTTTATAGAGGGGGTTTAACAACGCCATACTTCAGTCTAGTGATGCATTACATATCTCATAAATGACAGTGCTTATTATATGGGCACAAGTCTTTGATACTCTGTTGGAAACCCTTTACAATGCAGATGAGTTTTTATTTTTGAGAGAATACATAATTTTCTTAATTTTAGAAGGAGAAATGGGTGAAACAATCGTATCATTGAATACTATGTATGATGCTAGGTAAACATGCTCTCGATTTTTTTCTTGAACTGTTTGTCTCTATATTTTCTACTACATTTAAGAAATGACTGTTCAACATATCTGCTACAGCTTACATGTGACAGATCAGTTATAGCCCTTCCATTTAAATTAATAGTGATATTACCCTGTTCGGTGGCTTGTTCTTCTGTGTTTCATACAGACTTAAGTCTGTTGACGAAATTACTGTTTCCTGACATAATGTGCAGGTTCCTGCTTTTTTAATAACTAATTAATAATTTCGAGCACTTTTTGAAGTGTGCAACTACTGCAGGATCTTTACTTGTTCTTTTCAACAGATACCATTCCCTTTTCGTTCCACAAGGTACATTAATCACTCTAGTGATCCACGGTTTTTTAAATGGCTGTTTAATGTCCTTTCTGATTAGCTTGTGTGGAAAGCTATTGTCAACTAACCTAATTAATTTTCAACTAACCTAAATAATCCGTAGTTTCAAGTGAGATACCATGTGATAGTTAACTGCACCCACAGACGGTGATCAAATCCCTCTGCAAATTCAGAGCGAAGTCTATAGGAACAACACAGCGAATGATAATAGTGTGTTCTGATTACTCCCGAGCTTGCGACAAGGTGATTACATCATTCAGGACCTAGCACATTCAGGTAAGCTGTCCAAGTTTTCCGATTCGTTACGACGGAGCAACCGTACCCCACACCCTATACACTTCGACCGGGGCGCCATGCATCGACTGATCGCACATCTGCATGGGAAACGGTTACGAACTAACAACCAGGTGATGATGAGTGGTTTATCGACAAACCTCCAGAGTTTCACTGATGTGCTTTCTTGCTGTTATAGGCATCACATACATCAAATGAAATTAATTCAATAAAACGAATAGGATCAAGGGAACGAATTCAGTTAAAAGCAGTAATATGATATAATATCAGTTAACTCCGTTCAAAAACTTCGAGCCTTCAATGTAACAAACATGATGCGACAAATGAAAATATGTCCCGAACTGGGATTCAAATCTTTATCTCCTGGTCTCTGCAAATAGTCACCGTAAACAACCATACGAGCACCACCCAAAGGTATCTGGGAGTCATTAACGATTCTCACTTAATACTTCCAAACGCTACAGCCCGCATCTCTGCTGATGTTGGTTTCGTAAACATCTAACATGTACGTGGTTTGCGTCCAGTGTACGATACTCTTTGCCGTCAAGGTGCCTTGCACGAGCTGCACTGGACACGTGGATGCCCACGTGGATGTTCCCCAGAAAGTCTCATTGAAGACTCGGAGTTTTTGAATGGAGATAATGCACTCACACCTACGCAGAACATTGTTCCGATAGCGAGTAACACTTGCAACGTATACAGGACACTGCACAGGGGTCATTCGTGGTCAAATACAGCAGCGCAACCTGCAGGTTTGGCTAACATCTGGATTTGTACTATGTGACCAAAAGTATCCGGACACCCCCAAAACATACGTTTTTCATATTAGGTGCATTGTGCTGATACCAGGCACTCCATATTAGCGCCCTCAGTAGTCATTAGAGATCTTGAGAGAGCAGAATGGGGCGCTGCGCAGAACTCACGGACTTCGAACGTGGTCAGGTGATCGTATGTCACTTGTGTCATACGTCTGTACGCGAGATTTCCACACTCCTAAACATCATTAGGTCCATCGTTTCCGATGTGACAGTGAAGCGGAAACGTGAATGGACACGTACAGCACAAAAGCGTACAGGCCGAACTCGTCTGTTGAGTGACAGAGAGCTTTGACAGTTGAAGAGGGTGGTAATGTGTAATAGGCAGCCGGCCGCGGTGGCCGAGCGGTTCTAGGCGCTTCAGTCCGGAACCGCGGGACTGCTACGGTCTCAGGTTCGAATCCTGCCTCGGGAATGGATGTGTGTGATGTTCTTAGGTTAGTTAGGTTTAAGTAGTTCTAAGTTCTAGGGGACTGATGACCTCAGAAGTTACGTCCCATAGTGCTCAGAGCCATCATCTGTAATAGGCAGACAGCTATCCAAACCATCACACATGAATTCCAAACTGCGTCAGTATCCGCTGCAAGTACTATGACAGTTAGGCGGAAGGTGAGAAAACTTGGATTTAACGGTCGAGCGGCTGCTCATAAGCCACACATCACGCCGGTAAATGCCAAACGACGCCTCGCTTGGTGTAAGGAGCGTAAACATTGGACGATTGAACACTGGAAAAACGTAGTATGGAGTAACGAATCACGGTACACAATGTGGCGATCCGATGACAGGGATTGGGTGTGGCGAATGTCCGCTGAACATCATCTGCCTGCGAGTGTAGGGCCAACAGTAAAATTCGGAGGCGGTGGTGTTACGGTGTGGTCGTGTTTTTCATGTACGGGGCTTGCACCCCTTGTTGTTTTGTGTGGCACTAACACAGCACAGGCCTACTTTGATGTTTTAAGCACCTTCTTGCTTCCCACTGTTGAAGAGCAGTTTGGGGATGGCGATTGCATCTTTCAACACGATCGAGCACTTGTTCATAATGCGCGGCCTGTGGCGGAATGGTTACACAACAACATCCCTGCAATGGACTGGCCTCTACAGAGGCGTGACCTGAATCCTATAGAGCACCTCTGGAATGTTTTGGAACGCCGACTTCGTGCCAGGCCTCTCAGACATACATCGATACCGCACCTCAGAGCAGCACTCCGTGAAAAATGGGTTGCCATTCCCCAAACAACCCTTCCAGCACCTGATTGAACGTATGCCTGCGAGAGTGGAAGCTGTCATCAAGGCTAAGGGTGGGCCAACACCATACTGAATTCCAGCGTTACCGATGGAGGGACCACGAACTTGTAAGTCAATTTCAGCCAGGTGTCCGGATACTTTTGATCACATAGTGTATGTTCAAGCATGCTTTCCTCGTTGTATTTCCATATTTTTGTCCAAGCCCTATAGTTTAAAAGTACTGCTGTACTGTACTATATATATGAAAACATTATTGCAATTACTGCTCTGCTAGCTTACATTCACAATAGGTGAGTAGCATCCCTGCATTCTCTTCGTTGGTGTGCATTGCACCCACGCAATCCTTCAACTGTAGACCGTTGATTGACTGACTGGCATGTATTTTCGTTATGCTTCCATCTGCTTTATGTCAACTCCGGTAAGTTGGAGAGTTACGTTATCCTGAGCACCTACACATTGTGCTGAATGGGAGAGGCAATGTCAGTTTTGGTTACCTTTTTAACAACGTCATATTTGCGTGAATGGTACACTGTGCTGAACAGGTCTTGAGGAAAAGTGGTAGATCCCCAAATAAAAAAAATTAACGTACTAATAAAAAAGAGACATTCCTGTCCATATCTTCGTAACGAACGAAATTACAAGAAAGACACAGTCATGCTGGTCAAAGTCCTCATGGTAGTTAAACAATATTTGGTGGAAACAGTTTCTACTTTGCTTCCGGTAAAAAAATAAAATTTTTGGGACTGGTATAGATAAAGGGCCAGCCAGTACGCGGCCACACTTGTTCAGCTTGCTGCAGAGAACATCTCGGAGTGCACCTCGGCGGACTTGGCGTGTGCTGGACGGACGCTGGCGCAAACGCCGCCTGCAGCTGCCTCAGTTGCGTCAGAGAAGCCGCCATAAAGCAAAGCACTCTAGAAAGAGCTGCAGGCCAGAATCTACAGCTGCAGAATTCATCACGCGTGGCAGGATTTTCACTCATCATGTTACTTTCTATTCGGAAAGTGGGTGCAGTCCGTACCTGTTATATGGCTTATAAATTATAGAGTGCAGTTATCAGTCGTCATTTCTTAGATTTTATTACGCAAATCCAGATTTCGGCTAGTGGCTAGCCATTCTCAATGCACTATTTTCTAGTCTCGATGCATGTTAGACCCTGTTGTTCAGGCTTCAGTAGTATTCAAAGGAATGTGACTGACGCCCGAACGACAGAGACTTATATCCATCGAGACTAGAAAATAGTGCATTGAGAATGGCTAGCCACTAGCCGAAATCTGGATTTGCGTAATAAAATCTAAGAAAGGACGACTGATTGCTGCACACTATAACTTATATTTTCACTCATGTTATTTGCGTGGATATACAGGTGGTCGTATGGACAAAAAAAAGGTCTAGTAAACATGGGCTCTAAAATGCATACCTCATGAGCTATGAGAACTTGTTCATCTTCGCTACTGCGAAACACCTCTCTTCTGCAGCAGAAGGCCGTAAACAAATGAGGACACATTCCTCTATTGACGACCACTGGGACAGTATGCGGCAAACATCTGTTAAGTGTTGTTACTGTAAACCATATTCACAGTTGTAGGCAAGTGCAAAGCATACATTAATTCTAACGGAACCAGTTCGCCTTTTGGTAAGTTTGTAAAATGTTTTTACATTGTAATTCCATCTTTGAACTGATTAGCGTAATCGAAGCCTATTATTCCCAATGGAAAACGGCAGATATAATATTCCGTTAAGTATGGCAAATGGAAGCAACCGTCTCGAGCCCATGTCTTGTATTCTCAAAAGTATCCAGAACACAGGTTACCATTCAATACTTCTAGATTTCCGAAAAGCATTTGACACGGTGTCCGACTGCATACTGTTAACAAAGGTACGAGCGTACGAAACAGGTTCCCAGATATGTGAGCGGTTGGAATTCTTAAGCAATAGAACCCAGAATGTTGTCCTCGACGGCGAGTGTTCATCAGAAACAAGGGTATCGTCGGGAGTTTCCCAGGGAAGTGTGACAGGACCGCTGTTTTATATAGCAGACAGGGTGTGGAGAAACCGGTGGTTGTTAGCTGATGATGCTGTGGTATACGGAAATGTGTCGGAGTTCAGTGATTGTAGAAGGACGCAAGTTTGCTTAGACAAAATTTCTAGTTGATGTGATGACTGGCAGCTACGTCTAAATGTATTGCAATGAGTGGAACGAGATCCTGGAACTAGGGTACGTAGAATTTCAGCATCTATCGCGGTTAGTCATCTAATAGTCTGGGCGCTCCTCCATGAACAGCTGCTATAAGTTAATGCAAATGAGTGGGGAAAACAAACTCATAATGAAACTTCCCGACAGATTAAAACTGTGTGCCGGACCGAGACTCGAACTCGGGACCTTTGCCTTTCGCCGGCTCTTGCTAGTTCTGCAAGGTTCGCAGAAGAGCTTCTGTGAAGTTTGGAAGGTAGGAGACGAGGTACTGGCGGATTTAAAGCTGTGAGGACGGGTCGTGAGTCGTGCTTGGGTAGCAGTTTTAATCTGCCAGGAAGTTTCATATCAGCGCACACTCCGCTGCAGAGTGCAAATCTCATTCTGCAATCTCATAATCTTCGGATGCAGTATTAGTAGTGTGCTGCTAGACACACTCACGTCTTTTAAATATCTGGGTATAACGTTGCAAAGCGATAGGAAATGGAAAGAGCATATGAGGGCTATGGCAGAGAAGACGAATAGTCGACTTCCATTTATTGGGAGAATTTTGGGGGTAGTGTGGTTCACCTGTAACGGAGACCACATATAGGACGCTAGTAGTGTTCGAGTGTTTGGGATCCGTACTAGGAAGATATCGAATCAGTTCAGAGGCAGGTGCTAGATTTCCTACCGGTAGGTTCGAACATAACGCAAGTATTACGGGAATGCTTTGGGGAATGCTGAGTTGAGTTGACCATCGTTTAGCGATGGCTCACCAATGCCGATCGTATGCAATAGCAAGCAGAGAACATACTATTCTGTTCTCATTTGTTTATTCATTTGTTTACTGCATTCTGAAGGGCGTTCGTAAGAGCAGAGAGCTTTCTGTAGAAGAGATGTTTTCCACAACAGCGAAAATAAACAAGTACTCATAGCTCGCAGGGTACGCATTTTCGTCTACGGAACAGTTTTGCTCATTTTGGTCGATACTATCCACCTCTACAGTAAGGAATATTTTTTTAACTCCCTGTAAACATGGCGTTGACCGAACTTCACATAGCCCCAAAACTGTAATCTGAGAAGTGATGCAATAAATCTAAACTTCGTTGACGGCTCGTGGTCCATACGTCTGTTAGTGATGTTTTCTATCGCATTACAAGTATTTGAAGTTTGGATGCATTATACTTACGTTATACTTTATTAATTCTGACGCCTGTGGATCTTCAGAACAATGTTTGGTAGGTTCGATTATTTTAAAAGGCAGAGGGGTTGGCTGAAGTTAGATATAGAGGAAAATTAGTCAAGTGTAGTGCCAGCAAGAACAGAAAAACTGTCTGGTGAGTGCAGAATTATCAGCACAAAATCAAACAGGGGTAATGGAGGAGTACCCCTAATAGTAAATAATAAAATAAGAACACGGGCAAGCTACTATGAACAACGTTGTGAACGCATTACAGTAACGAAGACAGACACGAAGTCAATTACTACCAAAACATGACAGGTTCGTATGCCTTGTGGTTCTGCAGATGATGAGACAGATACGAAGCCAACACCTACCACTATAGTACAGGTTCATAGGCCTACTAGCTCGGCAGATGATGAGACTCGAAGAATGTATAATCAGATAAAAGAAATTATTTGAATAGTTAACCCTCCACCGTTCGCACATTGCATTCCGTACAACAGCCAGACACATGCTAACTAAATTGTTTATATACCCGTAATAAAGGCGGAGGAGGGGGGGGGGATGCAGGCGGCAAGAGTACTGTCGCGACGAATAGGTGACGCTAAAATTCCAAGAAGCTGGCGAGAAACGATGGGCAGTTAAAATAAACCACTTGTTATACACAATACAACGGCGCGATTGGTGGAGGGTAAAAGGAGACGAAATTTTAATTCTGATGGAAAATTGGAATTCGATAGTAGGAAAAGGGAGAGAGAGGAAGATAGTAGGAGAACATGGACTGGACTGGATAAAGAGTGGATGGATAAAGAGTGGTGGAATTTTACACGGAGCACACTTTAATCTTTGCTAACACTCCGTTTAAAAATCATGGGAGTAGGTCGTATACGTGGAACAGACTTGGAGATAGAGTAAGGTTTCAAACAGATTACACAATGGTAGGTTTCGAAACCAGATTTTAAAGTGCAAAACATTGCCAGGGCCGTATGTGGACTCTTACCCTAATTTACCTGCAAATTAATACAGAAGAAATTACAGATAGCAGTAAATTTAGAAGATGGAATCTTCATGAGTTGAGAGAACCAGATGTTATTGACAGTTTCAGAGGGAACATTAGGCAATGTTGGATTGAAGCAGGGTAAATGAATTCAATAGAAGACGAATAGGTAGTCTTAAAACATGAAATAGTGAACGCAGCACAGTATGTAATAGGCGAAACGACGAGGACTAGCAGAAATATTTGGATAACGCCTGAGATATTGATCCTACATGACGAAAGAAAAAATTTAAAAATTTAAGAAGTGAAGCAAGGAAAAGGGAATAGAGATATACAAAAAATCAGATTGACAGGAGGTGTAAAATGGCAAAACGCAAATGGCTACACGAGTACTCCAAGGCTGTAGAAGCACGCATGACTAGTGGAAAGGTAGATGCAGACCATGGGAAAATTAGAGAGACCTCTGGAAGAAAGAGAAATATCAGACAAAGCTCTTGAGCTGGAATACACTCTCTGAAATTCTAACGGTAGCGGGCGTAAAATGCAGAGTGCAAAAAGTTATCTACAACGTGCACAGAAACCATACTGCATTTCTAAGAGCCGAAGGACATGAAAAGGAAACTAGTGGTTGAAAAGAAAGTGAGACAGGATTGTAATCTATCCCTCATGTTATTCAATTTGTACAATGAGCAAGCAGTAACAGAAACCAAGGAGAAACCTGGAAAGGGGTTGCAATTCTGGGAGAATAAATAAAAACCTGGAGATTTGCCGACGGCATTGTAATTCTGCCAGCGACTCGAGCAGCAATCTCGCGATACGATAAACCGCAATCGCGATAGGCTATAATCCGGCGCTTATCAAAGTCGGAAACGTGATGGTACGCATTTCTCCTCCTTACTCGAGGCATCACAACAACGTTGCACCAGCCAACGCCGCTGAACTGCTGTTTGTGATGATGATGATGATGTTTTGTTTGTGGGGCGCTCAACTGCGTGGTTATCAGCGCCCGTACAATTATCCAATCTTTGCTCAGTCCAATTTCGCCACTTTCCTGGATGATGATGAAATGATGAGGACAACACAAACACCCAGTCATCTCGAGGCAGGTGAAAATCCCTGACCCCGCCGGGAATCGAACCCGGGACCCCGTGCTCGGAAAGCGAGAACGCTACCGCGAGACCACGAGCGGCGGAAGAACTGCTGTTTGTGTATGAGTAATTGGTTGGAAACTTTCCTCATGTCAGCACGTTGTAGGTGTCGCCACCGGCGCCAGCCTTGTGTGAATGCTCTGAACAGCTAATCATTTGCATATCACAGCATCTTCTTCTTGTAGTTAAAATTTAACGGCTGTAGCAGGTCATCTTCGTGGTGTAGCAATTTTAATGGCCAGTAGTGTAGTTCCTTAAAATGCAAACGCTGTTGCGGAATTTCTGGAAGGACGGCCTACATTTGGAATAAGGATCTCGGAATAATGCATTTCTCTACTTTTCATGGCCCGTCCGCCAGTAGCCGACTTAATATGGGGAATATCATCGAAGGCTGTGTGCTGTTTTTGTAAACATCAGTGCGAGAGAGGGCAACAGAGGCAGGGAGGTCGTTGGCTTGCATTGGACGGACCGATCTATTATGAAGCGCTGTCCAGTGGATTAGCTCCGACGTGTCCTGCCTAAGTTCAGTGTACTCCGCGACATTCAGGACGCAGGCGTCCTATTTCAGCACCTAGCGGACACTGGCGTGCGATGTGCACAAGTGGCATCTTTTCTAGAGAGGCTTTTCAAGTTTTCAACCGCGCGACATATCTAATGATGTGGCGCAGGAGTTACGAAATATACCCGTATTAGAGAGGAACTAGCTTTAACTCTCCGTCCGCCAGTTAAAACTTTTGTTTTAAAACTTTTGTTGTTTCCCCTTTACCACTAGACGCGATTTTCCCTTGGTCCTACAGATAAGACCACCGCTGATTTCCACTGATCCTTGCCCAATTAGACTTATTGTATTTACGTATATGGAACAAACCTGTATGCAGTAATGCAGGCTTTCAGCGACAGAATTTAAATCCATGATGACACTGGTTTCGTTCCCATTAGGCCTGTTCCTTTGCTAACGTTTCGTCGCCCCCTGCAGGACTCATCGTCGGCAGTTATAAATACGCAGCGGTTCTAGACGCTTCTGTCTGGAACCGCGTGACATCTACGGTCCCAGGTTCGAATCCTGCCTCGGGCATGGATGTGTGTGATGTCCTTAGGTTAGTTAGGTGTAAGTAGTTTTAAGTTCTAGGGGGCTGATGACCTCACCTGTTAAGTCCAATAATGCTCAGAGCCATTTGAACCATTTTTATAAATACGCAGTCATTTTCCAAACGTAAACATGTTCAGCTAGCCAAACGTCTAGCTAGCTAAGCAAGTTAAAAAGCTTGACAAATTAACTAACTACGTATTTAGAACTTCCGAAGATGATTTTAATAGTGGGAGGTGAAACGTTAGCACAGAAGCATGCCTTAAATCAGGGCCTAATGGTCACGAAACCAACGTCACGAGGGGTACAAACTGAAACATTTTTTGCGACATCAAGCAGTTTTTATCAGCAGCTGTAAGTCTTTTTCTTTTATCTTCTTTCAAAACTATTGGTGGTTTTCTAAATAACTGCCTAAAATGTACGGCATAAAGTTATGTGCCTCTTAAGCCCTTATTCCACTGCCAAAGATCTTTCACAAATATTTTATAAAAGCTAGAACCACGTCCCAACTTTTACAAAAGATGTCAGGTATTTCGTAAAGCGTCTTTTATAAAAGACTGCCGACAAAAGTTGTTTTTTAGTGCAATATGCGCGTTTTAAGTACATTGTGTTAGCTTAAGCTTACAGCGTGCGTCCTGGGACGCACTAGAACAATATTGATATTGAATCTCTGATACTAAATTAAAATGGCTTGATTCTTGCTCACTTGCCGGTAAATAGAATGGAGCAGTTACATGCCCGTGAAAGAGCGGTCCGACCTGAAATAAATTTACTCTTGCTACGTATCGTAAGAGGAAAGAAAAATGGAATACGAGACTTGTCACTTGTAAAAAATTTATAACCGAAGCTGAAAACGGATTCAGATATGGGAGGTGAAACGAGTACTGTACTACAGCTGTACTCTGATGCCCGAAAAACGAAAAAAATTCAACCACTAGAAAGCAGTTACCTTCAAAGAGAAAAGTTACATAGTGGAAGTGCTGACCTCGACAATCAGAACAGTATGAAAGTTTGTATAGAATATAAATTTCACAAGACGAAAACTACGGTCTCAACTATTCGCATGAAAAACTGCACGCCTCACCGCAGGAGGCATTTGAATCATCGCCTATTCAAGGTCTGGTAATGCGAAAAAGCAAAATATCGATACAACAGGACTAAAAACACATGTTTTAGTGTTGTCACTTATTGCAACATTTCCCCCTACTTAAAATAGTTACGCTAGCTGAAAAAAGAAACTTCTTCTAGTAACTAAGCGCCACATTAATTATATTTTCAAACGACGATATTGGACTACCTGAATGCAGAGAAAAAGTGCATATTTTTCTGTTCCATTATGCTTTGACCACTTCAATGAAACCCCACATCTGCACTTTCAATACTGAACAGCTGTGCACTACTATCAGGTCAGTAGAAAAAGTTTGTTGTTTATCGTTTTGTTGTTGTGCATTATTTTAAACACACGAAAACACAGCACTAAGTCAGGACATTGAAATAGTGTCTTTTCGGTCTTGTAGTATCGATATTTTGTTCCTCCGCGTTTTCCGAGTTCCTTTCTTAGACTTTGACTTGGTGACCATTCAAATGGTTCTCGTGGTAAGATGCGCAGTTTTGCACGCGAATGGGTCATACCACTGTTTCAGGGAAGAGCGATTCTTATTCAGAGCACATTTTCTCGCGTTTCTGAGTGTTCGAGGGCACGCATTTCTCTTGTCACTGAAAACAGTGTGATAAATATACAGTTATTCAGCAAGTTTTGGTGTTGACATATTGGGCTTCCAAGTAACATACAAGCCCTGTGATCGTACATAGAACTTAATACGAGAGCCACTCCAAAAGATGCCACACTATTTTTGTAAAAATACTGTTTTCATTCTGCATGTGTGAAAGTTTTACAGTGTGTAGATACATCCTTCCCGCTTGTTTTCAAACTTAGTTCAACCTGTTCCCGTGGGTGGCGCCATCGCAGCATGTCTTCAAGATGGCTGCTACACTTGACGTTCGTCAGAAGCAACGTGCTGTCATAGAATTCCTGTGCTGTGAAAACGAGACAGTGGGAAACATCCACAAGAGGTTGAAAAATGTGTATGGAGACGCTGCTGTCGATCGCAGTACAGTTAGTCGGTGGGCAAGCAGGTTACGCGATGAAAGCGGGCACGGCAATATTGAGGATTGTCCTCGCAGCGGCAGGCCTCGTACTGCACACACCCCAGACAATGTGCAGAGAGTTAACGAACTGGTGATTGCTGACAGACGCATCACAGTGAAGGAATTGTCACGCTACGTTGGGATAGGGGAAGGAAGTGTTTGCAGAATACTGGAAGTATTGGTGTTAGAAAGGTTTGTGCCAGGTGGGTTCCCAGGATGTTGACAGTGGCTCACAAAGAAACAAGAAAAACGATTTGCAACGAACTTTTGGAACAGTACGAGAAGGGTGGGGATGAATTTCTTGGAAGAATTGTGACAGGTGATGAAACATGGCTCCATCATTTTTCACCAGAGACGAAGAGGCAATCAATGGAGTGGCATCACGCAAATTCACCCAAGAAAAAAAATTCAAAACCACACCTTCTGCTGGAAAAGTTATGGCTACGGTGTTTTTCGATTCCAAAGGATTCTTGCTTGTGGACATCATGCCAAGTGGAACCACCATAAATTCTGATGCATATGCGACGACACTGAAGAAACTTCAAGCTCGACTGAGTCCTGTTCGACCACATCGGCCAAAGCAGGATGTTTTGCTGTTGCACGACAATGCACGGCCGCATGTCAGTCAAAAAAACCATGGAAGCGATCACAAAACTCGGATGGACAACACTGAAACACCCGCCTTACAGTCCTGACCCGGCTCCATGTGACTATCATCTCTTTAGGAAACTGAAAGACTCTCTTCGTGGAACAAGGTTTGAAGATGATGACTCCCTTGTGCACGCTGCCAAACAGTGGCTCCAACAAGTTGGTCCAGAATTTTACCGTGCGGGTATACAGGCGCTGGTTCCAAGATGGCGCAATGTATTTGAGAGGGATGGAAATTATGTGGAGAAATGAAAATATTGTTCCTAAAGGATGTATCTACACACTGTAAAACTTTCAACATGTAGAATAAAAGATGGATTAAAAAAATAGTGTGCATTTCTTTTGGAGTGACCCTCGTATTTTTACATACTTAGTGGGGTTTAGCAAATATAACGTTATCATCTATTTACAACCAGCACACACAGAGAAGGAATATCGGTGGAGTCAGTATTTGACGCGCAGAATAGAGTATTTGCAGCCAGAAAACATTGACTTCAGCAGTCACGTGGTATGGTGCGGTGTAAATGTTCGTCCGTAAGCGCCCTGCAGTCTGTGAATGCTATTATATCGCTAGTACAGACACATGCCATCCAAGGGTACCGTTAGTTACGTATACACATTTCATGGGCATCTTGACCACTTGCATTCGATATCTGGAATGAACTACGCTGAAAGCTGCCAAACGACAAATGCAAGCGAATTTCCCTTTTTCACGGCAAGTGTTACGGCTTGTATGCTGCGAGATAGTAACCTAATAGATAGTGTCGGAAGTTCCATGCGGCTTTTCGCGGATGATGCTGTAGTATACAGAGAAGTTGCAGCATTAGAAAATTGTAGCGAAATGCAGCAAGATCTGCAGCGGATAGGCACTTGGTGCAGGGAGTGGCAACTGACCCTTAACATTGACAAATGTAATGTATTGCGAATACATAGAAAGAAAGATCCTTTATTGTATGATTATATGATAGCCGAACAAACACTGGTAGCAGTTACTTCTGTAAAATATCTGGGAGTATGCGTGCGGAACGATTTGAAGTGGAATGATCATATAAAATTAATTGTTGGTAAGGCGGGTACCAGGTTGAGATTCATCGGGAGAGTCCTTAGAAAATGTAGTCCATCAACAAAGGAGGTGGCTTACAAAACACTCGTTCGACCTATACTTGAGTATTGCTCATCAGTGTGGGATCCGTACCAGGTCGGGTTGACGGAGAAGATAGAGAAGATCCAAAGAAGAGCGGCGCGTTTCGTCACAGGGTTATTTGGTAAGCGTGATAGCGTTACGGAGACGTTTAGCAAACTCAAGTGGCAGACTCTGCAAGAGAGGCGGTCTGCATCGCGGTGTAGCTTGCTGTCCAGGTTTCGAGAGGGTGCGTTTCTGGATGAGGTATCGAATATATTGGTTCCCCCTACTTATACCCCCCGAGGAGATCACGAATGTAAAATTAGAGAGATTCGAGCGCGCACGGAGGCTTTTCGGCAGTCGTTCTTCCCGCGAGCCATACGCGACTGGAACAGAAAAGGGAGGTAATGACAGTGGCACGTAAAGTGCCCTCCGCCACACACCGTTGGGTGGCTTGCGGAGTATACATGTAGATGTAGATGTAGGAAAAGAAGGGATAGGTACAGCTACGTTTTTGGGTTTTGTACTGCATTTGATCGTACTGCCGAGTCAGTGCTTTAATAAATTATCCTCCTGAGTCCTGGAACAGAAAAGGGAGGTAATGACAGTGGCACGTAAAGTGCCCTCCGCCACACACCGTTGGGTGGCTTGCGGAGTATACATGTAGATGTAGATGTAGGAAAAGAAGGGATAGGTACAGCTACGTTTTTGGGTTTTGTACTGCATTTGATCGTACTGCCGAGTCTGTGCTTTAATAAATTATCCTTTAATAAATTATCCTCCTGAGTCCTGATGAATGAAAAGTTTATGTTGGTGGTCAGTTCACTGTTCTAGGACAAAATGTGACTAAAATTCTAAATTCAAAATATTCGTGTGATTCGCCATATTTTAGGAATGTTCAATGTGAATAACACTTATCTCAGCAAGTAACTGATTATGTGCAAGATTCAGAAAACACAAACACCTAAAAAATTACGAGAACAATGCTACTGGAATGTGAATGTATGGGTCGTTGCCGAATGTAGAACCAGTGATACAACGGCAAAATATACTGCTATTTTGCTGTGGTGAAGTAAACCATCAGATTTGATAAAGTATGGCATATTAGCATGATATAGAACATTCTAAACACATTCTCAGCCAAAATTACTGTAAACAGCTTTTTTCAAGCAAATACTACCACCTTCCGTAAACATGCAGAAACGACAACAAGTGACGCACAGAAATCACACGGTGTAAATAGGTTGCATGCTACAATCCGGCACGTTAAGTTTAATTTGGGACATGAAATTTATTCGCAGTTACGAATATCAACCATTTCCAGCTGTATAATGGAATGATGACAATGACAATTTGACAGGGACTCGAACCCGGATTTACCGCTTATAGCGAGCGGTCGCAAAACCAGTAGGCTATCCGATCACGCTTCACGCCATATCCAAGCTTCCACCTCGTCAATCATGTGTCTACATCCATTGTGTATATTCCTATACAGCGCATACATTTTAATTGATAGTCGCTTGCCAGGTGTCGGCAGATAAATACGATTCCTCAGTGCCTGTGTTGTTCAGAAGTACGATGCAGTTGTTCCCTCAGACATGCAGGCACGAGCTAGAAAAAAATAAAAGCTGGTTGTATCATGTATTCTACATAAGGACTGAGAAGTTTAAGCTACGGTACCATCGCGAAATTTATTCCCCTTTGAAACTTTTTTAAGGATGAAATTCTTGAGTTTTTGCTTTCTGGTTCCATTATTTTAATCTTCGTCCATCCTTAAGGGATTTGCTCAGCCGACTGCAGTGGCAGACCCTGCAAGAGAGGCAATATGCATCACGGTGTGCTTTTCTATTAAAAGTTCTGAGGCGCAAGTTCCTAGAAGAGTCAACCACCATATTGCTTCCTCCTACGTCTACCTCACAAATCGATCATGAGGATAAAATTAGACAGCTTCGACGTCACCGATAGGTTTACCAGGAATCGTTTTTTCCTCAAACCACTGCGACTGGAACAGGAAAAAGGAGAAGTGACACATAAGGCAGTTTCCGGAGTACAGATGTAGATGTCGATGTACTTATTCTTCACGTAGTAGCTACTGGTAGTATAGCTTCCTGCTGTGACTATTTTAAAATGTACACAATCTGTATAATACAGAGGAAATGACTGAACTGCATATGGACATTGTTCGAAATATGAATACATTCAACAGCTGTACTGGCAGTATATCTAGCATTAGCTTCGTAAATAAATGGCAATATAGTCGGATAATTTTGCCATGTCATTTTACGCCTTCAGTTTAAGCGCCTCTTACTGGCATGATTACAATAACTAGACATCTGCCGCCGGCCTGAGTGGCCGAGCGGTTCTAGGCGTTACAGTCTGGAACCGCGCGACCGCAATACAGTCGCAGGTTCGAATCTTGCCTCGGGCTTGGATGTGTGTGATGTCCTTAGGTTAGTTATGTTTAAGTAGTTTTAAGTTCTAGGGGACTGATGACCTCAGAAGTTAAGTCCCATTGTGCTCAGAGCCATTTGAACCATTTTGACATCTGCCGTATTTATCGTCAGAAAGTAACTTTTCCTCCTTTGATGAATTTCAGTTCGCATCGATAGCGTCAACAAGTCAGCATAATTACTGCTACTAACAAGTAAAAGTACAAAAACACAGCAAATATGTACGATATTGTTTTCGGTCTTAGCGCAAAATATAAACAACAATGCCATACCAACGTCATATGGCAATTTCGGTTTGGCGACTTGCGCAGTAGCTATGGTCGCTTCACAGATACTCATATTATATGAAACACACACACACACTCATACATACACACGCGCGCGCGCGCTCGCTTGGTGATAATGGTTTTACTGGCACTGTTAGCTTCTTCTTCTTCTTCTTCTTATCGTTACGTGCTTTACTGCCCACGTCTCTTGTGGGGTCGACACTCCTAGTCATTCTGAAAGTATTTATGTCATTTCAAGATGCAAACCCATCATTTTAGGGCCATTCTTTATGGTCCTACTCCACGTATTCGTTGGGCGTCCGGTGACTGCTTTACGGTTCTTTTATGTCAAGTATTCTTCATGTTATACGGTTTGGTTCGCGGTGCGTGCCGTGCTCGTACCAGCGTACGCGATTCTCTTGAAGCCTTCCCGCTGTGACCTCTTTACGCAAAATGAAGCTGTTGTTGTTGATGTTGTTGTAGTCTTCAGTTCTGAGACTGGTTTGATGCAGCTCTCCATGCTCCTCTATCCTGTGCAAGCTTCTTCATCTCCCAGTACCTAGTGCAGCCTACAACCTTCTGAATCTGCTTAGTGTATTCATCTCTTGGTCTCCCTCTACGATTTTTACCCTCCACGCTGCCCTCCAATACTAAATTGGTGGTCCCTCGCTGTCTCAGAAAATGTCCTACCAACCTATCACTTCTTCTAGTCAAGTTGTGCCACAATCTCCTCTCCTCCCCCGTTCTATTCAATACCTCCTCATTAGTTATGTGATCAACCTATCTAATCTTCAGAATTCTTCTGTAGCACCACATTTCGAAAGCTTCTATTCTCTTCTTATCCAAACTATTTACCGTCCATGTTTCACTTCCATACATGGCTACACTCCATACAAATACTTTCAGAAATGACTTCCTGACACTTAACTCTATACTCGATGTTAACAAATTTCTCTTCTTCAGAAACGCTTTCCTTGCCATTGCCAGTGTACATTTTATATCCTCTCTACTTCGACCATCATCAGTTATTTTGCTCCCCAAATAGCAAAACTCCTTTACTACTTTAAGTGTCTCATTTCCTAATCTAATTCCCTCAGCATTACCCGACTTAATTCGACTACATTCCATTATCCTCGTTTTGCTTTTGTTGATGTTCATTTTATACCCTCCTTTCAAGACACTGTCCATTCCGTTCAACTGCCCTTCCAAGTCCTTTGCTGTCTCTGACAGAATTACAATGTCATCGGCGAACTCTAAGTTTTTATATCTTCTCCATGGATTTTAATAGCTACTCCGAACTTTTATTTTGTTTCCTTTATTGAATAGCATCGGGGAGAGGCTACAACCCTGTCTCACTCCCTTCCCAACCACTGCTTCCCTTTCATGCCCCTCGACTCTTATAACTGCCATCTGGTTTCTGTACAAATTGTAAATAGCCTTTCGCTCCCTGTATTTTACCCCTGCCACCTTCAGAATTTGAAAGAGAGTATTCCAGTCAACATTGTCAAAAGCTTTCTCCAAGTCTACAAATGCTAGAAACGTAGGTTTGCCTTTCCTTAATCTTTCTTCTAAGATAAGTCGTAAGGTCAGTATTGCCTCACGTGCTCCAATATTTCTACGGAATCCAAACTGATCTTCCTCGAGGTCGGCTTCTATCAGTTTTTCCATTCGTCTGTAAAGAATTCGAGTTAGTATTTTGCAGCTGTGACTTATTAAACTGATAGTTCGGTAATTTTCACATCTGTCAACACCTGCGTTCTTTGGGATTGGGATTATTATATTCTTCTTGAAGTCTGAGGGTATTTCGCCTGTCTCATAAATCTTGCTCACCAGACGGTAAAGTTTTGTCAGGACTGGCTCTCCCAAGTCTGTCAGTAGTTCTAATGGAATGTTGTATACTCCGAGGGCCTTGTTTCGACTCAGGTCCTACAGTGCTCTGTCAAACTCTTCACGCAGTATTATATCTCCCATTTCATCTTCATCTACATCCTCTTCCATTTCCATAATATTGTCCTTAAGTTCATCGCCCTTGTATAGACCCTCTATATACTCCTTCCACCTTTCTGCTTTTCCTTCTTTGCTTAGAACTGGGTTTCCATCTGAGCTCTTGATATTCATGGAAGTGGTTCTCCTTTCTCCAAAGGTCTCTTTAATTTTCCTGTAGGCAGTATCTATCTTACCACTAGTGAGATAAGCCTCTACATCCTTACATTTTTTTGCAAAAACAGACATAATGTCTTACGGGATAACCGCAATCAGTGATTTTATAATGTTACTTAAAATCCGTCTTGATTGCAATCAAGACGGATTTTAAGTAACATTATCCTTACATTTGTCCTCTAGCCATCCCTGTTTAGCCATTTTCACTTCCTATCGATCTCATTTTTGAGACGTTTGTATTCCTTTTTGCCTGCTTCATTTACTGCATTTTTATATTTTGTCCTTTCATCAATTAAATTCAATATTTCTTCTGTTACCCAAGGATTTCTACTAGCCCTCGTATTTTTACCTATTTGATCCTCTGCTGCATTCACTATTTCATCCCTCAAAGCTACCCATTCTTCTTCTACTGTATTTCTTTCCGCCATTCCTGTTAATTGTTCCATTATGCTCTCCCTGAAACTCTGTACAACCTCTGGTTCTTTCAGTTTATCCAGGTCCCATCTCCTTAATTTCCCATCTTTTTGCAGTTTCTTCAATTTTAATTTACAGTTCATAACCAATAGATTGTGGTCAGAGTACAAATCTGCCCCTGGAAATGTCTTACAATTTAAAACCTGGTTCCTAAATCTCTGTCTTACCATTATATAATCTATCTGGTACCTTTTAGTATCTCCAGGATTCCTCGATGTATACAGCCTCCTTTTATGATTCTTGAACCAAGTGTTAGCTATGATAATGTTATGGTCTGCGCAAGATTCTACCAGGCGGCTTCCTCTTTCATTTCTTAGCCCCAATCCATATTCACCTACTATGTTTCCTTCTCTCCCTTTTCCTACTCTCGCATTCCAGTCACCCATGACTATTAAATTTTCGTCTCCCTTCACTACCTGAATAATTTCTTTTATCTCATCATACATTTCATCAATTTCTTCGTCATCTGCAGAGCTAGTGGGCATATAAACTTGTACTACTGTAGTAGGTGTGGGCTTCGTATCCATCTTGGCCACAATAATGCGTTCACTATACTGTTTGTAGTAGCTTACCCGCATTCGTATTTTCCTATTCATTATTAAACCTACTCCTCCATTACCCCTATTTGACTTTGTGTTTATAACCCTGTAGTCACCTGACCAGAAGTCTTGTTCCTCCTGCCACCGAACTTCACTAATTCCCACTATATCTAACTTTAATCTATCCATTTCCCTTTTTAAATTTTCTAACCTACCTGCCCGATTAAGGGATCTGACATTCCACGCTCCGATCCGTAGAACGCCAGTTTTCTTTCTCCTGATAACGACGTCCTCTTGAGTAGTCCCCGCCCGGAGATTGTAGTGGGACGAGAAATTGAAGCGTCACCCATCCACCAGTGTCAGCCCAGTTTGCAGGAGACTATAAGTTTAATTTAGTTTGTTTATATATTTTTCTTATTATTGGTAATAGATGTGAATTATCTAAATGTTTTGTATTTTTTTTATGTGTTTCATGTACGGAGAGGGCGGCGCAACGAACGGGACAGCATCTTCGTTGCCGCGACCAGAGAGGAAATTGCTGGCCGCTATACGTCGCGGGTCGACAGCCGAGGAGCAACAGAAGATCCTGGAACCGAGTTGTTGCGTCGTGCTTCTAAAAATTAAAAATGAATTTGTATACTCTTTTTGTACAACAATGACGTCATATAGAGCTTAATCTTGTTGAAAAGTCAGTCCTATTCTGTTAAGCCTCAGGTTCAGAACGTCTGTATGTAGGAAGCTAATAAATTAGTGGAGGTTACTAAAGTTGAAACACGTGTTCTGAGCATTTATTTATGGAGAATTATGCGAACTGATTAATAATATATTTGACAAGATTATTGGATTTTGACAGCGTTCATCGCAACTTCGAATCTGAAAAGTTTAGTCAATGTGTGATTCTGATATCGATTACGTCTAGATAACGTGTGTCAATATAAGTTCTGAGGAGAAACAAACGAAATTTAAATTGAAAGAGTTTACGCAAACCAATTGGCCCAAGTGACGAAATTCTTTGCTTACGACTCAACTGATGTTTTACAGTTTCGTTCAAGAACCATTCTGTGACAATTTAAAAAGAATATAAATCATTTTGAAGTGGGTTGTAACTGACGTAGGTGACGAAGTCTGCACATGGTCATATGATAAACGAAAGTCATTCCTAAACAAAACCTATACGTCGTTACACTACACCGTGGCGACCTTAGAAACAGGACTCGTGTGCAACTAAGGCATACAGGTACGAAACAAAGCATCAAGAGTCCTTCGGAAGTCAACGCGAGTTTTCGTGGAGCCTTCACCAGCCAGCGGCGACTTCGCGGGTGTGGGCATCTGACGGAGCGCAGCCAAGCAGTACGGTCACGCAGTTGTTCCACGAGAAGGCGCATCTGTTGGGCAGCAGCTGAACGCTGCAAACCCCGACAACCTTTTGTCTCCCTAAACTAATAGGCCCAGTACGTCAGCTGCGGGGCGTTCCTCCGGCTGGTATTAGAGGTGTTGCTGAGGGCTTCGCCTGTCTACGGCGGTGCCGGGCGTGGTTGCAGCCAGTGACGTCTCCGGTGTTCGACTCAGCGTCCTTCCGGTTCCGGAAGCGGGGTCGCAGCATCTCAGCGGCTGCATCGACGGCTATTATATCTGCAGCCCATAGCAGCACACTGATCACCGAGAACTACAAACTACAATATTAGTGTCCGGTGAGTTTGTTTCAAGTTGGAAGTGCAGTGTTGTACATAGGGAGTGTGCTTTTACGGGATTGTTGATTACAAGTCTGCGTGTGTAACTTGTTAATATCTTACAATAATGTCGGGAAGTGAAATCTCAGACGAAGAGCAGTCTATGTCCGATAGGAGCATGAGATCCCTTTTTAGGGCGATCGCTAAATTAAAACAGTCTAACGAAGAATCTACTGCTAGATTAAAAGAGGAACTAAAACAGGAATTAAAACAGTCTAACGAAGAATCTATGGCTAGATTAAAACAGTCTAACGAAGAATCTACTGCTAGATTAAAAGAGGAACTAAAACAGGAATTAAAACAGTCTAACGAAGAATCTATGGCTAGATTAAAACAGTCTAACGAGGAATCTACTGCTAGATTGAAAGAGGAACTAAAACAGGAATTAAAACAGTCAAACGAAGAATCTATGGCTAGATTAAAACAGTCTAACGAGGAATCTACTGCTAGATTGAAAGAGGAACTAAAACAGGAGTTAAAACAGTCTAACGAGGAATCTACTGCTAGACTTAAAGGGGAGCTAACAAAATCTACGGACAGGTTACAGGAATATCTTAATGAAACCAGTCGAGAATTAAGTGATAAAATAGAGTCTTCTAAAGTTGAAATGCAGGAAAAATTAGTAGGACTTAGTAATAAGATTGCTGATAATTGTAAAAGGTTAGAAGAACATATCCAGGAATCACGAGAGGAAAAAGCTCGTATGCGAAACGATATTACTGACTTAACCGAGAGACTAGATAGTGTCGATATCTTAGTTGTAAATGAAATACAGAAAAATAACGATATGTTACGAGATGAATTTTCTATGCAAACGGAAACTGTTCGTAGAGAATTATTGAGATCTATTAAAGAGGTCTCTACCAAACCTGTAGAGATTTTTTCAATAGATAATGTAGAATTAGAGACATTAACTCATCAAGTAGAAAAGGACCATACCGAAATCGAAAACATGAAATTTTTAATTACTGAAATATGCAGTAACCTTGAGACTGCCAAAGATAATAATATTGACGAAGGTACAGAGCGTTCACATCGTGAACACAGTGAAGAATCGATATTAGCTAATCGCGTTTCCAATACAGAAATGCGAATACAGGAAGTTACTAAACGGTTATCGGAATTAGATAATAACGAAAACCTTTCAGATAGCAGAGGTAATAACATAATCAGAGACAACAGTCGCATCGAATTTGCTAGCTCGGACGACAACAATATGAATAAAGAAATCACGGCAAGCCAATCCGATGCAACTCCGTCTCCGCAATCTAAACAAAATCCGACTATTTCTCTCGCAGAATGTCTGGATGATATAACGACAAATTCAAATGTGGCAAGTCGATTTCCTGTATTCAAACCAGGAGGCGAACTTCACCCTATAATCTTTATAAAAGCTTTTGAAACTTCATTATCTCCTAAATGGAGTAATGAAAAAAGGATTCAATTTGTAATAGGACATTTAGAAGCAGAAGCTGCGGAGTGGGCAGTACTGCATAGAAATGAATTTAGGGACTGGGATGATTTTGTTAAGCAGTTTAAACAACATTATTGGTCAAGAGGAAAACAACAACACTTACCTTTAGAGTTGCTAGACCCTCATCCATATTCTAAACGGTGGAGAGGTTATAGGAATTATTTCGAATGGCGTTTAAACCGTGCTAAATTAATTGGAGAACCAATTATTGAACTTCATCTAATACGAGTCCTAATTAGTGGATTACCGTATTATGTAAAGGAAAGGAAAATGTTATTCTACGAATTATACGTGAGCCTTTACTAGCTGCTTTACCTTGGCCACCAGCAAATGAGATCCAACAGTGCATCCCAGACGAAAAAGTTTGCGAACAGATTATTGAAAATGCCGAACGGAGAACTAAAAGTTATAATCAACATGCTATAGAACCCTCATTTCAGGTAGGAGATCTTGTGCTAGTACGATCTCATCCTAAAAGTTCTAAGATCGGTAAGGAATGTAGAAAATTCTTCTTTATCTTTGAAGGTCCATATGTTGTACATAAGATTGTACATCCCAAAGCGTTACTTCTTATGGAACCTTCATCAGGTGTAATTAAAGGATTATATAGTGTTGACCAAATGAAACCCTTCATTCCTAAATAAGTTAATATTTAGTATATGTTACATACGGAAGAGCGTTCATAGTTTATTCATTAGAAGTTTTCGTGATAGTTGCGTGTTATTTTAAAGAAATACTAGAAAGCTTAAACAAGTGTTCTACAATAATCTACTGGTACTTCAAAAAGAGAAAGATAACCAAAAGGGGGATTTATATGGAAGAAATTTTGTTATTAGGTCAGAAGGAATTTTGTATATTTTATATTTACTCGGATAGTAGGAACCAAACGGGATGGTCAATAATTTTAGGGACCATGGGCGTCCAGAGCTATATGGCTCACGAGAGCATAGCAGAGTGCCTTTAATAGAGGTTTGTAATAGTGTTAATATAGAACACACCAAACGGGGCTCTCTCGCATGTTTCTCCTAAATAAATTGCCATTACTCAACAAGGTGTCCGAAGGTAAAGAAAGCCGTACCGAGATTCTAAAGAAAGTTTTGCTTGATTTCTTCTTGACCTCAGGCATAAATAAGGTATTAGGGAAAAGAATGAAGTAAAGTAAGTACTACTATTAGTTATTGTGAGAAACTAATCAGTAATGTACAGTTTAGGAAAGAGTAACTCTAGTAAATGAATAAAACTGAGACTAATTTACCACAATTTGAACGCTCTGTCCTAATGTAACAACGTTAAAGAACGTACTAAATTAGTATTTACTAGCAACTATTAAATGAAGAGGAGTAATCTCCATATATTCGGTTATGAATTACCACAATGGCACAATTAAGAGTAAATGACAAATAGTCACAACAATATCGTATTAAAAGGATTAAATCTATCTGAGAACAAGGACTCTAGATTACGTAAAATGTGAGGAAAATGTATTAACAGTTAAATATGGTATATAGAAAAGGTCTTATTTTCGGTTAAAAACCTGACAAACTGAGCTTGTGGGTGGGGTATGTAGTGGGACGCGAAATTGAAGCGTCACCCATCCACCAGTGTCAGCCCAGTTTGCAGGAGACTATAAGTTTAATTTAGTTTGTTTATATATTTTTCTTATTATTGGTAATAGATGTGAATTATCTAAATGTTTTGTATTTTTTTTATGTGTTTCATGTACGGAGAGGGCGGCGCAACGAACGGAGACAGCATCTTCGTTGCCGCGACCAGAGAGGAAATTGCTGGCCGCTATACGTCGCGGGTCGACAGCCGAGGAGCAACAGAAGATCCTGGAACCGAGTTGTTGCGTCGTGCTTCTAAAAATTAAAAATGAATTTGTATACTCTTTTTGTACAACAATGACGTCATATAGAGCTTAATCTTGTTGAAAAGTCAGTCCTATTCTGTTAAGCCTCAGGTTCAGAACGTCTGTATGTAGGAAGCTAATAAATTAGTGGAGGTTACTAAAGTTGAAACACGTGTTCTGAGCATTTATTTATGGAGAATTATGCGAACTGATTAATAATATATTTGACAAGATTATTGGATTTTGACAGCGTTCATCGCAACTTCGAATCTGAAAAGTTTAGTCAATGTGTGATTCTGATATCGATTAAGTCAAGATAACGTGTGTCAGTCAATATAAGTTCTGAGGAGAAACAAACGAAATTTAAATTGAAAGAGTTTACGCAAACCAATTGGCCCAAGTGACGAAATTCTTTGCTTACGACTCAACTGATGTTTTACAGTTTCGTTCAAGAACCATTCTGTGACAATTTAAAAAGAATATAAATCATTTTGAAGTGGGTTGTAACTGACGCAGGTGACGAAGTCTGTACATGGTCATATGATAAACGAAAGTGATTCCTAAACAAAACCTATACGTCGTTACACTACAAGATCCGAATGGGGGACTATTTTACCTCCGGAATATTTTACCCAAGAGGACGCCATCATCATTTAACCATACAATAAAGCTGCATTCCCTCGGGAAAAATTACGGCTGTAGTTTCCCCTTGCTTTCAGCCGTTCGCAGTACCAGCACAGCAAGGCCGTTTTGGTTAGTGTTACAAGGCCAGATCAGTCAATCATCCCCTGCAACTACTGAAAAGGCTGCTGCCCCTCTTCAGGAACCACACGTTTGTCTGGCCTCTCAACAGATACCTCTCCGTTGTGGTTACACCTACGGTACGGCTATCTGTATCGCTGAGGCACACAAGCCTCCCCACCAAAGGCAAGGTCCATGGTTCATGGGAGAAGCTAGCTCGTTACATTCACAATAATTTAAGCAGTCCTCCTAGGTTCCTGCCTACCACATAATCGAAAATCCCCACCTACTCAGATATAACAACAAAATGTTTGTTGACAAGTAAGAATATGAACGTTACCGCTGCTTGTTTCAGTCGCAGCGATTTCAGCTGTCCTCTTAGATGCCTGCCTAACAACACACTAGGAAATCGCCCAATATTTATTTATAATCAGACGGAAGTTACAAAATCGAAGGAACTCATTCGTCAGAGAACGGCACTTATTTGTAAATAACATCGAGTATAGCAGAACATATTTGTATTACATTCATAAGAGCGTCACAGAATGTGTTAAAAACGCTAAGATGAATAAAGGGTATAAGGCGGAACGCGATCCTGTTTCCTTCAACTATAATTCACGTCCTCATTCATTACACTGCCCTGAATATATTGCGATTTACAGCTTTTGTGTCGGATATCATTGTGTCTCTTGAAGGCTTATATCTTTGATGCGTCGTTAACTGACATTTAATTATAAGGGTGATAAGTTTGTGATAAATCTTTAATGTCCCGTTACCTTGAAACAGCGTACTGCAAGTTATAATACAAAATAGCTAAACACGCCAAAGTCAATATGGCGACTGCCGTTTCGACTGACACGTCATTTTGACGTCACTTCCGAGTGAGTCTCTGGTCCTAAACAGAAGTGGTGTAATTCTGCTGTTAACGTTTATTGAGATTCTCCTATTAGAACAATGTCGTCAGCGTATAAACGTGTCCAAGGCGTTGTTGTTTGCAGATATTATGAAACATTATTCACGACCAGAATGAATAGCAGTGCACTCAAAGATGATCGCCGGTGGACCTTAACTTTTACCTAGAATTCCTTGGTGAACTTGACAGTCTTGATGTGCTCGTACACTTTCTTGAGAACGTAGATGTAGTACTATGGGACATCCTGTAAGTGAAGAGCCTGCCACATATGCTTTCTTGCTGCTCGATCAAAAGCTTTTTCGTGGTCAGCAAATACAAGATGGAGGCCTTTCTTGAGACCCATGTATATTTCCATCAGGATTTTGAGGATTTTAATAGCGTCTAGTGTGACTACATTGCTGGTAAAACAACATGACTGGACTTAGTTTCATTACCGTGTTTAATCTGTTTCCAAACACTCTTTTCCACACCTTCAGTGTTTGTGATGAGTCTGCAATACTTTTCAAATCAGTCACATCGCCTTTGTTTTTGTGGTACGGGATTCGGTTACTTCGTCTCCAGTCATCAGTATTCTCCCATCTATTGAGGTAAGATAAACAGTTTGGTGAGTCACCATATATTATGGTTATTAGAGGTAGTGAACATATATTAGACTTCCCAGAGTGGAGCCTAAAAAAACCATGACTGCAATTTTTAATGTATTCTGAATTCCTTCCTAAGGAGTACCCGCTTCCAGATTACTCGTGTGATGGACAGAGCGGGTGGCCAGTTTCATCATTATCACAGGTTACCAAACTGCGCGCGCCAACTAATTTCCTGTTGCATCACGATGGGACACGCCCGTACGTTAAAAGAGAAGAGTGCGAGAGATTCTCGTTTATTTTGTGTCGCGCTGGAATACATGACAAACTGTTAATATTTGGATAACAGTACACGTCATCCTTAACGGTTTGTTTTCTTCTTAATTGCAATTTAATGTAAAGAGAGTGCATCGTTTTCCTTCACTGGTACTGTTTATTGACGGACATGACAGCAGGGTATGGCGGAGATTTGTGGACACGACCTTCATCAGGTAGTGTGGGCATCCATTCCTCAGGACGAGGGGTTGGGATTGGGGTGTTTGGGGGAAAAGACCAAACAGCGAGGTCATCGGTCTCATCGGATTAGGGAAGGACGGGGAAGGAAGTCGGCCGTGTCCTTTCGAAGGTGCCATCCCGGAATTTGCCTGGAGCGATTTAGGGAAATCACGGAAAACCTAAATGAGGATGGCCGGACGCGGGATTGAAACGTCGTCCTCCCGAATTCAGGACGAGGAAGGTCTTCCTCGAGGTGGCTGTGTCTGCGAATCTCTGCTTTCGATCCGACGTGTCCGCATCCTTCCGACACTATCATTACATTAGTGGACTCCGCACGATCAGTATTTACTAATAACACTAGAAGTATATTGTAAGTCGTCCAACATGCTGAAGTCATTATGACACCATCAATCGTGAAGTCAGTATTTTCACTTGGAAACGCGATTTCAAGAAGGAACGAGCTCGAAGAACGATTAAGCGTTTGTTCCTATTTTATTAAGTATGAGCGAAAAAAATAGGGGGATACCTGTGTCGTGACCAGGCGAAACTACTTTCGTCTGGCCTCAACTGTGGGCTCTTTGATTGCTCTGTGAGAAGTCTAACCATACTAGGACACATGAAATATTACTTCACTTTATTACATTAATGAATAAAAAATTTACTTAACTTTGACACAGTTCTTTGTCACAGGACTACTAGGTAAGTTACAGCTTAAAGCACCACTTGATGCACAGGTTAACAAACTGTTCTCTTGCGGTACAGTGTTCCACATTTAAAGGAACAAGTCCATCAGAAACTTTAACTGTCACATTGGTCCTATTCTGTCCTGAGTTGATTCCTTCAGCTGAGGTCTCGAACTGGGGCAGAGCTCTTGATGGCTCGACACTATATTGGCCTCAGTGTGAGGGCGCTGCTGTGCTAAGACGAGAGGTGTGGTGTTAAGGAGTGCCTCCCATACGTCGTTGCGAATTACAGCGAACCCTCGCTAATATCTGTGGTATCGATTCGTTTCCCCAACTTTAGAGTGCGGCACCGCGATTTCTGGACAGTGCCACAACATGAATGGTTACGAAAAAAAGAACGACATATTCCACGTTAATGGGCTTACTGAGATCCTATATCTCTTAACGACTTATTCCATGTTAATGGGCTCATTGAAATCCTGTATCACTTGTGGCTTATGAAAACTTATTAATGACGTCACGAGACGAAGTAGAGAAAGAAAACATGGTAATTAGAGAGGAAACTGCAGCTTAGACAAGATTAGGAATAACTGAAATTTCTGGCAGTAGGAAGGTCCTTTGAATGATGTTTAGTGTTGTAATATCAACACAGAATTGTCACGAAAACTTGAAAAGCAGTTATAAAGTCGTGCAAAAACATTTTTAGCCAGTTAAAGAACAGTAAAGAAACTATTTTTTTTGTCTTGAGATTATTATTTCTTGTGGCATGAAGATCAATGCTACTGCACAGTAATACGCAATTACAAAGAAACAGGGGTAAAATTCTTAAATACATACAGATTTAGATTTTCATCTGCACGTAACTAAGTACTGCTACAGCTAGATGTCCAAATTGCTTACTCATCGGTGGTAATTTCGTGAGGCTGATGTGTATTTTACAGACACTAAGTTATTGTACAAATGTTCGAAGTGGAAGCAGTTTTCCATATCCAAAGTGGACTACTTCTGTAACTCAGTTCGACAAACTATAACTGTGTTTCAATATTTAAAATGGATGCAATGTTCGAGAGACTCATTTACAAACCACATTCCGAAATGTTACAATTCGAGCGCGGTTTACAGGTTTTATGCCTATGTATTATAAATTCTAAATAATGTCCCTCTTTCAGATATTACGGAGCAAGGTGAAGTAAGGGTTAGCACGCTGGAGTTGCATTTGGGAGGACGACGATTCAAATCCCCGTCCTGGCCCCCCAGAATTAGCCATTCCGTAGTTTCCCTAAATCGCTCCAGGCAAAAGCCAGGATGGTTTCTCTGAAAGAGTACAACCGGGTTCCTTCCGCGTCCTGCCTCAGTCCGAGCTTGTGTTGCGTCTCTAATGACCTAGTTGTCGACAGGGCATTAAAACCTAACCTTCCTCCCTGTCTCTCAGATACTGGCTCTCATGCACATAGGAGAAATATTAAGTACTCCTGGAACATTCGTTTGACGCATTCAAAAATCCTATCGCAGTGTGATTGGCTTCTTTTTTTCGTGTCTGACGTTTCTGTTTCACAATAACAACGCTGAAGGGCGCTACACACTAGCGATTATATCTCTGGCAATATCAGTTGCGATACCGCCTGCAATAGGTAGGTCTTGTCGACCCCGCGACACACGAGCGATTTGCAATTTGCTACACCATTTCACCCGGTATTTCGAACACATCTGCATAAGTGAAGTCTTCACGGGTTGTCAGCCGAGTAGCATCGTCGTCTCGTAGCAACGTTTCGATGGAATGCGTGTCCATCATCTTCAGGCGAAGTGCGTCTCTATCATCTTCACTTCGCTTGAAGATGATGGAGACGCATTCCATCGAAACGTTGCTACGAGGCGACGATGCTACTCGGCTGACAACCCGTGAAGACTTCATATATGAAATTCGCCGAGAAAGCCTGCACTCGCATATAACATCTGCATAAGAACTTCTGCTATGGAAGATTAACTGTTACGTTCAGAGCAGTGGTAGTTGATTTGCGTACATCTACATCTACATACATACTCTGCAATCCACCATACGGTGCGTGGCGGAGGGTACCTCGTACCACAACTAGCATCTTCTCTCCCTGTTCCACTCCCAAACAGAGCGAGGGAAAAATGACTGCCTGTATGCCTCTGTACGAGCCCTAATCTTTCTTATCTTATCTTTGTGGTCTTCCCGCGAAATGTAAGTTGGCGGCAGTAAAATTGTACTGCAGTCAGCCTCAAATGCTGGTTCTCTAAATTTCCTCAGTAGCGATTCACGAAAAGAACGCCTCCTTTCCTCTAGACTCCCACCCGAGTTCCTGAAGCATTTCCGTAACACTTGTGTGATGATTAAACCTACCAGTAACAAATCCAGCAGCCCGCCTCTGAATTGCTTCTATGTCCTCCCACAATCCGACCTGATAGGGATCGCAAACGCTCGAGCAGTACTCAAGAATACGCCGTATTAGAGTTTTATAAGCGGTCTCCTTTACAGATGAACCACATCTTCCCAAAATTCTACCAATGAACCAAAGACGACTATCCGCCTTCCCCACAACTGCGATTACACGCGTGTCCCACTTCATATCGCTCTGCAATGTTACACCCAAAAATTTAATCGACGTGACTGTGTCAAGCGCTACACTACTAATGGAGTATTCAAACATTACGGAATTCTCTTTCCTATTCATCTGCACTAATTTACATTTATCTATATTTAGAGTTAGCTGCCATTCTTTACACCAATCACAAATCCTGTCCAAGTCATCTTGTATTCTCCTACAGTCACTCAACGACGACACCTTCCCGTACACCACACTATCATCAGCAAACAGCTGCACATTGCTATCCACCCTATCCAAAAGATTATTTATGTAGATAGAAAACAACAGCGGACCTACCACACTTCCCTGGGGCACTCCAGATGATACCCTCACCACCGATGAACACTCACCATCGAGGACAACGTACTGGGTCCCTCTATTGACCGATCAAGTGCAACAGTCATGGAACTCCACCCCACAAACTGACACCCGGCAGCTGTACAACGCAATTCAGGCAATTTTGCATGCTTGCAATCAACATTTTGGAGGTTACATCGGTTATTAATGTACCAGCATTTTACATTTACAATCGCTCATCACTCGCCTACATTAACCGCTGATCTTGAAATGTTTATCACTTAAATATGTTACCATATTATCTCATTCTTTTTCGAAGTTAAAAAGTTTAAAAGGTATCACACTGTGTGATGTACACGCATCCGCCAGAAGCTGGAGACCTGTACACTGTCATCATTACCATTAATTTTGTATGAATATCCGCTTCTGTAGTCCAAGGTTCAAAATGATCATCACTCAAAAACCTGAGATGTTTTTATATTTGTGTCTCTTCTTAATACATGTGGCAACTTCATCATCATCATCATCATAATCATCATCATCACATCTGCATTATCATCCTCATCACTTTCACGGATTAGATGTGACGCCTTCTTTGTTGGTCATAATAACATATGCCATCTTTTTTGGGTCTTGGAAGACTATTTTCTTCGATGGAGGACATTTTACAAGGCTTATAGCGGTAATACCCGCTCTGACATCCTTTCCACGTGATCCTTCCATTTAAACCTAATACATCAGTCATTGGCTCAACATTTAGCTCTTTTCTAATATGTACATTTTTTTATTTTATCCATTTTTTTAATCTTTACACAGTGCTTTGCAATCTAATTTCAAACGCTTGAATCTTATTTCTCTATCGTTTGGGAAGTGCGTTTGTGTCATTGCTGCAAGGAACTACAGGAATACCCATAGTTCTATAAAATTAAATTTTAGGGTCTTTCCTCACCATAAATTACAATTCCACACATGTATTGTAGTTATACAAATTTTTATTTATATCTCGAGTTTCCAGTTATTTGCTTTCTGAGATACTTCAAACTTGTTACCTGTTTTATTATCTTTGATCTTAACGAGTCCTCCCAACGCCATTATTTTTATCAGCATGGATCTTTATATGTATATATACTTGGCACAGTAAGCTCAGCTTGTGGACATGAGTTTATAGTTTATCTCAACGGCTCCCTTCTTTTAGTCCAGTTGTGCCACAAACTTCATTTTTCGCCAGTTTCGTTCGGTACCTCCTGATTAGGGAACGTCCATTAATTATGTGAATTCCTGTGCCCCCCTTGAAAGATTTAGTGACATGCAGTGGAGGTTTACGTCGTAGTCGGATAAAAATGATTTTTTTCCGCTTGTATAAAACTTTGATTAAAGAACTTCACTGAAAACAAGTTTTAATTTTCTTTACTTTATTTAACAACGTTTCCTAAGACTTGTTTAAAAACGCTTTATTTTAAACATGCTAGCCGTGAGTGGTATTCGGGCGGACAGACAGAGATGGACAAAATAGCTTCACGAAAACAGTGTCAACCATTTCAGTGTCACAGAAACTTTACTTACTTTACAAATGCAAGACCACATTGTGCGGTACTTTGAAGCGTATCGTTATGAAGCTTCTCAGTCTCTTGATTTATACGATCAGTAAGAGAGCTATTGTAGGTTTACTTCAGCTTAACTTCCTTCCACGTACAATTAACTTTCTGCTCGCATGTGTGTGTTTCGACTTGTTGGCATGTTGCTTAACGTACGCATTGTAAAAGTTTTGATAAAAATTCGTGTTGAACACAATAACAGCGGTCTTATATGCGCTGCATAGTATTACAACTGACCCATTGACTGACACGCAGTGATTTCGACCAGCACGGCAGGGAACTCCCCGAATGAAATCTGACACTCGGACGGCACTTGCTTCAAATCGGAGAATCGCAGGCAGGCAAACGTTTGTAAAGCATTCGGTTCAGAGAGACCATAAATATTGATGGGTACTGTAATATTGTCTATGCTCGGGATTAATTTTATAAAACAAAATGTTGTGCATTATAATAGTCCACACTTTGATCTCATGTAATTAATGGGCGTCCCCTTAGCGTTACTTATTCGATCTATCCATTTAATCTTCAGCAATTTTCTGTAGTACTTCATTTCAAAAGTTCCTTTTCTCTCCTTGTCTCACTTGCTTTCCGTCCATGTTTCACTTACGTACTGAAAAACACTCTAGATACATATCTGAAGACAAGATTTGCTAACACTTACATTCATAATGAGATTAATTCCTCTTTCTCAGAATTGATTTACATGCTATACCCAGTCTGCATTTTGTATCTTCTCTACTTCAGCCGTTACGAGTCATTTTGCTGCCCAAAAAGCAAAACCTATTGACTACTTTTAGTGTCTCATTTCATAATCTCATTCGTTCAGCATCACCAAATTAAATTCCACAACATTCTTACTGTTGTTTACTTCTGGGTGATTCCATGATTACGGATGTAACATTTGTACAACTGACATTGATTTATTAACCTAAAAATAAAAAAAAGATAGGTCTGAATATGAACAGTGTGCAACGAAGATCTGATGAAGCGATCTGCGTTCATTTGCCACTGTACAGAGGAATAGGAAGTGTTCCAGACGTAAGAGAACGTTTACTTTTAATGGACTTACCCTTTGGTTGGTGTTACTCTTATAAGCTTCTCTCAAGACGCTATCCATTACGTTCAGTTGCTCTTGAAAATACCTTGCTGCCTCTGATAGAATTACAATGCCTTCGGCAAACCTTGAAATTTTTTATTTCTTCTTCCAAAACTTTAATTCCCTCCCAAAATTTCTCCTCGATTTCCTTCACTGCGTGCTCAAGGTACAGATTAAATAACACCGGGAATAGGCTGTCTCACTCCCTTCTTAATTGGTGTTTCTCTTTTATGTCCTACTTCTATAACTGAAGTGGTTTCGGTACAAGTTGTATATAACCTTTCGCTCCCCGTATTTTATCCCTGCTACCGTCTGAATTTCAAAGAGTGTATTACAGTCAACATTTCAGTCAACCCCATCATAATAGTTCACAAATACGGTGTATGTTTCATTATTATACCCGTAATATCTTCTTCTCTCTCTCACTTGTTTTATAATGAACACTTCATCGGTGCAACGGCTGTCACCAGTAAAACTATCATGCTCGTCTCAAAGAAGTGCTTCATTTACCTATTATTTGTTCTGTTTTACAGAATATGTGGCTTATATCTTATATGTCATATCTAAACAGCTTTTACTTACAGGTCAAGAACACAATGAAATACATCTCCAAACCAAAAACCCAAAAGCAAAAGGAGAAGATCGGCTTATAAAAGATGGTGTTATGTTTCTGAAGTTTAAGATGATGCATTTCTATTAATACGTGCAGCTTACAGAGAAAACTAAGCCGATTGGAGAAATACCATTATTATATTCCTCTTCAAATAGAAAAACAAAAATAGTTGCGGAAATTGCAAAATTACACTATCACTCTTAACAGCTACAACTAGACAAAAAGGTCGTAGACAGCAACACAGTTTGCAACACATGGGAGAATCGTCGCAGGCGATTCATTAGATTGCTTCTTGGGAATTACGAGCGATCAGCCGTCCACCTTGCGACTTGGCGCACACACATGCTGTCTACGGACAGATCACGAGATATGGCGACCTGCTGCTACGATCCATCGCTAGAGTGTGGGGTCCTACTGTATTTCCAGCACAACTCCTGTATGTGGTTACTTGCGAGCATACCTCGGCCATACTCAATCATTTCACTGACTCTTCCCCTAAATATTGTCGGATGCGAAACTCTATAGCAAACAGAAGTTAGGGAGGTCAACGGCTTCTTCTGGACATAAAATACTGTTACTAAATATGCGGTAGTTTTAATATAGTCAGCAGAGAGACAGATACTGGTATGATTCTTTCGATTTCGCACTTACTTTTTCCTGTAATTTTCGTTTTCATGTTCACACGGACAGGATGTATAAGAAGACCGATTGTGAAGCCTGTTTCTGGTTGTCAGTCAACTATTCTATTTGAAAATGTCAGCTATATTTACCGAAAACAAATTCGTTTTATAGTCGCAGCGTTGCCAATATACTTACATATGTGCAGTCTCTACAGGTGTTCCAAGTCATCCAAGATAATTAAATGGTTGGCGCTGTTTCCTCCTTCATTCTTGTTCGATACTAACTTCCCGTCGATTCTAGAAATCTAGCAAAATCCAGCGTATTGCAGTACCCATTATACCGGCAATAACGTCAAACTCCGCTATAACTTTCATCAAGGTGCAATCTGTCTAGTGTAGGTTAATTATTTCCACTTAGTAGGGCTTGCATCCCCACGATCAGTTCACAGTTGTAAGCAAGTTCCAGAAAGAAGACAATTTTTAGCTCTATTGCTGTTAAGAAGTAAACGTTAAGAGTAAAGAGTAAGCGAATATACAGAAAGATGCGTTTCTGAAACACAGGTTAATTTATAAAATATAATAAAAACAGCTTCTCACACTGTTAATAATGTTATTTAATGAGAACAAATAGATTCGGTACCGGTTCTTAACCGACAGGTTTGTGATCAGACAGCTGTTCATATTTAAAATTCCATATAGCTTCACAAACGCTTGTGTGGCCGGAATATTTAGCTGTGAGGTACTCTACGCTATCTGTGTCCTCAAAGTTCAGGAAAAGGTTAAATCTTATCTGCCTTTCGGTGGAATATGCACTTCTTCAAAAGCGGATAGAAGACGCAGTGTTTCCGATGACACCACCTCTCCAAGGAACTTTCGTTACAGCGAAAAGCTGTTGAACTATCGCACGTACATCGTAAGCTGTATGGAATTTTAAATGTCAACAATCGGCTAATGATGAACCTGTCGGTTTGAACCCAGCAATCGCGCTGTTTTTCTAAATAAATTGCGTTATCAACAATGACCGGTTACCGTTTTTATTTTGTGAGAACTAACCTGTATTTTCTTACAGCCACAATATTACAATGACAGTTTTCGACAAAATTGCATCTTTTCTTGAATTTTTTCATAGGGAGAGGGAAGCAAACTTCTAGAAAAGCTTCAGTACTAAAAAGGAATGAACACTAAACATACAAAATAAATCCTCCGGGCCGGATTCGAACCAGCGACCTATGGATATCTGCTACATGTGCCTCTACAGTCCACCGCTCTACCAACTGAGCTACCAGAGGACGCGCAGGAATTGACGTAGTATATAATATTAGATACGATATTTTACTATTCACCGTGGATTATATATATTCTCATTGTTTAAGAAAACAAGTATAATTTTTGGTTAACTTATGAATAACTAGAAATTCATTTTCAAAAGTCGCTGTCAGTGAGCAATTTCTAAAAGGTGTGTATAGAACTATAGCTAACCAGTGATACGACGAAACTGGCTAAACCGTTTTGAAAAGACACTAAGCGTTTTGTTATAATTAATGTACGTATTTCAAACGAGCTCACACTGCAATCCATGCATTGGAAGTGAAAGTGCCGGAAAAATATGTTTACTAAAACGCCGACACATCGTTAATCACATGTTATTTTACACTATTGGCGGCATTATAAGTCACTAAAGTAATATTACTAATTCAATACGGTTTGAAGTGCATATTGAGTCATATATAATTAAAAAATCATAGCTTGCAAAAGTGCTATGAAAATGTGACTTGAGGCTTATATAGCAATTTTTGACACAGACGAGCGTTGGACGCAATAGAAACTAAATGTACTTACTCTTATAACTTCAAGAATATACGCCTTGACGGCAGCAAAAGTTCACAGGCGTGTTTTAAAAAATATTTTGACAGCTCTAAACACAACGCAATGTTTCAAACACAGTTCACAGCGTCATTTGCAGTGTTGTGGCTAGCCTGCTAACCGTAGGCATGGCTAAACAGAACGCTGCTGCCATCTATCGGAATATGGAGGAACTACGACGACAGAGCCGTCCGTTGTACTTGTTTACACCCAGTTAAAATGTGTTAAAACTCGTATGGGTTACATACATACAATTTGCTAATAACGGCCTAAAGCCGTGAATCTTTCCGTACGTTGCAGAAACGAGTGAATAATGATATGAATCAAGACTTCCGATTTACGCTAAAAGTTATTTCTAGCGTCGCTAAGAAAGGCGTCAAATTCGTGCTGCAACCTTCCATCGGAATATCAAGTATGGATTTACAAATTCAGTTTCACATCGGTGTGCCTTCTGTGAGTTTAAATTCGTTGTTTTCTGAATTATTTGATGGCAAACTTAAAAACTAACGACAAAATCAATAAGTAAAAGATGTTAGACTGAAAAACAATTTGCTCCTTTTGAATGAAATAAAGACTGTCTGATATCTGGGTTGCTGGGTTGTGGCTTTATTCTGCTTCGCGACAGTGCGTTTATTGTGTTTCAGTTAGTCAAGTGAACAGTCTCACAGACCTCTCTATTTTAATTTAAAGAAATCAGTTCAAATAAGCCAATATTGACTGGTACTGGAATAACTTTATTTTATACTTGAAAACCTAATGAAGGGAAAGTACGACGCGGATATTAAGGATGCAAGAAGCAACATAACCATCGAAGACTCCGTTTCATCCTGGCCCTATCCGGTATCTCCAGCGGTCGGTATTTTTTTACGGATTTGCCAGTGTTAGAGGGTGGCCAGATGCCGTTCATGACAATTCAGATAGCTGACGTATTGATGCCAAGTTGTTCAGTTTCCTCGCATTTATCGACAAAACTAAAGCAGCACTTACTAAAATAAAAAAAAGCTGCCATGTCATTGTCAACCGACGTATTTCAACGCCTTACTGTCTGAAGCCCAAAGGTAAGCTGTGTTTTGGCTCCCAGATCGACGAATTCCTGCAGTGTACAATCCTATATAAGCCTTCAATTCGCTCATGCTCACTTCCTTCATGTAACAGTGGTTGGGAACCACTTCACAAGCTGCTTTTCTTTCTGTAATTTGCAAGTTTGCCTATGTCACGAAACTACTAACAAGGGAATGGTCAGACTTGTCATGTCGAAACCTGTGTTGCTTTTTTTACCACTGTGAGTTAACATTGCAAGAAGTCTGTATGCAGAATTTTAGCTGCTGACATGACCTGGAAGTCTGTAAACAATTTTATGAAGTAAGACATTATTGTCGCATGGTTTCCACGCTTATAACTGCCTCTTGTACAACCCTGACCTCTCTCGCTACGTTATACCAACCCCATCTAGGGACAAGGTGGCGTTAGCTACGCGCCGCTCTCTTGCCACAGCGGTGAGAGAGCTGATTCCCCCAGTGAAAGCGATCGTATGATAATTAAACATTCGTTGACAAATATGGCTGATATGTTATCTACGACATTCTTTCCAAATAGCTATGAAATAGACACAAATAAATATAGGATTTAGAACACGTCCAAATTTTATTTCTTGTAATTACCGCAAAAATGCGAAACATTGATACAATGTTCAAAACATAGGTTTTTTGTGCACCAAGAACATACAAGCAAAGACGACATATGACAGCCTTGCGCATCACAGACGTTGTTAAATGTCCGTAGACAAAACTGGGCTGGTGTTAGGAATGAATCAGGCCTAATATCAGCATATTTCAAGGAGTGCCACGCATATTTAATCAAATTCTGAAATCGTGGAGAGGAAAATTGATAATGTACTACTGATTGCAGCTTGAGAATACTGTCACGGTGATAGACAGTAAATTGCAGTGATCAGCACACAAAAAATTTTTCTGTTAGTTTTCTGTAAAATGCCTTCCACTGGCGGAAAAATTCTCTGTCTAAAGGTTGAATTACGTTGGTCGTGCCTGGTGGAATCTGAAGCATCTCTACTTCTTTGTCAGGGTGGGCTCCAAATACAGCTTTTAATGAATCAGACCTTTTATGACCTGACCACGAATCTAGAAGGAGAAGAGATTTGTTCCCGCAGAACGGAAGAAAAGCATGACGCATGAAAAGTGTAACGTTTTCGTTTCCCATTTTTCCAGACTTCGATACTTCTACTACAAGACTGTTTGCGTAGAACACTGTTCTTTTGACACGTGGTCCAAAACGTCCAGTTGGTTCTTGAAGACACACATATATTTTAGGCAGCAATGAACCATCCAGACTAATTATGGGCATTATAGTGTATGAATGGGTGAGTGCAGTCGTGGACTGCGCAATCGCCTCAATATGTTTTTCCCCTTTGAATGACAGTGTTCTTTCCGCACGCATTTCTTTTTGAAAACCCGATTTATCTGCACTGTATACGTACGATTCACTAAAACTAGCGATCTTATTTTTTTACATTCGTAAGAAAAGCTTCTATCATTTCCATTTGTGTCACTTCATTTTCCGACCTGTTTCTCGATACAAATTTTGTTATTTTTCTTGCCACAATTTTATGTGATCTTTTGAAGTGACTAATCCAACTTTGAGAAGCTGTAAATTCTTTAGCGCCTATCGCGTTGGCAATCTCTAACGCCCAATCACGCAAAGTTGTATTGCTCACACCAAATGACTGTTGTCTGGCATCGGTAAATAACTCAAAATGTCGCGGTTTTTTCTCCGTCGCAATTTCCAGTCGACTATTACGTCGTCGAGCGACTTGCTTTTTCCATCTATACAATTCACCTTCAGAACGGACAAAGCGATACTTATTTTGAACAGTACTGACACGTAGGCGTTTCTTACCACTTTCGTTCAAGCAATACGTCACCGCTTTTTCTTTGTCTGATAAGGTGATTGTAATTGCTGGTGTTACTTTCGGAGATAATTGATGATGGTACGTGGCACTATCACTCGAAGAGTCTTCATGAGTGCAACTTTCGTCGGTGTCTTCGCCGTCTGTAGAGTCACAATCTGCAATATCGAGTGTTCCAGTTGTTTCTAGCCACATGTTTGCGCCATTTACATGCTCGTCTAGAAGTTTAACAACCATGTCGCACAACACATAGTCTTCAAGCGTGTTTTCTGTTGATTGCTTCATTTGGCGTCTGTGGTATATCTCCATGGCAAGCAGCAAAACATTTACAGGGTTCGCCATCACCTGTGAGGGGAGATTGAATGTTCACCGTAAAGTGGCTTGCGGAGTACAGATTAACATGTACAGAACATCTTTCATATCTCTAACCAGTTTCAGGACAGTATGTTTCGAAATACCTACCAGAAATTAAAAGGACGTGCATGCCACAGAAACGAATATTCGTTTCCCCTTTCCACCAAAACCGTGCAGCGATATTCCTCTTTAGTGAACGCCGCGATAAGACGGCCGCACTTCCCGACCATGCGCACAACGCTCGCGACTCGCCATTTCCAGGGGTGGCCAGCCGTCACTGCAAGCGCCAAGTAGGAAACACAGCCATGTTCGTGATTCTTTTTTAGGGACTTCCAGTTCATGTCAGCAGCTACAATTTTGCAAACGGACCTTTTGCACAGTTAAATAACAGTGCTAAAAAAATCAATACATGTTTCGGCATGACAAGTCTGACCATTCCCTTGTAAGTACATTTTAAATGCAAAACAGACTCCAGCGTTCAAGATCTGGCTATGCCGATCTTGTTATCGGACTGATGATATTTTCAGAGCGGGTCCGAAATTGTTGAGGTGGATTTCTTCACCTTTTAGTTCCATCTTTAGCAAAATAAAATGAAATGGGTACCTTACTTGCCGGTCGCTCATTATTTCTGTTAACATTGAGTCCTCGGTAGTGTTTTGCAACTCAGGTAGTGGAATATAGCATTCACTCTGACGGTCATCACTTGCATCTCGCACAGTGTCACCACTGCAACTGTGCTCATTTACAGGATTTCCTTTTCGCTGCCACCAGTCACAAAGTCTTCTTCATTGTCTGCCGCCTCCGCCTGCGCACGACGTCTACGTTCAGCCTCCCGTTCTTCGTTGTCCATTTTGACCAAATATATCTAACATTGCAAAACATTCATTGAAAATAATAAATCAAAAAGTGGCACATTAATATCATGTGGAAGTGTTCGCAACGTCTATCTCCTTGCGTGGGCGGCTGTCGATTGACAAGGGAACATCCCCAAGTGTCAATAAACGATCTTGATGAAACTTGGCGCATGTGTTGAGAGTAGGGTTGCCATTCGTCCCGATATATCGAGACCATCATCGTTATGGGCCTTCTTGTCCCGACATCCCGATAAGACACAATTTGTGCCGATTTTGCAAAACACCGTTACGAGTTTGGCGCAAGTGCTGAAGTTACACCATCTGTTTGCGCAGCACGTAAATGCAGCCTCAGTTAGTTTTATTTACGTCAACAAGTTTATGTTGACAACGTCGTCTCACAGATGGCGTTGCATGTTGTGTCTCCTGTATCGACGATGCAAACACCCTCTAGATCTAGCGCCATCATTCGAGAAAATACCAGACTTCTCCTGTAGTACAGAGCTGGAACAGCGCCACGTGGAAGAACAGGTTCCATATACCCGTGTTCTAAATAAAAAATTATTACATCAAATAAACTTTTTCTTCATTTCTACACTCCCATCTGAGAGTGCCCCGACGAGGTCCCGCTAGATATGGCAAACCTAGTTGAGAGTGCAAAAATAATGTAATACGAATTTTTTTGTTTGTACCCAATTTCGCCTATAAGAGATAAAACACATCCAGACAGGTAATTTGGCATATAAGGTTTAGTGGGAACATCTTCGAAATTATGATAGGTACACAAAAAATGTTTTTCATATAAAATTTGATATGTAGTTAACGTTGCTGAAAACTATATAATAAACTTTTGAAATAATTTGAAATTTTTCAGAATACTCCATCACCATTATTTAATTTGGAAAAATCAGAACTTTTCTTACAACAGAAATTAAAGAAGCTTTCAAGTTACATACGTACCCTACCTTTCAGTCAGAGCTTTTAAATAAGAACATATTCGCATTTTTTGTACTCCGATAGCAGCGTTTCTCCTTCGTTACTGTTGTATTTGTGAGTTTATAGAACCGGTCCCAGCGATGATCTGCTGCGTTCAAAAAGTTCAACTTCACGTAGAACGTTTATCTTATATTGGCCGATCTCTGAGATGATATTAACTGTGTATGTGGCGCCGAATTGGGTCTTGTGTGAAAGGTTCCAGTAGTGATTCGTTAGTGCTGTGACAGAAAGGTACGTATTTCATTAGCATCGTTGAGTGTGTGTGTGTGTGTGTGTGTGTGTGTGTGTGTTATAATGTCTGATGAAATGCGAACTAAAACGAGCAGGCCCAGGAATTGGAATACAAAATTCCAAACACATGAAGAAAGAAAGCTCCACAAGGAATTGCAAATGAACTGACGAAGTATTGTTGCAGGTTGGCAATGGCGAGCAGGCCGCCCATGTCGTTGACAGCTTTGTTTGGAGGAAACCAGCTTGAGGGCTCAAAGTATCAGCCAACAAGCAATTTTAAGCAGACTGTAGTATTATCGTTTGTGCAAATGTGAGAACGGTTTTCTAAATGTTTGCGACTTGTGTAAGTGACACGAGACGTGGATACCAGCCCGGTATTCCCCTAATCAGATGTAGGAAACAACCTAAAAATGACATCCAGGCCAGCCGGCATGCGACGAGCGTTTGATCCAGGACAGGCGCGCCTCCTGTGTCCTTTAATGCGCTCGCCTACAACCGGGCGGGTGTTCCGAGCAACGACTGTAGTACCAAAAATCAAGAAAGGAAGAGAGAGACAAACGAAAAAAAAAGAAAAAGAAACGAGTTTCTCTGTATGGAGCGTTCGTTTGTCACAGCTAGAGCAGACAAACACTATCATTGAGAGATCTGTTAATCCAGAATTTTCGTATTCATATTCATAGACATTGCAGCACTAATACAAAATCCATATTATATCAATTATGCTTAACTCCGTATAGCGGAGATGAAGAGTCGCAGATAAGCACAAGAAAAAGACTTTAGCTGCCAGAGGCTGCAGTCATGTGTGTGTGAGTTGGTTTGCTTGTGTTTGTATTTTCGACAAAGACCACGATGGCCGAAAGCTTATACTGTGACGATCTTTTTGTTGTGCCTGTCTGCAACTCTGCATCTCCACTATATAGTGTGTAGCAATTTTCCTTTTCATAATATTGTTACATTCCAGCCTGCATTTTCCATTGTTTGATTTATGCTAATAATCTTTACTTGTTGACGGCTTCGTAACAAATGTCGGTACATGCAATGATTTTCCGCAGTTATTATAAAATTTGGAAGTTTGTCGTAAGGTCTTATGGTACCAAACTGCTGAGGTCATCGGTCCCTAAACTTACACACTACTTAATCTAACTTAAACTAATGCTAAGGACGACACACTCTAGTATAAAAAAAGAAAAAAAGATATAAGTTAAATATATTTCCAGTTTTTTTTCAATTTTAAACTGAGGGTGTCCCAGCTATCTTGTCCACCCAAAATATCTCTGGAACAATAACAGCTATAGGAAAACGACTTTCACCGGGATCAATGTAGGACTGGGGACCATGAATGTACATATTTGGAAACATTCTAAAACGAAAGCATATGTGTTTTTTAACGCAAACTTATGTTTTTTTAATAGACCTCCTGTATTTTTTATTCAGCAATCCATAGCATGACAAAGCACATGCACAATGGCGTTGATTGCATCGCAATATTCCCATTACATCCCGAGATATTAAGACGCGAAGTTGACGCTTGAAACACCCGACATGCGCTGCTAGCGTACGTCCTGAGGCTCAGGCGTGAACCCCATGCTGCCCGTAATCGCGATGTGATTGACATGCGTAATCACACTTCCATACTTATCAAGAGGTCCGAAACGAATAATACGGTCTGCTGCCATCCTGCATTAACGTCGTACATTCCAGCAGGTATTTATCCCATAGGCTAGGGGTGATGGGGTTCTGTAACATATCTGTGTACCGCAACGTTAGTCACAAAGTTAACTTCGCTTATCCCGTTACTAAAAAGGTAATGCCGTTCAACGTTAAAACTTTACTTTACTGTAGATCTAGCGCAAGTGACAGTTAATCATTCACTCGTAATAGTAAAATTCATGTTGATGGTTTTAGTGAAACGAGCAAGTAGACTAAAAGTTTTACCGTTGTTTAGGTAAAAATGTTTTGATTTGGGAAGTTCAGGTAGGACATACAACATGAATGTAAACATGTTTAACCAGTTAGTTTTATTATCACATAATTATCAATGTTATGTTTATCTAATGCGTTAAATGACAAATTGTTGCAAACAAATGTTTCTTAACATCACTGGGTAAAATGGCCCTTTGTAGAAACTTCCATCACATAATTATCAATGTTATGTTTATCTAATGCGTTAAATGACAAATTGTTGCAAACAAATGTTTCTTAACATCACTGGGTAAAATGGCCCTTTGTAGAAACTTCCACTGTGATACCAGCACTACATACTAAACATAGCGTTCACATCTCATGCTCAAAGTGATGCCCATTGGCTTGCATACATAGGGTCACTCTGCGGATGAAGGATGCCCTACTTCGTGCTACTGTTTCCTCTTTGATGGCTGCACAAGCATCAATAATGCGTTGCTTCACGTCCTCTGGTGTTGTTGGTTCATGTTGGTAAACAGCATCCTTCACTGCTCCCCAAAGAAAATAATCCAGCGGTGTAAGGTCCGGAGATCGGGCAGGCCACCTAACTGGGCCACCTCGTCCAATCAACCTACCAGGGAACGTACGGTTCAGAAGTCGTCGTGCTTGTAAGGCGTTATGTGCAGGGCATCCGTCATGCTGATACCACATGACCATTCTCCGGTTCAGAGGTACGGTGTCCAAGAGAACAGGAAGATTGTGTCGTATAAATCTGAAGTATTGTCTGCCATTTTGGATGCCATTTATAAAGAAAGGTCCGATAATGGTATCTCCAATAATTCCACACCAAACATTAACTTTCCACGGACGTTGATGCTCTACCTGACGGAGCCATTTTGGATTGCCTGCGGACCAATAATACATATTCCTCATATTGACAATTCCTTTGTTGGAGAATGATGCCTCGTCGGTAAAGAGAACATCTGCAAAAAAATTTGGATTAGTCAGAAGTTTTTGCTGAGCCCACCGACAAAATGTTACCCTATTGCGGAAGTCATTTCCATGAAACATGGCTCTGAGCACTATGGGACTCAACTGCTGTGGTCATAAGTCCCCTAGAACTTAGAACTACTTAAACCTAACTAACCTAAGGACATGACACACATCCATGCCCGAGGCAGGATTCGAACCTGCGACCATAGCGGTCGTGCGGATCCAGACTGTAGCGCCTTTAACCGCTCGGCCACTCCGGCCGGCTCATTTCCATGAAGATCCTGGTGTAAATGAACATGGTAAGGATGAAATTTATGACGTTTAAGAATACGCTGTGCACTTGATTTCGACATACCAACTTCACGTTCAATTTGACGTGTGCTGATTTGAGGATTCACAGCTATGGTAGCGAGCACAGCAACTTCATCACGTTCATCTGTGCGTGTTCTAGGACGATATCGAGGTCTTGGATTTAAGCTTCCCGTTTCACGTAGACGAGATGTGAGACGACCAAACATCCGGCGCGAAGGCGATGGACTGTCAGGGAATCGTCTTCTGTACAGTCGTTCTGCCTGAACAGCATTTCGTCCACCTACAACAGGGTACAGTTCAGGTATGTAGAGTAGGGTAGAAAACAGACATATTAACATAATAATCATAACGTTCGCTAACAGTACTATCAACAAACAAGCAATCTCATAACGTATTTCCCGTCAACGTACATTCTCCATAGATCATCATCATTTCTACCATACCTTCATGTGTGTACATTATACTGTACTGTACAGTATAAGTTCCACAACACAACGTTTATTCACAATGTGTACTACCTCCGTGCCGTCACTAGATTACTCTGATGCACGACTACACTGACAAACGGTGTACTGCACGCCAAAGCAACAACAAATGGGATGCTCGGAGGGTGGTGGAGTACAGGAGTTTGCATGGGTCGCAAATCATAAACAAGGCGAAGTGGTAACTGTGGCAGTAGTGGGAACTACGTTGGACACTTGACTAGGTAGAGCCAGGCCCTGCGCGACAGGCACAATGGGTCATATAACGCATTATATAAACCTTATTTTGGGTGTGCAGGATAAATAAGACAACCTGACGGATGTACACCGATCGGTACTGGTTCATATTGTGTACGCAGAGACGTAAAACGTGCAAGAGGGAAACCATTTTGTACTTATGAGAGTTGATGGCAGCAGACCGTATTATTCGTTTCGGACCTCTTGATAAGATGTCAATCACATCTCGATTACGGGCAGCATGGGGTTCACGCCTGAGCCTCAGGACGTGCGCTAGCAGCGCATGTCGGGTGTTTCAAGCGTCAACTTCGCGTCTTAATATCTCGGGATGTAATGGGAATATTGCGATGCAATCAACGCCATTGTGCATGTGCTTTGTCATGCTATGGATTGCTGAAGAAAAAATATAGGAGGTCCATTTAAAAAAACAAAAGTTTGTGTTAAAAAACACATATGCTTTCGTTTTAGAATGTTTCCAAATATGTACATTCATGGGCCCCAGCCCTACATTGATACCGGTGAAAGTCGTTTTCCAATAGCTGTTATTGTTCCAGAGATATTTTGGGTGGACAAGACAGCTGGGACACCCTATATATATATATATATATATATATATATATATATATATATATATATATATATATTGTGTTTCATACTAGAATGTCGTGTTCTCAGTTTGGCACAGCTTTGCCACAGGAAACACGAAAGCGGTCGAAGACGTCCGTCTTCTGGTCGGCTCCTGATCGTAGTCACAAGGAGACTAGTTTTTGATTTCGCAAAGGCTTCTATTAGTTGGAAAAGAGCAACCCGAATTTCTTTACGTAATCAGTATGATGTTTATAATTACCTAAGGGACCTTTAACGATGAACAATAAAAAAAATTGCATTTGCAAATGAAATCATTAATAAATGGGGCAGCTATGAGTTGTACAGAAGACAAGGAGCGGCCTTCTGTCTACGACCAGGATGCCGCAGTATTCTCTGCTGTAGTAAAGGCTGTTTGACATTTACAAAAATAATATGACATGGAGGTAAAAAAAATAAAGGTAAAGAATAGAATACGAAATCTGGTAAACACTAAATATATTCAAATAATTCTCACAGGCAATTAGGGCTTATTTATAAACAGTATAAGTTACATCAGTAGTTTTCTGACTGTATGGTGCGATCAGATTTCAGCCTATCCTGTGCTAAGTTATTGGTTCACGTTTTTGTCACAAATTACAGTCATTACTTTTCTCCTTCCTTCGAGACAATTCTTGCACAGTTCAACACCTTCATAGCAATAACTTGCCGATTTGCTGTATCAAACATAAATTACTTGAATTTTATTACTCAGTAACTGTTGTGTGCACGATGGCAAGACCGCTCACTTTTATGGCTTAAAGACGACCTTCTTTCCGCTTTCACATTACAAGAGGAGGTACGACAAAATCTGAAGATCTACAAAAGTTTTTACCGTCATATTTTTATTTAGATTGAAGCGGGACGCTCAGATCAGCTTCTGTTAAAATGTTTCTTTGACTGCGCAATCGATGTATTAGCGTTCGCGCTAGATGCTCATCTTTACAGTTACGTAAATTATGTATTCAAAGAATAGGTCTCATCTCATAAGTTGAGCATTTAATACACAGCTAGGTGAATGCCTTTCCAAGGGTACTCACAGCTTTTGTACGACGGAAAGCCCAATAACATTATAACACACACCCATGCCCGAGGGAGGACTCGAACCTCCGACGGGGGAAGCCGCACGGACCGTGACAAGACGTCTAAGACCTCGCGGCTACCCCGCACGGCAGTTATTATGATACCTATTGTTATTCATCTTAGTCCTCGAGAGGTGATTTTGACGTAATGTTTTAGTCAGGAAGTAACGTTTTATGTGTAAATCATGGATCTGTAACAGCGACCATCGAGTATCCATGGACTCATTGTCCAAAGGTTGCCGGCTAACTATGAAATGCGAGTAAGGAGGGACAAAGATTTTCCATTATTTTCGTATCTGGGAAGTACGCGATTTTCTAACACGTTTCTAACCACTGGTGAATCGACAATGACCCCAGCACGATGTTAAAAGCTGAGCCAACTCAACGGTCTACACGAGAGTATCTTACGCACATTGTAGCTGCGCTAGACTTTACAGATTGTTCCGAATAACAGAATCATTAGATTTTTAAGTTAATCATTAATGTATATTCCACTAATTGCCATTCAGTATTCTGAATTTTAGTGTTTGTATAGCTACATACTGACAGGAAGACAATTCTGAAAACTTAACTAAATCTCTCTGCAACGCTGATTTTTCTAACTGATTTAGATTAAGACCGACACATTTCTGAATTAAGATCCATTTCAACGTTGCTTAAATAAAATTTCTGTTTGTTTGTAGGTTATTCAATTGTAGTACACTGATTTACTGCCTACTATACTGAAGTTCTGTTTCCACAGCTGCACAGCAACTTTGTGTACAACAAAAGTTGCGTTTCCCAAGTGAAGCCGTTCAAGAGAGAGCTACAAGTAAATTCTGGTAATACCTCTGCACGGGAAACCTGTGTATTTGGTATTACGTAGTGACACGTAACAGCTTCTTGACGCTCCAGTAACATTACAATGTCCCCCTTCCGAGGACTGTGCAAAGACAAAAGGGGCATGCTTTCATCCGTTTCAGGGAAACTGTGATTGCAAAATGCAGATTACTGGAACATTCACTTGCTGCTAAAAGCTCACTTGATATGAGATGAACTACACATATGGTAGATATGCAGACTGATAGTTAAGTAGACACTAAATGGAAATGCATGTTTCTACATTTCTGCACATGACCCTGGCCGAATAATTACATCACCAACATTAATATGCTCCCAGTAAGTGTCTAAAACATGACGACAACAAGATAGCTGGCAGTACTAAATTAATATGAAGCCAAGCTAAAGTTTTCCGAATTTAAAAATGTCTAACAGGAATTGTTTGTGGTGAGAACTCATGAACGTCCTGCCAAAACCCATTCAAGAAACTAATTATTTCTTCCCATTATATTTATTCCTTAAATAATTGTATTAATAATGTGTCTCTTACACAGATCAACAACTCAGTTCATAGAGTGAATACTAGAAACAAGAACAATCAACAAACAGATTTCAAGTCACTTACATCGATCCGGAAAGATGTCAATTATTAACGAACACACATTTTCTATAACTTGTTAGGTGCCATAAAAAAATTTAGCTTCCAAAGAAGCTCAGTTTAAGAGATTCCTAAAGGATTTATCAGTGGCCAACTCCCTCTATTCCATTGAAAAATTACATAGTTGAACCATTTGATTATATTTTTAATAAAATCAAAGATGGTAATTTTATGCGAAATCTCACTTTCGGATATCTCCAGGGCAGTAATGTGATCAACGTAAATAAGTGTTGCAAACCTATGAATCCTAGGCTAGGTAATAATTCACACACATTGCCCTGTTCAATAATTTCGTTGACGAATATAAATTGGAAACGGTTCGTATGCTACCCACTTCTAGAACCACCTTGTAGCTTAGTTTGATTGAAATCCAAAGTTTTCTTCGATCTGACTGGTGTGCAACTAGTCCTCCCTTTATTTGTTACTGATCAAGCACATTGAAGCGCCAAAGAAACTGGTATAGGCATGTGTATTCAAATACAGAGATATGTAAACAGGTAGAACACTGCGCTGCGGTCGGCAACGCCTATATAAGACAAGTGTCTGACGCAGTTGTTAGATCGGTTACGGCTGCTGCAATGGCAGGTTATCAAGATCGAAGTGATTTTGAACGTGTTGTTATAGTGGGCGCACGAGCGATGGGACACAGCATCTCCGAAGTAACGATAAAATGGGGATTTTCCCGTATGACTATTTCACGAGTGCATAGTGAATTTCAGGAATCCGGTAGAACATCAAATCTCCGACATCACTGCGGCCAGAAAAATATCCTACAAGAACGGGACCAACGACGACTCAAGAGAATCATTTCATGTGACAGACTTGCAAACTTTCCGCAAATTTCTGCAGATTTCAATGCTGGGCCATCAACAAGTGTCAGCGTGTGAACCATTCAACGAAACGTAATCGATATGGGCTTTCAGAGCCGAAGTCCCACTCGTGTGCCCTTGATGAATGCACGACACAAAGCTTTACGCCTCGCCTGGGCCCGTCAATGCCGACACTGGACTGTTGGTAACTGGAAACATGTTGCCTAGTCGGACAAGTCTCGTTTCAAATTGTATCGAATGGATGGACGCGTACGGGTATGGAGACAACCTCATGAATCCATGTACCCTGAATGCCAGCAGCGGACTCTGTAAAGGTGTGGGGCATGTGCTGTTGGAGTGATATAGGACTCCTGATACGACTAGACTCTGACATGTGACACGTGTCCTGTTTGATCACGTGAATCCATTCTCGTCAATTGCAAATTCCGACGGATTTGGGCAAATTCGGCAGGACAATGCGACACCCCACACGCCCAGAATTGCTACAGAGTGGCTCCAGGAAAACTTTTCTGAGTTAAAACACTTCCGCTCGTCACAAACTCTCCAGACATGAACATAATTCAGCGTATCTAGGATGCCTTACAACTTGCTGTTCAGAAGAGATCTCCATCCTCTCGTACTCTTACGGATTTATGGACAGCCCTGTAGGATTCATGGTGTCAATTTCCTCCAGCACTACTTCAGTCATTAGTACAGTCCCTGCCACGTAGTGCTGCGGCACTTCTGCGTGCTTGCGGGGCCCTACACAATACTAGGCCGTTACATCAGTTTTTTTAGCTCTTCAGTATATAAGCTTAAGTTCAACAGTGGTTTTATCCAATACTCCCCAATGACCCTAAAATTATTCTCACTGGGAAATTGGAATCATCGTATGGCATTATTATACAATGAGTTGACAAATGTCATAGGATAGCGATATGCACATATATAGATGGCGATAGTACTGCGTACACGAGGAGTGAAAAGGCAGTGCTTGTTGGAACTGTCAATTGTACTCGGGTGATTCAGGTGAAAAGGTTTCCAACATGATAATGGTCGCACGACGGGAATTAACAGACTTTGGGACATTCCACTTAGGAAACCGTTAGGGGATTCAGAGATCCAGTGTGTCGATAGTGTTCCGGGAATACCAAATTTCAGGCATTATCTCTCACCACGGACTGAACTACCGTAATCTGCGGCATTTGCGTATTGTGGTCAGTGCTAACAGACAAGCAACAATGCATCAAATAACCGCAGGTATCAAAGTGTGACATACGACGAATGTATCCGTTAGGACAGTGCGACGGAAATTTGTGGTGTGCCTTTGCTAACACCACGAAATCACCTGCAGCGCCTCTGCTGGCCCTTGGGCTCGTGACCTTACTGCTTGGACCGTATAGGACTGTGAAACCATGGCCTGGTCAGATGAGTCAGAGTTTCACTTGCTAAGAGCTGATGGTACGGTTCGAGTGTGGGACAGACCCCACGAAGCTACGGACCCAAGTTGTCAACAAGGCACTGTGCAGTCTGGTGGTGGAGCCATAATGGTGTGGGCTGCGTTTACATGGAATGGACTGGGTCCTCTGGTGATAGCCTTTTCATAAATAATGTCTGCAGGTTCAGCTAAAAGGCAACCTGCTCTTCTTGAGAGTGTTAGACAGGGATGCCACTTGTGAATCAAAGTAAACGGACGACATTGTCAGCAACAACTCTAAAATAATTACCATCACATGGCAGTTTGAACTTCAGCCACCAACAACCACTAGCGTCAAAACATTCAAGGACGTCGCGCCTGTGACATTTTTGTCACATAAAAATGTGTTTTTTTTTACATTCTCTAAACAGTTTAATATTTTTTGTACGTAGTGTTTGTTACAGTATACGAGTGCATGATTACACTTCTTTGATCGGGTCTCCTCTCCTCGTATTGTGACAGTTCGACTAACGTGGCTGCGTGTCGTTGAACCCAATTTTTTCTAATTTGTTTTCTGGGGTAGTTACCTTATTTCATTTGTTTTCCTTTTCCCCTTGAAGCTACACATAGGGCCAGTGCATTACATTCGGTATTGTTAGGCTCGGTGATGCTTCTGTTTTGTACACACATCAAAAAAAGTTTTGCATCACCACGATTCCCAGAACTCCTGCAGATAGACGTTGACTGTGGATATTTTATCACTGTCACAGTCCCTTTGACTGTTCAGAGATGTCAGTAAACTTGCCCAAAGGTGTAAACAAGCATGCATGAGCAGCGCCTATTAGAAGGAGGGGATCCGACAGCCGATCAGTTCCAGTCATTCTACGAGGTAGGAGGTACACGGCTGGTGTTTCTGTAGTTCAACCATGCCTAGACGATCAGTACCACGGATCGATCGCGTTCGCATTGTTACTTTGTGCCAATCCACATTGCTACTTTGTGCCAGGAAGGCTCTCAACAAGGGAAGTGTCCAGGCATCTCAGAGTGAACCAAAACGATGTTGTCTGGACATGGAGGGAATACAGAGAGATTGGAACTGTCGATGACATGCCTCGCTCAGGCCGCCCAAAGGCTACTTCTGCAGTGGATGACCGCTACCTACGGATTCTGGTTCTGAGGAACCCTGACAGCAACGCCACCATGTTGAATAATGCTTTTCGTGCAGCCACAGGACGTCGTGTTACGACTCACACTGTGCGCAATAGGCTGCATGATGCGCAACTTCACTCCCGACGTCCATGGTGAGGTCCATCTTTGCAACCACGACACAATGCAGAGCGGTACAGATGGGCTCAACAACATGCCAAATGGACCGCTCAGGATGGGCATCACCTTCTCTTCACTGATGAGTGTTCCATGTGACTTCAACCAGATAATTGTCGGGGACGTGTTTGGAGGCAACCTGGTCAGCTGAATGGCATAGACACACTGTCCAGCGAGTGCAGCAAGGTGGAAGTTCCCTGCTGTTTTGGGGTGGCATTATGTGGGGCCGACGTACGCCGCTTGTGGTCATGGAAGGCACCGTAATGGCTGTACGATACGTGAATGCGATTCTCCGACCAATAGTGCAACCATATCAGCAGCATATTGGCGAGGCATTCGTTTTCATGGACGACAATTTGCGCCCCCATCGTGCACGTCTTGTGAATGACTTCTTTCAGAATAAGAACATCGCTCGACAAGAATGGCCAGCATGTTCTCCAGACATGAACCCTATCAAACATGCGTGGGATAGACTGAAAAGGGCTGTTTACGGACGACGTGACCCACCAACCACTCTGAGGGATCTACGCCGAATCGCCGTTGAGGAATAGGACAATCTGGACCAACAGTGCCTTGATGAACTTGTGGATAATATGCCACGACGGATACAGGCATACACCAATGCAAGAGGACGTGCTACAGTGTATTAGAAATACTGGTGTGTACAGCAATCTGGACCACCACCTCTGAAGGTTTCGCTGTATGGTGGTACAACATGCGATGTGTGGTTTCCATGAGCAATAAAAATGGCGGAAATGATGTTTATGTTGATCTCTCTTCCAATTTTCTGTACAGGTTTCGGAACTCTCGGAACCGAGGTGACGCAAAACTTTTTTTGATATGTGTATTTTGATAGAATTTGTCATACGGCTGTCTCTTTAAAACTTTTGTACTTTCTGTCTCCATTCAGGCGTGGCTACAGAGCTGAGTCTAGGTGTGTCTGTGTGATACACAGTTGCACTGTTACCTGTACGCAGAAGGGATCCTGTTTCCGCAAAAGAGTATATGTAACAGTATTTGTGGATACGTTGTTTATCATGTTATTAGTTAGCGTGAGCCTTCAGCTCCTTTTAATAACTGTCAGGCATCAGGCGCTGTGATGCCACTACCAGATTGTGAAATAGGCTATATAAACGGTGTCCCATGAAGAAAGTAACTTTTGAAATGGCTCCAGTTTCTGATGCAGTATGTTGCCAGCACTAACACTGCACGATTTTCAACTGTTTTCCTTGTGATTAATAATGGAGCAGATCATGACGGAACAGTGAAAATGTATTACAAATGTGGTGAATGTTGCGATGAGAATATTCGCAAACTCTGAAAAATGGTTGGTAAATGTAATGTACTGAATACGATGCCTGTGATGAGACTGATTGCTAACTCTGAGGCAGCCGGATCTGTTGTGAACATTAAAGCCTCGGGACGTCCTCGTGTTAGTCGTTCTACGGAAAACATCAAACATCGGCTTTGAGAGCGGTGAAATCTATTCGACGACGTTCACAACAATTCGATATTTCCATAACCAGAACACAACGAGATGTGAAGGAAGATCTGCACCTTTCCACCTATAAAATCCAATTGACACAAGGACTGAATTCAAACTATGACGAAAAGCGCCGAGCCTTTATCCAATGGGTGTCTGCAAAACAAAGAGTGGACTACAAATTTCATGTCCGCCCCCGGTAGCTGAGTAGTCATCGCGACAGGATGTCAATCCTATGGGCCCGGATTCGGTTCCCGGCTGGGTCGGAGATTTTCTCCGCTCAGGAACTGGGTGTTGTGTTGTACTAATCATCATCATTTCATCCCCATCGACGTGCAAGCCGCCGAAGTGGCGTCAAATCGAAAGACTTACAGCCGGCGAACGGTCTACACGACGGGAGGCCCTAGTCACACGACATTTATTTATTGGCGAGGCGCGGTTTCTGTTGAATAGCTCCTGAATACTCAAAATTTCAGGATTTGGGGCACAGAAAACCCTCGAGCGATTGTGGGGAAGCTATTAAGTTCACAACGAGTAAATGTGTGGTGCGGCATATGGACTGACGCCGTTACTGGGCCGACTTCTTCGTAGGTAGCACCGGAAACGCGTTACCAATGGGCGGCAAATGCTACCGTGATATACTAAGAGAGCTTTTATGGTCTAAACTGGATTGTGTGAATGCTGAAGAGGTTTGGTTTCAATAAGATACCATAGATTGCGACAGTGGACTGTTAGGAGAGCGATTCCCTGTCCAGATGGTTTTTCACAACGGTGACGTCAGCTGGCCACCCAGATCTTGCAAGTAGCCACCATGTGATTTCATAATGAATTTTTCAGTCTGCAGCGGAGTGTGCGCTGATATCAAACTTTCTGGTACATTAAAACTGTGTGCCGCACCGAAACTCAAAATCGCTATCTCTGCCTTTCGCAGTCAAGTGCTCTGCCAACTGAGCTACCCAAGTACGACTCACGATCGGTCTTCACAGCTGTACTTCCGCCAGTACTTCATATCCTACCTTCCAAACTTGAAGTCCTCCTGCTAAACTTTCACGAGGTGCCGAGTGCGAGTCTTGGTCCGGCACACAGTTTTAATCTGCGAGGTAGTTTCATGTGAGCCCATATTTCGCTGCAGAGTGAAAAATTCTTTCTGTAAACATCCCCGCGGTTGTGATTAAGTCAGGTCTCCGCAATATCCTTTCTTCCAGCAAATTTCGCAGGGGAACTTCTCTGATGGTTGGTGTGTATGATAAGAGGTACTGTCGAAGGTAGAGCTGTAAAGACGGGTCGGAAGTCGTGCTTGAGTAGCTCTTTTGGTAGAGTACATGCCCGCGATTGGAAAAGGTCTCCTTCGAGTCTCGTTGCCAGGAAGTTTCTTTTATGTGATGGTATTTGAAATTCCGTGTGTTCACCGACGAAGAATGACCATTTCCACAGCTTAACGCTGAGATTCAGTGTGAAATTTCAGAAGTAGAGATGCAAAAACGCAAAAAGTTGTGGATTATTTCATCGAAAGAATGAGAGCGTGCCTGAGTGGTGAAGGGCATTTGAGTAATGCCATATTATCAAAATAACAAATTTCAGAGAATAACAGATTTCAGGCGCTACCTCTCACCGCGTACAACGCAGTGGCGGACGACTTCTACTTAACGACCGAAAGCAGCGGCATCTGAGCAGAGTTGTCAGTGCTAACATAGAAGGAGGACTCCATGAAATAACCGCAGAAATCAGTGTGGAATGTACGATGAATCAATCTGTTAGCAGAGTGCTGCGAAATTTGGCGTTCATGGCTGGTAGCAGCAAACGCCCGAAGCGAGTGCGTTTACCAACAGCACAACATCACCTGCAGCGTCTCTCCTGGGACCATGACCATATCGGTTGGACCCTTGATGATCGGAAAACTGTGGCCTGGTCAGATGAGTCCCGATTTCAGTTGGTTAGAGCTGGTGGTAGGATTCGAGTGTGGCGCAGACCCCACGAAGCCGTGGACTCAAGTTTTGAACAAGGCACTGCGAAAGCTGGTGGTGGCTCCATAATGGTGCCGGCTGTTTTTACGTCGAATGGACTGTGTCCTCTGCGCCAACTGAACATTTGCAGGCATTCATGGACTTCCATATTCCCAAACAACGATGGTATTTTTGTGGATGACAATTCGTCATGTCACTGGGGCATAATTGCTCGTGACTGGTTTGAAGAACATTTTGGACACTTCGACGAAATGATCTGGTCATCCATCGAACATTTACGCGACATAACCAAGAGATCACTTGGTGCAGAAAATGATGCACCAGCAACACTTCGGCAATTATGGACGGCTATAGAGGCAGCAAGGCTCAAGATTTCTGCGGGGGGCTTCCAACGACATGTTGATTCCATGCCACGTCGAGCTGCTCCGCTACGCCGGGAAAAAAGGAGGCCGACAGGATATTAGGAGGTATCCCATGCATGACTTTTGTGGCCTCAGTGTATATGCATCCAGCATTTGAGAATCACAGCACTTAGCGACTTCGAACAAACTTTACACATAATTTCAAACCTTTTGAAACTGTTTCTGGCTGACATTCCCCCACAAAATCTTCTTCTTCTGTAGTGGTCAATCCAAGGATTGGTTTGCAACAGCTACAGTGGCAGCTTGTCTCCATTCTGTGCGTCTTTCAGCTTTTCTCTTCATTTCTTTATAGGTGTTACATCCCACGTCTTTCAGATTTGATCCATGTACCTCAGCAGTGGTCTTCCTCTAGGTCTTTTTCCCTCGACATATCCCTCTATGATTGTGTTCAGGAGTCCATTATGTCTTAATAGATGGCCTGTAAATTGCACTCTTCTTTTAACAGTGAAACTCCAGAAGCTTCGCTTCTCACCTGCTCTTTCCAGAACCAGTTCGTTTGTGACCTTGTCGATACATTTTATTTTGAGCATGCGTCTATAGCACCACATTTCAAAAGAATTTAGCTTCTGGTCTTCCTCTGTCCCGAGAGTCCATGTTTCACACCCATAGCATGCCACGCTCCACACATATGATTTTGAAAATCTTTTTCTGATTTCAAGGCTGATGGTCTTAGATGTTAAGATGTTTTTCTTCTTGTTAAAAGCAGCCTTTGCTTGAGCAATTCTACTTCTCACTTCTGCCTTGCTCCTTCCATCCCTTACAATATTACCGCTCAGATAAGTAAATTTATCAACTTGTTCAAGCAGTTCATTGCCTACATGAACTTGGACTTTCACTTGATCTTTTTTGTCGCATGCCCTTACTTTCGTTTTTGGTTTATGAATTCTCATATTATATTCTTCCCCCATAACTTTATCTATTCTATTCAGTAGGACTACAAGATCACAAAGTAATGAAAGGAAAAACATTTATAGCTACTTTTTCGCTGTCCATGCGGCAAAACGTCAGCATCAGGCATAAGATTTAAATTTATTACTTCTTTACTACTAACTTCATTCGCAACACATTTTGCAGAGTGTCTCCATAACATCATCGTACAACACATGGTTCATAAGATATGACGTCATAAACATTCAAACTTAACTTTTTCTTAAAACGGAGCTGTTTTATGCATGGAGCTCGATTCTTCCATTCTTTAAAGAATCTGATGGAAGGGCATGCCTGTGACAGTGGGATACATGTTCCGGTAGTTTAGTTGCTAAGATTGTAGGCCAGGCAAATTTAAGAGACGGTAGTATGGACCAAAATAAAGAAAAGAAAGTCTGGTTCTAAAACTCAAATCTGAAGACCTATGACCACTCGATCACCTTCGATGCTGTGAAACACATTTCTTCTTCTGCAAGCTCTTTTGGCTTCCATATGTTTGGAGCAGGTAGTAAGGACCAAAACAAGAACAAACAATCCAGTAAATAAGGGCTCAAAAATGCACAGCTTGGAACATGTAAGCGCACAGTAGCGAAGATGAACAAGTGCTCATAGTTCTTAAGGTATGAATTTTAGAGCCCGTGTTTACTAAGCAATTTTATTCTTGTTTTGGTTATACTTATACCTCTGAATTTTGCGTATCCTAGAATCTCAGTAACAACTATACAAGTACATACATTCTACTGTCAGAGATGTTGTTGTTGTTGTGGTCTTCAGTCCTGAGACTGGTTTGATGCAGCTCTCCATGCTACTCTATCCTGTGCAAGCTTCTTCATCTACCAGTACCTATTGCAGCCTAAATCCTTCTGAATCTGCTTAGTGTATCCATCTGTTGGTCCCCCTCTACGATATTTACCCTCCACGCTGCCCTCCAATACTAAATTGGTGATCCCGTGATGCCTCAGGACATGTCCTACCAACCGATCCCTTCCCCTAGTCAATTTGTGCCACAAACTCCTCTTCTCCCCAATTCTATTCAATACCTCCTCATTAGTTATATGATCTACCTATCTAATCTTCGCCGGCCGCGGTGGTCTAGCGGTTCTGGCGCTGCAGTCCGGAACCGCGGGACTGCTACGGTCGCAGGTTCGAATCCTGCCTCGGGCATGGGTGTGTGTGGTGTCCTTAGGTTAGTTAGGTTTAAGTAGTTCTAAGTTCTAGGGGACTTATGACCTAAGATGTTGAGTCCCATAGTGCTCAGAGCCATTTGAGCCATATCTAATCTTCAGCATTCTTCTATAGCACGACATTTCGAAAGCTTCTATTCTCTTCTTGTCCAAAATATTTATCGTCCATGTTTCACTTCCATACAAGGCTACACTCCGTACAAATATTTTCAGAAACGACTTCCTGACAGTTAAATCTATACTCGATGTTATAAAATGTCTCTTCTTCAGAAACGCTTTCCTTGCAATTGCCAGTCTACATTTTATATCCTCTCTACTTCGACCATCATCAGTTATTTTGCTCCCCAAATAGCAAAACTCCTTTACTACTTTAAGTGTCTAATTTCCTAATCTAATTCCCCCAGCATCACCCGACTTAATTCGACTACATTCCATTATCCTCGTTTCGCTTTTGTTGATGTTCATCTTATATCCTCGTTTCAAGACAATGTCCATTCCGTTCAACTGCTCTTCCAAGTCCCTTGCTGTCTCTGACAGAATTACAATGTCATCGGCGAACCTCAAAGTTTTTATTTCTTCTCCATGGATTTTAATACCTACTCCGAATTTTTCTTTCGTTTCCTTTACTGCTTGCTCAGTATACAGATTGAATAACATTGAGGAGAGGCTACAAATCTGTCTCACTCCCTTCCCAACCACTATTTTCCATTCATGTTCCTCGACTCTTACAACTGCCATCTGGTTTCTGTACAAATTGTAAATAGCGTTTCGCTCCCTGTGCTTTACCCCTGCAACCTTCAGAATTTGAAAGAGAGTATTCCAGTCAACAGTGTCAAAAGCTTTCTCTAAGTCTGCAAATGCTATAAATGTAGGTTTGCCTTTCCTTAATCTATCTTCTAAGATAAGTCGTAAGGTCAGTATTGCCTCACGTGTTCCAAAATTTCTACGGAATCCAAACTGATCTTCCCCGAGGTCGGCTTCTACCAGTTTTTCCATCCGTCTATAAAGAATTCCGCGTTAGTCTTTTACAGCCGTGACTTATTAAACTGATAGTTCGGTAATTTTCACATCTGTCCCAACACCTGCTTTCTTTGGGGTTGGAATTATTATAATCTTCTTGAGGTCTGAGGGTATTTCACCTGTCTCATACATCTTTCCCGACAAATGGAAGTTTTGTCATGGCTGGCTCACCGAAGGCCATCAGTAATTCTAATGGAATGTTGTCTACTCCCGGGTCCCTGTTTCGACTCTGGTCTTTCAGTGCTCTGTCAAACTCTTCACGCAGTATCATATCTCCCATTTCATCTGCATCTACATCCTCTTCCATTTCCATAATATTGTCTTCAAGTACATCGCCCTTGTATAGACCCTCTATATACTTCTTCCACCTTTCTGCTTTCTCTTCTTTGCTTAGAACTGGGTTTCCGTCTGAGCTCTTGATATTCATACAAGTGGTTGTCTTTTCTCCAAAGGTCTCTTTAATTTTCCTGTAGGCAGTATCTGTCTTACCCCTAGTGAGATAAGCCTCTATATCTTTACATTTGTGCTCTTGTCATCCCTGCTTAGCCATTTTGCGCTTCCTGTCAGAGATATCAGAACAATTTACGCTTATATGCTTCGGTTCGGGCATCTCCGGAGGAGGATCCCTTACCTCAGATTAATACATTTACTATTCCCCATCATTCCTTAATGTTTATAACGTCACGGAACCACGGACTAGCGCGCAGATGTCCCTTTTGCGTTAATGTAAACTTACGACATTTTCAACGACTCTAAAACAATTTTTTTTTTTTTTTTTTTTTTTTTTGCATCCCGTAAAACGAAAGGCTCAAACATTCCCTGTCAACAAGACGCAGGCGCCTACAACGGGAAATTGGGAAATTGACGATAGAAATTTAGACGGTACAATATCAACCACAGCTCCGAGTTAATCTTGATTATTCGTGAGCGGTACTCGCTGAAAAGGCAGCCGCCAAACAGCTTTATCACTCACTTGGCCCAAATTGCCGCTCACCTTATCCGAACTTAATGCATCCTCCACAGAAGCTCCAAGCAGAGCTGCAGCCGTAGTTGTTGAAGTGAAAAGGATTGTTTCTTGCATGATTCACACTCCAAAAAATGAAAAAATGTCTCCCAAACATGCAGTGGTTGGAACAATAAGGCGATTTCTTCTTCAAAGTTTCACTGCCGATCAGTGTCGAGTTGTTACACACACACACACACACAAACACAGACACACACACACATACACTCACACACACGCACAAAAAAAGAAACAAATTCCAAATATAACGCTTGTATGCTTCACACATTAGCTGCGATGAGTCCTTTAACTTTACGAAAGTGGCTCCATGTAGTAGCTGAAAACAAGGCACAAGTTGATGGTAGGCAATGAAAACCTCATAACTCCATTTGTCCGTGAAAACTCGTAATTCCAGTAACCAGTAATTCCTAATCAAACAGATATTTACAAGTGCACAGATTTTTCTAATCTGTTAATAACTGCCGGCCGCTGTGGCCGAGCGGTTCTAGGCGCTTCAGTCTGGAACCACGCGACCGCTACGGTCGCAGGTTCGAATCCTGCCTCGGGCATGGATGTGTGTGATGTCCTTAGGTTAGTTAGGTTTAAGTAGTTCTAAGTTCTAGGGGACTGATGACCTCAGATGTTAAGTCCCCGGCACTCATGTGTAGAAAAGCAGAACACCTTGAACGACACGACATTCATATTCATAGGACACGTACATTAGCATTCTGCAGAAATGATTAGCAGTTGAACCACGTTGGCCAGCGGGTTCAAGGTCAACATCGATATCGGGGCGCAACACCACCTACCGGTAAAATGTGTCTGCGGCACTCGTTGTCGCTATAAAGCGAAGGTAATGGATCAGTGTGACATGAGAAGACGTGCAGGATGCCTCGCAGACGTATGTGCGAACCGTACCGTCAAAGTAGTGTATTTGAAAGAGAGTGCATTATTGGCATGAGAGAATGTTTAGCATCCATCCAAGAAATTGCTGCTCATGTGGGACGAAGAGAACGAGATAGATGGGTCAGGGCGCATACCCGTACCAACCTCCCGAGAAGATCGACACCTCATCCAAATGGCATTGCAGGATAGATCTGTGTTCTCCTTGCGTCTGGCACAACAGTAGAACAGTGTAACACGTCGTACACTATCCGAGGTGACAGTCCGTCGCCGTTTATTACAGCATGGTCTACGTCTTTGACGAATGTGTAGAAACATGCTAGATGGCAATGGTGTATGGGACGAAGTCACAGGGGACAGAAATGTCATCAGATAGTGTTTTCGGACGAATCCAGGTTCTGTTTGTTAGAAAAAGTGTAAGTAGGCTGTTTATATTTTCTTATTGGCAACGTTACGTAGCGCTCTGTATGAAAATCACTGGCTGTGCTGTGTGCAGCCTGTGGCTAGTTTACATTGTGTCTGCCATTGTAGTGTTGGGCAGCGGCAGCTGGATGTGAACAGCGCGTAGCGTTGCGCAGTTGGAGGTGAGCCGCCAGCTGTGGTGGATGTGGGGAGAGAGATGGCGGAGTTTTGTAATTTGTCATGAACTGCTATATATATTATGACTATTAAGGTAAATACATTGTTTGTTCTCTATTAATATCTTTCATTTGCTAACTATCCCTATCAGTAGTTAGTGCCTTCTGTAGTTTGAATCTTTTATTTAGCTAGCAATAGTGGCGCTCGCTGTATTGCAGTAGTTCGAGTAATGAAGATTTTTGTGAGGTAAGTTATTTATGAAAGGTATAGTTTAATGTTAGTCAGGGCCATTCTTTTGTAGGGATTTTTGAAAGTCAGATTGCGTTGCGCTAAAAATATTGTGTGTCAGTTTAAGCACAGTCCTGTATAATTGTTCTAAGGGGACGTTTCATATGTCGACCCTTAGCCAAGGATATCTCACTGGAATCTTCTGATATTTTCTTCTAGTTTGTGTAATTAGTGTAGCTTTTGTTTATTGCTAGCACGTAATTGTAGAGAGAATTTCCTTTGTAGCTGCAGTTTTTCATTCTTGTACAGTAAAACAGTTGTGGCATGCATGTAGATTTGCACCAAGTATTTCGCAGCTGCGCTTGAAATTAATTACATATTATTTTCTGTGCTATGTTAATGTGTTCTTATATTTTTGCACTTCAACTTGTGCTTTTCTGTATTATCGTGTGAAATATTGTGACAATAATGGCGTGTGAAAAACGTAACACTAGGCTCCAAAGTAAACTGAGAAATAATAGTGACGACGAGCGTAGCTTATCAGCACCACTGTGTAGTGAATTAACAGACATTCGAAGTAGTAATTTGGTAATTGTGCATAGGGAAATGGAGCGGGCGGCAAATAATGGTGTAGGCAGTGAAACAGGTAGTGAACAAGGAAGCATTATCGATCGATCGGTCGGCAAACGCTCGCCTCAGGAATCCGAAATGATAGGACACAATTTTGCAAATACTGTAGATTCAGGTTTTGCGTCCTCACCGTTTTCTCAAAAGTCAAGATACATTTCTGCTTGTCAAAATATGAATGTTGCTGGTGCAAATGCACTGCCGAAAAGCGTAGAGGAACTTCCAGACACTAATGCTTTGTTATTACAATTAATGCAACAAATGGGACAAAATCTTCAAAAGTTAGACACAATGGAACAGACTCTTCTGAAGTTAGACACAATGGAACAAAATCAGAGACAAACACAGCAAAAGCTTCAAAAGTTAGACACATTGGAACAAAATCTTCAGAAGTTAGACACAATGGAACAACACCAGAGACAAACACAGCAACAGTTACACACAGTGGAACAAAATCAGAGACAAACACAGCAAAAGCTACAAAAGTTAGACTCATTGGAACAAACTCTCGAACAAACACGTGAAGATTTAACTGCTGAGTTACATAACATTGAATCGAAATGTCAAAAAGTCTGTAATGACGTAAAAACACAAATTTGTGAGCATTTCCAACCTATTTTTTCGTGTCATGAAAATGCATTACAGAATCACGAAGCAGCCATAAAAGAACCGCAAACCATTGTTCATGAAAATCATGAGACCTTGTGGGCTAAAATTGACTCAGTTGCATCTACCGATTCGGTTACGCAACTTGCAAAAACTCAGGAAAACTTAAAGGACACAGTAGATTCGATTTCAACACAAATGGACACTCTGAAACTTGGTTCAGAAAAACACACTGAGGAAATGTGTTCACTATCGGAGAAAGTAGCCGAACTTTCGGATCAGGTCACTAACTTATCTACAAAGGTAGATGATGATCTGAATGACACAAGACCTGTAGCCTTCACTGACACAGAAGAGTATGAACAAATTAGGAAACTGAAACAAAATCTGAATGAAATTAATACGCAACACCAAAGAGAAATCCGGGAAGTACAAGATCAGCTGACACAGGTAATACAAGAATTACGTATTTCAGAGGCCACTCGCGCTCCAAGAAATACGGAACAGCCACAAAATAATAACTCAGGGCACTTCGGATATTATGAAAGAAATTGGCAAGGCGCATTGGATTTTGAGATGGAACCGCCGAAACGAAGTAACAATGAGTGATGTGCTACTCGCTGACACGATGATTTTGACTATAAGCTGTTCATTACTACACGTAAATTCAAAACGTTTAAGAATTCTGCCAACGACATTCATCCACAAGCGTGGCTCCATCAATTCTCTCATTGTTTTCCTCCCAACTGGTCATTGGAGCACAGGTTAGAATTTATGTGTGGCTACTTGGAGAATGAACCAGCTGTAAGAATGCGATCGGTCATTCACGATTGTCACAGTGAAGGAGAATTTTACCATGCGTTCCTCTCAGCATATTGGTCACAAGCTACACAAGACCGAGTAAAACATAGCATCATGATGATGAAACACTTTGAACAATCTGAATTTTCCAGTCTTGTCAAATATTTTGAAGACATGTTGCACAAGAATCAGTACCTGTCAAACCCATACAGCCCCTCAGAACTCATCCGCATTTGCTTAATCAAATTACCTGAACATTTATGGCATATTATTTTGGCAGGACGTTGCAAAGACGACATTGAAGCTTTTCAGGGACTCTTACAAGAATTAGAAATTGACACAGACAGTCGCGGGATGCGAAAACAGGAAAACAATCACTACAGGTCACATCAGTCAAAATTCCGTGACGACAGAAACAATAAATGGCCACGACAAGTCTATTCTTACAACGTAAATCGTGACCAAAACAGACACCACCCATATGACAACCACTGGCAGAGCAATAGTTACAAGGAAAGATCGCATTTCCGTAGTAATGAATATGACAGAGTCAGTCATAGAAACAGACAATTTGGCAACCAGAACTATTATTATCACGGGAGACAGAATAACTTCAGACGCAACGGTCCAGCGCGCAGTTACGATTCAGGGAGAAATTCTCCACCACGTGACCGACAAGAAAGAAACTATGGAATCTACTGACATGACGACAGACGATATGATCGTAACGACAGACCTGAATTGCATCAGAACTGGCGGGATTCAAACAGAGCAGAGCACTTTCGACAATGTGAATTTGAAGAAGCTAGGTCTCCTAATACCAATAACGACGCGCGCCAACAAAGGAACAGACAATGACTCGCACCGCAGGCAGCCGCGTGCGCCGGCTGGCTCAGAGAAAAATAACATAGAGGCTATCCTTGAGAAAATTTTTGATATTCCTCACCGACGTATACCGCATGATAATTGCGTTGGAGTTGAAACTCTGCGTACTAGGAAGAGTAAAGGTTTACACCACATTTCACATGAAAAACCGTTTATTGAAAGATAATCTGCCTTTTAACTTTGTCTTTGCCATATAACTTTTCACTTTACATTACTAGTATACTTTGTCAGACTTAGAATCTGTTTGCGGTGTTTCTGTTTCATATCTGCACAGTTTTTCTGTATTATTCTGCAAAGTAAAACATGTTTTAGTAGTAACTTTTGTGGTATAGCTACAATGAGACAGCCTCTTTCATAGCACAACAATACGTTACAGCACAGTACTTTCTTCATCACGGCAATAAGCGTAATAACTAAGATATCTCTACGCAAAGCATTTCACTTTCGTTTATCGTGAGGTAAGTACATTGACATCTGCAGAACTTAGCTTTCGGAGGACAATAACTACGACACTTCCACAGAGATTATCTTACAGCAAGACACACATTTAGCGCTACAGGACACGTATTTGAGTGATTAATTTTGTACTTAAAACATTTATTTTTAAAGATTTTTGAATTACAAAGAAAGTTTTCCGTGATACATTTCATTCCATTGCTGTAATCTGTAACACCTGAGGGTATAATTACATTAATCCTCAGGGGGGTACACTCCTACTTTGTGTACCATATGTTTGGCAAGCACAAGGAGCCCTAGCTAATATGGTATTTGCTTATACAACTTTACACATCGGTACCATGCTCTTCTAACACATAAATTACACAGCTATCTGATCATTTAACTGAGAGATAAACTTTTTTTTACTACGTCAGTGACAGATGTTTACGCAATTACACAGTTGGGAAACTTCACACTTATGAAATTGTATTTTGTCTGTACTTTGTGAACTGTTCATATTTTTTCGGAACCATTGTGATACTATGGGAGCTTTGAATGATGTATTTGGTATGAGATCAGGATTTTTAAAGTACGTTTGAGGTAGATGACACTACTGAAATGAGCAGAGAATTTTTTTTAGGTTTTGAAATTATTGGAGGAAGCTACGACGTTTTTGAGATTTGACTGAGATGTTGATTTTGTTTCTACACATTTGCAAGGCAAATTCTCAACCCGTGAAATTTTGTATATGAGACTGTCACTGTAGCGGAAACTGCTGTCGTAAATATTTCCATAAGAAAGTTAAGTGACCACCTGCACATAATGCGTCGTGGGCACCCAGCTGTGTCAGGTTCCTGGAGAACAAGCCATTAGGGTGTGCCTTTTCAGAAGCACAGGTAGAAAAAAAAGGGAGGCCATTCTCCTCGCTATTGACATTTCCTTGTTGAAAGCATACTGTGGAGCTCGTAATTTATGATATTTACTGAAATGCCTAATGAAACGATGAGAAACATTTCACGGCTATTGTCTTGCTAGTTGAGAAAAATGGCATATGGCTTGCTTTATGTATTTATTTACACATTTTGTTTAATATCAAGTTTCTAGCTGCACTGCAGCATTGGTTAAAATAAAATTTTATAGATGTACTAATATAAATATTTTCTGTCTACAGATCCAGTAAATACTAATTTTGTAATAAATTTCCCAAAAATGGGGGAGCACAAAGACATTTCACAGTAACTGCATACATAATTTTTTTTCAACTACTTGGTAATTTTTTTTTGGTAGAGTAAGTTTCTGTGATGCATCACTCTAGTGTTAAGATGTGACTTAGGTATTAAACATGGCCATTTTTACTGTAATATTTTTTCTGCTTGAGCTTTGTCATGTATAGATATAAGTTTCATATTTTTTATATTTTTTATATTTGCTGCTGCTGTTTGCCAGGCATATTGTTACTGAATTTGACTTTGTAGTATTTTGTTAAGCCAGTTTTACTAATGATTTATTTTTCTTGTTTGCCGCACAGTGCCTTATATTAGTTGTAATATTGCAATTGCTTTGCCTATTTAAATTTTTTGTCATTGATGTTTGTGTTAATTGTTTTGTGCTGCTGCATTGCCTCGTCCCTTAGTTTAGCATCTGAGCTCAGTAGATTTAAGTTAGCTTAAGAGGGGCTAGACTATATAAGAGAATGAGTTGTGATGAATTGGAAGAAATGCATTGAGAAGTTATATGAAAAAAGTACAAAAAGCAGGTATAGGTAAGATAATGGAAAATAAATAACGAGGTAAGAAATATGTGAACATATAAATACAGAAAGCATGCTTGTATAGGATTTTTTTGGTGGAAGCAAAGGTTAAAATAAGACGAAAGATCTATGGAATGAAGTTTTGGGTTGGACTGCAGTACCAAATGTTACACTGAAAACGAACCCTGTCCTTTCCTTTTGGTGTTATCCCACTATGTGTTTGTGTACCCTTGTGTATTTGTTTTCTTCCTGTCTCTGTGTAGTTTCATAGAATTTTTTCTTCTTCTAATACTAATCTACATTCACTATGATGACGAATACTGTTATCCTCAAATATAATTGGCATTAATAATATGTTATTTACCTTGTAAATATGCTTAGACATTATTTATTCTGTTTTGTTTTAATGCTCAGGTGTAAAGTTGATGTTTCAAAATTTATTCTGATCTTTTATGTATGTACTTATGTCAGAATTCCTGTAACACTGATGTATATGTTATTTCGATTCGTTTGTAGAGCTTGTACTACAAATGTTATCTGTATTGTTATGTTCTTTAATGATATATTTTGTACCTTTGTAATTGTATTCTCATGTTATAATATTGTAATTGACACCAGTTCATCAAATTAAGTAACTTGTAAGCATTCATTTCACTGCACACTTTTCTGTTGGGCATAGTAATGCACAATATGTGAGAAGTGGGAACTCTTAGTGTTTGCACGTGTGTTGATAATTCAGCAAGGGACTGGATAACAGCATTGCTGGTTCTAAGGACAATTCCAAAAAATTTCTTGAGTGGACGATTGGGGGTTTATGGACTTGCTATATTGTCTGCAAGACTTCTAAGGACAATTCCAAAAACTTTGTGTGTGCACAAGTGGTGGTTTATGGACTTGCTATCTTCTCTGCAAGACTCTTCGATGGTGATTGTGCACCTGCACAGTCGCAGCAGATGGCTGCTAGCCATCTCTACAAGGACTACAGTGGGTCTACACCTTTGATGACCTACCAATACCATTATTTCTACAAGGACTGCAGTGGGTCTACACCTCTGGTGGCCCACCAATACCGTAATCTCTACCAGGACTACAGTGGGTCTGCTCTGTCATGACCTACCTACCAATATTCTTCAGAACTTCGAATGACTCTGCTGTGGGTTTCCTCCATTGTGGCCCATTACCTGTCAGCATGTCAAGAGTCAGCACTGTCTCTCCATTGGAAGGACACCACTACTTCTTCAAGACTGCATGGAAATCCACTACTTCTGTGTGCAATTTTTTTTACTAATGAGACTTTGTGAAAAAAAACTGTAATTACTATTATGACGAATGATCAGGACTGTCTTTATGGACTGTGAGAAAATTTTAGCTTTTGACCAACATTGTATCAATAAGTGTGTGCATTTGATATCTTTGTTAGTGTAATTACGGAAAAATTTATCAAATCATTATTGGCCACTGGCCAAAACAATTTGTAAAATTTTTTGTGGGGAGCATGGGGGCTATGTAAGTAGGCTGTTTATATTTTCTTATTGGCAACGTTACGTAGCGCTCTGTATGAAAATCACTGGCTGTGCTGTGTGCAGCCTGTGGCTAGTTTGCATTGTTGTCTGTCATTGTAGTGTTGGGCAGCGGCAGCTGGATGTGAACAGCGCGTAGCGTTGCGCAGTTGGAGGTGAGCCGCCAGCTGTGGTGGATGTGGGGAGAGAGATGGCGGAGTTTTGTAATTTGTCATGAACTGCTATATATATTATGACTATTAAGGTAAATACATTGTTTGTTCTCTATTAATATCTTTCATTTGCTAACTATCCCTATCAGTAGTTAGTGCCTTCTGTAGTTTGAATCTTTTATCTGGCAATAGTGGCGCTCGCTGTATTGCAGTAGTTCGAGTAATGAAGATTTTTGTGAGGTAAGTTATTTGTGAAAGGTATAGTTTAATGTTAGTCAGGGCCATTCTTTTGCAGGGATTTTTGAAAGTCAGATTGCGTTGCGCTAACAATATTGTGTGTCAGTTTAAGCACAGTCCTATATAATTTTTCTAAGGGGACGTTTCAAAAGATGGCCGCATTTTGATTCGCCATGGGCTAGGAGAGCGACGTCAAAGTGACAGCTTTCTCACAGGACATACAGCGCCAACTCAAAGCTTTAAAGTGTGCGGCGCCATTGGGTACACCCAGTTTGCAGGTGAATATAAGTTTAATTTAGTTTTGTTTATGTATTTTTCGTAATATTTGTAATGGTTGTGAATTGTCTAAAGTTTGTATTTATTTTTTGTGTTTCATGTACGGAGAGGGCGGCGCAACGAACGGAGACAGCATCTTCACTGCCGGGACCAGAGAGAAAATTGCTGGCCACTATACGTCGCGGGTCGACAGCCAAAGAGCAACAGAAGATCCTGGAACAGAGTTGTTGCGTCGTTCTTCTAAAAATCGAAAAAATAGGAATTTGTAATGTTTTGCACAACAATGACGTCATAGAAAGTTTAATCTTATTGTAAATGTTCAGTTCTGTCTTGTCAAGGCTCAGCTTCACGTCTATATGTAGGAAGATAATAAACTAGTGGATCCTACAAAAGTTTAAATACGTGTGCCGAGAATTTATTTATGAAGAATTATGTTAAGTAATTCATTTGACAAAATTATTAATTTTTGACAGCGTTCATCGCGTATTTGAGTCTTGAAAGTTTATTCAATGTGGCTCTAATATCTATTAAAGCAGATAACCTGCATTAATATAATTTCTGAGGAGAAACAAACGACATCTAAACTGAAAAAGTTTACGCAAACTAACTGGACTGAGTGACGTAATTCTGCGCATACGACTCAAATGATGATGTTTTAATTACAGTTTCGTTCAAGAACCATTCAGAGACAATTTAAAAAGAGTTTAAATAATTTTGAAGTGTGTTGTAACTGACGTAGGTGACGAAGTCTGCACATGGTCATATGTCCAAAGAAAATCATTTATACAAAACTTACGACGTTACACTACACAGTGTGACCTACGTGAATGACATCCTGCGACCCGCAGCCACATCCTTTCTGCACTAAACCCCACACGCCATTTTTCACCAAGACATTGCACAACCATACGCTGCTGCACGAGCACGTGTCTTCTTGGTGTCACAGGACGTCAGCCTTTTGCTCTGGCCCGCCAGGTAACCAGACTTGCGGCCAATCGAAAATGTATGGAGTATGGTAAAATGACAGGTGCAGTCGTGCGACACAATGCCAACCACCACACATAAACTTTGGAGCCAGCTAAATGCAGCTTGGATGGCTATGTCATACGACTCCATTCACACCTTACACGCGTCGATGCCATCACGGTTGGAACAAGTTATCAGGATCCATGGCGGACCCTGTGTCTACTAGGCAACAGGGTACGCGTTGAACCGAGGTAACTGAAATGCTAATGCTTTCTGCAGAACACACTAATGTACTTGTCGTGTGAATACGAAGGTCCTATCTCAAGTCGTTCAAGGTGTTCTGTTTTTTGTCTGAACATTAGTGCATTTGTTAAGAAAACCTTTTGCTTCAGCTGCAAAATTTAACAAAATACAGGGTGATCAAAAAGTCACTATAAATTTGAAATCTTAATAAACCATGGAATAATGTCGATAGAGAGGTAAAAATTGACACACATGCTTGGAATGACATGGGGTTTTATTAGACCAAAAAAAAACGAAGTTACAAAATGTCCGACAGATGATGCTGGACAGCGAAACGTCAGTGACTGCGCATGACAATCGTGTATAAAAGGAGCTGTAATGAGAGAGAGAACAGATGCGCCAGCAGTCGCAGCATGTTGACGTTATCTGAAAAGGCGCTTTTAGTGAAGCTGTATTATCAGAATGGGGCATGTGCTAGTTCAGCGTTACGATCCTTTCGCCATAGGAAGGGGGTTCGAACGGGTAAAGGTCCGTTGACAAATGCAGCTGTGGCGAGAATAATTTCGAAGTTCGAAGCCACGGGTTGTTTAGACGGTAGACCCCATAGTGGCCGACCGAGCACAAGGCGTAAAGCTTCTGAGACAGTTCAGGAAGAAATGGAGAGTGTAGCGGGTTCGTCTATGCACGGGGGAGTCAGCGCTCGTGCAGTCGCACGTCGCACCGGCATTCCATACAATACTGTTTGGTTGGCACTGAGGCGTACCATCCGATGTTATCCGTACAAAATCCATCGGCATCATGAACTGTTACCTGGTGATTTAGTGAAGCGGAGGGCATTTGGATGTGGGCGTTTCAAAAGATGGCGAAAGATGACGATTGGTTGAGTAATGTGTTGTGGACCGACGAAGCTCATTTCACGCTCCGAGGGTCTCTCAACGCCCACAACTGCAGAATTTGGGCTACCGAAAATCCTAGAACTGTCGTGGAAACTCCATTGCACGACGAGAAAGTCACGGTATGGACTGGATTTACCACATCTACCATTATCGGGTCTTTTTTTCTTCGAGGAAATGCGTGATTCTGGTTTTGTAACTGCTACCGTGACGCGTGAGAGGTACGCCGATATGTTACAGAATCGCATCATCTCCAGCCTGGCTGATAAACACCTGTTGGAATGTACGATGTTTATACAGGATGGCGCTCCACCCCATGTTGCTGGACGCCTGAAAAATCTCTTGCGCGAGTCGTTTGGTGATGATCTTGTGCTCAGCCGCCACACTCGTCATGATTGGTCTCCCAGGTCCACAGACCTCAGTACGTGCGATTATTGGCTTTGGGGATACCTGAAGTCGCAGGTGTATCGTGATCGACTGACATCTCTAGGGATGCTGAAAGACAACATCCGACGCCAATGCCTCACCATAACTCCGGACATGCTTTACAGTGCTGTTCACAACATTGTTTCTCGACTACAGCTATTGTTGAGGAATGATGTTGGACATATTGAGCACTTTCTGTAAAGAACATCATCTTCGCTTTTGTCTTACTTTGTTATGCTCATTACTGCTATTCTTATCAGAAGAAGCGCCATCTGTCGGACATTTTTTGAACTCTAGTATTTTTTTTGTTCTAATAAAACCGCATGTCATTCCAAGCATGTGTGTCAATTTATACCTCTCTATCTACATTATTCCGTGATTTATTCAGTTTTCAAATTTATGCTGACTTTTTGATCACCCAGTAGATTACAAGGTTTTCATTGACTACCACCGATATGTCTCTGTGCCAGGAGGGTTATGTAGGTTCACCCTGAGACGATACATTATGCGATGCGACACGTTGCAAACAGGCAGCGCAACGCGACGCTTACCGGTGTGACGATAATGCAATATGATATGCAAAGCGACCTATGCTACGACAAGCAACAAGACAGCACGACTCACGTTTCTGGCCTAGTTGCAATCATGAGCTCTGTTGAAGAGGACGTTATTTGGGCGTAAAATTATTCAAAGCTCAAAAAACTGCTCAAGAAAAGGAAGTACTAGGTGCTTCCATACAATGTTGTTGATATAAGTACTGAGAATTTTATGCATTAGGCGTCAAACTCGTGAAATATGCTGCTGCATAAAATTCTCAGTACTAATACACGAGACAGCTAAAAGTTGGCTTCGCAACAGTTAAGCTATTAATATCAAATATAGTTCGGCTGTGGAGTTTCGTCAGCTCTCTCAACAGAAATACAAATTCCACGAATTCTACAGAATGAGTCCATGTGGTTTCCACTTTTTGTAGCCACTTGTATCAGTTACTCTGATAAAGCGGTACACAAATTTTTGGCTTGCTATTTCCCTCTCTGAGGATATAAGTTGGTAAAAATGTGTGATCATTGAAAATTTAATTTCAGTAAGACAACCTAGTGTGATATGTTATTCTTCTTCTTCTTTCGAATAACCAATTTGGAGGGTACGATGAATCAGCTTTGGCTACTTTTCATTGTATTTCATTTCCTTAGTTTCCAAATTTAGTTCATCCTTTTAGAGTGTTGTTCTCTTTCTTCTTGATTCCACTTTCGTCTAGTTGTTTTCTTTGTTTCCAGAAATTCTGCTCTTTGAACTGCCTTTCTGAAATGCGTTCTGTTTTCTATTGTGTCTAACATAATTCCAGTGTTTTCCACGCCCTTTTCAGTCTCTATGAACCAAGCGGGCTCGGATTTGTAGCTATTGAGTAATGTGAATATCCGCTTGGCTAGTCTGTTGTTATCCATTCTGAATATATGTCCAGAAAACTGTAGTCTTCTTTTCATCACTACATCAGTTAGTTTTTCAGTTTTCAAGTATAGCTCTCTGCTTGGTCTCAACCTGTATTCAGCATTATCGTTTCTTTTAGCTCCCAGTATTTTCCTTAAAATTCTTCTTTCGACCTTCTCTGGTTCTTCAAGATCTCAATTTCTTGTTAGTTTAAAAGTTATAGCCGTATACAGAGCTTCAGGTCTGGTCACTGTTTGGTAGTGTCTTAATTTCATGTTCCAGAAAAGGATTTTTTATTATAAATGTTTTTGCTCATATGAAACACTCTTTCCATTTTGTGCACTCTGGTTTCTATAGCTGTCTTTTCTTTTGTGTTGTATGTAATCCACTCCCCTAAGTATTTAAAGATTCAGCTTTGTGCATTGTTTTGTTGCCAACTGCAATATTTTGAGGAGCATCACAGATGTTTGTCATGAACTTTGTTTTTTCAAAGGATATTTGTAGTCCTATTTGTTTTTGCAGTTCTCTTATTTGTTCTTGGGCATTGTCTAGCGAATCTGTAGTCAATGCCATGTCATATGCGAAGGATAAACAGTCGACAGTGATCTCGTTTGGGTTTCTTCCTAGTTGAATCCCTTTAGTATTGATGGCCTTCCTCCTTCCTCGAACTACCTTTTCTAACACACAATTGAAAAGCAGAGGTGACAAATCATCTCCCTATCGGACGCTTGACTCTATTTCAAACGATTTTGTGAGGTCTCCCCTAAATTTTACTTTCGATTTTGTATTTGCCAAAGCTCCTTTAATTATTTCAGTTGTTTTAGCATCGAGTCCCAATTCCTTTAAGTTGTCAAGTAGTGTATTTCTGTCAATTGAATTATAGGTTTTTCTAAAATCCACAAAAGTAATTACATATTTTAAGTTCCTGATTATCCTCATTTCTATTGTTCTTTAAGTTCAATATTTGTTTTGCACATGGCCTTCCCTTCCTAAATCTCCTAGTTGTTTGTCAACTATTTCTTCTGCTCTTTTTAAAAGTGCCTTAGACTTGATCTGGTAAGAGAAAGATTCCCCTACAATATTTATTGCTTGGGTCTGTTTTCTTACCTTTTTATGTAATGGATGTATTAGAGCAGATGTCCAGTCTGGTGGTAAGCTGTGTGTTGTGCAGATTTCATTGACTATTTCTGATAGACATTGTATCATGCTGTCACTAAAGTACTTCCATAGTTCAGCAACTATATTATTCCCTCCAGGTGCTTTAATATTTTCAAGGTCTTTTATGATTTCTTTTATTTCTTCTGTGGTTGGTGGCTTTTAGTCCGGTGGTGTTGAGTTTACAATATGGAAATTAAATTTTTCTTTCTGTGAATCACAGTTATGTAGTTCTTCAAAGTATTTGGCAAGTATTTTTCATTTATCTATGCTATTATATTCAGTTCTTTAAACTACTTTTGAAAGTTTTGTAAAAGTCCCTAGCATTGTTCTGTTTGAAGTCTAGTGATGCTAGATGGTCTTTCATCTATTGTACTTTGATCTTTTTAAGGTCTTTTGATTCTTGCTTCCAGTTTTCTTTCACGGAGTTCCTATGTTTATCAGTTTCATTTGCATTCCATATGTTCCAAGCTCATTGTCTGGTCAGGATTAGTTCATCACACTCATTATTCTACCAGGCATGTTTCCATTTTTGGTAAGGAGAATGGTTTCTTCTGCTGTCTGTACTGTGTCTTTTAGAAGATGTGCCCATGTTTCTATTTTCCAAAAGTATCCTGAAATTATCTTCCTTAGTTAATTTCTAGTGTCAGACTTTCTAGGTTAATAATGACTCTTTCTTTTATAGTATATTGACCTAATTTTGAATTTAACGATAGATAGTGATCTGAATCTAAACCTGCGCACTTAGCAACTTTTACATTGAGTATCTCTGATGTAGACTGTCTGTTTATAGCAACATTGTGAAGTTGTTTCTCCCCACAGACTGGATTCGGGGATACCCATGGGAATTTGCCTACTATGGATCAGTGATGACGTTCTTTGCCAATTTGAGCATTACAGTCTCCTAGCAATATTAATGTGTAAATATGGTCTAAGGTGTTTGACAGTTCCTGCCAAAAAAATTGTTTGTTCTTTTTGTGTTCTGTTTTTCTCATTTGTTAGTGCATGTGTATTTACAGTTCATTTACTGATTTGAAGGTTAATTTTGAAAGTCTTTGATTGATAGATTTAAATTCTACTATAGAGTTTAATATATTTTGGTTTACAATGATTCCTGTTCCAAATTGGGGTACATTCCTCATATCTTTTTGCCAGCTTCCCTTTGAAGATTCTGAGTCCCTCTGAATCAAATGAATGTTCAGCAGTATACCTTGTTTCTTGGAGTGCTGTTATCATTATATTTTTCTGTTTTATAAGATTTATTAATGTTTCAAGTTTTCCTGTTTTTAGAAGTGAGCTTACATTGACAGTGGCCAAATAGTTTATATTTTTGTTTAATTTTATTTGTTGCTTGCTTAAGGCAGGTTTCAGGATGCTCTTCTCTTGTATGGTGAGGCCTCAGGCTTGGGACTGGCACAGCAGAGTTGGTATTTTATTCAGTGTAGTATTTTATTCAGTGTAGAGATAATGGTTGAAATTAAAAAACCATCAAATGGTCAATGGCTCAAGGTAGAATGTGATCCAGCTTCAGATGCATTCACAAGAAATGTTGCCAGATTTGGAGTTAGATCAGTCATCATCAATGTCGCAACAGTGGCTGGTGAATTCTGTGTAGTCACAGACATTATGTTTGAAATGGAAGAAACCGATGATGAAGAAAATTTCAATGTCTCCTACTCGGTTTCATCCAGCTGCTCATTCTAAAGTAACAACAATTTTGCCTTTAGAGCTCTTCCATACCAGTCACTAAGTTTTTTGAAATCAGGGAGCAAGGATTAAAAAAAACAACAAGTCAGAATCATTAGCTGATGACCCCTGGTGTCTTTTCATTTCATTAAGTTTTTTAGTTTCTAGCCTGTCAGCAATTGCTTTCTCAGCGTCACTCTTGCTGGCTTCAGCTTTTCTTTTGAGGCAAGATGGTTGCACTACTACTCTACATTCAGTCACATCACTTTCTTCTTCTGACATTTGACAACTTTCACTCCCTGAGGGTCTGTGGCAGACAGCGTTACATTAACCCTTAGCTTCACATGTCACTTTTTTGTCACACTCTGTCCCAAGTGTGGCCTGACAGACTGCTGTGTTTAAATAGCTATAAAAATTGCATTCAATAGTTTCAGTGAAACAGTTCAGTTGTTTATGTAAAAGGTTACGTTAATACCACAAAAATATGTATGTGCATGAATTTTAAAGTTTATTTTTACAAAAACCAAAAACTGCACAAAATGAACATAATATTACATGTTAATGTTAATGCTATGAAAACTGAAATACCCTGAACTCTAAATTTTACTTTTTCCTATATTATAATTGCTTATTACCCATGTAATAATAAAAACATACAAGGCTCCCATAAAAAATCCAAAAAATGAAAATTACAATAGTAACATAAGACATGTTTCTCATCTTTCTTGCTTCCCTGGTGGAGCATGATCTGCATTTCTCCAATAGTTCTACAATGACTTCTACTCTTGGTTCTGCTAAACCAAAAACAAGGTGAATGGATACACGAAGTTCAAAGGCTATGTGATAGTTGTTGAATCGTTTTCTGTCTATGGTAGCACCAACGAATTTGCAAGATTCTTGAGAAAATTAAAGTGGCTCATGTGACTATCATTTTTGTAAGAATTATGAAGGACACTGCATTTACCCCCCTTATGTCCAACACGCAGAAACATAATGCCACTGGTGATCGTTGGGAGAGGCTTCGACGACCAGCGATATTTGTATAAACTAATTATATTTCTAGCAGGAGATTTAGTTGAAGATTCAGTCTCTACAATTCTGTCTTCACCACTTTGATCACTTGTTTCATTCTACGATTTCGCAGATGGCAAAACATCTTCACTTTTGCACTGTTCCTGATCTGCATTATGGTCACTTTCAATCTAGTTGTGACTGTGTAACCCATCATCACTCCCTAAAATTTCCTCAAACCATTTTAAAATAGTATCCTCAAAGTCAGGGTCTGTTACACGAACAACAGTTGAAGACTTGGCTGCTGAATCCCTAACGCTAAGTCCCAGGTGGGGTTTCAGAGACCGACAGCATATATACATACATTAATCCTTGTTCTGTAGATCATGAATATGACATTTCATAAAGATGTGGAATGTGTCACTTTAACATAAGCCGTCTTTACATAAAATAATTAATTAATAATTTTTTTACAATTACTACTTCATACCTAAGAATTCATCTATTGAGTAGAAGAGTTGTGATTTAGAAATTCTTTTAATTTACTTTTAAATGTTGCTTGGATATCTGTCAGGCTTATAATAGTATTTAGCAAATGACCAAAAATTTTTGTGGCGGCATAATTCATCCCTTTCTCTGCCAAAGTGAGACTTAATCTAGAACAGTGAAAATCAACCTTTCTTCTAGTGCTGTAGCTATGCACTTCACTGTAATTTTTCAATTGCAATGGATTGTTAATGACAAATTTCATAGGTGAATATATGTATCATGAAGGTATTGTGAATATCCCAGGTTCCTTAAACAAATGTGTGCAAGGTGACCTTGGGTGGGCTCCAGCTATTATTCTGATTACACACTATTGTGCATTGAATACTTTCTCTCTTAATGACGAATTGCTCAAAAAATGCTCAAATGTGTGTGAAATCTTATGGGACTTAACTGCTAAGGCCATCAGTCCCTAAGCTTACACACTACTTAACCTAAATTATCCTAAGGAGAAACACACACACCCATGATGGAGGGAGGACCAGTTGCACAGTCCATGACTGCAGCGCCTTAGAATGCTCAGCTGATCCCATGCGGCTGACGAATTGCCCCAAAATATGATGCTATATGAAAGCAATGAATGAAAATAGGCATAGTGGGTGAATTTACTGATATTTTTATCACCAAAATTTGCAGTAACCCTAATAGCATAAGTAGCTGAACCTAACTGTTTTCAGACAGGCATAGTACATCTACTCTACCCTCAGTTTCTAAATCTTCTAAACAAACAAGAAGCTCATCTACTTTGTGTTTTAATCCCATGGTATTCTGATGCAATATATTAACATTATTTTCCACTGTGCTTTTATGTGAATCTTGTGCCATACTAACATTATTTTTCACTTTAGTGTTATGAGAATCTTGTGATATTTTCACATCTCTGATACCTGCCTCTCTGAACTTCTCATTAAGCTTAATTTCAATCAATCTAAGGTGATTGGACACTGATCTTAGCCTAGAAAAGTACTCACATGAGTTTGTGTCCCTCATAAAGGTTTTGCTATCATCCCAGGCAGTTTACCATTCCCTTTCCTATGAGATGCTGGCCATGTCTTGTGAAGTCCCACCTGCCAATACCATCAACAGGAACCAAACCTATGCCTGACAAAGTAGCCACCTAAAGCAGCCGATATAGCTCCATATTGACCCTCCTGAGAGAGCTGTTCAGTTGGGGCCGATCATACTGCATGAAAGAAGCCAACATCTGTATGGTTCGTTGCAGATGCTATTTTTACCAGGTCACACCCAATATTATAACACTGATCCCTATCAATACTGTTTCCCACTCCACTTACTACCACAACATGATCCTGCTTTGTAAAATCCTTGCACAATGATCCCATATCTCTATCACTTGGCTGAGAGATGCACTGCACTGGTACCTGTCACCTAATTTTTCCTACAAAATCTGGCCCACACCTCTTCTGTGGCTACTACCTAATAACAGAACTTTCCTCCTACTTTCCACGTTTTTTGCAACTGTTGGTTTCCTAATGAAAGTGTGTTGAGTGTTGACTACACTTACATGTACTTGAATCTCTTCCGTAGTTGACTGAGGTAACAAGGCAAATCTATTGTTTGTGCCAACGACGAAACTGTCAGATACTTCTCTTTCTGTGGCCCCTGTTCCTTACTACCACTTCCCACCGGTCTTCACCCTTCTCCCTCCTTAACCTTATCAGTTCCTCCCTAGCACTATCATTTTTCAGCCTGAATGGCTCTAATCTTCCCTTCCTGTTCCGCTATTTTCCTAACCCTTGAACATAATCTGCAATACCATGTAAGAGACCTATTTACTTCCCCGATTTCCATGCCACTACATTCACCCCAATGTAACCATCTGCCACAACAGCTGCACAGAACCCCAGAACTGCCTTTCCTACGGCAGCTCAAACACTTCTCGCTCATCGTTGTTTACAAAATTTACCTAGGCAATAACAGTAATATTCTATTAACTACAGATCACAAAAGTCGCAAATGTTATGTGGAACACTAATATACATGTATACTATTAATATAGTAGCATAATGCAGTTAAACTAACGTTTAAAATCAAAACTTGTATACCCGAAAAATTAAGCCTAAGATCGTGTATGCACGGTATGTACTTTACACGTCTTACAAGGAAATAAAAGATATAACTTAAAACCTTTAATTCCTCAAGTAGATAGGGTACTAATAAATATATGTGTACTGAAAACAACCTAAATTCTTCACTTAATACTTAAAGAAGTGTCTTAATGTTATATGTAAACCTACGTCTAAAGCACGTGGAAGCCGGCCCTTAGGTTATGTTTTCGTTGTTTTTTTTCTTCGAGAAATACTTTTAAATGAGTGAATCCCTCAATAGATAATATTAAACAGTCTCTAATTAATTTCGTTATGGTGTAATTTTAACTTTACTGAAAGTTATAATAGAATTAATTACTTATCTTCACAAGCTTAATATTCAAACAAGTGCGATCTGCACCAGCGCTGCCAATACTCTCCAACACTCCAGCACGAAAGAAATAGTAATGGTATATGTTCATGTGACATTAAAGTGGCTACTGACAAAGGAAATCACTGCATCTTCAGGAAAGAACAACTAGACAAAGCTGTAATCACCTACCCCATCAACAATAGCAACAGAGTAACAGTAGTGCTATGTGAGAACGCACCTTCGATGTACAGCGTTAAAACTGCCATGCTGTCTTTTTTTTCTTCAAGTGGAGGCGCATGTACAGACGAGGGAAACCCCATTCATGTAAAGGTAAAGAAATGACAGGTGGGAGGCCATAGAATATGGTTTCTTGCCTGTAGACAAAGTTCATTCGAAGCTGCATGTTAAAATGTACTGAAACTGATGCTGGCTGTTTCTAAACCTGCAGTTAATGTTATCAGAACATTAAACAAGGGCTCCTCCATAACAGTAGCCGCTGCATTTTTCGCTGTATATCTTATTTTCCAAGTTTCTTGTTCTGGACATTTGCATTGTATAAGGATTTTTCTTTCTATCTTGCAATAATGTTTATATTAGTTGTTATATGACTCATTACAGTTATCACAGAAATATGATGATCCAAAAAAGGTGTTATACTATTAATTACATCAAAATGGTTTTGGTATTTATACCGATATATCTTTATTTCTTTCTCAGGACCACTATAGATAATTGAATTGAAATTCTCAGCACTCACAACGTTTATATGAATGTTCAGAAATTCTTCAACAATTGTAATCTCCTCTGGAGTAGACCCTACTTCATTGTATTCAGCCAACTGATTATATAATATGTCAGTTAGCTGTTTTGTAATTTGTATTTATCTCTTTCTCTAATTTTGTTAATATCTTTGCACTTAGTTTGAAACGTCCCCTTTTGAAGAATTGTATACGACTGTGCTTAAACTGACACACAATATTTTTAGCGCAACGCAATCTGACTTTCAAAAATCCCTACAAAAGAATGGCCCTGACTAACATTAACCTATACCTTTCACAAATCACTTACCTCACAAAAATGTTCATTACTCGAACTACTGCAAAACAGCGAGCGCCACTACTGCCAGCTAAATAAAAGATTCAAACTACGGAAGGCACTAACTACTGATAGGCATAGTTAGCAAATGAAAGATTTTTGTAGAGAACAAACAATGTATTTACCTTAATAGTCATAATATATATAGCAGTTCATGACATCCAGTCTAACAAATTTCAAAACTCCGCCATCTCTCTCCCCACATCCACCACTGCTGGCGGCTCACCTCCAACTGCACAACGCTACGCGCTGTTCACATCCAGCTGCCGCTGCCCAACACTACAATGGCAGACAACAATGCAAACTAGCCACAGACTGCACACAGCACAGCCAGTGATTTTCATTCAGAGCGCTATGTGGCATTACCAATAAGAAAACATAAACAGCCTACTTACAATTTCTCAGCCTAAAATATTATTTGTGTGGTATGTTGGTGCCACAATAACTGCTCTAGGACAACACAAATTATCATCATTTTTAATTCTTGTGATACATCTTTTAGCCTTTTTTCTTCAGATATATTTATTGTTTTTTTACCTTGACCACCTTGGCCTCTTGGAACTGCTATCATTTGAGTACTAAATGCAGTATCTGTTACATCAATAGTGTCACCAGATAATAATATATCTCTAATTTTATTGCACAAAACTTGAACAAATTCTCGAGTATTGCCTTATGCTTTGTATCTTGTAGAAATTAATAAAACATTGTTGGATTTTTGGATGCGATATTCAATTTATCTCCTTTTCTAAAATTAGTTCTTTTTTTGCTACTTCTACCACAGAACTGAGTGCTTTCGTTATGTTTCCTCACTAATGATATCGAGTTTAGCACTCTTAGCACCATTAAAGACAATTTTATACTCAACAGACCAAGCTTGAAATTTTCTTTACATCTCGAACTTATTTCTTTTATCTAAAATAAATCCTTCTTAGATGGCTCGTGTCTTTGTTTGCTCAAATCGTTGGTTGAATTTGATCTAGTATCACCATTTTTCTTGTCTCAGTGGTTGAGGTTTTTCAGTAACATCGTCATCAAATCAATAAATAAGTTATATTAGGTTTTTGTGTTGATCTAGTTATTTCGAATAATTCTGTTTGAAATTTAAAACTTCTGTAATGCAATAGCACTAACTAACTCTGTTTTCTTTATTTTACTCTCGGCTCTAATACTAAGAATTTAGCTCTAGTTTTGAGATCACTCACTTTCAAACTATCTAAAGTTCTTGTAGGAGGAGGTAAATTATTTGGAATGATTAAAATAATTAAATAATCCTTTCTAAATCTGCTATACACTCATAAATTATTCTTTCTGCAATAATCGCAGAGTTGAGCAACTGTAAACTCTCTAAAGCCTCAGACATTTTTTTAGGATAAAAAGCATTAGGTCTGCAAAAATGAGAAGGGAAAAAAATTGAAAAGCCTTGTTCAGGTAGTAATTAATTAAAATTTTCCTTCAATTAATTTTATATGCTTGACTGTCACATCATTTGTGATCATTTGTATTTATTTCTTTTCCACATTTACACCTAATTTTTCTTTTTAGCTTCTCTTCTAGCTGGCATATCTTACATTAACTTGAGACTTTGTTCCTAGATGAACAAAGTAAAAAGCAACTAAAATCTTTGATTTATTCACAGCCTATACGTTTTCTTGTTGAATTATCACAATTGCCACATTTCACAGATAACAATATTCTAGAATTCCCATCACACGAAATTTGTTTTAAATATTTCTTCTAATAATTGGATGAAATATATTTTCCACACACACAAAGAATTTTAATACTCCTGTTTTTGTGATAAAGATGATCACATTGTTTAGAGATATGTGAATGCTTTTCCTTTGTGTATATGTGTGAATAAAAATTATCAATCGACTTTTCTTCTTCTCATATTTTACACTTCTTCAGCATCTCAGTTTATAAAGACAATTTTTCATTAGATTAATTAAAATTTTTCTTTAATAAATGCTTCCAAACTTCTTGTTGCTGCAGTATAGATAGTTGTGTAGATAAAGTATTTACACTCTTAATTTTCTTCCTATCACTAGCACTTTTTCTGTGTATTTTTATTTCATTTATGAATTTGCAGTACAATACACATTTTATGAAAAATAAATCATAATCTATAATGAAACACTATTACGGAAATAGCAGTATTAAATTTTAGATGGAATTCCAGGTGTAAAGACCTGACACCTGATAAATAAATTGAATGTTATAGAATTGTAATTTATTTAATACATTTTTATACTATGTAACAGCTAATACATGTACTACTGTTGTTGCATCATCTATCATGAATATATTTGAAAATATTAACCATAAAGATTATCATTTAAATGTGGGTACTTGGTTTAATGACATATGGTTTCCTTTGTTTGATCAAAAGAATATTTTAATTACAATTGGTATTTTATGTTTTATTGATGGAATTTCAGTGTCTGTGAGGTGAGACCATGAAAAATAAGAAAGAATAAAAACGAATTACAAAATTCTTTTAAAAAATTATAATCTTGATTATGCAGAAACAAAATATGGTAGTCCACAAGATATAGAATATGAATATATCTAAAATGAAATAAACACTTTAACACAAAATAATTTAGTGCAAAAGACATGGGTTATAACATTAATCAGAAATTTTTAAAAACTTGTAATGAATTTTAGAACGAAGGTTGCTAATGAAATTAAAGATTACTGTATTGAAGAAATATTTCATGATTACTATACAAAAGAAGGTAGTATCATTCAATCCCAAAAAATTATCGAACAATAAGCTATAGAAATACAAGCAAAAGAAAAACAACTAAAAGAAAAGGAAAAAAGGTCTATATTAAAAATATTTCGTACAAGATGTTGTGGAAATGAGGAGAAAACAAATTATTTACATTGCCACATCCAAGCAATATGACAAGAAAAATTATTTTAAAGTTGGTGGTGCATTGTTCAAAAATCATCTTACAGGACGATTATCCAGTTATAATAGTGGAAGATCTATACAAGATAAAATATTTTGTGTCAGAAAATATGAATGTGCAGTTTATAAATTAGTAGAACATATCCTTAATATTTACTTTGGCATACTCAGAGTTGATAAAGGTAAAGAAATGTACAATATTCATTTTAACAGTCTGTCTCATTTTGTTGAGAAATTATGTGATAATTCCTATGATGAAACCAATGAGAGGAGAAACAATATTTAACAAACAAATTTTGATTGTGCCCACTATAGAACATTAATTTATCTAATAAATATTTATTCTGCTTAAATGGAATCAATCATAGAGCTTGTTAATAACAAGCTTTCGTACAATAGTAAGCAAGTATATGTGATTATTGATGAAAATAATAATTTGTGACTTAAAGCAAAAGATGTCACTCAAATATTAGAATATAAATAGACTGACTAAGTGATTAGACATCATATTGATAAATAAGATAAAATTATATTTGAAAATTTAAACCCAGAGGCCACCTTGGCATTATGAGGTAATGAAAAATCATCATTATTTATTAATGAACCTGGCTTATATTATTTAATTTTTAAATTGCAAAGACAAGAAGCGAAAGCATTCAGAAAATGGGTTACACATGAAGAATTACCAGCAATTCGCAAGCATGGTGCATATAAGATTAGAAAACAAATGATAGATTCCTACAGTAATCAAATAGAATTAAAAAATTATTGTGTAGAACTACCAGAGAATATAAATAAATTGGCTGAAAAAGAGTAGGAAATTCGAGATAAACTGTTGATATGGCCTTTGGTTTAATAAACAGAAAAATGAAGATATAAATACATTAATATCTCTTGTTGTTCCTCAATTAAAGCATAAAAGTTTAAGAGACACATTTGTCATTTTAAAGATTATATGATTTTTATTATGAATATTATATTATTTGAGCACAATTTAAAAATGTACAAAATCAAATAGATATTATCTACATCTACATCTACATCTACATCTATACTCCGCGAGCCACCTTACGGTGTGTGGCGGAGGGTACTTATTGTACCACTATCTGATCCCCCCTTCCCTGTTCCATTCACGAATTGTGCGTGGGAAGAACGACTGCTTGTAAGTCTCCGTATTTGCTCTAATTTCTCGGATCTTTTCGTTGTGATCATTACACGAGATATATGTGGGCGGTAGTAATATGTTGCCCATCTCTTCCCGGAATGTGCTCTCTCGTAATTTCGATAATAAACCTCTCCGTATTGCGTAACGCCTTTCTTGAAGTGTCCGCCACTGGAGCTTGTTCAGCATCTCCGTAACGCTCTCGCGCTGACTAAATGTCCCCATGACGAATCGCGCTGCTTTTCGCTGGATCATGTCTATCTCTTCTATTAATCCAACCTGGTAAGGGTCCCATACTGATGAACAATACTCAAGAATCGGACGAACAAGCGTTTTGTAAGCTACTTCTTTCGTCGATGAGTCACATTTTCTTAGAATTCTTCCTATGAATCTCAACCTGGCGCCTGCTTTTCCCACTATTTGTTTTATGTGATCATTCCACTTCAGATCGCTCCGGATAGTAACTCCTAAGTATTTTACGGTCATTACCGCTTCCAATGATTTACCACCTATGGCATAATCGTACTGGAATGGATTTCTGCCCCTATGTATGCGCATTATATTACATTTATCTACGTTTAGGGAAAGCTGCCAGCTGTCGCACCATGCATTAATCCTCTGCAGGTCTTCCTGGAGTACGTACGAGTCTTCTGATGTTGCTACTTTCTTGTAGACAACCGTGTCATCTGCAAATAGCCTCACGGAGCTACCGATGTTGTCAACTAAGTCATTTATGTATATTGTAAACAATAAAGGTCCTATCACGCTTCCTTGCAGTACTCCCGAAATTACCTCTACATCTGCAGATTTTGAACCGTTAAGAATGACATGTTGTGTTCTTTCTTCTAGGAAATCCTGAATCCAATCACAAACCTGGTCCGATATTCCGTAAGCTCGTATTTTTTTCACTAAACGTAAGTGTGGAACCGTATCAAATGCCTTCCTGAAGTCCAGGAATACGGCATCAATCTGCTCGCCAGTGTCTACGGCACTGTGAATTTCTTGGGCAAATAGGGCGAGCTGAGTTTCACATGATCTCTGTTTGCGGAATCCATGTTGGTTATGATGAAGGAGATTTGTATTATCTAAGAACGTCATAATACGAGAACACAAAACATGTTCCATTATTCTACAACAGATTGACGTAAGCGAAATAGGCCTATAATTATTCGCATCTGATTTATGACCCTTCTTGAAAATGGGAACGACCTGCGCTTTCTTCCAGTCGCTAGGTACTTTACGTTCTTCCAGCGATCTACGATAAATTGCTGATAGAAAGGGGGCAAGTTCTTTAGCATAATCACTGTAGAATCTTAAGGGTATCTCGTCTGGTCCGGATGCTTTTCCGCTACTAAGTGATAGCAGTTGTTTTTCAATTCCGACATCGTTTATTTCAATATTTTCCATTTTGGCGTCCGTGCGACGGCTGAAGTCAGGGACCGTGTTACGATTTTCCGCAGTGAAACAGTTTCGGAACACTGAATTCAGTATTTCTGCCTTTCTTCGGTCGTCCTCTGTTTCGGTGCCATCGTGGTCAACGAGTGACTGAATAGGGGATTTAGATCCGCTTACCGATTTTACATATGACCAAAATTTTTAAGGGTTCTTGTTTAGATTGTTTGCCAATGTTTTATGTTCGAATTCATTGAATGCTTCTCTCATTGCTCTCTTTACGCTCTTTTTCGCTTCGTTCAGCTTTTCCTTATCAGCTATGATTCGACTACTCTTAAACCTATGATGAAGCTTTCTTTGTTTCCGTAGTACCTTTCGTACATGATTGTTACACCACGGTGGATCTTTCCCCTCGCTTTGGACCTTAGTCGGTACGAACTTATCTAAGGCGTACTGGACGATGTTTCTGAATTTTTTCCATTTTTGTTCCACATCCTCTTCCTCAGAAATGAACGTTTGATGGTGGTCACTCAGATATTCTGCGATTTGTGCCCTATCACTCTTGTTAAGCAAATATATTTTCCTTCCTTTCTTGGCATTTCTTATTACACTTGTAGTCGTTGATGCAACCACTGACTTATGATCACTGATACCCTCTTCTACATTCACGGAGTCGAAAAGTTCCGGTCTATTTGTTGCTATGAGGTCTAAAACGTTAGCTTCACGAGTTGGTTCTCTAACTATCTGCTCGAAGTAATTCTCGGACAAGGCAGTCAGGATAATGTCACAAGAGTCTCTGTCCCTGGCTCCAGTTCTGATTGTGTGACTATCCCATTCTATACCTGGTAGATTGAAGTCTCCCCCTATTACAATAGTATGATCACGAAACTTCTTCATGACGTTCTGCAGGTTCTCTCTGAGGCGCTCAACTACTACGGTTGCTGATGCAGGTGGTCTATAGAAGCATCCGACTATCATATCTGACCCACCTTTGATACTTAGCTTAACCCAGATTATTTCACATTCGCATTCGCTAATAACTTCACTGGATATTATTGAATTCTTTACTGCTATAAATACTCCTCCACCATTGGCGTTTATCCTATCCTTGCGGTATATATTCCATTCTGTGTCTAGGATTTCGTTACTGTTCACTTCCGGTTTTAACCAACTTTCCGTTCCTAATACTATATGCGCACTATTTCCTTCAATAAGAGATACTAATTCAGGAACCTTGCCCTGGATACTCCTGCAGTTTACCAATATTACGTTAACTTTTCCTGTTTTTGGTCTCTGAGGACGGACGTTCTTTATCAACGATGATAATGTCCTCTCTGGTAAGCCGTCAGGTATTTTATCGTTTCGCCCAAGGGGGGGTCCCTCTAACCTAAAAAACCCCCGTGTGCACGCCACACGTACTCTGCTACCCTAGTAGCTGCTTCCGGTGTGTAGTGCACGCCTGACCTGTCTAGGGGGGCCCTACAGTTCTCCACCCAATAACGGAGGTCGATGAATTTGCAACCATTATAGTCGCAGAGTCGTCTGAGCCTCTGGTTTAGACCCTCCACACGCCTCCAAACCAGAGGACCGCGATCGACTCTGGGCACTATGCTGCAGATATTAAGCTCAGCTTGCACTCCGCGTGCGATGCTGGTTGTCTTCACCAAATCAGCCAGCCGCCGGAAGGAACCAAGGATGGCCTCAGAACCCAAGCGGCAGGCGTCATTCTTTCCGACATGTGCTACTATCTGCAGCCGGTCACACCCAGTGCGTTCAATAGCTGCCGGAAGGGCCTCCTCCACATTACGGACGAGACCCCCCGGCAAGCACACCGAGTGCGCACTGGCATTCTTCCCCGACCTACCCGCTATTTTCCTGAGGGGCTCCATAACCCGCCTAACGTTGGAGCTCCCTATAACTAGTAGGCCCGCCCTCTGTGACTGTCGGGACCTTGCCGGAGAATCGGCCACTGGCCCAACAGGCGAGGCATCCTGTGGTGGCTCGGAAACGATGTCATCACCACTAGGAAGCACCCCGTACCTGTTGGAAAGGGGTAAGGCAGCTGCCACGCGGCCAGATCCCACCTTCGCCTTTCGGCCAGGCACGCGCGAGCCCACCACTGTCCGCCATTCACCCTGGAGTGATGGCTGACCGGTAAGATGCTCACTGCCGGAAGACGCAGCGACATCAGGGGTTCCATGTGACTCCAAGGCCACCGAAGTAGGCATAGGTCTCACCACAGTTGCCCCAACGCCACTACGAGCCGACGCCTGCGCCTCGAGCTCGATGAGCCTAACAGACAAAGCCTCCACCTGCCCCCGAAGAGTGGCCAATTCTCCTTGCGTCCGCTCACAACAACCACAGTCCCTACACATGACTATGTTTACCCTACTCTATACGATGACAAATTCCCAAGATAATCTTCTGATGAGCTACTCTGATAATCAAGAAACACTCACTGAAATACGAGACGCGAAAACTACGCTAGGTTTTCCCAGAAAAACTATTTAAAAGCTAAGCGCAGCAAATAAGTACAAAAACGCTTTATACAAACAGTACTCGCTGCTGCTGGTGCTCTCGCTCTGGCTGTCACAAGACAACTGCTGATTCAAGTGACTAGTGGCTAACGGCCGCGAAACAAACAAAAGACGGTTTTAGGGCGCTTTCTGTTCTAAACGATCAAGAAAACACTAAGAAATCTAACACGAAAACTACGTAAAGTTCTATGAAGAACTGTTAGTTACTATGCAGAGCAGATAAACAAAAATAGAATCCCTTCCTTAGTGGAAGGTCGTAAACAAAATGCAAAATAAACGCTTTATATAAACAGTACTCGCTGCTGCTGGTGCTCTCGCTCTGGCTGTCACAAGACAACTGCTGATTCAAGTGACTAGTGGCTAACGTCCGCGAAACAAACAAAAGACGGTTTTAGGGCGCTTTCTGTTCTAAACGATCAAGAAAACACTAAGAAATCTAACACGAAAACTACGTAAAGTTCTATCAAGAACTGTTAGTTACTATGCAGAGCAGATAAACACAAATAGAATCCCTTCCTTAGTGGAAGGTCGTAAACAAAATGCAAAATAAACGCTTTATACAAACAGTACTCGCTGCTGCTGGTGCTCTCGCTCTGGCTGTCACAAGAAAAGACATCTAAATTCTGAAGAATTTTTAAGAATTAATTATTTACCAAATGCAGTAAATTTATATCATAACTTTAAGAATTAATTGCCATCGAAATTGTTTCAATACTGCAGATAATTATTCACAGCATGGAGTGCTTAATGATATAATGAATCTTCTTCACGAACATTCAAGTTAAAAAACGTCGGTGTGGCAACATTTGCCACTCTGAAAAAGTAGTAGTGATTATAAATCTGTTACATCTACAATGCATATTTTATCAGACTGAAATAATGTAAGTCCGTTTTTTAAAGTATTCATAGATAATACAATTTTCTTCTCCTTTGAGAAGAAGAAGTAATTCACACTTTCATCAGTTAATTGATGTTTGAATGTTGAGGTCTCTTCATTTGGATAACATAGAAATAGTGACAGTGCAAATTTTACCATTCTGCACATACACTTTTACATAGAAAAATTTTATCAACATTTTATAAATTTACGTTTGTTTCATTTACCCAGGTATTATGTGGATAATCAAAATCCAACCATTTAACATAAAATTTATTTCCATTCTTCCTCAAAACTTTTCAACAAGATATACATCAGGATTTTTGTTTTCTGTAGTTGTTGTTCATAAAAATAATCATTGATATCTTTCAATTTGTATGTGATTGGATTAGAATAAATAACTTCAATTTCAAACTTTTTCTGTTGTCCAGTATGTTGTATATCCTTTTTCAAAACGTTCTTTAAGTATACTGATTCTAACATTATCATCAATTTTAAATTTTGCTTTTTCATTAGACACAAAAGTAGTGAGCTTATGACTATTTTCATTAATTTGTGTTGGTTTCATTTTTATAGAGGAATGGTTTGTGTTTATATTCATCAATGAATTTTGAAACTAGTTGAACTCATTTATAATTTCCATGAAGAACAAATTTCTTCCACATCTTTTCTTTCAATGTTCTATTTGCCATAGATCACCTTAACCATGTGAAACCACATTTCTACTTTAAAAATTTTTCCTCATTGGTTTATGTAATTCATTAATAATTTCTTCACATGTATTTATTTCTTTGTCCTACAAAGTAGTTGTATTGAATTTACTCTTTTGAGTTTTCTATGCTGTACAAAGTGTCTTTGTCTTCCATCATTAGTTGTTAATTTATGACGATTATGCATTTCAGAAAACGTTTTACACTTCAAATAGTAGATGTTATTGTGATTATGCATTTATATAGAATAAAAACTTGATACGATTTAATGTATTTCACGAAATATAATTAACTTTACATCAACTGGAACAGTTTTAATAGAATATTTCAATATTATAGGGAGAAAACTTGATTTATTTACTATTATTGACTGAGTAGTAGGAGTTACTTCATAAAGATTGATGCAAACACTTACTGTAATATGAAAATCATTATAACATAATTATTTATTTATATTTCACCAACAACACCAATTTAAAAAAATTGTGTATTTTTGTATTTCCTTTTATGTAAAGTAAAGAGTAGTTTTACTGGCATAATTATACAACTGTTTTAAACAATTGAATATTTACGTTTTGTAACAACATTTGATAACTCATTCTGTAAATAATGTTTGTTCACTGCATCCTTTGTATCAACTAGGTCATTTACATTCTCAGTTCTTCTGCTTTTAAGCTAATATAAACTCTAGTTACTTTAAAAAGCATTAAATTCTTTCTAAAATTGTTTAATTACATTATTTATTTTGGAATTATTGGTGATTGAAAATCTTTCTCTTTTGATTGAAAATCTTCAAATTTTGAAATTAATTCATTATTAATTTTTGGATGTAATGATTGATAATCTAAATCATTATTGAACTTATTTCCAAAAATATTTATTTTTTAATGTCCAAATATCATTAAACTTACAATTACCTGACAATTATAATACAAATCGACAGAAACGACCACAAATTACATTATTAATATTTTGTGTTCTCTCAGCATTGAAGTATGGATCACTTTTCCCAAATAGTTACATAGTTAGCTAGTATATTACCACCAAATAAATAAAAAAATTTATTTCTTGATTCTCATAGTATCAAATCCAATGAGAACCAGCATGACCAGATTTATCTCAATTAACCATTGCAGTTTCGTATTCTCTAGGATGACTTGGTAATTCAGCAATCATAAAAACACAACAAACATTTAATTTTTAATTGTTTAACTAATTTTTCTATATCGAAATTACTTAATGCATTAGGATAGAAATTTTTTCTAGATCCAGAGCCTTTCTATTCCATTGCTTCATACAGTGTTTTTTGTTCTTCCACTTCTGCATCATCTTTTTTCTTGTTTATTACTACATTTGCATTTGCTACACTTCCAGAAGCATATGAGCCAGCAGTTGCTAGCTATGGTAATGCAGCTACTAGTAATTGAAGAAATCCACCTTCATGTTGTGTTAGTCCTTTTCCTTCTTTCTTTTTTTTTTAGATATTCAATAATATTTTTCACAGTAGGAATACCTAATGTAATATGTAAATTTCCACCACGTTTTTCTATTTTTATCTTTTTTGTGTTTTGGTTGAAAATGATTCAATACAATCTAATTATTAATTCTTTAATTTAACTTTAATTGTTAATCGTTTAGTCTCACCACTTGGTAGCAAAGTATAATCAATTGAAAGTTATTCATTTTTATAGATTAAAAATTTATAAGAATTAATATTTTTACAATCCCAAACCATTTTAGTCAACATCAATACCCACTCCTAATTTTCGTTTCCATACATAATTCCTCTAATACAGTTACTGCTAATTTTTCTCCTAATGAAACACCACTTACATGCATTCTTTTTTTTACAGTTAATTGAAGTTCTTTATCAGCTTCATGTTTAGATTCTATATTTTTATGATCTCTATATGCAATACAATATTTTTAAAGCTTCATCTAATTTATTTTTTCTGGATCACCAGGTGCTAATCTATTGTCTACTTCAGTAAAAGGCCCACAGTATGAATGTCATGGTAGATGCATTTCTGGCATTGGTAAATTATTTAAAGCCCAATTTAATAATCCTTTACCATGCTTTTCACTTACTCAAATGAGTGAGGAAGATTATTCAAAATTCTGATCAGATATGGAATTCCTTTTGGATTGTTGATGGTGAACTCACTAAATTTATTTGTCAACATTTGCATTATTCCCACTTTTTCAATGTGATAATTTTTATTTCCAGTTAATTTTTCACCATTGATTACTGCTAATCTATCAGTTAACTGATGGACATCATTCACCCAAATATTGTTTTTCTGTTCACTTTTTTACCAAGCGTTCACCAAATTTTTCTTCGTGACTTTGCAATGAATCATTAGAATTTTTGTGTCTCAATTCTGGAAAAAGGCATCAACAACTTCTTTTATCAAATATTTGTATTTATTTCCATTTTATTTTATTTGGATTATTACCAGAATACAATGCTCACAAATGGTATAATATATCTGCATAATTTTATAAATCAGACCTTTAAATAGTGTATTCACATCTTAAACAGATATCTTTTTTTTCGTTAAAAGATTCATTAATCTAGCAAATACTTCATCGTCTTTTCACCAATTGTTAATTTATCTCCATTGAATTCAATTAGTAATTTACCAACAAATTGAAATGAGCCAACAGGTCTTCATCCAAAAACCTTATCTACACTTTGATTAATATATTTTATCATCCTTTCACTTACATTTACTTTTTAAACATTTTTATCCCATTTTTGTCTTTTCTCCACACTTCCTCAATAAATCTTGTATTTCTGATTCACTGAAAGTATAGTCATACTGTTGACTTTCATATTGTGTAATTTGTGGTTTATCATTAAATTCTTCTTCAAACTGATAATGAGAATAAGGAACTATTTGTTTTTCAACTTTTCTATTTTCTTCAATATCTTTCAAAACATTATCACCTAATCCTTTGATTTCTTGTTAAATTCTTCAATTGCATCAATAACTGGTTGATTCTTTTTATTTTTTTATATTATGTTTGCGGATGTTCTTTCCATTTTTAAATTCTTCTTTTACCTTTTATTTTGCCTAGCTTTCTGGATCATACTTTGCAAGTATTTATTAGAGATGAAAAACACATTAACTAAACATTTATTAATGTTTATGGTGTTGTGAAATTCTATATTTTATTTCTGAACTTACCTTACAGTACACAGCCTACCCGAAGATCAAGCAGAGGAAATAAGGCAAGAAGTGTCGCATACATTACGTCGGGCTCGACCACCGCGGGATAACATCTCTTCCGCAGAGAGGGCAGCCATTCGTTCCCTTATGAATGATGACGAAGTAGTAGTTTTACCGGCTGACAAGGGGAATGCCACAGTCGTAATGACGCGGGATGATTATGTCCTAAAAATGGATTCACTTCTCAACGACACGGCGTACAGAAGACTATCTAATGACCCCACAGAAAGGATCAAACGTAAGACACTTTCACTGTTGAAAAAGAGTTCGTTGTCAGATGATTTACGTAAAAAACTTCATCCTGGTGCTGCCGTTCCACCTAGGTTGTATGGTCTGCCTAAGTTGCATAAGGAAGGGGTTCCTCTACGCCCTATTGTTAGTAATTTGGGTGCACCAACTTATAACTTGGCAAAGTACTTATCATCTGTCCTCAGTCCATTTGTTGGCAAGTGTGAGCACCATATATCCAGTTCCGTGGATTTTATTCGACGATTGGGATCTTTGAAGTTGAGTCCTTCAGATCTGTTAGTGAGTTTCGATGTGGTCTCTCTATTTACACGAGTTCCTCTGGAAGAGTCCCTTAGCTTGATCAGTGAAAGACTGGATGAAGAGCTGGTGAAGCTTTGTCGTCATGTGCTGACCTCCACGTATTTTTTATTTAACGGTAACATTTTTGAACAGAATGACGGAGTGGCTATGGGTAGTCCTTTGTCACCCATAGTCGCCAATTTATTTATGGAGGACTTCGAGGCCATGGCACTGAGGACTTCAGCTTTGCAACCAACGTGCTTTTGGAGATACGTGGACGATACATTCTTCATCTGGTCGCATGGACGTGATGCTCTTAACAGATTTTTGGACCACTTCAATTGTCTTCATCCCCAAATCAAATTTACTATGGAGGTTGAAAATGATGGGATGCTTCCATTTTTAGACGTAATGGTTTATAAAAAACCAGATGGAACTTTGGGACACAGTGTTCACCGAAAGCCGACACATACAGATTGGTATCTGCACCCTAAGAGTTTTCATCCACCATACCAACGTAGTGGCGTCCTTAGGACTTTGGTACGGAGAGCATATGCCATTTCCGACGCAGACAGCTTAACCCAAGAACTTGAGCATTTGATGACTGTTTTTAAGGAAAATGGATATACCGAGAAACAGATTCGTCGGGCTATGGAATTTGGACCATCTCCGGAGGCGTACAAAGAGGAACATAGGTCTGTGGCCTTTCTTCCTTATGCTGGAGGCTTATCGTTTAAGATTGGACGAATTTTAAGGAATTTTAACATTAAGAGTGTGTTCCGTCCACCTTCTAAGATTAGGGCTCTTCTCGGCTCTGTGAAGGATGATTTGGGACTTAGGAAACGCGGAGTGTATTGGATCCCGTGTCAATGTGGGAAAGCTTACGTTGGCCGTTCTATTCGCACAGTGCATGACAGGTGTGTGGAACATCGCCGTCACACGAGGCTACAACAGCCGGAAAAATCGGCCGTAGCAGAACACTGCCTAAATGAGGGACACAAAATGAAATTTGAGGAAACTGTTGTGATTGCCAACATTTCCGGATTTTGGGATAGTGTCTATAAAGAGGCGATTGAAATTTGGTTAGCTGATAATTTAATCAACAGAGACAATGGGTTTCCTCTTAGCAAAACGTGGAATCCCGTATTATCTCGCATCAAAACTGAACGTTCTTCGGTTCGGCATGGATTGCGATATATCGCTGCCAGCAATGTTTCACCAAGGGCGGCGCCACCTCCCTGTTTTGAAAGGTAGAAACCGTGATGGGCGGCGCATGCGCCGTGTACTGAACGGTGGCCTATATAGGACGTTGAATTGTAATCTTGCGTCAGTTCTCAGCGGGACTCATCAGCAGAAGCAGCATTCCTGAAGATGGCGAACAGTTGGATCGCCGAAATATCGAGTCAAGTTGATTTTAGGATCCGGCAGCAAACCCGAAAAGATTTTCAAGATATAAGTTATACTTATTCCCAGTGAATTATAAGACTAAAAATAATCAGAATCTTCCCAACAAATTCACAGGTATTTGTATAACTATTGGAGATGGATGCATTAATCCAAATCACACACAATTATATATGAGTTTTAGTGTTGTTGGAACTGATGGCATAGACTATCCATCATATCATGGAAAATCGAATAAAAAGTTAGTTGCTAACTATGTGGCAAAGTTGTTAGAGGTCATCACTACAAAAAAGGAAACAATATTGTTTCTAGAAAGTAACATTCATTTATTTCTTCATCTGTCCTTATGAGATTAACTTCGACTATAGACTTGTGAGTTAACTATGGAAGGTCATATCCTTGATAACAGTAAGATAAAAAGTAAGAAAAGTGAAGTATTTTTCCACTAGAGTTGTTTGGTGGATTTTTCAAAGAGATTAAACAAGTGACATAGGAAGGAGATATAACAGTAATTTTTACTTGGAATTCAATTGCTGGAGATGGTATTCTTAGAGCTAGAAGAAGAAAGATTAAAAACTCCAAAAATTCAAATTTGTTTCTTTGAATCACAAACAGTTGAAATAGCCAGATTAGAAGGAAAAAGGCATTTTGAGTTAGATATTACTAATTATTATAATCTACAGAATTTGATATGCCTTACTTTATTTCCATTGTTTTCCAAACTAATTGAGAAAATTATCAACTAATTGATTATTCTTTATTTGATCATGTTAAATTACAAAATATTTATGTGAAATATGGAAGTAATGAAGTTTTTACTCAAGAATTATGTAATCTTTTTCCACCAAATAATTATCTGAAAGTATATGATGCTTTCCTCAGTTTTAAGAGAGTCGCTCAGTTGAATGATGATATCACGTAAAGCCCTTCAGTTTTGTCACAACTTACCCTATTTGTGAAATAAGTATGTCTAGGAGAGTGAATGTGCCAGCCACACAGAAAAATACAATGAAATTAGTTACCTCTTTTAATCATAAAATTATGAACAATACAATTGCCTACATAGTCATGTACAGTATTCAAAATTTAATGTATGACACTCAGCATAGAATTTTGAGTGAAAATTTTTAATATTATTATTTTTTATTCTGTATAAATGGATACTCCACTAAAAATCTTAATAATGCAAGCAATTCTAATTTGATTTGTGAGCTAGAAGTAAATAAATTGTATTAAATTACTGGGTGTGAATATCTAAAAACTAGATATGGGGAGAGAATTTGAATAGAGCTTGATAATGAATTTAAATTTTTTTGGCCAGACAGGTTTAATAAAATAATAACTATCTGGGACTTTCAATTTTTGGAAGATGGTAATATTGTACTGAAGAATGAAGGAATGAAGAGAAGTAAAAATAATTATAACAAATTTCACAATTTAGAGTTCATTGTTTGAATAATCTTTTATTTATTTAATTTTTTATATCTAATTTTTGTGGTTAAAAGGGTTTGATCATTAAATTTTCTCCTAGTGCACTCAATCTGCCCACTTACTACTGGCATGTGCTCTCCAGGCTCGATTGTTCTGTGTTTTGGAGATATATTAGTGACCATGTATGGTTGGTATCAGATGCCCATTTGCCATTTCGTGCAGGGTTTTAATAGGGAGTGACATGTTTTTGCACGCACTTGTACCTTGGAATTCGTGGTAACTGAAGTATTTGTTTTGTGACCACATTGCTTTTCTGTCTATTTTTTGGCAGGTTATGTTGATTACTAGTGCTATTAATTATATAGTTTTATTCTATATGCAGATACGACCTGAAACTATACCTCCTGGGTATGAAACCAGTCGTCATGTAGTGAATATACAGTAGACAGCTATTGCGGATTTGGATTTTTGTCAATCGTAATAACGATTAGTTTACCATCTCTGATTTTAGATTGATTGTCCTTCACATTATATACAAATATATTTAGTTATGGCACATATGGTCCCTGACAGCAATCTCTGATGCTCTAAAAGATTTACACAGAAGGTAGTTTAACATGGTAATTAGAAAAATGGGATTCACAGGAACTGCTCAAATGCGTATATTTAGTTGAGACACATATGGTCCCTGATGGCAATCTATGATGTAGGAATGATTTATGGAGAAGGTGGTTTAGCATGATAATTACAACAGTGGTATTCACAGGAACTGCTCGAATGTGCAACCATTGGCCTATATGCACGCAGTACATCGTCGGACCATTGATTGTCCTGTTTGTTGGAAGATTCCTGGCATGTCCACAATGGTACCATCAGCTACGGAAATTCCAGTGACGAGGTTTTTCTTCTGTTTCCGATCGGTTTCGTGCACCAGCTGCTTTATCTGCCCCCAAAGGAAGAAATCCAGGCACAAACGTCAGGATGGCCAGGCTACAGGGATACCACGGCAGGTACATTGATTCATGAAACAGCTCTCAGTAATGCTGAAATGGGCTGGTGCCGCATCGTGCTGGAACACATTCAAAAGTGCATCCTCCAGCAGTTCTGGCTAGACAAGTTCCACAAAGATACGGTATTTCTGTCCATTTACAGAGAATGGAAGAATGTACGGACCAATCAAACTATAACTGAGAATGCTGACCCACATATGAACACCAAAACGCTGTGAATGTGTTAGAGGTCGAGAACTTCGTGGACGCACATGTTCACAAACATGCGAATTGTGGATACTGAAACAGCTTTCACGTTTAAGCAAAGCCCCACCAGTGTACAGGACCTCAGCCAGGAATTAGAAGTGTGTTGTGAAAACCATTGTGCGAATTACACGCATTGGGGAAAATGCTGCCAAGAAGGAAAGGATGAAGCTGCTAGTCATGTAACACATCACACACAGGGCTTCATCTGACGCCAACGATGTGTGCAAAATGTAGTGTACTTGTAGATGGAGAGTCCTCATCATGACACACGATGTCGTAATCCATTTCGGGAGTATGCACTGTTCGATTCCGACCTGTACCACGCATACTTGTACGGAAAGTGTCTGTTTCACGTAGAAGGCAATGCAGACATCCGGGTATTTGGAATTGTCGAATCCGTTGCTTTGGTAAGTGCTGTCAGTCAGGTCGTCCATTTCTATTCACAGGCCCGTAAATCAGAAGCATGTCAGCCATTTTAGGATAAGTAAACTGCTCTGTCTTCACTGTTGTTGTCCCAACGCGGTAATGATCACGACTAAGCCAGTGTGTTTACAAGAAAACCACCGTTGTTGTCACTAGTCGTTGATGCTTTGGCATGAGTCGCTGTATTTCCAAGCATATCTGAGAGCCGACCATCCGTACATAGAGCAGTTTTGAATGTCAGTACACATTCCCAGTCACCAACAGTGAAAAGTGGATTGTGTCAGAGCCACTTTCAAAATGTTCCCTAACATTACAAGTTGACTTCAGAGACTATATATTCCACGTGATGCTCCCTACCTCCTGTATTAATATGAGCTTTGAAACTTCCCCTTTGAATGTAAAGAATGACTGTGCTGGTAAACTTCTAAGTTATTTGATACTGAAAGAGCTGAGTAAAACTGAACGTATTGGCCTTCTTTCTGTTTACTTATTCTCATCATCACTAAACTGACACACAATATTTTCAACACAACGCAATCTGACTTTCAGTAATCCCTACAAAAGAATAGCCCTGACTAACAATAACCTATACACTTCATGAATCACTTACCTTACAAAAATGTTCGTTTTTCGAACTACTGCAATACAGCGAGTGCCAATACCGCCAGCTAAATAAAATATTGTAACTACAGAAGGCACTAACTACTGATAAGCATATAGTTAGCAAATGAAAGATTTTGATAGAGAACAAACAATGTATTTACCTTAATAATGTTCAAAAGTCATTGTATATATATATATATATATATATATATATATATATATATATATATATATATATATATATATTTCCTGTTTTCTGACGGACACACGTCCAGATCGTCCTCTCATGTTAACATCTCAAAAACTCTGGCATCTCGCTCCCCACATCCACCACTGCTCGCGACTCACCTCCAACTGCTTAACGCTACGCGTTGTTCACATCCAACTGCCCAACACGACACTAGCGAATAATCCAACAATGAGTCCAACCAGCCACAGACTGCCCACAGTGCAGTCAGCGATTTTAATACAGAGCGCTACGTGGCGTCACCTAAACAGCCTACTTACAACTTGAAGTTTCGGAACTCACTGTATACAGGTTGCACATTAACAAAACCGAAAAATTGCAGAGACAGTTCCAGACTTGAGGAGAGAAGGAGAGAAGGTCTTATGAAAATTTGTCCGGAAATGCATTGTTGTAGATGGCGCTGGTGAATGACAGTTCCTCTGACCACGTGCCGAATTTCATTGTTGCTGGAGGCTGTGTACTGACGCAGTATACTGTAAGCAGTAGAATGATCAGGTATCCGTGTCAGGAAAAAGCTGAGATGGTATCTGTGTACGGCCAATCGGATGGAAATGATCGAGCGACAGCACAGCTATAAAATGGTTCAAATGGCTCTGAGCACTATGGGACTTAACATCTGAGCTCATCAGTCCCCTGGGACTTAGAACTAATTAAACCTAACTAACCCAAGGACATCACAAACATCCATGCCCGAGGCATCGCGCGGTTCCAGACTGAAGCGCCTAGAACCGCATGGCCACTGTGGCCGGCGCATGGCTATAACAAAACAAGTTCCCTCACAGGCACTAACCACATCACACAACGCTTCGAGCCCTTTTAGAGCATTTGTGTGATCATAGGTCCTTCCAGACAGCCGAACGTGAAGGACTGTGTGTATACCAGATTTGGAGGACCAGGTTCTACAGGATATTGAGACGAACCCCAGTACAAGCTCCAGACAAGTGGCCCACCAACACGGTGTAAGCCAAAGTACAGTTATGTGTATCCTGCATGACAACTGATACTATTCCTATCACCCGCAATCCCGTTGAGGCTGCTTTAAACGTCTGTGTAACGTGGATACGATGCAGCTCTGTACTGTTCAGGGACGATTTGTCGTTGCATGTGCATTGTCCATTTCCGGACACATGTTCGTAGGATCTTTGTTCCTCCATTTCCAGTCAGGAATCTGTTCCTGCAGTTTGTGGGTTTTATTAATGTTCACCTTGTATGCCCTAAAATGCACCAAACGTAAACTAGTCAACGAGTACATCTGTCACTGCAATTTTTTTAAAATATTGTAATACGTCCGACGGTGGCCGCTTTCGCCAACTCGCCATGAGCGACTGAGGAGGAGGAGGAAGCCGGAAACCCTGCGGCGAGCCCCTGAGGAGAGGACGCTACAGTCATTTTGCAAGCACACGGCAGAAAGCTGGGCGGACGCCCTCGCCTCGCTTAAGGAGGGACACACTGCGACGGGCCTGTCTGACAATGAGAAGCGTGCCTAGGACTGACGGACACCTGCAGCCTAGGAGAGAACGCCAAGAAAGTATGCGTGAAAGCATCTCAGTTCTTCTAGCCCGGCGGCAGTCATTTTCCTTGCCTTAGAAAGCAGGAATGTGCTGACGATTCCAGCACCTCACGGGCACAGGGAAGAGCGTAGCCGGCCGTGGTGGCCGAGCGGTTCTAGGCGCTACAGGTTGGAACTGCGCGACCGCTACGGTCGCAGGTTCGAATCCTGCCTCGGGCATGGATGTGTCTGATGTCCTTTGGTTAGTTAGGTTTAAGTAGCTCTAAGTTCTAGGGAACTGATGACCTCAGATGTTAAGTCCCACAGTGCTCAGAGTCATTGGATTGGAAGAGCGTACGCAAAGCGCGAGGAATTGGCGCAGGGAGGTGTGTGAAAGGAGTTAGCATTCTTAAGAAGATGTGACATTCCTTATAAATCACGGACGCTGGCAGATTCTGAGACGGAGCCCAAAGATGAGTCTGTCCAGGCATCATGCAGAGAGAGCGGTTATAAAGAAGTGTTATGTAGTTACTCTCACAACAGCCTCTGAATGCAGGGAAACATTGTAAGAATGTGAAATCATGAGAAAGAAGCCGATTCACGAGGCACACACCATTTCACGCCAAATAGGAAATTTCCATCCCGCACGGAGAGGCGTGGCAATGAAACGGCGATCTTTCATTGGGCTGCATTGAAAATTTTGTCCACCAATGACAACGCCGAGAATGAAGAATATCTCGAAGAGGAGTTTAACTGAGAGGGAGGAGAAGCGAGAGAGACACCGCAGAAGCTAGAGGACATGGGCACTCTTCCATCCATAGCCAACATATGCCTTCCGACATCGTGGTCGCACAGCTTCGGCCACGCGACCGACAACTGTCGGAGATCGAAACTGGGTCGCGCCGCAAAGCCGCGATTGCTGACGATGGCAGCCGACTCGCGGCGCACAGCTCCGAGGTGACCCGCCGAACCGACGAAGCGCCTGCCGCCGACAGCAGTACACGACGAACGATAACGAAGAATGGTGAGACGATTCGTCCCCTCCTCCTTCCCCTCAATAACTGAGTCATGACCATAGCCAGTCAAATCGGCCCTGAGGTTTTAATTTTGTTTTGGTTTGGGTAAAGCACTCTCTGTCTTCAGGCCACGAGTGGCCTACCGGGACCATCCGACCGCCGTGTCATCCTCAGGGCAGGATGCAGATAGGAGGGGCGTGGGGTCAGCACACCTCTCTCGCAGTCGTTATGATGGTATTCTTGACCGAGGCCGCTACTATTCGGTCGAGTAGCTCCTCAATTGGCATCACGAGGCTGAGTGCACCCTGAAAAATGCCAACAGCGCATGGCGGCCTGGATGGTCACCCATCCAAGTGCCGACCACGCCCGACAGCGCTTAACTTCGATGATCTCACGGGAACCGGTGTAGCCACTGCGGCAAGGCCGTTGCCCTTGGGTAAACAGGACGAAAATACATTCATTTCTTTCATGTTTTGATAAGCAACCTCTTACATTCACACGTGAACCCCTCAATTTGATATCTTTATGTTTGATTTCATTTAGTTATTGACATGTATTAATTGTTGGCTCGTAACTTAGGGGCAATCTCATCAGTCATCTGTTCGCCATTTTTATGTCCAGCAGAAGATAGAAGAATCCACAGTTCACTACATAGATCATTACAATATGCACAGTTATTACTTCGCCGTATCACAAGAACTATTGGTAACAACGAAAATAACCAGTTCACTATCAAACGTGCTACAGACTATAGGATTTGAAAAAAATCAATTTTTTTTACTGCATAGTTTTCTCAAAATCTAATGAGAAAGATTGCTTTGTGAAGAACACGCATGAAAAGAAAAACGGTAGTTTTTATTTCTTATGCAAAAGGTAAAACTTTTACTGAGAAACTAACTATAGAGACGGATGTAGCTTTGCTTCATTTACATAAAACAGTTTCCTTAAGCCACATCGGATGACTTGAAATTTCCCTTCACATGTATCGTAAGATGCCAGTTGCATGGAGCGACCAGCACCACTTGTGCTGGCCAGTCCCACAGAGATAAGTATCGTTGTCGTCGCAGTGTACACCACTCAAGTCGGTTTCAGTATGTTTCTACACGTTCCACTGATACAGGTTGCTTCTTCATCGCACCACATGCCGCATCACGTATCGTATCGCATACCGCATGAACTCAGTGTGAACCGCGCCTTAAAGAGGCTACACATACATTATGTGATCAAAAGTATCAGGACACCCCCAAAAACATATGTTTTCCCTATTAGGTGCATTGTGCTGCCACCTACTGCCAGATACTCCATGTCAGCGACCTCCGTAGTCATTAGACATCGTGAGAGAGCAGAATGGGGCGCTCCGCGGATCTCACGGACTTCGAACGTGGTAAGGTAATTGGGTATCACTTGTGTCATGCCTCTGTACGCGAGATTTCCACACTCCTAAACATCCCTGGGCCCACTGTTTCCGATGTGACACTGAAGTGGAAATGTTAAGGGACACGTACAGCACTAAAGCGTACAGGCCGACGTCGTCTGTTGACTGACAGAGACCGCCGACAGTTGAAAAGGATCATAATGTGTAATAGGCAGATATCTACCCAGATCATCGCACAGGAATCCCAAACTGCATTAGGATCCACTGCAAGTGCTATGACAGTTACGCGGGAGGTGAGAAAACTTGGATTTAACGGTCGAGCGGCTGCTCATAAGCCGCACTTCACCCCGGTAAATGCCAAACGACGACTCGCTGGTGTAATGAGCCTAAGGATTGGACGATTGAATAGTGGAAAAATGTTGTGTGGAGTGACGAATCACGGTACACAATATGGCGATCCGACGGCACGGTGTAGGTATGGCGAATGCCCGGTGAACATCATCTGCTAGTGTGTGTAGTGCCAACAATAAAATTCGGAGGCGGTGGTGTTATGGTGTAGTCTTGTTTTTCATGGAGGAGGCTTGCACCCCTTGTGTTTTGCGCGGCACCATCACAGCACAAGCCTACATTGATGCTTTAAGCACCTTCTTGCTTCCCACTGTTGAAGAGCAATTCGGGGATGGCGATTGCATCTTTCAACAGGATCGAGCACCTGTTCATAATGCGCGGCCTGTGGCGGAGTGGTTACACGACAATAGCATCCCGGTAATGGACTGGCTAGCACAGAATCCTGACCCGAATCCTACAGAACATCTTTGGGATGTTTTGGAACGCCGACTTCGTGCCGGGCCACACAGACCGATATTGTTACCTCTCCTCTGTCCAGCACTCCGTGAAGAATGGGCTGCCATTCCCCAAAAAACCTTCCAGCACCTGATTGAACGTATTCCTGCGAGAGTGGAAGCTGTCGTCGAGGCTAAGGGTGGGCCAGCACCATATTGAATTCCAGCATTACCGATGGAGGGCGCCACGAACTTGCAAGTCATTTTCAGCCAGGTGTCCGGATACTTCTGATCACATAGTGTATAACTGCGTGGTTGACAAGCATGCACGGGAAAGAGTGCTTGCGGAAGCATTCATAAGTTCCTCGGGGCTCTATATGGCTTAAGGATGCTTGTACAAGAATCAGTTTATTTACCAGAAAATGTCTAGTGTGTAATGCAGTTTTTTTCCTTGTGTTAGGAAGAAAACAAAAGAGAAAAACTGATATGTGAGTTAAGGTGTGCTACCAGCGGTTAAACACTTACTTATAAAAAAGTGTCGGGGTATGATTTATTCCAATATTCTATGAGTCCATGTCCTCCTTCGACCCGCACTTTGTCCACCTCTCCCTTGCCCCTCTATGGCCACCTCCTCCAGCTTCCCCTCTCTTTCGATCTCCTCCTACTCCTCTATCTCTCCATCTCCTACTCCTTCCAACTCCTCCTCCCCCAATCTGTGTGCGTCTCCTCCTTCCACTCTCTGTCCATCTCCTTCCCCGTCTTCCTTCTCCAGGTTATCACCTTGTAAGGTAGCAGTATTTGGCACCTTACTGTAATATAATAATTGTTGCAAAGATGAGTTAGATATCTGTTATTATGTTATTTATCAGGCAATCAGCCTATTGAAATTAATATAGGGAGTATTAGACGGCATAAGACACATATTAACTTTAAGAAATTAGCATGTTGCACGAAGTCGGGGTTCAGGTGATATTTTCACGGAGTTTGGCTGGAGGGGACGAGAGGCACTGCTCAAAGGCAGAGCAGAGGGCTGCGGAAGTTTACAACCGACCATTACGAGTCGGCATGCGAAAGCGTCCCACTGGGGGAGACGCGCCGCCGGAGCAGGTAGGCACCCCTTGCGTGCACAACAGAGGCAGGCCTTCGAGGGACGACGCCACTATGTCGAGATGAGCTGGCGCCTAAGGGAGCCTTCCCACGAATCTTAACGTTTTCTGGGGCTTTCTAAGAAACGCGGTTAAGTTAGTGCAATGACCTTTTCCCGCGCGAGGGCGAACAGAGAGACACAATTGATGGGTTCAATTTTGAACGGAGTTTCAGTTTGTTGCAGAACATTCTAGGTGCAGTAAGGCGCAGAATGTTTTAATTGGCCGGAAGAAGCCAGGAAATAATAGTGGGAGCGAACTGTGCTGGTCTAGAGCCACGGGATTGGCCAGCTCGAAAAATAGCGTGGGGGTGCTGATTTTGCAGAGGGAACCTTTAGGAGCTGTTATCGAGGAGAAGCGTCTTAGCTCCTGTAGCGAGCGGACGTCGTGCTTTCGGCTCTGCTGTAAGAGAGTAAATCCTTTCAGTGTGCTGTGCAGAACTTTGAATAAGTCTGCCGGCCGGAGTGGCCGAGCGGTTCTAGGCACTACAGTCTGGAACCACGCGACCGCTATGGTCGCAGCTTCGAATCCTGCCTCGGGTATGGATGTGTGTGATGTCCTTAGGTTAGTTAGGTTTAAGTAGTTCTAAGTTCTAGGGGACTGATGACCTCAGAAGTACCATAGTGCTCAGAGCCATTTGAACCATTTTTTTTAATAAGTCTGCCAGCTGCAACTGCTACTAGTATTCAGTTAGGGCTACTGTCATGTTTTACTGTTAGAGACAGGCTGATTACGCTAATTACGGTTGGGAATACTGTCCCACAGGAAGCAGACAGGAGCAGAGCAATTTCCTTGAGCCACACTTTATTAAAGACGTTACTGGATTCCGCCTTTGGACTGGTGAGTCCCGTCTTAACGAGTGCGAGACGACTGCAAAGAAAGCAGAATTAGCTTTTGAACAGGAGTTTACGAACTGGAAGCCTGTTCGCGAAAATAAAATCATTTTTGTTGCAATTGAGGCTCCTCGACGACTCAGACGCCATCGGCAGCTTGCTAACCTGTCCACGATGCTGCATTTGCTAACGTCATGCTCAGTTTCGGCATTTAATCCGATATTACGCACGCCTGTGATTACCAGAGCTCAGTTTTCCAGCCACGCTCTTATTGAGAATTTGTTAATTGCAGTAGATTTGTCTGACGTATTTTATGCCGCCTGACAAAGGGAGAGAGTAGAAAATAACAAGTACAGATGCGTTATCCGACATTAAGAGTTACTTTTGGAATTTAAGGGCCATTGCCGTTACTAGCTTAATTTTATCACTTATAAATGTATGTCATACTTCAGTTTGATGCTAGGAAGACTGTTGTTCAATAAATGTGTTCAATGCTATCTTTGTTTGTTTAGTAGTGATCAGTTTCCTGAACACTATTTAGTTATTAAATATTAATCAAAATTAGTGAAGGGGTAGTTTTAATTAACAGGTTGGGCCTCATAACAGGCCTTCAGCCAGAACCAACGACCCCATCCAGTAGGCGAAAGTGAACAAGTAAAAGCATTCTTGTTAACCCCCCCCCCCCCCCCCCCCCGACATTTGGCTGACCCGCCTCGGGTCCCTACTCGTCATTTTATAGAAAGAAACCCCTTCCAACCTCAACAGCAGGCTGGTGCTACTTATCCCCACAGCTCTTCTTTCCAGATCGTAAACAATTGTAAATCAAATTAGGCTGAAAACGTTCCAGGGGTTTAAGGTGAGCTTCTTATCCGTGGCTTTGCCCGTGTACGCAGATGTCAAATATATTTCACATGTACTTAACGTATTTCACGCGTATCAGTACACGTATTTCACCTGTATCTATAGCGAATTTCGTCCTGCAGCTTCATTTTCACGGAGCTCAGTGTTTATGACGTCATCTCTGTGGGTCGTACTGTGATATAATATTGCTGGTACATTCAGTGGTATATGTGATTACTGTCTGCAATGTACGTCGCGAATACAGTTAGTAGTAAAAAAGTAATACATTAAAACGTCATGCTTTATGCAGCAGTCGTACTGCATGAACAGCGGAAACGTAGTAAGCGATAAACTTTTTTCCTTTCATCTTATTGTAAAGGTTGCCAGCGAGAAAAAGAGTCATATAGGCACAATATTATGTGCAATGTTTGTTGCAAATCACTAAGTGCTTTCATTCTCAAATAGTAGATGAATGAAATACGGGAAGCTGCGTATTACGGGATACATTTATTTTCCACTCCCATCCATTTCGTAAGGTAGACTATGTGTTAATTCAGAGTACAAATTTCATCCAAATCCGTCCAGCCGTTTCAGCATGAAGAAGTGACAAATGGTTCAAATGGCTCTGAGCACTAAGGGACTCAACTGCTGAGGTCATAAGTCCCCTAGAACTTAGAATTACTTAAACCTAACTAACCTAAGGACATCACACACATCCATGCTCGAGGCAGGATTCAAACTGTAGCGCCTAGAACCGCTCGGCAACCCCGGCCGGCAAGAAGTGACACACCAATACACACATACACATATGCACACACACAAACGCACAAACTTTTGCATTTATAGTTCTAACATTCTGCGTGATGTCTGTCTGTTCTATTTCATGTCTCCCTACCACTTTCGCGCAACGACGCTCTGAGCATGTTTTTCAGGGAATTGACTAATTTGAACCTGGGACCTGTTGCTGGTAAGGAGACGCCAGACCACACATGACATGTAGAGTTCAGAATAGTTCAGTGAGACTAGCGATGATATAATCAAATACTTAATGATTTCAGCGTCAGGTCCACTGAACTCCCTGTAAAAGAATCTTAATACTAACTAAATTTAGTGGAAGGGGTTCAAGGCTTTCCTATTTTAGTTAGCTTGTAAAATAACGTCGAAAAAGCAGTTAAGTTTACCGTTGGAATTTTTATTCTACTCACAAAACATTGCTTATAAATTGTACTATTGATAAAAGGACTATTGATAAAAGGAAATATTTTAATACAGGATGATAAAGAGCAACTGCGTTCAACAAAAAATGTGAACAAATGTTCCCTGAATGGATTTCCAAGTTCAATAATGGATCGAAGGATGACCTATGCCATATCACATCTATAATCTAGGTTTAAATTAAGTTTCATAAAAGAGAAAACTATCAAAAATGGTCTACAGTGACCCTCAATTATCTTTAATTACTTATTTAACTTTTTGTAAATTACAGTGGCTGATGTGACTTCTCAATAATGATATAACAGAATAATCATCGCGTTTCAGATTTTAACTCCAAGTAGCAAATGATAATACCACGAAGTTTATTTGACGATCGACACTAGTATAACGTGAAAAGGGGATGTAGCAGATGAGATTTTTGCAGTTCTGAGTGAAGCCTTATGCGCTCTTATGCGGCATCGCGTGTGTTCATTACCTTGTCGGTGGTTAGGCAGCATCAGGGGCAGCGGGTGGCGCAGCTCCACACACCTTGCCGTCTCGGTAGCAACTCTCACGAACTTATCCTTACTACTGTTTACCGAAGTTGGTTTAAGAAAAAGGTATCTGGCTGTGTTTTCAATTGACCAGTCAGCATCTCAGTGTTAACCTTAAGCTCCACCTACATAAATTCTGTCTATCCAATGAGAAACGTTATACTTTTCGTGGTGGGGCAATGTTTTTAATGTTTGCTACGTAACAGGAATGCGTATAGTCTCACGCTAAAACTTGCAGCTACTGTGGCCCTTTTAGTGTTATCGTAAGATCTATACTGTTTTTCTGGAGGGCTCTATCTTTTAACATGGGCTGGGGGATGGACCTCCTGGCGGTCGGCCGGCGATGTTGGTGTCCCATCGTAGGGTCTCTTATCGTAGGTGCCTTATCGCAGGGCCTTCTAGCCTACATGGCTCTGCTCTCGGCTTCTGTTCTCGTTTCTCCCCTCGGAACTGTGTCTGTTTCACAGAGGGAAGGTATGACATGCATTTAGCGTTCTTGTGTTAGTCTGTGTTTTTTTTTTTCATTTGCTCACTCGTTGATCGTATTACTTTGGTTAATTTAATGCCAAGATTTATTCGGAGCTATGTGACATATTGCCGGATTTGCTATCATGTCAGGGTTTTCATGGAAGGTGTTGGATTTGCCTGACACCTTACATAGGAAATAGGATGGTCAGAGAAAGTCTGAAAAACTTATAGTGGCGTTGCAGGGTAGGTCATGCTGTGAAATAATTGCGAAGAAAAAATTTCGATACGTTGCGCATTTTCCTAGTTAACTGGCATTGAAGTTACCCAATCAGGTCGTTGTGTGCGCAAATTCATGTGGCCCCTCAGAGGCTGTGTCGCCAGACCTGTCCTTCGTTTGATTTCCTAAAAGCGAACATGAGAGCCACAGAAAAACTCGACATGGTACGGTAGTAACGATCGAACCCGAATCAAAGGCTGAGCAGTCTCGAGCGCTGCTATCTACGCTACGAGAACAACTGACACTAATATTGCTGCTTGAATTTGCGCGGACTACGTCCTGCTTCGCTAACTTCAGTGCTAATTAACTCGGGATCAGTGCAAAGGACCGAAATTTTTTCTAAACAATTATTTCTCAGCACACCCTTACAAGCTTCCTGTTTCTGACCATCCTATATGTAAAATTAACTATTTGCAATAGACACGCTGCAGATGCTGTCTCACATTACTGCTGTTTTTCTTCTATTTCTTTCAAGTAATATTACACTCTTTCACTTACCTTATACTGCTGTACAATCTTTGTACAGAATGTGATTTAGCAGCGACAAATAAATAATAAATCAAATAAAATCACTGTCGAATGTTTGCACAAGCCTCCCTATTCAGGCATGCATGCAGTCAGGCTTGAACGCTTGCACAAGCACGCATAATCGAAATTCCATCACGGATCAAGATGCTTGTGCAGTCCTGATGATTGCGCAGATCTAAACACACTAGTGTATGTGTGCTTGTCAATCATGCAGTTACATGTGTAGCCAAATTTATGAAACTGTTGCTCCCACTCAACTTCATCTCCTCCCTTTTTTTTGTGGCATCCAATATATTCCCTTCTTCTTCTTCTTCCTCTTCTATCCCTACCGACTTCACTCCTCTTCTTCCCCACTCTTTTTGCCCCTCTTCATTGCTTCTGGCTGCCACAAAATCCGGCTGTCATACCTTAGCTACGTCGCTGCGTGTACTCGAGCAACAAAACGTTCTGGCGTGCCGCACAGACAAAACCGCCCGCATCTCGTGGTCGTGCGGTAGCGTTCTCGCTTCCCACGCCCGGGTTCCCGGGTTCGATTCCCGGCGGGGTCAGGGATTTTCTCTGCCTCGTGATGGCTGGGTGTTGTGTGCTGTCCTTAGGTTAGTTCGGTTTAAGTAGTTCTAAGTTCTAGGGGACTTATGACCACAGCAGTTGAGTCCCATAGTGCTGAGAGCCATTTGAACAGACAAAACCGTGAATGATCACTAAATTAAGAGTGACCCATGGGACGTAAGAAATTTTTAGTTGGTTGTTTTACGGTTTAGCGAGTATTTACACCAGTATAACTTACAGATTTCTGTTCTACATTCGTTACTGAAAAAGTAACACAAATTATTATTTATGAAGTACATCCCACGAATCACTTCCATCACTGGTAATTCATTGCTGAAGACGTTTACGGAAGTTCGTCTTTACATTCTCAATCATTTCTTGAGGAATGTCCTCTGTCTCTTCCCTGACTGAGCTTCCAACTCATGAGTATTGTGGAGTCGCCGCAACGCGTCTTTGTTCTTAAGATGACCGCAGAGAACAGAATCAGGGGCTGAAAGATCAGGAGATCTCTCCAGACACCAAAAATGGATGCCAGACTGAGATTCATTGGAAGAATCCTAAGGAAATGCAATCCGAAAACAGAGGAAGTAGGTAACAGTACACTTGTTCGCCCACTGCTTGAATGTTGCTCACCAGTGTGGGATCCGTACCAGATATAGAAGATCCAACGGGAAGCAGCGCGCTTCGTTACAGGATCATTTAGTAATCGCGAAAGCGTTACGGGGGTGACAGATAAATTCCAGTGGAAGACTCAGTAGCTCGGTACGGGCTTTTGTTGAAGTTCCGAGAACATACCTTCACCGAGGAGTAAAGCAGTATATTGCTCCCTCCTATGTATATCTCGCGAAGAGACCACGAGGATAAAATCAGAGAGATTAGAGCCCACACAGAGGCACACCGACAATCTTCCTTCCCACGAACAATACGAGACTGGAATAGAAGGGAGAACCGATAGACGTACTCGAAGTACCCTCCGTCACAGACCGTCAGGTGGCTTGCGAAGTATGGATGTAGATGTAGATCACCGAATCAATCAGTAATCGATGAGGAAAGTGACGCCGCAGTGTAGTCACTGAATTACGGGTCGTATGGGGTGTGTAACCCATCTAGCTGACACCATGATGATGCGTTTAGGCGGCAATGTATCTGCAGCTGTGAAATGAAGAAATTGTTAGTCATGGCCGCATACTGCCCGGAATTCACGCTCACTGGTCGCCGTTGTTGTCTTCAGAAAACTATGACCCAACGATTCCAATGTCCAATCGCACATCAACGCCGACGCCCTTTAGGCTACCCTAGGAATAGCAGTTGTCGCAGAAACAACTGGTTTTCGATTATACCGTTTTTTTGTCTACAGTTTATATTAACATTACTGTTAAACCCGCTCAAAGTACTCTACTTCTGAAATTACCGAGTTTATGTTATTTATTTCTGTTATTTCCAGTAATAAGGGTAACTTTAGAACAGAGATTGAAAACTTTAATGAACGTAAAGGAGTGTAACAATACCAGAGAAGGAAAGTTGCTACTCACCATAGAGTGGAGATGCTGAGTCGCGATAGGCACAACAAAAACATTCACACGATTGTAGCTTTCGGCCATTAAGGTCTTTGTCAGCAGTAGACATACATTCACACACGCACACACACACTCACGCAAACGCAACTTGAACACGCGTCTGCAGTCTCAGAGAACTGAAACTACACTGCAGTTCTCTGAGATTGCAGACGTGTGTGCAAGTTACGTTTGCGTGAGTGCGTGCGTGCGTGTGTGTATGTATGTCTACTGCTGACAAAGGCCTTAATGGCCGAAAGCTACAATGTGTGAATCCTTTTGTTGTGCCTATCGCGACTCAGCATCTCCGCTATATTGTGAGTAGCAACTTTCCTTCTCTGGTATTGTTACATTCCATCCTGGATTTTCCATTGTTTGAACGTAAAGGAGTGGTAGATCACGGTCGACATGGAGTTAAGGAGGGGACAAAAATCAGTCTCAGTCAGCAAACATGGCGAAGATGAAGGAGGGCGACGCGGCGAAGGCATGATGATTTCCCAGTATCGTCACTTTCGGATGATATTAATTTTTCACGCCTAAGCAGCCACAAAATGAAGGCTTGCGTTATTATCGCAAATCTGTAGCATGAAAATAAAATTATGAACGTATCAATCAAATTTAGCTTCTCTTCTAAGGAACATTGTAAATGTTTTTTCCTCATACACTGAAGAGCCAAAAGAAACTGGTACACCTGCCCAATACAGTGTAGGGGCTCCCGCCGCGCGGGATTACCCGAGCGGTCTCAGGCGCTGCAGTCATAGATTGGCAGCTGGTCCCGGTGGAGGTTCGAGTCCTTCCTCAGGCATGGGTGTGTGTGTGTTTGTCCTTATGATTATTTAGGTTTAGTAGTGTGTAAGCTTAGGGACTGATGACCTTAGCAGTTCAGTCCCATAAGATTTCACACACATTTGAACAGTTTTTGCAGGGCTCCCGCGCGCACGTGGAAGTGCGAAACACGGCGCGGCATGGACTCGACTAATGTCTGAGGTAGTGCTGAAGGGAACCGACGCCATGAATCCTGCTGGGCTGTCCATAAATCCGTAAGAGTATGAGGGGGCGAAGATCTCTTCTGAAGAGCACGTTGCAAGGCATTCCAGTTATGCTCAATAATGTTCATGACCTGGCAGTTTGGTGGCTAGCGAAAGTGTTTAAACTGTCAGAGGAGTGTTCCTGGTGCCGCTCTGTAGCAATTCTAGACGTGCAGGGAGTCGCATTGTCCTACTGGAATTGCCTAAGTCAGCCGGAATGCACAATGTACGTGAATGGATGGGAGTGATCGGACAGGAGGCTTACGTACGTGTCACGTATCAGAGTCGTATGTAGACGCATCAGGGGTCCCATATCACTCCAACTGCTCACGCCGCGTACAAACTTCATAGGCTTAACAAACGACTAATTCCGACATAAAACTAGTCTTACAACCATAGCATACTGAAACGATAAAACAACTTGTAATGTTCTGTAATGGCGACGGACAGATCGTTGTGGACTTCGTTGCAGAGATGCACGAACTAGGGATAGTGGCTATACCTGAAACAACCTGTTTTCTGTTACATCAGTTTTTCCTCGACAGTTTATACCGAGTGTTCAAAACGCTCAAAATAACCTGATCAATTACTAAATTTGCTTGTTTATTAAATAATAAATACGCAAAATAAAAATGAAAGTTCTAGAAAAAAATAAAGAAAAAACTTAATGAACAAATAGAAAACAAATAACCGATTTTCAGTTTTTTTGTTCCTGTTACTTCCTGTGATAAATGTAAAGCTGGAACAGAGATTGAAAAATTTTGACTCCAAGTTTTGAGATATATAGAATCAAAATGTTAAATTAAATACAAAGCTCAGTCCGTTCACTGTTTGGTGTTTATAACGAAAAATGATAAGTGATTGAATACTAGAACAAATCACCATTATTCTCCTATTAAATGTAATGCTCTGCTCAAAAATCATGTTATAATCGGGACCCGTACCACTATTTGTGTATTACGAATAGTCAGTGCTGAAGGATGAAAACTGAGGGCGAAGAACTCTCTTTCTCGTGTTAATTTGTCCGTTTTGATGGGGTACAAGCAGATGTAGACACAGGCAGAAGATCAGGTACTTTCTATTTTTATTGCGTTCTGTGAATGAATTTTTGTTAAGTTTTTAATTTATTACTTTTACAATAATTTTTCCCTCTTTTATTATTCCTAAAAAAACTTCTGATCTTTTAAAACTTTGTTACGAAAATAGCACTGATCACTTTTCTCATTTTCTGTAATAACGTGATATTTCAAACCAATGCAAATCTTATCTATAAAATTACTCCTTTTTCAAAAAGCGTTTGTTTAAAACTGAAAAGTTTTGGCACTGCTGCTGCGGGTAATGGATACTTAATTTTTTACTTGACGCTTAGTAAAAAATAAAAAAAGAACCTGTTATAACCGAGACCAAAGAAATACCGAAAAATACCGATTGTACAGAACTAAAATACCGGTATCAATTTTCACCGGTCTGTTTTACCAGTCCCTAGCACGAACTCGTTTGATATTTTCCGCCTTTCGAACTGTCATTTCATGTCCCTTATGCTTCGGATTGGTTACAGTAACCCGTCTCATGCCGTTAATTTGTTCACCGGGACATTGTCCTGTCCGGAACGCGGAAATGGCGGTGTCTCTACGCGCGCATTGCGGGTCTGACGCCAGTAACGCTCTGCGCACGGCAGAACTCTTCCACTACCTCAATAAACTCCTGCGCGGCTCGACGTTACATACTGAATTGACGGCACACTATTTGGGTCAGATTAGATGCGCTAGATGAAACGAGTAGATCTACAGGGTGATTATAACCAAAATTAAAATTTCAAACCGCTGTGGAAATAACACCACTAGTCAGAATGACGTCAAATTGCAATGGCATATTATGGAAGAAGGGAGAAAACATATGGCAGAAGAAAACTAAATAGTTACAAAATGTAGCAATAGATGGCGCTGTAAGTATCATAGTTTAATAGTGGTCAACTAGAAATGAGAAATGAATCATACGACAAGCCTAAGGTGTACATCTGACGTTGAACAAAAGTGGTTCAAATGGCTCTAATCATTGTGGGACTTAACATATGAGGTTTTAAGTCCACTAGACTTAGAACTACTTAAACCTAACTAACTTAAGGACATCAAACACATCCATGACCAGGGCAGGATTGGAACCTGCGACCGTAGCAGCAGCGCGGTTCTGGACTGAAGCGCCTAGAACCGCTCGGTCACAGCGGCCGGCCTGACGTTAAACAAACTGTACTACTCAGTGTGCATGGGTGTACAGGTGTGATACTGTCAATTACTTAAGCCCATCCGTCACAGCAAGGTCATATCACATTCGATGGGGGAAATCGATTTTTAATTGTTCTGAGGACAAAAACCGCATAAAAAGCATCAATAACATCGGTTTTTGTAATTGTCCTGAGACCAAAAATTACATAAGAAGCATCAATCAAAATCAAATCAGATTATTAATTTCCTTGTGACTGGCGCAAAACATGTTCAATATGCTGTCCACCGTTTTCTGCAACAAGTTGAAATCGAGAAACAGCATATTACACAAGTGACCGAAGTGTTTCCGGGATCACGTTCCGAATGTGTTGCGCAGTGCGTGCCCTCAATGCAACTAAGTTTGCAATGGGAACACTGAACACGATATCTTTCAGGTAGCCCCACGGCCAGAAGTCATACGGATTAAGATCAGCTGATCTAGACGGCCAGGCTGTAGGGAAATGGCGGCTGATAATTCTAGCATTTCCGAAATGGCGCTTCAGCAGCTGCTTAACTGGATTTTCAATGCGCGGAGGTGCGCCATCTTGCAAAAAATAATCCCATCCACACATCCACGCTGCTGGAGAGCTGGAATGACGTGGTTGCGTAAAAGACACTCATTGCGCTTACCAGTGACGGTACAGCTAACAGGACCAGAAGCACCTGTCTCTTCGAAAAAATATGGCCCTATGATAAATGATGCCGCAAACCCGCACTACACAGTAACCTTTTCAGGATGAAGTGGTACTGGTTGATGTGTATGTGGATTTTCCGTCGCCCATATTCGACAATTCTGTGTATTGACATACCCTGACTGTCTGTCCACAAAGTCTTCCACGGCCAATCATTGCCCACTTCCAAGCGAGCAAGAAATTCTCTTTCTGGCAGGTCAACAGGAAGCAACTCGTGCACATGGGTAATTTTCAATGGATAGCAAAAAATGGCTCTGAGCACTATGGGACTTAACTGCTGAGGTCATCAGTCCCCTAGAACTTAGAACTACTTAAACCTAACTAATCTAAGGACATCACACACATCCATGCCCGAGGCAGGATTCGAACCTGCGACCGTAGCGGTCGCCCGGCTCCAGACTGTAGCGTCTAGAGCCGCTCGGCCACTCCGGCCGGCTCAATGCATAGCAAAGACGGGTGTTTCGTAGGATTTTACGCACCGTGCCCACGGGTATGTCCAATGTTCGGGCAATTCTACGTGCACTACACATTTGCACACCACCACTCGTCTCCTCCTGTGTTTTGTAAGCCACCTCCTTTGTTGATGGACTACATTTTCTAAGGACTCTCTCAATGAATCTCAACCTGGCACCCGCCTTACCAATAATTAATTTGATATGCTGTGGCCACTGCTCCCACTGACGTTGATCAATTCGTTTCCTCCCTCTACCAGGTTGCACACCAAAACAACCCGACTTTTCGAATTTCCGAATCATTTTCTCCAGACCCACGGCAGTGATCGGACCAATGCCTTTTTTTCAAACCCTTCAGTGCCCGGAACTTCTGCAGAGCGACGTGTGCACAGTCATCATTCTTGTAATACAGCTTTACAAGCAGAGTGTGATCCTGCATTGAGACAGCCATGGCGAACGTCGCAGACGCGAAAGCAGGAAAAGCCGTGTACCCGGCGTGTTTACACCAACTTCAACGGGTCGTGCGCATGACAGGTGTTTTCATTGACGTATTGTGACACATACAGCACCATCTGTTGATCAGTTTTCACACTATTATTTTTTTCTTCTGCCACACGTTTCCGCTCTTCTCCGATAATATTCCGTTGCAATTTGATATCATTTTGACCTGTGGTGTTAATTCTACAGCGTTTTGAAAGTTTAATTATAATCACATCTCCATCTACATGTACATTTATACTCCGCAAGCCACCCAACGGTGTGTGGCGGAGGGCAGTTTACGTGCCACTGTCATTACCTCCCTTTCCTGTTCCAGTCGCGTATGGTTCGCGGGAAGAACGACTGCCGGAAAGCCTCCGTGCGAGCTCGAATCTCTCTGATTTTACATTCGTGATCTCCTCGGGAGGTATAAGTAGGGGGAACCAATATATTCGATACCTCATCCAGAAATGCATCCTCTCGAAATCTGGACAGCAAGCTACACCGCGATGCAGAGCGCCTCTCTTGCAGAGTCTGCCACTTGAGTTTGCTAAACATCTAGGTAATGCTATCACGCTTACCAAATAACCCTGTAACGAAACTCGCCGCTCTTCTTTGGATCTTCTCTATCTCCTCTGTCAACCCGACCTGGTACGGATCCCACACTGATGAGCAATACTCAAGTATTGGTCGAACCAGTGTTTTGTAAGCCACCTCCTTTGTTGATGGACTACATTTTCTAAGGACTCTCCCAATGAATCTCAACCTGGCACCCGCCTTACCAACAATTAATTTGATATGATCATTCCACTTCAAATCGTTCCGTACGCATACTCCCAGATATTTTACAGAAGTAACTGCTACCAGTGATTGTTCGGCTATCATGTAATCATAGAATAAACGATCCTTCTCTCTATGTATTCCCAATACATTGCATTTGTCTATGTTAAGGGTCAGTTGTCAATCCCTGCACCAAGTGCCTATCCGCTGCAGATCTACCTGCATTTCGCTGCAATTTTCTAATGCTGCAACTTCTCCGCGAAAAGCCGCATGGAACTTCCGACACTATCTATTAGATCATTTATATATATTTTGTGAAAAGCAATGGTCCCATAACACTCCCCTGTGGCACGCCAGAGGTTACTTTAACGTCTGTAGACGTCTCTCCATTGAGAACAACATGCTGTGTTCTGTTTGCTAAAAACTCTTCAATCCAGCCACACAGCTGTTCTGATATTCCGTAGGCTCTCTCTGTGTTTATCAGACGACAGTGCGGAACTATATCGAACGCCTTCCGGAAGTCAAGGAAAATGGCATCTGTCTGGGAGCCTGTATCTAGTATTTTCTGGGTCTCATGAACAAATCAAGCGAGTTAACAAATGGTTCACATGGCTCTGAGCACTATGGGACTTAACATCTATGGTCATCAGTCCCCTAGAACTTAGAACTACTTAAACCTAACTAACCTAAGGACAACACACAACACCCAGCCATCACGAGGCAGAGAAAATCCCTGACCCCGCCGGGAATCGAACCCGGGAACCCGGGCGTGGGATGCGAGAACGCTACCGCACGACCACGATATGCGGGCGCGAGTTAACAGCTCATTCAGCACCCTGTACACCTTACCCGCGTGGCCAGTTGAAAATGTACTGTATGCCACATCCTACGGTAGCGCGAAATTATGGCCGTCATTTACGACGTAACTAGAATCTGCAGTGGAGATACGAACAATTGCCGGACCTATCGGTGTGCAGTTCGCCCTGTGGCGTGCGGGCGTCCGCTAATTGTAGTGGCATTCACATCACTGTTCGCAGAGCGGCGGCAACCGCTGTGGCTGGCAGTAACGGCGTTACTCGGACAGACGGCCAGCATCTACACTTCCGGCAACCGCCCAGACGGCGCGTGGGCGCCCTTGCTATATCCACTGCCAGAAGCAGAGGACGAGGGAAACGTCCGTACAATGGGAGAACTGCGCTATTCAGCGGAAATGCCGTCTATTATCCCACAGCACAACTAAACGTGCCCTTTAGGATTAGGTAAGGGCTAAACTATTAATATGATCAGTAGGTTAGGTCACTGGGGGAAGCAGCAACGAAACGACTATTCATGTCGGTGCGTAGAACTTACGGGGCTGGCGATATAGCATCAGACTTTCGGAGGAATATTATCCACACAATTCCGCAGATTGCGAGAGCCGATAAGTGCGATAATTAACGCTCAATCAGTTTAACAGCTCATTCATCCAAGCTGCTGACATGAATGGTATACAGAAGAATAGAAGAGGCTGTTGAGGAGTTGAGAATGTATTAAATGAGGGTCAGTTTCGCTTTAGGAAAGGTAAGGGCACGAGAGAAACATTTCCGACGTTGCGGTTGATAATGGAAGCAAGACTGAAGATAAATCAAGACACATTCATAGGATCTGTCGACCAGGAGAGAGCGTTCTGCAATATCAAATGGTACAAGATGTTCGAAATTCTGAGAAAAATAAGGATAAACTGTAGTGGAAGACGTGTAATATACAATGTGTAGAAGTGCCACTAGGGAGGAATAAAGGGGGGAAACCAAGAACAAAGTGTTCGGATTAAAAATGGTGTAAGACAGAGACGCAGTCTTTCGTTCATATTGTTCAGTCTATACATCGAAGAAGCAATGACGGAAATAAACGAAAGGTACAAGAGTAGAATTAAAAATCAAGGTGAAAGGATATCAATGATGCGATTGGCTGATGACATTTCTATCGTGAATGTAAGTAAAGAAGAATTACAGTATGTTTTGAATGGAATCTAATGAGTACAGAGTATGGACTGAGAGTAAATCGAAGAAAGGCGAAAATGATGAATGGTTCAAATGGTTCTGAGCACTATGGGACTTAACATCTGAGGTCATCAGTCCCCTAGAACTTAGAACTACTTAAACCTAACTAACCTGAGGACGTCACACACATCCATGCCCGAGGCAGGATTCGAACCTGCGACCGTAGCGGTCGCGCGGTTCCAGACTGAAGCGCCTAGAAGCGTTCGGCCACTCCGGCCGACGAAAATGATGACAAGTAGTAGAAATGAGAACACCGAGAAACTTAATATCGGGATTGGTGATCAGGAAATAGACGTAGTTAAGGAATTCTGCTAACTAGGCAACAAAATAACTCTTGACGGTCGGAGCAAGATCATAAAAAGCAGAGTATCACGGGCAAAAAGGGCATCCCTGGCCAACAGAAGTCTACCAGTATCAAACGTAGGCGTTAATTTAAGGATGAAATTTCTGAGAATGTAGTTTTGTAGCACAAAATTATATGGTAGTGAAACATGGATTGTGGAAAAACCAGAACAGAAGAGAATCGAAACATTTGAGACGTGGTGCTACAGATGGGTGTTGAAAATTAGATGGACTGAATTGGTAAGGAATTAGAAGGTTCTCCGCAGAATGGGCGAGGGAAGGAGTATACGGAAAACACGGACAAGAAGATGGGACAGGATGGTGTGACATCAGGGAATATCTTCCTCGGAAGAGGAGGGAGCTGTAGAGGGTACGAACTGTAGACAAACAGAGAGAGTGGAATACATCCCGTAAATAATTGAGGACATACGCTGCAAGTTCTCCTCTGCGATGAAAATGTTGGCACAGGAGAGGAGTTCGTATTGAAGTATTTTCAGTCCAACCGTTAGCAGATTCTAGAAATGTACTACATATTTAATAAGTTTCATGCAGTCCTGAGGTGCACTGAAACCAGCGAAATAAGTATTACTGTCAGCAGTTTGGCTGTGGATAGATGAAAATATGGTTGGCTGCTCTCCCTTCAGATGTTTTCTCAGCTTACACTCCCTTTGAAACAATGTTTGACCGCAAATACTGCAATGTTGCAATTTAGTCTGTCAGGCCACATAAATAAATCACCATTATTCGTTGTTGAGACAAATAAGCACCAACACACAAAACTGAAAGTAAATTTCCTGTACTTCACTTTCATATACAGTACTGTTTGTAAAAAGTGAAACACTCAGAAGCAATGTTCTGCAACACGCCACTAAGAGGACGTTTAGAACAGCGGAAACATAACAAGTGCTTTAAATGGGAGAGAGGCGACGTGTACAGTGTGTAAACTTTTAGATGGCAGACCTCTCCCCAGTCCTGAATCGGTAGACGTCGGTAAACGTCGGGAGGCTTCGGTAGGCACGCAGTTTCGACTGCTGCCAACATTATGTAGCTGACTGTGTTATACAAGGTAGCCATTGTCGTCTGCTTCGTTTTTGTTTTGCGCTATACTGTTCTGCGTGTTTTTATTGTGCAGTTGAGCTAAACATCATCAAAATGAGTGAAGAGGCAGTTGCTGGCCCATCTCGGGAGTCGCCAACAACCCCTACTGGTAGGCCTACAGTTATAAGGAAACCAGTATTACGTAGCGATGCTCGCAAAATTATATTGCGTGTGATTGAATGCTACGAAAGGGAAAGGGAGCAGAAAAAATTGCTTCAACCCATTTACAAATCTTCAGTGAGAGCTGCTACATACACAGGACAAAGCATGCGTAGCATTGGAAGATTCAAACAGTTTTGCAAGAATCATCCTGGCGTATCACCACAAACGCCTGGCAAGAAAAGGTGAGTTTCCATTTCAGATATTTTGTTCGCGATCACTTTGAAGGAGTCCCCTGTTTCGTCTGAATTACCTTATATTTCATTTTTCCTTGCTGCTGTATTGCTTTGTATGGAAACACCACTGGTTACTGTATTATTTCGAAACACATTCATATTACAGTACATTTCCAAATTCAAAAAAATACATTCAGTGCAGAAGGCATTTTCTTGTAAGTCTTCCTCTCTCTTTTAACTTAGGAAAAGAAGTGGAGAAATCGAAGTAATGATCGATGATTTCATTGCATTGGGATAAAGTGGTTTGTGAGCGCATACATACATTCATTTTTATACATATAGATTTTAATGTACATGACGATTTCAGTTTCGTTTACGAACAACATTTAAAGCGAGTTTTACTTCCAAGCCTTTCGTCTGCTTTCGTGTAAGCAAGAAGCGCAATTTGTAGTGCCAGCACTGCAACTGGTAGGGGTGCCTTGTCCCTCCCCCCTCCCCCCCCCCCCCAACGGCTCCTCACCCCTCGCCAGCCAATGCCTGCTTCCTCCTCTCCCCGCACTCCCCTCACAACTCTGCCGTCTTACAGTAACACACTGTAGGCAGGCCCATCAGCGTCCCCTTTTGTGTGACTTGACAGGTCAGTGTTGTGCAACGGTCAGTTGGTACGGAGCAGCCATACGAAGTGGAAAAGTGTAACCAAGTGCCAGTATGCCTCACTGATATCTCAGGGTGGAATATCGCCTTGTGAGTGCGTTCGAATGGGGCACAGTAGTTGTCTCCGGGAGGCGAGTCTGCAGTTCCATGACACTGAGGTACCTACAGGGCTCGCTGCTTCAACAGTGAGGCGTGTGTGGGACCACTGGAGAGAAGACGGCTGTACACAGTGCCGGCAGGGTACAGGACGACACAGCGTGACCTCAGGGCGAGGTGACCGCCATTTTGCCCGGTTGGACAGAGCAACTTTGTCCACAGTTTTGACACAATGTTGGAAAAGTGCGACGGGTACGGACATGTCTGCGTCACCGGTTCAATGACGTCTTTTGCAGGCTGGACTGGTGGCAGACACGCCATTCTGGCGGCTTCCATTAACCAGAACCCACCAACAAAAATTGTTTAAATGTGTGGGAAATCTTATGGGACTTAACTGCTAAGGTCATCAGTCCCTAAGCTTACACACTACTTAATCTCAATTATCCTAAGGACAAACACACACACACCCATGCCCGAGGGAGGACTCGAACCTCTGCCGGGACCAGCAGCACAGACCATGATTGCAGCGCCCTAGACCGCTCGGCTAATCCCGCGCGGCTGAACCCACCAACACCACGACTGCAATCGCACGTTAACGCCGACACTGGCATGCTAAGTAGCAAAATGTAGTGTTTTCGGACGAGCCCCGCTTCAACTTGTCCTACAGTGATGGCCGCATACACGTTCGAAGCCGCCGTGCTGAACACAATCGGGCAGAGTGTATTATTGAGCAACATAGCAGATAAACGCCAAGTGTGATGGTTTGGGTCGCCATTGTCTATAACATGCTATGTTGCCTCCTATATCCTGAGGGAAATCTGTACGGCTACTACATCAGGGAGGTTTTGCATTATAAGGCACTGTCCCTCCTGAGGGCCATTCTACTTACGATATTCCAGCAGGTCAAAGTCTGGCCGCAGGTGGCGAGAAATGTGCAGGCCTTCTTTGAAGAACGACGGGTACCGCTGCTTTCACGACCTGCACGTTCGCCGGACAAGTCGCCCATCGAACACGTCTGGGATATGTTCAGTCGGCAACTTGTTCGTTCAGGTCCTGTGCTTTGTGGACGCACCTACAACCTGCATGGCAAAGGATTCCTCAGCAGCATATTCAGGCGCTCTTTGATTCCATCCCACGACTGAGCTCTGACTGCAGCACATAATGGCGCTACTCTATACTGAATTTCACGATCACAACGCATGTACATGTCTGTAATGATAATAGTGTATACAGGGTGGTCCATTGATCGTGACCGGGCCAAATATCTCACGAAATAAGCATCAAATGAAAAAACTACAAAGAACGAAACTCGTCTAGCTTGAAGGGGGAAACCAGATTTCGGTTGTTCCAATGTGATACATGTACCATTATAAACTTATCATTTCTGAGAACGCATGCTATTACAGCGTGATTACCTGTAAATAGCACATTAATGCAATAAATTCTCAAAATGATGTCCGTCAGCCTCAATGCATTTGGCAATACGTTAACGACATTCCTCTCAACAGCGAGTAGTTCGCCTTCCGTAATGTTCGCACATGCACTGACAATACGCTGACGCATGACACCTGTCAGGTGTTGTCGGTGGATCACAACAGCAAATATCCTTCAAGTTTCCCCACAGAAAGAAATCCAGGGTCGTCAGATCCGGTGAAAGTGCGGGCCATAGTATGGTGCTTCGATGACCAATCCACCTGTCATGAAATATGCTTTTCAATACCGCTTTAACCACACGCGAACTATGTGCCGGACATCCATCATCTTGGAAGTACATCGCCATTCTGTCATGCAGTGAAACATCTTGTAGTAACATCGGTAGAACATTACGTAGGAAATCAGCATACATTGCACCATTTAGATTGCCATCTATAAAATGGGGGCCAATTATCCTTCCTCCCATAATGCCACACCATACATTAACCCGCGAAGGTCGCTGATGTTCCACTCGTCGCAGCCATCGTGGATTTCCGTTGCCCAGTAGTGCATACTATGCCGGTTTGCGTTACCGCTGTTAGTGAATGACGCTTCGTCGCTAAATAGAACGCGTGCAAAAAATCTGTCATCGTCCCGTAATTTCTCTTGTGCCCAATGGAAGAACTATACACGACGTTCAAAGTCGTCGCCATGCAATTCCTGGTGCATTCCTGTAGCATTCTCAACACCGACGTTTTTGAGATTCCCGATTCTCGCGCAATTTGTCTGCTACTGATGTGCGGATTAGCCGCGACAGCAGGTAAAACACCTACTTGAGCATCATCATGTGTTGCAGGTCGTGGTTGACGTTTCAAATTTGGCTGAACACTTCCTGTTTCCTTACATAACGCAACTATCCGGCGAACGGTCCGGACACTTGGATGATGTCGTCCAGGATACCGAGAAGCATACATAGCACACGCCCGTTGGGCATTTTGATTACAATAGCCATACATCAACACGATATCGACCTTTTCTGCAATTGGTAAACGGTCCATTTTAACACGGGTAATGTATCACGAAGCAAATACCGTCCGCACTGGCGGAATGTTACGTGGCACCACGTACTTACACGTTTGTGACTACAGCACCATCTACCACAAAGCGAATAAAGTGGTCCAACTAAAACATTCATATTTCTTTACGTACTACACGAATATGTAATAAAAATGGGGTTTCCTATTTTAAAAAAACGCAGTTGATATCCGTTTGACCTATGGTAGCGCCATCTAGCGGGCCAACCATAGCGCCATCTGGTTTTGACCCTTCAAGCTAGATGAGTTTCGTTCTTTGTAGTTTTGTTCGTTTGATCCTTATTTCGAGGGATATTTGGCCGGTTCACTATCAATGGACCACCCTGTATAGTGTCATGTCCCTAATCGCTGGAATAAATTTCATCGTGATCATACGTCTCGATCTTGGTGTTTCACTTTCTCCAAGCAGTAGTGTAGATTATCACGTTAGATTCATATGCAAATGGTCAAGAACGCAGAACTCATTCGGAACTGTAAATGTGTCACAGCTTCCGTGTTGGAACGGTGGCTCTTCTTGCGCAGTGGAATGAATCTGCGCCTGGCAGGCTGCGGGAGAACTTTCCTAGCGTACTCGGAAGTGAAGTCAAAATGGCGTGTCACTCACTGTGACCACAAAACTTCGTAGCAGTCGACTCAGTAAGCCACCAGTGACAGCACTTTCTCCCCTGTATGAGTGAGTGGACTCTCGGAAATGGCAACGTACTCGGAGTAAAAGCAGCTACAGAACTGTGACGAGGACGAGTATATATGTAATTGCTGCTCGTTTCACTTGCAGCAGTTTAAGATAGCCTTGTAGGCTCCTGCCTAATCACACTCTCGGCAATCGCGTTATTCGGTAAAACAGCTAAATGTTTATGACAAACACGAATACAAATTTTCTTCTTTGTCGTTTAACTCACAACAGTTTCATGTTTCGTTTTCCAGTCAGACAGAAGCTACAAAGTTGAAGAGAGCTATTACTGAGAGAGAGAGAGAGAGAGAGAGAGAGAGAGAGAGAGAACACTCTTATATGTAAATAAAATCGAGTATTGTAGAACATGCTTTTATTACGTTAATACGGAACTCCCAGAATTTGTTGTAAATGCTAAGATGAAAAAAAAAAGCTTTCAGCAAATAGGGGGACGCAAACTAACCTCCTTCGATTCCTCAACTCCATATCTCTACCACGAGACCACGTTGAACACACACAACTCTTTGTAAGAGGTCCATGACTAAGGAATTTATTGCTAGCGCACTCGAGCAGATGTAATTTCGATGGATTGCTCACGCGCTGCCTGCGATATATAAGCTATAAGAGAATCTCAGACCAAAGAGCAAAGAGTAGTGTTGGCTGCAGTAAGAGCAGTGTGGTAGTAGGAGTAAGTAGTAGCGAGCAGTCTGGTGTATCGAGTTGGCTGGGCCGGTCGTGGGGAGCGATGGCGGTGCCTGAACGATACAGTATAACAACGCATATATACTATTGTTATATGAGGTCCCATGTAAATGTTTTTATAAAATCTCTTAATAATAATCTTATAAAAATTAACTTTTGACAATCATTCATCTCAATTTAAAGAATTCACTAATTTCTCCAATCCATTGTCATCTCGATTATTGTAAAGAAAAGTCAGTTGTTTCTTTTTATACATGACAAATCTATCGGCCAGCATTGCACAGGGCTGTGCCAGAAAAATTTCTTATAGGAGCAAATATATATACGCGTTATCCGGCGACATCATTGAGGTAAGATTTTTCAATTTATTCAGAATGAATTTTCAGCACCATGATGCAGCACTGCTGACGTCCAAAATTTACCAGTTTAAATTCACAATCAGTTATTGAAAGGTTATAAGTGAGCCACAATTTTATTGAGAGATTAGTCACATTTTATTATTGGTAGGTTACGGAATTTATGTGTTGGTAGGTTACACTAAATGTGAATGTTATATAATTATTTTATCACTTGGGAGGTTACACTAAATGTGAATGTGAATGAATTATATAATTATATTTTTTATCTGTGGGGAGGTTACATCTCAACAGTGGTAACCAATATTATCATTCATCTTAGAATCTCCTGAAAGCTTTTACCGCCAATGTGTCATTAACTGACGTTTATTTATAACAAATCGTACCAAGAGTAGCGTGTCTGCATTTCGCCGTTGCCTTAAAACGGCATGAAAATGTAGACTGGCAATGGCAAGGAAAGCGTTTCTGAAGAAGAGAAATTTGTGAACATCGAGTATAGATTTAAGTGTAAGGAAGTCGTTTCTGAAAGTATTTGTATGGAAGTGAAACATGGACAATAAGTAGTTTGGACAAAAAGAGAATAGAAGCTTTCGAAATGTGCTGAAGATTAGATGGGTAGATAACATAACTAAAGAGGAGGTATGGAATAGAATTGGGGAAAAGAGGAGCTTGTGGCACAACTTGACTAGAAGAAGGGATCGGTTGGTAGGACATGTTCTGAGGCATCAAGGGATTACCAGTTTAGTATTGGAGGGCAGTGTGGAGGGTAAAAATTGTAGAGTGAGACCAAGAGATGAATACAGTAAACAGATTCAGAAGGATGTAGGTTGCAGTAGGTACTGGGAGATGAAGAAGCTTGCACAGGATAGAGTAGCATGGAGAGCTGCATTAAACGAGTCTCAGGACTGAAGACCACAACAACAATAACTGTGATAAACGCAACTTATAGTACGAGCACAATGAAATACACTCTAAGACAATCTAAAAAGTAGGAAAAAAGAAAAAGACGCTCCGCGAAGGAAATATCCGAATGGGACGGAAGTAGGTAGACGTAGCGTACATGTAGTAGCAAACAAGTGATTACACTTTCAGAAATAATGGATGATTTATTCAAGAGAAAGAGCTTCAGAAACTAAACAAGTCTGTACCGCGTTGGTTCACTTCTGGCCCTTATGCAAGGCGTTACTCGGTTTGGCATTGGCTGACAGAGTTGCTGCACGGCCTTCCGAGGAATACCTTGCCAAATTCTGTCCAGTTGGCGAATTAGATCGTCAAAATCGCGTCTGGTTGGAGGGCCCTCCCCATAAAGCTCCAAACGTTCTCAAATTGGGGCGACCTTGTTGGACAAGGCAGGGTTTGGCAAGAACGACGACAAGCAAAAGAAACTCTCGCCGTGTTAGAGCTGGCATTGCCTTGCAGAAATGTAAGCCCAGGATGACTTGCTGTAAAGGGCAACAAAACGGGGCGTAGAATATCGTCGACGTGCCGCTACGCTGTAAGGGTGCGGCGGATGACAATCAAAAAGGGTCCTGCTATGAAAAGAACAGGCACCCCAGTTCATCACTCCTGGCTGTCAGGCCGTAGTCCGCAGCTCGTGGTCTTGCGGTCGCGTTCTCGCGTCCCGAGCACGGGGTCCCGGGTTCGATTCCCGGCCGGGTCAGGGATTTTCACCTGCCTCGAGATGACTGGGTGCTTGTGCGGTCCTCATCATTTCAGCATCATTCATGAAAGTGACGAGATTGGACTGAGCAAAGGTTGGGAATTTGTACGGGCGCTGATAACCGCGCAGTTGAGTGCCCCACAAACCAAACATCATCATCATCATCATCATCATCTGATAGCCCACCGTTGCTTGGGGTGTCTCCAGATATGTCTTCGCCGGTCGCTTCTAATTGGGATTCATTACGGAAGACAATTCCACTCCAGTCAATAAGATTACAGTTCGAATGTGTCCGACACCACTGCAAACAAACTTGTTAGCGCACAGAGGTCAGTGGTAGTCGGCGCGACGGCTCATCTCATACCGGCACTGTTAACTTGTGACATCTTCGACAACCGCCGATATTTCGACAGGTGCACACCTACGTCATTTTCAAGACACAAATGCAACAATAGCGCTGTTCAACGAAATTTGAAACCTTTGATGGTGGGGCTATGTCGACCGACAACGACAATAACGCATATGCAAAAAACACACACACATGCAAACAATCTCTCTTTCTCTCTCTCTCTCTCTCTCTCTCTCTCTCTCTCTCTCTGATGACCAAGTAGCAGTAACTCTGTCCATCTGAGTTTGACCAGGAAGCATAACGCGACACAACGATGCATACGGAATCAAAATTTACAGTCCCTGGAACATCATTTCACCCAAACACTTATAAACACACACATTAAGGTCAATATTGCACAGGACAAGTAAAACATCTTTCAATCGAGCTGGCCGTGGTGGTCGAGCGGTTCTAGGCGCTTCAGTCCGGAACCGCGCGGCTGCTACGGTCGCAGGTTCGAATCCTGCCTCGGGCATGGATGTGTGTGATGTCCTTAGGTTAGTTCGGTTTAAGTAGTTCTAAGTTCTAGGGGACTGATGACCTTAGATGTTAAGTCTCATTGTGCTCAGAGCCATTCGAACCATTTTTGATCTTTCAATCGAGAAAACATGAAACAAGAAATAAATATAGTGGATTAGATTGGAGTTCCCATTTTCTTTGCTGCAATGATTCACTCTATACTGGGCAAAATAAAGAAAGGAAGTGATACAAACTGCGATATAGAGTATAAAGATAAAAAAACAGATGTACCGTATATATGGCATCGCATACATTGGCAAAAATCACAAATGAATGCTGATATCTGCAAAACACAGAAGATAGAAATTGGATTTTTCAGACCTAATAAACTGCAACAGCAGCTAATATGTAATGTAAGGTTTGACTTTGACTGTTTTTCAGGTTCTGGAATATATAAAATAATGACAGGAACATTCCCTTCTCTAAATAGGACAAAATGGGCGAGATTTTCACACTAGGTTATACTGGGTGATCAAAAAGTCAGTATAAATTTGAAAACTTAATAAACCACGGAATAATGTAGATAGAGAGGTAAAAATTGACACTCATGCTTGGAATGACATGGGCTTTTATTAGAACCAAAAAGAACACCCCATATTGTTAGACACGTGAAATATCTCTTGCGCACGTTGTTTGGTGATGATCGTGTGCTCAGCCGCCACATTCGTCATCCTTGGCCTCCCAGGTCCCCAGACCTCAGTCCGTGCGGATTATTGGCTTTGGGGTTACCTGAAGTCGCAAGTGTATCGTGATCGACCGACATCTCTAGGGATGCTGAAAGACAACATCCGACGCCAACGCCTCACCATAACTCCGGACATGCTTTACAGTGCTGTTCACAACATTATTCCTCGACTACAGCTATTGTTGAGGAATGATGGTGGACATATTGAGCATTTACTGTAAAGAACATCATCTTTGCTTTTGTCTTACTTTGTTATGCTCATTACTGCTATTCTGATCAGAAGAAGCGCCATCTATCGGACATTTGTTGAATGTTTGTATTTTTTTTTTGGTTCTAATAAAACCCCATGTCATTCCAAGCATGTGTGTCAATTTGTACCTCTCTATCTACATTATTCCGTTATTTATTCAGTTTTTAAATTTATACTGACTTTTTGATCACCCAGTACAAAGCATATTAGAGCCTACACACACAACAGACGCACTGTATCAGCAACAGCCACACATACACAATATGCATGACATCCATTCAGAAAGACAGAGACAAATGTTAGCGTATTCTATGTACTAAAGTGGATTGGATGCAATGACTGGAGATATATTAACATTACAGAAAGAAAAATATGAAAATAAAATACTGAATGAAAAACTCAAATGTGATTCTGTTAATTTTTTCAGGTGTTCTGATGGATAATATTCTTAAACAATCAAAAGAAAATAGTGGAACACAGAAACAAGTAATCTTGCAGTGGATATACAAGTAAATAATGATGTTACAATTTGATTATATAACGACGCTGTCGTCAACACTTTCTTCTGGGTCATCATTCACCTGTTTGGTTTGATACGGTGTGTCAGGACTTCCACTTCTGCGCAGACCTCTTCATCTCGGAGTAGTACTTACACCCAGCATCCTCAGTTATTTGTTTTGTATACTCCAATTTCGGTCTTCCTCTACACTTTTCACCCCCTGCAGCTCCCTCAAGTACTGTAGAAGCTATTTTCTGATGTATTAACACAAGTCCTTCTTGTCAATGTTTTCCACAATTTTTATCCTTACAGATTCTGGGAAAACCTCATTTCATATCTTATCAATAACCATAATTCCCAGCTTCCTTCTACAGCACCTCATCTCAGATTGTTTGCTTCCTTCTCGGTGTCCGCCACTGCCCATGTTTCATTATCATGCAGTACTGCGCTACAGATGCGTATCCTCAGAATTTATTCGACAGATGAAGGCCTATGTTTGTTACTAATAGTCTTCTTGTCGCCAGGAATGCCATCTTTGCCTGTCCTCCTTGCTACGTCCGTCGTAGGTTCGTTTCCTTCCAAGACGGCAGAATTTCTTCACTTCGTGTGCTTAGTGGTCCCAAATTTTGATGTTCATTTTATCTGTACTCTCATGTCTGCTGCTCCTCATTACTTTCGTTTTTCTGCGCTTTATTCTCATTTCATATTGCGTGCTCTGTAGATTGTCCATTCGTCCAGCATGTTCTGTAATTCTTTCTCGCTTTCATTGAGGACAGCAAAATCATCAGCGAATCTCATCACACTGATTTATAAGCCCCATACAGATCCTACCTTTTATTTCCGACATTGCTTCTAATGCACTGATTGAAGAACGGGGGAGAAAGGCTACATCATTGGCCTACACTTCGTACTCGGTCTCCATTCTTATAGTTTGTTCTCCGTTCTTATACCTGTTGTGTGCTACTCGTTTTTCGCTACTGCTTGCACCCTTTTTACCTATGCGCTAAAGCATAGCATATATACGTTATGAACGATCTGAAACATCAGATCTGTTTATGTGTGTCCCTGTCTTTAACTTTAACATCGGACTGGGAACTCTGTAAGCGATGTACACTGACAAAAAAATCGCAACATCAAAAAATAATTAATGTAGAGTTACGAAATTTCGGCAATACATTCGTCTAGGGAACATGTTTCAGTGATTAACGTTGTAAGAACGCAGGTTAATCAGGTTACCTTCCATTCGGGAAGCGGTTGCACTCAGCGACTTATATTGATTTGTAAATTATTGATTGCAGCAATCAGTCGTCCTTGCTTAAATTTTATTATGCAGATCTAGATTTCAGCTAGAAGCTAGCCATTCTCAATGCACTATTATTTTCGCTCAAAGCAGGTAAGTCCCTGTTGTATTCAATGAACTGTGGGTGAAGCCCGATCAACAGGGACTTACATGCTTTGAGCGAAAATAATTGTGCATTGAGAATGGCTAGCTTCTAGCTGAAATGTAGATCTGCATAATAAAATTTAAGCAAGGACGACTGATTGCTGCAATCTACAATTTTCACAGGTTAATGTAAGAGCGCGATATTCCATTGTAAATACGAAATGCTGGTACATTGATAACAGGTGTAACCGCCAGTATTTTGAATGAAAGCATACAAAAGTGCATGCATTGTGCTGTACAGGTGCTGGATTTCAGTTTGTGGGATGTAGTTCCACGCCTATTGCACTTGATCGGTCGAGACTGGGGCGGTTATGCTGTCTGTGGATGACACTAGAGTTGTCATCCGAGGATATCGCATTTGTGCACGATGATCTAATAACTGAGCGGGCTAAAGCAACGTGTCGACATTATGTAGACTATTAAAGGTTGCAACAGCGATAGGCGGGGGAGCGTTATCCTGTCGTAAAACACCTCTTGGAATGCTGTTTATTAATGGCAGCGCAGGTCGAATTACCAGATTGACCTACGAATTTGTAGTTATGGTGCGTGGGATAACCACGACAGTCATATAAAATCACACCCCAGTTGTAGCTCCAGTGTGTCTAGCGCACAGAGAAGTTTGTTGTGGGCGCTCGACTGGCCCCTTCTAACCAACACACAGCCATCACTGGCACCGAGCCAGAAGCAGCTCTCTTCAGAAAACACAACAGAGCTTCACCCTACCCTCCAAGGAGCTCTCGGTTGCCACCACCCACGTCTCAACTGGCGGTGGTTTGGGGTCAGTGGGATGCTCGCTACAGGGCGTCTGGCTCGGAGCTGTCCTTGTAGTAACCGATTTCTTACAGTTCGTTGCGTCGCTGTGGTGCCAACTGCTGCTGCAGGTGCAGTACGATGCGCCAGAGCCACACTCCGAAAACGATGGTCTTACCTCACGGTATTGCCATGTGGCCATCTGGAGTCCAGTCTTCTTGCGACCGTGCATTCCAGTGACAACGGCTGCCAGCAGTCACGTACAGTGGTTACATTCCTGCCGAGTTTTTATGCAATATTGCAGAAGGAACGTCCATCTTATTGTAGCCCTATTACACCATCTCGTTCAAACTCAGTGAGATATTGATAATGGCGTCTTTGTCGCCTTAAAGCAGTCCTGACTGGTGGGAACGAACTTTTTCACCACGGTACTTATATGTAAAACATTTTCGGTATTCTTGCCGCGTCAGTTCTGGATAAAATCTCGAGCTTTCGACGATTACCTCCATCGTCATCGTCAGGAGCTGACTGTCTTCACTGCTGCTGTGGTAGCCTTTTTTATAGCCCGCGGACGGCTTCTGATTGGTCGGCTTATGATTGGTCGGCGCAGAAGCTCTCGAACAATTCATGGAACACAGGAACAGCAATCATTCCAACATCCAGTTCACTGTCGGCATGGAGAAGGAAGGGAGACTGCCTTTCTTAGACGTTTTAGTACAACGACAGGCGGACGGGCGTCTCGGCCACTCTGTATACCGTAAGCCGACGCATACCGATTTATACCTGAACGCACAGTGTTTCCATCATCCTGCTCAGAAGAGAGCCGTTTTGAACACGTTGGTATATATAGCAAAAACTATTTCTGACGAGGACCACTTAAGGTCAGAGATTAACCATCTGAAGTACGTGTTCCGAAAGAATGGCTATGGTGTACGCGATATAAAGGCAGCGTTCTCCAAAAAAAGGGAACGTGAAAACGCTGCACACTCACAGGATGAAACACCGATTGCGGTTCTTCCTTTTTGTGGCGCGATTTCCAGCAAAACAGGAAGAGTCCTGCGTAGAAAATGTATAAGACCGATTTTTCGTCCTCCTAAGAAAATTAAGGAGATGATGCGCCCTGTTAAGGACAATCTCGGCCTCAGGGTCCCTGGAGTTTATAATATACCCTGTGAGTGTGGAAGCAGTTATATAGGTCAGACGATTTGTACCGTTTCCGACCGCTGTGCAGAACACCAACACCATATTAAAAATAGGGAACTGGAGAAATCGGCAATTACGGAGCACAGCCTCACGAACAAACATAAAATATTGTTCGATGAAACAAAAATTCTGTCCCATGCCTCCACGTACTGGGATTCTGTTAATAAGGAGGCTGTTGAAATAAGAAGCCGAAAGAACTTTAACCGTGATAGCGGATACCATATGAGCTGTGCATGGAAACGAGCACTTGATGCAGAGAAGCAGCAGAGACGTTGTTTCCAAGGTTTACGTTCCAACAGAAGCGGTGGCGCCACCGGCGCACACAGTGACACCGTTTGCGACAGCAGTTCGGAATCGCCGACCAGTCATAAGCCGACCAATCAGAAGCGGTCCACGGGCTATAAAAAAGGCTACCGCAGCAGCAGTAAACTAACATACGCAAACAGCGACAAACGTCGGTAAGCCCCTGCATATCAGCAACACTGACTGGCAACTACCAGCTGCTATTACAGCCGATCAACAGGCCACAGCAGGGACACCGACGAGCTCGCCCACAGACGCACGAACAATCTGCCAACACTCTCTCACACTGTGCCTCCGGTATATGACCTATCGGTCACAAGACCGATAACAAACCTAACTGTTGCAGGTTGCAGGACGCTGAACGAGGACTCTGTACCAGCACCCAGCGCCAGCCGCCGAGCAGCACAAACGCACAACATCAAGGTATCGACATGCATGATACCCACTACTAACAAAGCCTTTCCTTGCACAACCTATCGCAGGCAGCAAGAGAACCGCTACTGCTCTTGCCGCCCGACCTAACTTTCGCAGAGGTTTTTTTCCCTTGGCTCTTGCCTTGGCACTTATTTCCCTCTGCCCTTCAAACCGCTACCCTTCGTCAGATTTCGACCAATCTATCTCCAGATGAGCGCGTATTAATGGTTAATCCTAACCAGACGTACGCAAACATCGCAGTACCCACATCCTGCGACACCTTATGCAGAGATGGCAGTAGACCTTTTGTGTTGGCCATCATGCCGGTGTGGGCGTGGAGGGGCTCCACCTCTATTTAAAAAGCAGTAAGACAGTCAGCTCCTGACGATGACGATGCAGGTAATCGTCGAAAGCTCGAGATTTTATCCAGAATTTGTAATCTCCCCACGGAAAATTACCCTCTACCACGCAATAATTAATAATGGTCAATCAAATCATCCACATTTATTTACGTATGAAAAATATCTGAGCAGATTTTCTAGTAATATATGCGCCGACAGCTCGTCGACGCCAAAGTATTTTTCGAGTACGTTTATTCTTTGGAACAACAGAGGTACACAGGTGTATGCTCCATGGTCATTATAGTTATAGAAGGAGAGATAGAAAGAGAGAGAAAGGAACAGCTTCGGAAAGTATCGGTTGGAAGATTTTCGTATTCCAAAAGGAGATTTATTTACTCTTCTTCGCGATAAAGCGAGGCAGGAAAGTTTGTGCCGCTAGCGGGGTAGACAAAGAGAAAGAAGGACTTGTAAAAGTAAATTTCATGAGACTAAAAATCCACGGAAACGGAACATGTACGGAAATGGATTCAATATACAATTTTCCTCAGAAATAAGGTTTGTGACCATTTCGTTTTAGAGTGAATGACGAATGCGTTCTCTGTCTGAATTGTTGATGATTGTCTGGGGCCTGTAATTAATTGGGAAGTTTCAGCTGTGACGAAGAGAGCCTGCAATCTCTGAGTTTTATTGAAATCGTCCAAAAAGGCTTCGTCCACATCTGAAATTTTAGATCTATCGTAAACTGAACGAAGTGTTCAAAACGATCGATTTTTTCCCAACTGAATGCAGCGCTTAATAATAATAACGTATGTGAAGATCTTTTCTAGCAAGCCAGCCGCTGAATATTAAGAAGGGCTCCACCAGAGATTTTAATAGGCTGATTTCATGTAACTTAAGACTTTCAGCAAAATCGATTTAAGTAGTAAGGGCATTCATTAGAAACTGACGCGGCAAGAATACCGAGTGTTTTACATATTATTGACTGGTATCAACTCAACATATCCAGTCTCAAAGGTAACTATCGCTCACGACCGTTATTGCATGTTTTTAAAGCAAACCTGATTTGCATTCTCGTAGTGGCGCTACTCGCGCCACACTTATGCGGATGGTGCGAAATTTGAGTAGACTTAATCTTTTAGATGTAGTAACACGCCTGCCAACTTTCGTTTTGTCGCGCGACTTCTTCTTCGTATTGCGATATTTTAACCGACAGTGTGTAACTTGTGTGAATATGTACGTAAGCCAACAACAATAAATCTGTAAGTAAAATCTACCTCCAAATTTGACGTTGTCTATGAGGAAATATGTATCAATAATTACGAATTTGCAAGTGTTCACATTACAGCGTTGTCACCAGTCACTTAGCGCAAACGTCGCGCTTAAAACTGTGGCAGTAGGGACCGTATACTAGAAATGTCGATAATAGGAATCTTTTTTCGTAACGTGATGTGTGGAAAGTAAACAAAATTGCGAGTGCCAGCTGCAGACCGAGTAACAAACAAAACCATTCTTATTACTTAAGCGGGAACTGTGCCTACTACTGTTGCACCTCAACAATCATAATTTTGTTTCAAATACCGACAGGGAAAGCCATCTCCCACAGAAGAGATATCTTCGAAATCAGAGCGCGCCAAGCTGACAGACGTAGGTATCTCTTCAGCGTCAGTTTGAAGAAAGCAATATGTAATGGGTGCTGAATAGTAGCCAGTGCACCCAGAGTCGTGATGAAATGTAATTGTTTTATATTTAAATATTTCAGAACGTAAGATATTAGACATTTACCGAGGAAAGTGACTATGTGTGTTCATGCTGCCAAGAAACAGAACGTTTCGGCGAAATAAAGTACCCAGACAAATACACTACTGGCCATTAAAATTGCTACACCACGAAGATGACGTGCTACAGAGGCGAAATTTAACCAACAAAAAGAAGAAGATGCTGTGATATGCAAATGATTACCTTTTCAGAGCATTCACACAAGGTTGCCGCCGGTGGCGACACCCAAAACGTGCTGACATGGGGGAAGTTTCCAAATGATTTGTCATACACAAATAGCAGTTGGCCGGCGTTGCCTGGTGAAACGTTGTTGTGGTGCCTCGTGTAGGGAGGAGAAATGCGTACCATCACGTTTCCGACTTTGATAAAGGTCGGATTGTAGCCTATCGCGATTGCGGTTTATCGTATCGCGACATTGCTGCTCGCGTTGGTCGAGATACAATGACTGCTAGCAGAATATGGAATCGGTGGGTTCAGGAGGGTAATACGGAACGCCGTGTTGGATCGCAACGGCCCAGTATCACTAGCAGTCGAGATGACAGGCATCTTATCCGCATGGCTGTAACGGATCGTGAAGCCACGTCTCGATCCCTGAGTCAACAGATGGGGACGTTTGCAAGACAACAACCGTCTGTACGAACACTTCGACGACGTTTGCAGCAGCATGGACTATCAGCTCGGAGACCATGGCTGCGGTTACCCTTGACGCTGCATCACAGACAGGAGCGTCTGCGATGGTGTACTCAACGACGAACCTGGGTGCACGAATGGCAAAACGTCGTTTTTTCGAATGAATCCAGGTTATGTTTTCAGCAACATGATGGTCGCATCTGTGTTTGGCGACATCGCGTTGAACGCACATTGGTTACACGTCTCGGTCACCTCCTGTTCGCACTGACGGCACTTTGAACAGTGGACGTTACATTTCAGATGTGTTACGACCCGTGGCTCTATCCTTCATTCGATCCCTGCGAAACCCTACATTTCAGCAGGATTATGCACGACCGCATGTTGCACGTCCTGTACGGGCCTTTCTGGATACAGAAAATTGTCGACTGCTTCCCTGGCCAGCACATTCTGCAGACCTCTCATCAATTGGAAACGTCTGGTCAATGGTGGCCGAGCAAGTGGCTCGTCACAATACACCAGTTACTACTCCTGATGAATTGTGGTATCGTGTTGAAGCTGCATGGGCAGCTGTACCTGTATACGCCATCCAAGCTCTGTTTGACTCAATGCCCAGGCGTATCAAGGCCTTTATTACGGCCAGAGGTGGTTGTCCTGTGTACTGATTTCTCAGGATCTATGCACCCAAATTGCGTGAAAATGTAATCACATGTCAGTTCTAGTATAATATATTTGTCCAATGAATACCCGTTTATCATCTGCATTTCTTCTTGGTGTAGCAATTTTAATGGCCAGTAGTGTGTTTATGATTGTATTTAGCCACTTGTGAAACTCGTTAATTCATTGCAGAAATACCTAAGAAATATTTTTATGCAGGAATATGTAGTTCCAAAATTTTGAAGAGCATGATATTAGTTCTTTATACGACCTACTGAATTGACCTTTCTGCTGTCGTGTACATGTAAGTAATATTTTGGAAGCCGTTTTTTTCTGTCCTACGTTTATAAGAAGAGCGTATACCTCGGAATCACTTTGAAGTTCATTTTATGTCAACTGCTGACGGACCAAAAACTCGACCGATTTACAACAGCTCCATGCCCGCTATCAGCCAACTAAAGCCAAGGAGAAGAATAATTAGACTTTAATCTCCCATCAACAACGAGGTCATTAGAGACGGAACACAAGGTCGGTTTGTGGAAGCATGGAAAGCGGAAGGGGACGTGCCACTTCGAAACAGCCGTTCTGGTATTTCCCTTAAGCGATTTAGGGAAATAACGAAAAATTTAAATCAAATGGCTGGCCGTCGGTTTGAACCGTCGTCCTCACAAATGCAAATCAAATATGATGACAACCACGCTATCCCGCTCTGTCGACTAAAAATCGATCTATCGAAAAGTCTTTCAAGCGCGCCTAGCCTAACACTTCCTTTTCTGTAGAGCTTCCGGCATCTATTACGAGGTGCATTCAAGTTCTAAGGCCTCCGATTTTTTTTCTAATTAACTACTCACCCGAAATCGATGAAACTGGCGTTACTTCTCGACGTAATCGCCCTGCAGACGTACACATTTTTCACAACGCTGACGCCATGATTCCATGGCAGTGGCGAAGGCTTCTTTAGGAGTCTGTTTTGACCACTGGAAAATCGCTGAGGCAATAGCAGCACGGCTGGTGAATGTGCGGCCACGGAGAGTGTCTTTCATTATTGGAAAAAGCCAAAAGTCACTAGGAGCCAGGTCAGGTGAGTAGGGAGCATGAGGAATCACTTCAAAGTTGTTATCACGAAGAAACTGTTGCGTAACGTTAGCTCGATATGCGGGTGCAATGTCTTGGTGAAACAGCACATGCGCAGCCCTTCCCGGACGTTTTTCTTGCAGTGCAGGAAGGAATTTGTTCTTCAAAACATTTTCGTAGGATGCACCTGTTACTGTAGTGCCCTTTGGAACGCAATGGGTAAGGATTACGCCCTCACTGTCCCAGAACATGGACACCATCATTTTTTCAGCACTGGCGGTTACCCGAAATTTTTTTGGTGACGGTGAATCTGTGTGCTTCCATTGAGCTGACTGGTGCTTTGTTTCTGGATTGAAAAATGGCATCCACGTCTTATCCATTGTCACAATCGACGAAAAGAAAGTCCCATTCATGCTGTCGTTGTGGGTCAACATTGCTTCACAACATGCCACACGGGCAGCCATGTGGTCGTCCGTCAGCATTCGTGGCACCCACCTGGATGACACTTTTCGCATTTTCAGGTCGTCATGAAGGATTGTGTGCACAGAACCCACAGAAATGCCAACTCTGGAGACGATCTGTTCAACAGTCATTCGGCGATCCTCCAAAACAATTCTCTCAACTTTCTCGATCATGTCGTCAGACTGGCTTGTGCGAGCCCAAGGTTGTTTCAGTTTGTTGTCACACAATGTTCTGCCTTCATTAAACTGTCACACCCATGAACGCACTTTCAACACATCCACAACTCCATCACCACATGTCTCCTTCAATTGCCGATGAATTTCAATTGGTTTCACACCACGCAAATTCAGAAAACGAATGATTGCACGCTGTTCAAGTAAGGAAAATGTCGCCATTTTAAGTATTTAAAACAGTTCTCATTCTCGCCGCTGGCGGTAAAATTCCATCTGCCGTACGGCGCTGCCATCTCTGGGACGTATTGACAATGAAAGCGGCCTCATTTTAAAACAATGCGCATGTTTCTATCTCTTCCAAGTCCGGAGAAAAAAAATCGGAGGCCGTAGAACTTGAATGCACCTTGTATAATGTGCTGATGTTACTGCGTATCTGCGAAGATACCCAGTACGATCGTGTGCTGATTACTGAGTCGAAGACGTGGTACTGCGCCGAACGCCGCTTGACATCCAAGGAGATAAAATCAACCTTTTCTCCTGTGTGTGCTCTTTGCTTTTGAATAAAGCAAACTGTGTTTCGCAGTAGTGGGTTTTCCTGATTCCTTGCTGACTCTGCAGCAGATGCGTCTTAGCCGCCGCCAATGATATATGTAATATTTGAGTTCAGAAAATGGTACAGAATCGTGCAACAAACTGACTTTAGCAACGCTGCTTTTTAATTCCATGCAGCCGCTCTTAAAGTCTTTTGTCAACAAGAATGGCATGCAGTATTCCGAAAAATTCGGGACTGTTGCCTGTGTGAAAGCTTCCCGATAAATAAGAGCCAGGAAGAAGAGATAATTTCCCAGGATACTCAGTGTGGATTGTTATCTAAAATTCATTAGGAGCTGGTGTCTAGTTCGCTTGTTCAGTTTTAATTTTTTCCAAAAACCGGAGGTGCTTATTTCAATATCTCTCAACCGTGATTGCATGCGGCAGTTTTTTTGAAATGAATGCTTTCGTTTATATGTTACCGGCAAACTGTGGAGCCAGCATTTTGAGGACTGCACAGGCAATAAGTCGAATACCAAAAACTATCAGACAGGGTACGAAATGTTTCTTATTTAAGCCTTTGCCTTGGGATTTAGTGAAATGTCGGTTACGTTTAGGCGAAGTCTGAAAGAAAGTTACTGTTACAAGTTTCTCAGACATCATTGTCGTAACAGTCTCATTCCAGTTAGTTGCGTCGCGAAAATGGAGGCTGCACGCACGTGGAAAATGTATTTGATGACAGTGTAAATGCAATAAAACGAAGATTTTATAGAGTTACAGATAATGGGGAGTAAGTCTTCAAGAAATGTTGTTTTAACTTCCATTAAATATAGAAGTTTCTAGTCTGTACATGTTATTTAATTGTAATTTCGTATTTTGTCTGTGTCGATTTCACATTTTTAAAATATCTAGGCGTTTTATAAATTCACTAGGAAAAACATTAAATAAAAATTATATTAAACACCCAACAAAAAAGTTCTGGTCATTTCGTACGGCTGGCCGGGGTGGTCGAGCGTAGTCTGGAACCGCGCGGCCACTAGTGTCTCAGGTTTGAGTCCTGCCTCAGGCATGGATGTGTGTGATGTCCTTAGGTTAGTTAGGTTTAAGTAGTTCTAAGTTCTAGGGGACTTATGACCTAAGATGTTGAGTCCCATAGTGTTCAGAGCCATTTGAACCATTTCGTACGAATCTCTTACTGGATAAAGGAAACTAGTCTGAAATTTATAAATTTCCGTATTTGACGATTATGATTCTTAGTGGATCAATACATCATTTACCACAAAAAGGAAACCTGGTTGCACAATAAGAAGCGTCTGGCAACGCCTTCAATTTTACGGATAATGCAAATAGAGAATTAGTACGGGACCTGTTGGTGGAAGCAGGAAACATAATGTGCAGAGGATGACGTTGTTGAATTCAGAAAACTTTCATAAAAAACGCTAACAAGTTTTCCATTGCTCAAATGAAGCTGAATTCTTTTATCGACTACATTTCCTAGTGGCCTACATTCTATAACAGAACCTGCCTGAGCAATGAATCTTATGGTGAAGTCGTTCCTAAACACCTGAAAGTGGTTTTCAGTGTTTCAGAATACCGTGAGATGACCTTTTCTGCTGAAAATTCGTATAGTGTTAACGTGCAACACGAATGTTGCTGGCTTGACGATGGGCACTTCTAGGTTGCGAGAAGCTATACAACCTAATGCACTCTTTTCAAAGAAAGACTGCATATCTACACTGCCAACATATAACAACAAAATGGGCGACATAAAGAAATCTTTGGTCGACATCTCTCAAGGGAAGAACCAGTTTAGGTATTCAATTATGGCCGACAACGGCAGTTTGCGATGTACAGGAAGATAACTGTATAATGCAGCTATGCAAAATGTAAAATATTATTCAGAAATATGAAAAACACAATGTATATTACAATAAAAGACGTTTATATGCAGAATTTTATTCTAAAACAAGGAACTTATCATTAAAATTAATTTGAAAATCATTTGTACTACAGAAAGGGAACATGTCCATCATCAACAAAGTCCTGTTCCCCTGATGTCATACTTATGAATATATATAATATGAAAGTATACGTTTATCAAGAAACTAGAAATACGTATCAGGACGTAAATTACATTAAAACGGTTTCATTCAGTTTTTTTGTCTTTACTACAAAAGTACTAAAAGTGGACATGTCTTTCTGCAGTAACCGATTCATTGACTGACACAAAAAAAGCAAAAAAAGGGTAGAATAACGAAATTTCGGGAAGATATTTGTCTAGGTAACATATTTACGTGATTAACATTGCAAGATGACAGGTTAATGTAAGTGCAAGATATGTCACTGCAGATTGGAAATGAAGGTACATTAATAATTGATGTAACCGCCACAAACGTGAATGCAAGCCTGCAGACGTGTGTGAATTTTGTTGTTCAGATGGCGGGTGTCAGTTTATGGAACGGAATTTCATGCCTGTTGCACTTTGTCAATACAGGGACGGTTAATGCTGTTTGTGGATGACCCTAGAGTTGTCGTCCGATTATGTCCCATATACGCTCGACTGGAGACATGTAGTGGTCGAGCAAACCAAGGCAACATGTCGATACTCTGTAGAGCATGTTGGGTTACAACAACTATATGTGGGAGAGTGTTATCCTGTTGGAAAACACCTCCTGGAATCATCATCATGAATGGGAGCACAACAAGTCTAATCACCAGGCTGACATTCAAATTTGCAGTTTGGGTGCGTGGGATAATCACGAGACTTCTCCTGCTGTCATACAAAATCGCATCCCACCTTAAGTCCAAGTGTCGGTACAGTGTATCTAGCACACAGACTAGTTGATTCTAACCAACACACAGCCGTCATTGGCACTTAGCTAGAACTAGTTTTAGTCATAAAACACAACAGACTTCCAGCCTGCCCCCCAATGAGCTCTTTCTTGACACCACTCTGGTTGCAAATGGCGGTGGTTTGGGGTCAGTGGAATGCGTTTAGTTCGAAGCTGTCAAAATAACCTATTTGTAACAATTCGTTGTGTCACTGTGGTGTCAGCTTCTGCTGAAATTGCTACAGCAGGTGCTGTACGATGCGCCAGAGCCAAACGCCGAACACGATGGTCTTCCCTCTCGGTATTGCCATGTGACCGTTTTGAGCCCGGTATTCTTACGACCATACATGCCCTTGACCACCACTGCCGAGAATCATGTACAGTGGCTCATTCCTGCGAAGTTTTTCTACAATATCGCAGAGGGAACACGAAGGTTGTCGTAGCCCATTACACGACCTCGTTCAAACTATTGAGGTGTTGATAATGGCGTCTTTGTCGCCCTAAAGGCATTCTTGACTGATATCAACTCACCATGCCCAATGTCAAAGGTAAGTAACGCTCACGACCTTTATAGCGTTTTTTTAAAGCACCTGATTTGCGTCCTCCTAGTGACGCGACTAGCGCCATTCTTATGTGATCAGGGCGAAATTTGAATAGTCTTCACCTTTTAGATGTATAAACACACCTGCCAAATCCGTTTATGCCACACGACTTCTTCTTGGTATTGCCTAGGTGCTGTATATAATGACTTGATTTGACACTTTGCCAGTAACGTAAACAAAAACTAGCCCAGGCTTAGGCCGGTTTTACACTATCAAATTTCTTTGTCAAATATCTTTGTCAAAGATATTTGATGGTGTAATAGGGAACTTTGTCAAATGTCGTCCAATATTTGATCAAATCTAGGGCCTCGCTGTAGATTTGATCATAGAAGTCGCTTGTCTTCTGTTCACTGCAATGATACATGTTACCACATGGAGCGCTATCATCGCTGCAGCGTTCTGTCGTCTGTAGTGTTTTTATAAACATTGCCAGTAAATACAATTGGTGTGTGCCGACAATTACAGATGGGCGGGGTGGTCTCGCGGTTCTAGGCGCTCAGTCCGGAACCGTGCGACTGCTACTGTCGCAGGTTCGAATCCTGCCTCGGGCATGGATGTGTGTGATGTCCTTAGGTTAGTTAGGTTTACGTAGTTCTAAGTTCTAGGGGACTGATGACCATAGATGTTAAGTCCCATAGTGCTCAGAGCCATTTGAACCATTTTTTTCGACAATTACAAAATTAATAGAGATGTATGAAGCTGATGGGGCACTTTACAACGTGAGGCACCCTGAATACAAAAATAGATTAAGAAGATTGGAGACGTGACCTAACCTAACCTAACCTAACCTAACCCTCTCCTTTAGCAAGGAATCGGAGTGTTACAGTGAGCCTGTCTTCTGCAGATGTAGCAGTTCTTAAGTGAATATTGTGCTTTGTGATATGAGGATACACTCTACTGAGCACATACAGAAATGTATGCTCATCCATTCGTAAGTAATTGATGTACGACTTTTTTGTTGAATGCTTTTATCGTGTCGTCGTAAAATCCACAGCTTCACCCAGGTATGTTTCCTTTTTCTTCCCCGCTTCTCTTCCCCATGTACACACAGTGCAATGGTGGCACATGCAACTGCTGCGGTTAATAAGTTGTTGTTGTCAGCCATCTTGAACTTTGACGAAAAATACGATGACGGTGTAATACCCCTTCTAGCGCTACGTCAAAGATCTTTGTCAAATATATTTGACGGAATGTTTGGTAACATCTTTGATCAAATCTTTGACAAAGAAATTTAAAACCGGCCTTAGAGTAGGTAGGACTAAGTATCTACGACGAGACGATTTGTTTGGCGTAATGACAATTTTGTTAATGGCGACTGCGTAGAGCTATAATTAAAAATCAGGGAACATTAGGTAAGTGAATATCTTCCATATAAGTTAAACGATTTAAGCAGCACTCGCCACTTGCTGTTGCACTACCGCGCCTAAAGGGGTGACCACATTGCCCAACCGCAAGCTGCTAACAATGTGAGCCGTGCATCAAAGGCGCCGTACCCACTGACGACACGAGCGGATTTTAGTGACGGACCATGGCTATTTCCGACGGATTCTGCGAAGCCCGCAGACTTCGCCTGTGCTAGAAGGCACGGCCCCTCAGACCGTCACTCGCTCTTCTCGGAATCCACCCAATATGTCAGCAGGGTGGTAGCGACAGTCCGCCGCGAGTATCAATATCCATACAGTTTTTCTTGAGAGTAGCCTTCACATACAGACATAAAAATGTGTCGGAGGAGTGAAATTCAGAATAGTTCAGCCAACTAGCACCAGATGCTTATAAATTATATGAACGAATCTTCTTCTTTAATCATGGTATGCATTAGTAAAAACATTATAAAAAACGCACAGCAGTTCCGGAGTTTAGCGTTCACATACAGGCAGAGGAAGGAGGAGGGGGGGAAATTACACTGAGGTGACAAATATGATGGGACAGAGATATGCACATATACACATGGCAGTAGTACTGAAACGTACCCTCAGAAAAATTACGAATGACAATGCTGGTAAACTTCTACGTTATTTGATTTTGAAACAGCTGAGTAAAACTCAATATACTCAAACAGTTTTCTCTTTACTTATTCTGATCATCACTAAACTGGCACACAATATTTTAGCCCAACGCAATCTTTCAATAACCCCTACAAAAGAATGGCCCTGACTAACAATAACCTATACCTTTCATGAATCACTTACCTCACAAAAATCTTCGTTACTCGAACTACTGCAATACAGCGAGAGCCAATACTGCCAACTAAATAAAAGATTCTAACTACTGAAGGCACTAACTACTGATAGGCATAGTTAGCAAATGAAAGATTTTGATAGAGAACAAACAATGTATTTAACTTAATAAAGTTCAAAAGTCATCATATATATATATATGAATTCATGACATCCATATTTACAAATTTCCTTTTTCTGGCGGACACACGTCCAGATCGCCCGCTCATTGTAACCTCTCAAAACTCTCTCTCCACATCCACCACTGCTGGCGGATCACCTCCAACAGCCCAAAGCTACGCGCTGTTCACATCAAGCTGCCCAACACTACACAAGCGAATATTTCAACAATTTCACACAGCGCAGTCAGCGATTTTCAAACAGAGCACTACGTGGCGTTAACAACATAAAAACCTAAAGAGCCTGCTTACAGTACTTCGTACACAAGATATAAAAGGGCAGTGAATTGGTGGAGCTGTCAGTTGTACTCATGTTTCCGACTTGGTTATGGTCGCAGGACGTGGAATGATAGTTGGAGCTGGACTCATGGACATTCCATTCCAGAAATTGTTAGGGAATTCAATATTTCGAGACCCACAGAGTCAAGAGTGTGTCGAGAATAGCAAATTTTAGGCACTACCTCTCTCACCACGACGACCTTTATCGATCGAGAGCAGTGGCGTTCGCAGAGAGCTGTCTGTGCCAACAGACAGGCAACGCTGCGTGAAATAACCGCAGAAATGAATTTGGGACGTACGACGAATTTATCCGCTAGGACAGTGCGGTGAAATTTGTCGTCAACGGGCTATGGCGGCAGACGACCGACTTGGTTGAACAGTACTACATCGCCTGCAGCGCCTCTCTTGTTCTCGTGACCATATCAGCTGGTTCCTACACGATTGGAAAACCGTGGTCTCGTCAAATGAGCCCCGATTTCAATGTGTACGAGATGATGGTAAGTTTCGGCTGGGGCGCACAGCTCACGAAGCCATGGACTCAAGTCAGCAACAAGGCGCTGTGCAAGCTCGCGGTAGCTCCATAATCTTGTGGGCTATCCTCTGGTCAAACGGAACCCAGCATTGACTAGAAATAGTTATGTTCGACTACATGGGGACAATTTTCAGCCATCCATGGGCTTCATATTCGCAAACAACGATGGAATTTTTATGTATGACGGTGCGTCATGTCACCGGGAAACAGTTGTAAGCAATTGGTTTGAAGAACATTCTAGACAGTTCGAGCGAATGATTTGGCTTCCCAGATCACCCGACGTGTATCCCTTTGAAAATTTATGGGACATAATCAATAGGCAAAATTGTGCACAATGTCCTGCATCAGCAACACTTCCACTATTATGGACTGCTATAGAGGCAGTATGACTTCCAACGATTTGTTGAGAACGTGACATGTCGAGTTGCTGCACTACGTCGGGCAAAATAAGATCCGACACGATATTAGCAGGTGTCCCTCGACTTTTGTGACTATAACATATGTAGAAGGAGAATGTATGTATAGATTCTGGTAATAAAATTTCGTGTGGTTCAGTGTACTGGTCCAAAATCTTCCAATTGGACGTCATTTCGACTAATGGCGTCTCCCTGGACAGTTACTGAAACAGGGAAAGGCGACCTGCAGCTTAACTTCGCTTCTGGTGAATCTCCAAATCAGTGAGAGATGATTGCTAGGTTAAATAAAAAAGATAAAAAGATATATTGCCTGACTGGTATCGACCCCACGGCTTTCGGCTAACAAACACTTGTTTTAGCGCTAGACCACCAAGCCAGACTTCACTTCTCCTCTGGGAAAATAAGACCTTCAGTTTAGGGTAGAATCATGGAATCCGAGACACGTTTCGCTTCTGGCGAATGTCCACATCACCGAGAGGTGGATGGTAGGTTAGAAGGCTGTGAAAACTCCTTGGTTTGACCGGGATCCGATTCCGCCACCTTTCAGTTTTCAGGCACTACCTTTAGCTCTAGAGCACCAGGCCCTATTCGTGTGCTGCTCAAGCTTCGCTGTTGTCTGAAGTTGCAGCTGCTGTATCGCTAGATGGTGCTGTCAAAATTTTCAGAGTGGCGGAGGGCTCTTAAGTCATCACAGCTCAGTCAGTTTCCACGAAATACTCATAATGTACACGAACCTTCCTAATGAATCAATCCATCTATTAAAACCGGATCAAAACCCCTATGGGGGTCCTTGAGTTTATCCCGAATGTATGCATAGAAGATATAGAGGGAATAGGGAACAGGATATTATGTATTCAGTTTTAATGTGCCTGTCGAACTCAAATGGCTCTGAGCGCTATGAGACTTAACTGCAGTGGTCATCAGTCCCCTAAAACTTAGAACTACTTAAACCTAACTAACCTAAGGACATCACACATATCCGTGCCCGAGGCAGGATTCGAACCTGCGACCGTAGCGGTCGCGCGGTTCCAGACTGTAGCGCCTAGAACCGCTCGGCCATTTCGGCCGGCGATGTGCCTGTCGCATGGATGGACAGACAACATTTCCCGATACTATTTCTAGTGCAAAGTCCCACCTTCAGTCAGTTGCCGGACTGGTGTTGGCTACGAGGTAGTTAGAAATAGAACACAAGTTTTGATGGGTCAGAGATGGATAAGTTAATCGGTTGTGGCACTTTCAGGGGAGCGGTCTCGGCAATAGCTATGAGCAATTTATTAGAACCATTGAAAACTTCAATCCCTGTGGCCATGCAGGGGTTCGAATTCATATCCTCCCATACGTGGGTCCATTGCTTCAACCACTGAGTGACATTTCGTGGTGACTCATCGGAGAGCAATAACTGCCACCAAGCAGCTACACACTGCTGCAGCAGAGATCCCTAAAGCCGTGCGGTAACGCTCAGCTTGGAGGCAGCCAGGTTGGAATTCTGGTGACAAAACAGTTTTCAGCGACAGAATTTGCCGAACGAGGCGAGGAGATATAATGACGTATAGTTCCTGATCAGGACACTGTGACAAGTCCTGGATTGGGCCGGCCGAAGTGGCCGTGCGGTTAAAGGCGCTGCAGTCTGGAACCGCAAGACCGCTACGGTCGCAGGTTCGAATCCTGCCTCGGGCATGGATGTTTGTGATGTCCTTAGGTTAGTTAGGTTTAACTAGTTCTAAGTTCTAGGGGGCTAATGACCTCAGCAGTTGAGTCCCATAGTGCTCAGAGCCATTTGGACAAGTCCTGGATTAAATTCCAAAGCTCTCCACAGTGTCTCATGCAGTGGCGGCATGTGACACTGTTTACATGTCCAACGGATTGGGATGTCAGTCTCGGCTGTCCCTTTGTTGCTATTCTAGAGGAGATGGCTGTGTGCGGGCATAGGTTTTCATCCTCTCCCTTCTCTCGTCATCATCAGCAGAAATAGTAACAAAATACACATGTAATAGTTACAGTTACATTCGTCCGGAGTGTAGCCTTGGACAGAAGCCATGCGTGGACAATAAGCCGTACAGACAAGAAGAGAACAGTTCCTTTTAAAATGTGGGGACACAGAAAAATACTGCAGATGGTACGGTAAGTGAAAGAGAAAGAGAGAGAGAGAGAGAGAGAGAGAGAGAGAGAGAGAGAGAGAGAGAGAAAGTGAGAGAGAGCTTGTTAGGGAGAAGGATTTACGTGTGTGTGATAAATCCCTTTCCTCGAAAATTTCCTTCCTTCATCCCTCCTCTGTGTTACCACAAATGACGTGTCACTGATCTCGTTTGTACTAAGACTGCAATACACGTGAAGTGCCTTGTTGCTTCCACCTCCCCGAGTGGAATGCATAAGTTCTGAATAACGTTCACCAACTTGCAGTCTTCCATGTCCCTTGTAAAGTAAACAACACGCAGGTCGTGAATCCGTTACTTTGAGACTGTAATAAACTCATGGCAAGGTACTAGCATTGTATAAATAATTAAATTTTCAAAACGTTTGTTTATACGGGATGCCACTCACTTTTTACTAGCAGAAGACGATAAACTGCACAGTTATATTCCACTTTATGAATCGCAAATAAATTCCACTCTCCACACTTTCATAGAAAATAAACAAATTAATGAACTGCGTATTACCGTAATTACTATCAAACTGTTCTCAATGACATGTACAAATAATCAGAGATTGCTAATTAAATTCTTAGCCGATACCGACCATGGCAGACAACATGTCTGTCCTCCGAGATTGCCGAACCATCTCTGGTCTTACAGCCCAACCATTTCGCCCGCAATCCAAGTTAGGCGCGATCCGTAGCTCTCCGAGGTGCTTCGTCTGCCTTCTCGTTCAGCAGTTCTTTATTATTCTGCTGGAAATTAACACTTTTCAAATAATGGAATGATAGTCTTCTATTGAGAGATGCTTTTATATGAATGCTAAGTAAATTCACTGTTTAGTTTTTCTAGTATTGACAGCAGAAGTTTATCATTTTGGCGCGCTACTTTCGAATGCAGCAGCCATCGCGTAGAAGAACCACCAATTAGGCGGTCTTTCTACGATACACATACCGAGCAAACCATTTGTCACCGGTACCTCAGACCACATTACATCTTCTCCTGCTGCCTTCTCAACTGCTCTAAGAAGAGCTTCTTGTAGCTGAATATGATGGCTGTAAAGCCAGAAATATTACACATCCCCTCCCTTTTGAGATTTGCAAAAATTGGAATGTTCTTACGGACAGCATTTAATTTTGGAAGCAAGCAAATTTTGGGCCGAATTTTTATAATTGTTTCAGTTGTCATCTCTCAAGAGCCATACTATTCCGCTATAGTTGTGATTTGTTATTATTTCTCAAAACTTGAATCTACTTTATATTTTTTCATTCTCAAATTATTAATTTATTTATATAGACCTGATCTATATAGACCTAATTATTTTGTGGTTGGAAAAAGCTAATTGTACCCTCAATAAATTCTTGTATAATCTTACATCCCAAAATAATAAGCTTTTAGTTACACTCTCCATACTAATTAATTATTCTTTTAATACTAAAGATTTAGAAAGTATCATTATTCTGCATCTTTATGCTGTTGCTGGTCTTTTGCTAACTTGCAATCTATCATTTCTGCTAGAATACTCTGTAGCAGTTCACTATTCCTAACCGAGTTTCAGTCAAAAAATTTTATACTGGTGTTACGCTACTACCGGCGCATTACCGTCCATTAAATTCAAGAAATTATTTCTCGCGAGAATTTAAATTGGTATTTACTTTTGGCGTATTGTCGTTCTTTAAACTGATCAACTATTCGTCATAAGAAGTTACACTGCTGTACAACTACTATCGGTGCATTGCATTGGCGTCCTATCAATTCGATGAAATATTTGCATTATCAGATGCCTTAATCATGCCATCCTTTACAATTTTCCTCACCATTATGTCGGCACCATGCCGTTCTGCAGTTAATCGTTTTTGAATGCTTTATAAAGACGTCCACGTCACATGGTTACAATTAAAACAAACAACACCTATACAATTCACAAATCCGTGAAAACAGAAAAACATTACACTCACATCTTTTACCAGAACATATGCAAGCAGCCTACAACAGCAACCCATACAGCTGACACAGTCGTTGTCCCTGATATGGTTTTATATTGTGGAACTCCAGAATATTCCAACTGTCATTCTATCCTCCCATCTCCAGCCGAAGCGTACAGCTCCTTCACATTCCCATGTAATAATACAAAATGCCTTAAATTAGTTCCCTAATAATTTAAACAAATTTTAAATAAACCTATTTCCATACGCTATTACAATATAAATACATAGAGTCTACTGTTTTGTTTTGATTTGGGCTGTTTATAAACAATATCACAGTTTACATGCTACCACGAGAGTGGTTCACCATTGTTTTCGTTTTTATCATAGCTGTAGCCAATGTTTAGGTGCAGCTGGGGCATTGCCCTTTGCCTTCTTAACAACTCGATGCTTGCTCGTGCCGTCTGTTACAATTGATTAATGACTCACACCGCTACCTGGCGTCTGCTACGCTAGTTAAATCTCACATAATGAGGCTTACAACTGCGATTCACAGATATATTGGAGAGAACCTTTTAGAATCTTGGTTAATGCACAAACACTCATTTACGAAATCGTTGCTTTATTCCACAATATGAGGTGTCATTTCGTGAGAAGATTCTGTCGCAACGAAAAAACGCCTTTCTTTTAATGATGTCAAGCCCACAAAATTCTGCATCATTTCTGTGACAATCTCTCCCATATTTCGCGATAATACAAAACGTGCTGCCTTTCTTTGAATTTTCTCGATGTACTCCGTCAGTCCTATCTGGAAAGGATCCACACCGCAAAGCAGTATTCTAAAAGAGGGCGGACAAGCGTAGTGTAGGCATTCTCCTTAGCAGGTCTGTTACATTTTGACACAATCTGTACATCACTTAGTTATTTCCATTATGTTTACCATCATGACTTCTTTTATTTACGTTGTCATATTCACTTGCCTGGTTTAGCATCGCTCTCTTTTTCTGCTGCCTTCAGCTTATTTTTTATGCGTTATTTCATCTGTGATATACATAACAGACCTCGTCTTCCCTTCCTGTTCTTAAAATATTTCTAAACACAGAGGTTCCTTTATCACTGTCGTAAATATTTAAAAATCCTTCCATTAAATATTTTGTTTATGTTATGTGTCCTAATTTGGTACTGGTATCTAGTTCTTACTCTATTGTGCTTTCTTTTGCTGGGTATCTGTAATCCTATACTTCTTGTATTCTGGCATGTCCACATAAATTTCACCCGAGCTATGCAGTTATTTATTCTGCTGCGTTACTTTGTCTTGTCACAGCTTGTGTCTTTCTTGTCGCATTTTGAGTAAGGACACTCTCTCATTTTAATCCTGATTGTGAAGAACGTTAAAGAAGACACATATAGTTAAGAATGAAAGAACGGGAAGAACTAACAACAGGAAAAGTGTAACTAGGCTGTGTAGGTTTTTTTATTGGTAACGGCACGTAGCACTCTGTATGAAAATCACTGGCTGTGCTGTGTGCAGTCTGTGGCTGGTTTGCATTGTTGTTGGCTATTGTAGTGTTGGGCAGCTGGATGTTAACAGCGCGTAGCGTTGCGCAGTTGGAGGCGAGCCGCCAGCAGTGGTGGATGTGGGGAAGTGAGATGGCCGATTTTTGAGAACGGATAATCTGGAGGTGTGTCCATCATAAACATTACATTTGTAAGAATGGATGTCATGAACTGCTATATATATTATGACTATTAAGGTAAATACATTGTTTGTTCTCTATCAAAATCTTTCATTTGCTAACTATGCCTATCAGTAGTTAGTGCCTTCAGTAGTTTGAATCTTTTATTTAGCTGGCAGTAGTGGCGCTCGCTGTATTGCAGTAGTTCGAGTAACGAAGATTTTTGGTGAGGTAAGTGATTTGTGAAACGTATAGGTTAATGTTAGTCAGGGCCATTCTTTTGTAGGGAATTTTGAAAGTCAGATTGAGTTGCGCTAAAAATATTGTGTGTCAGTTTAAGCACAGTCATGTACAATTTTTCTAAGGGGACGTTTCATATGTCGACCCTTAGCTGAGGATACCTCACTGGAATCTTCTGATTTTTTCTTGTAGTTTGTGTAATTAGTGCAGCCTTTGTTTATTGCTAGCGAGTAATTGCAGAGAGAATTTCCTTTGTAGTTGTAGTTTTTCATTCTTGTACAGTAAAACAGTTCTGGCATGCATATTTGCTTATACAACTTTACACATCGGTAACATATTTCTGTAACACAGAATTACACAGATATCTCATTATTTGACAGAGAAACAAACATTCTTTTTCCTATGTCACTGACACATGTTTACGCAATTACACAGTTGGATAACTTCACACTTATGAAATTGTATTTTGTCTGTAGTTTGTGAACTGTTCATGTTTTTTCGGAACTATTGTGATACTATGAGAGCTTTGAATGATGTATTTGGTATAGGATCATGATTTTTAAAAGTACGTTTGAGGTAGATGACACTATTGAAATAAGCAGAGAATTTTTTTAGGTTTTGAAATTATTGGAGGAAGCTACGACGATTTTGAGAATTGACTGAGATGTTATGATATTATTATGACGACGATATGTATTATGCTGTTGAGGTATGATGATGCTACCGTATATGAGGAATTTGATTATGCTACATATTTCTCATAATGAAATATTGAAGAAGTGTCAATGAATATGTATATGTGTAATAAGGTAAGGAATAATGAGTAGTGGTTAGGGACTGTGATTTGTGGAGAAGGATGTTGGAAACCAAGAATTGTACTTTAGAATTATGAAATGTGTGTACATGTGTGAATGTATCACAATGCCACTGAAAATTTTTTGGACACTGTTGTATTTATAGGAATTTGTTTCTACACGTTTGTAACGCAAATTCTCGACCTGTGAAATTTTTTATATGAGATTATCACTGTAGCGCAAACTGCTGTCGTAAATATTTCGGTAGGAAAGTTAAGTGACCATCACGTAATGCGTGGTGGGCATCCTGCTGTGCGATAGTCGCCTGGGAAAAAGCCATTAGTGTGTGCCTTTCAGAGGCAAAGGTGGAAAAAAAGGAGGTCATTATCCTCGCTATTGACATTCCTTTGTAGAGGGCATTGCAAATACGACACGCTCATTACTTGGAAACATATTGTACTTTGTGCTACTTACTGAAATGCTAATGAACTGATGGGTAATATTCTAACATCTGCACACCTGATTATGACAAGTGTCTTTCTACGAGAGTTGAGAGAATTTCTACTAACTTATGAAATGCCACATGACTATTGAATGATATTTTTAAGCTTCGCTTTAGATAGTTGCTTATTTCATTTGATATCTGGTTTCCAGCTGTGTTACAACATTGGTTTTATAAAATAAAATTAAATGCATTTGCTAATGTGAAAACTTTCTGTCAACAGATCTGTTAAATAATAATTTTATGATCCACATTCTTCAAAAAAGGAGCACTTGGATAGGAAAGAACAATAAGAAGGGACTAGTAACAGTAACTGCATACATAATTTTCTTTTCAAGTACATGGTAATATTTTTTTTACAATAAGTTGTTGTCAGTTAACTGTGTGACCTGGTAATCGCCAGTTACCTAGCAATACAAAGAACGTTACTGTCCCCTGAGGTTTAGTTGTCTTAATATTTTTTAAATTTCGTTGATCAACATTTTATCCAATAATAGTTGAGGCAGTATTTCCGTGGTAGAATGAGGCACATCATTCACAAATTTCTCATATTTAGCCACGTAATTTACTTACACAAGATACTTCTTAGAACGGAACTGGTAGCTCTGTCTCCCATAGACGAAGGCAGTATACATTTCACCGTTTTTTGCTACAGTCCCTGACAGAAGCCAGTTGTCAAGCCTATGTTTATTGATGTCTTGACGCCACTGAACTTCGGTACGGGACCTTCTAGTACCTTACTCCTGTTCATTTGTGGCATAACGACACTTTCATCGCTTAACCTTATGTTTACAACTACTTCAACTCTAGCTCTGTTTTGAGTGCTGCAAGGCCAATATTGATTCAAAAATAGTTGAACAAATTCTTTATATGTTTTACATGTGTTACTGATCCTTGTTCCCCATGATATTGCTTCTCCTTCTAACCTACTGACCACAAATTTGATTTTTTGTTGTTCTGTTATGTTTTCAGGAATTATGTCATCAGACTGCCTAATGAAGGCTACTGGGTGTATAGTTCCCTTACTAGAGAAATGGTGGAATTTATACACATAGCGTAATTTGCTACGGCACTTACATAAGCAATACCTTTCTTTCTTCCTAGTTCACACCAAATTTCTAATTTTTTGTTGTACTTCATTTTCTATTCTGTCTTGCATTTCAGTAAGTACTTTTTGCTCCATTTCTCTCAGATTACCCTGAATGGCACTTGCGTTGCCTTTACAAGAGGATTATATATTTGAAATATTATGACTAAGTATTTCATGGTTATTACTTCACTGTACCTTACAGTTATCATTACATACTTTGATAGCATTGCCTTGTTATTACTTTACATTAGTTATGTCCTTAATTTTTGTTTGTACTACCCTAACCCTTATTTAGCTTCCTCATTTCTCGTTCAATCTTTTGATTTATTTCTCACAAACTTCTAATTTTTTTATCCATTCTCTTTTTCGTAATCTGTTTTCTTGCAACATCCCTCAGTTTAAGCTTCAATACTTTAACTTCTTTTAACCCTTTCTTAGTTTCTTTTTGTGCTTTTCTTAATTTCTCCTTATTTTCTTTTCTTGCATTTCTTAATTCCTCCTTACATTCTTTTTAGCTTTCTTAATTCATCCTTTCTTCTTTTCTTGCCACTTTTTGTTCCTGCAAAATTAATTTTAGGATAGACTTCATATCCTGATGCTGATGCTGTAGCATGACTTAATGTACCTAAATCATTATTAGTTAACGCTACATTCCCAGTGAAATCATTCATGGCTGCTTCAGAATTCACAGTGAATTTACTATTTCGGATTCATCATCAAAGTTTGAATCTACATTTTCACTTGGGTTATTTGTGACTAAATTTGACATGTCATTAAACTCATATCTGACTTCACTACCATTTATTTTTATCTGACCCACTGGACTGCCGCTAATACTACTGTGAGACTGACAGCGTATCTCACTTCCTTTTCCCAAGACATTTCACTAATACTAATGTTCCAGTTACAAATACACTCCTGGAAATGGAAAAAAGAACACATTGACACCGGTGTGTCAGACCCACCATACTTGCTCCGGACACTGCGAGAGGGCTGTACAAGCAATGATCACGCGCACGGCACAGCGGACACACCAGGAACCGCGGTGTTGGCCGTCGAATGGCGCTAGCTGCGCAGCATTTGTGCACCGCCGCCGTCAGTGTCAGCCAGTTTGCCGTGGCATACGGAGCTCCATCGCAGTCTTTAACACTGGTAGCATGCCGCGACAGCGTGGACGTGAACCGTATGTGCAGTTGACGGACTTTGAGCGAGGGCGTATAGTGGGCATGCGGGAAGCCGGGTGGACGTACCGCCGAATTGCTCAACATGTGGGGCGTGAGGTCTCCACAGTACATCGATGTTGTCGCCAGTGGTCGGCGGAAGGTGCACGTGCCCGTCGACCTGGGACCGGACCGCAGCGACGCACGGATGCACGCCAAGACCGTAGGATCCTACGCAGTGCCGTAGGGGACCGCACCGCCACTTCCCAGCAAATTAGGGACACTGTTGCTCCTGGGGTATCGGCGAGGACCATTCGCAACCGTTTCCATGAAGCTGGGCTACGGTCCCGCACACCGTTAGGCCGTCTTCCGCTCACGCCCCAACATCGTGCAGCCCGCCTCCAGTGGTGTCGCGACAGGCGTGAATGGAGGGACGAATGGAGACGTGTCGTCTTCAGCGATGAGAGTCACTTCTGCCTTGGTGCCAATGATGGTCGTATGCGTGTTTGGCGCCGTGCAGGTGAGCGCCACAATCAGGACTACATACGACCGAGGCACACAGGGCGAACACCCGGCATCATGGTGTGGGGAGCGATCTCCTACACTGGCGGTACACCACTGGTGATCGTCAAGGGGACACTGAATAGTGCACGGTACATCCAAACCGTCATCGAACCCATCGTTCTACCATTCCTAGACCGGCAAGGGAACTTGCTGTTCCAACAGGACAATGCACGTCCGCATGTATCCCGTGCCACCCAACGTGCTCTAGAAGGTGTAAGTCAACTACCCTGGCCAGCAAGATCTCCGGATCTGTCCCCCATTGAGCATGTTTGGGACTGGATGAAGCGTCGTCTCACGCGGTCTGCACGTCCAGCACGAACGCTGGTCCAACTGAGGCGCCAGGTGGAAATGGCATGGCAAGCCGTTCCACAGGACTACATCCAGCATCTCTACGATCGTCTCCACGGGAGAATAGCAGCCTGCATTGCTGCGAAAGGTGGATATACACTGTACTAGTGCCGACATTGTGCATGCTCTGTTGCCTGTGTCTATGTGCCTGTGGTTCTGTCAGTGTGATCATGTGATGTATCTGACCCCAGGAATGTGTCAATAAAGTTTCCCCTTCCTGGGACAATGAATTCACGGTGTTCTTATTTCAATTTCCAGGAGGGTATTAGACGGCTGTATGAAAGCGCAACGCTTACGCTATTTTTCCTCTTCGACACACTGCCACTGATTCTCGGCAGCTGTGGGAAGCACCTCTGGCTGCAAGTCGGCTCTTGTGCTGAAGCCGACACTTCAAATGCTCTCTGTACTGCTGACTGTGCTGGCCTCTGCTTGCTGCCGCCGCAGCTTTTGCCAGTGGCTGCCTCACCCTGATCTGCACGCTGCGCCGTGTCCTAGCATGAAGAATACAGAAGTGATGATTTATAACGTAATCCCATGGACCGCGCGAACAACGTTAGCTTTTATTCTCGTAGCACTTCAGCAATTCCTATTCCTGGGGTACACGGATACTACTTTCATGGCAACAAAACATTTTATCTTGCGGCACCAGTTATTAGAGCTCAAGAGAAGTTCAAAACAGTTAAACGTAGTTCAAAGCCTACTTGTAACAGTTCTCTTGCATTTCTCTGGTCATTTACAGTTAACACGAACGACAGTCCTCACACAGTTCGCTGGTCGGTTACAGTTCACAATTCTCGCTAGTAAAATCTCGCCTCATAGTTCCAAAGCACTTCGACTTCTAAGATATACCGCAAGGGGTGCCATGTACGGAAAGTGGAAGAGAGGGAGAGAGAGAGAGAGACAGAGAGAGAGAGAGAGAGAGAGAGAGAGAGAGAGAGAGATTGTTAGTGAGAAGGATTTATGTGTGTATGATTAATCCCTTCCCTCGAAAATTTCCCTCCTTCATCCCTCCTGTGTTTTACCACAGATGACGCGACACTGATATCATTTGTACTTAGACTGCAGTACACGCTAGGTGCCTAATTGCTTCCTCCGCCCCGACTGGAATGCATATGTACTACAAAACGCTCACTAACTTGAAACTTCTATGATTGTTGTCCCTTGCGCAAAAAACGTCACGTAGGTCGTGAATCCGTTATCTTAAGGCGGTAACAAACTCTTAGCAAGGAAGTGGAATTGTATAAATAATTAAATTTTCAATAAATTTGTTTATACGGGACGCCACTCGCTTTTTGTTAGCAGAAGACGAGAAACTGCACAATTATATTTCACTTTACGAATCACAAATAAATTCCATCTCCACACTTTCATAGAACATAAACAAATTGATGAACTGCATCTTAGTGTAATTACTACCAAACTGTCCTCAGTTGCGTGTCCAAATAACCAGAGATGGCTAATTAAGTTCTCAACTGATACCGACGACGGCAGACAACATATCTGTCCTCTGAGACTGCTGAACCAACTCTGGTCTTACAGCCGAACCACATCCCCGAAGTCCAAGTCAGGCGCAATCCAAGTACCACCAAGGTGCTTCGTCTGCCTTTTCGTTTAGCAACTGTTTACTATTCTGCTGGTAACTAAAATTTGTAAAATAATGGTTTGATAACCTGCTATTGAGAGATCCTTTTATATGAAAGGCAAGTAAATTCACTGTTTTTTTAGTATCTATAGCAAACGTTTGTCCTTCCGGCGCTGTACTACCGCACACAGCAGTCAATCGCGGGCAAGGACTACAATTTAGGCGGTCTTTCTGACGATACACGTACCGAATAAACCATCTGTCACATCCACCTCACACCACGTTACGTCATCTTCCCCCTGCTGCCTCCTCAACTGCTCTAAGAAGAGCTTCTTGTAGCTGTAAATTGCATGATGGCTGTAAAGCCAGAAATATTGCTATGGGTAGATCGGACAACTTGAGGGCGCAGAGCGCTGTTAGCGATATTAACACTGTCTATAGCGCAGCCAACATACAAACAGGCTACTTACATAGGCCTCCCCCTCCCCCTGCTGCCCTCAAAAAACTTTACAAAGTATTTTGGTCAGTGGCCAAGACTAAGTTGTTAAAATCTTTATATTAGCAATATCAAATAGAGCATATGCACACAAAGCTTAAGCAATATACTGTTGGTCAATAAAGTAAAAATTCTCCTCACAGTCCCTAGAGACAATCCCAATAATTCGTCAGAAGAGAAGTCTACACCACTTTTACCCACAAAGGCTGAGCAGTATTTTAAAATGCACAAGTAAGTACTGGACAACTACACAGTCTTGAAGAAGTTTTGTTGTTCTCCCCACAGAAACACAGTGCTGACTCTTGACATGATTGGCAATGGGCCATCACAGAGCAGCCCCACAGCAGTATCAGTCGAAGTCTTGAAGAATATTGGTAAAACTGGTGGGTCACCACAGAGCAGACCCACTATAGTCCTTGGAGAGATGGCCAGCAACCATCCACTGAGACTGTGCGAGTGCACATTCACTACTGAAGAATCTTGAGGACAATATAGCAAGGCCAAGAACCACCATTGTCTAGTCGGTATTAATACATATTACAAGTCCCTGAGTCACCACGTGTGCATCACTAGTAATTTTTTTGCGGTGTCCTACCAACCAGCAATTCTTTTCACCAGTCCCTTGCTGAATTATTAACACGCATGCAAGCACTAACACAGTCATATAATATCTGAGATTTGATGCATATAGTATGACCAACAGACAAATGTGTGCAATTAAAAGAATCCCTACTATTTACCTAACTTTAGGAACTGGAGTCTCTACGATTACAATTTTACAGCATAAGAATACAATTACGAATGTAAAGAAAACATCGTTATAGTAATGAACATCATAATACAAATAATATTTGTAGTAATACAGGTTTTACAAAAGGATAGAAATAAGCATATATACGAGTATTACAGGAATCATGACTTAAGTAAATAAATGAAAAATGAGAACACCAGTAGAAGCCTAACAGATTAAATAATGCCTGAAAATCTTCCTAAAGTAAAGAACATGGAACAAAAACGGAGATTAGGTTTGGGGATAACAGTATTCCTCATCATAGTGAATGCTGACTAGTATTAGAAGTAAAAAATTCTACCAAATTGAACTTATCAGGTAAACACAAAGAGATGGGAAGAACACAGAGACACAAGGGTACACGTAAACATAGCGGAATAATATAAAGAGAAATGACAGGATCTGTTTTCAAATGTAAATGTGTCAAAGTATAAGTGTAAGTGTAACATTTGATACTGCAGTACTTGTGGTGAGTATTTTATACCGCTGTTTCATTTTTCTCATTTCAAGAATATCTTTCATGCACGTTTCTACTTTACTTTCAACCAAAACTACTTCATTTCTAACCAAAACTTCATTTAATTCTCGCAGACCTCTCTTACTTCAACATTTGTTTCCACAAAAAATATCCTGTCTCAGCACGCTATCTGTATTTATACTTTCAACCAGTGCTTATACTTCCGAATTTTTCTTACCTCATCATTCGTTTCCAAGAAGATCCTACCTAGACCTGTTGGCACGATACCCTACTTATATCTGTTCATTTCCTCTTTCAAAATAGTTCTTACTCATTATACAATACTCTTTGGCCAGACATTTCCTTCATAGCTTCTCAATGCATTTCTTTCCAACTCATCACAACTCATTCTCTTATATAGCATACTACCACTTAAGATAATGCAGCAACACAAAAAATTAACAGAAACAACAACGAAAAAAACGCAAATTGGCAAAGCAAGCAGCAGAATATCTAAATTAGCAAAGTAAATGAAACGTTACAACTAATATAAGGCAATATGCAGCAAACAAGAAAAATGAATCAGTGGTAAAACTGCCTTAGCATGGTAATACAAAGAAAAATTCAGTAGGATATTGCCTGACAAAGAGCAGCAGCTAATGCAATAACTTATACCTAAACATGACAAAGCACAAGCAGAAAAAATATTACAGTAAAGACAGCAATGCAGATAAGGGAAATATATGTGCAAGGTTACAATAGCATGTGTGCGCCTGTGATCATGAAAACTATGCAACACGCCAGCACAAGGAACAAGATCTATACTATCTCCCATGTAAAATGCAATGATTCTATGTCACATCTAAACACTAAAGTGATGAACCACAGAAACTTATTCTACCAAAAAAATTACCAAGTTCTTGAAAATAAAATTATGTCTGCCGTTCCTGTTACTAGTCCCTTCTCCTTCTTATTGTTCTTTGCTTTCCAAGTACTCTTTTTTTTAACAATGCGTATCATAAAATTATTGTTTAATGAATCTGTTGACAGAAAGTGTTCACATTAGGGTATGCATTGAATTTTATTTTATAAAACCAATGCTGCAGCGCAGCTAGAAACCAGATATCAAATAAAATAAGTAAATATGTACAAAGCAAAACACAGAAACATAATTCCATAACCATATGGCATTTTATAAGTCAGTAAAAATCCTCTCAACTCTCGAAGAGAGTCAGTTGTCATAATCGGGTGTGTAAACGTAAAAAATATTTCTCATCAATTCATAAGAATTTCAGTAAGCAGCTCAAAGCTCAAACTCCAAAGTGTAATCATATGTTTGCAAGTAATATAGTATGTCGTGTTTGTGGTGTGTTCCGCAGCGGTATGTCCATTACAAGGTCAACGGCCTCACTTTTCTGCAGCTATGCAAGCGACTGCAGGAGTGCAGCTAGCTTAAAAGCGGCTTAAGCGTCACCAGTAAAGTTGAAAGGCGACACAACAACAGGGTATTTCAAGGAGGCTAGCGCGGAGCCCAGCACAGCAGAGCATTACGTCAAGGTCGCATATCACACTGGTGCCGAAAATATATGTGAACAATTCACAGAATTCAGACAAAGTACATCTTCATAGAAGAGAAGTACTTCAACTGTGTAATTACCTAGACATGTATCAGAGACATATAAAAATATGTTCATTTTTCTCTGTTAAATGACCAGATAACTGTGTAATTCTGTGTTAGAGAAATGGTACCCAAGTATGAAACCGTTTAAGCAAATGCTGTGTTGGCTAGGGCTCCTTGCGCTTGCCACACACGTGGTACACGAAGTAGGCGTACACCCTTGAGGGATAACGTAGTTATACCTCAAATCTTACAGATTAAAACTGTGGAATGAAATGTATCACCGAAAACCTTCTCTGTATCACTGTAGTTAAAAAATTGTAATAATGTTTCAAGTACAAAATGTAATTACTGAAATGCATGTCATGTGGCGCTAAACTGTACATCTTGCTGTAAGAAAATTTCTGTCATTGCTTAACGCAAAAAATCTACCAAGTGTCGTAGTTATCGTCGTTCATAGGCAAAGTTCTCCAAAAATCAATGTAGTACCTTGTCATATACAAAAGTAAAGTGCTATGCGTATAAATGTCGTAGTTATTACGTTCATTGCCGTTATCTTGAAAGTACTGTACTGTAACGTATTGATGTGAGACTGTACAGACATAAAACAGATACAGCGTAAAAACAATAACGAAAATTGTGTCACTCATAAGTATCTCCACAATATAAGCGTGTGCCTGTCAAACAAACCAAATACTGTGTCATCTGTGATCTGTCGGAAAGTAGATTAATTGAAAATGTCTTTTCAAGTAAACCAAAATGTTGCACTAAAACCTCATCAGCACTATATGTTCCATGAATGTGAGCATTATAGTCGTGGCGTAATCGTTCAGTTGACAAGCGAAAATGTACTCACAACAAAAGTGTGTCGTCTGTTCCCTATAAAAGTGTACTCGTAAAATTACTCTCTTAATGTGTTCCACAGGTTCTTGTCTGGGTAGTAGACTCCAAAACATCGCTGCATGCTAACAGTTTCTAAATGTGACAACCAGTAATAGTAACTTGAAGAGAAAAATTTTTATAGCGAAGACCAAGTCAGAAACCGAATTATTTGTCAATGAACGGTTCTGCATTAGAAATGTGGTGTAATTCTGTACTTCTGTTAGTACGCAGAGTTTCAACTTCAACATAGTTATCATGTGGTATATGTCAGATCCAGTAAGGTCTATTGTAAATCAGAAAGAATTTGTGAGTCAGATGAATCAAATGTGTCTTCTTATGTGACAAATAATGGCCTTTAATGAGAACTTTTTGACCAATGTGTGGTTTCATTGCATTTGCCTTACCGTGTAGTTTTCTCCTTTCGTCTGCAGCAGAATTTATATTTTTAACAGCCAAATCAATTATGTCTTTATGTCGAAGTTAACGTGTACTTGGAAAAGATACAAGCTCTCTGACTCTGTTTGGTGGTTCCTCATTCTTCAGTACAAGAATAGGTGGTAAAGCAGTGGAGTCATGAGGCATTTCATTCATTTTTAACAAAGGCGTTGGATACAGAACGTCCAGTGGTTTTGCATAACGGTGTGGAACAGACAAATTTTGAAGCAAGTTCAACAGCGACGAGAACATATACGAAAGTCCATTCAATGTTTTAACAAGTGGTCCCAGAAGATCAACAGCAGCTAATTCTTTTAATCTAGTAGGAATAATAGGAAACAATGGAGCACGATGTGAGATGATAGATGGCTTAGCTATTTGACAAAGTTTGCAAATAGACAAAACTCTCCTAATTCTCTTTGCCATGTTCTTAAAATAACTAGTCGTCCAAAGAATATGATAACATTTTCGTGAACCAAAATGTGCGTAACTGGAATGAATGTACCAGGTGAGCTTATTAACAAAATCGTCAGGCATACAAAGTACCCATAGCAGGTCATCAACAGTGCAACGTTTGAAGAGTATGTTACTCCTAATCAGATAATAATGACGAATCTGTGTGTGTATCTTTTCATGCCATTTACTTTTAATACCTTTCCAAATTGCATCCTTCTCTTACTCATGAGCAATGTCCTTTAAAGATGTAGTGACGAAGTTTACAAAAGCTACTTTTTGAATGTAAAGAATACTGAATTTTTTTCAAGGTTAGCTTCTGTGTTGTTTTTCCCAAGGCAGGCCGGTGCACGTGTAAGTGCGTCCGCAATAATGTTTTCCGTGCCAGGAATGTAGACTATTATGAAACGGAATTTTTGAAGAAACAATGCCCAACGTTTCAACTTGCCATCATGTAATTTTGAAGACATAATAAATTGCAATGCTCGATGATCACTATAAACTTTGACATGTTTGCCAGAAAGAAAGAAACGAAATTTGTCAAATGCCCAAATGATAGCTAAAGCTTCCAATTCAGTGATTGAATAATTTTTCTCAGATTCTGTTAGCACGCAGCCAGCAGGAGCGATGGTTTTCGTAACAGTAATGTCATTTCCTATAGCTTCTTGAAATAAATAGGCACCAAGACCAACTTTTGAAGAATCCGTGCTAAGACAGAAATCTTGTGACAGATCTGTGTGAGCTAAGATTGGCGCTTTAAGTAGCGCTTCTTTCAAACAATCAAATTCCAACTGTGCCTGTTCGTCCCAGTTCCAAATAGTGTTTTTGCTAGTGAGAGAACAAAGTTTTGGAGTTGCTAGAATTTCGTTTATTCAGGAAACGACGCTAGAAATTCACGAGACCTAAAAAACTGCGGACTTTTCCTTTTGTGAATGGAACAGGAATAGCTCTGACTGCTTCCAACTTCTCAGGTTCGGGCTGAATGACCTAGGAAGAAATAATGTGACACAAAAACTTCACCTTTGTCCTACCGAATTCAGATTTTTCCAAGTTAACTGTAATTCCAGATTCAGCAAAAATACGTAACAAACTGTTGAGGATATGATTATAATCAAAATATCCACGGGTGTGCTGCCGGTCTATAGTGTCCAACGGGCACAATATTTCGGCGATCATACATGTCGCCATCATCAGGTGAACTGACGGACTGAGCTCCTGTGAGCGTGCCGGCACGGAGATCCGTACGCTATGGCTGCTCAGAGGGAACTGGGTTCGGTCGCGGCGGCCGATTTAAATACCCTCCGCCCGCGGCGCGCTCCCTCCGCCGTCCGCGCCCCGCGCCACGGTCGCGCGGTGGAACAGATTGCGACGGCGTCTGAGATGACGTCGGTGTGATGGCTCTGTCCGCCGTGGTCGTCACAACTATACGTTTGCTCGATTTACTCTTGATTAACCCAATCGCTGGTTCCCGAGCCTTGCTAAGATTATAGCCACAGTCACGGTTTATGAGGTCGTCATTGGAGCGAATTTCGGTGGCCTCTCTAACAACGCTGTCCCAGTATCTCGACGTCTGTACCAAAATCCTCGTGCGGTCATACTCCTTGGCGTGATTTTCTGACAAACAATGTTCAGCGACCGCCGACTTGCTCGGATACATCAGTCGAGTGTGCCTCTGGTGTTCACGGCATCGATCCTCGACGGTACGCATCGTCTGACCAATATACGACTTGCCACATTGGCACGGAATCTGGTACACGCCGGCCTTCCTCAAACCGAGGTCATCTTTGGCGCTCCCCACCAGTGCACGAGTTTTATTTGGAGGACAAAACACAGTTCCGACCTGGTGTTTCTTCAGAATGCGGGCGATTTTCCCCGAGAGTGCGCCTGTGTATGGAATAAATGCAGTGCCTACCTCCTCCCTCGTGACTTCATCCATCTCAACAGGTTGTGCTGCAGTGGTTGGGCGGAGAGCACGTTGAATCTGCCACTCTGAGTACCCATTTTTTCGAAATACAGTTCTCAGGTGTTCCAATTCCTGGGGTAGACTCTCTGCGTCAGAGATAGTGCGCGCCCTATGTACTAGAGTTTTAAGTATCCCGTTCCTCTGTGAAGGGTGGTGGCAGCTGTCTGCGTGCAAATACAGATCACTGTGCGTTGTCTTCCGATACACCCCATGACCTAGGGTGCCGTCAGCCCTTCTCTTGACCAAGGCGTCAAGGAAAGGTAATTTACCCTCCGTTTCAGTCTCCATGGTGAATTTGATGTTGGGGTGTATGGAGTTTAGATGTGTAAGGAAGTCAAGGAGTTTATCCATACCATGTGGCCAGATGACGAACGTGTCGTCCACGTAACGGAAAAAGCAAGTAGGTTTCCATACGGATGACGACAGGGCTTCCTCCTCGAAGTTCTCCATGTATAAATTCGCTACCACTGGTGAGAGTGGGTAGCCCACGAATGAATCCTGCCGAAGAAATGTTCAAACCAAAAGGAAGCTTCTGAAATTGATAACAAACGCCGAAACAAAAGCCGTATATTTTCTACATTCTGGATGAAGTTCAGTTTAATAAAAGCTGGATTTGAGATCAATAGAAGACAACACTTTCAAGCCTTTGAAATTTTGAAGACGTTCTTCCAAGGTTTGCGGCCTGTCTGTTTCAGGAATGATTATGGTATTTATTTGTCTGGAATCTAAGACAAGTTTGATCGATCCGTTTTTTTCCCTCAACAACATATAATGTAGTGTTGTATGAGACTATCAGTCGTTCAACAATGCCCTCGTCAAGGATAGATTGTATTTCCGTTTTAACACGGTCACTATAAGGTGCCAGAATTAAGCATGGTCTGACGCAAAATGTTGTATGCTCACGAACACGAAATTTGTACTGAAATCCTTTAAGTGTTCCTCTTTTATGAGTAAAAACTGTGGAATGTGTCTGTAAGATGTCAAAAAGGTCCTCCCTATCAGTGTCATTACAGTTCTCAATTGTTTGAATTTTTTTCTGAATAAAAACGTTAGTATCTACTAAGTCATCAATATCATCCCTGGCAGTATTTGCAAAGTGATTATTACTGTCAAACTCCGTCGAAAGTTCCAAACTGTGATCTCACAAAAGGTAAAGCCGATTGATTTCCTCTTCATGGTCCGAAAGCCCATCTTCAAATTTCAAATCTATTGACTTACCTTCTTTCTCTAAACTTATTTCAGCGTGATGAAAGTTTAAAATTGCTTTATACTCATTCAAAAAGTCTACACCTAATATAATCTCCGTCGACAATAATGGAACAATATGAAAATTACTAATAAATCTGTGGCTTTGACAAAAGAATTCTGTTGGTTTGTTGGCGTACATGTTCACTTTTTCCAGAAATTGCTCCTTGTAATTTAATTTTACGTAAAGGAAGCGTGGGGCAATCGTTCGATTTGTTGCCTTCACTGAAAGCTGTTTCACTAATTATCGAAACTGGACTGCCGGAGTGAAATACTGTCAGCGTCTGTCGTCTCGACGCTAATTTTTGTAATTTCTTTCTTGTCGATTAATTGATGGAGAATTTCTCTCTGAATCGTAATTATGAGGTGGACTGTTGCGTCTGAAATAAGTTTGTCTCCCTTGATAACAATTATTCTCATTCCCATATTGTCTATTTCTACGGCTGTCTGTCATAGTCAATACCACGGAAATGTGATCTTGCTCCGAAATTATTGTTTTTCTGCCAATGGTTTTCATGCCCGTGGTGCCTGTTTTGGTCACGACTTGCGTTATAACAGTAGACTTGTCGTGTATGGTTATTGTTTCTGTCGTCACAAAATTGTGATGGGTGTGACCTGTAATTGTTGTTGTTTTCCTGTTTTCGCATCATGCGATTGTCCTTCTCGATTTACAGTTTTTGCAAAAGTCCCTGGGAAGCTTCGATATCAACTTTACAGCGTCCAGCCAATGTCTTAAGTGTTCAGGCAAATTAATTAAGCAAATGAGAATAAGTTCCAAGGGAAGTACGGGTTTGACAAATACTGATTCTTGTGCAACATACCTTTAAAATATTTTACGGGGCTGGAAAATTCATACTGTTCAAAATGCTTCATCATTATAATACTGCGTTATACTCGATATTGTGTAGCCTGAGACCAATATGCAGAAAGGAAGGTATGATAAAAGTCTCCTTCTCTGTGACAGTCGTGAATAAACGATCGCGTTCTTACAGCTTGTTCATTTTCTAAATAGCCACACATTAATTCTAATCTATGCGCTAAAGACCATTTAGGAGGAAAACAATGAGAAAAGTGATGAAGCCAAGCTTGTGGACTTATGTCATGACTAGAATTCTTGAATGTTTTAAATTTACACGTTGTGATGAAGGGTCGCAAATCGGTCATTGTTACGTCGTGACAGTGGTTCCATCTCAAGGCTCGGTGCATCGTGCCGACTCCTTACAAGATCTCGAATATACTATTATTACTGTATGACTTTTCCGTATTTCTAAATCCCTCGTCCCGTGTCGGAGCGCGAGTATCCTCTGAAATAAATAATTCTTGTGTCACCTGTGCCAACTTACCTTGTACTTTACGTATTTCTCTTTTGTTTTGCGTATTAATTTGTTTCCAACCCTGTTTAAATTTCCTAGTACTCCTCTCTGTCAGTAAAGGCTACCGGTCTTATATGATTCAGAATCATCATATACCTTCGTAGATAAATTTGTTAACTGATTCGAAAGTTCGGCTACTTTTTCCGATAATGTGCTGATATCCTCCGGTGATTTTCTGAGCCAAATTTTAGAGTGTGCATTTGTGTCGTAATCATATCTACTGTGTCCAAAAAGTTTTCCTGATTTTTAACAAGTTGCGCGACTGTATCAGTAGATGCAACAGAAGCAACTTTAGCCTGCAAGGTGCCGTGATTTTCGTGTAGAATGATCCGCAGCTCTTTCATTGCTGCTTCATGATTCTGTAATGTGTCTTCATTTCGCGAAAAAATAGGCTGAAAATGCTCACAAATTTGTGTTTTTACATCTTCAGAAATATTTTGATATTTCGATTCGATTTAGTGTATCTCAGCGGTTAAATCTTCACATGTTTGTTCAAGTGTTTCTTTAATTTCTTCAATTATGTCTAACTTTTGAACTTACTGTGTTTGTTTCTCTGGTTGATCAAATTTTTGAATTAATTGCAATGGCATTACCTTAGTGACTGAAACATTTTCCTTTGTGTTTTTCGTCAGTGCGTTTGCAGCGGCAATATTCGTATTTTGAAAAGCAGAGAGTGTGTCTTGATTTAATTGATAAAAGTATATTGATGCAAAACCTGAATCCACGGTATTTGCAAGATTTTGTTCCTTTATTTCACACTCCTGAGGCGACCTGTTACCGACCGATCGATCGACAATAGTTCCCTGTTCACTGATTGTTTCAGTTTTTACCCCATTATTTACTGTCTGGTCCATGTCCCTACGTACTATTACCAAATTATTGTCTTGAACATTTGTCAGTTTGTTACTAGGTGGTGCTAACAAGCTATGCTCGTCGTCACTGTTATTTCTCAATTTGCTTTGCAGCCTAGTGTTACGCTTTTTGCTCGCCATGATTATCACACTATTTTACACAATAACACACAAAAACAATTCGAAAAGCAAAAATAGAAAAAAACACTAAAATAGTTCTGAAAATAATGAATATCTAATTAGTTGCAAAAGCGACTACTCGTTACGTAGTGCAAATCCACATGCATGCCACAGCTACTTTGCTCATGACAATACAGTACAACAATAAGAAACTACAACTACAAAGGAAATTCCATAAAGACAATTAGGTGCTAGCAGCAATCAATAACTAATATCTAATCATGCGCTAATTATCCAGCTACAAGGAAATCAGAAGATTCCAGTGAAATATCCTTGGCTAAGGGTCGAAAGGTGAAACAACTTAGTCTTTACTTATTTTTATCATTTAAACACTAACCTACAGAATTTTCCCTGACAAAACCAACTCAAGCTTAACACATTCATTTATTACCCATGATATACAAGCCAAACGCAATGTGACTGCTATACAGTGACAACATGACTTCCAATAATTAATACAAAAGAATGAGCCTGAATTGCAAGAAATCCTAACAATAATACAAATACAAAAAATATGAATTTAAAGAAATATGAAATACCTCCAACCCTGTTAATTACCCAAACTCATTTCAGTCACGAGCCCCATTTTTTTATAAGTCATTTACCTAATAGAAAATCTTCATAACATGAACTACAGCAATTACAGCAAGCAGCAACTACAGCCAGCTAAATGAAAAGATTCTAAATACTATAGAGTCTAACTACCAGGAGGCGTATGGTTAGAAAAAGAAAGATTGTGTTGAAGAGCAAACACTGAATTTAGAAAATGTTACCTTAGTCATATGACAACCAATTCCAAAAAGTATACAGTTGTCAATAATTCCACTACCCAAATACCATCATCCTACATTTCCTTGCGTCTCACTTCACAACGCGTACCTTATCAACACAGAGACTTTACTAAGGAAAACATGTCCATATACTTCTCTATCCACTCGGTAACTGCTAGTCCGTCCAACCACAGAATCACTTGCCCTAGGGCGCAGGGCGCTGTTAGCGATATTAGCACTGTCTATAGCACTGCCAACATACAAACAGTCTACTTACAGACTGACTGCTGAAACTTACTATCAATTTTAGATGCCTTATAACAATACTGTTCGGTTAACTGAGCTGTTGATGTAGAAAGAAGTCAAATTGCTTACTGGTTACACTGATTAGCATTGTAGTTAGTCGCCCATCCACCAAATGGATGGACGATCACCTTATATATCGATGTGATGTTGAGCTTCAAATCCTTAATTTTAGTTCCGTCACGACTCGATTTCACCAAAGACACAGGTAAACAGTTCGCACATTTTACCAATATAAAAATACTGTTCACTTTGCTCGAAACCTAAAATTCATTATCCCTCAGTTGTGACAGCAGTTACAGTGTTAAGAAAGAAGTACCTACATCACATGGGACATCTTAAGTTAGGTGTCGCATCTTGAAAGCGGATATCATAATAGTAACTTGAAGAACTTTCTTTCTACGATATCTTATACGAGATGTGCCGACGATGCTACCCGAGTGAATGGTTTTGTTATGCAATAAATTATTTTATGGATATTAGATAAACTAAGCTTTAGATGTTTGTGTGTTATTTTTCTTGTAAGTCATATGCCTCTTCAAGGAATTAGACGTTTTAACTGCTTCTTCGTAATAAGTGTACTCGATAATGAAATCCGTAATAATTATTTAATCACAAATTCGGAAGCATAGAAATTAAAACAAATCTAAACGACTAGAAGAAAAGATGGCCTTTATTACACATTACTGAAGCAGATAACGGCCCATAAAAGATGTCAGTACACATCCACAAAAATCTTTCACTGTTTGCCCAATAATGTAATATGTCTAACCGGCCTAAAATAATTTCTTTTAGAAAGCGCCATCTGTTTCAAACGCACATTTTATTTTAAAAAGATATCGTGCGTAGTAATAAAGAACTAAATTTACGTGTATCCTTTGTACCAAAATTAGCAATAAACACTAAGTGGTTCATTGTTATTCAATGTCAGCTAGTGTGGTACTTTGTAAGCTGTAAACAGCTAATATGTACTCATATTCAGAAACAAATCATGCATACGAATCTTTTAAGCTGACTCGTTCCACATCATTTCGAAAAAAATCCTCAAAATGATATACATAACATTTAACTTACTAACCATAATTAGCTGAGAATGAAATATGTAGATTAATTTTTTCATGAAATGTATCTACAGCACTAAACACCTCTCCCATAGCATCTAAGTTTAGATTTTATATATGACTGTAATAAAGTAAATTAAAATAGAAATAGTAGAGAATGGAGGCTGAAACTTGTGTAATGATGGAAAAAGAGTCTGTCTGTATAGAAGAGCGAACCTGGAATTGTACACCTAGATTGAGAGGATCTCGGGCACCAGCAGGAAAATAATGACCATTTTATTCGGACACATCTCTAGAACTGACCACAGGAACTTGAAATACCAGTATACATTCCTGGCACGGAAAACATTATTGCGGACGCACTTTCACGTCCACCGGCTGGTCTTGGGAAAAACAACACAGAAGCTAACCTTGAAAAAATTTCAGTATTCTTTACATTCAAAAAGTAGCTTTTGTAAACTTCGTCATTACATCTTTAAAGGACATTGCTCATGAGTAAGAGAAGGATGCGTTTTGGAAAGATATTAAAAGTAAATGGCATGAAACGATACACACACAGATTCGTCATTATTATCTGATTAGAAATAACATACTCTTCAAACGTTGCACTGTTGATGACCTGCTATGGGTACTTTGTATGCCTGACGACGAGCGTAGATTGTTAGCAGCACCTAGTAACGAATTGACAAATGTTCAAGACAATAATTTTGTAACAGTACGTAGAGACATGGACCAGGCTGTAAATAACGGGGTAGAAACTGAAACACTCAGTGAACAGGGAACTATTGTCGATCGATCGGTCGGTAACAGTTCGTCTCAGGAATGCGAAATAACAGAACAGAATCTTGCAAATACCATAAATTCAGGTTTTGCATCAATACACTTTTATCAATTAAATCACGACTCACTGTCTGCTTTTCAAAATACGAATATTGCCGCTACAAACGCACTGACGAAAAACACAAAGGAACATGTTTCAGTCGCTAAGGCATAGTTATTGCAATTAATTCAAAATTTGATCAACCATAGAAACAAACACAGTAAGTTCAGAAGTTAGACATAACTGAAGAAATTAAATAAAACATTGAACGAACACGTGAAGATTTAACCTCTGAGCTACACAAAATCGAATCGAAATAGCAAAACATTTATGAAGATGTAAAAACACAACTTTGTGAGAACTTTCAGCCTATTTCTTCGCGAAATGAAGACACATTACAGAATCAAAGAAGCAGCAATAAAAGAACTGCAGATTATTCTACACGAAAATCACGGCACCTTGCAGGCTAAAGTTGCCTCTGTTGCATCTACTGATTCAGTCGCGCAACTTGTTAAAAACCAGGAAAACTTAAAGGACACAGTAGATACGATTACGACACAAACGCACACTCTAAAATTTGGCTCAGAAAATCACACGGAGGAAATCAGCACATTATCGGAAAAAGTAGCCGAACTTTCGGATCAGTTAACAAATTTATCTACGGAGGTAGATGATGATTTGAACTATACAAGACCGGTAGCCTTTACTGACACAGAGGAGTACGAGGAAATTAGGAAATTTAAACAGAGTCAGAAACAAATTAATACGCAGGCCGCAAGTGGCCCGGGTAGGGATGGCGGATGTGGCGCCAAACACGGAGACCAAGGGAATGTGGTTCGTGTAGAGCGAGAACCGGCGGCCTTAGATGAACTCGTGGAACTTCTTGAATGTCTAAGGCCTCCTTCTCGATGTGGCTGTAGTTACGCCGTGCATGTTATAGGGTTTTCAAGGCGAAAGCCACTAAGTGCTCAACACCGTCAATCATATGAGACTACACAGTGCACAGACCTTAAACCGACGCATCAGTGGTCAAAATAGGAGGCTTGGTGGGGTCTTACGAGACGAGGCACGGTGGAGCGAGAAAAGCAGATTTGAGCTGCTGGAAAGCCCGATCACATTCCGGCGACCATTTCCAGGGAACATTCTTGTGAAGCATGTGATGCAGAGGCTCCGCCAATAATAGTTGAGAGGACGCAAGACTGATTTGATCTGGGAAACATTAGTCGGAGTCAGGAGCCGCTGAATGACCTCGAGGTATTGTGGCATTGGGCGAATTACCGCAGTGCTAAAGACGTGTCTGAGATAGATGACTTGTGGCACAAAAAATTGGCCCTGTTGCACTGCAAACCTGCTGCCTGCAGAACCTCAAGAAGTCGCTGAAGATTCCGCTCTAAGCCCGGCCTGAGATCCCTGGAATGAAGATGTTGTCTAAGTATGTGGTGGTGCTGTGGACCTCCTTAGTCACAGACTTCAGAAAGAGTTGAAACATGGCTGGAGCACTGGCGATCCCAAAGGGCAGGCGGTTGTACTGGAAGAGCCCAAATGGAGTATTGATGATGAGGATCTCTTGACAGAAAGTGTCGACCAGCAGCTGGAGGTACGCTGTCCGAAGATCAATCTTGGCGAAGATCTTTCGACCCTCCAACTTGGACAGAATATTATAGACGTTTGGGATAAGAGTCAATGCCCCCACGCCCCTCTGCCCCCAATGACTCCCATCCTATTGACAAGAATGAGGGAAACAAATACAATAGAAGAAGAATGGGTAGCTTTGAGAGATGAAATAGTGAAGGCAGCAGAGGATCAAGTAGGTAAAAAGACGTGGGCTAGTAGAAATCCTTGAGTAACAGAAGAGACATGAATTTAATTAATGAAAGAAGGAAATACAAAAATGCAGCAAATGAAGCAGGCAGAAAGGAATACAAACTTCTCAAAAATGAGATCGACAGGAAGTGCAAAATGGCTAAGCAGGGATAGTTAGAGAACAAATGTAAGGATGTAGAGGCATATATCACTAGGGGTAAGATATATATCGCCTACAGGAAAAATAAAGAGACCTTCGAAAAAAAAGAGAACCACTTGCATGAATATCAAGAGCTCAGATGGAAATCCAGTCTGAGTAAATAATGGAAAGCAGGAAGGTGGAAGGAGTGTATAGAGGGTCTATACAGGGGCGATGTTCTTGAGGACAATATTATGGAAATGGAAGAGGATGTAGATGAAGATGAAATGGGAGGTATGATACTCTGTGAATTTGACAGAGCACTGAAAGATCTGAGTCGATACAAGGTCCCAAGTGTAGAAAACATTCCAATAGAACTACTGATAGCCTTGGGAGAGCCAGCCCTGACAAATCTCTACCATCTGATGTGCAAGATGTATGAGACAGGCGAAATACCCTCAGACTTCAAGAAGAATATAATAATGCCAATCCCAAAGAAAGCAGGTGTTGACAGATGTGAAAATTAGCGAACTATCAGTTTAATAAGCCACGGCTGCAAAATACAAACACGAATTCTTTACAGACGAATGGAAAAACTGGTAGAAGCTGACCTCGGGGAAGATCAGTTTGGATATCGTAGAAATGTTGGAACGCGGGAGGCAATACTGACCCTTCGATTTCTCTTAGGAAATAGACTAAGGAAAGGCAAACCTACGTTTCTAGCATTTGTAGACTTAGAGAAAGCTTTTGACAATATTGACTGGAATACTCTCTTTAAAATTCTGAAGGTGGCAGGGTAAAATGCAGGGAGTGAAAGGCTATTTACAATTTGTACAGAAACCAGATAAAAGGGAAGCAGTGGTTGAGAAGGGAGAGAGACAGGGTTGCAGCCTATCCCCGATGTTATTCTGTTTGTATATTGAGCAAGCAGTAAAGGAAACAAATAAAAATTCTGAGTAGGAATTGAAATCCATGGAGAAGAAATAATAACTTTGAGGTTCGTCGATGACATTGTAATACTGTCAGAGACAACAAAGGACCTGGAAGAGCAGCTGAACGGAATGGACAGTGTCTTGAAAGGAGGATATAAGATGAACATCAACAAAAGCAAAACGAGGATAATGAAATGTAGCCGAATTAAATCGGGTGATGTTGAGGGAATTAGATTAGGAAATGAGACGCTTAAAGTAGTAATGAGTTTTGCTATTTCGGGAGCAAAATGACTGATGATGGCCGAATTAGAGAGGATGTAAAATGCAGACTGGCAATGGCAAGGAAAGCGTTTCTGAAGAACATAAATTTGTTAACATCGAGTATAGATTTAAGTGTCAGGAAGTCGTTTTTGGAAGTATTTGTATGGAGTGTAGCCATTTATGGAAGTGAAACGTGGACGATAAATAGTTTAGACAAGAAGAGACTAGAAGCTTTCGAAATGCGGTGCTACAGAAGAGTGCTGAAGATTAGATGGGTAGATCACATAACTAATGAGGAGGTATTGAACAGAATTGGGGAGAAGAGAAATATGTGTCACAACTTGACTAGAAGAAGGGGTCGGTTGGTAGAACATATTCTGAGGCATCAAGGGATCACGAATTTAGTATTGGAGGGCAGCATGGAGGGTAAAAATCGTAGAGGGAGACCAAGAGATGAATACACTAAACAGATACAGAAGGCTGTAGGTTGCAGTAGGTACTGGGAGATGAAGAAGCTTGCACAGGATAGAGTAGCATGGAGAGCTGCATCAAACCAGTCTCTGCACTGAAGACCACAACAACAACAACAAGAGTCAATGACAGACTGGGTATTGATGGTAACCTTAAAATCCCCACATACCAAAGGGACCCATTTGTTTTTTCGTGAATGACAATGGGCAAAGCTCAGTGACTGTGGTGAACGGGCGTCAGAGCTCCCACCTCCTGAAGGTGATGCAGTTCCTTGTGCAGATCGTCTGCAGAGCGAAAGGCACTGGATGAGCCTTGTGAAACTTTGGAACCGCCGAGTGAAGTATTTCGATGTGTGCTTCAAAACTGGAAACCCCCAGAGAAGAATCAGAGAAGATATCAGGGAAGGAATCGAAAAGCTCCTGTAAAACAGCGTCAGGGGACACAGTTTGCACAGCTGGGGCAGAATCATGGATCTCAACGCCAAGAGAATGAAAAAGATTCATCCCAACAGATTAGTGGTTGTGGGGGCGGATAGGACCAAAACTCGAGCAGTAATCTCGTGAGATAGATACCGCACCTGTGCCAGGAGCCACCCCTGCACACAGATAATGTCATAACTACAGCTGTTCAGTGGGGGGTGGGAAAGGGCAGAGCGTTGGAGGACCCAAGTAGCTCTGAGAGTCGACGTCAATAATAGTAGCCGAAGACCCTGTGTCCAACTAGAAATGGTGAGGAGTCCTGTTGATCTGGACCGTCAGAGTGATAGATTCCACCATGTGAAGGAGACGCTCAGCATCTGGTCAGAATCCTCTAAGACCGAGTCTGGAGGGTCCAACGCCATGAGGTCCACCTCCTTTGATGAAGAGGGCGACAAAGGTCAGCCCGATTACCCTTCGTCCTGCACGAGGAACAGACCACCTGCCAGAAACAACGATCTTGGTGCTGTTGCGTAACAAGGGATTGACGACAGGATGTTGGGGAGCCCAAGAACCGGTAAGCTGGTCGGGAGGAGGACGCGGTAGTGGGGCACCCGCTGTGGGCCATCGGCGTGTTCACTGCTCCAGCGATGGTGGCTCCCGAACGACAATGGGGCGGCAAAGACGTGTGGCGTGGCATGGAGCGCCGCAGACGAATAGGAAGACTTTATATGGGTACAACTGATCGACAGATATGTGTCCAAATAGGGATCCTTCAGCTTCAACAGATCCAACCACAGGGCATGGTCAGGAGCATGGACCGGAATCATCTCGTGAACGAGGGCAAACCATAGGATTGCTTACACCCCTGGTTGTCATAAGAGAACCGGCAGTACTGGGAGAGACCTTGAAGGCAAACGATCCACGCCTTGTGAGACTGTGATGGAAGCTTTTGACAGCTGAAGAACTTGTGGCGAGCTGCTATGATGTGGACCTGGCCATCAAAATACTCTGCTAAACTGGGGGCCAGCTGTTCGTAAGGGAGGGCATGGGGTTATGCCTCTGGATGCAACTGCTGCGTAAGATGGCAAGAACTATGCCCCATTAATGAAGTCATTAAAGATCACCAAACTCACGTTGAGCGAACAGTAGGGCTGAACAAAATTGACTGACAAGGCACAATGCATCTGGTAGAGGTTATAGTATGGACATATTGGAATAATTAATGTTGGTGATGGTTTTAAAGTAATTCACACGATGTGAAAACTTTGTGGAAACGCGTCGATTTACTGGAGGCTAATTTATCCCAGGGAAGTAGTCAGAGTTGACTGCGGCAGAGTGGTGGCAGGCGGTTGGGGAGCGGCGAAGGAAAGCGACAATAGGCAGCTTAGGGTGGCTCAAACTCTGAGAAAGCGTTAACGGGGCGCGGCCTCCAGCCGCCTTAAGATGACTGACAGTGAGGGGGTGGTTGACCCCATGCTGGTGTAGCAGGAAGCAGTCGGAGAACTTGTGTGCCTGTTGATAAATGTCCGTCGTCCCATTTTCAGTGAAACATGTGAGAAAGCCGTGCAAAGCTATGGTGGAGCAGTCAACAGAGGCCGAAATATGCGTGTTCATGACTATAGCAACCGTTACACTGAATTCACAGTCCACAGAGTCTGAAGTAAATCAGGTGAAGAGCAACAGAATGAAATACGCTGGCCTCTGAAGGGAATCTAGGACCAAGGAATTTGAAGTACTCTCCTGGGAGTCAGAATTTCGGAAAAATTGTTGTTTTATGCAGATGCTAACCTTGATGTGTGGCCTGGGAGGAGCTAAATAGCAGAAGTTGAGAGGAAGGGAAATTTTGTGGTAATTTGTTCACTTCCCAGAGCAGGCATTGCTTCACAACGATGCATAACTAACGAGACTTGCGCTGCAATTGGCGTCAGTGATTTTGCTGGAGGGGAAACCGAGGCGAAGAGTGGACTCGCTGAAGTCTCCATAGAGGTATTCCATTCTCAGCTTGCCTAGAGTGTGGATGTGGCGTTCTTTACTCAGCTTGCCTTGCAGCACTACGAGACCGGCCGACGTCTGCACAACGACGCTGCCCCGTCACGCTGAATTCGGTGATATTGCGCCCGCTCCAGCTTGAGTTAGGCCACTGATTAATTCGTTGGATCACGCTGGCAAAGTTTCCACAAGGGTTTCATGAGCCGTGTATTGTAGAATTCTTCTCGCACTTCGCATTACGCCTGGGTCAGTCGATAGGAATTAATTTTGATTTATCGCGTTTTACTCCACGTAAACGCAATTTATTCCCACAGCCTATTAGGAGAGTCATTTAATGTGATGATTGAAGGTCGTGAGTTAAAATAAATTTGTGCTAATAGACTGCGTCTGTTTTCAGTCAAGTAGTTGAAATCCCAAGACACTTTCTTAATTAATTTTATGTTCAACATTTGCATCTGGTGTTCAATAGCTGAATATAACATCAATGTGCACCCCTTTTTAATTAAAAGGGATCAATTCTGAATTAATTAATGTCAACACTGCCACTGCTGATCAATCAAGAGTCACATGGCCTTATTACTTTGTTTGCGTTATCCGATATTGCGGCAGTTTTGCACTCTCTGTTGATCTGTTAGTCAATTAGCTGGGGTGAACACATGCCAAAACCAGATAAGTGATGGGTGAGGTGTTACAGCTGCACTAAGCGATAAACGTCAGGACCCACACAGGCAAGAAAAGACGCACGACACTGGCCGTGTCGATGATCCCATGGGCAAGGAAATGCTGTTTCAAGCGAGCCGCATAATTACTCCATGGTTCAATAGACTTGTCAAACAGCGGGAACGCTGCACGAGTGGCCGAATCCATAACCCCCAGAGGAACATTAGTCAGAGCCTGCAGATGCTGAATCGGATGTTCATTCATGTGTTGCATACGATCCAACAGCTCAAGGACGCGAGCCAATGGCGCATCTAAACCCGGTATATCTTCAGCCATACCAACAAACAATGGACCAACACAGGAATCCTGCATTGACGTCTTAGGCAAGATCCTAGTGGAGGTCCTCTGCCCTTATCTTCGTTCGACCTGTTATTCTGTTATGAAGTGTTACGTGTGTGTCTATGTAGTGTGGATGACTGCGATGAGTGCTTCTACAGAGTAGTGGGTAAAAGGAAGGGAGAGGGCGAAACCCATTGCCGACAAACAGCCTACTCCTCTTGAACATCACCAAGCGTGCCGCCGAGTTTAACGTTCCCATCTGACGGACAGATCACTATCATTTGTGTTACATGCCCTCACTTCATGAAGCACTGCAGTCAAGGTTGGAACTTAATACAGGACACTGGTGCAAAGACTGATGATCATGGACTTTACACAACCACATCTTTTTCCTCCCATTTCCAGCCAAATACCAATTCCAGGGAAAATTTTCTACCACCAGGATTCGAACTGCGTTACTTCTGAGGCGAGTGCCATGGCACAGGTTCGCGTAAGCGACCTCTGCGACAGAGGCAAAAGGCGAGGAAAACAAAGCTGATCCAAAAAGCTGTGGTGAAAACGAAAAGAAGAAGAAGAGAGTGCTGTTCCAAACTGGACATAAAATAAGTGCTACTGAAGTGAATTTTTTTCAAAAGAAGAAAATACTTCAAATTTTTGTTGCAGTTAGATGAAAGGAATGTTGAAATCTGGTTTCACAGAACAGAGTGGACCAGGTTGTGGAAAGGGGCCCAAATCAGTTGCTGCATGTTTATAAACATACAAACTTTATTTGCTAAAAACACTTAATCATACATGCCATTGAAAGAGTTCAGAAACAATACGGCTGAAGCCCAGAACACAAGTTATTAAAATTGCTTTAACGAATACACATGGCTGAAAGTCTTAGTTACATAACAGAAGAACTGAGGGCTTAAGGCCTGGATAACAAGAGCTCCAGTAAGGAAATTTTGAAGGTTTTAGACAAAGACCTTTCAAATTTTAATTTAAGCAGACTGAAGGCCTAATCTTAAAATATTTCAGATAAGGTTCGGCTGAAGCTCACATACTGGATATTAAAACAAACTAAATTAATACATGGCCGAAGGCCTCGCACAGCACTTGAGACAAAAGAAAATCACAATCCCAAACAACAGAGCAGAACCGGAACGTTAACGGCCACAAGGCAGATGATACCGCTGGTGCACTTACAATCATTCCAATAGTTAAACACCATACAGGAAGACGGCTGCAAAATTTGCCGACTCCAGCACACCATACGTTGCTGCACGCAGGAAAAGCGCAGGAAGCAACAACCAGCAATGAACGAAGCGATGTCACAGCAGTTGAGGTTTCATAACAGATTAACTGATTACTCAACTCCAGTATCCAGGGTCGGTGGGCGACGAACTTTGCAACTCTCGCAGCTAGTGCCTCACAACTCCGACCGCCGAGCACGCTGCCAGAGTCCCCGGCCGGACCACACGCTGCGGAGACTTCCTTGCTGCTCTGTCGCAACCGACCGACTACTCACACACATCACCGAAAATATAGCTGTCACAGCAAAGATGGTGCAGCAGTACTAGTATCGACAAACGCTGCTGCTGCCACTGATGGAGGCAAGTGAGCAACTCGTTCAGGTAGTAACTGAGGGAACAATAAGGCGCCACTCGACGGTGAGAAAATGCCAAAAAGAAAAAAACGGCACCAGCGCGAGCCGGCCACGGCTCAATCGTGGTTGTGAATCTGTAGCTGTGAGAATTAAACCAGCAGCTGTTTAATGTGGCCTGTAAGATATGAATTGTAATTGAGCGTCGCTTTTGTCTGTGTAATAAAGAATGGGACTAGAATACCCATAATAAATAAATGTGTAGAGACCAGATATTCAGACACTTCATTAGATGGAACAGCTTTCAGTTGTTTATCTGGTTTGTTTCCAGAATAATAAACAGCAGTCCCAGCGTTCGTCCCTTCCTGAAACCACCAAGACGCACTTTGAGCGCATCTCTTCACGCCTCCCTTTCGATAAGTCTCGTACTGCTTTGCATATTTTTACTTTCAGAGCCCGTTCCACGTGTTTGAATTTTATGAAGTTTAAATAAAACTGAGTTCTAGGCGCCAACCAGGTTCCAGACAAGTAAGGGAATGTCTTCATGCTAAGCTGACCAAAGACCTCATTATCATCGGTGCGTGGTAACAACACGTGCATGTAAGAAAGACATAAAATTTATTTTGCTCTCCGCTGTCAATTATCATGAATTTTGACAACAGAATTTTTTTTATGCAAACAGTAACTCAAATTGAAGTAAACGAAGAAAAATAGAGAGTAGTCTCTCGCAGTCTGTCATTACGTTTCACACTTTAACAAGTGCAGACATGAGACCTAACTTGATTAGTGCTGAATTATGCTAAAGAAGGGAAGAACAAGATAAATTCCAAGGGGAAAATGATAAAACTCTTAACAAACTACATAAAAATCAATAGCTGTCATACGTATATCATAATTTGCTGGTTGTAATGAAACAAGATTAAAATTCACACTGTAACTTTATGTGCAGTAATTTGTCGCTTATGGTTTCGATTTAATTTTCTGAGCTATTTATGTGTGTGAATTGATTTCTCAGTATTCAGAAACAAACTGCATTGGTGTTCACAGCTGAATATTTTATGTGACTCGAGTGTGTTTAATCCTACTCCATTATCAGGCTGATGACAGAGACATTTCGACGCAGATATAACTGTATGAGATGATCACTATGAGCCTCGACATACATATGAGAATCAGCATTAGACATTGAACACAGAGGACGCATTACTGTTTACGACGTCGTAACATCTGGTAGCAAGACCGCACGCCGCTCGTTACCGCCTAAGTGCCATAGTAATCAATGCTTTGCTTCACACATTCAGCAGCAACATTCTTACTTAGCGATATCAGGACAGGATAACTAAAGGACAGCAGCCATTGATTCCTATCGTTATTAATCTGCAGCTCAGTTTTATTACTGTACTGGGTTCTTCAAGCATATTTATAACGTTTTATGCAGGTCTCTATGCTAGTACCTAGCAGAAAAGTCTATGTCCGACAGTCCTACAGTTAATACCATATTACCTTATCTCAGTATGCCAGTCACCATCAGTAAATATATGCCAGTTAAATATCTCAATTAATTACAATTACATGAGGTTTTAGTACCCTTACAGGTTTAAAGTGAACCATATATCAACAAAAAATTACATGATTATTACCTCCGGCAACATTGTGAACGGCTATTTGATTTCTGTCTTTAGACAAAAACATATCAGTTATTCTAATTATCACTATTTGCTAGCGGGGCTTAATTACAGTACCAACATTCCGTTAATAGCAATACTTTCAAAGGACATTAAATTTCTAGGTTTATCGAAGACGATTTCTATACGTTTATTCAGTTACTATATCATAATGATGTACGGGTTGTAATGGTTCTTTATTTACGTGACCATTACGGCACTTCAACCCCAGTTCCCGATACCAGTAATATCGTACTACTTTTCTGCGAAGTAACAGACATATTTTTGTGACAATATTCACATTTGATGTTATTAATGTATAGGTACTCCGATGTATCGATATATTACAGTGATATGGTTCTTGTGTGTATTCATTTCTGTGAGACTGTCATAATCTTTGACTTACTTGTAACCGTTTTGGCGCGAATGCGCACAGAGCAGTCTTTGTTTCACTTTGCAGAAGTTATTTCGCTTTCTAAAAGAACAGTAAAGTCTTGTGTTTGGTTAAAGTGGAAATTAAATACATCAAGATTGATACAAAATTGTTTTCTTGATTATGTGACAATTAAGAAGAATATTATGTGAATTTACAAGAAGTTAAATAAAAATGTGTATTGTGAACACCAAGTCAAAAATTGTTTCTACCATGCCATTGTTCTGATCTGGGGTTGTTTGATCATTAAGAATTTCCTGAAAAACGCATTTGTTAGGTCTTCAAATATTGCTAAAATACAGATCTGGACCTTTTAGCAGTCAAAGTGGAATCACCATAGAATCAACAAGATGCGCCATAACAACTTCGACGAAATCTACTTGGGACTCCATTCAAGATAAGTGCCAAAATTAATGACTTTTTTACAGTGACTTCATTATTCCCAGTCTGACGATACCATCCACAGTCAAAAACTTTGTTGTTGCCTGATAAAGCGAACATAATGCTGCGTGAGCAATATTATTAATCTGATCTCTAACCTACTTTGCAAGTGGTGGTATTATTAGAAGGTCTTATCAACAATATTTATTGCGAAAGCAGAGAGGGCTCCATCGCCTATTTAAAGCGAATTCAAAGACTTGTTGACAAACAAAAGCTCAGCGCAGTCATTGTGAGCGTAAGGAGAGGTGTCGATGAATTCGGAAGTGAAATGTTGCCGACTGATCTGGCGAAACACCCAAAGGTGTCTTGGTCTTATAGAAACGCGCAAATGGGTGGAAATCATCGATTCGTTTGTCGTACCGGCACTGAGACGGAAGATGACAGACATGGGAGCGAAATACTGAATTCCACCTTTCCGAAACCGTTTCACTGATGGAAGTAGATCCAACTTATGTATTAGATATATTATTCCTATGTCATTGTAAATGCGACTTTCAAGACATTCTGATCTATTAACAGACACAAACGTTTTTCTTAAATCATAATTTAGCTACGTAATTTTTATTTCAAAAATCGTGTACAGTCATAGTCTACGTAAACGCTACTTGTGCTCTGATTGTTTCGCTTTTAACACTTACTGTGAAAATGGATGACACTGCTTCACACCTTTAATTACGAGAAACACGTTCTTCTTAATGTTTTTCACAAGCTTACAGAAAGAAATCTGCTCTGGTGTATTTCAAGAAACTCTATGTAATACGTATTCTAAATTATAAGCGTAGACTGATCGATAGCATTGTAGAATTATAGTTGTATATACGTTGAGGCGACAGTTCGAATCTCGTTGTAATCTATAATTTTTGTTCGGTTTGAATGCTAGATCATTTAAATATGAAATTCATCAAATATATGTTAATTAAATCGTACTTAACCATCATTTTTCAAGAAAAATGCCCGTATTGTAGTTTCTAATTACATATCGCACCCAAAATTCTGGTTTTCATTGCAAATATAAATTCTTAAGTATCGATATTCCGTAAAAGAGTGTTAAAGATTGCTGAAGTTAAGAAAACATTACACAGTCAAATTCTTCGGAGAAAAATAAAGAATCAAATACTCTTTGTTGGAAAATGCCCATTGTTTTGTAGGACAGATGTTGTCTCACTCTGCACAAATCTGCAGTTTTACAGTTGTCACCGTACCAATGGTATCTTGTAACGCCGCAAATGCATATCCTCCTATTTTCACCTATTGTATTATAAATTATTTCTTTATTTTGTTACCTGAAGATATGAGATTTCTGTGCCTTTATGTATTGTAATTGTTTTACTATTTTATTTACTATGCATTTATGTCGATGTATAATTGGTTTGTGTTGTAAATATTATTTGTATTTTTACGCTGGGTTTTGCCTAGGGAAAAGTATGCTATCGAACGAATACATCGATAGGTCGTGTGGGGAAGCAAAATGTTTTGGATCTTTGGTAGTGTTAACTCTGCCGCGTGGATCGCGGGCAGAGAGAGAGTCTGGCTGGAGTAGTGCGGTTGAGCAGGTGTGTTGTGTGACGCTCCCGCGAGTTGCCGCGCTTTCGGGGTTTGGCAGCATGTAATTGCGCTCGACTTGCTATGTTAGTTTCTGACATGGTGTCGCGGACGGGAACGTTAGCTGGCACACATCAAGAGCCCGTTTCGGCTGGAGACCGTGTCGAGAAGAAGGCGCGTCAACATCCAGCTTCTGCAACAGCGACGGCCGACAATGAGTGACTGTCGCCACCTCCTCGATCGACGACTTCAAACCTTCAATCAAGCAACAAGGAAGACTGGTAGCACGTAAAGTTTTAGAACTGTATGGCAGACCTCAGCTTTTCAAACTGTTAAATTTTTCCCACTAAATTACAGTAACGTAGCATGAACCTTTGTTGCTCGTTGTCCCAATTGCATTACCAAGGAGGGTCCCTTCCTTTTCCGGAATAAACCCGAGTGTCGTTGAAATTAAAACGCCAACATTATAGTAATATAATTCGATTTCACTGCTTTAATTTCAAAGTTCAGTTAAGGTATTCATAGCTGGCTACAATATTTGGATTACAGAAGCACAAATTAAGAGTGCGAGTTTTGTTACCGTATTTTAGCTTACCTGTGACTGCAGCTCAGCTTGGTACGTACTAAATTTTACTATTGTTAATTGTTCAGAATCATTTAATTCAAGTTCAAAGTTAAATCTCTTATTTCTAAATTGCATAGATTCAAGTAGCTTTTGAAATGATTGTTGAGGTAGCCCAAGACTAACCGTATTCTACTGAATTTCGATGTGCTTCAGAAACAAAGCTCACTATTAATTTCAGTCACTAAATTAACTATCAGTTTTCCGGTTTTATTAATTCTTTTGCTAAATTAAGTCAGAGTGTAGCGAAATTTATTACTTCTGACAAACTTTCAGTTTTCACACTACACGTGTCAACCTTCAGTTGCCACGCTTCTAGTGCTAATTATATGTGTAATAACCTTTCTTTTTCAGTTACTATAGTAATTATCCATAGAACTGGCGTTTGTAATTTCCCCCAAATCTCAAATATCTAATTACCGCTAGTTAATTGTTAACGTAACGGCAGCACATTTACTTTCTTTATTAACTTTACCCCTTTTCAAAATTAATTTCCAGCAGTTTCATTTGCATTTTTGTTTCATTTAGATGTAACCCTTTCCTCCCTCTTTACCGACAGATTAACTTCGGTGACGATTGCTTTTCCCAAAGTTCCATTAGGTACACGCGGTTTAATTTTTCACTGTCATTAAGGTCGATATGTGAGGAGGATGTTACAGTCTGAACCCAATGAAGCTGATCTACAGCCAAATTACGGGGCTTGTCGCTAGAAATAACAAGACATTTAAGCTACCAAACCTACTGGAACTAATGCCCGAAGATCACATCACTGCCGGAAGATGGCGAAATGCAGAACAGCACGTCATAAAAAGAGGAGGAGGAAATGTCGACTTTTTGGTGGCTTGGGATTCTGTTGCTTATAGCCTCATAATCAACGTAGTCGTACTGAAATGTATTCTTCGAAGTCTGATGTGGAAGGAGTTCAGAGATTACCAGACGACTGACTGTAATACCGTCAGTGGCTTCAATAAAAGCTACATGGGAAATCAGCGGTGTGCTTTTATGCCACGCGTGGCTCATGCAGAAAAATTACGCTTGTTGAAGTTAGAAATTTTCATCTCTCTTGTTTTTAATTACAGTACTGCGTCAGCTCAGATGGAGGGCATTTTATGTTTTCCTTTAGGTCACGTAAGAAGAGTATCGCCTGTGTTTGCCATATTTAGTATCCTTCTGTTTAAAAATTAAATGATATTCAAAGCAATATTGTTATCGGCTCGTCTCGTCTTACGTCTTTACTGCAACAGTTGGCATCACTGCAGGTTAGTTGGACCACATGCACGGCCAGTGCTGCACAAGTTTAATGCGCCGTTAAAGCGATTGTCCCGCATAAGGCATGGGACAAAACGTATCGTCATTACAGTACTTGACTGTCCTCGAGAAGGCGTTCGTCCCTCTCCGATGCGCATGAAGTAAATGCAGAAACATGAACTATGGTGACATTGTTACCATATGCATCCAAATAGGACCTACGTTCTGTTATTCTTTCCTTGGCTGCGGAAGAACAAACACTGGTAGACGTCCATTGGAGAATGAAGAATGTGTATGGCGTAGCATACCGCTTCTGGACCGTACAGCCTTCGAAAGGAAACTTTTTGATCGCCCATTATATTTTGGTTTTCAGTCATACGACGGAAAAGGGATACGAACTATACTCAACAAGGCCATCGATAGGTTTAAATTATTAGCACTATTGGCTATTGCCCATCCTCACTTTAGCCAAGACTAGCCATTGTACATTGTTGGCCTTAATTGAGTTCAGTTGTTGTTTTGTTATTCAGTTCATTTCTTACTTTCAGCTGAATTTAATATGCGAGTAAGTACTGCAGTTTATTGTTTTTAGTTGTGCGTTTCTAATAGTTTCTAACTATGGATAAGTTTGTGACAACAAAGAAGAGGAATACCGATTTTGATTCGCCCACTAGCGTCATGATAAGTTAAAAATATATACGCAATATTATAATAGCTTAATTACCTACGTATGTATAGCAGGCTAATATTAAAACTGGAGTCGTTATTCGGAGACGGGTAGAACTCTGGGGCTGCCACATTTCAATATTCCATAAGGCAACGGAGCGGTAAACATCATTGCAAATAACATTAAATTAAAATCAGTGGATAAAAATCCAATGGGATTTACGTGTCGCCCAAAAATCACGTTGATTAACAAAAATATCGCCTGAGTGTCGATGGTAGCATTTCTTTAAAAAATTTTGCTCAAAATTATACCATTATTAGCCCAAATGGCAAACTATCGCCCAATCTTGTCGGCCAGGGGGTACTCGACTATGAGAACCGGTTCTGATACGCAACGATGAGGAGGGGTTTGTGGAGAGCGTTCGTTTGTTTCTAAAAGATTTTTTTCATTAGGCTACTTGAATTCGTTCGAGCCGATTGCATCCCGTATCACTCCCCTACTTTCGTCCAAAATCTATTCGCTCTTGCAGTACTACAATAAATGAAGCCACGAATTCCCTGTACAATTATAATTAAAATATCCATCCATTCATACACTATCAAATGACGAAACATGCACGATTAAAGGAAAAATATGCAGTATTAGAATTACATCCTTTGTTGTGAGGCATTTTATTTTATTTGAAAACGATATGCAACAATCAGATTTTTTTTTAAATTATCCACCTGCTTCCGCTCTGCGACAGTGAACCTGTGTTTTGTTAGCAAAGGCGCAATACATTGTATTCGAATTTTAATTCGTTTGGCAATAGAGTGAAGTTACCGTATTGCCAAACAAAGAAATATTTAATTGCATATTTGGGTATATATAAACTATGGGTAATGTATATTATACTTCTTCAAGGAAAACTTTCCTTGCTTTATTTGCTGGACGAAATACTATTTGTATGAAGGCCCTCTGAAAGCAAATTATGCAATAAAATTAATAAATAAATGTGTGTACTTTCAGCATAAAATGAAAAGCATGAACCTTTTTACGATAGCCTCCTGTGGGAAAATCTGCCTAAACTGTGCATTAAAACATAGTAACAAAAACGTAATTAGCGTGGGCAAGGATGTGGCAAAAAAGCCAGAAGGGGAAAAGGCATCTGGATTTGGTCACCAAACTGTACATTTATACACATATTAGACGAAAGAACTTGCTTTCCTTCTACGAGTAGATCGTTCGAGCAACAAATGGTACCAGGCGTTTGAACGAAAAAAAAACGAAGGTCAATGTTGTTTTCAAGAACGGTGTCTATCGCTGACGTCCATCTGCTGTAGAATTTTGTGGCACTTTTTATGTTCACGTATTATAACTTTGGGAAAACGAGAACATCGTCTGTAGAAATCAGCAAGGACAACACCAGTAGAGATGTTGCGAAAATCAGCTCTCCCTGTTCGTCCATGGTCGATGCCGTGTTTCTTGGCTTTCGGAAGATCCTCGATAGAGTTCCGAACCTTCGTTTAGGCTGCAAAACACGAGGTAACAGAGTATCGGACCAGCTTTGTGACTGGATACAGGACTTGCTAGTAGACTGAACTCAAGATGTAATTTTTAATGGGAAGAAAGTGTCAGATGTGACGACTTCTGAGGTACCCCAAGGGATCGGCACAGAAGCTTTACTGTTTACCTATAAGTAAATAATCCAGTGCATAGCTTCGGGCGAGAGCTTGATGGGGCTCTTCTCGGACTATGTTGTTGTGCACAGGAAGATTGCAAGAGAGGAAAAACTGTAACGCGATTCTGGAAGATCTGTAGAAGATCGACGAATCGTACAGTGACAGGCACTTGTGCCTCATCGTAAATATATTTACCGATTTTGCGCACAGACAGGCAGAACGCGCCACCACTGTTCGGTACACTATTGTCGATTAACTATTGGAAACAACAGCAACGGTAAAATACTTAGGACTAACCTTTCATGAGCGACATAAAATGGAGCAGACACACAAAGGTTATACAAGGCAGACATGCGGCTGAAATTCCTCGGAAGAATCTTCAGGAAAATATATCTCATCCTCGAAAGAAGTGTCTTACAAAACTGAGCCTTCCGCCACTAGCGGTAGTAAATCATTTTTGCGATGGTTTTTGCTACAACTTCTACTTCGGTTGTTCTCTCGAAACTTCCCGTCAGAGGATTCCTTGTTCAGAGAGCAGGAGGCTATTTGGCCGCGTGCGCGTTACCGTTGCAGAGACGGGAATTGCAACGCCTGGTTTGTCTGGTGGCTCCCGCGAAGTGCCGCGAGTAACGCGAAGTGTGATGACCAGCCTTGCCAATGCCAATATTCCAAATTCCCCGAAAATCTAGGTGATATTTCCCAAATTTGGGGAGAAAAATTCCCGATTTCCCGCAAATTCTCCACATAACAGTGTATTTGAGTGTTTTCTGGTACTCGTCTTGAGTAAATGACGGTTTACCTTATTTCATACTCATAATATGTTTTTATTCTTCATTAATTAAAGTACTTACAAGAAAAAAAAAAACAGAAATATGACACCGCCTTCCTAGCTCTCTATCGTACCCTTCAACGGCCCCAACGCACCCTCCAAGCCCACCTTAACCAGTTCATCACTTGGTGTACCAAGTGGTTCCTTCATATCAACCCTTCCAAAACCCAGGCAATCATCATAGGCCGCACCACCCGCTCCTTCCGTCTCCATGATTTCTGCCTAACCATTTATGGTCATCCCATCCAGCTCACCCCGACCATGAGATATCTTGGCCTCACCCTTGACCATCACCTCATCTGGACCCCTCACCTCCTGAGCATCCAGCAGAAAGCCCATTTCCACCTCCTGTCTGGCTGGACATGGGGATTGCATCTTTCCACCGTCCTCCACGCCTACAAATCCCTCATCTGTCCTATCCTCTGTTATGCCAGCGTTGCCTGGATCGTCAGCCTCCACCCCCGCTTTTATTTTATAAGGCCCTCCAAATCCTAGAAAGCCACGTGCTCCACCTTAACATCTGTATCCACCTTCCTTCACCTACATGACTCCTGTATGGTCTCATCCCCTTCGCCAACTTCCTCCTTTTCCTCCAACATGTCCAAATCCTTTATACTGTCTGCAGTCTTGATCCCCCAACCCCTGGTGTCCTCCTTCATCTACACCCCCGCCCGTTGCTGAGCCTCTATCACTGTATCCTTCCCTCTCTCCATCTCCAAACGTTGCTCCTTGCTTCTCCTTCATCAGGGCAATTTTCAGCACCTCTCCCACCCAGATGTTGAACTTTGCCAAGACATCTACCCTTCCTACCAACTGTAGCCTTGCTCTCCCCCTCCTCCCCAGAGCCCTTTTCCTTTCCCCTCATCCCAAAGCGTATTTTCCCTCCTCGACTGTTTCTCTCCCACGTCCTTCATTCCCTGGCCCCCTTCGGCACGCCCCCTGTCCGTCTCCCCTCCCCTCTCCCCCCATCTAGCACTGTTCCTCACCCCTTTCTTCCCTTCTCCCTCGTCTCCATGCCCCTGACAGATCCTCTCTGTTTGTTCATCATCAGTTTGCTACGTGAGTGATGTGTTTGATGCTCTTCTCCTGTAACATCATGAGCTGTGATTTTAATCGTCTGCTGGACTTGTACATAGTGTTGCTGTCAGTGATTGTTATATGCTACGCAGCCCATCGCTACTTTTATGCTTCAGCCGAACTTCGCCTTGTGTTTCTTTTAATCGTCACAGTGTGTGGTTTTTTGTGTACTGTTTTTAGATTTTTATCACCATTTTTACAGTTACCCCTTTTTCACGCTATCTTCCAGTATGTTTCCCTCTTTTTATGTCTGTTTCGCCGTATTTACTCCTTTATGTTGTTTTAAATGTCTTCGTATTCTGTACTTACTGTCTGTCTTTAGGCTGAAGAGCGGCGCCTATGCTGCTACCAGCCGCCCCATATCGGGCACTGAAATACAATAAAGAAGAAAAAACAAAGAAACAGAAATTTAAGTAATTCCAAAGGCCACAAAAGCGTTTTTTATGTGGCGTGATGCCTATGTCGTCCTGATTAAGTACGCTCTCACTAAAGTCGTAAAGTCGCTTCAAATAGCACACTATTTTGGAATGTATGTTGTGTAAAAGAGCTACAAATGATGTGTACCACATTGAAGAAATGTGCACACGCTATATAAGCTGAAGTGTTGCGAGAGCGTACCGTAGCCGGTTGCCGCGATGTTATCTCTATTTCGTCTTGAAGTGCGGTAGCTCTCTTTCTCCGGGTTCTCCAGAAACCGGTGAGAATTATTGTGCTTATTACACTGTTCTCGCGCCCTGGGTACGTCTGAAATCCGAGTAATGTGCTTACTCTCCTGCCAAGTTTTGAACAATGTGGTGACCTCAAGTTGGTCGCCTTTCGTTACGTTTTAATAAGTAACTTATGTGTAACAGATACCACTAATTTGGTCTTTGTTTAACATATCAGCGCTTTGCCTTATGTTTTATGTAGCCGGTCGGGGTGGCCGAGCGGTTCTAGGCGCTTCAGTCTGGAACCACGCGACCACTACGGTCGTAGGTTCGAATCCTGCCTCGGGCATGGATGTGTGTGATGTCCTTAGGTTAGTTAGGTTTAAGTAGTTCTAAGTTCTAGGGGACTGATGACCTCACAAGCCATTTGAACCTTTTTTTACGTGTGTGGATTGCTTGTGGTAACAAATTTATCTTTCAGGATTTCTATCCAAGTGTTCTGATCAGTATAATGCATTTTAAAGTCCACATTGGTGTCCGATGTTTTAAGAAACTCACAGGGCACTTATTTGACAGTTGGGCTTGTACATGTTTGCTATTACTTGGGGCCAGACTCTGAAGTTAAGTAACCTGGTTTTTTAACTTGTCAGCCTGTTGCATTGTTGTCATTTGTAATAATTACTTTGCTATTGAAGTTCTGTGTACTGTGGGGACTATTAGTTAGAGAAATTAGCGATTTAGTTCCGAGCTGTCATTACTGTTTTTTCGTAGTGTCTGATTGACTTAAGTGCCTTATAATACAGTAAATCGGATTATATAGGTAGATAACATTTTGAAAAGGCTTTGTGCACTTGATTAAGGTTATTTTGTATTTGTGTATTCAGGCATTAATTTTTAATACTTGTCCACTAACTGTCGTTGTTTCTATACTGTTGCGTGTTTTTTTTTAATTTGTTCACAGCTCTGAACTTTGCCATGACGCCATTTACAAGGTTTAATAATCTTTGTTATAGCTGCAAGTTCATTATAGCTTGATCAGGTGAAAATATTGTAACTGGATTACGACAAAATTTCGTAAGATCAATTACATTGCTCAACTCAGGGTTTAACTTACACTATGGTGTCAAAAATGAGAGCAACTAACCGCTATTTCCCTATCTCTTGTCTAATTGACCGCTTAATCATACAAACTATCAACATATGTCTTTCAAATCGTGTTCGGAACGGAAAATGGCATTCCGGTCCATTGACAACCACGTCAACGATGACGTTAGGGCACCTGTTAAACGGGACAGTGTTTGCTGGGTAGTTCCACATCCACAATAATGGCTCTGAGCACTATGGGACTTAACATCTGAGGTCAGCGGTCCCCTAGAACTTAGAACTACTTAAACCTAACAGAAAGAGAGGACCCTTATTTTTCTGTAAGGGAATTATGGACCCTTCTTAGTACTGCATGCAACTGGCATGTGACCTCGCAGCATCCACTGGACATGTTGTATCGAGGCAAACGGTGTGCAGAAGGCTTCGGCAGAGTGGCCTTCATTGTTGGAGACCTGATGTATGGTATGTGTACCTCTGATACATTTTCACGGAAGGGGACGTCTAGAGTGGAGTCGTCAACATGCCACCTGGACGGTTGAACAGTGGGCCAAAGTCCTTTTCACAGATGAGTCCTGACTTTCTTTGGAGAGCGACTCTCGATGAATTCGCATCTGGAGGGAATGTGGAACGCAATTTCGGGACCCAAACATTGAGGAAAGAGACCGATATCGAGGAGGATGCCTAATGTTGTGGGCATGGATTATGTTGACCATATGAACACCTCTTCATGAAACTGTATTTGTGGATGGGCGAGATTTAACTGTTGTTAGGTATCGTGACGAGATCTTGGGACCTCATGTACGGTTGTTGCGAGTTGCTGCGGGCCCAGAATTTGTACTGATGGACGATAATCATCGACTTCATAGAAAAAGAGCGGTTGTTGTTTTGTTGGAATCGGAAGATGTTGCACGCACGGCGTGACCTGCTCGTCCTCCCAATTTTAATCTCATAGAGCATGTCTCGAGCGCACTAGGGAGACAGCGTGCATTATGTTAGCAGCCACCAAACACTCTCCAAGACTTGCGAGCAGCTCTCCAGGAAGAAAGGACGTTATTGCCTCAACATGAGAGTAATAATATAATTCATCGCATGCCCCGTCGTTGTTAGGCCTGTGTTGTTTCCAGAGGTGGTCACAACCCATACTGAGCACATTAACCAGTTGTCGGAATGTGTGTGCAAATCCGTTGGAATAAAACGAAGAACGTTTTTGTCTACCATTATGCATATTGCAGCTGTTTACGTTCCGTATTCGTTACATTGATTCTGCTTTACTGATTTGCGGCAAAATAAACACGACATTGTAAAACTTCCGTTTGTTGCTTTAATTTTGGGCACCAGTGTATATCAAGTGGATCTGTTGGTATCTCCTTGATTTGGAGGAGGGGACCAAACAGCGAAGTCATCGGTCCCATCGGATTATGAAAATATGGAGAAGGAAGTCGGCGGTGCCCTTTCAAAGGAACCATCCTGCCTGAAGCGATTTAGGGAAATCATGGAAAACTTAAATCAGGATGGCCGAATGCGGGTTCGAACCGTCGGCCTCCTGAATGCAAGTCCAGTATGCTAAACACTGCGCCACCTCTCTCGGGGTGGATCTGTCATTTTATAGTTGTTTCTGAAACTCATTTGAGGTTTGGCATCTTCTCATTTCCTGAGAGATAGTCAGTGTGTAAAATTCGTGGTTGCAGGTATGTTCCATGTGGATCACCATCCGGCAAACTGTTTTTTCCTTAGCATGTTGTCACCAGAAATTGAAATATGAGGTAGAGAGCTCGTATTATTCAATCTGTGAAAGTTGAAACAATCTTTTTGGATTTTAATATTGAAGTTGCAACTTCAGTGCAGTAAATTATCTTAAGCAGATGTTTAATGTAATGTCGGCCCATAACCTAAACACTTCTTCACCGCTCCTACCACTTCAAAAGCACCACTTCAACCAGGACTTGAGTACGGCTCATCGATCTGGAGCCGCTACCATGTAAGTTTTGTAGAGGAGACAGAACTGATACAACGAAGTTCGGCATGTTTTGTCACGTTTTCAGGGAGTCATCATCATCATCATCATCATCATCATCATCATCATTTAAGACTGATTATGCCTTTCAGCGTTCAATCTGGAGCATAGCCCCCCTTATACAGTTCCTCCATGATCCCCTATTCAGTGCTAACATTGGTGCCTCTTCTGATGTTAAACCTATTACTTCAAAATCAATCTTAACCGAATCCAGGTACCTTCTCCTTGGTCTGCCGCGACTCCTCCTACCCTCTACTGCTGAACCCATGAGTCTCTTGGGTAACCCTGTTTCTCTCATGCGTGTAACATGACCCCACCATCTAAGCCTGTTCGCCCTGACTGCTAAATCTATAGAGTTCATTCCCAGTTTTTCTTTGATTTCCTCATTGTGGACACCCTCCTCCCATTGTTCCCATCTACTAGTACCTGCAATCATCCTAGCTACTTTCATATCCGTAACCTCAACCTTGTTGATAAGGTAACCTGAATCCACCCAGCTTTCGCTCCCATACAACAAAGTTGGTCGTAAGATTGAACGGTGCTCAGATAACTTAGTCTTGGTACTGACTTCCTTCTTGCAGAAGAGAGTAGATCGTAGCTGAGCGCTCACTGCATTAGCTTTGCTACACCTCGCTTCCAGTTCTTTCACTATGTTGCCATCCTGTGAGAATATGCATCCTAAGTACTTGAAACCGTCCACCTGTTCTAACTTTGTTCCTGCTATTTGGCACTCAATCCGTTTATATTTCTTTCCCACTGACATTACTTTCGTTTTGGAGATGCTAATCTTCATACCATAGTCCTTACATTTCTGATCTAGCTCTGAAATATTACTTTGCAAACTTTCAATCGAATCTGCCATCACAACTAAGTCATCCGCATATCATATGCAAGACTGCTTATTTTGTGTTCACATATCTTAATCTCACCCAGGCAGTCTATTGTTTTCAACATATGATCCATAAATAATATGAACAACAGTGGAGATAGGTTGCAGCCTTGTCTTACCCCTGAAACTACTCTGAACCATGAACTCAATTTACCGTCAACTCTAACTGCTGCCTGACTATCCATGTAAAGACCTTTAATTGCTTGCAAAAGTTTGCCTCCTATTCCATAATCTTGTAGAACAGACAATAACTTCCTCCTAGGAACCCGGTCATATGCCTTTTCTAGATCTATAAAGCATAGATACAATTCCCTGTTCCACTCATAACACTTCTCCATTGTTTGCCGTAAGCTAAAGATCTGGTCCTGACAACCTCTAAGAGGCCTAAACCCACACTGATTTGCATCCAATTGGTCGTCAACTAGTACTCGCACTTTCCCTTCAACAATACCTGCGAAGATTTTACCCACAACGCTGATTAAAGAGATACCTCTGTAGTTGTTACAATCTTTTCTGTTTCCATGTTTAAAGATTGGTGTGATTACTGCTTTTGTCCAGTCTGATGGAACCTGTCCCGACTCCCAGGACATTTCAATTATCCTGTGTAGCCATTTAAGACCTGACATTCCACTGTATTTGATGAGTTCCGACTTAATTTCATCCACCCCAGCCGCTTTATTGCACTGCAATCTATTGACCATTTTTTCCACTTCCTCAAATGTGATCCTATTTCCATCATCATTCCTATCCCATTCTACCTCGAAATCTGAAACATTACTGATCGCATTTTCACCTACATTGAGCAACTCTTCAAAATATTCCCTCCATCTGCCCAAGGCATCCACAGGATTCACCAGCAGTTTTCCTGACCTGTCCAAAATACTTGTCATTTCCTTCTTACCTCCCTTTCGAAGACTGCTAATTACACTCCAGAATGGTTTTCCAGCAGCTTGACCCATAGTCTCCAACCTGTTTCCAAAGTCTTCCCACGATTTCTTCTTCGATGCTGCAATTATCTGTTTGGCTTTGTTTCTTTCTTCAACATAACTTTCTCTATCTACCTGGGTTCTGGTATGTAGCCATTTTTGATACGCCTTCTTTTTCCTTTTACAGGCTGCCTTGACTGTATCATTCCACCAAGCTGTTTGCTACATCCTACTTTTACACACTACTGTTCCAAGACATTCTTTAGCCACTTCTAGTACTGTGTCCCTGTACCTTGTCCATTCCTTTTCCAATGACTGTAATTGACTACATTCAACTAACTGGTACCTTTCAGAGATCGCTGTTATGTACTTGTGCCTGATTTCCTAATCCTGAAGTTTCTCCACTCTTATCCTCCTACATATGGACCTGACCTCCTGCACTTTCGGCCTCACAATCCCAATTTCACTGCAGATTAAATAATGATCAGTGTCATCAAAGAATCCCCTGAATACACGTGTGTCCCTCACAGCCTTCCTGAATTCCTGATCTGTTATTATATAGTCAATGACAGATCTGGTTCCCCTGCCTTCCCAAGTATACCGGTGAATGTTCTTATGTTTAAAAAAGGAGTTTGTGATTACTAAGCCCATACTGGCACAGAAATCCAAGAGTTGTTTCCCGTTCCTGTTGGCCTCCATATCCTCTCCAAATTTACCCATAACCTTTTCATACCCTTCTGTTCGATTTCCAATCCTGGCGTTAAAATCACCCATGAGCAGAACACTGTCCTTGTCCTTTACTCTAACAACTACATCACTGAGTGCCTCATAAAAACTATCCATCTTATCTTGATCTGTCCCTTCACAATGCGAATATACTGACACAATCCTAATTTTCTTGCTAGACACTGTTAAATCTATCCACATCAGTCGTTCGTTTACATACCTTATTGCAACTACGTTGGGTTCCATTTCTTTCCTGATGTAAAGCCCTACACCCCATTGTGCTATTCCTGCTGTGACTCCTGACCGGTAGACCTTGTATTCTCCCACTTCCTCTTCTTTCTCACCCCTTACCCGAATGTCACTAACTGCTAAAACGTCCAGCCCCATCTTACTTGCAGCCTCTGTCAGCTCTACCTTCTTCCCAGAGTAGCCCCCATTGATATTAATAGCTCCCCATCTCATTACCATTTGTTTGCCAAGTCGTATCTTAGGAGTCCCTGGTTTGTCAGTTAGAGGTGGGACTCCATCACCTCCAAAGGTCCGAGGCGTTTTGCTCTGATTATTGCCAGCATCATATTTAAAGTACCAGGGAAGCAGGTTGCTAGCCTTACTTGCCCCGAGTCCCATTGGGTTTTACCCCTAACGGCTGAGGGACTAACCGGTGGATTTGGTAGTCTTTGAGGTATGAGCACAAAGGTGACCACGACTCAGAATATGTCCGAGATGCCCAGCCTTATTCCAAAGTAACTGGTATCCCGACCGTCGGGACCACTTACTTGGCCACTCATACGTTGCCCGTGGTTCATGAACTAGGACATGACTACAAGAACCCACACCATGAACCAGGGAGTTCTGTAAAGAAATAACACTACGCTGTTAAGCAATGTAACGTACGATAATAGGATATTTGGATTAATTTCTGGTTTTGTAACATTTCGTCGTCTGTTCCTGTACACGTATTAGTGTCCTGGCATTATCAGAGTGAAGACGATACATAACTGTGTTGCCAATACTGAGGGCCTACGTCCAGTGGAAAAATTTTGTTTACAAATACTACACATTCCGCAATACTGATAGATGCACTGAAGTACGAATATTCCCATGCCGATAGAATATTAAAGGCAACTGTAGTAACACGTCGAACGAGTTCTTCTGTAAAGTGTCACTGGGGAAGGAAAGGAGATTTGGGTTTAACGTCTCGTCGACGACAGGATCATTAGAGACGGAGTAAATGCTCAGATTGGGGAAGTAAGTCGCTTGCGTCATTTTCGAGGGAACCATCCTGGCATTCGCTTTAAGAGATTTAGGAAAACCAGGGAAAACATAGCTGGGTGGCGAGGCGAGGATTTGAACTGTTCAAAATGGTTCAAATGGCTCTGAGCACTATGGGACTTAACATCTGTGGTCATCAGTCCCCTAGAACTTAGAACTACTGAAACCTACCTAAGGACATCACACACATCCATGCCCGAGGCAGGATTCGAACCTGCGACCGTAGCAGTCGCGCGGTTCCGGACTGCGCGCCTAGAACCGCTAGACCACCGCGGCCGGCGATTTGAACTGTATTCCTCTCAAATGGAGGTCCAGTGTCTTAACCATTACACCACCTCAATCGATCAACGTCGGACACCAAGGAATTCAAATCTTGCTCTACCTCTTGAATTCCCTCACCTTGTCCCTTTCCCCTGCAGCACTTCCCTTCACCATCAACACGACAATTCCTTGATGCCTGAGGATGTGTACTGTCAATCAATCCCTTCTTCTGAGGAAATTGTATCACAAATTCCTTTTCTGCCCAAATCGATGCAGTACTTTTTCATTAGCTATCAGATCTGTTCTTCTAATTTGATAATCGTCAAACTTTTTTGTTTAGGAACCAATTTTAGGACAGCACATCGGGCTGCATAGGAAAGTGCGTCACTTGCTGGGTGATTTGGAGGAGGGGTGGGGGTAAATTAGTTATCAAAGATTACTAAACCAAGGCTATTGATTGAAGCTTGCCACTTACACATTCTCAATCTACGTATTATATCACACAAAACATTGAGGGAAAAAGGAAACAATGTATTAGAATTAAGGGTAATTTTTAAATACCTAAGCGGGTACTGTAGCCAGTGCCACCGAAGCAGGATCCCATGTTTGTTTTTCTGATTTCCGGGCACATTTTGTAGGCTTTTCCACGCCCTACTATCTGAAAGAATACCAAGCGGCTGCAGCAGATTGTTTTTAATCGTCCTTTTGTACGACGTTAAATATAACGGGGCAGAGACTTTTTCAAATAATATAACTTAATTAATTCAAAATTGTCGCAGACGGATACAATGGCGGATGATAGCTTCGCATATAAAAGATTTTAGAAGTCTGTTTTATCTGTTGTGTTAAGAGTGTTTTTTGGAAGCAATTGACTGTTATTGGGATGAGAACCATGCTCATTTTTCCCGACGAGTAGCTTGGCCACTTCTCTCGATCGGACGCCATACCGACATTAGTGATACACAGAAGAAACTGTGAAATTGACATAAATAACAATGAACTATATCTGAGGGCAAGAAGATGTTATTTGAGCATTTGGTATTTGTAACCGCCCTGTTAAAATAGAAAGTTAGTCAGCCGGTGTCGTAATTTTGAAACGAGAGTTAGTACTTACGATTGGCGCGTAATAAATATTTCGCGTGAAGCGCCGTTACAACACAGGCAAAAGTCAGTTGTGGAAACTAAGTTACTGAATATTAAAAGTAATGTTATTAAGGAATACACCCTATTGACTACTCAAAATAAGAGAGCACTTACATTCGCGAGCGAGTGGTTAAAAAAAAAAAAATTGGTTCAAATGGCTCTGAGCACTATGGGACTTAACATCTGTGGTCATCAGTCCCCTAGAACTCAGAACTACTTAAACCTAACTAACCTAAGGACATCACACACATCCATGCCCGAGGCAGGATTCGAACCTGCGACCGTAGCAGTCGCGCGGTTCCGGACTGAGCGCCTAGAATCGCTAGACCACCGCGGCCGGCGAGAGGTTCAAAATAAGAATTAATACTGTAAGGGAACTGGGTCATAAGTATAATTACGCCGGCACACACTCAGTTGTATGCGAACGTACGATCGGGATAGAGACACGTACGTTCTAAGTACTATCATTCGCCGTGGTCTGGGTAAAAAGAATTGTGGTTAAATGCATGTATTCATCTGAGAAAAAAAAATGGGTAAAAAGAATTGTGGTTAAAATACAGGTATTCATCTGAGAAAGAAAATAATCGGACTTCATAATTAAATGAAAAGAAAGATTACAGGATCTGAAAGTAGCGGCAAATATGACCTAAATATTGAAATTGTCCTTGGCGGCCGCGAAGGGAAAGAGATGAACACATTCACGTAGCTCTATGGTTGAGTAGCGCCGTCGTGAAGATCGTCGCCTCCATCTAAATTCTCCATCCAAAATTAAAATAATGATAATTTCCCAGAGTTACAGGAGCTGGGATCCATGGTATCGTAAATGGGAACGCCGTATTGTTTCGGACGTTGCTTTCATTATTTACCACAATTTCACTTACAATTACGGAGCACTACGTCTTATCACAAGGACATGAGAACAACGACAGGTAGCTATTACTAAAACTAATAAACGAAGAGCGTAAGTCTTCTTTACTGGAATACTCTCTGTCAAATTCTAAAGATGGCAGGGGTAAAATACAGGGAGCGAAAGGCTATTTACAATTTGTACAGAAACCAGATGGCAGTTATAAGATTCGAGGGGCATGAAAGGGAAGCAGTTGTTGGGAAGGGAGTGAGACGGGGTTGTAGCCTCTCCCCGATGTTACTCAATCTGTATACTGAGCAAGCAGTAAAGGAAACAAAAGAAAAATTCGGAGTAGGTATTAAAATCCATGGAGAAGAAATAAAAACTTTGAGGTTCACCGATGACATTGTAATTCTGTCAGAGACAGCAAAGGACTTGGAAGAGCAGTTGAACGGAATGGACAGCGTCTTGAAAGGAGGATATAGGATGAACATCAACAAAAGCGAAACGAGGATAATGGAATGTAGTCGAATTAAGTCGAGTGGCGCTGGGGGAATTAGATTAGGAAATGAGACACTTAAAGTAGTAAAGGAGTTTTGCTATTTGGGGAGCAAAATAACTGATGATGGACGAAGTAGAGAGGATACAAAATGTAGACTGGCAATGGCAAGGAAAGCGTTTCTGAAGATGAGAAATTCGTTAACGTCGAGTATAGATTTAAATGTCAGGAAGTCGATTCTGAAGGTGTTTGTATGGAGTGTAGCCATGTATGGAGAAGAATGCTGAAGATTAGATGGGTAGATCACATAACTAATGAAGAGGTATTGAATAGAATTGGGAAGAAGAGGAGTTTGTGGCACAACTTGACAAGAAGAAGGGACCGGTTGGTAGGACATGTTCTGAGGCATCAAGGGATCACAAATTTAGCATTGGAGGGCAGCGTGGAGGGTAAAACTCGTAGACGGAGACAAAGAGATGAATACACTAAGCAGATTCAGAAGGATGTAGGTTGCAGTAAGTACTGGGAGATGAAGAAGCTTGCACAGGATAGAGTAGCATGGAGCGCTGGATCAAACCAGTCTCAGGACTGAAGACCACAACAACAACAAGTCTTCTTTTGTCCGTCAGTGTTAAATACTTTTCAAATTGATCTTTGGTATGAGAGTCGAATAATTATCTATACATTTATCAATAAGAAAAAAATTATTAAGTTCCTTTATATATTTAAAAAAATTACTACTCACCAAGCAAGTGGGGTAACAAGAATAATATAAATAACCTATCGTTCGTCAGACGACTGAAAAACAAAGTTTTTACTGAAATATCACGCAACGAACTTCCTCTGTCAGTCTCATTGACAACAGTGAATTAGTGTGACAACCTCTTGGCAGACAGCAGCGCTGTTCAGAGAAAAAAAATGCACTTTTCCCTTCCTGGCCACTTTACCACACCTTTACCTACCGGTCTTACTATTAATTGGTAATATACGTAAATTCATATGTTACATTATTTAATTACAGTAATTCCACTGGGAGACGCGATTACAAATGTTAGCTACAGACTATGGTGTCAATTTTCTTTTATTCATTGCACTGTACTACAATAGCCTTAATTTTATTTGATATTATTTGCGAAAAACGTATAGGACATTTGAAGATGACCATCTCTGTAACGCTCTTTCACGAATCCGCTTGCGCTTGACGTTTATACCACGGCAGCTGGTCGGTGCTAGATGTGCACGCTCGCGAGTTGTTAGCAACGAAAGCCAAACAATAAAATACTGTATTCCCCCTGTCACTTCTATTAACCTCGCCGTGGCCGCGCTACATGCCACTCTGCCCCTGACGTAAGCGGCAACTTCACTTAGCTCACGACCGAATTCACCAACGTCAATTAAAATTAAGTGCATCTTAAAATATTACTGTCTCTGTAAGTATTTTTGCTTGTTACTGAGCAAGAAATACACAGTCTTAGTGGACTTCTTTGGGTTCTGCTGTCAGTTGCTATATGCTGGACGCATATTATTATAAAATACCGCGGTTTCCACGAAGACTCAGTTCGGGCCGCAGTTTGACGACCACTGGTCTAATACACTCCTGGAAATGGAAAAAAGAACACATTGACACCGGTGTGTCAGGCCCACCATACTTGCTCCGGACACTGCGAGAGGGCTGTACAAGCAATGATCACACGCACGGCACAGCGGACACACCAGGAACCGCGGTGTTGGCCGTCGAATGGCGCTAGCTGCGCAGCATTTGTGCACCGCCGCCGTCAGTGTCAGCCAGTTTGCCGTGGCATACGGAGCTCCATCGCAGTCTTTAACACTGGTAGCATGCCGCGACAGCGTGGACGTGAACCGTATGTGCAGTTGACGGACTTTGAGCGAGGGCGTATAGTGGGCATGCGGGAGGCCGGGTGGACGTACCGCCGAATTGCTCAACACGTGGGGCGTGAGGTCTCCACAGTACATCGATGTTGTCGCCAGTGGTCGGCGGAAGGTGCACGTGCCCGTCGACCTGGGACCGGACCGCAGCGACGCACGGATGCACGCCAAGACCGTAGGATCCTACGCAGTGCCGTAGGGGACCGCACCGCCACTTCCCAGCAAATTAGGGACACTGTTGCTCCTGGGGTATCGGCGAGGACCATTCGCAACCGTCTCCATGAAGCTGGGCTACGGTCCCGCACACCGTTAGGCCGTCTTCCGCTCACGCCCCAACATCGTGCAGCCCGCCTGCAGTGGTGTCGCGACAGGCGTGAATGGAGGGACGAATGGAGACGTGTCGTCTTCAGCGATGAGAGTCGCTTCTGCCTTGGTGCCAATGATGGTCGTATGCGTGTTTGGCGCCGTGCAGGTGAGTGCCACAATCAGGACTGCATACGACCGAGGCACACAGGGCCAACACCCGGCATCATGGTGTGGGGAGCGATCTCCTACACCGGCCGTACACCACTGGTGATCGTCGAGAGGACACTGAATAGTGCACGGTACATCCAAACCGTCATCGAACCCATCGTTCTACCATTCCTAGACCGGCAAGGGAACTTGCTGTTCCAACAGGACAATGCACGTCCGCATGTATCCCGTGCCACCCAACGTGCTCTAGAAGGTGTAAGTCAACTACCCTGGCCAGCACGATCTCCGGATCTGTCCCTCATTGAGCATGTTTGGGACTGGATGAAGCGTCGTCTCACGCGGTCTGCACGTCCAGCACGAACGCTGGTCCAACTGAGGCGCCAGGTGGAAATGGCATGGCAAGCCGTTCCACAGGACTACATCCAGCATCTCTACGATCGTCTCCACGGGAGAATAGCAGCCTGCATTGCTGCGAAAGGTGGATATACACTGTACTAGTGCCTACATTGTGCATGCTCTGTTGCCTGTGTCTATGTGCCTGTGGTTCTGTCAGTGTGATCATGTGATGTATCTGACCCCAGGAATGTGTCAATAAAGTTTCCCCTTCCTGGGACAATGAATTCACGGTGTTCTTATTTCAATTTCCAGGAGTGTACTTCTGTAGCAACACATTCCAAAAGCTTCGGTTTTCGTCTTATCAGCACTGTTTACCGTTCATTTAATGTTCACTCAAATGTATTAGTAAAGGAAGCAATCGATGTTGTAAAAAATACGTTCTAAAACTCAACAAAAAGAGAAGTAATTAGGGCTCTAATGAAACTGCTGAAGCTGGTGCTCTCAGACATACAAATGTCCTAGCTTCCAGAAAGGAATTTTCTGACACAAGTCAGGAGTGGTTATTAAAAGTGGCTTAGCTAGCATTATTGCCATTGTACCTATAGATCGGTGGTTCACAACCTAGAGCTAAATGCCCCTGAGCGGTAAAACTAAATTTTCTGAGGGGTAAAAACAAAAATGTTAAATTGTGTTTCGGTCACGAAACTGAGTTTTTGCTATAGCAGGGGGCAAAGACTCGCGTGGGGTGAAAACCCTCACGGAGTTTTTGAAGTGTATGCCATCGATTCTGGAATAGGGCTGTCGATAAAATGTCGAAATATCGATATACACTATCTGATCAAAAGTATCAGGACATCTGGTTGAAAATGACTTACAAGTTCGTGGCGCCCACCATCGATAATGCTGGAATTCAATATGGTGTTGGCTCATCCTTAGCCCTCATAATAGCTTCCACTCTCGTAGCATACGTTCAATCAGGTGCTGGAAGGTTTCTTGGGGAATGGCCGCCGATTCTTCACCGAATGCTGCACTGAGGAGAGATATCGATGTCAGTCGGAGAGGCGTGGCACGAAGTCGGCGTTCCAAAACGTTCCAAAGGTGTTCTATAGGATTCAGGTCAAGACTCTGTTCAGGCCAGTCCATTACAGGGATGATATTGTCGTGTTATGAACAGGTGCTCGATCGTGTTGAAAGATGCAATCTCCATCCCCGAATTGCTCAACAGTGAGAAGGAAAAAGGTGCTTAAAACATCAATGTAGGACTGTGCTGTGATAGTCCCACGCAAAACAACAAGGGCTGCAAGCCTCCTCCATGAAAAACACAACCACACCATAACATCATAACATAACTGTTGGCACTACACACGCTGGCAGATGACGTTCACCGGGCATTCGCCATACCCACACCCTGTTATCGGATCGCCATATTGTGTACCGTGATTCGTCACTCCACATAACGTTTTTCCACTGTTCAATTGTCCAATGTTTACTCTTCTTACACCAAGCGAGGCGTCGTTTGGCATTTACTACCGTGACGAGTAGCTTATGAGCAGCCGCTCGACCATGAAATCAAAGTTTTCTCACCTCCCGCTTAACTGTCATAGTTCTTGGAGTGGATCCTGATGCAGTTTGGAATTCCTGTGAGATGGTCTGGATAGATGTCTGCCTGTTACACATTACGACCCTCTTCAACTGTTGGCGGTCTCTATCAGTCACAGGCGAGGGCGGCCTGTACGCTTTAGTGCTGTACGTATCCCTTAACGTTTCCACTTCACTGTCACGTCGGAAACAGTGGACCTAAGGATTTGGGAGTGTGGAAATCTCGCGTACAGACGTATGACACAAGTGACACCCAATCAGCTGACCAAGTTCGAAGTACGTGAGTTCCGCGGAGCGCCCCATTCTGCTCTCTCATGACGTCTGATGACTGCTGAGGTCTCTGGTATGGAGTACCTGGCAGTAGGTGGCAGCACTACGCACCTAATATGGAAAACGTATATTATTGGGGGTGTCCGGATACTTTTGATCACATAGTGTATATAGGCGATATTATTCGCCCGATATGTCGATATATCGACAACAAAACGGCAGTATCTAGTGCCGATATTTTTATTTCATTTTTTTCACAATTTCTGGAAAATATTACAGTTGTTATTTTGAAATTGTGGTGGAACATAATTTTACTTTCACCGTGTGAAGGAGTCTTACTACTTTTTGTGCTTCCATGACCTCCACTCTTTCTCTTTGATTGTGTGAAGCAAGTCTAAAAAAAAAATGTGCCACAGGGCACAAAAAAAGAACTTCGATTACACTAGGGGGGGGGGGGGGGGGGGAGTTGGCCCTGTGAATAGAAAAAAAAATTCCGGCGTGAAGAAAGAGCTCACCAATTGCGTTAAAAAACAATTTGCTAGGTCGCTGGCATTTGCAAAAGTGAAGAAACGGAGAATTCGACATGAAGTGTTCAGGATAAATTCGATATGAGACGAAATCGAACGATGGACCCATCTTACAACTATTGTTCTGCCACTTACATGCGGTTACCATTGTTAGCAAGTCCTTTCAGTTTTTGCTTAAAGATGGATAGGGAGGCTGTTAGTTTGTTGATTTGCTACAGAATATCTATAAATCAATACTAAAAAATACTGCTCTAAAACCTGCGGTATATTTACAATGAGCAGAATGGCTCTGAGCACTATGGGACTTAACATCTGAGGTCGTCAGTCCCCTAGAACTTAGAACTACTTAAACCTAACTAACCTAAGGACATTACACACATCTATTCCCGAGGCAGGCGCGTCCCGCCATCCTGCTTTAGGTTTTCCGTGATTTACCTAAATCGCTCCAGGCAAATGCTGGGATGGTTCCTTTGAAAGGGCACGGCCGACGTCCTTCCCCATTCTTCGCTAATTCGCTGAGACCAATGACATAGCTGTCTGGTCTCTTCCCCCAAACCCCCCCCCCCCCCACCCCCCTGAGGCAGGATTCGAACCTGCGACCGTAGCAGTCACGCGGTTCAGGACTGAAGCGCCTAGAACAGCTCGGCCGGCTACAATGTGAGGCCCATATTTTTATAGGCAAGTACGTCGATAATTCTTTCACCAATATACTGATATATCGACACTTCTTTCCGTTGCATCGTGAGCCGATAACAATATTTTGGAGACATCGATAGACATATTCGCGATATTTTAAAAAAATTTAAACACTCCTAGTCTGGAGTTGACAACCAGGTGGTAGGTTTGTCTTATTGTCACTTATAGTTCCATGAAACGTCGTCCAACGGGTCGGTCCAGAGATGAGAAAATGCGGTAAGTATGTTTTCTACTATTTACATGTAACTTTTTTGACGTTTTACTTGAACTTTTTATAATGTAGAGTTTGAAAAGAAGAATCAGCAGATTACTCGTTGGCACTACTGGATTTAAACTTCACTATCGCAAGAAAATAATTGTTTCAGATAATCCCTCAAAATCAGCAACGGTGACTTTGTCAGAAAATTGATTGCATGCTGCAAATCTCCGCAGATCATCATTAATTAAAACTTCCGGGCTAAGAGGCCGTGGTCGAATAGCAGAAATTATACCTCCTGACGTTTCGTTGCCAATTGCGGGCAACGTCTTCCAAGGTGTTTTGGGTTAAATTTCCAAAGGTCCGACAATGTGACGACAATTCATCAATGGCAACTCTCGCATAAGATGGCATTCAAACCAAACTACGTGAGATTATCTCAAAAGAAGATATAATTCCGCTGTCTGAAATAAAAATGTTGGGAAACTTTCTAGCGAAGCATTGAAATATGTGATTCTAACGTCGACATCCAGTAAAGAACGAATAGAAGAAGAATGAATGGTGAAAGGAAAGCTTGCTACTGAGAAGGAAAGATGTACCAAAGAAAAAAAGAGAATGTGTCACAGAAACGAAACGGCGTTGGCTAGATTCCATTACACCAATACCAAAGAAAAGGAAGCAAACAGATAATACAGCCAGCCAGTTATTCTTCAGATTCTCAGGCTTTTCACATAATGACAGAAGCCCAGTTCTAGATGAGGAATCCGCTTCTTTAGCTGCGCGATTAGTTCGGCGGACTGCTAACTGAAAGGGCCTGGATTCGATCCCTGGCCGATTTGAAGATTTCTCTGGTCAGGGACAGTCTGTTGTGTTGTCTTTACGTTCGTATCGTCATGACTGACATTGCATTGTGGAGACATCTGTGTAGACACATCCCGAAAGTCACTAAAAATTTTAGATATGGACTTAATTATTACGCTGAAAAGTATCAGAAGAAGAAGTACTGGAGCCTGGAACTTTAAGGAAGGATCAGAGGAACTAACGAAGTACACCATTTACTAAGTACCTAATTTTGATATCATGTGTCGATACCACCTCACAGGCTTCAGACAGTTGGCAACGGAATTGCAAGTTTCCATCAGATGGCCGATAGTGGTCGTGGAGGTTCCAGCAGAACCAGTGGAGCACGCCCATTGAGCCATGCCTCCATCAGCTCCATATCACGAGGCCCTCTGCCGCCGCAGTATAGCACAGCAGGCGCTAAGCCCTCTCACACTTGGAGCCACTTTGCTCTGACTCCATCGTTTGTGCTTTAGTAGAAACAGTCTCTTCCTAGTTGCTGTTGTATGAGCTGGACTCTGTCTCTTACTGCATTATTTGTAATGAGGATTGACATGCTAGGAGAAATACACTACAAGTTAAGTAAATCTTCTGTTTACCACCTTTGCTTGTTCATTAACCGTTTGTGCTCGTATCTAGCTTTCCTACAACAAATTGCCACGTCACTCTGTAGGCCACCTCTGCTTACCGCTGTGTACGAAGTCGTACACAACACAAATGTGATACCAGCAGTAATTCAGTTCTTTCAGGTTACCATACTAGTCCTCCTTTCGTTGCGAAGAAAATGTGATTTTTGTACAAGCGTTTTTAAGCATTAGTTTCAAATTTACGAGACGTATCAGCTGAGAATTTTGTTGGGTTACTTGGCTGCAATGCAACTGTATTAAAATGGTTCAAATGCCTCTGAGCACTATGTGACTTAACTTCTGAGATCATTAGTCACCTAGAACTTAGAACTACTTAAACCACACTAACCTAAGGACATCACACTCATCCATGCCTGAGGCAGGATTCGAACCTGCGACCGTAGCGGTCGCGAGGTTCCAGACTGAAGCGCCTAGAACCGCTCGGCCATTTCGGCCGGCCAACTGTATTACAAAGGGTTATTTTAAGTGTTTTTATTATGGAGTCATTCATTTTTATCCATGATTATCTCAAATGGAACAAAGACGCGCACTACACAGTTTTACCACATTTTGTGTAAAACTCCACTATTTTTATTTTAGCTAAACTGTAAATTTCTCTTTAATTAAGAATTAGACAGAGATGGAATTTGGGTTGGTTACAGGTAACGACCCTATGGTTGACGACAATATTAGAACACAGAAAGTAGCGGGGTTTTACCGCCACCTACACTATAGCTTTTGAAACGAATATGTATGAACATCCCATTTCTCACACAGCCCACCCGCTACACACATGCTTTGTACCATCCAAGTATGCTAGTAATACTGACACATATACATGTCATATGCTAAAACATCCCACAAAAATTTCCGAATAGACCAAACTTGCTTCGTTATTGATTACACAAAAATAAACGATATAACTGACAGTTCAGCTCGATTGTAACTTTGTAGTGGCTACTACAGTGCTGGGGGGCGTACGCATTGTTATTATTATTAGTATTAGTAGTAGTAGTAGTAGCAGTGGTCAGACACAAAGCATTGGCAGTGTGAAGTCTTTCACATCCTGCCAGTTTGGATGTAAGGAGTCCAGCAGCCAAGTGGCTTAAAAAGAGTTAGTATACCATACATTGTAACTTGGTTGATTTTAAGTAAGGGTGCAGGGTGTGGGTGAAGCAAGTGTGAATAACTACCTTTCATTTTTGAGAATCAGGTGCAGGTATCGCTCTTGATGGACTGAGAATTGCTTCATCCTTCTGTAAAACACCGTTAGAAATAAGCAGTACCAATTTTCTCGCTGACTCATTGGTTTGGGGTTTTGTGAAACGCCTACAGAAACTAGTTATCGTTTATCTTTCGTGTTTTTGACAGCATGTATTCAAAGGAAATTCTTTTTCTTTCTAAGGTCTAGTTAACCGCTAATGTTGATGACTTGGGGGGGGGGGGGGTTTACAAGCTCGTATCTGATTACACTCTGTGTTAATGGTCTCAGAAAGGTTGGAAACCATTGCTATAGATTACTATAGATTATAAGGAAACAAATTTCTTTCCAGAACTACTGGTAGAGAAAACCATTTATTATCATCAGAACGTCAATGGTGTGGTCATGTTATGCGATAGAAGATAAGAGTTAACAGAGTAAATATTTACCACTTGCGAACCCTGCAATGCTTCACGACTGCTTAACATGTATGGCAATTAGGTATATGTCCTACACTCCTTTTCACTCCCTCTCTCTGTCCATCACCTTCCCCCCCCCCCCCTCTCTTTGTCCATCTCTTCTTCCTCCCTCTCTCTGTGTCCATCACATTTTCCCTTCTCTCTGTCCATCTCCTCCTCCTCCTTCCATACCCATTTACTCCCTCTTTTCTGTCCATCACCTCTTTTCCCCTCTTTCTGGTCTTGAGCCTTGTTTATCGTTATTACCAACGAATCCTTGATTGGGAATTGAAGTCGCTTAAAATGAGTGGATAAACCACTTCGAATCATTAGTATAGGGGTTATGAGACATCTCGCATGCTGCTTCAATGACAGTATTTCGTATAGTTTTAATCTGCCAACAGATAGGATTACAAAGTTTCGGACTATTCAGATTCCTTACTGGTTTCCTAATCTTGCTGATAAGCCGTAAGTATAATATTCCTGTTGTTCTGTACAACTCTGTACACAGTGGCTACAGAGTGGTGTGGCAACTGTCGTAGGAAAGCTGGACAGGAGCAGAGATGAGTAGCAAAGAAGTTAACAGATTAAACATTACACTTACATAACTTGAATTTCTCCATAAGAATGAAGACTCATTACAAGTACTGCAGCAAGAACCGATTCCAGCTATCACACTGACAATCAGGTTGAGACTCTTTGAACAAAAACATGAACTATGGTGTCGAAGTGACGTGGCTTCAAGTTGAGTGAGCTGAGCGTCTGCTGCCAGCCACTGTGTATCGGGTAAAAGAAGGCTCTCGTGGTACAGAGCTGATGCAGGTGTGGCTCAGCAGGTGTGCACCATTGGGTCCACTCAATACTGGGCAACCACTACTGGCATCGAACTGAATCTTGTAATTCCATTAGTAGCGTAACAATGCCCGTGGGATGATACCACACCAGTTTTCAGTTAAAACCGATGGTGAGGGAAAAAACAAAACAGCAGGTAATTGTGTATGCAATTTTGTTTAATATTATATATGAGAAGATTAAAAACATATAGTGCATGTCCGTTCAAATGTTTATTAGAATATCATATAAAAATTTGATCTAAACTGGTCAAGAACTAATCGAGATTTTTGGTGACAATCTTAAACAACGACTTTTCTTTGTGTAATAGTATGGATTTTATATTCACATTTACAAACTAAAAATATTTTTAAAAATGTAGCCGATGTACGCCCTAACGTTTATTGCAATATCGTGCAAAAATCTGAAGTAAATCGGTAAAGAGTTTTCGCGATTTTGGGTAACAACATTGAACAACCACTTGCCTTTACGTAACAGTCTAGATGACATAATTAATAAAGATATTTCACTTGCAGCTGACGTTGTCTACAGCTGATACATTCCAAACGATATTAAAAGATTAGCTTTAGCCTATCGACGATACGCAACACTCATAAACTTTTATTGCCGTTCTCATAATTGTATTTTCATGGCTTGGTTTTATTTTCTCCGTTTATCCAAAACGATTCTGCGACATACGCTGAATAATTGATGCAACTTCGGGCATCCTGTACCACAGCAGAATGTCAGCTCTAATTACACAGCAAGAGAGATCGACTTACACCGCAGCCATTTCTGAGTCTTATCGCTAACAGCGACTGAGCGGGCATCGGGTCCGCGGCGAAAATGGAGGCCTGTATCTGCTCGGTGGCGATAACGCTAGGCAAACATTTGCACGGCCTGACCGCTCCTCGATAACAATCCGATCAAGCGGCAGTTAATTGCGCGCGTGGCAGATAAATACTGCCACTGACCAGACCAGCCGCGGCGTTGGATTAAACACACCGCTCGAACTTCGGCCTCCACAGGGAATACAACTCCGTTGTCCCTCCAGGCAGAATACATTCACATTTTGCTGTAGACCAAATGGAAGATATGCTTAGAACAGAACACCTATGAGTAAACGAGAGGAAATACTATCGGATAACATCCATGTTCAGAGCCTATATGAAAACGATTCCCTTGTGAGGATGGAGTCCTACCTTGGCAACGGAAAGCAGAGGAGCGTATTTAAAGGAGAAAACATAACTCGGATAAAATCTTCTCGGTTTTTAAGCCGCGTCAATTCCAATAAAATTCTCGAGCCTTCGATGACTATCTCGCCATCGTCGTCAGGAGTAAAACTCGGAATTGGTGGATCATATAATGTGGGGTCCTGCAAGGCTCAGTAGTGAACCCACACTTGTTGTCAACTTACATAAATATCTTTCCAAAGCCCATAACGAATTTAAAAAATATAATAGGATTGGTTTCTTTTGGCATGACCAGTCTCCTGACTGGTTTAATGCTGCCCACCACGAGTTGCTCTCCTGTTCCATCCTTTTCACTTCAGAGTAGCACAACCAACGTCCGCAGTTATTTGATGCAATATTCCAGTTTTTATCGTCCTCTACCATTTCCGCTCTCTGTAACTCCCTCTACTACCATGGATGTTATTTCCTGATCTCTTAACAACATGACTTATCATCCTGATCTCTTAACAACATGACTTATCATCCTGTCCTTCCTTCTTGTATGTGTTTTCCACATATTCCTTTCCTCGCCAATGCTGCGGAGAACCTCCCCGTTTCTTTTCAGTCCAGAAAGAATGCATATAGCTGCACTTAGCAAGACAGCCAATATAGTCTGGGAACATAAATCTGACTGGGAGAAATCACATACAGGGTTCCTCAGGGCTCGATCTTAGGTCCTCTATTATTCCTCACATATGTAAACTGTAGTGTCCTGCAGTCGGCAGAAAAAAATAGCGATCGAGTTTGAACACACTTTATTTAACTAAAATGCCTTCTTGGCGTACTCTAATTTCCAAACACAAGAACAACAAGAGTACAACAATTCTTGCGGTGGCAAAAACCAGATAAGAGTACAAGGCAGTGAAAAGAAATAATAACCCAACTACTACGCTATACAATTACAAAATAGTGTTATGCCAAACAAAATACAAGTTTCTACTGAGCTGTCATAGCTATAGGTACACACTGATGGTCTAACTCTGCTGGTGTGCTTATAACACCGATTCAGCAGAGTGCTATGCATAGTCACATTAAGTTCCAATTGGTGGAGCTCCGTCACATGGCTTTTCACGAAGTAGTGCCGTGTTTATGCGGAAAGTCTGTTGATGTTTACATCCACTGGCGATGTTTTGATCTGAGCTCTTGAAGAGAGGTGAGCAGTCCACCTTGCTTGTCTGTTGTGTGGATCCTCTAACTGATAAGGGGCGGCTACGACACAAACGGTATACTGTGAAGTACACAACAAGCAGAATTAGTTTTTTAGCAGATGACACTAGTGTTGTGGTCAATCCAAGTGTGTACACAGAAACAGAAGAAATGGTAAACTATGTTCTTAAAAGTATCACCGACTGGTTTTCTGTGACTCAGTTCTAAGAAGACGCAACATGTTCAGTTTTCTAGATCCATGGGTACTACACCAATGATAAGTGTAACACACAGTGAGGAAATATTAAGTAGGGTAGAAACTTCAGAATTCTTAGGTGTACATACTGATCAGAATTTAAACAGGAAAACTTAGTTCTACCACATTTGCACTTAGAACCAATGCAAATCTTGGGGACAGACCAATCAGTAATTTACCGGTCGGAGTGGCCGAGCGGTTCTAGGCGCTACAGTCCGGCACCGCGCGACCGCTACGATCGCAGGTTCGAATCCTGCCTCGGACATGGATGTGTGTGTTGTCCTTAGGTTAGTTAGGTTTAGGTAGTTCTAAGTTCTAGGGGACTGCATTAGCAGCTAAGTCCCATAGTGCTCAGAGCCATTTGAACCATTTGGACCAAATCAGTAATTTGGCGTATTTTGCATACTTTCAATCAATAATGTCATATGAAATAATGTTCTAGAATAACTCAGCTTTGATAAAGAACGCCTTAATCTCTAAAAACGTGCCATAAGAAAAGCATATGGTGCTCACCTATGATCACCTTGTAGACATCTTTTTAAGGAGTTGAGCATTTTGACTACTGCTCCACAGTGTGTTTATTCCTTCATGAAGTTTGTTGTAAATAATCCACTACAGTTCAAAAGGAGCGATGATGTACATAATTACAATACGAGGAGGAAAAATGGGGTGCATTGCTCAACACGAAAAGGCGTGCACAATGCTGCAACAAAAATTTTTGATCTCCTACCCATTGATGTAAAGAGTCTGACAGCAAAGTCATATTTGAAAATAAACTTTAAAATTGTCTCACTGACATCTCCTACTTTTCTGTAGAAGATTTTCTGTTATTGTAATGTGAAAAATGTGTTGGTTGGGAATTACTAACTCACATCTGTACATAAAAAAAGCCCTTAGTAATGTTCAGCATGTAACCACATCTACAAATTAATTTTCGATGTGAATGTAAAACGACTCGTGCCACATCATAAGGATTTATCGTGCGAAATAATCCATAGAACATGAAACTACCTAAATAACTAACCAAATTTTGAACAGCTTCTACAGCGGTACATCATAAATACTTCGATTCTTTTCTATTCCGGTTATCCCACTGGCCATGGGTCACTGCCATACCATGCAGTGCTCCAGGCGTCAGTTCTCTTAAACGTTCTTCCTCAGATTAACTCATGTGTTTGATACTTGTAGACTTCGATTCATCAGGAAACATCTGTTTGGCTGCTCCAGTCTACTTTTTATGTCCTCTTTGCTTCGTCAGTTATACGCTATTCTCCATCCAAGGTAGCAAAATACCTGAACTTCCTCTATTTCTTGGTCCCCAGTTTTGATGCTAAGTTTTGTCACTAAATTCATTTCTGCCATTCCACGTCACTTTCGTCTTTCTCCGGTTTACTCTCAGTCCACATTCTGAATTAAGTAGACTCTCAGTCCATTCAGTATGTCCTGTAATATTTACAGATGACAAAAACATAGCACTCAACGATGCAAGCTCAGTTGTACACAACCCATTTGGTAGATAGACAGATCCACAAACAAGTGGAAGTCTTAATTTCGAGAAAGACTCGTATTACACAATCTGAAACAAACAAAAAGGACCATTTTGTACGATGGAAGTACTCATACGCTAAACGGAACACTGCATCTGAGGTCCCTTGGGAATCTAATAAATAACAAGCTACACTGTATTGAAGACATGGATAAAGTGATCAAAAATCTCACTTCAACATGTTTTATACTTAAAAGTGTCTCACACCATTCTGCCTTAAAGACAAGGGTATTAGCTTTTTTTCGTAGTTTCACCCCCTCGTGCTCTACTGAGCTATTTTCAGAAGACAATACACAAGAAGTAAACAAAGAATTTGTTCGCCAAAACAAACAGTAAGTTCGTTGTATGAAGTAGACAGCAGTACATCTTTCAGACACCTCTTTGAGCACCTTGGTTAACTTATATTTTCAAATTCATTACTTCCATTAATAGTCAGTAGCCAATAAAAATATCTGCTTGGGTCAGCCACTTTCAGCACACACACAAAAATATTTTCTTCTTGGAATACAGATTAACATTATTCAGTGTGATGCATATATTACACATATATAACTTGACTGCAGGTAAAAGTAATCAAACTTTCAATTTCTAGAGATTCAAACAAAAGTTGCAACTATTTATTGCCTTCCACAAATTATCTATTTAAATTCAGTGTTGAAATTCATTATTATGAGCATGACAAGTAACAATGTTAACTCTAAATATTCCTCTGTTGTTATTGTAAGAAAGTGAAAATTCTAGCCCCTGATTACTGAAAGTAAGTAGTCAAATAAGAAGAGTGAGCGAAATGCTCGTTGCTGTCATAAGATAACACATAAAACCAAATTGTACTAATGCAAGATGGGCGACTGCAATGTTCGTTGCTTTAAAAAAAAACCATGCAAATTATCCTTATATTCGAGTACTGTGCAGAAGGGTATACTCGTCACAGTGAAGTGAACCAATTGGATCTATTTTTTTTAAAATTTATGAGTCACCCGTCTTCTGACTGGTTTGATGCGGCCCACCACGAGTTCCTCTACTGCGCCAATCTTTTCATCTCAGAGTATCAATTGCACCCTACGTCCTCAATTAATTCCTGGATGTATTCCAATCTCTGTCTTCCTCCACAGTTTTACCCCCTACAGCTCCCTCTAGTACCATGGAAGTTATTACCCGATGTCTCGAAAGATGTGCTATAATCCTGTCCCTTCTTCTTGTCAATGTTTTCCATATATTCCTTTCCTCTACGATTCTGCGAAGAACCTCCTAAGTCCTTACCTTGTGCGTCCACCTACTTTTCAGTATTCGTCTGTAGCACAATATCTCTAATGTTTCGATCCTCTTCGTGTCTAGTTTTCCCAATGTCCATGTCTTACTACCATAAACTTCTATGCTCCAGACATACATTTTCAGAAATTTTTTCCTCAAATTAAGACCCTTGTTTGATTCTAGCATATTTCTCTTGGCCAGGAATGCATTTTTCGCCAGTATTCGTCTGCTTTTGATGCCCTTCTTGCTCCGTTTGTGATCCCCAATTGTAATTCAAGTTTCTCGCTGTTCTCATCTCTCCTACTTCTCATTACAATCTGCTTTCTTCGACTTATACTCAGTCCACATTCTATACTCATTAGACTATTTATTCCATTCAGCAGATCATGTAATTCTTCTTCACTTTCACTCGGTATAGTAATATCATCAACGAATCGTATCATTGATATACTTTCACCATGATTTTTAATTCCTCTTCTGAACCTTTCTTTTAAGTCCATGATTGCTTCTACGATGTACAGATTGAACAGTAGGCGCGAACGACTACATCCCTGTCGTACATCCTTTTTAATCCGAGCACTTCGTTCTTGGTCGTCCACTCTTATTATTCCCTCTTGGCTTTTGTACATATTGTATATTACCCCTTTCTCTCTATAGGTAACATCCATTTTTCTCAGAACTTCGAACATTTTGCACCATTTTACACTGTCGAAGGCTTTTTCCAGATCGCCACATCATATGAACATATTTCGATTTTTCTTCAGTCTTGCTTCTGTTATCAACATTAGCGTGAGAACTGCCTCTCTGTTGTCTTCACCTTTCCTAAGGTCAAACTGATCGTCGTCTAGAGCATCTTCAATTTTATTTTTGATTCTTCTGTGTACTATGCTTGTCAGAAACTTGGATTCCTGAGCTGTAAAGCTGACTGTGTGATAATTGTCACACTTCTAATCGTCTGTATTGTGAGGATGATATTTTTCCGAAATTCTAATGCTATAATACCAGTCTCCTATAGTCTACATACCAACGTGAATAGCCGTCTTGTTGGTACTTCCACCAGAGACTTTAGAAATTCCAATGGAATGTTACCCATCCTTTCTGCCTCATTTGATCTTTACTCTCCCAAAGCTCTTCTAAATTCTGACTCTAATACTGGATCCCCTATCTCTTCTAAATCGACTCCTGTTTCTTATTCTATCACATTTTCCCCCTCACAGATACCTTCAGTGTACTCTTTCCACCTATCCGTTCTCTCCCCTGCATTTAACTTTGGAATTCCCATTGAACTCTTGTAACCTCCCCACAAAAATTTAAAAGAAAGGACATAAATATTTAATAAAATGGAGCCAAGTGTAACCTCCCGCAATGAAATTTACTGACAAAGCCAACAAAAATTTGAAATTCGCAATCTGACTCTGGTGTAAGCTTCCGCAAAAATAATGAAAAAACAATTCAGAGCTAATGAAATCTCAGTGATAATGATAATTCAATTAAACCGAAATATCGGTCTTTGGCCCTGTACAAAAATCAGAATTAAATTCTTACCTCATTGTAACTGCTAGTCACATTTCTGCTCTTATTCTTGCGCACAGCTTGGAGGAACTGCATTGCAAATAATAATATTCCTTTTTTTTTTTTAATTTAACTGAGACTTTTGTTTAAGGGAAGTGGAACTTCAATTAAATAAATTTTTTTTGTAAAATTGCTTTTGAAATCAAAATTATTATTGGGGCACTTGTTGGAAATTAATTACAATAAATAAACTTTACATTATCTGATGATTACCTTAATTAACAATATACCTCATTCAGCATCTTGACCAGTGTTGCCGACAGACTGCTCTGCATGACGACTACTAACAGAGTACTGCCCTCAACTAGACAGAGCTACAGACTCGCAACGACTGACCGACAGACTGAGAACCGCTCGCAACACTCGCGCGGTCAAGCGCATACTCTCTGGTCACAGATGCTACAATGCCTCGCCATCGCTGCTATGTTACATACGTGTTTCATAACCCTCCACTGGGGGGGCAAAAATTTGGCAGCGATGGTGAGTCATTTGGACTTGCCAAGCGCGGCAAAATTTTTCTTTAATTAACAAACTTCTACAACTTACAGAATATTTAGATGTAGTACATGAATTAAATGTTGTGCACACGCACTAAGTACAAAATATATCAGACAAAGACAAAATGTGAGTACAAAACATAGTAGCAAATCAGAAAAATGTATATACAAATTATTTGACAGATAACAAAGTGCACACGCACTGAAAAAATTCTTTAGCATATTCAGAACAAATAAACAGACTGGCAAAAAATATTATGTTGACAAGTGACATGAGTGCACATGCACTGCAGTTGAGAACATATCAGTAAAATGATGAAATGTATATACAATTAGTAACAAATGACATAAGTGCATACGCATTGAAGTATTGAATATACAGAATAGTACAAATCATATTGAAAAATGAGAAAAGTGCACAGGCACTGGAGTTCAGTAGAAAACATATTGACACACAACATAAGTGCACATGCACTGTAGTTCAGAACATATCGTTAAAAAAAAATACTAAAAAATGTATATACAATATAAAAGACAAGAGTGCACATACTGTACTTGAGAACAAATCGGAAAAATGTCTTAGGCATTTTTGCAATAAATAAACATAATGGCAAAAATCATATCGACAAGTGACATAAGTGTACTCGCACTGGAGTTCAGCGAATCAAAAAAAAATGTATAACCCATGAACATAAATAATGTTAGCAAAAAATTATTTTCACTATGTGACAAGAATTAGGATAGGAAAGGGAAGGATTGCATCATGGTTGTAGCACTTTAGATTGCACACAGCTGTTCTGAAAGTCCATATCTTTCCACAGAAGTACAACACCGAGTGACACAATTTGCAGTTCTTTTCCCATCAGAATTCATCAGTGTAGCCAAGACACTGAACTCTCGTAGTAATATTTCATGTTCTCATTTTGGCAGTACATTAGGTACACCAAACAGTGGGACCATAATAATGTCTTCATCGCTCATGGTGGTGGACAGCATGTCGTGTCAACACCACGCTTTTACAAGGCACACCAACGTAGAATTAGTGCAAACCCAAAGGTAGTGCTCCATGATCACTAGGATAGACAGGACAAATGGACATTGCAGTAATTCAGGGTAGTTAGCTCATGAGGTGAAGGACATTAAGTCACATAATATTGACAATTACAGTTTTCATTTGGGGCATTCATAGCCCAGTGTTGAACATTTCTGTACCATGAATGTAGTATTACAGAAAAATGTTCACAAAATTAAATTATTGGCATCATGGGTAATCGTATTACAATAAACAGTGGCAGTCCTTGGACGGTTACAAAGCATATTTAGTATGACAGAATAATGTACATGATTGGCACTCAGTGGCCAGCAAGTATTGAATATTACAGAACATTACACTCATTCTTGGCACTCAGTGGCCAGCAATTACTGAATAGTACAAAACATTACACTCATCATTGGCACTCAGTGGCCAGCAATTACTGAATAGTACAAAACATTACACTCATCATTGGCACTCAGTGGCCCAGCAATTACTGAATAGTACAAAACATTACACTCAATCATTGGCACTCAGTGGCCCAGCAATTACTGAATAGTACAAAACATTACACTCATCATTGGCACTCAGTGGCCCAGCAATTACTGAATAGTACAAAACATTACACTCAATCATTGGCACTCAGTGGCCCAGCAAATATTGAATAGTATAAAACATTGTTCCTCATTCAGTATTATTCAGATCATTAAGAAGTAATAACAATTCATTGAGTGACATTCAGATCATTACGAAGTCATTATTAAAAATCAGCTAATTACAGTCATAGCATTAATAATCATACACATTATAAGTAGTCTCATTACAATAAACAGTGGCAGTTATTAGCCAGTTACAAAGCATTATTTTATACATATATTTTTTTTTGTATCTTTACGAAGTCATTACTGAAGTGACATACTATTCAGAGTTGATCAGTATTATTCAGAACTTTCTCAAACTGGTATCACTATTTGGGACTGGTAATACATTTTTTTGTTAGCAATGCATTGCGTTTGGTAATTATAAGAGAAAGCAAGAAGAGAAAAAAAAGAAAAAAAATTGGTTCTAGGTTGTCACTGTAAATGAAAAAAAAATGAGTAACGTCATTCGTCATGAGTCAGCTGTAGCAAGGTTATGAAACAAGGCAGTATATGTGATCACATTTATAAATGATAAACACAAATGGGTTAAAAAAAATGCAAGTACTAGAACAGGTATAATAAGTAATAGGTTTAGTATGTATCATGAAAAACTTCTCCTGGAAAAAATACAAAATGGATTATTGACCTGAAAGAAGAAACGCACACTATGCTGAAAAGTAGTGAACTTCGAATTAACAAGTAGTGAAATGTGTATAAAATGTGTTCCATAGCTGTCCTTTCCAAAACTTTCCGTCATCCTACTATGCGATATAACACCTGCTGTCAAAACAAACTGCAACAAATACTTAAATAACTACGTAGCATAAATACATAACTTCAACATTATCCTCATCTGTAAAGAAAAAACTTCATTATTCATAACAGCATTATCCATATTATCATAACTTCTTTATTATCATCACCTGTAAAGAAAAACTTCATTATTCATAGTAGCATATTCTTCATCATTATTCATCATCACTCATTATCATCTGCAAAAAATCACTTCATTACTCATTACACAACTATTCCTTATCTCTAGCATATTTCATCACTAAAACTAAGATGTGTAGTTCTGTCTGACAGCCTGCATCAATCACCTTGTATTCTGAAAGAAAAAATTAGTTAAGACTGCTATTCTACGATGAGTATAGTATATTCTTGTTAATGCTTGTTAATCCTGATCCATTTACTCTTCCTCATAAAGTTATTGCATCTTCTATCGTTTATTCCGTAGGTGAAATTCCCATTTCTGTTGAATTTATTTTCTTTACACGTTATTTCTTTCTGAAAATGATGAACAAAGATTAATGTCTTGCATTCAAATCATATACCCACTAAATAATTACTGATTAACGGTAACAGAATTAAGCATACAGCATAACATGACAGAAAACGTAATATGTCAAAAGCATAGACAGTGTTCAAACGCAAAAAATGTACACGGAATATCACAATGCAGCAGCAAAAAAAAGAAAAACGTAAAATAGTCACGATGTTGAGACATCATAGGGCAAAAAATGTCAAAGTCAACGGGTGTGTTATACCTTAACTATTTCACAGTGCATATAGACAAAACTGGAATACAATCGTACATAAAAAAAAATGGAAAATGTGCACGGTCTGACGTGTAACGACAAGAAAAGCGACCTGCTAACCTTACCTTGCCGGGCACTTGCCAAGAAAAATACGACACTCATCAGTAGGTAATCATATAATTGCATAAGTGAATGGCATCATAGCATGTTACATCATAAAGTGATTTCATTCAATGAACGGTTTAATGTTTGAGATATGGTGATTGCCTTTCGATTTTCTAGTTCTCAAAGTTTCGACGTGTACAACATTGGGGTGAGGGATGCTGCGAATCCGATATGGACCTGCGTATAGAAGTTCAAATTTACTGCACTTACCTTTTAATTTGCTGGATAAATAGTGTGTACGTACTAATATTTTCTGTCCAACGTGAAAGTCGCGGCGTGTACAAACCTGTTTTTGCTGTCTTCTCCGGCGCTCTGCGGCACGTTTGATGTTGTTCAGCGCAATGTCAATTATTTCGTGGTGTCTTAGTCGACGACAGGTAGGAAAGTTGACTAATTCTTTAATTTTGTTTGGTGGTTCAACGTTTTTCAGTATAACAGACGGAGATAGCATAGTGGATTCATTTGGAATGGAATTAATTACATCTTGGAATGAGAGAATGTGTGTATCCCAATCAATATGTCTTTTGTGGCAGTATATTCGGCACAGCTTACCAATTTCTTTCATTAACCGTTCACAGGGGTTCGAAGAAGCGTGGTACTTGGATATATAGATCGGAGAAATGTTTCTGGCTCGTAACATGCGTGTCCATATGCTACTACGAAATTGAGATCCATTGTCAGAAATTACTTTCATCACATGTCCTACATGAAATAGAAAATGTTTTACAAATGCTTTCGAAACAGTTTTAGCCGTAGCTTTGCGTAACGGAGTGAAGGTAACAAATTTTGAAGTGAGTTCAACAGCGACAAAGATGTAGCAAAAACCTCTATTAGTTCTAGGAATCGGACCAAAAATATCTACTGCGGCCATGTGTCTTAATTTAACAGGTACAATGGGATATAAAGGAGGAATATGTGAAGTGGTGTCTGACTTAGCTTTCTGGCAAATTTTACAAGACGCTAAAACTCGTCGTATACGTTTCTCCATGTTGTTAAAATAACAGTTCTGTCTCAGTATAAGAAAACATTTTCGTGCTCCGTAATGTGCGTAACTTAAATGAGTGTACCAAATTAATTTGTTAACCAGTTCGTCAGGAATGCATAATAACCAATTGTTGCTGTCAGGATGAGAGCGGCGAAACAGAATGTCATTGCGTATAGTGTAGTGGTTCCTAATCGTAACATTTTTCCTATCTTGCCAAAGGTGTTTAATTTCTTTCCACACGTTGTCTTTACTTTGTTCTTGTGCTATGTCCTGTAATGACGATGAAATAAAATTTTCAAATGCTACTTGCTGAATGTACATGACACTGAAATTTGTTTTGCAGAAGTTGGTTGCTACGTCTTGCTGATTGTTGCCCAGAGAACGCGATAGTGCGTCTGCTATAACATTTTGCGTACCGGGAATGTGAACTATTGTAAAATTAAATTCCTGCAAGTAAAGTTTCCATCTGCTTAACCTGTCGTGAGTGAATTTAGCTGAAAGTAAAAATTGTATCGCTCTGTGGTCTGTGTAAACTGTAGTGTGTCTTCCATAAAGAAAGTGCCGAAATCTCGTAAAAGCCCAAACAACACATAATGTTTCAAGTTCAGTAACGGAATAATTTCGTTCAGCAGGTGACAGAATGCGGCTTGCAAATGCGATGTTTTTAATTACTGTAGAACCATCTTCTTCAATTTCCTGAAAAATATGTACGCCTAAAGCTGTGTTAGAACTGTCTGTAGCAATGGAAAAATTTCTGGTAAGATCTGGGTGCGATAAAAGTGGTGCATTCAACAAAGCGTATTTCAAATAACATTTTCGTGGACAAGATTCTGCGTGTCTAAGGTATTGCTTGCGTTACTGGAATATGCAATCTGTACTGTATTTAATCAAATTTTATCTGACGTGTTATTGAATGTATGCTGAAAATTGTGCTAATTAATTTTACGTATGTCGTGATAGTCATTTCCATACGGCGCATTGCGATAGAGATTGAAATACTGTGTTTTCTCTACGTAATTATTTCATTGCTGCCGTGCGTTACTATTTGTTGTAGCTGGGACTATACGTGCACGCGGCGAAACATTAAAGTTTGGTTGACCTTGTAGACTGCATTGTTGGTTACGTATGCTAAGCGGCTGACTTTCATGCTGTTGTGGTGAAAAACGTCGATTGTTACAAAAATGTGTTTACTGTTACTGATAATCTTACACGTACTGATGATTAAAATTTGTCAGTTATTAAAATTACGCTGGTAGTTGTGGAGTGCCTAATAAAAATTGTCACTTTCGGTATAACTTGTCAAATCCAGTTTTCTTTACATATTCTTAATTCTAAATAGAGCAATAGTTAAAGAGCAGTTTTGATAGATATAAAGGATAGTAGAAGAGAAGGCAGCAGTGCAGAAAACTAAAGATGAAACAGCACTACTACAGCTCGGGGCCCTATGCTCGCTACGGCACATATTCATTAAAGCATAATGAATCCCCTGAGGTCAATTACGCGCTACAAATAAATTTTAGCTTTTGCGTTACACGCAATGGCGGTAAAATTCCAAAAGTAAATCGCTGTATTCTTGCTAATTCAAGTTTCCTCATTACAGGCAATGCTGATAAAAATGCAATAGCAAATTGTCGCATCAGGTTCAAAGCTCGTTTCCGCATTACAGGTAATGGTGAAGGTACAAAAATAAATTGTCGCATACAGTTCAAAGCGTGTACCTGTACGCTGTCATTATTAAATTCTTTACATTTTCTGGCGGATAAAAATTGCTCGTAATCTACGTTCTCGTCATTGAATTTGAAAACACGTTCGGGTTTGTGTGTGAATCTGTTTGTCTGTGTCATTTCGGATTTCAAGTTGCGTAGCTTTTCAGATTTTAAGTCGCGTAGCTTTTCGGATTTTAATTCGCGTAGTCTCTGTAAATTGCTCATATTATACGCGTTGCGCGAGTCTGACAAATGCTCGCAACGTGGCGGATTCTGTGACGTATTGGTGACTGAAATAATTGTTAATTCTGTTACTGTAATACTTTCGTCAATTTGGTTGTTGTGCCGTGCAAATTTCTCGTCAACTTCCGTATTCGGAGTGTGTGAAACTTCCGCTGACTCTAAATTAAACTCGTCGCTTATCTGTACTGTGTTTTTACGGCATTGTTCAGTGACTGCATTAATTTTGTCTTTATGTGATTCTGTTGTGCCTACACGTGTGCTACTCACTTCTTGTGCAACAGTGCCAACTTCTTTATTACTGTTTTTAGCACAATCCTCAGTATCCTCACGTAATTGTTCTTTAATATCCTGGCATTGCACGGTAACAGCTGTATTCTGTTCACTAACTTGTATGCTCTGTTCGTTAAGGTTGTCTAGTTTTTCGCTCGTCAGTTTGAAACTCTCATCAATCGTTTCGCTAAGTTGTTTGAAATGGTTGTCGAAACTTTCATTAAGCTGTTTGTAATGGTTGTCGAAACTTCCATTAAGTTGTTTGTACTGTTCACTAAGTTCGTTCTTAAACTGTAGCATTATTGTCATAAATTGATTCAAATCAAAAGTAGCAGTTGCATTCTCAGTGCTCTGTGATGGAGTACATGCCATTGTCACGCTCTGTGTGACCATTTGGTCATTCCGTAATTTGCAATAAGATTTGTCAGTCGAACGTACACTGTCACTCACTATTTCGGAATTAAATAAATCCGTCGTACTTTGTGTATCCTGTTCATTTTCATTAAAAAAATTGGTCTGTACATTACTTGGATTTTCTAAATCGGGTGTGTTAAGCTGGGCAGCGCTCATTACCATAGTGCGCTCCGCGTCATCAATTGTCAAATTCACAGAGGAGACAATTGAGTTGGCTTGTTCATCATTAAGATAAAAGTCATCATTACTGATTGGAATGCACTCATTGTTAGTGAACGCAGGATTGTCATCATTACACTGCGTGTCACAATTACTATCGGTTACATTATTTAAGTCGGTAGTTTCGTTCATAATACCTCGCGATACGCTATTCACAGTTTTTCGCGGCATTTTTACAATAGTCACAAATATTCACAAAACAATAAGCACAAATGCAAAAGCAACACACAAATACAACAGAGCAACGAATTGCCGTTGACCTGTAGAAAGAAAGTCACAATATTAGTAAAAGCGTTGCGCCAAATCCTAATTATATCTAAGCAAATAAGAGCAGATATCTGACTGTTGTTCAAAAGACTCTCAACGAAATACGATCCTGGACTGGGGTCGCCAAGTGTAACCTCCCCACAAAAATTTAAAAGAAAGGACATAAATATTTAATAAAATGGAGCCAAGTGTAACCTCCCGCAATGAAATTTACTGACAAAGCCAACAAAAATTTGAAATTCGCAATCTGACTCTGGTGTAAGCTTCCGCAAAAATAATGAAAAAACAATTCAGAGCTAATGAAATCTCAGTGATAATGATAATTCAATTAAACCGAAATATCGGTCTTTGGCCCTGTACAAAAATCAGAATTAAATTCTTACCTCATTGTAACTGCTAGTCACATTTCTGCTCTTATTCTTGCGCACAGCTTGGAGGAACTGCATTGCAAATAATAATATTCCTTTTTTTTTTAATTTAACTGAGACTTTTGTTTAAGGGAAGTGGAACTTCAATTAAATAAATTTTTTTTGTAAAATTGCTTTTGAAATCAAAATTATTATTGGGGCACTTGTTGGAAATTAATTACAATAAATAAACTTTACATTATCTGATGATTACCTTAATTAACAATATACCTCATTCAGCATCTTGACCAGTGTTGCCGACAGACTGCTCTGCATGACGACTACTAACAGAGTACTGCCCTCAACTAGACAGAGCTACAGACTCGCAACGACTGACCGACAGACTGAGAACCGCTCGCAACACTCGCGCGGTCAAGCGCATACTCTCTGGTCACAGATGCTACAATGCCTCGCCATCGCTGCTATGTTACATACGTGTTTCACTCTTAATGTTACCACCCTTGCTCTTAATTTGACCAAGGCTGTTTGCAGTTTTCTGTTTGCTGAATCCGTCCTTTAGACAATCATTTCTGTTCCGATTTATTCACATTTTTCATTCAATCATTTCAACTTAGCGTCCCTGAAAGTTGTATTTATTTCATTCATAACTGACTCGTATTTCTGTATTCCTGAATTTCCCTGAACATTTTTGTACTTTCTTCTTTCTTTGGTCAGCTGAAGTATTTCATCTGTTGTCCATGGCATACCTCTTCGTCTTGTCGTTCTTGAATAGAGTATTCGCTATTACTACCTGAAATTTACTGCAGAACTCAGTTAGTCTTTGTCCTTTCTGGTTTCTATTACCAAGCCCATATTCGCCCTGAACCTTTTCTTCTACTCCATCCTCTGCAACTGCATTCCAGTCCCCAATGCCCGGAATTACGTGTTCAGCATCCTCGAATACTTCCTCCATTTCTTCATCCGCTTGGGACGTCGGAATGTATACCTGAACTACTGTTGTCGGTGTTGGTCTGCTATCACTGAATTCATAGTAACTCACTCTCTGCCGTACCTTCCTATTTATAACAAATTCTACCCCGGTTATACCATCTTCTGCTGCTGTTGGTATTATCCTATAGTTGTTTGACCAGAAATTCTCATCTTCTTTCCATTTCACTTCTCTGTCCTTTTTCTACTATTTCACTCTCTATTTTCAAAAATACTACTCAGGGGAAAGACACCATGCTGTTGCCAATGTGCGGACGAGTATTGTTTTTAAATTCAAGAAAAACTTGGGAAACCTGCACATAACTTTCCTCCTACCTGTAAAAGACGCTCATTTTTAAACACAAAGTTGGTAATGAGCCAAACCAGTGTCTTCAAGATTGATCAACCTTATATGGCAAGAACACGGTCCAGAGCGATACGGTACTATTGTACTGGCTGATCCAAATTCTTAGAGCGAACGCAAGTGACTCTCTGCCGCTAGTCGGACAGTGTTGTGGAACCAGGGACTCTTTGGAGTACAAACAGAAAGGCAAAAATGAGCTCAGTCATTCTCTGTGGGCCGCAGCGCGGCCGTGGTATATTCACTGACCAGAGGCGCATGCGAAGCATTCAGTAGCCACGGAGTGGGTCGCTTCCTCATTTCCGCTAAACTGCCCGTATACCCAAACGAGACCCTCTTGACCAATGAGATTCACAGACTGTCCTCTGATGACAAAAGAGGAGACAGGAGCGTTTCCGGCATCACACCATCCCAGCGTGGCGAGCACAAGGGAGCCTTCCGGACCACAATGCTACGGTATCCTCACTAAAATAAGTGAGAAACAGCCACAGAAAATTAATCCATATCATATAAGAAATAACTGTCACACCGTGACAGTAAATTTACAAAACATGTGTTATTGGACGTGTTAAAAAGTATTGGATGAACAGGAATAACCCGTTGTAACTGTGGAAACAGCACCTTTTTATTCAGAGTCGTGCATCTACATCTACATGGTTAATCTGCAATTCACACTTAAGTGCCTGGCAGAGGTTTCATCGAACCATTTTCATACTACTTGACTACCATTCCACTATCGAATGGCGCGTGATAAAAACGAACACCTTAATCTTTCCGTTCGAGCTCTGATTTCTCTTATTTTATTATGATGATCATTTCTCCCAACGTAGGTGGGTGTCAACAAAATATTTAGTGTCAACAAAATATTTACGCATTCGGAAGAGAAAGTTGGTGATTGAAATTTCGTAAATACTGTAGAACTCGCGGCAAAGAAAACCGTCTTTGTTTCAGTGACTGCCACCCCAACTTGCGTATCATGTCAGTGACACACTCACCCCTATTGCGCGATGACACGAAACGAGCTGTCCTTCTTTGCACTTTTTCGATGTCCTCCGTCAATCCTACCTGGTCAGGATCCCATACCGCGCACCAATATTCCAGCAGAGGACGGACAAGTGTAATGTAGGCTGTCTCTTTAGTGGGTTTATCGCGTCTTCTAAGTATTCTGCCAACAAAGCGCACTCTTTGTTTCGCCTTCCCCACAATATTATCTATGTGGTCTTTCAAATTTAAGTTGCTCGTAATTGTAATTCCTAGGTATTTAGTCGAATTGACAGCCCTTAGATTTGTTCGATTTATCGTATACCCAAAATTTATCGCATTTCTTTTAGTACCCATGTGGATGACCTCGCACTTTTCTTTGTTTAGTGCTATTTGCCACTTTTCGCACCATACAGAAATTCTCTCTAGATCATTTTGTAATTGGAAATGATCGTCTGATGATTTTACTAGACGGTAAATTACAGCGTCATCTGCAAACAATGTAAGGGGGCTACACAGATTATCACCTAGATCATTTATCTAAATCAGGAACAGCGGAGGGCCTATGAGACTACCTTGCGGAACGCCAGGTATCACTTCTACTCGATGATTTACCGTCTATCACTACGAACTATGACCTCTCTGAGAGGAAATCACGAATCCAGTCACACAACTGAGACGATACTCCCTATGCACGCAATTTGATTAATAGTCGCTTGTGAGGAACCGTATCAAGATGGCTGTTCTACTAGTTATATTGCATTCATTCTTGTTCTTCTTTTTCCGCATTACGTCATGTCTTCTCAACTTTTGCATTGGCTCCCAACATCTCTTTACCATTTCCACATAAATTTCTTAACTTAAATAGAAATATTTCTTCACCCATTCTCTGCAAGTGTGTAATCTTGTATTTTTATTTGGTTTTTCTCGTACACTACAGATGAAAAGTTCTTTCCTAATGCTATCATTATTTCCATTAAAATATTTAGTAACTGAGAAAATTTCATATCTGCTTTTTGACTATATCTTTCTTGTTTCAAATCATTAGTGAAGACAATTGTACTCCAGCCAATGAGATTCCAGGCAGAAGACGGCGGTGGGATACCAACCTGACTATCGCCCCCCACATGGCCCAACAACCAGGAATGGTGGTCTAGGATACGATTTCTTTTGATAGCGAGAGTAGCCCAACCGAACAACTACTTGCATAAGGGCCAGAAGTGGACCAACGCTTTATTGGCTCTCTCAATTTGTAAAGCTCTTTCTCTCGAATAAGTCATACAATTTTTCTGAAATTGTAATTACTTGTTTGTTTGCACATCAACCGATTTCCGTTTAAAAGCTGTGACTGACTGAGTACACCTTACTCCAGCCCCATGATTTAATTGGAATATTCTGTTACATAATTATGAACCAGTTTTGGTCTTGTATTTTTATGTGTGTATATATTAAAAAGTCTGACTGACTGAGAATGCCCTTGTCTGGCCCCCTGATGTACTTGGATTATTTTATTACATAATTATGAACTAGTTCTGGCCTTGTGTTTTTATGTATGTCTTCCATTACGTATGTCTTCCATTGTATTCCAGAGAAGCTATCTATTCCGTTAAGTGCCTTGTTATCGACTATAAATGCTACATGGCTTTCATTGGTATTAACCTCTTCTCCCAGTCAGCTGTTTTGTAATAAACACATTGTCGGTGCAAGACAGCCCTTTCTAATAGTACTGTGCTCCTCTGAAAGCAGTCCTTTATTTATTACTCTTGTACTCTTCAACAGAACATTCTGGTTTGTATCTTGTGCGTCTTATCTACCAGACTTACATCTCTCTAATTTCAGCATTCATTTCGATTTAGTTTTTTGATGAAAGACGTAACAATACCATCCGTCTATTCATCTTGGATTCTTCTATAATCAGCACTTACTGTAGAAATGCTGTGTCTCAAGCTTCAGAAGCATGCCAATATATTCTATCAGCTCTGCACTGAGTCCGTCTTCTCTTGCTGTTTTTATACTTTTTGCTTTGGAAAGTGCTTCACAGAGTTCTTGACGTGCAGGTAACTCTCCTACATAAGCCTCTTACGTCCTACGTCACAATGTTAAGTCCGCTCGTTTTACCAAGTTTGTTACCCAGTAACCTCAAGTTATTTCTGTACACTTTGTTCACAACAGCGATTTCCTTAATGTGCCATCTTTAATTTATTGATATGCAGTGAAGGGCATCTGTCGGTGAAAGATCTGGCACGCTTATGACAGTTGAATAAATATTTAATAAATAACTTGGCCATGTTTACCTGTTTGCACAACGGATAGCAGTAGGACGTACAATGGAAGTTCGTAAGAGAAAACGTAAGCATGTACTCTGGTAGAAATATCACGTTTATTCAGGAACTGATGAACAAACTAATAAGGTAAACAACTAATAAATGAGTGATGGTTGCTGTTTCATAACACAGTCGGCTGAATTACGAAGTCACATTTACGACTGCGTCTTGGAGACCCCAGCATGATTTATCATTAATTATTAATTATGGAAGGGTGAGAAGAATCTTTCAATTGTGACATTCACGCACATATACACATATAATAGATATTCAGGACAAATATAAGAATAAATAAAAACTTCACCAGTTTCCACGTGGTCGTTCCCTTGGCTTGAATACAAGAAGCAAGTGAACAAGAATTCACCGATAAGAATAAACTGTTAATAATTGCACAACAGAAGATGTTCTGAAACTGATTTGGAAGTTTTGCTCTGAGAATCAGTAACCGTGATCAGTACGCACGTGGTCGTCACAAACAGAATTTCTGGATAAAATGAGTGCTAAAATTCAGAATAGCTAAGCAAATTGGACATGATATGTTACTGTGAGACATGATCTACGAATTTAAGGCTCTCAGATCCATACTTAACACGTGGTGAGACGACAAAGACACGTGGAAACTGAAATCTACGAGGGTCACTCCAAAAGAAATGCACATTATTTTTTTTAAAAATCCATCTTTTATTCTACATGTTTGACAGTTTTACAGTGTGTAGATACATCCTTTAGGAACAATATTTTCATTTCTCCACATAATTTCCATCCCTCTCAACTGCCTTACGCCATCTTGGAACCACCGCCTTTATACCTGCACAGTAAAATTCTGGACCAACCTGCTGGAGCCACTGTTTGGCAGCGTGCACAAGGGAGTCATCATCTTCATACCTCGTTCCACGAAGAAGGTCTTTAAGTTTCCCAAAGAGAGGTTAGTCACATGGAGCCAGATCAGGACTGTAAGGCAGGTGTTTCAGTGTTGTCCATCCGAGTTTTGTGATCGCTTCCATGGTTTTTTGACTGACATGTGGCCGTGCATTGTCGTGCAACAGCAAAACATCCTGATTTTGCCGATGTGGTCGAACACGACTCAGCCGAGCTTGAAGTTTATTCAGTGTCGTCACATGCGCATCAGAATGTATGGGGGTTCCTCTTGGCACGATGTCCACAAGCAAGAGTCCTTCGGAATCGAGAAACACCGTAGTCATAATTTTTGCAGCAGAAGGTGTGGTTTTGAATTTATTTTCTTGGGTAAATTTGCATCATGCCCCTCCATTGGTTGCCTCCTCGCCTCTGGTGAAAAATGATGGATCCATGTTTCATCACCTGTCACAATTCTTCCAAGAAATTCATCTCCACAATTCTCGTACTGTTCCAAAAGTTCGCTGCATACGGTTTTTCTTGTTTCTTTGTTAGCCACTGTCAACATCCTGGGAACCCACCTGGCACAAACCTTTTTTAACGCCAACACTTTCAGTATTCTGCAAACACTTCCTTCCCCTATCCCAGCGTAGCGTGACAATTCCTTCACTGTGATGTGTCTGTCAGCAGTCACCAATTCGTTAACTCTCGGCACATTGTCTGGAATACGTGCAGTACGAGGCTTGCCGCTGCGAGGACAGTCCTCAATATTGCCGTGTCCGCTTTCATCACGTAACCTGCTTGCCCGCCGACTAACTCTACTGCGATCGACAGCAGCGTCTCCATACACCTTTTTCAACCTCTTGTGGATGTTTCCCACTGTCTCGTTTTCACAGCACAGGAATTCTATGACAGCACGTTGTTTCTGACGAACGTCAAGTGACGCAGCCGTCTTGAAGACATGCTGTGACGGCGCCACTCACGGGAACAGGTTGAACTAAGTTTGAAAACAAGCGGGAAGGGTGTATCTACACAATGTAAAACGTTCACACATGCAGAATGAAAACTGTATTTTTACAAAAATAGTGTCATTTCTTTTGGAGTGACCCTCGTAAATTAACAACGGTTTATAAATCTGTACAATTACACTCTACTCGTGAGATCAACAACGAACTAAATTAAACTGGACTGGGAAGATACATCACGAGTCCACGTGTTTGAACAGAGTAGAGCAGAACAATGGCTTGCATGCGTAGCCAAGTGCAACTGGTTGTAACGTTCCGAAATTAACCAGAAAAATTCCGTATATCACTTAACGAGCAATGAGCGACGAGAGCAAGGCGTTAATTTTGAGTAGGGCTGAAATCTACAAAAATAAGGGGATGAATTAACTGCGAATAGGCACACTGACACTTAACTGGTGCCGCTCGTCTCGCGTCTCCCACCACACTGCCGAGCAAACTCTTTAGGAAACCACGCGTTCCGTTCTGCCGGAAGTGCCCAGAGGGCTCCCTATTGTGTCGTGCCAACCTGTACAAGAGCTTCGTTCAAGGTGAGCAGACACGTCTTTGCTACCTGGTACGTGCTTTATAGGGTTGGCTGTTCTGCCACAGTAGCAGACTACTTTTACTCCAACAGATCTAGACACTGAAATATACTTTGTACACTCTCCTTCATGCTTTTCATTCACCAGGTGAGAGGAGGAAAATATGTATAGATGTGCGACAATAAAGTAATGAGACTGAAGTGAAATAAATATTGCTTCCCGTTGTAGTCAAGTTTAGTGTTGTCTCCTTCAGAGTAATTCCCTTCTGATTGCATACACTTTTTCCAGCGTTTCTGCCTTTGATGGTAACATTTCTGGAACTCATCTTCTGTAATATCCTCCAAGATCCTCGACACAGCTTTTTGGACATCTTGTGTTGTCTGAAAATAGTGTCCCTTGACCTCCATGTTGACTCATGGAAATAGAAAAAAATCCCACAGTGCGATATCTGGTGAATAAGGTGGCTGTGGTAGTACTGAAATTTGTTTTGAGGTTAAAAATTGCCGTACTGACAGAGCAGTATGGGATGGCGCATTATCGTGATGCAGAATCCAATTATCATCAATGTTGGCATGGAGAAGAAGAACTCTTTTAGGAAGTCTTTCTAAAATTTCTTTGTAGTGCTGTTGGTTAACTGTTTGTCCAGGAGGCACCCACTCTTTATGAGCAATTCCCTTGGAATCAAAGAAGCACACAAGCAGGTTGATGGTCGTGCACTGCAGCCTTCATCTTCAACATTCGTTCTGCCTTCACTAAACATTTTATGTCAACGAAATACTTGAGCTCTCAACATAACCTCCTCTCCAAAAGCCTTCTGAAGCTTACTGTAAGCTGTTGTCAGGTTTTCACCCAATTTAACGCAAAAACAAATGGCATATCGTTGCACAATATTATGCGGTTCCATTTTCATGACGAGAGACACAATCACATGTTAACTTATTACAGCACAACTCACGACTGACCAGTTGCATCAATGTGCCACTTGGACTAGAAGCAGCTTATAGACCAAGGTCAAAGATGTTGCGCCTACACAAGCCTGCAGGGTTGCCACATCTTGCAAAGAAAATCAGTCTCATTACTTTATTGTCGCACCTCGTATACTGACGTACTGCACATAGATATATTGAAAATGCATGTGGGCCTCCGATAATTGCCAAGAATCTTAGTAGCATGTGAGGTGAAATTAAGGTAATATACCTTGTGGCCACTACCGACACACTCAGCTGCTCAGTCTCTCTCTTTTTTATGTAGTTTACAGTTTGTGCCCAGAATTGAGGTGCCAGAGGTGGGTACATTAAGTTAAATGTTAAAATGATGAGGCTCGTGTAGCGACCACTCAGCGATTTATATTGGATGTGTTCTTTATTACTTTGCTAATATTTTTCTTTGCTTTGTAGGCTATTGTTTGTCTTCCATGAAAGTCATTTTCAGTATCAATAATCTTAAAGAATCTTAATTTGCTTTATGTTAGGATTTAGTAATTATGTGCATGTTAATAGTTCCGCATATGATACTAAACTTGGTCAATGAAAATGGTTTACCGGTTTCTTATTTAATAATAATAATTTATATTCATACAGCATTTGTCTCCGACGTCAAGACTTACGTTTAGTGTTACTAGTCGATATTTTTTTACTGTATTCTGTTCATATTTGCTTAAGTTCACGTGCTGTTTGGTAGTCATTCGCTTTCCTAGAAATCAGGTTGAGGTGATCAGTGTAAAGAAGTGAATTAAGTAGCGATGGAAATGGAAATGAGCGTTTGGCGTCATTGGCCGGGAGGCCCCTCGCGGGGCAGGTCCGGCCGCCTTGGCGCAGGTCTTATTACATTCGGCGCCACATTGGGCGACCTGCACGCCGGATGGGGATGAAATGATGATGAACACAACACAACACCCAGTCCCTGAGCGGAGAAAATCTCCGACCCAGCCGGGAATCGAACCCGGGCCCGGAGGACGGCAATCCGTCACGCTGACCACTCAGCTACTGGGGCGGACTAAGTAGCGATGAGTCATTGTGTTTAACCCATCTGTTATTTACAAAATCCCAGCTACATCTATTTACATATTCTTCCAATCAAACCTGTTTAATTTCTTACAGCATGTATGTTAAACTTCTGTATGGGATTTTAGCAGCATACCTTCAATTCGATGAATGTCTACTGGGAAGCCTACTTGATGAGGACTCTAATCGGTGATGCAGTACTCTAGAACTGGTATGCTATTTCTTTTGCAGGTGTACTGCACATTCACAGAACCGTACGAACAAATTTTCTTCCGTTCTCCTTCCCTGCTGCTGATCTACTGTTGACCTGATTTCGTGTCGTGTCTTAGTACTACCCACAAATACAGGGTGTTTCACATACAACGACTCTGGAGTAGCGCGGGAAAGAATAAGCTGTAGGCAGGCTGCGGTCGTCGCATGACGCACTGGCTTGTTGCTGGGAGTGATTGGCAGGTGGCGTATCGATTTAATATACATGTCTATCCAGATGGTTATTAACCTGAGTCATGTTACTTCTGATAGGACCCTGGTACGATTGCTAAAATCTAACTTAGCTTCATAATTGTAAGGAAAATGTTGTCTAATTTATCTGAACAAAGTCTGTCAGGATTAGTAAGAGCTTGATAAATAATGAAAGGTTGAGCAAATTTGGAAGGGTTTCTGTTAAGTTACTGGTCAGTCTACCCATGCATATAATTCGCTCTCTGTCCTGATTAGTAACCGACAGGTAATACTGTAGTGGAGAAATAACTAAATGCAAGTATTTATTAATAAAAGGTATTATAATTTGAATAGAAGCAACAAATATTTGTCTCCTTTTAAAAACGTATATGATTATACGCAATACGTTTAACTACAAAAGCATAAAAAACTGGTATTGTCTTTGTCAGATTAATTTTATACGTTAAAACTTCTCCCTTCGTTGAAAACAGTACGAGTATTTATAATATTACTTATCAACCTTTTACTTTCTCACTATATGTGTCTTTAGTACAAACATAAATGCCATTGAATGTGCGAACTTGTGAAAAAGCCACACATAGGGGAACTCGGGGGAGAACGGGATAGCGGGGCACAATGGGAAATTGCTCTTTTCTAGACTGGACAGTGTTGCATGTAACTATTTCTCCGAATGTAAGGGAAGTGAGGGCAGCCATTCTGATTTAGTTTGAAGTGCGAGATCTAAGTGAATTGTTGTCCGTCACGTTACCGCTTGCGTTGTTCTAACGTTTGGTGAATTTCAGCGCCAGGTAAGCTGTTAATTGTTAATTGTATACCATAAAATGACAAATTCCCTAAAAGTGCATGGCATTTGTTATACCTTAGTTATTTACTGCGTTTAAATACGTCAGTTATTACACTCCATAAAAGTTGTTAACCTCAAAAGTGCTCTTGGGGGGGAACGGGACGGGGCAGAATGGGATAGTGTCCCGTTCTTCCCTGTCACATTTTGATGCAAGTAGAGAGCAAACCCAGCCTGGATGTTCATGGATTCCATACTCTCCCAACCAGCTATGTTCGCCGAACAACTCAGCTTTCCAGATAAAGCCCGAGGCTGTCATTCTAATACCACTAATCTGTCAAAACACTCGGCGGACTACAAGACGAAAAGGAAAAACCGTCGTATTAACAGATTCTCCTTGTAAGAAGGAACTGCAGAAAGCTGTCGCACGTAAAGCAGGCCTACAGAAAGGAGGAGAGTGCACAAATATAAACAATGTCACGACAGAGACGTCAGGTGCAATGAAACTTAAGGCAAAAATATCAAACTGTACACCCAAAAAACCAAAACAGAGGACATCAAAGACATTAAGAAAAATAAAAGGAAGAAGATGATGGAGAAGAGAGAATCAGAGAGAGAGGATGCTGAGTGTCCCTACTGTGGGGACTTCTACTCCGTTTCTAATGAGGGCTGGGTCGCATGCCAGGGTTTTTCAAGTGGGCACACAATTCATGTGCTGGCATAGAGAGTGAAGATGAAGAGGAAATACTGATTTGTGGCTATTGTCGAAAGGGCTAGTAGTTAGTGGTTTGGTGGTTATTAAGCATTGCACATTTTTCAGAAGGACATTAAAATATTTTATTATTTTGAAAAATGACTTTTTAATTGTTTAAATTACACATTCCTTGGTCTGAATTGCCTGTTATACAACATTTTGTCATAGTTTAATACGATATTCATAATTCAAATTCAACGTTTATGCAATAATTTAACAAAAATACCCTTATCCCATTCTGCCTCGTGGGTGGGGCGGAACGGGAAATATGCAGGACTTTCTCTGAAAAATTGTAAAAAATGCAAAATATATTGTTTTAAGTGATTTTAAAATAAGGTACATTAGGTTACACTACAAGCTGTTTTTTTATCACTTTAAGAAGTGTTTCCTTGTGTTCCCTTATTTCATAGAAATTGTTAAACATGAAGTATCCTGTTCCGCCTCGAGTTCCACTACTAAATGTCCAAGCGAAAAAACAGGCTCTGTAAAATACGATGCTGCACTTCGAAGCGTATGTTCTTGTGATTCATTAACGGTAATAGCGAAGGAAACTTTTATTTCGAAATGTTTTCTTATCCTTTGGAAAGACATGGTAGAATCGGAAGGTGTGAGGTTAATGCGGTGTATAAGCACAGTTTTATCGGAGTCAATGAATTTAGCTGTGATGACGCACTCGCCTAAGTGTTACCGCTAATTTTGAACTTTTTATTAATCCTTGATTAGTGCTAAGATTTCTAATCACTATAATAATAGCATTTTTCCTTAAAGGCAATTGATAAGGTGGCAAACTGGACGGATTTAAGGAGTTCAAGTATTCTAAGGGGTACAGCTGAAAGTTGTTCATTTGTTCAAGTTGGAATGAATCACAACTCAGGTAAACCTTTGCATCTCCAGTTAAGTAACTGGATATGACAGATTCATTAATTGTTGTTCAGGCATCATATTGTGTGAAGTGTTGGCAGAAGCGCCAACACTGTGTTGCTATAGGAGGCCGAAATGCACGCGTTTAATTACACGCTGACTGGCGTGAGGTCTGGAACAGTTAAGGGAATTAATAGTAGCAAATAAAGTACGTAGTTGATATAATACTTAACTTTAATCCACAATTGGTGTACATCGCTCTTGACGGTACAGGTTATAATCTCAATATCAAATGCTATGGCGGCTTGCTAGGTCGTAGCAAATGACGTAGCCGAAGGCTATGCTAACTATCGTCTCGGCAAATGAGAGCGTATTTGTCAGTGATCCATCTCTGGCTAAGTCGGCTGTACAACTGGGGCGAATGCTAGTACGTCTCTCTAGACGTGCCGTGTGGCGGCGCTCGGTCTGCCATCACTGACAGTGGCGACACGCGGGTCCGTCGTATACTAGCGGACCGCGGCCGATTTAAAAGCTACCACCTAGCAAGTATGGTGTCTGGCGGTGACACCACATTTTGCACATAGGATCGCCATCGAATAGAAATTGCGGAAAATTTTGTTCAAAGCTTTCTGTGACACCGAATATGGTGGCGATAAAACTATCGTAATTATAATAATAATGTTTAGAAATTTTGATATCTTCATCGAAGAAAACGGTTTTATTTTGTAAATAATCGCTACCCAGTTTAAAGGTAACCATTCAGTGAAAACGCTATCACTATTTTCCGTTATGTTTTCAGTCTACTTATGAAGTTGAACATGAGACCATAAGGGTTATCATTTAAGCGTAGTTTCAGCAAAGGCTGTTCCAATGGCACATCAAACGCCGAGTAGTACTTGCCAGAAATGTTGATCACACAGAGTTATTTTCGAGCTTAAGGGAGGTTACTATTCAGGATGTCAGACAGACAACGCTTTGTGTACCAATGAAATCCCCTCGCAAATGAGAAAGTCAGAGTCACGTTGTGTGTGAGAGAATCTTTGAGACCGATGAATTCAAGATGGGTATAAGCAGTTAGAAAATCGAATGTGATGTTCGTCACCTGGTAGGAGATTGGCAGCAATGTCTGTACTGGACGCGCAAACTAAGTAGACACTCAGCGTGGCGCCTGATGGCAGCGACCGTATATGCATTTTCTATTTACAGTCGCTCCCATCAGTCACCGCGCCAAGTGTCAACTTGGTTTGTGCGTATAATAGATGCAACTGGCAAAACAATATATTCAGGTGCCTTCTAAATCCTTTACATCGGCATGTATGATTTTTTGACGAATACAATAACTTCTAGCTGTTTGTGTAGTTTTTCCTTTATTAACGGTAAACTAAATCTTGAAAGTGGTGTCTAAATAAATAATTCTCAATAATAAATTTTGATAAATTAATACGGGAGATATGGCATATCGACAAAAAACACTATTGAGAAATAACACATATGACTGCACAATTTTGAAACAGACTTTGATATTTATGAAAAGTTAATCATTTGTTTGTAATTATCTTCACTCTATCATCATTATCAACAAACATTTAAGATAAATGGTCAAATGTTTAGCATTTCATTGTTTCGTAAGTGTGACAAGTTACTTGAGCTAATGGAATTTCTTTGTAAAGAAAGTAGGTTCGTGGGCTGTCTCCCATGCCAATTTTAAATGTTGCTTTATTCAGATCTATCCAGTTACTTCCTTAGTTGTTGATGTGAGGGAGTGATTTTTTTGTTAATTAGTGGTTCAAAAATGGTTCAAATGGCTCTGAGCACTATGGGACTCAACATCTTAGGTCATAAGTCCCCTAGAACTTAGAACTACTTAAACGTAACTAACCTAAGGACATCACACACACCCATGCCCGAGGCAGGATTCGAACCTGCGACCGTAGCAGTCCCGCGGTTCCGGACTGCAGCGCCAGAACCGCTAGGCCACCGCGGCCTGTTAATTAGTATCCGACAGGAAAGATCTAAGTCCGTACTATAGAAGAAAGTTCGTTCGATGAAATAGTTTTCTCATGACAAAGGTAGTGAGGAATTTTCATTAACTATTGTAATATTGGATTCAAATATTCGAGTTCCTTGTTTACTAAAATATATGTCCGAAATAAAATGGCTCGAAGCACTATGGGACTTAACATCTGAGGTCATCAATCCCCTAGACTTAAAACTACTTAAGCCTAACTAACCTAAGGACATCACACACATCCATGCTCGAGGCAGGATTCGAACCTGCGTCTGTAGCAGTAGCGCGGTTCCGAGTTGAAGCGCCTAGAACCGCTCGGCCACAGTGGCTGGCTATATGTCCGATTTGGGCTGCGACCGTAACATTACATTGCTACAGCAATCGTTTTGTGTGTCCTAACAGGAAAATTTTACAATCTTTTTTTTTGTATATTAGTGACGGTGAGTTTCGGAGACGAATAAATAACTTTTACTCCCATTGCGTAAATTAGTAATACGATCATGATCAAATTCAGTAAAATAGAATCATGTGACCAAAAGAGTTGTGAGATGGTGTTATATGTACCTGTGCTGCAGCTAAAGAAAACATTAATATTGTGACATAAAAGGTTGCGAGGTGTTAATTAAAACTCTACAATTCATTCTGAAATACTGGAAGAGTATTCCGGGAACACTCCCATGCTTCTGCAGTTGGCAGTGAAACCATGAGAATTCGTTTCTTGTGCAAGTAATTGTAAGAACCCACCGTATTCTGTTTCTTGTTCTTCATTTTTTAAAGGGACAATAATTTAAAACTTTCTTTCATTTGTCCACGGTCCATTTCTCTGAGACTGTTCTGGGTTGCCTATAAATGAATGAAATGAAAAGCGTTGCAGCCAGCTGCGCTGTGCACAGATTGATGTGAAATTGTAATCGTGAAATCGCCATGACGGCGCGGCATGAACACGGTGCCATTTAGACGACTGTCTGACAACAATCAAATAGGCAGTCCTTGCGGAAGACAAGGATTCGATTTTTAGTACTGCCCATAATTGTCTTTGCCAATATGTTTTCAGATGGTGGTTCCTTACAGCTCGTAAATGTTTCAAGAACGTGATGATTTAACGCCGAGAGCTGCTGACAAAATTTCTTTGTTCAACGAACAGTTTCTTCAGATTCATAAACGCGTTTACGACGTCGTACTAGGTGATATAAAATTAATAGCGTCGGATAATAAAAGCCAGGAATTCCTCACTGTTTTCACATAGTAACTAATCAGACTACATTGTTAATCATAAAATGTGCCAGACAGTGCTCTCCTTCATGGTACTGGCTGCTTACAATGGAAGTGTAGCTACTCTCGGAGGGCCGGTGTCGTCTGATATTGTCGCCTGGCAGCGAAAGCAGTGTGTTAATGTGGAATCGATTTACGCTGGGAGAAATGACAAAGCTGGTGTACACTGTTTGTACGGCTGTATGGCATCAACGCTGTTATTTGACAAGCCATAAAGTAAGGGAATAGTACGGATATCGAGAGGAGAGTACGTGTGTTGTTAGTCAACCTGTTTTATGTGAAGGACAGCAATTACAGTGCTGCATTGAAAGAGCATCGACAACTGAAAGGCCTTCGAGTAGAGGTCAGATGTCATTAAATGGTTTAAAGAAGATGGTAACCAAATTCCAAAACACGGGTAAATTTGGTGTGACACCTAGAAGAGGATGGCGTCCTGTATCGGTGGAATTGGTTGACGATGTTGCTGTTGCTGTAATATCATGAAACGAAACGCTGGATAATGCTAGTGTTCGTGTAGTGTCAGGAGAATTGTCCTTATCGTGGTCAACAGTTTTGAGATCTATTTTACACTGGTTCCTGTACAAGATCCAGATGATGCAACAAATGAAGCCTTATGATCTGCAGCAATGTACAGAATTTGCTCTTCGGTCTCTGGCATAGATCGAAGTTGATGTGGAGTAACATTGCACGTTTTACACTACAGGGCGCAGTGAATACACAGAACTGCCGGATTTGGGGTACATTTAAACTATGTGTTGTGCACGAAGAACCATTGCACTTGCCGCATGTGTGGTGTGGATTCACGAGCACCTTTATTCTCGGTCCGTTCTTATTTCAAGAAGATACACCCAGAGCGCCTGTCAGGTGTATTGTAACGTCGGGACATTATCGAGACCTCCTTGGACAGCACGTGATTCCTGCTTCGGAAGAGCGCAACTGTGAGGAAACCACACTCACAACAGCACTCATGGAACACCCGACAAGTCGTCCAGTTTCCGAAACACTCGTGTCGAGCCTCCGGGCCATCACAATCTGCCCTTGGTCAAACTACGAAACATCGCACACCTCCCCATTCCAAACACGAACAGCACGATTACTGGCACTACATGTCTAAGTTTTTTTTAGTAAGGTAAACATTCAATGTATTACCGGACGTTATGCTTCTTGGCGCCAATTCTGAGCAAGTGTTCCTCCTACATGGCGTCCCTGAAGGACAAAGCATCCTACATACATTCAGAGCTTTACCACACTCCAGCGCAAGATAAAGTCACCCTCCGTCACTCGTGGGGTAGATTACCTGTCTTTCTACTGCACTGATGGGTACGGCTGATCTGGCCCGCGATTGGTTTCAGTCTGGTCCACGGAAGAAATTCGTGGGAGAAAGAAAGAACCAGTGCAGAATTTTACAAGTTTTTAAGAAAGCTATTGTAAAACGTCGCAGCTAATGAAACACTTTTCATCATGCATGAATAAATTTAATCACCTGCAGATGGGGTGAACATACGAGGGTTGACTGAAAAGTAATGCCTCCACCTTCGTTAATTGGCTTTGGATGGGAATATTTTAATAAATCAAATGCAGAAGTAATCGTCAGAATGCTTCGCTTCCGCCTTAATCCCACATTCTCCACAGGGTCAGCATTCTTACAGCGGAATTGGCAAGGTTAGTAGAAAGGGGGGGCTGGATGCCCTTCCTGCCGCCACACTGTACCCTGTGGGATGGAATCAGTGTACCTCAGCTGTCTGCATTTAGTGTAAATCATGAATTAGAGTCAACGTGTTTCAAATGTCTGCGAGTTGTATAACTGAGGCGGGACCAGGGAACCAGCACAGTATTCAACTAGTGGGATGGGGAAAACCACCTGAAACCACATCCAGGCTGGCTGGCACACCGGCCCTCATCGTTAATCCGCCGGGCGCATTCGATCCGTGACCGGCGCGCCAACCCGAGTCCAGCAAGCAGCGCATTAGCGCTCTCGGCTAACATGGCAGGTCGAAATAATCCTTAGAATATGATCTAAGCCAATTGGTTACATTGCTGCCAACGATGAACAAGTTTTCTGAAGCCATTATGGAAGAAGTCAACACTCTGTTTCCGCAACCACAGTCTTACAGTTCTCTCAAGGTCTTCATCAGAAGCATAATGATAACACAATTGAATGGAGAAAAGCGTCACCTTCATTCTCGTAACGCGAGAGGAGTTCCTGGCAAATTTCAAGTCTGCGCGCTTTCATTTCAGGAATGACCATCTGGGTACCCATCGCGCACAGATCTTCCGATAGCCAAGCAAAGCAAGAATGTGACCCACAAGTTCTTGTGAAATACCGATTGTGCTTGCAGTTTCTCTCTGAGTGATACGGCGATCGTCTTGAATCAATCTGTCAACATTTTGCTTGTGAAACTCGGTGGTTGCTGTCACAGGACGTCCAAATCTTTGTTTGTCACGCAGTTCAGATGTTCCCGCCTCAACATCTTTAAACTTACTCGCCCAACGACGCACAGTACTCACATCAACACAATCACATCACCATAAACTGCTTTCATTCTCTGGGGTGACACCTTCTGCTGTCAAGAATTCAATGACTGCAAGTTGCTTAAGTCGCAGTGACCGACCCTCTGCGCAGGGTTCCATACTTTACACTAACAACACAGACATTCAATGCTAAGGCTTCCTGCCAACTGGGGCTGTAGAGTATACCTGCGGTATACCAATGCTGCCAACTGTTGAAGAGTTACGAAGGTTGACGCATTACCTTTCAGTCAACCCTCGTACAATGAATATACTCTCGAAAAGGCTTGTTTTAGGGCTTAGTTGTTTGACGTGGCGTGTAGGGAAACGGGTGCCATTCATGTTACCCATTAACATTAATATCCCGGTCGCTACATTTAGAATTCATGTGCCAAGAGCCCTTCTGTCGCGTCACGTGGCGTGGCTGGCCGTGAGTTTAAGAAAGTTAGTGAATCAGGACCGTGGGTCATCTCCAGTTGCCCATTCCTGCTCTACCGGATCGCACGATTACAGCAACGAGTACAGTTATGTACATCACGAAACACCATAACCCGCACTGTGGCATAAACGTCACATCATGTTTGGAAAGCACGTGCTACTTCATGTTGAAGTGCGATGTATGCTTAAGTAGAAGGATCGTACAGTGGTCTGCCGTATTGAGCGTTTCTATTGGCGTGTCCTCGGAGTTTTGTCGACACTGTACTGCACTTTCGACTGCTAAGCAACTTACGATCATACTTCACACTTAAGGTGATTAGCTCGAAGAACGTATACTACTGACCGCTAACTCGCTGTATTGTTCATGGTGTTCATGGTGCAGGTTGCCTATCTAACGGCTTCTAGGGGCAGTAAAAGTTTCGTTTTCGGTACTGCATGTAATTACTGACCGAATTTAAACTTTTAAATTGCTGTAGTAATCTGCATGGATAGAGGTATAATCTTACGTTAAAGTTTAACACAATAATGTAGTCTTACTGCTACCATTAGAAAGATGTTGAAATATCTTGCAGCAGCAACTCACGGAGCGCAAATTACCCAGCCTGCATTCATCCAGTTTGAGGACGAGTGCACTTAGACACTTCCAATAAACTTTATACACAATCTCAACCCTTTATGAAACTTTTTTCTGGGGATACCCTCCACAAAATGATGAAAACAAGTTTATCGCTTACTATATTTTGCTGTCTGTGCAGTAAACTTCAGAAGCATGCATGATGCTTTAAGCAGTTACATCTCTACTACTAACGCTGTTCGCAACACCTTTTCCAGTCAGTGTCTAATTATATCACTAATTTACCTGCACAAAATAATATTATTTTATGACGTACAGTTCAGGAGATATGAGGCCGTAACGATTGAGATTGAAAGGAAACCGCATATAGAACACGAAAAGAGCAAGTCATGTAGAAAGGTGGCCCAATTTTCAGCCGTTCTACGGATCCCCCTCCATTAACCACTATATAGCAGCCAGTAAGATTCATTTTGAACGGCCAGTGTCGGTTGGTCACAGTCAGTGTGCTCCCTGCCACCGTTGAATAAGCAGCTGCAGCGGCAAGTGGTATACTCCTAGCTCACTCATTTGTTACATAGTTTAATTCTTAATTTTTTGCGTGTTTTTGGTACTTGCATTGTTTAATTCATAAATTTCGGGCGTATTATAGTATTTGAGAGTTGTAGCATCGCGTTTTAGTACCTGAATAGTATAAAATCGCGTAGTCTCCTTCCGCCGCCGAGCAGTGTGTCAGCAGTGCGCAAGTAGCAGCATTACTGTATTTACTAGGCAATCTTGTATTTAAATAACCATTTAAATTTTGTGTCGATTTGTTTGCGCTCTTTTTTGATTAGTTCAGACGTTCTTTGCACAACAGTTTTTAGCATGGATAGGGACTGCAACTGCTGTGTTCGGATGCAGGCTGAGTTGGCATCCCTTCGCTCCCAGCTTCAGGCAGTGTTGGCTTCGGTCACACAGCTTGAGGCTGTTGCCAATGGGCATCACTGTGGGGGTCCGGATGGGGGTTTGTCGGGGACGGCCAGCTCGTCCCAAGCATCCCCCGATCGAACTACGACTGTGGTTGCCCGGGATACTGCCCGCATTGAGGCTGATCCCTCACCTGTGGTAGAGTGGGAGGTCGTCTCGAGGTGTGGCAGGGGGCGAAAGACATTCCGGACGGCTGAACGGAAGGCCTCTCCAGTTTGTCTGACGAACCAGTTTCAGGCTCTGTCTCAGGCTGATACTGATCTTCGGCCTGACATGGCTGCTTGACCTGTTCCAGAGGTTGCCCCTCAGTCTGCAAGATCCGGGCGGTCGCAGAGGGTGGGCTTACTGGTAATTGGGAGCTTCAACGTCAGGCGCGTAATGGGGCCCCTTAGGGATATGGCAGCAAGAGAGGGGAAGAAAACCAATGTGCACTCCGTGTGCATACCGGGGGAGTCATTGCAGATGCCATGAAGGGTACAGGGTGCACCCGTCTGCAGGTGGTCGCTCATGTCGGCACCAATGATGTGTGTCGCTATGGATCTGAGGAAATCCTCTCTGGCTTCCGGCGGCTATCTGATTTGGTGAAGACTGCCAGTCTCGCTAGCGGGATGAAAGCAGAGCTCACTATCTGCAGCATCGTCGACAGGACTGACTGCGGACCTTTGGTACAGAGCCGAGTGGAGGGTCTGAATCAGAGGCTGAGACGGTTCTGCGACCATGTGGGCTGCAGATTCCTCGACTTGCGCCATAGGGTGGTGGGGTTTCCGGTTCCGCTGGATAGGTCAGGAGTCCACTACACGCAACAAGCGGCTACACGGGTAGCAGGGGTTGTGTGGCGTGGACTGGGCGTTTTTTTTAGGTTAGATGGCCTTGGGCAAATACAGAAAGGACAACAGCCTCAACGGGTGCGGGGCAAAGTCAGGACATGCGGGGACCAAGCAGCAATCGGTATTGTAATTGTAAACTGTCGAAGCTGCGTTGGTAAAGTACCGGAACTTCAAGCGCTGATAGAAAGCACCGAAGCTGAAATCGTTATAGGTACAGAAAGCTAGCCGAAGCCAGAGATAAATTCTGCCGAAATTTTTACAAAGGTACAGACGGTGTTTAGAAAGGATAGATTGCATGCAACCGGTGGTGGAGTGTTCGTCGCTGTTAGTAGTAGTTTATCCTGTAGTGAAGTAGAAATGGATAGTTCCTGTGAATTATTATGGGTGGAGGTTACACTCAACAACCGAACTAGGTTAATAATTGGCTCCTTTTACCGACCTCCCGACTCAGCAGCATTAGTGGCAGAACAACTGAGAGAAAATTTGGAATACATTTCACATAAACTTTCTCAGCATGTTATAGTCTTAGGTGGAGATTTCAATTTACCAGATATAGACTGGGACACTCAGATGTTTAGGACGGGTGGTAGGGACAGAGCATCGAGTGACATTATACTGAGTGCACTATCCGAAAATTACCTCGAGCAATTAAACAGAGAACCGACTCGTGGAGATAATATCTTGGATCTACTGATAACAAACAGACCCGAACTTTTCTACTCTGTATGTGCAGAACAGGGAATCAGTGATCATAAGGCCGTTGCAGCATCCCTGAATATGGAAGTTAATAGCAATATAAAAAAAGGGAGGAAGGTTTATCTGTTTAGCAAGAGTAATAGAAGGCAGATTTCAGACTACCTAACAGATCAAAATGAAAATTTCTGTTCCGACACTGACAATGTTGAGTGTTTATGGAAAAAGTTCAAGGCAATCGTAAAATGGGTTTTAGACAGGTACGTGCCGAGTAAAACTGTGAGGGATGGGAAAAACCCACCGTGGTACAACAACAAAGTTAGGAAACTACTGCGAAAGCAAACAGAGCTTCACTCCAAGTTTAAACGCAGCCAAAACCTCTCAGACAAACAGAAGCTAAACAATGTCAAAGTTAGCGTAAGGAGGGCTATGCGAGAAGCGTTCAGTGAATTCGAAAGTAAAATTCTATGTACCGACTTGACAGAAAATCCTAGGAAGTTCCGGTCTTATGTTAAATCAGTAAGTGGCTCGAAACAGCATATCCAGACACTCCGGGATGATGATGGCTTGAAACAGAGGATGACACGCGTAAAGCTGAAATACTAAACACCTTTTTCCCAAGCTGTTTCACAGAGGAAGACCGCACTGCAGTTCCTTCTCTAAATCCTTGCACAAACGAAAAAATGGCTGACATCGAAATAAGTGTCCAAGGAATAGAAAAGCAACTGGAATCACTCAACAGAGGAAAGTCCACTGGACCTGACGGAATACCAATTCGATTCTACACAGAGTACGCGAAAGAACTTGCCCCCCTTCTAACAGCCGTGTACCGCAAGTCTCTAGAGGAACGGAAGGTTCCAAATGATTGGAAAAGAGCACAGGTAGTCCCAGTCTTCAAGAAGGGTCGTCGAGCAGATGCGCAAAACTATAGACCTATTATCTCTGACGTCGATCTGTTGTAGAATTTTAGAACATGTTTTTTGCTCGAGTATAATGTCGTTTTTGGAAACCCAGAATCTACTATGTAGGAGTCAACATGGATTCCGGAAACAGCGATCGTGTGAGACCCAACTCGCTTTATTTGTTCATGAAACCCAGAAAATATTAGATACAGGCTCTCAGGTAGATGCTATTTTTCTTGACTTCCGGAAGGCGTTCGATACAGTTCCGCACTGTCGCATGATAAACAAAGTAAGAGCCTACGGAATATCTGACCAGCTGTGTGACTGGATTGAGGAGTTTTTAGCAAACAGAACACAGCATGTTGTTCTCAATGGAGAGACGTCTACAGACGTTAAAGTAACCTCTGGCGTGCCACAGGGGAGTGTTATGGGACCATTGCTTTTCACAATATATATAAATGACCTAGTAGATAGTGTCGGAAGTTCCATGCGGCTTTTCGCGGATGATGCTGTAGTATACAGAGAAGTTGCAGCATTAGAAAATTGTAGCGAAATGCAAGAAGATCTGCAGCGAATAAGCACTTGGTGCAGGGAGTGGCAACTGACCCTTAACATAGACAAATGTAATGCATTGAGAATACATAGAAAGAAGGATCCTTTATTGTATGATTATATGATAGCGGAACAAACACTGGTAGCAGTTACTTCTGTAAAATATGTGGGAGTATGCGTGCGGAACGAATTGAAGTGGAATGATCATATAAAATTAATTGTTGGTAAGGCGGTTACCAGGTTGAGATTCATTGGGAGAGTCCTTAGAAAATGTAGTCCATCAACAAAGGAGGTGGCTTACAAAACACTCGTTCGACCTATACTTGAGTATTGCTCATCAGTGTGGGATCCGTACCAGATCGGGTTGACGGAGGAGATAGAGAAGATCCAAAGAAGAGCGGCGCGTTTCGTCACAGGGTTATTTGGTAACCGTGATAGCGTTACGGAGATGTTTAACAAACTCAAGTGGCAGAATCTGCAAGAGAGGCGCTCTGCATCGCGGTGTAGCTTGCTCGCCAGGTTTCGAGAGGGTGCGTTTCTGGATGAGGTATCGAATATATTGCTTCCCCCTACTTATACCTCCCGAGGAGATCACGAATGTAAAATTAGAGAGAGTAGAGCGCGCAAGGAGACTTTCAGACAGTCGTTCTTCCCGCGAACCATACGCGACTGGAACAGGAAAGAGAGATAATGACAGTGGCAAGTAAAGTGCCCTCCGCCACACACCGTTGGGTGGCTTGCGGAGCATAAATGTAAATGTAAATGTAAATGTAAATGGGTGGTTTCGACAGCGATGTTTTAAGGCGCTCCATGTGAATGGTGAGTATCCAATATCACAGTGATGCGCGAGCAAATAGGCTTCAAAAATAGTGCTTCGTCAATGTAAAGAATTTTAAAAGACATTGGTTTCAAACACGTCAAGAAGACAGTTTTTCGTTGAAAGAAGTGACATAGGTGGAGCACCAACCATATCCCTTATGAAGATGCACATACAAAAGAAGGAGTCAGTTCAACATGTATTACCTTGATGAAACGTAGCAAAATCAGAACCATTCCAGAAGATCCTGCTGGAAAATGAGTGATGGTACCGGCGGTTTTAAAGTTCTCATAGGAATAGATTCTCGGATAATATTCTAGATCTTCCTTAATTTTTGTTCCTGAGAGTAAACTTGTACTTAGGTGGAAGAAAGCAGTGACTACCAGTCGGAAATGAACGTTGTCACTTTCTTGGAGTGTTTCACTGAAAAATTCTTGCCCTGCCTTGCTTGGAAGTCGGTCTTTGTAACGTAGCATGCTAGTACACCAAGTACAAACACCAGAAAAGCAGATATTTTATCGTGGCTTAAAAATAGAAATATTTCACACAATATAAAACAAGACCCGTGTGAGGTTGTTAGATCCTCCATCGGGCGCATCTCGAGATGGCAGAAAGGGGAAAGCCTCCCAGATACTGGTGGCACTGAGGAAATGAAATACCCAACGCGGACCAAATACTGACACAGGCTTCAACCCATTACTGGCTGTACTGGCATCCAGAGGCTGGTGGTCAGCATCTGTTCACCTATTTGGTTCGCCTGCTACACATCCACTACTGGCCATTAAAATTGCTACACCACGAAGATGACGTGCTACACAAGCGAAATTTAATCGACAGGAAGAAGATGCTGTGATACGCAAATGATTAGCTTTTCAGAACATTCACACAAGGTTGGCGCCGGTGGCGACACCTATAACGTACTGACATGAGGAAAGTTTCCAACCCATTTCTCATACACAAACAGCAGTTGACCGGCGTTGCCTGGTGAAACGTTGTTGTGATGCCTCGTGTAAGGTGGAGAAAGGCGTACCATCACGTTTCCAGCTTTGATAACGGTGGGATTGTAGCCTATCGCGATAGCGGTTTATCGTATCGTGACATTGCTGCTCGCGTTGGTCGAGATCCAATGACTGTTAGCAGAATATGCAATCGGTGGGTTCAGGAGGGTAATACGGAACGCCGTGCTGGATGCCAACGGCCTCGTATCATTAGCAGTCGAGATGACAGGCATCCGCATGGCTGCAACGGCCCGTGCAGCCACGTCTCGGTCCCTGAATCAACAGATGGGGACGTGTGCAAGACAACAACCATCTGCACGAACAGTTCGACGACGTTTGCAGCAGCATGGACTATCAGCTCGGAGGCCCGTGACGCTGTATCACAGACAGGAGCGCCTGCGATGGTGTACTCAACGACGAACCTGGGTGCACGAATGGCAAAACGTCATTTTTCGGATGAATCCAGGTTCTGTTTACAGCATCATGATGGTCTCATCCGTGTTTGGCGACATCGCGGTGAACGCACATTGGAAGCGTGTATTTGTCATCGCCGTACTGGCGTATCACCCTGCGTGATGGTATGGGGTGCCACTGGTTACTCGTTTCGGTCACCTCTTGTTCGCATTGACGGCACTTTGAACAGGGGACGCTACATTTCAGATGCGTTACGACCCGTGGCTCTACCCTTTATTCGATCGCTGCGAAACCGTACATTTCACCGGCATAATGCACGACCGCATGTTGCAGGTCCTGTACGGGCCTTTCTGGATACAGAAAATGTTCGACTGCTGCCCTGGCCCGCACATTCTCCAGATCTGTCACCAATTGAAAACGTGTGGTCAATGGTGGCCGGGCAACTGGCTCGTCACAATACGCCAGTAACTACTCTTGATGAACTGTGGTATCGTGTTGAAGCTGCATCGGCAGCTGTACCTGTACACGCCATCGATGCCCAGGAGTATCAAGGCCGTTATTACGGTCTGAGGTGGTTGTTCTGGGTACTGATTTCTCAGGGCCTATGCATCCAAATTGCGTGAAAATGGTATCACATGTCAATTCTAGTATAATATATTTGTCAAATGAATACCCGTTTATCATCTGGTGTAGCAATTTTAGTGGCCAGTAGTGTACATCTTGATCTCAACAATCAAGTCTTTAACAACTGTGACCTCCGACTGAGGTCAACACAACCACCTTGAAAAGTCATGATGGGACAACGGGAAAGATACCCACTACCACAGGCCCCAGAGAATTTACTGGCTTTACCTCGTCATCAGATTCAGGGGGACCAGGAACGTCATGAAATAGAGAAGAGTTGGAGCATCTCGAAACCTGTTCGCAAACATTTTATTGGCACACTCGACACCATTTGACTGGTTAAGATAGGCAAACATAAGCAGCTTAATGATGAAGTAAAAAAATTTCACATCAAAATCCTCGCAATACAAGAGACGCGTCTTACTGACAAGAACCCTTTCAACATGGAAAACTACAGGATATGCAGAGAAAAACCTACTGTCAGGCGGGGAACGTCAACAATGTATGGCACAGGGTTTGCAGCACATGAATCTGTCATAAAGAACATCATAGAATTCATTTCAGTATCAGAAAGAATCTCCACAATAACCTTCAAGTCAGGAAACAAAAGATACACACTTATGCACATGCACTTACAAATGATCACAACAGGAAGAGACCAGAATAAGTCGAAGACTTTGGGAAGACACGGAAGAAATGACAAACAAAATACCAGAAACACACGTCAAAATTGTACCAGGAGATTTCAATGCACAACTAGGCAAAGAGAAGAAGTACAAGCGAATCACAGGCCCACATACAACAGACGAACGCAGAAACAAGAATGGGGGGCATTTCATAAAGTACTGTTAAAATTTTAACTTAAAAGTTATGTCGACACAATTTCAGAAACCAAGACGAAAACTCACAAGAGGAAAATGCCCAAAAACATATGGGAAGCATTCCAAATAGACCACATAGCCATAACAAGTAAAAATACAAGTGAAATTCTAACTGTGAGAACTCGCAAAGGATTCTTCGAGTCCGACCATCACTTGCTACAAGTAAGGATTAGGCAAATTCCAAGGAATAGAAAGACAACACGGAACAAAATTATAAGACCAGATCCAGAATACATAAAGATAAACAAAGACAAAATTATTGAAGAAATTAATCAAAATACAGCAGAGAACTGGACAGACCTGGCGAAGAAAATTCAGAAGGCAATGCGTTGGGGTCAGCCTCCGAGGAAACGCAAACATTGAGGGTGAAATGCAAGTTGTTATCAGGAAATTGAACGAAGAGTTAAGGCATGGAAGAAGTTGAGCAGCAACAAAACTACAGAAACATAGCAGGAGTTCCACAATGCCCAAAAACAATCCTCGAAAGAAAGAAATTAGTGCACTGAAAAGGACAGACAACAAAAATAGAGAAACTAAAAAAAAGAAAATTAATACGAGAAATACAGAATATTAAGGGAAAATATGATGGGTTATCAGCCTTCAAAGAAGAAGAAATGGATATCTAGAAACAAACACTAAAGAAAATTGCAATATTCTTAAAGGATACTTTGATAAACGCCTCAACTGTGAGAAGCCCAAAGAAAAATTACACTTCACGAAAACGCTGCCAAATCCAGACTCGAAGCCGCCTACAATCACGGAGGTAAAGGAGGTCACAAAACAACAAGAACAACAGAGCCCCAGGGGAAGATGGCATTATCGTAGAGGTCCGGAAACTCACAAACCAAAATAGTACAAAGGAAATTCATAAAATTCTCTTGGAAATATGTACAGAGAAAATTCCACGGAAATGGAAATGAGCACTGAATCACCCAATCCACAAAAAGGGATACTGGATGGACCCTAATAACTACAGAGGGATTTCATTATTAGCGTCCACTTACAAAATTCTGTCCAAGGTGTTACTGAACAGACTGGAACCACAAGTGGATATAAAAACAGTTGAATACTAGGCAGGGTTCAGAAAGGGAAGATCCTGTATTGAACAAATTTCGAACCTGCGAACTCTTTTAAAGGTCAAGCAGGTGAACAATACTGTGGTTACATTTGTGGACTTTAAGAAGGCCAATGACTCCATTGACAGTCATTAGAAGAATATGAAATAGACAGGAAAACTAGGGCACTGATAGAGCAGACGCTCACAGACACCACATCCAAAATAAATTTTATGGGAGAAATCTCAGAGCCATTTGACATACATTCAGGGGGCAGACAAGGAGATGGTACCTCACCACTTCTATTCGACATAGTCCTGGACAAAATTATCAAGCAGTGGGAAGAAAAAGTAAAAGGAATTTATTTAGGAAGAACATGTGCAAACAAGACAATCATAAAATGTCTAGTATTCACAGATGGCTTGGCAATACTCAGCAACAACAGAGAAGAAGCATAAGAAGCCCTGGAATATTTACATGACGTCTCTGCTAAAACGGAGTTACAGATATCCTACGAGAAATCACAATACACTCCTGGAAATTGAAATAAGAACACCGTGAATTCATTGTCCCAGGAAGGGGAAACTTTATTGACACATTTCCGGGGTCAGATACATCACATGATCACACTGACAGAACCACAGGCACATAGACACAGGCAACAGAGCATGCACAATGTCGGCACTAGTACAGTGTATATCCACCTTTCGCAGCAATGCAGGCTGCTATTCTCCCATGGAGACGATCGTAGAGATGCTGGATGTAGTCCTGTGGAACGGCTTGCCATGCCATTTCCACCTGGCGCCTCAGTTGGACCAGCGTTCGTGCTGGACGTGCAGACCGCGTGAGACGACGCTTCATCCAGTCCCAAACATGCTCAATGGGGGACAGATCCGGAGATCTTGCTGGCCAGGGTAGTTGACTTACACCTTCTAGAGCACGTTGGGTGGCACGGGATACATGCGGACGTGCATTGTCCTGTTGGAACAGCAAGTTCCCTTGCCGGTCTAGGAATGGTAGAACGATGGGTTCGATGACGGTTTGGATGTACCGTGCACTATTCAGTGTCCCCTCGACGATCACCAGTGGTGTACGGCCAGTGTAGGAGATCGCTCCCCACACCATGATGCCGGGTGTTGGCCCTGTGTGCCTCGGTCGTATGCAGTCCTGATTGTGGCGCTCACCTGCACGGCGCCAAACACGCATACGACCATCATTGGCACCAAGGCAGAAGCGACTCTCATCGCTGAAGACGACACGTCTCCATTCGTCCCTCCATTCACGCCTGTCGCCACTGGAGGCGGGCTGCACGATGTTGGGGCGTGAGCGGAAGACGGCCTAACGGTGTGCGGGACCGTAGCCCAGCTTCATGGAGACGGTTGCGAATGGTCCTCGCCGATACCCCAGGAGAAACAGTGTCCCTAATTTGCTGGGAAGTGGCGGTGCGGTCCCCTACGGCACTGCGTAGGATCCTACGGTCTTGGCGTGCATCCGTGCGTCGCTGCGGTCCGGTCCCAGGTCGACGGGCACGTGCACCTTCCGCCGACCACTGGCGACAACATCGATGTACTGTGGAGACCTCACGCCCCACGTGTTGAGCAATTCGGCGGTACGTCCACCCGGCCTCCCGGATGCCCGCTATACGCCCTCGCTCAAAGTCCGTCAACTGCACATACGGTTCACGTCCACGCTGTCGCGGCATGCTACCAGTGTTAAAGACTGCGATGGAGCTCCGTATGCCACGGCAAACTGGCTGACACTGACGGCGGCGGTGCACAAATGCTGCGCAGCTAGCGCCATTCGACGGCCAACACCGCGGTTCCTGGTGTGTCCGCTGTGCCGTGCGTGTGATCATTGCTTGTACAGCCCTCTCGCAGTGTCTGGAGCAAGTATGGTGGGTCTGACACACCGGTGTCAATGTGTTCTTTTTTCCATTGCCAGGAGTGTATATGGAAAGAAAGAACAACAATACATGTCATGCGCAGAAAATACGGATTGGTCAACAGAGTGGAAAAATTCAAGTATCTCGGAGAATACGTAAAAACGGGAGAATCAAACAAGGCATCCAATACACAACGGACAGAAAAACGTCAGAAAGGGTACAAACTTACATGGACGCACTGCAATAAAAGAAGCTTCTCAAGATAGGCGAAACTAGGCACTACAATACAGTGGCACTACCAGAAACGACAACAATCTGGGCATCAGGCATCGCAGAGACAGAAAAGATAGAACGTAAATCCTTCGAAAATTTTTAGGAGTAGTACGTAGAAATTGTATATGGATGAAGAGGCCAACCAACGAAACATGCGAACATAAAGGCAGAGTCACAGACACAATCAGAAAACGTCGATTTACATCTTTGGCACATACACAGAATGAACAACAGCAGACTCACAAAGAGTATTTTTGATGTAGTCAACAGCAGGAATCAATAAAGAAATGATAGATGAAAGAGACAAATTCAGAAACAAAATTATGAACACAAAATCTGAAGTAAAAGAAAAGAAGAGACTGGGAAATATATGGTCAGAACAAAGGAAACACGAACACAGTCAAAGAATGAAGACGTTTTGTGAAAAGAAAAAGAAGACAACAAGAGAAAAGGGGAAAATTGAGTAATCATGTGATATTAAAATTCAACCACTGTCTTAAGGGCATAAACGTATAATAATAATAATAATAAAACCAGACTCGTGTCGAACTCGTGCAGCTCATTCATTTATATACGTTACGAGACAGAATGACACACTTGATTTTATTACACTTGAATGTGGTCACAGAGTTTTGCATTTGCCTTCATATCACTGTCAGTATAATGAAATGGAGTTAATTTGGGCAAAAGTTAAATGTTATGCGGGAGGAAAAAACAAATAATTTAAGATAACAGACACTGAATCGCTTGTCCATGAATCAACAGACAACGTAGCTCCTTCAGTGAGGGCACAATCTTTGCGGCATGCTGGAAAGCTTAAGGAAAAATAGTTTGATGGCGAGGTGAAGATGGATATATGGGATTAATCTATCTTCGTAAATTTATAGTCAGATGGTTCGAACACAGACTCAGATAACAGTGACTATGGCATTACGATATAGACTTTGGAACAAAGTAAAGTAATAATATTTCTTAGTTTTAAGGACTCATAGTTTAAAAGATGTGTTTGTCAAGATATCAGTTGCATACATAGTATATGAGAACTTCCTAATCTTTGTTGATTATGAATTTTTGTCCTATGAAGTGTGCAGACTGTAATGTTCAACATATTGCCCAAGGAGAAGTTAAGCTTTTCCCAGAGTGTTGTATGCTCTAATAATTCGAGAGAATGCAGCCGTATAAATCGGACAAAAATTCAGATATTTCCACACGTAGCCCTTGTCATTTTTAAAGCACGAATTGCAATATACCTTAAAATGACAAGGACGGTTGCCGATCGAGATATAGGATGTTTTCGATGTTATGTTTCAGCATTCTCTCGAGTTATTCGCAGAAGATGGTTAATTGTTGGCCTGTTCAATGGGTTATAAATGCCGTCTCCAACTGTAATGTCGAACGAGTTAGTTTACATTCATAATGCCCGTTGATAGCGAGAAATATGACAACATACTGACCATTTTCACAACAGTTTCTTATATTAGTCTTTTCTACCAGTAATTCTGTTTATACACAGCGATTACACTTCACTACAGTAAACAAAAAAAATAAAAATACACGCCTTATACACATTTTTAAAAATTCTATGGGGTAGAAGCAGTTGTCAAGCAAATATAAAGATTTCGCTTTGCGCTTGAAATTCATTTTGTTGTGTATTACACTTTTACTTACAATATTGCAAGGATTTTCAATGACACTGCGTTAGACAGTTGCAATTTTGAGAAAAATTGTACTCCGTGTCTTCACAAAGCTGTGTAAGCTGTTCCCGCCTTCCGACATCATGCGGACTAAAGCAAGCTGTGGAGCAGTGGACGCAACGTCGTCAAAACGTGAAGTAAGCTTTCTCTCAAGACGAATCATCGAAATCGGCTTTAAAATTTATAATTCCTGTCGTAGACCGAAACGTATAATACGATGTACAGGGGGCAAATGAACCTGATTGCTGCCCACAGCAACACAATTCGGCAACGTGGACTTTGTCCGCTCTATGCTGCCCTCCGCCTCCATGGGCGCTATCCTACGTGACCTTGGTACAACATTGTTGAGTGTTGTTAAAGTGTATGGAATCCACACCAAACCGGATTTAAGGAAGACATCGAAGCAGTTCAGAGATTTGTTGCCGGTAGGTTCGTACAACACGCAAATACGAAGGCTATTCAGAAAGTAGGGAACGTTTCCGTCTGACGCCGCTAGGCGCGCGCCGATCGCGTATATTTTGGTATGTGCGTGCTCGGCAGCTCAGTCGGTATTCATCCGTGACATTGCGAACGTCTCTGCGCCTCTGATTTTCTTGATATTCGAATTTTAAATGTGCGCTGCAATCTAAAATCCCGCCAGTTGTGAGGTGCCATCTGTGATACGGTTTTTGTTGGAAAAAAACCTAAAACCTAAAGAAATTTACCGTGAACTGTGCAAAGTGTACAGAAACAACGTAATGAGTGAAAATTCGACAAAATTATTTTTATTAAATAATTAAATAAACAAAAAATAAATATTATAAAATTAATAATCAAGACATCCGAGCACTCGGTTTAAAAATGGCCGAACCAACGTTCATGATGAAGAGAAGAATGGACGCCCGAGCATTGTGACTGACGATCTTGTCGCTAAAGTTGATGAACCGATTCGTCAAAACCGTCGCTTCACAATAACGGAGCTTTCGCGTTCTTTTCCACAAGTTTCACCGACTTTGTTGTTTGAAATTTTCACTCAGAAGCTAGGCTACCACAAATTTTGTACATGATGGGTGCCCAAAGTGCTTACAGAGCACCATAAAGGACAGCGAATGGGGGGCAACGTTGACATTTTTGGAGCCCTATCACAAACACGGTGATTCATTACTGGATCGAATCGTAACCGGTGACGAGATCTGGGTGAAACATGTCAATTGCGAAACAAAATTGCCGTCCATGGAGCGGGGGGCACAAAAGGTCCCCCCAAAAATCAAGAAAATGTTTGCCAACCTTGTCGGCAAGGAGGTTGATGGCGACAGTGTTTTTGCACATGCAAGGTGTGCTTCTTATTGATTTTCTCGAACGTGGAGCAACCATAAATTCTGCCCGGTACTGTAAAACTTTGCAGAGCATTAGAAGAGCAGTTGAAAACAAACTCCGAGAAAAGCTGACGTCCAAAATTTTGTTTTTGCGCGATAGTATCCAACTTCACACGGCAAACCACACTAAAGAACTCGTTGTTGTTGTTGTTGTTGTTGTGGTCTTCAGTCCAGAGACTGGTTTGATGCAGCTCTCCATGCTTCTCTATCCAGTGCAAGCTTCTTCATCTCCCAGTACCTACTACAACCTACATCCTTCTGAATCTGCTTAGTATATTCATCTCTTGGTCTCCCCCTACGATTTTTACCCTCCACGCTGCCCTCCAGTACTAAATTGGTGATCCCTTGATGCCTCAGAACATGTCCCACCAACCGATCCCTTCTTCTGGTCAAGTTGTGCCACAAACTTCTCTTCTCCCCAATCCTATTCAATACTTCCTAATTAGTTATGTGATCTACCCATCTAATCTTCATCATTCTTCTGTAGCACCACATTTCGAAAGCTTCTATTCTCTTCTTGTCCAAACTATTTACCGTCCATGTTTCACTTCCATACAAGGCTACACTCCATACAAATACTTTCAGAAATGACTTCCTGACACTTAAATCTATACTCGATGTTAACAAATTTCTCTTCTTCAGAAACTCTTTCCTTGCCATTGCCAGTCTACATTTTATATCCTCTCTACTTCGACCATCATCAGTTATTTTGCTCCCCAAATAGCAAAACTCCTTTACTACTTTAAGTGTCTCATTTCCTAATCTAATTCCCTCAACATCACCCGACTTAATTCGACTACATTCCATTGTCCTCGTTTTGCTTTTGTTGATGTTCATCTTATATCCTCCCTTCAAGAAACCATCCATTCCATTCAACTGCTCTTCCAAGTCCTTTGCTGTCTCTGACAGAATTACAATGTCATCGGCGAACCTCAAAGTTTTTATTTCTTCTCCATGGATTTTAATACCTACTCCGAATTTTTCTTTTGTTTCCTTTACTGCTTGCTCAATATACAGATTGAATAACATCGGGGAAACGCTACAACCCTGTCTTACTCCCTTCCGAACCACTGCTTCCCTTTCATGTCCCTCGACTCTTATAACTGCCATCCGGTTTCTGTACAAATTGTAAATAGCCTTTCTCTCCCTGTATTTTACCCCTGCCACCTTTAGAATTTGAAAGAGAGTATTCCAGTCAACATTGTCAAAAGCTTTCTCTAAGTCTACAAATGCTAGAAACGTAGGTTTCCCTTTCCTTAATCTGTTTTCTAAGATAAGTCGTAAGGTCAGTATTGCCTCACGTGTTCCAGTATTTCTACAGAATCCAAACTGATCTTCCCCGAGGTCGGCTTCTACTAGTTTTTCCATTCGTCTGTAAAGAATTCGTGTTAGTATTTTGCAGCTGTGGCTTATTAAACTGATTGTTCGGTAATTTTCACATCTGTCAACCCCTGCTTTCTTTGGGATTGGAATTATTATATTCTTCTTGAAGTCTGAGGGTATTTCGCCTGTTTCATACATCTTGCTCACCAGATGGTAGAGTTTTGTCAGGACTGGCTCTCCCAAGGCCGTCAGTAGTTCCAATGGAATGTTGTCTACTCCGGGGGCCTTGTTTCGACTCAGGTCTTTCAGTGCTCTGTCAAACTCTTCACGCAGTATCGTATTTCCCATTTCATCTTCATCTACATCCTCTTCCATTTCCATAATATTGTCCTCAAGTACATCGCCCTTGTATAGACCCTCTATATACTCCTTCCACCTTTCTGCTTTCCCTTCTTTGCTTAGAACTGGGTTTCCATCTGAGCTCTTGATGTTCATACAAGTGGTTCTCTTATCTCCAAAGGTCTCTTTAATTTTCCTGTAGGCAGTATCGATCTTACCCCTAGTGAGATAAGCCTCTACATCCTTACATTTGTCCTCTAGCCATCCCTGCTTAGCCATTTTGCACTTCCTGTCGATCTCATTTTTGAGACGTTTGTATTCCTTTTTGCCTGCTTCATTTACTGCATTTTTATATTTTCTCCTTTCATCAATTAAATTCAGTATTTCTTCAATTACCCAAGGATTTCTACTAGCCCTCGTCTTTTTACCTACTTTATCCTCTGCTGCCTTCACTACTTCATCCCTCAAAGCTACCCACTTGTTAATTCATTCAAATGGGATCTTTTCCCTCATCCACCCTACAGCCTTGATCTTGCACCCAGCGACTTCCACTTGTTTCCCAAGATGAAGAACTGGCTTGCAACACAGCGCTTAGATGACGACGCGGAACTCCAGGCGTGCGTGACTCACTGGCTGAAGTCTCAGGCATCAGAAGTTTATGACGAAGGTATTTCAAATCTTGTCCACCACTATGATGAGTGCCTCAATGTGTTTGATGACTATGTGGAAAAGTAGTATGTCAGTCGCTCTTTCAGATGATCAAAAAGTCAGTATAAATTTGAAAACTTAAAAAAATCACGGAATAATGTAGTTAGAGAGGTAAAAATTGACACACATGCTTGGAATGACATGGGGTTTTATTAGAACAAAAAAAAAAGGAAGTTTACAAAATGTCCGACAGATGGCGCTGGACAGCAAAACGTCAGTGTCTGCGCATGACAATCGTGTATAAAAGGAGCTGTAATGAGAGAAAGATTTTTAGTGCTGTTTCTCCTGTGCGTCAAGAGGTGTGATTTTAATTGTGTACTGCCTTGAGGTTCACCATCAGTGTTTGTTATGTGCTACACCATCCGTCGATACCTTTCATGCTCCAGTCATACTGTGCCTTGTGTTCTTTTAATTGTCGCAGTGTGTGACTTTTTGTGTGTGCTACTTTTAAACAGTTTTAACAGTTTTTTATCTCCATTTTACGGTCACCCCGTTTTTTGTCTATTGCCTTCCATGATGATCCCCCTTTTTTATATCCATGTTCACCATATTCTCTCCTTTGTTCTTTTTAAATGTCTTTTATTGTTTGTTCTATGTCTTTCGGCTGAAGAGCAGCGCATATGCTGCTGCCAGCCCGCCCCGATGGGGAATTGAAATACAATAAAGAAGAAGAAGAGAGAGAATCAGATGCGTCAGCAGTCGCAGCATGTTGACGTTACCTGAAAAGGCGCTTTTAGTGAAGCTGTATTATCAGAATGGGGAATGTGCTAGTTCAGCGTTACGATCCTATCGCCATAGGAAGGGGATTCGAACGGGTAAAGGTCCGTTGACAAACGCAGCTGTGGCGAGAATGATTTCGAAGTTCGAAGCCACGGGTTGTTTAGACGATAAACGCCGTGGTGGCCGACCGAGCACAAGGCGTAATGCTGCTGAGACAGTTCAGGAAGAAATGGAGACTGTAGCGGGTTCGTCTATGCACGGGGAAGTCAGCGCTCGTGCAGTCGCACGTCGCACCGGCATTCCATACACTACTGTTTGGTTGGCACTGAGGCGTACCCTCCGATGCTATCCGTACAAAATCCATCGGCATCATTGGCGTCGGATGTTGTCTTTCAGCGTCCCTAAAGATGTTGATCGATCACGATACACTTGCGACTTCAGGTAACCCCAAAGCCAATAATCGCACGGACTGAGGCGATTTAGTGAAGCAGAGGGCATTTGCGGCGTGGGCGTTTCAAAAGATGACGGAAGATGACGATTGCTTGAGTAACGTGTCGTGGACCGACGAAGCTCATTTCAGGCTCCGAGAGTCTGTCAACGCCCACAACTGCCGAATCTGGGCTACCGAAAATCCTAGAACTGTCGTAGAAACTCCATTGCACGACGAGAAAGTCACGGTATGGGTTGGATTTACCACATCTACCGTTATCGGGCCTTTTTTCTTCGAGGAAATGCGTGATTCTGGTTTTGTAACTACTACCGTGGCGGGTGAGAAGTACGCCGATATGTTACAGAATCGCATCATCCCCACCCTGGCTGATAAACACCTGCTGGAACGTACGATGCTTATGCAGGATGGCGCTCCACCCCATATTGCTAGACGCGTGAAAGATCTCTTGCGCGATTCGTTTGGTAATGACCGTGTGCTCAGCTGCCACTTTGTCATGCTTGGCCTCCCAGGTCCCCAGACCTCAGTCCGTGCGATTATTGGCTTTGGGGTTACCTGAAGTAGCAAGTGTATCGTGATCGACCGACATCTTTAGGGATGCTGAAAGACAACATCCGACGCCAATGCTTCACCATAAATCCGGACATGCTTTACAGTACTTTTGACAACATTATTCCTCGACTACAGCTATTGTTGAGGAATGATGGTGGACATACTGAGCATTTCCTGTACAGAATATCATCTTTGCTTTGTCTTACTTTGTTGTGCTATTTATTGCTATTCTGATCAGATGAAGTGCCATCTGTCGGAAATTTTTTGAACTTTTGTATTTTTTTTTTGGTTCTAATAAAACCCCATGTCATTCCAAGCATGTGTGTCAATTTGTACCTCTCTCTCTACATTATTCCGTGATTTATTGAGTTTTAAAATTTATACTGACTTTTTGATCACCCAGTGTTATTTATTGAGTTTTCAAATTTATACTGACTTTTTGATCACCCGGTATATAATAAAATGTTTTCTTGTATTTAGTTTTTTATGCAAAAACGTTCCCTTCTTTCTGAATAGCCCTTATAGATGCTTCGGAAACTCTAATGGGAATCACTGGAGGTAAGGTGACGTTCATTTCGACGAACACTATTGAGAATATTTAGACACCGGCATTTGAGGCTGAGTGCAGAATGATTCTTCTGGCGCCATTGTACATTTCGCGAGAGGACTGTGAAGATAAGATTAGAGAGATTAGGGTTCGAACAGAGATATATAGACAGTTGTTTTCCCTAGATCTTTTTCCATGTGGAACAGAAAAGAAAATGACTAGTGTTGTATAGGGCACCCGTCGGCACCCACCATGTGGTGACTTGCGGAGTATGTATGTGGAGGTAGATGTAGATGTAGATATGCGTGGTGATGTGTGAAAACTGACGTTTTCTTAAAATGAAGCGCAAATTACGCAGAGTATTCTCATCCAGTGTTCGATAACGAGGGCACTTGGCAACTTCCAACTAACTTTAAGTATAATTTCAAAACTTTTCTTAACTTTTCTCGCTTACATGCTTAACGACAAATACTTAACACCTTAACTCTTTTGTAAAGTAATCAGAAGCCTGAAGCTGTTTTATACACGGACGTTTCAATCTTTTAATGGAAAATAGCTAATATTGTCCACATGGCTTGTGGTGTGTAGATGTAGACGTAGACGTATAAGGGAAGACGTAACGGCGCGCGTTCAGCGGAATGCGCTAAAGGTAATATATACAGTTAATGTTGATATTTAAGAAACGTCAAAGTAGATGATGGCTAAATGTGTCAGTGAAATGTATTTATGGCCAGGAATGTTGAAGAATGAAAGCTTACCGTTCGGTACTAGAAACTGCCTTACATTCAGGAGTGCGCGGCATCCACGGCAAATGACGCGTTGGGTAAGCGGGGAACAATTTTGCTTGAAACTCTTGTTGTGTGAATACGTTTGAGACAACGTTGACAACAATAAACGGACTCATAACAGAGTGTTTCGAGTTGAGAGTAGCCCTTCATTAAACAATTTGCTCTCTTGCGTAAGTCCCTGACAGAAACCTCGAGTTGAAGCTAAACTTGTAAACGCCTTCCGAAGGAACGACATAGCATATGAGGTGTAAATTCTGAATTTGAAAGAAATACTTTCCAATGGATTTTTTATTTAAAACTCTTCTCAATAAAGGTCTTCCCCTACATTTACAAATGCCGGACTGATTCAGGATATAAGCAACAGATCTTTAGGAACGAAGAGTCACGGAGGGTACTGTTACGTTAGATCATATCATTATGCAAGGATGACATTATCCTCTAACGTAGACAATAGCACGTGTAGCATGCGTGTTAATTTCTGTGTGAGGAGAGTTGCAATACCTTGAGATCTAAAGAGGAGGACAGCCGAAGAAGGAGAGTGACGCACACACACATACACACAACACAAACATAAACACACACACACACACACACAGAGAGAGAGAGGGGGGGGGGGGGGGAGAGAGAGAGAGAACATAAAATGATGTTGACGCCCGTAAAACTTGAAAACGGGAGTAAATATTGAAAAGCATTGAGCTAGGCATGAGGAATGTAACTGTAAAAGTAACTTTATTATTATGATTCTCAATAGTTGAGCGCTATTGGGCCACGCATTTCCTTTTGTCCTTATTTGTCCCCTGTTATTTTCATTCTACTGGAATTCGCTGCCTCGCTATCCACATGCTAAGTGATTTCTTGTGTTCTCGGGTGTTTTATGTCTGGCCACCGGTCCGGCTATGAACTTTCTGCTCAATTTTTTTTCTAATCACTTTTCATTTTATGTTCTTTCAAGTCTTCTTTTACCTGCTCCAGTGCATTTTATTGTCCCAGTTTTAGCTTTACTACAACTTCCAATATGTGAACATCTCTAGCTAATCTGGTTGGTCCCTTAGAATATCTGTAAATACTGATGTACGTTTTAGTTATCCTATGTACTTCCGCTCTTTGTGTGCTTTGTTCAGTATTTTGCACTTAAATTTCTGTTTTTCTGATTATTCAGTCTCATAAAGACACATTGGTCTGAAAATAGTGTTTGAGTGTTTGTTTCGTGAATTTGGCGTTAAATTCTTTGCTGCAAATTTCTTTTGTCACCCTGGATGCCGCTTCTATTTTGCTACGACGAATTCCATAACTAGTCTTTTCCAGGCTAATTTTTCTCAAAGTGTTTCAGCTAAACACTGAAAATGGGAAAGTCTCTGTTTTTCCCTGCTTAGTTTTTTCTTTCTGAAATAAGGTTTTGAGATCAACTCTTTCTCTTGTTCCCTTAAGTATTTCTCTTTCATGCTGTTTGAATATCCTGGTGCACAGTGACCACGTTGTTTGCACAAGCTGAGTGGTCCACCCTACTATTAGTCACCCTAATTTGGTTTATTGGCCAGTCTGAAGACCTGATTTTTAGACTCCGCCACTCTTCGATTACATGCTCTCACAAGCGATTGCAAAGAGATGGATAGAGTCTATCGACTTGTCAGCAGTATTTTTATTACCTGAATTATTTTTGCCAAAATTGCAGTCTTTCAGAATTTGTTCACTAAGAGATGGTGCAGAATGTCACGTAATACCCACCGCGCTTTTGACTTTATATCCAGTTTATATGGTATAATATTTTAATTAACTTTTTATTGCTTATTCTTGCGAGCACAGCAGATAAAATGCGATTCTCACTATTAGTTTCTGCAGTTGAAAATATTTTAACATTGTGCACCTTGATCTATTACGTGGGGATTTGCACAACACTAAAAGATTTCTGTTGTGTACGTATGATCTTTAATTTGCAAACTATTTTTCTATAACTCCGATCTGGCTAGAAATGGAACATAGTATCGTTCCTGTAACTAATTATGAAATTAATTATGCCCTTCGCTATTTTCATCTCTGAATTGCACTGAAAATTACTCTTATTATATGTACAGAAGTTATGTTCGCTAAACGTAAAATCTACAGTGGATTTTTAAATATATGAGCACTATTGATTGCCACGACTAACACGAGAGCATGAAACTAAAAATGAAATTTGGTTTTTGTATTATTAGCCAGAAAAAGTTTCATCTCAGCATTCTTTGGTCTGATCTATTTAAATTATTTACGTCCCTGATATTGTAATAGCAGCTGCCCATGTCCACCTGAAAATGACATAATAAAATCCACCATTCACCTCTGAGGTCTCCGGGAAGCTGAAAGAAACAGTTTTAATGTAGCGTTACCTGCCCGCTTAATTGCGGGAAAACTGCTTTCATTCAATTTCATTTGAATTTGCCGCGGCAGCGGCTCCTGCTATCCCTGCACAGCTTTGCGTCATGAAAAATTCTAAATATCCTGAAAACGGTTAAAAATGTGGAATGAAATACTGGGCAAGCTAATAATAAATTGTTACAAGAATTTTGAACAATTTCTATATCAACATAAATTTAAAGTACACACCGTTTTCGATCATCAGCTTCCAATGGCGTCTTTCTCGAACAGGGAACAAAAGAAAGCTAACCAAGCATTCAATCGAGCGTTACAAGCTCTTACAACTTTAACGGCTACAAGAAGACAGAGAGAGTAACGTTTTAACATCCATTATTTATAGACAATTTAATATGCATCTTTGTTATCTTTTTTAAATATCATTGTCTGCTTCGATTTCTATACTCGCCGACCACAGACGTTATTTGCAAAATATAGACACATAATTATTGCACAAACATAAAAATGAAAAAATATTATATCTTTTTTTACAGAGTCTACATAATCGACAACCGTTCACACAGAAATGAAATAATAATAATACTAATACAGATAAGTGTTTCTTTTTTTTCACCTATGTTACAACGATTTTGTTAATGTCTTGCCAGGGACATCACAAAACCATATCTAAAGCTATCTTAAAGTCAATAAACATTGCATAAAACCAAACTTCACTACTTGCTGCCTCTTCAAGAACGAAAAAACTTTCGCTGCTTGCAGAAACTATGTACATTCTTACAGAGGAATTGTTCCATATTCAGGAAAGTCATCAGTTACGACCAAAAAAGGAATTTATATGTTATGTAATGCTGTATCAAATTAGCGTGGATGTGCTAAGCCAGAAGTCCTGTGCATCTCTCTGGCGATCCTTCTTACACATTGGGACGACGACCTACACGCTTCATAACACAACTACCTATACGATAAACGTTATTAGATTTCATAAACTGTTCAGAATAACGAAGCAAACTAACTGCAACGCGAACACTTTGTAGACACGAAACACGAGTTTGATAAATCATGGTTGCAGAGTATTGTCACAAATTATCTACAGAAGGGTGAAGTGAATGTTAGAAACCGCCCTGATACAAGAACAATTTGGGTTCGGGAGAAAAGTGGGAAGACAGGTTAAAGAAAGGTAGACACACATTTAGTGCTTTTATGGATTTAGAGAAAAGTAAAATACGGAGATCTAAAGGCTATCTTGTACAGAAACCAGACTGTAGTTATAAGATTCGGACACGAAAGGGAGGCAGTCGTTGTGAAGGGAGAGAGAGAGGGTGGTAGCATATCTACCACATTACTCAATCTGTCCATTAAGCAAGCAGTGACGAAAACCAGCGAGAATTTTGGAAAAGCAGAAGATCAATGAGAAGAAATAAAAATTATAAGGATTGCCGATGGCGCTATAATTCTGTCAGAGACGGCAAAGCATTTGGAATACACACTACTGCCAATTAAAATTGCTACACCAATTCATTGGACAAATATATTATACTAGAACTGACATGTGATTACATTTTCACGAAATTTGGGTGCATAGATCCTGAGAAATCAGTACCCAGAACAACCACCTCTGGCCGTAATAACGGCCTTGATAGCCGGAGCATTGAGTCAAACAGAGCTTGGATGGCGTGTACAGGTACAGCCGCCCATGCAGCATCAACACGATACCAAAGTTCATCAAGAGTAGTGACTGGCGTATTGTGATGAGCCAGTTGCTCGGCTGCAATTGACCAGACGTTTCCAATTGGTGAGAGATCTCGAGAATGTGCTGGCCAGAGCAGCAGCCGAACGTTTTCTGTATCCAGAAAGGCCCGTACAGGCCCTGCAACATACGGTCGTGCATTATCCTGCTGAAATGTAGGGTTTCGCAGGGATCGAATGAAGAGTAGAGCGACGGGTCGTAACATATCTGAAATGTAGCGTCCACTGTTCAGAGTGCTGTCAATGCGAACAAGAGGTGACAGAGACGTGTAACCAATGGCACCCCGCAGGTGAGTACACCATCGCAGACGCTCCTGTCTGATCCAGCGTCAAGGGTAACCGCAGCCATGGTCTCCGAGCTGACAGTCCATGCTGCTGCAAACGTCGTCGAACTGTTCGTGCAGATGGTTGTTGTCTAGCAAACGTCCCAATCTTTTGCCTCAGGTATCGAGACGTAGCTGCACGATCCGTTACAGCCATGCGGATAAGATGCGCCTCATCTCCACTGCTAGTGTTACAAGGCCGTTGGGATCCAGCACGGTGTTCCGTATTACCCCTCTAAACCCAACGATTCCATATTCTGCTAACAGTCATTGTATCTCGACCAACGCGAGCAGCAATGTCGCGATACGATAAACCGCAATCGCGATAGGCTACAATCCGAACTTAATCAAAGTCGGAAACATGGTACGCATTTCTCCTCCTTACACGAGGCATCACAACAACGTTTCACCAGGCAACGCCGGTCAACTGCTGTTTGTGTATGAGAAATCGGTTGGAAACTTTCGTCATGTCAGCACGTTGTAGGTGTCGCCACCGGCGCCAACCTTGTGTGAATATTCTGAAAAGCTAATCATTTGCATATCAGAGCATCTTCTTCCTGTCGGTTAAATTTCGCGTGTGTAGCACGACATCTTCGTGGTGTAGCAATTTTAATGGCCAGTAGTGTAATAGTCGCTGCGTGCAACACCCTCCTGAATGGAAGGTAAACCGATAGAGAGAGAGGAGGTATGGATTTAGTTGCACGTCATTGGCCTGCGTTTCCGCTGCACAGATTTTGTATTCGGTGTCCGCCCGTATATATTTTGATTCTAAGAATCTCTCAAGGCGAAAGATGCCATTATTCCCTAATAAAAGCTTGGCCTTTGAGATAGTCTTGTCAACCTTCATTGGGAATATTATGCCAGTTTCACGTGATGATAATTGCAACTTGTTATCTCTGTTCCAGGAAACAAACTGTTAGCTGCTTTGACGCTGGAAATTTTCATCATCGGAGATGAAGGTTTCCCTCCAGGCACATTGGTTTTGATAGCTTTAAAAAAACGTTCATATGTTTCTCTCTTGTTATTTGGCAGCAAAGCGTAAACAACTGGGATGGTGTTGTTCCCTCCCTAGAACTATGTATAAACGTCGGCGTGGAGTATGAAGAACTGTTCAAACTGGTTGCTCGAACTCTTAAACGTCTCATCCACAAAGAATTATTTGGTGTTTGATAAACTTGCTTTTTCCTTTCGCTGTCAAACTCCAAAAATGGTTCAAATGGCCCTAAGCACTATGGGACTTAACATCTGAGGTCATCAGTCCCCTAGACTTCGAACTATGTAAGCCTAACAAACCTAAGGACATCACACAAATGATGCCCGAGGCAGGATTCGAACCTGCGACCGCAACAGCAGCTCAGTTCCGGACTGAAGCGCCTAGAACCGCTCGGCCACAGCGGCCGGCGTCAAACTCCAGTATTATGTCATTCGGCCCCCTGTTATCACCTGCAAGTAAAAAACTGCTACCATTATTCAGCAGCAAATTATTTTCTTCAAACAATATTCTTCCAGATTCGATGGGATCGTGTGTAGTTAGCATCTATTTTCGAGTAATGCGATGTAACGATTGTTTCGCACTTCTGTGTGATGGTAACGATATTACTAAGTCGTAGCCTCGACTGAAGTGTGTATAGATACATAAGGAACAGCCCCAACAAGCTAAGACAAAAGTTAAAAACCAATGATAATAAACACTAGCGCGATCGCTGTAAGCGTCAGAAAATATGTATTTTGCTACGCCAGAAGGCGAATGACAAATGACGGAAAGTTCGTTAAATTTTTCTGTCAATTATTTAATAGAGTCTGTATTTAGTCCTCGTAGGGAGAATACGAATTCTTGTGAGAAGTGTGTAGTAGCCATTGTGTTATCTGAGCAATAATTTTTATGGAAGTATGAAGTGCGAGGATTCTCATTAGAGCAAAACCACGGAAGTTCTCATTTTCTTCCGCGCATTGTGCTAACATCAGGTCACTGTGCCGGCCGAGGTGACCGCGCGGTTCTAGGCGCTACAGTCTGGAACAGCACGACCGCTACGGTCGCAGGTTCGAATCCCGCCTCGAGCATTGATGTGTGTGGTGTCCTTAGGTTAGTTAGGTTTAAGTAGTTCTAAGTTCTAGGTGACTGATGACCTCAGAACTTAAGTCCCATAGTGCTCAGAGCCATTTGAACCATCATGTCACTATAGCTGCCTGCATCTGAAGAGGAAGTCCGATAAGAATCAGTATTGTATTCAAGGTCAAAAATGAGAAGTATTTATAGCGGAAGAAGAAGCATAGAAGTAAATTGCGTAAATCTCAACGGCGCAGAGAACGCAAAAATCGACGTAAGTTCACGCTACTACTGACTTACAATTTACAAGATTTGTAAATTAAGACTGAAAGACAATTCATTCACTTCAAAATTTATAAAAATCAAATTTGATAATATTGTAATTAATTCGATTAATAATAATAGTTATTATTTTTTTTAAATATATTTGCACAAGTGCTGCCCTATTTCTTCAACGTAAACTGATGAAACTATAGCGTGTGTTTCTTTTGTCCGATTCTTTGCACTGACAAAATATTTTTACACTTCAATTGTTGCTTCATCTGGCATACAAACATGGCTACCTTCCCCTAAAAGTGGGTTACTTTTTTATAGTCTTCCTTTGCATTTATTTTTAAAGTTTACACAATGCCAGTAAATCAGTTCTTGTTTGTTTGTATAGTCCACTATATACTGATGCCCCTTGTAAATCAGTAAGGGCTTGCCTTTGGTTGTCTTTGTGAACTCCATTATCTCAGCACTATAACGCGTAACACTACTTGTCAGTCAGAGGCCGACTGCAGTACTGAAATCTGGGAGAAAACCATGCATACTATGAAAAGCGGGAACAGGGAACTTTGTGCAAGAAATGGGCTTTGGCCTTTCCCAAAACACGTCGCTGGTAGCGGTGGACAGGCTGGTGTATCCTACTTCTGGAACACCCTGTCCGACTGTGTTGCCACTTTGGCTGCGCGAAGCTTTGTGACTGCCAGTTCTTGGAGAGCGTTTGCAGTAGGAAATTTTTGTATCTTTTACTTTCTCATGCTGTGCGATATGCGATTAAAGTCAAAAGAGTGGCGTACGGGACACACGATATACCATGCATGAATTTCAGAATTACATTGGTCTCTCATTCTGAAGGACGACGGTTCAAACCAGCGTCCGGCCATCCTGATTACGGTTTTCCGTGATTTCTCTAAATCGCTCTCGGCAAATGCTGGAATGGTTCCTCTGACAGGGCACGGTCGATTTGCTTCCTCATCCGTGATCCAGTCCGAGTTTGGCCTCCGCATCTAATAACCTCAACGTAGAGGGGTCGTGAAAACCTTCCTTCCTTCGAATTTAAGAATTTTAAGCTATTCTTTGGGTTCCGTGCCACAGTATGTAAACACGGAACCCTTATAGGATAGCTTTGATGTCTGTCGAGTTCTTCTCCTGTGCCAACTTCTTCATCTCAGAGTAGCAGCTGCACCCTATGTCCTCAATTACTTGCTGGATGTATTCCACTACTTCTACACAGTTTACCCTCTACCGCATGCTCTAATACAATGAAAGTTATTCCATTGTCTTAAGAGATATCCTATAACCCACACCTGGCCGGCCCCGGTAGCTGAGTGAATGCCGGCACAGTAGCTCTGCGTGTTCGGTCATAGGGCTGCTCCCCCTCTGTAATAAAAAAAACTTAGTAAAGGAATCAACGGTCAACTTGAACGGATGCCTTGTGACGTCCGCCCAGACCAAACGCAACGAACGATAACGAACAAAATGAAAAAATAAGTGCTCAGTGCGACAAAATGTCAATCCTAAGGGCCTGGGTTCGATTCCCGGCTGGGTCGGAGATCTTCTTCGCTCAGGGACGGTGTTGTGTTGCCCTAATCGTCATCATTTTATCCCCATCGACGCTGAAGTCGCCGAAGTGGCGTCAAATCGAAATACTTGCACCTGGCGAACGGTCTACCCGACGGGAGGCCCCCATTACATTTATGCCCACTCCTTCTTCTTGTGAGTGTTTTCCATATTTTCCTTTCATCTCTGATTCTGTGAAGAACCTCCTCATTTCTTACCTTTCCAGTCCACCTAATTTTGAACATTCCTCTGTAGCACCACTTCTCAAATGCTTCGATTCTCTTCTGTTCCGGGTTTCCCACAGTTCATGTTTCACTACCATCACTGCAAATCAAGTTCAGAATTATGTGACATATGTAGGCCTATGGTCCTTTAGCGGTGTAAAACTTTTAAGCTTCTAAGGCAATTCAGTCAAAAGATACGGCCATTTATGTCCCCTATTTTGATACTCAAAAACTCACTCATCAAAACCTGTAAGGTACTTTCCGTTGACCTAGAATCATGCAATTTGTCAAGAAGCAAGGTTTCACAGTACAAGTAAAGAGAGAAGTTCGGTATTGTTAATTTGTAATTACATAACACGAAAAAATATTTCTTTCGTCATCTACTGTTGAAATTAAAAAATTCACGAATGTCTTCGAATCAGGTACCGATATACTACCTGTAGCAATGTCGATAACGGGAAAAATAGTCAATCCCTCGATTCCCGGATTGGATGAACTGCCTATGTACATAATTAAGTTTGTACGGAACCCTTAGTTCAAAAATGGTTCAAATGGCTCTGAGCACTATGGGACTCAACATCTTAGGTCATAAGTCCCCTAGAACTTAGAACTACTTAAACCTAACTAACCTAAGGACATCACACACAAACCCATGTCCGAGGCAGGATTCGAACCTGCGACCGTAGCAGTCCCGCGGTTCCGGACTGCAGCGCCAGAACCGCACGGCCACCGCGGCCGGCGAACCCTTAGTGCACGAGTCTTATTCTTACTTGGCCAAGAATTCCATATGCGCAATGTGGGACAGCGAAGTATATTATTCCCGAAGACATCAGGATGAAATCAAAACAAGTGTTTTGTATTAATACGTAATTTTATTATCAATCTTTTTAATACATCGATTACGCAGAGTAATATTGTGGTTATAGAGTAGATAACTCAAGTTAATTGAATATAACAGGAGTCTGTGGTACCTCAAGTAGCACACGTACACCTTACACTACATCAACTTTGTGTCTAGTGAAGATTGTATCGATGTTGTTGTCACCGAGTGTTGCAACGGCTGGAATCGTCACAATTATCGTAGCGATCTGCGTGAGGATGAAGTCATTCTGCACAGTTTTATCGCTGTTGGTCTTAAGTTTAAAGTCTCTTTCGAGGACAAGGGGCATGTGTATGAAGTCTGTACATCTACGTCTGTATTATCGCTGTGTTGTTTGGGTCGCCGCTGGTTCCTGTGTGGCCCATGGGCTAGCTACTTCATCGCTTTGTTCCATTTTCTCGTTTCCTTTTCGACGCTGCTGTATCTCTCAAATCGACTCTGCACTGGGCTGTTAGGCTTTTCGGATTCCTTTCGAGCTGCATTTTCTATCATTCCGAGCGTATTTACGAGTCTTATGAGCGATATTTCATTATCTGCCAATCTTCAGTTTAATACTGATTCTCATTTACATTCCGGGGAGTATTTTTACTGTCTCATTTTGGGTGCTAGTAGCGATCCGGAAGCTCTTCACAACCACAACCAGTGTCCTAGCTAAAAACGTTTCCACGCAACACCAATGTTTAACTTTACACAAAACTAATTCGTGCCAGTCTCGCGCATGCATCTACAGGGATGATGGCCCTGTAATTTATTCCCTTTACTCTCCACATCGACCAATCAAACCATGTGCCACACGGGCACGAAGAGGTCATAAGCAAAACAAATATTGCGTGACAAAAACGTAAAGACATGATCAGCCGCTTGTAGGCTCAGTTATTGTTTGCGCTTTATTAGTTTCTTAATTATTAGCCATATAGCGTACTGTAGACGATTTTATTGTCAATTACGACGACATGAACGTAAGGACAACACAAAACCCAGTCCCCGAGCGGATAAAATCATCATGCCGGCCGGGAATCGAACTCGGGCCCCTTCAGTTAACAAGCTGCCGCCAAGACGGCGCACTTACCGAGGTGGCCAAACTCAGGAATTTTCGACCAACGAGCGAATAGACATTTTCACGTCACAAATTATTATCTGTACGTTTGCAAGAAACATGTAATTCATGTGAAGTGTTATACAGTGTAAAGCTGTATTGAAGTGGCGTGGCATATGGCTGAATTGCGAATCAACGCAAATCTGAAAGACTTTAATCAACCTAATTAGAATTATATTAATACCTTCAGCTGCTGACGGGCGTTGAAATGTATCAACGGGGACAGGTGAAAATGTGTGCTCCGGCCGGGACTCGAACCCGGGATCTCCTACTTACATGGCAGACTCTCTATGCATCTGAGCCACCTAGGGCACAGAGGATAGTGCGACTGCAGAGACTATCTCGCGCACGCCTCCCGCGAGACCCACATTCTCACCTTGTATGTCCACACACTACGTTCGTAGTGTCCCACCCCAACACACTCATTACTCGTGGAAGACATTCTTACCAAGTCCCGTAAGAATTCGGGTAATATGTGTGCATCCGCACAGAAGAAGAAGGTCATGGTCGGAATTGCCAGAACTATATACTTATATGGATATAGTGTCTGTTCTTTCGGACATGTCTGAAAGTTCAAATGGTTCAAATGGATCTGAGCACTATCGGACTTACCTTCTGAGGTCATCAGTCCCCTAGAACTTAGAACTACTTAAACCTAACTAACCTAAGGACATCACACACATCCATGCCCGAGGCAGGATTCGAACCTGCGACCGTAGCGGTCTCGCGGTTCCAGACTGTAGCGCCTAGAACCGCTCGGCAACGCCGGCCGGCTTATGTCCGAAAGAACAGACACCATATCCACATAAGCATTTAATCAACTGTGTTTGAATGACATTCTCTTGAAATTCGGTAGGCTTACTCACTATCCAAGCGCGTTTATTAGCGCAAAGGGTACTTACAAGAGGTGAACAAACCTGTATCCATCCATGCGAGATTCCCACAAAAACTGATTTATTCCTGATATCTATCTATTCACAAATGGTGTTTGAGGACTAGGGACACCTTCCAGCCGGCGGCACGCAAACGAACAGTGTAGTGTCGTCAGAGCTAGCAACAACTCACATCTACGAGGTGCATTCAAGTTCTAAGGCCTCCGATTTTTTTTCTACGGACTGGAAAGAGATAGAAACATGCACGTTGTTTTAAAATGAGACCGCGTTCATTGTCAATACGTCCCAGAGATGGCAGCACCGTACGGCAGATGGAATTTTACCACCAGCGGCGAGAATGAGAACTGTTTTAAATACTTAAAATGGCGACGTTTTCCTTACTTGAACAGCATGCAATCATTCGTTTTCTGAATTTGCGTGGTGTGAAACCAATTGAAATTCATCGACAGTTGAAGGAGACATGTGGTGATGGAGTTATGGATGTGTCGAAAGTGCGTTCGTGGGTGCGACAGTTTAATGAAGGCAGAACATCGTGTGACAACAAACCGAAACAACCTCGGGCTCGCACAAGCCAGTCTGACGACAGGATCGAGAAAGTGGAGAGAATTGTTTTGGGGGATCGCCGAATGACTGTTGAACAGATCGCCTCCAGAGTTGGCATTTCTGTGGGTTCTGTGCACACAATCCTGCATGACGACCTGAAAATGCGAAAAGTGTCACCCAGGTGGGTGCCACGAATGCTGACAGACGACCACATGGCTGCCCGTGTGGCATGTTGCCAAGCAATGTTGACGCGCAACGACAGCACGAATGGGACTTTCTTTTCGTCGGTTGTGACAATGGATGAGACGTGGATGCCATTTTTCAATCCAGAAACAAAGCACCAGTCAGCTCAATGGAAGCACACAGATTCACGGCCACCAAAAAAATTTCGGGTAACCGCCAGTGCTGAAAAAATGATGGTGTCCATGTTCTGTGACAGCGAGGGCGTAATCCTTACCCATTGCGTTCCAAAGGGCACTACGGTAACAGGCGCATCCTACGAAAATGTTTTGAAGAACAAATTCCTTCCTGCGCTGCAACAAAAACGTCCGGGAAGGGTTGCGCGTGTGCTGTTCCACCAAGACAACGCACCCGCACAACGAGCTAACGTTACGCAACAGTTTCTTCGTGATAACAACTTTGAAGTGATTCCTCATGCTCCCTACTCACCTGACCTGGCTCCTAGTGACTTTTGGCTTTTTCCAACAATGAAAGACACTCTCTGTGGCCGCACATTCACCAGCCGTGCTGCTATTGCCTCAGCGATTTTCCAGTGGTCAAAACAGACTCCTAAAGAAGCCTTCGCCGCAGCCATGGAATCATGGCGTCAACGTTGTGAAAAATGTGTACGTCTGCAGGGCGATTACGTCGAGAAGTAACGCCAGTTTCATCGATTTCGGGTGAGGAGTTAATTAGAAAAAAATTCGGAGGCCTTAGAACTTGAATTCACCTCGTATACTCGTGGCGCTTTGACCGAGTAGCAAGTGATCAAAACGAATAATAATAGCAGTCTCCCCTCAGGGCTAAATACTAGCCGGTCGACCACCGTACAAGTGAATGAACCAGTCAGTTCCAGAAGTTGTTGGCTGGTATTCAGTTGCAGTGATTTTATCTCTGCTGTGCCACGATCGACTGATAATACTTTTCTGGGTGTACTAGTACGTGGATTTCCAGCATGCTGGATTAACAGGACAGCAACTTGTGTTAACCAGTTTCATTTAGAAAACAGCCAAAGCTGTTCTTTTTATTTAATGCATTACCAGTTTCAGATACTAGAACCCATTCTCAAAGCACCCAAACAGATAAAAATGCTGTATTGCGTGATAACACGCAAAACATGTTAATATTGTACATACATGTGTCTAAGTCAAGTTTTTCAGTACCCATTGGCAGTACAAACGTACAACAATGTCTTTAGGTTGTGTGGTTGTCCTGCTACTGGTCACTGAAAAACATAACTTAGACACAAGTATGGTATGCGTGCTATCACAGAAGACACCATTTTTTTCTGTTTGGATGCTTTGAGGATGGGTTCTGATATCTGAAACCGGTCATCAGTTAAATTCAAAGAACTGAATTTCTCAGCTTATATGTGGCCGCGTTTCTTTTTTTTGTCAATGTTTGTGTTTTTTTCTTTTTTTTTCTTTAAATATTTGATTCTTTTATTTTTTTCTTAATTTTATAAATTTTCAAATTTCTTATTTTTGTTTCCAAAAGTTTTATTCTTGCTTGTTTATTCACTTTTTCTTTGTATTATATGTAAGTTTCGTTAAACTAAATGTTCTTTTTGCAGTAATTTGATTTAATTATCAAGTGATTTTGGATTTAGCAATTGATTTAGTATCGTCAAAGTAGTAGTACAGTACGTGGTTCGATTATGTTTTGGACTTCTCACGTTGGTGAGTGCTTTGGTCTGTGCCATCTGTCGTGTCTGCTAATAGCTTTGACCTAACCTTTGTACCCCTGACGAGGAGATGGCGCAATATAGACATACTTATTCAGGTTGTCAGTATGAATACCGTTGCGCTACGTTTACTAATTGTGAAAATTCTTCCACCTGAATTACAGAATATAAGTATTGTGAAGAGACTACATTAATGTGACAGCAGCGTATATGGAGAGCACTTCCAACAATCGTTCGTTGTTACAAAACACAGTAACCAATATTTGTGTAAGCTAGGCACAATCGTTTAAAAAATTAACGCATCTGTAACTCTAATTAATACTGAGATTTTGTACCAGCTTCGAGACACTATAGAGATCCATGCCATACCCCAAGTTCGTATTTTTAGTGTCCCGCACCTCGCTGGATAAAAACAGAATAATTAAAGAATCATTTTGGTGTCCGTCTGTCCGCATGTCTGTCCCACTGTGAAAAACACTTTTCCTCATGAATAGGTTGACATTTCAAGTTGAAATTCATGTCACAGCCACACATCAAAAAAAGTTTTGCTGCACCTCGGTTCAAAGAGTTCCGGAACCTGTACAGAAAATTGGAATAGAGATCGACATAAACATTATGTCAGCCATTTTTATTGCTCATGAAAATCACACATTGCATGTTGTACCACCATACAGGGAGAGCTTCAGACGTGGTGGTCCAGACTGTTGTATACACCGATACCTCTAATACCCAGTAGCACGTCCTCTTGGATTGATGCAAGCCTGTATTCGTCGTGGCATACTATCCACAAGGTCGTCGAGGCACTGTTGGTCCAGATTGTCCCACTCCTCAACGGCGATTCGGCCTAGATCCCTCAGAGTGATTGGTCGGTCACGTCGTCCATAAACAGCCCTTTACAGTCTACCACATGCATGTTCGATAGGGTTCATGTCTCGAGAACATGCTGGCCACTGTAGTCGAGCGATGTCGTTATCCTGAAGGAAGTCATTCACAAGATGTGCACGATGGGGAAGCGAATTGTCGGCCATAAAGACGAATGCCTCGCCAATACGCTACCGATACGGTTGCACTATCGGTCGGAGGATAGCATTCACGTATCGTACAGACGCTACAGCGCCTTCCATGACCACCAGCGGCGTACGTCGGCCCCACATAATGCCACCCGAAAACAGCAGGGAACCTCCACCTTGCTGCACTCGCTGGACAGTGTGTCTAAGGCGTTCAGCCTGACCGGGTTGCCTCCAAACACGTCCCCGACGATTGTCTGGTTGAAGGCATATGAGACACTCATCGGTGTAGAGAACGTGATGCCAATCCTGAGCGGTCCATTCGACATGTTGTTGGGTTCATCTGTACCGCGCTGCATGGTGTCGTGGTTGCAGAGATAGACCTCGCCATGGACTCGGAGTCTGAGTCCTAACACGACGTCCTGTGGCTGCACGAAAAATATTATTGCTGTCAGTGTTCCTCCGAGCCATAATCCGTAGGCAGCGGTCATCCACTGCAGTAGTAGACCTTGCGCGGCCTGAGTGAGGCATGTCATCGACAGTTCCTGTCTCTCTGTATCTCCTCCATGTCCGAACAACAACGCTTTGGTTCACACCGAGACCCTTGGACGCTTCCCTAGTTGAGAGCCCTTACTGGCACAAAATAACAATGCGGACGCGATCTAACCGCAGTATTGACCCTCTAGGCATGTAAAATTTGAAAATTTCCCTGCGAATCAACTGTTCAAAAACATTTGGGGCTTGCAACCGGTCGTCGTAAACTTCATTGCACGATATTTCGGCTGGACAACTGCCAGGCATCTTCTGGTGAGCCGAACGAGGACTCAAGAAGACTTTTCTTTTTAATTTATTGTGATTTCATTCCCCTGCCCCATATGGGCAGGGGAGGGCTGTCAGCAGCACAATCCGCCGCTCTTCAGCCGAATGACACGACAACTAAAACAAGAATAAAATAATACATACATAAATAAATAAAAAAGGGGATCATAAAAGAGAGTAAGGGGAGAAAATGGAGGTAAAATATACTGACATGTAGAGGTTCATTGGGGACAGTTAAAAAAGTCACCAGAAAGTTAAAAAACACAGTCGGCGATTCTAAAAACACAGAGAAGACACTGGATGCGCATGCACAGGTTAAAAGTTGGCCACAGTATTAAAAACACTCCGAAACAATACACTTAAAACCCACTTGGAGCACACACGACGAAGAATAAAACTACCAGGTGGGACCTGCCGAGGGAAAGGTCAGAGAGCATGGAAAAGGAGGGGAGAGCATGGTGCAGCTGGGAAAGCGGCGGGATGAAGAGAGGAGGGGCAACCGTGGGTTCACGAAGAGGCAGGAGACACATTGGGCGGGAGAGGAAAAGGGAAGACAGGGCAGGAGGGAGCGCAGAGACACTGAAAGAAGGCACAAGAGATGGAGGGGGAGTAGGAGGGGAAATCCGCTCAGAAGGAGGGAGGGGGAGGAGAGGGAGCCCTGAGGAGGAGGCAGGAAGAGGGGTTAGAGTTGGTAGGAAGGGTAGATGTCAGGGCGAAGCTTGTCATCCGGGAGGGGTAGACGGTGGAAGTTGTGTTGGGAAAGGAGATGGAGGGTGTGGAGATGGAGAGAGGGAGGGACACAACGGTAAAGGCGCGGCAACTGGTTGGGAGTGGTGAGGAAGGGAGACACCAGAGGGTGAGGGGGATCAAGACGGCGGACAATATATAGTGTGCAGATGTGTTCAAGGAAAAGGAGAAGGTGGGGGAAGGGGAAGAGGTCATAGAGGATGCGCGTGGGGGACGGAAGGCGGATGCGGAAGGCGAGGCGGAGTGCATGGCGTTCGAGGATTTGGAGGGCTTTATAGTACCGGGGAGGGGCGGAAATCCAAGCGATGCTGGCATAACAAAGGATGGGGCGGATCATGGATTTGTAGGTGTGGAGGATGGTGGAAGGATGCAGACCCCACGTCCGGCCGGACAGGAGTTTCAGGAGGCGGAGGCGGTTGTGAGCTTTGTTTTGGATGGTAAGGAGATGGGGAGTCCAGGTGAGGTGGCGGTCGAGTGTGAGGCCAAGGTATTTGAGGGTAGGAGTGAGGTGGATAGGACGGCCATAAATGGTGAGGTAGAAATCATGGAGGCGGAAGGAGCGGGCGGTGCGGCCTATGATGATCGCCTGGGTCTTGGAGGGATTAACACGGAGGAACCACTGGTTGCACCAAGCGGTGAATTGGTCAAGGTGGGTTTGGAGGGTACGTTGGGACCGTTGAAGGGTAGGATAAAGTGCTAGGAAGGCGGTGTCATCAGCGAACTGGAGAAGATGAACAGGAGGGGGAGGTTTGGGCATATCAGCAGTGTACAGGAGATAGAGGAGAGGGGAAAGGACAGAACCTTGGGGCACGCCGGCAGAGGGGTAGAAAGTACGGGAGTTGGAATTGTGGATAGTCACATAGGAGGGACGATGGGAGAGGAAGGAAGCAACGAGACGGACGAAGTTGATGGGGAGAGCATAGGTCTGGAGTTTGAAAAGGAGCCCGGGATGCCAGAACCGGTCATAGGCGTTCTGGAGATCAAGGGAAACAAAGATAGCAGAGCGACGGGAGTTAAGTTGGAGGGAAAGAAGATGGGTAAGGTTAAGGAGCTGGTCGTCAGCAGAGAAGGAAGGCCGGAAGCCACATTGGGTAAGAGGAAGGAGGCGGTGCTGGTTAAGGTGGCGGTGGATAGGGCGAGAGAGGATCGCCTCAAAGACCTTACTGAAGACGAAGACGTTCTGCGCTCCAGCTTATATAGTGCGCTGGTAGTAAGGCCGCGCATGCGTTGCAGTCGCTGAGACAGAAGGGCCACACCGCCCAGCGACAGCGCCCCCGCTGGTGGAACTGCAGTACTCAGCAGCCGTCGGTATTGTCGCTGGCCGCAGCTATCGAAGTCTTCTGGCGTCTTCGTCTCGAGCAAATTTCGGAGATGACGGAATTCCGTGCGTTATTCAATTGGTAACCACTGTCACGGTTCACTAGATTTCCCGCAATGCGTATTTCAACTGATTGTTTGATAATGGAGTCCCAAAAAGTTGTTGCAGTGGCCAAAATCGAAGTTTTGTCGTACTCCATTTTATGTCCGTTAGAAATACAATGTTCTGCAACTGCAGATTTACTGGGTTGCAGTAGGCGAGTGCAACGTTGATGTTCTGTACAACGCTCTTCCACTGTACGCGTTGTCAGTCCTATGTAGGCCATATCACATTGACACGGTATTTTGTAAATTCCCGCCTTCGGCAGTAACAAATCATCCTTCACCGATCCCAGCAAATCCGAAATCTTAGAAGGCGGACGAAAAACCACTTTCACATGAAAATTATTAAGAATCCTTGCTATCTTGAAGGAGATATTTCCGATAAAGGGAAGAAAAGCAACGAAGTTTACGACGACCGGTTGCAAGCCCGAAATCTTTTTGAACCGTCTAGGCATGGTTAAAGTACAGACACGAACCGTGTACCTCCTTCCTGGTGGAATGACTGGAAGTGATCGGCTGTCGGACCCTTTCCGTCTAATAGGCACTGCTCATGCATGATTGTTTACTCTTTGGGCGGGCTTAGTGACAAGTCTGAACAGTCCAAGGGACTGTGTCTGTGATACAATATCCACAATCAACGTCTGTCTTCTGGAGTTCTGGGAACCGGGGTGATGCAGAACTTTCTTTGATGTGTGTATTATGGTCTACAGTTACTTGGTAGTGTAAAAAAAAGAAGCTTCTAAGTAATTACAATCAAAAGATACGGTCGTACATGTCACTTATTTTGATTCGCGCCATCTCTCATGTCAAAACCTGTAGTGTACTTTCCTTTGACGTAGAACCATAGAATTTGGCATGCAGCTATCTTCCACAGTATAAGCAAAGGAAAAAGTTTGACAATCGTTATTCTGCACTTGTATCACAACAAAAAAATTTCTTTTGTCATTTCTTATCCGACTTCAGGCTTAAAACATTCTCGAAACTCTTGAAATTTCTGGAACCGGTATCATGCCGGTATCATTGTCGGTAGCATGCAAAGATCGTCGACATTATCGCGATGGATGGACTGCCTATATACATAATTAAATTTTTACTGTACCGTGAGAACGCGAGTCCTACTCGAACTTGGCCACTTTCATTTTTTTTCTTTTTTTTTAACTTGATTTTATGGGAGTCAGAAACACTGGGGCGGTTTCATCTCACTGTGGAGAGCGGAGCCCTGTGGTGGCTGCCTACAGACGGTACGTGAGACGTAGCTATTTCGGACATCAAACGTCAGTTGTCACCTACTTTAAATCAGAATATAGTGCTGGATAAGAGACCAATCGCTGGGCGTATGACGGCGGAGAGGGCCGCAGGGATTGCTCGACCTGTAGTCCCACCAGAGGGCCCGCAGGCCCTCAAATTTCGAGGTGCTCCATGGGGACGCAGCAGCTTCCCTCGGCATTTCCACTACTTCTGCGAACTCCCGATATAGACGACCTCGCGCGGGTAACATCTCCGCGAAAAGGTATTCGCGTCTCCCCGCTGCGAATCGTCGCAGAAAGGAGAACGCGGCAGAAGGCAAGAAGCGAGGAAGCGAGAAGACGGAGCGATGTATCAAAACGCCGAAACGGCTCGGAACGGCATCCGCAGGTCGCGTGGGGGCGTTTCCGAGAACGATTACAATCTGGCCGGGGTAAATGAGACGCGGCGTTAGCGTCTTGGGCGACGACGCGAATGGGGATTTGTCGTGCGTTTCAGCTATTTGTCCGGTGGCCAAGTCACTTCACGACTGATTGCAGTATCGTTTGCGTACGTTCGTCTCACCTTTCCATAGTCAGTACATTTTTCCTTCAACATCTCTGTCCGTTCAAGATAGTTCGATAATCAATATTGAAAGAGGCCTGTTTCAGACCACATTCATGTAACTGTCATTTGCAACACCTAGATTCTCTCAATTTGACTAGCAGACTGATTTTCTGCTTTCGTTTTTTCTATTTTTTTTTTCTATGCCGCGAGAAAGACTTCGTAGACACCCATTTTTATTGATAATTATTTTCTTTTTATTTCCAGTATACTGTTGGAGGATAGGACCAGCAACCTGGGTATTAATTCTTTTGCTTATTTTCTTCCAACATCGGTCACAACTGAAATAATAGCCATTTCTTTATGGTGACTAATTTCGGACCATCATGTCCATTTTCAAACTGTCGCCTCAGAAGTAAGTGTAATCATACTGTTCCCTCCAATATACATGTAAGTAAGCAGATATTCACTATTTCTCATTAGTAATCATTACATAAATACAAAGTGATAAACTACATATGAGCAAAGATACGATTTCTTTCCAGTCTGCGTTTGCTGCGTTCTAATGGAAAGAAATCGCAATGTATACTGACATAAAGTTTATCATTTCGTATTTATGTAATGATTACTGGTGAGAAACAACGAATATTCGCGATTACACTTGTGTGTAGCCTGCCGGTGTGGCCGCGCGGTTCTAGGCGCTTCAGTCTGGTACCGCGCGACTTCTACGGTCGCAGGTTCGAATCCTACCTTGGGCATGGATGTGTGTGATGTCCTTAGGTTAGTTAGGTTTAAGTAGTTCTAAGTTCTAGGGGACTGATGACCTCAGATGTTTAGTCCCATAATGCTCAGAGCCATTTGAACCATTTGAACTTACGTGTGAGGCCATGGTTTGAAAATCGACGTGATGTTCCGTAACAAGTTCTCACAAAGAAATGACTATTATCGTAGTTGTGATGGATGTTTGAAGAAAATAAAAAAAATTGTGTTTCACGCCAGAAACCTGTTTTATCCTCTTCTACTATCGCTCCACGAATTAATTCTACAACGTGAGGATGTGCAGGTAACTGGGTATGCACATGCACATGTACGAGTAGTGTCAGCAATTTTTCTTACTTCTCTTTGTAGAGTCTTGGGAACTTTGCATTGAATCTTATTCGATATGGTTCAAATGGCTCTGAGCATTATGGGACTTAACTGATGAGGTCATCAGTCCCCTAGAACTTAGAACTACTTAAACCTAACTAACCTAAGGACAACACACACATCCATGCCCGAGACAGGATTCGAACCTGCGACCAAAGCGGTCGCGCGGTTCCAGACTGTAGCGCCTAGAACCGCTCGGCCACTCTGGCCGGCGTTCGATGTGGCCAGGCACGTGGGGCGTCCCTTCTTTTTTTAAATAATTTTTTTGTTCATGTAATTTCTTCATATATATGTCCACAGCCTCAATGTATCATCTAAATGATGGAACCATTTTGACCACAGTAGGCTCTCAGCTAACGTACCATGCATATAAATTACATCACTGGCCAGTTTAGGCCTTAGGCCGTTATCACATGTCTGCAGTATGATACCAAAAGTACAGTAAATAGGTAAGACATATTAGTGGGTAACATTTTGCTTGCACATTGCATTGTTGTTAAAATTACTTACGAGTTAATGAGTGTGGCATATTTAAAAATGTTTATTTCTTGTTATGTGGGGTCAGACACGTTTCCACACATACATGTGTCGAATGTTACAGATATGGCCTAGCACATACCAATCAGCATACAAGCTCAAATTTCACAAAACTTCACGTAGCTACAAACCCTACTTGCTGGTAACGTCTTGCGATTGGTCAAACAAGCCAATGCCCGAGCTCGTGGAAATTTCCCTCCGAAGTCAAAATTTTGTCCAGTTAACTGATATGGTTCCAGAACAATGGCCTCACCATTTTCCTTGTGTCCTCTTTACTCTCTATTGGGCAAATACCTGGCACCTCTTTGCCGTTTTTGCAATTTCTCCGCCTCCTCCCCCCTCCTTCTCTCCCCCATCCCGTAAAGAGGTGCAAACAACGGTGGCTATGGAGAGAATCTTGAGGGTGACAACGTGGTGAGTTGATCGTGTTCTCGGAGAACGCTTAGTGCAGCTTGGTCGGCATTCATTAAACATTTCGCTTTTCGATATAGCCTGGGCTGGTTCAAGGTTATTTTTCCACACTAACGATTCATCATTTGGTGCCCCCGCCCCCCCCCCCCCACCCCTCATTGTCCCTTGTACACCTTCACCCCTGTCAGCATCTGCTACTAATTTATTGTGATATGCACATATACAAATCCTTCTACGGCTTCTAATTTCTGATACGTCCTGTATAATTATCTTACATTTGTGGCGCCTCTGGCTGCCCTCAAAGCTTGTCGCACCAGTCAGCGGCTTTTGTCATTTGTGACGTAAACCGACTATGGATGTGGTTAATCCCTGCATTTGCTTAAATTATTAACCACGAGAATTAATGCCCTTAGACGTCATGTGAAGTAAATATTTACTTAGATTCTGTGGTTCCATTTTGCGAACCATGTGTACAATCTCAGAATCAAATTATTATCATAATAATCAATAACTGCACTTATTGCTCAGTGGAACGAATTCCTGAAAAATAAATTTATATATACTCAATTTTAGCTTTCTTAACCTGTTTTTGATAGATTGGCTTTGAAATTTGCGTCCACTTACAACAGGACCATATAATCATATTATACTCCATTTCCTGATCAGTGTGAATTCTTATAAGCCGGAGAAGATGCCAAATTGGTTGAGATTTATAGGAATTATTATACCTCTAGTCAGGGTGATGGACATAGCTTCTTGTTTCCTTTCAGATTTATACATGTATAATGACAATATATGCTGGTATGCAAACGCTGTCCAACCTACTCAAATAGTACTTTCTTTTCTGACTCGCACGAATGTTGTATGTAGCAATGCTCAGAGCTTACTGCTGTCATCTGTGAACAGAGGTGCGTTCCTGATATCAAAGTTAAAGAATGTTTAAGAGAAACCCCGGCCTGTTAGGGAACCATATTCATAAGTAAAATTTTTGAAAACATTGTCAGCGGTCTTATATTGATATGATAATTAAGAAACAGTCTTGATCGCAAATTTCTTTTAATTGGAGTGACTGGTTTCAATCCTTAAGGATCATCTTCAGACTCCAGAACGGCAGGTAGTCTTCCATGAAGCAGGCTGCGCCGACCCACGATGCCGAACTGACTGAGCGTCGTGGGTCGGCGCAGTCTGTTCCATGGAATCCACCTGCCGTTCCGGAGTCTGAAGATGATCTTCAACGATTGAAACGAGTCATTCCGATTAAAAGAAATTTGCGATCAAGACTGTTTTTTAATTATCGTATAAATAAGACTGTTTTTGGTATACGACGAGTGAGCCAAGAAGGAGGACCTGTCTAATTAATAGATGTTTACTTCATGGAATACATTGTGGCCCAGCAGAAATAATAAAATTGGGGGAGATGGCAGGGACGACCGTTCTAAGTAAAAGAAGGTTGGTAAATACTTGCTCTACAATGCGTACATAAGGAGCTATGAACACTTCTTCTTGCTTTCTATATTTTGGGGTAAGTTGTATGGACCAAAACAAGAATAACTTGTCTAGTAGACACGGGCTCTAAAATGTATACCTTTAGAGCTAAGAGCACTTTGCAGTAGAAGAGATGTGTTCCACAGAAGCGAAGATGAACAAGTGTTCATAACTCCTAAGGTATGCATTTTAGAGCCATGGTAGACATATCCATGAATACTGACCATTCCTTCTGAGACACACTGTGTAGTTCACTCTCTTGGTCTGTCCCCATGTCCACTTCCGCTATTTTCCTATATACCTCCTGAAATCCCGGATATAAAGAACCCTGCTTGAGAAATGAATCACAAGTATTTAATAAGACCCATTCCCTTGATCGTCATACTAAAGTCTCAGTATTAGTTTCCGTTGCGCTATTCAAACAGATCACTGGGTCAGATACACTTCTGGAAATGGAAAAAAGAACACATTGACACCGGTGTGTCAGACCCACCATACTTGCTCCGGACACTGCGAGAGGGCTGTACAAGCAATGATCACACGCACGGCACAGCGGACACATCAGGAACCGCGGTGTTGGCCGTCGAATGGCGCTAGCTGCGCAGCATTTGTGCACCGCCGCCGTCAGTGTCAGCCAGTTTGCCGTGGCATACGGAGCTCCATCGCAGTCTTTACCACTGGTAGCATGCCGCGACAGCGTGGACGTGAACCGTATGTGCAGTTGACGGACTTTGAGCGAGGGCGTATAGTGGGCATGCGGGAGGCCGGGTGGACGTACCGCCGAATTGCTCAACACGTGGGGCGTGAGGTCTCCACAGTACATCGATGTTGTCGCCAGTGGTCGGCGGAAGGTGCACGTGCCCGTCGACCTGGGACCGGACCTCAGCGACGCACGGATGCACGCCAAGACCGTAGGATCCTACGCAGTGCCGTAGGGGACCGCACCGCCACTTCCCAGCAAATTAGGGACACTGTTGCTCCTGGGGTATCGGCGAGGACCATTCGCAACCGTCTCCATGAAGCTGGGCTACGGTCCCGCACACCGTTAGGCCGTCTTCCGCTCACGCCCCAACATCGTGCAGCCCGCCTCCAGTGGTGTCGCGACAGGCGTGAATGGAGGGACGAATGGAGACGTGTCGTCTTCAGCGATGAGAGTCGCTTCTGCCTTGATGCCAATGATGGTCGTATGCGTGTTTGGCGCCGTGCAGGTGAGCGCCACAATCAGGACTGCATACGACCGAGGCACACAGGGTCAACACCCGGCATCATGGTGTGGGGAGCGATCTCCTACACTGGCCGTACACCACTGGTGATCGTCGAGGGGACACTGAATAGTGCTCGGTACATCCAAACCGTCATCGAACCCATCGTTCTACCATTCCTAGACTGGCAAGGGAACTTGCTGTTCTAACAGGACAATGCACGGCCGCATGTATCCCGTGTCACCCAACGTGCTCTAGAAGGTGTAAGTCAACTACCCTGGCCAGCAAGATCTCCGGATCTGTCCCCCATTGAGCATGTTTGGGACTGGATGAAGCGTCGTCTCACGCGGTCTGCACGTCCAGCACGAACGCTGGTCCAACTGAGGCGCCAGGTGGAAATGGCATGGCAAGCCGTTCCACAGGACTACATCCAGCATCTCTACGATCGTCTCCATGGGAGAATAGCAGCCTGCATTGCTGCGAAAGGTGGATATACACTGTACTAGTGCCGACATTGTGCATGCTCTGTTGCCTGTGTCTATGTGCCTGTGGTTCTGTGAGTGTGATCATGTGATGTATCTGACCCCAGGAATGTGTCAATAAAGTTTCCCCTTCCTGGGACAATGAATTCACGGTGTTCTTATTTCAATTTCCAGGAGTCTAGTACTTTCTTTTCTGACTCGTACGAATGTTGTAAGTAGCAATGCTCAGAGCTTACTGCTGTCATCTGTGAATAGAGGTGCGTTCCTGATATCAAAGTTAAAGAATGTTTAAGAGAAACCCCAGCCTGTTAGGGAACCATATTCATAAGTAAAATTTTTGAAAACATTGTCAGCGATCTTATATTGATATGATAATTAAGAAACAGTCTTGATCGCAAATTTCTTTTAATTGGAGTGACTGGTTTCAATCCTTAAGGATCATCTTCAGACTCCAGAACGGCAGGTAGTCTTCCATGAAGCAGGCTGCGCCGACCCACGATGCCGAACTGACTGAGCGTCGTGGGTCGGCGCAGTCTGTTCCATGGAATCCACCTGCCGTTCCGGAGTCTGAAGATGATCTTCAACGATTGAAACGAGTCATTCCGATTAAAAGAAATTTGCGATCAAGACTGTTTTTTAATTATCGTATAAATAAGACTGTTTTTGGTATACGACGAGTGAGCCAAGAAGGAGGACCTGTCTAATTAATAGATGTTTACTTCATGGAATACATTGTGGCCCAGCAGAAATAATAAAATTGGGGGAGATGGCAGGGACGACCGTTCTAAGTAAAAGAAGGTTGGTAAATACTTGCTCTACAATGCGTACATAAGGAGCTATGAACACTTCTTCTTGCTTTCTATATTTTGGGGTAAGTTGTATGGACCAAAACAAGAATAACTTGTCTAGTAGACACGGGCTCTAAAATGTATACCTTTAGAGCTAAGAGCACTTTGCAGTAGAAGAGATGTGTTCCACAGAAGCGAAGATGAACAAGTGTTCATAACTCCTAAGGTATGCATTTTAGAGCCATGGTAGACATATCCATGAATACTGACCATTCCTTCTGAGACACACTGTGTAGTTCACTCTCTTGGTCTGTCCCCATGTCCACTTCCGCTATTTTCCTATATACCTCCTGAAATCCCGGATATAAAGAACCCTGCTTGAGAAATGAATCACAAGTATTTAATAAGACCCATTCCCTTGATCGTCATACTAAAGTCTCAGTATTAGTATCCGTTGCGCTATTCAAACAGATCACTGGGTCAGATATAAATAAAGTTTCATAGACTTCACATGACATTGCACATGGTGGAAGAGGGATGTACAGTAGGGTGACGAAAGTCATGGGCTACCTCCTCATATCGTGTCGGACTTACTTTTACCTGGCGTTGTGCAGCAGCTTGACGTTGCATGGACAACGAGTTGTTGGAAGTCCCATGCAGGAATACTGAGCCATGCTCCTCTTTCGCTGCCCATAATTGCCAAAGCGTTTCCGGTGCGCGATTTTGTGCACGAACTGAACTCTCGATTATGTCCCACTAATGTTCAATAGGATCTATTCCGAGCGATCTGGGAGGTCAAAACATTTGCCTGATCTGTCCAGAATCTTCTTCAAACCAATCGCTAACCATTACGGGCCTGTGATATGGCGCATTGTCATCCATAAAAATTCTATCCTTGTTTGGGAACATGAAGTCCATGAATGGCTGCAAAAGGTGTCCATTTCCAGTTGCGGCGGGGTGGGTTATAATTGCGACATAGATGTTTGATCTCTGTCTTCCGTGGTACTGTGCACTACACAAGTTCCACCTACCTCAGTACGGCGTCTGATCACCATCCCGTTTCTCTGCATACGTAGATACTGTTCAGACGATGTTAAAAGCAGCGTTGAAAAAAACACCGTCAATACTTACGATTGCAAAGTCCGCGTAAACTCTGATAGCAAGCTATCCTGTAATATCTTATAACCAACTTCGGGTGGAGGGCGATTGTTTCATCTCTTTAGAAAAATGGCACAATTCTACGACGAATTCTTTTATTTCTTTAGGTTCAAAATTAAACACTTGCCATCAGGCCGTATTTAATTAACGAATAATATCACTGTCCTCAGCTCAAAGTTAATACAACCCAGTACACACTCAAGGCAGCCAGGAATGTACTTAAGTCCGATCCGAATTATTACCTGATTTACAGTCTTCACTTTGCTACAATATACGAGATTCACATTCGGTCCTTTTTCAGTGGATTTCTAGTAAAGAAGTTGCTCTCCAAACATTCCATAGACGAATATGAAACATGCCACGCGGAATTCTACAAAGGCCGGAAAATCACAAGCGTTTATCTTTCCAACAGATCACTTCACAAAGCTCAGATTTTCAGAATCTGTCCGTAAATGCAACTGCTTTCACGAAAAACAATCCGGACACGAGAAACCCATAACTTCTTCATTTTACTCGTAATGTAGACGGACACTTCCAACATTACCTGCACGTCCGATAACTAGGCAGCGACTCCCTGAATGCTGGTCCTTCCACAGCCTATAACAACCTGCAATGCGCGTGAAATGCTTAACCCTGATTGGTTGTTCAAAATGACCAGCCAATCAAAACAATCCTTCGAGTTCTTTTTCGCGCTAAAACTGTCTTACGACAATCAACATCCACAGATGCATTTACGTCACTTCATCATGCAAATATTAATAAAATGTTTAACAAAACCAAACGAAAAGAAAGCTAATATTGAAATAACTTTAGGAAACTATTACTCTGCAAACGACTATCCTGGCTGCCTTCTTACAAAAGCAGCTACCCTTGGACATACGTCATCAGCATGGTGGGGAAATTACATTTTTCATTGCAATTTGTTTGCTCAACACTTTCTCATGACATAGTGACGTTATGTTTAACATGAAATAATATCGAATTTTCTCGTATGTCCTACATACACACTCTCACTCATTCCTATATACTCACACAACAACACATTAAATAAATACTGATCTCTTCTGAATTTTATATTACGAAAATGAAAAATAGCTAACGTTTTTAATTATGAAAATTCAAACAAATTGAACTAACATTTTGTGAACTTCAGTAATGATTCCAAATGGTAGTAAAAGACAAACTGTTATGAATCCTAACTGACTTTAATCTTTCATGTGTCGGTTTGAGGTGTTTTAGGTAATTTTCTCTAACTCTGACACTGTGACAGATAGAAAGCTGAGATTTTTACACAATCTTCTTTTTAATAAGAAAAGGCAGTATACTGACTTTTAACTAAACTGAATAATATTTAATACAGTTTATTTAGTTTCTTAGGGGCTTGAATATTCTGTCGCTCGAACTGACACAGGTACCGCTTGCCACGGCTAGGCTAGTGACAGGTGCGAATGAGTCACGCTAAGACACAAGCAGCTGTTTCTACCACCGCCAACGGCTCCAAAGCTACGAACCGTACTTCAAAGTAGCTTACTGCAGTAAAATGCTATTGCGTATTCACTCGCTATGTTACACAGTAAACGATCGTTTCAGCTGGACCAGAGGACTCAGTCCATTCCATATAAACACAGCCCATGGCCAGTGTGCACAGTGTCTTGTTGACAACTTGGTTCCGTAGCTTCGTGGGGTCTGCGCCACACTCTTACCCTGCCATCAGCTCTCGCCAACTGAAACCTGGACTCACGTCACCAGCCCACAGTTTTCCAGTAGTCTAGAGACCAACGGATGTGGTCACGAGCCCAGGAGAGGCGCTGCAGGCGATGTCGTGCTGTCAGCAAAGGCACTCGCGTCGGTCGTCTGGCGCCATAACCAATTAACGTCAAATGTCACCGCACTGTCTTAACGGATATGTTCATTGTACGTCCCACGTTGATTTCTGAGGTTATTTCACGCTGTGTTGCCTGTCTGTTAGCACTAATGCCGCTGCTCTCGGTCGTTCAGTGAAGGCCGTCGGACACTGCTTGTTCGTTATTAGAAGTAAGGCATTTGGCATTTGTATTCTCGGCACAGTCTTGACACGATGGATCTCGGAAAATTAAATCCCCTAATGATTTCCGAAATGAATGTCTGATGCGTCTAACTCCAACCACCATTTCGCGGCCAAATCACGTCGAACACATATTCACATGAATCACCTGAGTACAAATGACAGTAACTGACATTCTGTAAGTTGTGTATGCGATACTACCGCCATCTGTACATGTGCATATCACTATCCTATGACTTTTGTCATCTCCGTGTAGTAAGCCCTTCCCTATTATTAATAATAATCATAGCAGTTTGCGAAAGTCGACAGCATATGACAAAAAGTTTGATCAGGGAGCTAAGAAATCAAATATGAATAAAAATCAGGAATAGAATAAGAAGGGTTGTAAACGAGTTACAGACACCTTTTTATAAGTCCAGCCATCCTGAAGCATAATGTTCTGTTTCTGCACCTACAAGTGCATAATCTGGATGTAAATCCTATTGGAACTGGCCAGGAGTCTTGCAAAGAATAAGATCCGTAAAGTGTAGCATCTCGCTCTCTAACCTGTAAAAATAGCGATTGATTCTTTTGCTGCTAGTAAAAAATTGTCGTGTCACCTAGCCTGATGCAAGCCTTTCGAAGTAAACTTCGGCTGATTGAGTGTTAATTTCGCTGCTTTTACATTAAAGTAGCTTTTCAGTTGGCCTCCCTCATAAGACTGAGTGGATCTGCTTTCGGTCTTCACCATCAGAGAAAAATTTCAGATGGTGACGGGGAATCAATCTGGGTCTAGGCGCTACTAGCAAAATCCACTGACCACTAAGCAACATCGTCAATTTTATGTTGTTACTGTGACATTAGCTTGTACTGTTATAACATGAGACCACTAGAAAGGTCGATTATTACGCGAAAAATGTATGTGATGACTAGAACACGGACTTTTATCTAGTATCAAAACTCAAAATATGCCCAGATTGATGTAAAGATAATGGGTAAAATAGATAAGGAAATAGGTGGTATTCTAACGTAGTTCCTCTGTCATTAAGACCCGTTCTTACCACTTGCCACACACAGAGATATCTGTCAGAACTAAAGTTCCTGTGAACCCACCCCCTGCGAGGTAAGGAGATCCCAGATGGTGTTACAACTAGACATCAGAATAACAGCCGTCACGCATGCCCTAAAATATTTCAGTGAGGGAGGGGTAGCCTCTAGAACACACAAGCAACTGTTACCTGTACTAAATCTTTTTATTACAAATCACCGTACACATTGGTTTCAAGTGTGTAGTTGGAAACGTTGGAAAACCCTTTATAATTAGGAAGATCCTGACCATGAATTCACAAACTGTAACGTACATGCAACCAGTATTTGTGTAATGTAGCTGCAACCAATATTGAAAGTATCGTAGATAAAAATTGTTCCAAAATAAATCATTCAACAAACCTGCATCTGACTGCGTCTGTGAACTTGTTTCGTGCACTCCTCCATTTTGCCAGTAATGAAACATGTATTTGACTCAGCAATCAAGTTTAAGAGAATAATGCCATTTATGCAATGGCAGTAAGATGGTACTGAAAAATTAGCTTTAGGGCCTGATGTTTACTTAACGAAATTATATCTTGGCTTGAATAATGCCAGTTGTGAAATGGCATAAAATTAGTTATTTGAAATAACTTTGCTTGCTCTGATAACATTAGTTATACCAAAATCGATTTCAAACCATGAACTGCATATGTATACTGCATAGAGGCCTCATTTTCTTTATGTTCTTTCATTGGTGGGTAACTTTACTGTACTACTCATTTTCATATTCAATACAACCAAAGGATGTGGATTATAATTCAGGGTGTTAGATTTAAACACAATGTTGACCTCAATATTTATATATTGTGAAAATTTTAAGTCATATACAAAACTACCATTTCCAACATTTTTGTAGCACGAATCACTCTTACAAAAAAATTTTACAAAACGCTTACTGCGTCAAACCCTGGACATACAAATATTAACCCTGAACATTATGTAACAAAACTCATTTTGAAATCATTATATAGCTTCTCCCATTAACGTGCCACAGTTTGCTCAGTGTGCCACCAAAAAAAAAAAAAAAAAAAAAAAAAAAAGGTTAGCGCGAATCCCACCTTAAAGCTGTCACCACACGTCTGCTTCCTCAGGGCAACTAGCTACGACTCCCGATTTTTTTTACTGCGTGCGCCCAGCTCTCTTAACCATCAAAGATCCTCCTACTCAAATATAATACTCATTCCACCTTGCGGTTGGCAGCTATCGACTTTATTTTTTATTTTCTGGATCTACCCTGATCAGACCTTAGCACATACCTTTCAATATTGCCTACGTTCGTCTGTGAAAATGGACTCGATAAGCAACCTGAGCTATCAGTAATCGGAACCTAACCTGCATAACACTGTGTGTGTGCTGTATGTGTGTCAGTTTCACTGTCATTTAAGGCCTCAACACATCGTTACATGAAACGCTTAAAACTAAGATTTCGATAAGCCATCTGACTGCGTATTTGAATATGAATTTACAACTGGTACAGAATCTGACTTTTGCAACGGAATTTACTGGACTAGAATACATGACATTTTGTTATGTGTCAGTGTCTCTGTATTGGCCGTAAGTTTTGCACTCACCTCTTTAGTTTAGACGACTGCCTTTTTCCGTGCGGTTTACAGCAATTCGCAGCAGCATGCAGCAGCTGTGGCTAAAGCTTATTGTTACTAAGAATGAATTTAATAAAAAGGATTTTGCTTGGGTCCTGGTAACTACTAAATAACTTTCGTGAAAGGATTTCATTAATTAGGTCTATTTAAAACTTCAAAATCATCATGAACAAGTATTAATAATGACAATGACAAATGACAAGATTGCTTGGGTCCTGTTAACTACCAAATAGCTATTGAGAAGGGATTTCATTAATTAAGTCTATTTGAAGCTTCAGAATCATCATGAACAAGTAGTAATAATAATGACAATGACAAATGACATGTGTGTCAATAATGACTTAGTGCCAGATTAACAAATTAATTCAATTTCAAAATTGCATTAACATTTAGTAACCACAGCATATTATTTAGGTGTGGAGAATAATTATTATTATTTGGAGGATAAGAGGGCTTCTTTTACTGACAGGCAAAACAACGGATTATCGCAAAATGTGACTAACAATCACGAGCAATTTCTTTTGCACTAAGCTTGCGAATTTTAGCTTTAACTCCATCTTCAAGCGTAGATAAGCTATCTAAACCTCTCCTGGCTATATAAATGAAATCAGACCTTGAGTGTGGTAAGATCTGCATCACCGACGTGAGGGCAGCGTGACACGTCTTCTGTCTCCGATCTCTCGACCGACACTACTTCTTCCACCCTCACAGACAGACCTCGTCTCACAAAAATGCTTAGAATCGCGCACCCACATTTCGCCCTCAGAATGTTACTATCGATATCTGAGTGCTTACACAATGCAAAGAATAGCATTAAGTTGGATATTTTGTTTTCTGTAATGGAGAGTTCTGACAGACTCCTTACATAGCCTCCCTGTCGCTTCGTTTAGAATCTGAATGGGACTTATGTGCAAATAGAACAAAACGAGCTACAAATTCTTAATTCAAATATTTAAACAAAATACATAAAAATGTAGAAGTTCTATTAATGTTAGAAGGATTGTTCATTATTGGCTCAATTATCTTGTGACCGTTCCGTGAGTATTTTAAAATAAGCAATTATGCACATTTTAATACATGAAAAATTTCAAACTGTAAAGTTTAAAAATATAACAAGAAAAAAGTGTAGAGTGTTATTGTTTTGTAAAAAGGAAATGTACACTGCACAGGGAGTTTTGTATTGTTTTGCACTTTGCACACTTGTAGAAATACGAGAGGAGAAGCAACGTCGTAAACGGCGTGTAGAGGTGTGTTAAATGTGTATATCACTAGCACCTCGATGTAGAAATGTAATGTGTAGCAGAATCATATAGCAGTATGTACAGTGTCTATCTCACTGGCACCTTCACTTGGAGAAACTGCATTTTTGATGACACAGCGGCTTGTATTGTCAGTGTACTTTGTCTGAGACAGCATTGTGTAATTGTGGCTCTCGAAGGCAAAGTTCAGCATTTTGACACAGTGGCCTGTATTGGCTGTGTCCTTGCACTGAGACAGCAGTGTGTGATTGTGGCTCTCGAAGGCAAGGCTCAGCATTGATCGCTGATTGACACTCAAGAACAGACATTTGCTGCAGACATCCTTCATTATGACAGACCTCCTTGATCGTTGCCATCATTGGAAGTATCATCATTATTGCAGACGTCACGTGTGCACGTGCATTTTGCAATTTGTTTGTGTCCTGGCAGATTACAGTTACTTGATACTCTATGGACAGAAAATACTTATCGTAACAACTTTACAACAAAACTTTACATGTTCCTGTTAACATAAGTGAAGATAGTCAAGGGAGTAAGTGCACATGCAGCTTATATGAATAAAACTTTGTAAATTGTTTCATATGAGACACAAATATACAGTATTAACATGAATCTAAAATTATTGTATATAAAACTCATATGTGTGGCATTATGAGAACTGTTTGATTACTAATTAAGATATCTGCTCATGGCGTTGATTAAGGTGAACATATAGAATATTAAGTAATTCTGCACAAGCAGTGTTTCCTTATAATATAAACATCAAACAAAGTGTGTTGCATTATACAGTGTTATACACAAAAATAACACAAAAATATTTATATTGCCTAGGAAATACCTTGCATATTGCAGTGTCATACACAAAATAACACAAAAGTATTATTTTGCTTGAGAAATGCTTTGTATGTATATGAACATAGGATATGCTGCTTGAGGCAGCTATATGCAAGAATGCTAAAAAAATTATTGGTCTGCACAGGCAATATTTGGCGCATATTGATTAAAAATTTTAACAATTATTTGTATGATCATAAGTACACTTTTGTTGGGGGATGGAGGTATTATCCTACCATAACCCTAACTGCCACAAAACACACAGGGATCTATACTACACATAAACTGGATACTTCTTTATACAGGATATGGATTGTAGTTAAAGGGGATTGGTAAAGGTAGCTTTTTCTTTGTAGTATTCACTATGGAATACTATTCAACATATGTTCTCTCTTGCCTTTTCATCTGAAAAAAATTTGATTAGTTGTTATACTAACTGTAGTATAAATGTTACATAAAATTCTTATTTTCACATTCATGATTTACGTTTCAGCTTGTGCTGGCACGTTTATTGTAGTCATTTTGGTTTATAAAGGTAGAAACTTGTTAGTGTCTAAGCTAACAAATGATAAGTTTTCTTCTTTCTGGATTGGCTGCCAAGTTCAGTTTCCTCTGCTACCTGTAAAAAGATTGTTAGTACATTAAATATTTTTACGTATTTTTAATTAACCCTTTGTGGTTCGCTTGCTTTCATTTTAGTATGATTTATTTCCATCTCAGGTCCTTTCCTTCCTTCTTTGATTTCTATTATTACCTGAAAAGATTTCATTAGCGGCATACATATATGCATTATACATTCTACAGTGCTGTATTTGTCTGTGTTTACTTGTGACAGTGAAAAACTATATGAGACAAACCTGAATGTTACCTTGTTCCACGATTTTTAGTTTTACCTTTCTCCACAAATGTTACATTTCCACCCCATTCTTTCTTTTTTCGAGCTATGCCCTCAACTATTTCTGTGAAACTCCACTGACTCCTTAGAAAAGTTTGCTTAACCTAGAATAATCATAACAATGACGATTTATTAATAATATAATAATCGAAGTGTCTTCCACAGACCTTCTTACAAAATATCTAGTATTGGAGGCGTCTACAATGTACCCTCAGCGAATCTTACCTTCATTTACTTATTTTAATACGGAGGAATTCCTTTGAATCTTCTTGTACCACTTAACACTACTCCTCTTCTGTGAATGGTGTCATCTTGTTGTTTTAATAGTGATTTCTGCATCTGTTCCTACTGGCAGCCCATACAATTGATAAGATTATGCATCAACTTCTGGAGTGTTCAAAAACTAACATTATGCTTTAGCAAGTGGAAGTTTTTATACGTAACATATCTCGTCGTAATCTGTGAGAATAATCATTTCATCGCTTAGTAAGCTGTGGACTCTTTTATGAAGCTAACGCTACAACAACTGAGTATTCTTTATTGTTTAAAAGTGGAAAGACAGAGGAATTTCTTTCCTGGAGACAACAGCGACCACTTATTTCCACAAGGTAGTAAATCTGTTTTTCTCTTAAAAGGAACGCTTCAGCTAGGGCTGTGAAGTTTTTACAAACACACCCACGAAAAAGGTGAAACCTCGTGGTCAGCTGCGTCAAGCTAAAGGAAAAAAAAATAAAACAAAATGAAATGCTTCATTCTCGCCTCGCTGTCTCTCGAAAGCTTATTGTGGCGTCGTAGTTTTTTACCTTGAGTGCATACTTATTGTTAACATAATGAAGAAAATACATCTTAAAAAAAGTAGCACATAATACTGAAAGTATACATAGAAGAATACACTTGAAAATACACAGCTTATTCAATGAACGGTTTTATGTGTGAAATATGATGTAGGCCTTTACTCTTGTGAGTACATAAAGTTTTATGTGCGTTTGCTACTGGTTGTGCCAATCCAGTGCTATTTCACGGGAATTGTTTTGAGGATCTGGTGACCTTATTTCAACACATTCACTCTGATTTTGCTGCAGTACATCATCGTTTGGTTGCCAATCTGTTGCTGACGGTTGCGGTTGTCTTCTGTGAAAATTGGGAGCAGAATTATTATGACTGTTACTCTGAGTAGACATTGCCTGACCTTGATTTGCTGTCTACAGTCTAATAGCCTGCAGCACCTTTTAGGAACGACGGGTCTATGGATATATAGTTCCATTCGGATTATGAATATACGACAGTTCTCGACTTGATAATCTTCATCAGAACTGTTGTGTGTGACGTTTCTTGAAAGTGGAAGTACGTAATCGAGGGAATCAGAACAGGAATATCAGGTCCATGAGACACAGGACGCAACGAAGACTTCCTTTTTAGTTTTAAAGTTGTGTCCTCGTATGTTACACGAGCAAACGTAACAGCCATCAGTGTGATTTACAGACTCTGTTCCTTACCATTAGCACCCAAGAACGGAAACATTTCTCCTTACGCTTAGACTATAGGCGATGTCCTTCCCCACAACTCGAACGTAATCCACGTGAGGTCCATGACTTGTCCTGATCCGCAACCTTTACGACAAAGTAACAAAATAAACTGCTTTGGTGAAATCTGTGATTGTCCGCTGCTTATTTTTCGCTAAAAGTTTGCCACGGACGTGGGAGAGGCGGCCAGGAGAGTAAATGTAACCTTTTGAAGCCTTGAAATTTGCCTAATCAGGCACCATTCGATATTATCACCGACTGCTGCAGTTTGCGTGAGGAACGATATGCAAAACAAAAGTATAGACATCGACATTACAGAAATATATATGTAACTGTATCACAGACTGTAAAATAGAACACCTTTTTGTAACAGGTCACATAGCAAACCTTCACAAAACAGTAATGGCGTTACATATAGTAATAAAACAGCTACATTTTGCGTACCGTACAAAACTTCTCAATTTGTGTCAAAGCCGTATGTTATTGAACACGGTAAGTACCTTACCTGAAGTCAGCATTCAGGAACACACCAGAAGAACCCTGTACCCGTAAGAAAAAGGATTAATTTTCAACCAATGTAATTTGCCCTTCTTCGTTCTGTGCATGACGTTCTTTTTTCCAAGTCTAATTGCGTCCTGTAAACCAATGGTAGCCTGAAGTTCTGCTTTAAAAGTCACCCAGTTGTAAATCTCCGTTTCCTGAATCCTCTTTTCTTCCAGATGTCTTTATACCTGTAGGGTCCAGCAAAATTTGATTCTCTTCTTCACAGGAAACTTCGTCTTTCATGTATGGAAAGTTCTTCAAGGTCTCAATAGCTTTCTGAGTCCGTTCCAGAAGCTCTAGCTTCCTAAGTAATACTATTTGTATAAGGGCAGACTTTCTGCTGTATAAAGGCTTCACTATATGGTAATGTATTAATTTTGCATTGACTGAAAGATTGTTCTTATTGTAGATGTACATACTGAATTTGTGTGCTAAATTCATCTTGTTTATTCGTGCTCCCGGACCTTCTTTTCCATCAGACCACTTTCTATTCATTCTCCTAGGCGTTTAAATCTCACTACCTTTTCAATTTTATCTCCTTCTAATGCCACACGTGTAGGTGGCTTGATGAAATTTATCAGAAACTGTGCCTTCTATACAGAGATCTGCAAACCTATTTTAATCGTCTGTCTCTGGAGCTGGGGGATTGATTAGTCGCATTTCCTAATGAATGCCACAATATCATCTGCGAATAGCAAGATGCAAATATTCTTTCTTGGAAGACATGGAGTATAACAGATGCCTCAGGAATACTAGCTAAGGACCCATATGGTACTTTGGTTCGAGATAAGCCCTTTGTTTTGTCAAATAAGAAGAAAGAAGAAGCTGAACTCTGATGAGTATTTGTTTATTTGGGCCAAAGTAGGCAATAACAATTGCAAAATAAAGATTGTTGGTGATTGTATGTTGTATTACAGACAATAAATGTACATTCCTTATCTCCTTTCCTAATTCCTTATCTCTCAAAAAAAAAAAAATCATTCTCTTAAGTATGCTGTCGTGTTTCGTCCGGTGACAAGGTTGTTGGCTACCTTAAGAGATCTGATTTAGCCTCCTCTATATTCCTTTCCGTTTGCTTTCCAACGTATTCCACCCACTTCTTTCATTCCTATTCACCATCCCCGATCAGCTTATCGGCTTAATAAGAAAGGCAATAAACCCCTGTGACGTGTCTGCTATCATTACGAAATTCTGAAAATAATACTGTCTAGCTCAGTGGTAGTCAACCTCATTCCTACCGTCCACTATTCGGCGTACCAGCTTTCATGATTGGCAGCACGCGGTAGAGGTTTTAAAAATATTTTCCTTACCTTTTCATAAAATTTTGACGTAAAGTATTTCGTAAGTAATTATCAATACATGCTTCGATTTGCTGTAGCTCTGCCTCATAAATTTTATAAAGCAAAGTTACTTCCTAACTTTATAAATCATCGTTACTGAGGAACCGATGGACTGTTAGAAAACTTTACTACTAACTGTGCTATTACTGAAACTGGGGCTGAACTTGATTTCATGAGTTCTGAGTTTTACATCTGTGTCGTTCTACATATGAAGGGCTTATTTCAGTAGTGGTACAAGTCCACTTTTGTTCATTCTGAGATACAGATTCCTAAAGTTAAATGAGCGATGAAAAAACTGCAGTTGAGATACCAGAAATATTCAAGCATGTGGCTTCTTGCTAGAGATGAACCTATCTTTCTGTTTGTTTGGACCCTGAATGTCAGAAGCATTATAGACAGAAAAGTGGAGGTAATGGACTTTTACCACTATTTAAATAAGCCTTTCATATTGTAGGGAATGTGTGCAAACTGTCTGTTTACACATCTTAGACTGTGAGCGCTTCTACAGTTATTAAAATCTTTGGCTCAGGCGAGATCAACCGCAGTGGGGACCTGATATTAAGTCGTCAAACACACGCAAAGGATATTTACTTATAACAGTCTATGCGTGGGTACCATACAGTATCTTCATCTCACTGCGTTGAAAGATCCCGTTCCTCCCTGTGTGAAATCTGAAGTTTAATTTTCGTAAGAGATTCTAGCTTTTGCAAAGAGTAAATATTTCATTTCACTTCCATTAAGTTTTTTCCACATGAAAAGAAATTGCTAGCATATTAAACTTCAAATCCATATTCCCATACAAATATCTCCAAGTTAGCAATAAGCATGAACGTAACTGCTGTAACACATTTTAAATAAATTTTGAACTTTTCATTGCAGACGTACCGCTCCATAAATTTTTCCTGTCTACCCTTATAATAAATCAAATCAACACGGAGTACAAATAAAAGAAACTTGGAATGGCGTAACAAAGTATTACATCCGTCATCCAGTTATTCAAGAACAAGACTGATTATACAGAGTTTATTACTTAAAATGGAAGAGCGAGGTGGCGCAGTGGTTAGCACACTGGACTCGCATTCGGAAGGACGACGGTTAAATCACGTGTCCGGCCATCCTGATTTAGGTTTTCCTTGATTTCCCTAAATCGCTTCAGGCAAATGTCGGGATGGTTCCTTTGACAGGGCATAGCCAACTTCCTTCCCCGGCCTTCCCTAATCCGATGAGACCGATGACTTCGCTGTTTGGTCTGCTCACCCAAATCAACTCTCCCGACACCACTTAAACTGAAGGTGCAGGGGGAGAAAGGAAAGGAAAGGGAATGAACTATTATTGATGTCAGCTGCATCGGAACATTTTGTGGAATCAGTGGCGACGACTGAAAATTTTTACGGACCGCGGTTCGATCCAAGGAACTCCGGCTTATTTTTTTTCCTTATTTTTTTTGCCTAATAAGTTCCTCACATTCCTAAATACACATAAGCCTACAAAAAAAAGAGAAGTTGATGCCACAGCCACTTTTACCCTAAACGCTAAAAAAGTCTCCACCACTTCATGGATTGGCCTCTGGTAGTAAAGACCACACTAACATCTATCAAACAGGAAACGAGGCTACAAGGAAGGATATTTTTAAAATCAATTTAATTTATTTCGCGTTTATTTATTTATATTTTTTTTTTTATTGTTAAGCCATCTCTGTCGCGCCAGCACGTTTTCGCAAAGACGTGCGATCGCCTTAGGCATCAGCGGAGACATCAGGGGGAGAACACACGCTTGGTGGCGATGCATCAGTGGATTATCGATGCACGTCTTCTCGCAGCTGTGTATGAATAACCGTTGAGGCGATCGTATGTCTAAAATGGAGGAAAGGAACGTAGGTCAGCTGCTCCTAGCATGTAAGATCCGTCTGCGAGGGGGCTTACGGAAAGCACACAGGAGAAAGTTCGACAAATATTGTTGGTACCTGAGGTTCTTGACAACTGCAGAATGTCAGTCGTTAAGGTATTGCCAGAAATCGAGGGCTGATTTGCTCCTGCCACCGAACAGGTAGTGGACAATGTACCCGCTAATCCGAGTCACTGAGTGGGTCTTAGTCCTCTGGAAATATTCCGTGTCTGGGAAGATAATTTATTTATTTATTAGTTTATTTCATTAACAGTTCAGAGTAACCCACCGACTTGAAATGCAAGGTGGGTCGTATGCTTCTAAATCTAACACAAAGACTTCTCATTATTACAATCTTATTGGTATACAGTTGTTAATGATTTTTTTTTTAAAAATTATATGAAGAACATAATATATAAAGATTTCTCTGAGATTACAGCGAATTGAATGCTTAACAATTGTTGAAATGATTCCATATAATATGTTACTACCTGGTTAATGGGAAATAATTTATATAATGCAAAAGTCAAAGAAAAATAAGAAAAGACAATGTAATACAATGAGTGTGGTGGCCGGCCGGGATGGCCGTGCAGTTATAGGCGCTACAGTCTGGAACCGCGAGACCGCTACGGTCGCAGGTTCGAATCCTGCCTCGGGCATGGATGTGTGTGATGTCCTTAGGTTAGTTAGGTTTAAGTAGTTCTAAGTCCTAGGGGACTGATGACCTCAGATGTTGAGTCCCATAGTGCTCAGAGCCATTTGAACCATTTTTGAGTGTGGTGAAAATAATTTGCAGTATGTAGAGGTAAGTGATACGCTGTATTTGGATGTGTAATATAGTCTAAGTAACATGCTGGCTGATAATGGCCTATTTCTACCTATTTCAGATGAGAAGGTCTCGATACAACCTCGAGCTATTCTCTTCTGAAATGGTTTGTGCTAATGTATGTTTACACAGATTATACAAATTAAATACTGATTGAGCACTTCATACATAGAATACACGAAGTTTAGCTTTACATGAGAAATACACGTATTTGAAATTTGTTAGTAGAAATAGAATATAGTTCACTGCTACTTGAATGCATTATTCCTAAAATAACTTAATACATTACTGATCTATAAAATTCATCGATTGTAGCTTTGAATAGAGAAAAGAATAGACTACTGTCTGCACACAGTAAGACGAGCAATACATTACTGCTTGTGTGCAGTATACTTGAAACACTATGCAGTATGTCATTGGGGAGGAGGAGCCCCGGAATGAAAGTTCTTCGAGCCTTCTTCTCTCAAGCGACATTACCTTATTACTACAGTATAGTGGTGGGCAGGAAATCGCGTATCTGTTAGAAATCACAGTGACTGAGAAGTCACAGATATCACAGTAGCAACTTTACAGAATCTAACTGCGATTTCAGTCACAGTTAGCAGTCGCAAGTAGTATTTCATATTCAAAGACGTGAGCCATATATTGCTCGAATTTAGCACTGCTTTCTGCGATTTCAGTGACAAGTCGCAACTAAGAGTCGCAAGTAGCAACTAAAAAGCGCGGTTAACAGTGGCATCTGTTGGCCAAAGTTCGTACTACGTCCATCTCTGCGATACGGTATCGGGTCTAACTGCGATTTCCGTGACAAATCGCAACTAAGAGTCGCAAGTAGCAACTAGAAAGCGCGGTTAACAGTGCCATCTGTTGGCCAAAGTTCGTACTACGTCCATCTCTGCGATACGGTATCGGGTCTAACTGCGATTTCCGTGACAAGTCGCAACTAAGAGTCGCAAGTAGCAACTAGAAAGCGCGGTTAACAGTGCCATCTGTTGGCCTCAGTTCGTACTACGTCCATCTCTGCTATGCGGTATCAAGTCTAACTGCGATTTCCGTGACAAGTCGCAACTAAGAGTCGCAAGTAGCAACTAAAAAGCGCAGTTAGCACTGCCATCTGTTGAGCAAAGTTCATACTACGCTATTCGCTACCGAGTCAAACTGCGATTTCTGTGACAAATCGCAAGTAAGAGTCGCAAGTAGCAACTAAAAAGCGCAGTTAGCACTGCCATCTGTTGAGCAAAGTTCATACTACGCTATTCGCTACCGAGTCAAACTGCGATTTCTGTGACAAATCGCAAGGAAGAGTCGCAAGTAGCAACTAAAAAGCGCAGTTAACATACTTTTCCTAGTGTCATCTGTTGACCGACGTACGTACTTCGTTATGAGAGCCTTGTACCTCACGAGATCGATGTGCTGTGTGTGCATATGAAGGGCTTATTTCAGTAGTGGTACAAGTCCATTTTTGTTCATTTTGAGAAACAGAGTCGTAAAGTTAAATGAGCGCTGACAAATCTGCATTTGAGATACCAGAAATATTCAAGCATATGGCTTCTTGCTAGAGATGAACCTTTATTTATGTTTGTTTGGATCACTAATTTCAGAAGCATTATAGACAGAAAAGTGGAGGTAATGGACTTGTACCACTATTGAAATAAGCCCTTCATATTATATGACGACATGCACATTCAGCATCAGTTATGGTTGGTCAAATACTGCTGTGACTCTGAATGTATTATATTAATAAGAAACAACATTGCCTTTTTCTCCTGAAAATATCAAGTAACGTAACAAATGTGTTTGATTCTGCTTCCAATATGACAGTTTTGGTTAATACTCCACATGCCTACAGGACTTTGCAGTGTCAACACAGCAGAACTCAGACATCTGTATAAGTGTAGAGAAATGAAAACAGTCATATGAATGCCTCACTTTTGTTCCGACACAGTTCAAGACTCAGGAGAAAAGTTTTACACCTGGTGTTCTACATGGCAACTTCACATACAAGAACTTTTTGCCGACACTACTACCACCTACATAAGTAAGCTTTTCCTGTGTTACTTTCAAGTAATGCACTTAAGCTATTCCTGATTTAACTGGAAGATCTGTACTTCCCACTTTCATATCAACAGCCTCAAAATGCATATTGTAGACGTCGGGATAAGTTACACCAAGATTGTGGGGAAAGGGGGGGGGGGGGGCGACATGTCACTCTCCAACAAGTGTTTACCAATAAGTAAGTGGCGGAAAATTATGGGTATGGGGCGGCTTAAACATGTGGAAAATGAGATTTTTATTATTTACTCACTGTATTTGACATTTATTATTCCTTTAAAATCGCACAACTTCAATAAAACACAGTTTAATCATTCACACACTTATTTCACAATTATTTCACTTTTAAACTGCAAATCCTCTAAGAACTGTCTTGAATCTTCACGAGTCTCTCTCAAAAACAGCCTTGATGTGGATTGATACGTACAGCAACCAGTAATCAGAGTCAGAACTGTGTCTGCAAAAACACAAGGATTATTAAACAATTTTTGATGTCATTATTTAATAGCATTATAATTGACAGAGTAGATTGCTAATATTTGCTATAATGAATATCACATTTGCAAGAACGATCACACTGAAGTAATTAAGTCCATCGAAACGCTTAGAAACTAACCTCTCGTCTGACGAAAACGGTCTAAAGACGCAGTGGCAATTTCTTCAGATCTGTTGACAATGATATTTTGAGTTATCACTTTAGTGAGTGACTGAAATGTAGTTCAGGTACCTGTCAACATAACAATATGTTACAATTCATTTTCTAAATACGAACTATTGCGGTACTGTACGGCTACTTACATATTAATTACACTATTAATATTTTCACAGTTGTTTCTTTAATACAAAATTAAAGCCAACGGAAGAAAAAACGTAAAACATACTTCCCAAAGACAGGTTTGTTGAGATGCAATTTTCTGTGTTGACAGATGCACCTTTCTCATACGGTGGTAAGTCGCAGAAAACGCAGGAATCACAGAAATCGCAGAAGTAGCAGAAGTCACAGAAATCGCAGAAGTAGCAGAAATCGCAGAAGTAGCAGAAATCGCAGAAGTAGCAGAAGTAGCAGAAATCGCGGAAGTAGCAGAAATAGCAGTGGCGGAGGGATACACGACCTATGTTCCTTAACTGCGACTCTTAACTGCGATAAATCACAGTTAAGAATAACAGATACTCAAAAGTAGCATTCACAGAAATCACTGATATCGGAAAATCGCAGTTTAGCCCATCACTAGTACAGTATGTGGTGCCGGCGTTTATTTGTTTTATGATTGTTGTTTGTGACAGTGTTGTGGCATGCAGGGTCGTGCATTGTTGGTTTTGGTCCCTTAAATGTTGATCCCTTCTGTGTCATGTTCACTTAGTGCCCCTTCCTCGGGTTCGGAATCTGTGGTCGTGTTTGTGTCCTCCCATGTGGTTTGTTGTGTTGCTTATGCTTGTCTACGCCTCCTTCCATATGGGTTTTGGCGCTTGTATGCTTCGTGCAGAGTGTTCGATACAATATCAGTTACGCTATTTATTGTGTTTCTGTCATCGGGATTACGTATTATTCTGGCGATGTCATTGTCGTTCTGTATAGGTCTCACTTGTGCTGGAATGTTGCATACCAGTGTGAGATGTTCTGGTGTCCCAGTTTCTCCGCAAACGCGTACTTCATCGTTAGTTAGTCCCGTACGGTTTAAATGTACTGGATACGGCCCGTGACTTGTCAGGAAATGGACCATCCCCCGGCTTGGGTCGACATGTTTCAGTTGTAGTCCTTCGCGTACATCAGGAAAGAAAGAGTGTACTCAGCGATCCTTGTCGGATGCATCACACTCTCTCTGCCATCTTTGAATCCGCCATTGTTCCATTTGTGTTTTGTTCATAATGTTGGTTCCAGTAATTTCGGTGCCTTTATCGAGCCTGTTGCTCTGAAGCCAGTAAGGTGCAGCTCTATAACGTATTGTTATGTCTATAGGGCAGGTCCCCATCACAACGCAAAGTGCCTCAAGTGACGTGGTGTTGAAGGCTCCGCTAATTTTCAGGAGTACACTACGTTGACCTCGTCTTGCAATTGTCTGTAAGTTCAGTCTTGCCAGTTCTGTCGACCACGGTTGTTTCTGTCCCCACCCAGTTTTTGCTCGTGGTATAGCTGCTTGCTGTGCTCTTTGCAGGACATCTGTCAGTACGTGCGTTTTGTAATCTATACTGCCTTGAACAGTGTGAAATGACGACGTACAACAATATCTCGAACATTCTGCCAGTCGGCTCTTCCTGAGTAAATGCTGCTGTTCATGGTCCGTGTTTTGTGTACTGATATATCTGCTCGTGGTTATGACGATTGCTTGTGGTCGCTGTGTGTGGCTCTATCTAATACTCTCCATGTATTGACTAGTGGAAGAGATTTTGCATTCCCTAGAGAAAAGTCTATGTTACTTACACCGCCGGCGCTCCGCGGTAGGTAGGTGGCTGACCCTCCCTATTCAGCATGAAGAGGTTGCATTCATTTACCACGTCAAGCAATAGTTGCCCTCTGTCGTCCGTTCTATCTGAGATTCACAAGGGGGATTTTTCGTTGATATCAGAATGAACAGCCTTTCTCTGAGTGTCGTGCAATGTCTTTTATTTAGTCTAAGAAAGGTTCTATATCATACGAGTACTGAGCGTAAATAGACGACATGAGCCATGCATCCTGTCCGTCTGTTATTTCTGCAGTGGCAATGTGTTCAGAGCAAAACTGGGTGATCTCTGTTACTATGAGTTTTTTTATTAACTGCTATTGTCGCGGCTTTCGCGTTTGGTGTTCCTGCTATTGTGATGTAATCTGAGGGGAGCCCTGAAATCTTCCTGCATCGCAGAAAAGGTTCCTGAACGCAGGCGATGTCTGCTTTTGTTTCTTCTAAAAGCCTCCCTAGTTCCATGTTTACTAGGGTATTGCCCTGGCAATTGTATTACCTTCAGAAGGGATATCTAGTGAAGGAAAAACACTTGGGTGTGGTTTCTTTAAAATCCAGAAACACACGTCCATGTGCTCTCACGAAGTCCTTGTATACTTTATCTAGTTTTAGGCCCTCTCCCCTTCGCGCACATGCCTCCCATAAAAGCTTACGTAGTTCTTTGGAATTCGTTGGCAGATTTTCAAGTCTTAGGATCATCCTATCAGTTTGTTCTGTAGTTACGGAGCAGATTTTATCCCAGTTTTCATGCTTAGTTCGTATTGTATAATGAAGAGCTGTTTCAAATATATCCGTGTTTTCTAGTCTGCTAAGCCGTAGGTTAACTTCTAGCATTTCGTAGTTTATGTAATTAACGGTATTCAGCCTGGGGTCCTACGTTGTGTCTGGTTGGTGTTCTTGTCTGTTTGTTTGTTGCTCCGATTTCGAATAATTTTGTAGTGCAGCACGTGTTTCCTGCTTTATGATTTCTGGTAGTATGGAGTTTGATGTGTTTTCGCTGAGCATTTACCCTGGTAGTGACTTGTTGTTTTTGATCTCTACCGGGGGCTTGTTCGTAAAAGGTGACTGTTCTTTGTCCGTTTCTGGGGTCGTTGTGTCTGGTGTTGTGCCGGCGAAGAATGTGCCTTTCTGTTCAGCCACATTATTGTTTTGTTTTTCGTAGTGACTGTGTGTGCTACTCCCAAAACGAACTGGTCTAATAAAGGGTCTACATTTGTACATTTGGTTGTATCATATTCTACTTGTTGCGCGGGTAGTGTGAAATTGTCTTTGTTTTTGTTTGCCTGTGGTGCTGGATTTCTTGTGAACTCAGTGACAACATGCCATTGTCAGGCCTCTCTACAAAAAGGGACAAACCGCAGATGCCAACAATTACAGGCCAGTATCCTTGCTTACAGCATTTTCAAAAACCTTTGAGAAAGTAATGAACTCAAGAGTGGTTAGCCATCTCAACAGTAATGGGATACTTAGTAAATCACAGTTCGGATTTCAGAAATGCTGTTCCACTAAGACAGCAATATACAATTTCACTGTCCACATAATAGAGTCTTTAAATAGTAAAATGTCGCCAGCAGGAATATTCTGTGACTTATCCAAAGCATTTGATTGTGTGAACCATGACATTATGTTAGAGAAATTATAATTTTATGGTATAAATGGAACAGCATATGAGTGGTTTAGTTCATATCCACAGAACACAAAGCAAAAAGTCTCTTTATATGCTTCAAGTGATTCAAAAGAGTTTGCCACTTCATCTAAATGGGGTGAAATTACATTAGGTGTTCCACAAGGTTCGATCATGGGTCCGCTCCTGTTCTAGATATATGTGAATGACCTCCCTTCTTATGTGAAACAAGATGCTGAACTGACATTGTTTGCTGATGATGCAAGCATAATTATTAATCCAGGAAAAGAAAGTCCGATAGAAAATGATACAAATAAGGTCTTTGGAAAAGTTATTAATTGGTTTTCTGCGAAAGGGCTTGCTCTGAATTTTGAAAAAGCACAGTACATCCAATTTTCTGCTGCAAAAAGTATAATTCCTTCAATAAACATAACACGTCAAATGAAGTCAGTAGCCAGGGTAGAGCATACTAAGTTTTTGGGTATACATATTTGCATACTTCCACTCTCTGATATATGGAATAATATTCTGGGGCAACTCATCACTTAGGCAAAAGATATTCACTGCTCAAAAGAAAGTAGTTAGAATAGTGTGTGGGGTTCATAGTCGCACATCTTGTAGGCATCTGTTTAAAAGGTTAGGAATTCTTACAACTGCTTCACAGTACATTTACTCAGTAACGAAATTTTTTCTCAGCAACATGGATCAGTTTAAAATCAATAGCGACATTCATGATTACAATACCATGAAAAAGAAAGACCTACACTATCCTTTACTGAACCTATCTTTGGCACAGAAAGGGGTAAAATATGCTGCTATAAAACTTTGTGATAAATTACCAGATGAAATAAAATGTCTGACAGACAGCAGTAATAGTTTCAAAAACAAATTAAAATCATACCTCCTTGACAACCCCTTCTATTCCATACATGAATTCTTGAATATGGGTAAATAAATCTGGAGATATTATGTATGGTTTTTGTGCCATTTAAGGGAATGGGATAGGTAATAGAAATATTTAGGTATAACACTATAATGTAAAAAAAAAAATCTTGTTTCCCGTGCGCATTTCTTGTGCATTTGACACGTTCCACATCATAACGGTTTTTCTGTGCTATTGATGAGTGGAACACGTAACTAACTAACTAACTCTTCATTGTCGGGATGTTCAAGGAAGTCGTTATATTTCTCTGTACTATCTCGCAGTATTTCGTCTTCCAGTTGGTCAACTCGTAAAAGGAGAGCAGCGTGGAAGATGACTTAATGAAACATGTGATGTTTCAGGTGCCTGACAACATCATATTCAATTGCACCCTGCATGCACATATCGTCTGTGTAGTCGGTGCTGCTGAAGTACCTACACTGTATGGTCTCCCAGAAATGAGGCATTACATTAGAATTGGTATCTGCATTCGGGGGTTGCAATAACCCCATGTTTTGCCACCAGGCAACGGCTGGGCGCCAGCCTCTCATCCTAGTCGACGAAGATTTATACCTTTGCCTATTCGTGTTATTAGTTATGTCTGTCCCTGCGTGTGTTAGGGGGGTGGGTTTCTGACAGTTGTGGTAGCACTCTTTACTAATGGACGTTGTCCATAACATCGTACTCCTTGCGCTCAATTTGTCTTTCATAGAGCTGTTTATATGTAGGACAGTCTGCCCCCTCCCCCTTCCTTATCGCATGCTCTGTTTCTGTGTTTGCGTGGTATACAGCCTACAGGATTCTCCTGCCTGCATTCTGACTTTTTTTGTCCCAGTTTTGCACATCTCCCGCATACTGGATCTTTGTCGCAACGCTTCGATGGGTGACCAAAGCCCCAACAGTTAAAACATTTTTGTAGAGCAACAAAGTGGTTGATATACAAAGATTCAAACTGAATAAAAACCCTTTCTTTTTGAACCAGCAGTAATCGTACTCTTAGCAACACTTCTAGAATACTGTTTGCTCTGCTTTTGCCCTTTGGTCCTGTTTTAAATTTTATTTTAACCTCGCTATCGAACTCGTCTTTGGTAAGTGTTCACTCAGGTTTACTTCGTAGAGCTCTTCTCTGAATTCATGATCAGTTAAATACGTTGTGACATAGTGCCCTGCCAGAAGGGGTCTGAACTTCTTCAGTTCTTCACACCTAATGTCCTTAAGCTGTGCTGTTTTTTCTATTATCTTCTTCTTGTCTACTTGTGATTCTGTTTCAATTATTACGCTGTTTGATGTTGACCTGATTGATTTTACTTTAAATTTGTCTTGCTTGGGGGTAATTGTTTTAGCGATGGTTTCTCTTATGGTTCTCGCATCTTGGTTGGTTTCTGATTTAAAGAAAGGTGTGCTGGACTGTTAAGCTTTTGTTTGTTGAATGCATTCCTGTACTCTGCTTTTAGGTTTTGCAATCAGACCGGCAGCCGCAACCGCTGCAAATGAGAGTGAGAGGAGCTTATTTTCTGACTTTAGTCTCTGATTTTTGGATCTGAGTTCCGCTATTTCTTGTTCCAGGCGTTGAATGCGTTCCTGGGCATCTGGTGCATATGGAAACTGCCTGTTTCCCTTCATCCATTGTTCGTAGTACATCATGTGACCTGAGTTTGGCACGAGCTATGCTTTCTAAAACCATGCTGACTCGTGGACACAAGGTTCTCAGTCTCAAGAAATTTTATTATATTCGAACAGAGAATATGTTAAAAGATTCTGCAGCAAACAGACGTTACAAAAAGCATCTGGTCTGTTACGTATACACTCTGATATAGCGTCTAGAAATGGTGTTTGAGGTGAATGGTTTCCGATTTCGCAGTTGGGTTTCGCGGCATGTCAACAATGTCATGCATCTATATCGTGATAGGGTGGTCAGGTTGCCACTAAATTTTACCAATGGTGGTTTATGTGGAGAAGACAATGTAAGGTGGATGAAATTAAGAAATATTTTACTGAGCAGTAAGTTATTTTATTCATTAAACTGAAGAAAATCAAATTTGATCTTTATTAGGTGGGAAGAGACGCACAAATTACCTATTCTGACGAACATTGGGAACAACCCTATAAATCAGACGTCTATGCACTATGTTAACAAGGTTAGCCAGACTCTCTAGTGAGACAAATGCTGTCGTGCACAATGTGCAGTGGACAATGGGATCCTTAATGAATGAGCTTTCATGAATTCTGTGAAGAAAAATATTAATGTCTTTCTACATTTGTAAGTTTTCTAGCCATTGAAATGATTTTGCACCAGTCATAACTTCGCACTTTTTCTCTCAACACGGGTAATCTAGGTAGATGTAATTACTATAGTTTCTGAAACAGTAATTTAAACAGATGAGGGTTATAGACGTCTCTTCCTGTACAGTTTGATTTTCCTCCGCATGAACTCATTGACACCTGTAGTATCACATTCCTTATTAAAAATGTTACGAAAATCCGGTAACTTCACTTCACCATGTTACCTAAAGTTGCTACAATTGGTTTACAGACAACACACGTGTCAAACAGACGCTCGTAAAAACAGATATTTGACCACTCAGTGGAGCAAACCACCCGGGTGTCTACATCTAACATGACTTCTATTTTACGGAACAACCTATTATTAAGTCTCGCACATATACGAATTGTTTTTAGGAGCGACTACCTGCAGTGCCCGTGTATCGTTTGAGGCTTCTGTGTGCTGAGTTAATGGCAACACACTCCGGTTGCGTTGCGTGGCTATAGGACCCCATACACGAGTGGGCAGATGACAGCGATACCTTGTCATTTGATATTATCGGTAATCAGCTAGTTCTTTTCTGAGTTCGGCGTTTTCAGTTCTGAGCTCTTCATTTTAACCATAAAGCCTTGCTTGACCTAGGGTGAGTGCCCAAACTTTGTCTCTAACCTGTGATGTAATTGTGGTTGACGCTCTTTGTTGTTTTATTTCACTCTGGAACTCCACTCTCATCTAGAGCGCTTATCATTTTAGTTTCCATTTTATTTCTTTTGAGAATTAACTCTTTGCTGGGTACCACTCATCTGAATGCCCCCGTGCTCCTGCCCGTCTGAGTTGCGTCACTCCCTCTTCCGTCTGATGTGTAGCTCACATTGATTCCGGGAGCACGTTCGTCATTTTCAAAAATAGCAGTGGCTGCCGCCAGCGTGGACCAGGTTGTATGCTCCAGTGTCCGCGTGTACTCGCGGACGTGGAGCTTGACATAGTCAAAAGCCGATGCACACGTCCCAAATGCTTCACAGAGTGAGGAGAAGAGAGCGCACATTGCGTGAAATTTGCTGTACGGCAGCCAGTTCCCAAATACTGGATCCGTTGCGCTTGTAGTTCGTCTGTTAGCCCAGTACTTAGGCATATCTGTAACTTTTCCTTTAGGAGTGGTCAGTTTCCTGACCGATTAAAGTACTCGGTAGTGAAGGCACTTTATAAAAAGGGCGATAGGGATAATGTTGACAATTACAGACCTATTTCTATGCCATCGGTGTTTGATAAAGTTATCGAGAAGGTAGTATGTACAAGGTTACTGGAGCATTTAAATTCATATAATTTGCTGTCAAATGTACAGTTTGGTTTTAGAAATGGTGTAACAACTGAAAATGCTATATTATCTTTTCTCTGTGAGGATTTGGACAAATTAAATAAAAGGTTAGAACGCTAGGTGTTTTCTTTGATTTAACGACGGCTTTTGACTGTGTTGACTACAAAATATTACTGCAGAAGTTGGACCATTATGGAGTAAGGGGAGTAGCTTACAATTGATTCGCCTCTTACTTTAAGAACAGAAGATAATTCTCCACAATATTGAGAGTGGTAGTGATGTTCAGTCCCAATGGGGCACTGTTAAGTGGGGCGTTCCCCAAGGGTCGGTGCTGGGGCCGCTGCTGTTTCTTATTTATATAAATGATATGCCTTCTAGTATTGCAGGTGATTCAAAAATATTTCTGTTTGCTGATGACACCAGCTTGGTAGTGAATGATCTTGTGTGTAATATTGAAACATTATCAAATAATGTAGTTCATGAAATAAGTTCGTGACTTGTGGAAAATAATTTGATGCTAAATCACAGTAAGACTCAGTTTTTACAGTTTCTAATTCACAATTCAACAAGAACTGATATTTTGATCAGACAGAACGGGCATATTATAAGCGAGACGGAACAGTTCAAGTTCCTAGGCGTTCGGATAGATAGTAAGCTGTTGTGGAAAGACCATGACCAGGATCTTGTTCGGAAACTAAATGCTGCTTTATTTACCATTAGAACAGTATCTGAAATAAGTGACAGTTCAACACGAAAAGTAGTCTACTTCGCATATTTTCATACGCTTATGTCATATAATATTATTTTTTGGGGTAATTGTTCTGATTCAAAAAGGGTATTCTTGCCTCAAAAACGGGCTGTTCGAGCTATATGTGGTGAAAGTCTTGTCGACCCCTATTCAATAGTCTAGGAATTCTGACATTGCCCTCACAGTATATATTTTCTTTAATGTCGTTTGTTGTTAGCAATATTAGCTTATTCTCAAGAGTTAGCAGCTTTCACTCAGATAATACTAGGCAGAAATCAAATCTGCATGTGGAATGCACTTCCTTGACTCTTGTGCAGAAAGGAGTGCAGTATTCTGCTGCATCCATTTTCAATAAGCTACCACAAGAACTCAAAAATCTTAGCAGTAGCCCAAACGCTTTTAATTCTAAACTGAAGAGTTTCCTCATGGCTCACTCCTTCTATTCTGTCGAGGAGCTCCTGGAAGAGCTCAAAAATTAAGCAAATTCCAGTGTTACATTGTTGATTTCCTTTATTTAAACATACGAATTGTCGCCTGAATACGTTTCTTGTATTTCATTTTATCTGTTTCTACTATCGTGTTATAATTTCATGTATTGTCTCGTTCCATGACCATGGAGACTTCTCCTTAATTTGGTCCCACGGAACAATAAATAATTAAACAAAACGAGCGCAACCAGTTCCGTTAAGCGCAGTACGCTCTGTGATTTGTTCCACAGTTTGCCGCGCTGTTACTCGGTAACGGCAGGAAATAAAGAGCCACACGCCAGTTGACAGTGCGTGCAGTCAGCTCTCCGTAGACGGCGTCCGCCGAGTCGGCCTCTGCTGTCCGGGGCGCCTGACGCAACGAGCAGCTGTCGCTCGCGCAGCCAGCCCGCCGCAGTCCGCGCTGTCAGCTCCGTCCACGTCCGGTGTCACTGTAATCCGCTGCACTCCGGTGTCGTCAGCAGAAAGCGCAACGCGTCGCAGGTGATAAAGACGACAATGGCCTCCCGTTCCGCCGACGAAACTTGCCACACGCCACGGAAGGATACATTCACTATCACGGAAAAAAAAGACCTCTCACTGTCAAACTACGGTCTCCGAATTTGTAAGAGGTCCATGATTAAGGAATTTGTTGCTAGCGCACTCGAGCACATATACACTCCTGGAAATTGAAATAAGAACACCGTGAATTCATTGTCCCAGGAAGGGGAAACTTTATTGACACATTCCTGGGGTCAGATACATCACATGATCACACTCACAGAACCACAGGCACATAGACACAGGCAACAGAGCATGCACAATGTCGGCACTAGTACAGTGTATATCCACCTTTCGCAGCAATGCAGGCTGCTATTCTCCCATGGAGACGATCGTAGAGATGCTGGATGTAGTCCTGTGGAACGGCTTGCCATGCCATTTCCACCTGGCGCCTCAGTTGGACCAGCGTTCGTGCTGGACGTGCAGACCGCGTGAGACGACGCTTCATCCAGTCCCAAACATGCTCAATGGGGGACAGATCCGGAGATCTTGCTGGCCAGGATAGTTGACTTACACCTTCTAGAGCACGTTGGGTGGCACGGGATACATGCGGACGTGCATTGTCCTGTTGGAACAGCAAGTTCCCTTGCCGGTCTAGGAATGGTAGAACGATGGGTTCGATGACGGTTTGGATGTACCGTGCACTATTCAGTGTCCCCTCGGCGATCACCAGTGGTGTACGGCCTGTGTAGGAGATCGCTCCCCACACCATGATGCCGGGTGTTGGCCCCGTGTGCCTCGGTCGTATGCAGTCCTGATTGTGGCGCTCACCTGCACGGCGCCAAACACGCATACGACCATCATTGGCACCAAGGCAGAAGCGACTCTCATCGCTGAAGACGACACGTCTCCATTCGTCCCTCCATTCACGCCTGTCGCGACACCACTGGAGGCGGGCTGCACGATGTTGGGGCGTGAGCGGAAGACGGCCTAACGGTGTGCGGGACCGTAGCCCAGCTTCATGGAGACGGTTGCGAATGGTACTCGCCGATACCCCAGGAGCAACAGTGTCCCTAATTTGCTGGGAAGTGGCGGTGCGGTCCCCTACGGCACTGCGTAGGATCCTACGGTCTTGGCGTGCATCCGTGCGTCGCTGCGGTCCGGTCCCAGGTCGACGGGCACGTGCACCTTCCGCCGACCACTGGCGACAACATCGATGTACTGTGGAGACCTCACGCCCCACGTGTTGAGCAATTCGGCGGTACGTCCACCCGGCCTCCCGCATGCCCACTATACACCCTCGCTCAAAGTCCGTCAACTGCACATACGGTTCACGTCCACGCTGTCGCGGCATGCTACCAGTGTTAAAGACTGCGATGGAGCTCCGTATGCCACGGCAAACTGGCTGACACTGACGGTGGCGGTGCACAAATGCTGCGCAGCTAGCGCCATTCGACGGCCAACACCGCGGTTCCTGGTGTGTCCGCTGTGCTGTGCGTGTGATCATTGCTTGTACAGCCCTCTCGCAGTGTCCGGAGCAAGTATGGTGGGTCTGACACATCGGTGTCAATGTGTTCTTTTTTCCATTTCCAGGAGTGTAATTTCGATGGATTGCTCACGCGTAGCCTGCGATATGTAAGCTGTAAGAGAATCTCAGACCAGAGAGCAGTGTTGTCAGCAGTAGGAACTGTGTGGCAGTTGCAGCAGTAGTAGCTAGGAGTCTGGTGTATGGTGTTCGCGAGACCGATCGTGGGGTTCGATGACGGTGCCTGAGCGTTGTAGTAAAAGATAAAAGCAGCCTCGCGCATGTGTAGTATTGTTATATCAAGTCCCATGTATATGCTTTTAAAAAGAAATCTCTTAATAATAACCTTTCTTATAAAAATTAACTTTTGACAATCATACAACGCAATTTAAAGATTTTACTAATTTCTCCAATCCATGGTCATCCTGGGTTGCTTGAGGCTTTCCCGACGGACGTGTTGTATATATGGTTCTTGAGATAGACGTCGGAAGTCATAGTGAAAACTCCACAATATTTCATCACCGCAACTGGCCGACATCTTCAGTTGCGACGAACACACTGCTAAGGCAGGACCAGAGCCCCCTATTTATGCCAGTCTTAGGCAGGAAGTGCGCATGCGTGGAGCCGCCAAATTCGATGGCCAGTAGCGACGATATCAACCGATAGCTGCATCGAGCACAGGAATACTATGGGTCATACGACGGATGACGATTTGCCAGCAACATAAATATTCTGTCCCGCCTTAGCAGTGTGTTCGTCGCACCTGAAGATGTCGGCCAGTTGCGCTGATGAAATATTGTGGAGTTTTCACTATGACATCCGACGTCTCGCCCGAGAACCATATATACAAAATGGTCATCCTGATTATTGTAAAGAAAAATCAGTTGTTTCTTTTTATACATGACAAATCTATTGCCCAGCATTGCACTGAGCTGTGCCAGAAAAATTTCTTATAGGAGCAGATATACACGCGTTATCCGGCAACCTTACTGAGGTAAGAAATTTCAATTTATTCAGAATGATCTTTCAGGGCGATGACGCAGGGCTGCTGACGTCTAAAATTTACCAGTTTACATTCACAGTCAATTATTGAAAGGTTATAAGTGAGCCACAATTTTATTGAGAGATTAGTCACATTGTATTATTGGTAGGTTACGGAATTTATCTGTTGATAGGTTATACTATATACAGGGTGCTACAAAAAGGTACGGCCAAACTTCCAGGAAACTTTCCTCACATACAAATAAAGAAAAGATGTTATGTGGACATGTGTCCGGAAACGCTTAATTTCCATGTTAGAGCTCATTTTAGTTTCGTCAGTATGTACCGTACTTCCTCGATTCACCGCCAGTTAGCTCAAGTTAAGGAAGGTAATGTTGACTTCGGTGCTTGTGCTGACAAACGACTCATTGCTCTACAGTACTAGCATCAAGCACATCAGTACGTAGCATCAAGAGGTTAGTGTTCATCACGAACGTGGGTTTGCAGTCAGTGCAATGTTTACAAATGCGGAGTTGGCAGATGCCCATTTGATGTATGGATTAGCACGGGGCAATAGCTGTGGCACGGTACGTTTGTATCGAGACAGATTTCCAGAACGAAGTGTCCCGACAGGAAGACGTTCGAAGCAATTGATTGGCGTCTTAGGGAGCACAGAACATTCCAGCCTATGACTCGCGACTGGGGAAGACCTAGAATGACGAGGACACCTGCAATGGACGAGGCAATTCTTCGTGCAGTTGACGATAACCCGAATGTCAGCGTCAGAGAAGTTGCTGCTGTACAAGGTAACGTTGACCACATCACTGTATGGAGATTGCTACGGGAGAACCAGTTGTTTCCGTACCATGTACAGCGTGTGCAGGCACTATCAGCAGCTGATTGGCCTCCACGGGTACACTTCTGCGAATGGTTCATCCAACAATGTGTCAATCCTCATTTCAGTGCAAATGTTCTCCTTACGGATGAGGCTTCATTCCAACGTGATCAAATTCTAAATTTTCACAATCAACATGTGTGGGCTGACGAGAATCCGCACGCAATTGTGCAATCACGTCATCAACACAGATTTTCTGTGAACGTTTGGGCAGGCATTGTTGGTGATGTCTTGATTGGGCCCCATGTTCTTCCACCTACGCTCAATGGAGCACGTTATCATGATTTCATACGGAATACTCTACCTGTGCTGCCAGAACATGTGCCTTTACAAGTACGACACAATATGTGGTTCATGAACGATGGAGCTCCTGCACATTTCAGTCGAAGTGTTCGTACGCTTCTCAACAACAGATTCGGTGACCGATGGATTGGCAGAGGCGGACCAATTCGATGGCCTCCACGCTCTCCTGACTTCAACCCTCTTGACTTTCATTTATAGGGGCATTTGAAAGCTCTTGTCTACGCAACTCCGGTACCAAATGAAGAGACTCTTCGTGCTCGTATTGAGGACGGCTGTGATACAATACGCCATTCTCCAGGGCTGCATCAGCGCATCAGGGATTCCATGCGACGGAGGGTGGATGCATGTATCCTCGCTAACGGAGGACATTTCGAACATGTCCTGTAACAAAGTATTTGAAGTCACGCTGGTACGTTCTGTTGCTGTGTGTTTCCATTCCATGATTAATGTGATTTGAAGAGAACTAATAAAATGAGCTCTAACATGGAAAGTACGCGTTTCCGGACACATGTCCACATAACATATTTTCTTTCTTTGTGTGTGAGGAATGTTTCCTGAAAGTTTGGCCGTACCTTTTTCTAACACCCTGTATATATACGGGGTGAGTCACCTAACGTTACCGCTGGATATATTTCGTAAACCACATCAAATACTGACGAATCGATTCCACAGACCGAACGTGAGGAGAGGGGCTAGTGTACTTGGTTAATACAAACCATAAAAAAATTCACGGAAGTATGTTTTTTAACACAAACCTACGTTTTTTTAAATGGAATCCCGTTAATTTTGTTAGCACATCTGAACATATAAACAAATACGTAATCAGTGCCGTTTGTAGCATTGTAAAATGTTAATTACATCCGGAGATATTGTAACCTAAAGTTGACGCTTGAGTACCACTCCTCCGCTGTTCGATCGTGTGTATCGGAGAGCACCGAATTACGTAGGGATCCAAAGGGAACGGTGATGGACCTTAGGTACAGAAGAGACTGGAGCAGCACATTATGTCCACATGCTAACACCTTTTTAATGGTCTTTTTCACTGACGCACATGTACATTACCATGAGGGGTGAGGTACACGTACACACGTGGTTCCGTTTTCAATTACGGAGTGGAATAGTGTGTGTCCCGATATGTCAGGCCAATAGATGTTCAATGTGGTGGCCATCATTTGCTGCACACAATTGCAATCTCTGGCGTAATGAATGTCGTACACGCCGCAGTACATCTGGTGTAATGTCGCCGCAGGCTGCCACAATACGTTGTTTCATATCCTCTGGGGTTGTAGGCACATCACGGTACACATTCTCCTTTAACGTCCCCACAGAAAGAAGTCCAGAGGTGTAAGATCAGGAAAACGGACTCGCCAATTTATGCGTCCTCCACGTCCTATGAAACGCCCGTCGAATTTCGGTTACACGATGAATCAGTCTAATCTAAAAGCCGCAAATTCAACTAAATACCTAGGTTTTACAATTACGAACTACTTAAATAGGAAGGAACACATAGAAAATGATGTGGTGAAAGCTAACCAAAGACTGCGTTTTATTGACAGGACACTTAGAAAATGTAACAGGTCTACTAAGGAGACTGCCTACACTACGCTTGTCCGTCCTCTTTTAGAATACTGCTGCGCGGTGTGGGATCCTTACCAGATAGGTCTGACGGAGTACATCGAAAAAGTTCAAAGAAATGCACCACGTTTTGTATTAACGCGAAATATGGGAGAGAGTGTCACGGAAATGACACAGGATTTGGGCTGGAAATAATTAAAAGAAAGGCGTTTTTGGTTGCAACAATCTTCTCACGAAATTTCAATCACCAACTTTCTCCTCTGAATGCGAAAATATTTTGTTGATACCGACCTACACAGGGGGGAACGATCACCACGATAAAATAAGGGAAATCAGAGCTCATACGGAAAGATATAGGTGTTCGTTCTCTCATGCGTTATACGAGATTGGAATAATAGAGAATTGTGAAGGTAGTTCGACGAACCCTCTGCCAGGCACTAGAATGTGATTTGCAGAGTATCCATGTAGATGTAGATATAGACCTCACTGCTGCTCCAACCCGACTGCACTAGTGCCGCATTGCAACTCCCCGATTGGCAGGCCCGTATTGCGCTCCAGACGCGTTCCAACTGACTGGCAACCCGAACTCGTGACCCGAACTGCCTTAAGACAGACAACGACCAGGAAGTAATAGCAGTTGAGCAAAGATACTACTAGAGGGGACATATCGATACACGCTGAAAGCACCGGTCACGGTCAGCAAAGCAGCAACTCAGTGACCGTAGTAATTTAAATTAACGTAGTGAGGTGGAAGTACGTTAAAAACAGAGTGTAAAATACAACATGGCGGGAACACGAGCCACGCACGGCCCAAACATGCCTGAGCTCACAAAGGAATTATGCGGCCAACATTGCGGTCTGGCTATTGACTGCGAGATGGGGAAAGTCTGGACCACGTGACATAAAAGTTAGCAAATCGGAGTCCGTCCAGGGTTCGGAGTCAACGGTCAAGGAGATCCGCCCGGATCCGGCGGCCACAGAACGCCGCAAGTCGGCCGTAAAATCACTGTCCAGGTATCGAATCACATCGTAGACCCGCAGGGCAGCGACGCATTCACCGAACAGCATACTGGCAGCGCGAGAGATTTGAGAATGTTAATGAAGCTGGAGCAGCGCCTTAGGCTCCATCTACCCCAGTGCTGCTCGAACATACACTTCTGGCCATTAAAATTACTACACCGCGAAGATGACGTGCTACAGACGCGAAGTTTAACCGACACGAAGAATATGCTGTGATATTCATATGATTAGCTTTTCAGAGCATTCACACAAGGTTGGCGCCGGTGGCGACACCTACAACGTGCTCAAATGAGGAAAGTTTCCAACCGATTTCTCATACACAAACAGCAGTTGACCAGCGTTGCCTGGTGAAACGTTGTTGTTATGCCTCGTGTAAGGAGGAGAAATGCGTACCATCACGTTTCCGACTTTGATAAAGGTCGGATTGTAGCCTATCGCGTTTATCGTATCGCGACATTGCTGCTCGCGTTGGTCGAGATCCAATGACTGTTAGCAGAATATGGAATCGGTGGCTTCAGGAGGGTAATACGGAACGCCGTGCTGGATCCCAACGGCCTCGTATCACTAGCAGTTGAGATGACAGACATCTTATCCGCATGACTGTAACGGATCGTGCAGCTACTTCTCGATCCCTGAGTCAACAGTTGGGGACGTTTGCAAGACAACAACCATCTGCAAGAACAGTTCGACGACGTTTGCAGCAGCATGGATTATCAGCTCGGAGATCGTGGCTCCGGTTACCCTTGACGCTGCATCACAGACAGGAGCGCATGCGATGGTGTACTCAACGACGAACCTGGGTGCACGAATGGCATAACGTGGTTTTTTTCGGATGAATCCAGGTTCTGTTTACAGCATCATGATGGTCGCACCCGTGTTTGGCGACATCGCGGTGAACGCACATTGGAAGCGTGTATTCGTCATCGCCATACTGGCGTATCACTCGGCGTGATGGTATGGGGTGCCAATGGTTACACGTATCGGTGACCTCTTGTTCGCAATGACGGCACTTTGAACAGTGGACGTTACATTTCAGATGTGTTAGGACCCGTGGCTCTACCCTTCATTCGATCCCTGCGAAACCCTACATTTCAGCAGGTTAATGCACGACCGCATGTTGTAAGTAGGCTGTTTATGTTTTCTTATTGGCAACGTTACGTAGCGCTCTCTGTATGAAAATCACTGGCTGTGCTGTGTGCAGTCTGCGGCTAGTTTGAATTGTTTTCTGCCATTGTAGTGTTGGGCAGCGGCAGCTGGATGTGAACAGCGTGTAGCGTTGCGCAGTTGGAGGTGAGCCGCCAGCAGTGGTGGATGTGGGGAGAGAGATGGCGGAGTTTTGTAATTTGTCATGAACTGCTATATATATATTATGACTATTAAGGTAAATACATTGTTTGTTCTCTATTAATAGGAGGTGAGCCGCCAGCAGTGGTGGATGTGGGGAGAGAGATGGCGGAGTTTTGTAATTTGTCATGAACTGCTATATATATATTATGACTATTAAGGTAAATACATTGTTTGTTCTCTATTAATATCTTTCATTTGCTAACTATCCCTATCAGTAGTTAGTGCCTTCTGTAGTTTGAATCTTTTATTTAGCTGGCAATAGTGGCGCTCGCTGTATTGCAGTAGTTCGAGTAATGAAGATTTTAAGATTTTTGTGAAGTAAGTTATTTGTGAAAGGTATAGTTTAATGTTAGTCAGGGCCATTCTTTTGTAGGGATTTTTGAAAGTCAGATTGCGTTGCGCTAAATAATATTGTGTGTCAGGTTAAGCACAGTCTTGTATAAATTGTTCAAAGGGGACGTTTCAATGTTGCAGGTCCTGTACGGGCCTTTCTGGACACAGAAAATGTTCGACTGCTGCCCTGTCCAGCACATTCTCCAGATCTCCCACAAATTGAAAACGTCTCGTCACCGGTGGCCGAGCAACTGGCTCGTCACAATACGCCAGTCACTACCCGTGTTGAAGCTGCATCTACACACCATTCAAGCTCTGTTTGACTCAATGCCCAGAGGTATCAAAGCCGTTATTACGGCCAGAGGTGGTTGTTCTGGGTACTGATTTCTCAGGATCTATACACCCCAATTGAGTGAAAATGTAATCACATGTCAATCCTAGTATAAAATATTTGTCCCGTTTATCATCTGCATTTCTTCTTGGTGAAGCAATTTTAATGGCCAGTAGTATAGTATCCGTTCCGCAGGAGGACCAGATCGGCCGCGTAGGCCACGCAACAAAAAATGTGGCAACCAAGGGTCATCGCGATCAGGAGTTGGTGGAGGCCGCAAAGTAACGGTTCCGTGGAGAGAGCGTACAAGATCGCTGAAAGAAGGCATCCTTGCCACTTATGGGCAGTTGCGTTAACCACTGCGCCATCCGGAGACAGTGTTTATCCGACGCCCACGAGAAAGACAGTCCGCGCTGCGTACGTCACAACACGTGACACTGCACATATTACGAGTGCCAACAGTCGTCTCCGGGGGTGTGGGAGTAGCTGTTTCAGACGAGTTTAATAATTCTTGACTGCGTATTTAAATGCATGCAAGCTCTCGATAGCACAGGACAGAATTAAGACCTTTAGTGGGAACCTTTTCAACAAAATATTTATTTCCTGTAGTCTTTGAGTGGAGCCGAGCGTTCGTGAAGTGTGGCTAACAAGCCGACTACACTATTGGCCAGTAAAATTGCTACACCAAGAAGACATGCAGATAATAAACGGGTATTAATTGGACAAATATATTATACTAGAACTGACATGCGATTACATTTTCACGCAATTTGGGTGCATAGATCCTGAGAAATCAGTACCCAGAACAACCACATCTGGTCGTAATAATGGCCTTGATATGCCTGGGTATTGAGTCAAACAGAGCTTGAGTGGCGTGTAGATGCAGCTTCAACACGATACCACAGTTCATCAAGAGTAGTGACTGGCGTATTGTGACGAGCCAGTTGCTCGGCCACCATTGACCAGACGTTTTCCATTAGTGAGAGATCTGGAGAATGTGCTGGACAGGGCAGCAGTCGAACATTTTCTGTATCCAGAAAGGCCCGTACAGGACCTGCAACATGCGGTCGTGCATTATCCTGCCGAAATGTAGGGTTTCGCAGGGATCGAATGAAGGGTAGAGCCACGGGTCGTAACACATCTGAAATGTAACGTTAACTGTTCAAAGTGCCGTCAATGCGAACAAGAGGTGACCGAGAAGTGTAACCAATGGCACCCCATACCATCACGGCGGGTGATACGCCAGTACAGCGATGACGAATACACGCTTCCAATATGCGTTCACCGCGATGTTGCCAAACACGGGTGCGACCATCATGATGCTGTAAACAGAACCTGGATTCATCCGAAAAAAAACCACGTTATGCCATTCGTGCACCCAGGTTCGTCGTTGAGTACACCATCGCATGCGCTCCTGTCTGTGATGCCGCGTCAAGGGTAACCGGAGCCACGGTCTCCGAGCTGATAGTCCATGCTGCTGCAAACGTCGTCGAACTGTTCTTGCAGATGGTTGTTGTCTTGCAAACGTCCCCATCTGTTGACTCAGGGATCGAGAAGTAGCTGCACGATCCGTTACAGTCATGGAGATAAGATGCCTGTCATCTCGACTGCTAGTGATACAAGGCCGTTGGGATCCAGCACGGCGTTCCGTATTACCCTCCTGAAGCCACCGATTCCAAATTCTGCTAACAGTCATTGGATCTCGACCAACGCGAGCAGTAATGTCGCGATCCGATAAACCGCAATCGCGATAGGCTACGATCCGACCTTTATCAAAGTCGGAAACGTGATGGTACGCATTTCTCCTCCTTACACGAGGCATCACAACAACGTTTCACCAGGCAAAGCCGGTCAACTGCTGTTTGTATATGAGAAATCGGTTGGAAACTTTCCTCATTTGAGCACGGTGTAGGTGTCGCCAACGACGCCAACCTTGCGTGAATGCTCTGAAAAGCTAATCATATGAATATCACAGCATATTCTTCTTATCGGTTAAATTTCGCATCCTTAGCACGGCACTTTCGTGGTGTAGCTATTTTAATGGCCAGTAGTGTGATATGGCGTCGCAAGTCCGTTGCATGACCCCTTACATCTCGATAGCTGCTATTTATCTCAATTGAAAGATCTAGGAACGCCTCTCCCACCTAGCGCCACCTATCCACAGTCCACGCCCATGTTCGCTACTTTGTGATTCCAGCAGGAAATCAAACGCAATTGTGCATCCGTACCCAACGTGGTGGATTCACTGCCCATCGAGGTGAATCAATTATATGAATGCGAGGTGATTGTTCTTTCGGACATGCCCGAAAGAACAAACACCAAGCATTCACATATATTTGCTTAACGGCAGAAGTGGCGTCGCGACGGTCCTTGGCCGCCGGAGTATTGGCTCCTTGTTGTCGCCGTGCAAGCACGTCAGTCGGATACCGTAGTCTAACCCCCAGTGCTTTCAGGTACTGCATGGCGCCACAAATAATCTTTCTGAATCATTTTTGTAACAGATTACCTGAAGATAAATCTCCTACTTGTGATTTCGTTCGTTCGCTCAGCAATATTTTCCATACATTCTCCTGTCACTATCATTTGTAACGGGTGAACCGCCCGCTAAACCCGGTGGGCAGAAGAGCTAATACGATTGTGGAAAGGGCCAAAGGTTGAGGTCAGTTTCTCTTTCTAATTGTCATTTACTGTAATTGTGATTTGATAATCCTTACAACCAAGGCGGCACATAGCCGGACCTTTACTGAATGCAACTCTTTCAAGGCTGAAGGCCTCCAAACAAGAACTCTTAACAAACCAACAAGATAAAAAATCCAATTAAGATAGCAATAAAATAATTAAAAAAACAGCAAACATATGCAAAGTGCAATACAGGACTATCACAAATGATTGAAGCGATTTCATAAATTCACTGTAGCTCTATTTATTGACATATGGTCACGACACACTACAGATACGTAGAAAAACTCATAAAGTTTTGTTCGGCTGAAGCCGCACTTCAGGTTTCTGCCGCCAGAGCGCTCGAGAGCGCAGTGAGACAAAATGGCTACAGGAGCCGAGAAAGCGTATGTCGTGCTTGAAATGCACTCACATCAGTCAGTCATAACAGTGCAACGACACTTCAGGACGAAGTTCAACAAAGATCCACCAACTGCTAACTCCATTCGGCGATGGTATGCGCATTTTAAAGCTTCTGGATGCCTCTGTAAGGGGAAATCAACGGGTCGGCCTGCAGTGAGCGAAGAAACGGTTGAACGCGTGCGGGCAAGTTTCACGCGTAGCCCGCGGAAGTCGACGAATAAAGCAAGCAGGGAGCTAAACGTACCACAGCCGACGGTTTGGAAGATCTTACGGAAAAGGCTAAATCAGAAGCCTTACCGTTTACAATTGCTACAAGCCCTGACATCCGATGACAAAGTCAAACGCTTTGAATTTTCGGCGCGGTTGCAACAGCTCATGGAAGAGGATGCGTTCAGTGCGAAATTTGTTTTCAGTGATGAAGCATCATTTTTTCTTAATGGTGAAGTGAACAGACACAATGTGCGAATCTGGGCAGTAGAGAATCCTCACGCATTCGTCCATCAAATTCGCAATTCACCAAAAGTTAACGTGTTTTGTGCAATTTCACAGTTTAAAGTTTACGGCCCCTTTTTCTTCTGCGAAAAAAACGTTACAAGACACGTGTATCTGGACATGCTGGAAAATTGGCTCATGCCACAACTGGAAACCGACAGCGCCGACTTCATCTTTCAACAGGATGGTGCTCCACCGCACTTCCATCATGATGTTCGGCATTTCTTAAACAGGAGATTGGAAAACCGACGGATCGGTCGTGGTGGAGATCATGATCAGCAATTCATGTCATGGCCTCCACGCTCTCCCGTCTTAACCCCATGCGATTTCTTTCTGAGGGGTTATGTGAAAGATTCAGTGTTTAAACCTCCTTTAGCAAAAAACGTGCCAGAACTGCGAGCTCGCATCAACGATGCTTTCGAACTCATTGATGGGGACGTGCTGCGCCGAGTGTGGGAGGAACTTGATTATCGGCTTGATGTCTGCCGAATCACTAAAGGGGCACATATCGAACATTTGCGAATGCCTAAAAAAACTTTTTGAGTTTTTGTATGTGTGTGCAAAGCATTGTGAAAATATCTCAAATAATAAAGTTATTGTAGAGCTGTGAAATCGCTTCAGTCATTTGTAATAACCCTGTACAAATGGCTGAGGTCCACAATTAAATTTCAAAATTTTAGAATATATTACCATAAACTTTTAAAGGCAGAAGGCCGCAATGTTTAAGCTTGAAAGATAAATTTAAAAATTAATTTTGCAAAATTTTACGAAAATAATAAAAAAATAACCGTAAGTCTTGAATTTAATGCAGCTGACAACAGATAATTAAATGCCGGTGGCACTCAGAAGCCTCCTATGAGATCTGTCTGCCCTCGTTCACTTAGGCGAGACAGGTAGTGAGCCCAACCATACTTGATCCGTCGGAACCCAACCAGGGGACAGCCATAGACCGACCGACACAACGACTTGCTTGCCATCAATCGGTACATGAGAACTCAAACACACAAAAGTTACGAAGCACACAACATGAATGGACGTGGCATGGGTAGTTGAAACTATTACTCAACTTTGTCGTCCTGGGTCGGTGAACCACGAAGCTCGAAGCGATCGGACAGCTCCACATAGACTCTGACACTGCGCAGGGACCAGAAGCGGACCCAGCGACTGCACCGCGCGGAGACAACTTCCCTGGTCCGCAGCAACCGACCGACTGCCTGCTGGTCCGTCCGCCACTGCTGCTCCGTCGCCACTGCACTGCTGGTGCGTCTCCCACTCGCTTCCAGACACACGACGGCGGAAATATTGGCTCGGACCCAACCATACAGAGGAAACACGCCCACTGGCTAAACGACATCCCTGCACCAGGGAAGGACCGACCCAATTTCCACAAGATGGTAAGTGAAGGGGCCCAGAAGCGCTCGGAGAGCCAGTTACACGTCGCCCGATAAGATGATCGACCCCTCAGAGCCAGTATGTTGACAACATTTAAAATAACTTTTTCAAAGGAAATCACGCCAACTACACACACAACTCGACAAACACTTGCACGAAGAACTGAACGATACGCAACAGTAACGAAACACACATGAAGACAAATCGGGAGTCGATTGACACACACGCAGCCTACTCATGAACGATCGGCGAGCCAAAACGCGTTGTCCGGTTGGGCGACCGACCGAAAATCCACCAAGACCGTGGCCCAGCTCAAGTGATGCGTGGCAGCAACGGTCGGGCGAGCCATGTCGACCCAGGCCTCACTGCTGCTTCAACCAGACTGCACTAGTGCCGCATTGTAACTCGCGACTGGCAGGTCCGGACTGCACTCCAGATGCGTTCCAACCTGACTGACAGACCCGAAGTCGCTATCCCAACTCCCGATGCGACTTGCGACCAACTCCCCTACAACAGACAACGAGCGGGAAGTAATAGCAGTCGAGCAAAGATACTACAAGAGGGGATATATCGACACGCGCTGGTAGTGCCGCTCACGATCAAGAAAAGCAGCAACTCTGTGACAGTGGTGATATAAATTAACGTAGTAAGGTGGAAGTACGTTAAAAGCAGGGTGTAAAATGCATGATGGCGGGAACACGAACCACGCACGGCTCAAGAGGAGTAAAATAAACGAAGCATCGGTCGTCGTAGACGAGCTGTTACATATCTGATAATGACAGAAGCCGAAAAACGCAACTAGTGCAATAAATCAAAACAAGACAACTGGCCAGTTGCGAGTAGAAGTCGCGCACTAAGGATGCTGTATATACTTAATTATATATATACAGGGTGACTTTTTCCACCGTGTACAAATATTAGGGATTGATCGATGAGATGACATGGAACGAAAAAAGTCTAGTGTACTTATGTCCGGAATTGCATGGTGTCCACGCTAGAGACCTGAAAGTATGGGGAAACGACAGCCGTAATTGTTCCCGACGGCATGCAGCTTTACTGTGTGGTTAAATGATGATGGCGTCCCCTTGGGTAAAATATTCCGGAGGTAAAATAGTCCCCCATTCGGATCTCCGGGCGGGGACTACTCAGGAGGACGTCGTTTCAGCAGAAACAAATCTGGCGTTCTACGTGTCAGAGCGTGGAATGTCAGATCACTTAATGGGGAAGGTAGGCTATAAAATTTAAAATGGGAAATGGATAAGTTAAAGTTAGATACAGTGGGAATTAGTGAAGTTCGATGGCAGGAGGAACAAGACTTCTGGTCAGGTGAATACAGAGTCATAAATACAAAATCAGATAGGGATAATGCAGGAGTAGGTTTAATAATGAATAAGAAAGCAGGAGGGCGAGTCAGCTACTACGAACACCATAGTCAACGCATTATTGTAGCGCAGGTAGACGCGGAGCCCACACCTACCACTGTAATACAAGTTTATATGCCAACTGGCTCCGCAGATGACGAAGAGGTTGAAGAAATGCATGATGAAATAAAAGAAATTATTCAGATAGTGAAGGGAGACGAAAATTTGATAGTTATGGGGGACTGGAATTCAATAGTGGGAGAAGGAAGAGAAGGAAAAGTAGTAGGGGAATATGGAATGGGGGTAAGGAATGAAAGAGGAAGCCGCCTGGTAGAATTTTGCACAGAGCATGACTTAATCATAGCTAACACGTCTTTTAAGAGTCATGAAAGGAGGCTGTGTACGTGGAAGAGGCTTGGAGACACTGGAAGGTTTCATATAGGTTATATAATGGTAAGACAGAGATTTAGCAACAAAGTTTTAAATTGTAAGACTCTTCCAGCGGCAGATGTGGACTATGACGACAATCTATTGGTTATGAACTGTAGATAAAAACTGAAGAAACAGCAAAAAAGGTGGAAACGTAAGGAGATGGAACCTAGATAAACTGAAAGACCCAGAGGTTGTAGAGAGTTTCAGAGAGAGCATTAGGGACCGATTGACAGGAATGTAACTCATGAAAGGAGAAAATATAAAAATACAGCAAATGAAGCAGGCAAAAAGGAACACAAATATCTCAAAAATAAGATCGACAGGAAGTGCAAAATGGCTAAGCAGGGACGGCCAGAGGACATAATACAAGGATGTAGAGGCATATCTCACTAGGGGTAAGATGGACACAGCCTACAGGAAAATTAAAGAGACCTTTGGAGAAAAGAGAGCCAATTGTATGAACATCAAGAGCTCATATGGAAATGGGAGATATGATACTGCGTGAAAAATTTGACAGAGCACTGAAAGATCTAAGTCGAAACAAGGCCCTGGCAGTAGACAACATTCCATTAGAACAATTGATAACCTTGGGAGATCCAGCCCTGAAAAAACTCTACCATAGGTGAGCAAGATGTATCAGACAGGCGAAATCCCCTCAGACTTCAAGAAGAATAAAATAATTCCAATCCCAATGAAAGCAGGTGTTGACAGGTGTGAAAATTACCGAACTATCAGGTTAAAAAGCCACGACTGCAAAATACTGACACGAATTCTTTAGAGACGAATGGAAAAATTGGTAGAAGCCGACCTTGGGGAAGATCAGTTCGGATTCCGTAGAAATGTTGGAACACGTGAGGCAATCTGACCCTACGACTTACCTTAGAAGATTGGTTAAGGAAAGGCAAATCTACGTTCCTAGCATTTGTAGACTTAAAGAAAGCTTTTGACAATGTGGATTGGAATACTCTCTTCCAAGTTCTGAAGGTGGCAGGTGTAAAAATCAGGGAGCGATTTACAATTTATACAGAAACGAGATTGCAGTTATCAGAGTCGATGGGCATGAAAGGGAAGCAGTGGTTGGGAAGGGAGTGAGACAGGGTTGTAGCCAATCCCTAACGTTACTCAATCTGTATACTCAGCAAGCAATAAATAAAACAAAAGAAAAATTTGGAGTAGGAAATAAAATCCATGGAGAAGAGATAAAAACTTTTAGATTTTCTGGTGCCATTGTAATTCTGCCAGAGACAGCAAAGGACCTGGAAGAGCAGTTGAACGGAATGGACAGCGTCTTCAAAGGAGGATATAAGATGAACGTCAACATAAACAAAACGAGGATAATGGAATGTAGTCTAATTAAATCAGTTGATGCTGAGGGAATTACATTAGCAAATGAGACACTTAAAGTAGTAAAGGAGTTTTGCTATTTGGGCAGCAAAATAACTGATGACGGTCGAAGTAGAGAGGATATAAAATTTAGACTGCCAATGGCAAGAAGAGCATTTCTGAACAAGAGAAATTTGTTTACATAGAGTACAGATTTAAGTGACGCCGGCACGGTAGCTCAGCATGTTCGGTCAGAGGGCTAGCTGCCCTCTTTAATAAAAAACTGAGTTAATGGATCAACAACGAACTAAAACGGGTGTCTTTCGACGTCCGCCCAGAGCAGATACAACGAACGAAAACGAACAAAATGAGATTAAAAAAAAAGTGTCAGGAAGCCTTTACTGAAGTATTTGTATGGAGTGTAGCCATGTATGGATGTGAAACATGGACGATAAATAGTTTAGACAAGAAGATAATAGAAGCTTTCGAAATGTGGTGCTACAGAAGAATGCTGAAGATTAGATGGGTAGATCACGTAACTAATGAGGAGGTACTGAATAGAACTGGGGAGAAGAGGTATTTGTGGCAGAGCTTGACTGGAAGTAGGGGCCGGTTGGTAGGACATGTTCTGAGGCATCAAGAGATCACCAGTTTAGTACTGGAGGGCAGCTTGGAGGGTGAAAATAGTAGAGGGCGACCACGAGATGAATACACTAAGCAGATTCAGAAGGATGTACCCTGCAGTGGTTACCTGGAGGTGAAGAAGCTTGCATAGGATAGAGTAGCATAGAGAGCACGGCGGTTATCTACCACAGTGTTAATCACATTTTCCTCCAAGTCTGGTGTCTGAACATTTCGGGCACGCCCTTCATGATTTCCTGCTGACTGAAACGTTCCTGTTTAAGACAAACGGCGAAAATCTGTTCCAAACATTGAATGCAGTGGTTGCTGTTGGCGTGGACAGATTTCATGATATAACCTTGTTGCCCGCCTGCCGTTGCCATTTGCCTTTCCGTAAGTAAACACCATGACGGCAAGCTCTCGATTCGAATACGAAATCATTTTGTACAACGCTGTTATCACATCCACCACACGGTGAGTCAGCAACAGAAGTGAATGGACACAAAATTACCAACTACTGTGGCAGGAGAGGGTGCTAGGGCATGAGTACCACCCTCCAGGGGGAAACCATGCATACAGTAACTGTGACTGCATGATCAGCGCATATCAAATGGCTCTGAGCACTATTGGACTCAACATCTGAGGTCATCAGTCCCCTAGATCTTAGAACTACTTAAACCTATCCGACCTAAGGACATCACACACATCCATGCCCGAGGCAGGATTCGAACCTGCGACCGTAGCAGTCGCGCGGTTCCGGACTGAAGCGCCTAGAACCGCTCGGCCACCGCGGCCGGCAGTATCTGTAACAGTGTTGTTGTTGTTGTTGTTGTTGTGGCCTTCAGCTTTCTATGGCCGAGGTACGAAGACCGTAATATGCGGCATAAATTTCAACTTGAGACCTGTTCCTGAGAAAAAGGGATCTTAATTGACGGTTAGATAGACAGACAGTCATATAACAAATGACAATTTTTTTCGTGTGGTATAATTAAAACACCCTATTTCGGATTCTTTTCTTTTATTTGTGAAGTGAAATCTTACTTCTTATCAAAATTTCATGATTCTAGACCAACAGGAAGTAGTTTATAGATTTTCATGAGTGAGTTTAGTATCAAAATATGACACAAATACCCATATCTTTTGACTCCGTTGTCTTAGAAGCTTAAGTTTACTGTGCGGCAACGGGAGCATTGACCTTAATATGTTCCAAAATTGAACTTGGTACGTCTATCCGTTCCTCAGGAAAAGGTTTGTGATAGAGTGACAGACAGACAGACAAACGGGCATAAAAGTGATTCTATAAGGATTCCGCTTTAACCGACTGTGCTACAGGACCCTAAAAACGGCCAAGTTCGAATGGCGCTTGTGCTCAGTCGGTACAATACAAACTTAGGTATGTATATAAATAGCCCATCCAGCCCGACAATCAAGAATCTCGACGATTTTTGACTGTTGTCGATATCGACGCTGGTAAGATATCGATCATGAGAATTCCAAGTTGTTCGACAATGTTTTAATTTTAAATTATACGTTTAAATAAATAGCCCATCCAGCCCGACAATCAAGAATCTCGACGATTTTTGACTGTTGTCGATATCGACGCTGGTAAGATATCGATCATGAGAATTCCAAGTTGTGCGACAATGTTTTAATTTTAAATTATACGTTTAAATAACTTGCATAAGTTTGCGTTAGCTATTGTAATTTTTCATTTATTTAATTGGTTTTAAAGTTGTATTAACACGCTGGCAAACGCAGATGCGATGATTTCGTCATCTCTGCTCTCTGCTGCGATTACTGATAAGTTCTGACGAAAGACTCCTGAGGAAAAGCGGGTATAGACGTCGATAGGGGTTCTGTTGTTAAGCAAGTGTTTAATTGTTCTGCGGAACGCTTCAGTGGATGCTTTATGGAGTATTCGAAGCTCGTCCCAAGCAACGGAAGTGCCGTTCTACGTCAGTTACCAGTGTTACTCTGAAGCATTCCAGATGCTGTACGTGTCGTAGGCATAGACTGTCAGGGAAAGTTTGTCGGTGCATCTAACAAAGAGCGCCGACGTGCTGCGGTAGTTGGGCAGTCGTAACGCCTGTCACCACTAGATGGCAAAGGTATCGTTTTCACAGCTGCAGGGGACGTCACTTCGTAGTAGCCGAGGCCCATCGTAGCTCAGCCAGTTAGCACAAACCTTTCTTGTGAATCACTCTACCTATTACTGAAAACCAGATCAAGATCCCTAGAATAGTTCCTGACTTCTGTCAAATTAGGAATGAAATATAAGTTTGTAATAAAAGACTTAACTTCGCCCGAACAAGCCGTGAATGCCCAACGGAACCGACTGGCCGCCGTGTCATCTTCAGCCCACAGGCGTAAGTGGATACGGACACGGAGGGGCATGTTGTCAACACACTGCTCTCCCGGCCGTGTGTCAGTTTACAAGACCGTATAAGTTTGTAAAGGTGAAAACTAAATTTTATGTGATATCAGTGTAAATTAACAATTTTCGGACTGTTTCCGTTAGTTGTACTTGTTGCTAAATTTCATGATTATGGAATGAAATTTCCACTCTACAGCGGAGTGTGCGCTGAGAGAGCTTCCGTAAAGTTTGGAAGGTAGGAGACGACTTACTGGCAGAAGTAAAGCTGTGAGGACGGGGTGTGAGTCGTGCTTGGGTAGCTCAGACAGTCCGGCTTTCGCCGCCGAGCAGTGCGGACGTGTTGTTGTTTCCCCCTGCGGAGCGCGCTCTCTCGCTGTTGTTTACATTTCAGCGGCCGTCACGTGTCGCTTACGTGCACTAGAACCACGGCCAACCGTTTTCGAAAATCAACACTACGATTTAACTGCTGCAACGAGTACGCACGACCAAAGGCCTTGTAAGTAGAACGCTTCCTACGCGACGTTGCTAACATCCCAGCTTCCGACATCGTGGGCATATTAAGCAGTACGGTGTACGCCGAAGTTGTCAATGACGCGGTGTGCGAAAGAATACTTCGTGACACCAACCACGGATTACGCTTTTGCCACGCCGACGGCAATGTCGGAGCGGTCACTGTCGACCATGCCGGCTTAGGAATGCGCACCATACGAGTTTTCGAACTCCCGTTCGAGCTCCCGGCGGAAGACGTTATCGCGGCTTTCTGCCCCTATGGCTCTGTACATGGCCACACTGCCGAACGCTGGGCGCAATTCCAAATGTACCCCGTTCTTAACGGTGTACGGCAGATCACCATCGACCTCCATCGCCACGTGCCATCTTACCTGCAAATTAGTGGGTGCCGTGCGGTTGTCAAATACGACGGCCAACCCAAGACCCGTTGCGGCTGCGGCAAAGAAGGCCACCTCAGATCTGAGTGTCTTCAGTGACGAGTCACCCAACTGCCAGCCGCTACCGCGACACCTCCGGCTCCGACGATGGGTTTACCGATCACCTACGCATCGGCGCCGTCTTCTCCTCCCACCGGCCGCCGCCCGTCGGACCATGTACCGGTGACTCTTCCAGCTGCTACGGATACCGCCGGGGCCGACACGTCGCGCTCAAAGCCTGACGCTACTCCGGCGCCACTACCAACAGCGACGACTTCCGACCCCCACCCGCCCGATCATATGGACGCCCCTTCATTTGACGTTCCCGCGACGGCCTTCCTCTCAGAGCGACGCGACTCCCTTCCGTCTTACGACACGGAGGGACGAACCCGCAAACAACGTTCACCTAAGAGGCGCAAGAGGAGGCGCTGTACGGTCTCGGAACGAGACGGATCACCTTCCCCTGATGCTCCAGAGGCCGTACGACCCGACGAGGCCTTGGAGCACCTACACGACGATACGAATGACGACAACATGACGCCCACTGTGGCTGTGTCGATGCCTACTCTACTGGTTCGCCCAGGTGCTCCTGAACCGCCGAGACGTCCTCCGCCCCTACGACCGAAGTGGAACGTACGACCATCACAACGACAGCGCCTTCAATGGTGTGGAGTGAGGACGTCGATGAGGACCCGGACCACACGCTGGGGACAGAGTTACCCCAGACGGAAGCATCGTTACGCTGCTGATAACGCCGTCAGGTGGCGTACGGCACGACTCGCCGTTGCCTCGCCCCTCTTCATCCTCCGCCGGTGGAGTTCCCTCCCCCCAGCGGAGTTACGGCTCCAAACCTACCGAACAGCGACGATCAACACCAACACCATTAGCTCACCCGTGAAACTTCAACTGCTGCGAGAGATGATATGGGCGTCGGACGTCGATATCGCACTACTACAGGAAGTACACTTGGCCACCCTTCCAGACGTCGCGGGATATAACACTTATCCTTCTCCTGGTGACCACCTGGGACGCGGCGTAGCCATCTACGCCAGAGAAGGCATTCCAGTGGCCGATATCACATACCTTCCATCTGCCAGAGGCATGGCCGTCACCGTCATGGGGAAACGTATCGTCAACATTTACGCTCCGTCAGGCTCGAACCGCAGACGCGACAGGGCACTCTTCTATTCAGAAGAAATCGCTCCTTTGTTTCTTGGACGCTGCGACCATTACTTGCTTGGGGGTGATTTTAATTGTGTCTTGCACCCTAAAGATCAAGTGCCCCACTACAACACCTGTCAAGAACTGCGTCATGTCGTCCGAGATCTGTTGCTCCGTGACACTTGGGAAGTTCAGCACGGCGACGAGCCTGGACATACTTACCAGACGAGTCACTCCGCGAGCCACCTTGATAGAATTTACGTCTCTCGGGAACTCACACCTGCAGTCGAAGGTGCAGAACTTTGGCCCCTGGCCTTTTCGGACCACTGTGCCTACATCTGCAACATTCTCTTTCCCAAGCAAGTGGTCTGGCGTAGTCGTGCACCGTGGAAGCTAAACGCCTCCCATCTTCATGATCCCGAATTTCTTCAACGTGTTACCGAGACATGGGCCACCTGTGAACGTCGCTTACCTAAATACTGCACGACCTTGAACTGGTGGCTGGAATGTGCCAAACCTGCCATTCGACGTACTTTGATTCAGTATGGAAAGGAAGTTGCTACGTGGCGCCGGCACACTACCGACTATTTCTACGCCGTTCTCCGCGACCTGGACGCCCAACCGCCCACCCCGACACCCAGAGGGAACGGAGCAGGATTAAGGCGCAAATTGTAACTTTGACACGCCGTAGACTGCAGGGGGCTATGGTGCGAACCCGATGTCAAGATTCGGTGGAACAAGAACATCCGACCATGCATCATATCGCCTCCGATAGGAAACATCGACGACAACAACTCATCACCGAGATCACCACCTGTCGCGGCCAGCACGTCACTTGCCAGGCCGAAATCGTCAGTGCCTTTGTCGACCACTACCGCACAATGTACCAGGAGGAGACTACCAACAACCACGCTGAGGAGTCTGTGTTACCACACGTAACTTGCACCCTCACCAGCGACGAAGCGGACAAGCTGATGGAGCCAATTATGCGTGACGAAATCCACGCTGCAGTCAAAACAGGTGCTCTTAATAAAGCACCTGGAGTCGACGGATTGCCGATTGAATTTTATCGCGCTTTCTTCACACTAATGGCGTCACGGTGGACAACGATATTTCATGAACTGCTGACGATGGGGAACGCCGTACCGCCGTCCTTCGTCACGGGAATTATTATACCTATCCACAAAGCGACACCAGGTGTGACGACAGCACATTACCGTCCCCTGAGAATGTCGCGATTTAATTGCACTGGCAGCGGCGTGCAGACTCCGCGCCGCAGTGGTTGCCATTGATTTTGACAGCGCATTCGACAAAGTGCGGCATCTTTTTCTGTTCTCAGTGACGAACCGCATGGGTTTTCCACCAGCCTTTATCGACGTCATCCGGCGCCTGTACGGCACCGCCGAATCGCTGATTCAGGTTAATGGCCGTGTGGCGGGACCAGTGGCGATCCGGCGTTCCGTACGGCAAGGCTGCCCACTTTCGACCCTACTCTATGCCATAAGCCTGGAGCCACTCATCGTGAGTCTGACGAGCCACCTTTCTGGTCTCACATTTTGACAGCACAGTTTTTGATGTGTGTATGCGGACGACCTCCTCCTCTTGATCTGCTGACGGAGTGAAACACACACGGTACTTGATTTGATATCACGTACGGCACTGCAGCGGGCAGTAACATGAATGTGGCTAAATCCGCGGCGATGCCCATTGGACGCGGCCTCTCACACGACGACTTAGCACCTCTCCCGTGTGTACAAAAACTACGATACCTCGGTATCATTTTCACCTCCACCGTGCGCCGCACCGCTGCCATCAATTTTCGGCGTGCACTCCAAACTATCCGCACGACGGTGCGACAAAATCTTCTCCGACGACTCGATTCTTTACAACGTGTCCAATACCTCAATCAACATGTGGCGTCCAGAACGGTCCACATTGCACAGGTCCTCCCGCTACCATCAACTATTGGACGCAGCCTCCACGCTGCCTTCGGATACTTCCTTACGGCCGGTACGCTCTTTAAGGTCCGCTACGACACGCTCACTCTTCCCCCGCGAGCGGGAGCCTCGGTCTTGTCAATGTGTGACTCCGCGCGGCGTCCTTGAACATGTCCACCATGCACAAGCAGAGGCACGGGGGCACCTCCCTTACGCGTAGCTTACTGGAAATTCTTGTGCCCGCGACAGTAACACCACCCGTACCAGTCGGACACATCGTGCACCATCTGACGCACATTTCTGATTTCATATTCAACTTCAGTTATGCTCACATACACTTACCAACCACGCGTTCTCCTCGACCTAAAGATTTTTACACCCCCTCCTTCGTTCCATATCCAGCAACAATATCGAACTGAGACATCCGTCCACGCGGTGGACCACGGTTTGGCGTCATATCCACCAGCCTTTTCTTCCCTCCCACGTCCGGGCAACATGGTACCAAGTCGCAAATGAAAAATTCGCCACAAATCATCGTCTTCACGCCATCGGACTAAAGGACTCTCCACTTTGTTCCATTTGCCGCCTCGTGGATGACGATGTCCATCAACTGACTTGTGCTGCCACCAGTGACGTCTGGAAACTTGCCCGACAGTTCGTTGCCTGTTACCCCCGCGTTCCGCAGGACTCTATTGACCCATGGACTTTTATCCATCCTGAGAATACTTATTCACCCGCCACCAAAAATCATGCGATTGTATGGGTCAAGGGATGGACGATCACCTACATGTATAACGATGGCGACAAATCACGCCTTGATTTCTGGCAGTACTTACAAACCGCCGACAGTGAAGTCGAACACCAACCGCGCTACCGCGCCTTCTTCGCCACTTACCTACATCGATCTTTACGTCACCCCCGCTCAGTTGGATGGTGCCACACGCCGACAGCAGTCCCCACCCCCTGCTGACATCTGAGACTCCCCGCGCTACTTTCTACATTGTAACCCACAGTGGAGTAGGCGCATGGACACGCGCCTCCTTTCTTTTACGCACTATACCAGAACACAACTGGTTCTTCCCTCACTCCACTGTATGGTGCTTTACATTATTATTTTTTTTCCTCCACCTTGTTCATAAAAAAAATTTGCTCGCCTTGTACGAGTATAATGTCTTGTGTTATTTTCGCAGGAAGGATGGCATTTTTGTTGTATTTAAGTTTGTACCAATAAAGATCTTTTGTTCATTTACCCTGTTCCTGGAAAAAAAAAGTCGGTAGAGCACTTGCCCGCAAAAGGCATAGGTCCCGAGTTCGAGTCTTGGTCCGGCACACAGTTTTAATCTGCCAGGAAGTTTCATGATTATGATTCAACGAGAAGTAGGCCTATCCTATAGTTTCGATAAGTGAGTTTGTGAGTATCAAAAATGGCCGTATCTTTTGACTGAATTGACTTAGAACTTTAAACATTTTACACCGCCAGCAGACTGTAGACCTTAGCATGTGACATAATTTTCAACTTGATACTTCTACCCGCTCCTGAGAAAAAGAGGGCTTAACAGTTGGGCAGACAGACCGACAGTGAAGTGACCCTACAAGGATTCCTTTTTACTGAAGTTGCGCTCTACCAAAACCACTTTTCGGTGGTTTTGTGCAGTACATAAACGACGTACTGTATGGTAGGATTATCGGTAGTATTAGTTACATTGGTAGGGGAAGAAACATCAGTGAATGTGTGTGAAAAAAAAAACTAGGAGTCGATGACTTCTCTTAGTTCGTTGCCTGTAATTAGAATTGCACAGTGTTCTGTGTTAGTGCACTGTGTATCTGGTACCCTTAAAAATTATAAAATTCACTTTATAAGTAATACAAAGTAATTTATCGCGTAACGTCTTTGTTTTTATGCAACCAAATGAGCTACTTCGATGCTAGTAGAGTTTACCTGCAAAAACATAAAAAGAATCTTTGTACTTATTGCTGTTATTTTGTTTTCAACAGAACGTTCTCTATCATGCTCAAAGGCAAGGGTTTCCTGTTATTACTGATAAGTGCGAATGTTGTTTATGAATAACAGAAAAATGGTTTATACAGAATGATTCACGAAGATATGCAAATATTTTACAAGTAAAACTAAAGAAAAAAGTTCATTTAAACATAGGTCCGCAAATGTTTAGTCACAAAGTTACGGCTAACAAAAGATTTTGCTTAAATTTAGCAACTTCGCTAATTTGAAGTCATCTCAAAACTGCACGAGATTAAAGCAAAGCACGATTTCCATTTATTTTGTTGTTATTGATGTGGTGAATCTAATAAAACATATCCCTGACGTGTATCTGCAGTAGTTTTATGAATGCAATAGATGAAATGAAGAATAACCTGGTGAAACTGAAACCAGAAACAAACTCTGTTTCATACACTTGGAGCTAAATGCATTGAAGTCGGTGGAGACATTTCTGAACATTTGTTGTGAATGTACTGTGAAACTGTAAGTACACTGTACAACTTCCTTAAAATTGAGCTTTGTTTTTTCCGGTTTAACATGGATTAACGTTTGCTATGGTATTAATAAAAGCAGATTAACTGACGCATCATACAGTTTCAGTTAACGTTATTGCCATCATTTTTCCAAAATAAAATTCTCTTCAACTTCTGTCGAAAATTTTGTGCACTTGTCTGGAGTTTAAAAAACAAATTGGGACAAGTAGTTAATAAAATAAAAATTTTACGAATTTATTTCTTTGCTTCACTGGATGTTCCGGAAAACTACTACAGATATACGGCTGGGACACGTTTTACTAGATTCACGAGACCAATAATAACAAAATAAATGGAAATCGTGCTTTCCTGTAACCTCGTACAGATTTGCAATTGCTTCACATTAGTGAAGCGGCTAAATTTCAGCAAAAATCTTTTATTAGTCGTAACTCCTTAACTAATGATTTGCGGACCTATGTTTAGAGCATCTTTGTTCTTTAGTTTTAATTGTAGAACAACGTATTAAAATACTTGCACATCTTCGTGAATGTATATGCTTGACGAAGTATTGAAGTGATGTTTGATATGCTTTTGTTCTGTGTTTTTTTTATTTTTATCTTTTTACTGAAGAAATTTCGATTTTGCTGCTGTGTGATAAATCTGTAATTTTAATTTTACTACAACGTCCCTCTGTTTTATGTACAGACCAAAAATTTCCGAATAAAACCGGAAGTAAGCCGGCCACTGTGGCCGAGTGGTTCCCGGCACTTCAGTCCGGAACAGCGCTGCTGTTACGGTCGCAGGTTCGAATCCTGCCTCGGGCATGGCTGTTAGGTTTAAGTAGTTCTAAGTCTAGGGGACTGATGACCTCAGATGTTAAGTCCCTTAGTGCTTCGAGGCATTTGATTTGAAAACCCGAAGTAAACATCGACAATTTCAATTTTGCTCTAAATACTTTGTATTTTTAAATAACACACAGGATAACTATGTGGAACTAAAATGTTCCGTAGCTGGTGCGGCCCTTTACACAATCCTTACTTCCTAGACGTTTTACCGCATCTGGTTTCTACGATAATCTAGTAAAACACTAACCAAATACGAACAGGTATCGCGGTTACGATCTTAATTGGACAAGACCACTAGGAAAACTAGCGTTGACTACGCTCACTTTATGATAGTCTACTGTAGTTTTACAACTGCAATTTTTTTTCCTATCGAGGCACGGAACCCTAAAAACAGAATAATAAGTAATCTAAACGATATTATTAGCAAAGCAAGCAGTAGACTGTGCGACGATCAGTTATCGTATGCGTTTGTTGCTCTGCAAATGCTGGGTCAGTGACAGGCAGTGGGTGGTTTGTCGGTGCAACACGAGGCAGTAGGCGTTTCCCGCGCCGGACAGACCTCTGGGGAGGTGGGCCGCTTTCCTAGGGAGGTCCATTTCTCATCTCTCTGCCACAGTGCGGCGTCCGCCGCTTTCATTCATCATGCTGCCCGGCTCCCGTCGCCCACGACCACCGTCCACCCACACTAACCTTCAGGCTGTCATGCAGCAGCCAATATATTATAGTTAACATCCAGCCTCTGATATGCCAGACAAATACCTCAACTGCACCCCATAAAATGTAGTTGTGTTGCATTGTTTAATATTATACCAGGGCAACCAGTTATCTACAGTAAGCATCCGACGGTATAAAGAAGTGTAAGAAGTTTAACATTCCCAGAAACACGATGTATGGAAATGACTGCAATATACAGTAATAGCTGACAAACCCCGCCATTGGCTGGGTACTCGTTTTGCCAGTTTTCTATTAGAAGAAGACTCGGTCTGAGTTAAACTCGGACAGTTTCTGTACGCTGTATCTGCAATGCGGTTTTGTAAACGTCTCAATGGCAACGGCTCTTTGTAGCTCTGTAGACGGCCATTGTTTTCGTCTACAGTCGTTTACGCTTCGCTGTCGAAAGCTGTCAAAAGCACTGCGAGACGCCAGGGATTTCCTTCAGCTGACTCGACTGAATAAGTGTCTTAATAGTAAAGAATAAATTTACACTACTGGCCATTAAAATAGCTACACCAAGAAGAAATGCAAGTGATAAACGGGTATTCATTGGATAAAAATATTATACTAGAACTGACATGTGATTACATTTTCACGCAATTTGGGTGCATAGATCCTGAGAAATCAGTACCCAGAACAACCACTTCTGGCCGTAATAACGGCCTCGATACGCCTGGGCATTGAGTCAAACAGAGCTTGGATGGCGCTTACAGGTACAGATGCCCATGCAGCTTCAACCCGATACCACAGTTCATCAAGAGTAGTGACTGGCGTATTGTGACGAGCCAGTTGCTCGGCCACCATTGACCACACGTTTTCAATTGGTGAGAGATCTGGAGACTGTGCTGGCCAGGACAGCAGTCGAACATTTTCTGTATCCAGAAAGGCTCGTACTGGACCTGCAACATGCGGTAGTGCATTATCCTGCTGAAATATAGGGTTTCGCAGCGATCAGATGAGGGGTGGAGCCACGGTTCGTAACACATCTGAAATGTAACGTCCACTGTTCAAAGTGCCGTCAATGCGAACAAGAGGCGTGTAACCAATGGCACCCCATACCATCATGCCCTGTGATACGCCAGTACAGCGATGACGAATACACGCTTCCAATATGCGTTCACCGCGATGTCGCCACCGGACGCGACCATCATGATGCTGTAAACAGAACCTGGATTCATCCGAAAAAATGTCGTTTTGCCATTCGTGCACCCAGGTTCGTCGTTAAGTACACCATCGCAGGCGCTCCTGTCTGTGATGCAGCGTCAAGGGTAACCGCAACCATGGTCTCCGAGCTGATAGTCCATGCTGCTACAAACGTCGTCAAACTGTTCGTGCAGATGGTTGTTGTCTTGCAAACGTCCCAATCCGTTGACTCAGGGATCGAGACGTGGCTGCACGATCCGTTACAGCCATGCGGATAACATGCCTGTCATCTCGACTGCTAGTGATACGAGGCCGTTGGGATCCAGCAAGTCGTTCCGTATTACCCTCCTGAACCCACCGATTCCATATTCTGCTGTCAGTCATTGGATCTCGACCAACGCGAGCAGCAATGTGGTGATACGATAAATCGCAATCGCGATAGGCTACAATCCGACCTTTATCAAAGTCGGAAACGTGATGGTACGCATTTCTCCTTCTTACACGAGGCATAACAACAACGTTTCACCAGGCAAAGCCGGTCAACTGCTGTTTGTGTATGAAAAATGGGTTGGAAACTGTGCTCATGTCAGCACGTTGTAGGTGTCGCCATCGGCGCCAACCTTGTGTGAATGCTCTGAAAAGCTAATCATTTGCATATCACAGCATCTTCTTCCTGTCGGTTAAATTTCTCGTCTGTAGCACGTCATCTTCGTGGTGTAGCAATTTTAATGGCCAGTAGTGTACTAAAACTTCGCTAATGATGCTACATTTTTTCACGTCTTTCAGTGTTCATGACGTCATATCTTCTGATCTGTGTGTCATACAATGATATAATTTTGTACATACATTCACGGCGTATGTGGATATTTTCTCCAAAATGTGTTGTGAATAGAGTTAGTGGCGTTGAAGTAATAAATTTAAACGTCATATACAATGCCGTAATTTTTTACGTATCTCAGTGTTTATAACGTCGTGTCTTCTCAACTACGTGTGTTATCATTATATAATTTAGTTAATGCACTTAGCGACATATGTGAATACGGTCTGCGAAATTCATCGCAAATAGAATTAGTAACACATAAATAATAAATTTAAACGTCGTGAACAACGCTGCAGTTTTGTATGCGTCTTATTGTTTATGACGTCATATCTCGTGAGCTATGATAAGTGTCTTACCCTCAAAGCGACTGTTGTGTGACAGTAAAGGATATGTATACCAACTTTGGTTGAAATCGGTCCAGTGATTTAGGAGGAGATGTGAAACACACACACACACACACACACACACACACACACACGCACAATACATACATTTTTATAATTTGTATGGATGTCCAATATCTGCAGACGAGTATCGGTCGGGAGAAGATCTTTAAAGTGCAGTAGTGATGTTAGATGTCAGTGATTAGACTTACATGAAACAGCTGACGGTAAGAAAGCGAAGAGAGTCACAGTGCTGCCTATCACGTGAAGAATTAACCTAAGCGAAAGCCTTGTGCAATACGGAATCCGCATTAAGTAGCGAAACGCAAACTGAAAACAAAGACCATTTTTCCTACAAAAAGCACACACCAACATGAGTGACCAAACGTGCTGCTAGTATAAGTGTTTCTTGAAGATGCTGTCAGTAAAACTGACTCGCAGTGTGAGGTGAAACAACGCATGGCGCACGTCACGGGCAAGTGACTCGCCTGAACTAATTACATATCATCTGCTGTATAGGTAATCGTGTGTAATTTTCATATGACTATCGTGTTGTTGATAGCATGTACGGGAGAATATTGTTGTCTATAGCAAACATACGACGGGACCGCCGTTTCGTGCTGGACGTATGTTTTCCGGCCAGGCAGAGCGCTGCAGTCTAGATACTAAGCAGCGTGGCCGAGCTGGCCACCAGAAACATTAACCGACGGCGCAGTCAAATAATTAACTAATCCAAGTTCGTAGGCTTCCATGGCCGGGTAACACTCGTTTCATAACACTTCCTGCAACCGTGACGTCACGTGCTGTATCGACGGCCGCATGATCGACTGTCGACTTTCTTCGATGTGGGCCTCTAACAAGACTTCACGCACGCGTATCGGAGATTTATAAAAACACGTCCTGCTTGGAAGGGTTTAATATAATTATTAATGTAGCTTCACTCACAGAGCACGCGATTTCAAGAGCGCGCGTCCGAACAGTTCAGAGGCCCGCTAATAGAGGGCACGTGGGGCGGCTTCCTGGCGCGCTCTTGCAGTATTTGTGTCGTGCAGCGTTCATCAATATTGTACGCCAAGGCGCACTCTTACCGCCGACTGACGTTTACAGAAACATTCCAACCCGAACATTCATGACCACGCGCTTGTGAAATCGAACAATTCATTCGCGAAGAGGTACTCCTCGACCGACAAAGAGTGATAGGTATTCATTTCTCTATCTTCAGCTGTATCGCCTTCATTAAAAGGACGACTCAGGAAGAATGTGCAGACGTAGTTCGACAACACGCACACGGACTAAAGTTTAAACATTCTAATGGGTATATTGCGGACGAGACGGTAGACGACGCTGGTTTCGGTCTTCTAACAATACGAGTGTTTGAGCGGCCTTTTGAAGGGCCACAAGATGTGGTCGTCGAAGACTTCCGATCCTGCAACGTTGTAGGCCACATCATGCCATGGGTGGGCAGGCGTTCACGACATACCACGTGTTACATGGTGTCCAACAGATCTAGATCAAACTTAACAAACACATACCATTCTATCCGCTGATAGGTGGTGTGCGAGCCATCGTCATGTATGATGGCCAGACGTGGACATTTGCAGGATATAGGCAAGAGAGCCATGTTAGGTCCGACTGTCTCCGTCGCTGTTTGCTAAAGATCCCAGCCAGTGACGCAGCTCCCGAGGCGACGATCAGTTCTTTACCAGACACCTGCTCCTTGGCCATGTGCATCCCTTGGTGCGTCACTTCAGGAAGCGCCTGTCCACCCACCTGCACTCCCCCTCGGGAACGATGGTGCGTATGAGAACTCACCGACACAATCTTCTCTGACGGTGACTCTCCAGAGCTCGATGAACAGCCTGCTCGATTTGATGGACATCGAACCGAGTGTGATGTCTACCTCTGCTGTCCTTCAGACGGGCATGGCTTTGGTTGACGAACGGTCACATTGTGATACGGAACAGCACCTCCTAAAACGGAAGAAGCGAAGTCGAACGCCCTCCAACAACACGTTTCTTCATATCACATAACGGGTAATCGACCAGATACCAGACAGTGATCTCCCTGTGAGCGACTTATGATGGGAATGGCTATTCCCAATGTCCTCTCTGCATAGCGTCCTTTCCATGGCGTGCGATCCCGCGCAACAATGACAATCCCATGGAAGGAATTTCTCTGGATCCCACAGCAGCAGCGCTACCATCGCTGGCTCTCGATGGGCGCGACAGTCGCCTGCCACCAGTTTAGATCTCCTGGGCTGACGATGTCGACGATGGAGCAGATTGTGACGCTCCCCCACCTGTCAGAATGTGCCCTATGGTGGCGCTTGACCCAGTTTCGACCCTGTGATTTTGACCACCGTGGTGGCGCCGTATGTTTCATGACAGCTGGACATCTCCATGGGACTGTCTGTGCCAATGGGGGGAGCACAGTGGATCTGGACAAGATTTGGGCTCAACATAAACTGGCAGTTTTCAGAGACACCAAGATATCATTTAGCTGTTGATGTCGACATTGCCCTCCTCCAAGAAGTGATCATCACTGATTTCTATGCTCTCACCTGCTACAGGAGGAACAAGACTTTTGGTCAGGTGATTACAGGGTTATAAATACAAAATCAAATAGGTGTAATGCAGGAGTAGGTTTAATAATGAATAAAAAAATAGGAGTGCGGGTTAGCTACTACAAACAGCATAGTGAACGCATTATTGTGGCCAAGATAGACACAAAGCCCATGCCTACTACAGTAGTACAAGTTTATATGCCAACTACCTCTGCAGATGATGAAGAAATAGATGAAATGTATGACGAGATAAAAGAAATTATTCAGGTAGTGAAGGGAGACGAAAATTTAATAGTCATGGGTGACTGGAATTCGTCAGTAGGAAAAGGGAGAGAAGGAAACATAGTAGGTGAATATGGATTGGGGGAAAGGAATGAAAGAGGAAGCCGCCTTGTAGAATTTTGCACAGAGCATAACTTAATCATAGCCAACACTTGGTTCAAGAATCATAAAAGAAGGTTGTATACCTGGAAGACTCCTGGAGATACTAAAAGGTATCAGATAGATTATATAATGGTAAGACAGAGATTTAGGAACCAGGTTTTAAATTGTAAGACATTTCCTGGGGCAGATGTGGATTCTGACCACAATCTATTGGTTATGAACTGCAGATTGAAACTGAAGAAACTGCAAAAAGGTGGGAATTTAAGGAGATGGGACCTGGATAAACTGAAAGAACCAGAGGTTGTAGAGAGTTTCAGGGAGAGCATAAGGGAACAATTGACAGGAATGGGGGAAAGAAATACAGTAGAAGAAAAATGGGTAGCTCTGAGGGATGAAGTAGTGAAGGCAGCAGAGGATCAAGTAGGTAAAAAGACGAGGGCTAATAGAAATCCTTGGGTAACAGAAGAAATATTGAATTTAATTGATGAAAGGAGAAAATATAAAAATGCAGTAAATGAAGCAGGCAAAAAGGAATACAAACGTCTCAAAAATGATATCGACAGGAAGTGCAAAATGGCTAAGCAGGGATGGCTAGAGGACAAATGTAAGGATGTAGAGGCTTGTCTCACTAGGGGTAAGATAGATACTGCCTACAGGAAAATTAAAGAGACCTTTGGAGAGAAGAGAACCACTTGTATGAATATCAAGAGCTCAGATGGCAACCCAGTTCTAAGCGAAGAAGAGAAGGCAGAAAGGTGGAAGGAGTATATAGAGGGTTTATACAAGGGCGATGTACTTGAGGACAATATTATGGAAATGGAAGAGGATGTAGATGAAGACGAAATGGGAGATAAGATACTGCGTGAAGAGTTTGACAGAGCACTGAAAGACCTGAGTCGAAACAAGGCCCCGGGAGTAGACAACATTCCATTTGAACTACTGATGGCCTCGGGAGAGCCAGTCCTGACAAAACTCTACCATCTGGTGAGCACGATGTATGAGACAGGCGAAATACCCTCAGAATTAAAGAAGAATATAATAATTCCAATCCCAAAGAAAGCAGGTGTTGACAGATGTGAAAATTACCGAACTATCAGTTTAATAAGTCACAGCTGCAAAATACTAACGCGAATTCTTTACAGACGAATGGAAAAACTGGTAGAAGCCGACCTCGGGGAAGATCAGTTCGGATTCCGTAGAAATGTTGGAACACGTGAGGCAATACTGACCTTACGACTTATCTTAGAAGAAAGATTAAGAAAAGGCAAACCTACGTTTCTAGCATTTGTAGACATAGAGAAAGCTTTTGACAATGTTAGCTGGAATACTCTCTTTCAAATTCTGAAGGTGGCAGGGGTAAAATACAGGGAGCGAAACGCTATTTACAGTTTGTACAGAAACCAGATGGCAGTTATAAGAGTCGAGGGGCATGAAAGGGAAGCAGTGGTTGGGAAAGGTGTAAGACAGGGTTGTAGCCTCTCCCCGATGTTATTCAATCTGTATATTGAGCAAGCAGTAAAGGAAACAAAAGAAAAATTCGGAATAGGTATTAAAATTCATGGAGAAGAAGTAAAAACTTTGAGGTTCGCCGATGACATTGTAATTCTGTCAGAGACAGCAAAGGACTTGGAAGAGCAGTTGAACGGAATGGACAGTGTCTTGAAAGGAGGATATAAGATGAACATCAACAAAAGCAAAACGAGGATAATGGAATGCAGTCAAATTAAGTCGGGTGATGCTGAGGGAATTAGATTAGGAAATGAGACACTTAAAGTAGTAAAGGAGTTTTGCTATTTAGGGAGTAAAATAACCGATGATGGTCGAAGTAGAGAGGATATAAAATGTAGACTGGCAATGGCAAGGAAAGCGTTTCTCAAGAAGAGGAATTTGTTAACATCGGGTATAGATTTAAGTGTCAGGAAGTCGTTTCTGAAAGTATTTGTATGGAGTGCAGCCATGTATGGAAGTGAAACATGGACGATAACTAGTTTGGACAAGAAGAGAATAGAAGCTTTTGAAATGTGGTGCTACAGAAGAATGCTGAAGATAAGGTGGGTAGATCACGTAACTAATGAGGAGGTACTGAATAGGATTGGGGAGAAGAGAAGTTTGTGGCACAACTTGACTAGAAGAAGGGATCGGTTGGTAGGACATGTTTTGAGGCATCAAGGGATCACAAATTTAGCATTGGAGGGCAATGTGGAGGGTAAAAATCGTAGAGGGAGACCAAGAGATGAATACACTAAGCAGATTCAGAAGGATGTAGGTTGCAGTAGATACTGGGAGATGAAGAAGCTTGCACAGGATAGAGTAGCATGGAGAGCTGCATCAAACCAGTCTCAGGACTGAAGACCACAACAACAACAACCTGCTACTCGGCCCACATCTCCCATGCCTCTGACAACAGTAGTGGAGTGGCCATCCTCCTTCATGCAGGGCTCCCTGCTGAAGATGCAGTGTACCTTCTTAATGCCAGGGGTATGACCCTCATGCTGTTCAATGTGTGCATCCCAAATTTATATGACCGCCCAGCTCCAGTCGACGTCGTGAACGACACATCTCCTTTGTGGACGAGGTAACTCCGGTTTTTGAGTCCACTAGATGATCTGGTCCTCAGTGGGGGCTTCAACTCCACACAGCGGTCTGTTGATTAACTCCCACGATTTTCCCAGTGTGTGGCTCTCTCTATCATCATCGACCGACTTCAGCTTATCGACACATAGATGAAGGTTCATAGCACCCATGCAGGTTTCACATACTATATGGCGCACTTGTCCAGTCACCTGTACCATACATACCTCATATGTTCCCTTGCTGGTGACACTCGACATGCTGAAGTTTGTCCTCGACTGCCAACAGGTGTGGCACAGTTTTGGCCTGTGGAAACCAAACGTTGCCCACCTAACTGTCCCTGACTGCCTTTGGATTGCTGAGAATGTGTGGGCCCTCGACGTTGCTCCGCCTACACATCCGCCCTATCCTGGTGGCTATCCTGCAGGAAATTGGCTCCACACAGGGCATTGGTGGGGCATGGCAAAGACGTCAAGGCTTAGCATGCGAGCACCATGGACTTTTATTACACAATCCTACATAGCTGCACTTAGATGCCATTCTCTCCTGTCTGTCATGCGGTAGAGCATCGTGTTAAAGTGTGGATCACTTCACTCATACGACGAGGCTTGGAAGGAACAACACCCATTACTGTAAGCCTCACAAACGCCATAGATGTACCACCTCCTCACAGAACGCCAACGTCCTCGTCGAGCTCTCATAGATAACCATACTGATGTGGAAGGATGACGATATAGAACGCAATGTGCCATTGGTCACGCTTTTCATTTCCATTTCAGCTGGCTGTATGCTGCCATCCCACATCACCTGACCTTAACTGAAGAGGTAGTGGCACTTACCATCAACACTGATCTGGAAGACCTGGCTCAAGAACTTCGGGAAGATATGATCACAGATGAAGTCCCAGAAGCTATCAAGGTGGGAGATGCTAATAAGTCCCCAGGATCTGACGGATTCGTCTCGAATTTTTAAGTGTATTAAATATATGTTGGTACCTACTTACTGGTCGGTGACAACAATATTCATATGGCCCTTTGCCGTTACAGGGACATGATAGCACTTGCCAGGTCACAACACCTGCCTGGTGCATTGGCATCGCTTGATTTCAGTCAGGAATTCGACCACGTCGATCAGAACGTTTTGAAGATGGTCCTCCAGTTCATACAGTAACAATGGTAATGTGCCTCTTGAGCGGCGCGACTTCAAGAATATAACGGACGCCTCACTGCACCACTAGCGACAGAGCGACAGAGTTGCGCACTTTCCACGCCACTGTGTGCTTTGGAGTTAGAACCCCTACTCTAGGGACCTCACCAGAGCGCAGTGGGCCTTTCATTGCACGGACTTCGCTTCTGTATGGCCTATGGTGACGATCTCGTGCTCTACCTACTCAGCGGAAATTGTGTCCGTGTGACACTGACATGGGTGGACATACGAGGAGACATTGGGTTGTTCTCTTAACGTTTCCAAATCGCAGGTTCTGCTCATTGGTGAGGCCCTACCTGAGAGATGTGTCGCTCCTATAAGTGTGGTCATTACTGTCCACTGTTTGGGAATTTATTTTATGAATGATCATCGATTGGATGCAAGAATCAGCAGACATCTCCTCCAACTGATCAGTGGTGGCCTTGTTGATCACCTGATTAGATCCCTGGACAATGTACAGATTGCGTGATATGTGAATGTTTTCCATGCCTCTCGCATCTCTCTTGTGGCAGATGCGTTGCTGGTCCCAATTACCCTCAAGTGTCATATGTTGATGGCGATGGGATCCTTTGTCTGTACTGGGATGTAATTCAAAGTTCAATATGCCACCCTTGCCTTCCCACGAGTGCATGGTCGGTTGGCTTGTTCATGTGCCGGAAGAGTTACGGCACTTTTTGTTAGCTCCCAACTGAAAGTCCGGCGCAGTTGCGCGATGAGCCTCACCAGATTGCTTTTATATGAATACGCGCTTGTCTCCATGTCCGCCCCAGTCATGTTATCAGATGTTCCACCCGCCTTTTACCACTTTCGGCTTTTATTTCTGCAATTAATTTACATCCTCCACTCCTTACTTCTTCCACAAATACCCCAGACAAAGACTGTACACGACGCACTACAACTGCATCGACGCCCCAATCTATCGAACACAAGCTTGCTCAAATCATATGGCATGGTGTATGGAAAACGGTGCATGCAGACTTTCTCAACACCAGCGTCCAATCCGCCTGGTATATCACCATAAAGAGCAAACAGGTCAATTAGTTCCGTTTGCACCTCATCCGCCCACTGAAACATGTCTGTATTCGCTATGGTGTGGACAATACAGACGCCCACCGAAACTCATGTGGTCCGACATCTGACGTTTGGAGACTCGCGCATCTTCCCTTACCTGACAGACAGCTGCTCAGATCACTTTCCAAATGCTTTTTTTTCCGGACATGATCCATTATCCTTGTAAGCGAATGGAGGAGGGTGGGGTTATAGTTCTGTCTGTATTTGCTAAATGTACCCACTCACTTCGTAAATCGAGTCGTCATTCGCTTCTTCCCTTGCAGCCTAGGAGCAGCAACTTGAGTATTGCTGTAATAAATGATAACTAACAAGGGGAGTAAAGGAGTGCCAATCACCGAAATTTAAGTTTCAGCCTAGTATAGCCAACTGATGGATTTTTTTAACACCTGCACTACACAGGGCTGCACTGTTAAACGCTTCACAAAGTAACAAATGTGTTGACACACCGATACATACAGTAACACTACACAATACATCACCTCACACTGCAGTCCAGATGGGGCGTTCATGGCAATGTAGGTAATCCAAGTTTCATTTACCGGTGCAGATGAGATGCTCGCGGCCATCTAATCACGTTCTCGCGATTGTTCTCGTGGTTTTTGACTTCGCGAACTGCGGATTACATCTCGTGAGGTAAAAGAATGATGACACAACATGAAACACCTTTATAGTCACAAAATTTACTTGTTTTCTTAGCTTGATTCCTTAACATCTTCATACCAAGCACACAGTTAGACACCTCCACATGACTCCTCGCTCGTTCTGGCACGAAAAAGCAAAGAAGCGACCATAGCGATGTCATCGTAATCGATATCAGGGCTACTCGATACATGCTTACATTCCTGCACGAAAATTGTTTCTAAATTCTGAAGGAATTTACGAAAATAAGCACTAAGAAAGATAAAGGGAAGAAATATACATTGTTATACCTTAACCTATAGTACAAACACATAATCAAACAAGAGAACATAAGAAAAATGTACGACAAAAATAATTACAAACAGGAAGTAATATAGCACATATAAAGCAAATTAGTGTAGACAAAATGAAATGCACACATTACCTAATGCAGTCGGAACACAGATAAAAGAAAAGATGAAAGAAAAGAAAGTATCCACCTAACTGCCCAAAGCAGTATAAACATACCAGAAGTACAGAATACCGAACTCACTACACTACACAGTTTAAATACCAGTATGAGTAGATCTAACACATCACAACGCTATCATACGCAGTTTATATGATCACAAATTCAGAGAAAGAAAGCAACATATAGGCCTAATATTTATCAAGTATTGTCACATGCAGCACACTATAATCATGAACGCATATTTAATGATGAATATTAACTGTAACTCACTTAACACTGCCTGGAAAGAGGGAGGTCACTGCTCCAGGATGGCAATTGTAGGGGACGGGTTGGGCACCTATTAGCAGCATCATGTGTGACGTCCATTGCAGTGCTAACCTCATCTTGTACAGCAACATTAACCTCTCTCAGGCCATGAAACAAACAGTGAGCACCCCATGACAATTCAGCCTAATTATATCTTCAGGCAAAGTTAAAAGGGAGTTAGGTGTGGCCACCCTTACATGAATGTGACAAAAACACTTTTGACATAATTTTATGAGACCCAATCAGCAAAAATTTCTCCTTAAATGAATGTGGTGTGTCAGTATGTGGTATATAATGAGTAAGAGAACAATTAGAATAATAAACGATATCACATTACAACGTAAGGTAATACCTTAGAGCACATGTAACTCTAGCAGCTTACACTACATTTTCTGATTCCATCATAGTCTTTAGTGAACAGTGAGATAAAATTCTGTTTACATTAGTCACTCCTACAGTAGGGCTTGATATTTTCCACATGATGTTTTCCTTCATAGTTGCCAGAACTTAATACTTCCAGTTCCACTGTATTTGGTCCTTCAATCCCAATTATTTTATATTGTCCCTTATATTCTAAGTTGAATTTTTTTATTTCATCTGTTATCTTACTCGATTTTGTATGTGTCTTAATCAACACCAAATCACCCACTTTGTATGAGACTGGATGAACAATTCTATCATGACGCTGTTTTCTTTGACTTGCCTTAGCTTCTAGAGCCTGCATTGCTAATTGTATTTTATCATCTAAGGTCATGGTGGTTTTGGTGACAATGAGTTCAGTAAATACCGACTCTGGTTCTTGGTTTAACAACAGCTCACAAGGTACAAAACCTGTGGAGATCCTCAAAGTCTTTAAAATTGTCCCTCCAGGGGCTATGCTTGTGTCGACAGTAGGTTCTGCACATACGATTAATCTCCTTCATGACCCATCCTGCTGGATTCAAGGCTGGTCTATATTTTGAAATTAAGACTTGTTCAGTGTTATTTTGATGTAGCAGCTCCTTCCACTCTTTGGAGATAAATTGTGAACCATTGTCTGTAAGTATCCTCTTTGGTCTACAAACTTTTACAAAATAGTCATCAACCAACTTCTTCACCATCATCTTGCTAACAGCTCTTTTCAGTGGGTAAAATTTCACATATTTTGATCCTACATCCAATACCACCATAATCTGAGTAAAATTTCCTTGCGACTTTGGAAAAGGGCTGAGGAGATCAATTGCAACTACATGCCCAATTCTATTTGGAATGATATGATGCATAGGTCCTTGATGTCTAACTGTTGTAGTCTTTGCCCTTTGGAAGGCATCACAAGTTCGTAATAACCTCCATACCTTTTTGGTCATGCCAAAGAATAGACACACTCTTCTTAATTTCTCGATGCATTTGTCAGCAACAAAGTGTGCATTGCTGTAGTGGATGTATCAAATCAACCGCTCTATACCGTGCTCTGGAATACAGACTCTCCATTTTTATTTTGTTTCATTAGTATGTCTATATAAGACATTATATTATGAATCAGGTAGTATTTCCGAAGTTTCTCTTGACCCGCACAACCATACCTAGTCTTAACTAGCTTCAGTGCCGTATCCATGTTCTGCTCACTCCGTATATTCTTAATAAAGTTCTTCACATAAGTCTCATGTGGAACACCTTTCATAAGACTAACATGCGATATAATTTCCTGTGGTCCATTTACGTTAATGTCTTCCATACCAGGTGGCATTGTGGACAAGGCATCTGGTACAATGTTTTGGTCCCCTGCTCTGTAGATAATATCAAACTGATACTCCTGAAGTGCAATAGCCCATCTAGTTAATATCCTATGATATTATTTACTTTCAGTCAGGAAGGAAAGTGCCTTATGGTCTGTTATCACCTTTGTCACTCTACCTACCAGGTAATACCGAAATTTACTGAATCCCCAAAGAATTGCTAATGCTTCACGTTCCATAATTGTATACTGGCGCTCCTACTTCGTCAGTGCACGACTCGCGAAAGCTATTGTCCTTATTCCTCCTTCAATCTTGTCAGTTTAATATAGGTGCACGCCAGGTCCATAGCCTGATAAATCACAAGCCATGTGAAAGTCCTTTTCTAAGTCTGAGTGGGACAAAATCTGTGGATTAAACAGATACCTCTTGATATCCTCAAAATCCCTCTGACAGTCTTCGGTCCATTGCCATAGTGTTTTAGCTCTCAGAAGATTCAGCAAGTGAGGAGTATGTAATGACTGGTCACTCACAAATTTGTTATAGAATCCAGCTAATTCCCTTAATTGTTTCTTGCAGCGAGGCACAGAAAAGTCCTTTATAGCCTGCAACTTTGCCTCATCTGGTTCAATCCCTTGTTCACTAATTATGTGTCCCAAGACGTGAATCATGTCTTTTCCAAATTCTGAGTTATCTATGTTCACAGTTACAGCAGCACTCTCAGATGCAGTCAAGACACCATCCAACGTCTGCACATGTTCTTCCCACGTCGTTGTAGCGGTGAGAATGTCATCTACATAAAATGTAACTTTGTTCAGAAGCTGCTTTCCTAACACCCTAATGATCGAATGAAGGTTGATGTAGAAATGTTGAGCCCAGAAGGTAGAACACGGTATTGGTAGCTTTTTCGTTCATATAGGAACGCTGTACATTGTCTTGAGTCCTTATACAGTGGAATCTGCCAATATCGAGATTTCAGATCGATGCTGCTGAATAATTTTTCCCCTGAAACTTTTGAAGCATCTCCTCCTGACTCTGAGGCCTGCCTCTCTGTCGCAGTATGATTTTATTCACTGCTCTAGCATCTAGCACAATTCTGACATTCACATTTTTCTTCTCTACAACAAATGAGGGATTATTATACTGGCTTGATGAACGTTCAATAATTTCCATTTTCAACATCTCGCTAATCTCCTCATTGACAGCTTCACGTTTATCTTGTGGAATAGCATATGCCCTTGCAAAGAAGGATACATGCTCCTTCACCACTAGCTTGCATTCTGCTGCCTTTACTACTTCAGGTTCATCTGCGAAAACCTGACTGTGCCTCCTCAAAACATCTGCAAGAGCTTTGATTTCCTTATGCGCATCCTCTTGTAGCAAGGCTAACTTCTTTTAAGCGCTCTCTCAGAGTCTTCCATTCTAATTTGATGTTCCCATCTTCACTGCCTTTTATTCAAGCCTGCAGTGTCACCTTTGTATACATGTTGTACAGCTTCTGACTCCATGCTAATTGGAATCTTAGCCAATCCTATTTCTTCACATGCCTTCATGGCACCATTGAATGCAATAACCTCCTCTTCTCCTTTATTAACTATCCTCATATTCCCATTTCTAAAATCTAAGTACGCTTGCTGGTTTACTAACCACTCTATACCAAATATCAAAAGCAATGCCATTCCAGGCACAACCGGTACTGATACATCGCAAGTCTTTCTATTAAACTTTACTGTAATCAGGATTTGCTCCTTTACATTTTTACCTTTTGTACCAGCAGCACCCACAACAGACACACCATTTACAGCAAAATTCGGTATTTCTCTAACTTGTTCCAACCATGCTGTATACAACTTTTGTGACACTACATTAAATGGACTTCCTGAGTCTAGAAAGATGTCATATTTTACACTGAAAATTTCTCTCTCTACAAATGGTTGCACAGATTCAAAAATGGTTCAAATGACTCTGAGCACTATGGGACTTAACTTCTGAACCTGCGACCGTAGCGGTCGCGCGGTTCCAGACTGTAGCGCCTAGAACCGCTCGGCCACTCCGGCCGGCTGCACAGATTCCTCTAGAACATCAGCATCTTCCTTTAGCAAGTCATTTAAGACTTCATCCATTTGTTCCAATTTTCGTATGGTCAGCACTCTCGACTCTCTACTTCTATCAGCCAAGAAATCCTCTCCAAGCGTTACTGCACATTGCTTGTGCAAAGCTCTATCAAGTGGCTTCCCTTTCCTTGTACTCCTAACACTCCTTACACGCTTATCCCAAAGCTGCACATTTGCACATCTTTCTGTAAGTCTCTTTTCACTTTGATAACTCTCATCATCTTCTTGGCTTAACGGCAACATTGTCATTGGAGATCCCATATCAGAATGCATTTTCACACCTTCACTACTATTAGTATAGTCTATGTTCTCATCATTTTCTGTGACCTCATACACACTATAATCCTTATGACCTTCTAAGAGACATGCACAGTCACTATCTTCACACCACCAAATCTCCCTTTCTCTGACACATATCCGCTAATGTGACTGGGTTGACAGTCTTTCATTGTACCAGAACAATTTTCATTGGCAGCACACAAACCTTTTGTAGAGCTATCTTCCTCATAACTAACACTCTCATCAAAATCCTCATGCTTACTCTCTTGTGCACATATTCCTCTATCTTTTCTCGTCTTTCTAGCTTCATACTCTTGCTCCCTATGTACATGACCATCATATATTTTAACAAACTCCGCCATGCATGATTCTCTACCTGTTAACCCATCACCACGTAGAACATTATCTCCCTTTAACTGTTGCAGATCTTTTCCTTGGCATTTAGTCTCCTGTGCTTGTCCATTTTGCATACTAGTGACCTGTACATAATTTACATGAGCCTTCCTACATACTCCTTCACTACCTGTTGCATTATCTGCCATTCTTCATTGATGTTTAGCTACCTGCTCCATTACATCCTCTTCACATTTAACTCCAGTTCTCCTTACTCCCAATTATCTCCAGTTTATTGTTCTGAACTATTGTCTGAGGCTGTGGTCCTGTTTCTGGGATTCCTAACCGGACCTAATCAGGAATCACAGCTAGTTTTCGTCTCCTTGTGGTTCATGAGCTTGTTCTGGCTCAGTCTGTTCAATGAACCCTGTTCTCTGATACCTATCACTGTAGAATGCAGCACCACCACCTCTACCTCTGTGGTCACTATGTCTTCCTTGAATCCGCGCTCATGTGATACTCGATAATTATTGTTCCATCGTTGATCATCATGTCTTCTGTCATTTATTGGTCTGTCCCTGTTGGCTTCATTAAGAATTCTTGTCTGTCTTCGTTCAGATTCCACCTCATGATTTCTTTCTTCCAAGTTGTCTAGTTGTTCCACGCTAGCTTAATTGCATCTACAGCATCCCTTGGCATAGCCAGTAGCTTTTCCTGTGTTGCTGTTGGCATCTAACTACTGTTCAACGACACTAATGACTCTTTGCCTGTTGGTTCATCAAGGTACATGTTTTTATCGTATAGTTTTTGAAAAAAACTTCTTTAAACCTCTATCACGTTCATAACTATACCTTCTATAGTGATAGAGTTCATTCTGAAACTCGTTCTGTTTCCTTGCTGTCCAATATTCATTTAGGAATGCTTTCCTAAAACTTTCATGTGTCTCACATTCTCATTCAACTCTTAATTACCATGTGCCTGCTTCTGCTTCCATATATGACACCACAAATCTAATTTTACTGCAGTCATCCCACAGTACTGGTAATACATCCTGAAGCTGATCCAAGAAGTCATGTGGATGCCAATTCACATTAGGACCGAATTTTTTGAAATTCTCCATAACATTTTGCACTCTTACAAAACTGTTGTTAGTTACAACACTATCACATAATAGCGTCCTAACCTTGGCTTACACCTGCTCCCCTACCTCTTGTTTCATTGTTCGTAAGTCAGCACTTACAATATTTTCTCGCTCCACACATTGCTTTTGATGCAACTTCAACTGTGAAACGTTTTCATCCAGTTTTTTCACATAGTTCATCTGCTTGTTTGCCTCTTTCTTAATATCAGCCATCTGATTAGCAATCCTCTTATGCCATTGCTCTATTTCTTCCCTTTGTATATTGGCACTTACCGATTCTGCATCCATCCACCTTCTGCATTCCTCCTCTGTCTTAGGTATTTCATCTCTAAGTTTATCTGTCACTTGATTCAGCTTTTCATCTTGCTTCTGGAGTTTATCATGAAACCATTTCAATTCTGCATTGAAATTTCCTTGGACTCTTTTGATCTCCTCTACCAGGAACCGTTGAGTTTTATTGCTCTCTACCATCTCTTTCTTAATCTGCTCATTGGATGCCTTCAGTTGCTTAATCTGCTCATTGGATGCCTTCAGTTGCTTAATCTGCTCATTAGTTTCTTTATTAGGTGCCTCAATTTTCTTACTAGACACCAAAAGCTCTCGCAATAGGACATACAAGTTTAAATTTTGAACTTGTTGTCCTTGTTTGGCTGCATTCGAATCTGGAAACAGATCTGCACTAGAATTCCCTACATTATCTACCATGGTAGCATTAAAAAAACTACAATCAAGTGATGCCTCTTTCTTTGATATCTCATTTTCACTATACAGCGATGCTGGTAAACTAATGTCATTTAACACCCCATCATTTACCATTTCCATCTTTACCTTCTCTGCATCTACTTCCTCTGGTTCAGATTTAAATGACACCATGGTATCAGAATCATTTGACATGTCATTGTCATCTACTTTCAGCTTTATCCCCTTTACATTATCCTTCAGATGTTCCTCATTAAACATTCTTGAGACACTGTCCATGCTGACATCTGTTTCCCTTGCTACTTCTATAAAATAAACTGGTACCTTTCGTAACTCTAATTTATCTGACAGAGCCTATTCAAACATAAAACAATAACCCAATAGCACCTATGTTGGCAATGCCGGAACTTAACACCATATTCCTTAAAAAATAGTAAATGTACAGTAGCAGCGTAGGCAGCCCTTCAAACGTTAATATATTAAGCAATTGTATTACAATCAATCCATATCTATTTGGGCAGGACCACAGCTATAAATAATTTTGTCTTGTGAGAAATAAACGATTTACATACAACAATTCAGTCGAATTCAATCATATCCTTATTACTGGGCACGCTACTGTCGTTAGTTCCGTCACGCACGCATCGCGACACTTACGCCCGCTTTATTGTGTGTCTGCCACGTGTTGCTGTAGTGCTGTCAGCGCTGCTGCTATTCCGTTCGGCCAAAATGACGCGAAGCAATGCTGCGCGCGACGCTCCGTTGTCTCGATCTCCACGCCTCAGTGCGAGACTACGCTGAACTGCTATGATCTCCGATGCTTAGTTCAGCCGTTAACGGAGATGAGGTGCTGCAGCAACTTGCGATATTCCATTGTCTCTGCGTCAACTCTTCCGTAGCGCCGCACCGCGAACGATGATTGAATTACAAACCTTCCGTTATTTGCATAGGTGGCGGGGTTACAACACGGCCCACGCTGCTCTACTGTCTTGACGACAGCTCTTCAGTGGCGCCACAGTACGACCGATAACTGAACGGTTGCACCTTCACTTCTCAACACCCAGCTTCAGGCGGTGGTGGGTATATACACTCCTGGAAATTGAAATAAGAACACCGTGAATTCATTGTCCCAGGAAGGGGAAACTTTATTGACACATTCCTGGGGTCAGATACATCACATGATCACACTGACAGAACCACAGGCACATAGACACAGGCAACAGAGCATGCACAATGTCGGCACTAGTACAGTGTATATCCACCTTTTGCAGCAATGCAGGCTGCTATTCTCCCATGGAGACGATCGTAGAGATGCTGGATGTAGTCCTGTGGAACGGCTTGCCATGCCATTTCCACCTGGCGCCTCAGTTGGACCAGCGTTCGTGCTGGACGTGCAGACCGCGTGAGACGACGCTTCATCCAGTCCCAAACATGCTCAATGGGGGACAGATCCGGAGATCTTGCTGGCCAGGGTAGTTGACTTACACCTTCTAGAGCACGTTGGGTGGCACGGGATACATGCGGACGTGCATTGTCCTGTTGGAACAGCAAGTTCCCTTGCCGGTCTAGGAATGGTAGAACGATGGGTTCGATGACGGTTTGGATGTACCGTGCACTATTCAGTGTCCCCTCGACGATCACCAGTGGTGTACGGCCAGTGTAGGAGATCGCTCCCTACACCATGATGCCGGGTGTTGGCCCTGTGTGCCTCGGTCGTATGCAGTCCTGATTGTGGCGCTCACCTGCACGGCGCCAAACACGCATACGACCATCATTGGCACCAAGGCAGAAGCGACTCTCATCGCTGAAGACGACACGTCTCCATTCGTCCCTCCATTCACGCCTGTCGCGACACCACTGGAGGCGGGCTGCACGATGTTGGGGCGTGAGCGGAAGACGGCGTAACGGTGTGCGGTACCGTAGCCCAGCTTCATGAAGACGGTTGCGAATGGTCCTCGCCGATACCCCAGGAGCAACAGTGTCCCTAATTTGCTGGGAAGTGGCGGTGCGGTCCCCTACGGCACTGCGTAGGATCCTACGGTCTTGGCGTGCATCCGTGCGTCGCTGCGGTCCGGTCCCAGGTCGAGGGGCACGTGCACCTTCCGCCGACCACTGGCGACAACATCGATGTACTGTGCAGACCTCACGCCCCACGTGTTGAGCAATTCGGCGGTACGTCCACCCGGCCTCCCGCATGGCCACTATACGCCCTCGCTCAAAGTCCGTCAACTGCACATACGGTTCACGTCCACGCTGTCGCGGCATGCTACCAGTGTTAAAGACTGCGATGGAGCTCCGTATGCCACGGCAAACTGGCTGACACTGACGGCGGCGGTGCACAAATGCTGCGCAGCTAGCGCCATTCGACGGCCAACACCACGGTTCCTGGTGTGTCCGCTGTGCCGTGCGTGTGATCATTGCTTGTACAGCCCTCTCGCAGTGTCCGGAGCAAGTATGGTGGGTCTGACACACCGGTGTCAATGTGTTCTTTTTTCCATTTCCAGGAGTGTAGTACGGTTCACGACGCTCAGTTGTTCACACGTCAGCTCACTGTGGTACTGCTGTATGCAATATTACCAACTGCCACGATTGTCACATATTCGACTACTGTCGTGTGAAGTTGATATAGTTCATTGCCACTTCTCTAGCCTCACGTTCTTTGCACCGTACTGCCGTAATACCCGTAATACTATCTTATGATGGTATCACTGCGCATTCCCGTTTTTGTTCGTACACACAAAAGCACGTGTGACATCACTACCAGTTGATCATTAAATTAATTTTCAGTTACTGCGATCAGCACTCCTATCTGAAGATTACAAGTCCTAAAACGCAGTCGCCATGTAAGCGAATTGGGGAGGGTGGGATTATGGTTTCGTCTGTGTTTGCTAATTGTACCCACTCACCTCGTAAACCCAGTCGTCATTCGCTTCTTACGTTGCAGCCTAGGAGCAGCAGCTTGAGTATTGCTGTAATAAATGATAACTAACAAGGGGAAGGGACGCCTCCACATAACTCCTCGCTCGTTCTGGCGCGAAAAAACAAAAAACCGACCATAGCGATGTCATCGTAATCGATATCAGCGCTATTCGATACATGCTTACATCCTGCCATGAAAACTAACCCTGTGAACTGGATACGCGGCCGGGGTCTGCTCCGTTTTTGGTCCCGACAAGAAATCGGATCTGGGTTATTATATGTACCTTAATGATGGACACTGTGCACTTCGTTGCAGCTCCTGGTACAAGCAGTTCATTTCCAGTTTCCTATGGAGCGCATTTCATGACCTTCCAACTTGTAACGGAACATATTAAAGGCTTTACTTTACCGAAGTATGCGATACCCTCCAAATTCAACCAGTTTAATGAGTATTTATGATTATAGAAAAGTTATTGTGTATGTTAACAATGATTGCATAACATGTCTCCATAAACAGTCAACCCATTAAATTATACTGAGTAACTGACCCACACAAAAGTTAATATCACTTGATCACTGATACAGCAAATGTCATCATGTAAAAACACTAAGTTCATCTTAAATAATTAATATGAAGTACGAAAAATAGTGGCCAACTTAGGTATTTTGGATCTCCTTAAATAAAAATCACCCAGTGAAACCTATTTGTTCACTAGGAGCGTTTTCACTCAGTATTCACGTAAGCAATCCTATTTTAGACGAAAACCAATGTAATTCTTAATAATTCATGTTATTTACTTATTTATGCAAATTAGAGAAGTCAACTGACAAACTTCTAAAAAATGGCCTTTTTGTAACAAGGAATTATTCTGTCAAGTCAACAAATCTGTCTGTCATTTTAATAACATGTTAAATTCTGTCACTCGATGAAAATTAATAACTTTTCTGCACAAATTATGATAACAGATGTACATGTGACTTATAAACTATATCTCTTTTTAGTAGTTCTTTGACAATGTTATAAATACGAGCAGCAAGAAGGGTCGAGAGGCAGTCGGAATGTCACTTTGGTAAAGTGTGTTTGTGTGTTATTGTTTGAGGTGGATAAACAATGCAAAGAACATGTAACGGAAGTACTACTTTGTGTTGAGTCATGGTCTTTGGTGGACAGTGGAATTAAGATGGCCACCAGAGTAATAAATATTTGAAGTTTACATATTTGTTGGTTTCGCTCGTTCTTTATCATCAAAAGCACATAAAAAACACGGGACCTCATGTTTTTAACCCTAGACAACCAGATTTACAGCCAGCATCAGCATCGAGACACAGCAGCGATCCAGCAAGTAGCAGCGATTACCACAACACAATGCATTTCAATGGCGCCAACCTAACATCAAGTGCTAACAAGCTCCGTAAATGGGAGTGAAATAGTGCGATTATAGCAATTAGCTATATCTACGACCAGGCGACCATTAGAAAAGTGGGGGCTCGTCCGGGATCTTTAAGTGCATTGATGATAATAGTGCAGCGATAAATTTCGTAAGTGCTTAGCATTCCAAAAAAGTTTTTTTTTCTTGCTGTGTGGCAACAGTGAAAATATGTCAAAAATAAATAAATTGTGTTTGTGCGACTACCAAAAACCATCATCACACTGCTCGGAAGATTAACGTCTGGATTATGTCAATGGAATTCATCAATCAAGACTTCAGCTTTGATAAAACCGAATAGAAGTGAAGAGAGCCAACAAGAACACCGATCACGACATCATAGCATAAAGCAAGGTATTTTGTTGTTGTTGTCATTTAAAATAATTAATAGTTAACATGTCTCTACCTGAGAGTGATGAGATCGTAGGAAATGTAAAAATTGAACCAGGGGATAGTGAACAATTAAACTTAACAGAGTGGCTAGCAGGGTTTGCAACTCAAATAAGCTCGCAACTTAAACAATCCAGTGAACAAGTACGTTTGGATTTTAAACAATCAAGTGAACAAGTAAGTTTGAAACTTAAAGAAAACACAGATAGACTGGATTAGTTAAGTTTGGATTTTGATCTATTAAATACTCATCTCAATGAGAAGTGTGAGGAAATTAAAACTACCCTCAGTAAGGACACTAGAGAACAGTTGATACACTTCAGAAAAGAATTTCAAGTTAAAGTTGAAAGTTTAAATGAAAACATACAAGCGAACACAGACAGCATTGCTGTCATCTACAACAGAGTAGATACTGAAGCTAAAAGATTAGATCAGAGAATAGACAAAACATCAGAAAACCTTAAACATGAATACAACCTGTATACCACTAATGTAGATACAAAAGTAGAAAATATACACACCAAATATACACAATTGGAAGATGCATTGATATCAAAACAAATGTTTTACAATCAAAATACAATGTATGGGCACATCCAAGTGAAATGCTTTCCTGGTGAAAATCTGCACCCTATTGACTTTATTCACCAATGTAAGGATATGTTTGTTGTAGGAATGTCAGATAACATAAAAATTAAGTTAGTAAAACGGTTTCTAGAAGGGGAGGCCCTATCCTGGGCAAATGAGAATAATGATTCTTGGAATACTTTTGAAGAGTTTGAAACTAAGTTTATTAGCAAATTTTGGTCACAATCCATACAAGCCAGATTAAAGTCAGAATTTCTAAATGGACCAGTGTATAGAGGGAAAGTAGGGGGAATGCAAAAATTTTGCAGAGATCTACTGAAAAAACTTGCTCACTTGAATAACTCTTTTGATATTATGACACAAATTGATGTTTTAAAAAGAAGATTACCAGAGAGACTGCAGTGGGAATTGGTCCATGGACCAGACGACTCAATGGAAGAGTTCCTGAAATTTGTAGATAGATTAGATAGGGCCTTGGAAAGAGAAAATAACCAAAGTTTTGGCTCTGGCAACAACCAGTATGGGGGGTGGAACAGGAATGTAAATAGAGATTATTATGGGAGGAGAGACTTTGAAAATTCTGGAAATAATGCTCCAAATAGGGGAGATAGGAGATATGAAAATGATTTCAGAAACAATACACAGGAGGGAGGATGGAGGAGAGATAACAGGAATGATAGAAATAGGTATTGGGGAAGAGAACAAGATAGAAGGGGGTTTGCTGAAACTAGTGAACAAAATGACAACTACAAACGGACAGACCGAGGGAACCAGCCGGGAAACGGTGGACAGTCCCACTAGATGTCCGTAGTTTTGGGGCTAGACAATATTATGACAGGACAACACATAACCGAAACTGGAGAAGGAGAAGATACAATGTAAAGAGTAAGTACCATGAAAATACTGATGTTGTTAGAATGAATAAATTAGAATTTAATAAAAGGTTTTGGGATACTATGAGTAAAAGTGATACAGTTAATAAAGACAGTGCTCAAGCACAGGTAGTTAGTGAAAGTGCAGAAGTTGAAGGTATTGCAGAGTTCCATAGTTGGGCTGAAAAAGATACTGGTGTTAATAACAAGTCAGACACACCACAAATAGAATCTATTTTGGGGGGTTTATTTGATAAGAAGGGGGATGATGAAGTGTTTAATGGAGCCAAAGACTCAATTGCTGAGATTCAGATACATAGGGGGGGAAACTGAAGATGGGGTTGTTGTGGAGGAGGAGGAAGAAGTAATAGAGGGACATTTAAATAATGATCCTAAATCAAGTGATGTTATTGATGAGAGTGTGGAGGAAGAAATAAAAGTATTTGTAGAATTGAAAAGTGATTATGTGGTAAAGGTAATGATGTGACAAACATGGGTAATAATGAGGTTAATTTAAGTGAAATGCAGACTAGGGAATGTGTATCTGAGGACAAGCTATTGCCTGTTGGGAACTATGAAACACTAATCTATGAGAATGGTAATAATAATAAGATTAAAGAAAATATAAAGGGATGGAATGTAAATGTGTGTTTTCAAGAGAAAGGGGAAAAGTTTTTAGAAGTTTTGTGGAACAACTATGGAAACTGTATAAACAAAGATGCCTTTTGGAAAGAATTAGCAAAGGTAAGTGCAACCTTGTATCCTACATGGTGGACAAGAATCCGTAGTGGACTTTATAAAAAAGGGGGTGAAAACAGTAGTTGGTCAAGTGACAACACAGTGTTACAAGGAACAGATGAAAACAAAGGTTTATGTTTTAATGTCAATGCTTTGCAAACAGAGAGGGATGTGTCTAAGTGTAGGAAAGAGACATTAGACTTAGGAACTAAAGAAATTGAAAATGATCTCTTGTTTGAAAATACTGAAATAGACAAAGATGTTGAGCTAGGTTGTCCATATGTTAAAGTAAACATTGACATTGGTCCATTTGAAATAAAAGAAAGCCCACATCCTAATGCGTATACTTATCTTTCCCAGATCAAGAAGGTTATTTGGATTAAGAAACATCACTGAATTGAAACCATATAAACATGATTAAGCACATTTCCCTGTTTGAATACAGTTACTTACCCATTTTCCATAAAGCATGTTATCAGCAAAGATTTTTACTGGGTGTGTCAAATAGCAACTACCACTCATCCTATAGACCCTGGAAAAGTTCCAGATCTCTGAGAGAACGTTTTTATATTTTTATTGTCACTATTGAATATTAAATTTTGAGACATCTTCTTTACTTGCAATGGGCAAGAAGGTGACAAACATTTATTACTTTCCTTTTGTATTGTTGAATATGGGACATACTTGCACCAAATAAAAGACAATGGAAAAATTCTTGTGCAAGACCCATCATTTTGTGACTATTGTGTTCTTAGGCATAAGATTTGTGTGCAATTTTCTACAGCTAATCAGATGTTCACCAAGTTTGATGTTTGTGTTATGTTGTGACCAATTTAAGTGTTCAATTTTGGTATTCATATGTTCTTGTACTATCTTGACTGTGTCTCAATGGGAGACAATGTTTAAAAAACTCTTCTGTTTTTTGCAAATGCATATTATATTCATACATGTGACTTCTCTAGTGTTTGTGTTTATATATCATGTCCATACTTATAATTCTGTTCTTTGTTTTCATTTCTTTTATGTGGCTCAAAAAGAACAGACAGTTGCAATATTTTCCTATGGACATATGACCTGTCCATCTATGTAATATATTTATGTTCCTTCTATTATCTTGATTAATCTGTCTCAATGAGAACTGACTTTGAAATAATTTACATATATTTTTTATATATCTTAAAAGCGCATGTGATATATTTGTGGCTGTTTTTGATCATTTTCCATGGGAGCAAAGATTAACATTTTTTTTTACTTTCATATATTACTAAATATTTTTATTATGCTGGCATACTGAGAGCCATAACACAAAGTGCATTTGAAACAACACAACTAAAATATTTGCAGGAAAAAGTAATTTTGAAACGGTGTAACGGTCATTGCATACATACACATTATGCATAGTAAAACAAAAAAATTACTAAAGTAGCACTTTTCCAAATTTTAACCATTTGACACATTTGTCCAAGTCGGCTAATATCATTAACGTTCTGTAAATGATGTTACCCGAGGGGGGTATTGTAACGGAACATATTAAAGGCTTTACTTTACCGAAATTAGAGAAGTCAACTGACAAACTTCTAAAAAATGGCCTTTTTGTAACAAGGAATTATTCTGTCAAGTCAACAAATCTGTCTGTCATTTTAATAACATGTTAAATTCAGTCACTCGATGAAAATTAATAACTTTTCTGCACAAATTATGATAACAGATGTACATGTGACTTATAAACTATATCTCTTTTTAGTAGTTCTTTGACAATGTTATAAATACGAGCAGCAAGAAGGGTCGAGAGGCAGTCGGAATGTCACTTTGGCAGCGATCCAGCAAGTAGCAGCGACTACCACAACACAATGCATTTTAATGGCGCCAACCTAACATCAAGTGCTAACAAGCTCTGTAAATGGGAGTGAAATAGTGCGATTATAGCAATTAGCTATATCTACGACCATTACAAACTGGAACGTCCAAGCAATGAGATGCTGACATTTATTTTGCCCACATTATGCTCTGAACAAACTACAAATTTCGAGAAGAACCGTTTGGATGTACCACATTCAGAAGGCAGGAGCGACTCCCAGAATGCTAATACATGGAAAAAAAGTGTATACAAAAATAAAATAACGCAATAAATAAAAAAAGCCCTTAAACAACTCCTTTTATTTTCATCGCTCCCCTGTGTGTTGTCACCTCCCCCCACTTTTTTCCTTTCCTACCACCGTTTAGTAATAGATAGTTGTTCTGGGACAGGCAGTGATAAGTGCCAACGCCTGAAGAGGTGCAGTTCTTTTTTCCTTAGGTCACAAGTGGCGGTGGCAAGTGACTTTTTTTAGTTTCCCGCTTCTGTCCAGGGGCGGAAAAGAAAAGCAGGGTAGGGTAAACAAAAAATGTGCTAGCGTAATGGACAATGCCGTGGTTTCTAGAGTCGAAAGTGGTGGTTTCGCATATAGCCAGACGAAATTTTTTTTCGTGTTAGCGTTGTTAAGACGTTCTGGGACTGTCTTATGAATATAATACAACTATGTTCTACGATATTCGATGCTTTTACATTCCGTCTGATATGAGAACGGAGGATGAAATAGATATTTAGCGATTTTCGAGTGTGTGGTTAGGCAGGAAACTAAGAGGGCAGCTTAAATTGCTTCGGTGTAACGAGGAGCAGTAAAATTGTTATTTTTTCTTGTCACTAATATTTCGTTGTTTAGTCACGAATGTGTGGCGATTTCCGTGTGTGTGGTTAGACAGGAACGTAGGAGTACAGCTTAAGCTGCTGCGAGTGAGTCGAGGGGCAATGACTTCCATAGTCTTCCTTATCACAAAATCGATAGTCGATTACGCGATGGCCGATATTGCGTTTGAGGTGAAAATGACGTCACGTTTGCCGAAAGTGTTTTGAAACGAGTGTTACCCTCCACGGCTGGTGTCATTCTGGAAATAATAATTTTGGCTATTGGGCCGCGTCATTGTAAAGTACTAAAACAACTAAATTGGCGACGTTTCGACCGACTTGCTGCGGTCCTCTTCAGGCAGTTCACTGCTGTATATTGGTTATTGTTGTCCTGTATTTAAGAGTGGTCGCAAGGTCCGAGATTTGTTGAGGCCTACAAAGGATCCCGTGAATGCTCTTCACATTGCTGGTGTCTACGAAGTTCGGTGTGAACGTAGCGAAATATTTAGCGCTCGCTTTTCGGAGCATGAAAGTTACGTGCGACTGGGACAGAGCAACAAGTCAGCTGTGATAGAACGCCACCACCTAGACCTACAAGTTACCCGCAGGCTGGCTGCTGGAGATTCCTGCCCGGCGCACCGCGTTTGTTCGCCGGCCAGCAACACCACTTGACCCGGCTTTAACAGTATAAACAGCGGCCGCGAGGAAAACTGCCGTGCGACATTAATAACTCTGCAGAAACCCCTGGACACAAGCCGCCGATTTGCTATTACCTTTCAATCATCGACGAGAGTTTGCCAACGAGTCACTTACCAGAAAGCCACAGGCAACAGGCAGCCGACACGCTACCTTCTACCAGTCACCCACTAGAGTTGTCTTCCAGTCACCTACCAGGGTAGCACAGGCAATAGCGTACCGTACAGTCTTCCCTCCGTAACAACCTCTTCAAACTGTCCAGTGACATCTCAGATATGTGACCTCGGTAGCCACCAGATAAACGAAAATAACAGTATGTAAAGGAAGATACTCACCAGTATACAGCAGTGAATCGCCCTGAAGAGAACCACAGGAAGTCGGTCGAAACCTCGGCAATTTACGTGCGGCGCAATACCCAAAATTATTTTATCCAAAATTAAGTAAATGCTCCGTCCGCAGTCGGTGGTACGATTGCGAGGTGGTATGTCAACTGTCTGTTTTGATTTTGCGCTGGTTCGTGTATAAGTTACAGTTAGGGCAGAATTATATGGATAAAGTTATCCAAGGCCCTAACCAGAAGAATGCTGAAGATTAAATGGGTAGATCACATAACTAATGAGGAGGTATTGAATAGAATTGGGGAGAAGAGGAGTTTGTGGCACAACTTGACAAGAAGAAGGGACCGGTTGGTAGGACATATTCTGAGGCATCAGGGAATCACAAGTTTAGCATTGGACGGCAGCGTGGAGGGTAAAAATCGTAGAGGGAGACCAAGAGATGAATACACTAAGTAGATTCAGAGGGATGTAGGTTGCAGTAAGTACTGGTAGATGAAGAAGCTTGCACAGGATAGAGTAGCATGGAGAGCTGCATCAAACAAGTCTCAGGGTCGTGAGATAGTTTTGGTTTGTGCCAAAAGAGAATGAAATGAACACTCACGTGAATAGTGAAAGTCGGTGTACAGGAGAAACCATTAATGCGAGCACGAACAGCGTCATTATTCTCTTAAGAAAACCACATGTCGATTGGCCCAATCTAAGACAATGGTAGTGGAAGTGCAAAAAGACGGTAACAGCTAAAGAAGTCGAGCTTCGTTCCCACGCATTAAATACGGATACAAATTGCTGGTGTTATTAGCTATTTTTTAATAGGGTAGATTGTCTTAGGGCGTTTGGGCCCTCGGAAAAAGCGTCTTCGCTTATGTTTTAAACTTGTGACCAAAGTTTGTTGTATATCCACGAAAATGGTGTTTCATTCAGTTGTAGCTAGACACTCCAAAAAGTAAAAATTATCAATATACCGTTGTTGCATATGTTCGTAACATGTTGATACTCCGGTTGCTATGGTTTTATTTATCGATTGTCTATTTTTGTAGTTCACTTTGCTATCTGAGTTGTGACCGAGTGGTTCTAGGCGCTTCAGTCCGGCACCGCGGTGCTGCTACGGTCGCAGGTCCGAATCCTGTCTCGGGCATGGATGTGTGTGATGTCCTTAGGTTAGTTTGTTCAAGTAGTTCTAAGTCTAGGGGATTGACGACCTCAGAGATATTAAGTCCCATAGTCCTTCGAGCTATTTGAACCATTTTGAACTGAGTACGGCGATAAAACTGTTTTCTCGTTTTAAGGGGGGTAGGACGTCAAACGGGACGACTTGGAGCAGGACAGACACCACAGGAATTTTTAATTTCCACTGTCTATACTTTTAAAAATAAATTCATAAAACTTTGTCAGAATGACCAGAAAGGATTCAGGATTTATACTTATAGTGGTGGAAGTTCAAAAATGTAAGAAAATAATTTATTTTTTTACATTTGTATTTCACCGTTCTTTCACTTACCATTGGCTGCATTTGTTGCTATAGGTACACTTTTCTTCATAAGTAAGGGAGATTCTTCGATAAATTTTGCACAGCTTACAAACCATACTTACAGGTGTATGAAACTCTAGAATTTTCCAAATCTATTAAAAACTGTGGTAAAAACTGAGTTAATTAACTATGAAATGTTAGTTTTTTCTAGACATGAAGTTAAAAATGTAACAGCACATTCATTTTTCCATAAATTAAATAATCTCCAGAGTTTCTTGCACCTGTAAGTATCATTTGTATGCTGTGCAAAATTCATCGAAGAATTTCTCTTACTTATGAAGAAACGTGTACCTATAGCAACAAACGCAGCCAATAGAAGTGAAAAAATGAACTTTCACATGTAAAAAAAATTATTTTGTTATTATTTTGAACTTCCACTGCTATGATTGTGAATCCTGAATTCTTCCTGGTCATGCTGACAAAGTTTTATGAATTTATTCGTAAAAGTATAGACGCTGGAAATTAAAATGTCCTTTGGTGTCTCTCCTGCTCCAAGACGGCCCGATTGACGTCCTACCCCCCTTAACGAGAATCATTTTAACATTACTGACTCTCCACTTTCAGGAAGACCCTCGGGGTTTGATGAAGATCGTTTAAATCCATTAGTCCACTACGATTCACGTCAGCGCATCCGAGAACTGGTAAATGGGATGAACTGTGATCATTCCACCAAAGTGTGACATTTGCATGCAGTCGGGTAGGTTTAAAACTCCGGTGTGTGGGTATCGCATGCTCTAAACCAAAATTACAAAAATCAATGGGCGGCCATATGTGCATCTATCCTTGCCCTTCGTCAACTGGCTCGTCAACAAAACCGACCATTCCTATCGTGCATCGTTACTAAGGACGAGAAATGATGTCTTTATGTTAACATAAGGAAAAGAAAGGAATGGTTGAATTGAAACAAAACAGCAACTCCTTGTACAATGACGTGTGCGCTTCCAAAAAGATAATGTTATGCATCTTGTGGAACAGCGACAGTGTGGTGTGCTACGAATTGCTTCTCCGAGGTGAAACCATCAGTGCTGACCTTCTGGTGTCAACAGCTGAGACGTCTTAGAGACGCAGTCCAAGAACAACGACCGGGAAGATTGCGTGAAGTGAAGCTATTCCACGATAACGACCGACCGCATTCTGGTAGTCTGACAGAAAACTCTATACGAGAGTTGTATTGGGAAGTTATACAGCAATACGTATCACAATATACTATCATACAACCAGGGAAATGTACATATATAATACGGTAAAGCGTACTTTTTCTACAACATGTCCTAAAGCGATAAGGCCATAGTGTCATCGTCAAAACATATAAATATAGTCAGCACAGCATCGTCACATAGATCTAAAATAAGATGTAGAACAGGCCACATCGTCCACACAGTCATTATTGCTACTGGCTACTGAAGTACAGCAGCTACCAGAAATGTAGGTACGATGTAGGCAAACAGATTTCTGGTAGTTACTGTACTTCAGTAGCCAGTAGCAAATAATGAGTGTGTGGACGATGTGGCCTATTCTATAACTTATTTTAGATCTATGTGACGATGCTGTGCTGACTATATTTATATGTTTTGACGATGACACTATGGCCTTATCACTTTAGGACATGTTGTAGAAAAAGTACGTTTTACCGTATTTTATCTGTACATTTCCCTGGTTGTTTGATAGTATATTGTGATACGTATTGTTGTTTTGTGTTGAAAGACATATTGCTCACTACGTGTGTATATTTGTATATTGTAGATATGAGGATGGTCATTACGGACTGAAACCGGTCATCGTCAAAAGAATTGATATTGTAACCAAATACTGGAGTAAAAAGCATTTGACAGTGTTGGATCACTGTTCGTATTCGCGAATATGTCGCAGCTGGTGAAAGTTATTCCGTGGCCACCTTATTCACCTGATTTTGCATTCTCAGATTTTCACCTTTTCTGCTCTCTATTGAACAGCCTTCAAGGAGCTTCCTTTCCGGAAGAAACCGCTCCGAACCTGGCTCAACGAGTTCTCCGCCACAAAATCACGCGATTTCTACAGCCGGGGAATCGGAAAGTTACCCCAGCGTTGGTAGACTGTCGTAAATACTGAAGGAAAGTATATTATTGATGAGTAAATCCTTTATAATGTTATCTGCTGTGTTCGTTAAACTTATGGGGAAACGCTGCGAACTTCTGCATCAACCCAATAATAAGGGGAATTGTCAGGAAGTCACAGACTTGAACCGACGTCTGCTATGTTAGTGGGGACGAACATTAGCTTCTCGTACAAATGTTTTCATAAAAAAAAGCCAGCTTGCATTCATTACAAGTGGTCGTTCAGATTATGGTCTAAAGTGAAAAGGATTCACATTCCATTCGTAAGTGGATATTTTCTTTTATACACATGAATTTTAGTTGCGCTGGTTACTTTTTATCTAGTCGTTTTATTTCTGTGATATGAGTTCAGATTTCCTTTCAATACAACCTGTAGAATGCTCTGGTTGAACGCTGTGAGAAGGAAATACTGCAGATCGTCCAGGCATAGCTAAATATGATCTCAGCATTTTCGGGATGAAGACATGGACGGAACATCAGTTCCGTCAGTCCGTATGAGGAAAATGCTGGATCACGAAAGCAGCCTTTTCATATCACATATTTCGTATCTTGGTTAGGAAGATGATGTTTGGTTTGTGGGGCGCTCAACTGCGTGGTTATCAGCGCCCGTACAATTATCCAATCTTTGCTCAGTCCAATTTCGCCACTTTCCTGGATGATGATGAAAATGATGAGGACAACACAAACACCCAGTCATCTCGAGGCAGGTGAAAATCCCTGACCCCGCCGGGAATCGAACCCGGGACCCCGTGCTCGGGAAGCGAGAACGCTACCGCGAAACCACGAGCGGCGGACAGTATCTTGGTTTGTCGAAACGTGTAACAAAAACAAAGTTACATTAACAAGGCCATATGCGTCGTATTACTGAGTCAAATGTGCCTTTAAGACGAGAAAAAGTCTGAAAATTCCTTAATGACACTACGTTATTCACTATAGCACTGTAACATATATTTAACACTGCTGTTGCGTGGACACGATAGAAATTAAGAACAAGAAGCGCTTGTAAACTTAGTCTGCTAAGTGGACCTCCGTGGGTATTATCACCAAAAGAGATAAGAAAGCAAGAAAAGTATCCAGTGTGCGCTATAAAAATAGCAACTAAATATATTAAGCTGAAATACTATATTGAATGGTGAAAATTAATAAGATATACAAGCAAAGCAAAAAAGAAATGTTCTCGTGTAATACGCTAAGCCGGCCCCTGGAAGATCAATAATATTGCCGAATAATACTGTGCAATATTATTGACGTTCTCTCTGCTCTGTCAGGAATATTGTCAATTATATTGTCGATAATATTCTGTAATAGTGCTGTGGTTCGGAATGTTGGACGATAAAGGCGCTGCTCTATTTCATTACAAGCAGAAAAAAAGGTGAGTGAGAAATGACTTCCAGGACCGTCAAAGATCACTCACGAAACTTGTTGAGAAGATTCCTGTTGAACGAAAAGAAATATTATCATAGCTTTATGTGAATTTATGGTCCAAGATTTGATACATTACTGTAAATGGTTCTTCCCATACATTAGCGCCCCCATACATAACTGCTTGCCGTCCCGCCACCCCCCACCCCGACCCCCTACTGTGGACGTCCATACCCCCACCATCAGAAAACAAAATAATTCAATGAATGCAGTTCCACCAAGTCAGCTCTTATTTACTACGCTACAATACTTTACTACTGGCAATTCTTTCGAATATTTGAATTCTACAAATCCAGTTTCACCTTACAGTATCTGACACATAGTTGTGGAAACGTATCATGCCATAATACATGGACTAAAGGTCTATATTCGGTAAAGTAATGTATACACAGAGGTAAATATAGTGTGAGTTAAAAAGGACTTTACAGCTTTGGATTGCTGTAGGAGTTTATTGAGGTAACTTACAAAATCGATAGATGTGTCATTTTGTAACAAACAACCTCAAGTTTGATTCACATAGTGCATCAGTACCCATTCTGCCGCCACAAATGCCAGTGTGGCACACAGTTAAAATGACTACTTTCACTGGTTCGGAGCGTTCCCGCTGTGTGTTTTGGTATCATGAAAAGAACTCTGCAACAACTGTTAAGATGTCAATATGGGTAACGAAAATCCACATGCAACCTTGGAACCCTTCTTGACAATCCCAAAGTTAATGTGCTTTGTGGCCTTAGCAAACTGAAAGTGTACGGCCCTTTCTTATTCATGGAGGAAACTGTCGCTGGTGTTATGAATCTGGATGTACTTGAAAACTATACTTCCACAGATGACCGAGATCAGATGGTTTACTGCCAGCAAGACGGTGCACCATCTCGTTTCCTCATGGAAGTTTGAGGTTTCCTCGATGATCACTTCCCAGATCGGTGGACTGGCCGTGAAGGCCCAATCGCATGGCCACCTCACTCCCCAGACGTGAAAGCACTGTAGTTAGTTCTCTGGGGTTTAATAAACACCGTGTGTATTTTCCTTCTTACCAAATAATTAAGCCGATCTGAAAAATAAAAGTTACGATGGTGTTGCACAAGTTACGCTCGATTTTCTGCAACTAATGTAGGAAGAAACTGATTATCGATGGGATGATTTCCGCATCACAGATTGTAGTCACATCGAAACAAAATGACACTGACACTTTTATCTGGAACTTGAGATTGTTTTGCTACAAAATGACACATCTATCGATTTCGTAAATTATCGCAATAGATCTCTATATCATTCCAAAGTTGTAAAGTTCTTTTAACTCATCCTATTCCACTAATTAAACTTTTCGGAAACTTCGTTTTTCATGGCAATTCCCTATTTCTTCTGAACAACTCCTGTTTTTTTTTTCTCATCTGTTCTAGCATCCCGCAATGCCGACAGTGACTTACAGATTTCGATGCACTCTAATAATAATATCTTTCCTCTTATTTTGAATTCATTTTATCCACAACAACAACAAATCGAACCTAAACTGACATCAAATCTAATCTGACTTCCATGGTCTGAGTAGCACGCGAGAGACTGTCAAAAATATCGTCTATACTGCTCACAGACGGCACAATATTTTCGGCCAGCGGAATATTTTGCAGAAGTTTTTTTGTTCTCAGTATTATTACGCAACCTCACAGTCTCACCACTATACATCCAATATTATTGCGCTCAGGAAATATTGTGCAATGTTATTGACCACCTAGGATTCGCTTAAGCAAAAGGGGATAGGTTGAATTATATCTTTGGCACTGTTATAGACATATCTTTGTCCTAGTGCAACCTTACCGTATAAATAAAAAAATATAAAAGAATGAAAGTTGGATAATTATGTTCTGAAGTATGAAAACTGATAAATTTCAACTCATGAAAAAGTGATAAATTTTAACGTAAGCAGCGCTACGCTATGGCCCTGTGAAATCAATCTGAATCCGTCCGTGAGAAATAAACTGAAAATTTTTTACCCGAGATGATGTCGCCGAATAATGCTGTCTATATATATCTGCTCGTAAAAGGCACAGCTTAGTACAATGCTGGCCTATCTACTAAAACTGGATAACGTTTGTCTGAGATCTGAATTAATAGAAAAACTGACTGTACTTAGTAACACAGCTATTCAGCTGGTCGTCTGATTACTAAAAGAGAACATGACTATGATCTGACAAAAATTCTGGAATATTTTAATTTAGATAAATGACTGGATCGGGACTGGTAACGACTTCAGGGGAAATTATACTTTTATAGGCGACTGGTAAAAATTATATTCTGAAAATTTTTACCGTTATCGATAAAGATCTACAATCCATTACACGGGAAAATTGAACATATTACAAATCTGGGTCAACTGGTGCTGACGAATCACAAAAGAAAAGATTGAAAAATTCATATAAACATCTCAGACAAGTGACTTCACTACGCGTATACCAATAAGAATAATTAAATTTACATTACAATAGGCGGTTGACTCAATTACACTGTTGATTTTTCATTATATTAACAATTATTCATTTTTTCATCATCATCTCATTCCATGGTATCATTATTATTCAGTTACACGTAATAAAATTTTACAATTTGTTCTGCACTGTGACTTTAACAACTACAAACTATAAACTGCGTTGTACCAGCGACAGACTACAACTACACTGTAGCAGCGAGCGACTGCAACTGCGGCAGAGACTGCTCTGACCTGCGACTCTATTACAGCTCTCTTTTAACAGGGGCAAAGATATTTTATGTCTCAGGCAGCACCTGTGAATTGTCGTTCTAGCAAGTGAGCAACACATCGAGATTACATTTGCTCCAGCAGGGTGGTGAACCCCTTACACTATTTTGCAGTAAAATTAAAACAGCAATAGCGAAGCCTGTCTAATACAAACTGTACAAAATGCATTGAACGGTAACTCAAAGGGTGAAATTATTAAAAACATCTTTTTAGAGCGTAATTGTCAGTTAGAAAATTTGTGTCACCATGTATTCATGGGCAATTTACATAAAATCAGAATTTGAACTTAATACTCATATTATTAATATTAAAAAAGTACGGAGATCACTTTTGAAAATTAATCGCCGACAGATTATCATTAGAGGTACCACACTAAATGCTGAGCTTACGAGAATCGGTGACTGTAGACAGTTATTTTAGTGCCACACTGCACTGATCGCAACAAACAGTAAATATCTATATAGATTTAGACTAAGTTATTCCAGTCCGAAATACGCTAAACTGTGTCGTGGTTAATTGCGCATGGTGTAGTTCACTACAGTCGCGTAGAATATTGAACGAAATGTGTTGGTCGAAAGACACCTAGTGACATTGTAATCGCAACCTAATAGCGGATTTCTTTTACCACTGTGAAAATAAGTACTGGATGCTGTAGATTAAATATTACCATACGAATGATACGTATAGTTAACGAAACAGCATTTCACGTGAAAACAAGCTTATACTTACAATCTGATCCAACAATAAAGTTATTTTAATAGTATCGGTATTCTTTCAAGACTACCATAACAGATTATGGAATTTTTGAAACCAACTACTAAGCCATACAGTGGCGCGTTTACGATTACTGATAAAAGCGATGGAACCGAAGAGTAATAAAAATAAACATGTATTGGGATGAAGGGCAGGGCGTAAGTACAGGTCTCGACACCTTTTTTTCGTAGTTTACAATCGACTCACTTGTACACACCTGATTGTGTAATACGACTCGATGATGATACCACACCAAATAAATATTTACAGACGAGTAATTAGAAATTGGGTCTGGCTCAAGGCTGAATTCTGAATGGTCTTACGTCGGAAGACTGGTTTGATGCAACTCTCCACATACTCTATCTTGCGCAAGTCTTTTCATCTCTGTATAACTGCTGCAACCTGCATACAAATGAATCTCCTTGTTGTTGTCAGACGTTGGTCTCCTCCTGGGATTTCCATCTTTTCTCCCCACACTTCCTGCGTTACGAAACTGACTCTTCCTTCAAGCCTCATGAAGTGCCCTATCAACACCTCTGTTTTTCGTCAAGTTGCGTCTAACATGTATGTTCTGACCAGTCTGACTCAGTATCTTTTCATTATTTACCCGATATACCAATCAAATCATTAGCATTTTTCTGTAACACGATATTTCTAAAACTTCTATTCTCTTCTTTTCTGAACAGTTTATCGTCCACGATTCACTTTCTTATAAAGCTACAATCCAGACAAATACTTCCAGAAAAGATATCCTAGCGTGTAAATTTATGGTAGGGGAGAGTTGCCTTAATTGTATCGCTTTTGAGATTTTATTTATTATAGCATAAACGATAAGTTACTAAATTGTTTAAAAATATCATCCTCAACAGGAGGATGTCATTCTTGGTATCTGATTTAATGAAAGGAAATTCCGAGAAGCATAAACACACTACATTTAAATTTCTAAACGTCTGTAAATGGTGCAAATTAGGAATCTGGTTTCCTAATCTGTACCAGTGGATTCATAAATTTACCACCGTTATAAGCTACTTTCGTGAGCTTAAATATGTGTGTTAGTCTAAGTTTAAGAAAATGATCCATATTTTAGTTCTTACATCACTATTTGCAACTTATTCACTTTTTTCCCCTCCCCTGCACACTTCGCATTAATTCATATACTGCATTTCATTCGGTCTTCCTCGTACAACTCACTACACCATTCCTCTGTTTTACAAATGAATTTCTGTGGTGGCTTGCCCATAGAGTTTCCAAAGCACCAAAACACTTCATTTACCCAATTGGAGGTGCAGTTCTAGACTCCTTATCATTTGCTTCGGTTAGCCTTGTTTTTGCGTGGGCTGCTAGTCGGCTCACAGCCTCCTTGACTAGGTCTTTTAGTTCTGCTTGGAGCGTTCATCACCTCCTTCGGATTCCGCGTTATTTCTTGGATGGACACTTTTCAGTTTACTTTTTTCCGCCATTGCTTCTTCTTTGTTGAAATTATGGAACTATCCGTTTCATTTCGCAATGTCGAAGGCAAGTTTTCTTCCGTCCAACATGCTTAAACCGAACATAATCTCTTCAAGTATAAGATAATGCTCTTCCAATTCATCTTCAACATAATTCGAAAATAGTTTACTGTAGCTAATAATTTTTATATCCCCTTCGCATTTTTGTTTTTATTTTGAGTGCGCTTCTTAATTGTTGATTTGGACAAATTTTATATGCGTACACAACCATGATCCCCATTTAGATACAGTGTTACAGCTAAATGCAATTTATTTGCGCTTCATTTTCCTTAATGCCTTTCTGTTGGCACACTCTAATAAAAATTTACTATTCAAGTATTAACTTAGGATGAAGTACGCGTTAGAAAGTCACTACATAATTTCTAAATATTATGTTGCACTAATAATGCTAAGCGAAATTTTTAAAGTTCCCGTTACGATCTAGTTTCTTAAATTGTACCGGTGCAATAGAGGGAACTTATAGTAGGTTGTCATAGGTGAAGTCGTCATTTGCTCTTTGTCATCTTTCTACAAACGAATCGCTATAACTGTCTGGAAAGTAGGCTTATTGCACGTACATTCACCAAAAAGCAAATAAGTTTGTTGTCACTTGTCTTATTATAGTAATTCTCCATGTACACAAAAAAGATGAAATCTACAACACAATCAACCCCGCATTGAGGCGATCTATTCTCAACACACAGAGCTAGCACGTAGTTCACTGAACGTCAGATAACACAACCGGTACGAATTTTTTGATAGTGGTACAAATTAGGAAGCAGTACAATATAGGCAGCTCTCCCCAAGATGTTAACAAAGTCCTCTTTTTCAGAAATGCTTCTCTTACTGCTGCCAGTCTGCATTTCATATGCTCTCAACTTCGGCGATCGTCAGCTAGTTTCCTGCTCACGTAGCAAACCTCAACTACTACATTCAATGTTTGATTTGCTAAATGTATTCTCTAGGCATCTCTTGATTTAATTCGACTACATACCTTTGGCGTTGTTTTACTTACGTCTTATAATCTCTTCCCAGACACCATCCGTTCCTTTCAATAGGTATTCCAAATTCTTTGCTGTTTCAGACAGAATTACGACATCTCTGGCAAATCTCAAACTTTTGATTTGTTCTCCCTTAATTTAAGTACGTATTCGTATTTCTTAAAGGCGCTCCGTATTACGCTGCATAGAAAATTATCCTTCCTGAAATATTTATCTAACGATGCAAACCTTCTTTCAAAATGCGTGTGGTACTGTACATAATTAATAAGAAGAACGGGCTCTAAATTACGAAAAATCAGGCCCGGCGTGTGTCCTCTGGGTTCTGGAACACATCCAGGGTATCTTTCGGCTCAGCGTCCTTGGCCCACTCTTTCAGTGTCGCCACCATACCCACAGGTGAAAGTGATGGAGTCGTAAAATACAGACGCGACACAAGGGGGCCCCTCAGTGCATGTGACAGGACAGACTCATCTGCTCACACCGCCAATATCAGCGTCCACACCAGTACCATAAAAAAACCCGACCTCCGCCTGACGCACCCAGCAATTCGTATGTTACGGGACAAAGGAGAAAGGGGCCATGTTCTCAAGGGTTTATTCTTTGCTCAGGCAACTATAAAAAACATATTCTAAAGAATCAAAACAGTTCTTCGCTCGTGACATATCACTGTAATTTCTAGAACCCAGATTTCAAGTATAGATCGTTGGAAAGCGGTCAACAAATTGAGGAGGTACTCCAGAGACAGTATTTTTGCTAGGTAACTGCTTTATCAGCTGACTTTCCGTACATAATTTCCCAAGTCACATTTGGCCCAAGAATACGAATTCCATCAGTATTTCGAGAAAACCGAATTTTTATGCACTTAAGGTGAATCGACGTGAGATTGAGAAGTGCAAATAAAATTCGCCCACATAATTTCTGATTCTGATAAAACACTTCTCTTGTTGAAGTTCATACTGCAGTATCTTCGATGCATTGGATTTTAGTTTGCTGCAAATGTTTTGGTTGTGTATTGGTATTCCAGAAAATAGAAAAACAAAATTCATGCTCATGATTTTATTCATTATTAGTTACACTACTGAAACTATTACATAGCGCCTAAGACTGAATACTGACAAAAAAAGTTGACTGGCCGCTTCATATCGATTGACGCCTTTGTCAGGTTGGCGCCTAAGGACGTTTTAGTGCTAAGTGTTACAAATGAGTAGCTTTTACATAATTATTTTTGAAATTTCACACGCTTTTCATGCAATATCGCTTTTATGTGAGAGAAAATATGATAGTATTTCATTATTTTTTCATTCGTCTTAAAGTTTACGAATCCTTTCTTTTACAATACTGTTTTGATTAATTACGTCATCAAAGTGGCTCTTTCTTCGTGTAACTTACAAATTTAAATAAAATATTACTAAATATTAAAGTCAATAGTCTGATGTCGCATATGAGACTAAAGCTTTCACAGTTAATAAAAAATAATGAAACATTATGTTAGATGGAAATCCAATTTAATAACAAAATTTTCTGTTTATTAGCAATGTTCGTTGTTGTGCTCTTGAGTCCGAAGATTGGTTTGGTGCAGCATCCAACGCTATTGTGTGGCAGCTTCTTCATTTGTGCATAAATACTGAAACGTTCATCCGCTTGAAAGTGCTTACGGCAGTTAAGCCTTGGTCTCCTTCTACAATTATTACTCCTCCTATTTCCTCCCATAACCAAACTTAAGATTATTTGATATCTCAGGATGTGTTCTATCAACAGATCTCTTCTTTTAGCCAAGTTGTGCAATAAATTTTTTTCTTCAGTTAAATTCGATATTTCCTCAGCCGACCAACGCATCAAATTGTAACTTCTACATTCCGGAATGCCACGTTTGTAGCCGTCGGATGCCGGTTATTATAAGACATACATGAATGATATACAGGGTGTTTCACTAAATGTGGTTGCCTCTGTAAGGTACGAAGTAATAGGCGAGGGGAATATTTATTGCGGTAGGTCACCATAAGAAACGTTACACTGTCTGCAGAGCTATGAACGTAGTTTATTGTGTTATTATCCAAAGAGTTACAGCAAATAGATCCAATTTTTTCAGTGGAACAATAGTTGTTTCTATCATGCACTGGAATCAGTAACACCAGCTGTGTATATATCAATTTAAATTACATTTCTATCACTTTTAGTTTGGGAGCTACAACCCTTCAAAGTTTCAGGGTCAGAAACCACACGCTGTACATAATACATGGCTGTGTGGTGAGTGATGGACTTCTGGCGGTGGGATGTTGATTTAAAGGAGATGTTCAAATGTGTGTCCGTGTTCCTGAATGAACAATGCGATGCACCTTCTAAAGGATCTGCGGACGAGATGTAAGATCGCCGGTGTCACGGAGCAACATGCGTCCTCGATGCGCCGTTTTAGATCATCTGGGGATGTGGGCTCAGTGACATAAACACGATCCTTTAGATATCCCCACAAAAAGAAATCTAATGGTGTTAAATCGGGCGACCTTGCGGGCCATGAATGAGGACCATGGCGCGCCAACCATCTTCCTGCAAACCTGTTGTTTAGTTCTTCCACAACAGCACGCGCAGAATGGGCTGGGTGATCATCGTGATACATTCACATGTGGACTCTCGTGTGTAAACACACATGTTCAGGGAGACCACCCAAACTGTCGACTATAAATACCTGTCAGTGTACCTGGGAAGTAGTGTGGACCGAAGATTTCATCCACAAGGATTCCACACCATACATTAATAGACCACCTACATTGACAGTTGACAGGTTGTACCCACCGAGGATTGTTTGCGGCCCAGTAGTGCAAGTTATGGCGATTAACTGCACCATAATTTGTGAACGTGGACTCATCAGAGAACATAACACCTTGTAAAGACTCCGGCGTGAAATTACGCATGGCCCATTCACAGAATGTAACTCTCGCACAGTAATCGTTCCCATGCAGCTCCTGGGCCAGTGACAGGTGGTACGGGTGAAACCTGTGGCCGTGTACTATAGACCACACACATGTGAGACTGACACCAGCGACTGCAGCAACGGCTCGTAAGCTGACCTGAGGATCGCGGTGTACTGCAGCTGAAACAATCACGTCTCCTCACTTCTTGCAGTTCTTTGTCTGTTACTGCGGCGCATTACCAAGCTGCCTGTTTCCCGAAGTCGTTGTTCGGCACGTAAGAACGTAATGGCTACCGGAGCTCTTCGCAAGGATATCTCACGGCGTACACAATGGCTGCTTCAGTGGCATCTTGTCGGCACTCGGCGAACATCACTAGCATGTCAGCGTACTCGTTGTCCGTGTGTGCCATCTTCATCCGATGTCAGTAACGTGGTAAATTGAGACCCTCACTTCTTGCAGTTCTTTGTCTGTTACTGCGGCGCATTACCAAGCTGCCTGTTTCCCGAAGTCGTTCTTCGGCACGTAAGAACGTAATGGCTACCGGAGCTCTTCGCAAGGATATCTCACGGCGTACACAATGGCTGCTTCAGTGGCATCTTGTCGGCACTCGGCGAACATCAGTAGCATGTCAGCGTACTCGTTGTCCGTGTGTGCCATCTTCATCCGATGTCAGTAACGTGGTAAATTGAGACCCGTTTGTTCGTGTGGCTCGAACTGTCGGATATACGACCGCGTGCGGCTACAGTCGGCAGCCTAGCAGCGCATCGAGGAAGCTTCTCGCTCCGTGACAACGGCGACGTTAAAACTCGGCCGCACCACATTCAGAAGGTGCATTGCGTTATGCGCTGCGTGTGTGGTATCTGCCCCTGAAACTTTGAAGAGTTGTAGCTCCCAAACTAAAAGTGATAGGAATGTAATTTAAATTGATGTATTTATACATGTTCATAGCTCCGCAGACAGTGTAACGTTTCTTATGGTGACCTACCGCAATAAATATTTCCATTGCCTATTACTTCGTAACTTACAGAGGCAAACACTTTTAGTGAAACACCCTGTATATATCCACATTAATACGACGAATGGTAATTTGTACCAAGGGATTCGAACCCAGCTCTTACTCACTAAGCAGATGAGCTGTCTACTACGCCTCCCTGGCACAATGGCTTTGCCGAACTGTACGGACTACCCTAGTATGCCTCCCTCCTCAATCCAAATTCCTATTTACGCCTCAGTCCACCTTGATATTACCCCTAAACTAGAACAGAATTGCAGACGCTGTCCAACTTTATTGCAATAGCATCTCAGCATCGAATGAAATGGGGTATCCCGCCTGAAACTCAGACATAGGTGCTTAAGTAAAGAGGAAACTACATGGTTACAGAGACCTTTTCAAGTCTCAAATATCTATGACGTACACAGGACGAAGAAAAATTCGCACACTCGGAATTCGAAGCGCAATTCCACATATACTAGCGATACAAAAATGTTCCTCACCAAATTTCGTCCTCCGCATATTTCCGGCAGTAATTCCGAACTTTATATATTGGCAGTTTGGCCACACTGTACTCAAATTTACGCTAACTACCTCTTACAGTAGGTAAGAAAAGCGTTGAGCAAAAAAATGGCTCTGAGCACTATGGGACTTAACTTCTAAGGTCATCAGTCCCCTAGAACTTACAACTACTTAAACCTAACTAACCTAAGGACATCACACACATCCATGCCCGAGGCAGGATTCGAACGTGCGACCGTAGCGGTCGCGCGGGTCCAAACTGTAGCGCCTTTAACCGCTTGGCCACCCTGACCGGCAAAGCGTTGAGCAGTTGCTGTGGTAGATAGCGTTTTGGGTTAGCATGCAGGAGTTCGAGGGTTCGATTTTGGGTCAAGGTGTATTTGTTTTTATTTGCTAAATGTTGTCCACATGATTCGGCATCTGACGTCTTAATCGTCATATAGCCATTACAGTGGGTATTCTACAAAACATTTGCACTTACGTACTACGAACACGGAAATGGAAGTACAATCGTTTTCATCGATCAGCTTTTAAAGAAGCCTTTTGCGTAACTATATATATATATATATATATATATATATATATATATATATATATATATCTTTGTCTCTCTCTCTCTTTTTTGAGTCATCAGTCTTCTGACTGCTCCCTCTAGTATCATGGAAGTCATTCCCTCTCGTCTTAACTGATGTCCTATCATTCGGTCCTGTCCCTTCTCTTTGCAATGTTTTCCACATAGTCATTTCCTCTCCGATTCTGCGCAGAACATCCTCTGTCCTTACCTTATCAGTCCGCTGCGTCTACTAGATTCCAGACCTCCGCAAATGGTCCCATCGATTAGTACCGGTATCTGTTATTTACGGGCGAAACGGAATCATAGCGTGTAGACTGTGGTCAGATCATTTAAGGTTCCGCGCTTGCGTTTGAGTTCGCGAAATGCTTAGTGATAATCGGCAATTAATCTCAGGGACGCTGTAGCAAGTTACAAATGAAAAAGTGGCAGAGTACTAATTGTATTCGGTTATTGCGTCTCCACGTCACGATCCGTTAAGCTTGAATTGGTCGTTGGCTGTAACAATAAAGCATTAAAGCATTTCAGGTATCATATATCTATTAGGAGAACTGTTAAAATGAGAACACATGAGCGTTAACTAAAACATTAATGTAATTGCAAATGGTTATTAAGTTAATACGTGACACTTATATGGCATGTCTACACAAAAGAAAGATTAATTACAGATCGCAAGGAACGTATCGATTGTGCATCCCATCAGTAAAACGGCTAACAGGCAAGAGAGACAGAGCAATGCAGGAACGCTCTTCATTTACTTTCTAAAACAAAAGGCGTATTACAATGAATCGTAATCCGACACAGACTGACTGTCGCTGTAGCTTTGAAATATTATTTATGAAGTAATAATTACATTTCACAAAATTAATTTACGTAAGTTATTTAGATTTGAAGTTACGTGCAGCAAATAAATAGATAAGTGCACATTTTTGTGCTTTCCGTCGTTTTTGTGACGTTTCATGTGGATGAAATTACGTTGATCTGTCAGTGTAATGCTTCAAACCGCAGTCAAATTCCCCATGGCTATTATATTTTCATCTGTCTTCATGTACTGAATTACCGTTCAATATAGCAATATACTTTCTCTCTCTCTCTTCGTCTTCTGCTCACGAAATCAGCATGTGAACCTGAACTACTGTTCACAGTAACTCACCCTCTCCTATTCATAACGAGTCCTACTCCCGTTATAACATTTTCTGATGCTACTGATTTTGCCCTATCCTTATCTGACCAGAAATCCTCGTCTTTTTTCCATTCACTACATTGACCAACTATATCTGGACTGTACGTTGGCATGTTCGTTTTCAGCTTTTGTAGCTTCACTACCACTTTCTACTCCCTGCCACTCAATGCCCAGATTAGTAGAACGATACACTTTCATCGGTTATCCAGTCTTTTCCTCATGGTCACCTCCCTGTTGGCATTGCCCTCCCGGAGATCTGAATGGGGGACTAATTCGGAATCTTCTGCCAATGGAGAGATCATAATGACACCTTTAGAATTACAGGCCACATGTCCTGTGGATACACAATGTATGTCTTTAACGCAGTGGTTTCCATTGCCTTCTACACACTGCCGTTGATCATTGCCGATTCTTCTGCCTTTTGTGCATAGTTTGCCACCGCAAGACAAGAGAGTGCCCTGAACCTCAGTCTGCTCCACTGCCCTCTCTGACAAGGGGTTAGGTGTGACTCCTTATGCCGGAAGTCTTCGAACGCCACTGCTGATTACTTTTATTCAAATTTTAAGCTGTAGCGGAATTCGAACCCAGATCCGAGGACGTTTTGATTACTTGTCAAAGACACTATCCCTATACCACGGATTGATACAACAGCAGAACTCGGACTGATGGACTTCAGGCACGCAAATAAATACAAGAACCATACCTGAGTTACGATTTTGCTTACATTTGATATAACAGGGAAAAGTTTGTGGAACCTCTTCTCCAGAAGGCGTGACAGTGGTTTGCGTTGCTATTAAGTTGATACTATTTAACCACGTTTCATATGTGTTACGGCGTTGAAGTTCTCTTAGAAGATTCAAATGCCACATCAGGAAAAAAAAAACTAAGTCAGTGTCGTAATCCGGCAACTATAAATGATAAAAATTAATTTTGAATTTCAGGAAATTCGCCGTATTGTCCACAATAAACTGGCGAAAACTGCCTCTCGATATATTGATTAGTTCCGTTTATATTTGAATGACCTGACTTAGTTGCCTCACGCTGTATATTGGCTCATTAAACAAAGTGGAGTGCATTGCAGTCTTTACGCGTTAGGACGAAACCAGTTCTCAGTTCCAGGATCTGTCGCTGGTTCTCCACAGGAATAAGAATTTATAAGTGAAATTAATCAAATGTTAAAATGTGTATGAATCCCTAAAGGACCAAACTGCTTAGGTCATCGGTCCCTAGACTTACACACTACTTAAACTAAGTTACACTAACTTAGGCTGAGAACAACACACACACACCTATGCCCGAGGGAGGACTCGAACCTCCGGCGGGAGGGGCCGCACAGTCCGTGGCATGACGCCTCAAACCGCGGGACCATTCCGCGCTCCTGAAACTTATCAAAGACGAATAAAATGTTAGTCTAGCCCTTATGGAGTCCTAAATAGTAAAACCCATATCGAGAGAAAGATGAGGGAAACTGTTAATCACGGAAGAAACGAAATTTGGGGGCAAAGGGCAGCACGTGCAGCCGCTTTTATCCAAGTAGCACCGGCGTGTGGTGTGCAGTCACCTCGCAGAGCAGACTGCGTGCGATTGTAATTACGGCGATCGCAGTGGTCGCAAGCATTCCCTTGAGGTGTGAGCAGATAGATACATAATGATATTACTTTTAAACATAATTGATTCCACTGTAATTTAAGCAAAAGCGGCGGTAACTTCCACACAACTTCTGACAAGTGGTCTAGAAACCAAGCTGCGCTGACAAGAACCTGCGTCAGGAGGTATGTCTCCATTTTTTTTTTGTCACAGTGAAGTATCTCTGCCAGCAGAAATGTAGCTCTAGTAACCAACTTTACTGGGGAGGCTGCGCTGGCCCCTTCTGCGGCCTTTTAATTGGTGAGACGGGGAGACAGCCTCGTTCTTAGGTTATCCATCCTGAACTGGCGCCACTTGGATACCTCCATGGAAGAAAAGGCCCTCCTCCATTGCAACCTGGCTCCAAAGCCTATTTGAACTACGTGTCTTTTTTCTACTACGACTGATGTCATTTGCGACTTCCTTAAACAGTGTACTTGGTGGGTATTGAAATTATTTTGACCTCACCATTCGATGGTTCTGTACCTAAGCAACACATTCGCTTGTCCAGAATACCGAGGAATACTGGTATCATAGAAGAAATTTGCATATCAAATTTCCCGACCTATTAAATATGTACGAGATCGACCAGTGATTGCAGTCATCGGATTTCTAATTTCCTCTCCTGTGTAAATCTTTGATTTGATCTTACATGGATTAACTGTTTTTTTTGTGAGCTCCGGATGGAGCGGCCGCTGGGGCCTCTCTCACGTGTGTGTGTAGGAAACACCTGGGAAAAGTCTCAGGTTTATAAAATCATAACATTCTTATATAACACCAAAAGGATTTCAAAAGCTTCTATTCTCTACTTGTCTGAACTGTTTATCTTCCACCTTTCACTTCTGTACAAGGCTGCTAAACTTTAATTAGATCAGTCTCCCGTTAATGCTGTTGTCCCTAACAAAACTTGGTATTACAGTACGGATCCATGTTTATCTCGTTTCACGATATATGTGAGTGAAGCTGACATGATTTTCCTTAACGAAATGCGTGTTTCTAATCTAGCGAACGAGCGAACAGGCATCGTTTCAATAATGAATCTGATTGTCTTTACATAGTTCTTACGTCATTTAGGACAGTTACATTATATGTTGTTCAATATCTGTGTGTTACTACTCTTACGAAAAACGTCATGTTCAAGGAAGATCTTTAATGCTCCGTTGCATCAGACTCACTCTTTTAGTGGGGAAGATTGCAAATAAAAGCTAGCAAATACGGCACCTAAGCTCAGTGTCGGCTGTTGTGTAAGAGCGCAAGAGCACGTGAACACGCTAACTTTCGACGCTTTGCGGATTTACTGATTATTTTTCTTTGAATGCCATTAAACGTAAAACAGATACTGCAATCTGAAAGATACGGCACTTAAATCTACCGCACTACTGCTCCTCTAGACTCCGCCATAGTTGGTGACAGGATCGCGAGCAAACCTTCAATTGTGCACGTATTAAGGAGCTTTTGCGCATTCGCAACTTGCATGACGTAATTGCCTAACGGGCCCAATACGTACGGATTTGATAAACAATATGTACGGTTCGCGATGTAGACAGCTAACCCTTGCCACTCAACTAGAAGTGCCGCCAGGTGGTCGGAAACTGCAGCAGACTTATCCTCGTTCGCTTGGCATAAATCCTGCTAGATGATAGCACACTCCTCAGATATGCTAATTCACTCGCTATATACTACAGTGAAATTAGATCTGACGTCAGCATTTGTTGAAGTTGTACTGACAGTAAACCTAATTTGTGAGTTTTGAATGAGTTATAGTATATTAAGTTATGAATTTTATTACACACTAATTCAGTTGAGGCGCAGAGAATCACAAGCGCCTAAAACACATTACCGCCGATTGTGAGATTGTAGCACTTAACTCATGCTTCTGTAATCTCTTGATCTTACGCGAGTCAGGTTTGTCTCTGCTGTAGGCTCACAATGCATATATGAAAATTTCTCTGATATTCACTTAAATGTGGGATTGAAGGCGGTGTGCTTTAGGCCCTTACGAATCTCAGCGCCTCATTTCTATTCTTGTCAAGTGACCATGTTGGTAGACATTACTGCTTGAGTTTAACCATTTCCACTAACGGTACATTGTGTTTGCAGTTGGTTGTTTACTGTGCGGGAATCGGGTTTCGTGTACAGTTTAAACATGAACAAAGTTGTCATTTCAAATACTAACAGAGTGTTAATAACTCTCAGGACGGTCCTGAGCCGCGCTTGGTAGCTCAGTCGGTCGAGCACTTACCGCGGAAGGCAAGGGTCTCAAGTTCGAGTCTCGGTCTGGAACACAGCTTTAATCTGTCAGGAAGTTTCATATCAGCGCACACTCCGCTGCAGAGTGAAAATGTCATTCTGAGAACTGAAAAATAAGTTACCGGGAAAAGCTAGCCGCAAAGGAAGTAGGGCCTCCGATAACAGATTCTTCAATGAGAGAGTGACGAACTCGAATAAACGTGACTACAAGCGAACATTTAACAAGGAAGTGTACAGGTAGCACAAGTTCTTGTGTGGGTGGAGCGAAAGAACATCTGAGTTTCAGCCAGGAAGCAAATTCGTGATTCAGTGCTTCTCTTAGGGATCTTGTATATTTGTCTAAGAAAATGGTATAGCTCGAAAACTCTCACTTACACAAAAACACGAAATAGAGAGTTGCGAAAGATTACACATTATTTCGTTATTGCCCTAAACGTACTTAATTACGTATAAAACAAAAAAAATCGTCAAAAACAATTCTTTCTTTTGTCAGATAAATTATGCATCTTATTACTATTGGCAGTGGCTGTAATTGTATAAATTTGTTGATAAGCATTGCTAATACTTTCACACTCTCAAATTTATCTAAAACTAAAATTTGTGAACACCCAGAATGTATACCCACGCAGCTGTCACTGCCTAAGCTTCATAAAGATGTGATCTATCACGGCGTCTGCTTGCCCTGGTTCTACTGTCCAGTCATAGCATGTAAATACTAACCGCTCACTGAAGTAATCGCCTTACTTGCTACATGCTGAATGCTAGTACTAAGTAGAATGAATATACAGAGTCGCATAAATGATTCATTCGTTATCAGAGTTCTGTATTTTCCGAAGTATTACATCTACAAATATGACTGATTCATGAGTCGAACCGTACACTCACCGAGTTGGCATTGTGCCAACCAGTTGCCATTAGGAATGCAGTACCTTGACAAAATGGAATATGTGTGACGATTATTTGTTACAACAGTGCAGCGTGCGTTCAGAAATATTTAAGGAGTAATCCTCCATGTAAACAGATCAACTTACCGACCTTGTTTATCTCTGTAAAGAGAGAAGAATCGGTCGACCAAGTGTACCAGATGCAAACGTGGAGATTACGAGGGAAAGATCCCCGTGCAGTCCAAAGAGATCAGCGGTATCGCAACAAACTCTGTGGAAAATTTTGTGACGGCGGTTACATTTCGAACCGTATTGTCCACAGCTCGTGCAGCAATTAAAGCCGGAACATAATTCCAGGCCCCTTCAATTTTGCGTCACAGTGTAGGAAACACTTGAGTATTAACATTACTGCACTAAGTTCATACCCAGCGACGAAGCGAACTTCCAATTAATCGCCATGAAATTTTGGCACATGATCGAGATCCACCGAAGGTTAACTTTCACGCCCACCCCGTCGGCGAATGGATTTTTGTCATTAGCTGAACGACGAACTTCTGCATCGCTAGATTGTTGAATTGGGCGTAGTGGTGAAGATGATGTGGCTCTGTTCTCTTGGCCCCCCATGTCACCTGACCTAATGCCTTGTGACTTTTTCCTTTGGGGCCACATAATAAAAGACCGAGTTTACGTACACCCACTATCAGGAGCAACAGTACAGCTCAGAGAAAGCATCAGCGCTGCTGTGCTGGAGAATGGAACGCTGTTGCTTCATGAGGCGTGGAACGAAATTGACTAGCGGCTGGGCATCTGTTGTGTGACTAGAGGGGCACTCATAGTACATTTGTAGAGTGCAAAATGTAAACTTCGTGAATACGTGGTTCTAGTCATGCATCAACCATATTTACAAATGTGGTACTATTGAAAATATAGAGTTTTGAATACGAAATAATCACTTATTGTAGCCTTGTACTGTACTTCCTGCTAGAGAAAGTAAAGAGTATTTACATTTCAATATTAAAGAGTCGCCTTGCAACGCTCCTTTATATTTATTTCTTAGGTCACCAGTCCTCTGACTAGTTTAATGCGGACCACCTCTCGCATTCCAAATTACTCATCTCAAGTTACCACTTACTCTCAACTTTCTCAATTATATGTCGGATATAATATACCAATTACTTATCCCCTACAGCTCCCTCAAGTGCCATGGAAGTTATTCCTTCATGTCTTAACACGTGCCTTATCATCCTGCCCTTCTTGTCGATGTTACGCACACGATCCTCTCCTCGCCGGTTCTGTGGAGACCCTCTTCATGTCTTACCAGTCTCGCCCAATTTTCAGCGTTCGGTTTCTCATTGTCCATGATTCATTTCCATAAAATGTTGCGCTCCAAACGCAATTTCTCAAAATTTTCCTTCTCAAATTAAAGATTATGTTTTGTACTATTAGAAAACTTCTGATCACGAAAGTCCTGTTTGCCTGCGCTGGTCTGCTTTTCACGTCCTCCTCTCTTCATCCGTCATTTGTTATTTTATTCCCAAGGTACCAGAACGCCATCACTTCATCTACTTCGCGGTCTGGAAACTTAATGCTTAGTTTCTCGCTAATCCCTTTCCTGCCACTCTTCTTTGCTTTCGTTTTTGTTGTGAGCGATCATTAAACTGTTAAATTCGTTAAACAGGTTCTCAAAATTGTCCTTCGCTTTTACTGATGATAGCTATGAATATAGCATCCTTTATTTCGAGAATTTCGAACATCTTGCACCATTTCACACTGTAGTACGGTTTTTCTAGGTACTCAAATCCTATAGTAGTGCCTTTATTTAAGTCTTGCTTCCATTATCAAGCGCAACATCGGAACTGACTCTTTGGTGCACATAATTATCACAGAGCCAAACTGATCGTTATCTAACAAATTCTCAATTTTCTTTTAAATTCTTCTGTGACATTAATTTTGTCAACAACTTGGGCACGTGAGCCGGTACCCTGTATCACAGTTGTCACAATCTGCTCTTGCTATCTTCTGGATTGTGTGGATGATATTTTTCTGACAGTCTAATGGTATGTCTCCAGACCCAAAGACTCTACAAACCAGCTTCAAAAGTCGTTTGGCTTCCAGTTCCCCCACTGGTTTGGGAAATTCCAAAGAATTGTTATCATGACCTTTCTCCTTATTTGAACGCAAGTATTCCAAAGCTCTTTTTGACTCTCATATTCAATACCGACTCCCATTTCTTCTTTGTCACGTCATTAGACAAGTCGTTCCCATCGAAGAGGCCTTCAACGTACTCTTTCCCCTATCTCCTCTCCCCTATGCCTCTAAAAGTGGAATTCTCCTTTCAGACGTAATGTTGACGCCCTTGATGTTAATTCCCCCTAAGGTTATTTTGACTTCCCTGGATAGTGAGCCAGTCTGAAGTCTATTCCCTTTTAAGTTGCTTCACAGCCCCTTTTAAGTTGCTTCATAGCCATTTCGTCTTGATTCCTAAGTGGCATATTGCCGTATTTCTATCTTTTCCTGAACTTCCTGTACTTCGCTAGTTCATCAGTTGAAGTATTTCCTCAGTTACGGAAGGTTTTTCCGCAGTTTCCTTTCTTGAAGCTATATTTGCCTCTCAAATTTCTGAGATTACCCTTTTCCAAGATGTCAGTTCCTCACCAACTCAACTGCCTATTATGTCATGCACTACGTTAGGTTTCTGTTGAGCAGTTTACCATACTTCTAGGATGCTAGAAGCCCGATGCCTTACGACCCACAGGGAAGGGAGACTCCACACAAGATCATGCAAATTTAAGAGAAAAGAATGTCGTGCAACGGAAATGCCTTATTGAAGGAAAATAGCTAGGGGTGGTCCAAATGGACGTGGAAGTACAGCTGCCAAACCACACATGGACATGTTAATGATGGGGCTCATCTAAAATACAAAAGCAAAAATGGTTCAAATGGCTCTGAGCACTATGGGACATAACATCTGAGGTCATCAGTCCCCTAGAACTTATAGCAACTTATACCTAACTAACCTAAGGACATCACACATATCCATTCCCGATGCAGGATTCGAGCCTGCGACCGTATCGAAATACAAACGAAACTAGAGGTCACTACAGTAAGTTGGTTTATTACCATAAAGCATCAAACAATGAATTACGCACTGAAACAACTATGTAAACATTTAATACATGGACAAGGGTTTGTAATTATGAAATCTAGCCTTGGATCGGGTGGATTGACACAAGACATCATAATAATGGGACTATGTCATGGGTAGAGGCAAGAACAGCGAAAAATGATTAGTGGTTAAAAGAAAGAATATGGAAAAATAAGTACCAACACCAATATAATCATCAAAGTGCATAATGCAAGCAATTGGCTGGCTGTGAACATCAACAATGTACAATTAAGTCCTGATGGAAGTCAATTACCCTCACATCCCTGTCAAATTGGTAAATACATCATTGGCTCATTCTTAACTCGCTTATACTGTGTGAATGTGCAAGACTGTGGCAGTAACGGCTGGAAAATCGGAGTCCGGTTCGACTCCTGTACTCAATTCTAATAAGGAGACATCTTCAGTTTGCATCGTCTCAGCAGCACGTGTATCTCCCAACAGCAAAAGTACCCTCTTAGATCACCTGGCAGCAAATGTTTACCCATAGAATCTGACAGCAAATGGCATCTGACTTAATTCTTTGAAACTCTGCTGCTTCTACCAGTGTAGACATCTCGCCAGCCAGTTGCAGCAGACCTTGTGAGCTCCGACTAATAATAATTATATAAATATTTTCACAATTTCTACTCTTACAGATCTGGTCATAGTTGACCAATGATGGTCTGGTATGGGGAGGAAGGCAGAAAATCTCCCCCACTCCATGACAGATTTCTAATCGTGGCTAACCAAAGGACTTACACATAGACAGATGTGGGAAATTGTAGCTACTACAGGGACAATTACTGTGAGCCATTCAGAGTGCCAGTTACTAGGATTTTAAATGAATATTTTTTTGTGGCGCGACCACAGAGAACTGGCCGGTTTCAGTCCTCCCCTCTTATGGCAGCTACAAGTAGCTTCACATGATATCTTTTCAAAAGAACTCCTTCTAGTGTCTCGCACAATAGAGTTTATGGCAAATAAGCTACCCTCTGAGTTTCCAGCTGTGCTGAGATTGGATGTAGTAAATTTCCCATCTGCTACCTGCTCTAGAGGACAGCGTTCACCTCCGAGCACGTTTATGGCGCCATCTGGTCCTTTTAAGTAAGCCTCCATGTTGAACGAGCCAGCTAGAAAGAGCTCTTGAGGCTGCCAAAAGTAACAGTTCCCCTCGCCGTAACAAAAGGAAAAGAAGACAAAAATGGCTCTGAGTACTAAGGGACTTAACAGCTATGGTCATCAGTCCCCTAGAACTTAGAGCTACTTAAACCTAACTAACCTAAGGACAGCACACAACACCCAGTCATCACGAGGCAGAGAAAATCCCTGACCCCGCCGGGAATCGAACCCGGGAACCCGGGCGTGGGAAGCGAGAACGCTACCGCACGACCACGAGCTGCGAACAAAAGAAGAAGGCAAGAAGTTATTAGATGAGCAATTATTGCCAGCGTTGCCTGCTGTGTGTAGCTATGATACAGCGTTAAATGATCGATATATTGACTTCTGGGATGAGCATATTACATTATGAAATTTGTTGCATGACAGTCTAGAGACAAACTGCATATAACAAATGTCATACATGTACAGGATTACAGAACTTCAGATGCAGCTCATCATTTCTCAGTACTTCAGCATTCTGCTTCTTTCCACATTGATTCTTCCAAACGATTCTCTTAAACTTCAGTCTGCTCTTCATTATTATTATGATCTGTCTAAAACTGTTCCTGGGTACGTCTTACGACCCAGTGTCTGACCATAATGTAATCCAGCTGGAACCTTCCCATGCCTCCAAGCCTTTTCCAATCATATCTGCTACTTTTATGATTTTTGAACAGTGTTTTGCTATAACTAATTCAAATTTATTGCATAACTCAATTACTCATCCCTACTAGTTAATCCATATTTCCCATAGGTGTCTCTCTATTCCTTCCCCTTCTATAGCATTCCAATCACCCATGATAATGAATAGTGATTTTTATCTTTCTTTACACAGTGAATTACACTTCAGTATCCTCGTGTACTGGCTCTATCTCATCACATTCTGCTTGTGACATTGGCATGTACGCCGGAACTACTGTCGTTGGCGTTGGTTTTCTATCGATTCTGATGAGATTAATCCTACCACTGAATTGTTCATAATAATTCACTCGCTTCATTCCTTAATAATTATTTAGAGCCCCATTCGAATTACACCATTTCTTGCTGCTGTTGATCTTAGTCTATATTTATCCGACCAGCACTCCTTGTTTTCTTCCCATTTCACCTAATCGAGGCCCACTAAATCTAGACTGAGCCGTGGCGTTTCCGTTTTCAGATTTTCTTGTTCCCCACTACAAGCGGGCTGTGTAACGTAGCGGATTATTCCAAATCTTTACTCCTGGCACTGAAGTACGCGATCTCTGAGCGCGTCTTGATAGGTAACCGGGGTAAGAGCTTTCTATGGGAGTATTTCTTTGTTCTCACATCAGTACAGCTGTCGCTGCGGAAACCGTGTCAGCTTGTGGTGGCCAAGCATCCCATCAATTCGTCACGCACACTCCACATGAATCTAAAGACGTATTATTAAATTTTCTTCAATGCAATTACATTATAAAAATCTCAGTTCATTCTGTTCGATGCTTTTCGAGGTATACCTAAAAGCCAATATAATTTTTCTGGTATTACAAAACAGAAACATAAGCTTGTAATACATTTACTTATAATCTCATCTGAAACTGTAACTAAAAAGTCTCAGTTCATAGAAATTGTTTTTCTAGACCTTTCTTTGTTTTCATTACAATAGCTGCTGACGTAATAGTAACCACTTTCAAAACTATTATTTAATTACGTTTTATTGTGTGAATGTTATGGAGAGAGTGTATGAAGGACATATGTAAAGTGTGGATGTTTTATTTTATTAAAAAGCGATGGAAAATGTATGCGTGGGAAAGTTCGCAATCGTGTGACCTAGGTCACAGTGTGCATGCTTTTGTATAAAAGAAGCAAAAAGGAAAGCTGAGCGTTAAATCAATTAGTATTTCAGTTCTACGGATAAACTGTGTTTGTTTTATTAAAATTAAATTTGGTTCGGTAAAAACAGAATTTCTTTTATAAACTGCTTTCTGTTATTCTATTCAATGAATTAGGGATTACAGCGAGTATTTGAGGTTGACTGCCTAAATCATCAGCCAATAGGGATTAAGGATTTCCCGCGCTTTGTGCTGCAGTTCTCTATCTCTGGAAGTCGCTCGTGGACCGTATTATTGTATAGATCATTGTTGAACCGCTGCATGCCAAATTTTGTTAAGATGAAAGAAATCTTACGTTCTATCGTTTCTCTTTTCGTAATTATAAAACGACTACATTTTTAAATATTTTAGTGAAAGTCTGGAATTTTTAAGTGAATTAGTTTGGAAGTTATTTGTTTGTGAACTTTATTGCGTACTACATCACGAGACATTATGGTGATAACTTCTTTCTACGAAGCCCAGTGAACGACTTGTTGTAGGAATACGCGAATAGCTATGGGCTGTATTATATTCAGTTTTTACTACTGGCTGGATAATGAATTAGAGTTTTTGAACTGGATATGTTTTATGACTTTTAACTGTGAAGTCATAAATGTAAATTAATGAAATGCTTTTATGGCTGGTTGCCGAACAGACACCATCACACTTGTCAGAAATTTTGTAGAAAATTTATTAGTAATTGTTCTTTGTTGTATTTTTTCTCAGTGAGAAGCTTCACCTCTTCTTTCTGCTCGATGGTCGTCTTCAATACAGCAGCCGTAAAAGTTGCTAATTGTGACTGTGTCGCCTAATGAAACTCATCGTTCGATGTGATGAGATGAACTGTTCGTCAAATAAATAGACAGATATCGTATTTTCCTTCACGTTATTAGTGTTAACCCAAAAACCGACATTATTAACAAAACTGTTACAATAGGAGGAGCGATAAAGTGTTCGTGTCCTAGCTTCATCAAGACACACCACGGACTCGTCTCTTTCTACCGAATTAAAAAAAAAAGTGACGGTCACAGCTCTCTCATCTAACAACATCTCTGCTGCAGCGCATCGTTTCATTTTGTTATCTTACGCATATCTCTTTGGAAACATCTAGCAAATGCTGTTACAGGGTCAGTGACTGTACGTTAAAATTACTTGGGTCGAACTGGAAAACTTCTGGTTGCTTTCATGTGAAACTTTGTAGTCAAAACAACAACAATAACCATTTGATAGTAAATACGGACTTCATAGACATTTATAACATGTTTTGGAGGCAATCAGATCTAACTAGTTGAAATGTAAATATCTTTCAACGAAGTTCTTTGGAATCACGAACATCATAAATTTTACGAACTTACAGATTCTGCCTCCAAGCCCGAGTTATGGAGTCTTTGTTTGGTAGTTGGCATTTCTTCAACGCTGCTTTTCATCGGCTGAGTGAGCATTTACCACCACAGAGTGAATGTGGGATGGATGGTAAGAAGGCTGTAGGTGGACTGAATATTGTGGATGAGAAATTATAACCTGCCCTGCCGCAACTGGAGGCTACGATTTGTAAACTGTTACTGTTTTGTTGCTTATTCAATTTTTTTCTCGTAGTTGCCTCCCCCTAGACAGCCCCCTCTCCGAGATCCGAATGGGGGTATAACCATTAATCTTTAGCTACTGGAGACATCATCTTACCTTTTTTTTCAATTAAAGGTCCCATATTCTTGGATACAGTGCCTTCAACTCTGTGGTTTTCTTTAGTTTCTGCGTCCTCGTGCCGTCACTCTCTGCTGATTCTTCCTCTTTGTTGGGGCAATTTACCACCGCAATGGCAATAGGTTGTCGCCTAACCTTCTCCCCTAACGTCTGTCTACTCCTCCACCGTCTTCGACAAGGCCGCTGGGAGAGCGAGGATTTCTCCTCGTCGTGGAAGTCTTGGGCTACCTTCACTAATGATTTTTATTCAGAGTTTAAGCAGTGGTTGATATCTATTAACAGTCAAAGACGCTAGATCTACACCACACCTCTTACTTCAATATGAAAAGCTATTACACTTCACACAGCTGTTTTTGAGCATATTGATATAGACAATATATCTCGATGAATGATTGAAATACATCCGTTAACTTTTTAACGATGGAGAATCATACTGAGGAAGAAGACTTTTTCCAAATCTGGCTGAATCGTTTACTGTATGTTACAAACAAGGAACAACTGACAGATTTATAAATCTCATTCCCACTAAAAATAATGAGTTGAATTCTTCTGGAGTCATCCAGTGCAATTTGCTTTTGAGAACTATGTTTATTTAAATGTTTCTATGCCATCTGTTAGAAAGTTAATGATAATTATTATTCGGGTAAACATAAATTCTATTCTTTTTACACATCAAGACTGTCCTCTCCCAAATATGTTGCAGCCACAGTTATACAGTGACGTAGGTGTTGTTTCTGGCCTTCGTAGCAGTTATGAACGTCTTCTGCTGTAATATCGACCAGGTCGTCGATTACGCTCTCCTGGATATTATCCATAATACTAGAATGTGGCCCTCTGAAATGGTTTTTGAGCCAGTAGAATAAAAGAGAAAAGGGGGATGGTATTCTACAAATAAGAAGATGAAAAATCAGGGGGATTAAATTTCATTTAAAAAATTCATTGACGGAACTAGAGGCACGCTTTTCTTAACTTACGAAGTCTAAGAATTTGCTTCGCCTGGAGTCAAAATTTTTTGTAGACTATATACAACGGCTGCTTAAAAAGAGCATGAAACTGATTCGACATACGTTCATTCTCGCTTTGTTGGCGTACGGAGAGTTTGCGATATGACACTTCTGACTGTATCGTTTTGTCTCTGGATTGTATTCGAGAACCCACAATTTGTTACCTGTGATAACGTGACAGAATATTTTTGTCTTCCTCTGAAAATGTTGCTGGTCCGTCGTGCGGGTATTTGGAACCGTTTAGGAGTATGCTTCTTCCAATTTTTTTGGACGTTCCAAGTGTTGTTGTTGTTGTTATTGTCTTCAGTCCTGAGACTGGTTTGAGGCAGCTCTCCATTTAGCCATCAACTTTTCAATTGATTTGAATGTCTGAGAACATGTGGCTTTGTGGTTCAGTGGTAGAGGGCCAGACCGGTCTTCGATCCCCGATCAGCTCTGTGGCGTGGATCTGTCACTTACCACTTCTCTCACCTCTGGTATTGTTTGTTTCTGCACAGTGTTTCGGAGTCAACATTAAACTGTAGGTCATTCTGTAACTGGCTGGATAGGTCAGTTAAAATGACCGAGGAAGGCAGCGGTATTCCATATTCAACAGGACCGTGCACAATAAAACACGGTGTTGTTCAAAACAGCCTTCGTGTTGGTACAAAATTACACTACTGGCCATTAGAATTGCTACACCAAGAAGAAATGCACATGATAAACGGGTATTCACTGGACAAATATATTATACTAGAACTGACATGTGATTACATTTTCACGCAATTTGGGTGCATAGATCCTGAGAAATCAGTACCAGAACAACCGCCTTTGGCCCTAATAACGGCCATATATACGCCTGGGCATTGAGTCAAACAGAGCTTCGATGGCGTGTACACGTACAGCTGCCCATGTAGCTTCAACACGATACCACAGTTCATCAAGAGTAGTTGAAACGTCCCCTTAGAAGAATTTATACATATGAAACGTCCACTTAGAACAATTGTACAAGACTGTGCTTAACCTGGCACACAATGATTTTAGCGCAACGCAATCTGACTATCAAAAATCCCTGCAAAAGAATGGCCCTGACAAACATTAAACTATACCTTTCACAAATCACTTACCTCACAAAAATCTTCGCTGCTCGAACTACTGCAATACAGCGAGAGCCACTACTGCCAGCTAAATAAAAGATACAAACTACGGAAGGCACTAACTACTGATAGTCTTAGCAAATGAAAGATTCTAATAGAGAACAAACAATGTATTTACCTCAAGATTCATAATATATACAGCAGTTCATGACATTTTTCAAAACTCCGCCATCTCTCTCCCCACATCCACCACTGCTGGCGGCTCACCTCCAACTGCCCAGCGCTACGCGCTGTTCGCATCCAGCTATAGCAGTTCATGACAACAATGGCAGACAACAACAATGCAAACTAGCCACATACTGCACACAGCACAGCCGCAGAGAGCGCTACGTAACGTTGCCAATAAGAAAACATAAGCATCAAACTTACATAAAGAAAACATAAACAGCCTACTTACATAGAGAAAACATAAACAGCCTACTTACATAGCCCCCATGCTCCCCACAAAAAATTTTTACAAATGGTGTTGGGCACTGGCCAATACAGATTTGAAAAAATTTTTCATAATTACAATCACAAAGATATCAAATGCACACACTTATTAATACAATGTTGGTCAACAGCTAAAATTTTCTCACAGTCCATAAAGACAGTCCAGATTGTTCATCATAATAGTAATTACAGTTTCTCATTAGTAAAAGAAATTGCACACAGAAGTAGTGGATTTCCATGTAGTATTGAAGAAGTAGTGTTGTCCTTCCAACGGAAAGACAGTGCTGACTCTTGAAATGCTGACAGGTAATGGGCCACAATGGAGCAAACCCACAGCAGAGTCATTCGAAGTTCTGACGAATATTGGTAGATAGGTCATCACAGAGCAGACCAACTGCAGTCCTGGTAGAGAGTATGGTATTGGTGGGCCACCAGAGGTGCAGACCCACTGCAGTCCTTGTAGAAACTGTGGTACTGGTGAGTCAGCAAAGGTGTAGACCCACTGTAGTCCTGGTAGAAACTGTGGTACTGGTGAGTCAGCAAAGGTGTAGACCCACTGTAGTCCTGGTAGAGATGGCCAGCAGCCATCTGCTGCGACTGTGCAGGTGCACAATCACCATCGAAGAGTCTTGCAGAGAAGATAGCAAGTCCATAAACCACCACTTGTGCACGCACAAAGTTTTTGGGAATTGTCCTTAGAACCAGCAATGCTGTTATCCAGTCCCTTGCTGAATTAGTAACACACGTGCAAACACTAACAGTCCCTACTTCTCACATATTGTCCATATACTAAGACCAACAGAATGTGTGCAGTGAAATGAATGCTTACAAGTTAATAATATGATGAACTGGTGTCAATTACAGTTATATAACATAAGGATACAATTACAAAGATACAAAATACTTCATTAAAACATAACAATACAGATAATATTTGTAGTAATAGGGGCTTTAAAAAAGAATAGAAATAAACATATACATCAGTGTTACAGGAATGATGACATGAGTACATACATAAAAGATCAGAATCACTTTTGAAACGTCAACTTCACACATGAGCATTAAAACAAAACAGAATAAATAAAGTCTAAGCATCTTTACAAAGAAAATAACACAGTATTAGAAAAATTCTACAACATAGCTCTCATCAGCTAAACACATAAAGACAGGAAAAACACAAATACACACGGGTACCCAAACACATAGTGGGATAACACCAAAAGGAAAGGACAACACACAATTACATATTGGGAAAAAACAGCAAAGAGGAAAGGACAGGGTTTGTTTTACTGCAGTATTTTGCTTGGAGATCTCCCTTCATTCCATAGATCGTTCGTCTTATTTCAACCTTTGCTTCCACCAAAAAAATCCTATCTAAGCATGCTTTCTGTATTTATATGTTCACATATTGCTTACCCCATCATTTATTTACAAGAAAATCCTACCTATACCTCGTTCCTGTATTCTATTCATATTTCTTTCAAAATAATTATTTCTGATTGTACAATACTCATTGGGGCCCAAATCTTTCTTCGCAATGCATTCTTTACCTATTCTCCATAGTCAGTTTCTTATATAGTCTACCCCCTCTTAAGCTAACTTAAATCTACTGAGCTCAGATATATATACCAAGGGACGAGGCAATGCAGCAAAAAAAAAAATAATTAACACAAACATCAATGACAAAAAATAGAAATGACAAAGCAAGCAGCATAAATTAGCAAAGCAAGTGCAATATTACAACTAATATAAGGCAATGCAGGAAACAAGAAAAACTAGCTTAGAAGAGTAACACAAAGTCAAATTCAGTAACACTATGCCTGACAAACAGCAGCAACTTATACCTAAACATGACATAGCTCAAGCAGAAAAAATATTACACTAAAGACGATAATGCAGAAAAGAGAAAAGCATATTCACATCTTAATGTCTATGTAATTAAAGTGGTGCACCATAACAACTTATTGTAAAAAAATATACCTAAACATGACATAGCTCAAGCAGAAAAAATATTACAGGAAACAACAATGCAGACAAGGGAAATGCATATTCACATCTTAATGTCTATGTAATTAAAGTGGTCATCTTAATGTCTATGTAATTAAAGTGGTGCACCATAACAACTTATTGTAAAAAAATATTACCATGTACCTGAAAAGAAAATTAAGTGTTACTGTTACGAGTTACTTCTTATTGTTCTTTCCTTTCCAAGTGCTCCTTTTTTAAAGAATGTGGATCATAAAATAATTATTTAATAGATCTGTTGACAGAAAGTGTTCACATTAGCAAATGCATTTTATTTTATAAAAGCAATGCTGCAACACAGCTGGAAACCAGATATCAAATGAAATAAGCAACTACGAAAAGCAAAGCATAAAAATATAATGCAATAGTCATGTGGCATTTCGTTCCATAAGTTAATTGCTCTCAACTCTCGTACAAAGACTCTTGTCATAATCAGGTGTGCAGATGTAAAAATATTTCTTGTCATTTTGTTAGGCATGTCAGTAAATATCATAAATTTTTAAGTAACGAGGGTGTCGCATTAGCGATGAAAGGCACATCCTAATGGTTTATTCTCCAGGTGTTTGACACAGCTGTGTGCCCACAACGCATTACAAAAATCATGTTTTCAAGTAACGAGCGTGTCGCATTAGCGATGAAAGGCACACCCTAATGGCTTGTTCTCCAGGTGTCTGACACAGCTGTGTGCCGACGACGCACGTGCAGGTGGTCACTTAACTTTCTTATGGAAATATTTACGACATTTTTCCGCTACAGAGACAGTCTCATATAAAAACATTTCACAGGTCAAGAATTTTATTGACATAAACATACCTCAACAGCATAATACACATCGTCGTCGTAAAAAATAACATCATAACACCTCAGTCAAATGTCAAAAACGTCGTAGCTTCCTGCAATGATTTCAAAACCTAAAGAAAATTCTCTGCTCATTTCAGTAGTGTCATCTACCTCTCATAGTATCACAATGGTACCAAAAAAATATGAACAGTGCAAAAGGTACAGACAAAGTACAATTTCTTAAGTGTGAAGTAATCCAACTCTGTAATTGCGTAAACATGTGTCACTGACGTAGTAAAAGGATGTTTGTTTCTCTGTTAAATGATCAGATAGGTGTGTAATTTATGTGTTAGAGAAATATGGTACCGATGTGTAAAGTTGTATAAGCAAATACCATATTAGCTAGGGCTCCTTGTGCTTGCCAAACACATGGTACACAAAGTAGGCGTGTACCCCCCTGAGGTTTATTGTAATTGTATCCTCAGGTATTACAGCTTACAGCAATGAAATGAAATGTGTCACGAAAAACTTTCTTTGTAATTCAAAAATCTCTAAAGATAAATGTCTTAAGTACAAAATTAATCACTCAAATACGTGTCCAGTAGCGCTAAATGTGCGTCTTGCTCTAAGATAATCTCTGGGAAGTGTCGTAGTTATTGTCCTCCGAAAGCTAAGTTCTGCAGAAGTCAATGTACTTACCTCATGATACACAAAAGTGGAATGCTTTGCGTATAGATATCATACTTATTACGCTTATTGCCGTGATGAAGAAAGAACTGTGCTGTAACGTATTGTTGTGCTACAGAAAAGGCTGTCTCATTGTAGCAATAGCACAAAAGTCACCACTAAAACATGTCTCACTTTATAGAAGAATTCAGAAAAACTGTGCAGATATAAAACAGATACACCGCAAAAGCGACATTGTAAATTGTCACTCATTAGTAACATCGTGATATAATCGTGTAGCTGTCACATAAACTAACCACTGTGTCATCTGGCATTTCACATAAAGCACCTCAAATCCAGAATCCACTCGTAAGCAAACCAAAATGTTGCATGTTAACAGTTTCTCAGTGTGACAAATTGTACAAGTAGCGTGAAGTGAAAATTGCAAAGACTAAGTTAAAAAGCAGATTATCTGTCAATAAATGGTTTTACATGAGAAATGTGGTGTAAACCTTTACTCTTCCTAGTACGCAGAGTTTCAACTTCAACGCAATTATCATGTGGTATACGTCGGATTCTGTAAGGTCCATTGTAAACTTGAAAGAATTTGTGACTCAAGTGTTTCTTCTTATGTGACAATGAATGAGCTTTAATGAGAACTTTCTGACCAATATATAATTTCTTTGCATTTGCTTTACCGTGTAGTTTTCTCCTTTTGTCTGCTGCAGATTTTATATTTTTTAGAGCCAAATCAATTATGTCTTTGTGTCGAAGTTTACGTGTATTCGGGAAAGGTACAAGCTCTCTGATTCTGTTCGGAGGTTCTTCATTCTTCAGTACAAGAGTAGGTGGTAAAGCAGTGGAATCATGAGGCATTTCATTCAGCACATTTTGAAATAAGTGTAAATATCTGTCCCAATGCTGATGCTTTCTGTGACAATAAAGTCTGCAAAGCTTATTGATTTCTTTCATAATCCGTTCAGACGGGTTACAATGTGGTGAATACAATGAAATAAAAACAGGTTTGATTTTATGATTCCGAAGTATGCGTGACCAAACAGCAGATCTGAATTGCGGTCCGTTATCTGAAATGACTTTACTAACGTGTCCAACTTCACGTAAGAAATTTTTAACAAAGGCGTTGGATACAGACCGTCCAGTGGCTTTACGTAACGGAGTGAAAGAAACAAATTTTGAAGTAAGTTCAACAGCGACTAGAACGTACGAAAATCCATTCGATGTTCTGACAAGGGGTCCCAAGAGATCAACAGCAGCAAATTCTTTTAATTTAGAAGGAATAATAGGAAATAACGGAGCACGATGTGAGATAGTAGATGGTTTCGCCTTTTGACAAAGTTTACAAATAGACAAGACTCTTCGAATTCTCTTTTCCATATTGTTAAAATAACAAGTCGTTCGAAGAATATGATAACATTTTCGTGGGCCAAAATGTGCGTAGCTGAAATGAATGTACCAAATGAGCTTATTAACAAAATCGTCTGGAATGCAAAGTACCCATAGCTTGTCATCAACAGTGCAGCGTTTGAAGAGTATGTTGTTTCTAACCAGGTAATAATGCCGAATCTGAGTGTGTGTCTTTTCATGCCATTTACTTTTGATATCTTTCCAAATCGGATCTTTATCTTGTTCATGAGCAATGTCCTTTAAAGATGTGGTGATGAAGTTTTCAAAGGCGACTTTCTGAATGTAAAGAATACTGAAATTTTTCTCGAGGTTGCCTTCTGTGTTACTTTTCTCAAGCCCAGCCGGTGCGCGTGACAGCGCGTCCGCAACAATGTTCTCCTTGCCGGGAATGTAGACTATTGTGAAGCGGAATTCTTGCAGAAACAATGCCCAACGTTTTAACCTATCATGATTTAATTTTGAAGACATAAGAAATTGTAATGCACGATGATCACTGTATACTTTTACGTGCTTACCAGAAAGAAAGAAACGGAATTTGTTAAATGCCCAAACGATAGCTAAAGCTTCTAATTCAGTAACGGAATAATTTTTTTCAGATTTTGTTAGCACTCGGCTAGCAAAAGCAATGGTTTTCTGAACAGTAATGTCATCTTCTATGGCTTCTTGAAATAAATGGGCACCAAGACCAACTTTGGAAGAATCAGTGCTAAGGCAGAAATCTTGTGACAGATCTGGATGAGCTAGTATTGGCGCGTGAAGTAACGCTTCTTTCAAAGAATTGAATTCCAACTGTGCTTGTTCGTCCCAGTTCCAAATAGTATTTTTTCCAGTGAGAGAACAAAGTTTTGGTGTAACTAGAATTTGCATATTCAGAAAACGACGGTAAAAATTTACGAGACCTAGAAAACTGCGGACTTGTCTTTTTGTGGATGGAACTGGAATGGCTCTGATTGCTTCTAACTTTTCAGGATCCGGCTGAATGCCTTCAGAAGAAATGATATGTCCCAAAAACTTCACCTTTGACCTACCGAATTCTGACTTTTCCAAGTTAACTGTAATTCCAGATTCTGCAAAAATACGTAACAAACTGTTGAGGATGCGGTTATGTTGTTCCCATGAAGCTTCTGCTTTAAAATATCGTCCACATATAAAGTGATGTGACGTTTTAAGAACTCAGGTAATATGGAATTTAACCCACGAATGAATGCTGCCGAAGAAATGTTCAAACCAAAAGGAAGTTTCCGAAACTGATAACAAACGCCGAAACAAAGGAAAGCTGTGTATTTTCTGCATTCTGGATGAAGTTCTATCTGATAAAAGCTGGATCTGAGATCAATGGAAGACAACACTTTTACACCATTAAAATTTTGAAGAAGTTCTTCCATCGTCTGCGGCCTGTCTGTTTCAGGAATAATGATAGTATTGATTTGTCTCGAATCTAAGACAAGTCTGATCGATCCATTTTTCTTCTCAACAACATGTAACGGATTGTTGTATGAGCTTGCTGCAGGCTCAATAATGCCCTCGTCAAGCATAGATTGTATTTCTGTTCTAACACGGTCCCTATAATGTGCTGGAATTACGTATGGTCTAACACAAAATTTAGTATGCTCACGAACACGAAATTGGTATTGAAATCCCTTGATTGTTCCTGTTTTGTGAGTAAAAACTGTGGAATGTGCTTGTAAAATCTCAAAAAGGTCCTGCCTATCAGTGTCATTACAATTCTCAATTGTTTGAATTTTATTCTGAATTAACTCATTAATTTCAAATATGCCGTCGATGTCATCCCTGTCAGTACTTGCAGAGTGATTGTTAGTGTCTAGTTCCGTAGAAAATTCCGAACTGTTATCTAACAGAAGGTAAAGCCGATTAATTTCCTCATCATGGTTTGAGAGCCAGTCTTCAAATTTCAAAGCTATTGACTTACCTTCTTTCTCTAAACTTATTTCAGCATCGTGAAAGCTTAAAATTGCTTTGTATTCATTCAAAAAGTCTACTCCCAGTATAATTTCCGTCGACAATAATGGAACAATAAGGAAGTTCATAGAGAAGCTATGGCTTTGACAAAAGAATTCTAAGTTGGTTTGTTGGCGTACATCTACACTTTTTCCAAAGATTGCACCTTGTAATTTAATCTTACGTAACGGAAGTGTGGGGCAATCGTTCGCTTTGTTGCATTTGCTAAAAGCTGTTTCGCTAATTACTGAAATGGGACTGCCAGAGTCAAGTACTGCCGTAAATTCTACGTCATTTACAGTAATGTGAATCACAGGATATGCAATGGTGTTACGTGTTACGTCGTGTTCCTGGAGTAAGATGTCCCTAATGTCTTCCATTTTTACGTAATTACTAGCTACGGTAGCTGCGTCATCAGTTTCATAAGTACGTCTTGTGGCTGCCAGTGGTGTGAGTCATCGCCTATTGTCTCTTTGTTGGCGCGCGTCGTTATTGGGATTTGGAGACCTAACTTCTACAAATTCATCGTGACGAGAGTGCTCTGCTCTGTTTAAATCTCGCCAGTTCTGATGCAATTCAGGTCTGTCGTTACGATCATATCGTCTGTCGTCATGTCGATAGTTTCCATAGTTTCTTTCTTGTCGGTCACATGGTGGAGAATTTCTCCTTGAATCGTAACTACGCGCTGGACCGTGGCGTCTAAAGTTATTCTGTCTCCCTTGATAATAGTTATTTTGGTTCCCATATTGTCTGTTTCTCTGATTGTCTCTGTGATAGTCATTACCGCGGAAAGGTGATCTTTCCCTGTAACTATTACTCTGCCAGTGGTTATCATATGGGTGGTGTCTGTTTTGGTCACGATTTACGTTGTAAGAATAGGTTTGTCGTGGCCATTTATTGTTTCTGTCGTCACGGAATTGAGACGGATGTGACCTGTAGTGATTGTTTTCCTGTTTTCGCATCCCGCGACTGTCTGTGTCAATTTCCAGTTCTTGTAACAGTCCCTGAAAAGCTTCAATGTCGTCTTTGCAACGTCCTGCTAAAATAATATGTCTCAAATGTTCAGGCAGTTTGATTAAGCAAATGCGGATGAGTTCTGAGGGGCTGTATGGGTTTGACAGGTATTGATTCTTGTGCAACATGTCTTCAAAATATTTCACAAGACTGGAAAATTCAGATTGTTCAAAGTGTTTCATCATCATGATGCTATGTTTTACGCGGTCCTGTGTGGCTTGAGACCAATATGCTGAGAGGAAGGCATGATAAAAATCTCCTTCACTGTGACAATCGTGAATGACCGATCGCATTCTTACAGCTGGTTCATTCTCCAAATATCCACACATAAATTCTAATCTGTGTTCTAATGACCAGTTGGGAGGAAAACAATGAGAGAATTGATGGAGCCACGCTTGTGGATGAATGTCGTTGGCAGAATTCTTGAATGTTTTGAATTTACGTGTAGTAATGAACAGCTTATAGTCAAAATCATCGTGTCGGCGAGTAGCATATCGTGTCGGCGGTTCCATCTCAAAATTCGGTGTACCTTGCCAATTTCTTTCATAATTACCGAAATGCCCTGTGTTATTATTTTGTGGCTTTTGCGTATTCCTAAGTTCCTCTTCCCGTGTTGGAGCGCGAGTGTCCTCTGAAATACGTAATTCTTGTATTACCTGTGTCAGCTGATCTTGTACTTCCCGCATTTCTCTTTTGTACTGTGTGTTGATTTGATTTTGATTTTGTTTGAATTTTCTAATTTGTTCATACTCTTCTGTGTCAGTGAAGGCTACGGGTCTTGTGTCATTCAGATCATCATCTACCTTTGTAGATAAGTTAGTGACCTGATCCGAAAGTTCAGCTACTTTCTCCGATAGTGAACGCATTTCCTCAGTGTGTTTTTCTGAACCAAGTTTCAGAGTGTCCATTTGTGTTGAAATCGAATCTACTGTGTTCTTTAAGTTGTCCTGAGTTTTTGCCAGTTGCGTAACCGAATCGGTAGATGCAACTGAGTCAATTTTAGCCCACAAGGTCTCATGATTTTCATGAACAATGGTTTGCAGCTCTTTTATGGCTGCTTCGTGATTCTGTAATGCATTTTCATGCCGCGAAAAAATAGGCTGAAAATGCTCACAAATTTGTGTTTTTACGTCATTACAGACTTTTTGACATTTCGATTCAATGTTATGTAATTCAGTAGTTAAATCTTCACGTGTTTGTTCAAGTGTGGTGTCTAACTTCCGAAGATTTTGTTCCATTGTGTCTAACTTTTGCTGTGTTTGTCTCTGGTGTTGTTCCATTGTGTCTAACTTTTGAAGATTTTGTTCCATTGTGTCTAACTTTTGAAGATTTTGTCCCATTTGTTGCATTAATTGCAATAATAATGTATTAGTGTCTGGAATCTGTTTCTCTATGCTTTTTGGCAGTGGATTTTCACCGGCAACATTCACATTTTGACAAGCAGAAAATGTGTCTTGACTCATTTGAGAAAACGGTGAGGACGCAAAACCTGAATCTACAGTATTTGCAAAATTGTGTCCTATCATTTCGGATTCCTGAGGCGAGCTGTTGCCGACCGATCGATCGATACTGCTTCCCTGTTCACTACCTGTTTGACTGGCTACACCATTGTTTGACGCCCGCTCCATTTCCCTATGCACAGTTACCAAATTACTACTTTGAATGTTAGTTAATTCATTACATGGTGGGGCCAACACACTGCTTTCGTCTTCACTGTCATTTCTCAGTTTACTTTGGAGTCGAGTGTTACGTTTTTCACACGCCATTATTTTCACAATATTTCACACGATAACACAGAAAAGCACAATTTGAATGGCAAAAATAAGAGAACACATTAACATAGCACTGAAAATAATATCTAGTTAATTGCAGCAGCGAAATACTTGGCGCAAAGCTACATGCATGCCACAACTGTTTTACATTACAATAATGAAAGACTGCAACTACAAAGGAGATTCTCTCTACAATTACGCGCTAGCAATAAACAAAAGCTACACTAAATACACAAACTACAAGAAAAAATCAGAAGATTCCAGTGAGGTATCCTAGGCTAAGGGTCGACATATGAAACGTCCCCTTAGAAGAATTTATACATATGAAACGTCCACTTAGAACAATTGTACAAGACTGTGCTTAACCTGGCACACAATGATTTTAGCGCAACGCAATCTGACTATCAAAAATCCCTGCAAAAGAATGGCCCTGACAAACATTAAACTATACCTTTCACAAATCACTTACCTCACAAAAATCTTCGCTGCTCGAACTACTGCAATACAGCGAGAGCCACTACTGCCAGCTAAATAAAAGATACAAACTACGGAAGGCACTAACTACTGATAGTCTTAGCAAATGAAAGATTCTAATAGAGAACAAACAATGTATTTACCTCAAGATTCATAATATATACAGCAGTTCATGACATTTTTCAAAACTCCGCCATCTCTCTCCCCACATCCACCACTGCTGGCGGCTCACCTCCAACTGCCCAGCGCTACGCGCTGTTCGCATCCAGCTATAGCAGTTCATGACAACAATGGCAGACAACAACAATGCAAACTAGCCACATACTGCACACAGCACAGCCGCAGAGAGCGCTACGTAACGTTGCCAATAAGAAAACATAAGCATCAAACTTACATAAAGAAAACATAAACAGCCTACTTACATAGAGAAAACATAAACAGCCTACTTACATAGTGACTGGCGTATTGTGGCGAGCCAGTTGCTCGGCCACCAGTGACCAGACGTTTTCAATTTGTGGGAGATCTGGAGAATGTGCTGGCCAGGGCAGCAGTCGAACATTTTCTGTGTCCAGAAAGGCCCGTACAGGACCTGCAACATGCGGTCGTGCATTAACCTGCTGAAATGTAGGGTTTCGCAGGGATCGAATGAAGGGTAGAGCCACGGGTCTTAACACATCTGAAATGTAACGTCCACTGTTCAAAGTGCCGTCAATGCGAACAAGAGGTGACCGAGACGCGTAACCAATGGCATCCCATACCATCACGCCGGGTGATACGCCAGTATGGCGATGACGAATACACGTTCCAATGTGCGTTCACCGCGATGTCGCCAAACATGGATGCGACCATCATGATGCTGTAAACAAAACCTGGACTCATCCGAAAAAATGACATTTTGCCATTCGTGCACCCAGGTTCGTCCTTGAGTACACCATCGCAGACGCTCCTGTCTGTGATGCAGCGTCAAGGGTAACCGCAGCCATGGTCTCCGAGCTGATAGTCCATGCTGCTGCAAACGTCGTCGAACTGTTCGTGCAGATGGTCGTTGTCTTGCAAACGTCCGCATCTGTTGACTCAGGGATCGAGACGTGGCTGCACGATCCGTTACAGCCACGCGTGTAAGATGCCTGTCATCTCGACTGCTAGGGATACGAGGCCGTTGGGATCCAGCACGGCGTTCCGTATTACCCTCCTGAACCCACCGATTCCATATACTGCTAACAGTCATTGGATCTCGACCAACGCAAGCAGCAATGTTGCGATACGATAAACCGCAATCGCGATAGGCTACAATCCGATCTTTATCAGAGTCGGAAACGTGATGGTACGCATTTCTCCTCCTTACACGAGGCATCACAACTACGTTTCACCAGGCAGCGTCGGTCAACTGCTGTTTGTGTATAAGAAATCGGTTGGAAACTTTCCTCATGTCAGCACGTTGTAGGTGTCGCCACCGGCGCCAACCTTGTGTGAATGCTCTGAAAAGCTAATCATTTGCATATCACAGCATCTACTTCCTGTCGGTTAAATTTCGCGTCTGTAGTCATCTTCGTGGTGTAACAATTTTAATGGCCAGTAATGTACCTTTTCATGAGCAAATACGACATAAGAAGTAAAAGAGTAAACTCTTCTCAGTTTTCAAGCCGCGTCACTTCAGATACTGTAAAGCACTCTAGCTTTCCATAGCTGTCTACGATATCGTCACCAGGAGTTAAAATTACAGGAATTGAAATCACTCAGGCAGTCAGTGGTTCCAACTCTTAATGACTATGGCGGAAACAGCTGTCGAAAGCTCGAGTGCTGTTTTCGAAGTGACGCGGGTTGTAAACCGAGACAATTTTATTGACGCACGTCACCTCGAAAGACTCCGAGAATACACGAACACGGTGTGAGATGATAAAATGATCCAAATACTTTTCCTCACTCATTTGCCAAAAGTGACAGAGCTTAAAGGGCAGGGTTCTCTGAATTTATTGATCGAAGTAGTATTCTTCAATAATCTTTCAGTACGTGTCAAAACTATTTAGGAAAGGTTCGACTTTCATTACCTATTTGCCACTGAGCGACAGATAGAAAACTACAGACATCCCGAGCACACTAGTACTCTCAAACAAATCAGTGGGTCGACTTAAGGGGATCTTCGTTATAATAAACAACTAAGAATTTATCTGGAAGTACGGACTACTTCCGCAGTGTGGCAGAGTAATATATCTGCAAATGTTTACAGTATTTACCAGTTCGGACACATTTTTAAGCATAGGTCGCTACAAAACTGGTAAAAGCCATTCGCACGTGATTGATTCCCCGTTAGTACAATAGCTGTATTTGTTGCCTTAGCTCAAGTTTACAGTTTTATACGGTCACTGTTTGAAATTTACTGGTTCGAGTGGCAGCTTATTAGTTAAAGGAAGAATTTTCACATATTACAAATAATCTTTGCTACTGCTCACTTTTCGCAGTCATAAAATACACTGAAAAGCCAATACAACTAGTACACCTGCCTATTATCGCGTGGAACCCCCGCCAGCACGCAGAATTACCGCAACACGACGTTGCATGTCTGAAGTAGTGCTAGAGGAAATGTGACACCATGAAACCTGTAGGGCTGCCCATAAATCCATGAGTACGAGGAGGTGGAGATCTCTTCTAAACAGCACGTTGCAAGGCATCCCAGATATGCTCAATAATGATAACGTCTGGGAAGTTTGGTGGTCGGCGGAAGTTTTTAAGCTCAGAAGAAACTTTCTCGAGCCACTCTGTAGCAATTCTGAATGTGTGGGGTGTCGCATTGTCCTGCTGGAATTGCCCAAGTGCGTCGGAATGCACAATGGACACGAATGGACGCAGGTGATCAGACAGATATATCAGAGAGATATATAACAATGCCTGTTGTTTGGTCGTTTAAATGGACGTCGGGCGAAGATAGCTAGTCGAGCCCTAGCATGCAACACGTATGCATCTACATCTCTGCTCCGCAAGTATCTTGCAGTGTCTGCTGGATGGTAGTTTGTGTACTTCCACCCTTACTTCTTCCAGTAGCAATTATCTCCCGGAAAGAACGATTACCGGTAAGCCTCCGTGTGGGCTCCAGTGTCTCTAATTTTATCTTGATTGCTTTTTCCGCGAAACATACGTAGGAGGAAGCCAAATATTTGCTGACTCTTCTAGGAACGTAGCACTCTCGGAGCTTTAGCAGTAGACTGTATCGTGATGCAGAACGAGTCGCTTGCAGGGTCTGCTGCCACTGGCGTCGACTGATCATCTCTGTGACGCTTTCGCTAAATCTACTAAATGAACCTGTAACAATGAACCTGCAATCTTCCGCTAAACCTACTAAATGAACCTGTAACTAAACGTGCTGCTCTTCTTTGGATCTTGTCTGTTTCCTGTTTGAGTCCTATCTGGTATGGCATATTCCTATTGTATGGAAGAAACTACTTCCAGTGATTGTTCTGCTATTGTGTAATCGTACAACAGTGGGTCTTGCTGCCTGCGTATTCGCGATACGCCGGCCGGAGTGGCCGAGCGGTTCTGGCGCTATTGTCTGGAGCCGCGCGACCGCTACGGTTGCAGGTTCGAATCCTGCCTCGGGCATGGACGTGTGTGATGTCCTTAGGTTAGTTAGGTTTAAGTAGTTCTAAGTTCTAGGGGACTTATGACCACAGCAGTTGAGTCCCATAGTGCTCAGAGCCATTTGAACCATTTTTTTTATTCGCGATACGCTGCATTTGTTCATGCTGAAGGACTGTAGCCACTCCCTGCAAATATTCCTGCGTTTCGCTACAATTTTCTAGCTTCACGACGTCTCTGTATACCACCGCATCATCCGCGTAAAGCCTAATGGAACTTCGACGTTACTTACTATGTCATTTATTTGTATTGTGGAATGTAATGGTCATCTAATACTACCCTGCGGCATGCCTGACGTTACCTCTACATCTACACATACATCTACATGGATACTCTGCAAATCACATTTAAGTGCTTGGCACAAGGTTCATCGAACCACCTTCACAATTCTCTGTTATTCCAATCTCGCATAGCGCACGTTAACAAAATATTTTCGTATTCGGAGGAGAAAGTAGGCGATTGAAATTTCGTGGGAAGATTCCGCCGCAACGAAAAAGCCTGTTTTAATTATGTCCACCCCAAATCGTGTATCATTTCAGTGACACTCTCTCCCCTATTTCGCGATAATACAAAACTTGAAGTCCTTCTTTGAACTTTTTCAATTTACTCCGTCAGTCCTATATGGTAAGGATCCCACTCCGCACAGCAGTATTCTAAAAGAGGACCGACAAGCGTAGTGTAGTAAACCTCATTAGTAAAAAATGGTTCAAATGGCTCTGAGCACTATGGGACTCAACGGCTGCAGTCATAAGTCCCCTAGAACTTAGAACTACTTAAACCTAACTAACCTAAGGACATCACACACATCCATGCCCGAGGCAGGATTCGAACCTGCGACCGTAGTGGTCGTGCGGTTCCAGACTGTAGCGCCTTTAACCGCTCGGCCACTCCGGCCGGCAAACCTCATTAGTAGATCAGTTCCATTTTCTAAGTCTCCTGCCAATAAAACGCAGTCTTTCGTTAGCCTTCCACACATTTTCTATGTGTTCCTTACAGTTTAAGTTGCTCGTATTTGTAATTCCTAGGTATTTAGTTGAATTGAAGGCCTTTAGATTTGACTGATTTATCGTGCGACCGAAGGTTAATGGATTCATTTTAGCACCGATGTGGATGACCTCACACTTTTCGTTATTTAGGGTCAATTGCCAATTTTCGCACCGTACAAATATCTTTTCAAAGTCGTTTGCAATTTTAGATCTCCTGATGACTTTACTAGTCGATAAACGACAGCGTCATCTGCAAACAGCCTAAGACGGTTGCTCATATTGTCTCCCAAATCATTTATATAGATGAAGAACAGAAACGGCCCCTAGCACCACCTTGGGAAAAGCCAGAAATCACTTATGTTTTACTCGATGACTTTCGTCAATTACTACGGATTCTGACCTCTCTGTGACAGGAAGTCAAAAATCCAGTCACATAACTGAGTCGATATTCCATAAGCACGCAATTTCACTACAAGACGTTTGTGTGGTGCAGTGTGAAAAGCCTTCCGGAAGTCCAGAAATCCGGAATCAATTTGAAATCTCTTGTCAGTAGCAGTCAACACTTCGTGCGAGAAAAGAGCTAGTTGTGCTTCACAAGAACGATGTTTTCTACATCCGTGTTGACTGTGTGTCAATAGACTGTTAATTTTACACCTGAAGACATCTCTATGTTCAGAATGATATGCTGTGTTCTGTTAGCTAGAAGCTCTTCACCGTAACAACATACTTGGTCTGGTAGTCCATACGTTCCTGCTTTGTTCATGTGGCGCAGCTGTATGGGACGCCAGCCGTAAGTCAAGGGGCACGGCATCTACCTGAGTGCCTGTGTATCCTTTTTTCTGGATCTCGAGAACTATCAGAGCGAACTGGATTTCACACGATCGTTGCTTTCGGATCCCATGTTGGTTCCTACAGAGGAGATGTCATAATACGCGAGCATAAAACACGTTCCGAAATTCTGCATCTGACTGACGTGAGAGATATAAGCCTGCAGTTTTGTGCTTCTGTTCGACGTCCCTTCTTTAGAATGGGTATGGCGTCCTTTTTTCCAATCATCAGGAGCACTTTGTTCTTCCAAAGACCGTACGGTACACTGCTGCTAAAAGATGGGCAACTTTCCCATATTCTCTGTGGAATCGTGTTGCTACCCCATTAGGTGGCCTTGTTTTTCATTCCCATGGTCATTATTCGATATCAACCATTTTTTCGTCCTTGCGACGATTTATGAGATTTATGAGGGGCACTACAGTACGATCTTCTTCTGTGAAATAGTTATGGAAAAAGACGTTTAGAAATCCGTCCTTGTCTGTGTCGTCCTCTGTTTCACTGCCATTGTAGTTACAGATGGCTTCGACCAGATTACTGATTTAGCATGATATCAAAACTTCCTAGGATTTTCTGTCAAGTTGGTAGACAGAATTTACTTTCGTATTTGTTGATCACTTCATGTACTTTGGCTTCGTTTAACTTTTGTTTGTCTGTGACGTTTTGACTAAGTCTAAATGTGCAGTGAAGCAGTTTCCTAACACAGCTCTCGAACCATGGCGGGTCTTTTCCATCTCTCACAACTTTACTCGCCACATACCTTTCTAAAGCATATTGTGCGGTGCTCTTGAATTTTGTGCATGATATTCAACGTTGTTGGGCCGTGTTGCGGCTCGTGTTGGTGCCGTTGCTGGTTGGCATCATTTAGTTGGTATAGTTACGGTTGTCGTGTAAGTAGGCTATTTAGGTTTTCTCATTGGTAACTCCACGTAGCGCTCTGTATGAAAATCACTGGCTGTGCTGTGTGTAGTCTGTGGCTAGTTTGCATTGTTGTCTGCCATTTTAGTGTTGGGCAGCTGGATGTTAACAGCGAGTAGCGTTGCGCAGTTGGAGGTGAGCCGCCAGCAGTGGTGGATGTGGGGAGAGAAATGGCGGAGTTTTGAAAATTGTAAGACTGGATGTCATGAACAGCTATATATATTATGACTTTTGAACACTATTAAGGTAAATACATTGTTTGTTCTCTATCAAAATCTTTCATTTGCTAACTATGCCTATCAGCAGTTAGTGCCTTCAGTAGTTTGAATCTTTTATTTAGCTGGCAGTAGTGGCGCTCGCTGTATTGCAATAGTTCGAGTAACGAAGATTTTTTGTGAGGTAAGAATTCTTGAAAGGTATAGGTTATTCTTAGTCAGGGCCATTCTTTTGTAGGGATTTTTGAAAGTCAGATTGCGTTGCGCTAAAAATATTGCGTGTCAGTTTAAGCACAGTCCTGTATAAATGTTCAAAGGGGACGTTTCAGTCGTCTTCTTCTTGTGTTCATTGGCGCCACTCCGTTTGCAAGGCTGTCTGTCCGCTAGTGGCAGCAGCGGCGGTTATCGATATCTAGTAACGGTGGTACTATCTTTTGGGCGACGTTGTGGTGTTTCCGTGTCGTGTGAGTCGTCAGTTCGGTTGGGGACGGACCAAAAGCCAGGTCCGCGCAGTGCCAGAACGCGCTGGGACCACTGGCGGCACTCATGCACTGCCGGGTGGAATGGCAGTAGTGGCGAGGGGTACAACCTCGTTGTCAACCGGATCCAGGATGTTTAAGTTGAGTGGATCTTAATTCAAGCAGTAAAACTCCACCATTGTGTGATCTCCCCATTTGCTTGCGTGTTGCTACTCACAGTGACGCTGAGACGAAGAGCAGCGAGTGGAGCATTTGGGGAAGGCGAACCTAATTTGCCTTTCCCCACTTCTTATTATTAATTGTTGCATTCTATATGTTATTATTTGTGAAGTTCAACCAGTGGTATTTTTCCTGCCTAGTGGCCGCTAACGCCCCAGTTACCTGCCCTGGAGCTTAGTGTATGTTGCGGCAGTGTATATTTCCTCACCTTGCTGCTACTGTCTGGTAAGGCGTGTAGTTCGACAGCTTCCTTGATTTGTGGGCCAGAAGCTTTTTTTTCTACTCTGGTAGTAGTGGTTTCTTTCTGCTTCCGGATGCTCTAAACACAGGAGTCTGAAGGCGTAGTGTTGACCACCAGGTGCTTGGGTATGCTATTCCATCGTTGCATTGGTCATCGGACGTTAGGTAGATTTGGGAAATGATTATTGGTCATGCGTTCAAACTGCCACTAGTCTGCGTTATCATCTCGTGAAGCGAATGGAACTCTTGGCTGCCTGTCTCATCACTTGCGAAGTTTTGAGGGACTTTCCCAGGTCGGCCCTTGGAGCAACGTCTGCGCCCCCCTCCCTCCCCCTTGGTTTGGCCAGATTTGATGATTGTTTAAAAAAAATATTTTAATAACTGTAACTTTTGAAGTTTGAAGATGTTTAACTGGTTCTTAAAGGATTGCTACTCAGGCCTTCAGCCGCGAAACAGTTCTTAAATTATAATTGTTTGTGCCTTCAGCCAAGAAGTAGTTTGAATTTGTTGTCATTAATGCCTTCAGACGTGAGTGGTACTTGTCTTAAAATTTTAATTAGGCAATTGTATTCTAGCAGTGAGATTTTGATGATTGTTCTTTTAAAAATATTTAGTAACTGTAATTGCAAGTTGAAGAAGTTAACTGTTTCTTAAAAGATTGCTATTCGGGCCTTCAGCCGTGAAACAGTTTTTAAATTATCACTATTGGGGCCTTCAGACGACAAATAGTTTTTAATTTGTTGTCATGAAGGCCTTCAGTGATGGAACACTTGTTAATTTATTGTCACCTTTTAGCCGGCCACGGTGGCCGTGCGGTTCTAGGCACTGCAGTCCGGAACCGCGGGACTGCTACGGTCGCAGGTTCGAATCCTGCCTCGGGCATGGATGTGTGTGATGCCCTTAGGTTAGTTAGGTTGAAGTAGTTCTAAGTTCTAGGGGATTCATGACCTCAGAAGTTAAGTCCCATAGTGCTCAGAGCCATTTGAACCATTTTTTTGTCACCTTTTATATGTTGTTGTTTCCAAATAAAGTGTACGTGATTGAAAAAAAAAACTACCCAACAGTAATTGATTGCGGCCCCGTCCACAATCGTAACCCAATCCTGCCTCCCTTGGTACCAGGTTTCAGTTGTGGTGCCGGAGATGGAATTTTCCTACCAACCGCTTAGGTGATATGAATTCTGTTTATTGTCGTTCTAGCTAAACATAAATATCTCCCAATCTTTCTTTTTATTCATATTTACAGCCTCAATCAGTGATGCTGTTATGGCCTCGTCACCAATGATTTCCTGTTCTCCGCTAACTGCGTCAAAGTATTCGGTTCTGTTTGCAAGTAGAAGATGTAAAATACACTACTGGCCATTAAAATTGCTACACCAAGAAGAAATGCAGATGATAAACGGGCATTCATTGGACAAATATATTATACTAGAACTGATATGTGATTACATTTTTACGCAATTTGGGTGCATAGATCATGAGAAATCAGTAACCAGAACAACCACCTCTGGCCGTAATAACGGCCTTGATACGCTTGGGCATTGAGTCAAACAGAGCTTGGATGGCGTGTACAGGTACAGCTGCCCATACAGCGTCAACACGATGCCACAGTTTATCAATAGTAGCGACTGGCGTATTGTGACGAGGCAGTTGCTCGGCCACCATTGACCAGACGTTTTCAATTGGTGAGAGATCTGGAGAATGTGCTGGCCAGGGCAGCAGTCGAACGTTTTCTGTATCCAGAAAGGCCCGTACAGGACCTGCAACATGCGGTCGTACATTATCCTGCCGAAAAGTAGGGTTTCGCAGGGATCGAATGAAGGGTAGAGCCACGGGTCGTAGCACATCTGAAATGTAACGCCTACTGTTCAAAGTGCCGTCAGTACGAACAAGAGGTGACCGAGACGTGTAACCAATGGCACCCCATACCCACACGCCGGGTGATACGCCAGTATGGCGATGACGAATACACGCTTCCAATGTGCGTTCACCGCGATGTCGCCAAACACGGATGCGACCATCATGATGCTGTAAACAGAACCTGGATTAATCCGAAAAAATGACGTTTTGCCATTCGTGCACCCAGGTTCGTCGTTGAGTACACCATCGCAGGCGCTCCTGTTTGTGATGCAGCCATGGTCTCAGAGCGGATAGTCCATGTTTCTGCAAACGTCGTCGAACTGTTCGTGCAGATGGTTATTGTCTTGCAAACGTCCCCATCTGTTGACTCAGGGATCGAGACGTGGCTGCACGATCCGTTACAGCCATGCGGATAAGATACCTGTCATCTCGACTGCTAGTGATACGAGGCCGTTGGGATCCAGCACGGCGTTCCGTATTACCCTCCTGAACCCACCGATTCCATATTCTGCTAACAGTCATTGGATCTCCACCAACGCGAGTAGCAATGTCGCGATACGATAAACCGCTATCGCGATAGGCTACAATCCGACCTTTATCAAAGTCGGAAACGTGATGGTACGCATTTCTCCTTCTTACATGTGGCATCACAACAGCGTTTCACCAGGCAACACCGGTCAACTGCTGTTTGTGTATGAGAAATCGGTTGGAAACTTTCCTCATGTCAGCACGTTGTAGGTGTCGCCACCGGCGCCAACCTTGTGTGGATGCTCTGAAAAGCTAATCATTTGCACATCACAGCATCTTCTTCTTGTCGATTAAATTTCGCGTCTGTAGCACGTCATCTTCGTGGTGTAGCAATTTTAATGGCCAGTAGTGTATTATCTTCACGAGTCGATTGTCCGATTAACTGCTCAAGGTAAATTTCAGGTAAAGTACTTCGAACAAATTCACACGATTCTCTGTCCCTAGCACCCGATCTAATCACTTGAGTCTCACAGTCTAAAGCCGGCAAGTTAAACCTCCATCTACAACTATAACATGACCAGAAAATTTACGAGAAATGTTCTCCAAGTTTCTCCTCAAGTGTTCCGGCACTACTACTGCTGAGACAGCGGACCTATAAGAACATCGAATGGCCATGTTTGGTCCACGTTTAACACTTGTCTTTACCCGCATTATTTCGCCTTCGACATCCGTACTAATCTAACTGGACATTACCGTATATTGATGCCTGTAAACGTCCTTCCACCTCCAGCGTTAAGCTAATCTTTGCGACATACATTCCAGTCGGAATTTAGAATTTCCTTGCAGCTGAATACTGACATCATCCAGATTTCTATCCCTTGTACTACGTTGCCATTGGTACCGTTATAAGCGAATTAGTTCCTTTCCATAGACGTTCCTGTAGTTAACTAATATATGTTAATATTTTCTTTCTCTGCCCTGCTATGATGAATGCTTTCAGAACACATGTTATCAGTCTTTCTTTATAATAATAAAAAAACGCAGTTGCACGTCACAAGTACTCCGGTAAGCTAGGAGTCGTTTCCTGCTTGTAGTACATCCGAAACCATCGCAAAATTCCCTGAGACAACTTATTTGACTGTGATCGTGCCTCTGATTTAGGCCTTCCATGCTACTACAAGCCAGCTAGCCCTACATCAAATCAGCCAGCCCCAGCAGGTACCGAGGGCCTCTGAACCTAGACGACTGGCTTCATTCCTGAGCCACGATTTGCAGTCAGGTGCACCCGGTGTACTCAATCGCTGCTGGGGCCTCCTCCACATCTCAGATGAGACGTCACGGCAGCAAAAGAGAGTGGACAATGGAATTCTTTCCCGACCTCCGAGCTATTTACCTTCTGCCCAGAGATGCACGATCCAACCGCTGTTCACCAATCGGCATCAAATAACTGTCGACAGACCAGGACATGTGAATCGGAAGATGCAGAGGCATCAAGGATACCAGGTGATAACATATGTTCCTTAGGTGCCAAAGTATTCGTCTCAGATGCCCCGAAACTATCTCAGCCCAGCGTAGATGCAGCCTGTCAACTGACCAACAAAGCCTCCAGTCCTCTTACAGACTGTGGACATTTCCCCCTGCATCTGTACACATCACGCGCAATACCTATCCCTATACATTCTATCTTTTCTGAGCCCCAGGTAACGAAATCCTAACCAAAGAAACTGAATTCATTCAACACGAACACTGGAAAACAACGCAAATCCTTAAACAAAGCCGGCCGTTGTGGCCGAGCGGTTCTAGGCGCTTCAGTCCGGAACCGCGCTGCTGCTACGGTCGCAGGTTCGAATCCTGCCCCAGGTATGGATGTGTGTGATGTCCTTAGGCTAGTTAGGTTTAAGTAGTTTTAAGTTCTATGGGACTGATGACCTCAGATGTTCCATAGTGCTCAGAGCCATTTGAATCATTAGAGTGAGCATGTACCATGTTACACGGTCCACTCACGTTCATGTGATTATCACCTGTGGCGACATAAGTGTACAATAACCGCTCACAGGTGGTAAGTGACGGCACTATCAGTGGGGAGTATGTAAAGTGTGTTAAGGGACGCAGAAAACAGTGCAGTCGCTGTTGTCAAGCGGAAATGGAATCATTTATCTTATGTCCATCATCATTGGCTTTCGTGCTAAGGATGGAAGCATTTATGAATGAGCTGAGTTTCTAAAGTGTTCGCGTGCCACCAAGATTAAAGTATAACATGGATGATAAAATGGCGCTGTCAAAAACTGGTGCTGAGGTAACTGTGGAGCACCATGGCCCATAGATGGCTGCAGTGAATGACGGCTGCAAAGATGTGTATGAGTCAACAAATGGGCCACTGTTGAGGAAAGGACAACCCAGATGAACTATGTGGTTACCAACGTTATATCCCTAACGACCAATCACCTAACATTGCTGCATATGGGACTCTGCAGCAGGCACCTGTTTCATGCACCCATGCTGATTGTTGTTTATCGTCGATGAAAGACGTAATTTGCACGCCAATACTGCAATTGAAGTCCACTGACTAGCAACAGGTTATCTTTTTCAGTTGAATATTGTTTTATGTTCCACTGGACAGATGGCCATTAGCATGTATGGCACTGCAGCAATCGTCGGTTGCGTCCAGGCAGAGGAGGGAGCGTTATGGTCTGGGGAATGTTTTTGTGGCATTCGTCATTCTGGAAGGCACAATGGATGAATAAATATATGTATCTATTTGGGGACCATGCCCACTCCTAAATGTTGTTTGTTTTTTCCTCGACACGAAGGCATCCACCAGCAGGACACTGCAACAAAGCACACAGCTCACAGTGCATGTGCGTGGTTCGAAGAGCACCAGGATGAATTAACTGTACTCTCCTGAGCAACAAACTCCTGGAATTTAAACCCAATCTACAATCTGTGGGACTACCTTGATCAGGACGTTCGTGCCACGGATCCTCAATCGAGAAACCTAGTGCAGCTGGCAAGAACACTGGAGTCAGCATGGCTCCACATTCCTTTTGGCACCTCCAAAATCTCATTGGCTGTCTTGCAGCACGTCCATGCTGCGAAAGGTGGTTATTCAGGCTTCTGAAAGGTGGTCACGTTAAAGTGACATGGCCATGTATAACAGTGACTTTTACAAACATCCTTACTAATCATTTAGAAAAGACTATAGACTTTAACAACTGAAAATAAGCTGGCTTTAGAAATGACATCTGCAGGTTGTTGACAAATTCACTGAGAAACACTTTACGGTCAGTTAGTTAGTAGTGGGAGTATACACTGAGTATAGGCACTTTGCTTAGGCACAATAAGCTGTAGGGAAGGATGGGTAATGTACTATAAGCAAAAGGAGGAGGAGAGAACAATTACAATGGAAGACCAATAACAAAGTGTTCTGATTAAATATGGTATAAGACGTGGCTGCAGTAATTCGCCCCCACTTTTCAGTCTCTATGTAGAAGAAGTAAGGACTGAAATAACAGAAAGATTCAAGAGTGGGATTAAATTTTAGAATGAAAGGATATCAATGATATTATTTGCTGATGTCATTTCTATCGTCATTGATACTGAAGAAGAATTAAAGGACCTGTTATATGCATTATGAGTCAATTTAATAAAGAAAAATGTAATGAGGAGTAGCAGAATTGACATAAATGGTAGAATTAATATCAATATTGCCTTTCTATCTTGCAAAAAAGTACATGCATTGGATGAAGCAAGAAGGACCCAAAAAGCAGAACCAGTACAGGCAAAGAGGGTATTCAGTGCTGACTGAAATTGACTAGCATCAAAAATAGGCCTGAATTTGAATATAATGAGTGTCCTAGTAGATACAGGATGTGGATTAAGAGTAAACCAAATAAAGGCGAAAGTAACATGTGAGGCAGAAATGATATTAGTGGTAAAATTAATATCAACATACAATGTTGAATCAGCCGTCTAAATTTTCAATTGTTATGTTATCCAGCGAGCAAAATAACTGATGACGGTCGAAGTAGAGAGGATATAAAATGTAGACTGGCTATGGCAAGGAAAGCGTTTCTGAAGGAGAGAAATTTGTTAACATCGAGCATGGATTTAAGTGTCAGGAAGTCGTTTCTGAAAGTATTTGTATGGAGTGTAGTCATGTATGGAAGTGAAACATGGACGACAAATAGTTTGGACAAGCTTTCGAAATGTGATGCTACAGAAGAGTGCTGAAGATTAGATGGGTAGATCACATAACTAACGAGGAGGTATTGAATATAATTGGGGAGAAGAGGAGTTTGTGGCACAACTTGACAAGTAGAAGGGACCGATTGGTAGGACATGTTCTGAGGCATCAAGGGATCACAAATTTAGCATTGGAGGGCAGTGTGGAGGGTAAAAATCGTAGAGGGAGACCAAGAGATGAATACACTAAGCAGATTCAGAAGGATGTGGGTTGCAGTAAGTACTGGGAATGAAGTAGGTTGTACAGGATAGAGTAGCATGGAGAGCTGCATCAGACCAGTCTCAGGACTGAAGACCACAACAACAACAACATGGTCGTCTTCAGGCGACTTTGTCTTGGGGACATTTCAACGAAGATTATTGAAATTTGCACACAAAAAAACATTGTGAGAACAAAAATTTACTAAAATGTGTGATGAAAGCTGCACTAAGATGGTAGCAGAAAGAGCGCTAAACCCAGACTGGTGACATCATACTAAATCGTCGTCACTCGTTATACGAAGCATCGCTCGTTAAGTGGGTCATATTTTTACCGTTTGTTTTGCTCGTTATGCAAATTGCGCGTTATGTGAGGTGCTCGTTAAGCGAGATTCCACTGTGCTAAATTAAACCTGGCAAAATTCGAACCATATGTACATACTGGGAACGGAACCATGCTGATTGTTGTGCATGTGGGATTCGCGATGACAGATTTTCTTAAAGAATGTAAATTACTCTACAGATATAGCAAGTCAAACAAATCAGGTCATTACCATTTGAAAATGAACACAGCTGAGTTTAGAAACTTGTTTGACAGTGTTTTGAATTTATTAGAGGAAGGTTCCATCATCATCATGGACAATGCCAGTTATCGCTAGGTAGCCATGAAGCGACCTCCAGCAACGAAAATACAGAAGGCTGACACGGTCGCTTGGCCAACTGAGAAAACTATTTACGAGATGTTGGATAAGGTTCGTTTAAACAAAGAAGAACTTGTTTACGAGCAAGATGTACTAGCATATGAAAGGAAGTACCAAGTAGTTCCCTTAGCGCCTTATCATTGCCAGTATAAACCAACTGACCACATTTGGACACAAGTCAAGAGAAAAGTAGCCCGAAGAAACAATACGTTTGAAACCACAGATGTTGAATGCTTACTTTACGAGGCCTTGGAAAACATCATAATCGAACAATGGCAGAAATATGTTCAGCACGCAGAGAAACTACAGGAAGAAGATTTCGAGAAAGAAGTCGTCCGAGACACCGTAATAGAGCCACCAACTGCAATGTTGAGTCGACAACCACAGAAATTGGGAGCAGCGAAGAAGAAAATGAATAAAAAAATGCGATGGAGAAGATTACACAATTGGATACAAAGGAATGAAACACATGCAACATTTCACACTTTTATTTCAATTTACTGTGGACTAATAACACCAACATTTCTTAAGTAGTAGTTTAAAAAATATTGTACTGCAAACAAATTGTACTGTTAGTGTTTTGTATTCATTCGCAAACGAATATTAGATTGGATTCCTTAGGAAACGGTATGCTAAATCACTGTACAATGGTTTGGAAAACAAGCTACGTATTTACAGCTATCAGTCACATAGTAATATGGTTTTATTGCAGATCTAGATTCAGCTATCTTATAGCTAACGTTAGTACGTTTAGAATGTGCCATATTGACCAATTATGCATTTTCGTTAACGTGCTAATTTGCTGGAAATTCCAGTAGTTATTCTTCTATATCCTGACATGCGTTTTGTTAGTGATTTACGTATATTTCTACTTCATGTAAAGATATAATACCTGACGTTGTCTGTAAAATGTATTTGAATTCAAATAATGCACACGCACATTGCTTACATAGTGTTATGACTGACATAGTCTAAATCAATATTTCACTGCAAAAACTTGTAAGAGGTCCGAGCAGATGTAATTTCGATGTATTGCTCATGCGCTGCCTTCGATATTCAAGGTATAAGACAATCGCTGACCAGAGACCAGTGTTGACTGTGTACGAACTCTGTAGCTGTAGCAGTAAGTTTTTGCTAGTGGCTAGTCTGCAGTCTGCTCTGGCCTGGTACGGTATATCGTGTTGGCTGGTCGGTCGCGGTCCAGCGATGCCGGAGCCTGAGTATTATTGTATAAGGTAAAAAGCAGCCTCGCGCATATCTAGTAATGTTATCTGAACTCCCATGTAAATGTTTTAAAAATGTCCTAATAATAATCTTTGTCATATAAAGTAAATTTCTAACAAGCATTCATTTCCATTTAAAGAATTTAATAATTTCTCCAATCCATGATCATTCCGATTGTTGCGAAAGAAAAATCAGCTGCTTCCTTTCATAAATCGGCCAGCATTGCACAGAGCTGTGCCGGAAAAATTTATTGTAAGAGCAGATATATTCGACAGTTTTATTGAGGTAAGAATTTTTCCTTATTTTATTCAGAATGATCTTACAGGGCCATGACGCAGCACTGCTGTCGTCCAAAATTTAACAGGTTATTGAATTTATTTTTTATTACGAGGTTTAGGAATTTTTTTGTTTCGAGCACACATTAGATGAGAAAAGAATTTTGTGGGTACATTAAATGGGAAACAAATTTTGTGTGGAGGTTAAATGTGAATGAATTTCTGTAGGGAGGTTATAAATGGGAACCAATTTTGTTCTGCGGTTACACTAAAATTAGAATCATTTTCATATTATTATTATTTATTCAATTTTGTGGGGAGGTTACACTTGGCGACAACCAGCCAGGATCGTATTTCTTTGTGAATCTCTTAGTAGTCATATATCTGCTCTTATTTACTTAAATGTAGTTTGCATCTGGCGCAGCGCATTTACTAATTTGTCACTTTTTCTTTCACAGATCATCGGCAAATTGTTGCTCTTTGTTGTAATTGTTTGTTCCATTTCACTTTGTCTTTGTTTCATTTTTTGGTTAATTTTGAGTTGTGAAAAATGCTGCGAAAAACTGTTAACAGTACATCGCGATGTGCAATGAGTGAAATAGTCGTCTCGAATAATTTGACCGATAATACTTGCGACACTCAGTGTAATAATGATGATCCTCTAATGACAGATAATCAGTGCCTGCCGATCACTAGTATTGAGTCAAATCCTAACGATGGGCAAATAAATTCAATTATGTCCAAAGTAAATTTAACAATTGATGACGCGGCACGTTCTGATACAGTGAACGCTGCCCAGTTTGACACGTCCAGTTTGCAAAATTTGAATTGTGAACAGATAAACTTTTCTCACAAAGATGAACAATGTAGTCAAAATACGTCAGATTTATTTGGTTCCGAGGTAGTGGCCCACAGTGCACATCCGATTGGCAAACCTTTCCGAGAATCACAGAATGACCAAATGGTTACACAAAACATGACAACTGCAGGTACGCCATCAAACAGCACAGAGAATAGAGTAGGTAATTTTGGCATGGATCAAGTTGTAGCATTATTACTACAATTCAAGAAAGAACAAGACAACTATTTCAAACAACTTAGTGAAAAACTAGACAACAATTATAAACAACTTAATGAGAGTTTCAAACAGTCGAATGAAAAACACGACAACCTTAACGAACAGAACAAACAACTTAGTGAACAGATTACAGCCGTTACCGCGCAATGTCATGATACTAAAGAACAATTACGTGAGGATACTAAGACTTGTGCTAGGAACAGTAGTGAAGAAATTAGATCTGTTGCACAAGAATTAAGTAGTGCACGTGTAGCCACAACGAAATTACTTAGAGATGAAATTAGTGCAGTCACTGAACAATGTTCAGAAAACGCAACACAGATACGCGACGAGTTTAAATTAATGTCAGCAGAAGTTTCACGCACTCTGGATACGGAAGTCGATAAGAAATTTGAACAACAGATCAGCCAAACTGATGAACGTTTTAAAGTGACAGAAATGAAAAATGTTTCAGTCTCTAACACGACACAGCATACGCCACATTCCGAACATTTGTCACACTGACACAGCTAGTGTAACTTAGGTAATTTGCAGAGACTACGTGACGTAGAATCCGAACAGACACAGACAAATAGAGTCTCATGCAATTGTCGTATCCACTTCAAAGCGTGTACCTGTGCTCTTGTCATTTTTAAATACCTTAGATTTTCTTACGGATAAAAATTGCTCATAATCAACGTTACCGTCACCGAATGTGTGAACAGGTTCACGATTGCATAAGAATCTGCTTGTCTGTGTCTTTTCGGATTTTAAGTCGCGTAGTCTCTGTAAATTACTTAAGTTATACTGTCTGTACGAGTGTGACAAATGTTCGCAACGTGGCGTATGCTGTGACGTGTTAGTGACTGAAACAATTTTCATTTCTGTCACTTTAAAACATTCGTCAATTTGGCTATTCTGCTGTTCACATTTCTTATCGACTTCCGTATCCACAGTGTGTGAAAGTTCTGGTGACTTTAAATTAAACTCGTCGCGTATCTGTGTTGCGTTTTCTGAACATTGTTCAGTGACTGCATTAATTTCGTCTCTATGTGATTCTGTTGTGGCTGCATGTGTATTACTTAATTCTTGTGTAACAGATCTAGTTTCTTCACTATTGTGCGTAGCACAAGTCTTAGTATCCTCACGTAATTGTTCTTTAGTATCATGACGTTGCACGGTAACAGCTGTAACCTGTTCACTAAGTTGTTTGTTCTGTTCGTTAACGTTGTCGTGTTTTTCATTCGACTGTTTGCAACTTTCATACCACTGTTTGAATATTTCACTAAGTTTTTCGTATTTTTCATTAAGTTGTTTGTAATGGTGGTCTTGTTTTTCACTGAATTGTTTGAAATTTTCATTACGTTGTTTGTACGATTCATTAATTTGTAGCAATAATGCCATAGCTTGATCCCAGCTAAAATTAGCGGCTCTATTCTCTGTGCTGTGTGTTGGTGTATCTGCTTTTGTCGCGTTTTGTGTATCCATTTGGTCATTTTGTGATTCTTGAAAAGGTTTGCCAATCGGATGTGCACTGTTAGTCACTATCTCGGAATCAAATAAATCTGTCGTACTTTGAGTACACTGTTCATTTTCGTTAGAAATAATTATCTGTTTGCTACGTAAATTTTGCAAATTGGGCGTGTCGAACTGGGCAGCGTTCATTGTAACAGAACGTCCCGTGTCATCAATTGTCGTTAAATTAACAGACGACAAAATCGAATTCGTTTGTTCATTGATAAGATAAAAATTATTAGTGGTCGGTACGCACTGATTGTTAGTAAACGGATGATTGTCATCATTACACTGAGTGTCGCAAATGTTATCGGTCAAATTATTATAGTCGGCTATTTCACTCATTACACATCGCGATGTACTGTTAACAGTTTTCCGCAGCATTTTTCACAAATCAGAATTAAGCACAAATGAAACAAAAACAATGCAAAACGCAACAAACACAAATATAACAAAGAGCAACAAATTGCCGATGATCTGTGAAAGAAAGAGTGACAAATTAGTAAATGCGTTGCGCCAGATGCAAACTACATTAAGTAAATAAGAGCAGATATCTGACTACTTCTCAGAAGATTCACAAAGAAATACGATCCTGGCCGGATGTCGTCAAGTGTAACCACCCCGCAAAACAAAATGTCAATGAAAATGAAAAATGTGAGCCAAGTGTAACCTCCCCACAAAAAATATTTTAAATGGAAACGGAAATGGAGCCACGTGTAAGCTCCCACAGAATTATAATTAAATGAATTTTTCTATGATTGTAACCTCTGAACAAAATTGGCTCCGATTTATAGTCGCTGTGCAAAGAATGCATTCACACTTAATATTCCCACAAAATTCTTTTCTCATTTAATGTCAAGTTCGGAATAGAAAAATTCCTAAACACCAAAAATAATAAAAAAGTTTCTGTAACCTGATAAATTTTGTAAGGACAGCAGCGCTGACCTTCGGCCCTGTATTCTGAATAAAAAAAGCAAAAATTCTTACCTCAATAAAACTGCAATTATATCCGCTCTTAATTACTCATTTTTCGACACAGCTTCGTGCAATGCTGGCAAATATTTTTTTGATTTTTGGATGCAATGATAATGCATTGGAAATTCTTTAAATTGAAATGAATGCTTTTCTTTAAAAGAGTTGGTTTATATTATAAAAATTATTATTGGGGAATTTTTTTGAAACAAATTAAATTACAATTAACATACATTATTTAATATGCGCAAGGCTGCTTCTTTACCTTCTACAACAATACTCATCCTCCAGAGTCCTGACCAGAGTCGCGAACAGAGCACACAGCCGACGCATGCCGACTCCCGCCGACTAGCATGGACTGACAACTACTGTCGACTACTGTCGACAGAGAACTACTACTCACTCGCTACTACTACTGTCGACTCACGCAGTCAAGCACAGACTAGCGACAAGCAACAACTAACGATAAACTACTCTCTGGTCAGAGATTCTGTCATGCCTCGTCCATCGCCGGCAATGTATACGTCTTTCAGCAATAATTACAGCATTTAGATGCGATTATGTGGAAGTAGCGACGAAGAAGGAGAAGATAGACGAGGATGAGAAAAATGTAGAGGACGTTGAAGAAAGCATAAATGAAGGAAGAAATAGAGAAGAGGAAATAAAAGAGAGAGAAGTAGCAGTCGAAGCTTATCCTACAGAAAGTTCGAATTCACAAGAGAAATTCCTGAAAAGACTCATGTATGATTCAGTGGAGGATTCGTTGATGCAAGAAGAAGAAGAACAGAACCAACCCTTTCAAATTCAACCAATTGTGAAGGCCATAGTAAATCATATCCCAGTCAATATTGTAATTGATAGCGGAAGTGAACTGACTGCGATCTCAGAAAATTTATTCATGCTGTGTAATGCCAATGAGGAATTGCCAGTTCTGAAAACACGTAAGATTAAAGTAAGAGGTCCTATTAGAAACAATGCTGCGGAAGTTACGAGACAAACAAGGTTAACTCTTTCGTGTCAAGGTCAAAAGATCGAAGCCAATTTCGTGATTCGGGAATGTCACACTTCTCGTTGAGCAAAAGCTAAAATTAGAAGGAATACCAGTTATAAACAAACAATTAAGAATGACGCGAGATAAAGAGGATGAAGAATGAGAATGGTATGCACAAAAGAGGGAATCGCCTCCTGTTAGAAGTCCATAAAGAAATCGACGAAAAATTGCAAGAAGTTCAAGGTATTTCGGAACACAGTAAAAGAGAATTAGAGGGTATTTTACGAGATAAAGCAGAGGTATTTTTACCTAAGACTGGCAGTATTAAACACTTTCAGTACAAGTTTGAAGTAAAACAGCAGAAACCATTTAGAGTGCCACCCTATACAATCCCATTACGCTACAGGAATAAAGTATTCCAGGACATATCTAAAATGTTAGATGATGATATTACTGAACCAGCTACCTCCACATATAACAGCCCGCTCCATATTGTACAAAAACGAGATGGGAGCATCAGATTAGTGCTCGAATCCAGACAGATCAACACAATCATAATCACTGAGACAGATCGCCCAGAAAATTAGAGGAATTGATACAAAACTTCCACGGTGCTAAGATATTTTAATCAATTGATTTACGGAGTAGTTTCTGGCAAATAGAATTGGCCCCAGAATGTAGAACATTTACAGCATTTATCGTATTCGGTAGATGTTACCAATTTAAACGATTGGCATTTGGTCTAAACATATCATCAGCAGCGTTTATTAGGGTATTTAATACTATACTCAGTCCGGAAATTTTACAAAAAATTACTTGTTATGTTGATGATGTGATTATAGCAGAACCCTCTTGGGAACATCACAACAACACATTAAATCAGTTTTTACAGATCATGAAAGAGCATGGGGTCACAGTAAATGTAACAAAATCCAAATTTGGAAGGCGAGAGGTCAAATTTCTAGGACACATAACTTCAGAGAAAGGGTTAATGACCGACCCAGAAAATCTAACGGCAATCAAAGAATTCTGTACTCCATATAATAAGAAAACTCTCAGAGGATTTCTAGGTCTCACCGGATTCTATAAAAAATTTATTTGGATCGACTCTCTCGCAACACTACGCCTATGTGCATTGACTGGAAAAAACACGCCATGGGTATGGGATCAACAAGCCAATGAAGAATTTTTAAAACTGAAAAACGCACTAACAGCGGCACCGATTTTAGCACATCCTAATCTAACACAAAATTTTTGTATAGCCACTGATAGCGCGAAAACAGGTTTAGGAGTTGTTTTATTCCAAGAATACGAACAGGCAGGGCTACGATCATATAGAACAATTGCATTTGCCAGTCGTGTACTCATAAAAAGCTAGAAAAACTATTCAGTCACGGAGCTGGAAGCATTGGCCATTGTATGGGGCTTCCAACGTTTTCGACACTTCCTATTCGGAAGAAAAACAAAAGAATACACTGACCACAAAGCATTAGAATTTCTGTTATCCGCCAAACTAACTCATGGGAGGTTAGCCAGATGGACGTTAATACTACAAGAATTTGACTTCACTATTACACACATACCAGGACCAGCGAATGTATTAGCAGATGCTTTATCACGATGTCCACAGGGTGCATCCAATAACATAGGTTTGGAAGCAGCAGAAGACCAGTTTACAATGTACTATATGAAACAAGTACCTTTCGAAAACTACATTACGACAGCATTGAAAAGCATAGGCAAAGAACAGGACAAGGATCCCAAAATACTAGGAATCAAACACAAGTGGAGAAGTAAGGATTTTCCAGACATTCGACAGCACTATCTCTTAAAAAACAATGTTTTATTTCTTAGACGAAATGTTGCAACGAATGAATGGTTAATTTATATCCCAGATGAACTAATTAATAAGTACATATGGTATACACATTTAAGTAATGGCCACTTTGGACCAAACAAATGCTTTTTAAAAATAAAACAAACAAGCCATTTTCCTAACATGGAACGACGGATTAGAACAGTATTAGTCAAATGCAAAAAATGTGAGGGCCAAATACGTCACTTTCCAAACCAAACCACCTATGTTTCCAATAATCCCTAAAAAATTAAAACAAATAGCTGCAACAGATTTGATGGGGCCCCTCCCACGCACAAAAAATGGATATATTTTCATATTTGTCGTTTTGGAACTTACTTCTAAATATGTTACCTTGACACCATTAAAACGTGCGACAGGTCTTACTATAAGTAAAGCATTTAGACAAGATTTTCTCAGACAAGTAGGTCGAGTGGAACGAATAATTTCGGATAATGGCCCACAATACAAATCAGTGCAATGGCAGAACATGTTAAAACAACACAAAATAAAATCCATCTACATATCTAAGTACAAACCTAGCGTAAATCCAGCAGAACAATCTATGAAGGACATAGGCACTTTATGCCGATTATATGCAGGCAAAAGACACAACACTTGGGATATATACCTTAAAGACTTTCAAGAACTAATAAATGAAATGCCACATAGCACTACAATACTACCTCCACTTACTGTACTTAAAAATATTGAACCCGCAAACATAACCAGAGAAAATGTTAGATTTCCTATTGTACCACGTAGACAGCACAAACAAGTCATAGCAACAGCACTCTCCAACATCAGAAAGGCAGCCATTAAAAGAAAAGAAAGAGGAGATAGAACAGCAATTAAAAGAACATTCTCTATAGGCCAGAAAGTATTTGTAAAAACACACCATCTCTCCAGCAAAAAGAAACACAAAATACATAAGTTTTACGCTGCATACAAAGGACCTGTCATAATTAGCCGAATTGCTCATGATAATGCTGTGGAACTAATGAACCCAAAAACAGGCAAAACCTTAGGACTTCACCATGTGAGCCATATCAAAAACTTTTAAGATTAATTTTATTACTGGTAAATAATCAGCACAATATTTCAAGATTATGTTGCAGATAAGATCGTCAGGAGAAAGGAGAATGAAGAGAGAGGAAGGAGGGAAAAAGAAAGTAGATTCAATAAAAACAAAAACAAAAATAACACCAATAGTACCATAGATTAAGGTGAAGGGACAAGATGTAGATAGTCTAACAGCATAAAATACTAAAATGCTATACACCACGACACTACAAAAAAATAAAAAACAAATTTGAGGATTCTTGTAGAGGCTAAGACACAAAATATCTTAGAATTGTAACATGGAAAGGGCACCGAAATTTGTAAAGCTTTTTAAGAAGGCGTAAAACAATGTAGGTACTAGACATATGTTAGATGATTATAAGTAAAACTTTTTGTAAGAACCATTGTAAAAACTAGGAAAGACCAGATGCAATGACCCACAAGTTGCAACGCGAGAAGTATCAATAAAGAAAAGGATGTAATTAGCAAGACACAATTCCTACAAGGCAGAAGCGTCGAGAGAAGGGAAAGGACAGCGAGACCAACAGAGGGCCCTTGTAGCTGAAGTGGGCAGTAAATCTGCTGAACTACAGAGTGGCAGAAACCTGCTGGGACAAAACACGGAACCTCAGAGTGGCAGAACACGAAAGGCCAAGAGGGTCTTGGAACGCCCCGACTCAGCAGAGTGAGCAAAAAACTGCCCGACGAGAAGACCGCTTGGGCAAGCCACCACTGGCAAAAAAATATGTGTAAAAGTCACACTACTGCTATTAAACACCACGCTGATGCACGAAACTGTAGAAAAGTTCCACAAAGTAAAAATGACATGCCCAAACAATTTATCAAACTGTTACTAAGAGGAGAACTTCAAAGCGACTAGTTATCAATGAATATTTCCATATCCTGCCCAGAGAAGAACCAAGAATCAAGTAAGAAGCAAAGAAAAAGCAGGATGAACAGAAGTTGAAGATTCGCAAGATTGAGACCAAGAAAGAAGAAGGGTGAAGAATAGACGACATACCTTCCCAAATCCCTATCCTATTGTAAACTAGTCGTCTGCGAAGCATTACAACAAAAAAAGACCGCTTTCAGTGACACATAACGATGACTTTCACGCATACAAAGCCAGTAAACCATGAGATTCTGCACTCACAGTTCCATTCCATTATGGGACCTCCACAACAGCAACACACACTTGCAAAGCCAACAAGGAACGACGAACAAAGCTGTACATCAAATACTTTCCCACATCCATCTCGCTCAAGTCCATCACCTTCATGCAAAAACATTCGCCAACCTCATGCTTAAACATTTATAGGATTGTGTGAATGTGTGAAATCAAATTATGTGATGTTGGAATTGTGCAAAAAGAAATGTGTGAAAAACTAAATAAGTTAAGCACACCAGACAGCCAATAAACTACAAAATAACAGTCATTGACTATGGACTTAAGTAAAAAATAGACTATCGATAAAAATAAGTCATTAGTTCTGAAATGGACGAAATAACAAGAACAAAAGTAAGGCATAATAAACACTAAAACTATATGCCATTTATTTTCTCCTCATAAAAATAAAAGAATAACTATATTTTACTCATTTTCTCTTTGTTTTTACAAAGAATAAAAAATTATCTTGTTGGATGTTTTCCCTTTTTTTAACACTTGTACCATTTATTAGGATAATATCTCAATACTTGTGTATGTATATTTCTTTGTCAAAGCAATTCTTGAAAATAATTCTTATTTATTAGTGTAACAATGTTGAAATGAGTGTCTAGAAACAAAAACATTTTACTTGTACATGATATTTAGAAAATGTGTTAGGAAGAGATTTTACTTAATTACTACATTTATAAAAAAATATTTCTAAGAAAATCGATGTGAAAGACTCCTCACTTTCAGTAACAAACTTCTTAAAAAAACTTTACAGTTAAATAAAGAAAGAAAATAATTACAAATTAATAATAATAATAATAATAATAATAGCATAAAAATATTCTTCTCTTGTCAATATAAACATATTTTTGAGAATAATGTGGAAGAATATAAGAATATAAATTAGTACTACAAACTAGCATACAACCAGAATAACATGGCTGAACAGTAGGCAACAAAATTCAGATAAAGTAATAATTTTTGACTGACTTAGACAACGATTCAATCATTACCTAACTTCAGTGCAAAAATTAAGTTCGAAGGGTGGTGATATGTAAGGTGTCAGACAAATCCAACACCTTCCATGAAAACCCTGGCATGATAAGCAAATCCAGTAGTATGTCACATAGCTCCGAATAAATCGTGACATTAAATTAACCAAAGTAATACAAGTAATGAGTGAGCAAATGGAATCCCACAGACTAACAGAAGAATGCCTAAATGCATGTCATACCTTCCCACCGTGAGACAGACGCAGTTCCGAGGGGAGAAACGAGAACAGAAGCCGAGAACTAGAAGACCCTATGATAAGGGACGGACACCCACGTCGCCAGCTAACCACCAGGACCACCCCCCAGCCCATGTTTAAAGCTAGAGCCCTCCAGAAGAACAGTATAGATCTTATGATAACACTAAATGGGCCACACCAGCTGCAAGTTTTAGCGTGAGACTTTTTCGCGTCTCTGTTACGTTGCAAACGTTACAAACATTGCCCCACCACGAAAAGTAACCTCCAGGACCACCCCCCAGCCCATGTTAAAAGATAGAGCCATCCAGAAGAACAGTACTTACGATAACACTAAAAGGGCCACACCGGCTGCAAGTTTTAGCGTGAGACTTTTTCGCGTCTCTGTTACGTTGCAAACTTCAAAAACATTGCCCCACCATGAAAAGTATAACGTTTCTCATTGGATAGACAGAATTTTTGTAGGTGGGGCTTGAGGTTAACATTGAGACCCTGATTGGTCAGATGAAAACACAGCCAGATAGTTTTTTTTAAACCAACTTCGGTAAATTGTAGTAAGGAGAAGTTAGGAGAGAGTTGCTTCCGAGGCAGCGAGCTGTGTGGAGCTGCGCCGCCCGCCGCCCTCTGACGCTGCATAACCAACGACAAGGTAAAGAATGCATGCGATGCCAAATTTTTGAGCGCGTAAGGCTTCACTCAGAACTGCATCATCTGTTACATCCCCGTTTTGCGTAATACTAGTGTCGATCGTCAATTAAAGCTCATGGTGTTCACATTTGCTACGTGAAGTAAAAATCTGAAACGTGATGATTTTTCTGTTATATAATTATTGAGAAGCCACATCAGCCACTTACCTTACGACAAGTTAAATAAGTAATTAAATATAATTGAGGGTCACTGTAGGCCATTTTGATAGTTTTCTCTTTTGTGAAACTTAATTTTAACCTAGATTATAGATGAGATATGGCATAGGTCATCCTTCGATCCATTGTAGAACTTGGAAACCCACTCAGGAAATATTCGTTCACATTTTTGTTGAACACAGTTGGTTTTTATCATCCTGTATTAAAATATTTCCTTTTATCAATAGTGCAATTTATAAACAATGTTTTGTGAGTAGAATAAAATTTCCAATGATAAACTTAACTGCTTTTTCGACGTTATTTTACCAGCTAACTAAAAGTAGGAAAGCCTTGAACCCATTCCACTAAATTTAGTTAGTATTAAGATACTTTTACAGGGAGTGCAGTGGAGCTGACACTGAAATCATTAAGTATTTGGTTGTATCATCACTAGTCTCACTGAACTCAGTGAATGTTTAAGATTTGCGAAAGATGCATGACACCCTGTTGCAACTGTTGAGAAGTATAAAATTCCATGTAGTCATGGGAAGGATGGGTGGATGTTTTGTATCATTCTGATAGATATACCCTATCATTAAATAAGTTGTTTGAAAATAAATAGAGTGCACTCCATCCATACTCTCCCCAGCAGCCCAGCGGGCTGAGTCGTTTCCCATCATTTTCCCTCACCATCTTGGTTTATGTCACGAAAAGGACGACAGCATTCTCTGCTGGTCGTACTGAGTACTAGACCTCGTGGAGAACGCATCAGTAATAAATGTACTTGCGTCATCAGCTCCTGTCACAGAGGCGTCCTCTGGCTGCGACGAAATGTACTAAGACAGTCGGGGTGTGCAGCTCATGGTGAGCTTGGGTACATAATAAAGGCAAGTCCTTTTTCCCGCTATTTTCTTTGCTTAGTAGAGACAACTGGCGTGTGACACACTATCATGGTGGAATTTGAAATTCGCTCCATTTTTCTGGGCGAGGGGTGGCGTGGCACTTTCCCACTAAAATTCAAACTTCCCGCCAAAATCCTCCAACTTGAATGACGTCATGGCGGCCATCTTGAATGACGTCATGGCTGCCATCTTGGATGGCGTCATCGCCGCCATCTTGGATAACGATACTTTGGGCTAGAAACCCTGTTGTTCCAATACTGGCGAGGTCCATCTTCGCAACCACGACACCGTGCTGCGTGGTACAGATGGGCCCAAAAATATGCCAAATGGACTGCTCAGGATTGGCATCACATTCTCTTCACCTATGAGAGTCGCATATGCCGTCAACCAGACAATCGTTGGAGACGTGTTTGGAGGCAACTCTGTCAGGCTGGACGCCTTGGACACACTGTCCAGTGAGTGTAGCAAGGGAGGTTCACTGCTGTTTTGGGGTGGCATTATGTGGGGCCGACGTATGCCACTGGTGGTCACGGAAGGCGCAGTAACGGCTGTATGATACGTGAATACCATGCTCCGACTGATAGTGCATCCATATCGACAGCATACTGGCGATTCATTCGTCTCCATGGACGACAATTGCGCCCCCAATATGCTCATCTTGTAAATGACTTCCTTCCGGATAACGACATCGCTCGACTACAGTGGCCAGCATGTTCTCCAGAAATGAACCCTATCGAACATGCCTGGGATAGATTGAAAAGGGCTGTTTATGGACTACATGACCCACCAACCACTCCGAGGGATCTACGCCGAATCAGCATTGAGGAGTGGGACAATTTGGACCAAAAGTGCCTTGATGAACTTGGGGATCGTACGCCACGACGAATACAGGCATGCATCAGTGCAAGAGGACGTGCTACAGGGTATTAGAGGTACTGGTATGTACAGCAATCTGAACCACCACCTCTGAAGGTCTCGTTGTATGGTGGTACAACATGCATTGTGTGGTTTTCATGAGCAACAAGAATGGCGGAAATGATATTTATGTTGATCTCTACTCCGATTTTCTGTACAGGTTCCGGAACTCTCGAAAGCGAGGTGATGCAAAACTTTTTTTGGTGTGTGAATGTTAGTGCGCTGAGAACTGTATAAGGCAACCGTACAGCTGTCGCAATTCTGCATCGGTATATTGGGAAATCCAGAAATAGAAGGTAAGAATATTCCATAACATCAAACTATTCTTATCAGCCATAGAGGAACTTTTCAGATCCTTAAAGTGGCAAAACGCAGAGGTGGTACCAGTTATTGGAACATAACTGAATACCGGGTGATCTGACACGTCGGGAGGATACAATTGTAAGCACTGAGGCTCTGAACAACAAGAAATAGATGCCACTATTTCTGGATGTAGTGTGACTTCACCTTTCCCAGGAGGGGTCTTGGCAGAGAAACCTTTCCCTAGAACTTGTATTCCTTTCCCTGATTCTCAAAAGACTCTTTAACGCTAAACTCACCTTCAGATCACCATCTTGACTTATGGTTTACATTGTATAATGAAAGGTGGTGAGTTAATAGAGGTATGAATAGTCTCTACTTAGCTTATTAAAACAGAGCTCTTCTAGAAAATGCTAAGTACAACAGACCTTATATTTTAATTATCTTAATTGTCCCCTTTGAAATCCCTAGGCTAGCAGGACAGGGCAGATGCGGTTATATTTGTGGAAGGAGGCCAATGTAAGTCACTGTCAGTTGCACTCAACATATAAACTTTAGCCCTTGAAACACACACTCACGCAAGCTAGAATCACAACTCTCAAGGTTTTAACGCAAGACCTCCTTTGATTTAATTTAGATCGGCTGAAGGCCACATCGAAAATCCAAGAACAAGGCGTAAGCAAGGAAATGAGCTACAGGAGTTCTTTTGAAGGTTTCACTTCTTTAAAACATTTTTTTATCTTCAATATAAATAGACTGGAAGCCTTAGCTTAAATTTTCCCCATAGAACTCGGCTGAAGGCCTCACATTAATCAAGAACAGTGCTCCGGCTTAAGGCCGAGATAAAGATTTTCGATGGTTAATCTAAATAGGCTGAAACGTCGGCTGAAGGCCACATATCAGCAAAACAATTTAAGGCCTTATGGCCTAGGAAGAAGAGCTGTAAGTAGGCTGTTTATGTTTTCTTTATGTAAGTTTGCTGTTTATGTTTTCTTATGGGCAACGTTACGTAGCGCTCTCTGTATGAAAATCACTGGCTGTGCTGTGTGCAGTATGTGGCTAGTTTGCATTGTTGCCTGCCATTGTTGTCATGAACTGCTATAGCTGGATGTGAACAGCAGATTGCGTTGGGCAGTTGGAGGTGAGCCGCCAGCAGTGGTGGACGTGGGGAGAGAGATGGCGGAGTTTTGATAATCTGTAAGACTGAATGTCAATTATGAATATTAAGGTAAATACATTGTTTGTTCTCTATTAATATCTTTCATTTGCTAACTATCCCTATCAGTAGTTAGTACCTTCAGTGGCTTGAATCTTTTATTTAACTGGCAGTAGTGGCGCTCGCTGTTTTGCAGTAGCTTGAGTAGCGAAGATTTTTGTGAGGTAAGTGATTTGTAAAAGGTATAGGTTAAAGTTAGTCAGGGCCATTGTTTTGTAGGGGTTATTGAAAGTCAGATTGCGTTGCGCTAAAAATTATTGTGTGCCAGGTTAAGCACAGGCTTGTATAATTGTTCTAAGTGGACGTTTCACATGTAAAATTGTTCTAAGGGGACGTTTCATATGTCGACCCTTAGCCTAGGATACCTCACTGGAATCTTCTGATTTTTTCTTGTAGTTTGTGTATTTAGTGTAGCTTTTGTTTATTGCTAGCGCGTAATTGTAGAGAGAATCTCCTTTGTAGTTGCAGTCTTTCATTGTTGTAATGTAAAACAGTTGTGGCATGCATGTAGATTTGCAACAAGTATTTTGCAGCTGCGCTTGTAATTAACTACATATTATTTTCAGTGCTATGTTAATGTGTTCTCTTATTTTTGCTCTTCAAATTGTGTTTTCGTGTGTTATCGTGTGAAATATTGTCTCAATAATGGCGTGTGAAAAACGTAACACTCGGCTCCAAAGTAAACTAAGAAACGACAGTGAAGACGAAAGCAATGTGTTAGCGCCACTGTGTAATGAGTTAACTAATGTTCAAAGTAGTAATTTGGTAACTGTGCATAGGGAAATGGAGCGGGCGTCAAACAATGGCGTAGACAGTCAAACAGGTAGTGAACAGGGAAGCATTATCGATCGATCGGTCGGCAACAGCTCGCCTCAGGAATCCGAAATGATAGGACACAATTTTGCAAATACTGTAGATTCAGGTTTTGGGTCCTCACCTTTTTCTCAAATGAGTCAAGACACATTTTCTGCTTGTCAAAATGTGAATGTTGCCGGTCAAAATGCACTGCTAAAAAGCATAGAGAAACAGATTCCAGACACTAATACATTATTATTGCAATTAATGCAACAAATGAAACAAAATCAGAGACAGATGGGACAAAATCTTCAAAAGTTAGACACAATGGAACAAAATCTTAAAAAATTAGACACAGTGGAACAAAATCTTCAAAAGTTAGACACAATGGAACAAAATCTTAAAAAATTAGACACAGTGGAACAAAATCTTCAAAAGTTAGACACAATGGAACAACACCAGAGACAAACACAGCAAAAGTTAGACACAATGGAACAAAATCTTCGGAAGTTAGACACCACACTTGAACAAACACGTGAAGATTTAACTACTGAATTACATAACATTGAATCGAAATGTCAAAAAGTCTGTAATGACGTAAAAACACAAATTTGTGAGCATTTTCAGCCTATTTTTTCGCGGCATGAAAATGCATTACAGAATCACGAAGCAGCCATAAAAGAGCTGCAAACCATTGTTCATGAAAATCATGAGACCTTGTGGGCTAAAATTGACTCAGTTGCATCTACCGATTCGGTTACGCAACTGGCAAAAACTCAGGACAACTTAAAGAACACAGTAGATTCGATTGCAACACAAATGGACACTCTGAAACTTGGTTCAGAAAAACACACTGAGGAAATGTGTTCACTATCGGAGAAAGTAGCTGAACTTTCGGATCAGGTCACTAACTTATCTACAAAGGGAGATGATGATCTGAATGACACAAGACCCGTAGCCTTCACGGACACAGAAGAGTATGAACAAATAAGAAAATTCAAACAAAATCAGAATCAAATTAATACGCAATACAAAAGAGAAATGCGGGAAGTACAAGATCAGCTGACACAGGTAATACAAGAAATACGTATTTCAGAGGACACTCGCGCCCCAATAAGGGAAGAGGGACATATAAATACGGAAAAGCCACAAAATAATAACACAGAGCATTTCGGTAATTATGAAAGGAACTGGCAAGGTGCACCGAATTTTGAGATGGAACCGCCGACACGACGTAACAATGACCGATATGCTACTCGCCGACACGATGATTTTGATTATAAGCTGTTCATTACTACACGTAAATTCAAAACATTTAAGAATTCTGGCAACGACATTCATCCACAAGCATGGCTCCATCAATTCTCTCATTGTTTTCCTCCCAACTGGTCATTAGAACACAGATTAGAATTTATGTGTGGCTATTTGGAGAATGAACCAGCTGTAAGAATGCGATCGGTCATTCACGATTGTCACAGTGAAGGAGATTTTTATCATGCCTTCCTCTCAGCATATTGGTCTCAAGCCACACAAGACCGCGTAAAACATAGCATCATGATGATGAAACACTTTGAACAATCTGAATTTTCCAGTCTTGTCAAATATTTTGAAGACATGTTGCACAAGAATCAATACCTGTCAAACCCATACAGCCCCTCAGAACTCATCCGCATTTGCTTAATCAAACTGCCTGAACATTTGAGACATATTATTTTAGCAGGACGTTGCAAAGATGACATTGAAGCTTTTCAGGGACTGTTACAAGAACTGGAAATTGACACTGACAATCCCGGAACGCGAAAACAGGAGTACAACAGTTACAGGTCACATCTGTCTCAATTCCGTGACGACAGAAACAATAAATGGCCACGACAAACCTATTCTTACAACGTAAATCGTGACCAAAACAGACACCACCCATATGATAACCACTGGCAGAGTAATAGTTACAGGGAAAGATCACCTTTCCGCGGTAATGACTATCACAGAGACAATCAGAGAAACAGACAATATGGGAACCAAAATAACTATTATCAAGGGAGACAGAATAACTTTAGACGCAACGGTCCAGCGCGTAGTTACGATTCAAGGAGAAATTCTCCACCATGTGACCGACAAGAAAGAAACTATGGAAACTACCGACATGACGACAGACGATATGATCGTAACGACAGACCTGAATTGCATCAGAACTGGCGAGATTTAAACAGAGCAGAGCACTCTCGTCACGATGAATTTGTAGAAGTTAGGTCTCCAAATCCCAATAACGACGCGCGCCAACAAAGAGACAATAGGCGATGACTCACACCACTGGCAGCCACAAGACGTACTTATGAAACTGATGACGCAGCTGCCGTAGCTAGTAATTACGTAAAAATGGAAGACATTAGGGACATCTTACTCCAGGAACACGACGTAACATATAACACCATTGCATATCCTGTGATTCACATTACTGTACATGACGTAAAATTTACGGCAGTACTTGACTCTGGCAGTCCCATTTCAGTAATTAGCGAAACAGCTTTTAGCAAATGCAACAAAGCGAACGATTGCCCCACACTTCCGTTACGTAAGATTAAATTACACGGTGCAATCTTTGGAAAAAGTGTAGATGTACGCCAACAAACCAATTTAGAATTCTTTTGTCAAAGCCACAGCTTCTCTATGAACTTCCTTATTGTTCCATTATTGTCGACGGAAATTATACTGGGAGTAGACTTTTTGAATGAATACAAAGCAATCTTAAGCTTTCACGATGCTGAAATAAGTTTAGAGAAAGAAGGTAAGTCAATAGCTTTGAAATTTGAAGACTGGCTCTCAAACCATGATGAGGAAATTAATCGGCTTTACGTTCTGTTAGACAACAGTTCGGAATTTTCTACGGAACTAGACACCAACAATCACTCTGCAAGTACTGACAGGGATGATATCGACGGCATATTTGAAATTAATGAGTTAATTCAGAATAAAATTCAAACAATTGAGAATTGCAATGACACTGATAGGCAGAACCTTTTTGAGATTTTACAAGCACATTCCACAGTTTTTACTCACAAAACAGGAACAATCAAGGGATTTCAATATCAATTTCGTGTTCGTGAGCATACTAAATTTTGTGTTAGACCATACGTAATTCCGGCACATTATAGGGACCGTGTTAGAACAGAAATACAATCTATGCTTGGCGAGGGCATTATTGAGCCTGCAGTAAGTTCATACAACAATCCGTTACATGTTGTTGAGAAGAAAAATGGATCGATCAGGCTTGTTTTAGATTCGAGACAAATCAATACTATCATCATTCCTGAAACAGACAGGCCGCAGACGATGGAAGAACTTCTTCAAAATTTTAATGGTGTAAAAGTGTTATCTTCCATTGATCTCAGATCCACCTTTTATCAGATCGAACTTCATCCAGAATGCAGAAAATACACAGCTTTCCTTTGTTTCGGCGTTTGTTATCAGTTTCGGAAACTTCCTTTTGGTTTGAACATTTCTTCAGCGGCATTCATTCGGGGGCTAAATTCCATATTACCTGAGTTCTTAAAACGTCACATCACTTTATATGTGGACGATATTCTAATAGCAGAAGCTTCATGGGAACAACATAACCGCATCCTCAACAGTTTGTTACGTATTTTTGCAGAATCTGGAATTACAGTTAACTTGGAAAAGTCAGAATTCGGTAGGTCAAAGGTGAAGTTTTTGGGACATATTATTTCTTCTGAAGGCATTCAGCCGGATCCAGAAAAGTTAGAAGCAATCAGAGCTATTCCAGTTCCATCCACAAAAAAACAAGTCCGCAGTTTTCTAGGTCTCGTAAATTTTTACCGTCGTTTTCTGAATATGCAAATTCTAGTTACACCAAAACTTTGTTCTCTCACTGGAAAAAATACTATTTGGAACTGGGACGAACAAGCACAGTTGGAATTCAATTCTTTGAAAGAAGCGTTACTTCACGCGCCAATACTAGCTCATCCAGATCTGTCACAAGATTTCTGCCTTAGCACTGATTCTTCCAAAGTTGGTCTTGGTGCCCATTTATTTCAAGAAGCCATAGAAGATGACATTACTGTTCAGAAAACCATTGCTTTTGCTAGCCGAGTGCTAACAAAATCTGAAAAAAATTATTCCGTTACTGAATTAGAAGCTTTAGCTATCGTTTGGGCATTTAACAAATTCCGTTTCTTTCTTTCTGGTAAGCACGTAAAAGTATACAGTGATCATCGTGCATTACAATTTCTTATGTCTTCAAAATTAAATCATGATAGGTTAAAACGTTGGGCATTGTTTCTGCAAGAATTCCGCTTCACAATAGTCTACATTCCCGGCAAGGAGAACATTGTTGCGGACGCGCTGTCACGCGCACCGGCTGGGCTTGAGAAAAGTAACACAGAAGGCAACCTCGAGAAAAATTTCAGTATTCTTTACATTCAGAAAGTCGCCTTTGAAAACTTCATCACCACATCTTTAAAGGACATTGCTCATGAACAAGATAAAGATCCGATTTGGAAAGATATCAAAAGTAAATGGCATGAAAAGACACACACTCAGATTCGGCATTATTACCTGGTTAGAAACAACATACTCTTCAAACGCTGCACTGTTGATGACAAGCTATGGGTACTTTGCATTCCAGACGATTTTGTTAATAAGCTCATTTGGTACATTCATTTCAGCTACGCACATTTTGGCCCACGAAAATGTTATCATATTCTTCGAACGACTTGTTATTTTAACAATATGGAAAAGAGAATTCGAAGAGTCTTGTCTATTTGTAAACTTTGTCAAAAGGCGAAACCATCTACTATCTCACATCGTGCTCCGTTATTTCCTATTATTCCTTCTAAATTAAAAGAATTTGCTGCTGTTGATCTCTTGGGACCCCTTGTCAGAACATCGAATGGATTTTCGTACGTTCTAGTCGCTGTTGAACTTACTTCAAAATTTGTTTCTTTCACTCCGTTACGTAAAGCCACTGGACGGTCTGTATCCAACGCCTTTGTTAAAAATTTCTTACGTGAAGTGGGACACGTTAGTAAAGTCATTTCAGATAACGGACCGCAATTCAGATCTGCTGTTTGGTCACGCATGCTTCGGAATCATAAAATCAAACCTGTTTTTATTTCATTGTATTCACCACACTGTAACCCGTCTGAACGGATTATGAAAGAAATCAATAAGCTTTGCAGACTTTATTGTCACAGAAAGCATCAGAATTGGGACAGATATTTACACTTATTTCAAAATGTGCTGAATGAAATGCCTCATGATTCCACTGCTTTACCACCTACTCTTGTACTGAAGAATGTAGAACCTCCGAACAGAATCAGAGAGCTTGTACCTTTCCCGAATACACGTAAACTGCGACACAAAGACATAATTGATTTGGCTCTTAAAAATATAAAATCTGCAGCAGAGAAAAGGAGAAAACTACACGGTAAAGCAAATGCAAAGAAATTATATATTGGTCAGAAAGTTCTCATTAAAGCTCATTCATTGTCACATAAGAAGAAACACTTGAGTCACAAATTCTTTCTAGTTTACGATGGACCTTACAGAATCCGACGTATGCCACATGATAATTGCGTTGAAGTTGAAACTCTGCGTACTAGGAAGAGTAAAGGTTTACACCACATTTCTCATGTAAAACCATTTATTGACAGATAATCTGCTTTTTAACTTAGTCTTTGCAATTTTCACTTCACGCTACTTGTACAATTTGTCACACTGAGAAACTGTTAACACGCAACATTTTGGTTTGCTTACGAGTGGATTCTGGATTTGAGGTGCTTTATGTGAAATGCCAGATGACACAGTGGTTAGTTTATGTGACAGCTACACGATTATATCACGATGTTACTAATGAGTGACAATTTACAATGTCGCTTTTGCGGTGTATCTGTTTTATATCTGCACAGTTTTTTTCTGAATTCTTCTATAAAGTGAGACATGTTTTAGTGGTGACTTTTGTGCTATTGCTACAAGGAGACAGCCTTTTCCGTAGGACAACAATACGTTACAGCACAGTACTTTCCTCATCACGGCAATAAGCGTAATAACTAAGTTATCTATACGCAAAGCATTTCACTTTGTTTATCATGAGGTAAGTACATTGACTTCTGCAGAACTTAGCTTTCGGAGGACAATAACTACGACACTTCCCAGAGATTATCTTACGCAAGACGCACATTTAGCGCTACAGGACACGTATTTGAGTGATTAATTTTGTACTTAAAACATTTATTTTTAAAGAGTTTTGAATTACAAAGAAAGTTTTTCGTGATACATTTCATTCCATTGCTGTAAGCTATAACACCTGAGGGTATAATTACAATAAACCTCAGGGGGGTACACGCCTACTTTGTGTACCATGTGTTTGGCAAGCACAAGGAGCCCTAGCTAATATGGTATTTGCTTATACAATTTAACACATCGGTACCATATTTCTCTAACACATAAATTACACAGCTATCTGATCATTTAACTGAGAGAGACAAACCGTTTTACTACGTCAGTGACACATGTTTACGCAATTACAGAGTTGGATTATTTCACACTTAAGAAATTGTATTTTGTCTGTACTGTGTGAACTCTTCATATTTTTTCGGAACCATTGTGATACTATGAGAGCTTTGAATGATGTATTTGGTAAGGGAGTATGATTTTAAAGTACGTTGGAGGCAGGTGACACTTTTGACATGAACAGAGAATTTTGTTAGGTTTTGAAATTATTGGAGGAAGCTACGACGATTTTGAGATTTGACTGAGGTTTTATGATGTTATTTTTACGACGACGATGTGTATTATGCTGTTGCGGTAAGTTTATGATCCATAAGCTGATGCTATATGAGTTATTTGATTATGCTATGTATCTGTTATGATGAAATATGGAAAAAGTGTCGACGAATAAGGTAAGGAGTAATGAATAGTGGTTAGGGACTCTTGACTTGTGAAAAAGGATGTTGGAAACCAAGAATCGTACTTTAAGAGTTATGAAATGTGTGTGTAAATGCGTGAATGTATCACAATGCAAGCGAAAATATTTAGGACACTGTCATATCAATAGCATTTTGTTTCTACAGATTTGCAACGCTAATTCTTGACCTGTGAAATTTTGTATATGAGACTGTCACTGTAGCGAAAACTGCTGTCGCAAATATTTCCGTAAGAAAGTTAAGTGACCACCTGCACATAATGCGACGTGGGCACCCAGGTGTGTCAGACACCTGGAGAACAAGCCTTTTCAGACGCTCAGGTAGAAAAGAAAGCCATTAGGGTGTGCCAGAGGCACAGGCGGAAGAGAAGGACAAAGAGAGGCCTATATATCTGTTAATGACATTCCTTTGTAGAGGGCATCGCTAATGCGACACCCTCGTCACTTAAAAACATATGATTTTTGTAATGCGTTGTGGGCACACAGCTGTGTCAAACACCTGGAGAATAAGCCATTAGGATGTGCCTTTCATCACTAATGCGACACCCTCGTTACTTAAAAACATATGATTACTCGCACTTTGTGCTAATTATTGAAATGCTTATGAATTGATGGGAAATATTCGTACATCTGCTCACCTGATTATGACAAGTGTCTTTCTACAAGAGTTGAGAGCCATTAACTTATGAAACGAAATGCCACATGACTATTGAATGATATTTTTATGCTTTGCTTTTCGTAGTTGCTTATTTCATTTGATATCTGGTTTCCAGCTGTGTTACAGCATTGCTTAATAAAATAAAATGCATTTGCTAATGTGAACTCTTTCTGTCAACAGATCTATTAAATAATTATTTTATGATCCACATTCTTTAAAAAAGGAGCACTTGGAAAGGATAGAACAATAAGAAGAAACTAGCAACAGTAACACATAATTTTCTTTTCTAGTACATGGTAATATTTTTTTTTACAATCAGTTGTTATGGTGCACCACTTTAATTACATAGACATTAAGATGTGAATATGCATTTCCCTTGTCTGCATTGTTGTTTTTACTGTAATATTTTTTCTGCTTGAGCTATGTCATGTGTAGGTATAAGTTGCTGCTGTTTGTCAGGCATAGTGTTACTGAATTTGACTTTGTGTTACTCTTCTAAGCTAGTTTTTCTTGTTTCCTGCATTGCCTTATATTAGTTGTAATATTGCACTTGCTTTGCTAATTTATGCTGCTTGCTTTGTCATTTCTATTTTTTGTCATTGATGTTTGTGTTAATTATTTTTTTTTTGCTGCATTGCCTCGTCCCTTGGTATATATATCTGAGCTCAGTAGATTTAAGTTAGCTTAAGAGGGGGTAGACTATATAAGAAACTGACTATGGAGAATAGGTAAAGAATGCATTGCGAAGAAAGATTTGGGCCCCAATGAGTATTGTACAATCAGAAATAATTATTTTGAAAGAAATATGAATAGAATACAGGAACGAGGTATAGGTAGGATTTTCTTGGAAATAAATGATGAGGTAAGCAATGTGTGAACATATAAATACAGAAAGCATGCTTGGATAGAATTTTTTGGTGGAAACAAAGGATGAAATACGAGGAAAGATATACGGAATGAAGTTGTGGGGTGGACTGCAGTACCAAACGTTACACTGAAAACAAACCCTGTCCTTTCCTTTTGTGTTATCCCACTATGTGTTTGTGTACCCTTGTGTATTTGTTATCTTCCTGTCTCTGTGTAGTTTCATAGAATTTTTTTCTTTTAATAGTAAGCTACATTCACTATGATGAGGCATATTGTTATCCTCAAAGATAATTGGCATTAATACTCTGTTATTTTCTTTGTAAAGATGCTTAGACATTATTTATTCTGTTTTAATGCTCATGTGTGAAGTTGACGTTTCAAAAGTGATTCTGATCTTTTATGTATGTACTCATGTCATCATTCCTGTAACACTGATGTATATGTTTATTTCTATTCTTTTGTAAAGCCCCTATTACTACAAATATTATCTGTATTGTTATGTTTTAATGAAGTATTTTGTACCTTTGTAATTGTATTCTTATGTTATATAATTGTAATTGACGCCAGTTAATCAAATTAAGTAACTTGTAAGCATTCATTTCACTGCACACATTTCTGTTGGTCACAGTATATGGACGATATGTGAGAAGTAGGGACTGTTAGTGTTTGCGCGTGTGTTAATAATTCAGCAAGGGACTGGATAACAGCATTGCTGGTTCTAAGGACAATTCCCAAAAACTTTGTGCGTGCACAAGTGGTGGTTTATGGACTTGCTATCTTCTCTGCAAGACTCTTCGATGGTAATTGTGCACCTGCACAGTCGCAGCAGATGGCTGCTGGCCATCTCTACCAGGACTACAGTGGGTCTACACCTTTGCTGACTCACCAGTACCACAATTTTTACAAGGACTACAGTGGGTCTGCATCTCTGGTGGCCCATCAATACTCTCTACCAGGACTACAGTGGGTCTGCTCTGTGATGACCTACCTACCAATATCCTTCAAAACGTTGAATGACTCTGCTGTGGGTTTGCTCTGTTGTGGCCCATTACCTGTCAGCATGTCAAGAGTCAGCACTGTCTTTCTGTTGGAAGGACAACACTACTTCTTCAAGACTGCATGGACATCCACTACTTCCGTGTGCATTGCCTTTTATTGCTCAGACTTTGATAAAAGAAATGGCAGTTTTACTGTGGTGAATGATCAGGACTGTCTTTATTGACTGTGAGAAAATTTTAGCTGTTGACCAACATTGTATTAATAAGTGTGTGCATTTGATATCTTTCTTACTGTAATTATGAAAAAATTTTTCAAATCTGTATTGGCCACTGGCCAAAAACATTTGTAAAATTTTTTGTGGGGAGCATGGGGGCTATGTAAGTAGGCTGTTTATGTTTTCTTTATGTAAGTTTGCTGTTTATGTTTTCTTATGGGCAACGTTACGTAGCGCTCTCTGTATGAAAATCACTGGCTGTGCTGTGTGCAGTATGTGGCTAGTTTGCATTGTTGCCTGCCATTGTTGTCATGAACTGCTATAGCTGGATGTGAACAGCAGATTGCGTTGGGCAGTTGGAGGTGAGCCGCCAGCAGTGGTGGACGTGGGGAGAGAGATGGCGGAGTTTTGATAATCTGTAAGACTGAATGTCAATTATGAATATTAAGGTAAATACATTGTTTGTTCTCTATTAATATCTTTCATTTGCTAACTATCCCTATCAGTAGTTAGTACCTTCAGTGGTTTGAATCTTTTATTTAGCTGGCAGTAGTGGCGCTCGCTGTTTTGCAGTAGCTTGAGTAGCGAAGATTTTTGTGAGGTAAGTGATTTGTAAAAGGTATAGGTTAAAGTTAGTCAGGGCCATTGTTTTGTAGGGGTTATTGAAAGTCAGATTGCGTTGCGCTAAAAATTATTGTGTGCCAGGTTAAGCACAGGCTTGTATAATTGTTCTAAGTGGACGTTTCACATGTAAAATTGTTCTAAGGGGACGTTTCAGAGCTTTCAATCTGAAAAGGCTGAAGGCCTTATCTTAAAATATTTCGTGTAAAACTCGGCTGAATGCCTTATACTAATGAATAACAATCTTATGACTTAAGGGCAAGACAGGGATTTTGAATTTTTAATTTAAGAGAGATTAAAACTCGGCTGAAGGCCACATAAAAACTAGAAAATATTTCTTATGGCTTAAGGCTTAGACAAAATGTTTCAACTTTTGATTTGAAAAGGCTGAAAACTCGGCTGAAGGCCACATACCAACTTGAAACTAATTTATGGCTTAAGGCCTAGGCACAAGGAATTTTCAGTTTTCGTTTCGAAAGCTAAAACTCGGCTGAAGGCCACATACCAAAAAAGAAACAATTTTGTTTATGGCTTAAAGCTTAAGAAGCCCTGCAATTTTAATAAGCTAAATCTCGGCTGAAGGCCACACAGAGTACTTACGACTAAAAAAGGAATTCACTATGTAAAATACAAGGATCAGCCTGGGAAGGTAGCACTAACGTACTTTTAGATGAGACAGGCAGCCAGACCGACAACCTCTTAACCGGAAGGCAACCCAACCGAAAGCCAGCCGACAACCAACCAACAAGATCAGTTCTGCTCCACCCGACCAGCAAAACGACAACAACATGTCAATAGCACAACGTTCTGGATACTGGTGCCCAATCCAGCCAAGCCAGAATAAACGCCCAAAACTACCAACAACACCGCAGCTGTCGAACTACACGCCATGCTGGACAGTATCAACACGACGAGGAAAATACACTGCCAGAAACTACGTTAATGACCAGGGCAGGTCACCGGAACATGAACGGCCACAAGGTGGAAGATACCGCTGGTACACTTAATTAATGAAGGAATGAACTAAATTAAGTTAAACACCACACAGGCTGCAATTCTGGCCTACTTCAATGCAAAAATGTTGTTGCTCATGGGAATCTCCCAGAAGGCGACAACCAGGATCAAAAGAAGAAATGTGATAGCAGTTGGGGCTTGATAGTAGTTTAAGTGATGACTCAAGTTTAGTGTCCAGTATCAGTGGGCGACGAGCTTCGTAACCCTCGCAAGAAGCGCCTCACAACTCCAACCAGGCGTGCGCGCCGCCAGCGGCTCCGACCTGACCACGCGCCACGGAGACTTCCTCGCTTCACTGACCCAACCGACTGACTGCCTCACAACGGAAACGGTCATACAACCAAATACACGTCAGCCGATGAGACGACCGACCGTACGACCAGCCAACGGTCGTTCCCGCTCCAGTCTCCTACCGTCGGACAGTGCGTGTGGGTCCCCACTGTGTGTACTGTCTGTCAGCACCTCACTGGCGCTCCATCCCCGACGCTGCTCCGTGAACAACTGCACCCCTGATCCGTTTCCAACTGACTTCCAAACCCACGACGACCCGGAAATACTATCGGTCACTCCAGAGATGGTACGACAGTGCACTTATCGATAAGCTCTGCTGCTGCCACTCACGGGCAAGTAAGGCAGATGTTAGTGGCGCCAGTAAATAGAATGAGAAAACGAGGCGGCAGTACCGTAAAAGAAGATGACAAACAATAGCTTATTCTGTGACTGTATTATTTTCTAAAACAAAGCACAACCGCTGGATAATGAACAAAAACAACGTAATTTTTACATTTACACAAAACAACCTACACTGACATCACAATACACAAATCATAGCATCATCCAGACTACCAGAAGTCTGCTGCTTTAGATCCATGCTGAACAGAGCACACACATTACTTTTAAAACCCAACACACTAACACAAGAAATTAATACGATCAAAACAATCGCGATAAATAAAGGATATTCATAAAGAATCAACAGACGAACTGTCGAACATAGGTAACAGAAGCAATACGCAATAACAATTGTCACAACACATATATTCACAAGAATTCTCTATTTAGACGCAGCATAATCACTAACTTATATACAAACACCAATATTTAAATAATCTTAGCTACAAATAACAAACTTAGATACCACTTACCTCTCACAGTAAACACGGGCACCCCAGTAACAAACACAATCGAATATATAAATTACAATGTAACAATCAATAACTAATTATCCATACCGTAATAGACATTAACTAAGTGACATCCACAAAAGACAAACTGCACTCCATACAGAAAACCATGGTAAAAAAAAACTTGATCTACTATAACAATTAGAGATAATGTTACGCAAAGAACTATCTTCTGAAAAAATGTTGAATGAACAAATGAATTTTAGGAGTCACAGTTTTTTTCAGAATTGTGCAACAATTTGATAACATACAGCCACATTTGACATATTAAAAAATATTCGTGTTATAAATGATATCTATGTATAGTTAATAACGTAACGGCTTTGCACGTTTCTTGAAGTAATAACATCTATGAATTTGTAGAAATGCAGCGTCTTTACATTAGAAATTCTTTGACTTGTGTTTACAAATGTGCTGAAAAGCGGGAAGCATAGATATGTATATAACATGTCTAACCAAACTGTAATTCAAAACTGTGTATCCACAACTGGAAATAGTAAGTTATCTTTTGATTTGTCTTATTTTGTAAAATTATGTTCACAATATGCCACTTTGTAATATATCGATGTAATTTTACCAGGACCAGGATTAACATAAATTTGAAAAAAAAAAAGATGTAGACTGTCAAAGCCCCTGAAGATGAGCTTCAAGGCTCGAAATGCATCGTGCATTGAAATAAAATCATGATTGTGACTAAAGGCGTTTCTTCTTTATTTTGCGGTTTTAGTGATGTATTTGATAGGTAGTTCAACTAAATATTTGCATTTGTAGTTTTGGCTCATATGCTGTATATCACGCAAATGAGTAATTGGTAGACAACGGTTATAAACTGCTGGAGCAGATGTGTCTTATTATTACTTGTAACTTGCTGGAATTGAGTAATAACCTGAAATAATGGAAGCAGCCCTGGTATGTTATCTTCTGTTGATAAATACCGACGTTGAACAGGAGTATTCTGTTTCTCCAGGGGAGTGGGTGGAGGAAGAAGTGCGGCGCGTGGCGGGTAATGCGATAGTATTTTGCGCTTGTTCCTTTTTGGTAGAAGATTTGAAGTACTGTCGACTGATTCCGCGAACTGCTAGCTGTAATTCAATGCAGAGGGGGCTGTCTCCACAGATAATACACTGGCGACGTACTGTACACGTGGCGCTATGGCTACAGAAGGGAGAATAAAAGTTCCACAGTGTAAATGTCGCAGCGGAATGTAGCGGACGAAGCACTGAAAGAAACCCGTCTGTGTAGATACACAGGACGGGTGACAGGAAATGGATCCAGCAAAGTTTAATATCTGCTCTGCAATCAAAGAGGAGTCCCTCCGCTGCTTCAACCTTGTGCTTTGCAAACAGACGTCCTTCTTCTTCCTGTGCCGTTCCCCAATGCCTTGCCAATCCGTGCGAAACATGGTAACATGGAAATTTAGCAAGTAACTTATTATTCACTATTTGTCCCGCCAGGACACAGTCCAGTAGTTATGAGCAGTTGTTAATGGACGATCTGGCAACCACTTCTATTTTCTAGTTCTGAGGCTGTGCTACTATTTTATTGAAATCGCCAGCCTTGTCATGAATCTGAGATCTACTGCGGCCGCTCAATCTATACAACATCGGTTGCTTGAGATGAAAAGTGCTCCCGTCGTCATAACCTAAACTCTACGTAATAATAATGGGTTGTGATGTAACGTAACAGCCGCTTCCGGCCACTACCTAAATTTTCTTGAAAGTATTCCTCCCTTTCCATATTGATCTTTTCTTACTTAATATATTTACTCTGTAACTGATTTCTCTTTTTGAAATTAATAGCGTACTGGCGTGCGGCCGTTGGGGCGCTATTGCCAGATCGTGAGTGACATGCAATTCATATTCGCATGCACCTCTACACTGCCCGACTGCTAAAGGAACAATTGGCACTTGCTAATGAACAACTGCCAGTTGCTATGGTACAACAGACAACGGCTACGGAACGCCCGACCAATGATAGTAAAAGAAAATGAAAATACAGATGGCGCGAACGCTCTGTATACCGACTGTTTATGCAGTACGGTGTTTGACGAAGGTTGTTGTGGAACCGATTAGTACGACATTCCGTGTGGCATGGCAACATATCTGTAAGGAATCATTTGGGAGCTTACGATCGAGGACGAGCAGGTGGACTGCTCGAAGGCGCCAAAGTGTCACTACTGTGGCCACATCAATGGGCGTGCCCGAAGTGTCATCACGCGATTTAAAAAGGCTACTGAAGGTGAAAAAGCTATGCGAAAGCATGTGGTCGTCGTAGACGGATTACCGCACCGCAAGAGGATCGATACGCAACCCTAATGGTGAAAAGGAAATGACATCTCACTCTTCGGCAGGTCGATCCAGACCTTGCAATAGCTACCGGTACACGTGTCCCTGCCAGAACCATTTCGTGGCGATTAAATGACGCTTGCTTGCATACTCGGAAGCCTGTTACATGCCTCCCACTTCAACCACGCCATGGTCCAGAAAGAGTTCGTAGGCGAGGAAGCATGTCTATTGGGGTCAGCAACAGTGGTCTACAGTGATGTTCTCCGACGAATGCCACATCACTCTGGCAAGTGACCACCAGTGAGAGTTGAGAGAGAGGGGAACAATTTACACACCGCAGAATGTCCATGAACGTAATCGGTATGGCCTACGTTTATGGTGTAGGCAGGCATGCCTAATTGCCAAACACATCTGCGTATCTTTGCGCGAGGTACCGTTGCAGCACAGTGGTATTGCACGGAGATTATGCTGGATCATGTCAGTCCATTTACGTGTACGGTAGGTCCAGATTTTCTGTTTATGGACGGCAGTGCCCGGCGCCACACAACAGCTGACGATATTGACTGACGGGGAAGTGACGATATTGAGCGTATGGGATGGCATGCGTACTCCATGGACCTTGTAAGTAGGCTGTTTAGGTTCTTATATTGGTAACGCCGCCACCACGTAGCGCTCTGATGAAAATCACTGGCTGTGCTGTGTGCAGTCAGTGGCTGGTTAGCATTGTTGTCTGCCATTGTAGTGTTGGGCAGCGGCAGCTGGATGTGAACAGCGCGTGGCGTTGCGCAGTTGGAGGTGAGCCGCCAGCAGTGGTGGATGTGTGGAAGGAAATGGCGGAGTTTTGAAATTACATATATTATGACTTTTGATGATATTAAGGTAAATACATTGTTTGTTCTCTATTAACATCTTTCATTTGCTAACTATCCCTATTAGTAGTTAGTGCCTTCCGTAGTTTGAATCTTTTATTTAGCTGGCAGTAGTGGCGCTCGCTGTATTGCAGTAGTTCGAGTAACCAAGATTTTTGTGAGGTAAGCGATTTGTGAAACGTATAGGTTAATGTTAGTCAGGGCCATTTTTTGTAGGGATTTTTGAAAGTCAGATTGCGTTGCGCTAAAAATATTGTGTGTCAGTTTAAGCACAGTCGTGTATAATTTGTTCTAAGGGGACGTTTCATATGTCGACCCTTAGCCTTGGATACCTCGCTGGAATCTTCTGATTTTTTCTTGTAGTTTGTGTATTTAGTGTAGCTTTTGTTTATTGCTTGCGCGTAAATGTAGAGAGAATCTCCTTTGTAGTTGCAGTCTTTCATTGTTGTACAGTAAAACAGGAGTGGCACGCATGTAAATTTGCACCAAGTATTTCGCAGCTGCGCCTGCAATTAACTAGATATTATTTTCAGTGCTATGTTAATGTGTTCTCTTATTTTTGCTCTTCAAATTGTACTTTTCTGTGTTGTCATGTGAAATATTGTGACAATAATGGCGTGTGAAAAACGTAATACTAGGCTCCAAAGTAAACTGAGAAATGACCGTGAAGATGAAAGCAGTGTGTTAGCGCCACCATGTAATGAATTAACTAATACTCAAAGTAGTAATTTGGTAACTGTGCATAGGGAAATGGAGCGGGCGTCAAATAATGGAGTAGACAGTGAAACAGGTAGTGAACAGGGAAGCATTATCGATCGATCGGTCGGCAACAGCTCGCCTCAGGAATCGGGAATGACAGAACACAATATTGCAAATACTGTAGACTCAGGTTTGGGTTCTCACCGTTTTCTCAAATGAGTCAAGACACATTTTCCGCTTGTCAAAATGTGAATGTTGCCGGTGCAAATTCACTGCCGAAAAGCACTGAGGAACATGTTTCAGACACCAGTGCATTGTTATTACAATGAATGCAACAAATGGGACAAAAGCTTCAAAAGTTAGACACAATGGAACAACACCAGAGACAAACACAGCAACAGTTAGACACAATGGAACAAAATCTTCAAAAGTTAGACATGATGGAAGAAAATCTTCAAAAGTTAGACACAATGGAACAAAATCTTCGGAAGTTAGACACCACACTTGAACAAACACGTGAAGATTTAACTACTGAATTACATAACATTGAATCGAAATGTCAGAAAGTCTGTAATGACGTAAAAACACAAATTTGTGAGCATTTTCAACCTATTTTTTCGCAGCATGAAAATGCATTACAGAATCACGAAGCAGCCATAAAAGAACTGCAAACCATTATTCATGAAAATCATGAGACCTTGTGGGCTAAAATTGACTCAGTTACATCTACCGATTCGGTTACGCTACTTGCAAAAACTCAGGAAAACTTAAAGGACACAGTAGATTCGATTTCAACACAAATGGACACACTGAAACTTGGTTCAGAAAAACACACTGAGGAAATGTGTTCACTATCGGAGAAAGTAGCTGAGCTTTCGGATCAGGTCACTAACTTATCTACAAAGGGAGATGATGATCTGAATGACACAAGACTCGTAGCCTTCACTGACACAGAAGAGTATGAACAAATTAGAAAATTCAAACAAAATCAAAATCAAATCAATACACAGTACAAAAGAGAAATCCGGGAAGTACAAGATCAGCTGACACAGGTAATACAAGAATTACGTATTTCAGAGGACACTCGCGCCCCAATACGGGAAGAGGGACATAGAAATACGGAACAGCCACAGAATAATAACACAGGGCATTTCGGAAGTTATGAAAGAAATTGGCAATGTGCACCGAATTTTGAGATGGAACCGCCGACACGACGTAACAATGACCGACATGCGACTCGCCGACATGATTATTTTGACTATAAGCTGTTCATTACTACACGTAAATTCAAAACGTTTAAGAATACTGGCAACGACATTCATCCACAAGCGTGGCTCCATCAATTCTCTCATTGTTTGCCTCCCAACTGGTCATTAGAGCACAGATTAGAATTTATGTGTGGCTGTTTAGAGAATGAACCAGCTGTAAGAATGCGATCGGTCATTCACGATTGTCACAGTGAAGGAGAATTTTATCATGCCTTCCTCTCAGCATATTGGTCTCAAGCTACACAAGACCGAGTAAAACATAGCATCTTAATGATGAAACATTTCGAACAATCTGAATTTTCCAGTCTTGTGAAATATTTTGAAGACATGTTTCACAAGAATCAGTACCTGTCAAACCCATACAGTCCCTCAGAGTTCATCCGCATTTGCTTAATCAAATTGTCTGAACATTTACGACATATTATTTTGGCAGGATGTTGCAAAGACGACGTTGAAGCTTTTCAGGGACTGTTACAAGAACTAGAAACTGACACTGAGAATTGCGGAACGCGAAAACAGGAGTATAACAATTACAGGTCACATCTGTCACAATTCCGCGATGACCGAAATAATAAATGGATACGACAAGGCTATTCTTACAATGTAAATCGTGACCAAAACAGACACCACCTGTATGACAACCGTTGGCAGAGTACTAATAATTACAGGGAATGATCACCTCTCCGCAGTAATTACTATCACAGAGACAATCAGAGAAACAGACAATATGGGAACCAAAATAATTATTATCAAGGGAAACAGAATAACTTTAGATGTGACGATCCAGCGCGCAGTTACGACTCAGGGAGAAATTCTCCACCACGTGACGGACAAGAAAGCAACTATCGAATCTACCAACATGACGATAGACGTTATGATCGTAATGACAGACCTGAACTGCATCAGAACTGGCGGGATTTAAACAGGGCAGGGCCCTCTCGTCACGGTGAATTTGTAGAAGTTAGGTCTCCAAATCCCAATAACGACGCGCGCCAACAAAGAGACAATAGGCAATGACTCACACCGCTGGCAGCCACAAAACGTACTTATGAAACTGATGACACAGCTGCCGTAGCTAGTAATTACGTAAAAATGGAAGACATTAGGGACATCTTACTCCAGGAACACGACGTAAAACTTAACAACATTGCATATCCTGTGATTCACATTACTGTAAATGACGTAAAATTTACGGCAGTACTTGACTCTGGCAGTCCCATTTCAGTAATTAGTGAAACAGCTTTTAGCAAGTGCAACAAATCGAACGATTGCCCCACACTTCCGTTACGTAAGATTAAATTACAAGGTGCAATCTTTGGAAAAAGTGTAGATGTACGCCAACAAACCAACTTAGATTTCTTTTGTCAAAGCCACAGCTTCTCTATGAACTTTCTTATTGTTCCATTATTGTCGACGGAAATTATACTGGGAGTAGACTTTTTGAATGAATACAAAGCAATCTTAAGCTTTCACGATGCTGAAATAAGTTCAGAGAAAGAAGGTAAGTCAATAGCTTTGAAATTTGAAGATTGGCTCTCAAACCATGACGAGGAAATTAATCGGCTTTACCTTCTGTTAGACAACAGTTCGGAATTTTCTATGGAACTAGACACTAACAATCACTCTGCAGGTACTGACAGGGATGATATCGACGACACATTTGATACTAATGAGTTAATTCAGAATAAAATTCAAACAATTGAGAATTATAATGACACTGATAGGCAGGACCTTTTTGAGATTTTACAAGCACATTCCACAGTTTTTACTCACAAAACAGGAACAATCAAGGGATTTCAATACCAATTTCGTGTTCGTGAGCATACTAAATTTTGTGTTAGACCATACGTAATTCCAGCACATTATAGGGACCGTGTTAGAACAGAAATACAATCTATGCTTGACGAGGGCATTATTGAACCTGCAGTAAGCTCATACAACAATGATACATGATAATTGTGTTGAAGTTGAAACTCTGCGTACTAGGAAGAGTGAAGGTTTACACCACATTTCACATGTAAAACCATTTATTGACAGATAATCTGCTTTTTAACTTAGTCTTTGCAATTTTCACTTCACGCTACTTGTACAATTTGTCACACTGAGAAACTGTTAACATGTTGAAGTTCAATATCCACTCAAGAACCAAGAGAACTTATTTAAACAGAAATTACGAATGCATTGTTATTGCAAACAGACGACACAGTGTTATTGTGTGTGTACATTCTTGCTTGTTAGTTGCACGATTACGTAACGACTATAAGGCTCACATACTTAGAACATTTACCAGTACTGCTAATGAGATTCTAATGCAACATTTTGGTTTACTTGAAAATAAATTCTGGATTTAAAGTACTTTCTGTGCGATACCAGACGAGACAGTGGTTAGTTTATGTGACAGCTACACGATTTTATCACGACGCTACTAATGAGTGACAATTTACAATGTTGTTTTTGCAGTGTTTCTGTTTCATATCTGCACAGTTTTTCTGAATTATTCTGGAAAGTAAAACATGTTTTAGTAGTAACTTTTGTGCTATAGCTACGATGAGACAGCCTTTTCCGTAGCACGACAATACGTTACAGCACAGTAATTTCTTCATCACTACAATAAGCGTAATAACTAAGATATCTATACGCAAAGCATTTCACTTTTGTTTATCATGAGGTAAGTACATTGACTTCTGCAGAACTTAGCTTTCGGAGGACGATAACTACGACACTTCCACAGAGATTATCTTACAACAAGACGCACATTTAGCGCTACAGGACACGTATTTGAGTGATTAATTTTGTACTTAAATCATTTATTTTTAAAGATATTTGAAGTACAATGATAAAAAGGTTTTCCGTGACACATTTCATTCCATTGTTGTAATCTGTAACACCTGAGGGTATAATTACATTAATCCTCAGGGGGGTACACGCCTGCTTTGTGTACCATGTGTTTGGCAAGCACAAGGAGCCCTAGCTAATATGGTCTTTGCTTATACAACTTTACACATCGGTACCATATTTCTCTAACACATAAAGTACACAGCTATCTGATCATTTAACTGAGAGACACAAACATTTTTTACTATGTCAGTGACACATGTTTACACAATTACACCGTTGGATTACTTCACACTTACGAAATTTTCTCGCTTCCCGAGCACGGGGTCCCGGGTTCGATTTCCGGCGGGGTCAGGGATTTTCACCTGCCTCGAGATGACTGGGTGTTTGTGTTGTCCTCATCATTTCATCATCATCCAGGAAAGTGGCGCAATTGGACTGAGCAAAGATTGGGTAATTGTACGGGCGCTGATAACCACGCTGTTGAGCGCCCCACAAACCAAACATCATCATCATCACTTACGAAATTGTATTTTGTCTGTACTTTGTGAACTGTTCATATTTTTTTCGGAACCATTGTGATACTATGAGAGCTTTGAATGATGTATTTGGTATGGGATCATGATTTTTAAAATACGTTTGAGGTAGATGACACTATTGAAATGAGCAGAGAATTTTCTTTAGGTTTTGAAATTATTGCAGAAAGCTACGACGATTTTGAGATTTGAATGAGGTGTTTTGATGTTATTATTATGACGACGATGTGTATTATGCTGCTGAGGTATGTTTATGATCAATAAGCTGATGCTATATGAGTTATTTGATTATGCTACGTAGCTGTTATGATGAAATGTTGAAGAAGTGTCGACGAATAAGGTAAGGAATAATGAGTAGTGTTTAGGGACTCTGGTTTGTGAAAAAGGTTGTTGGAAACCAAGAATCGTACTTTAAGAGCTATGAAATGTATGTAAATGCGTGAATGTATTACAATGCCGACGAAAATTTTTTGGACACTGTTATATCAATAGCATTTTGTTTCTACAGGTTTGTAACGCAAATTGTTGACCTGTGAAATATTTTTATATGAGACTGTCACTGTAGCGGAAACTGCTGTCGTAAATATTTCCGTAAGAAAGTTAACGGACCACCTGCATGTAATGCGTCGTGGGCACCCAGCTGTGTCAGTCGCCTGAAAAAAAAAAGCCATTAGTGAGGGCCTTTTCAGAGGCACAGGTAGAAAAAAAAAAGAAAAGGAGGCCATTATCCTCGCTATTGACATTCCTTTATAGCAAGCATCGTAAATACGACACCCTCAAACTTGAAAACATGATAACACTGTGGAGCTCTTAATTTATGATATTTACTGCAATGCCTAATGAAATGACGAGAAATATTTAGTTGAGAGAAATGCCATATGGCTTGCTTTATGTATTTATTTACTCGTTTTGTTTAATATCTAGTTTCTAGCTGCACTGCAGCATTGGTTAAAATAGAATTTTATAGATGTACTAATATAAATATTTTCTGTCTACAGATCCAGTAAATACTAATTTTGTAATACACTTCCCAAAAAATGAAGGAGCACAAACACATTTCCCTTCACAGGAACTGCATACATAATTTTCTTTTCAAGTACTTGGTAATTTTTTGTAGAATTAGTTTTTGTGGTGCACTACTTTAATTACATAGACATTAAGATGTGAATAGACATTTCCCTTTTCTGCATTGTTGTTTTTACTGTAATATTTTTTTTTGCTTGAGCTATGTCATGTTTAGATATAAGTTGCTGCTGCTGTTTGCCAGGCATAGTGCTACTAAATTTCACTTTGTATTACTCTGTTAAGCTAGTTTTACTACTGATTTATTTTTCTTGTTGCTGCACATTGGCTCATATTAGTTGTAATGTTGCATTTTCTCTGTTAATTTAGATTTACTGCTGCTGCCAATTTGCATTTTTTTGTCATGGCTGTTTGCGTTAATTGTTTTGTGCTGCTGCATTGCCTCATCCCTTAGTTTAGCATCTGAGCTCAGTAGATTTAAGTTAGCTTAAGAGGGGGTAGACTATAAGAGACTGAGTTGCGATTAATTGGAAGAAATGCATTGAGAAGTTATACAAAAAAAGTACAGAAAGCAGGTATAGGTAGGATTTTCTTGGAAATAAGTGATGAGGAAAGATAATGAAAAATAAATAATGACGTAAGAAAAATGTGAATATATAAATACAGAAAGCATGCTTGGATAGGGTTTTTTTGGTGGAAGCAAAGGTTGAAATAAGATGAACGATCTATGGAATGAAGTTTTGGGTTGGACTGCAGTACCAAATGTTACACTGAAAACGAACCCTGTCCTTTCCTTTTGTGTTATCCCACTATGTGTTTGTGTACCCTTGTGTATTTGTTTTCTTCCTGTCTCTGTATAGTTTCATAGAATTTTTTCTTCTTTTAATATTAAGCTACATTCACTATGATGAGGAATACTGTTCTCCTCAAATGTAATTGGCATTAATAATATGTTATTTACCTTGTAAATATGCTTAGACATTATTTATTCTGTTTTGTTTTAGTGCTCATGTGTAAAGTTGATCTTTCAAAAGTTATTCTGATCTTTTATGTATTTACTTATGTCATAATTCCTGTAACACTGATGTATATGTTATTTCGATTCTTTTGTAAAGCTTGTACTACAAATGTTATCTGTATTGTTATGTTCTTTAATGATGTTTTCTGTATTTCTGTAATTGTATTCTCATGTTATAAAATTGTAATTGACACCAGTTTATCACATTAAGTAACTTGTAAGCATTCATTTCACTGCACACATTTCTGTTGGTCATAGTAATGCACAATATGTGAGAAGTTGGGACTGTTAGTGTTTGCACGTGTGTTACTAATTCAGCAAGGGACTGGATAACAGCATTGCTGGTTCTAAGGACAATTCCAAAAAATTCATGAGTGTACAAGTGGTGCTTTATGGACTTGCTATATTGTCTGCAAGACTTCTGAGGACAATTCCAAAAACTTTGTGCGTGCACAAGTGGTGGTTTATGGACTTGCTATCTTCTCTGGAAGACTCTTCGATGGTGATTGTGCACCTGCACAGTCGCAGCAGATGGCTGCTGGCTATTTCTACAAGGACTGCAGTGGGTCTGCGCCTCTGGTGGCCCACCAATACCACAATCTCTACAAGGACTACAGTGGGTCTGCATCTTTGATGACCCAACAATACCAGGACTACAGTGGGTCTACACCTTTGCTGACTCACCAATATCATTATTTCTACAAGGACTGCAGTGGGTCTGCACCTCTGGTGGCCCACCAATACCATATTCTCTACCAGGACTACAGTGGGTCTGCTCTGTGATGACCTACCTACCAATATTCTTCAAAACGTCGAATGACTCTGCTGTGGGTTTGCTCAGTTGTGGCGCATTACCTGTCAGCATGTCAAGAGTCAGCACTGTCTTTCCATTGGAAGGACACCACTACTTCTTCAAGACTACATGGAAATCCACTACTTCCGTGTGCATTCTCTTATACTACTCAGACTTCGAGAAAAAGAAAAAACACTGTAATTTTACTGTGATAAATGATCAGGACTGTCTTTATGGACTGTGAGAAAATTTTAGCCTTTGACCAACATTTTATCGATAAGTGTGTGCATTTGACATCTTTGTTATTGTAATTATGAAAAATTTTATCAAATCATTATTGGCCACTGCCCAAAACAATTTCTAAAATTTCTTGTGGGGAGCATGGGGGCTATGTAAGTAGGCTGTTTAGGTTCTTATATTGGTAACGCCACCGCCACGTAGCGCTCTGATGAAAATCACTGGCTGTGCTGTGTGCAGTCAGTGGCTGGTTAGCATTGTTGTCTGCCATTGTAGTGTTGGGCAGCGGCAGCTGGATGTGAACAGCGCGTAGCGTTGCGCAGTTGGAGGTGAGCCGCCAGCAGTGGTGGATGTGTGGAAGGAAATGGCGGAGTTTTGAAATTACATATATTATGACTTTTGATGATATTAAGGTAAATACATTGTTTGTTCTCTATTAAAATCTTTCATTTGCTAACTATCCCTATTAGTAGTTAGTGCCTTCCGTAGTTTGAATCTTTTATTTAGCTGGCAGTAGTGGCGCTCGCTGTATTGCAGTAGTTCGAGTAACCAAGATTTTTGTGAGGTAAGCGATTTGTGAAACGTATAGGTTAATGTTAGTCAGGGCCATTTTTTGTAGGGATTTTTGAAAGTCAGATTGCGTTGCGCTAAAAATATTGTGTGTCAGTTTAAGCACAGTCGTGTATAATTTGTTCTAAGGGGACGTTTCAACCTAAGCCATATAGAGCATTCCTAGATCCTTTTAGTAGACGTGTTTCTCGGCAAACACCCCTCCCCCTCTCCCCCGTGCCGTGCAAGAACTGAAACCGGCGTTGAGAAAGGAGTGGGACAATATACCGCAAGAAGTCGTCAACAATTTGCTAGCCAGCATGAATAACAGGTACAAAATGTGCTTTTGTGGACGAGGAGGGAGTATTCCTTCTTGAGAGTTAGATATCGATCTTTATGTTGGGAGTCTGACCGGTTTCATGCATGAATGGTGCATATGTCTGTTATTCTGCTGAAATCTGTACCATTTTGCGTTATAAATATACCACTCTACCTCTATTACGTATGTACCGTGTTTCATGTCGTCCGTCATTGCCTGAGATTATTCCTGTCCAACAATGTTTTCTGTTCCTTGGCAGCTGTAAAGCAGTATAATACTCTTTGCAATAGGTTGTGCATTGGTAAAAATGAATGTAATTACGTTTTTGTTGATCTACTGATTTATGCTATGTCGGACATTTCGCAGTGTAAGCAGTGTAAAAGTACGTTATTTAATTAATAAACATTTTAAATTCTTTTTTTATTCTATTTCCTATTTGCAATGTATAGTGTATACAATTATTATAAGCGACATTAGGTATTATATGTTCATATGAAGTGCAAATGTACCTAAATCATTGAAAAAAACGCTTATCTTGGTGAAAAATATAGCTAATGGAAATTCAAGCAAATTAGCGGGCTAACAAAAATGCATAATTGGTTTATATGACATACTCTAAAGGCACTGACGTTAGCTACATGATATATAAATTTAGATCTGTGAATGAAACCAGATTACTATGCGACTGAGTGCTGTAAATACCTTTCTTGTTTTCCAAATCATTGACCAGTCGCTGAGCAACCCAGTTCCCTTTGGAATCCAGCCATATATATACAGTATATGGGTTTTGGTAGTGAATGAATACAAAACACTAAAATTAATATTTGTTTACAATATAATATTTTATTAAAGTTTTGCTTACGAAATGTGCTATCCCTGCCACAAACTTCTTTTCGTAAGTGACGGAATAAAGACTGAAAATAAGTTAAAGAGACTGTCAAAGACAGTAATGACAAACAAACATTGAAATATAAGTGTGGGGGAGGAGGAGATTAGTGTTTAACGTCCCGTCGACAACGAGGTCATTAGAGACGGAGCGCAAGCTCGGGTGAGGGAAGGATGGGGAAGGAAATCGGCCGTGCCCTTTCAAAGGAACCATCCCGGCATTTGGCTGAAGCGATTTAGGGAAATCACGGAAAACCTAAATCAGGATGGCCGAAGACGGGATTGAACCGTCGTCCTCCCGAATGCGAGTCCAGTGTGCTAACCACTGCGCCACCTCGCTCGGTAAAATATAAGTGTGGTGAAAACATTACGTCCTTAAAAGAACCAACGTGTTTATATGTAATTGAAATAAAATGACTGACAGTGTAAGATTATTATTATCATTGTTCTTGTTCGTTTGATGAAGAAGGACACTTACTTACGTTTGTCTCGTTTTATAGAAGTAGGTCTCAATCGCCGCCACTGGTGATGTAAAAACGCTGCCTGTCTGCTCTCGTCTGAGAATTTAAGTGTAATTCTGCGGAATATAGATTCTAAGAATTATGTTACCTTTCATTTATCCAAAAAGTCATTTTCCGCCTCCCCATCCCATCATATCAATTGGTTATCGGATTGGCCCCTTGCTTTCATTATTGCTTAGTCAATGGCGGTTAGACGCCTTTGAACTAACAGTGAATATAAATTCATATTACACGGCCGTAATAAACTTGAGAGCTGAATACAAATATTATTTATATTTGCAAGATTAAAGTGTACGTAATGCAAAGTATTTTTTTTTTTGTTCAGGGAGAGAAAACTAGAGCATTGCACAAAGTTACTGGCAAAGATTAACTTTCTTGGCGCCTTACGGTCGCATTTCCATTCATTACGTAAAAGTTGCAAATTAGTGGGCGCGAATGTTTATATCAGCCACTGCCAAAGATATGTTCAAAATAGCCGGGACACAAAAATTAATATCATATGCACGTATGTTTGCTTGTGATTTTGGAAAGGTTAATTAAAAGGCAACCACAGCCAAACAATTTATGTCTTCGCTTCGTAAGAAGCCAGTTCGCGCTCACGGTCGATTACTGCCCGATCGCAAGCGCAGCGACTACCAAATTAGCACCAATAACAAGTTCTATCGCGATCGCTATAATTTGAAGCGAGCGCGAATTTCAGTTCTGCTAATGCGCTACACGCACACAAAATCAAACAAAAGGTAGGCAGGGGCTGGTACAGAAATCTTGATGTTATAACGGCACAGGATATTGAGAGAAAAACATAAAATGTCTTCTCATCTCTTGGGTCACCCTCTCGTTGCATTTTGTTAACTCGTCTTCTTCTTCACTGATCTCTCGTAGTTCTTGAGTCATCACCGCGGTTGACGATTATAGTCCCAGTTGCGGTGCCTTTCTGTAGATTTCGTGCATGCTGAACACATTTCTGTCATTGTTTGATTGTGAGGATTCCCAACGTCTCGTGAAGTAAGCACTCAACATCTGCAATTTAAAAACTGTTGTTTCTCTACTTCTCTCTTCACTTGGCCCCTTCCCCATCAAGTACCTTAAGGCCCTCAGCTTGGCTCGAATTCGTCAGACGAGCTCTAGTGAATGGTTCTGAGTAACCTGTTTCATCCAAATAGAATATAGGTCACATGACAAGTGAACTACCCAGCGAATGTGAAAGATAATGTGGTAAGCGTACTAATTATGTCCTCTTTCATTTGCCTGCACATCTGGCTCATAGTTGTTAAAACTAACCCTGTCCAACATCTTAGCTCTAGCGTCTGTAGGTGAGAAGGCGACAATTTCGCTGTTAGTCATACGGCTACGCCAGTTTCTGTGTTTCCGTTGTTGGAACTCGATTAGTGACTGCCGAATGATACCTGGCGTTGCCCATGACGACGACGGAATCTTCCTCCAATAGATTCTAAAAAACTGTTCTCAAACCAGTTTCTAAACGTAGTTATGTTTATTTCCGAATGGTAATCTTCTGATTTGTTTGTTTTGCTATATTTGTTAACTAATTTACATTCTATAAGAAAACCATGTACGCTGAACCTTCATCGTACAGCGATCAGCTTGGCCCCTTTCCCAACAGGTACTTTAAGGCCGCCCACTTGGCTCGAATTCTGTCAGATATACTTTAGTGAATGGTTGTGAGTAACCCCGGTTTCATCCGAATAGAGTATAGGTCGCATGTCACACGAAGTACGCAGCGAATTCCTGGTCCGCAGAAATTTAGTTCCGGGGACAGCTGAGTCAATGCGTTCGAGAAAAAATTAGGCATCCTCATTCTGACGCTTATATTAAATTCTTCTATCGTTTAATACGCGTCTGACAGCTCTAGCAGATCCAGTAAAATTTACTGTTAACTTTTTTCTCAATTTTTCTGATATCGGGTACTCGTCAGTGTCGTAAAACGTCTTTATGAATGCCGTTTAGTTGGTTAAAGAGATGTATTGCTTAATGTTTTTCCTGGGAGAATCGAAAATCGCCGATTTTCCATCACGACACAGGCACCAAGTTCTTCTTAAATCAACGCCACAAGCTACACCGTAAATAGTCTGTACGTTAGAAGGTTTTTTTTTCTTACTATGTTTTTTTTACGGTAATATATTACGTATTTCTTGATATAATCGATACTGACTTTGTCTACCTCCTGGAAATCCAACTAACTTGCAAGTAGCAGCTAACACTTCGCTATCATTGTCTACAAGATGTTTTAGATACTTACAGAATGGTTTGGCTTTTCCGTCAAAAATGAGTTGCCTATCTTAGTCGCATTCTTCCTACTGTCAAAGTGCCTCTTCTTGGAGTTGTTTGTAAAGCCGACGCACATGGTACAGGGGAAATCTCTATTTCTACCTGATTTTCCATCTTAAACTTACGCAAATCTTTCCATTCAATAAATAAATTGCACAAATACTACAATTAAATACATTTTTTTACTTCGAGCCAAATTGCCAAAACTAGTAACTCAATGAGGAAACAAGAACTGCGCAAAAGTTCACACACTGTCTCGCAACTACGCAACTACGCTCAGCGTTGCCATTTTAGAATGTTAACAGACAGAGCGCTATTCGAGATAAGACACAAGTGCGGATCAGTGCGCTTGCGGGCGCCCACCATTACGCCTGACCAGAGTTATGACGTGCAATGGAAGTTACAACCACACGTTTTTCGCAGTGACATAACACGTTTTGTGCGGCGCATCTACCATAAACTAACCCTGTGAAGCATGGTATAAGAACACCGCTGATCTTAATTCTGACACCTCCTTCGAAAAGCCTTTTGAAGCAATTGATGTTTTTCAATCTAAGCAGGGAGTGAAAATATCTCGGTTCTGATAATAAAAAAAGATGATAATTTTATTACTATTAGTCAATCAATAAACATACTTCGATAGCCGTGTAATACTTTGCCTATACAGGGTGCTACAAAAAGGTATGGCCAAACTTTCAGGAAACATTCCTCACACAAATAAAGAAAAGATGTTATGTGGACATGTGTCCGGAAACACTTAATTTCCATGTTGGAGCTCATTTTAGTTTCGTCAGTATGTACTGTACTTCCTCGACTCACCGCCAGTTGGCCTAATTGAAGGAAGGTAATGCTGACTTCGGTGCTTGTGTTGACATGCGACTCATTGCTCTACAGTACTAGCATCAAGCACATCAGTACGTAGCATCAACAGGTTAGTGTTCATCACGAACGTGGTTTTGCAGTCAGTGCAGTGTTTACAAATGCGGAGTTGGCAGATGCCCATTTGATGTATGGATTAGCACGGGGAAATAGCCGTGGCGCGGTACGTTTGTATCGAGACAGATTTCCAGAACGAAGGTGTCCCGACAGGAAGACGTTCGAAGCAATTGATCGGCGTCTTAGGGAGCACGGAACATTCCAGCCTATGACTCGCGGCTGGGGAAGACCTAGAACGACGAGGACACCTGCAATGGACGAGGCAATTCTTCGTGCAGTTGACGATAACCCTAATGTCAGCGTCAGAGAAGTTGCTGCTGCACAAGGTAACGTTGACCACGTCACTGTATGGAGAGTGCTACGGGAGAACCAGTTGTTTCCGTACCATGTACAGCGTGTGCAGGCACTATCAGCAGCTGATTGGCCTCCACGGGTACACTTCTGCGAATGGTTCATCCAACAATGTGTCAATCCTCATTTCAGTGCAAATGTTCTCTTTACGGATGAGGCTTCATTCCAACGTGAACAAATTGTAAATTTTCACAATCAACATGTGTGGGCTGACGAGAATCCGCACGCAATTGTGCAATCACATCATCAACACAGATTTTCGGTGAACGTTTGGGCAGGCATTGTTGGTGATGTCTTGATTGGGCCCCATGTTCTTCCACCTACGCTCAATGGAGCACGTTATCATGATTTCATACGGGATACTCTACCTGTGCTGCTAGAACATGTGCCTTTACAAGTACGACACAACATGTGGTTCATGCACGATGGAGCTCCTGCACATTTCAGTCGAAGTGTTCGTACGCTTCTCAACAACAGATTCGGAGACCGATGGATTGGTAGAGGCGGACCAATTCCATGGCCTCCACGCTCTCCTGACCTCAACCCTCTTGACTTTCATTTATGGGGGCATTTGAAAGCTCTTGTCTACGCAACCCCGGTACCAAATGTAGAGACTCTCCGTGCTCGTATTGTGGACGGCAGTGATACAATACGCCATTCTCCAGGGCTGCATCAGCGCATCAGGGATTCCATGCGACGGAGGGTGGATGCATGTATCCTCGCTAACGGAGAACATTTTGAACATTTCCTGTAACAAAGTGTTTGAAGTCACGCTGGTACGTTCTGTTGCTGTGTGTTTCCATTCCATGATTAATGTGATTTGAAGTAATAAAATGAGCTCTAACATGGAAAGTAAGCGTTTCCGGACACATGTCCACATAACATATTTTCTTTCTTTGTGTGTGAGGAATGTTTCCTGATAGTTTTGGCGTACCTTTTTGTAACACCCTGTATAACATCCAACTTCACTTCCGCAATCCCGTGATAAAACCGAATCCTTTGACACACGTCATGATAACGTTCCGTTTGAACTTCGAAAGGAGTCTGCCGGGGTACACTTGTGTGTGGCACCTGAATATGGTAATAATATTGATGTAAACGAGAATGGACCTATGATTTTTTAGACGATCTATGTCTCAGATACGCTTTATAATGCCGATAGCTGACTGCACGACCGCAGAACCAAAGACACTGCTTCAGGTCTGAGATTGTAGTGTAGGAGTAAGAGAGCGCTTGGGACACAATGGTAGGTAGCTGTCTGTGAGTGAGAGAGGATGGTGTAGGCAGCTTTTGTGGTGTGCTCTGTGAAGTCACCTACGGTTAGATTACTGTGGTAATTACGAGAACAAATGTTCGCCGGCCGCGGCGGTCTAGCGGTTCTAGGCGCTTGGTCCGGAACCACGCGACTGCTACGGTCGCAGGTTCGAATCCTGCCTCGGTCATGGATGTGTGTGATGTCCTTAGGTTAGTTAGGTTTAAGTATTTCTAAGTTCTAGGGGACTGATGACCACAGATGTTAAGTCCCATAGTGCTCAGAGCCATTTGAACCCTTTGAACAAATGTTCAAATGTGTGTGAAGTCTTATGGAACTTAACTGCTCCGTCGGGAGCAGCCGCACAGTCCATGACTGCAGCGCCCCAGACCACTCGGCTAATCCCGCGCGGCAGAGAACAAGAGAGCAGAAGTCTTCATCCAAGGAAAGTGAAGATGTTAAGTAATTACGATTTTCGTTTTGCCAGCGCGTTAGTATAGATGCGATGGCTGATAATTTGTAATTGTTGAGTAACACCAGAACGTACGTAAACTGACTGATCAAAAGGCTAGTTAGATATTTCACTTTTGTAATGTTTCTAGGATTAGTTAACAGATTTATATGTAATTTGATGATTTGGATTTATGCTGGTTTTAAGAGATTGGATAATATTTGCTGTATAATGTCATTGTTTATGAATCAATTAGTAAATACGATGTATTTTTCTGACAAATGTAACATCAATTGCCAGATGTTTTTGAAAAGACAAACTTAACTTGCAATGTAATTTCAGAACAAACGTCAGTAATTCTCCACAATCAGTACCGTCTCCCTGTCCAGGTCATATGTTTTTCGGAGAAGTTCAATTTGTCTTAAATGTTTTCATTTATCAGCCATAAGAATTTCATGTGCATTTCAAAGTATTACAGCCAGCATTGCACATCGCTGAGCTTTATTTATTTATTTTTTCATGAGAGACCAGAATACATCGCGTTCCACCGTTGCTGCTTTAGAGGTTAGGCAATAAATATTAGTATGCACTCGGTATCATTCAACGTATTCCATACAAAGCAGAATAATTTTACTAATTATCCAAAAGATTTCTCTTTAAAAGAACGTCACACTTGGCGACAGCTCTGCCAGTCGTTCGAGTAGTGTAATTAGTTATCAGACGGTAGATTGCGCTATTGCGGACGCAGCTGACCTGCAAATGGATGACGTGCACAATTCCAAGCTTGATTGTTTACCACATGAGGTCAGTGATTTACGTACTTTTCAGACAATTAATCAGATTGCAGCAAATGGGTCAGAGCACACAGTAGTGCAAAGTACTCAATCTGTCTTAAAAAATCCGTCAGATTCCATTACTGGTAAATATGCAGATAATGCAACAAACGAGACGTCCATGGTTGTAGGTGATGTGTCCGCATCACAAAGCACAACACACGTGACACCCGACACATTGATTCAGAGTAATACGGCAGTGATGTTTCAAAATCTCATGCACATGTTCAATGAACGATTTAATAAGAATGATGAAATGATGGTTAAAGACAATAATAAAAATGATGAACAATTTTCCATCATACGACAAGAACAGATTTCCATCATACAAGAAATACCAGAAAAACAAGATCAAGCCATCACTCAGTTCAATGATCGATTTATTAAAAAGAGGAACAATTTTTCAACATATGTCACGAGCTTAAATCGTACACAGAAACGACTGATAACCGTTTCAAACAGGTAGTTTCAGACATTAAGGCCAGTGAAAAACGTCTTTGAGATAAAATTGAAGCTATAGCCAGGCAATGCACAGACAGAAGCAAACCTTTGAGAGATGACATTAACGCTCTAAGACATCAATGTAGTGAAAAAATGAAAAGCTTACAAATGACTCCAGTCAGTTAATGAAAGAATAGATGAAGACATTCGGTTAGATGCACGTCTTAAAGTTCACACTGAGACCTCAGGAAAGCGATACAAAGATTATCTCCGTAATCACACAGAGGAAAACAGTCAGTTTTTACAATCATAAGCAGTACAAAGACAGGAAGGAGAACAGCGCTTGCTCACTAATCTTACAACCCATGTTGACGCTAGTATAAATTCTGTTACGCACGAGTTTAATACAGATTCCCATATACCAACCCCGCACAGTTGTCTTACACAAACTGAAAACAGCTCTGATAACTCTGAGATTTCTCAAATGTTACAAATTAGTTAACGTCAGTTTCAATGGGTAGTACAGCCCATAGGAAGCATAGCGGCCACGGACAGACAAGAGCATGAATATGCAACAGGTATGACCACCACCACCTAGAGACAAGGCCGCGGCGCGAAATTCATAGCAGGTCGCGACGTCACTCCAAGCGGGCCACCATGTTGTGTTTCGAAGCGTTTGTTTATCTACACGTTTGTTGGATCGAGTGCTATATTCGTGCTTAAAACTAGCGATTACAGTGTTTACGTGTAGTGAAGCTACTGTGAACATGGTTTACAAGTGTTGTGTGCCAAGGTGTCGTGGGAATTACGGAACTCGACCGAAAGTAATGTTGTTTTCCTTTCCGAAAGATGCGAATCTGCGTTGGAAATGTCTTTCAGCGATTCATCGGGTCAATTTCCAACCCACTGAGCACACGAAGGTATGTAAAAACTATATACCTAGTACAATTATTATTTTTTTCTGGTGGAATATCTTGCATTTTGGATACATTTGACTAAAATTGTGAGCAAAAGTTCGCAGTAAATAGGCCTAGTATTCGTTATCAAGTGGCTTTATTTTGATTTTGAAAACGAAATATAAATTTGTGGCTCGTGTTACTTTTTATTCGTGTTTAAATTTCTCTGCAGTTCGTATTTTGTTACGCATTACCAATACGTTTTATTCTCTATTTGTGAGTGGGTGTTGTTTTGCACTCTCGCATTAGTTAGCATGAGTGCTAACGAATGTTGAAACTGCTGTTTTCATGTTTAAAAAGCGATCTCTCTGTACGAAGCATATCTGTGTTATTTTTCGATGTGTCAAACAATGGAACAAATTAATCTAGAAATAGGTTAAATTTATTATTGACGTTTTTAGCTTGACACATTGTCTCATTCCAACTGCTGCAAATGTCTGCTGAAGATTGGTAGATTTTCACTGTTGACTTATGCTCAAAATCTGCCATATGTTTACAGAAAAGAAAATTTACATTACAATAACAACGCATAATTGTTTTTGTGAGGTGAGTTAAAAGTGATTGTTTGCTTGGGGAATGTACTCAGCTTTCCTGAGGGAGCTCTATAAACAGTTACACAATATTTATGTAGGATACTGAAGGCAGAGGAATTTAATATTATACACTGTATTAGTGCAGAATTTTTCAAGTGATTGTAAATAATAGTTGTCTGGTCCAGAAAGAATGTACTTTATCACAGTGCATTTTTCACAAATGTACCTGGTTTTACCATGTATATCGCAATATTATTTACATCCCGCACTCGTACGTTTTCACTGGCTATTGATAAGTCTTATGCAATTACATTACCGGTAAAAAAGAATTATAAACTATAGTTTCTGCTATGTCGCGATTGATAAAGTTACTTATTTTAACCATTCGGCAAAGTACTCTCCTCTTTGCGTGGTATCATTTGCCAAGATCTCGTTTCGTTCTCTCCAGCGGTTTACGAGATATGACAGGCGTTATGAATATTTCATTCCCGCGCGTTGCGATCGGAAGTGAAGTTGCTGCAGATGCTCAATTTTTTCGAGATTGGAAGCAGATATTGATCCAAAGTTTTACGAAAATTTCAAAACCTCATCTGTATTTCATACTCAGCAATAGAATGTGTAATATGCATCAAACACAAATTCATAGCGACCCCTATTTTTAATGGCAACGTTCTCAAATTTGATACTCATCTGTGAAATAACACAACAGTTATGACCATTATCGAAATGATTGGCACTTCATCATGTAGCTGCCATATAAAGCTAGAAGTATTTCAGAAATTAATTATTTTTTACGGAATAGGTTCTGTAAAACCGTTTGACAAAGATTTGCAGGCCGTGCGTCTCGATTCTTTAAGCGCAGCGCCAAGCAAACCCTGGCCCGCTTTGCGTGACGTCACAAGAGCGCGCCGCGGCCTTCTCTTTAGGTGGTGGTGGTATGACCCATGCTGTCCTCGAAACCAACAGTGGAGCTGCCAGCAATACCGTCGGGCCTCATAACGGCACGCCGCAGCTTACTTCCAAGCAATGTAGCGCCACGCCGACCCAAACAAAATTCTGCTCCGCATATCAAGCGCACTGATGTCAAAGTTACTTCCTTTTACTTGCAATGCCAATCTGATTTAACAGCAGTGCACAGATCCTATTAAATTAATTTCCAAGTCATCAGCACAAGTCAGTTAACAACAAAATACCCAGTGTTCAGTACCACCAGCATCAAAATGTCAAGCACATTTATTTGAAAACATAGATTTCCGAACCGAATCATATCTACACTACTGGCCATTAAAATTGCTACACCAAGAAGAAATGCAGATGATAAACGGTTATTCATTGGACAAATATATTATACTGGAACTGACATGTGATTACATTTTCACGCAATTTGGGTGCATAGATCCTGAGAAATCAGTACCCAGAACAACCATCTCTGGCCGTAATAACGACCTTGATACGCCTGGGCATTGAGTCAAACAGAGCTTGGATGGCGTGTACAGGTACAGCTGCCCATACGTCTTCAACACGATACCACAGTTCATCAAGAGTAGTGACGCGTATTGTGACGAGCCAGTTGCTTGGCCACCATTGACCAAACGTTTTCAATTGGTGAGAGATCTGAACAATTTGTTGGCCAGGGCAGCAGTCGAACATTTTATCTATCCAGAATGGCCCGTACAGGACCTGCAACATGCGGTCGTGCATTATCCTGCTGAAATGTAGGGTTTCGCAGGGTTGGAATGAAAGGTAGAGCCACGGGTCGTAACACATCTGAAATGTAACGTCCATTGTTCAAAGTGTCGTCAATGCGAACAAGAGATGACCGAGACTTGTAACCAATGTCACCCCATACCATACACGTTCCAATGTGCGTTCACCGCGATGTCGTCAAACACGGATGCGACCATCATGATGCTGTAAACAGAACCTGGATTCATCCGAAAAAATGGCGGTTTGCCATTCGTGCACCCAGGTTCGTCGTTGAGTACACCATCGCAGGCGCTCCTGTCTGTGATGCAGCGTCAAGGTTAACCACAGCCATTGTCTCTGAGCAGATAGTCCATGCTGCTGCAAACGTCGTCGAACTGTTCGTGCAGATGGTTGTTGTCTTGCAAATGTCCCCATGTGTTGACTCAGGGATCGAGACGTGGCTGCACGATACCTTACAGCCATGTGGATAAGATGCCTGTCATCTCGACTGCTAGTGATACGAGGCCGTTGGGATCCAGCACGGCGTTCCGTATTACCCTCCTGAACCCACCGATTCCATATTCTGCTAACAGTCATTGGATCTCGACCAACGCGAACAGCAATGTCGCGATACGACAAACCGCAATCGCAATAGGCTACAATCCGACCTTTATCAAAGTCGGAAACGTGATGGTACGCATTTCTCCTCCTTAGACGAGGCATCACAACAACGTTTCACCAGGCAACGCCGGTCAGCTGCTGTTTGTGTATGAGAAATCGGTTGGAAACTTTCCTCATGTCAGCACATTGTAGGATCGCCACCGGCGCCAACCTTGTGCGAATGCTCTGAATATCGTTGCCAGAATTCTTGAATGTTTTGAACTAACGTGTAGTAATAAACAGCTTATAGTCAAAATCATCATGTCGGCGATTCGCATATCGGTCATTGTTACTTCTTTTCGGCGGTTCCATCTCAAAATTCGGTGTACCTTGCCAGTTTCTTTCCGAAGTGCCCTGTGTTACTATTTTGTGGCTGTTCTGTATTTCTATGTCCCTCTTCCCGTATTTGAGTGTCCTCTGAAATATGTAATTCTTGTATTACCTATGTCAACTGATCTTGTACTTCCAGGATTTCTCTTTTGTACTGTGTATTGATTTGATTTTGATTTTGTTTGAATTTTCTAATTTGTTCAGACTCTTCTGTGTCAGTGAAGGCTACGGGTCTTTGTAGATATGTAGGTGAACTGATCTGAAAGTTCGGCTACTTTCTCCGATAGTGAACTTATTTCCTCAGAACCAAATTTCAGAGTGTCCATTTGTGTTGAAATCATATCTGCTGTGTCCTTTAAGTTTTCCTGAGTTTTTGCAAGTTGCTTAACCAAATCGGCAGATGTAACTGAGTCAATTTTAGCTTGCAAGGTGATTTTCATGAACAGCAGATTGCAGTTCTTTTATGGCTGCTTCGTGATTCTGTAATGCATTTTCATGAGGGGAAAAAAACTCACAAAATTGTGTTTTTGCGTCATTACAGACTTTTCGACATTTATATTCGGTTTTAAGTAACTCTGCAGTGAAATCTTTATGTGTTTGTTCAAGCGTTTGTTCCACTGAGTCTTTTGAAGCTGTTGCTGTGTTTGTCTCTGGTGTTGTTCCATTTGTTGCATTAATTGTAATAACAATACACTGGTGTCTGAAACATGTTCCTCAGTGCTATTGGGCAGTGCATTTGAACCGGCAATATTCGCATTTTGAAAAGCAGAAAATGTGTCTTGACTTATTTTAGAAAACGGTGAGTACACAAAACCTGAATCTACAGTATTCGAAAGATTGTGTCCAGTCATTTCAGATTCCTGAGGGGAGCTGTTGCCGACCGATCGATCGATAATGCTTCCCCGTTCACTATATGTTTCACTGTCTACGCCAATATTTGCCGCCCGGTCCATTTCCCTATGCACATTTACCAAATTACTACTTTGAATGTCTGTTAATTCATTACACAGTGGTACTGATAAGATACGCTCGTCGTTACTATTATTTCTCAGTTTACTTTGGAGCCTAGTGTTACGTTTTTCCACACGTCATAATTATCACGTATTTCACTCGATAACACAGAAAAACACAATTTGAAGAGCAAAATAAGAAAACACATTAACATAGCACTGAAAATAAGATCTAGTTAATCGCAAGCGCAGCTGAGATATACTTGGTACAAACCTACGTGCATGCCACAACTGTTTTACTGTACAGCAATGAAAGACTGCAACTACAAAGGAGATTCTCTCTACAATTACGGGCTAGCAATAAACAAAGTTACACTAATTACACAAACTACAAGAAAAAATCAGAAGATTCCAGTGAGGTATCCTCGGCTAAGGGTCGACATATGAAACGTCCTCTTAGAAAAATTATTGAATTACTGTGCTGATAAACCTCTTACATTATTTGCTTTTCAAACAGCTGAGCAAGACTGAACGTACTCAGACATTACTCTCTTTACTTATTCTGATCAACACTAAACTGACACACAATATTTTTAGCGCAACGCAATCTGACTTTCAAAAATCCCTACAAAAGAATGGCCCTGACTAACATTAACCTATGCCTTTCATGAATCACTTACCTCACAAAAATCTTCGTTACTCAAACTACTGCAATACAGCGAGCGCCAATACTGCCAGCCAAATAAAAGATTCGAACTACTAAAGTCACAAACCACTGACAGGCATAGTTAGCAAATGAAAGATTTTGATAGAGAACAAGCAATGCATTTACGTTAATAGTGTTCAAAAGTCATAATATATATAGCAGTTCATGACATCCAGTATTACAAATTTACTGTCTCTGATGGACACACGTCCAGATCATCCGCTCTCAAAACTCCGCCATCTCTCTCCCCACATCCACCACTGCTGGCAGCTCACCTCCAACTGCGCAACGCTACGCGCTGTTAACATCAAGCTGCCCAACACTACAATAGCAAGCAACAATGCAAACCAGCCACAGACTGCACACAGCACACCCAGTGATTTTCATACAGAGCCCTACGTGGCGTTACCAATACAAAAACCTAAACAGCCTACTTACACTGATATTATGATAGTCACCAACTATGATTGTTGGTAATTTGTTGCCGAGTACCTGTTGTGTCTCTGCACATGACTAAGGAAAATAATATGGAGTTCAGATGTTTTGGTACACTGAATGCTATCCACATTGGTCACTAGTAAGTTACTGAAACCGCACAAAACAAAAAGAAATGGAGTTTATGATGCTGTCACTTCAATATGCTCATAGGCTTCAGCCATGACTCTCCCTTTCCCTTGCCCAATCCTATACCATTATCTTGACGATTAGGATTGTGTACTGATTTCGCTTCATATGATTTACTTGTGAGCAACTTTGCTTACAAAACAATTTACTCGTATTATAACCAGATTATTAATTAATACTAGTGCACCTGAGCACCCTAAATTCTTTCAAGTAATGATATTATACAGTTGGATTTTTTGTACAATCATGACATGTTACATTATAATGGTCCTTAGGACTACACTTTAATACTACTCAAGATTTCTACATATCAGTAATGAGCTACATTTACCGCACATTTGTTGTAGGAGGTACTTCCGAATATGTGTCAAATTTGTTAAGGAGTCAACTGGGGTACGCTTGATATGTGGCACCCGAATATGATAACAATATTAATGTAAACCAAAATGGATCTATGATTTTATATACGATGTATGTCTGTGATAGGCTTCATAATGCTGACTGTGCACGACCGTGGGGCCATAGATACTGCTTCTGGTCTGAGTAAGAGAGCCATTGACGCACAATGGTAGGTAGCTGTCTGTGAGTGAAAGAGGATGCTGTAGGCAACTTTTGTGGTACTAAGCTCGGATTATCGTGTAGCCTGTTGTAAATAAGTGGTGATCTTACTCTTTGTTACTGTTAGGAATAATTTTATATAACTGACTCGGCAGTGCAACTTCCAGTATCAATAAAGAAATAGTCACAGCAAATACACATTGAGCCCCTTAGGTACTCAATCCTCTGGCCCTGTTCAAAACTGATAACGTTGGTTCCTGTGGACATAACAGATAAGCTGAATTGTCTTACCTCTTAAGTAGCAACGAGGAACGCAATATAGTCTGGTCTGTCTTGGAAAAAAAAGTAAAATATGCTAGCTACAGGCCCAGCGGGGTGCAATGCTGACCATAATACTTTGAAGTGCACATGAAATTCTTTTGGTTGGTAAATAAAAACATTTAAGAAAACTCCAACTTCTTCGAAAAACATATGACCTTGACAGGGAGGCGGTACTGATTGTGGTGAATTAATAAGAACTATTTTTTTTGGTGAAATTATATTGCAAGTTAAGTTTGTCTTTTCAAAAACATCTGACAATTGAAGCTACATTGGTCAAAAAATACATCATATTTCCTCATTGATTCACGAACAATGAGATTTATATGGTTCAAATGGCTCTGAGTACTATGGGACTTAACATCTGTGGTCATCAGTCCCCTAGAACTTAGAACTACTTAAACCTAACTAACCTAAAGATATCACACACATCCATGCCCTGTTAACAAATCTTAGAAACATTACAAAAGTGAAATATCTAACTAGCGTTTTGACCAGACAGTTTACGTACATTCTGGGGTTACTCACCAATTACAAATTATTGGCCAACGCATCTATACTAACGCGCTGAAAAAACGAAAATCATAATTATTTAACATCTTTACCTTGCTTGTATCAAGACTTCTGCCTCCTTATTCTCGCAATTCCTACATTAATCTAACAATTGGTGACTTCACAGAGCACACCACAAACGCTGCCTATACCATCCTCTTTCACTCACAGGCAGCTACCTACAACTGTGCGCCCAACGCTCTCTTCTCCAAGACTGCAGTCTCAGACCAGAACCGGTATCTTTAGCTCTGCGGTCGTGCACAGTCAGCTATCCACACTATAAAGCCTGTCAGAGACATACTTCGTTTATAAAATCATAGTTCCATTCTGCTTAACATTATTATTATTATTATCATATTCGAGTGCCACATACAAATGTACCCCAGTAGACTCCTTTCAAAGTCAGAACTGAACTTCATCATGATGTGTGTCAAACGATTCGGACTGCACACCGCTGAGCCTGTAGCTAGCAATTTTTTTTTTCGTGACCGAGCAGAATATATCGCGTTCCACCGTTGCTGCTGTACAGTTAAGGCAATTTAATTTATAGTTATCTGCACAGGGACCAAGGTTATCAGTTCTGAACATGGCCAGAGGATTCAGCTCCTAAGGGGCTGAATGTGTTTTGCAGTGACTGTATTTCTTTATTGGTTTTGGGAGTTGCATTGCCCAAACAGTTCGTATAAAATGTTTGCAGGCAATAACACAGAGTAAGCACACCACTTGCACTTACGACACGCTATACGATAATTCGAGTGAAGTATTCATTCTGCAGTTCACACATTTACTTAACGTAATCGTTGTTTTCTTTTGAAAGGAACGTTACAACTTTTATCTCGGTATTTTTCTAACGAATGTTGATTTTGTATATTCTGAGGCCTTCCACGCTTACCTCCTTTCAACTCGGTTCAATCACCTTGCCATTTGCCTGTGAATGGAACTGGAAATTTGTGAGGGACTCCAAATACGATTTTGATGTGTTGAATTATCTGTATTGGCCACCACTATAGGGTAAAATTACGTGAAAACTAATCCAGTTTGTCGGACACGTTGTAATTCTGATATAAGTCTTGTTACGTCACAAACGACACAGTCCCAGCTGGCGGCGGGCACTTGGACAGTTGTGGCGACAGTATTAACACGCTATCGACGGGCCTTGCAAACGGAAGCTTCGAGAGCTGCAGATATACTCGTAAGTGTGTTTCCAAGATGGTGCTGTATTGTCTTTACCTAGAACGACTGTGGCAACATAGCGGCAGCGAGACAGTTGAGTACATCTGAGTAGTGTTGTTTTTGTTGAGGAAGTCTAATTAAGTAAGATTATCTCTCTACATTTATACTCTGGAGAATGAAACATCCCCTATTAAATTTGCTATTGCTTGCGCTCCAATAAAGTAGCATCCTAACCTTTATTTTAATGACCTTTAACTGATGGATAAGCGCTTAAGTGTTCTCACCGCTACGGAAGTTATTTCAATCGCATTTCAGTAGCGCTGTATAGGTATATTTAGAGAAGAGAGATTCTGCAGTAATCAAGGTCGCGAAACAGTGCACTCCGTACAGTGCATAACTTTGGCTGGCGCGGTAGAGGCGGGCACTTCGTATTTATATCCAGTTTTCGGTAAAAACGCTTTTTCACCTTCCCGTATATTTCATACATTTGCTGGGGGTCAATTCATTGCGATGGGGACACACACTCAGCCGGTACTATTACTCACTGACTCGACCACGTATCATAACAATATCACTTGCTGAGCGTACTCGGCGCTTGACAATCGATTTGTATCTTATTCTCCACCTGTGAAAGTGAAATAGTTGTATGCTCACCTTTGAATAAGGGACAGTGGATCGCTTACAAGGTCACTATGATGGGTGTGGTAGTGGTTACTTCTTACCAAATAAAATACTGAGCTGCTTTCCCACTAACTTTTACTGTACCATACGAGGTACATTCAAGTTCTAAGGCCTCCGATTTTGTTTCTCGGGACTGGAAAGAGATAGAAACATGCGCATTGTTTTAAAATAAGGCCGCGTTCATTGTCAATACGTCCCAGAGATGGCAGCACCGTACGGCAGATGGAATTTTACCGCCAGCGGCGAGAATGAGAACTGTTTTAAATACTTCAAATGGCGACGTTTTCCTTACTTGAACAGCGTGCAATCATTCGTTTTTTGAATTTGTGTGGTGTGGAACCAATTGAAATTCATCAACAGCTGAAGGAGACATGTGGTGATGGAGTTACGGATGTGTCGAAAGTGCGTTCGTGGGTGCGACAGTTTAATGAAGGCAGAACATCGTGTGACAACAAACCGAAACAACCTTGGGCTCGCACAAGCCGGTCTGACGACATGATCGAGAAAGTGGAGAGAATTGTTTTGGGGGATCGCCGAATGACTGTTGAACAGATCGCCTCCAGAGTTGGCATTTCTGTGGGTTGTGTGCACACAATCCTGCATGACGACCTCAAAATGCGAAAAGTGTCATACAGGTGGGTGCCACGAATGCTGACGGACGAACACATGGCTGCCCGTGTGGCATGTGGCCAAGCAGTGTTGACGCGCAACAACAGCATGAATGGGACTTTCTTTTCGTCGGTTGTGACAACGGATGAGACGTGGATGCCATTTTTCAATCCAGAAACAAAGCGCCAGTCAGCTCAATGGAAGCACACAGATTCACCGCCACCAAAAAAATTTCGGGTAACCTCCAGTGCTGAAAAAATTATGGTGTCCATGTTCTGGGACAGCGAGGGCGTAATCCTTACCAATTGCGTTCCAAAGGGCACTACGTTAACAAGTGCATCATACTAAAATGCTTTGAAGAACAAATTTCTTCCTGCACTGCAAAAAAAAAAAAAAAAAACGTCCGGGAAGGGCTGCGCGTGTGCTGTTTCACCAAGACAACGCACCCGCACATCGAGCTAACGTTACGCAACAGTTTCTTCGTGATAACAACTTTGAAGTGATTCCTCATGCTCTGTACTCACCTGACCTGGCTCCTAGTGACTTTTGGCTTTTTCCAACAATGAAAGACACTCTCCGTGGCCGCACATTCACCAGCCATGCTGCTATTGCATCAGCGATTTTCCAGTGGTCAAAACAGACTCCTAAAGAAGCCTTCGCCGCTGCCATGGAATCATGGCTTCAGCGTTGTGAAAAAGTGTACGTCTGATGGGCGATTACGTCGAGAAGTAACGCCAGTTTCATCGATTTCGGGTGAGTAGTTAATCAGAAAAAAAATCGGTGGCCTTAGAACTTGAATGCACCTCGTATTTTGATGTTCCATCCTATTCTATTCGCAGATGGAAGGTTGGAAGAAATACTACTCCTGTGCTTCTGTGAAAGTTAATATTTGCCTCAGTTTTTCAGCGTCATCTCTATGGGTTATATTCATGGTGAGACGAAGAATATTCGTACTTTCTTGCTGGAAAGCGAATCTTGCAATTTTCACGCGAGATGTACGACTTCTTTCTTCGAGTGGCTGCCATTTAAGATTTCTCTATATTTCTGTTACATCCTCTCGCCGATCAAACGAGTCTGTGCTCCGTGCCTCCTTTATGTACGCTAGATGTGCCATGTTTGTCCATCGTGATACAGGTCCCCTAAACTCGAGCGTTGCGGAAATATGGGCAGTGCTAGCATTTTGTGTGCAATTTCTTTTGTAGCTAAGCTGCAAGTTTCCAGTACAATTTAAACGAATCGAAATCTGCCAGTTGTTTTTCCTACAACTGAGACTTTCCGGCCGTTCCACCTAGTATCTCGAATATAGTAGCTCTTAGAAACTTTCCTGATATGATTTGTTCTAGCGGTGTCTAGATGATGATAGTCAAAAGATACCAGCCTTTTACCCTCAATAAAGTGCACGATTTTGCATTTTTCCAAGTTAAAACGTTATTGCCAGTCTTTACACCTGGATAATACTATGCCAACCTCTTACTGGGAATTTACTGCAATTTTACAAGACAAAATTTGCTCGTATGTAACAGCATCCCCACGGGAAGGCCTGATATCGCAACTAAGGCTATCTGTTACGTAGTTAATGTGTAACATGAACGTCATCGCTCTGTTAAACTTCTCTGGGGGCGCTCCAGATATTTCTTCAGTGTCTGCAGACAAATTCCCAACAATGAAACCATGCTGCGTTCTAGCTGCCAGAAAATTAGCCATTGTTAGATACTCCGTAGAATGAGGACACATCTGGACCGATCCACGATCTCTACCATCGTAAGACTCCGCTTCTATCATGCCTCTTTCCCACAACATCTACATCGGATCAACATTTACAGTTCACCGGCATGTGAGTGTGATCCTGAGTCGGAAGCTGATGTCAACCACATCTTATTTATGTGCCCCAAATTTGACCGTGAATGGTTCGTCTTTCTGAAGACATTGCTGAGTATGGGCTACCATCTTCCTCAATCAGCTTCTTCTCTTTTGTGTACTAAAGACGTTCGTCTATATAAAGTGATAGTTAACTTCATTAAGAGTACTGGTTACAATCTGTAGGTTTTAATGGTGTACGTAAATTATAAATATGTCTTGCTGATGAAGATATTTCAGAATTGGTGTGAATTGTAAGTCAAGACACTTTTAATTATTTTCCAATTCAATTCAATTTTTAAAACATTATGTACAAAACTGTAACAGTTAAGCTTTTTATTCTTGTAGATATGCATTTCTGTATTTGTTTATTCAATTATGTGTACATTGTCACTATGTGTTGCCGATGGCTAAATTGAGTACACACTCAAAGGCCAAATAAACAAAAAAAAACATATTTTCCTCAGATGGCGTCGATGTAATATTGAACGAAGACCTTTGGATAAGTCTAGGAATGACGAATGAACCTGATTTCCTCAGTCCAAGGAGCTGAGGATATGACGTGTGGAAAGGGAGGACTGAGTTTCGCATGGTCGATGTTTTCGCAACCCATGCGGATTTCCATGATGAGATTACTTTATTCCGTCAGCACAATGTGTTTACCTGCCAGTCAGTATCTTACCCACTGTATCCAAAGGTTACGAATATACGAGGTGCATTCAAGTTCTAAGGCCTCCGATTTTTTTTTCTCCAGATTGGAAAGAGATAGAAACATGCGCATTGTTTTAAAATGAGGCCGTGTTCATTGTCAATACGTCCCAGAGATGGTAGCACCGTACGGCAGATGGAATTTTACCGCCAGCGGCGAGAATGAGAACTGTTTTAAATACTTCAAATGGTGACGTTTTCCTTACTTGAACAGCGCGCAATCATTCGTTTTCTGAAATTGCGTGGTGTGAAACCAATTAAAATTCATCGACAGTTGAAGGAGACATGTGGTGATGGAGTTATGGATGTGTCGAAAGTGCGTTCGTGGGTGCGACAGTTTAATGAAGGCAGAACATCGTGTGACAACAAACCGAAAAAACCTCAGGCTCGCACAAGCCGGTCTGACGACATGATCGAGAAAGTGGAGAGAATTGTTTTGGGGGATCGCCGAATGACTGTTGAACAGATCGCCTCCAGAGTTGGCATTTCTGTGGGTTGTGTGCACACAATCCTGCATGACGACCTCAAAATGCGAAAAGTGTCATCCGGGTGGGTGCCACGAATGCTGACCGACGACCACATGGCTGCCCGTGTGGAATGTTGCCAAGCAATGTTGACGCGCAACGACAGCATGAATGGGACTTTCTTTTCGTCGGTTGCGACAATGGATGAGACGTGGATGCCAGTTTTCAATCCAGAAACAAAGCGCCAGTCAGCTCAATGGAAGCACGCAGATTCACCGTCACCAAAAACATTTCGGGTATATGCCAGTGCTGTAAAAATGATGGTGTCCATGTTCTGGGACAGCGAGGGCGTAATCCTTACCCATTGCGTTCCAAAGGGCACTACGGTAACAGGTGCATCCTACGAAAATGTTTTGAAGAACAAATTCCTTCCTGCACTGCAATAAAAACGTCCGGGAAGGGCTGCGCGTATGCTGTTTCACCAAGTCAACGCAACCGCACATCGAGCCAACGTTACGCAACAGTTTCTTCGTGATAACAACTTTGAAGTGATTCCTCATGCTCCCTACTCACCTGACCTGGCTCCTATTGACTTTTGGCTTTTTCCAACAATGAAAGACACTCTCCGTGGCCGCACATTCACCAGCCATATTGCCGGCCGCGGTGGTCTAGCGGTTCTGGCGCTGCGGTCCGGAACCGCGGGACTGCTACGGTCGCAGGTTCGAATCCTGCCTCGGGCATGGGTGTGTATGATGTCCTTAGGTTCGTTAGGTTTAAGTAGTTCTAAGTTCTAGGGGACTTATGACCTAAGATGTTGAGTCCCATAGTGCTCAGAGCCACCAGCCATACTGCTATTGCCTCAGCGATTTTCCAGTGGTCAAAGCAGACTCCTAAAAAAGCCTTCGCCGCTGCCATGGAATCATGGCGTCAGCGTTATGAAAAATGTGTACGTCTGCAGGGCGATTACGTCGAGAAGTAACGCCAGTTTCATCGATTTCGGGTGAGTAGTTAATCAGAAAAAAAATCGGAGGCCTTAGAACTTGAATGCACCTCGTTTTATTTGTGATCCACTGACAAAATACTTAACGCAAATTTAACTTATTCGGCAGATATTAGTCCGGTTTTCGTAAACATCATAGCACCAACGCTGCACTAATACAAGTCACTGATGACCTAAACAGTGCCATAGACAACTGCAAGGCCACATTATTCACACTTCTAGACTTGAGCAAAGTGTTTGATATCGTCGACTTTCACATAATTGCTCTGAGAAACGCTACAACTTTAATTTTCAGATAGGACGCTGATTCTGCTTGAAAGCTACCTGAGAAACGGCAGTGTGGGAATGAAATGTCGTCGTGGAAGCACGTTATCTCATGAGTGCCTCATAGGATATACTGTCGATGGACCTACTTTCTTTTTCCTTTGCTTTCCTTTCGACCATATTCGATATAGGAAAAGCTGTTGTTGGAATTTGACTTCTCATATGGACTGGTAATTTGATTTGCATGCCACGTATCGTGCAACAGGTGCATAATATTGCTGTGTATGCAAGTTATGATGATAACTTATGCCGAATTTTAAACTAGGATTATTATGTTTTTGAGTTCTATAGGCTATAAACTAGTTGTGTATTACTCTTGTGTATTGGCATGTTGTTTTTAGAGGTGCTTGTTGATGATGTGTTGGTCCCAATTAGCCAATAACACAGAAAATAAACGATAAACGTATACGGACTACAATGGACAATGTTTCTTTTCGGAAATACTCGTATTAGGAGGCTGTGGGCCAATATATTAGAATATGTATTATAACTTTAATTTGTGTAATCCTATAGTTCATTTTTGTGATAACATATTTATTAGCTATTTTTGAATTATAAGTGTTATACAATATTTCATCTACATCTCTACATCTACATCTACATGACTACTCTGCAATTTACTCTTTAGTGCTTGGTAGAGGGTTCATCGAACCACCTTTAAGGTACTTCTCTACCGTTCCACTCTCGAACACTTAAATCTTTCCGTGCGAACTCTGAATTCTGTTATTTTATTGTTATGATAAATTATCCCTATGTAGGTGGGCACCAACAAAATATTTTCGTATTCGGAGTAGAAAGTTGGTGATTGAAATTTGAAGAGGAGGTCCTGCCGCAGCGAAAAACGCCTTTGTTTTAATGACTGCCACCTCATTTCGTTTGTCATATCCGTGGCACTCTCTCTCCTATTTCGCGAAAATACAAAACGGTCTGCAATTCTTTGAACTTTTTCAATGTCCTCCGTCAATCCTATCTGATGCGGATCCTACATCGCACAGCAATACTCCAAAATAGGGCGAACAACCGTAATGTAAGCAGTCTCTTTAGTAAATCTGTTACATATTCTAAGCGTTCTATCAATAAATTGCAGTCATTGGTTTACTTTCTCCACAACATTATCTATATGATCGTTCCAATTTACGTTATTCGTAATTTTAATCCCTAAGTATTTAGTTGAGTTTACAGCCTTTACATTTGCGTGATTTATCGTGTAAAGAAAATTTAGCGGATTGTGTTTAATGCTCATGTAGATGACATCACACTCTTCATGATTTGGAGTCAATCTCCACTTTTTGCACCATGCAGATATCTTGTCTACATAATTTTGCAATTCTTTTTGATCCTCTGATGACATTACATGACGGTACATGGCAGCATCATGTGCAAACAACGCAAGAGGACTGCTCAGATTGTTTCCTAAATCATTGTTGTATATCGGGAGCACATTATGGTGATCCATAATGTTCGAGCACAGTATACGTTCCAAAATCCTACTGTAAATCGACGTTAATGATATGGGTCAGTAATTGGCGCATTACTCCTGTTTCCTTTCTTGGATATTGGTGTGACTTGGCCCAATTTCCAGCCTTTGGGAATGGATCTTTCTACGGACGAGCGGTTATATACGATTGCTAAGTATGGAGCTATTGTATCAGCATACTCTGAAAAGAACCTGATTGGTATATATTCTCTACCGGAAGCCTTGCCTTTCTTAAATGTTTAAGCTGCTTCGCTACACCGAGAACATATACTCTTAGGTTACTCACGTTGACAGTCGTTCTTCATTCGAACTCTGGAATATTTTCGTCGTCTTCTTTTGTGAAGGAATTTCAGAATACTGTGTTTAGTAACTTTACTTTTGAGGCACTGTCGTAAATAAAATCACCATTCTTATCACGTAGTGCCACTGGTGTATATTAACTACGTCCAGAATCTCTTTGGATTTTCTTCCAGATATTGAGGCAGAGTTTCGTTGTGGAAATTATTAAAAGCATCTCGCATTGAAGTTCGCGCTAAATTTCGAACTTCTGTAAAACTTCGCCAGTCTTAGGGTTTTGCGTTCTTTTAAATTTAACCTGCCTTTTTGTTGCTTTTGAAATAGTGTTCTGACCTAATTTGTGTGCCATAGGGGATCAGTACCATCTCTTATTAGTTTATTTGATATATCTCTCTCAACAGCCGTCGATACTTTTTCTGCAAATTTAAATCACATCTGACTTGCGGTTACATAGTTAGAGTGGAAAGAGTGGAGAGCGTCTCTTAGGAAGGTGTGGAGCAAATTTTTATCTGTTTCCTTTTTTTTTAAACGGATGTATTTTGCCTTTATTTTTGGTGGTTTTGGATGTTACTGTATTCAGTCTAGCTATAACAGCTTCGTGGTTACTAAACTCGTGTATCTGTGATGTTATTCCTAATTTGATCAGGACTATTTGTTGCTAAGAGGTGAAACATGTTTTCGCACAAGTGGGCTCTTGAACTTGTACAAAATAGTTTTCTGAGACGGCATTTAGACGATTTAGAACCAAGTTTTATGCCTAGTGCCGACTTTAAACGTGTATTTTCGCCACCATATCGATCGCTGCAATTGTGAGTTGGGTCCTTATTTGAAATGACACTCAAGTTTTCTTTGAACTGTGCAGCAACGGTATCATCTGAGTCTGGGGTTGGGAGAGTGTCAGTAAGAGGAACCAATTATTATTTTATTGCAGATGTCAAGTAAAACCTCTGCCCATCAGTTTCACTAAGAAGTAAACTACTTCTGACAGCAGTAAACACTCCACCACCAACCTATCCTTTCCGAACACGGTTAGGTCCTTCGTAAAAATTCCGTGTGAACTTATTTACGGCTTTTATCAGCTTTCCATACCTGTAACGATTTGAGACTCTGCGACAATATTGATTTTTCCTGTGTCTATCCTCTTCCTGTTTTTTCCTGCACCCTTTCTGCACGTTTCCGAGACCCTGAAACCTACAAATACCCCCAGTCACCTCCACACAGCCCTCCCCCCCCCCCCTAACGGTGTAAACGCTTCCTACGAGTCATGGTCTCCTGACCTATTCAGCAGAGCGTGGAAATCCACCACCCTACGGCGCAAGTCGAGGAATCTGTTACCAGGTCGCAGAATCGTCTGAGCATCTCATTCAGGCCTTCCACTCGACTCTGTATCAAATGATCACAGTTGGTTCTGTCGATGATCTGCAGATGGTGAGCTCCGCCTTCATCCTGGCAAGCAAGACGGACAGTCTTTTACTACTTCAGCTAGCCGCCTGAAACCAGAGAGAATCTCCTCCAGTCCAAAGCGGCACACATCGTTAGCATCAACATGAGCCACCACCTGCAGCTGGCTGCACCCTGTGCTCTTCATGGCATCCAGAAGCACCCTTCTGTCTGGAATGACACTTCCCGATATTCACACAGAGTGCAAATTTGATTCCTTCCCCTCCTTCGGAGCTATATGCCTAAGGAGCTCCATTACGCGTCTAACGCTGGGCTCTCAACTACCAGTAATCCCAGGCCGACAGGATTCCTCTGGAACAGGGCGAGCGACATCATCTGGCTCAGACACTTCATCAGCCACAGAGAGCTCCAAAAACCTGTTCGTCAGACGAACCGGGGATGATCCTGCAGCTCATCTAGTTTTTATTTAAGCATTGCATATTTCTAATTACAGGATGGGTTAGCTATTCTGGATGACACTTTCAGTAGTTTTGAGTTTAAGGCATGCGAACGGAGACTCACCCCAGTTACTCCGAGTTAGTGAGGTTTTACTGTAGTCCACTGGAATAGTGTTACTACGGAATAATGACATCCATTATTTCAATACCAGAAGAAAAAGGTAGATTCCTTACTCTTCATTAAAACTGACATTAGCTCAGAAGGGGTCGAGTAATGTTCCCACGCTCGCAAATAATAAAAATAAATAAATAAATAAAAATTCACAGGTTGTCAGTGCTCACAACCTACACGAGAAACAAATGAACAAACGTAAACACTGGAATACTGTGCTGAGTCCGAACACTTGTAACTGGCAAGGTGAAAAGAAAAAAACTGCCACGACTATAATTTTTACAACGAAGTCTCTTTGGACCTCAGTTGCGGTAACATAGAAAGAAAAACCAGAGCTTTGCAGAGTATGTGAACAAGATGCAGAAATGCCTTAAAATAAATGAAAGAAATTCTGTTTTTAGTCTATAACAACCAAAACGTACAAACACAAGTATTCATATTTCCAGGATGACCACAAAAGATGCTTTGTAAACAAAAACGAAACGCGTCTGGTGTAATATTCTCTTTAATACAATGTAATAATCTTAAGATGGCGAAAGCAATAATAATTGATTTTAACAGCTGCTGCGGAAGATGGCCAGAGGAAGAAACACATTAATGATCATTACTGTCTTGCTGTGAGACTTGAAATTCAGACCTTATGACTAGTACTACAAGGCATATTACCTGTTTGACAAATATATGAAATTTAATTTCGTTAAACTGAGCTTGGCAATCTGCCAAGACAAAAGCCTGAAGAGAAGAAATAACTGAGATACGTTTGACAGTTTTCCCGGCAACAATCAGATCCTGAAACAGTTAACTGTAGTGTATTAAATATGTAAGCGATTGTTAACGCAATTTCTGGATTACGTGGAAAACTATGAATAACCACTGTTCACCAACCACAGTGCACAGTGGTTCGTGTTTAAGGTAAAATAACATAAACTAGATTATATCATGATCACATAATATTACCATAATGTATATAGATAACAAGAGACTGACAATACTGAAAGTGTTGTGTTCTCCTTTTGTATATACAGGAGGAAAAACAGAACCGTTGATTAACGCTCACCGTCAAATGACACAACTCTTTGTTTAGTCAAGACACAGAGAAATTAAAGACATTAAAAGCCAGTGGACATCAATTTGTATCAGTGGGACAAGACGAAAATTTGTGCCACACTCGAATTTGAAACTGGGTTTCCTGCTTACTAGGCAGATTTGCTGACCACTACACCATCGAGACATAGTGGTCACGACAGTCCCACGGACTACCCTAGCAAGCTTTCCGTCTGATTCAAATTCTCAAATTACTGACGTGGTGTCCCTGTTCATTAGCCTCACCAACCGCAGCATGCCGCCGATTCCCGTAAGAGTTCGAGCATGAAGTGCATCTGCATTGAATGGATCATTGACCGTTATTGCCTTAATTACATATATGTGGCGTCCGTTCTTCTATATCTACATCTACATACATACTCCGCAATCCACCATATGGTGAGTGGTGGAGGGTACCTCGTACCATAACTAGCATCTTCTCTCCCTGTTCCAGTAGCAAACAGAACGAGGGAAAAATGACTGCCTATATGCCTCTGTACGAGCCCTAATCTCTCTTATCTTATCTTTGTGGTCTTTCCGCGAAATATAAGTTGGCGGCAGTAAAACTGTACTGCAGTCGGCCTCAAATGCTGGTTCTCTAAATTTCCTCAGTAGCGATTCACGAAAAGAACGCCTCCTTTCCTCCAGAGACTCCCACCCGAGTGCCTGAAGCGTTTCCGTAACACTCACGTGATGATCAGACCTACGAGTAACAAATCTAGCGGCCCGCCTCTGAATTGCTTCTATGTCCTCCCTCAATCCCACCCGATATGGTTTCCAAACTCTCGAGCAGTACTCAAGAATAGGTCGTATTAGTGTTTTGTAAGCGATCTCCTTTACAGATGAAGCACATCTTCCCAAAATTCTACCAATGACCAGAAGACGACTATCCGCCTTTCCCACAACTGCCATTACATGCTTGTCCCACTTCATATCGCTCTGCAATGTTACGGCCAAATATTTAATCGACGTGACTGTGTCAAGCGCTACACTACTAATGGAGTATTCAAATGTTACAGGATTCTTTTTCCTATTCATCTGCATTAATTTACATTTATCTATATTTAGAGTTAGCTGTCATTCCTTACACCAATCACAAATCCTGTCCAAGTCATCTTGTATCCTCCTACAGTCACTCAACGACGACACCTTCCCGTACACCACAGCATCATCAGCAAACAGCAGCACATTCCTATCCACCCTATCCAAAAGATCATTTATGTAGATAGAAAACAACAGCGGACCTACCACACTTCCCAGGGGCACTCCAGATGGTACACTCACCTCCGATGAACACTCACCATCTTTCATAGATGGCAGAAAGAACAGCCACCACAAATGTATCTGTATTTAATATTTAGTGACACTCATCATTATAGATCCCCTTTCCTGTGATTGATCGAATTATTTACACACATAAAACTCTTGAGCTGTTTATCTCGATAACTGCACGGTCTGTGCAGCAGATTGCTAACTGGGTTCGATTCCCAGCTGGATCAGAGATTTTCTTCACTCGTGGGTTAGGTACCGTGTTGCCCTCACGCCATAATTGACATTCCACTATTGAGAGGGCTTTGTGGGCACATTATAAAAGCCAGTAAATTAATGAAAAGTCTTTCGAGCTCTACAGTAAGCAAAGAAGTACCCGAAGATTCTGAACTGCGGGAGACGGCATATCTGTAGATATCGCACTCTAAATGTCCTAAGTGCAGTTACTGTGGAGATTGTCCGTCAGGTACAGTTAAACAATCTTAATATACAAGTATGACATATGCTCAGCAGAGTGATGGCGCGAAGACTCTATGGAACTTGAACTGTGCTCCAAATGGAAGTCAAGGCAGAACTGCCATATTTCACAACCGCTGCACGACTGCGGCGCCTTGCAACTCCTGGGAGGCGTGGATCAAGCCTCATCTGGATTGGCGCCATGCGTGTCGTGCATGGACATGCAGCATCTTTTTTGGTAGAATGCTGATATAACATTATACACTACTGGGCATTAAAATTGCTACAACAAGAAGAAAGACAAATATATTATACTAGAACTGACATGTGATTACATTTTCACGCAATTTGGGTGCATAGATCCTGAGAAATCAGTACCCACCATCTCTGGCCGTAATAACGGCCTTGATACGCCTGGGAATTGAGTCAAACACAGCTTGGATGGCATGTACAGGTACAGCTGCCCATGCAGCTTCAACACGATACTACAGTTCATCAAGAGTAGTGACTGGCGTATTGTGAAGAGCCAGTTACTCGGCCACCATTGACCAGACGTTTTTGGTTACTGAGAGATCTGGAGAATGTACTGGCCAGGGCAGCAGTCGAACATTTTCTGTATCCAGAAAGGCCCGTACAGGACCTGCAACGTGCGGTCGTGCATTATCCTGCTGAAATGTAGTGTTTCGCAGGGATCGAATGAAGAGTAGAGCCACGGGTCGTAACACATCTGAAATGTAAAGTCCACTGTTCAAAGTGCCGTCAATGCGAACAAGAGGTGACCGAGACGTGTAACCAATGGCACCCCATACCATCACGCCGGGTGATACGCCAGTATGGAGATGACGAATACACGCTTCCAATGTGCGTTCACCGCGATGTCGCCAAACACGGATGCGACCATTATGATGCTGTAAACAGAACGTTGATTCATCCGAAAAAAATGACGTTTTGCTATTCGTGCACCCAGGTTCGTCGTTGAGTACATCAACGCAGGCGCTCCTGTCTGATGCAGCGTCAAGGGTAACCGTAGCCACGGTCTCCGAGCTGATAGTCCATGCTGCTGCAATTGTCGTCGAACTGTTCATGGAGATGGTTGTTGTCTTGGAAACGCCGCCGTCTGTTGACTCAGGGATCGAGAGGTGGCTGCACGATCCGTTACAGCCATGCGAATAAGATGCCTGTCATCTCGACTGCTAGTGATACGAGGCCGTTGGGATCCAGCACGGCGTTCCGCATTATTCTCCTGAACCCACCGATTCCATATTCTGCTAACAGTCATTGGATCTCGACCAACGCGAGCAGCAATGTCGTGATACGATAAACCGCAATCACGATAGGCTACAATCCGACCTTTATCAAAGTCTGAAACGTGATGGTATGCAATTCTTTCTCCTTACACGAGGCATCACAACAACGTTTCACCAGGCAACGCCGGTCAACCGCTGTTTGTGTATGAGAAATCGGTTGGAAACTTTCCTCGTCTCAGCACGTTGTAGGTGTCGCCACCGGCGCCAACCTTGTGTGAATGCACTGAAAAGCTAATCATTTGCATATCACAGCATCTTCTTCCTGTCGGTTAAATTTCGTGTTTGTAGCATGTCATCTTCGTGGTGTAACAATTTTAATGGCCAGTAGTGTAGATGATCGACAACATAACAGAAAGAAAAAGAGACACTGAAAAAATTAATTATAATGACAGTATGAAAACCACAAAGGTAATTAAATACTAAAAAACAGAAAACGGAGATAATTCTGTTAACAGAATGAAAATGTGTGTGAAACGCTGTCATGCAAGGGGGGGTAACATTTTTTAGCTCACATAAATTTGTTGCATGCAGCACACAAAAATCACTGCACAGTGTGTTGAAAATCCATCGCTTTTTTTAATTTTAGGAGGAAGCACTAAACTTTGATCACAGTTACCTTTGCGGATAATGCATTGAATCTCTGAAATAGTTGCAAGTGGAAGTGATAAGGGTTTATGTGGTATGTTTCTTCAGAAGTGAGCGGAAGGGGACACGTCTTGTGGGTGACGGGCAGAATTATGGAGGTCCTCAGATGTCTTATCCTCTGACAACCCAAAGGACCATTATTGACGTAGTAACAGCACTGGCATCGTCATTGTGATGACTGGCTCCGACGTCGACTAGTAGAGTGATGCAATGTGGCCTTACAGATCCTCCAAGTAAGGTGGCATATGTCAGTCGCACTGAACGGAGATTAGGGTTTTTTAGCCAAAAGGGTCGGCAATAATACGGTGTGTTGGAATCGTGAGTAATACGAACCTGATTTCAAACAAAAATGCATTGCATTACCCCTCGTAGATACTAGACTGTACACCAGACTTCAGTCTAATGTCCATATCAGTGCTCCTCTCAGTGAATGTGTCCACGCATAAAGCCATTGCAGTAAATTATCCCTTGTTCGTTCCAGGATAATTACATGAAACATAAACAACAATATTTACCTACTGTTCCAATGAAATAATTCAAGTACTCATAAACTACATATGCACAGAGCCTAACAAAAAGTAAATTAAAGAAGATTACACGAAGAAATCTTGTTTACAACATAAAGTAATAACACCTTGTTTACAACATCAAGTAATAACAGTTCTTAATGGAACGAACATTAATTCAATAATAGTAATGCAATTTCTTACTTTAATCAACGACTGAAAGTCAAAAGTCAAGTAAAATAATGGTACATTCTTATGGAAATTAGAGTATTCAAATTCAAGCATGAGGATAGTCATCTCCTTCTCATACACGAATGATAATTCTTTTATTTCTGTTCTTCAGAACTACTCTGCTACACACCATAACAAGATTTGTCAAATATACAACTCTGTTTCAGATCTACAGCTTGAGCTCAAAAGGAAACTGGTAGGTGTCACTATGGCATTGGTACCTACGAACAAGTTTGTACACGTGAAGGCTTCACTACTTGTATCATGCCTAGAAAAGGACACAATCATAAATCAGTCATCATTACCAACACAATTGTAAGTGTGTGGTCCTTACAATAATAATATAATAAGTAATTGTACAAAGATAAATATTATACCTCTATTGAAAATAAGATCACCAGATATACGCAAATTTGTTTACGGATAGTGAAGTCCATTCAGTACACTCCAAAAGTAGTTTGCATCATCATCGTTTCGAAGCAATCACAATATTAGTCTGGTATAAAGGCATGTGTATCTTATACTATTTTTGTAATTTCTAGGTCATTATCCCAATAATTGTAAACCATCAAAGCAATATATAGTACCCTAAACAGTTAACAATACTTATCAATACTTATTCTTGGCGACACACAAGAAAGGTAAATAAAACAAAATAAGCATCAGTCATTGACTTTAGTTTAAAAGCTTAATTATATATATATATATATATATATATATATATATATATATATATATATTCCCCATAACTAATTTGTAATAATCCAGGACAGTTCAGGTACTCATCACCTCATATGCACAAGTAATGTAATCATACTCTAACCAACCATTTAATGACATATATAAGAGAAGACAGGCATTTACTTAAGATACAACTACTGCTTTCAACATGAGAATACTCAATAGTTAGTCGCCCAAAAAATCAATGCCATTCACCGTACTCATATGATATATACCGTCGTAGATAAATAGTAAATTATTAAAGAAAAGGCGACTACAACAACTTATCCACGAATCTTCAGAGCAAGCTTGACCAAGTTACAGAACTCCCCATTCTCAGACCTCCACAGAACTTCCCACGCTCCAGTTATCCTATCAGTGTCCAAGAAATTCCAGTAACCAAAGCAGTAATAATTGACACCAGAAACAATGGTAGATCATAAGTACAAAGAAGGAACAAGTAAATAACAAACGCCAAGTAAACTGCCATTTTAATGCTGCAAAGAAATTCACTGCAGGGGGTCTCCCAGTACATATAACAATACTTCATTCGAAACTAGCACCTCGCTTTCCCAATACGTCCATGAGCTTATAACTATCTTGAGAATAATAATATTACAGTTTTGCAAAAGCAATAGTCAGTAAAGCTTGTGTCAACACAAAAAGGAAAGAATAAAGTGGAACCTTCACATTCACTCTCACTTGTTTGCAATCTTTGATTCCTGGCACTGCACTTACGTGACTCGTCTCCCCACCGTCCTCCCCTACATTCCCCTCAAATGACTCAAGTCACAAGTAGCAATGAGAGACCAGAGCCCAGAAATGCCTCACACAGAGAGCATCCCAGAGTGCCCCAGAGAGCTTTTGGCAAGATCAACGTGTAGTTTTTTCTTAATAGATAAAGACATAAGGATAAGGAAGGGAATTTTATTTAATTTCTCTAATAATGAGTTAGACCACCAATAACTTTAATTTTGGAACAATTAAGTGATCCTTTCACCCATATGCACTCATCTCAGACACATTTATTTGCGATGGTTCCTCGTCCTAAGAACCAAAGGCATGCTAGACATATAACACGATCTTCCGATGTCTCTGTTGTACAACTCACATATTTCAAAGGTGCGATAAGCAATAATGTCTTTATCATTGAAACTCTCAAGTCCTCCTTTGGAAACTTCGTCTCCTGAGCATGAAATGTAGATAGTCCAAATTACAGAAACGTTGGAAGCAATATCGTATGGTATTTACTTTTTTGAAACAGTAAAATTTTAACAAGAGTACCCAGATCAGGAGTCGGTAGTGTCAGGAGAGGAAAGCGCTTGATTTACCAAAAAAAAAAAAAAAGCATGAGTTCGCTACATATCCTTCTCAACTGGCCTCAGATAAAATTATAAGTGATACTAACCCTACTGAATAAGGCAAATTTGCATACATAATCAAACGTAGAAAAATGTATGGCACCTAAAACATGCTCTACACTTATAGTAACAAGAAAGAATTCAACAAAAATTAACATTAAGATACGAACCGCTGTTCAAACCTTTTCTCAGACACATTTAGTAGCAACTCTGTGCTAAGAATCTTAGTGTGTTGCCACTTTACACATGTGTCCAATTTACTTCCAGGTCTTTACTCTATAGATAGGATGTTCATTTTAACTAAAGACATTGAAATATCTCGAAAACCACACATTGGATCAAAAAAAGTTATAATTACAATTTGTTTGTCTCGGAGGGGGCATCCAAAGACATTGCATTCAACTCCCCACCCTAGGCCATGCATTGGGGAGTAACTTTGAAAGCTTCAATGGGAACCCCGTTTTTATTTCAGATTACTTTCTACGACAAATTCCACATGCGTTTTTTCTCAAGCAGTTTCTTCGTTTCGCCACAGATGACACAACAATCAGAGGAATAGAAATGGGTACACAGTCGCAATTGTGAGCGTGGGATTGATCTGAGATGTACCCTTTACCCTGTGGCTCCTGCCAGATGCAATTTCCACCCCCACACTACTACAGAAGTCAGACAGACGCTCCTAACGTTCTAAAGAGAAATGCCTGAAAAACTTTCAGCAATAAATATCTTCTGGAGTCGTCCGCTGTAAGGAAATGACACAAAAATTCACAAAATTTCTTACGTAACTGGTGGAATACTTGGGTACTGGAGTAGTGCTAGTTAGTGTAAGAAAAACATGAAACTAACGAAAGTTATTATTTATTTTGCAAAAATTTGTTTATTTTGCAAACATTTTGAGAAATCACAATGGCACTTTTAGTTATGAATTGAACAAGTTATATCCTGGTTCTTTTCGGAATGTGAAGTTACCTTTCAAGGACAGGATTCGCTAATGAAATTTCTACACAAAGTTTAGAATGGTTGTTAACTTTGCAGAATGGCTGAGAGGCGTGCCTACCCAACTCGAATAATTATCCGTTAGAATGTTGCTACGTACAGTCAAGGCTGTCGGGTGAGAAATGCAGTGAAGTGAACTGTTGTGGACGAAATATGGGGCTCGCAATAGCTGTAGCGCACAATACCGTAAGCTGCGATGACTGCTGACTGCGCTGCTCGCTGCTGGCAAATAAGATAACTCTCGTTCTATCTGGATTGACCTTCGCCAATCAAACTCTCCCTACTCCTTGATGAAGTCAAGGACTCCTATTCGCCCCTAGTCTAACTATAGCGTGATACACCGTTCAGACAACCAGTCCACTGCGATGCCACTAAAAAATGCGCTCGCAGGCGTTTAACTATAATTCTGTCCGTTCACACCACACAATAAGTGTGGCGGCCAACACAGTGAACAACGCTTAATCGCAAGGACTCAATATAGAGTCGCACTTCGATTCGCTCTCGACAGAGGTGCTCTCCCAGTCAAGTACTGCGGAGAGACTTGTTCCTCGCTCTTTGAGTACACGTACGAGCGCGCACGCTGTCGTTACGTGTTCTCGATCCAAGAGCGACAACGGAACGGCCCCTCTCCACGCCAGATGTGAAGGGGTATATCTTTCGGTCTCTTCCATTACTCCTTCAGCTCAAGGCGTCAGAAATATCGTCTGCCAATCAGCATTGCTCTTCTAAAACGGGAGAATGACATTTCGTTTAAGGCGACCAATCTTGAAATATGTAGTATCGGCGTTTGGCGTTTGCTGTCTCCCTGTGAAAATCTCTGAAACTGCGTGTAGCCGCTTCCACACAATGTAGCGGAATTTGCTTTTAAGCCGAACACGGGGCCAATCTTTCACTCGGGCAAACGCTGTTTGCTCTACGGGTAGTCACTGGCCAACGTTGATGGGTTGGGATTGGCCTCCTGGTGTGTGGTTGCCTATCTCGAACTTAAAGCTTCTGTGACCGTCGTGTCTGGAATGTGCGTGTGTGCGCCAGCCTCGAGTATTTCAACCACGGTGCGCACTTGCGATTTATTAGTTATTTGCATATCGTTTACATGAATTCATACAATATTGACTTTATCTTATCGAGTTTGGGTTCGAATGAAGCGTCTTGATGTGCGGAATATGACTGTGAGGGCGGAATATGTAAGCTGTGAAGGTCAGGAGACCACGACGTCTTACACAATTTACAACGTACTACTCAAAGGCCCTTGAATATCCAGTGGCACGTGGGACCCATCTCCCTGCTACAAGGGTAGGACAGGCCAGTATTTCATAACTTAGAACTGGAAACCCCATTCGCACCGCTATATTCCTCCGACATATCGAACAGGGGACTACTCGACACACCACCATTTTCATGGACCACTCGAAATACAACAGCAGCCTCAATATTTCTCCTACATTCTCTGTAAATCAGGATCATTTAAATTTTTTCTTCTATTGTTGTAACATTCATCATCCACTTGCACGTCTGTTCTCCAAACGATAGATGTGCAAGTAATAAACACTGCGCAAGTATTGTGCTGTCTGCAGCCGCTATCTGTTCTGTGACTGCACATTACGTGAGCTATGGCCGCAGTGGATCTATTGTGATACATCGTAGTTCACTACACATCCACGGTGCCGCATGGGTTAGTCCACCATTAGTGTGTCGGAGGAGTACAACGTTGCGAATGGAGTTCCCAATAATAAGTTATGAAATACTGGCGTGTCCTGCCCTCACTACACAGAGGTGCGATTCCACGTGCCACTGCATATTCAAGAGCCATTGAATACCAAATCGTGAATAAAAATTATGTACCAATTTCTGTTTCTCTGATTACAGCGCCGTCAGTGGAGAAATGAAAAAAAATGCGTCAGAACAAACATATGTAGATTTTGCCCAAGAATCGTACGTAATCTGCAATAAAAAACGGGCGTTCCTATGGACAGTTTCAAAGTTGCCCTCCCATCACCCACGCGTGGGGTAGGGTGGGAAATCGACTGCGGTATCATTGGGTTTCCCCCTCCGAGGAAAACAAGTTGGAGTTATAACTTTCTTTAATACGATGTGTATTTTTCGTGATATTTCAATGTCTTCAGTTAAAATGAACACTCCATATACTCTTTGGTCGTATTTCACTGTACAAGACTGCTACTGTCAAATCTCACATTCACAACATGTACTTATCCTAGCACTTGGTAATCTTCTCAAGGAAATACTTCTCCACTTGCATATGTGCAGAGTTTATTAAAGGGAAACAAGGGTCTATTAAATTACAAGAAAAGTTTTTTATAAGGCTAGTAGAGTTTATTAAACAGCAAGAAGAGTTTAGTAAGGGGCAAGAAGAGTTTATTAAAGGGCAAGGTGAGTTCACTAAAGTGTTGGGACAGTTTATTATAGACAATAAGGAAGATAATAAAATTTATTAATTAAAATAAATTTTAAAATCAATGTTAGTGAGGTGACTGAAAAACAAGGGAAAAAGAAAACATTGAAAGTAGCTAGGCAGTGCCAAATGACCGTCCAAATTCTAAGAGTTCTAAGCTTAGCTGGCAGGTATTGACTGCAAACATATTAGGTACCTCTCCAGCAGTATATGGAAGTGTTGATAAAGTGGTAGGTCAAGATGCAGTACACAGTGAATTGGGCAAGGAGGAGATGAGCCAAGTGCAACATAAAATCTTATCTAAAACTGAAATATATCGATGGAAATTTGACAAGAAGCGTGCATGGTGTTAGAGACTGGTACAAGCAGTATGAAAGAATAAATATGAAAACATAAAGACAGAATCATTTAGGCCAATCACTGTACCAATAGGTTGGGATAGGGAAGCAGAAGATGTTCCTCTGGATGCAAAGCATACACAGAAGAATCAGAAAGGTATATTAGTGAATACCAATAGTGGGTTTCCACTTGAACAGGGAGGCCAATCAGATTCAGTGATACAGCAACTAAGATGTCAAGTACAATTTCTTGAGGTCTATTCTGAGGGTTAGTCAGTAAACAATAAAGAGTAACTGAATGAGTTTACAAAAAAACTGAGCAAATTACCAGTTTGGCACAACTTTCCAATAATTATGACAAATGTAATGACTCTGTCCATAGGAACTATTGGTTGTTACAACTTTATTCTTGCTCATTTTATGATTTACACTGTGAAAATTCGTGTTGGGAACGAGGAAAAGAGGCTGACAGCAAGTTTAAAAGTAAGCTTTTGTGTAGAGAAGATTTTGTACTCAATAGTATGATCAAATTGTGTTTATTACTATGGGAATTGTAGCCCACTGTAAAAGAGCGAGACTGAAGAACAATACAAACTTCAGCACACGGGTGCTGCAGAATTCGTGTAAACAAGGATCCAGCATACATTTTGTTGGTATACCAATTGGCATTGATACTCTCCCAGCTGGGTCTAAGTTTACTTCTTATTTCTAGTATCAGTTCTCCCCTCTTCCATCTTTCTTATCTGTAAGTTAAGAAAACTTTAGCAGCTATATTATTGCTTGGTAAACTCTCTTCACCCTTTAATAAATTCTTCTTGCTCTTTAATAAACATCTGTAGAAGTTGCAACAACTCTTTTTCTCAAGATTCTCTAAAAGTGATTGAAGGTCAAGAAACCAGATTAGTTGGCATATACGTAAAAGATGCCAGATTCGAACCCTCAGCCAGTAAATTACTGTTCTGTGACTGATCACATCCCACAGAAGTGCTGAAAATTATTAACTCTAATGGAAGGTTTCTCTGTTCCTCTCTTAGTACAGGAGGATAAGTACCCTGATCTACTTCCATGGCATATATCTCACTTCACTCATTGACCAGACAAATTCCTCCGCTGCTTGTCTCTGCCGCTAATAAACTATTAGAAGCAACTTCACTCAACCCTCCAGTTCCACCTTTGGATATAGTAGTAACTGGCATTTTGACTAACTAGAGAACAATGAACCAAAAACACAAATCTCAGAACAACGCAACTATTTTACAAGGAAAATAATAACTAGAAGCCACCAAACTAGCTCCATAGAGACAGGAAATCAACAAGAGCAACCCACCAACAATGATGCAATCAGTTCTATCTACCAAAAGTACTAATGACAACACAGGTATTACCGTATCCTCCGGCAAACATATTTATCTTAAACCTCACAACTTGGTAATGCTTTCATGCATTAAATTTGTATATATTTATTAATGAAACTCTGAGACTATGTAAAAAATCACAAGTGATCACTAATCATATCACACAATGTTTCATCTTGTCCCTCCAGTTGATCCTTACCTACACAACAGAAGTGCTGCTCTTCCCTGCTCTGTCATAATGTATGAACCAAATTACAGAGTTGCGTGAGTCTGTAAGAAATCATTACACTGCAGGTATAATTAAAATACACGCATTTGCTTGCCAAAACTGAAAACCTTCGTGTAGAATGCAGCTAGCTGATCACGTGACAGTGGAATGCCTGTCAGTGTTGTTATGATAATTTTACTTTCAAACAATAAGAGAAAATGTGATGGATAGTGATTAATTAGTTCAAAAGAGCGTTGCAAACTAGAGTTATATTGAAACTCGAAATCACAAAGAACTTCAATTACGTTAATATAAGAACTTTGTTACAAACAGTGAGGCAGATACAAGCAGAAACCAAAGAGAAGTCAGTACACGATTTTCATAATATTTACTCCTTACCATTTCTTTGAAGTGCATATGACCCTCCAGGTTAGCCGGGAGCGCTAATGCGCTGCTTCCTGGACTCTGGTAGGCGCGCCGGCCCCAGATCGAATCCGCCCAGCGGATTAAGGCCGAGGGCTGGTGTGCCAGCCTGCCTGGATGTGGTTTTTAGGCGTTTTCCACATCCCACTAGGTGCATACTGGGCTGATCCCCATGTCCCGCCTCAGTTACCCGACTCGCAGACATCTGAAACACGTTCGCACTATTTCGTGATTTACACTACACGCAGACAGCTGGGGTACACCGATTCCGTGTCAGGGGGTACGGGGTGGCGGTAGGAAGAGCATCTGGCCACCCCTTCAAATTAACCTTGCCGAATCCGATTGCAGCCACACCGACCCAGTGAAAACTGTGGGACAAAGGCATAAGCAAAAGAAGAATATTTTTATGAAATGCATTTAACAAGGATGAAGAATCATTTATGTATTCCATGAACACATGATTGATAATCAAGAAATAGTTACCAAAATACACAGCATCAAACGAAATGTAACCTTTCAAGTAATAATAATTTGCGTAATGAATAATGATACCAAAGCAGCATGTGCAAGTACTAAAATTAGCACTCACAGTAAATATACAATTTCTAATACATATTACGTACTTCCAAGTAACAGCCAAACAACGAAGCATTTCAGTAGTCTGCTACCACCTGCTGTGCCCGTCAAAGACACAGCACACTTCACGACTGCTCGACAACACGACAGTGGCGTCATCTGACCCTACCATTGACTGTGGTAGGAAAGCGGTGTGTATCATCCATGTGTTCAAATATAGAAGCACAAAGATTATGAAATTAACAACTACTTCTCATAACACACGCATATTTCAAATGATCAGCATGCAGCCATATTTAAATAAAATTGGGCAGGTGCGAGTTGCCAGGTATCGACGATACTGGTAAGATGCCGGTTCCAGGGATTAGAAAACTTTCTAGAATGGTTTAATTTCATGTCTGGAGTAGGATAACAAATATCAAAAGAAATATTTTCTTCGCATGATATAACAACAAATCAACAGTTGTGTGATGTTTTCCTTTACTTGTACTGTGAAGGCTATCTTCTTGCCAAATTTCATGGTTCTACTGCAAAGAGGAAGTGAGTTTGTGATTGTCAGAATATGACATAAATGGCCGTATCTTTTGATTACATTGACTTAGAAGCTAAATATTATTATACTACCGAGGAACCATACAGTTTAGTACCTGATATAAATTTCAACTTTATATGTCTACCCGTTCCTGAGAAAAAGGGTTTTGAATAGTCGGACAAACAGACAGAGAATGAAGTGATCTCACACAGGTTCCGTTTTTACTAAAGTTGTGCTCTACGGAAACCACGGTTCGGTAGTTTGGTACAGTACATAAATGACGTAGTTAATGGTAGGATTACCAGCAGTATTGGTAGCATTGGTAGGGGAAGAAACAAATGAATGTGTGATGAGAAACTAGGACCCGTTTCTTTCTTTTGGATATAATTAAAATTGCACATTGTTTTGTATTAGTCCTCTGTGTATTTTGTATCCTTAGAAAGTATAGAATGTACTTTATAAGCAATGAAAATTAATTGATCGCGTAACCTCTGCGTTTTTAAGTAGCCATATAAATTACTTCAATGCAAGTACAGTTGACGTGGAAAGACATAGAAGTATCTTTATACTTATTGTTGTTATTTTGTTCTCAATGCAACGTTCTTCATCATGATGAAAGGCAAGAGTTTCATGTTATTATTGATAAGTGCGAAGGTTGTTTATGAGTAACAGAAACATGTTTGAAGCGATGTTTGATTTGTTTTTTGTGGTGCCACCGCCAGACACCACACTTGCTAGGTGGTAGCCTTTAAATCGGCCGCGGTCCGTTAGTATACGTCGGACCCGCGTGTCGCCACTATCAGTGATTGCAGACCGAGCGCCGCCACACGGCAGGTCTAGAGAGACTTCCTAGCACTCGCCCCAGTTGTACAGCCGACTTTGCTAGCCATGGTTCACTGACAAATTACGCTCTCATTTGCCGAGTCGATAGTTAGCATAGCCTTCAGTTACGTCATTTGCTACGACCTAGCAAGGCGCCATTACCAGTTACTATTGATGCTGTAAAACATGTACCGTCAAGAGCGATGTTCACCAATTATGGATTAAAGTTAAGTATGCCAGAAGCTACGTACGTTTTTTTACTAGTCTCAATTCCTTTAACTATTCCAGACCTCACGCCAGCCTGCGTGAGCTAAAACGCGTGCCTTTCGGCTTCCTGTCATAGTGGGTTGGCTGTCTTGCCAATCCACAACATTTTTGTTTTGCGTTTTTTTTTTATTTTTTATTTTTTACCTTCCGTTTTAACCGGCTGAGTTGCAGTACCCTAAAAAATCAATTAAATATTATGTAACTTCACTCGTTTCATCTCGCATGGGTACAGTCGCCCATGCGAGATATAACTAACTTACTAGTCGTCTTTCATTCATTTTCAGTTACACCTATGCTTTTCCCGGGCAATGATAAGTACCTCCCTCTAGCATACAATAAAATAATCCGACACCTACTCATACTATCAACTGTGGATACCCCACCCTTTCTATCTCAAAAGAATGTCCTATCCAGACGTTTGCAAATTTCTTCGAAAAAGCAACCGACTGGAGCGGTATGAAATCAGACTTGTTCCGCAGATAACGTGCAGCAGTAATTTCTCTCAAACACTGAGAGGCTAATACCGGTGCAGTTAGGTATCAGCGAGAAAATGAGTCTCTGAATTCTCGCTAATTTAAGTACATTGGTCAGGCGCAAGTTTTTACTAATGTAAATTACGTGATATTTTCCTAATATTTAGTTTATAGCAATAATATCCTGCGCTAGGCAAGATGTTTAAATTAGCGAGAAATCAGTAAGTCTTGGTCTGAAAAAAAGAAAAAGAAAAAGATACTGTCTACGGTGATAAGAGGTGCCAGATATCTAACTGCTTCAATATTACGTTCTCAGCGTTTGAGAGTAACTCTTGCTGTGCGTTATCTGCAGACCAAGTTTCGTTTCAGATGGCCTCGGGCAAGGGTGATTTTCAAATACCCGATGTCATGTAATATATCCCAGTGTCTGCATCTTATGATCCAGTGGAATAATGGAGTTGGCACGGTAGCTCAGGGCTAGCCCAGACTAAACGATGAGTACAATGACGAACAATCTCAAAAAAAAAAGACTTGCACCAGGCAGCCGAACTACCCCACGTGGAGTCTCCCGGTCAATAATGCCCTTCTACCACTTCATTTTCGTTTTACACGACAGCTCAAAGAAGAAGAATCATCAAAATTAACTGAAATAATAACATGCAAGTTTCTTTCTGTTGCAGGTCTGAAACTACTTTCGACATGATCTTATGCTCCAGTGCCTGTCATATAATACAGGGATGGTATGCAGTTTACCTTAGTAGGACTTTGAGCTCAAACTTTAACGGTTTGTTGTAAGAAATACAAATGACAATTCCGTCTGCAAATGCAAGAGACGTGGTTCAAATTACCGGTGTCGATCCCTTTTCTGTCAGTATACTAATTATATCCAGGATATTCAACATTTACATGGCATTTATCGCTGTCATGTGCCACTATAAAGGACCTTTGAAGAAAAAAAAAACTTGGAAGACGACGGACAGGGGAGTTTTTGACTATGGTATCGATTCCAGTGCCGTAGAACCAAAGAACCAAGAAATACAGTGAGCACTAGCCAATTAGCCTCGTTTCACTTTCTCCACACCTTACATTAAGAACCACGAATAAAATAATATAAAAGACGATGGAAGCGAAGATGTAATACGACTTTTGTGAATTTTGGTACAGTGGTTTATTGAGAAGGGAGGAGACTCTACATGTGTTATACAGGAGTTGAAAAGGTATTTGACAGTGTGACATAGGATAAGTTAATAATTATAATGACGGAAAAGTTGGAGATTTATAAAGTTATTATATTTAAAGTGTTGAAAAGCATAAATCCATCTACCATGTCCCTTTTCATTTAATACGAGAGTAACGCGATACTTAGAGGATAATGTGTGGACAGAATATGATGGCTCAAAAATGGTTCAAATGGCTCTTAGCACTATAGGACTTAACATCTGAGGTCATCAGTCCCCTAGAACGTAGAACTCCTTAAACCTAACTAACCTAAGGACATCACACACATCCATCCCCGAGGCAGGATTCGAACCTGCGACCGGAGCGGTCGCGAGGTTCCAGACTGAAGCGCCTAGAACCGCTCGGCCACACCGGCCGGCAGAATATGATAAAAATCTTTATAAAACGGAATTGGACTGTAGTGATTGTACATACTGTCTTGTAAATAGGTTCAGATCTCAACTGAATTTAACATGGTGCGGGCCTTCGTTTCTCTTTAATTTCAGAGTTCGTCGGAACAGGGCAGAACGCTGAATGTGGGGCAGGCACAGCAGCCTCTGACGTAACGATAAGAGCGGCCCCTGGAATCCGCACAGGCAGGCAGCCTCAGGTGTTGTCTCTGCGAAAGTCTCCTCGCAGGCGAGCTCTTAGAGGGACGGAGCTGTTGTGTATCTACGATCCGCCCCCAGCCCTCTAGCTCAGCAGAGGCCAAGGGAGGAACACTAACAGCAGAAAGCCGGCACCTCAGTGAGTGGTGCCCCCTCTCTGTAAAATAACACAGTACCAGTGGATGGTTCAGGAGCCACGCTACAGAAACTACAAAAACCGGCAATAGAAAAATAGTCAAATAACACTTGTTGCAAAAACATCACGTCTGCACTTGAATCGTAAATAAATTGTCGCAGCGCCGCAAGTGTAAGCTCGGAACTATTTCTGCACATATTCATGGTAAGAAAGATACAGGCCGGCATCTGTTTATTACCAAAACTAGCCAGTTGATTATCTGGAAGTAACATGAAAAGTCGTGTGTCACAGCCCGTGGTAGAGTCAACAGATGAACCCAAGTGTAAAGAGGGAGATCCTACTTTTGCAACTTCATTATGGAGACGTGGAAACTCGCTATGAGGAATGCAACACAGACGTTGTAGACAGTTTTAATGTAAAAGTGTTTGTCATTAAAATAAAAATTACTTTGCGGGTCAATACGTTACATCTACACATGCGCATTAGCTCCTTCAGCTCAACTGGTAAATGTTCTAGAAACCATATGTAAGATTAACAGGATCTTTGAATTGTTTATAAATCAATTCTTGTTATTCTTTCAAGGCCACAGCGAGTTCTTCAAACCTCACATTTTCTTTAAAGGCAATACGCGTAGGGAATTGGATGGAGTTTGTCAGACTGTGCCCCTTCTATAACCAGATTTGCTCCTTAAATACATCTCCATCAAATCAGAAAGAAGTTGTTTCTCACCTTGCAGTGTCTTACTATGAGCAGCGTTCAGTCAACTACACTTAAAATGCGAGGTCTCAATCCATTCCGGATGTTGTAATTTTCGTTCCTGTGCAACAGTAGCGAGCTTTAAATCGAAAAGTCATTCCAGGCGCCCTCCTTGATTAAACCGTCGTACTTTGCAGCAACATATAATGTTCCCATACTCTTCGTTCATTTCCATCGAAATCTGTTCTAACTGACAGTGTAATCATGTGTGCGACTTTTATAATTTTACTGTTAATACCACCAATTTCTTCACTTGCTCAATGCCTGCAAATTTCGTACAAAGTGCTTCTTGATATGTAGAAGATTTTTTTTTATTTATTGTTCCGTGGGACCAAATTAAAGAGAAGTCTCCATGGTCATGGAGCGAATCAATACATGAAATTATAACACGATAGTACAAACAGATAAAATGAAATATAAAAAACATATTCGGGCGACAAGAAAAACAACAATGTAACACTGGAATTTGCTTAATTTTTCAGCTCTTCCAGGAGCTCCTCGACAGAATAGAAGGAGTGAGCCATGAGGAAGCTCTTCAATTTAGACTTAAAAGTGTTTGGGCTACTGCTAAGATTTTTGAGTTCTTGTGGTAGTTTCTTGAAAATGGATGCAGCAGAATACTGCACTCCTTTCTGCACAAGCGTCAAGGAAGTGCATTCCACATGCAGATTTGATTTCTGCCTAGCATTAACTGAGTGAAAGCTTCTAAGCCTTGGGAATAAGCTAATATTGTTAACAAGAAACGACATTAAAGAAAATATATACCGGGTGATCAAAAAGTCAGTATAAATTTGAAAACTGAATAAATCACGGAATAAATTAGATAGGTACAAATTGACACACATGCTTGGAATGACATTGGGTTTTATTAGAACCAAAAAAATACAAAATTTCAGAAAATGTCCGACAGATGGCGCTTCATCTGATCAGACTAGCAATAATTAGCATAACAAAGCAATAAGTCTACCATCATTCCTCAACTATAGCTGCAGTCGAGGAATAATGTTGTGAACAGCACTGTAAAGCATGTCAGGAGTTATGGTGAGGCATTGGCGTCGGATGTTGTCTTTCAGCATCTCTAGAGATGTCGGTCGACCACGATACACTTGCGACTTCAAGTAACCTCAAAGCCAATAATCGCACGGACTGAGGTCTTGGGACCTGGGAGGCCAAGCATGACGAAAGTGGCGGCTGACCACACGATGATCACCAAACGACGCGCCCAAGAGATCTTTCACGCGTCTAGCAATATGGGGTGGAGCGCCATCCTGCATAAACATCCTACGTTCCAGCAGGTTTTATCAGCCAGGCTGGGGATGATGCGATTCCGTAACATATCGGCGTACCTCTCACCCGTCACAGTACCAGTTACAAAACCAGATTCACGCATTTCCTTGAAGAAAACAGGCCCGATAACGGTAGATGTGGTAAATCCAACCCATACCGTGACTTTCTCGTCGTGCAATGGATTTTCCACGACAGTTCTAGGATTTTCGGTAGCCCAAATTCTGCAGTTGTGGGCGTTGACAGACCCTCGGAGCGTGAAATGAGCTTCGTCGGTCCACAACACGTTACTCAACGAATCGTCATCTTCCGCCATCTTTTGAAACCCCCACACAGCAAATGGCCTCCGCTTCACTAAATCGCCAGGTAACAGTTCATGATGGCGGTGGATTTTGTACGGATAGCATCGGAGGTTTTTTGTTTTGGTTCTAATAAAACTCCATGTCATTCCGAGCATGTGTGTCAATTTTTACCTCTCTATCTACATTATTCCGTGGTTTATTAAGTTTTCAAATTTATACTGACTTTTTGATCACCCGGTACTGTGAGGGCAATGTCAGAATTCCCAGACTATTGAATAGGGGTCGACAAGAGGTTCTCGAACTTACACCACATATAGCTCGAACAACCCGTTTTTGAGCCAAAAATACCCTTTTTGAATCAGAAGAATTACCCCAAAAAATAATACCAAACGACATACGCGTATGAAAATATGCGAGGTAGACTACTTTTCGTGTTGAACTGTCACTTATTTCAGATACTGTTCTAATGGTAAATAAAGCAGCATTTAGTTTCTGAACAAGAGCATTAACATGGGCTTTCCACAACGGCTTACTATCTAACCGAACGCCTAGGAACTTGAACTGTTCCGTCTTGCTTGTAATACGCCCATTCTGTCTGATCAAAATAGCGGTTCTTGTTGAATTGTGAGTTAGAAACTGTAAAAGCTGAATCTTACTGTGATTTAGCATCAAATTATTTGCTACAAGCCACGAACTTATTTCATGAACTACATTATTTGATACTGTTAAGCTGGTGTCATCAGCAAACAGAAATATTTTTGAATCACCTGTAATCCTAGAAGGCATATCATTTATATAAATAAGAAACAGCAGTGGCCCCAGCACCGACCCTTGGGGAATGCCCCACTTAACAGTGCCCCGTTGGGACTGAACATCACTACCACTCTCAATATTGCGGAGAATTACCTGCTGCTTTCTGTTCTTAAAGTAAGAGGCGAACCAATTGTAAGCCACTCCCCTTACTCCATAGTGGTCCAACTTCTGCAGTAATATTTTGTGGTCAACACAGTCAAAAGCCTTCGTTAAATCAAAGAAAACACCCAGCGTTCGCAACCTTTTATTTAATCCGTCCAAAACCTCACAGAGAAAAGAGAATATAGCATTTTCAGTGGTTAAACCATTTCTAAAACCAAACTGTATATCTGACAGCAAATTATGTGAATTTAAATGCTCCAGTAACCTTGTATATACAACCTTCTCCTTAACTTTAGCAAACACCGATGGCATAGAAATAGGTCTAAAATTGTCAACATTATCCGTGTCTCCCTTTTTATAAAGTGGCTTCACTACCGAGTACTTTAATCTGTCAGGAAACCGACCACTCCTAAAGGAAAAGTTACAGATATAGCTAAGTACTGAGCTAACATACATAGAACAATACTTCAGTATTCTGCTAGATACCCCGTCATATCCATGAGAGTTCTTGGTCTTTAGTGATTTCATTATTAACTCAATCTCCCTCTTGTCAGTATCATGGAGGAGCATTTCAGGTAACAGTCTCAGAACACTTTTTTCTAAGAGCGCTATATGATTCCCTGTTGGGTCTAGGTTTCTTTTTAGTTCACGTGCTATATTCAGAAAGTGATTATTAAATACTGTACATATATGCGACTTTTCAGTAACACGGACATTCCCACTACGCACTGATTCTATATCCTCGACCTGTCTCTGCAGGCCAGCCACTTCCTTTACGACTGACCATATGGTTTTAATTTTATCCTGAGACTTAGCTATTCTATCTGCATACCACATACTTTTTGCCTTCCTAATAACGTTTTTAAGCACCTTAAAATACTGTTTGTAATGGGCTGCTGCATTTAGATTTTGACTATTTCCAACGTTTTGATATAATTGCCAGTTTGTTTTACAGGATATTCTTATCCCTCTAGTCAGCCACCCAGGCTGCCTGTTTGTGCTAGTACCCTGTTTTGAACGTTCTAATGGAAAGCAACTTTCAAAGAGCACGAGAAAAGTCATGAGGAACCCATTATATTTATCGCCTACTGTATCAGCACTATAAACATCTTGCCACTGTTGTTCCTTGATAAGGTTTACAAAGGTTTCTACAGCAACTGGATCAGCTATCCTAACAATTGATAACTATATTTAACATGTGTTGCAGCACAAAAAGCTTTTAGAGTTAAAATTTGTGCATCATGATCTGAAAGGCCATTTACCTTTTTGCTAACAGAATGCCCTTCTAGTAATGAGGAATGAACAAAAATGTTGTCTATGTTTGTTCTACTGTTCCCTTGCACTCTCGTTGGAAAGAATACGGTTTTGCATAAGATTATATGAATTAAGGAGGTCTACCAGCATCCTTTTCCTTGCACAATCACTTATACAATTAATATTGTAGTCACCACATATAACTAACTTCTTGTATTTCCTATAAAGTGAACCAAGAACCTCCTCTAGCTTTAGCAAAAATGTTGTGAAATCGGAGTCTCGGGATCTATAAAAAACAACAGTTACAAGTTTAGCTCCGTTAAATTTAACCACACCTGCACAACATTCAAACACCTTTTGAGTACATTACTTTGAAACATCAATTGCCTCAAATGGGATGCCGTTTTTCACATACATGGCTACTCCCTCACACCGCAAAGAGCTCCTAGAAAGTCTGCCAGCCAACCTGTATCCTGGTAAAGGAAGTCTCTGAATTATCTCCTTATTTAAGAAGTTTTCGGATATACCAATAATTTCGGAGTCAACATCTATAAGCAGTTCACTACTTTATCTCTAATACCATGTATATTTTGATGAAATATACTAATTCCCTCATTACTCGGATACCTAAGCTTTGTCGAAAGTGGTTTCTTTGTTAGAGAGACCTCCCTTAAGCAGAAATACCTATCAGCTGACTTCAATCTAAAAAAGGTGCAGCTCTAACACCCACTACTACAGGATTTTTCCCATGAGTGATCCCACCAACCCCACCTATGCTGTCACCTATAAGCTTTGCCAACCACCGCTTCCCATACCTGTTGAGGTGCAGGCCATGTCTAGTGAAACACGTCCTGCTGATAGACTCCACCGACACCACTGAAATGTGACCCATGCTTTCTGTCATCAGCGCACCCCCAAGTCTCATGTTATTACGCCTGACGGCTTTATTAAGATTAGGCCGATCGTGACGCTGAAACAGTTCCACGAAATAAACATTCGTGTTGCCAGTCTGAGTGGCTATCTTTTCCAGGCCATTATCTATGCCATACTCCCCATCTCTGTCAATACTATTACCAGCCCTACCCACAATCACTAGTTGACACTCTTTAGTAAAATCCCTACATAACCCCCCTATGTTAACAGTCACCTGAGCCAATCCTGCATTAGGTTTCACAATCCTGGTGACCTGGTACTCACTCCCCAACACTTCCTGCAACTGTTGGCCTACACCTCTGCCGTGAGAACTACTTAACAACAGAATCTTCTTCTTTCCCTTCGGCTTTGGAACTGTCGTAGCCACCGTAACTCCTGAGGTCTGCTGCATACTTCCTACATCTACCCGTCTATCGATCGTTGTAATTTTTTGCTATTTCATTGTCAACTAAACATTTAAATTCTTCCAGCGTGCTATTGCAATAACGTTTCACAGCGAATTGTAGTACCCGTTGCTTATGCGACTGCATAGTATGTATTGATAATTTTCATGGCACATTTCTTTCGCTCCCATTCATTTTTAAAGACTTGTGACGACAGACGGCTAGACTGGTTATTTTTGTGAAAAGAGCCTCAGGACCTGTGAACGCCCTTCAGACTACGAACAAACAGCGAAGGATAAACGGCACTGATACCACGATTCTGCAGAACTGAAGAGAGCTGTGCCGATCGAAATATGCCACACAGCAATACTTAATGGAATTTTTGTCTAGCAAGAATTTCGGCAGATAGTCACACTTTTCCCTGCTGATGCTTTAGATATTCAGTTGATGGGGTCTGGAAGTTGGCTAAAAATGGTTCAAATGTCTCTGAACACTATGCGATTTAACTTCTGAGGTCATCAGTCGCCTAGAACTTAGAACTAATCAAACCTAACTAACCTAAGGACATCACACACATCCATGTCCGAGGCAGGATTCAAACCTGCGACCGTAGCGGTCGCTCGGTTCCAGACTGTAGCGCCTAGAACTGCACGGCCACTCCGGCCGGCTCTGGAAGTTGTTCCACTGTTTCTTGTTAATGAGCTCCGAAAAGAACTTTCTCCTGTTTGGTTGGTATCTCATTGACAGGAGTCACCCCGTCGATAGTCTGATTGCCTGTGTAGTTGTTGTTCAAGTATAACCATCCAGGAGGCGCGTGTAGGGTATTTCAAGGTTAAACCTATTGACACGAGCAACTCTGTGTTGTGTCTTGCTTTCATTTAAATAATCGCTTGGCGAACGTCAATCTGAATGTAAGTTTCAGAGTCAGAATTCTTTGTCATATTTGGAACCCAAAATATTTTGTCGTCATCTTGAACCGTAACTATCCTCCAAACAGCACCTTCTGAATCTGCCTCAAATGTTGAGGACTGGAAATAGCATCCTCGGTAAGCTGTACAGTACTACCTGGAGATCTTCATCGACCATCCTGCGGTCTTCAGCCTTGGGTTTGGTGTACTCAAGCGCTGAGTGTTGTGCAACTGTTTGGATGAACAGTCATCATACTAGGCTTGTTGACAACCAGCTGAATACTACGATGAGCATAATATCTGGTGCAGTCAGGTCTCCAATTCGTTGGCTTCCCCTGCTAACCATTATAATGCCTCCTGATATGCTCAGATCTTCTGCCCTGATGAGGGAATTTCAGAAGATGTCCAAGAACTCTGCTTTACCCGTTCACAGTGAAAGACCAAAATCGCATCCACCAATCCTACCTTTTACTTACGTACGTGGATGCTAAGGATTTTAAATGACTTGATGAGTGGAAACGTAGGTGGGTAGCTGCACCTGCATCTCTATAGGTGCTAGACTTCCAGGTGGATCACACCTACCGTGCAAGATCCGGACTGCCTTGAACAGAATCAGAACGGGTTATGGCTGATGCAGAGATGCTCTTCAACAAGTGGAAAAAGTTGCCTAATCCAGACTGTGACTGAGGAGCTCCACACGAAAATATTCATCACATTGTCAGTGACTGCAAGATTCGAACATATCACTATGATGAATAGGAATTCCGCCTGGCAACTCCAGTTGCTGTGCTCAGGACTGAAGGACTGTATATGCAGTTTCAATTGGAAATATGTATGTATGTGTATTTAATAACTGATATGTCGAACCTGGTCCGTGTGAAGTTTAGCACGCCGTGGCCGGCCCTATATCTTCTTTTATAAGAATGCTGTGAACACTCGCGACATCACGGATGACAACAGCATTGCTCACATGGCTGCACCCTAACGTTCGTGTTCTGACTAATACTCAAGCACCATGTCGCACAACTGGTCGTGTAAGTCACCCAGTGCCTGTACCGTAGAAAAGCGGATGACGCACGTCAAGTTTGGTAGTTCTCCTGGAGTTAATCTTCGACTAGTAGTTTCATCTTGATATGGCGTACACGAGGAAGATAGTGAACTCTCTTACTCGCCGAATTGAATCCGTTGAACTGAGGCCATTTTCAAGGTTAAAGCCGGTATTGCACGATGTTAGAGTGATGTATCCTGGGACTGAGTATTTTTTTTGTCCTGAGTGGTCATTTGGTAATTGAAGTCGTTACGAATTTAATCTGAGCGGAAGTACTGTGCTACGACTGAGCGCAACATTTTTCTCACTTGTGTAAATACCTCGTATGGCGACTGAAAGCATGCGGCTGGCGCTGTTCGGTCACAGCGACGAGACAGTTCGCGACGAAACGGCACTTTTTGCAGCCAGCGAGTTTATTCTGTGCGGTGTGCGTGCGCCTCACCGTACCTACACAATACGGCGGAATTACTCATTCCCCTGGCAATCGCGTTGTTTTGGTCGCTCCTTTTTGCGTGGCTTTTTAGCGCTTCGTTAAATGCAGTATGGTTTTAGTACTATTGTTGAGCGCGGGGATTTGCTTTCCAGTTTTTATTCGTTCTGTCCGAAGTGAATCGGCTTTACATTGGAATGTCGATGCATTTTTTAAAATATTTTTAAAGTATTGATTTAGTTATCTACATTGACATCTACGCACCGCAAGCCACCTTACTGTCTGTGGTGGAAGAAACTTTTGGTACCACTATCTGTTCGCCACATCCCTGTTCTAAGCTCGAATGGCGGGTGGGAGCAATGATTGCCGGTAATTATCAGCTCTAATTTCTCGAATTTTCTCGTTGTGATCATTCAGTGGAACGTACATGGAAGACATTATTATGTTGCCCGCCTTTTCCTGAAACGTAACTTCCTGGATTTTCAATAGTTAACCTCTCAGTGATGTGCAACACCTCTGCCACTGGAGCTTGTTGAACACCTCCGTGTTGCTCTCGCATTCGCTAAACGATCTCGTGACGAAACGCGGCGCTCTTCGACCGTTCTTCTCTATCTTTTACGTTGACCCTACTTGGTACGGGTTCCATAATGGTGAATCGTATATAAGAAGTGGTCGAACAAGTGCTTTGTAAGACACTTCTTACGTGCATGAATTACATTTCCTTAGGATTCTTCCTGTGACTTCCAGTCTGGTATCTGTTTTTCTTTTTCTTTTGTGATTATTCCACTTTACGTCGCTTACATGGCTAGTCCTAGGCATTGCATTTTAGTTATTGTGGCCAGTGTAATCGTACAGTAGACCATGTCTACGTCTATTTGTGAACAATACGCTACATTTACTTACTATCAGTGTAAAGCCCTGTACCAATCATCAGTCCCCAGCAGCTATTTTTGCAGTTGAGTTCTATACATTTCTTCTACCGTTGCTACCTCCTTACAGACAACCATATCATCTGCAAACAGCCTCCTCTGGCTTTATCCACCATAATACAGAAGTGTTGCATCACGTTGATTTCGCGGAGGTATGTTTCCATTGTGACTTCGCTGTACCTATCGGAAGGACATTCCGAGCGCTATTTGTAAACACACTCGCAGTTACTGTGAGAGCTACCTACGGGTAGAACGCTGCATTCGATTGGGTTGCAGCATTTTAGTTGAAAGTAAACCACCAGTAGGGACCTATCAGAGACGTCTGTGAAAGAGTTAAGTGAACATCCATCGTGCAACCAAGAACAATCGAGATCAGTGATGGGCTGCGGATCATCGCGTTACGTGCAGAAGTTTTGTCAACAACGGATTTTGCTCGACTTGTAAATCGACAGCAAAGTGATACATGGAATCGGTTCCAGTTGACAGGTAGCGTTGATGACAGGCCGTCTACGTGAACAGGTGCAAAGGATGATCGATATCTAGGACCTTTGAGTCAGAGGAACCGTCGGCTGAGTGGTCCAGAACTGAATTCGGCATTCAAAAGTGCCGCAGTACATCACATATCGCATCAAACGGTTCGGATGCGATTGCATGATTCGAATCTTCGTTTCAGATTATGGTGGTCAGCACCACATCATACACCACAGCACCATGGAATCGGCTACAGGTGGGCTAGAAAGAATGCGGAACGGACGCACCAGTTTCAGTGTCGTGTTTACGGACTAAAATTGTATCTGTTCGTACCCTCATGTACAGTGTTTGGGGACAACCTTTTAAAATCAGGTGCCTTCAACAGGCTGTACCATACGTGCAACAAGTGGTGGCGGAGTGATGTTCTGGTATGGTATTACACGGGGCCACCGTACATGTAACATAGTTGTCGAGGCCAATCTCTGTGCTCCATAGTACATGGACGTGATTCTGCAACCAATAATGAGACTGTATCGCAGACATTTTGACAACAGTTTCATCTTGATAGGTGGTAACTCGAGTGCTCATTGTGATGTCACCGTAAACACGTTCCTTCAGCATGCTGGGATCAACAAGAATCGAGAGGTCTGCTGTTTCCCAGACATGAACCCAGTCGAACATTTGTGCGATCGATTGAAACGAGCTGTTTTTTGACGTTGGCAACGAGCACATACCCTACACAACTCACATGGACTCGCCATTGAAGAGGGAGACAGTTTGGACCAGTACTGGCTTGATGATCTCATCGATCTTATGCTATGACGGATTCAAACCTGGATCCAAGAAGGCGGACGCTCCACTACGTTAATGTCGCTCAGGAGTGGTGTGAAAAATCTCCCAACGGGAAACAGACGTATATGTCGTTACACAAATGTTTGTTTTTTGATCTGGTAATGTAGACACATTTGGCTATAGCGCCATTCTCAAGTAAACCTGTAGATGTTACACTGGTGAGCGTACTTACATTTATAAAAGTTGCACAGGAAGGTCAGATTGCATACATACATCTAGTTGGAATAGACACTCATATTGCATCAGTGAGTAAACTGTCGACTGCCAATTTAATGCTAGATAGGTATAAACATGTAAGTTTTGTTTGTGCAGAAAATTTTCGCGAAATACTTTTCTCCCAACAAGCCGAAGTGAACCATTCACCTTCCCTACCAGATTTCTCACATGCTCGTTCCATTTCATATCGCTTTGCAACTTTAAACCCAGATACTTAAACGATTTGACTGTGTCAAGCAGGACTCCAGTGAAACTGCATGTGAACAGTACAGGTTTGTTCTTCCTACTCATCCACATTAACTTACATTTTTCCACACTTAGAGCTAGCTGCCTTTCATTGCATCAACTGGAAATTTTGTCTTAGTCGTCTCGTATCTTCTTTCAGTTAATTAACTTCGACATCATAGCGTATACCACAGCATCATCTGCTTGAATATTGCTCAGCAGTGTGGGATCCGTACCAGATAGGATTGATAGAAGAGATAGAGAAGATCCAACAGAGAGTAGCGCGCTTCGTTACAGGATCATTTAGTAATCGCGAAGCGTTACAGAGATGATAGATAAACTCCAGTGGAAGACTTTGCAGAAGAGACGCTCAGTAGCTCGGCACGGGCTTTTGTTGAAGTTTCGAGAACGTACCTTCACCGAGGAGTCAAGCAGTATATTGCTCCCTCCTACGTATATCTCGCGAAGAGATCATGAGGATAAAATCAGAGAGATTTGATCCCACACAGAGGCATACCGATAATCTTTCTTTCCACGAACAATACGAGACTGGCAGGGAGAACCGATAGAGGTACTCGAAGTACCCTCCGCCACACACCATCAGGTGGCTTGCGGAGTATGGATGTAGATGTAGATGTAGATCATCAAGAAACAACCTCAGATAGCTGCCCACCCTGTCTGCCAAACCATTTATGCATATAGAGAACAACTGCGATCCTATCATGCTTCAATGGGCACTCTTGATGATACCTTTGTCTCTGTCCATTTATCTCATGTGTAAATGTTTTTGAGTTGCTTATCCTGTATTTCTTGTTATAGGCATATACAAATCCGAGAAATACTCGAAATTATAAAAAAAGAACCTTCTAAGATACAGAAAAGCTTCTATCACAGGAACTTCTGAAATCACAGATCTCCTAAAACTAACATACAACCAAAATTATTTTGAATCCAACCAAACAATTCACAGGCAGGCATATGTAGTGGCAATGCGAAATTGTGTTGTTGCCACAACTGCAGAAATATTTATCAACACACTAGAAGAAAAAATTTTCAGCTCCAAATTGCCACTATTCAAACAAATTGTATATTACCACACATATGCAGATGACTCTTTGGTACTAGTAGATGGAAACGATGAAGATATCTGGCCCATTCATCAAGAACTCAATAGCTTGCATCCAAAAATAAAATTTGCAGTGGGAACAGAAGCAAACAAATTCATAAATTTTCCTGACCTTAAAATCATCAACAATAACAATCATCACATATCTGAAATTTGTGGAGAACCAACTACTACAGACAGTGTAATCAATGGAAGTTCACGCAATATCACGAAAATATGATGTTTGAACTCAGTGATCAATAGAATAATCAGTGTATCACTCGAACACGAAGAAATACAGAATGAGTTTGCAGTACTCCAATATACAGCATATTAATATAATTTCGACACAAACATAGTTCACAAACTGTATGAAAACCAAACCATTCACAAAGACATACAATTAATGAGAGCAAATAAAACTAAACCAAAAAGTAAATTATGTACCAACAATAAACTTGGACTAAATATCGACTAAAATAAACTAAACTTCAAACAAAAAATTATAAAACTAGCTTTCTGAACAAACATCAATCTAAAAATGAAAATGATATCTGGAAAAATCAAAATCGCGATTTTTGTCAACCCAGGCATATACAAAATTTCGTGTACCGACTGTGCAACATTCTGTATCGATCAAACAGGAAGAAATTTTAACATTGAAAATCTAAGAACATACAAGAAATTGCGACAGCTGTGAATCAAGCTTTTACCAACATCTTAAAAACCAGCAGAGCATATTGAAAGAACAGGGTTTGTATAAAAAGTAGTGAGACTGAGCTTGTGAATTAAAATTTATTGTAGATATCGCTACAACCACTTAGTACTCTTCAATGTATGACCTTTGAGAATCAACAACACACTGCATGCAAGATTTCCGTGCTTCCAATGCTGCCACAAATACTGAGTCTGGAATGGACTTCAAAGCCTTCGCTGTGGCGGCTTCAACCTCTTCCAGGGTCCCATGATGGTGTCTTTTCAGAGAACCTTTTAGTTTGGGGAACAACAAAAAGTCTGGCAGGGACACATCGAGACTGTAGGGGGGCTGGGGCAACGTTGGAATCCCTTTCTTAGCTAGGTAGCTGGCCACCATGAAGCAGGTGTGACTCGGTCCATTTTCATGATGCAGCTTCCAATCATCGGCGATGGCTGGCCTCATGCAGTGAACCCTGGCAAACTGTCTCTTGAGCACTTCGCAATAAAAAGCACCATTGATAGTTTGGGGCACAAACGCATGATGAACCCTGCCCCTGACGTCGAAAAACACAACCAGTATAGCTTTCACCTTCGATTTTCTCAAGCGAGTCTTTTTTGGAGGTGGGGATGCTGTGGTGTGCCATTTGGCACTCGCACACTTTGTCTCCGGATCGTACTGAAATACCCAAATTTAGTCTCTGGTGATAACATTATCTAAAAGTTTTGGATCAGCTTCAAGGCTCTGGAGATTGTCTTGGCCAGCATCCACACGTGCTTGCCTTTGAAAGTCGGGGCCATGTTGGTGCAGATCTTCCTCATCGACAATTCTTTGGTGATGATGTTGTGCAATATCATTTTATCAAGTCTGAGGTCGTCTGCTATCATCCAGACACTCATCCGATGGTCGATGTTCAATAAAACGCGCACACGGGCGAAGGTTTCATCAGTTTTGCTGGTTGTTGGGCGCTTGGAGCGGTCCTCGTCCTCAACGCTGTCCTAGCCCTCTTTAAAGGTCTTCACCCACCTGAAAACCTGGGCTTTTGACAAGCAAAAGGATTGCCGACACATATCCGACGTTTCTGTACCCTAGTTTCACACAAAACTTGATGGCGTAACGTTGCTCGATTGTTTGCTGCACGTTGCGCCACGATCGACGACTTTGCGACGTGTCCACTCAGCACACGATGCTGCCGAAACAACAGCCCGCAGGCGACTGGCATGCCGCGCGTTTTCGGCCAGACACCCCCCACCAACAATCCCCCTGGGCGAGCGCGTGCTGAGAAGTACAGTCGCGTCGGGAAAAACTCGGTCTCATTACTTTTTATACAAACCCTGTACATTACAGTGTCTACACAGTGTACTGAAGGGACATACCAGGGACATGTTGGAAGAATTGGTAAAACGTATGTACATACCCACATACACACACACACACACACACACACACACACACACACATCACACAAACACACAGAATTATCCGAACGATATCCTTAATTCACGAATCGGCCTCAAACTCAAAAATTATCTAGAAAATTGGCATTCTGGAAAACGAGAACGGATAAAAATCACAGTAAATGGAAAACCAAAAATAGCCATAGATACAAATGGTAAAAAACTTATAGTCGGCAGTGAAACGCAACTAACATCATTGACTAGCAAGGAGTGCACAGTAAACATAAAGCATCAACGAAAATGAACTCTCATTTCAGCTGTGAAAAGTATTTCGCGAAAATATTCTGTACAAACAAACTTACGTGATTATACCGATCTAAGAACAGACAATCGACAGTTTATTCACTGATACAATTTGGGCACCTATTCCAACTAAAGGTATGTGTGTATGCAAACTGACTTTTCTGTACGACTTTTTTTAACGTAAGTGGGATCACGAAATGTAACATATAAAGATTTACTTGAGAATGGCGCTATAGCAAAAACGAGGTTGTGGTAAAGAAGGACGATTACTAATTAAACCATTTGCAGCTTACCTGGAGATTTTCATTATCAAATCTCATGTTATGACGTATTCTATGTTGCGGGCCCAACTGAAAAGAATGCAATTGTATTCATCACTCAGCTGTGTCTAATGGTGATTATGCTGTCTCATCCAGTACGCGCCATCTACACTACTGGCCATTAAAATTGCTACACCAAGAAGACGACGTGCTACAGACGCGAAATTTAACCGACAGGAAGAAGATGCTGCGATATGCAAATGATTAGCTTTGCAGAGCATTCACACAAGGTTGGCGCCGGTGGCAACACCTACAACGTGCTGACATGAGGAAAGTTTCCAGCCGATTTCTTATACAAAAACAGCAGTTGACCGGCGTTGCCTGGTGAAACGTTGTTGTGATGCCTCGTCTAAGGAGGAGAAATGCGTACCATCACGTTTCAGACTTTGATAAAGGTCGGATTGTAGCCTATCGCGATTGCGGTTTATCGTATCGCGACATTGCTGCTCGCGTTGGTCGAGATCCAATGACTGTTAGCAGAATATGGAATCGGTGGGTTCAGGAGGGTAATACGGAACGCCGTGCTGGATCCGAACGGCCTCGTATCACCAGCAGTCGAGATGACAGGCATCTTATCCGCATATCCGCATGGCTGTAACGGATCGTGCAGCCACGTCTCGATCCCTGAGTCAACAGATGAGGACGTCTGGAAGACAACAACCATCTGCACGAACAGTTCGACGACGTTTGCAGCAGTATGGACTATCAGCTCGGAGACAATGGCTGCGGTTACCCTTGACAGGAGCGCTTACGATGGTGTACGCAACGACGAAACTGGGTGCACGAATGGCAAAATGTCGTTTTTTCGGATGGATCCAGGTTCCGTTTACAGCATCATGATGGTCGCATTCGTGTTTGGCGACATCGCGGTGAACGCACATTGGAAGCGTGTATTCGTCATCGCCATACTGGCGTATCACCCGGCGTGATGGTATGGGGTGGTTACACGTCTCGGTCACCTCTTGGTCGCATTGACGGCACTTTGAACAGTGGACGTTACATTTCAGATGTGTTACGACCCTTGGCTCTAACCTCCATTTGATCCCTGCGAAACCCTACATTTCAGCAGGATAATGCACGACCGCGTGTTGCAGGTCCTGTACGGGCCTTTCTGGATACAGAAAATGTTCGACTGCTGCCCTGGCCAGCACATTCTCCAGATCTCTCACCAATTGAAAATGTCTGGTCAATGGTGGCCGAGCAACTGGCTCGTCACAACACGCCAGTCACTACTGTTGATGAACTGTGGTTTGAATACCCGTTTGTCATCTACATTTCTTCTTGGTGTAGCAATTTTAATGGCCAGTAGTGTACATACACTTCATAGTGGTCGCTCAAAGTCTGACACTCTTCATGCCCCTTATTATACTCTACCAGATGTGGTAACAAAACTGAACACGAGAAGTCCTAATGAATGCTATTGGCCGTTCTAGGTATCGCTGAGAATTGAACACTAATTATTTACTTAACCGCACTTGTGCGAAGTTACGCTGACAGTAAACTATATCTTCTGAGTGCTTCTCGTTTTTAGTCAGGTGGTATATAGGGCGTTACAAAAATATGTGTCATAGGGGTTACGATGTATGTGAGCTCATAGCTCAAGGTATGCATTATAGAGCCCATTACTAGACATTTTGTCATGTTTTGTCCATACTACCACCTCACAAAATATGGAATACCTTTCTATATATATTGTTTGTGTGTTGATTTCCCGCCAAGATTAGCACCATTAAGTGCTATGTTAGATCTGTCCAGGCTTTTACATATTTTACATTATGTTCTTTACTACAAATATACACTATGTGATAAAAAGTATCTGGACACCCCAAAAACCATATGTTTCTCATATATGGTGGAGTGTGCTGCCACCTACTGCCAGGTACTCCATATCAGTGACCTCAGTAGTCATTAGACATCGTCAGAGAGCAGAATGGGGAGCTCCGCGAAACTCTCAGAATTTGTACGTAGTCTGGTGATTGGGTGTCACTTGTGTCATACGTTTGTACACGAGTTTTCCACACTCCTAAACATCCCTAGGTCCACTGTTTCTGATGTGATAATGAAGTGGAAACGTGAAGGCACACGTACAGCAGAAAAGCGTACAGGCCGGCCTCGTCTGTTGACTGACAGAGACCGCCGACAGTTGAAGAGGATCTTAATGTGTAATAGGCAGACATCTATCCAGACCATCATACAGGAATTCCAAACTGCATCAGGACCCACTGCAAGTACTATGACAGGTAGGCGGGAGGTGGGAAAACTTGGATTTCATGGTTGAGCGGCTGCTCATAAGCTACACATCATGCCGGTAAATGCTAGACGACGGTCACTTGGTGTAAGGAGCATAAACACTGAACGACTGAACAGTGGAAAAACGTTGTGTGGAGTGACGAGTCATGGTACAGAACGTGGCGATCCGATGGCAGGGTGTGGGTATGGCGAATGTCCGGTGAACGTCATCTGCCAGCGTGTGTAGTGGCAACACTAAACTTCGGAGGCGGTGGTGTTATGCTTTGGTCGTGTTTTTCATGGAGGGACGTACATTCCTTGTTGTGCGTGGCACTATCACAGTACAGGCGTGTATTGATGTTTTGAGCTCCTTCTTGCTTCCCACTGTTGAAGAGCAATTCGGGGATGGCGATTGCATCTTTCAACACGATCGACCACACGTTCATAACGCACGGCCTGTGGCGGAGTGGTTACACTACTGAAACATCCCTGTAGTGGACAGGCTCGCACAGAGTTTTGACCTGTATCCTATAGAACACCTTTGCGATGTTTTGGAACGCTGACTTCGGACCAGGCCTCACCGACTGACATCGATACCTCTCCTCAGTGCAGCACTCCATGAAGAATGGGCTGCCATTCCCCAAGAAACCTTCCAGCACCTGATTGAACGTATGCCTGCCAGAATGGAAGGTGTCATCAAGGCTAAGGGTGGGCGAACACCGTGCTAAATTTCAGCATTACCGATGGAGGGCGCCACGAACTTGTAAGTCATTTTCAGCTAGGTGTCCGGATACTTTTGATCACATAGCATACATTATGACTATGTTTACATTTAATGTGGGATACGATACACAGGAACAGATGTAACGGACAGCTGAGAACAGTAGCAGGTCTAGCAGAAGGAGAATACCATATTAAGTCATGAGAAGTAGAGCAACCAAGGCAAATTGCAAGCAGATAGATTTCAGCTGAGAGCACTGGCATCAGTAGACGTGACAGATGTTACGTCTGCCACAGACGGCCCATGCCAGGCAGACTTCACTCAAGACACCCCTGTGTACCATATAACATACACAAGCACTTGCAGGCGCAACCAAGAGGAAAACAATTCTTCAAAATAAACAGAACTTGCTAGAGACTGATGCGAACCTTTTTCTGCAGAGGTCACCTCACAGACACAGGGAAGTTGGAGTACTCCGCCGACCTCCGCCGGCTTTATAAGGCCAGCGCAGCAGCAGTACAGCCAGTTCCTCGCCGAGCTAGGACCAGCTCCGACGGACCTCACCGACGCTGTTGATGAATAGTCGTCTACATGTTATTTGTTTTCTTTGTGTGTATATAGTGATAGTTCGAGAAGTGTAGTTCAGTTTCAATAAACGTTATTATGCTGAGTAATCTTCAACAGAGGAAGAGGCAGAAGGAGAGGACAGCGACAGAAAGACAAGGAACAAAGACAGGGGGAAGAATGTGGCGCGACTGAGTGAGCACCGAAAACAAACAAGCATAACCGATGAGACGATGAAGGTATTTGCTTTGCTGTTGGACAGAGTGACAAATTGGCCACATACGTGTTAATGCGACGGCGTGCTAAAAATGTCTCCGAATTTTTTATTCTGTTCTCAATATCAGTTTAGGTATTAGATGTCACGCATATTAATCGATCGACTTTATGTATTCGCTGTGGAATTTTGCCACCATCAACTGCTAGAGGGCTCCGAATTGCAGTGCGTAACAAGGTGGCGTGTAATGTAATTAGGTCGGTGCGTGACAAAATTGAGCACCCCACGTAAATCACTCCCCCCTTCAGCGTGATCACACACGAGCGCTGCGACATGTGCGACAATCCAAAGCCTCAGTTTCAGAGTCATCGACCATCCATCATACGGTCCCGATCTGACCCCATCCGATTTTCATCTGTTTCCAAAACGTAAGGAACACCTTCGAGGACATCGCTTTGATAGTGGTGAAGCGGCACAAGCAGAGGTGAGGTTGTAGCTCTGTCAACAATGTAAAATATTGTTCAGTGACGGTACCAACAACCTGGTCTCTCGTTGGCAGAAGTATGTTGTAAGGAGTGTGTCAGAACGTTCCATTACATAGAAAACAATATAGCGAACTTAACGCTATTCTTTGCATTGCGTAAGCACTCAGATATCGATAGTAAGAATTTGAGGGCGAAACATGGGAGCACGATTCTAAGCATTCTTGTGAGACGAGGTCTGTGTGCGAGAATGGAAGTAATAGTGTCGGTCGAGAGCTCGGAGACAGAAGACGTGTAACGCTGCCCTCACGTCGGTGATGGAAGATATTACCACACACAAGGCGTGATTTCATTTCTATAGCCAGGAGAAGTTCAGATAGCTTAACTAGGCTTGAAGATGGGAATTCACGGTAAAACTCTCAAGCACAGCGCTAAACCAATTGCAGGGTTAGGCTCGTGACTGTTAGTCCGAGTTTGCAATAATCCCATGTTTTGCTTGTCAGTTAAAGAAGCCTCCTTATCCTCCAAATAATAATAATTATCCTCCAGATATAATTAATAAATAAATGCTGTTGTTATTGAATGTTGATGTAACTTTGAAATTGAAATAATTTGTTAATCTGGCACTCAGCTATTATTGATACTTATGCCATTATAATTGTCATCGTTTATTATTGCTCATGATGATTCTGAAGTGTTAAATAGACTTAATTTATGAAATCCCCTCTCACAAGTTATTTAGTAATTAACAGGACCCAAGCAAATTCCTGTTTTATTAAATTCATTCTTAGTAACAATAAGATTCAATCACTGCTGCTGCATGTTGCTGCGAATCGCTGTAAACCACTTGGAAAAAGGCAGTCGTCTAAAGTGGCGAGTGCAAAAATTAGGGCCAAAACAGAGACCCTGATGCACCACAACATGTCATGTACTCTATCTAATCGAGTAAATTCCGTTGCACATGACATATTCTGTATGACTTATAAATTCTGATTCAAAAACGCAGCCAGATATCTCAGGTATTCATTGTTACAGGTTCATTTGTTCCTGTAGTTTTTCATATGCAAATACGCAGTCAGATAGCTTATCTAAATGTTAGTTTTAAGTTTTTCATGTAACGATCTGTTGAGGACTTAAATGACAGTGAAACTGGCAGTCATACAACAAACACACAGTGTTATGCAGATTAGATTCGGATTACTGATAGTTCAGGTTGCTTATCGAGCCCATTATCACAGAGGAACGTCACATATTCGTTGTAGCTACATTATACATACTTGTTGCATATACGTTACAGTGTTCGCCGCCAGAGTGACTATGTTGAGGAATACAGTTGTAGGCATGAGTACTAAAGTTGTAGAATGTTAATAAAGTTTGTTTTATTTTAAAAGCTTTAAGTGTTTTCAGCTCGCTGTCGTATTTTACAGAAAATACCGAGACTGACAAAATGGAACAGGGTAAATGTACCAAAGAGCGCACAGTCCGGAATACAGCGCACCTTGTGTTCCTGACAGTTGACTAAACCCAGCTAGCCACTGATGTATTTGTGTTCAGAATAGGACAAGTTATGTGAAGAACTCCTGTATTTCCGAAGAGAAACAGGTAATAATCACTTTTCAGTTTTCTTGACGTAACTCTGGTACTCTGTTGCATAAGATACACACAGGATACAAGACCCTTTAATTCTTGATTGCATTTTGAAAGGCTGGCTTGCAATCTACAGTGTCATACCGCATCCACATGTTTTGCAAATGTAACGTGTGCTACCATCTGTTGACTTTGCTTGGAATCATTGTTTCTGTACGAAACATCGACCGTATCATGACGCCAACGAGCGCGTCCGTTTTCGTTAGGGTTGGTTGGGTGGTTGATATGGGGGAGGGTGGCATACAGCGGCATCATCGGTTCCATCGTATTAGGGAAGAATAGTGAAGGAAGTCGGCCGTGCCATTTCAAAGGAACCATCCCGGCATTTGCCTGAAACTATTTAGGGAAATCACGGGAAACCTAAGTCAGGATGGGTGGACGCGGGTTTGAACCGTCGTCCTCCCGAATGCAAGCCCAGTGTGCTAACCACTGCGACAACCTCCCTCGGTCTCCCTTTAGGGCACAACTGCAAATTTGTACATCTTGAGTGTGTCCTTGAGTCCGAAGGATAGGTTTTGTTTCTGAATGACTTCAAATTAAGTACGAAAATCTAACAGGAACCTCGTCTAAACTGACGAGCTGCCCAGTGAGGCCACACAGCGAATTGAAAGTGGAGAAAGCAAACAGAGGTTGCTACTGCTCTTGCTACGAAGGAATCTGATTTAAGGAAAATACTGAAAGCTTGTGAGCAGAGAACATAGATTTTGGTTTTTCCAGAAGACTGGATACAGTGCATTAAGTGTGGGACATGGTGGCACGAACAGTGCTCTTCATTTGAGGGTGATACTGCGTTCATTTGTGACATTTGCTAAACCCGTACTCTCTGGGCATGTTTTGCTTACTCTTAAGCTCGAGGTGAACGAAAGAGTGCACATTTCCCTTTCCTTGTGTTTTTGAAAACTACAGAAAAGTGTTACCTCTGTGCTGATGTAGTTTTGTGAAAATGTAGATTTTGTGTTAATAAATATAAACTTGAAGTAATTTTGTTTTCTGATTGCTAATAACCCAAATACCCGCTGATGAAAAAGTCAGTATAAATTTGAAAACTGTATAAATCACGAAATAAGGTACATAGAGAGGTACAAATTGACACACATGCTTGGAATGACATGGGGTTTTCTTAGAACCAAAAAAATACAAAAGTTCCAAAACTGTCCCACAGATGGCGTTTCATCTGATCAGAATAGCAATAATTAGCATAACAAAGTAAGACAAAGCAAAGATGATGTTCTTTACAGGAAATGCTCAATATGTCCACCATCATCCCTCAACAATAGCTGTAGTCGAGGAATAATGTTGTGAACAGCAAGTAAAGCATGTCCGGAGTTACGGTGAGGCATTGGCGTCGGATGTTGTCTTTCAGCATCCCTAGAGATGTCTGTCGATCACGATACACTTGCGACTTCAGGTAACCCCAAAGCCAATAATCGCACGGACTGAGGTCTGGGGGCCTGGGAGGCCAAGCATGAGGAAAGTGTCAGCTGAGCAAACGATCATCACCAAACGGCGCGCGCAAGAGATCTTTCACGCGTCTAGCAATACTTTTTTTTGTTCTAACAAAACGCCATGTCATTCCAAGCATGTGTCTCAATTTTTACCTCTCTATCTACATTATTCCGTTGTTTATTAAGTTTTCAAATTTATACTGACTTTTTGATCACCCGGTATTTACGGTTATTCCTTAACTGCGCACTCTTAGGTATGGTTTGTCTACTGTTTTTCTTATGCGCGACAGGGAGTTATACTGTGTGTGAAGTGCATGGTAACAGGTTACAGACGGATAGGAGCGTCAAAGAAGGAGTTTGGGAAAGTTTTTGTTTTGTAGAAGCACAAAGATGGTATATTAGGTGAGTTACACATTGTGTAGGGATTATAATGAGGTGATGCTTACACTAAAGCGGCAAAGAAACTGGTATAGGCATGCGTATTCAAATACAGAGATATGCAAACAGGCAGAATATGGCACTCGGGTTGGCAACACCTGTATAAGCCAAGTGTCTAGCGCAGTTGTTAGATCGGTTACTGCTGCTACGATGGCAGGTTATCAAGACTTAAGTGAGTTTGAACGTGGTGTTTTCGTCGGCGGACGAGCGATGTACCGTAGACATCAGGAATCCGGTAAAACATCCAATCTCCGACATCACTGCGGCCGAAAAAAGATCCTGCAAGAACGGGACCAACGACCACTGAAGAGAATCGTTCAATATGACAGAAGTGGAACTCTTCCGCAAACAGCTGCAGATTTCAGTGCTGGGCCATCAAGTGACAGCGTGCGAACCATTCAACGAAACATCCTCGATACGGGCTTTCGGAGCCGAAGGCCCACTGTGTACTCTTGCCGACTGCACGACACATAGCTTTACGCCTCGCCTGGGACCGTCAACACCGACATTGGACTGTTCATGACTGGAAGCATGTTGCCTATTCGGACGAGTCTCGTTTCAAATTATATTGAGCGAATGCACATGTATGGGTATGGAGACAGTCTCAAAAATACATGAACCATGCGTATCAGCTGGGGAGTGTTCAAGCCGGAGGAAGCTCTGTAATGGTGTGGGGCGTGTGCAGTTAGAGAGAATACGACTCTGACAGGTGACACATTCGTAAGCATCCTGTCTGATCACCTGCACCCATTCATGTCCATTGTGTATTTCGACGAACATAGGCAATTTCAGGAGCACAATGCGACACACCACACCTCCATAACGGCTACAGAGTGGCTCCAGGAACACTCTTCTGAGTTTAAACACTTCCGCTGGCCACCAAACTCCCCAGGCATGAACATTATTGAGCATATGTGGGATGCATCGCAACATGCCGTTCAGACATCTCCACCCCCTCTTACTCTTACGGATTTATGGACAGCCCTGAAGGGTTCGTGGTGTCAGTTCCCTCCAGCAGTAACTCAGACATTAGCCGAGTCCATGCTACGTCGTGTTGCGGCACATCTGTATGCTCGTGTGGGCCCTAGGTGTACCAATTTCTTTGGCTCTTCAGAATAATCTCCGATGCTAGTAGGTCCTGTGCAGTAGATGAAGAAGACGTAGTGTTGTCGGTATCAATCACAGTTTCTTTTATGAACTTGCGAAGACTGCGTAGAAAGCGTAGTTTACTTGCCTTGGCAGCGGAGCGATATAGACGGCAACAAGCTCAGAATACATTTGCAGACTTGAGAACACCCCATCAGCGTGGTAAAATCATGAATATTCAGCGGACAGAAATGAAAGACGTCGGTACATTAGCGTCACCACAGCTGCAGAAGAGCCATTAGCTCTGTGATCTCCTGTATCCCCGTGTGATACGCTCACTTAGCAGAATGGAATGTGTAATTCTCTGTGGTAGCGTTAGACATTCGCACGTTTGAAACTAAAGCGAAACGCTGATTTCGCTGTCTCTTACTCTGTTTCTCTCATATTGTTTCTCTCATATTGTATGTGATTCAAAGACTTCTATTCTGTATTTTGAAGTATAGGAATCACTCAGAACGTTCATCAAACTCCGACAGTGTAGCGTTTTAAAACGTAAGATATCAACTACGGTGTATAAGGAAGCCCACAGTTTCATGAAATGCACTTAACTTGTGATATTTCAAATACTACGAATGCAACTAGTTGTAATAAAAGGTAATATATACAGCTGCGTGTTCAGAATTAGTTTCTTCTCATACTTAACAGATAGTTTTCATTGTCTCTTGAAATTGTATCTTCTTCGTTCTTATTATCAGCTTCAACCAAGCAGACATGGTGAGTTCGATTAATATGCAATATTTTGTATATTTTGCACGCTGTCTGCCAATATGTTTGCAGGCAATCAGTGATAACTATTGGAACGTTTCTGTTTGTTAATACGGAGAGTTATTTGTGTAGTTTATATTGTTAAACTTTGTTGTTGTACTAGCTGAGCACCTAGCGTTGCCTAGATACGTAATGATTCCGTTCTTCTAATAGTCCATCTCCTGCTACTTCCTTCTCTGACCATCTGATCCTCCTACCCCCCTTTCTATCAACTCCTTCCTCTCTCTAATTCCATCTTCTCCTTCCTCTCTCTTCGTCCATCTCCTCCCTCTCCATGTGTATCTCATCCTCCCTCTGTCTCTTCATCTGCTTCTCTTTCCTCTGTAACTCTTCTCTCCCCATTCCCTGTTCGTATCCCCATCCCCTTCTATCTCTCCATCTCCTTCTGCCCCTATCTATGTCCAGCTCCTTCTTTCCCCTTTCTGCCTGTCTTCACACTCTTGCCGCCCCCCCCACACCCTATCTCTCTACATTGTCATCTCCTCCCCAACAGGAGGCTGATGGTTCTTACTCGTACAGATCATAACTAATATGTATACCAGGTTTGGTTGAAATTGTTCCAGAGATTTAGGATCAACTTCTTACTGTAGATTTGCCGCATACTCGCATATCAAATATACTTCACATATATTTAACATATTTTACCCGCACTTGTATACATAATGTCACTGTATTACTTGAGAATTTCGTCATCCAGTTTCATTTTCAAGCATCTTAATATTTATGACGGCCTATCTCCTGGAGTAAGTTTTGTAGACTGATGTAATTTTGCAAATACGTTCGTTGCTATATGTGGCTACTGTCTGCGAATTGTGTTGCGAATATAGTTACCAGCCAAGACGTAATAAATTTTAACATTATCAAAATGCGGCAGTTTTTCACGCATCTCAGTGTTTATGAAGTCATATATACTGAAATATGTGATGTACAGTGACATAATTTTGCTGGTGGATTCAGCGGTATATGTGAATACTGACTGCGAAACAGGTCGCGAACAGATTTAGTAGTAAAGACGTAATAAACTGTAACGTATTGCTTCATGCGGCAATTTTACTGCATGAACAGCAAAAATGTAATAAGCGATAAATTCTTTCCGTTTCATCATTTTGTAAGGGTTTGATATCATATGTGAACTTCGGCCGGGCTCTGTGGCCGATCGGTTCTAGGCGCTTCAGTCCGGAATCACGCGGCTGCTACGTTGCAGGTTCCAATCCTGCCTCGGGTTTGGCTGTGGGTGATGTCCTTCGTTAGTTAGGTTTACGTAGTTCTAAGTCTAGGGGACTGATGACCTCAGATGTTAAGTGCCATAGTACTTAGGGCCATCTTTATGTGAACTTCGTTGGAAGTCAGTAAGTGCTACAATTCTCATGCTATATTTCTCAAATACTGGGTGAATAAATTACAGATATTTGCTCTCACAGGCTACACTGTGTTTTCATACCCACGCTTTTGATAGATAGGGGATTCATACCACCACAGCAATGATTTCCAGAGAGCAATTGATATGTTTACCAAGATTGGTTGAATTCTGTCCAGTGGTTTAAGAGGAGATGTGGAACATACATGCATAGATACACAGATCCATTTTTATATTTTGTATGGACGTAAACGGAGAAGGTTCTACTATATCGACGAATATGCTCATGGAACGACCATCCAACACGTAGTGTACGGTACTGCGTTCCAGGGTCACCGATTTTCTCTATTCCATTCGCCTATCGAGCGTTGGAAAAATGATTTTATACATCCATCTACACGCCCCATAATGTTGTTTACAGCAACGTATTTAACGGTCAGAGATTCTCATTAGGTAGGAAACCTACTGAGTTAATATGTTTGTACATGGATTTCATAAACAGACATCTTGCGGAAAACAGCTTGCACTGTTCGTCCAGGAAATCCAGAATGCTTCTTACACAGACGCCCAGGTTGATACTGTGTTTCCTGACTTCTGGAAGGCATCGGATACAGTTCCTTGCGGTTGTTTGGTAAACAGGATACAAGCTTACCGAGTATCAGAGCAAACTGGATACAGGACTTTCTGAGCAAGTGTAACTTAATCCGTTATTCTTAGCGGGACGAAACTGACAGAGGTTCAAATGGCTCTGAACACTATGGGACTGCCGGTCGGGATTAGCCGAGCGGTCTAAAGCGCTGCAGTCATGGCCTGAGCGGCTGGTCCCGGCGGAGGTTAGAGTCCTCCCTCGGGCATGGGTGTGTGTGTTTATCCTTAGGGATAATTTAGGTTAAGTAGTGTGTAAGCTGAGGGACTGATGACCTTAGCTGTTAGGTCCCATAAGATTTCACACACACACACACACACACACACACACACACACTATGGGGCTTAACATCTGAAGTTATGTCCCCTAGAACTTAGAACTACTTGAACCTAACCAACCTAAGGACATCACACACATCCATGCCCGAGGCAGGATTCGAACCTGCACCATAGCACTCGCGCGGTTCCGGACTGAAGCGCCTAGAACCTCTCGGCCACAACGACAGCCTGAGAGAGGTAAAGGTAATTTCTGGAGGACTTGAAGAGAGTGTTATAAGGCTATTATTGTTTACAGTATACTGCAAATATATAATCCACTGAACAACAGAATCTCTAGAGGCTTTTTACAGATGTTGCTCTTGTCTACAAGAAGGCTGCAACTGCAGAAGACTGCAGCGAAAACGAAAAGGACCTGTAGGGGACCCATGACTGGTTCGGCAGTTGACCCTGAATGTAAATAACTGTAAGATACTGCGTGCATTTAGGGGAGAAGATCCATCCCTGTTCAATTAAGCTATTGAAAGATTGCTGGAAACAGTAACAAACGTAAAATACTAAAGAGCAACGACACGGAGCAACCTAAAGTGGAATGACCAACACTAAACAAATTGAAGGAATGCGATTTTGTCATATGATAACATGGTTGGAGACCGTGGCTGTTATTTGAAGACAAATGTTGGTGGCGTTGAGATAGCAACCAGCCATAAATTTATTTTATGTTCTTTTATTCAAAAGGTACCGTTACCGGTTTCGAATCATTACAGTTCATCGTCAGATGGCTTTCATGCTTTCATTACAACATGTGCAGCGTTTTTTACTTATTAGTTATGGTAAAATATAAATAATAGGTAAATATAAGCACGTCACAAAGATGCTTGAGTTACAGATTTGCGTTGGGATATGACTCACGTGAGATGTCGGTTTGGAGTACTTGTTTTCATAGTTTTCGTCCAGTAGACAACGTTTGTAGTTCTCGCCGCATTCACGTCATTGTACACATAGACTTGCATAATTGAGCGCTTCAGATTTGTCACTGACTGCATTTCCACCGCATTTCTATCCCTGCACACGTAAATTTGTATTACTGAGCACTTCAGCTTAGTCAAAGTACAGACTTCTAACATGCACCGCATGTTTTGATCGATACATCGTGTTTGCAAACATGAGTGTCAAAGATGTTATGATATATCATAATATTACAAAGATGCTACGTGTTTGGAAAAATATCATATATTCACTTATGCAACTGACATACCTTTTACACCAGTACAGAGAGATACTGATTTTGTGAATATTAGAGCGAATACCGCTGCACTGATTATAAAGATATTCCAGAACAGATGCAAGGCTGAGACTACTTGGAAGAATCAGAAGAAAATATACTTCATCCACGACAGAACTGTTTTACAAAATACTGGAGAAGCTGAAAGGTGACTTATTTTTTAGAGTGCCCGTTCAATTATCGTACTTTAACTGAGTTCTTAATATCACGACTTTATTATTCTATCAATGTGTCTGTGAGGAAGGGAATTTCATAACATTTTACATGAGGCTGACTTTGTTTTGAGTGCTGTATTCAGTCGTTCTGCAAGAGTTTAGTTTCTGGCTGAGAAGAGAATTCTTCCCGTGTGGAGCAATGAGCCATCGGCGGTCTACCGCTGACAAAGGGAGCAGGGACTAAGCAGTTTTTCACAGAAGCGGATAGAGTGGAGGGCTCTGCGTACCATAGCACTGGTCGGTCTGCCATCTGGGCAGCGCTGACACCCCTCACTCCTCTGTAGTGATGGGCTAAACTGCGGTTTTCCGATATCAGTGATTTCTGTGAATTCTACTTTTCAGTATCTGTTATTCTTAACTGTGATTTGTCGCAGTTAAGAGGCGCAGTTAAGGAATCCAGGTGTTGTATCCCTCCGCACTCTACCACTGCGATTTCTGCTACTTCTGCGATTTCTGCTACTTCTGCGATTTCTGCTACTTTTGCGATTTCTGTGACTCCTGCGATTTCTGCGACTTACCACCGTATGAGAAAGTTACATTTGTCCTACAGCAAAACAGCAATTTCGGCGGTACAGATGCTAATGCAGGTGACAACTGGTCACTAGAACAATGCCGCTGCTAAGTAACGTATCGAATTCCTACAGCACAATAGCAGCTTGAGTGGCAAGGGTCTCATGCAGGCGGCAACTGGTCACTAAAAGAGTGCCGCTGCCAAGCTATGTATCGGTTGCCTACAGCGCAATAGCAGCCTCAGTGGCAAGGTGCTAATGCAGGCGGCAACTGGTCACTAGGAGAGTGCCACTGCTAAGTAACGTATTGACTCCCTACAGCACAACAGCAATTTCCGTGGCAAAGATGCCAATGCAGGTGGCAACTGGTCACTAGAAGAGCGCCGCTGCTAAGCGTCGTATTGATTGCCTAAACCACAACAGCAATTACAGTGGCAAAGATGCTGACGCAGGCGCAACTGGTCACTAGAAGAGTGCCGCTGCTAAGTTACATATCGATTGCCTACAGCACAACAGCAGCTTCAACGGCAAAGTGGTAATGCAAGTGGCAACTGGTGACAAGAAGAGTGCCACTGCTAAGTAACGTATTGATTGCCTACAGCACAACACCAATTTCTGTGGCAAAGGCGCTAGTACAGGTGGCAACTGGTCACCAGATTAGTGCCACTGCTAAGTAACATATTGATTGCCTACAGCACAACACCAATTTCTGTGGCAAAGATGCTAATACAGGTGGCAACTGGTCACCAGATTAGTGCCACTGCTAAGTTACATATCGATTGCCTACAGCACAACAGCAGCTTCAGTGGCAAGGTGCAAATGCAGGTGGCAATTCGTCACTAGAAGAGTGCAGCTGCTAAGTTACACATCGATTGCTTACAGCACAACAGCAGTTTCAGCGGCAAGATGGTGATGCAGGGAGCAACAGGTCACTAGAAGAATGCCACTGCTAAGTTAAGTATCGATTGCCTACAGCACAACAGCAGCTTCAGCGGCAAGGTGCTAATGCAGGTGGTAATTGGCCACTAGAAGACTGCCACTGCTAAGTTACATATTTATTGCCTACAGCAAAACAGCAATTTCGGCAGTACAGATGCAAATGCAGGTGACAACTGGTCACTAGAGCAATGCCGCTGCTAAGTAACGTATCGATTGCCTACAGCACAATAGCAGCTTGAGTGGCAAGGGTCTCATGTAGGCGGCAACTGGTCACTAGAAGAGTGCCGCTGCCAAGTTACGTATCGGTTGCCTACAGCACAACAGCAGCTTCAGAGGCAAGGTGCTAATGCAGGCGGCAACTGGTCACTAGGAGAGTGCCACTGCTAAGTTACGTATCGGTTGCCTACAGCAGAATGTTAGTCTCAGTGGCAAGGTGCTTTTGCAAGTGTCAACTGGTCACTAGAAGATGAACTGGCCTTAATAATTTCATAACTGTTAAAAGTAATGGTAGCGTTGTACGTTTCTTCGCTTTATTAGTTCCAAAAAGATTTAACTTGGGTCTTGTTTTGACTGATCTTTGGGTAGTAGCAGTTGAGCTTCAGGTGGTCACTGCATCAGAGTAGATACTGGCTATATATGATTAGGAGTCCAGACATAATTCGGGAGCAAATTTGCAAGTGTGTTAAGTCAACTATAAAGAGAGTGATTACCAGAAAATTTTGTATTTCCTCGAATTTTCTACAGGTAAAATACCACAGAGGGACTCCGATTATCATTTATCAGAATTGGTTTTACTTGGAATGTAACACTGCTAATACTGGGAGGTCTCGTGTAATAACGGTATGGAGAGCGCTCATATATGAGTTATTAGATTATTGCAGCGTTTGGCAGATGGAGCTGTAACTTGACCAAGCAGTTATTATTGGTACTGTAGTGTGAAGATTTGTTGAGATCGGGTAGCAGCTCTTACATGAAATAGTCCTGTTTGCTACTCCCAAAGGCAACTGAATGGCTGCTGTGTTTGTGTCGTTATCTGAGACCCTTTATGGTAATTGTATGGTTGCTTTATATGTATTGGAGATTAGTTTGGTGATCTTCATTTAGCGAGTTATTGACTCAATTGCAGAATCTTTTGATTAACAGGCACTAGAGAGCTTAAAACGGAATTTTGCTTTGGTCGTATAGCGTTTGTTGCCCGTAAATTCGTAGGCATCTTTCCCTGACTTATTAAATAGTTGTAACCATTAGTGTGAATTTTGTGCAGATTTATCATTACTTGCGCAATTATTATGGTGAGTGACCATTCATTAACGAAACCTTAGCGGGTCGCGTTGGCCAACACCTGAAGAGATAGAATTTAGATTCAATTGTGTAACTTCAGGGCCGAAGGTGGTGGCGGCTGAGTGCTTTGCTTATATTTTTTTAATAATTGACTATCATTGTTGTATGGGGAACTAGTTTTTCTGGCACTCGTCCACAGCTGACGAATAACTGCTGTTCGAAAATAGATCTCAAATAAAACTCTGCCTTTGGCAGCCGAAGACAGTGCTCATATGGGTCTTGTTCTCTAATTCAGAAGCCCTTTTGGCCGAAAGCTTTTTTTTTTAAGCAGTATTTTTCGTTTGCCTATTGGCGACTGAGTATCTCCACTACATCGTGAGTAGCAGTCTATCCTTTTCATAACACTGATAGTAATTTTTATAGCAGGAAATGAAATAAAAAGATCTACATACTTGAAATTAATAAACACAAAGGAGAGGACTAAATTATATCTCTAACTTGGAAATTAGTTTGATCATTGCCTGAAGTTATCAATATTTATACCACAAAAGAAGGGAGGTTTGCAGTTAGCACGCATATTTCGATTAACTCTATGTAAAATAAGCTTCGTTATAACTAAGTATGTCCAAAGATGTAACTAGAATCTTTTGTATGTAACTGTCTACATCTGTAAGATAACTATAGAAAAGCATTTTATTTGTCGTCAGCTGTATAAATTACATTTATTATTTACCTGTTTCACTGGTTTCAACCATCATCAGCTGTAAGAAAGGTTTAAAAATGCATGTTTGTTATAAAAGAAACTTTCTTGTACCATATGTAACAATGGCAAACGTGGAAAGCAACATAACCAGATGGTGACAGTAACTTAAGAAACTTAGGAAAGCTACACATACTCTCCTGACAGTTAAAAGGCGACTAACTAACAGTAGTGTATGTGTAACTTATCTAAGTTTTTCAAGATATTATCAAAATGTGATTATATTGCACTCCACATTTGCCATTGTCACATTTGTTACAAGAACGTGTCTTCTATGAGAAATATGCGTTTTTAACCCAACAGACGTAATTTTTCTTCAAGACGGTGATGGCTGAAAGATTTGAAACTGGTAAAGAATAAGTATAATTTGCACAGCTCATGGCAAATTAAAATGCTTTTCTATGAATATTTAACATTTTCACCGTAGAGACACGGGAGACAGAATGTATCGCGACTGTTAATAAAAGTTAATATCATTTACGCTAATCAGCGATATACAGGTAGTAGCGGTCCTACATGGTGTGTAACTAAACTGCAAAGAACCGCATATGAATTCGTGTGGCTCTTTGTTACCATTGAATTATTAGTTAAGAAAAGTAATTTACCAACCGTCAGCAAAAAGGCGAATTATTACTTAATAAATTACAACGTAGCCACTTATCATGTGGTATAGATATTTACTCGTTAAAAGAAAATACCAAGTTATATTAATTCTCAGAATTTTGCCGAAAGACAGCAGGTATTTCAATAATTTTATATAAGTAGTAATTGAAAGATGTACTGAGGGTGCTATTACACGTATAAAAGAAGTTGTATTGGTTGTTAGTTTTTTGCACTGAAGGAAATTATTTATTTAATATTAGAAATTCAAACATGAACCCACAACATCTTAACGATATCTGTACCTTGGTACTAAGTACATGCCAGTCAGATGCAAAACTACGTAATGTTGCATTCATGTACATAATTTAAACGTGTACTGGAAAGGAGTAATATGGAATCGATACTAGCAGCGCTCCTACACACCACTTACGCGTGTAATCGTCGATTACTTACAGAAGTAGTCCAGGCAGTAATATATACAGGAGATGTTCAGCACATAAAGTGTTGATCGCAGCCAGGATTTGTGTATTCGTGTAATCGTCGATTACTTACAGAAGTAGTCCAGGCAGTATTATATACAGGAGACGTTCAGTACATAAAGTGCTGATCGCAGCCAAGATTTGTTTTCACCATAGTTCATGAAATACTAGTGTGTTCTGCAGACTAACTAATACTTTGTGAGACTGTGTACAGAATTTTGACCACTGCAGTAATTCGTAATAGAGCTACAACCGTTTCTATATTCCTAAGAATGTCAATAATATTCTTGGAGGCAGATTACGATTATCAGTTGTATGACACTACAAAGCCTACTGAAAATTAATCCTGCTGAATAGTACGCACCTTTGTGCACAATACATAAGGAAGTGTTATCCAGTTCGTTGCAATATATATATATATATATATATATATATATATATATATATATATATATATATAAACACAACTTCACGACTTGCACAGAAATGGCAATCGATAAACAAATCCAAAGCAACTGCATTACCAACATGCGAAATCAAATCTTACCTTTGTAACTAATAAAAATTGGACAAACATTATACCCTGAATGTTTTGTTCGAATTAGTTTGTACTACCACCTCCTAAAATATATTTACTATTCCTCCTGAAACTCAAAAAAATCCAGAACGGAACCCTGTAGCAACATGCCTATCTCATCCTAAGACATTACAAGCAGTGCCTCAGCTTGCGTGTCGCAAATACGCTGCTGTTCCGCAGTGCAACTGTCGCACGTTTCGGGGCCACTTGTTGAATTCATCAATGAGCACCAGCCGTTGTAACGGACGAGAGGCCAAACTTCCGTCATGGTGCACTGGCTGCTTGCGGTCGATGCACGCGTCCTGGTTGGGCTATGACGGCCCGGGCTGCCGCAGGTGGATTTCCAAATGCGAGCGGCTGCAGCCGACGTCAATTTAACTGTAGCTGTGCGCTGTTCATTTCACCCCAACGACTGTCAGTCCGCTTGTTGCTTTCGCGAGATGTGATTTCGACCATACGGCAAACCGCCAGTGTTTCGACAGCCAATAGAGGTAAACGGGAGCGTCCACACGTAAAGTCAAATGGCCGGAACAGAATATCTGTTCGTAGCCTTGCCGTGACCGTTGCACTGCCTTCGTCGACATCTACATCTACATTTATACTCCACAAGCCACCCAACGGTGTGTGGTGGAGGGCACTTAACGTGCCACTGTCATTACCTCCCATTTCTGTTCCAGCCGCGTATGGTTCGCGGGAAGAACGACTGTCTGAATGCCTCCGTGCGCGCTCTAATCTCTCTAATTTTACATTCGTGATCTCCTCGGGAGGTATAAGTAGGGGGAAGCAATATATTCGACACCTCATCCAGAAACGCAACCTCTCGAAACCTGGCGAGCAAGCTACACCGCGATGCAGAGCGCCCCTCTTGCAGAGTCTGCCACTTGAGTTTGCTAAACATCTCCGTAACGCTATCACGGTTACCAAATAACCCTGTGACGAAACGCGCCGCTCTTGTTTGGATCTTCTCTGTCTCTTCCGTCAACCCGATCTGGTACGGATCCCACACTGATGAGCAATACTCAAGTATAGGTCGAACGAGTGTTTTGTAAGCCACCTCCTTTGTTGATGGACTAGATTTTCTAAGGACTCTCCCAATGAATCTCAACCAGCTACCCGCCTTACCAACAATTAATTTTATATGATCATTCCACTTCAAATCGTTCCGCACGCATACTCCCAGATATTTTACAGAAGTAACTGCTACCAGTGTTTGTTCCGCTATCATGTAATCATACAATAAAGGATCCTTCTTTCTATGTATTCGCAATACATTACATTTGTCTATGTTAAGGGTCAGTTGCCACTCCCTGCACCAAGTGCCTATCCGCTGCAGATCTTCCTGCATTTCGCTACAATTTTCTGATGCTGCAACTTCTCTGTATACTACAGCATCATCCGCGGAAAGCCACATGGAACTTCCGACACTATCTACTAGGTCATTTATATATATTGTGAAAAGTAATGGTCCCATAACACTCCCCTGTGGCACGCCAGAGGTTACTTTAACGTCTGTAGACGTCTCTCCATTGATAACAACATGCTGTGTTCTGTTTGCTAAAAATTCTTCAATCCAGCCACACAGCTGGTCTGATATTCCGTAGGCTCTTACTTTGCTTATCAGGCGACAGTGCGGAACTGTATCGAACGCCTTCCGGAAGTCAAGGAAAATAACATCTACCTGGGAGCCTGTATCTAATATTTTCTGGGTCTCATGAACAAATAAAGCGAGTTGGGTCTCACACGATCGCTGTTTCCCGAATCCATGTTGATTCCTACAGAGTACATTCTGGGTTTCCAAAAACGACATGATACTCGAGCAAAAAACATGTTGTAAAATGCAATTTCGTCATATGATGACATGTTGGAGACCGTGGCTGTTTTTGAAGACAAAATGTTGATGGTGTCAGGACAGCAACCAGCCACAAATTGTGGCTGGTTGCTGTCCTGACACCATCAACATTAATGTTCTAAAATTCTACAACAGATCGATGTCAGAGATATAGGTCTATAGTTTTGCGCATCTGCTCGGTGATCCTTCTTGAAGACTGGGACTACCTGTGCTCTATTCCAATCATTTGGAACCTTCCGCTCCTCTAGAGACTTGCGGTACACGGCTGTTAGAAGGGGGGCAAGTTCTTTCGCGACTCTGTGTAGAATCGAATTGGTATCCCGTCAGGTCCAGTGGACTTTCCTCTGTTGAGTGATGACACAGTTTACTTATGCCCTGCGCAATATGGAGCAGTGCGAAAACGCTGTCTGTTTAGTTACTTATGCACCGATGGCAGTGGAAAGTGGTACACCTTGAACAGCTTTATTAACAGCTACAAGATTCATGCTCGAGGACTTGCATGCCTGTGGGATACGTCGATTGAAATTTCATCCTGATGTGACCTTATTTTGAATACAGGTAAATGCCACTCTTACAGATGAAGAATGGTATGGGTATGAGATGACTACTGGGTGTGTCTAATGGTTCGGGTGGAAATCGACCAGAGTAGGTGCACATGCGACCTATCGCCACCTATTCGACTTGGAGAAAGGTCGAATCATTAGAATGAGGGATAGGGAACATCATATCTACGTAATATTCTTCTTTGGTCTGCAGCCAGATGATGAAGTCTTCTTGACACAATATTCCGCGGTTCACCTGGCCGCTATTTTCAGTTGAGAAAGCTATTGCACGAACTCTCCAGAACCGAACAGTGCTCTATCACTGCAGATTTTTCTAGCTGAAACAAACGTGTATGGTGCTAATATTCAACACGTCGGTCCTGAATCGTACGAAATTTTTTGACCAATATAAGTTTTCCCACAATGGCAGGGAATTTTGTATAGAGCGGTATTTCTCAATCCCAAGTCATCTTTACTGAGCCAAAGAGCGCTCTAATCTTGGCTGGCAGTCGAAAAAGCTTTTGCCCACATATAATTTTCAAATTCTTCCCAGTTTCGGAGACCTAGCAATGGGTAGGAAAGCCACCGATTTACAGCTATCTTCTAACGGTTATCTCGAAGGTCCAAATTGGAAAGCACGACATCTGTTTGTCTGAATAGCCATTCTGCTTGAACGTAAGTTTAAGATGACCCAGCCCTTGTGTCAAGCATTCTGTGTTTATCAGAAGCTCACGCACATTGACCGTTACCTGCATGCACGAACTGTCATCCATCGTTCTAGTGTACGAATGTACTGCGGACTTTGGGAGAAAGAACATATGCCGTTTCAGGCGCAGAAATCCTCTGCCATTGTGGGAAAACTTATATCGGTCAAACAGTTCGTACTGTTCAGGACCAATGTGTTGAGTACTAGCGCCACACACGTGTGTTTCATCAATAATTCCAAGACTACTGACTGTTCTTGAATTATTGATTAATCATACTAATCGCTGCTTCTCTCCACAACCATGTTGTCCAAAAACGTTTGTTTCAACCTGAGAAATATACGCTGGCAGAGCACTACCTTTCCAGGGACATATTCCTAATAAAATGCTGTAAGAAGAGACACAAATAGTTGTCCCTGCGTCTCGCTATTGGGACTTATTTTAAAAGAATCCATTGATGTACGATTATCTGACAATTCTGCCAGAGTCAGGCACGCTAATGACATAGTTTTTCGGTCTACCGTCAGAGGTAAAACTACTGGCACTGCCTAACTGCATGTGAACGTCGATAATCCCATGAAGTAGCGGTACCCTTTGCCCTGCACCCGTCGAACTAAGTACCCCTGGTGACTTCTTTGGCTTTGAATCCGAGGAAAAATATCGAGCTTCCACCCGTTTAACCGTCTTGGAATACCTGGATACTTAACAGTATGTTTCAAACGTACTGTATGTGCGCCGACCTTGTGAACAATACCGGTTCCAGGGATTATGCTTCACTTTTGATGTAGCCTACAACACGTTATCCTGTAACATGGAACTTGTGAACAACACCCCTCCCAGATGATTTACCTCTTTTGATGTCGCCGATGAAGAAGCAGTTACTTCAGACATCTTTGGAATGTGGACCTTGTAACAAACAATGCCCATCCCAGGGATTGGTACCTATTTTGATGTAAGTGACAACAAGTTTTGTACGGAAAGGGCTGATGAACGCCGACAAAGGCATTCTCTGCCTTCCAACCTGCGTGCTGTATGTGGGTGGCTCTGAAAATGGTGAAAAATACCCATCTCAGGAGATCTGCAGTTATTTTGATGTAGGTGACATACGGCTTGCCGGGAAGGACTGGTGAATGTTGACAAAGGCATTCCCTGTCTACCCGGTTTTTCCAGGAAGGACTGGTCTACACTGACAAGGGCATCCCATGCCTTCTCGCCTGCGTTCTATATGTCGGTGGCCCTGAAGGGTGTGAACAATACCCAACGTGTCTGAACCTGCAGACGTGGGCTTACCCCTTGTATAAATGTTCCGATTGGTTCCCTGAAAATTAGCGGACAGGGTTTGAGCCTATATAAACCCTCCACAGTCGTCTTCATTCTGCTCTAGTCCGTGACTATGTTCAGTTGTCCTTGTTAGTGGATCTGTCCACCTCTTTCATCGAATTTTCTACAGTGCGTGAATCCACCTCTACCATGAAGTGATTGGCAGCAACAAACAGCAGGATTGCCAGTGACAGCAACACAGCAGCAGCCAGGAAACATCTGAGGTAGTCAGAGGTGGAACTCTCATTTAAGTATAATTTTCTTTCGTAGTGTGTGTGGAAATTTCGTAGCAATTTGTTTATAAAAATCAGCATGTTCAAATTTCGCCAAGTTCATAGCATCTGTGTTTATCAAATGACTGTGTTAGTAAAATTTCGTGCGTTACAATTTTTTCCATGTCGTAGTTACGCCATTTATTTTTGAAATGCAGGCCAGAGAGTCTGAACAGCCTCCAGTAGTGATGTGTTTCATAGTTTTGTATTTCCTGTAAGTGTATACCTTTTTAAATAAACATATTCTTGCTGTTGTAGGTGATTTTGAGGAGGTCATGGGTAGTGTTACGCCACACTGATAAACCTATTTCCTTCCCGCCAGAGGTTAGAGTCCTCCCTCGGGCATGGGTGTGTGTGTTGTTCTTAGCATAAGTTACTTTAAGTTAGTTTAAGTAGTGTGTAAGTCTAGGGAGCGATGACCTCAGCAGTTTGGTCCCTTAGAAATTCACACAAATTTGCACATTTGATAAACCTATTGCAGATATCATGTAAGTATATTTCTTTTAGTTAATTTTTTTTCGTAGTGTTGTAATTTGTTTGTTAAATCAATATGTTGTTCTTGTTGCTGTTGTACGTGATATCAGTGAGCTAGACCGGTGGATCCATGTCAGTCCAGGCAAGGAGATACCACAGTAGGAGCTACTACTTTGTCATTCTGAACCGAAGATAACGAAGTGGGTGGGGGATGGTACAGGTAATTTATTTTTTTAATACATATAATCAGTATTCTTTCCTCCTTCGCAGCAGCAGCAGCAACAGCAGCAGCAGCAGTAGGCGAGTTTATAATGTGTGTATTTATTTTTCATTGTTCCTTGTCTACAGCTGGTGAATGAACACTGCAGCGGGTGCTAGTTTCTCCTCCACCACCTTGGCACTACATTGTGGTGCAGGTGTCAGGACTGGTGAAGACGCCACCAAAATAGGTCCTGTGTGACATTCCTCACCCACCAGGATGAGGCTCGAGGCTCAGTGAGTTGCTACTGCCTCAGTTGCCTGCATCCCCTCTGCTGCCTCTCCCACTACTTCTGCCCCTGCCCTCGCCATAGCAGGACTATGGCAGCCAAGGGATTCCACTCCTCCAGCCGCTAGGACACCGCTACTGTAGCAACTAGGTCCGGACTGGGAGTTGCGAGAACTCATGTCAGCCTCCCCCAGCCTGCATACTAACTGGTCTGATGTGGCTGCACCGAACCGTCAACGTCCTTGTAAGGCTGGTGCACCATGCCACATACATCGTCATTTCAACCAGCCTGCAACAAGATGATCATTTACCATGGCTGCTAGTAATAGTGATCCTATGGTTAGTGGCAGTTCCCTCTCCTGTCCTATTATAGATGGACACCAGGTTAGCCGCGCGGGATTAGCCGAGGGGTCTAGGGCGCTTCAGTCATGGACTGTGCGGCTGGTCCTGGCGGAGGTTCGACTCTTCCCTCGGGCATGGGTGTGTGTGTTAGGGTAATTTAGGTTAAGTTGTGTGTAAGCTTAGGGAATGATGACCTTAGCAGTTGAGTCCCATAAGATTTCACACACATCTGAACATCATCTGACACCAGCTTAGCAAGGTGAGACATAGCTAAGCCACAGGTAGCTGAGGATGTATTTGAGAAGTGCATCTATTTTTCTCATGTAGACAATACAGTTGGAAGGTACAGAGACTCGATCAGTTTTCTGAAAGCATGGCCTTGCTGTCTTGCAAACATAGTTCCTCGATATCATTAATGATCCGCGGTACCCTGCCATTAAATGCAGTGCTATGCTGTATTGTGCTCTCGCACATCTGTACAAACAGGACTCTGGTGTTGAGGAAACAAGGATTGTGTACATTTGGGGGGGGGGGGGGATGGTATGGTATTTCGGAGCGAGCACCTTAATCGCTAAGTTGTTTGATAATTCCAAGATGGATGTTGGAGGCTCAGGTAAAGCACTCAGCTGAGTGCTGCACCTTGATATCCATACATATGTCTTTGCTCTGATAAATGTGGAGGGGGGGGGGGGGACAGCTTTATTGAGCTTCCTAAGAATGTAGCAGTCAAGCACACATCTGTTAATGTCCAAAATAGAGAAGACATCTCTTGATCTGCATGATCAATCCTGGCATGTGAGAGAAATCATAAGAAAGATCCCCAGCGCACATGTCAATACAGTGGAGGTACTGATATTCATGGGCTTTATGACTTTGATAGTACTGAGTTCCCTGCTAAGGTCAAGGACATTCCTAAATTTGAGGCACTGAATATTGGGATATCAGCTCAAGTTTATAGCCTGATGAAGATTAAATGCAAAGTTGTCGGATCCTTTAATTCTCTGAATTTGCCAGTCGGCGTAAGATGCATGTAAATGTGCTGCTGTTTTTGTTGGTTGGTTGGTTGGTTCGGGGAAGGAGACCAGACAGCGAGGTCATCGGTCTCATCGGATTAGGGAAGGACGGGGAAGGAAGTCGGCCGTGCCCTTTGAAAGGAACCATCCCGGCATTTGCCTGGAGCGATTTAGGGAAATCACGGAAAACCTAAATCAGGATGGCCGGACGCGGGATTGAACCGTCGTCCTCCCGAATGCGAGTCCAGTGTCTAACCACTGCGCCACCTCGCTCGGTCTGTTTTTGTAAGGCGATGATTATCACTACTTATGTACCAGACATATGTTGTGGCTCCTTACACACAGTGTCAAAAAAAATCGTCGTGTAAAGCATATTTGCTTCAAGAGTCTCAATCCTTTTTCCACAAGCGACTTAGTAGCAAAGATCTTAAAGATTAAGAATGCCCACTATCAGGAGCATTGCCCTTTTGTAGTGTATGCTGAGTTTGAGCGCCTCCTCACGCCTGTGACACTCTGTGAAGGTAACCGTACAGCCTCACACACCGCCTTCACAGAAAAACATGTACAACATGCGGCATACTAATCCTCAACCCAAAGCTGTTCACAACATTTGGGTGCTGTAAATAAATGGCGTGGTCTCCAGATTTCACCCTTCATTGTAAATTGATGTGATATTGCATGGCATGGTTCTCCCTTTTTAAGCTCAGTAAAATGCACTTTAATATCCTTTGTTGCAATTTTGATCTCCATCGACACACGCCAGTCACTGTCTGTTGCTTCTTTGCCTATATTCAGACACTTTGATCCACTAGCAGTTAAAATGTATGTTGAAGGAAATAGTAGCAGTGCACAGGGAGCAACTGGTATCTTCTCATCCACCATATCCATATAAGTATATAGTTCTGGCAATCCGGCCTTGACTTTCTTCATCTGTGCGGATGCACACATATTGCCCGAACTCTTACGGGACTTGGTAAGAATGTCTTCCACGAGTAATGAGTGTGTTGGATAGGGACACTACGAATGTAGTGAGTGGGCGTATAAGATGAGAATGTGGATCTCGCGGGAGGCGTGCGCGAGATAGTCCCTGCAGTCACACTATCCTCTGTGCCCTCGGTAGCTCAGATGGACAGAGCGTCTGTCATGTAAGGAGGAGCTCCCGGGTTCGGGTCCCGGTCGGGGCACACATTTTCACCTGTCCCCGTTGATATATATCAATACCTGTCAGCAGCTGAGGTATTAATACATAATCCTAACATCCACCGTATGTCCTTACAGTATCAGTGGAACGTTTCACAGTTCAATGAATGATGTATGTAGGAGTCCAGTACTTCTGCTAGTCGGGAACAAGCTGCGTGTCTTCATCGGTGAGTGGAACAGACAGTAGCTGATCACTGTCCTCTGCAAAATCCTGACCAGTTACACTACAGGGTCCAACATACTGGAGATCGCTGCAGTTCGTGGCACACAGGAAGTCACTTTCTATCCTGGCAAGCTGTAGCTCATCTCTACAGGTCTGGATGCATTGGAAGGCGCTTCTGGTCCTGACAAGTCGGAGACCATTGTCGCTGCTGTAGATATCGCCTCTGATGCTGAACAAAGGAGAAGAAACGTTAACATGTGAGACGAAGAAATGGAGCTGGGCAAAGAAGTAGCAATAGCAAAGATATACAAGGTGTTTGAAAAAAAAAAAAAAACTCCCTAGTTTTAATGTGTCCTAGAATCCGTACAAAGTGACATACCTATTCTAGTTTGTGGTGTTTGATACATAAACTCTCGACGTTTGGCTCCCCTGCAGTTGGTAGGTCTGCTTGACCCTGTGACGGCACCAGTCTGTTTCCTCAGTTCAGTCCAGGCGTGCGTGCAGTGCAGAGCAACTCAGCAACAATGTGTTCTCCGCAGCAGAAAGCGCAGCGTGTTTATTGGGCGTGTGAAAACTGAGTCAGTTATAACAGTGCAATGTCAGTATGGTGGTGAACCACCTACAGCAAAAACTATCCGTCATTGGTTAAAGTCTTTCAAGGAAACCGGTAGTGTTTTAAAAGCAAAACAATAATAGGAGACGTTTACTGTGACATATTGACAGAGTACTTCTTTCCCCAAATGGGCGATATTGAGAAGGAAAAGTGACTTGTGTTTTCGCAACAAGATGGCGCCCCACCTCATTGCAGTAACCATATGATGCGTGCAGCTCTTGATCAAAATCGGTTCAAATGGCTCTGAGCACTATGGGGCTTAACATCTCAGGTCATCAGCCCCCTAGAACTTAGAACTACTCAAACCTAACAAAGAACATCACACACATCCATGCCCGAGGCAGGATTCGAACCTGAGACCGTAGCGGTCGCGAGGTTCCAGACTGAAGCGCCTAGAATCGCTCGGCCACCAGCGGCCGGCGCAGTTCTTGACACTCGCTTTCCAGGAAGCTGGATAGGCAGGGCTGGCCCAATACCTTGGCCGCCACAAAAACCATGCTTAACCACACTGGACTTTTTCTTTTGGGGATACATAAAAAATGTTGTGTACAGCGAAAAGATCAGAGACCTGAGTTATTTACAGGAAAGAATCGTCGTGGCGGTTGGGACAGTTACACCTGAAATGTTGGTGAACATGTGGTGAGAAGTGGTATATCGTTTCGACGTGTGCAGGGCAACAAATGGATCCCATGTTGACGTCTACTAGCATTAAATAAAACTTGAAGGAATTCTCTTTCATGATACCTACTTGTTGATGTAATTTCCCCATTAACTTTATACTTAAAACTCTGGAGTTCTTTTTCACACATCCTGTATAATGAGTACTTACCTTTCTGCTGCTTCCTGTTCTGGTGGGAGGCAATGGATGGTCTCAGATGCTGCTGCTGTCGACAGCCGATGTTCCTTTCACTGTTTGACGCCAGTGGGCTACCACTCGCGGTTTATCCCTGACGTCACGATCATGTGGCCATATACCGCATTGTCATTGGTTCCAGCCAATTTTTCAAACCCACGATGTCAGCAGTGCGATGTTGCTAAATTTACAACAGGGACAGGGCTGGGGGAGGGCACACCATCTCGAATAAATTTGGTAACGATGCAGACTGAACTCATAGGAATATTACCACGCTACTGCCAGGACATCGACTGGAGATGCCTTTGATACGTTCGTATCGATATACTTTGGGTCGGATGACGGTTGTGTTTTGACTTTTTGACTTTGAGTGTATCTAGCATGGAGCAAGAGCACTGATTCCCCGCAGGCGCCGGTAGAGGGGTGCTGTGCAAGAGCCAAGAGTGGGCTTGGGCTTAAGCTGCTTCTAATTCCACCTCGAAAGTAGTTCGCTGAGTTGGTCTAGCTATGAGACTATCTAGGCCGTTATCCTTATACAACGGAAGTTGAGCTCCTGTATGATGTAATACGTCGTATTGGAACACAGAGTGAGTGAAATTATTTTTGGTGTGATTCAATGTTGGTAATGCCTGCAGAAAGGTGGCTGCCTCAACATTTAAGTCTTCCTTGTTTTAAAATAATTTCTCATAAGTGATCTAAAGTGGCGCATTTAAATAAGTCGCTAAGATTGCACCTTATTGGCGCCTGTGTAATATTTTGATTCTGGGCGCTTTTCACTGCAGTAGTTGTATTTCTTCAATAAAGGTGCTCAGGTTAGTTGTGTGTGCTTGATGTAAAATTATTGTACTAAAATATTTTTTTAAAAATTTTTCTGATGAGTCTGGGCTCAGTCGTTTACCACTCTTGGATCCCCGCATCCTAAGCCATTTCATCTTTGTTAGATTGACGTGCAGCGTACAAAATGCGTTTTTCTTGTAAAGTAAATTTGTATGCTGCTACTGTGAGAAATGGGCACAACAAGGAACTTGTTGCACTTGAATGTTGTTTGTGAGTAGTGTTACGGTTTGTATGAGGAGAAACGTCAAGGAGCTGGTACTGGAATACTAGAATGACAGCATCGCGATCTATCGAAATTGCGGTTTATCGTACCGCAGTATCGACGCCCGTGTTGGTCGAGATCCCACGAATGTCATGCGAATGTGGAAGGGCCGTACGCAGCGCCTAGTCAACGCCGTACGCTTTAATGTGCGGCCGCGCAGGATAACACAGTCACGACATGTACCTCGACAAGTGCGACTACTTCTGGAACATCGCGGACTTTCGGTGCGGCGACCTTCGGCGCAGCTCCTCGTGGCGCTGCCGCAGAAAGACATTCGCCGACAGTGTTGCCTGCAAAGACAACTTTATGTAACACTGTCGCTAATTTTGAGAGTTACTGTACGAGAAACGGCTCCTTTGCAGCCGTATGTAAGACAAGCAGGTGGATATGGAGGTGCTGACATAATAGTTGAAAAAGCGAGCCTGTCTGTACACCACAGGGTGGTCAAACGGAGTGGTGCTATTGTGGTGTCCTTGCAGGATGTCCACGCAAGTATGAATCTGACAGTGCGACAAGAAGGTGTTGATCTTTACGTGCCTGGAAGCAATGTACGAGGGCTATCCACAAACTACATTACGTTTTGGAATTAAAAATAAATAAAGTATTGGAAATTTTTTTTATTATATACAGATGCAAGCCACACTTAAATACTACTTTTCTACATAGTTGCCATTTAAATTAAGACACTCATCGTAGCGATGGACGAGCTTGGAAATTCCTTCGTCGTAAAATTCGGCCGCCTGCGCCTTCAACAACGTGGTTACCTATTTAGGGACAGAAAAGGTGTGATTTTTGTGGATTTCCTGGAAAGAGGCACTACAATAAACTCTCAAAGGTATTGCCAAACTCTTCACAACCTCAGAAGAGCAATACAAAACAAGCGCAGGGGAAAATTGGGCTCAAAGATCTTGCTGTTTCACGACAACGCCCGGGCCCACATGGCAAATGCCACTCGTGAAGTTCTCGAATCTTTTAAGTGGGAGTTGTTTCCTCATCCGCCGTACAGTCCCGACCTGGCACCGAGCGACTTCCACTTATTCCCAGCAATGAAGAAGTGGTTGGCTATACAGCGTTTTGATGACGACGCACAGCTTCAAGAAGAGGTAACCACGTGGTTGAAGGCGCAGGCGGCCGAATTTTACGACGAAGGAATTTCCAAGCTCGTCTATCGCTACGATAAGTGCCTTAATTTAAATTGCAACTATGTAGAAAAGTAGTATTTAAGTGTGGCTTGCATCTGTATATAATAAAAAAAAATTCCAATACTTTATTTATTTTTAATTCCAAAGCGTAATGCACTTTGTGATTAGCCCTCGTATAAGCACAACAAGCGTGCTATAAATCACTGTAAATGTCCTCTGATTCTAGCACACTTATGCGCAGTTTAGCAGGAACCTCTGCAACATAGCCAGCTGGTGTGTCCGAGTGGTTCTAGGCGCTACAGTCTGGAACCGCGCGACCGCTACGGTCGCAGGTTCGAATCCTGCCTCGGGCATGCATGTGTGTGATGTCCTTAGGTTACTTAGGTTTAAGTAGTTCTAAGTTCTAGGGGACTGATGACCTCAGAAGTTAAGTCCCATAGTGCTCAGAGCCATTTGAACCTCTGCAACATGTGGTTCAGGCAATGCTCTATCATTTTATAGGCCAGCCAGCAGATGGAGCCAGTCTAGGCAGCCAACTCCACTAGACCATTTCACAGCTCTAAGTCCGCACCAGTGGAATTAGAACGACATGACGGATGAGCCGTCCCCAGACTCCAAGGCAGTAATCGTACTCTTGCCTTCGATGGCAGCAGTTCACAGCTAGGCCGGTATTGCTGCCATCCATCTTCACTGGGGCGAACTTCTAACCTGGTAGCGGTGAACACTTCTGAGAATTCAGCGGATATTTATGACGATGGCACTGCTCACTCAGGACCTCATAGTGCTAACTCAGGAACGTGCTGCCGAGTGGTGTGAACAGTGTCAGCAAACCTTCTGACACCAACATCACTAATAGACCACATGCCTGCAGAGACGTCGCAGCACTGCAGCATTGTAGCTCAAGACTATACAGCACATGTTATACCTTGCGGCGAAGTTTTCCTAGCCACCCCTGACCAGGAGCCGGCCGTATTGGCCGAGCGGTTCTAGGCGCCACAGTCTGGAACCGTGGGACCGCTACGGTCGCAGGTTCGAATCCTGCCTCGGGCATGGATGTGTGTCATGTCCTTAGGTTAGTTAGGTTTCAGTAGTTCTGATTTCTAGGGGACTGATGACCTCAGAAGTTAAGTCCCATAGTGCTCAGAGCCATTTGAACCAACCTGGCCAGCACCAAGGTCTACACAACCTGCCACTCCACCATCTGTACACCATAGTGGCCCCACTTACCCCGGTGTCGCGAATGGTTCGCGCATGTGAGTAGAAATGCATAAGATTGCATAAGATGAACATGTAGGAAAGCAACATAACGTCAGCCAGGGCGCTGGGAAGCAGGAGAGGTTGCGTTTTTGTGGCAAGGGACACTGGAACTGCATGACCAGCTACGACAGAATGTTCTCGAAGGACGACAGGACACGGGAGACGCGTGTGATCGCGGGAGATTGCAACAGACGAGCCTACATAAGCAGGTCGCTGGTGCTTCTGGGGGATTACTTCGACAGTTGCCTCAGACGCTGGACCTGAGTTACTCTGCCCTCGGGACGGGACTTAGTTTCTCGTGGCAGTTAGCTGCACAGGGTACATGCAGTATTGCCCAACTTAATTTAATGTGTTGGTGCCTCTGAGGGTTCGACAGTGGTCTTATCCTACCTCGTGTTTCATCTTAGTTATTTCATCACGAGTATACGTCCCTTATCTCACCGAGTACCCTTATCTGCAAAGAATTTCCAGCTTGTTTTCCAGTTGAACGAGCCACCTCATTACTGGATTTAGCGTCCAGCTCCCATCCTGATCCGCTCGCAGGAAACTACAGACGCAACACCGCGTTGCTATAATTATCTACATCAGTGTCACCACGTCGTATTTCTTATCCAGTCGCCCAGTCGTATTTCTATGTACAACGTCATGATGGACGTATCAGCGCATGGAGCTTCCGAGGAGAATGAACTTTGCCAGACAACATTCATCATCATTATACACGCCCAGCACACCTGGCGGCACTGTTGGGAACAACACCACAGAGTCAATAATTCTGGACAGAAAGAGTTACATATCTGATGTGTTCAGCTGACAGCTGTGCTCTATCTTCTTTCAACAGGATTACGCAGGACCATTCGTTGTCCTGACCTACTTGGATGTTATGGCCAGCATGTTCTCCAGATCTCTTACCCGTTGAGGTATCTTCACGCATTGGAGACTGGTACACTACTCGGCAGCCACTACGTTTGATGAATGGACAGACTTGAAGCAACATGAAATTCCGTAAAACTCCCGCAAGATTACTTGGCCCATGTACCGAAACACTTTCAACCCTCTGTTCCAAAGGAGTGGCCGCCTACGTTGCTTGTCGCCTACTCAGCTATGAGCTTCGTGTGCTGTGAAAGAAACATTACCTTCTCGCCTCGGCTACACTGCGAGAACAGGGGCGTACGCTCTCTGGTTGCATTGCAACTTGTAAGGGGTCCGCGAACCCTCACCTGCGATAAACGCATTGCTTGTCTCAGGCAGGGCGGTGGTAGACAAAATCGATTGTCAGGCACCGCTAGCTTTCAGTGAAGTGTCAGTCAGTTCGAGTTTGGAGTTCGTCTAGTGCGGGCGGAGGCGTGAGCTACGTGTCGCGTCATACCGGCTGAGTGAGTTCTCGCCGTCCGTCCCCGGTAGCTGAGTAGTCAGCGCGACAGAGTGTCAATTCTAAGGGCCCGGGTTCGATTCCCGGCTGGGTCGGAGATTTTCTCGGCTCAGGGACTGGGTGTTATGTTGTCCTAATCATCATCACTTCATCCCCATCGACGCGCAAGTCGCCGAAGTGGCGTCAAATCGAAAGACTTGCACCAGGCCAGCGGTCTACCCGACGGGAGGTCCTCATCTCACGCCATTATTATTTAGTTCCCGCCGCCGTGGTTGACTCTCAGCAAGACGATGCGCCGGCCACAGATTGGATTGTAGTGATGATTATGTGTGTTAGAAATGTGAGATGAAAGAAGTGGCTGCCTCAAAACCCTATTTAATCGGAATATATCAATGGAACAATGTAAAACACATTGGTATTACTTATTGCAAAAATAGATCATAATAGAGGTAGGAACTCAAATTCCCCTAATTACCTCTATTCCTCGCCCACGATGGAATTTTAAAAAAGCCAATTGGACTGAGTTCTCCACAGATCTTGACAAATGTTTGGGATGGATACCACCCACTAGCAAAAATTACCAAAGATTTGTTGGTGCCATGATAAGCACGGCCAAGAAGCACATACCAAGAGGGTACCGCAAAGAATACATCCCTGGATGGTCCCAAACGAGCGAAGAACTATACCAGGGCTTCCTTGAATCCGGAGATCAGGAAATAGCGGATGAAGTGCTTCACAGCTTGGATGCAGCCAGAAGACAAAAGTGGACGGAAACTGTAGAAAGCCTCAATTTCCAAACATCTAGCAGGCAAGCATGGTCACTGCTGAGAAAATTAGGTAACAGCCCACCAGCACAACGACAAACAGCAGCTGTAGGACCAAATGCCATAGCTGCACATCTAGTTAACACATCTAGGACACCAAAGGATAAAACACATACAATCCAAGTGAAGCGAGAACTCAAAATCTTAAAAAATGAAGCCACAGAAACTGAAAACTCTCGCCCTTTCTCTAGCGCAGACATAGAAAAAGCTCTGAAAGATGTCAAACCAACAAGGGCACCAGGTTTCGACAACGTTCACCCTGAATTCATAATAAACTGTGGCAAGTATACAAAAGTATGGCTGGCTCAATTTTTCACAAACATCATGCAAACTGGCAATATCGCACAAGAACTCAAACGCTCTAAGGTAATAGCTATTCTAAAGCCTGGGAAGCCAGCTGACATCCCAAAAAGCTACAGACCAATTGCCCTGCTGTCTGTAATTTACAAATTACTAGAGAGGCTTATATATAACAGAATTATCCGAGAAATGTTCAGGGCGATCCCAGTTGAACAGGCAGGCTTTCGGCCAGGAAGAAGTTGTACTGACCAGGTGTTGTCACTCACTACTTACATCGAGGCGGGATTCCAGAGAAAATTGAAAACATAAGTCGCCTTTATTGACCTCTCAGCAGCTTACGACACTGTGCGGAGAGAAGGCATCATGTACAAAATTCTTCGAGTAATTCCTTGCAAATCTATAGCACGCTTAATACACAGCATGCTCAATGATAGGGTGTTCCAAATAAGTATGAACACTGACTACAGCTCCATCAAATAACTAAACAATGGCTTACCACAAGGATCAGTGCTCGTACCACTGCTGTTTAGCCTCTGTATTGCAGACCTGCCGGAAACACAATCAAGAAAGTTCGGGTACGCTGACGATTGGGCCCTCGCTAAAAAATGTAGCACAATTGAAGCATCTAAGAATATCCTAACGAAAGACCTGAAGATAATGGGTGAATATTTCTGTAAGTGGACACTTGAACCAAATGCTTCCAAACCAGAGTTTAGTTGCTTCCATCTCAACAACAAACTCGCTGGAATGGAACTCAACATTCGATTTGAAAATACCGTTCTCAGGCATAATAAAACTCCGAAGTACTTGGGCATGACGCTGGACAGAACACTATCTTTTAAAGTGCTCCTAACAAAGACTGCCGAAAAATTAAAGACAAAGCTCTGTGGTACTATCTGTGGAGCAACGGCCTCCACTCTCCGCACCTCTGCTTTAGCAATTGTGTTCTCGGCTGCCGAATACTGTGCTCCGATTTGGCTAAACAGCCCACATGTAAAAACGGTGGATGTCCAGTTGCATAACTCTCTAAGGATGATTTCTGGAGTAACTAAACCCACTCCAACGCAATGGCTCCCAATATTAAGCCACATCCCGCCGCCACACCTGCGACGTACTGACGCCCTTGTACGTGAATACAAAAACATCATGGGAAATCGAAGCCTGCCATTCCACCAAGATATTGAGGCTGCAAACACTAATAGGCTTCGATCTAGGAACGTGCCAACAAGAACAGCAAGGAACTGTGTACAAGAAGATTTCAGTGTCACAAACGGTCTGAAAAATGGAACGCATGGCAAAATCGTAACATGCCTTGCATCACACAAAAGCCACCTGGTTTTGACCTACCACGCAAAACGCGGTCCACTCTAAATAGGATTAGAATCGTCATGGCAGATGTGCTTACTCCCAGTATAAATGGGGTAAAAAACTATCCCCTCAGTGTGACTGCGGAGAAAGTCAGACCATCAGCCACTTTGTTGAAGAGTGTTCCAGAAGAGCCTATAATGGGAGCCCCGACGACTTCCTGCTCGCAACTCCAGAGTCGATAGATTATATTATTAGACTTGATGTTTGTTTGTAATCCTTAAACTTTGTTATATTAGTAATGTTTGTTTGCAATTATTAACATTTTTTGTATTAGTGATTTGTCTGTTTCTTTCTTATGTGTCTGCATTGCCACACGATAAATAAATAAATTGCAAAAACCGTTTATCATTGTGATGCAAAAAGAGACAGCCAGAGTCGCAATTAAAATAGATGTTTATTTAGTTAGGCAAACATTGGTTGGTTTGAACGAACATTAGTTGCGACTCTACACACACGTGCACATTTTATTTACTGCTATTTTGATGGACATTTTACTTGGCAAACATTGGTTCATTTCAGAATGGGTGCAGCCCGAAACCAGTCACCGTCTAAATAATCATCCATTTTAGTGCAACTCTAGCTATCTTCTTTTGCATCACCATCTAAAAAATGAGTTACTGTCCCATCGTACCCAGGAAGCCGGGGTTATGCAACTTTTAGCACTGTGTTGAACATTGTTGACCAGCCGCATATTGATTAGAAGCAACTCCCGAAGCTGCTAAATCGGATTAGCATTTATCTATTACGTCACAGTGACATAAAATTTATAGCTAGGCTGCTATTTTGATTAATAAAGAATGATGTAATATTAATCAGGAGTATTTCAAACTATTTTCAAACAGTTTTAAAGAAATTCAGAATGTGATTTTCACTCTGCAGCAGAGTGTGCGCTGATATGAAACTTCCTAGCAGATTAAAACTGTGTGCCGGACCGAGACTCGAACTCGGGACCTTTGCCTTTCGGGGGCAAGTGCTCTACCAGCTGAGCTACCCAAGCAGGATTCAATGCCAGGAAGTTTCATATCAGCACACACTCCGCTGCAGAGTGAAAATCTCATTCTGGAAACATGCCGCAGGCTGTAGCTAAGCCATGTATCCGTAGTATCCTTTCTTTCACGAGTGCTAGTCCTGCAAGGTTCGCAGGAGTGCTTCTGCAAAGTTTGGGCGGTAGGAAACGAGGTACTGGCAGAACTAAAGCTGTGAGTACAGGCCCTGAGTCGTGCTTGGGTAGCTCAGTTGGTAGAGCACTTGCCCGCGAAAGGCAAAGGTCCCGAGTTCGAGTCTCGGTCCGGCACGCAGTTTTAAACTGCCAGCAAGTTTCAGTTTTAAAGAAATTGTTTGGTGAGAGAAATCGATTCTCACGCATCTCATTGCCCCATCCATCAGTATTATGATGAAATGGTTATTATTTCTTCAACGATCACAATTATTGTGACATTTATTAATTTAGTAAGGTACAGTGGGAAATTCGAAAGCTTTGCAAAGGAAAAAGTGGGCCGCTTCGAGTTTGCGCTTGATGTACGTTGGACCAAGTGTTGCTGCACACCAAATGGACCTAACATACTGGATTTTTCTTTGAACTTGAGACGAGATGCGTATCTATTGCCAGTCTCGAGGAAATGGGCCGTATTTAGTGCACACATTAGCGATCGTGTGCGCAGACGATAGAATGGAAGTATGTGTTCATAACATGCCTCAAATCTCATAAACGGTTAGAGATACCGAAACGAATTTTTGTAAAATGGCAGAATGCAAAGCGCAGAGTATTTTTCCATATCCTAAACTTTCTTATCTATTGCGATACATGAGTGGCTTCAGATTTTAGCAATGAAATAATGTAATTTTTGAAGGGCCATCGATAGCTGGTGAGGTGAGAATTGGTATTAGTTTGTAACAACGTACACATACGTAAACATACTTTTATTTTCACACAGGGCATGAGCTTTTCATGAGCTATTGGCCTCAATCATCCTCAGTTGTTTCATTAATAGTAGATTGTTTCAGGATTATATCGCAATTGCAGCTACATTAGCATGTTGGTGAGCTGAAATTGTGTGAACACCACTGTGTTCAGCATGTACACTGTGTGCAACGAGAGAAAGAAAAAAGGGATGTGCAAGACAGGCTCTGCTTGAATTTAGGCATAATTCTGTACCCAATGTATTTTTGAAAATATGGTTAACTTGTCGAATTATTGGTTGTACTGGCATGATCTCCTAAGAGGAATGTTTACAGACTCAGTAATTGTAGCTTACAAGTTCTGCAAGACAGGTGTTTGTGTGAAGGCTTCAAGTGAAGAACTACACCTCCCCTACTGCCCATTTCCATTCCTAAGGGAACCCACACTGCTACTGTCAAGCCGTCTGCAAACCACGCCGTTTGCGCAGCCCTGGGGCCCACGTAATATTGCACACACTCTACTCGAACGTGTCATCCAAGCTCAGTGCCTAGCCAAGTTAGGGCCATTTTTGCTGCCAGATGTGGCAGTTCTGTGTACTGAATGTCGCATCCCGTATATCCCCAAATCACCAACAGATTTAATCATACATACCTCCTACTGTACTTTATGCGGACAATAAATAAAATTTCCCATAAAATATCTCCCACACCATCTAACCGACTGTAAGCAACCATGTAAAGGGTATTTTTGATTAAAACACTCTTGGCTGAGAAAATATTGCTTTAATGACGCTTTTCACCTTTGTAAGGTATCATCAGGTTGTCTACAAAAGACTAAAAGCAGAATGATATTTAAGGTACGGTCTTATAATGCAAAGCTGTAATAAGTGTAGCGTCCCCTTAGAAAAATTATAAATGACTGTGCTTCAACTGACACACAATATTTTTAGCGCAACGCAATCTGACTTTCAATAATCCCTACAAAAGAATGGCCTTGACTAACAATGACCTGTACCTTTCATGACTCACTTACCTCACAAAAATCTTCGTTACTCCAACAACTGCAATACAGCGAGCGCCAATACTGCCAGCTAAATAAAGGATTCTAACTACTGAAGGCACTAACTACTGATAGGCATAGTTAGAAAATGAGAGATTTTGATAGAAAACAATGTATTTACCTTAATAGTGTTCAAAAGTCATCATATATATATATCAGTTCATGACATCCAGTCTTACAAATTTACTCTCTCTGATGGACACACGTCCAGATCATCCGCTTTCAAAACTCCTCCATCTCTCTCTCCACATCCACCACTGCTGGCGGCTCACCTCCAACTGCGCAACGCTACGCGCTGTTAACAGCCAACTGCCCAACACTACAACAGCAAACTCCAACAACGCAACAGCACAGTCAGTGATTTTCACACAGAGCGTTACATGACGTTACCAACATAAAAATCTAAACAGCCTACTTACATAAGGTACCTACCGAAACTTCTATGAACATGGACTGAGAGACATTTGTAGAACTAACATGCAGTGGGATAAGCATACGTTTAGATCGAGCTATCTATGGCATGTACCTAGACAATGAACACAGACTGATAAGCAAACATTAAAAAGAAAGAATAAATTACATAGTGGTAAGTCAAATAAAGTGTTAAAATACAAGACAATGTCTCTGATAAAGTCATGGCGGCAGGTGCAGTGGCGCAGCGATAAGACCACACCTAACAGAATTGCACACATCTTGCATCGCTAAACATAGTGCAATGAAAAGCAACTATCACAGTACTAGAGGCTGAGCACATGTACGGTTGAGCATGAGAGTAAGCACCGCATGCAGTTAATCAGTGGGAACACATGTAGTTGGCGCTCACAAACAATTTGCACACCATAACTTTAAAAAGATTTAAAAGAAACAAATTTGTATAACGCACCAGTAGACTGCAAGCTCAGCAGCACACGATAGCAAGTGATGTGAACCAGAAACAGGAGAAACTGGAGTAAAATATTTTTTCCCTTTACTCTTTTTTGTAGATAATCTGATGACGCCCAACAAAGCCGAAACGCGTCATTAAAGCAATTATTTTTATTACCGATACTGTTTCATTCAATAATAACTAAAATTTATTTATTTGTTAGACTTGCGTTGCAATTTTAAGTCTTCAACTGCTACTTCACGAACTTCACATTTTCGTCTGCTCGGGCGATTGAAGGATGTTCAGCAAGAGGGCTTTTCGTCAGTCGACAAGTTCGTAATTTTGAAAGAGGAAAAAGAAGTTGAATTTGTTTCTCGAAAAGTCGTTTTTGTAAGCCACTTCCAGCACCACAGCAATTTCTGCAACGTTTTTTCCGAGGAGCGCGTTCATCACGTAAATCCGCCATCTTAAAAAACATGGGCCGAGATGTTAGCGGACTCTCATTTACATAAAAAATGTTTTCACAACCACGGAGTTAAACAAAATGAATTTCCCTGGCTTGGTAGGAGCCGGCCACATGTGGCACATGTGGAGAGTCAACAGTAGGCGTGTCACGACGCACGGTAGCTGGCAAACACGGCGTCCTGTGAAAACACCGAAGCACTCCGGAGGGCGGGAGACCGCTCGTGTGTAACGGCCTCGCGGCCTCCTACCGAAAACAGTTTCCGATGTTTGCTGAAGCAACCTAGCTATGACGTTAGCGAACTATTTTATTAAAATTCTTAGCTTATGACAGCCACCGTGAAAGTGAGGAAAATTCAGTGGGGCAGAATGGTTACTGGTGTGAACGATGCATTCCACGACTCCTCGGTGTAGCTACTGGGACACTCGCTACAACTCATAACTAGTGGGCGAAAACTGGCACCGGTGTAAGTTTGCTATAGTAGAAGCGAACGTTCCAGTGAACACGGAAGTAACAACTGCGAAGGGACTTTAGAAAGTAAGTTACACAGGTCGTCCCACGCTGACACAAGGAACGCACGTAATTCCCCTCACCGATTTGATTCATGTTGACAGCGTGTATAGAACAAGACTAGGACACAAACGTTTGTAAACAGGACGACGCAAACTCTCAATTATATGAAGATGGTATCTCTTCTTTCGGACATGTCCGACCATCGATGACCATCTTCATTAAGGCTAACCGGCCATTGACCTTCTTCTTCTGTGCTGGTGCACACGCATTGCCCGAACTCTTACAGTCTTGTCTGCCGCAAGTAATGAATGTAATGGGCAGGGGCACTACGAATGTAGTGTGTGGACATTACGTTGGCAAATGGGTCTCACGGGCAGCGTACAAGGGATAAATCCCTGCAGTCGCACTGTCCTCTGTGCCCTCGGTGGCTCAGATGGGTGCGGCTGGTCCCGGCGGAGGTTCGAGTCCTCCCTCGGGCATGGTTGTGTGTGTTTGTCCTTAGGATAATTTAGGTTAAGTAGTGTGTAAGCTTAGGGACTGATGACCTTAGCAGTTAAGTCCCATAAGATTTCACACATATTTGAACATTTTTTTGCTCAGATGGATAAAGTGCCTCCCATGTAAGCAGAAGATCCCATGTGCGAGTCCCAGTAGGGGCACACATTTTCAGCTGTCCCCGTTGATATATATCAACGCCTGTGGACAGCTTAGGGTCATGGTTTAATTATCACTTCAAACTCTCAATCGTTGTTGCGAAAATCGAGTTTGAAACCTTCAGGTTTGCTTGTGCAGGGTGATTTTTTTTCCGCCATGTGCAAACTCTAGGTATTGATCGATGAGAGGTTACGGAACAAAAAAGGTGTAATGACTTATTTCCGGAAATGCATGACTTCCATGCTAAAGACCATGTATTAATTCGTAATTTGTTACAAACACTGTGGTCTAATACGCGCTGTACCATGCAGCCACAGTTACAGCATGCATGATTTGCTCCTAGAGGGTGGTAATCGGTGATGTTGTGCGCGATCCACTCCTCTTGCTGACTCACCTTTTAGTGGACGTGATACAGCGTTGTACACAATGGATCTGTACTCGAATCGAGAGTTTGTTGTCGTGGTCCTTACTTACGGAAAGGCAAATGGCAACGGGGGATGGGCAGCAAGGTCGTATAAGGAGACCTATCCCCGCCGACAACAACCACGGCATTGGCATTCAATATTTGCAACAGTGTGCCTCCTTTTGTATGAGACGTGGTCGTTTCAGGAAGCAGGAAATCGTGAAGGACGTACCCGAAATGTTGGGCCACCAGACTTGGAGACCCAATACCGTCGTGTCAGTACCGGGCAGTTAGCTCGCCAGTACAGAACAAGCCAAACGACAGTGTGGAACGTTCTCCATGACAATTGTTACTGCAGTTACAGCCTGTGCAGGGCTTGCTGGCGACAGACTTTCCACATCGGAAGCAGTTTTATCACTGGATTCTTCACCAGGCAGCCACGATTCTGAGATTTGTGTCATCCATCCTGTTGGGTCCTGGCCGGCCGGGGTGGCCGAGCGGTTCTACGCGCTACAGTCTGGAACCGCGCAAGTTCGAATCCTGCTTCGGGCACGGATGTGTGTGATGTCCTTAGGTTAGTTCAGTTTAAGTAGTTCTAAGTTCTAGGGGACTGATGACCTCAGATGTTAAGGGGCTCCGGAACTCCCTATACTTGCAATGTTAAAATAACGCTTATAAATTACATCTTTCCTCACAAAGTATTTGAGGTAGGAAGTTGAACTTTTTACAGATTATTTATTGGAATATGGGCTACAACTTAGCACAGGGATTTTACAAAATTTTAGTTCAGTTATTAAAGATGATTTTTTTTTCAATTGTAATGAAAATTCACAACATTTTTTTGCAATTTTTTATTTATATATTCAAAAACACACAGTTTTTTGGAAAAAGGCTGTATTAAATTATGCAGAAGGTACTGTGTAACATTTACTGAAAGTTTGAAACAAATATGTTTGGAAGATCCTTAGAAAACATGTAATTAGTATGAGAAAATAAAAGTTTTGGGAATCGAGCGACAAAGATTGGCTTAACTTTTTAGTGCATTCCAGGTCCATAGGATGGATTATCTTCATCCTCTGCAAACTCCTCCTCCAGCTTCCTCTTGTTCCTCCTCCTGTTTACTCTTGCTTGTATTTCTAGACTCTTTACAGCCCTGTCTGCAGCCCGAAGGCGTTCCTTGTCTAAAGCAAGTATCACTCGTACCATGTTAGAACCTATCTTCATACCCATATTTCTAAATACCTTGCACCTTACAATGTTGCCATCATTGAAAGTCGCAAAAGCATCATACACACCAAAGTGAAGTGTTTCTGTTCCAACAAATACAGTCTTGGGGATTCTCGACCATATAACACTATTTACACTTTCATTGGGGTTTTGAGTTTTTCCGTGAATACACTTTTTCAACAGTTCAGGTGCTGCTAAGCCTCTGAAAATAGGTTAGCCACAACACATACTTTATCTCACATCACTAAAATGTACCTGATGAACACGGACGTTAATAATAACACCATTTGACAGCAGTTTAACAGCGCCACAGTGGGTCACGCCCATGTAGAACACATTTAAAAAAAAAAAAAAAATTAAAAATAGTTGTAGTCTTCGGAATTGAATAAATTATATATATATTAAAAGGTAATAGTCTGCAGATTCAGAAAACGCAAAAAAGTAAAAATTGAAGTTTTCATGATTTTGAGCCTTTCCGGAGCCCCTTAAGTCCCTTAGTGCTCAGAGCCGTTTGAACCATTTGAGCCCGCATCTCGTGGTCGTGTGGTAGCGTTCTCGCTTCCCACGCCCGGGTTCCCGGGTTCGATTCCCGGCGGGGTCAGGGATTTTCTCTGCCTCGTGATGGCTGGGTGTTGTGTGCTGTCCTTAGGTTAGTTAGGTTTAAGTAGTTCTAAGTTCTAGGGGACTTATGACCACAGCAGTTGAGTCCCATAGTGCTCAGAGCCATTTGAACCATTGAACCATTTGAGCCATGCAAGCCTACACACTATTAATCCCTTAGCTTCGCCCCTATTAAGAACAAGATCTGCTCTATCTGTGATAATTTATTCTATTATGACTTATTCTATCCAACAATTGTTTAATGAACAACGATAAAATAAATGTATCGATGTTCTTATTCTGAGATGTATCGCAGTGACGGTCTTGCAAAGAACCTAAAAGGAATGTTTCATTTGTTCCAGCACAAGGAAACATAATCGCACTCCGCATCCGCAGTTCCCTATACTCTGTATGGAAAAGCTTGCCTTGGAACATGGTAGCTCTTTGTGCATAGAACAGTGAAGGAAAAAAAGCTGTCTGAGATGTGATGTAAGTTAAACGTTGCCTGGTGCTATCGACCGAACTGATGTGTGGATTTGGGTTTCTACAGAAAACATGTATCGCTTCATTTAGATTAATGGGGATTGATAGGGTGCACACTGAGTCATTTTACTCAGGCTCAAAATGCGCCATGTTATTGTCAAACCAAGGTGACAGTCAATGGTTAATTGTTGTGTCCTCAGCTCGTTTAACAATCTTAATTTGAATTCTGCGCCGGCCACTGTGGCCGAGTGATTCTAGGTGCCTCAGTCCGGAACCACGCTGCTGCTACGCTCGCAAGTTCGAATCCTGCCTCGGGCATTGATGTGTGTGATGTCCTTAGGTTAGTTAGGTTTAAGTAGTTCTAAGTTCTAAGGGACTGATGACCTCAGATGTTAAGTCCCATAGTGCTTAGAGCCACTTGAACCATTTTTTTGAATTCTGCGAACTGTTGAATTCGTAGCGGCCTTAATAAAGAAAGAAATAAATGGTTTATACTGACGCTGTAATTATGTTTGATGAGAAGAGAAAAGCTATACATCACACTACAAAATTATGTCTTGATTGCTAGCCGAAAGATACTTTGATGACTATGTTATCATTCACTGAAGTCGTATTCCTGGTTTGGCGACGAGTAATTCAAGCGCTATTAAAACTGCGACATATTTAAACTGCACATGCCCACCGGGAGATGGCAGATGAAAACTACGAGAAGCGAAAGAAAAAAAATTATCCAAAAAAATAATTTAAAAAATAATCGGAGAGCGTGCCAGCCATGTGCCGCATTCAATTTCCCGTTGCAGCTGCTCTAAATTAAATTTCCGGGATTTCATCAAATCACTCTCGAAGGTAACTGACAATGTTATGCATATATAAAAAAAGGGGTGCTGCCAATCACATCCATGAATATTAACCAATTCGACAGAAATGGTCAAACCCCTTGTCTGACATTCTCGAATGTGTTTGTGTGTGTGTGTGTGTGTGTGTTTGTTTTCGTGAGGAAATGAAGGGAGGATATGTGAATGCGTGCGTCCGTGAGCCTATTACAACGCGCTCTGTATAATGTGGCCTTAGCGAGCATTAGACACTGAATAACTCAAGACTTTAGTACCCGCAGAAAACGAGAGGCCGTTTTGCGTAAGATAACCGAACGGAACACTAATGGAATTCTCCTGTAACCGCTTTGAAATGGGACTGAAGTCAGCGAATTGACACTGTTACACAGGCAAGTTACGCAATAGAAAGCTTAAGAAGGCGTGCGTGAGGCAATAAACAGAAGGCGAAAGCGGGCAGCAGACAGAGAATACAATTGCATACCGTCACACGCTCAGGTCGTTGTCACACATGCGAGTCCGCCGGAATTTATCCAAGAGGGGGAGGGACTGCAGAATTGCTATTTATGATGTACTCGCTTAAGGGGAGCCGGAGGTGCCTATGCTGCCCATGTTAAAATCACTAATTTTTAGGAACTTTTTTGAATAAACTACCAAATAGAAAAATTTGAATTTTTTTACATATAGAGTGGTTTAGTATTGCAGTTATGACAGAGGGATTTTGGAGTATCTCTTCTAGTTTCCTTTCAATTATTTTTTTTATTAATGACCCAAATATTTTTTACAAATAATTGCTTTATAATTAAACTGAAATGAAACTACTGAACATATTGCCAAATGGCTGTGTTACAATGTAAGTTTGACCACTAGGAGTGCTGTATAAAAATTTCATCTCTCTAGCTTGTTCCTTATATTCGAAAAATTCTAATTTACGGGAAATGGCTATCAAAGTTTCCTGCACTATAGGATGGATTATCAGGGTCTTCTTCTTCATCCTCCAAAAGCTTCCTCTTCTGTTTTCTTTTCTGGCCTGTTGTTCCATCATACTTCATGTACCTTTCTCTTCTTTCTGCTCCTCTTATCTTTTCTCTGTCAATATTTCTTAGTGCTCGTACAACGTTCACCCCAGTTGTAAATCCTAATGCCTTCAGAACTTTACACTTCACACTGTTCGCTTGGTTGTAGGTTACTATCATAAATGCCGAAGTGCAGTGTTTTTATGCTTACAAACACCCTTTTAGGAATCACTTTCCAAATCAAATTGTTTACGCTCTCATTAGGATTTTGCGTCTTTCCGTGTAGACATTTGTGTAACAATTCTGGCTGTGCTAAGTCATGAAAAATTGGTTTTATTGCATTTATCACAGCTGCTGGCAAACCATGTTTGTGATCATAGTCCTTTTTTGCATTATATTTGCACCAGGAATCTTTTGGGCACAGGCTGTGTTGAGGGTATTCATTGGAAGAGGCAGTATGAAGGAACAATGCCCACACTGCTTTTCGCATGTCACTAATATTACTAGTATTTTGCCTTATAGCATACCCATAGTATCTCTGTAGACGTTCAATCACCTCATCAGTAAGCCTGCCTCTCCCTCCTATTGTCTTTCCATCACTGAGCTTACTTGAACCCAAAGTTTGTTTGAGCCTTAGAAGCCGAAACGGTAAACAGCAAAGAGACGATGTTCCGCGCTCTTAGCGCTTCATTTGTCATAGAAAACAATGTAGCCAACCCTTGCACACTCTCTGTATGTGTAACATAAGGCGCTGTATGCGTAAAAGGCCGAGAAAATCCCAAGCAGTTCGCCAGGAAGTCACGAGAGGGTGTTAGATGCATTCAGCGGCCGCCCATTTCCTCTGTAGGCGTGGGGGAAAATGGTAATAACTCCACTTCTAGGGCGAGTAGAACAATAATTCAAAGTTTACATTAAAGAGGAATGTTCCAATTAATTTTCGGTAGAAAAAAAATCGTAATTTTTTGGATTTGACCACCTCCGGATCCCCTTAAGTGGTTCAGTGATGGTACGTCAGGATTTAGCAACAGCATAAGCTAAGGAGTGAAAGTGACTAAGAGTTGTGAGTGTGTATGCTTTTCTTATCGAAACACAGAATTTATTAACAGTAGTGTAAGCATTGTGGAGCGTTGTTTCAAGGTCATAACTAAAGAGTAAGTCAAACAGTTTTAGATAAGTGAAAACGCGAGTATTGCCTTTGTAGTATCTTGTTTTTTTCCTGTATTGTTATTTTGCACCTCATACAAGGTGGGCTGGCAGCGGAAAATGTTACTCCGCTCTTCAGCCACAAGCAGCGCAATAAGACAGAAAACCAATGAGGACAGAAAAATAACATAATGGGGGTTAAAAAACAGTAGATACAGTAATTAAAAAACATGAAGCCGTTGAGACTCGACGAAAAACAAGAAAACTGTCGGCACTGTGCACAAACACTGATGATTTAGCCGACACACGTGAACGAAGGAGCGTGGGCGGCGAAAAACACTGAATCACAAACACGACGGCACATACGAGACACGGATGGCGATGATCTCCGGCGCGCGAATGTCCACGTAGCGTGTGCGAGTCCGGGGACCTGCCAAGAGGAGAAGAAGGTGGTGGGGGAGGGTTTGTAGTATCCTGCCCTCTCGTCTAATATAGGGTGCCTAGGAACTGTTTTCTCGGATAACTAGACAAAAATTCAAGCAAATCATAATAATGGAGTTTATTACAGTAAGTTAAATTGACAATATTTAACGTTGCGTATTCAGAGAGGTGTGTCGCAAGTAAATGGCGACATGCAAATAATCCATGTCCTTTGGTATGTACAATTTTAATGCAAGCAAAACAATTCAGTTCAAAAGTCACTGATGTAGCGTTAGTATGACGGCTAGTCTCGCAATCCGGCCGCGGCTAGGCGGCTCGGCGCTTCTGCTCTTTGTGTTGATTCCGCTCCTGTCGTGGAGTCGTCCTAGTCAGCTCGCTATTGGCTGACATCGTCTCACAGCCCTCTCTGCTCTATCGTTCCAGGCCGACGTGCCGGCGCTTGATGTTACGCCGGAACAGCCTTATTGTTTCTCCGTTTACAGCATGGAGGTAAGAATAAGGGGAGATGGCGCTACGTATCCCAGCCGTACTACGTTTTGAAGCCATGGGGGCGTGGCTCGCTGCCATGACACTCTGACCAAAACATTGCCAGTGTGCTATAGCGCTGCGTGTATTACAGTCGCTAATTGCACCATATACGCATGTAACGTCATCAGATTGGTTGTTTTAAAGTTTTCGTTTAAAATAAAATCTCGTAAAGGCGAAATTCCGCGTTTCTTCTGATTAAAAATAGTTTTTAATGTAATATTACGAATAGCTAGTCTTCAATGTAAATGATACAATTTTGTTAACTCAGTAATAAACGTGTATCACAAACTAAATAATAGTAACTGAAAACTAAGTCAGCTATACCCTCCCTCCAAAGCCCCATAAATACATTTTGTTTGTAATACGTACTGGAACATTTCAGTTACGTTACACTACTGGAAAACACTGTTCATTACCACCAATATTTACTGAAATACGGTACATAGAATGGCAAATCTACAAAGTGTCCTGTTTAGGCCTATACTTTACGCCAATTAATGTAGTGTTCGCTTTTAATTTGGTACATGATGAAGACAAAGTGAGTTACTCAACACTTCGATTATCGCCGATAAGTACGTATTATACTGAAACGTGAACTTGAAAACTAAGAATTTAATTCTTTGAATTAACATACCTTTTGCAAATGTTTTGGGTGTGTAGGGAAAACTGATGGTACAGCATTTTCACGCAGCCTTACTGTTGAAAGGGAAGTTCGGTCTATGTTCCTCTTCTCGAAAATGCTGAGAACATACAGAGCTCCATTTAGACGCACGACAATTCTTCCTCCTCACGGCATTGTCCCACAGAGCTTTCCGACTTTCATTTTTAGGAAATCTAAAATCATACAGGTGAAAAATACGCTATAGTACAAGTGCAGATGTAGCACACGTTCGTTCACAATGAAGTTGTAAAATCACACTTAACGAGACAACTTACACATGAAATGTTATTCCCTTCGATTTCGCATCACAGTCAGAACGATTCGTAGATCCGAACACCACACAAGTCACCATAATAGCGCAAAATCCTTCCAAAAGCGAGAGACAAGCCTATGCATACAAGCTTACAGCAGCAATGTTTTGGTCGGATTGAGATGGCTACCCTCGGCTTCACATAGCTTCGCAGCTGTGACGTCACGGCGTCTCCCTCTATTCTTACCTCCATGGTTTACAGCGCCACATACGCAAAATGGCGACTACTGAGTGTGTTCCACACTTTGCTAAGAATGAATTCAGTAATTAAATGTGCGTTTCGTTTGAAGTTTAATTGTGATCCCCTATGCGGCATAAACGTCGGCCGATGGTATAGTCAATCCATAAGGGCAGGATGTGTGTGTAAAGGGAACGGGACGACTAGAAGTGTCTGAGAGGATATCGAGCTTGTCCGACCATCATCCTCCACAGCCCTAAGAAGTCTGTTCAGAAAGTAAGTAGTGAAGTTCGTTTGCCAAAGACGACAGTGTGGAAGGTCTTAATAAAACGTTTGCTTATGCGTCCATACCGGTTAGAGTTGGTACAATAGGTAAAGCCAGGTGACTATGGTATACTTTATAACTCTGAAAGTGAACTGTTGCAGCGAGAATATCACTTTCTTCATAAAAAGAAAAAAAATTGGTTCAAATGGCTCAGAGCACTATGGGACTTAACATCTTAGCTCCTTTCTTGATCATGTGGAGCTCTGAGCTCTCTGATGAGGCACACATTCATCTAAGTGGGAAGGCAAATACACGCAATGTTCGTATCTGGGGATCATTACATTCTCGTGAACTTGTACAATATCAAAGATACAATATCAAAGAGATTCCTCAAAATTGAACGCTTTCTGCACTGTGCCTCGACGTCAAGAGTCCAGATAATTTTTTTACGCTAAAGCTACTGTAACAGGAGTGGCTTATCTCGATATGTTCCAAAAATGGCTCTTTCCCCATTTACGAGGTGAACCTGAAAACTTTATTTGGCAACAAGATGTAGCCTCTCCTCATTGGTATCTCTTCGTACAAGAGTGGTTGAATGTCGAAGCCCTTGACCGCGGGATTGGTCGTATGGTCAACAGAACTCTTTTCCACTGGCCTCCACGTTCACCTGGCCTCATGCCAAGTGATTTTATCATCTGCGGCTTTATAAAACATCGCGTCTACATTCCGCTACCACCTAATGATTTGCTAGAGTTGAGAAACAGAATTGAAGTGACGATTGCTTGCATTACTCTGGGATTGTTGGCCGAGGTATGGGAACAATTGCAGGCTGCTGTGGCCGAGCGGTTGTAGGCGCTTCCGTCTGGAACCGCGCTGCTGCTACGGTCGCAGATTCGAATCCTGTTTGTATGATGTCCTTAGGTTAGTTAGGTTTAAGTAGTTCTAAGTCTAGGGGACTGATGATCTCAGATGTCAAGTCCCATAGAGCTTAGAGCAATTTGAACCATTTGATGGGAACAATTGGATTTTATATTGAATGTGTGTCGAATAACTAAAGGTGCACATTTGTAAGAAAAACCAGGTCAGTTTACTTTCAGTTAGATGTATGACGGGCCTAAATTATCTGGAACTGAGAGATTCTTTTATGGAAATACCGTATAATAATAAAAGACAACAAATGACGGAAATCACTAGGTGTGTCGGCACGATTCGGCGGCAGGATACTTGAGAAATCATCAGCAACGAGCGGCGATCGGCGACTGACAGCCGCTATGGAGCAGAGACAGTTAGGGTCAGCGAACGAAACATTACTAGCTGCTTCGGTGGCTTGCTGTGCATACGGGACATTGTCCCGGCTGGAGCGTCATACGGTGTTTGGCTTCGTGGATCCAGGGAACACAATGCAGTCGGGAGACGAGTATTACTTGCTGTGGGGTGTTTTCGCAATTAGAGGAGAGTATGTCTAGTGTGACCAGCACTATCTTTTAGTGCAGATGGGTGCGTCAGGGCTGACCTACCAAAGTCACCAACTGATTACTTTTGTGAAGTACATTGATGGGGAAAAAAATCGCAGTACCACAGAGGACTATGTGACAAAAATGACAGCTGGTAGGCGTGTTTCTATATCTGAAAGATGATGTGTATTCAGACTTCGAGCCAGTCGCATAAGAGTGGCGCTTGTAACGCCACTATGAGGATGCAAAACAGGTTTGCTTGAAATACACTCTGTAACAGTCATCAGCGTTGATTACGTTTGGGATTGGCAGTGGTGAGATCGTGTTAGTCAAGAATGCCTTTAAGGAGACAAAAACGCCATTATCAAGACGTCACTGAGTTTGAACGAGGTCGTGACTACAAGCTGGATGTTCCTTCTGCGATACCGCTGAAAGACTTGGCAAGAATGTAGCCACCGTACATGGTTTCTGGCAGCGAATGTAACGGAACTGTACGTTCGCAAGGTGACCGGGTTCCGAATGGACTCTTGGCATTACCGAGAGGGAAGACCATAGTGTTCGGTTCATGGCTCTGGCGCATCGCACTGCGTCTGCAGCAGCAATCTGAGCAGCAGTTGGCACCACAGTGATACAACTAACTGTTACAAACTGGTTACTTCAGTGACAGCTCTGAGCCAGATATCCTGTAGCGTGCATTTTAGACCCCAGGCGACTTTAGTGATATCAAGTGAGAGCTCATTGGAGGGCAGGGTGCTGATCTGTTGGTTTTTCTGCCTCGGTGCCAGTAATGGCTCTGTGTTGGTTAGGAGGAGGCCAGTTAGGGCCTGCAACCAACCTGTCTGCTCGCTAGACACAATGGGCCTTCACTTGAAGTTATGGTCTAGGGGTGCAATTTCATATGACAGCAGGAGCGCTCTAGTGTTTATCCCATGGACTCTGACCGCAAACTTGTGCGTCAGTCTGATGATTCGATCTGATGTGGTGCAATTCATAAACAGCATTCCAGAGCGTGTTTTCCAGCAGGATAATGCTCTTCCACAGACCGCTGTTGTAACCCAGCATGCTCTACAGACTGTCAACGCGATGCGTTGGCCTGCTAGAGCACCAGATAAGCCTCCAGTCGAGCACATCATCGGACGACAGCTCCAGCGTCATCCTCAACCAGCATTAACCGACCAAGTGCAACAGGCATGGAACTCCGTCCCACATGCTGACATACGGCATTTATACAACACAATTCATGCACGTTTGCATCCTTGCATTTATTTCATGCTTAGTTTAACCTGTGATCTTGCAATATTAATCACGTAAATATGTTTTCTAGACAGTAATTTCATTACTCTACATTAATTACTTTTTGGTATTGCGATTTGTTTCAGTCAGTTTACAATACCACTGTGGGTCAACTGTATTCAGTTGGAAAGGCTCCCTTTGGCTGAACTGTGTTTACTGAAGAGTTTTTATTGCTGCCCTTATCTACTGCACGCAATGGAGTGTTTATGTGACTGGTGGTTAACTGTTGATTTTGTCTCTCTTGTATTGAGTATCGAGCAGCGAGCGAGATCACACACATGAATACAGCAAAATTCAAATTAGAAAGGATCCTTCTCCTAACATTCAGGTACAGCATGTTTTAAAAGCTACCAAATAAACGCAGAATAAAAGGAACCAATCCTTGAACTATTAAAATCCATAATGAAAGACCAAGTTCAAACGAATTAAAGAGCAATACCAATAATACCAAACACAACGAAATTAAAACTGGCGTACGGCTGTCGCTTCATCTTCAGGATACTGAAAAGTTCAATAAATTGGCGCTTTGCCATCGGCGCTGCTCTTTACTAACTCCCTTTACACGTAACATTATTTTTATAATAATTTTATCTTTGAGTATTTGATCCAAAATCTACTTGTGTTCTCATATACTTACGTTAAACATTTTACACGGTTCTATAAGTTTCACTGGATGCTTTCTCTCCTATTTTCTATAATTTTATTAAATTTCTTTAGGTATAAAGACGCGATCAGTTAACTTCATGTTGTCAGTCTGTTGGTTACTACTCATGACATATTCTATGATTTTCTTTACGTGACACTATTCATCAGTTCTTTATGGAAGGTATGTCGCATTTATGATGCTCAACTATCGTACATTTGTTGTAACAAACCTGCTATGTTTCTCTGTCCGTCTAAGAGCACAGCTTTTGAACGGCCGCTCACACGGACTGTCGCTCACTCCGCACCACTGCAGCCGGTCATTGCCCGAGCTCGAAGCCCTGTATAGTGGCGTCAGAAGGAGGTTTGTGAACTACTGTTTTGACATTGGTAACATGCTTTTTGAATTGTGTCGAAGTGCACGGTTTCTAACGTGAAACTTGTGACATAGATCACTTTTTTTGAACCTTTTTTATGTTGCGATTCACAAGTGCAGTGTAAATGAATGAAACGAATGAGCGTGTCATTACAGATGTAGAGGAGCACTGTTTCGTTACAAACACCACTGTTCTCCGTTGTCTTCTTCGGATGTTAATGTGAAACTTTGACAGAGGATGTGCTATTCTTAAACTTGATTGGTGTTATTAAATTGTAAGTCGAAAATCATCAAATTCATTTCATAATTCTTCAGTAGCTTAGGTTTACTCAATTTGTATTTGAGGCATATATACAAGGTGTAACGGGTATGTTCATATATTTTATATGTGGTACCTTAATATATACGCATATCAGTGTGTAGGTTGTTTTTTCTCTGTGGCCGGCCGCGGTGGCCGTGCGGTTCTGGCGCTGCAGTCCGGAACCGCGGGACTGCTACGGTCGCAGGTTCGAATCCTGCCTCGGGCATGGGTGTGTGTGATGTCCTTAGGTTAGTTAGGTTTAAGTAGTTCTAAGTTGTTGAGTCCCATAGTGCTCAGAGCCATTTGAACCATTTTTTTTCTCTGTGTCTTCCCACAAAAACGTCACACACTTTACGACCTGTTGTTTTCTACACAGCTACAGCTTTGGACTACGACTGCCAGTATAGACCAATCTATTTGTATCCACGCGTCCTCACTTTACCTCCTGACCTGCTGCCGAGCGGAAAAAATAAGCATTAATGGCTTGCTCTTGCCTAAATGTACTTGGAGGTACTGACAAATGTGAAAACTTTTAATATCTATAATTGCTAGTCAGCAAATGACGTAAATACTCATGTAATGTTGTGCAGTACGCCGTCCTCATACTCTAATCGACATATCTGCACTTATACCCGTTACCAATGCTTGATTTGCTACGGTATCCACCGGTACTCCATAGCGGTACCTTTTACGAAAAAAATTCGGAACTCGAGACCTTAAATTTTTTGCGATAGAACTTTATTTTTTAACAGTGAATATATTGTATTCGCAGTTTCAAAATGCACAGAAAAACGTTCAAATAACGTTTTAAGAAGTCTAAATTTCGGAACATCCCCTCCCTCAGACGCCGTATAGTTGCAGAATATCAAAGTGAGAGAACGTTGTTAAATAATATTGAACGTCCAGAATGAGATTTTCACTCTGCAGCGGAGTGTGCGCTGATATGAAACTTCCTGGCAGATTAAAACTGCGTGCCCGACCGAGACTCGACGAACTCGGGATCTTTCCCTTACGCGGGAAAGTGCTCTACCATCTTTTTTTTTTTTTAATCTCATTTTGTTCGCTTTTGTTCGTTGCATCTGCTCGGAGCGGACGTCGTAAGACATCCATTAAGCTCGTTGTTGATCGATTAACTCACTTCTTTTATTACAGAGGGCAGCTAACCCTCTGACCGAACACGCTGAGCTACCGTGCCGGCGTACCATCTGAGCTACCGAAGCACAGCTTTACTTCTGCCAGTATCTCGTCTCCTACCTTCCAAACTTTACAGAAGCTCTCCTGCGAACCTTACAGAACTAGCACTCCTGAAAGAAAGGATACTGCGGAGACATGGCTTAGCCACAGCCTGGGAGATGTTTCCAGAATGAGATTTTCACTCTGCAGCGGACTGTGCGCTGATATTAAACTTCCTGGCAGATTAAAACTGTGTACCTGACCGAGACTGGAACTCGGGATCCCGAGTTCGAGTCTCGGTCGGGCACACAGTTTTAATCTGCCAGGAAGTTTCAATATTGAACGTGTATGTGGGCGAGAGTGACATGTTATTTACTTACGTTACATACCTATTTTTGTGTTGAACAAGATACTGTCTCGAACATATTTCATAACACATTGGCGGACGTGTCCACTTCCCAACTCCCCTTTTCTCGCCTTCAGCGTACCACGAATAGGAGGGGTCCAGTTGCCAGGCGTATATTGCTTCACGCTAGAGCATTAGGTTCGAATCCTGCCCCGCGCATGGATGTGTGCTGTCCTTAGGTTAGTTAGGTTTAAGTAGTTCTAAGTCTATGGGACTGATGACCACAGATGTTACGTCCCATAGTGGTTAGAGCCATTTAAACCATTCGAGCATTAGGCGACTACAGTGAGGCGAAGCGAATGACAAAGAACGAGTGCCCACCAAGTTTAAAAGCTTTTCTTTCAGAAGGTCATAACTGCGTACTATCAGAATTACGTTCCAAATTTCCACGTCGCATGGGAATTATGTCTTGCATGTCTACTTTTTTCTTCTTCAAATATGAGGTCATGTTGATAATGTTTCCTCGTTAGAGAAACATACAGATTATTGTATTTGTCTTCTCAAGAACTATCGAACGAATTTATAAAAAGTATACAGTTCCATATAAAAAAACCAACTTACTTGAATATCTCAGTTGATACCAGCGCTAAAAACGTTAACCAACTCTCTAACATTTTCCGATAACTGAGTTTCGATATGCGTAACCGTTCATGAAATGAAAGGAGTGTTACGTCTTACGTGATTCATCTCTGGCTAAGTCGGCTGTACCACTGGGGCGAGTGCTAGAACGTCTCACTAGACCTACCGTGTGGCGGCGCTCGGTCTGCAATTACTGACAGTGGCGACCCGCTGGTCCGTCGTATACTAGCGGACCGCGGCCGATTTAAAAGCTACCACCTAGCAAGTGTGGTGTCTGGCGGTGACACCACACAGATCGCAAAAAAACAAGAATTTGCACTGAGCTTTGGCTCACCTTGTACCCAGGCAGCGCAGAACGAAACTCCTTTAGTGTCTATGCTGTCCAGGAACGACTAGGAACAGACTCCTCAGACACCAAAACAACACAGGTCAGCCTGTGCTTCTAGTCTTCTAAACCACTCACTCATGTTGCCAACTGTCAACTTTCACTCATTTCCTCGGGCACCTCTTATTAGCGAGCACGTCTCTTGAATTTAGAGGCCACAAGTGACGCAGGTCCATAACTGACAGCTCCTGGAGGCGAAGGTCGACTTGGATGGTGACATCATCGTAGCGGCAGCTCCATATTGAGTTCCTGATTGCGGAAATGCTTCCGCAATTACTGCCTGCCCTGGGAAACTCAGTCAGAACGGACTGCTGGAGTGTGGTCTCGGTGCCGGGCTGTATGCTGCACAGGCCCCCAGACACTGCAGAAAAGATCTGTGCCATGAGTGGCATCTGGTAGCACTTGGGCTGCTGCCTGTTTGTCGTCAAGAGAGCTGTCTCCTGTAAGGTCCATACCTGCATAACCAGTCTGCGTTGACTGCTGGCTTAGTAGGCACAAGGCTTCTACACAGCATATCCGAGATTTGATTGTCTTATAGTTGTATTCACGGTGTTCAACGAGTGAAAAACGGTTTGTTTCATAAACAGATAATATTAGCATTCCACAAAAAATAAAAATTTTGAATGCAAAAAGTTATAACGACTGTGAACGTCTTCTTGAACAGAAACAGAAACAAGTCTACACCACCATATTTCAGGAGGGAGGGGTAAGGACAAGTTTCCACTCTTGCCCCCCCCACCCTAACTCCTTGAAGACACCTAACACAGGTTCATGCGTTGTTTGACAGCGCTGGTCGGACGAGTCTCACTTCAGATTGTATCGAGCGGATGGACGTGTACGGGTATGGAGACAACTCATGAATCCATGGACCCTGCGTGTAAGCAGGGGACTGTTCAGGCTGGTACGTAAACATCCTGTCTGGTCACTTGCAACCATTCACGTCCAGTGTGCATTCCGATGGACTTGGGCAATTCCAACAGAACAATATGACACCTCACACGTCCAGAACTGCTACAGAGTGGCTCCAGGAACACTCTTATGAGTTTAAACACTTCCGTTGGCCACCAGCTCCCCAGACAACGCAACACACTGTTGACTGTTTCCAGTCAACAGTCCAATTTCGGTGTTTATGTGCCAGGCGAAGCGTAAAGCTTTGTGTCGTGTAGTCATCAAGGGCACACGAGTGGGCCTTCGGCTCCGAAAGCCCATATCGATGATGTATCGTTGAATGGTTCTCACTCTAATACTTGTTGATGGCCCAGCATTGAAATCTGCAGGAATTTGCGGAAGGCTTTCACTTCAGTCACGATGAACGATTCTCTTCAGTCGTCGTTGGTGCCGTTGTAACGCGAACTTTTTCCAGCCGTAGCGATGCTGGATATTTGATGTTTTACTGGATTCCTGACATTCGCGGTGCGCTCGTGAAAGGGTTGTACGGCAAAATCCCCACTTCGTTGCTACCTCGGAGATCCTCTGTCCCATCGCTCGTGCGCCGACTATTACACCACGCTCAAACTCAGTTACATCTTGATAAATTGCCATTGTAGCTGCAGTAACCAATCTAACAACTGCGACAGATACTTATTGTCTTATTTAGGCGTTGCCGACCACTGCGCCATATTCTGCTTGTTTACATACATCTATATTTAAATACGCATGAGTATATCAGTTTCTTTGGCGCTTCAGTGTAAGATAAATAGTTTTGTAATAATTATAACAGCAGTTAAATATAACAAACAAGGCGTAAGACATAGCGAAAAAAGCAAAACTTAAAATTTAACGTCAGGGTCGTAAAAATTAAGAATACTGAAGGCATCCGGAAGACAATGCCTCGATGAACCCCCGGACGCAATCCGAAAACAAAGGAAGTAGGTTACAGTACGCTTATTCGCCCACTGCTTGAATACTGCTCAGCAGTGTGGGATCCGTACCAGATAGGGTTGATAGAAGAGATAGAGAAGATCCAACGGAGAGTAGCGCGCTTCGTTACAGGATCATTTAGTAATCGTGAAAGCGTTACGAAGATGATAGGTAAACTCCAGTGGAAAATTCTGCAGGAGAGACGCTCAGTTGCTCGGTACGAGCTTTTGTTGAAGTTTCGAGAATATACCTTCACCGAGGAGTCAAGCGGTATATTGCTCCCTCCTCCGTATATCTCGCGAAGAGACCATGAGGATAAAATCAGAGAGATTAGAGCCCACACAGAGGCATACCGGCAATCCTTCTTTCCACGAACAATACGAGACTGGAACGGAAGGGAGAACCGATAGTGGTACTCAAGGTACCCTCCACCACACACCGTCAGGTGGCTTGCGGAGTATGGATGTAGATGTAGATGTAGATGTAGACGCCTATGGTGGTGGAACATACTTCTCCCCTCTACGCTACCCTGTCATCTTTTAATTTCCTTCTTAAAATTCAGATATTATGATACCCTCTTTCAAATTGCTGTAAATTTTTTGCCGGCCGCGGTGGTCTCGCGGTTCTAGGCGCTCAGTTCGGAGCCGCGCGACTGCTACGGTCGCAGGTTCGAATCCTGCCTCGGGCATGGATGTGTGTGATGTCCTTAGGTTAGTTAGGTTTAATTAGTTCTAAGTTCTAGGGGACTGATGACCACAGATGTTAAGTCCCAATGTGCTCAGAGCCATTTTTGTAAATTTTTTGATCAGTAAGAACAAGTATGAAGCTGAATTAAATAACCAATAACAAGTAAAGAAGAAAAGAGAATATTAAAAGGTCCTCCTCCACGAGACCTCAATGGCTGTGGAAAAAGAAAACAAAAACGAAAAAACCTTCGTACAAGCGTCTTACTGAACTGTGGAGGTCATTGATAGCTAACTGAGCGCATCCGATTCCACGAACGCAACCCATCATCCTGCACACACTATTCTGAGATGACCTCCTTGGCATGAATCGCGTCTGCGCAACCGCCACTATTACACACGAGAAACGCACAACACTACCACCTTCAAAAGCTGTTGCTACAAAATCGTCCCGTCAAGCATACTGCCTCTAGACTAACGGGATTGTGCAATACGCGCCTCACCAACTTAACAAAAACGAAACACCATTGATGTTAATGCCCAACTAAAAACTGTACCTGTATGGTTATCTGTCCAACTGTGTGCGTGCGTGTTTGTGTGCATGCTTGCGTGTATATACACTCCTGGAAATTGAAATAAGAACACCGTGAATTCATTGTCCCAGGAAGGGGAAACTTTATTGACACATTCCTGGGGTCAGATACATCACATGATCACACTGACAGAACCACAGGCACATAGACACAGGAAACAGAGCATGCACAATGTCGGCACTAGTACAGTGTATATCCACCTTTCGCAGCAATGCAGGCTGCTATTCTCCCATGGAGACGATCGTAGAGATGCTGGATGTAGTCCTGTGGAACGGCTTGCCATGCCATTTCCACCTGGCGCCTCAGTTGGACCAGCGTTCGTGCTGGACGTGCAGACCGCGTGAGACTACGCTTCATCCAGTCCCAAACATGCTCAATGGGGGACAGATCCGGAGATCTTGCTGGCCAGGGTAGTTGACTTACACCTTCTAGAGCACGTTGGGTGGCACGGGATACATGCGGACGTGCATTGTCCTGTTGGAACAGCAAGTTCCCTTGCCGGTCTAGGAATGGTAGAACGATGGGTTCGATGACGGTTTGGATGTACCGTGCACTATTCAGTGTCCCCTCGACGATCACCAGTGGTGTACGGCCAGTGTAGGAGATCGCTCCCCACACCATGATGCCGGGTGTTGGCCCTGTGTGCCTCGGTCGTATGCAGTCCTGATTGTGGCGCTCACCTGCACGGCGCCAAACACGCATACGACCATCATTGGCACCAAGGCAGAAGCGACTCTCATCGCTGAAGACGACACGTCTCCATTCGTCCCTCCATTCATGCCTGTCGCGACACCACTGGAGGCGGGCTGCACGATGTTGGGGCGTGAGCGGAAGACGGCCTAATGGTGTGCGGGACCGTAGCCCAGCTTCATGGAGACGGTTGCGAATGGTCCTCGCCGATACCCCAGGAGCAACAGTATCCCTAATTTGCTGGGAAGTGGCGGTGCGGTCCCCTACGGCACTGCGTAGGATCCTACGGTCTTGGCGTGCATCCGTGCGTTGCTGCGGTCCGGTCCTAGGTCGACGGGCACGTGCACCTTCCGCCGACCACTGGCGACAACATCGATGTACTGTGGAGACCTCACGCCCCACGTGTTGAGCAATTCGGCGGTACGTCCACCCGGCCTCCCGCATGCCCACTATACGCCCTCGCTCAAAGTCCGTCAACTGCACATACGGTTCACGTCCACGCTGACGCGGCATGCTACCAGTGTTAAAGACTGCGATGGAGCTCCGTATGCCACGGCAAACTGGCTGACACTGACGGCGGCGGTGCACAAATGCTGCGCAGCTAGCGCCATTCGACGGCCAACACCGCGGTTCCTGGTGTGTCCGCTGTGCCGTGCGTGTGATCATTGCTTGTACAGCCCTCACGCAGTGTCCGGAGCAAGTATAGTGGGTCTGACACACCGGTGTCAATGTGTTCTTTTTTCCATTTCCAGGAGTGTAGGTCCTCTAAAATTCCACTTACAGAAATCTAAGACTTGTAGACAGGACTGAATAGACAGTATTTTAGGCTGGAAGCCATGTCTGGAAACGCACCATTTCCGTGCTACAGCCGTTTGAAATATATTTTCTAGGGACAGGGTAGTCATGGTTGGGAAAGCTTACATCGGATCAGTTGATGTCATTTGACGTCGATGCTACCTCTCTGAGCTGGTTCGAGGCTCAGACACATGACTGTGAGTGTTACAACAACATGATTGACTACATGTTTGCAGAATACGCCGTCACGAGCCTTCTGTATTACAAAGCTCACCGTAACGGAAGAGCTACTCATGTCTCCATCGAGATTGTTATCCAAAACGTTCGACTCCATCCCATACCCTTTTCGCCGCAACAACACAACGGCTTCAACAATGGAGTACCTTCACCATTAGCAGGCGTGACTGGCGCTCCAAGGAGACGCTGCACACCTGAATTGAAAGAATGTTTGTGAAAACTGATTAAGTTTGCTAATTAGTGGAATTGTAAGACAAGTGGGTCATTCATAATGAGTTACTTGTAAAAGCGGTCGCGTCACCAACAGGTTTTCAAATAGGTACGTTCCAGACATGAATTCCAATTCAAAATATTATCTACTCAGTCCCCTCTACAAGTCCAAGAAGTTTGTAACGAGAACTTTAGAGCACCACTTGTGTGTAGGTGTTTGTGCGTGTGGAGGGGGAGGGGGGGGGGGGAGGGGCGAGTATGGCTGAGTAAGTCTCATAGTAAATTTTTGTAAGGTTTCCTACGTGAACTATCGTGGTTTCTTCTAGACGCGTTGTGTCTCCCGATATGCTCTGTTTGCCTTCTGAAGTCACTGAAGAGGAAATTGTATTGTGTCGACAAAACCTGTTGTTAATGCGACAACATTGTCTGAATTGCTCCATCAGGCACCTGCGTTACCTCTGCAGGTAATAGCAGAGACCGCCTGCAGGTAAGTGGTGTCCCCGTTATTAATGGTGGTCTGTAGCGGATGTTTGGGAGGGAGGAGAAGTGCCATAGCGTACGTTGGTAACGTTTCTCTTGTTGTTGTTGCTACTGCTTCTGGAAGCGGACCGACTGCCCGCCGAAGGGAAACCCGCACGTTTTGTGTGTTCCCCAGCTAGCCTGCAGGCAAGGCGCCCGCCACCTACTTGCTGTATCGATCAGCTAGAGCGGCGCGATATCCAAGACGTGCTCGGTTTTTGCATAGAACTGGAGAGGAGACGAAGGCGTAATGGACGGCGATGATTTAGGGGTCTCGGCTGGGAGCAGACGCCGCTCATAAATCACCGCTCCCCGCAGTTAATCAGTCAGCCGCGACGGCGGCAGCCCGCAGCGGCGATCGCTGCTCAGCAAGTTGAGCGGTGCGCCCAAGTCGGGACCAACAAATTGCTGCGTTAGTTTCCAGAAGGCGAGGAAAATTGCTAGTACACGAGTGGAAAATTTTCTGCTAAGGCAAAACTACTACCGTTTACACACAGGATGCATTAACTGATAATACCGGCGGATTAAGGCAGGGGACGACACAGCGAGTATAGAACGCATTTCTTTTATTTATATTTTGTAAACCACTGAAGACACGTAATACAACTAGGTGAAGAATGTTTGGTAAAAACGATGAAATAACATGGAAGAAATGTGCCAGTTGTACCGGTATGATATGAGCGTTTTTTGTGAAAATGAAACACTAATTTTGGATTGAAAAGTAAAAACATTTTATTCAAAGTACTTGCCATTGCTTTCTATACATTTCTGACCACCTTTCTGGCAATTTGTGGACACCACGCCAATAGAAATGTTCGTCTTTTGAAGCAAACCAATCAGACAGCCAATTTTCGACTTCTTCGTAGGAATCGAAGTGTTCCTTAGCCAATGCGTGTACCATTGATGAAAACAAATTGTAGTCGGAAGGGGCCAAGTCTGGTGAATACGGCGGGTGGGGTAGCAGCTCCCAGCCAAGTATTTTGATTGTTTCCTGAACTAGTTTTGCTTTGTGTGCAGGTTCATTGTCGTGCAAAAAAATTACTTTGCCATGTCTTCTAGCCCATTCTGGTCTTTTTTTGATCAATGCATGGTTCAAATTGATCATTTGTAGCGATTATATTCACAGTTTCACCGGGTTTTAGAAGCTCATGATACACCACACCTTTCTGATCCCACCAAACACAGAGCATTGTCTACTTGCCGAATAGATGTGGTTTTGCAGTCGATGTTGATGGTTGTCCCGGATTAACCCATGATTTTTCCCGTTTAGGATTCGGATTCTTAAAATAAATCCTTCTTTCATCGCCACAAACAGTTCGATGCAAATCTGATTTTCTTTCATGTCTTTGAAGCAAAATTTGACAAATGGTTTTTCTGTTTTCCATCTGTCTTTCATTCAATTCATGTGACACACATTTTCCACACTTTTTGATCTTTCCCATAGCTTTCAAACGGTCAGAAATTGTTTGTTGTGCAACATTTAGCATTGCTGTCATTTGCTTCTGACTCAAAGTACCATCTTCATCCAATATTGCTTGCAATTCGGCGTCTTCGAACTTTTTTGGTGGTCTTCCACGTTCTTCATTTCTTACATAAAAATCATTATTTCTGAACCGTTGACACCATCTTTTGCATGTTGCTTCTGATAGAAGATGATCACCATATGCCTCGATAAGCATTCGATGCGACTCTGCAGCACTTTTTTTCAAATGAAAACAAAAAATTAATGCTTTCCGCAAATCATCACTTTCTGGTACAAAATTCGACATTGTTAACACGATGAAAACATATGATGTTGTTTGTTCCATGACTTGATGTGTACTAAATATCTTTGAAAGATGTCATACCAACCAAACAAAAAAGAAATTAAGGCTCGTTCACAACAAATGTTCCCTATCGACACATTTGTATATTAACGCTCATTTCATACCGGTACACCTGGTATTCGGAATTCCAAATGCGATTTGACTTCAGCTGCACAATATATTCCACAAAAAAAAAAGAATTGCCCCTGACTGGGACTGGAACCCGATTTCCTGCTTTACGCGAGCGATCTCCTTGGTTACTTCGGCTATCCGAGCAAGCATTCAGGACCGACGAAAAGCTACATAAACTGCACGAAAAGTGTTTTGGTACACCTGGTGCAGTGTGAGGACACGTATGCATGTCTGAAGGAAAAGACGCTGCTATTCTCTACAGCTACACGAAATAGAAGAAATGTATTCGAAACTGCGAAAACAATTGGACTTCAGCCGCACAATTTAGTCATGAATTCAAGCTTTACGCGAGATGTTGCCTTAACCAGTTTGGGTATCCAGGCACGCCTCCAGGACCAAATCAAGCCTCCATATGTCACAGAGTCTCCACCTCCTCGAATAGTCGAAGTGCTTAATATGACTGCTCACTCGCATAAAGCGAAAAATCATCACTAAATTCTGCAGCTGAAGTCCAATCGTATTCGCCTTCAGGACCGACCAAAAGCTACATTCGCTGCCGGAAAAGAAGTTGGTATACCTGGAGAGACGACGGAGATTTTGAGCCGATGAAGCATATGCCACCTAGAGGATAGTAGAAGTACTGACAATGGTTCAAACGTCGTCCGCCAACAGATAGCGCAGTGGCGTAGCTACCAGAGCACCATTTATGTTTACCTTGTAATAGGGAATGGTTCAAATGGCTCTGAGCACTATAGCACTTAACTTCTGAGAACTTAGAACTACTTAAACCTAACTAACCTAAGGACATCACCACATCCATGCCCGAGGCAGCCTTCGAACCTGCGACCGTAGCGGTCGCGCGGTTCCACACTGTAGCGCCTAGAACCGCTCGGCCACTCCGGCCGGCTTTAATAGGAAATGCTCACAGCCAGAGTCCTCAGTGTTCTGCAAACGTGCGAAGCAAGCAGGCAACCATATCACAGAGACACCCGTTCTTCCTACCGCCAAGGTCAAAGCAGTCAAATTGTGGCCCGAGTGACGGGATGGTCCTTTCGGAGAACTGTCTCACTAGTCGAACGCGCTGCGTCATTTACGCAACGATGCTGGTATCAGTGGTCACGTGAGCATTCTTAACCTCGCAGATGAGGTTCTGGACGTCCACGCACCAAAGACGCCACCACGATCGTCGTATTGTAAGTGGATCAGTGGCAGATCGTACAGCAACCACTGTGCTGATAAGTGGGCTTGTGAGTCCAGACGTGTCAACACACACTGTTGCTCAAAATGGTTCAAATGGCTCTGAGCACTGTGGAACTTAGCATCTGAGGTCATCAGTCCCCTAGAACTACGTAAACCTAACTAACCTACGGACATCACACACATCCACGCCCGAGGCAGGATTCGAACCTACGACCGTAGCGGTCGCACCGGACTGAAGCGCCTAGAACCGCTCGGCCACAGGGTCGGCCGCAAACTGTTGCGACTCGGTTGTTAGCAATGGACTACGGGCAAGCACACCTCTAGCATGTCTTCGACACACGTCACAACATCGACATGCATGGCTTGACTGCTGCCATCAGACATTCACTTGGAAGATGAAATGGCGCGCCGTGGTCTTCAGCGATGAAAGCAGATTCTGCCTGCACGCGAGTGATGGTCGTTTCGGCGTACGACGTAGACCTGTCTCGTAGTATGCTTTCATCCAAGACACACTGGCCATGAAACTCAATGTTCTTCGCAAGACATGCAGCAAATTCTCTCGCCAGCACGAGCTCCAGACTTGCCTCCAGCCGAGCACGTGTGGGGTATGATGGGATGAGAAGTGACTCATGCGACTCTTCTGCCAACTTTTACAGAACTAGGTCAACAGGTCCTGTAGGCGTGCCTTAACGTATCGCAGGACAGTATTCGCCATATGTTTGATCGAATGGAAATCAGAGTGAGCACCTGATTGCCGCCTCTGGAGGCTACATCACATACTAATATTGGTGGTTCAGCGTAGGTCAATACCTGTTACGTCTCTGAACTGCTTGTGCTATTGATCTGTAAATGTAATCATTTCATGTACTCCATATGCATTGTTGCAACGACAAATCTTGAGTGAATTGGAAGTCTCTAAAAGGGTGTACTAATCTTTTTCGCAACACTGTCCACGTTCTGCATTTGCACAACTGCTGTGATTCCCGTACAGAGAGAGATTTTATTATTACTGTTGCGGTCAGTGTAGGCATGTAATACTGTTCTACAGTGTGTGTGTTTGATGGTGTACTATTCAGTTTCCTTCAGACATGCATGCATGCATGAACAGACAACTGCTACGATCGACAGCGATATGAAATGGAAGAAATGTATTCGGAATGGCGAATACAATTGAACTGCCGCTGCACAATTGGTTCAAATGGCTCTGAGCACTATGGGACTTAACTTCTGAGGTCATCAGTCCCCATAGAACTTAGAACTACTTAAACCTAACTTACCCAAGGACAGCACCTGCGACCGTAGCGGTCGTGCGGTTCCAGACTGTAGCGCCTAGAACCTCTCGACCAGAACGGTTGGCCGCGCTGCACAATTAATTCGTGACTTGTACCCTGCATAGTGTTTTATGCAAGCAGTCGCGTTAACCGACTATCCGAGGACGTCACATATGGAGGTTTGGATCGGTCCTGGTGACTTGCCTGGATACCCAAAATGGTTGAGGCAATGGGTCGCGTACAGCGGGAAATCTTGGCTAAATTTTGCAGCTGAAGTCCAATCGTATTCGGAATTTCGAATACATTTCTTCCAATTCATACAGCTGTAGAGAATGACAGTGTCTGTTCCTCCAGACAAGCATACATGGCTGGACATTGCATTGTACACTCTCCAATAAGGACTGCAAATAGTAGATGAAATAACAATTCACTCGCTGTGTATTACTTATTGCTCTCTACAAGTTGAACAGTATTTAACGAGAAAATGTGGAAGAATGTCTGGAAATATTAACAATATAAAAATAAATAAAATGAAAATTGAGCAAATGCTTGGCGAAAAAATTAAGTACGCTGCCTGACAGAAGCAGTAAAGCACCGAGAAGGAAAACAGGAAACGAAACGAAACTTCATGAGTTGACAGGGTATGTGATGTTACTTCTACGATCAGAAAATCGTGTGAAACTTATAAACAACTTGGTAATATGAACCCACGTATCAGTACCACACTGCAGCCTGGGTGCATGCATTGATTCCATTGGGAAGGATGTGGTGAAGCCATTGTATACTCTTCTGAGGCAAGTCGGCCCACAATAGTTGTAACTGGTCCTTGATATCTGGGATATTGGCATGATGACAGAGTGACCGTTCGAGCTTGTCCTACACGTGTTCCATTGTGGATCCGCTGATCTTGCTGACCACGACATGACGCAGAGAGTTTCATAGATATGTGTGTCAGGTGTGGACGAGCATTGTCCAGTTGAAAAATGGGACTATGATACTGTCGCATTAGACGTAACACACGAGGACGCAGGATATCCGTAGCAGACCATTGTGTCCCCAGAGTTCCCTCAGTCACTAGCAGGCGTGACTAAGTATTAGCCAATGGCACCCCTCTTCATGACGCCAGGACTAACACCGCGGTATCTCTCTAAATGGGAACTCTCTCAAAGTCGCGGCCATACACGCCGACGATGATCATATGGGGTAGTACAGGACCGTGCTTCATCGCATATCGCCAGGCGACACCTTTCATCAGCAGTCCATTCTACTTGGTCACGGCACCACTCCAAACTCGGCCGCTTGTCTTTTGATGTTGACGATAGATTACTAGTCTGTCTCCTGCTAGCCTCTGGCAAATGCTGCAGGATGCCAAAGAATGTTGCGGTGAGTCCATTTCTGTTTCTAGGATGTCAGATGCAGGTGTAAAGTGGTTACAACGCGACTGCTGCACAATACGGGACTCCTCCCTTCAGATGGTCAGACATGGTCGACCAGAACCTTGAGGACGAGTACACTAGCTCTCATTTCACATGCACAGAGTTTCACAAGTCAACAAGTGAGTGTGCATGAAATAAGGCCGCTTGCACCGTCGTGTCGTCAGAGTTCCCTCAGTCACAACTAGCTGTGACTTGAAGTTATACCTGATGGCTCCCAACATCATGACACCGCAAGTAAAACCATTGCGCTTCTCCAAAATATTGTAAAAACTGTACTTCTCTTCAGCTCACTGCCATACTCGCCGCCGATGGTTATCCTGGGCTGCGCAGAAAGGCGATTCAGCGCTGACACCATTCATCTGCAGTGCATTTTCCCAGTCACGGCACCACTCCAGATGCAGCCTTTTGTGGTGATAGCAATTCTGTACCCAACTATTCCTACTCTCCGGTCAATGGTATGGGATGAGACCGTATTGCATGGAGTCCATAACCTGTTCTCGCCTGACATGCGCAGATGTGAATAATTCAGACAACACAGGATAGACAGAAAACTTTAGTGACTGGAGAAAAAAAAATAAAGGGAGTTCCACAGGGTTCAGTTCTGTGTCCACTCCTATTCCTTACATATGGATAACCCCATAAAACATGTTTTTCAAATTAGGTGTATTGTGCTGCCACTGACTGCCAGGTACTCCATATCAGCGACGTCAGTAGTATCAGACATCATGAGAAAGCAGAATGGGGCGATCTGTGGAACTCACGGATTTCGTACGTGATTGGGTGTCACTTGTGTCATAGGTCTGTATGCGAGATTTCCGTACTCCTAAACATCATTAGGTCCACTGTTTCCGATGTGATAATGAAGTGGAAACGTCAAGGGACACGTGCAGCACAAAAGCGTACAGGCTGGTCTCGTTTGTTGACTGACAGAGACTGCCGAAATTTGAAGAGGGTCGTATTGTGTAATAGGCAGACGTCTATCCAGACCATCACACAGGAATTCCAAACTGCATTAGGATCCACTGCAAGTACTATAATAGTTAGGCGGGAGGTGAGAACATTTGGATTTCATGGTCGAAGGGCTGCTCATAAGCCACACATTACGCTGGTAAATGCCAAACGACGCCTTGCTTGGTGTAAGCAGCGTAAACTTTGGACGACTGAACAGTGGAAAAACGTTATGTGAAGTGACGAGTCACTTTACACAATGATCCGATGACAGGGTGTGAGTGTGACAAATGCCGGCAAATGTCATTTGCAAGCGTGTGTATTGCCAACAGTGAAATTCGGAGGCGGTGGTGTTATGGTGTGGTCGTGTTTTTCATGGACGGGGCTTGCATCTCTTGTTGTTTTGCTTTGCACCATCACAGTACAGGCCTACATTGATGTTTTAAGCACCTTCTTGCTTCCACTGCAATTCGAGGATGGCGACTGCATCTTTCAACACGATCGAGCACCTGCTCATAATGCATGGTGTGTGGCTGAGTGGTTACACGACAGTAACATCCCTGTCATTGACTTGCCTACACGGAGTCCTGAACTGAAGCTTACAGAACACGTTTGGGATGTTTTGGAACACCGACTTCGTGCAAGGTCTCACTGACCAACATCTATACTTCTCCTCAGTGCAGCGCTCCATGAAGAATGGGCTGCCATTCCCCAAAAAACCCTCCAGCACCTGATGGAACGTAAGCCTGCGAGAATAGAAGCTGTCATCAAGGCTAAGCGTGGCCCATCACCATGTTGAATTCCAGAATTACCGATGGAGGGCGCCACGAACTTGCAAGGCATTTTCAGCCGGACACTTTTGATCACACATTGTATATTTGAATGACCTTCCACTTAACATTCCACAAGTGAAATTGGTACTTTCTGCAGAGGATACCAGTGTTAAAATAAATCCAGTTGGAGAAAAAGCAACTGAAGAGTTAGTAAATTATGTATTCCATAGCATTATTAAGTGGTCCTCTGGAAATGGACTCTCCCTAAATTTGGAAGGAAACACATTTCATTCAGTTCTGTACAACAAATATGGTCATACCAACAATTGATTTAACACATGAATAGGAGTCAGTAAGTAGGATAGAAGGCTCCAAATTTTTGGGTGTGCATTGAGCCGTGCGTGGCTCGTGTTCTCACCATCATGTATTTTACACCCTCTTTTTAACGTACTTCCACCTCACTACGGAATTTTATTACTGCTGTCACTGAGTTGCTGCTTTGCCTGACCGTGAGCGGCGTTAGCAGCGCGTATCGATATATCCCCTCTTGTAGTATTTTTGCTCGACTGCAATTACTTCCCAATCGTTGTCTGGCGTCACTAGTTCGGGTTGCGAGTTCGGGTTGCGAGTTCGGGCTGCCATTCAGTTGGAACGTGTCTGGAGTGCAGTCCGGACCTGCCAGTCGGGGAGTTGCAATGCGGCGCTAGTGCAGTCGAGTTGGAGCAGCAGTGAGGTTTGCGTCTACATGGCTCGGCCGACCACCACCGCCACACATCACTCAAGCCGGGCGACAGTCTTGGTGGATCGTCGGTCGGTCGTCCTATCGGACGACGCGCTTTGGCTCGCCGATCGTTCATGAGTTGGCTGTTTGTGTGTGTGTGTGTGTGCGTGTATCGACTCCCGTTTTGTCTTCGTGCGTGCTTAGTGACTGTTGGGTATCGTTCAGGTCTTCGTGCAAGTGTTTGTCAGGTTGTGTGTGTAGTTGGGGTTGTTTCCTGATGACTATGTTAGATGTTGTCGGTACTCTGAGGAGTCGTTCGGTTGTTGAGAATGAGGGAAGTTATCTCCGTGCGGTGCAGTCGGCTGGGTCTGCTGGCAGCCCCTGCACAGCACCAGAGCATGTATGGAGCTGTCCGATCGCTACGAGCTTCGTGGTTCACTGACCAAGGACGTCAAAGTTGAGTAGTGGTTTCAACCACCCAAGTCACGTCCATTCATGTAGTGGTGGTTCGTTTCGGTGGTTTGTTGTTGGGGAGGTTTTCCTCTGAGAAACACCGAATGTTTCTACTGCTGAAATTTAGCCGCCATGTGGTGCAATTAACTAATTTGGTTGACTACAATTCGAGTGCACCAGGGGAATTTTCTGCCATGTGGCCGTTAGTGTTCTGGTTACCTGCCCTGGGCACTGACATAAATTCAGGCAGTGTTCTTTTGGATGGAGTTAACTATATTACGGTGTTTCAAATTCAAGTGTTCCAGGAGAATTTTCTGCCTAGTGGCCGTTAGTGTTCCGGTTATCTGTCGTGACCACTAACGTAATTTCAGGCAACGTCGTATCCTCACATGTTGTCGCTGTCCAACATGGTGTGTAATTTTGACAGCTAATACATACTCCATTGTGGACCTTCACGTCTGTAACCTTTTCTGTTTGGGTTCTCGTCTACTGAAGCTAGTCGTTGTGTCGGTCGGTCCGTGGCTGTCCCCTGGTTGGGTTCCGACTGATTAAGTGTAGTTGGGCTCACCACCTGTCTCAACTAAGTGAACGAGGGCAGACCGACCTCCCTGGAGGCTTCTGAGCTCCACCGGTGTTTGATTGTCTGTTTTCAGCTGCTTAAAGTTTAAGGCTTATGGTTATTTTCCTTATTTTCTTAAAAAGTTTGCAAAATTAATTCTTAAATTTATCTTTCAAGCTTAAACATTGCGGCCTTCTGCCTTTAAAAGATTATGGTAATATATTTTAAAATTTTGAAACTTAATTGTGGCCTTCAGCCATTTGTATTGCACGTTGCATATGTTTTTTCTATCTACGTTGTTTTGAGGTTTTCCACCTAGCTGTCATAGACGTTTCTTTTTAAATTATTTTATTGCTATTTTAATTGGATTTTTATCTTATTGATTTTTTTAGATTTCTTGTTTGGAAGATTTTGGCCGTGAAAGAGTTGCATTTGGTAAAGGTTCAGCTACGTGCCGCTTTGGTTGTAAATGTGCTATTAAATTACAATAAATTACAATTAGAAGGCGTAACTGACCCCAACCTTATTTGGCCCTTTCCACAATCCTAGGTACCTGTTTTGCCCAGCGTGTTTAGTGGGCGTGTCATGCATATTGTTGAATACTTGAACCAGAAGAAGCATTCTAATGAGATTGTTAACTAACTTCAGCTAGTTTTGTTCTTCGTATAATTACTAATCATGGAAACAAGTGTATCTATGTCCGAAATATTTTGCATATTTCCACTCTGTAACGTCGTACGGAAAAATTTTGTGTGGCACCTCATCACTTAGAAAAAAAGTATTGATTGCTCAAAAGCGAGAAGTATGAATAATATGTGGTGCTCAATTTAGGTACCTGTTCAAGGAGCTAGGCATTTTAACTGCACCGTCACGTCACGTACATTTGCTAACGAAATTAGTTATAAGCAATCCATCACAATTTGAAAAGAACAGTGATGTACCGCATCTACAACGGTAGATGGAAAAACGACCTTCATTATTCATTGTTTAAGCTGTGAATGGCTCTGAAAGGAGTTCAGATTGCAGCAACAAAAAGTTTTGATCATTTGCCGCAATAAATCCAATGTCTGACATGTAACGAAGCAACGGTTAAACCTAATTTGAAGGTATTTCTCCCGGACAGTTCCTTCCATTCCATTGACGAATTTCTACTTAAAAACTGGAAGCCACTTTTCTTTTCCAAGGAAAAAAAATCTTCTTTTTAAATATATATTTTAAGTGCTGTTGTATGAGTAAGAATAAAATGATAATGTGTTCATTAATGTTAATACTAATCAGTTATACATGTTCTGTAAAGTGAATCGTTCGACGTCATTTCGATAAAAGAAACGTTCAAATGACCTATGGAACATGTAACTAACTAACTCATAGTACAATGCAGCGATCCTCCCTTGTGCCGACCAGACGTGGTCGAGTAGGCCCACCTTTACTTTCCCACATCGGGCAACTGTTAAATCCGAATGAAATGTGGATATTTGACGATTCGACCAGCTGACCAAATGGAGGCCTCTTTCAAATTCTGTTAGGTGCTGGCAACGCTACATCGTAAGAGTAAGCGACATCTCCGTGTCCTTCACAGCAATCATTCAGTATGGGTCCACTGCTATTACTTACATAAACTATGTGATCAAAAGTATCCGGACACCCTCAACATTTCACAAGCACAGAGTTTCACAAGTCAACAAGTGTACATGAAGTAAGGCCGCTCGCACCATTGTGTCGTCATTTACGCACGCTACCAGGTCTGGTAACAACGACAAAAGGCGAAAAACAGTAATGCAGTCTGATGGCTGCTCTAGCTGTCACAGAGAATTTTAGCTCTAATGTTTTACATACCCGCTGCCCGCTGATGGTGTGTGTGTGTGTGTGTGTGTGTGTGTGTGTGTGTGTGTGTGTGTGTGAAGTTACATTGACGTCCATCCATTTCTTCTGGGCGCTTCACTTCTTTTTTCAGACAGCATAATTTTAACGAGGTAGTTATGTATTCATGTGCAATCATCACTGTACAAACGCTGAAAACTTAATGGGGTCAGTGCATTCCTCACCATTACTTTGTGATGCCATGCGAACTGAGTCACGCTTTCGCCTGGTCGAGCGGGTGAGTTTTTTTGTTTAACAATGTATTCCGCTCCTATGTTTTATCCAATAAGCTCGAGAGCAAATTTCTGACATGCTAATTTTAGCACACGCCTTACCACCTCTTCCACATACCTGCTCGTAATATTCTGCGTAGTGAATGGGGCACATCTGTTGGACGACGGTCCTGCTGTACGCGATATTCAATTCTGTACGCGAATGCAGTTGGAAGAAATTTAATTGCGGATTCATAGATCAAGCTTTGATCCAGGTAGACGCGAGAAGTAAATGCTTTTAGCGACCGGTAAATTGCGGAATCCCTCTAGAGATTGAAAAGGTTATTGCGGATGTTAAAAGAATGGCGGGCGAGCTATTCTGAAGCACAAAAGAATATCAACGACAGGACGTAAAACTGATGCGAAATGTGGGTCGGAATAAGGGAAACCTTTTACGATTCTAGTTGCTGGAGTGCTACGCATACATCTGTACCATTTTCGATCATAGATGCTGCACTGTATCGCCCTTAGCGCCGTACTGTCTATCGTCGGACAGTCTATAAGAAATAATAATACACGAGTGTATATGTACGATTCGATCAATTCTCATTAGTTCGAAAATATCTATCTGGGCATTGTACAGAGAACTTTGAAAAGAAAGAGAGAGAGAGAGAGAGAGAGAGAGAGAGAATGGAAATAATTTTTTAGACTTGATGTAGCACTACGAAAACCGCACTGTAGTCTTAGACTGAGCCGGCCGGTGTGGCCGTGCGGTTCTAAGCGCGTCAGTTTGGAACCGCGTGACTGCTAGGGTCGCAGGTTCGAATCCTGCCTCGGGCATGGATGTGTGTGATGTCCTTAGGTTAGTTAGGTTTAAGTAGTTCTAAGTTCTAGGGGACTGATGACCTCAGTAGTTAAGTCCCATAGTGCTCAGAGCCATTTTAAGCCATATTAGACTGATTATTTTTATTACTCTTGAAGAATCAATTTGGCCAAGATCGCTAGTAATTCTTTTCATTACTATTACCGGTTTTGAAAGACTTATTCTATCATCATCGCATCTAGTAGAATAATGTTATAAGTTTGGATCTGTCAGAACTGGTGACGGCAGTGAAAAGAATTGCTAGCGACCTTGGAAACTTGATTCTTCAAGAGTAGTATTATCTTCAGATCGCCCCCAACGATTGACGCAGTGTCAAACAGATATATTATTAGTTTTTAAAGGTTCAAGCACATTTCACAGTGGGAAAGCACTAAAATTTATGTGCAGTTCAAGCACATTTCACAGTGGGAAAGCACTAAAATTTAAGTGTTTTTGCACTGTGAAAAGTAGTTGAGCATACATTTTAACACCGATTTTAACAACCACGACGTCGTATCTATTGTGGACAAAATCAAAGTATACACTCCTGGAAATTGAAATAAGAACACCGTGAATTCATTGTCCCAGGAAGGGGAAACTTTATTGACACATTCCTGGGGTCAGATACATCACATGATCACACTGACAGACCCACAGGCACATAGACACAGGCAACAGAGCATGCACAATGTCGGCACTAGTACAGTGTATATCCACCTTTCGCAGCAATGCAGGCTGCTATTCTCCCATGGAGACGATCGTAGAGATGCTGGATGTAGTCCTGTGGAACGGCTTGCCATGCCATTTCCACCTGGCGCCTCAGTTGGACCAGCGTTCGTGCTGGACGTGCAGACCGCGTGAGACGACGCTTCATCCAGTCCCAAACATGCTCAATGGGGGACAGATCCGGAGATCTTGCTGGCCAGGGTAGTTGACTTACACCTTCTAGAGCACGTTGGGTGGCACGGGATACATGCGGACGTGCATTGTCCTGTTGGAACAGCAAGTTCCCTTGCCGGTCTAGGAATGGTAGAACGATGGGTTCGATGAAGGTTTGGATGTACCGTGCACTATTCAGTGTCCCCTCGACGATCACCAGTGGTGTACGGCCAGTGTAGGAGATCGCTCCCCACACCATGATGCCGGGTGTTGGCCCTGTGTGCCTCGGTCGTATGCAGTCCTGATTGTGGCGCTCACCTGCACGGCGCCAAACACGCATACGACCATCATTGGCACCAAGGCAGAAGCGACTCTCATCGCTGAAGACGACACGTCTCCATTCGTCCCTCCATTCACGCCTGTCGCGACACCACTGGAGGCGGGCTGCACGATGTTGGGGCGTGAGCGGAAGACGGCCTAACGGTGTGCGGGACCGTAGCCCAGCTTCATGGAGACGGTTGCGAATGGTCCTCGCCGATACCCCAGGAGCAACAGTGTCCCTAATTTGCTGGGAAGTGGCGGTGCGGTCCCCTACGGCACTGCGTAGGATCCTACGGTCTTGGCGTGCATCCGTGCGTCGCTGCGGTGCGGTCCCAGGTCGACGGGCACGTGCACCTTCCGCCGACCACTGGCGACAACATCGATGTACTGTGGAGACCTCACGCCCCACGTGTTGAGCAATTCGGCGGTACGTCCACCCGGCCTCCCGCATGCCCACTATACGCCCTCGCTCAAAGTCCGTCAACTGCACATACGGTTCACGTCCACGCTGTCGCGGCATGCTACCAGTGTTAAAGACTGCGATGGAGCTCCGTATGCCACGGCAAACTGGCTGACACTGACGGCGGCGGTGCACAAATGCTGCGCAGCTAGCGCCATTCGACGGCCAACACCGCGGTTCCTGGTGTGTCCGCTGTGCCGTGCGTGTGATCATTGCTTGTACAGCCCTCTCGCAGTGTCCGGAGCAAGTATGGTGGGTCTGACACACCGGTGTCAATGTGTTCTTTTTTCCATTTCCAGGAGTGTAGGTTGATTACTGGATGCCACACAAGTATACCCCATTTGAAGCAGCTGTTGTCATAAATATACTGGTCTTTGAGCAGTCTCCTGACTGGTCTGATACGACCCGCCACTGACTCCACTCTTTTACCAGCCACTCCATCAAAGAGTAGCACTTGCACACTACATCCTCAATTCTGTGTCGAATGTATTCAAAACGCTGTCTTCTACAGTCTTTACCCCTCTGCAGCTACTTCTAGTATTTATTTCTTAACACCTGCCCCGTCGTCTTGTTCCATATGCGTTTTCCACATGTTCCTCTTTTCTCAGATGCTGCAGAGGAACTCTTCATTTCTCATCATATCGGTTCAACATTCTTTTATAACACGACATCTCAAATGCTTCGATTCTTTCCTTTTCAGGTTTTGTCGCAACCCTTGATTCACTACCGTTTAATGTTGTGCTCCGAACGTACATTCTCAGAAATTTCTTTCTCAAATTATGCCTTATGTTTTTGCCAGCAATGCTCTCTTTGCCTGTGCTTGTTTGCTTTTTTTTGTTCTCTTCCTTTTTATGTCGTGCCTTATTTTGCTTCAAGGAAGAAGAATTTCTTAACTTCGTCTATTTCATAATCATCAATTTTGATGTTACGTTTATTGCTTATCTCATTTATGCTACTCCTCAATACTTTCGCTGTTGTCCGATTTACTCTCAATTCATAATCTGTTCTCATTAAACTATTCTTTCTCTCCAGCAACTCTTATAATTCTTTTTCAGTTTCATTGAGGATAGTAATAGCATTAGTGAATCTTTTCATCATGAATTTAAGCCCACCCATGAACCTACTTTCATTTTCGTTGTTTGTTTTTAAATGTAGAGATTGAACAGTAGGTACGAAAGACCGTAGCTTGACTTAGACCCTGTTTAATACAAGTATTTCGTTCGTGATCTTCTTATTGCTCCCTCTTGATTCTTGTGTCTAATTTACTTCATTCGCCTTTCCCTTTAGCTTACTCCTGTTTTTCTTAGAATCTCGTATTAAGTTGTGGACCACTTTTTCTAAGTCGACAAATCATGTGAACGTGGGTTAATATTTTTCATAGGTTTTGCATCCACTATCAATCGCAACCACAGAACTGCATCGCCGGTGGCTTTAGCTTTCCGAAAGCTAAACTGCTTGTTATCTGTGAGATCCTAAACTGTGCTCTCCATCCTTCTGTATATTACTGTTTTCAGCAATTTGGATGCAGGAGCTGTTGAGCTGATAGTGTGATAGTTCTGTGTGATAATTCTCGCACTTCTGCCCCTGCTGTCTTCGGGATTGTGGATGACATTTTTCCGAAAGTGAGACGTGTGTCTCCATCATAGATTCTACACACCTGTCTGAATAGCCATTTTGTTGCTATTTCCCTCAATGAATTTAGAAATTCTGTAAGTATGTTATCTGTCCGTTCTGCTTTACGCAATGACAAATGTTCTAAAGCTCTGTTGAACTTTAACTTTAATGCTGTAAGCCCTTTATCTTCCATATTGACTCCTATTTTTCCTTCTGAGGCGTAATTTGACAAGTCCTACCCCTTGAAGATATCTTTAGTGTGCTATTTCCACGTGTACGCCCTCTCGTCTACGTTTAATAGCGGCATTGTCATTGCATTCTGAATGTTGACGCCTTGCCTTTAATTTCACTCAAGATTACTTTGAATTTTCTATATTCTGAATCTGAGCTTCCGGCGACCAGCTTTTTTTCATGAAGCGATTTCGCCTTGGATTCCCTGCACTTTCATTTTTTTTTCATTCCTAAGTGACTTGCATTGCTGTATTTCTCCATTTTCCTGAACTTCTGTACTTCCTTCTTTTGTCGATGAAATGAAGTGTTTCTTCTGTTACTCATGGTTCCTTCGCAGCTGCTTTCTTGCATCAACACTGAAGAGGAGTTCCTAGATAACAGGACACAGCATGTCATTCTGAATGGAGAGAACTCTTCCGAAGTAAGAGTGATTTCAGGTGTGCCGCAGGGGAGTGTCATAGGACCGTTGCTATTCACAATATACATAAATGACTTTGTGGATGACATCGGAAGTTCACTGAGGCTTTTTGCAGATGATGCTGTGGTGTATCGAGAGGTTTTAACAATGGAAAATTGTACTGAAATGCAGGAGGATCTGCAGCGAATTGATGCATGGTGCAGGGAATGGCAATTGAATCTCAATGTAGACAAGTGTAATGTGCTGCGAATACACAGAAAGATAGATCCTTTATCATTTAGCTACAAAATAGCAGGTCGGCAACTGGAAGCAGTTAATACCATAAATTATCTGGGAGTACGCATTAGGAGTGATTTAAAATGGAATGATCATATAATGTTGATCGTCGGTAAAGCAGATGCCAGACTGAGATTCATTGGAAGAATCCTAAGGAAATGCAATCCGAAAACAAAGGAAGTAGGTTACAGTACGCTTGTTCGCCCACTGCTTGAATACTGCTCAGCAGTGTGGGATCCGTACCAGATAGGGTTGATAGAAGATATAGAGAAGATCCAACGGAGAGCAGCGCGCTTCATTACAGGATCATTTAGTAATCACGAAAGCGTTACGGAGATGATAGATAAACTCCAGTGGAAGACTCTGCAGGAGAGCTGCTCAGTAGCTCGGTACGGGCTTTTGTCAAAGTTTCGAGAACATACCTTCACCGAAGAGTCAAGCAGTATATTGCTCCCTCCTACGTGTATCTCGCGAAGAGACCATGAGGATAAAATCAGAGAGATTAGAGCCCACATAGAGGCATACTGACAATCCTTCTTTCCACGAGCAATACGAGACTGGAATAGAAGGGAGAACCGATAGAGGTACTCAAGGTACCCTCCGCCACACACCGTCAGGTGGCTTGCGGAGTATGGATGTAGATGTAGATGTAGAAGAGCTAAAGAAACTGGTACACGTTCCTAATGACTGATTGATGTTTTTTTTTATAGGCTCGCTCATAGTCTTGCTACACTTTTCACCTCATGGTTAACAATTCTACTTCAATTTTTCTAGGCAAACATCCGAGAAACTATTATAAACAGAGATCAACGTCGACCTTTTACCGAATTTGTTGAAGTAATTAGATGTGCAACAAAAACATTAATGGGGTGAGTTACCATGAAGCAACAAGCGGATGTAGTGGGAGTGTTACGGCGTAAAGTCAAGCGGTGGCTCCCCAGTCGGGAACTATAGAGCAGAGTGGGCTTTGAGACGACGTCAGCCAGTTGCACGCTGACCGACCCCTCTCCAGGACGACAACGCGACAGCAGAGGCCTCTATGTGAAGAGGACATAAGCGCTGCGCCCAATTGGTCGCGGCCCAGACTAGCGACCTGAAGAGAAGCATCACATCTTTTACTTCGCTTGTATTAGGATCGTTTATACTGAAGAACATTTCTTATTTTCCATGTCGCCCTTTGCTTGCGGTATATCGGTGTAATATTCAAAGTTAAGTCGTGTCATTTATTTTTTTTTGTAATAAAACTCATTAATACGATTTACTTGAATTGTTGTCTAGCGATCCGAGAAAGCAGGTTTCCTAGCCACCCCACATTTGACAGGCAGGGTTTAACAGGGATCTTGTTACCTTATCGCTGGGATTGGCATAGGTTCATTCATTAACTTACTCATTGAACTCTGTTGCAACTATTAAGTCAATAATTGTGCCAATCATTTAAATCCTGGGTGAAATTAGGTTCATTGGGATTAGACAAAGGGGTATTTGAGAAATTGACGGAATTTAGTATGCTGACAATTTGCAGAATACGATTGATGTGAAGGTCGATGGCAGCATGTCATGACCTAACACAAAAACAGAATGCTTTTCGATCGATACCCCTGGGATTTGCAGTGGGATGATACAGGCAAGCACGAGAGGGGTGGTTGTAGGAATCTGGGGTATTCTATAATAATTAGTACTGGAATACTTTACTAAATAACTTTTACTTAACTTTGTCGTGCTACTGCACTCCAGGAACATAACTAATAACAAATGGTTCAATTGGCTCTGAGCACTATGGGACTTAACATCTGAGATCATCAGTCCCCTAGAACTAAGAACTACTTAAACCTAACTAACCTAAGGACATCACACACATCCCTGCCCGACGCAATATTCGAACCTGCGACGGTAGCGGTCGCGCGATTTCATACTGAAGCGCCTAGAACCGCTCGGGCACACCGGCCGGCTAACTAACAACAATTATCTTTCTTGAATACAAATGACTCATTAACAAACATTAACTGGATTATACAATAAGCAAGATACCACGGTTCTGGTATTACGTGCGTAATACATGCGCGAACTAGAGGCTGCGAACCTAGCGAGCTGAAGGCTATTCTAATCTGACTTCGCTCACGACGTGTCACTGACTCGGCCGGTGCGGTCTGCAAGTCTCTGTCCGTGCCATATGGCGGCGCTGCAAGCCCCAGCGAGTCCAGAGAGGTTGCATGTGCTGGACCGCTATCGATTATCGCAACCTCTAGCATGGTGTCTAACGTTGACACCACAAGGATCTTAACTTTTGTTTAACGCAACTAACACGACTTGTGGTCATACAACAGGCATAAACAACACTATAGAAACAATTGAAATTCTCACAAGAAATCTCTCTGGAATAGGTCGTATTCTCATAATTAGGTTTGTAGGGGCCTTAACATCAAAATCACATTGCAATAGACAATATATAATGTAAGATAGGCCACCCCCATGCAGTATGTTTGAACTCACCACACAAAGAAAACTGCAAAAATGAACTAACATTCCCCACAAAGTTACTGATTCACAAAAGATTTGGAATTTAGTTTATTTTTAATGATATGTGATGACAGTAAAACACAATCCCAGACAAAACAGGCTCATGTAAGGCCAAAGGCACGAATATATGCTCAGTCACAAATCATGAAAGCAGCACTGAAAATTAAAATTACCACGCAAAATCACAGTAATTTTGACTACTGGCTTTAACTCAGTTAAAAAACACGATATTATAGTTTAACCACACTTTAGCGGGCATGCAACAAAGGGCGACAACATGTGCCTAAGTACATCATAAAAAGAAAAGCCTAAAATTATTTGACTAATGAATCAAAATTATACTGTTGTGGCAACAGAAAAACATACTGCATAAATGTACAACAAATAAAAGTTTCTAGCAAACGAAATAACGGTGTGAACTGAAGGTCCACACTCAACGTCCCCTCACGACTAAGTCCCTACTCCCGAAATTAAAATTTTCACTTACACAGTTAAGCTTCAAACCCGCATCATTCGCGTACTCTACGACGAAATAATACACACTTTGTTACCCAAATACTGAGGGCTGCAACCTACTGCGTCCGCTCTTCTCTGCAGGGACTGCTAGCCTAGGACATAGCGTGGTCGCCGACAACGGCTCTCCCATTACGCTGCCAGCTAGGTTATCTTTGGTGCTACCTCCCCTTTGCGGAAATTTCCCACCAGGTTAAGTTGGTATTGCGTCTAAACTACTTTGTCTTCCTCTGGTCTGCCCATATTCCGCTAAATTCAACCTATACTCGTTCTCGTACGATCACTCATACAAGGATGGAGGAGGAGAAAAGAAGTTAAAGGAACTGTGACACGAAAAACAAAATAAATAAGAGTCTAACTTTTCCTTCACCAGGTGAAGTATATCAATGAAACGTACGAAATTGTTACTGATGTGACAGTTCTAGGAGTCAAAACTACTATTACTTGAAAGTAATGAAATGAGGCGAAACAAACGTAACGCTTCGCCATCCGCAAATCATATAAAACAACGATTATGTTGTTCAGAAAGTGGAATGGATTCCAGTACAGTTTTCTGATTCAAGGACCAGAAATCTCTATCATGGGACTTGGGAACCAGGAATGTCGGGGCAGATGCTGATCAACGATTTCTCGCAGCTTTTGCCTCTTAGGAGGAGACAACCGGTAGTGTGTATGGGGTTATGATCCGTGATCTGAATACTATACCGGATTTTGTTAGTAACGCAAAACCGATCCGTAAACACCTCTGTGAATTCGTTCAACAACTCAACCACTTTAGAAGCTCAGGTTTCAGAAAGATGGCTGATATCTCCCCTGTTGAATTGAACGCCCACTCTGCAAGCTCTCACCCCATCATTACGAGAACATTAGCTAGAACTCTCACTTGTCAAAAAGACCACCCGCATAATCCATTTAACACTGCATTAAGCGCAAAACATTCAACCCCAATTTAACTTTAATTGATAACCCTTTAAAAACCAGACGTTCAACCGGCAATGTAAAACCTTGAATACTTAATTTAAAACGGGCCTAGCATACCACATCTGGTATGATTTTTTTTTTCTAGTAATTTAATTGAAAGCTTTGTTGCTTTGGTAAAAATAAAATTGGTTCTTTTTGTCGTGACAGAATAAATTACTATTAATCACACCAGATTTGTCGGAGAACAGCAGCAACATGTGTAATTGATCCAGCTTTAAGAAATTCTATTACCTTTTAGCGGAAAATTCGTGCAGTACTCTCCGACGTTAGAAAAGTCGTGGTGTTCCGTTCGGAGCAGGAGGCGGCTGTCTTTTCTCATTCGCGATATCGAAAATTACTAAAAAATGAACAGAAATTTTTGTTTTGGAGGAAGATCGCGCGGAGAAAAAAGACGGAAGTTACATGAAAGAAACCTAAGGGACCAACTAATTGGATTTGTACGAACATATAAACGGAACTGAAAGAACTTGGAATAAATACTATAACGATGTCGTCACGACAGCCTCCTGTTCCAACAGAACACACGCTGGATCATAAGCTGCATAAATCTTTTAAACAGAAAAGATTATCACAAGTATAATTAATGAAAATAAGGTTGAGAGGTTTTCTTTGAAATTAAATAAACTTCAAGGCTTTAAGTATTATATTATGAAACGGAAACTTACATTAACATGGCCACCCACTGTGGCGGTGGAGCGAATTTTCGTGATACACATTCTCGCTTGTTTGTGGCTACATATATTTTTAATCACTTAAACTCTTAAATTTACAATAAAATGACTATATCAGTATGGAGCACAATACTTTTGCGTCCGACTCGCAACACATTCACAGAAGAACAGCTAGAGAGCGGCGCGGCTCACTGCAGAAGTAAGAATTGGCAATTGTTATTTTGAAACATAGGTGCATCGTTTTTTTACTGATCGATAGCAGCGTATAACAGTTTATAGCTATCGTGATATTCTGCGCTTTTCAGGAGCGCGGCAAAGATATCTGGTTACAACATTCATTGGTATATGTTAAAAGTTCGCACATACTGACGCGAATACAGAAGAAAAAAACTTTTACAGTGATAAAGGCTGTAATGTCACAATGCCTCCCATGTGAGGCATGATGATTCCGGAAGGATCATCAGGACTCACATGTAGTTTCAAGACATTACTGTGTTTTATCATCTGTTTACTTTCGTACTAACATAAAATTGGAATGAGTTCGTCATCTAGTTATTTTATGCTTCCAGTACAGTTATGAAAACAAATAAAGTCTTTCAGTGTCTTTTGTGCACTTTGGCACTTCTCTCAGTTCATTGTAAGGTGTCCTTGCACTGTTATCTTAATTGCTGTTACTGTGAAACAAAATATGACAAAAAACAATCTTAAGTCTAACACACACAAAGATAAATGAATAATACTCTATATAGAAAACAAAACATGTCAGTAGACAAACATACACAGATACATTGAAATAATTACTTAGACAGTCCTCTATAATTGTCTGTGACCTGTTTGGTCTCGTAATGTTCTTTATCCGTTTCATTAGATTCTTTTAGAATGTCGTTGTTAATCAGGACGTTGCACTTGACACTACACTGTACACTTTTATTTGTCACGCGCTCACTTAACCGGAGTCTGCAACGTCTATTCTCGTTCGGTGAGCGGCGTCGTCCGAGAGGTCACGACCCTGGGTAGCGTCTTTTTTGTGTTCGCTCGTGTTGCCTCTCTAGTGTCTCGCATCAAGCGTCAGGTCGTTTACATGCAAATAAACAGAAAGAAACCTGTGTTAGGTTCGTGCTATAATCTAGACTTACAGGTAAAGGTTTTATAGGATTCTGGAAAGGATTGATAACCTTCCCTTCCAGTTAACGTTTCAGTGCTCAGTAATGCCTTGTCTTTATTTAGTTATATATCGCAAAATATCCGACGTGACTGATTAAATGGAAATTAATTTGAAGCTAAGACTTCTCTTTTTACAGAATAAATAAAGTTCATAATTAAGTTTCACTGTGATAGCTTTAGCAATGTCTCTTGCGTAGTTGTGAGACGGAAAACATTCTAAGGTCAATGACATGCCTCCACAGCGCGCGCGTCGGTTGTGTTTCAAATGTTAATTGTTGAGTCCAACTGCAAGCAGCTCCGCGCTGTTGCCGGTTACTAGTCCAGTGCAACACGCGCTCGTGTATGCTCGTATGAAGTTTAACGTGTGTCACTCGCGCTCTGCTAAAATGAGAACACGCGGAAAACACACGTCTAGTCTCCTTTCTACATCGTCGATCGGCGTATCGAAAACTTGGGTAGAAAATACCACCGTCTGTTTCGAGGATTTCACACGACAGTCCCTGCGACCTGCCATGCTGCTTACACACAGGTCAGTGAAGCCAACGTTTTACATATAGTTTGCAAAATGCTTTGCTGTGATCGCTGTCACTACTGCACTTGCGTGTACACACGTCACTGCACACGTATTTTGTACACTTTATCACTCGCATTTTGTTTAGAACCTCTTAGGGTGTCTGCAAATTCACATCTCCCATCTCACATTGCTATTTCAAAGTTCACAGTTCAAGTTACTCACAGGTAAATACATTACAAGATTAAACAATGTCCATAAATTACATACATACATACATACATTTCTTAAGTTTGCTTACAGTCACAAAATTCTGTTAACCTTTTCAGTCACGCCACGCCGGATTAGCGTATTGAATACCACTACTTGTGCATCAAGGCACGATTATTTCGGTTATTCTCTCTCCCTTTTGCAAAGGTAAAATTTTTCTTAAAACAAATCTTTTAAGCAGCTTGTTATTTCGTTTCTCTTCAAAATTTAGTGTCACTGTTTATGTAGAGCACAGACTGAACAAATTCTGTCTCTACTGGTCGAGCATACTCATGCATTTCTCTCCGGAAGATTCATGCTTCATAAAGTTACTAGCTGCAAGTACTACTCGCGGAATGTGTTATAATCTCTCAACATTGCTACTCGCGATACGCGATTAAAACAAACTTTCGCTAACGGATCTCTCCCACAAATTTCGTTTCCACTTCAACCGTCTAAAGAGCACTCAGATGAGCCTGTCAAATTCTAATCCTCACTTTCTTTTAATGGGATAGGATGGGGAAGTGGAAGAGGAGAGGATCAAATATGAACATAAATACACTATATACATATACAAATTCTAGCACAACTACACTAGGATATTTTTTTTTTTGACTTTAGATGCATGACATGCGTCACGTGTGCCTTCAAGTGGCTATTCTTTAATCTAATATCAGATCTTAGTTTTATTATTATAATGTGAGTCATATCTGGTGACAGCTTTCTAGTTTCCCACGCTTCCTTCTGGGCGATTGTCGGGCTTGGCTGTGAAATAGCTAATTACTTTAGTGCATCTTACATGTTTAAAGAAGAAACGTTTACCATCAGGAATACTTCAGACTTGTCAGTACGACGTATATGTTTCCATGTAGTGGCACTCTCGACTACATGACCTAACAGCTGTTGTAAAACAGAATAAAGGAAATGCTTTGTTGCTTAGCTATTAAATCTTATGAGGCTTACTGTTCGTAGATGATACTTTGAATCTGAGATTGAATCTATGATTGTCTTATTTCATGTATCGCTCTTTGGAACCCAATGTTGCATAAAATTACGGATGAGCAATAAATATACGCAGTATTGAAGGACGCGGTATTTACACAAATATCTTGGGATTTAATAAGACGCAGATTTGCAGTTTTGAAGACAACGCCGAGTGAGTACCAAATTTTCGTTTGCCATAGTTCTGTCTAAAGAGTAGCTCATTTGACCTTCAAATTCGACCTCACTCTATCCTTTCTCTAGCTTAACGTAAAAAAACCACTTTTTTTTTACGTAAATATTTGAACATTTTCTGTAACCTTTTGTTGGGCTATTTGTTTTATACTGTAGTTAGTATTCTCGTGTAAGTTCAAGATGGATGCCATTTCAGTCTTTTCTGTGTAACAGCGTTGGCAATCAATTGTTTCAACGGCGTTGACTCCATCTTGTCTTTTTGCTACAGACGTGTGTCAGTTATTACCCACGTAACATTAGACATTTGACGAACGCGCCGCGACTTTAACTTGCGCGGCAAGAATAATTGACAATCAGAATTTCAGTTGGCAGTACCCATTTTAAGTTGGCAATAGTTGAATTTCATTATGGCGGACGGACAATCGAGCGCGAACTCTGCAGACGAAAGCGACGGCACTGTTAACAAACATTACCGACTTCGCTCACGCGGAACGACGGCCAGGACAGACGACAGACAAGAGGTAGCTAACGTGGACGACACTCAGCAGGAAACACCCACCTCCCAGATAGCGGTATCAATTTACATTGTCAAAATGTTACAGGAATTGATACTAGACAGACAGGAGAGGGAACAACGTGAGAAAGACAGAGACAAGTTTTTATCAGAGTTGAAAACGGATATGACAACACAGATTGACTCAGTTAGGAATGACGTAAATACCACCATTGACTCAGTTAGGAATGACGTAAATACCACCATTGATGCGAAAGTAGGTACCCTCACTACGCAAGTAGGCTCTCTCGCAGCACAGATAGATTCGGTTAAGGGTGACGTCACGGCGCAAGTAACCACTTTGACAACACAGATAAGCACTCTGAATAACAAAATTGATAACATTGGTCAGAATCTCACAACTCAAATCGAAGCGTGTCGCAAAGAAACCGATTCGGTAAAACTTGCGTATAAAACAGTTGCACGACAGGTAGACGAGTTAGCGACAGCGGTAGCCACTGTAGAATCAAAAGTAAGTGCAATGGCGGATGACATTTCGGACCGAACTATTGAGGAAAGAGTTAACAGTAGTGTTGCTTCGCACACTAAAGCACTTTCCGAACATTACAAAGAATGGATTGATGTACAAGAGAAGCTTGTTGAGGAGAAGGTTACACGTGACTTGAAAGATGTTGTTAAATCCGCAACCTTAGACATATTATCTGCACCCGGCAGTTCAGGAGACACTGTTTGTACTGAACTAGGCCAAATTAGACGAGTGTTTACCCGGGATTTGCCGGAATGGCGGAAGCAAGTAACAGATGAGATATCCGACCTGAAACAGCAAATTCAAACACTACAGTATGATAACCAGAGTGACGGGAAACACTCACTACCTTCTGAGCTAGATGAACATCAATACCAGACAACACAACAACACAACACACCACAGTACATTCCGCGACCGAAAAATGAATTTAACGATTCACACAACAACAACACTGAACGATTGACACTCACAACCCTCATGAAAGAGGAGAGTGTATTGAAACACAGAGTTTTTCAACCATTCCAACCGGAAAAGCGAAATATTCATCCAGTCGTTTTCCTAAAGAACTTTTCAGGAGTCTTTCCAGCTGCCTGGAATGACAAACAGAGAATACAATTCATTACCGGATACATACAAGGAGAAAGTGCTATATGGGGAACCGAGATGGTTGATAAGTGCAAAACATTTAGCGAGTTTGAGAAGAACTTTTTAAGCAAATTTTGGAGCGCAGGTGTTCAGCAACGCCTACGCAAAGAGGTCTACAACGCCGAACCTTTCCATTCGAACAGTGGCGGACTTCGCCGGTACTTTGAAAAGTACTTGAGAAAGATACAATATTGGGACACTCCCATAACAACAAAAGATGTTATTATGATTCTTAAGTCAAAACTACCCATTTCCATACGCGAAAAATTAGTGAACGTGTCAGAGGAAGATCAGGACGCATTTTTATCCGTCCTTGATTCGCTCGATCTTATACACGAAGACGCGCGTGCGAATGCTAACCGTAAGAACAAAAACGCAGGCACGTATTCGAATGGAAACTGTAGTAATGGAAATGGTTCACACGAAACACAATACGGAAACAAACAGTACAATAACCGCAATAGAGGCCGAAACAATGGTTACCGTAATGCTAAACACAAAAACAAGCATTACGGCAACCAACGGTACAATCCAATATACAACACGCAACAACAGTATTACGGGAATGCCCCATACCAACCAAACAATAACGGTAGTAACTTCTACCAGAATGGGAACAAACACAAGGGTAAACGTTGCAACAATCAAAATTGCGGAGGTCAGCTACCTCCACCACAACCCTATGGGCAGCCACAACATCAGCAACAACAGCAATACACGCCTCAGCAACAACCATTCATGCAACAACAGTACACGCCACCACAACAGGACTTTAGATACAATAACAATAAACCAAGAAAACAATACAATCCACCGATATATTTTACGCAGGCCAGTAATGTACCGATTTTTCAGCCTGGTAACCAAGTGCAGTACCAACAAGGGTTTGATACAAATCAACACACACAATGGGTAAAAAAAACCAGCGAGAATGGTCAAGTGATGTGACAGAAGAATCAAATCAGTCGCATCACAAGAAAGCGGAAAACTAAAGGCAGCACCTTTTCGCCTCCTTGGGGATGCTGCGGGACATAATGGGGGCAAACTCGACCTTGAACGACTTAACGTAATACGTTATGATCGCGACACTGACTTGAGAGACGATTTGTTGCAGGAAAATATTAAGACAGACTTGAATGACGTATGGGAAGGCGAAGTACAAGCAATGACTAAAATTTACATAGCCAATACACCAATAGATGCTATTATTGATACTGGTGCAAACGTAAATGCTTTATCACTATGTATGTTTAAGAAAGTTTCTGCAGGGATGAAAATTTTAACGTTACCAGTACAAGGTTGTTCAGTAACAGGAGCGGTAGGATCTTTATCACAGCGAGTCAATTTGCAAGCTCAGGTACCGATAAGGATTAATTCTACTTCTTTCATGTGTATATTTCTAGTAGTTAAGAATTTGTCAGTGTCATGCTTATTAGGAATGGAGTTCCTGAGGAAGAATAAGGCAGTGATTGATATAGAAAAGGGTATCTGTACAATCCGAGTAGGTGAACAGGAGGTAACGCTGCAATTGTTGCGCGGCAAGGTCAAAAGAGTCAACACTGAGCACAAAGTTAAGGTACGCAGACTGGTACAGCGAATGTTTTTGAACCAAGCACACATGACAAGACAGGGTAACAGTTGGGCGGATTTTGATACTGATGACGGACTTCCGACTAGAGAAGAGATTTTGAATAAAGTAAGCGAATCAAGTGAACTTGATTACATACAAAGGCAAGATTTACTGCACTTACTTATGAGGTATCTTCATGTCTTTTCCTCGAAACCTGGAGTAATATGTGACTACGAATATGACATGAAGGTCGCTCCCCATTCTACTTTTTGCAAGACAACGTACTCTGTCCCGTATGCAAGGCGCGAGGCTGTAAAAAATGAAATACGTAAAATGCTTAAGTGGGAGATCATTGAACTGTCAGACTCACCTTACAGTAGTCCGTTATTGCCAGTTTTGAAGCAGGATGGTAGTGTACGTATAGTTTTGGATGCAAGAAACATAAATAAAATAATTATTCCAGTAAGAACTCGACCTGAGGCTATGGATGAACAATTACAAAGGTTTCATGGAGTAAAATTCCTCACATCGGTAGACTTGAGATCGAGCTACTGGCAGGTCAAGATGACATCACAGTCTCGAAAATATACAGCGTTTATATTTGCAGGTAGATCATACCAATTCAAAGTAGTTCCATTTGGTTTGAATGTGAGTTCAGGCGTATTCATAGCTGCACTTGATCATGTATTAGGACCTGAACTGTTGGATCGAGTAACAGTATATGTTGATGACTTACTGATTGCTACGAAATCTTGGGAAGAACATTTAGACATAATAAGCAAAGTTTTCCAGAGGTTTGTTGACTATGGAGTCACAGCTAATCTACATAAGTCTAAATTTGGTAAAAGCGAGATTAAATTTTTAGGACATCTTGTATCATCACAGGGAATTACCCCAGATCCAGACAAACTAGCAGCTATTAAAAACTTTCCTGTGCCCTCTTCTAAACGCCAGTTGAAAGGCTTCCTCGGAATGACTTCCTTTTTCAGAAAGTTTATTTCGGACCAGTCGATGAACAGTCAAGCATTGCATGTTCTTCTAAAGAAAAATACTCACTGGCATTGGACGCCAGAGTGTCAGGCAGATTTTGATCGCATTAAACAAGCACTTCTTAACAGCAATATTTTGTTCCATCCAGACATGGATAAAGAATTCTGTATTTCGTCAGATGCTTCATTTCAGGGGCTTGGTTCTTGTTTGTTTCAAATAGAAGTAATTGATGGAAAAGAAGAGATAAGAGTTATCAGCTTTGCAAGTAGGGTTCTCACAGAATGTGAGAGGTCATACTCGGTGACAGAGTTGGAGGCTCTGGCCGTTGTATGGTCCTTTAAAAGGTTCAATTACTACATCCATGGTCGGAAAATTAAGGTCTTTTCTGATCACCAAGCTCTTAGTTTCTTGCTCTCGTGTAAACTTCTTCATCCTCGCCTTACACGATGGAGTCTCTTCTTGCAAGAGTATGATTTCGAAATAGTATACATCAAGGGTAAAAACAACATTATCGCGGATGCTTTGTCACGCATGCCGCAAGGACTTCCCGAGTCCAGTGAACTTATCGAGCAGATGTCTAACTACCGAATTCTTCTAATGAAAGACCCACTACATAGAAAGTATTTCCTTCAGCTCTGCAAGCAGATGCGTATACTCCAAGAAACAGATCCCAAATGGCGTAAGGTCAAACAACTTCTTCTAACAAAACCCGATCACCACTTGTCCAAATTTTATAAACTACACAACGATGTTTTATTCCATCGAACTTCTCTCCTCTCTGGTAGATGGTGTGTGTGTATACCACACGCATACGTTGAACACCTTATCTGGTACACACATCTTTCCTGGGGTCATTATGGACCTGAAAAATGCAAACGAAAGATTTCTGCGTATTGCTATGTACCAAACTTGCACCATCGAATCCACAAGTTGTTAAGTACATGTCTTATCTGCCAGAAGGCAAAACCCTTCAACCATTCGAACCTAATTCCTCTGAATCCAATTATCACTGAGAGACCAAATCAAGTTCTGGCCCTTGATCTCGCCGGCCCCCTGCCGCAGGGGAGGGGAGGGGTGAAATACCTAGTCGCATTGTTGGATCTTTTCACAAAACATGTGAGACTTTATGCTGTGAAATCATCCAGTGCACTTCCGATCATCCGTCGAATCGAACAAGACTATTTTCCTCGATTTGGCAAGCCGGAGGCCATTCTATCAGATAATGCATCGAATTTCACTGGCAGACAATGGCGCAATTTTCTTGCCAGACATGGCATCAAACAAATACTTATATCTCGTTTCAGACCGCAATCTAATCCCACCGAACGTATCTTCAAAGAGTTCAATAGATTCATTCGAACCTACATACCTAATCGACAAACCCGTTGGATTGACTTTGTATCTTCATTCGAGCAGATTGTCAACAATCTTCCACACTTCTCAACTGGATTTACACCTGCGGAATTAATGACGAGTCATCGGGAAAGAAATGAATGGTTAGATCCCATACCTAAAATTGTAGAACCAGAATTAGATTTAGATGCAAAACTTAGGCAAGCATTGGTATCCTTAGCTGTACAGGCGAATCTACGCAAGAAGTCTTATGACAAGAAGGTATCTAAGGCTCTTACATATGATATTAATGAAAAGGTGCTTTTACGGACACATTTTAAGCCATCGAAGTTGTTGAAAAGAAATCGGAAATGGAGGCTATTGTACGACGGACCATTTGTAGTAATTAGAAAACCACATACAGGATGTTATCTAATAGCGGATCCAGCATCTGGCAGAATTAAAGGATTGTATCACCACCAGGATCTCAAGAAGTATAACGAGGCAAAGTAACAAGCAAAGGAACATTAGCCTAAGGTTTAACCTGTGAAACACTTCGGTATTCAAACACACCAATACGAGTACTCACGCTTTGGCGAAAAAACTATGGAGGTAATTGAAGATTTGATTTATTATGGCGTACGAAAAAGAAAGCACATTCCATTTGAGAGGACAGATTCTCAGTTAGTTTTAAGTTAGTCATAGGTGTATGCAGTCCAAGTTGGCTGTTGGCATTGAGGAATGCCGTTATTGGTGAAAGGAGATACGGAAGGAAGTAGCAGATTGCCACCTTCCAACTCCAATGAATATATATGTATGTGAAATATTAGGTTAAGCAATTTCTTTTTCAGCCCTCAAGATGGAATGTTAGTCTTTAAGTGTACAGAGTACAGCCTATTGCGTGTAAACTGTGCGTTATTGTAACACCGCCATGAACTATACCTTTTGTTAACGCGATCTTTAGAATTAAACAGATTTGTGTAGCCAAGTGTTTGAACTGTCAAAAGCTGTAAATAACAGAGAGAGAGAGAGTATCACGTAGTATTTGATAGTTTTCAGGAGATTCATTCTCAGATTCAAAGTATCATCTACGAACAGTAAGCCTCATAAGATTTAATAGCTAAGCAACAAAGCATTTCCTTTATTCTGTTTTACAACAGCTGTTAGGTCATGTAGTCGAGAGTGCCACTACATGGAAACATATACGTCGTACTGACAAGTCTGAAGTATTCCTGATGGTAAACGTTTCTTCTTTAAACATGTAAGATGCACTAAAGTAATTAGCTATTTCACAGCCAAGCCCGACAATCGCCCAGAAGGAAGCGTGGGAAACTAGAAAGCTGTCACCAGATATGACTCACATTATAATAATAAAACTAAGATCTGATATTAGATTAAAGAATAGCCACTTGAAGGCACACGTGACGCATGTCATGCATCTAAAGTCAAAAAAAAAAAAATATCCTAGTGTAGTTGTGCTAGAATTTGTATATGTATATAGTGTATTTATGTTCATATTTGATCCTCTCCTCTTCCACTTCCCCATCCTATCCCATTAAAAGAAAGTGAGGATTAGAATTTGACAGGCTCATCTGAGTGCTCTTTAGACGGTTGAAGTGGAAACGAAATTTGTGGGAGAGATCCGTTAGCGAAAGTTTGTTTTAATCGCGTATCGCGAGTAGCAATGTTGAGAGATTATAACACATTCCGCGAGTAGTACTTGCAGCTAGTAACTTTATGAAGCATGAATCTTCCGGAGAGAAATGCATGAGTATGCTCGACCAGTAGAGACAGAATTTGTTCAGTCTGTGCTCTACATAAACAGTGACACTAAATTTTGAAGAGAAACGAAATAACAAGCTGCTTAAAAGATTTGTTTTAAGAAAAATTTTACCTTTGTAAAAGGGAGAGAGAATAACCGAAATAATCGTGCCTTGATGCACAAGTAGTGGTATTCAATACGCTAATCCGGCGTGGCGTGACTGAAAAGGTTAACAGAATTTTGTGACTGTAAGCAAACTTAAGAAATGTATGTATGTATGTATGTAATTTATGGACATTGTTTAATCTTGTAATGTATTTACCTGTGAGTAACTTGAACTGTGAACTTTGAAATAGCAATGTGAGATGGGAGATGTGAATTTGCAGACACCCTAAGAGGTTCTAAACAAAATGCGAGTGATAAAGTGTACAAAATACGTGTGCAGTGACGTGTGTACACGCAAGTGCAGTAGTGACAGCGATCACAGCAAAGCATTTTGCAAACTATATGTAAAACGTTGGCTTCACTGACCTGTGTGTAAGCAGCATGGCAGGTCGCAGGGACTGTCGTGTGAAATCCTCGAAACAGACGGTGGTATTTTCTACCCAAGTTTTCGATACGCCGATCGACGATGTAGAAAGGAGACTAGACGTGTGTTTTCCGCGTGTTCTCATTTTAGCAGAGCGCGAGTGACACACGTTAAACTTCATACGAGCATACACGAGCGCGTGTTGCACTGGACTAGTAACCGGCAACAGCGCGGAGCTGCTTGCAGTTGGACTCAACAATTAACATTTGAAACACAACCGACGCGCGCGCTGTGGAGGCATGTCATTGACCTTAGAATGTTTTCCGTCTCACAACTACGCAAGAGACATTGCTAAAGCTATCACAGTGAAACTTAATTATGAACTTTATTTATTCTGTAAAAAGAGAAGTCTTAGCTTCAAATTAATTTCCATTTAATCAGTCACGTCGGATATTTTGCGATATATAACTAAATAAAGACAAGGCATTACTGAGCACTGAAACGTTAACTGGAAGGGAAGGTTATCAATCCTTTCCAGAATCCTATAAAACCTTTACCTGTAAGTCTAGATTATAGCACGAACCTAACACAGGTTTCTTTCTGTTTATTTGCATGTAAACGACCTGACGCTTGATGCGAGACACTAGAGAGGCAACACGAGCGAACACAAAAAAGACGCTACCCAGGGTCGTGACCTCTCGGACGACGCCGCTCACCGAACGAGAATAGACGTTGCAGACTCCGGTTAAGTGAGCGCGTGACAAATAAAAGTGTACAGTGTAGTGTCAAGTGCAACGTCCTGATTAACAACGACATTCTAAAAGAATCTAATGAAACGGATAAAGAACATTACGAGACCAAACAGGTCACAGACAATTATAGAGGAGTCGGGCGCCAGATCTGGTATGATTTTTTTTTTTCTAGTAATTTAATTGAAAGCTTTGTTGCTTTGGTAAAAATAAAATTGGTTCTTTTTGTCGTGACAGAATAAATTACTATTAATCACACCAGATTTGTCGGAGAACAGCAGCAACATGTGTAATTGATCCAGCTTTAAGAAATTCTATTACCTTTTAGCGGAAAATTCGTGCAGTACTCTCCGACGTTAGAAAAGTCGTGGTGTTCCGTTCGGAGCAGGAGGCGGCTGTCTTTTCTCATTCGCGATATCGAAAATTACTAAAAAATGAACAGAAATTTTTGTTTTGGAGGAAGATCGCGCGGAGAAAAAAGACGGAAGTTACATGAAAGAAACCTAAGGGACCAACTAATTGGATTTGTACGAACATATAAACGGAACTGAAAGAACTTGGAATAAATACTATAACGATGTCGTCACGACAGCCTCCTGTTCCAACAGAACACACGCTGGATCATAAGCTGCATAAATCTTTTAAACAGAAAAGATTATCACAAGTATAATTAATGAAAATAAGGTTGAGAGATTTTCTTTGAAATTAAATAAACTTCAAGGCTTTAAGTATTATATTATGAAACGGAAACTTACATTAACATGGCCACCCACTGTGGCGGTGGAGCGAATTTTCGTGATACACATTCTCGCTTGTTTGTGGCTACATATATTTTTAATCACTTAAACTCTTAAATTTACAATAAAATGACTATATCAGTATGGAGCACAATACTTTTGCGTCCGACTCGCAACACATTCACAGAAGAACAGCTAGAGAGCGGCGCGGCTCACTGCAGAAGTAAGAATTGGCAATTGTTATTTTGAAACATAGGTGCATCGTTTTTTTACTGATCGATAGCAGCGTATAACAGTTTATAGCTATCGTGATATTCTGCGCTTTTCAGGAGCGCGGCAAAGATATCTGGTTACAACATTCATTGGTATATGTTAAAAGTTCGCACATACTGACGCGAATACAGAAGAAAAAAACTTTTACAGTGATAAAGGCTGTAATGTCACACACTTCAAGGGTCAGCACCTCCAGAGAACGACAAGATTAATTGTCCAGACCCAACTCCGGTAACCTAGCTACACGTCAGTATCTGGCATACCAGTCATAGTGAATCAGGGAAACACTACTGCCCGAATCAATTAGAGCACAAACGGGTTCCATACCAGTGCTGCACACACCTAATGGAGCCACACATACTTTACAGCACGTATTTTATGGCAGCCCGCTAGAAGCTTACGGAGAGCTGATGGATCACCTCTGCTCTGTCGTCACCTACTTATCCACCTACTCTTCGGAATCTGGCAGTTCCTAACAAAATACCCTGGTTTGTTACAACGGTAGCACACTCTTAACTACCGAACTTGGCCGACGAAGCTGAACGTCATTATGTACCCTACCCTCACTACAGTTAACTTCTAACTCTGCGCGCTTCCTGTTACAATAACAAACGTTTCCAATTTTAGTCAATCACTTGCCTAAATTGGCAAAACATGGTGGTTTAGTACAAAAGAGAATCCTGCATCTATCGGCTGACCGCATACCTTCCAAAATATTCGCGACCACTTCAGCTTCAGATCTCAAGGCCAAGATGGCAAGAGAGTGTTTCATCTTTCCTTTGTACCCGATAAACATGAATCAGTAATGTTTTTCTTCTCTAGGGTACCAACACACGTATTTTAGAGCGTTTTCCGAAACCCTTGCATAGTTTCCTGACTCTTTAATGCTTCTGCAATTATCCTCGCTAAACGTTCCACGGCCAATGGGTAAATGAGTAGCTGGCCGTTGTGGCCGAGCGGTTCTAGGTACTTCAGTCCGGAACCGCGCTGCTGCTACGGTCGCAGGTTCGAATCCTGCCTCGGGCATGGATGTCTGTGATGTCTTTCGGTCAGTTAGGTTTAAGCAGTTCTAAGTTCTAGGGGACTGATGACCTCAGATGTTAAGTCCCATAGTGCTCAGAGCCATTTTAGTAAATGAGTTGCAACACTACAGAGTTGGCCGCTCGTGCAACCCAACTAACAACCACAAGAGGTCAAGTAACTTGTCAATACTTTCCCCAGACAACTTTGATATCCCATTAAGAATAGCTATTATCGAGTTAGGTTTTGTCCCGAACGCTTATGATTGTTTAGTACTGGCCTACCTTGACCAACATTAGTATCAACTTTTTGCTCATCTCACGCCACTTTCAAACGTTCCCTTGCAAAAATTAATGAATTACTGTGCTGGTAAACCCCCCTTATGTTATTTGATTTGCAAACAGCTGAGCAAAACTGAACGTACTCAAACATTTCCCTCTTTACTTATTCTGATCATCACTAAACTGACACACAACATTTTTAGCGCACCACAAACTGACTTTCAATAATCCCTACAAAAGAATGGCCCTGACTAACAATAACCTATACCATTCATGAATCACTTACCTCACAAAAATCTTCGTTACTCGAACTACTGCATTACAGCGAGCGCTAATACTGCCAGCTAAATAAAAGATTCTAACTACTGAAGGCACTAACTACTGATAGGCATTGTTAGCAAATGAAAGATTTTGATAGAGAACAAACAATGTATTTATCTTAATAGTGTTCAAAAGTCATAATATATATACCAGTTCATGACAACCAGTCTTACAAATTTACTCTCTCTGACAGACACACGTCCAGATCATCCGCTCTCAAAACTCCGCCATCTCACTCCCCACATCCACCACTGCTGGCGTCTCACCTCCCACTGCGCAACGATACGCGCTGTTCACATCCAATTGCCCAACACTACAATAGCGAATATTCCAACAATGCCAACCAGTCACAGACTGCACACAGCACAGCCAGTGATTTTCATACAGAGCGCTACGTGGCGTTACCAACATAAAAACCTAAACAGCCTACTTTAAAAATAATATTTGCTGCTGTATGGCTAAAAATTCGTCCTTCAATTTTTGAATCTCAGCAAACACCAGGAGATCTTTACTAACAGCATGAATATCACACATTCTATTGACTAAATGATCAAGAAAGGCCAGTGCACCGCAAATTTACCTTCTTGACGGGGAGGCTACCTCAAAGACTACTACATCATCCTGGAGATGTCCTAAGAAATTTTTACAAAAGAGTATGGCTTCACTCACCTCTTCCACCGATTCATGCGAAATGTTCACTGGTGAGGCCAAGGCAGCCTGCAGCGTTGAGCAAGTTCCAATATACTTCCTTCCTCATCCTATTTACGAATTGTGAACTTATATTGTAAGCAAGGTTTTCTGAGACTGGCTATATCTGTAACCTTCCTCACTCGCATGGAATCCATATTGGAACAAAACAAATAACAACAGAAGCAGACCCAAACAACAAACAATAGCAGGCTCAACAAAAATAAATAAAAAGTTTTACGCTAGCCATTTTGCTGCTATTAGTGAATTTCAATCAGCAGCCTCCCCCGACCCCCTCCCCCCCCCTCCACCGTCAAAAATTACAACCACACTCTGCTGCGAATGATGAGGCAGGTAGCAGGGCACAAGGCTGCTGGAATGGAATCCCGAGTCACAGGTTCAGGATACAGTAGAAAAAAAGAGATTCACTTGAGAAAACGGAGATGCAAGCAAGCTTATAAATTTTTCAAATGTAAATTGTCTTAAAAGCGAAAGTCTATATCACAATTGAAGAACCGAAGAATCTGCAGCTTACAGAGAAAAAAATCAGGTGCTCATTACATAATGCAATTGCCTGAAAAGAGTGAACACAAATTAGCACACTATTGAGAGTTGACGTTCAACATCGACCACGCATCTGAATTTCGAACGGGGGGCCATGACTAGAAACAACAACTACCACGGGCTGTACACTGACTCCAATTTTTGTAAGACACACAAAACCAACATTAATATATATATATATATATATATATATTCCACTTAAATCAACTCAAAGTTAAAATACAGGACCATTAAGCTAGAAAACAAATAGAGAAAAGATTCGGCTCAAATTTATTTTTTTAAACTCAGTATTGCGCAATATACTACAGCTACAGTTGATCTTAATTCTGCCGTTAAGACAGCTTGAATCAAATTAACATTCATAAGAGGTAATCTGCAAAGCCACTCAGGACTTTTATCTAGTAAATAACGAAAACCTGCACACACTTTTAACCATTTACAATACTACCCTTTGACGGCACTAGGTTTTCAATAAGCTACAATCATCCACAGGCAGAAAGTGTCAGGGAAAAATCCAGCTTAAGTTGAAAGTTAACCTTTAGCAAGCGAGCGAGGAATTCATTGACAAATTGTCAATCAGATAAGATAAAAACGTACCGAAAATCGGTCACAACTGACAGCAATCAGAAAGTAATAGAAAAATCAGCCAGGGCACAAATCAGTTAATTCCACTCGCTAGTAACAGTGCAGCAACCTCAGCACCAAAGCGATTTTGAAAAACACAACTCGAACAAAAAGAGTGTACACACGGAGCAATCACGGTCTGAGAACGATCCAGCAGAGAAATAGCTAATCATCTGAAAATTTATCTAGGGAGCTTCTGTAGACGTACAGGCCAGACCAAACTCCGGGGCGAAGGCGGAACGACTCTTTAACAGAGCCTACGTTGTCTGGTCACTGCAGCCAAACCCGAGTTCCGCTCACCAACAGCCACAGGCGGCCGCAATGACATTAGTGTGGCACAGAAATACACCGCCCGCCAACTGACCTCTTGCGATGCCTCGTTCAGACTAGTTCCGTACTCCTCCCTCCTCCAGAGCGCCGGGCACCAAATATAAAGGGGACGCTCACCAACCAGCGCTGTAAAGCACATCGCTTAGATACAGAAAATTTGTCCGCAGCTCGTGGTCGTGTGGTAGCGTTCTCGCTTCCCACGCCCGGGTTCCCGGGTTCGATTCCCGGCGGGGTCAGGGATTTTCTCTGCCTCGTGATGACTGGGTGTTGTGTGATGTCCTTAGGTCAGTTAGGTTTAAGTAGTTCGAAGTTCTAGGGGACTGATGACCACAGATGTTAAGTCCCATAGTGCCCACAGCCATTTGAACCATTTTTTAGATACAGAAAACTCCGCGAAGGCAAGAGCTTTGCTGGTGGTGACGGCACAGAAGATCCAACATAGCCAGGAAGCAAGAGCAGCAGACGGGCGCAGTGAAATGGTACAAGCTGCACTAGTATGAGATACAAATAAGGCAAGACAAGTAAGACGAAGACACAGAATCACAGGAGATGAGAGAGCAAAGCCAGCTAGTTGGGCACAAGACTCTAGAGACGATGTCTCGGAAGCAAAACTTTCAAAATGGTTCAAATGGCTCTGAGCACTATGGGACTTAACATCCGCGGTCATCAGTCCCCTAGAACTTAGAACTACTTAAACCTAACTAACCTAAGGACATCACACACATCCATGCCCGAGGCAGGATTCGAACCTGCGACCGTAGTAGTCACGCGGTTCCGGACTGAGCGCCTGAACCGCTAGACCACCGCGGCCGGCTAGCAAAACTTTTACCTGATGGCTATTTTAGTACTCTATTTTGGATAACGCTTAGAACAAGAAGTGAAGTATGCCCAGGTAGCTAAGCGCAGCAGAACTTTGTTAAAAAATACCACAGAAAACACAAAAATACATAACAGCGTTTGATTCTGGCTAGCAAACGAAACTGACCCTGAGTGAATGCAACTGAGTAGGTCGTTCTGATCTGACGGGAAATTATTTAACGCAAAAACTGTTCTTACAAGTTGCACCGGAGTACACTGAGCCGTGGTGAAAATTGCTGTTTTGAAGAGCGCGCCGCAGCGCGTAGTGTGAAGCAGTCGCCCTCCGTTTCTGGCGGTGGCGCCGCTGTGGCAATCGCAACTTTGGTGTCTCCATCTGGTGGGAAAGGGGAAAGGTTGCCTGTTCACATGCATTTAAGGGGCGCTATGAGCTCGCCGATCAGTCAGTCTGGGTCTGTCTCTCGTTCGCAGCTTGCTAGCCTTTCTCTCGTCCGCATTTGTTAGGCAGTTAGTGTCTGTCTGTTGTTCGGAGTACTAGTATGACGTTCGGATCAACCTTTAAAGCCAACAAAATGAAAATGTTTCCATTCCACCAGTAAGAGAACTCAGCGAGTGGTCGTCCGGTTGGAGCTTAGTTCCTGCATCTGAGTCTGCGCGTTAGGCCGCTAGTCTGCTCGAGTTTGCTCAGGCAATGGTCATTGGCGGTTGGAACGATCGTTTGGTCGGTCGCGCACTGAGAAACAAGATGACTTGTCCGTCTTGGCCGGCCGCGGTGGCCGTACGGTTCTAGGCGTTCCAGTCCGGAGCCGCGCTGTTGCTACGGTCGCAGGTTCGAATCCTGCCTCGGGCATGGGTGTATGTGATGTCCTTAGGTTAGTTAGGTTTAAGTAGTTCTAAGTTCTAGGGGACTGATGACCACAGCAGTTGAGTCCCATAGTGCTCAGAGCCATTTGAACCATTTGTCCGTCTTGAGCGTCGGCGCATGTGAGGTCGCCACGTGAGTCCAGTGGGCCGCGGCGTATAGCGAGGGGTAGTGACTTCGCGGTCGACACGAGAGCAACAGGAGTCAACTACGACATCAGTCTGGCCGGTGCGAGCTGCGACGCCGTGAGACGGGAGATCGGCGCGCCTTCCTGCGTCCGTTGAAGCGGCTGGCAGCGGACGGTTCGGGAGAGCGATTTCGGGGCGCTGCGCCAGGTCTTCTCGAGAAATCGCTGTTTATTAGAAGTTAAGTGATTGGTGATATGTTGTTTGATTTACTCTTGTTAAATTCTACTTGTTTTCTTTGTGAGGTCACCCGCCGTTTTGCTTTGGGGTCGTCCCACCTTTCTTCTCCCTTTTCCCAACCGCGGGAAGGTGGTTGTTTATAAATTGGGTGGTCCGTTTTTCCCTTATGGAGTAGGGGCGGCTTAGAGCAACCTGCGGTTCGGGTTGTTCGGTAATCTCCCTATCAATTTACCGTACGTTAGTAGCTGCCTCTGTCATGTTTGTCGGATTTGGTGTGTTAACGAATCTTTTGCTTGGAGTGTAACGGCCTAATACCTGAAATATGTCTTGATCTTTGGAAACTTTGATATTATTGCCTATGATCTTGAGAGGCGGTATCTGTGTAGTATAGAGCATTTTAACTATTGTTTGGCTAACCTTGTAAAATTTTATATAAGACTGCATTTCGTGGGCTATTATTTAAATGATCATTTTAGTATATAAAGTTGCCACCCTTTTACCGTAAGACTTTTCTTAGAAGTTAAAATCAAATTGCACCTTCGGTGTTTTGTACCATTTCCATCCCTCCTACAGGGTTGCATAGTTTGTGTGCTTGTGTAAATTGTTAAAACTCTTAGTTTAAAGTAATCTGGTGTGTTGCAGATTTGCACCAGTGTACTCTTTCAGAGGCTGTTGTGAGCGGTCGTAACTACGGCCGTGTCAAAAGGGAGCGGCAAAGTTCTCAGCCCGAAAGCTCATATAGTCAAAACTTGTTTCTTTCTGCCTCTGAATAAATTGTAACTTTGATATTTAGAGGGTGCTTTCTGATTGTAATTTTAAATCTGTTTCCTTTAAAAAATGCTTTTTGGCACTATTAAAGTGAATAAAATTCCCATTTGTTGAAAGGAATTTGGTTATGATTTCATCAATTACTCCATGGCAACTACTTCCATGCTTACATAGTATGATTAAATGTGTTAATGTTCTTGATGAATCGCTAATAAATAAAATAAGTTCTTAAGAATATTCTCTGAAAGTAAATCACGGTTCATACACAGTCTGTCACGATAGGGAAACGCTGCTGTAGCCAAAGTTTGTCTATGTTGCACTAAGGGTGCAGACGAGCAGAGTCATGGATCTTCCATTGTCGTGTGTCGACGTAGTATCGTGCGGCTTGGGAAGACGGTGCCGGCACTGTCGCGGGCAGGATGGACAGCAGTTGAACTTTAGGCGCCTTGACAGGGCGGCAACCCACAACGGTCATTTGTATGGCATGTGGCTGGATCAGTAGGCGCCAGGCAAGCGTCACAACATTAATCGGTTTCGCATTCACACTCATAGGTATTGGCCAACAGCCTGCCCATGGAGTAAGGCTCTATCATCTGCAGCTCTTTCTGCTTTTTGCATTGGCATTGCGACTAATCTATACACAGCAGTATCATACGTGAACAGCTTTGTCGAGTTTAGACTTGTCGCTGTAGGACATGCACCATTGGAAGAGTATTTTGTGACTCGTGTGTAGGATGAAACACGTCCAGAGCTCTTGACTTTTCCTTCAGGATATTTCTGTAAATAATAACTACCATAATGAGGCAAGATATTATTACTCGTTACATAACAGCCTATTGAGGTACCTTTGGAATACCACAGCGATTTTACGTGACATGGATTCGACAAGTACGTGGTAGGTTCCAGGAGGTAGGCGGCATCAATTCCTGTAAATTACAGTTTGGTCGTTTATGCGCTTGGAAATGTCTCCCATGCAAGCACGGGTGAATGAACGTCATACTATAATACTGCCCTTACTGGACTGCGTCCGTGATGCGGCGTATGTTTCGAGTACCCGTTCGCCTGGACACAAAGACCTGGTTTGGGCGTACGTACCTTCTTATCGATTCCGGCCACTGGCTGAATGTCCCTGATTTCGTTCCTGAGCGACAGCCTTCCTGGAGTCTCGCTAGGGGCAGCCTTACGCCCCGAGGGTATTTTAACGGCACTCGCGGATCTCTGCTTGCTGTCTTGCTGACTGTTTCGCACACTAAGACGTTTCACTTGCTGGAGATGGGGGTGTGGTTGCCGTTGGCAGCTGTTTACAGTGGAGAGAGAGCACGACGCTATTTGAATAGCAAGTACTTTCCTCTGCCTTCCCGGACGCGTACTGCATCTTCCGAGTCGGCCAGATTTTATTTCTGGTGGCTTGGTTGATAGATGTAGTCCTGCCAGTGTTCCTTGTGCCTGCGTGTTATTTAGGTGTTGGTTGTGATTTGCGGAAACTTCTGTTCTTCCCTGAGCCCAGGTATCTGAAACTTGGGTTCACGTCTATAGTGAGGGCAGCTGTCGCTGATGGCTACCATTTATCGTGTGTTTTAAAAGTGGACCAGTATCCTTGGTAACCAGAACATGACCGAGTTATTTTTAAGAGGTCGCATTTTGGTCGATTCTAATGCCGCTGTTACTTGATTAAGTACAGAGGACATTTCAAAAAAATCTGTACCTGTGCCTTGTTTTGAAGGTTCAGGAGTTCAAACTTAGAATTATCTTTTCTACTTAAAGCACTCTTGCGCTGATTCCTTAGAATTATGTGTGCATTTCATCCTGAATCATCAGGTGTACAACTTGTTGTCAGTTTGAGCAACAAACCTTTTATTAAAATCGGGTACTCCAAGAACCGGAGGATTGGCTATTGCTACAATAATGTGCTCAAAGGCAGCATCCTGGGCGGGTTCGCATTCAAAGCGCCCGAACTTCCGGCGTAAATGATTTAAGGGTGCCATCAACTGAGCAAAATTGGGAACGAAACGCCTGAAGTAGTTCGCCATGCCTATGAATTTAGCAATTCCCCACTTATCAGTAGGTGGAAGCAAAGCCCGTAAGGCTTTAGTTCGCTCTTGGTCAATGCGAATACTCTGACCCGACACTATAGGATCTAAGAAAGATACCCGCTGCCCGGCTAGCGTCATCTTACTGGGCTTAACGGTCAGCCCGGCTCCCTGCAATCTTAAAAGAACTTGCTGGATCTGCTCCAAATGGCCCTGAAACGAACAGCTATAGATAACTAAGTCGTCCAAATAATTATACACACAGACTAAATTCAAGTCTCCAATGATATTATACAGCAAACGAGTAAGCACAGCTGAACCAGTCGCTATCCCAAAAGGAACTCTGTTAAACTCAAACAAGTTCCAATCAGTACAAAATTCGGTAACATGTTTGCATTCTTCAGCCAAGGGAATCTGATAATAGGCCTGATTCAAATCAAGGGTCGTAAACCAATTAGCGCCGGCAAACCAAGTAAAAGAATTATGCAGATCACGTAGTGGTACCGATTCAAGGACAACATTAGAGTTTAAACGGAGGTATTCAATCGAAGGTCTGAAATCGTGCCCCTGATCATTAGGTACAAGAAATATTGGGGAGGCATAAGCAGATGTAGAAGGCCTACTCACTCCTTGTTGGGGCATCTGAGATATTTTAGCCTTGAGTATCTTCACCTTAGGGGGTGAGAGGCGGTGTGGGGACTGCCTAACCGGAATATTGTCGGACAGACGGATATGATAATCAAGAACGTTAGTAACACCCAAGTTATTTCTCAGGAGCTGAGGAAAATTGTGCAACAAATCGCGTAACGGAGAAGCCTGATGGGGCAATAGATGGGCCAGATCGAACTCGTTAGCAACGGCCAACGCGCCGACAGTTCGATGCGCAATAGGTTTAGCGCATTTGCAAAGGCCAAACTTCTCCTCAGGAGCGAATTTAAAGGAGGATGTTTGCCCGGAATAATCCAAGACCAACCCGGTTTTATTGATGAAATCACACCCCAAAATTATATTAACCGGCAGTTCCTTAACCAAGGCTAAAGACATAGGCCAGGAAAAATCGCCGACCGATATACTCCCACGGACCCAACCATGCAGAGGCAACACTTGGCCATTGGCCACCCGACATCTCTGCACCGGTGAAGGAACCGACCAAAGTTTCGTAAGACGCCCAAAAACCACTCGAGCTCAGTAATGAAAATGAACTACCAGAATCCAAAAGAGCACAAATCGGCTCGCCACCTACCCGAGAACAAACGTAGGGCAAGGGCGGTGGTGAGGGAGCGATCACACGAGTACGCCAAGGTCTTAATGCTCGATCCCGAGTTCGCGGCCCAGCCCGACGTCATCTACTGGCTCTGGGTGCACGAGGGTGAACACAAGAGCGCACCAAATGAGCCGTACTGCCGGAACTGAAACAACGCCGGGGTTCCCTTTTGATAGCGTCAGCGGATGTATATACACCGGAATCAGGGCCGACGACCTGCCCCTTAACCTCGCGACGTACATTGTTATCAGGTAGTAATGCGGATGCTACGACCACGTCACGGAGCTCTTCCCAGGTTGAAGACTGCTTACGGAAGACAAAATGCGACTTATTCCCTAACAACGATAGAGACCAACTCTTGTTCAGGTAAATCAATTAACAAGGCCAAAGAGGCTGTCTGAACTCTATCGACATACTGATGTAACTGCTCCTCACCCCGCTGTACTTCCAAAATGTAACGACACTCAAGCTGTTTACGAACTCCGGTGGTCAACCTTTGCCTAATTACTAGCTCCCTTAATTGCTGCAACGAAAACCCTTCCGCCATGGCTCGCGAGAGGAGGTTCTGCAACTCACCTCTAGCTAACGGGTACAACAACGACGTAATTACTTGGTGCGGAACGCGAAAGGCAACCGCGTGTTGTTCTAAGCGAACCAATAACCATAATAATTTTTCCACCTGATCAATTCGCTCCACAACCAACTCAGTAATATCTCGGAAGAAATAGGCCAGAGGATTAGGCAACTTGGCAAACACAACATCTAACTTGATAGAGGATGTAACAGTACCAACACCTGGCTGGCTCTCATCCTCTCCCTGACAGCGCAAGTCCCGATCTTCAATCCACCTCCCATCCAACTCCAAACACGTAAGCTCAAACTGCAATGCTCTCACCAAAGTTCCCAACTACGGTTAAACTTGATTTTCCAATATCCGATTACTTAAATGCATTAATTGGGCCCGCACCCTATCCAGCTGACCGTCACTTTGTTGAGTGTTCTCAAGGCCTCTAACAGCCTCAAACAAAAATTCAGTTTCCGCTCCTGTCTCACCCACCACCGCCGACGTGACGTCAATCGGATGAAGAACGGCAGCGCGCAAACGGGCTACTAATTCCGGAACACTGGCCTCAATTGGCAGGCGCCTTATTCCCAACTTTCTGAGCAAGCCCAACTTTCTGAGCAAGCCCATCCCCGGACACTGTCTGACTGCCATTACGATAAGCACATGAAACAAGTAACAGCTAAAACAGTATGGTGCCACGGAACACCAAAACAGAACAAGAGTGAAACTGACAGCAACAGGAATGGCAAGCACAAGCGTAAACACGCTCAGCTACCAGTGATATCCCCTGATATACCCGCAGGACAGGTCAGATAGTTTAATTAGTGGAAAGGGGCCAAAATGAGTGGCTGTCAGTTGTATTCGGACATACTACTTTATACATTTGAGAAATATTACAAGAGTAAAGAAAACATTAAAAACAGAGCAAACCAAACATTAATTTTAGAACTCAATTCCCGGCTAAATGCGTCATTCAGTCTCACGCCTCAAGGGCAAAACAACTTTAATTTATAGCTGGCTGAAGGCTAATCACTTAAGACCCAAAAACAAGAATTTTAAAAGGCAAAAGGCCTCATCTTAAAACTTTTCTCTAAATTAGGCTGAAAGCCCAAACAGTCTCAATCCTTAAGGGCAAAACAACTTTAATTTAAAATCGGCTAGAAGTCATGCATAAACGAACAAAGACAAATAAGAGAAGGCAGCACATCAAACGGCGCTCAGAAGTTTCCAAATGTCGGTCTGGAATTGAAACACTAACGCTCGCTTAGGTGAGACAGGCAGTCGCCCAACAATTCTCAATCCAACGGTAACCCAACCGACAGACAGTCAACGGACCAAACGACAGGATAACTTCTTCCACTCCATCCAACCAGCACGCAACAGGGAGTTCAATGGGACAACGCGGAAGGTATCGGCGCCCACAACGAATTACATATTCAGCTGTCAGACTACTCGCCGTGCTGGACAGCCACAACACGACGAGGAAAATACACTGCCTTAATTTACGTCAACGGCCAGGGCAGGTAACGAGAACGTTAACGGCCTCAAGGCAGACGATTCCGCTGGTGCACTTCAAATCAAAAATAATCAAGTTAAATTAAACTCCACAGGAGGGCCGGTAGAATTTCGCGAACTTGAAAACACACGTTGTTGCTCACAGGAATGTCTCAACAGCCCACAACTTAATTCAAACGACACAATGGGAACAGTTGGGGCTGGCTGGTAGATTAAGTAAAGACTCAACTTGCGTGTCCGGGATCGGTGAGCCACGGACCTCGTAGCAATGGGAACTGCCCCTCACACTCCGACCGCGCGTGGATCCCGCCAGCGGCCACCGGCCAGACACGCGCCACGGAGACTTCCTCGCTGCTCCACGCCAACCGACCAACTGCCCGCACACGGCACAGCCGGAAACTATAAGTGCGAGGCCAAAGAGAGTAAAAGGGTGCGAATATCGGTACACGCTGCCGCTGCGACCCGCAGAGAGAGAGAGGATAACAGCATAATCGCGATAACCGCGGGAGACTAATCACAGAATAGCAACCAAGGTAATGCAAAGCATAACACGAGCCAACCATGACTCAGACTACATGGGAGCCTACACCACAATTCTAGGATTACGAGCGTAATTACGGTGTTGAATGCAACAATGGAGACGATCGTTCTCCTCGGATACTACACACTCGAATATATTCACCGTGTTTCTCTGTGTAGAAACGTGATACACTCCTGGAAATGGAAAAAAGAACACATTGACACCGGTGTGTCAGACCCACCATACTTGCTCCGGACACTGCGAGAGGGCTGTACAAGCAATGATCACACGCACGGCACAGCGGACACACCAGGAACCGCGGTGTTGGCCGTCGAATGGCGCTAGCTGCGCAGCATTTGTGCACCGCCGCCGTCAGTGTCAGCCAGTTTGCCGTGGCATACGGAGCTCCATCGCAGTCTTTAACACTGGTAGCATGCCGCGACAGCGTGGACGTGAACCGTATGTGCAGTTGACGGACTTTGAGCGAGGGCATATAGTGGGCATGCGGGAGGCCGGGTGGACGTACCGCCGAATTGCTCAACACGTGGGGCGTGAGGTCTCCACAGTACATCGATGTTGTCGCCAGTGGTCGGCGGAAGGTGCACGTGCCCGTCGACCTGGGACCGGACCGCAGCGACGCACGGATGCACGCCAAGACCGTAGGATCCTACGCAGTGCCGTAGGGGACCGCACCGCCACTTCCCAGCAAATTAGGGACACTGTTGCTCCTGGGGTATCGGGGAGGACCATTCGCAACCGTCTCCATGAAGCTGGGCTACGGTCCCGCACACCGTTAGGCCGCCTTCCGCTCACACCCCAACATCGTGCAGCCCGCCTCCAGTGGTGTCGCGACAGGCGTGAATGGAGGGACGAATGGAGACGTGTCGTCTTCAGCGATGAGAGTCGCTTCTGCCTTGGTGCCAATGATGGTCGTATGCGTGCTTGGCGCCGTGCAGGTGAGCGCCACAATCAGGACTGCATACGACCGAGGCACACAGGGCCAACACCCGGCATCATGGTGTGGGGAGCGATCTCCTACACTGGCTGTACACCACTGTTGATCGTCGAGGGGACACTGAATAGTGCACGGTACATCCAAACCGACATCGAACCCATCGTTCTACCATTCCTAGACCGGCAAGGGAACTTGCTGTTCCAACAGGGCAATGCACGTCCGCATGTATCCCGTGCCACCCAACGTGCTCTAGAAGGTGTAAGTCAACTACCCTGGCCAGCAAGATCTCCAAATCTGTCCCCCATTGAGCATGTTTGGGACTGGATGAAGCGTCGTCTCACGCGGTCTGCACGTCCAGCACGAACGCTGGTCCAACTGAGGCGCCAGGTGGAAATGGCATGGCAAGCCGTTCCACAGGACTACATCCAGCATCTCTACGATCGTCTCCATGGGATAATAGCAGCCTGCATTGCTGCGAAAGGTGGATATACACTGTACTAGTGCCGACATTGTGCATGCTCTGTTGCCTGTGTCTATGTGCCTGTGGTTCTGTCAGTGTGATCATGTGATGTATCTGACCCCAGGAATGTGTCAATAAAGTTTCCCCTTCCTGGGACAATGAATTCACGGTGTTCTTATTTCAATTTCCAGGAGTGTATATACCGTGCCTTTGCCGTCGAGCCACACACACCTTGCAACGTTCCTCTCGTTCCGTGTCGAGGGAAGGCATAATCACGACCAACATGCTGTGTGTCGTGCTCCTGACGCCGTAGTGCTACTCGTGACATTAACTGCCTCGCTGCAAACAAGCCCGTGGCTGATTCAAGGAACGTTCCTGCATGGCCCAACGAATAGATGTTAGCCCTCTCTGGCGCTAGTCTCGTGGGGCCCTTGAGGTTCGCAGAAGAGCTTTTGTGATGTTTGGAAGGTAGGAGACGAGGTAGTGGGAGAATTGAAGCTGTGAGGTCGGGTCGCGAGTCGTGCTTGGATAGCTCAGCCAGTAGAGCACTTACTTGCGAAAGGAAAAGGTACAGGGTTCGAGTCTCGGTCCAGCAGACGGTTTTAATCTGCCTAGAAATTTCACCCCGCATGGCGTTAAGTATAGTCCCCCTGAACCCACCGATTAAACAGTGCCTGACAGGAAGACTCATCCAAAAGAGTAGGAAGAAACGAAGTGAAATTTCACAGTTGCAGTATGAGCACACCTTCTTTGCACGACCTCGCGTCTGTCATGTCTGGAGGCACTGAGTGATACAGTTGCGAAGGGTGTCATAGGTTGTTGTATCCTCTACTGAACCAAGGTGGTCGATAACAGTTGTAACTGGTCCTTGAGATCGTGAACCTGGGTCGGAGTTGTCGTATAAGCCAGTTCCACACATTCTATCGCGACCAACTCTGGGAATCTTGCTGGCCCAATGGTACCTCAACATCAAACAAATAGTTGATAGAGACGTGTGCCATGTGCAAACGAGCATTGTCCTGTTGGCATATGGCACTACAATGGTGTCGTATTAGATGTAACACACGAGGACGCACGATATGCGTGACTTACCGTTGTTACATCAGAGTTCTCTCTGTCACCCGAAGTCACACCCGATGTCTCCTCTCATCATGGAGCTAGGAGTAACACCGCTGTGCCTCTCCAGAGCTTTGAAGTAATGGGGCCTTCTCTCCGGTCTTCACCACACTCGCTGATGATGGTCATTCGGCGTAATGTGGAAATCCAGTTCATCACTGAACACAATGTGACGCCATTTTCAGGAGCCCATGCTTCTCGGTTATGGCACCCCTCCAAATATTGCGCATTCATCAGCTGCATATCCCATATTCTGGCTCCTCCGGCCAATGTTGCTTGATGACACGAGATATTTCAGGGCCTTCCTTTCTTGTTGTAGGATGGCCGACGCCAATGTGCAGTCCAACGGTCGGGCTACTGTCACATCAGGATCCCCCACAGATCTGGCTACTGCACGCCGGTGGGAGAATCGAGACCCACTATATTGCTCCTTCGAAACTCTGTCAGGTGCTGATAACGTTGTCTCACACGTGTACGCAACGTCTTTGTGTCCTTCACAGTGATCACTAAACGTCTGACGATGATCACGCCCTTATATACAATATCAGGCCTGCCAACTATATTAAAGAGAAACAACACCAATACTTTCTGCTGGTCGTTCTACATGTCTCAGAGAATTGCAACTGCTATCGTCCTGTCCCTTCAACTTGTCAGTGTTCTCCGTATGTTCCTTCCTTCGCCGATTCCGCAGAGAACCTCCTCATTCCTTATCATTCCATCTGATTTTTCGATATTCTTCTGTAGTAGCAAATTTGGAGCGCTTCGATTATCTTCTCCTTCTCTTTTTCCACTTCCATCATTCACTATCAACAATGTGTCCCAAACATACATTCTCAGAAATTTCTTCCTAACTTTGAGATCTATACAGGGTGTTACAAAAAGGTACCGCCAAACTTTCAGGAAACATTCCTCACACACAAATAAAGAATGCTATGTGGACATGGTCCGGAAACGCTTAATTTGCATGCTAGAGCTCATTTTAGTTTCGTCAGTATGTACTGTACTTCCTCGATTCACCGCCATGATTTCATACGGGATACTCTACCTGTGCTGCTAGAACATGTGCCTTTACAAGTACGACACAACATGTGGTTCATGCACGATTGAGCTCCTGCACATTTCAGTCGAAGTGTTCGTACGCTTCTCAACAACAGATCCGGTGACCGATGGATTGGTAGAGGCGGACCAATTCCGTGGCCTCCATGCTCTCCTGATCTCAACCCTCTTTCATTTATGGGGGCATTTGGAAGCTCTTGTCTACGCAACCCCGGTACTAAATGTAGAGACTCTTCGTGCTCGTATTGTGGACGGCTGTGATACAATACGCCATTCTCCAGGGCTGCATCACCGCATCAGGGATCCCATGCGACGGAGGGTGGATGCATGTATCCTCGCTAACGGAGGACATTTTGAACATTTCCTGTAACAAAGTGTTTGAAGTCACGCTGGCACGTTTTGTTGGTGTGTGTTTCCATTCAATGATTAACGTGATTTGAAGAGAAGTAATAAAATGAGCTCTAACATGGAAAGTAAGCGTTCCCGGATACATGTCCACATAACACATTTTCTTTCTTTGTGTGTGAGGAATGTTTCCTGAAAGTTTGGCTGTACCTTTTTGTAACACCCTGTATGTGCCACCTATAAACTTCTCGTGCTCAGGAATGCCCTTTTTGCCTGCACTAGTCTCCTTTTTATGTCCTCCTTGTTCCGACCGTCATGGATTATTTTGCTTCCAAGGTACCCGAATTCCGTATCTTTGTCTACTTCGCGACGACACATTTTGATATTAAGCACCTTGCTATTATCATTTCTGCTGTTTTGTTTAATCTCAATCCATATTCTATACTCATTTGACAATTCATTCCATTCAGCCGATCATGTAATTCCTCTCCACTTTCACTGAGGATAGCAATGTCATCATCGAATCTTATCATTCATATCCTTTCACCATGAATTTTGATACCACTTTCGAAACTTCCTTATATTTCCGTCATTGCTTCTTCTCTGTATAGAATGAACAGAAGGATCGGAAGACTGTATCCATGTCTTACATCCTTTTAGTCCGAGAACTTCGTTTTTGGTCTTCCAAACTTATTGTACACCGCCTTGGTTGTCATACATATCGTACAAGGACGAGTGACATTAATGTAACCAGCGCCTATGTTCGACGTCAACATGCAATAACGACTCACAGACGGCAGATGTCAGCACTAGCAGCGCGCCAGGGACGCAGGTCGGTAGGAGAAGTGTTATGTTACGAGTGACATTCATATGAGCTCCCATGGGTCCTGCGTTAGTAATCGACCACGTGAACAGTATTAAGGACTGCCTGTAACCACTTATGCTTGATCTTCCAGCTGGATAACTGTCCGTGTCATAGGGGCAGAAACGTGCTGCAGTGGTTTGAGATGCCTGAAAGTCTTGACCATCAAATTCGGCTTATCCGAATCCGTGAAACCCAACTAGGGCGCTATCGGGCGCCAGCTCTGCGCCCACAAAGCGACCGCCCACAAATTACTGGAAGTGTGTGATCTGTGAGTAGGCATCTGGTTCCAGAAACCCCTGGAAGTCTATCAAGTACTTGTCGAATCCAAGATACGCAATATTACTGCTGAATTGCGGTCCAAAAGAGGACTGTAAGTATATTACTGAGTGTAAGAAGTGTCTAAATCTACAGCTACGTCATACTCCGCAAGCCACCTAATGGTGTGTGCAGAGGGTACTTTCCGTACTACTATCTGATCCCTCCAACCCTGTTCCACTCGCGAATAGTGCGTGGGAAGAATTATCGTCAGGAAGCTTCTGTATTGGCTATAATTTCTCGAATCTTCTCCTCGCGGTAAATATGCGAGATGTATGTGGGGCGAAGTAATATGTTGTCCGACTCCTGCTGAAAAGTGCTGGCCCGAAATTTCAATAGTAAATCTCTTCGTGATGCATAACGCCTCTCTTGTAACATCTGCCAGTGTAGTTTGCTTAGCGTTTCCGTAACGCTGTCTCGCCAGCTAAACGATCCCGTGATGAAACGCGCCGCTCTTCGTTGGATATTCTCTATCTCCTCCATCAGTCCTACCTGATAGGGATCCCAGATAGATAAACAGTTCTCAAAAATCGGGCGAAGCCACATCTTTCGTGGATGAGCTACATTTCCTTAAGATTCTATCTCTGAATCTGAGTTTGGTATCTGCTTTTCCCACTATCTGTTTTATGTGGTCATTCCATTTAAGGTCGCTCGGGATAGTTGATGATGTAGTCCCATACTCCTTGACATAGCGTAGGGCGAGGCAAGGTCCTAGCGGAGGTGGTTTGTCATTGCCTTACTCCGACCGTAAAGGGGATGAATGATGATGATGAAAACGACACAACATCCAGTCATCTCAAGGCAGATGACAATGTCTGACCCCGGCGGGAATCGAACTCGAAGTCCCGTGCTCGGGAAGCGAGAACGCTACCGCGAGACCACGAGCTACGGACTCTTGATAGCTACGCCTAGATATTTTACGGCAGACGCTGCCTCCAGCTGCTTGTCATCATCAGTGTAGCTGTACAGTCGTGCACTCCTTTTCCTATGTATGCGCAATATGTTACATTTATTTACGTTCAGCGTCAACTGCCAGAGCCTGCACCGTTCATCAATTCTCCGCAGGTCGTTCTGCAAACTCTTACTGTCTTCTGGCGTTGCTACTTTGGTATGGACAACTGCATCATATGAGAATAACCTTAAAGAGATCCGACTATGTATTGCATTCTTAAACAGTAAGAAATGACGTGTTCAGTCTCCTTGTAAAAGTGTCGCACGCGAGAATAAATCTACAGCTACTTAGTGACAAGGACGTACGTGCAGCAGGACAAGGGTAGCGCAGTCTATAAACAGGTGAACTTCAAAGCTCGGCCGGTGACTTCACTGGCTGTTGACTGGAGTGAAAACCAGTTGGCCGTTCCCCGATGAGTGGGACGAGGGGGTCCTCATTGCGTATGCGAGACCTATCCAAGGGCAAAGTGCGCTCACGGCTCTGTGGACAAACTCGTACGGGGAGCGCTGCTTTGCGATGCAAATGCCCGCTGACACCGACGCAGAATCGGTACACGTCCGCGGCGTGTCCGAACGAGCATATGTCAATCGAATAGCGCTATTGCGCGGTAAATGGGTTCTCTGTGAACAGAACTGTTATTTTGGTGACAGCTGGAGATACATTCGCATCTTTGTTCACGCTGTACATGAAAACACAGTGGCTGGGTGACTAGACAAAGCAAGATTTCACTTGTTTGTCGACTGAATCCCACACTGTCTGCTACATGTACAGGTTTCGCACTGGAGTTAAAAGCTGCTTTTCCGTCTACCCATACCATTACTGAAGTGTGTTAAAGAACCGACATGTATGTGGGTATGTGCACAAATATATACTGACAGGACAAGTGTTTCGAGTCAGCATACAATACTTTGTCAGTTAAGCCTTATATAAAAAAATTTAATGTCATGCTTCGTCGGTGATGTACTGCGTTCCAAGTTACACATAGAAACTAAAAGAAGGCTGACGAAACTATCTACAACAGCAGTTTGTAGATTATTGTAATGAGTATGAAAAAACTGGCCGCCGGCTGGTGTGGCCGAGCGGTTCTAGGCGCTACGGTCCGTACACATTTATGTACACAGACAATTCATCCGTCCTGCGAATCGAGAATCTCCACAATTTTTTCCTGTCATCGACATTGATAGTGGCAAGATATCGTTCCAAAGAATTCCAATATTTTCAAGAATGTTTAAATTATGATACAGTAAATGTGACGTAAAATCATGCAGACGGCAGGTGACCGTTACTGTAATACTCAGCAGTTCTCTATTAAGGCTGACTGTGTAGCAACGGTAAAACGCAAACATCAGCCAAGGAATGACTTTGCTGCTCATATGACGCGTTTCAGAAATGATCCATTATCACATTCCTAGGAACGGTTACTGCACGTAGATTTGTGTTTCAAGCTGTATGTGAAACAAACATTTGCAGACTAGCCTGCGAGTGCTTGTTTCACATACAACTTGAAACACCAATCTACGTGCAGTAATCGCTCCTTGGTGTCTGATGATGGATAAATTCTGAAACGCGTCACCTGAACAATAAAGTGATTCTTTGCCAATGTGACATTCACCATTGGGACCCAGTCAGCCTGAAAGCAGAGCTCGTGACTGTTTTAATTCCAAGTTTGACGTCTGATAACAAATGACAAAAGAAGTATTTTTTTCGCGTGATATAATTACAAATTACCAATGTTCGGATTTTTTCCTTTTTTATGTTGTGTAACGATACTTCTTGCCAAATTTTATCATTGTAGAGCAACAGAAAGTACCACGCAGATTTTGATGAGTGAGTTTGCGAATGTCAAAATGTGTAAGATAAATGTCAATATCTCTTAGCTGCAATGAGTCAGAAGCTTAACTTTTATTACACCATCAAGGATCGCCAGACCTTAGCAAGTGAGATAAATTTCAAGATGGTACATCTACCCCGTTCCCGAGAAAAAGCGGTCCTCATAGACGGACGAACAGACAGTCAGATAACAAATGACAATTTTTTTCGTGTGATATAATTACAGATTTACAGTTTGCGGATTTTTTCCTTTGGCTGCACTGTGAAACCTTCCTTTTTTCCAAATTTCATGATTCTAGGCCAACGGGAAGTACCATATAGGTTTTCATGAGGGAGTTCGCGAGTATCAAAACATGTGACATTAATTAGCCATATCTTTTGATTGCATTGACGTTCAAGTGTCAATTTTTTACACCGCCACTGACCGTAGATCTTAGTCTGAGACATAAATTTCAACTTCATTCGTCTACCCGTTCGTGAGAGAAAGGGTTTTTAACAGTCGGGCAGACAGATAGGCAGACGGGCAACAAACGGATCCTAAAAAGGTTCAGTTTTTACCCAATGATGCACGGGAACCTTAAAAGTCTAGTGTTTTCCCAGCTGGGCACACGTGGAAAAGGCTATAACTTTTTTATTTTACTTTTAACTAGAGCATAGCTGCTCCAGATTCTAACTTTGCCTTTTAGGAACATAATTTTACGATTTAGCAACATTTCATTCTGATGAAGACACCCCTAGTAGTTGTCGAAACCTAGGTCAATGTACGTACAATTTATGTGCAACCGGTTGGCTATCTTAAGTTGAAACTAGTATTCGGTTGATGAATAACAGTCATGTTTCTATTATTAGATTAATTTGATCTAGGTGGACTCTATGGGAGTTTATCTAGGGGACTGAAGATGCAGCTGACAAGTTAAGTGTTTCGCGAAAGGTTTGACCTATTTTAGTTCTGTTTTCGCATAGATCAGCTGCAAGAAAGTCTTCACTAAATTATACTGCAGTTGATAACAAATACACCCGCATAGGAAAGCAATTTTTTTCAAATCCTGTAATCAAATCAATGTAATGCCTCCGAAACTCCCCATCGATTTTCGGCGAATCAAACGCATCTGAATTAGCTTTTTAGTAATCTACGATATATGTAGCAGAAAATACTACATTTTCTTAGCAATATAGACGTTATTTTAATAAGACCATGATTTACAGTTTTGACGAAACACTTAAAAACTCATGATTGCACACAGGCGTGTTATTCCAAAATTTGTTACACAATCGGATTCAGTCGCCCACAGACCTTCTTCTAGTGTAATTTTACATCAGTTGCGATAGAAGGCCGGCCGAAGTGGCCGTGCGGTTAAAGGCGCTGCAGTCTGGAACCGCAAGGCCGCTACGGTCGCAGGTTCGAATCCTGCCTCGGGCATGGATGTTTGTGATGTCCTTAGGTTAGTTAGGTTTAACTAGTTCTAAGTTCTAGGGGACTAATGACCTCCGCAGTTGAGTCCCATAGTGCTCAGAGCCATTTGAACCATTTTTTGCGATAGAAGTCGTATCGTAATAAGTCATCATGACATAAGCCACCATATCCATAAATCTGAAAAATGTCTGTTCTGCCAAGCAAAAGAAGAAAGGCGATTTTGACATTCCAACGAAATACTAAATTTTCATTATTATCCTCGGAAGTATTCTGATAGTAAAAGAAATCGATTTTGAATTTTTTCCAGATTATAGTTTTTTTCCTCTTCAGTGAAATGTTAAAAGAAAAACTGTAGTTAATGACGTATCTGGTATATATCGAAAACATAATAGTAATTCCAGAAGTAGGGCATCTTCCTAGAAACATTTGACGAAGGAACGAAATAATAACTCGTCAATCCAAAAAGTTTCCAGACTGGATTAAAAAAAAAGAAAATTTAGATGATTTAGATGATGGTTTTAATGCTTCAGTTGGTCTGCGTAATCTCCCCACACTTGAAGGCAACGCAAACAACGCTCATACAACCATGTTAAACTGTCAGGAAAGTCCTTTTTCTTGTGTGCTTTCAACTCGCATGTAACATTTGCATTATTTTTTTTTTTTTCGTTTTGTGATAGGTTCTATTGGAAATCACCAATACTGTCACGTGTTATTACTTTTTCCAGAAAAGAACTGTCCGCATTTTGTATGTCAGTCAAGAAGCGGAAGGAGTTTGTTTCTTTTGGGAGTCAAAGTCTATGGAACAGGCTTTTCACACACTTTTCTTTATTTAGAGATGTTCCGTTGGTTGCTCCGTTGTGATCTGTGACACAGCAACGTTGACACACTGTGGCTACACGTCCGCTACTTACCACTGGCTGCACACAACTGACTGGTCAGTGCACATATGTTGTTTACATTTGTTAGTTCAAGCTGACACCACAGCTACTGCGCTGACATCGCTTATACGCCTGGAATAAAATCAGCCTCGGAACTTTTTGGACGGGCGGTGTAAGCATGCGCAACACTCTTGTGACGCTCATGCTGTGGTTCACATACTCTAGAGCTACACTAACGTATTCGAAAGTATCACTAGTTCGGATCTTCTGCAACTTGTCGAAGCCATTTTACTAAGCAAATGACACTGTGCTATTCTAGAAATTAAATTTTTATCGAAACCTCGTACAAGAGAGCCTCGCTTTAGTTCCTTCTCAGATATCCTCATGCCACATTAATTATTATACAAATCTCCCACTGTAGGATATATACTTAGGGCTTAATAACGGGTTGTTCGTCTAAAATTTTTACATGTAAATTCATAGGGCAGATCTTAGAGAAGTGGCTAGCCCACAATTAATTTTCTGGGATGGGCAGATAAAACCACGAAGGGGAGATATGCATAAATTATAAATTGGAGAACCCTGTGCCAAGAGTATATCCTTGTTTCTCCTTGTACACGATCAGAAACAGTAACAGTAGGGTTCGCATCGACTGGGAAACCTGCTCAGTTAATTTTTCTTGAATTTTCAGTCATTATTGTTCACTCATGAAGTTTCTGGTGACAACGTAAGAGGAAGTATTGTATCACGCTGGTTTTAATACCTTCTTGTGAATATTACTAATCTTTGTACATTCTCTCCTACTGGTTCTAATTCATAGTTTAGTGGATTTTGTTCGTCTGATGATATATCGGCGTTGAACACCAGCCTTGTGAAAATTTGTGTGGCTTATATACGTACAATTTTATGAATAACTTATTGTGCATGGGAAAATAGAAACTGTCACTAGAAAATTTTGTTGTTGCTGTTCTGCTGATTGACGAGTCTAGAAATTCACGTACTGCTATTTCTGGAGAGAATGATTTGCGGGAGCGTTAATAGGATGTCACAACATCCCATATTCCAGGTTAGTTTGGTTCGTGAGAACACGCAGCCGGATTTGCGTCAGTCCAGTGGAAACTCACGGGAAATGAATATCTGCGACCCACAAAGTGTTACCAGTGCAATCTGGCTGGACACAGAGCACCGTGTGCTCAAGTAAAACAGAGGATCTGTGGCACGCGCAAACAGTACGGACATTCAGTGCGAAAATGAGAAGAATGAGGTAAGGAGAGCTGTGAGAGAGACATAGAGGTAGAGGGTATAAAAATGTGTTAGTGTTTTTTCTTGTTTTTTCTTTTCTAGAAAAATTATTCTTTTTCTGTAAATATAGTGAACTAATGATGCGCTGTGCCATTGGTGGTAAAGAAAAGAGGCTTATACGTAAAATATGAATCTATAGAGTAAGTCGAAACTGTGATAACTCTGTGAAGCAAGCTCTGTCTTTGTCTGATATTCATCATTTATTACTTCCTTCGTTATCTTTTCTCTTTCCGTTCTTGGTCAGTTAAGAGGTATGTATCATTGTAAGCACATATAAGTAGAATAATTACGTGTTTTCGTTCAGGCATTGACTCATGTCTAGTTGTTTCTTACCAATAATCTCTTCCATTTGTTATTGACAGGTTCCCAAGTGGAAACGTGGGTGAGTCGTATTGTATGAATGCGAATAACCGGCTTGGGCGATATATTTTTAGCCGCCATTCCGGCCATCTTGCAACAATTGCTTAGAACCCTCATATCATTTAATGAAATAGCCGATTGACCAGTGCGAATCAAATTAGCAGTCTTGAAATATTCCGAGCACTCACGTCAGTGAAAATACGAAACCAAGCAAGAGAGAATAATATTTTGGGTGTCAAAAACTATCACTGTGTTTACCTTTCGTCAGTTTAACTTACACAGTAATTTTTCCCCCCATCCCCCCCTCCCCCTCCCCCCCCCGCCACCCCATGAACCATGGACCTTGCCGTTGGTGATGATGATGATGATGATGTTTGGTTTGTGGGGCGCTCAACTGCGTGGTTATCAGCGCCCGTACAATTACCCAATCTTTGCTCAGTCCAATTTCGCCACTTTCCTGGATGATGATGAAATGATGAGGACAACACAAACACCCAGTCATCTCGAGGCAGGTGAAAATCCCTGACCCCGCCGGGAATCGAACCCGGGACCCCGTGCTCGGGAAGCGAGACTTGCCGTTGGTGGGGAGGCTTGCGTGCCTCAGCGATACAGATGGCCGTACCGTAGGTGCAACCACAACGGAGGGGTATCTGTTGAGAGGCCAGATAAACGTGTGGTTCCTAAAGAAGGGCAGCAGCCTTTTCAGTAGTTGCAGGGGCAACAGTCTGGATGATTGACTGATCTGGCCTTGTAACACTAACCAAAACGGCCTTGCTGTGCTGGTACTGCGAACGGCTGAAAGCAAGGGGAAACTACAGCAGAGGGCATGCAGCTTTACTGTATGTTTAAATGATGATGGCGTCCTCTTGGGTAAAATATTCCGGAGGTAAAATAGTCCCCCTTTCGGATCGCCGGGCGGGGACTACTCAAGAGGACGTCGTTATCAGGAGAAAGAAAACTGGCGTTCTACGGATCGGAGCGTGGAATGTCAGATCCCTTAATCCGGCAGATAGGTTAGAAAATTTAAAAATGGAAATGGATCGGTAGGTTAGAAAATTTAAAAATGGAAATGGATAGGTTAAAGTTAGATATAGTGGGAATTAGTGAAGTTCGGTGGCAGGAGGAGCAAGACTTTTGGTCAGGTGAATACAGGGTTATAAATACAAAATCAAATAGCGGTAATGCAGGAGTAGGTTTAATAATGAATAAAAAAAATAGGAGTGCGGGTAAGCTACTACAAACAGCATAGTGAACGCATTATTGTGGCCAAGATAGACACGAAGCCCATGCCTACTACAGTAGTAAAAGTTTATATGCCAACTAGCTCTGCAGATGATGAAGAAATTAATGAAATGTATGATGAGATAAAAGAAATTATTCAGGTAGTGAAGGGAGACGAAAATTTAATAGTCATGGGTGACTGGAATTCTAGAGTAGGAAAAGGGAGAGAAGGAAACATAGTAGGTGAATATGGATTGCGGGTAAGAAATGAAAGAGGAACCCATCTTAGCTAATACTTGGTTCAGGAATCATGAAAGAAGGTTGTATACATGGAAATCCTGGAGATACTAGAATGTATCAGGTAGATTATATAATGGTAAGACTGAGATTTAGGAACCAGGTTTAAAATTGTAAGATATTTCCAGGGGCAGATGTGGACTCTGACCACAATCTATTGGTTATGAACTGTACATTAAAACTGTAGAAACTGCAAAAAGGTGGGAATTTAAGGAGATGGGACCTGGATAAACTGACTAAACCAGTGGTTGTACAGAGTTTCAGGGAGAGTATAAGGGAACAATTGACAGGAATGAGGGAAAGAAATACAGCAGAAGAAGAATGGGTAGCGCCGAGGGATGAAGTAGTGAAGAGAGCAGAGGATCAAGTAGGTAAAAAGACGAGGGCTAGTAGAAAACCTTGGGTAACAGAAGAAATATTGAATTTAATTGATGAAAAGAGAAAATATAAAATTGCAGTAAATGAAGCAGGCAAAAAGGAATACAAACGTCTCATAAATGAGATCGACAGGAAGTGCAAAATGGCTAAGCAGGGATGGCTAGAGGACAGATGTAAGGATGTAGAGGCTTAGCTTACTAGGGGCAAGATAGATACTGCCTACTGGAAAATTAAAGAGACCTTTGGAGAAAAGGGAGCCACTTGTATGAATATCAAGAGCTCAGATGGAAACCCATTTGTAAGCAAAGAAGGGAAAGCAGAAAGGTGGAAGGAGTATATAGAGGGTCTATACAAGGGCGATGTGATTGAGGACAATATTATGGAAATGGAAGAGGATGTAGATGAAGATGAAATGGGAGATATGATACTGCGTGAAGAGTTTGACAGAGCACTGAAAGACCTGAGTCAAAACAAGGCCCCTGGAGTAGACAACATTCCATTAGAACTACTGACGGCATTGGGAGAACCAGTCCTGACAAAACTCTCCCATCTGGTGAGCAAGATGTATGAGACAGGTGAAATACCCTCAGACTTCAAGAAGAATATAATAATTCCAATCCCAAAGAAAGCAGGTGTTGAGAGATGTGAAAATTACCGAACTATCAGTTTAATAAGTCACAGCTGCAAAATAATAACGCGATTTCTTTACAGACGAATGGAAAAACTGGTAGAAGCCGACCTCAGAGAAGATCAGTTTGGATTCCGCAGAAATGTTGGAACACGACTTATCTTAGAAGAAAGATTAAGGAAAGGCAAACCTATGTTTCTAGCATTTGTGGACTTAGAGAAAGCTTTTGACAATGTTGACTGGAATACTCTCTTTCAAATTCTAAAGGTGGCAGGGGTAAAATACAAGGAGCGAAAGGCTATTTACAGTTTGTACAGAAACCACATGGCAGTTATAAGAGTCGAGGGCCACGAAAGGGAAGCAGTGGTTGCTAAGGGAGTGAGACAGGACTGTAGCCTCTCCCCGATGTTATCCAATCTGTATATTGAGCAAGGAGTAAATAGACGGCCGGAGTGGCCGAGCGGTTAAAGGCGCTACAGTCTGGAACCGCACGACCGCTACGGTCGCAGGTTCGAATCCTGCCTCGGGCACGGATGTGTGAGATGTCCTTAGGCTAGTTAGGTTTAAGTAGCTCTAAGTTCTAGGGGACTTATGACCACAGCAGTTGAGTCCCATAGTGCTCAGAGCCATTTGAACCAAGGAGTAAATGAAATAAAAGAAAAATTCGGAGTAGGCATTAAAATCCATGGAGAAGAAATAAAACTTTGAGGTTCGCCGATGACATTGTAATTCTGTCAGAGACAGGAAAGGAATTGGAAGAACAGTTGAACGGAATGGACAGTGTGTTAAATGGAGGATATAAGATGAACATAAACAAAAGCAAAACGAGGATAATGGAATGTAGTCGAATTAAGTCGGGTGGTGCTGAGGGAATTAGATTAGGAAATGAGACACTTGAAGTAGTAAAGGAGTTTTGGTATTTGGGGAGCAAAATAACTGATGATGATCGAAGTAGAGAGGATATAAAATGTAGACTGGCAGTGGCAAGGAGAACGTTTCTGAAGAAGAGAAATTTGTTAACATCGAGTATAGATTTAAGTATCAGGAGGTCGTTTCTGAAAGTATTTGTATGGAGTGTAGCCATGTATGGAAGTGAAACATGGACGATAAGTAGTTTGGACAAGAAGAGAATAGAAGCTTTCGAAATGTGGTGCTACAGAAGAATGCTGAAGATTAAATGGGTAGATCACATAACTAATGAGGAGGTATTGAATAGAATTGGGGAGAAGAGGAGATTGTGGCACAACTTGACTAGAAGAAGGGATCGGTTGGTAGGACATTTTCTGAGACATCGAGGGACCACCAATTTAGTATTGGATGGCAGCGTGGAGGGTAAAAATCGTAGAGGGAGAGCAAGAGATGAATACGCTAAGCAGATTCAGAAGGATGTAGGTTGCAGTAAGTACTGGGAGATGAAGAAGCTTGCACAGGATAGAGTAGCATGGAGAGCTGCATCAAACCAGTCTCAGGACTGAGGACCACAACAACAACAACAGTAATTTTGGAAATTTGTGGTAAGTTCCTATGGGACCAAACTGCTGAGGTTATCGGTCGCTAGATTCACACACCAGTTAATCTAACCCAAACTAAGGACAACACACACACTCTTGCTCGAGGAGGACTCGAACCTCCGACGTGGGGAGCAGCGCGAATCGTGGCAAGACGCCCTTAGACCTCGCGGCTACCACGCGGGGCTACTCTCCCGGTCCTAAATAGACAGACTACGACTGTGGTTAGCATAAGAATTATTTACAGAGAGGTTTTACAAGCCGTTGGTGTAAGGGGAAAGAATCTATTGTATTTGCGATTAACTGAAAGAAAAATTTGGTCTTCAACTCGATCGTTATTGGCGAAAATATAACCAGTATGAGACGAGGATACTGAAGAAGTAATAGTGTGATGAAAGAAATGAAAAGGTAATACATTCGAATACTTGCATTTTCTTTATTAGGAATATCAGGCACCTACACTGCTCTGTAATTGTTTTTATTTTATATTTTATAAATTACGCACGATGAGCCTATTTTGTCATATAGCCATCATCTGGTACTCTGTAAGTACATAAGTAAGCGATGGTCGTAATATAATGGCCTGTAACTACTGTCCTCAAAGTTATAATACGTCGTTAGGTGTTTTTAGATTATATCTAATATAATTGCTGCCATGTGCCGTCTTTTTTGAAATTATTACTTTCTCCTTAGATATGCACTGGAGATGTATAACTGATTTTAGTTGGTTTCCATGTATGCCATTTTTATGACAGCTTGGATGACAGTGGATCAGCTATATTGCATCTTTACATAGTCACCATTGTCAGTAAGCGATGTGTGGAAATTCATTGTTTTTATTACAATATAAGTATTATTGCAAAAATAATAAAAGCAACTGAATTTTTCACAGCGGCGCCCAACTAAAAACAATTCAGATTTGTGGTGGGTTGGAAGTTGCGGAACGATACAATTTTTGTTTCTTGTGTCACGCTGAATTTGAGAGCAAAAATGAGGGCAATTATACTTCATGGAATTGAAGATAATGAATCTCTGTGGTCGTACTTTCCAGCACTAAAAAGAGTAGTGACCATATCGGCAATTCAATCCTCAGTACTCATACTCAGCTACTTTGTGCGTATGCGGTGCAGTGCCACTTTCTGACAAGGGTACCGAACACGAGCTACACTGCGAAGGGACGTAGGTGTTTAAAGCATTAACCAGGAAACGAGAAATGTTACTGACACGAGGGCAAGTCAGACAGCGTACGACAAGATAGAATGTGAAACCAAGGTGCAGAAAGAGGGATTCACACAGGATATGAGTACTGGTGAAAGGGAGAACACTTCGGGCGTTAAATAAGAGAGAAAGGATAATGGAATTAGTTTTGAGACAGGAGAGGATCATTTGACTTGTAATGCGGAATACTCAAGCCAGATAAGGAGAAATCATGTCGACAATGTAACAAAGCAGTAGGCAATTACAGAAGGAAACCACTACAGCAAACAGCAGTACTCGAGAGGAACTAGAAGTAATCCGACCATAACACATAGACACGGTGGTGATAGTTCATAGCCAGGAGGAGGCAGAGAACAGGAGATCGAACCAGGAAACGATAGATACCACTTTAGTAGGATCTAGAGTAGCTTCACCGGACAGAACGAGCGAATAGAGAAATGACAAATTCAATATAACAGATTTTTGAACGGAATGAGGAAAGAAAATAAAGACATGAGGAAGGAAAACCAGACAAGAAAATAAGGACATGAGGGAGAAAACAGGATGAAATTCGGAAGATAAATGGAGGAACAAAAGCAATTGTGAAACTAACAGAGGGAACGAATAAAATTTCACAGAAGGTGCAGTGCAAGGCGCAAGAAGCTAAGTGGAAAGCCGCAGAGGCATTGAAAGTGTGCGAGAGAGTATAGGAACTTACTCGTGACGGCATAGCAAATTTAGAGTAGAGAATCAAGAATTTAGAGAAGCAGCAAGACGAGATGGAGTGACAGTTGAGCAAGACGGAGGACCCCTTAGAGAAAGATATGAAGGCAAAATTAGAAGACGCCATGCACCAAGTGCACGGCCACAAGCATGGAAAGATAGAAGTGAAATGAACAAAACGGAGAATGAGACTGGGCTGACGTCTACAGACGTGCAGTTGCTCCCAAAAATTAAAATGTTTTTGGAACGAAGAGTAAAGAAGAGGAGGCATAGCAGAAGGACAGAGCGTATTTTGAGATAGGGAAATGTGCGACAAAGGGTACGGAACAAAAAACACAAGGGAAACAGATTGCGTAGCGTATGGGGTTATAACCGAGCGGCCAATTGCAAACGCAGAAATAGTCACTGAGACAGGACATGTAAGCCTCCAGAATGCGGACGAGATCAATATGTACAGGACCGGTGCAGCACGAAGATGGTACTTCTGGTTTCCTGCAAAATGGTCTGAACGACAACGCCTCAAGTACGTAATGGTGCACCTCGACCTGGGTTGTTCCTCATTTATGGCATTCCGGGAAAAAGTTCAGAGATCTACTGCCACGAATGAAACAAGATGCAGTAAAGATGAGATGATAAAATTAGCGGCGCTAAAGGATTTGAGAACCAAGTCCGAGTACTTAACGAAATGGGGAGAAAGAATTTATACATCGAAGAACCTTTCTTTGTTACCCTACTTCTTCGGTTGTGCGAGGACAAATTGCAAAGGAAATTTCGATGGGCGTTCATTAGGCAAACAGAAGGAAATATTAATAAATCTAGGACGTGGATAGAGTACGTGATGGATCGAATGCGAAGAGAGAGGGGAGAGAAGGCGAAGTTGAGTTGGATGAGTTGGACTACGTAAATGGGTAGATAACCGTTGATGTTATGGTAATAATGAGCAAGACACGGGCAATTTCATCGTAACAGCATGGAAAGCAACGGACATACAGGTTAGGTTAATAGTGGAGGTCAGATACAAGTGACACGCGTGACTGGGGCCAGAAATGACTCATGTAATAGTTGATAGAGACGGAGGAAGTGATAGCCGAGTTCCGAAAATTATATTTAATGGAGAGTTCAGTAAAATTAAGGAGTTTGTGTCTGAGGTTATTGTGTAAATTATAGGTTACATTAAGTAGTTCAAAAATGGTTCAAATGGCTCTGAGCACTATGGGACTTAACTTCTGAGGTCATCAGTCCCCTAGAACTCAGAACTACTTAAACCTAACTAACCTAAGGGCATTACACACATCCGTGCCCGAGGCAGTATTCGAACCTGCGACCGTAGCAGTGGCGCGGTTCCAGACTGTAGCGCCTAGAACCGCTCGGCCACTCCGGTCTGCAGATTAAGTAGTTGTTCATGGCCATGAATAGTGAATAAGTTTATTTTAGTTGGTAGACTTTTTGTAATTCTTCTTGTATGTTTATTTCTCCATTCTTATCCACTTTATGCGATTTTAGCATAAGTGTCCTTAGTAAGATATGATATGAGGTAAGAGGAGAGATTTATTCATCGTTTTGAGGGGATATAAGATGGAAGTGAAAGGTAGATTTAGTGATAGAGTCACTTCGTGACATGTGGTTTTATGTTTATTAGATTTCAGCAGAAGGAGGAGGTGGAAAGGATGACCAATAAGAGTGAAAAGGAGGTTAGAGGAATGCACAACATGTCGAACAATAAAAGAAGAGAATGCTGTACTTAACGTTTTGCGTAAACGAATGTAAGGTATGCCAATGAGGGTAACATGATGAACATGTCAATCTGGGTTCGTGCACACTCTATTGGAAGGGTATGTGAATAATAATCAGTGGCAGAGAAATTTGTGTGTGAGAGATTTTTGTCTGGAGGTACACCACGTCGGAGGCAAGGCTGGCAATATAATGGGAACAGTTGTACAGGGTAATACTTAACTTTATTCGTTCTGTATGAGTGTTACTAGCGAGTACTGTAGGGTTAATTAGATGCTAAACTTGCAAATCAGTCTAACGTAGATGTAAGGCATAGAAACTTAGTGAAGTAACAAAAGTGTAATTAACACATGGCTAACCTCAGCAGAACTATGATCAACAACAACTAGGCCGCGCGGGATTAGCCGAGCGGTCTGAGGCGCTGCAGTCATGGACTGTGCGGCTGGTCTCGGCGGAGGTTCGAGTCCTCCCTCGGGCATGGGTGTGTGTGTGTTTCTCCTTAGGATAATTTAGGTTAAGTAGTGTGTACGTTTAGGGACTGGTGACCTTAGCAGTTAAGTCCCCTAAGATTTCACACACATTTTTTTAACAAGAACTATGTGTCATGTTGACATCAGTGGCACTGTTTGAAGTGCGTGGAAAAAAAATAGACACCGACTACTTGAGGGTAGACAGGCCTGAGGTGCTGCTTGCAAGTCTTATAAGAAATTCACAATAATGCTAGCTGAATCGATTGTGTGGTCTCTAATTTCTTGTATTTATTGGTTGCACTAAATTCGTTTTGTTCAATCTTAGAGATATTTATTAGAGTGTACTTTAGATAACAGGACTTCTTGAACTGAGCCTGGTAGTAAAGAACTATGCAAGACTACTTGGAGACAAGATGTTGGAACTTCCAGGCATCACACAGCGGGATATAATGGGAGACCTGAGTAGCGGGAGATACGCACAGGGAAGGCGGTGACGTGAGGGTAAACAGCAAGCAGCCTCAGGGGGGCTATCCCAGCTGTCACATGATCTTAAGGTCTGCGAAGATCCCAACAAATGGTATCCACCCACCGTACTTAGGCAAGGTGCTCCGTCAAACAGGAACAAATACGAAACACATCAACGTCGCAGATATGTTACTAGCAGAAACAAGAAAAGAACAACGTAAAAACGTAAATCTGCAGCCAGTTACTTTTCTGAAATAGTTATCTATTCATTCATTCCCTGAACCGGTTTTCAAACCTTTTCAGGCTCATCTCCAGATGGTGTACAGGAAGTTACGTAGCTATTTCAACCACAACGCTGGGTGCTGGCTTGCGACAGTGTGGGCGGCTTTTATTGTTAATATCTATCTGTCTGCTTCCATTGTGATGGACAGTTGGCAGCGCATCACTCACTTTTACAGAATATACATACATACATACATACATACATCCAGACAGCAAGTACCCCATTGGTGTACATTATTAACTGCTTCGATACCTCTCAGATTCAAGAAGTAATTACCCCGTTTTCCAAGCAGCAAAAGGAAAGTAATAAGCAAAAACAATGAAAAGAATCCCATTCAGTGGACGCACGAAGTAATTGTAGGCCACCAAACCATAGTATTTGTTGCATGTTCTACTGCAGTGGTAAAGAAAACAAAGTAAACATACACACTAGTCAACTCTCAAAAAACTGGAGATAAATCCTGCACCTGCAAGTGATCCTGTCATGAGAACGTAAGAGTAGTGGCCATGGTAGCTAGAATTCTATTGAAGGAAAGGCTTCATTGTCAAAATCTGCTTTTACATGGCTGTATCGTTTCTCATTGGCTGACGAAGGATGTTGTCCTGCTGTGTAGTTCCCACTTGAAGTAAGATTCCACGCTGTTCCTTCTTGACTTCATTTGCCTTCACACTGCCCCTTTTTTATCCACTGGTTGTATTTTGTTGCTTGTAAACTATCATGTCATTTTATACCCATCATGAATCGTTGGCATCTCCACCTTTATATTTAATCTATGTGGTAATCTAATATTAACTTACATGTCGCTCTTTAAAATAAAGACTCTGTTATATCGATTGCCCTTCATTTTAGACTTTACACATGGGGTAGTGGATTCTTCAGGTTTGCATACCATTTAATGCTATCAGGTTTCCTCACCTTCCTAGTTCATAGTTCATAACTGAAAGGTGTTCATGATGCATGGGTTTAGGGTTACAATTTGCGTGCTGTTAATATTTGTTCCCACTTGTACTTAGTTATTAGCTGTGCATGCTCTATAAGCTCATAGTTACCCTTTGATCGTGTTGTCTCTCCATTAGTGTTGCTTATCGTCCATGAGCTTTCCACCTGTACGTTTTTATCTGAAACGCAGTGTATACTATCGCCTCCTAGAATGAGTTGTTTTCCCCTTCCTTAGGTCTAATCACCCAACTGATTCACATATCTGTATTTTTACTTACTGCATTGGTTTTATCTATTATTTAGTTACATTCAGCTCCTGTTTATATACACATTCCCTTTTTCCCATTCTCTACTCGACTCTCATGTCCACCTTCAAAATAGAAATCTGTTAGATTTGCATACATTATATGTATTCATTTACAGATGCAGTTGTGTCGTGATGTATAGACTCTGGTTTCCTTTCTCAACTGCTGTTCCTGATATAATCCTCCTTAGTCTCCATGTCCCATCATGTAGTATAGTTTTGCCGAACTATTGAATCTAATTTGTTTTGCCCTAAGCACAACATTTTATTTGCGGTCCATCCCAGGTGTATGTTGTGTTTACCATCAACAAGGTTGAATTTAATAATATTCCATATGTAGATGTAACGACATAAATATTTTACTTGCACATATAATTTGAAGGGTTAAGAGAAAATAATATGGCAGATTAGACAAAGGTTTCCTCAACTTCAACCATACGCATCATCATTACTGATAAGTGGAATCTAGGTGGGTTTTACTTTTCACATATTTGAAACATAATTAGACAAGTTACAGGGTGAATAAGCTACTGATTCAAGCTAATTACTTATAAAGAATCGACAAAAAGCTAAAAATTAATTGTGTGCACTTAGTACATGAACATATAATATTTCTGCATAATAGCATCAACGATATTACCAATCACTTCTTTGAAACTTTCATGTGTTAAAGATAAATCTTATTATAAGGTGACTCAGTTTAAGACACTGTAGTGGGACGAAGCGGAAAATGGCTCAGTAATCAAACAGATACTTATCTTGTCTGGCGCTGCTTTAGTCAGTGCCTGAACCCTTGACTAAACTCAGCACCAAATTAACTAGGAATGGGAAGTTCTGTAAGGTGGCAGTCAATGTTTAGCACCTTCCATGGGCAACAGATAATGTGATAGTCCATTTTATCACCTTACATAGGCAGCTCCTTGACGAGATGATTCGAATGATATGTCACACACCATATTTTGGGCATAACAGACTTAATTTGCGTATGAAGTGATAATGAAATCATACTTGGCTTACCAGAAAACTAAGAAATCCCTTTTCCCATGTACATGTACATAAATTTCTGTAGCAATGTAGACCTGGAATGGACAGAGGCAACAAGCCATGACATAACAGGGGACCTTTGCCTTTGCCAAAGGTCCCGAGTTCGAGTCTCGGTCCGGCACACAGTTTTAATCTGCCAGGAAGTTTCATATCAGCGCACACTCCGCTGCATAGCGAAAATCTCATTCTGAATGACACAACATTTTTCTTTAAAGGCCACTTTGCAGACCTGTGTCAAAGATAGGGATGAATCATAAATACACAGTCGCAAGGAATGCTGCACGTGTCTCGATGGAGTTGCCTAGCCTGTTTCACCACAGGAGCCAACGGTGTGTTTACTGCCAGAGGTGTCCCAAGGGAGAGGCGACTGCCAGTTCACACTAATTGGATGGGTCCCATTTTCGAAGGTGGAGGAGGAAATAGTTAAAACAGCACATGACACTCACGTGAACAGTCCATGCTATCTACATATACAGATGCTAGTAAAGGTCTGGGTCTCTCGTAGAACTCCCCCTTGTTGCCGGAACAGTCTGAAAATTCGAGAGAAGAGAGATTGCGCCCTTTCCATAATTTCTTTATGGAGGTAGGGTTAGCGTATAGGATGACTGGAAGTAAAGTTTTGAGACTGGGGTAAATAATTCGTGTGTGTAGCAGTTTGGTTGGCAGACTCCAATTCTGGAGGGAGGCAATGTTCTTGACAGAGAGGGGAGATTTTGTGGTCACTTTATTCACAATGGATTCTAAGTAGACCAGCGTTAAATAAGCTAAGAGTGTCGTATATTCTCTAAGTGTAAAGAGCGATAAGAGTCATGCTAGTTAATACATTCTTGCGAGAACTGCAAGAACATCACTGTGCGCATCACCCCTCCAACCAGGCGAGTTTACACAGCCATTATGGGCAGACCAGGGATAAACAGTCTTCTGTTTCACATTAGAATTCGGCACGAGTAAATGACTGACATTTCAGTCAAGAATAAAAAGTTTCACAGGTTGACAGGCAGCACGGAGCAGATGCAGTCATCTGGCGTCCTGCACATCCAATGACACACCATGCAGCAAAAGTAAATGACACATTGCAGTAGCATAGGGCTTACATTACATATGGTGTTGTCACAAGTATGCCTCTTCATCCATTTCAGTTTTAATCTGGAGTAGTATACTAAAGCCTACTTCTTGTTGCAAGATCATAATGTTGAATGTCAGTTAGGAATGGATGTCCTACTACATTAATTAACATTAAGTATAGTATATTGCAGAATCCATTTTTACAGAATTTACTTCTGTTCTTACTTGTTTGTATTAACTTATAGGGTAGCAAAGCATTGTCATGTATGACTATCTGATATTTGTATCAAGAATCGTGTGCCGTTTTTTAAATTTAATTATCAGTAAAATATTTCTGTCCTCAATCATGAGAATAAAAATAGTGCCGCGCGGCATTAGCCGAGCGGTCTCAGGCGCTGCAGTCATGGACTGTGCGGCTGGTCCCGGTGGAGGTTCGAGTCCTCCCTCGGGCAAGCGTGTGTGTGTTTGTCCTTAGGATACTTTAGGTTAAGTAGTGTGTAAGCTTAGGGACTGATGACCTTAGCAGTTAAGTCCCATAAGATTTAACACGCATTTGAACATTTTTTTGAATAAAAATAGTACGATACTACAGTGAATGGCCTGTTTGTCCTAAAGGTAGGCTACCTACTCTCATTAAAATAAATTTCTTGGTAGAGAAACTCTTCCAGGAATCCATAAATAGCCGTTCCTCTAATGTCTAACCAATTCCGCGATTCATGCTCCATACCTGGCAGCATCAGAACATAAACACTTCTACACACACACAGAGTGATTCTTGCGTTCCAAGTGGTGGAGAGCAGACTTTCAGACTCGCTGGTACGTTGGAACTTTTTTAAACAGCATAAAATTTAATCTTTTAGATTTCTGATGAAATATCTCCAGTTTAATCTTGGTAGGGAAACTAATTAGAATACGGAACACATAACTAATAATGTTCCCCGGATACGAAGACATAGATATTGTTAAACAAAAAGAAATCTTGACAGTGCTATGATTCCCAAACTAGCGCTTGCAGCAAAGGAAGATCGATGCAAATTACCATTTCTTTCACCCTATCCTCAATTACGGATCATGAAATATCTCAAATAAAAATCCATGTGCTGCATATACGCCATCCAAACTCCTCACTCAGCCACGACACAAAACTCTTTCTTCCTCTCTGGCCGAGAACTGCTTCCAACTCCTTCGCTGGCCTGAGGTCTGCTCAGTAATAGTACAACCTGTGGTAGCCAAAGAATACTTATGTGTTCGACATTCAAAGAGGCTCCAAATAAACTGACATATATACCAAAATAACTGTCACTTGTCATACATCTTTCATAACGATTTCTCCTGATATGTACACCTTTCATAGTACATGCATGACGGGCACTGACCGATTTTGCTCCTGACGCAGGGCAATGCAAGACGGCATCTAACAGGCGAAAATGATCCAAGACGGATACATCGATGGTGGCCTATACCTTGGCCTCAGAGATCATCTAACTTCAATCGTCTCCGTAAACTCGTGAGCGGGCGAGCGAGTTCCTACTCTACCTACACAGCTACACTTCTGGCCATTAAAATTGCTACACCACGAAGATGACGTGCTACAGACGCGAAATTTAACCGACGGGAAGAAGATGCTGTGATATGCAAATGATTAGGTTTTCAGAGCGTTCATACAAGGTTGGCCCCGATGGCGACACCTACAACGCGCTGACATGAGGAAAGTTTCCAACCGATTTCTCATACACAAACAGCAGTTGAACGGCGTTGCCTGATGAAACGTTGTTGTGATGCCTCGTGTAAGAGGATAAATGCGTACCATCGCGTTTCCGACTTTGATAAATGTCGGATTGTAGCCTATCGCGATTGTGGTTTATCGTATCGCGAAATTGCTGCTCGCGTTGGGCGAGATATGATGACTGTTAGCAGAATATGGAATCGGTGGTTTCAGGAGGGTAATATGGAACGCCGTGCTGGATCCCAACGGCCTCGTATCACTAGCAGTCGAGATGACAGGCATCTTACCCACATGGCTGTAACGAATCGTGCAGCCACGTCTCGATCCCTGACTCAACAGATGTGGACGTTTGCAGGACAACAACCATCGACGACGTTTGCAACAGCATGGACTATCAGCTCGGAGACCATGGCTGCGGTTACCCTTGACGCTGCATAACAGACAGGAGCGCCAGCAATGGTGTACCTGGGTGCACGAATGGCAAAACTTCATTTTTTCGGATGAATTCAGGTTCTGTTTACAGCATCATGATGGTCGCATCTGTGTTTGCCGACATCGCGGTGAACGCACATTGGAAGCGTGTATTCGTCATCGCCATACTGGCGTATCACCTGGCGTGATGGTATGGAGTGCCATTGGCTACACATCTCGGTGACCTCTTGTTCGCACTGACGGCACTTTGAACAGTGGACGTTACATTTCAGATGTGTTACGACCCGTGGCTCTACCCTTCATTCGATCCCTGCGAAACCCTACATTTCAGCAGGATAATGTACGACCGCATGTTGCAGGTCCTGTATGGGCCTTTCTGGATACAGAAAATGTTCGACTGCTGTCCTGACCAGCACATTCTCCAGATCTCTCACGTATTGAAAACGTCTGGTCAATGGTGGCCGACTAACTGGCTCGTCACAATACGCGTCATTACGCTTCATGAACTGTGGTATCGTGTTGAAGCTGCATGGGCAGCTGTACCTGTACGTGCCATCCAAGCTCTGTTTGACTCAATGCCCAGGCGTATCAAGGCCGTTATTACAGCCAGAGGTCGTTGTTCTGGGTACTGATTTCTCAGGATCTATGCACTCAAATTGCGTGAAAATGAAATCACATGTCAGTTCTAGTATATTTGTCCAATGAATACCCGTTTATCATCTGCATTTCTTCTTGGTGTAGCTATTTTAATGGCCAGCAGTCTACATCACAACGTGCTTCTACAGGGTGTTTCACAAAGTTGTACCGGCCCTACCGCTGCGCGCGCTTTGAATTTGTGGCGATGAAGTATGCAGATACGTCGAGGCAGCATTTATTTTTAGATGCGTGTGATAATACCATAGTGAATACACAGGGCGATGCCTTCTTCCAAAACAGAACATTGTAGAGTATATTAGCTTAATGTAGGAACGGAAGTCAGGATTCATGTATCTACTACAAATATAGAACTCAGTTCCTATTCTGAATGCATGTTCGTCTACTAGCTACTCGTAAAACAATGGATGTATTCCAATAGAATTTTGAGCACCATACACTGAGTTGACAAAAGGAATCGGCTATCGATATGCACATATACAGGTGGTGGCAGTATGGCGTACACGACATATGTAAGGGCAGTGCAGAGGCGGAGCTGTCATTTGTACACTGGTGGTTCACGTGGACGGTGGCCTCACGACGGGAATTAACAGACTCTGAACGTGGAATGGAAGTTGGAGCAAGACACGTGGGACATTCTATTTCGTAAATCGTTACGGAATTCAATATTCTGAGATCCAAGGTGTTAGGAGTGTGCCAAGAATAGAAAATTTCAGGCATTCCCTCTCACCACGGACAACACAATGGCCTACGGCCTTCACTCAGCGACCGAGAGGAGCGGCGTCTGTGTAGAATCGTCAGTGCTAAAAGACAAGCAACTCTGCGTGAAATAACAGCAGAAGTCAATGCGAGACATTCGAGGAACGTGCCTGTTAGCAAAGCGCGGCGAAATGTGGCGTTAATGGGATATGGAAGCAGACAGCTGGCCCAAGTGCCTTTGCTAACAGCACGACATCCCCTGCAGTACTTCTAGACTCGTGACAATATCTGTTGGACCCTAGAAGACTGGAAACCGTCGCTCGATCAGATGACTTCGAAGTTCAGTCGGTGATAGCTCATGGTAGGGTGCTCTGGTCCAATTAAATCGATCATTGACTGGAAATGGTTCTGTTTGGCTACTTGGAGGCCATTTGCAACCATTCATGGGCTTCATTTTTATGGTTGACAACGTGACACGTCAATGGGCCCCAATTGTTCGCAGTTCGTTTGAGGAACTTTGTGGACAATTCGACGAATATTTGGCCAACCCAGATCGTCCGACATGAATCCCGTCGAACTTTTATGGGACATAATTGAGAGATCAGTTCGTGCACGAAATCTTGGTCCGCCAACACTTCCCGCAATTACAGACGGCTCAGTATTTCTGCGGGTGACTTCCAACGACTTGTTGAGCCTATGCCACGTCGAGCTGATGCACCATGGGCTAAAAGGAGATCCGAATGATGTTAGGTGGTAACCCATGACTTTTGGCGCTTCAGTACATAGTGCAATTATTGTGTGGATTACAGGGCTTATTCTGACTTTGTGTTGCTACTCCAGAGGTGAAAGTTTTCTTTAAGGGGTTGCGTTGAGATGCAACAATTCTTGCTAAGCGAGGAGTGTTTAAAAAGTAACGACGAAATTACGAGGGGCGTTTGTAAAGTCCGTGCAAAAATAAAAACTACTTATGTGTTTGGGGTAAACCTTTTTTATTTTTCGACATAGTCTCCTTTTAGAATTACATACTCCGTCCAACGCTATTCTAATTTGATGATCCCATCCGAATAATAAGAATTGTCCAAGTGTGCAAAATAGCTATTTGTCGCTGCAATCACCTCCTCGTTTGAATAAAATCTTTGTCCCGCCAGCCATTTCTTCAAATTGGGGAACAAATAGTAGTCCGAGGGAGCCAAGTCTGGAAATAGGGGGGATGTGAAACGAGTTGGAATCCTATTTGCATTAATTTTGCGTCCACAACTGCTGAAGTGTGTGCTGATACATTGTCGCGATGGAAAAGGACTATTTTGCGGTCGAATCGCCGGCGTTTTTCTTGCAGCTCGGTTTTCAAACGGTCCAATAACGATGTATAATATGCACATGTAATATTTTTACCTTTTTTCAGATAGTCGATGAGGATTATCCCTTGCGAATACCAAAAGACAGTCGCCATAACCTTTCCGGCCGAAGGAATGGTCTTCGCCTGTTTTGGTGCGATTCTCCCTTGGTGATCCATTGCTTAGATTGTTCTTTTGTCTCAGGAGTATAGTAATGTATCCATGTTTCATCCATAGTGACGAAACGACGCTTAAAATCCTGCGGATTCTTCCTGAACAGCTAAAAGCCATCCTTTCAACACTTCACACGATTCCGTTTTTGGTCAGGCATGAGCAATCGCGGAACCCATCTTGCGGTTAACTTTCTTATGTCCAAATGTTTATGCAAAATATTATGTACCCCTTCATTCGAGATGCCCACAGTACTATCAATCTCACGCACCTTAACTCTTCTGTCATCCATCACCATATCATGGATTTTACCAATGATTCCTGGACTCATAACCTGCACAGGGTGTCCAGAACGTTCAGCATCTCTTGTGCCCATATGGGCACTCTGAAAATTTTGAAACCACTTATAAACTGTTCTAATCGAAGGTTCAGGGTCACCGTAATGTTTATCAAGCTTCTCTTTAGTCTCCTGAGGCATTTTACCTTTCATAAAGCAGTGTTTTATCACCGCAAGAAATTGTTTTAAGCCCATTTTTTGACAATCACTCGACTTCCTTGATTCACACGAATGCCAAACACAAAGAAATAGACGAATATGGCTGAAACTTGTGTGCGTTATTTCCAAAGACGATACTAACTAAACATGACCTCGATACGGGCCGGTGGTGCCATCTCTTGGACTTTTCAAACGCCCCTCGTAATTTCGCGTGTTCTATTAGTTCTTTTCGCACCATTTTTTGTCATTCTGTTGGTAAACGTGTCTGAAAAGAAACTGTACAATGGTAGGCATGTTGGTCGTTTAAGCTGCCGAAAACCTTACTGGTATTTCGGTAGTATCAGCTATTAACCGTATTGTATAAAAATAGATTAAAGTATTTGTACTAAATTTTGGTATCAGAACGGAATAAAGTGCATCAGAGTTTTAGAAACGTTAAATATTGCTTTTGGGGACTCTGCTATGAGTAAAGCAAGTGTTCACAAGTGGTGTAAACGTTTCGAAGAAGGACGTGAGGACGCTGAAGATGATGATCACTATCGACGCCCTAGCACATCAACCGATGACATGTCGGAAAAAGTGAGAGAAATGACTGTGAAAGATAGCCAGATGGCAGTCACAGAAGTAGGTGATGGTACTGACATTTCAGTTGGCTCCTGCCATAAATTGTTTCACATGTTTCGGATAAATTTGTTCCGAAACTGATGCATTTTGAACAAAAACAACGACGAATGCAAGTTGCTCGAGAGTCACTAAACGAAGCTAACAGCGATATAGAACTATTGAAACGAGTCATAATAGGTGACGAAACGTGAGTTGACGGATATGACGCTGAGACTACACCCAAACCTCCAGACGTCAAGATACTCAGATCCGTACTAGGCGCTGTATCAACCAAAGCGCCGATTTAGTTTGTGATGTGTGCTATCGTTCAGTAGAAGATGCGTAAACGGTCATTAAAACTACGGAGCACAGGAAAAGCATAATTGTGACTGTTTTATGTAAACCGCGTGGGTGAGTGAGTGACAATGAGGTTATCGAGCGCTAGGTCCCGCTCTCTAATCCCAGTGGTGAAAACTGTTCTTAACTGATTACGCATGAAACTGTTATATGGGAGAACGTTTCACTGACGAGTAAAAAGAGCTTTCGGAGTTTGCAGCAATGTGTGTTTGGCAGTCTGCTTTCGATTTCTTAGTTGAAATAAGCACACCTATAGAGCACTTAATTTGTAGACACAGGCTTGGTGTTCTGTCGAACATCTGTGATAGAATAGACACCACTCGTGATGAAGCAGCTAGTGCATTTGTATTTTCACAGAATAAACATAAAAATCGGAACAACTGCACCATGCGTGCGCGTTCCAACTGGACATAACTGATCGGTGGAATTCGTCGAACGTCACCCAAGAGGAAACGTTGCATATCGACAAGTGCACACCAGGTGGAGCGGAATCGTTCGTTTGTGACAAGTGAGTGGACTAGAATCGAAGTCTTCGATATCGTCACCAGAAGGGTCTTCAAGCGATGGTGGTGATGAAATACAGCAAAAAGAGCCGAGAAAATCGAAATGCTCGAATATTCGATTAACGTCAGAAAGCAGCTGAAGTCAACCGAGACACTTGCACATCGCACGATGAGTACGACGAAAAAATGACTCAGTGGCCGAGCGGTTCTAGGCGCTACAGTCTGTAACCGCGTGACCGCTAGGGTCGCAGGTTCGAATCCTGCCTCGGGTATGGACGTGTGTGATGTCCTTAGATTAGTTAGGTTTAAATAGTTCTAAGTTCTAGGGGACTGATGACCTCAGAAGTTAAGTCCCATAGTGCTCAGAGCCATTTCAACCAAAAACAGATTTCTCATAAGATGTCCTGCTCGGTGTATGTTGTATGAATGGAAAAGATAGTGGGAAAGTGGAGAGTTAATGCCTGTGAAGGAGAACTACAGACATACTACAATGCATGTGATGGAGACAGAGAGATCGGTGTGTTCACGAAGTGGACATCAAACTGTGGGCGAAAACGAAAGCAAGACAGCTAAATTTCCCAAGACTTGATGCCAATGACATTTGAGTCTTCCACTGGAAGCGTAAAAACAAGGGTAAAAACAAATGTAAGCCGTAAAGTCAAATCTTTTGTTACAATGAAAATGTTACACAACAGAAACGATGTCCAGAATGCAGTACTGACACAAGAATGCAGTACTGCAACAAACAACTCGTGCGCACATGACAACCTACACAGATGCAAACATCTACAATTCCGACGAAAGTGAATTCAACGAGGAGATGGCAGGCTGCACTCTTGCAACGTGACAGCCCATACGTACAGTGATTCCATTGCTTCCACAGACGGGCAAATTTGCTCCAAAGGTGTTTGTTATCCTTCAAGAGCCTCGTTCTTTAAGTACTCGTATACGTCAGTCCCTGTTCTCACCACCAAATTTAATCAACCACTCTCACTCCTCCGGCAAAATGACCAAAGAACTGTGCAAGACATTTCTACAGGAAGCGGTAGTGGAACAAATCAGTGGAGAGACGCTATTGCTAATACTGGTTTCTTACGGGGTCCATAAAGACGCTAGTGTTCTTCGTGACCTGCACATACAAAATAACCTACCAGAAGACAAAGTCACAATTTGCGTGATACCAGCAAACACAACCTCCATTTGCCAACCGCTTGATCTTCATTTCTTCAGAATGTAGAAGCATATGATTCGTAAATTGTCCGATTCTGCTTGAGACTCTTCGGAAGGTATTAGTCTGCAACAACGGAATAATCTCCTTAAGCTACAGTACCTCACATACAATCAGTTGTGTTCTCCAAGTTTCTATAATTCTCACCGTCATGGGTGGATAATGGCTAAACTCGTTGATGAACCCAGACCCTTTGAAATTTCGACAAAGTTCTGTTTCAGACACAAGAGTGTGTGTGTTTGTGTGGTCGTGTTGGCATTGACTTTTGAACGTTATGCACTTGCTATTGATCTTATTAATTTGTTTATTATTACTAGTATTAGTTACATTATAATAATAATTATTATTATTACTTCCGCTCGTGCGATGCAACTGTTTCTTTATTTCTCTGTTCTGATTGTATATTCTGTGAAACTACAAATGTACTGTATAGATTTTCTACTTTTAAAGAAAAAAACGAAAGCAGACTGCCAAGAGTACATTGCTGTAAACACCACACAGCCCTTTTGCGTTTCATAAACATGTTGTCTCATGCAAAACATTCACGCACAATTCAGTAAAAAACATTGTTATCATTGCAATGTGAACCGATGACCTTTGGCAAGAAGATGTAACGCTCTATCACCTGCCCCGTGTAAGCTACATGTGTTATTAGCTCACTGTTATGCTTTTCCTGAGTTCCGAAGTTCTGTTAATTTTAATCTGTATTTATGCCCTTGCTAATGGACGAAGCACATATTACGAACTAAATCCGTGTTTTGGTTGATATTCTGTCGACATACAGCGTTTGGTGTCGATCTTGGTATCTAACATCTGGAGATTTCCCCCCAGGGGGTCCACAACTCTTTTGTGGATACGTGCGTAGCGAGCACGAGACCCTGAGCTAATGTGGCCCTCCTTCCTTTGTGGGCTGCATACCTTCCTTTTCTGCATCCTTCCCCATCCCCCATCTACGCTCCCCCCCCCCCCCCACCTCACCTCTGCCTCTTTCCTTCCCTTTTTCCCCCTCTGGGAGTATGTTTTGTGCCTACGTCCGGAGACGGACGCTCGAAAATGTAACACTTTCTTCGCTTTCTGTGCTTGCAAGTCTTCGTCCTTCCTTTGTCCTTCTCTTTTCGTTACCTCTTCTCTCTACCCTTTTCTCCACTGCGGCGTTTGAGACCTCTTCTTTCCTTTCCCTTTCTTTGTTTTACCCTTTCTCTTTTTTCCTCCCTGTGCGTGTCTGAAGGCCGACCCACGCATTTCCATGTGTAGCCGGTGACGGGGTAACGCGTAATTCCCCACCCCAGGTAGACAGGTAGGACATGTACGTACCCCCTGGTAACGGCCAGGCCCAGGGAGGGGTGATTACCCGAGCTGATACCTTCCAAAAGTGCCGATTGGTCCCTCCATCCGTTTCTCGGGAGGTGTGACCCGAGGTGTGAACAGTCACCTAAGGCGGGAGTGCCCTCAGAGAGGGCCCCCACAAGGGAGGAGCGCGCCATCGGAGACGCCGGTAATCATGGGGGATACTTCCGCAATGGTTTCCTCATCTTCTACTATGTCTGCTCACAAGCGTAAGTTCAATGAGTCTCAGCCACAGACAGTTCTTCCATCGTTGCCACAGTTCCTTGTTGTTTCTCGACATGACGAAGGTCAAGACTTCTCCACGGTCAACCCTTTCATTATTCAGAAAGATGTCAACGCAATTGCAGGTCCTGTAAAGTCTTGTTCCAGATTACGGAATGGCACCTTGTTGTTAGAAACAGTCAGTGCCCTCCAGGCACAAAAATTGCTGTGTACTTCACTGCTACACACCTTCCCTGTCCGGGTGGATGCGCACCACACTTTAAATTCCTAACATGGGGTCGTTTATACACGCTCCCTCGACGGATTGTCCGACGAGGAAATTCAACACTACCTGTCTGACCAGGGTGTAACGGCTGTTCATAGAGTCACGAAAAGGGTTGACACGAACATCGTTCCAACCCGTACTGTCTTCTTGACATTTGACAGAGATCAACTCCCATTGCACATAAAAGCGGGCTATGAGATAATTTCCGTTCGCCCTTACATCCCAAACCCTACGCGTTGCTATCGGTGTCAGCAGTTCAATCATACCAGCCAGTCCTGTTCCAATCCGGCCAAATGTGTTATGTGTGGCAAGGATGCCCATAAGGGTGCTTGTCCATCTCCATCCCCTCGTTGCATCAACTGTATGGGTGACCACGCTGCTTCCTCTAGAGATTGCCCCATTTTTAAAGACGAAAAGCTCATTCAGGAAATCAGAGTGAAGGAAAAGGTGTCGACCTTTGATGCTCGAAAATTATTCGCCAGTCGAAAGCCCACTGTGCCTCAGACAGGTAAATACAGCACTGTCCTTGCCTCTCCTCGGCCAACAAAGGAGGCGGCCACGCAGACTTGTGATCTCACCTTTAGTGACACGGTCGTCAGATCGGCCAGCGCAAAGATCGCCCGTTCCACCTCCCCACTTTCGCCTGCTCACTCTATGGCTCACCCTTCATCGGGTTCTGCTAAATCTCGAGCACAAAAGTCAGACACCCAGACTTCCAAAAAAGAGCCTACTCGCGAAGATTTTTTACGTACCCCAAACTGACAACCATCAGTTCCGCCACGGCATGTCTCTTCTACAGCACCACCTGGCGGAAATCGCCCTCGGCCGTCTTCTGTGTCGCCGAGGCGCACTGCTGGCGGCCGATCAACCGGCCGATTGCTGGTGTCAGGAGCTGCTCCTGAACAACCTATGGATCAGGATGTTCTGCCTTCGGCTGAATGCCGTTCCACGCTGTCGGTCGCAAGCTCTGAGCAGTCGTTGAGTTGACGGCAACATTGGTCACATTCTTCCATTTTCTGTCCACCCTATGTCCATTATCCACTGGAATATCCGCGGCATTTGAGACAATCGGGATGAATTGTCGATCCTCTTACGATCCTACTCGCTGGTCATCTTCTGTCTTCAGGAAACAAAGCTGCGTCCCCAAGACCGCTTTGTTTCCCCCCATTTTCAGTCAGTCTGATTTGATCTCCCCTCTGCTGAAGGCAGTCCAGCACATGGAGGACTCATGATTCTTCTCCATGATACTCTCCATTATCACCAAATCCCCTTAAACACTTCCTTCCAAGCATTCGCTGTCCATCTTTCGCTTTCTGGATACACCTTCTCTCTTTGTACTGTATACATTCCATCGTCCACACCAATGGCACGAGCTGATCTCCTTCATCTTCTTGGTCAGCTTCCACCCCCCTATTTGCTGGTTGGGGACTTCAATGCCCACCACCCGCTTTGGGGATCTCCAAATCCTTATCCACGTGGCTCACTATTGATAGACGTCTTCCACCAAGCGGATCTTGTTTGCCTCAACACTACATTTTTGTCTGCCTCCACGACAAATTTCTCTCATTTGGACCTTTCGGTCGGTACTGTTCCGCTAGCTCGGCGCTTCGAATGGTTCGCCCTTGCTGATACACACTCGAGCGACCACTTTCCATGTGCCCTTCGATTGCAGCCACAACTGCCATATATGCACCTGGGACACTGGAAATTTGCCCAAGCCGATTGGACACCTTTTTTCGTCTCTAGCGACATTCGATGACCGTCACTTTCCCAGCGTCGACGATGAGGTCACTCATATTACAGACGTTATTCTTACAGCTGCGGAACGTTCAATACCTCGCACCTCCGAATTGCCCCGGCGCCCCCCAGTTCCTTGGTGGAACGAGGCATGCCGTGACGCAATACGTGAACGGCGACGTGCTCTTCGCGTTTTCAGACACCATCCTACTTTGGCCAACTGTATCCGCTACAAGCAGTTCCGTGCGCGATGCCGTCGCGTCATCCGCGATAGCAAGAAGGCAAGCTGGAACTTTTTTATTAGCTCATTTAACGCCTTCATTCCCTCCTCGGAAGTTTGGAGTCGGATTCAACGGTTGTCTGGTGCACCTAGTTTCTCCCCGGTCTCTGGGCTCACTGTCGCGCATGATGCATTAGTGGACCCCGTCGCAATTTGGGTCTTTGGGTCATTGGGTCATTGGGTCAACACTTTGCTGAGATTTCGAGCTCTTCAAATTACCCGCCAGCGTTTCTCAAAAAAATGGTTCAAATGGCTCTGAGCACTATGGGACTTAACATCTGTGGTCATCAGTCCCCTAGAACTTAGAACTACTTAAACCTAACTAACCTAAGGACACCACACACATCCATGCCCGAGGCAGGATTCGAACCTGCAACCGTAGCGGTCACGCGGTTCCAGACTGAAGCGCCTTTAACCGCACGGCCACACCGGCCGGCAGCGTTTCTCCCGAAGAAACGTGCAGCGGAAGTGCAACCTCTTGCTTTCTCCTCTCAAAATCGCGAAAGCTACAATACTGTTTTCTCCATGCGGGAACTCCAACATGCACTCTCTTCTTCTCGCTCCTCCGCCCCAAGACCGGATGGTATCCACATCCAAATGTTGCTGCATTTATCATACCATAATCTGCATTACCCCTTTGCCTTTATAATAGAATTTGGACCGACAGTACTTTTCCCAGACGATGGCGGGAAGCTATCGTCGTTCCTGTTCCGAAACCTGGGAAGGACAAACATCTCCCCTCTATCTATCGCCCCATTTCTCTCACGAGCAGTGTATGTAAGGTTTTGGAGGGTATGGTGAATTGCCGTTTAGCTTGGTGGCTGGAGTCCCGCAATCTTTTAGCACCTGCCCAATGCGGTTTCCGAAAGCATCGTTCTGCAGTTGACCATCCTGTTGCTCTCTCCACTTATATCATGAACAACTTTCTCCGGAAATGCCAAACAGTAGCAATATTTTTTGATCTGGGGAGAGCATACGATACCTGTTGGAGGACAGGCATACTCCGCACACTGTTCTCTTGGGGCTTTCGAGGTCGGCTGCCCCTTTTTCTTCGCGAATTTATGGCAGAGCGCACATTTAGAGTGCGGGTGAACACTACTCTATCCCGTACGTTCTCCCAAGAAAACGGGGTACCCCAGGGCTCCGTGCTAAGTGTTGTACTGTTTGCCATTGCCATAAACCCAATTATGGATTGTCTCCTTCCTGATGTCTCGGGCTCCCGCTTTGTGGACGACTTTGTGATCTACTACAACTCTCAACGAACCAGCCTTCTTGAACGACGTCTTCTAGGATGTCTCGATCGCCTCCACTCTTGGAGCATCGACACCGGCTTCCGTTTTTCTACCAGTGAGACCGTTTGTGTTAATTTTTGGCGACGTAAGGAGTTTCTTCCGCCCTCCTTACATCTAGGTCCTGTCAACCTTCCGTTTTCGGACGTCGCTAAATTCTTGGGTCTTATGTTCGACAGAAAACTGTGCTGGTTTTCCCACGTTTTCTATCTTTCGGCTCACTGTCTGCGATCCCTCAACACCCTCCGTGTCCTGAATGGTACCTCCTGGGGAGCGGACCGAGTGGTCCTTCTTCGCCTCTATCGCGCCTTAGTGCGCTCGAAATTGGACTATGGAAGCATAGTTTACTCCTCTACTCGGCCATCTATTCTTCGGCGTCTCGACTCTATCCACCATCCTGGATTACGTTTAGTGACTGGAGCTTTTTACACCAGCCTTGTGGAAAGCCTTTATGCTGAGACTGCTGAACCTCCGCTGTCCAATCGGCGAGCAGTCCTCCTGAGTCGTTATGCTAGCCATCTGTCTTCCATGCCTGCAAATCCTGCCCATGGCATTTTTTTCGACGCCTCCTTGGATTTAGGGTATGCAGGCCACCCTTCCTCCCTACTACTACCGGGAGTCCGCTTCCGTCAACTGCTCCATTCTGTTTCCTTCCTCTTTCCTAAAACTTTCTTGACGACTTGGGGTACAGCACCGCCTTGGCTCCGTCCCCGGACCTGCCTGCTCCGTGACCTTTGTCAGTGTCCCAAGTATGGTACCCCTTCACTTGTTTATCGTCGGGCATTTGCTGCTCTATGCGCACAAATGAAGGATGCCACATTTATTTACACTGATGTCTCAAAAACATCGTTAGGTGTTGGGAGTGTCTATATTGTTGGCGATACCCCACATCGATATCGGCTTCCCGACCAGTGTTCGGTTTATACTGCGGAGCTTTTCGCTGTTCTCCAGGCTGTCCAATACATCCGTCGCCATCAGCGGATACAGTATGTTATCTGTTCAGATTCTCTCAGCTCTCTCCTCAGTCTCCAAGCTCTCTACCCTGTCCACCCTCTGGTCCATCGGATTCAGGACTGCCTCCTCATCGTTTGCGTGTAGCAATCCGTATGGAAGTCTGCATTTGTGGCGAAGAAATTCATGATTTTTCCACCACAATAAAGGACCTGCGCACGTTTCGTTGCGTTTTCGAGTATTTTTGCCCAGAAAATATTGTGATGATGCCGTAGTCCCCATATCCGCTCCATGTGATGTTTTTTGGTCCCAAAGGGGCAGACTTTCACAAGGATAAATGAGATCAAAAACTAGTCACTGAGGGGACCAAAAGCCGCCCCAAAGATCAAGCTGTGGAAGTATTCGGAGTTTAGGAAAAAGCACTGGCATAAATCTGTATGTGACGGGGAATACTTTGAAGAGGATAACATTGATGTAGACCAATAAATGAAGCTGGCATTAGATTCAATACTCACAACAATAATCCTATTACTTTCACTAACATTGCCCACAATTCCATCAATGCAATGACCAAGACAACATTTTCTAAGAGAAATGATATTGTCATAAGTTTCGGCGATGTAAAAGAACTTTACGCCTTGCTCTCTTAATTTCCTGAAACATCAAGTACTTGCATTGCCAGTCAGTTATATCAACTCTCTCTACCAGACTCTTTCTTTTACTTACAGGTCTCTTCCAGGGAAATCCCATTTCTCGCAGTGTCCTGTGCAAAACAACTTTATGCCAAGGAAAATAAATTTTCACTTGTAAAGGAGTAATTAATTTGCAAAATGTCTGCACTATTTTTTTTGACTGACTGATGTAAAGTCCTCCTTCGCTTACCGAATTTATTTATTTATGTATTTATTTTTGCTGTCTGTAGCAATGGGTTTCTTCCAAAATTGTTAGCAGTCTTTCTTGGCGATTCGAGTAAATTACGATGCTAATTTTTCGCGTTTCTTTGTGATGCGTCATGTGGTGGCAAAGCTGACTTTTGCAAGGAATGAACCTCTTTGCTTGGGACTAGCAATATTAGCCAACAGTATTTTTTGTTTCAACTCTTTAACACGAACTTAAAGTACGTTAGACACGACTGAACGCTCTTTACTTGGAAAATACCTCTTCTTTGTATTGTACAATGTTGTGCAGCTACCTGTCACTTCCGAATAACAGTATATCACAAAATAAACACACTGAACTGACTGCTGCTATGAATTGAAATTGCACGAGCATAATCGATATAACCCTACGGCCTTGTCTGGTTACTACCACCGGTAACCGTCAGATCACCGAAATTAAACGCTATGGGACTTGGATGGGTGATCAGCTGGGTCTGCCTAGCGCTGATGGCAAGCACGGTGCACTCAGCCTTTGTGAGGTGAATCGAGGAGCTACTGAAACGCGTACGTTTCATATGTATTCATTACCAGCGATGGCGAGGCATGACAGAATCTCTGACCAGAGAGTTATTTATCGTTGCTAGTCTGCGCTTGACCGCGCGAGACGACAGTCGTAGTAGAGCGTGGGAGACGATAGGAGTAGCATGTTGCGAGTCGGCAAGAGCAGTTGCGAGTTGCACTCTGTCGGCAGTAGTTCTAGTGAGTGTACGGTTGTACTGAGCGGGCGGGGTTCGACATGGGTCGGCGGCGTGCTCTCCCTCCATCTCTGGTCACGATTCAGGACGAGGTATATTGTTATCGAAGGTAATGAAGCAGCATTGCGCTCAGCCAATAACATCTGTTAATTGTAATTAATTTGTTCAAGAGATACTCCAATAATAATATTTTTTTATAAAGTAAATCTTTTAAAGAAAGTAATCATTTCAATTTAAAGAATTTTTCCACCCTTTTGAAGAAAAAGATTCATTTCAATTCAAAGAATATTTCCTATGCATTTCCTCCAAGAATCAGAATTAAATATACGCCAGCATTGCACGAAGCTGTGCCAAAAATAAGAGCAGATGGAGTTTTTACTGAAGTAATAATTTATCAGGTTTAATTATTCCACAGGGCCGTAGGTCAGCGCTGCTGTGCCTATAGAATTTATCAGGTTTAATTATTGCTGTTCAGATGTTACATTCAGTTCAAGATTCATAATTTAATTAACATTATTGTGGGTTTAATGATTAATCTTCATTTCTTAACGTCAGTTTTGTGGGGAGTTTATATTTGTGCCATTATTATTGTTTAATTTTGCAAGGAGGTTACGCTTGGATCATTTTTATTCGTCAGTTTTGTGGGAAGACAACATTTGGCACACGTTTACATTATCATTGTCAAAAAATTCATGCGGGGAGGTTACACTCGCTCAGTACAACCGTCCATTCGCTACAACTACTGCCGACAGAGTGCAACTCGCAACTGCTCTTGCCGACTCGCAACATGCTACTCCTATCGTCTCCCGCGCTCTACTACGACTGTCGTCTCGCGCGGTCAAGCGCAGACTAGCAACGATAAATAACTCTCTGGTCAGAGATTCTGTCATGCCTCGCCATCGCTGGTAATGAATACATATGAAACGTACGCGTTTCACTACTTAATTGAAAAGTAGCGGCTTCCGTCACGAAAACTGGTAACGGCTGGGAGAGCACTGTGCTGACCACATGCCCCTCAATATCCGCATCCAAAGACTCTTATGACTGAGGATGACACGGCGCTCGGTCGGTTCCGTTGGGCCTTCCGAGGCCTGTTTGGATGGAGTTAGAATCAACGCAAATCACCACAAGCTCCGCAAAACTTTGGGGCAGGAAACAGGCAACTGATACTGGCTGTATCTCTAGGGCAGTTGCAGGGTCTGCCCTGGAAAGGCCGCTTTCCGCACAAAGAATTCTGCTCGCTCAAGGGTTTGCCGTCAACTATATATCTCTGTCTGGGATCATTTCGAAGTATACAGCACTCCCATCAACAAGGTTGAAAAACTGGAACAGAGAATTGTACATTCTTGTCAAAGTGCACGAAATGATTTGGGGGTGTTTGGAATAATCCGTGACTTACTACTGACAAGGGAACCTCCCCATCACACCCACCTCAGATTTAGTTATAAGTTGACACAGTGGACAGGCCCTGAAAAACTGAACACAGATCAATCGAGAAAAAAGGAAGAAGTTGTGTGGAACTATGAAAAAAATAAGCAAAATATATAAACTGAGTAGTCCATGCCCAAGACAGGCAACATCAAGGATAATATCAGCTTAGCAGTGCCGTGGTCCCGTGGTTAGCGTGAGCAGCTGCAGTATGAGAGGTCCTTGGCTCAAGTCTTTCCTCGAGTGAGAAGTTTACTTTTTTTTTCGCAAAGTTATGATCTGTCCGTTCGTTCATTGACGTCTTTGTTCACTGTAATAAGTTTAGTGTCTGTGTTTTGCGACCGCACCGCAAAACCGTGCGATTAGTAGACGAAAGGACGTGCCTCTCCAATGGGAACTGAAAACATTTGATCGCAAGGTCATAGGTCAACCGATTCCTCCACAGGGAAACACGTCTGATATATTCTGTACGACACTGGTGACGGCATGTGCGTCGCATGACAGGAATATGTTGTCGACCCACCTAACTTGTACACTTAGCGAATGGGTAAAAAGATTCTTCTACCTTGCCCGATTTAGGTTTCCTTGTGGATGTGATAATCACTCCCAAAAAAGTGATGAAAACGTAGGAGTTGGTCACATAAACTGCAACAAGTGAGTACAACAGTTTCACAGTCACACAGTTTTCCCTGTGCTCTGTCAAAACATATGTTTTTAACGTTATCAAATTTTTCCGAGTGTAGACCGTCAAATCCTGCATAAGTACAAGCACATTTCAACATGTTCTGAAATTTTTGAGAGCGAAGTTCATTATGTGTGTTTGGCTGAACTTTGATACTTGTCTGAAAATAAAAAAATTAAACGTTTCACTCGAAGGAAGACTTGAACAAAGGACCTTTCGTTGCACAGCTGCTCACGCTAACTACGAGACCACGGCGCTCCTGAACTTACAGCATCTTTGATGTTGCATATCTAGCGCATGGACTACTCAGTTTGTACATTTTGCTTATTTTTTTCATAGTTCCACACAACTTCTTCTGTTTTCTCGATTGATCTGTGTTCAGTTTTTCGAGGCCTATCCACTGTGCCAACTTATAACTAAATCTGAGGGGGGTGCGATGGGGAGGTTCCCTTGTGAGGAGAGTGTAATACTACCACGAGGAAGACATGTGTAACACATCCTTTAACAGTATCTACCGCATAGTAAATTGTAATATATTACACAATGAAACAGTACCTCTTCTTAACGTGGGCACTGGGTGAAATTTAAGTATAGTTAGATGGGTCTTAATCTAGGAGAATAAATTTCAAATTACTTTTTGAGACATTTGCTGCCACACGGTAAAGAGAGAGGAGAACTCTAGGCATAAAATAATGTTCCTCCAGGGATACTAACCCGAATGTTTTAGCTACATCCCAGTTATGAACACTGGCTTTTTTAAGGGAGACTGGATGTTGCTTCTGAGGGCTGGCTTTCAACCATTCCCAGCTATAATTGGGCTGACAATACACGTTGAAACTCGACCGTTGAAGTTATAATCTGAAATTTGATGAAAGCAGAAAGTTTGCATAAGCCCTTTCTGACCCCTACCATTCAGAGGAAGCTATAATCCGAACACAGATGAGAGTAAAATACGCGGTTTCCTCCCCGTGGTGCCCTCACGAGGCCGCATCGATCGCCAGCATCGTCTTCTTCCTCTGCGGAAGGACGTTCTTTTTTGCGGAAGCTGCGGTGCCGGCAGGTAGTGAGCTACTGTTCGCTATCCCCTCCTCTCCCCCAGTCCCTTCCTCCCCCTCCGCCAAACCAACCGACCGGCCCTTTCTCCTCCGCCGTTCCCCGCCTACGCACGTCATGTCGTAACCCACCTTATGGCGGTCCCTGTCTCTCTTTGGGCTCCCCGCTGACTCCCAAAAAGGCGCTTCAGCCCTTTTACGGAGAGAATATAAAGGCACCAGAGAGAACCGAATCTATATGGCTGTATGTTTATACAGGGACGGAAATATAAAGTTTTGCTCCATGAAGTAGCAGTCCGGTATTTTTTAGGCTTTGCAGAGACGTTTTTCTCCTAGCGGGTATTAAATCGTTAAACTTTCTGTCCATTCGGAAGTGGTGTCCATCAAGAACACCATTATGAGTTGTGACCCCAAGGGGATTAGTTAATTCTCGTATTATTTGAGGCATGGGTGTAGATAGTCGCCGAAAGTCGTCTGTAGCAATTTCCTTCCATACTTGGAAAACGTTCTGTGTTAGTCTATGAAGAGGCTGGTATAAAAAGATATTTTCCGTAGCATCCCAGACAGGCTCTATGCAGGGTCCAGTCAAATATTGTTCAATCATCAAGGTGTCTGTGGTTAGAACTGTTGTCTAGCGTCTTGCATTATCTTCTGGAATGGGCCAAAATTCTGAAATGTGTGTGAATTCCTAAGGGACCAAACTGCTGAGGTCATCGGTCTAACTTATGCTAAGAACAACACACACACCCATGTCCAAGGGAGGACTCGACCCTAGGGCGGGAAGGGCCGCGCAATCCGTGACATGGTGCCTCAAACCTAGCGGCCACTCTTCACGTATGGAATGTACCATTTGGTACCATGGTCATGAATGTCGTGACAACAGGGTTTAAAATTCTTACTACGTGATGGTGAGCATTAAACCCACCTAAAACAACTGTCGGATCCATCCTGTTGTCAGATTTAGTAGTCCCCATACCCGGATTCCAGCTGTTGTAGATCAATGGGTCTTCAGAATCGGTGCTTCGTGTGATATCCTTCGTTTGTACGACCATTTCCTGTGCTTAATATAAGTGTGATATTTCAGGCAACATATTTCACTAGATAATTTTAACGCTGCGACAACCACAGCTAAAATATACATCATTGCTTAACAAGTCATACAGTGAATAGTTCTTTAACAAACAAGTGTCAAAGTTACTAAAATGAAACTGATTGAAATGTCCAATAGTTCGCTGTATGTGTATTTGTACAGGTCACGTATAAACACACACAACGGTTTCGCAACTTTTAAATTGCATTTTGTGGTGCAAATGTAAATGCTATGTAGTAGCACAACATCTATGATTGGCATTTTGTGGCTTCACATAGGCCGACAAGAGCATGTTTTAATCGGAAAATGTACAATTCGCGATTTAACACAGACGTGACATTAATCACTGACGATTGTCTTTTTATCAATTGACGATGGTTTTTTATCAATCGAGGAGCTACGCGTGAGATGTTACTCTGCGGCGTTATGTAACCTATGACATAGCATTTATATTTGCACCGGTTCTGTGTTTGTAAGTGACCTGAGCAGATACAGCTACAGCGGACTGTTGCACCTTTCATTCCGTTTCATTTTAATGGTTTTAACACCTTGAAACGTCCCCTTTGGAAAATTATGAAGTTCTGTGCTGGTAAACTTCTATGCTATTTAATACAAAGACAGCTAAGTAAAACTGAACGTATTCAGACAGTTATCTCCTTACTTATTCTGGTCATCACTAAACTGACACAATATTTTTTTTTAGCGCAGCGCAGTCTGACTTTCAATAATCCTTACAAAAGAATGGCCCTGACTAACAATAACCTATACCTTTCGTGAATCACTTACCTCACAGAAATCTTCGTTACTCGAACTACTTCAATACAGTGAGCGCCATATATATATATATATATATATATATATATATATATATATATATATATATCAATTCATGACAACCATCTTTACAAATTTCCTTTTTCTGGCGGACAGACGTCCAGATTGTCCGATTATAGTAATCTCTCAAAACTCTGGCATCTCTCTCTCCGCATCCACCACTGCTGGCGGTTCACCTCCAACTGCCCAACGCGACGAGCTGTTCACATCCAACAGCCCAACACTACACAAGCGAACATTCCAACAATGAGTCCAACCAGCCACAGACTGCACACAGCACAGTCAGTGATTTTCATACAGAGCGCTACGTGGCGTTACCAACATAAAAACCTAAACAGCCTACTTACAACCTTTATTCTAAAAAGTTGCTCACTATATGAACTGTCTAGCAATCAAGTATATTCCACTAGCAAAGAATTAGTATTAGTTTGGCAGCATTTGGAGAAGGCGTTCATAGCGTTAACACCTCCCATTTCCGCAGTGTAGCTGACCCATCACTCACTAGCGAGAACCGATTTTGTCACTTTTCTCCGTGTAGGCCTGTTCTGGACCATGTACAATGGTTCTTAATTCTGTCGAGGTTTTTCTCATAGACCGATAGTCTCTCATCCTGACGCTACTAGCGTTTCTCAGTCCCTAGCTCTATTTCACTCCAGTTTCTCTGTCTCACTATCACTAATGTTAGTGGCCAGAGTGAATCTTAAGTTCTGAGAAACATTCTGTACTGATGTCCGTCGTAAATTTCGTAGTCCGTGCTGGTCGGTGCGTTACAAACAGCCCTACAGATCTTTCACGTGTGTCACAAGTTGTTCATAACGACTACATCAACGTAGAAGACTAGCCTCTTTCTTTTCAGAGCTTTTGTTATGCACTCTAGATGTTGGTAGAGTTACTTGTTGTGTCTCATTCTAAATACACCATCTTATTCCGTGGAATTCAGAACCTTTTTGTCCTTTCGTTCCAGTTTCCTGAGATGTTTCCTTCTCACCATGTTCAGGCATTCTCCTACATACTTTCATAATCCAATAATATTTCTGGCGGTTGTCACCAATTCTATGTGAACTACCTCTTGAGCGATGAACTGATGACCTCGCCATTTAGTTCCTTAACCTCCAACCAACCAGTAAACCAACCAATCAAAACTGCAGCAGTCTGAGGCTAAGTACTGAAGGTGTTATGTTGCTAGATTTTTAGGTTGAGAGAAAGGAATTGAGATCTGTAAGTTTTCTTAGCTTTGTGGTGCGCATGTCTTCGGCGTTTTCAGTCAGTCCTGAGGCTAGATATGCACACAGGGCACAGCACAAGTAGAGAGTGCCCACTGGAGTGGTCTGTGTGCATTTGCAGCCTCAGGACGGATTGAAAACACCAAGAAGCGACCATTAACAGCTGTCAACCGAAGTGGACATGTGCACCACAGATTCTCTCCAGTTTGTTGCATCTATTGTTTATGACCAGTATTTCTGGGTTATTGATTCTGTGGCGCATGTGAAGTACTTCGTCTTCCATGTTAGTGTGTCACCCAATAAGATAGCATAGGGTACACGTCTAATGTCCTTGATGAACTCTGTTTTGTTTTATCGTGATCTTCGATCCTACTTTAGCTGCTATGTGGATGAGGGGAAGAGTCGGCAGGTAGCTTCTTCTACACTCGATGCGAAGAGTGTGATGTCATCCGTGTATGCTAGGCTGTTGTCTACTAACTTGAACTTTTTTAACCGATACTCAAGGGAGTAATCTGTGAACGCTTTCGTCCATTCGCGAATAACTTTGTCCAACAGACAGTTGAGAAGAACTGGAATATATCATCTCCTCGCCTAACACCTGTTCTGAATTCGAAGTTGCTTGACAGTTTTGATTTTTACTTCGGCACCATACAGGTGAACGTCAATTTCTGAAGGTTCAAGGTGAAGGGGGGGGGGGGGGTAGGGGTACGTCTGGTACCACTAAGTGATGCCCCCTTCCCTATTTCATTCGAAATTTGCACGGAGAAGTTACCCGTGTAACATAATAGCTGCTCAGCTCCCGCTTCATTAATGCGTAAGCACATGAGAGGAATGTAAGTAGTTAGAAGGTTTAAAATTCTACAATATGTAGTATTGCGTTATGTCATTTAAAATAGAATAGGGAGTAAAACAGAGAGAGTCCGTAAGACAATTAATATACAAACATCAAAAAAAGTTTTTATCACCTCGGTTCCCAGAGTTCCGGAACCTATACAAAAACTGGAATAGAGATCAACATAAGTAACATTTCCGCCCTTTCTATGGCTCATGAATACCACACACTGCATGTTGTACCACCATACGGAGATACATTCAGAGATGGTGGTCTAGATTGCTGTACACACTTCTAATACCCAGTAGCACGTACTCTTTCACTGATGCATGCGTATATTCGTCGCTGCATACTATCCACAAGCTCATCAAGGCACTGTTGGTCCAGATTGTCCCACTCCTCAACGGAGAATCAGAGTAGATCCCTCAGAGTGGTTGGTGGTTCACATCGTCCATAAACAGACCTTTTCAATCTATCCCAGGCATGTTCGATAGGGTTCATGTCTGGAGAACATGCTGGCCCCTCTAGTCGAGCGATGTCGTTATCCTGAAGGAAGTCATTCACATGTGGCCACGGGGGTGCGAATTGTCGTCAATGAAGACGAATGTCTCGCCAACGTGCTGCCGATATGGTTTCACTATCGGTCGGAGGATGACATTCACGTACCGTACAGCCGTTACGGCGCCTTCCATGACTACCAGCGGCGTACGTCGGCCCCACATAATGCCACCCCAAAACAGCAGAGAACCTACACCTCACTGCACTCGCTGGACAGTGTGTCTAAGGCGTTCAGCCTTAACCGGGTTGCCTCCAAACACGTCTCCGACGATTGTTTGGTTGAAAGCATATGCGACACTCATCGGTGAAGAGAACGTGATGTCAATCGTGAGCGGTCCATTCAGCATGTTGTTGGTCCCATCTGTACCGCGCTGCATGGCGTCTTGGTTGCAAAGATGGACCTCGCCATGGATGTTGGGAGTTAAGTTGCGCGTCGTGCAGCCTATTGCACACAGTTTGAGTCGTAACATAAAGTCCTGTGGCTGCACAAAAAGCATTATTCAACGTGATGTGGTTGCTGTCACGGTTCCTAGTTCATATGGTTCAAATGGCTCTGAGCACTATGGGACTTGACATCTGAGGTCATCAGTCCCCTAGAACTTAGAACTACTTAAACCTAAGTAATCTAAGGACATCATACACATCCATGCCCGAGGCAGAATTCGAACCTGCAACCGTTGCGGTCGCGCGTTTTCAAGCTGAAGCGCCTAGAACCGCTCCCCACACCGACCGGTTGTCAGGGTCCCTCCGAGCCATAATTCGTAGGTAGCGGTCATCCACTGAAGTAGTAACCCTCGGGTGGCCTGAGCGAGGCATGTCATTGACAGTTCCTGTCTCTCTGTATCTCCTCCATGTCTGAACAACATCGCTTTCGTTCACTCCGAAACGCTTGGACACTTCCCTTGTTGAGAGCTCTTGCTGGCACAAAGTAACAATTCGGACGCTATCGATCCGCGATATTGACCGTCTAGGCATGGTTGAACTACGGACAACACGAGCTGTGTACTTCCTTCCTGGTGGAATTACTGGAACTGATCGGCTGTCAGACCTCCTCCGTCTAATAGGCGCTGCTCATGCATGCTACTTTACATCTTTGGGCGGGTTTAGTGACATTTTCTGAACAGTCAAAGGTACTGTGTCTGTGATACAATATCCACAGTTAACGTCATCTTTCTGGAAACTGGGGTGATGCAAACGTTTTTTTTTATGTGTGTACTTTGGAACGAAGAAGTTGACATGGACCGTGCACTAGGTAAATTCCTGATTGCGTCTAACTTACTCGGGTCAGGTCATGTACCTTGAGCATTAATAATACGTCCAAGATATTTAATTTCACTGCAAGCAAATTTCGACTTTTTGAGATTAGCTGTCACTCCAGCTTATGCGAATTTATGTAGAATCTTTTGCAAAGTGTCAATGTGTTCAGACCAAGTTTTACTAGCTATGAGCAGGTCATCAGTGTAGTGAGTAACTGATTCAACCAGTTTATCACCAAGTACAGTATCCAATGCGGTAATAAACACGCCTGAACTGACCTTCATACTGAAGGAAAGGACACAAAATTGATCGGCTCGCCCCCCAGAATATAACTGCACTATACTTTCTAAAATCTGTCATGACTGCGACGAACGAACGAACTGGTCAGATCTATCGTAGAAAACTACTTAGAATCTAATAATTTCTGGAGTTGCTCCTCTAAATTCTCATGTTTCGTGCGAACAGGTAAAATAATTCATTAATTAGACGAACATCCAAAACAAGTCTGATATTCCCGCTGGGTTTCTTTACAATAAGTAAAGGGCTGCAGTAAGGTAACATGGAAGGTTCGATGATTTTCCATTCTAACATTTGTTTCAACTCGTGCCGCACAGCAGGTCGTTGGGATAGTGTCACAATATAGCTCGTGTGGATGAAAATCTGGTGACGCTTAAAATCTATTTTATACACATATGTATTGATCACACCTGGTCGTTTGCTAAATAGCTGTACATACTTCGACAAAACATCGTAAAGTTCATTACGTTCATAATGTGTGACAGCTGTGGTTTCTGATAGCTTATTCCTAATTAAAGTTCTCAAGTCCTCATACTCGGCATCAGGTGGGTGTTTCTGTGTGTCAACATCATCAGTGTCCTGTGTTAACTGAATATTGTTCCCTGTACAACATTTATCGTGCTTCAGAGTCCTGGTATCTAGTTCAATTGAAATTTCACTGACCGTATCTCTAAGTATACATTTACGTTGGGAGAAGTCACTAGTGTTGCCCTTCTCGCACAATACATCTAAACCTAAAATACAATTAGTAATCAGTTTTTGGACGACGAGGAATGGCCATTGTACGATTGTCATGAATATCTGTTTCTTAACCCTAGAAGACTTATTGCCAACGGCAGTTAAAATTTTGCCCGCATCTCGTGGTCGTGCGGTAGCGTTCTCGCTTCCCACGCCCGGGTTCCCGGGTTCGATTCCCGGCGGGGTCAGGGATTTTCTCTGCCTCGTGATGGCTGGGTGTTGTGTGCTGTCCTTAGGTTAGTTAGGTTTAAGTAGTTCTAAGTTCTAGGGGACTGATGACCGTAGCAGTTAAGTCCCATAGTGCTCAGAGCCATTTGAGCCATTTGAGTTAAAATTTTACAGTTCTGGACAGGATACTCTGGTACGGGTTCAAACTCACACATTTTCTTGCAAAAACCATAGGACAAGACAGTAATAGTCGCTCCTGTGTCCAGAATAATAATAGCGAGAATACCACTCACGACACCAAGAGCTGCCGCGCCGTGTGGCCGCGCGGTTAGAGGCGCTATGTCACGGTCTGCGCGGTCCCTCCCGCCGGAGCTTCGTGTCCTCCCTCGGGTATGGGTGTGTGTGTTGTTTTTGGTATAGGTTAGTTTAAGTAGTGCGTAATTCTAGGGACCGATGACCTCAGCAGTTTGATCCCTTAGGAATTCACACACATTTGAACATCTGAACACCAGTAGTTGGGTCCAAAACAATTTCATTGGATGATGAACGACATTTTGTGTTCTGTTGTAACAGTTCATCAGACAAGTTTTCGTCATGATTAGGCCTATACCTTATGAATAATAATGGTTGCTGTATGTCAGGTACATGATCATTGTGCTGTTGCAAAGTGGGTGTGTCAAATAATAGCCGGCCAGTGTGGCCGAGCGGTTCTAGGCGCTCCGGTCTGGAACCGCGCGACCGCTAAGGTCGCAGGTTCGAATCCTGCCTCGGGCATGGATGTGTGTGATGTCCTTAGGTTAGTTAGGTTTAAGTAGTTCTACGTTCTAGGGGACTGATGACCTCAGAAGTTAAGTCCCATAGTACTCAGAGCCATTTGAACCATTTTTTCAAATAATAAATTTAAATTGAAGTCGACCCCCAATTCTTCCACAGCCACGACCTGGAGCACAGAAGCGTTTTTAGTTTGACGTCGTCACATTTTTAGTGGGTGCAGGCACAGGTGAAGGTGGAGTATCACTAGTTACTTAGATAATATTTATATGTGGGTATTGTTTATTCCAGTCTCCGAACTGTGGCGGTCGCTGCGTTTCCTTGTTTTAACTCACCTGCGAGCCCATAAATGCATTCCAGTTTTGAATTTGCATTTGCAGCGGCGACAATTGCCACTGGCCTGTATTATTATTTTGCTGCACCGGGGTCGCAGTGTTTTGATACTGAGTAACGTAGTTGTCATTACTCCAGGCCCGTTGCCGGTTTGGTGAGGACTGATGGTTATTTTTGTTTCTCTGAAAAAGTTTCTTACCATTCTGAAACTTATTATTACCGTTGTAGTTGTAGTTGTTGTTACGTGGTCTCTTGTTTGGATTGCCGCAAGTAGAGTAAGAACTATTATAACTGCTGCTTGTGCTGTGTTGAGAATGTTGGTTCTGTTGTGTATATACACTACTAGTCATTAAAATTGCTACACCACGAAGATGACGTGCTACAGATGCGAAATTTAACCGACAGGAAGAAGATGCTGTGATATGCAAATGATTAGCTTTTCAGAGCATTCACACAAGGCTGGCGCCGGTGGCGACAACGTGCTGACATGAGGAGAGTTTCCAACCGATTTCTCATACACAAACAGCAATTGACTAGCGTTGCCTGGTGAAACGTTATTGTGATGCATTGTGCAAGGAGGAGAAATGCATACCATCACGTTTCCGACTTTGCTAAAGGTCGGATTGTAGCCTATCGCGATTGCGGTTTATCGTATCGCGACATTGCTGCTCGCGTTCGTCGAGATCCAATGACTGTTAGCAGAATATGGAATCGGTGGGTTCAGGAGGGTAATACGGAACGCCGTACTGGATCCCAACGGCCTCGCATCATTAGCAGTCGAGATGACAGGCATCTTATCCGGATGGTGTAACGGATCGTGCAGCCACGTCTCGATCCCTGAGTCAGGAGATGGGAACATTTGCAAGATAACAACCATCTGCACGAACAGTTCGACGACGTTTGCAGCAGCAAGGAATATCAGCTCGGAGACCATGCCAGCGGTTACCCTCGACGCTGCATCACAGACAGGAGCGCCTGCGATGGTATACTCAACGACGAACCTGGGTGTACGCATGGCAAAACGTCATTTTTTCGGATGAATCCAGGTTCTGTTTACAGCATCATGATGGTCGCATCCGTGTTTGGCGACATCGCGCTGAACGCACATTGGAAGCGTGTATTCGTCATCGCCATACTGGCGTATCACCCTGCGTGATGCTATGGGGTGCTATTGGTTACACATCTCGGTCATCTCTTGTTCGCACTGACGGCACTTTGAACAGTGGACGTTACATTTCAGATGTCCTTACAACCCGTGGCTCTACCCTTCATTCGATCCCCGCGAAACCCTACATATCAGCAAGATAATGCACGACCGCATGTTACAGGTCCTGTACGGGCCTTTCCGGATACAGAAAATGTTCGACTGTTGCCCTGACCAGCACATTCTCCAGATCTCTCACGTACTGAAAACGTCTGGTCAATGGTGGCCGAGCAACTGCCTCGTCACAATACGCCAGTCACTACTCTTGATGAACTGTGGTATCGTGTTGAAGCTGCATGGGCAGCTGTACCTGTTCACGCCATCCAAGCTCTGTTTGACTCAATGCCCAGGCGTATCAAGGCCGTTTACGGCCAGAGGTGGTTGTTCCGGGTACTGATTTCTCAGGATCTATGCACGTAAATTGCGTGAAAATGTAATCACATGTTAGTTCTAGTATAATATATCTGTCCAATGAATATCCGTTTATCATTTGCATTTCTTCTTGGTGTAGCAATTTTAATGGCCAGTAGTGTACATTTACCATGTGAAGCGGTAGATTCTGTTGACTTGCGTGTCCGATAGCAGCCGGCGCGCCGGAATTGTGTTGGCTACCCTGCGTATTTTGCGTGGCGCTTGTGTAAACATTGTACCAATTGTGCTGCCGTACGGAACGCTGGTCTTCGTGAAGCATATCAACAGAATCGAGCACTGTGAGAAAATGCTCTGCGTCTGAGATGTGCAGAAGTTTTCTTTGATATTAAATGGCAGTCTTGCTTCAATGCCCGGAGGATGTCGCGCGTTGTAATCGGCTCGTCGAGGAAGCGTCCCATATTTAAATATTTCTCAAAATAACGGCGCAAATTGCCGTGTTTAGGATTGAATGGTTCAGTATCCACAATCTGCCTACGTAGTTGTTCCTGTACAGATTGTGACTAAAATTAAGATAAAAAGGCTCTCTCAAATTGTTTGTACGTGACGTATCTGTCGGCTTCATTATACGCCCATACAGCTTGAATATAACAGACAACATAAGATATCCTCTTACTGTCACTCCACGTATGAGGAAATGCATTTCTGAAGGCTTTAAGAAAGATCACAGGCTGTATGGTTCTTTTTCCAGGTATAAATGGATGAAATTGTGTTTTATGAGGCTCTCCTCTTCCTTGGCATTTTAGTAATGATTAGTTTCAGAATGATTACTGTAAGGTTCAACTGGCGAATGGTAAGTAAAAATTTGTTGATAAATATCACGACTGCAACGTAGTGTGTCACGACGAGTTGCGTACTGTTGTTATTGTGAGTACTTAGTGTGCGGTGTGTATGCGTCATAAATGTACTTGTATCCACTGACAAACGATGGGGTTTTGGCTGCTATTACCGTCAACGCACGCTGGTTGTACGTAATTGTAAAACTGTTTCGACTGCACAGCTGCAAATTGTGCTGCTTGACTGATTACGTTTTGTTGTTATTTATAAATTCCGCGACGGTGTCGTGGACAGTAACAGGCAATTTTTCTTTTAAGCACTCGTTAGAATTATTGTCTTTTTTCTCTATCCAACTGTGAAATTGTCTATTGATGCATGAGAAATAGTTATCAGTGCGTAGTCTTGCTTTATCAGAAAACTGTTTGTCAGTTGTGTCAACATCGACAATATGCATTTTTATATCATCATGCACTGCCGCATAAGATTTGATCTGAGTAACTACAGACTCGCATGTTTTACTGAGATTGTTTACTTTCGTATGGATATCTGTCATATCTTTATCAGTGTTTTCTTGTTGTAATGAAAACTTGAAAATTTCGCGTTGAAGTCGGACACTTGTCCTGTCTATTATTTATCTCCCCAACACGGCTACACAAAAGGTCGTTTGACGTTTTAAGTACAGCTAAATCTGTTTCTGTTTCATCATGTCGTGTTTTTATGTCGTCATGAACTGTTTTCAAAGTGGCGCTTATAGACGTCATCTGTTGGTTGATGCGTGCGTCAATGTCCTGTTTATGTTGTGTCATTTGTTTCACAATAGCGTCGAACATTATGGCAATACTAGTGATGTGCAACTGTTCCGACCCCGCCACGTCGTTAGACATGACGTCAGACACCAAAATGGGTTCGGAACTAGATTTAGACATATTACTGGTGGACGATCTGTTTCCTAAATTTACGTCACCAGAATAGACAATAATGTCACTCGTTAGTATTCCAGTTAACCATAACGTCACTTTCATTATTTAATGACATGTCAGAGTCTGACTGCGTCTGTGTTTGCAGTCTCTGGTTCGCCATCTTTGCTAATTGTTTTCTGGTCAGTATCATGCCACACGCAATGTACGACACAATAAAAATTTAAATTCGTACGTGTAATCAGAATAAATGTAAAAATTAATCTCGCTGTGCGACAATGTCTGAACAATTGTCGAAAGTAATGGCTGCACGTCATATTACGTTGCACGGAACTAAAGTCGGCCATATTGCTAGCTGAGAAAACTGTATTGTTTCACTGTATGAATAATGAAAATAATTTTGGAAACCACGATACAGCTTAAAATCGCTACTACGAAAACGGAAAATTGTGATATATCTACCAAAAAAACTACGATAATACAAAGCGCTTCGGCAAGATTGCTGACGTAAAGATGCGGTGCCTTACCCTGTATCCGCGATTGCAGCGTAATTTCAGGTGTCGCCATACGATCAAATTTTCAAATGTGTGTGAATTCCTAAGGGACCAAGCTGTTGAGGTCATCGATCCCTAGACTTACACAATACTTAAACTAACTTATGCTAAGAACAACACACACACAGCCATGCCCGAGAAAGGACTCGAACTTCCGGCGGGAGGGGCCTCGCAATCCGTGACCTGGCGCCACAAACCGCGCGGTCACTCTGCGCGGCGACATACAATCCAGTAATTCGTCTTACTTCAATGTATTCAAGTCTTGTAGTTTCCAGTAAACATGTAACAACAGAAGCCCAATATATCACATACAGGGTGTTACAAAAAGGTACGGCCAGACTTTCAGGAAACATTCCTCACACACAAACAAAGAAAAGATGTTATGTGGACATGTGTCCGGAAACGCTCAACTTCCGTGTCAGAGCACATTTTAGTTTCGTCAGTATGTACTGTACTTCCTCGATTCACCGCCAGTTGGCCCAATTGAAGGACGCAATTGTGCAATCATGTCATCAACACAGATTTTCTGTGAACGTTTGGGCAGGCATTGTCGGTGATGTCTTGATTGGGCCCCATGTTTTTCCACCTACGCTCAATGGAACACGTTATCATGATTTCATACTGGATACTCTACCTGTGCTGCTAGAACATGTGCCTCTACAAGTACGACATAACATGTCGTTCATGCACGATGGAGCTCCTGCACATTTCAGTCGAAGTGTTCGTACGCTTCTCAACAACAGATTCGGTGACCGATGGATTGGTAGAGGCGGCCTCCACGCTCTCCTGACCTCAACCCTGTTGACTTTCATTTATGGGGGCATTTGAAAGCTCTTGTCTACGCAACCCCAGTACCAAATGTAGAGACTCTTCGTGCTCGTATTGTGGACGGCTGTGATGCAATACGCCATTCTCCAGGGCTGTATCAGCGCATCAGGGATTCCATGCGGCGGAGGGTGGATGCATGTATCCTCATTTTGAACATTTCCTGTAACAAAGTGTTTGAAGTCACGCTAGTACGTTCTGTTGCTGTGTGTTTCCATTCCATGATTAATGTGATTTGAAGAGAAGTAATAAAATGAGCTCTAACATGGAAAGTAAGCGTTTCCGGACACATGTCCACATAACATACACTCCTGGAAATGGAAAAAAGAACACATTGACACCGGTGTGTCAGACCCACCATACTTGCTCCGGACACTGCGAGAGGGCTGTACAAGCAATGATCATACGCACGGCACAGCGGACACACCAGGAACCGCGGTGTTGGCCGTCGAATGGCGCTAGCTGCGCAGCATTTGTGCACCGCCGCCGTCAGTGTCAGCCAGTTTGCCGTGGCATACGGAGCTCCATCGCAGTCTTTAGCACTGGTAGCATGCCGCGACAGCGTGGACGTGAACCGTATGTGCAGTTGACGGACTTCGAGCGAGGGCGTATAGTGGGCATGCGGGAGGCCGGATGGACGTACCGCCGAATTGCTCAACACGTGGGGCGTGAGGTCTCCACAGTACATCGATGTTGTCGCCAGTGGTCGGCGGAAGGTGCACGTGCCCGTCGACCTGGGACCGGACCGCAGCGACGCACGGATGCACGCCAAGACCGTAGGATCCTACGCAGTGCCGTAGGGGACCGCACCGCCACTTCCCAGCAAATTAGTGACACTGTTGCTCCTGGGGTATCGGCGAGGACCATTCGCAACCGTCTCCATGAAGCTGGGCTACGGTCCCGCACACCGTTAGGCCGTCTTCCGCTCACGCCCCAACATCGTGCAGCCCGCCTCCAGTGGTGTCGCGACAGGCGTGAATGGAGGGACGAATGGAGACGTGTCGTCTTCAGCGATGAGAGTCGCTTCTGCCTTGGTGCCAATGATTGTCGTATGCGTGTTTGGCGCCGTGCAGGTGAGCGCCACAATCAGGACTGCATACGACCGAGGCACACAGGGCCAACACCCGGCATCATGGTGTGGGGAGCGATCTCCTACACTGGCCGTACACCACTGGTGATCGTCGAGGGGACACTGAATAGTGCACGGTACATCCAAACCGTCATCGAACCCATCGTTCTACCATTCCTAGACAGGCAAGGGAACTTGCTGTTCCAACAGGACAATGCACGTCCGCATGTATCCCGTGCCACCCAACGTGCTCTAGAAGGTGTAAGTCAACTACCCTGGCCAGCAAGATCTCCGGATCTGTCCCCCATTGAGCATGTTTGGGACAAGATGAAGCGTCGTCTCACGCGGTCTGCACGTCCAGCACGAACGCTGGTCCAACTGAGGCGCCAGGTGGAAATGGCATGGCAAGCCGTTCCACAGGACTACATCCAGCATCTCTACGATCGTCTCCATGGGAGAATAGCAGCCTGCATTGCTGCGAAAGGTGGATATACACTGTACTAGTGCCGACATTGTCCATGCTCTGTTGCCTGTGTCTGTGTGCCTGTGGTTCTGTCAGTGTGATCATGTGATGTATCTGGCCCCAGGAATGTGTCAATAAAGTTTCCCCTTCCTGGGACAATGAATTCACGGTGTTCTTATTTCAATTTCCAGGAGTGTATTTTCTTTCTTTGTGTGTGAGGAATGTTTCCTGAAAGTTTGGCCGTACCTTTTTGTAACACCCTGTATAACAATGCGTCCAGACACGAAGTCACCATTTTTTTTTGGTTCATTCGTTGCTGGATTGAGACAATACAAAGAATTATAGTGATGAATATTAAATATTATACAAACTCTCGACGCTTGAGCATTGCGTTTTTTGTTAGAGGTCCGAAACTATGTTTCTTCTCTCTGTGGTAAATCGAACTTCGTTATCAAAAGCACCCGATGACGACGGTGGATCGAGCTACGACCACGTTTTGCTTAAAGTTAAGGATCCTTTTGCCATGACACGTCACCCAACAATCTTACAATGACTAAAGATACAAAATAAAACATACATAGGTTAGTAATAACAGTATATTCTGAAATAATAGCACAATTTAATCGAGGACTCTTACATTATGCAGTTACGAGTGACGTTAGTTGCAACTCGTATTAATGACGGAGCGCCTAACACGTCAGATCTGGACAAGACCTAGAAAACAAAAGGTGATTCTTAGTCCAATCAGGTGACGATCAAAAATCTTCAAATGTTCCTTCCTTTATTTCATGACTTATAATTACGTTTTTTGCTAATAAAAGCTCAGCATGGAAACGTGCCTTTAGAACTTTTCACCTGTAATCCTTCGTACACTTTCAGGTCTTAATTATACTTTCTAGAGAAGTCTTGCGAAGAGGCTGCGCACGACCGCTGCGGGCTAAAGCCCAGCAAAGACTTCCTGCACACACTGACCCGGTGCTGACCGCCATCGCTGGGGCACAGCAAGACAATGCTCCCTCCAGAGAAAAGGCGCGCTCAGCTTTGATTATTCCAGACACCAGCCACAGTAAGGAGAACAATATCGCTACGTCATAACAACAAAGAGAGCAGCACTCCTCGCGCACGATATTTCTCTGTTAGAAACGACATTCATTTTAGTCTATAATCTAGTTGCATAGCTGTGATTCACATATTTGCTTCGTTTGTCTCTGTCTCTCGTCTAAACAGCGAAAGAAACGAATTATGATTACCTTCAAGCACGCCTTTTCTTGTCATACAGTTATACAGACATAGTGCCCTGCACTTTTTGATGTTGTTATGGAAGGAATGAATAGGGCAGTTAAAGATATAGTAAAAGAAAAAGACAAAAAGGTGATTTTTGCAGATGATATGGTAATATGGGGTGATAAAGAGGTAGGTGTACAGTTACAGCTTGATGTGTGGAAGGAAATAATGAAAAGGTATGGATTAAAAATAAATAAAGATAAGAGGGAAGTAATAGTATTTGGAAGAGAGAAAGCGATCAACGGAAATATTACCTTGAATGGAGAACCCCTCAAAGTGGTAGAAAGTTTCACTTATTTAGGGAGTGAAATATCTAGGGATGGAAGAATAACTAACGAAATTAATAGGAGGTTACAGAAGGGAGGCAATTTCTACCAAACAATAAAACACCTGATTTGGAATAAGGAAGTTTCAGAAAAAGCAAAACTCCTTATGTGTAAGAATTATTACTTCCCTATTGTCACCTATGGTGGAGAAACATGGACAATGACAGAAAGGGACTGGAGCAGACTACAAGTAGGGGAAATGAAATTTCTCAGAGCAGCTAAGGGAAAAACAAGAATGGACAGAGTAAGGAATGTAGAGATTAGAAAGGACCTTATACAAGGAAGTATGAGAGAAGAAATTGAAGAAGAGAGATTAAGATGGTATGGGCATGTTAAGAGGTTACATGGGCAGAGACTCCCCAAAATTATGGAAGAACTAAAGATGGATGGGAAAAGACCTAGAGGGCGCCCAAGAACACAATGGAAAATGGGAGTGAGAATATCTGTGGAAAGGAGAGGTGTGACCTGGCAGAAAGAGGAGGAAGAAAAGTGATGGGAGGACCGAGCCAAATGGAGAGGACTCGTCAGCACCCAGACCCGGCAGTAGCTGGAGCGGGATTCGGATATAGATAGATATTGCCCTGAAGTACTTTTGCACACCCATATTCTGTCTGTGTTGATTACAGACGTGCTACAACTGTTGGACGATTATAAAGGCACATTCTCTACAAAGATTCAAATCAGTTACATGTCAACTGACATTTCTAACGGATTCCAAAAAAAGAAAAAAAAAACAGTTGTACCTTCAGAACATGGTTTCTCCAGTGCTTAACATGACTTATTTACATGAAATAGTGAACTCTTTTTGACCTACCACTGTTTGCCCAAGAACGGTCTAGGATATTTATTGTTCCGCAAGTACCTGTGAGAGGTGGAAGACAGAAGAGGAGGGAACCTTCTTGGCAAATTTTGGCTTGAAATCGTACGTCGGGTATGCTCGGATTACACAACTGGAAATAGCGAACCTGTGTAAACCAGGCAGTCGCGTTCTTAAAACTGCTACAAAAAATTCTTAATAATGACACCCATTCTCATTGCAGACAGACCATAAAAATTTCCTTCTTAACATTACTCTTGATCTGTAAATGAGTCTGTTCCTCTTTACTTCCATTGTAATATTTGCTCTGGAGTACTCGCGAAAAGGTACGTAGATCAATATCATCTTCAAGTTACAGTAATTTCATTGTTACAAGTGACTTCTTCACAATAATAAGCAATTGTAAAACATGCAGGGATAACATGGGTGATGTCCTCTTTTGTAGAATATAGACAGCGAATCAGTTACCTATTACACACTACTTTGCATTTCCTCATTACTACCAAGTAAGGTGACGTTGTGGATGGTCAGTTAGCTTTAATGTTCAGCAAAATTTACCAGCTTAAGACATTCAGACTTTGCGGTTAATAATGACAGGTAATTCAAGAAAACTTCGTAGGTTTCCCCGGCGTAATGATAATATTCTTTTCGAGTCTGCAGCCGGATCATGAAGTCATCTTGACACAATATATAGGCCGGCCGCGGTGGTCTAGCGGTTCTGGCGCTGCAGTCCGGAGCCGCGGGACTGCTGCGGTCGCAGGTTCGAATCCTGCCTCGGGCATGGATGTGTGTGGTGTCCTTAGGTTAGTTAGGTTTAAGTAGTTCTAAGTTCTAGGGGACTTATGACCTAAGATGTTGAATCCCATAGTGCTCAGAACCATTTGACACAATATATCTGCGATCCATGGTCGCCATCTTCAGGTGTATATGCTGTTGCACGAACTCGCCGGAACTGAGTTCAGACTTATGCAGCAGCAGGTCGTTTATACGCCGCGGAAAGTCAACAGCACGTACGCAAGAAACCATCCATCGTAACCGCCCTGTGGCGTAAGTGAACGTATTAGCGCCCCAGTGGTGGAAGCTGACGACATCGATAAATCTTTATCAAAAACTGTTCTGATGGGTGAATCAAAGACGGTTTTTCTATTTTTTTAAGGAAACCATTGAAATTCAACGATCTGACAATATTACAGAGACGAGGGTTACCCCGGAACCCTATTTTATCAGATGTTGAAAAACAGATGGCTGATTTAGATATCAGAATAGTTTTTGATAGCGATTTATCTATTTTGCCAGCTCTCACCACTGGAGCTCTGTATGTTCATTAGCGCTAGAGGGCAGTTGGCTATTTCCTGCGCAAGCGCTGTTGGCCATTAGTGGCACGTAAAGCAGCTGTCCTCGCAGACTGAATTCAGTTTCGGCGAGTTCGTGAAACAGCATACTCAGATGAAGATGGTGGCAGAAATATTGTGTCAGATAAGTTCATGATCTGGCGGCAGACCCAAGAGGAATATAATTAGTTCAAGAAAAATCTGTGAACGAGATGCGGATCTGGAGAGAGATTTCGACAAAGTAAGGTAGAACAAGATGTTCATCATCATCAAGATCATTAAACAGTGCAGGTAAATGTAGAGGCAGACAAGTAATCTACAAAATACAAAACCCAAACGGGATTTATGAAAGTGGAAGGTCGTGAAAGATGAGTTTGTATCAAGTAGGCTGTAACTTAGGGCTACAGCGTACCAACACCGTTGCTCAACTTGTGCGCTGAACAACCTATGACGGAAGTGAAGGAAAATTTTTTAAGAATAATAAACGCACTAGGACAGCCGTTCTGGTTGGATGGATATAGTGTAATAGTTGACTGTGCTGTGCTGTGGCCCGTTTAATTATTGAGAGCGAAGTCGTGCATCTGACGGTGATACCTTGGATGTGGCGTACCAGTGTTTCTCTTCTCTAAACGGCCGCGTGTGTTGTGCGTAGGCCAGCGGAGCGGCGCGGCGGGGGAAGGCCAGTGTCCCGGAGTCGAACAACGGACTCCCGCTTGCCAGTCTTCGGCTGACAGATCTTCATCCCAGCTCACAGGTGACTGCTGATGTGAGGCCGTCTCCTTCCCGTCCTCACGAGTCACCCGGGTACGTGAAAATCAGTCTTCAAATACCTTTTAACTTCTGTCTTCTGGCGCCGAGGCTGCTGCTTGCTATTCCATTACAGCGGCGGACTTGGTGCGTCTGTGTATGATGTAGTCTCTTCTTGCATGACGGTCTTCAGACGCAGTAGCCGGACGACCTCAGAAGATGTCTCCCGCAGATGGAGACGAAACGTCAGGTGGAAATTTTATACATCGACCACGGCCTCTCAGCCCGGAAGTTTCAACTGAAGAATCTTCTTAACGTCGGTCATTGGCTCTTGGAATGTAGGCGAGGGCCTTCGCTCACATGTGACAACTGAGAAACACGTGATCCGGTCGGGCGATGCCCTGATGGCTGAATCGACAGCGCCCGCTTATGTAGGGAGGGCGATGGCTTCTCCTGTCACGTGAAAAGCTTCTCGAAGAATCTTCTTGACGTGAGCCAGTCGGGCGATGCCCTGACGGCTGAATCTACAGCTTCTCCTGAACGTGCTATGCTGACTTGCAAGCGCCGGCCGTTCCCACTGCTGCTTTGTCCGTTGTTTGCCAGTGTGTAATTCTTCTAAACTAAACTAAGTTTCTCATTTATTTTCTAATTTCTCTAATTTATTTACTTATCTTAAGTACCACTCAACAATAGTGAGCCTTGTGTCGGGTCCTATAAATAGTGGTTTAAGTTTCGTGCTGTCATTAGCTTGTGGCCTTGTAGTAAGCGTTGCTGAATCTCGATAACCGTGTCCTGCGTTCGATTCCCGTCCGGATCGGGGACTTTCTTCGCTCGTGCGTGTGTGTGTGTGTGTGTGTGTGTGTGTGTGTGTGTCTGCGTGTGTGTTGTGCTCATCATTATTTCATCATCCTCTTTTTGAGTCAATCAGTCTTCCAAGTTGTTTTCCACGAATTCCTCTCCTGCGTTAACCTCTACATCTCGAGAGTAGCACTTGCACCATACATCCACTTGGATGTATTCCAGGTTCTGTCTTTCCCTACAGTTTTCACCCTCTACAGCTCCCTCCAGTGCCATGGAGCTTATTCTCTGATGTCTTAACACATGCAATGTCTTCCTGTCCCTCCTTCCTGTCAGTTTTCTTCCATGTGTTCGTTCCTTCGCCGATTCTGTGGAGAACCTCTGAATTTCTTATCTTATGAGTCCAATAAATGTTCAACTTCCTTCTGTTGCACACAAAAACAAACGTTCTGGTTCTATTCTGTTCCGGTTTTCCCACGTAAATCATTCACTACCACACGATGTTGTGCTCCAAACGTATATCCTGCGACGGGGCGGTAAATAAAGAAGGAAGTGCAGTTGCAGAGAGTTCACACGAATGTGCATATACAAATGTTGGTTAAACGATGTTATTGCAAATTTTGGCTCTCATGTAAATCTCAGGGGATGATTTCCACACTTGGTGCATTAGTACACTTCCACACCCGCGCATTTGTTATAGTTTTTGAATTAATTATTAACTCAGACTAAGTACAGTTTATGCTAGGGAAGAAGAATTAGGCGATTATTATACTAAAATCAGTTTTTCACGACACAGTTCAATCGCTATTTATTGGCGTTGTCACTTTCTTTCACACAAAGAAATTAGCACTGGTGAGACGGTTTACAGTTTTACTTTAACAATAATTTGACTCAGAGCCCCCAATAGCAGTAATGTAGACTGCTATAAACGAAAATGACTCACTGAATTCGAACAGAACCACAAGTCCCACTGTCCTCTTTGTTCTAACAATTTTGGCGCGAAATCACAGTTCGCCACGTGTTCACTTACGACGATATATACCTCGTAAATCGTACTCACACAAATAATCGTAGCACTTCCAGTTCACCAGTTGCACACTTGCACTGTTAAACAATACTCTTTGTCGAAATAAATCGGCGCAAAAAAAATTTTCAAACGACCACATGGGCCACCCTCAAGTGGGGCTTGCTCGCCACCCACCCTCCAAAACGACTGATCAACGACTGACCCCTGGCCAAGATGGTCGCTCGCTTATATAAGCTCGGACATCAACCCTCTCGTTATGCAAGTACCAGTCTCACCAGTTAAGGTTCCAAATTTTGATACATACATCCCTTGACAGAAATAAGTACACCATCGGAACCGCGATAAAGAGTACATCTTGCTTACTGTCTTACATTAATTCCTAGGCTTATTCTATCGCCCGTAAATCAAGTTTTAGTTTTTGCAAAATTTCACCACTTAGCACCAATTTGTTTGTTTACAGCTGTGCTGCAAAGTTTTAACATAGAACTACATATAGCACCGTTCCTAGACGTAATCTATAGCGATATACACGTTGTGCTGCTCAAAATCTTCATATCTATAATAATTAATTAATTATGGGCGATAAATGTTAATAATTATTTGCAAACAATGAAAACTATTGCAAGTTACATGTATAGTATAACTTAACGTGTTTAAAATACGTGTGATGCCATCCAAAATATTATATAGTGCCTTTCTTTAGGTCATGAATTTTCTATCGAATTTTATAAACAATTTTCCCCCAAACTTTGTTTATTGCTCTTTACGGGCTTAATTATATATGAATCTTAACATATGACTACAGCTCTCGATCCGCTATGACGAAACGTTTTTAATGAGTACTCGCTCATCCCTGTAAGTCGTTATTTACTATTTTTATTAATCTTTCGGTATTCGTGATATTAACCGATTTTGAGGTTACTATAACTTTTGCGTCTCGTGACTTGAAATAAAAATCGATCTTTCAGAAGATGCATATTGCTGACCGCAATCCACTGCCGCATCACTCTTTACCGTAACCAAACAATGCCCCAAGCTGCAGGCCACGTGGTCGCCCGGCCGCGGAGACCGACCGTTACAAATCTCGCGCGGGCGCGGCACGCGTTTCCGCGAATCGCGCGCCGTGTAGCGCGCTCGCTCTCCACAAAGCAATGCTTGCATACTAGAAACATCCATCTAGTAACGGGGGTTTGTACTGTCACAATCCTCAGCAACGTTTCCCTCAAATTAAGGCCTGCGTCTCATAGCAGTGAACTTCTCTTAGCCAGCAATGCCCTCTTTGCCAGAGGCCTTATCAAAGAGGGTGGAGCCGGCCGAAGTGGCCGCGCGGTTCTGGCGCTGCAGTCTGGAACCGCGAGACCGCTACGGTCGCAGGTTCGAATCCTGCCTCGGGCATGGATGTGTGATGTCCTTAGGTTAATTAGGTTTAACTAGTTCTACGTTCTAGGGGACTAATGACCTCAGCAGTTGTCCCATAGTGCTCAGAGCCATTTGAACCATTTGAAAGTGGGTGGAGGAGCGGACAGAGGTTCAGGGCACTCTCTTGACCTTGGGATGGAAAATATTCCTCTAAAAGCGGAAGACTCAGCAATGATCATTGGCATGAGGTTGCGGAAGGAATGGAAACCGCTGCACATAACGTGTATCCACAGGGTATATGGCCTGTAAGTGAAAAAATGTCATGACGATACCTCCAATGGCACAAGATTCTGGTATAGTCCCCCATTCGCATCTCCGATAGGGGATTCCAAACGAGGAGGTGACCATGAGAAAAAGACAATAATCAAATGGTTCAAATGGCTCTGAGCACTATCGGACTCAACATCTTAGGTCATAAGTCCCCTAGAACCTAGAACTACTTAAACCTAACTAACCTAAGGACATCACACACACCCATGCCCGAGGCAGGATTCGAACCTGCGACCGTAGCAGTCCCGCGGTTCCGGCCTGCAGCGCCAGAACCGCACGGCTACCGCGGCCGGCACAGAATAATCAACAAAAGGATCTAGCTCTACGAGTTGGGGCGTGGAATGTCAGAAACTTGAATGTGGTAGGTGATGTGAAGGTCGATGGCAGCATGTCATGAACTCACACAAATGCAGGATATTTTTCGATCGGTACCCCTGGAATTTGCAGAGGGATGATAGAGGGCTGGGGTGGTTGTAGGAATCTGGAACATTGTATAATAATTAGTACTGGAACACTTCAGTAAATAACTTTTACTTAACTTTGTCCTGCTACTGCACTCCAGGAACATAACTAATCACAATTATCTTTCTTGAATACAAATGACACATTAACAAACATTAACTGGATTGTACAACAAGCATGATAACACAATTCTGGTATTGCGTACGTAATACAAGCACCAATTGAGGCTGCGTACCTAGCGAGCTGAAGGCTATTCTAATCTGACATCGCTCACGGCCGGTGCGATATGCAAGCCTCTGGCTATGCCATACGGCGGCGCTGCAAGCGCCAGCGAGTAGAGAGAGGTTGCAAGTGCTGGACGACTATCGATTATCGCAACCTCTAGCGTGGTGTCTAACGTTGACACCACAGTAGGGAAGCTATAAAATCTGAAAAGGTAATTCCAAACGCTCAATCTATATACAGTAGGGGTGAGTGAAGCTAAAAGGAAAGAAGACAAGGATTTCTACTCAGATGAGTATAGGGTGATATCAACAGCAGCAGAAAATGGTATAACGGGTGTAGGATTCGTTATAAATAGGAAGGTAGGATAGAGAATGTGTTACAGTAAACAGTTCAGTGATACGGGTGTTCTTGTCAGAATCGACAGCAAACAAACACTGACAACGACAGTTTAGGTATACATGCCGACGTCGCAAGCTGAAGATGAAGAGATAAAGTAAATGAGGATACTCAAAGAGTAATACAGTACGCAATAGGGATGAAAATCTAATAGTCCAGGGGGACTGGAATGTAGTTGTAGGGGAAGGAGTAGAAGAAAAGGTTGCAGGAGAATATGGGCTTGGGACAAGGAATGAGAGAGGAGAAAGACTAATCGAGTTCTGTAATAAATTGTAGCTATTAATAGCGAATACTTTGTTCAAGAATCACAAGAGGAGCAGATATACTTGGAAAAGGCCATGTAATACTGGAAGATTTCAGTTAGATTACATCATGGTCGGACAGAGATTCCGAAATTAGTTACTGGATTGTAAGGCGTACCCAGGAGCAGATACAGACTCAGGTCACAATGTAGTAGTGATGACGAGTAGGATGAAGTTTAAGAGATTATTCAGGAAGAATCAATACGCAAAGAAGTGAGATACGGACGTACTAAGGAATGACGAAACACGCTTGGAGTTCTCTAAGGCTGTAGATATGTCAATAAAGAATAGTCCAGTAGGCAATACAATTGAAGAGGAATGGACATCTCTCAAAAGGGCAATCACAGAAGCTGGAAAGAGAAACCTAGGTACAAAGAAGGTAACTGCAAAGAAACCATGAGTAACACAAGAAATACTTCAGCTGATCGATGAAAGAAATGAAACAAACAGGAAGTGTGGGGAAGCTAAGACGAAATGGCTGCGTGAAAAGTGTGAAGAAATCGAAAAAGAAATAATAGTCGAAAAGACTGACACAGCATACAGGAAAGTCAAAACAGCATTCGGTGAAATTAAAAGCAAGGGTGGTAACATTAAGAGTTCAACCGGAATTCCATAATTAAATGCTGAGGAGAGAGCGGATAGGTGGTAGGAGTACATTCAAGGCCTCCATGAGGGGCAGATTTGTCTGATGTGATAGAAGAAGAAACAGGAGTGAATTTAGAAGAATTAGGGGATCCAGTATTAGAACCAGAATTTAAGAGAGCTTTGGAGGACTTAAGGTCAAATAAGGCAGAAGGGATCGGTAACATTCCATCAGAATTTCTAAAATCGTTAGGAGAAATGGCAACAAAACGACTATTCACGATTGGTGTGTAGAATGTATGAGTCTGCCAATATACCGGCTGACTTTCGGGAAAATATCATCCACGCAATTTCGAAGACTGCAAGTGATGAGAATTATCACACAGTTAGCTTAATAGCTCATGCATCGAAGTTGCTGACAAGCAGTTCTGAGCCGGCCGGTGTGGCCGTGCGGCTAAAGGCGCTTCAGTCTGGAACCGCGTGACCAAAACGGTCGCAGGTTCGAATCCTGCCTCGGGCATGGATGTGTGTGATGTCCTTAGGTTAGTTAGGTTTAATTAGTTCTAAGTTCTAGGCGACTGATGACCTCAGAAGTTAAGTCGCATAGTGCTCAGAGCCATTTGAACAGTTCTGACGTTGCGGTTGATAATGGAAGCAAGACTAAAGAAAAATCAAGGCACGTTCATAGGATTTGTCGACCTAGAAAAAGCGTTTGTCAATGTAAATTGCTGTAATATCTTCGAAATTCTGAAAAACTAAGGGTAAGCTATAGGGAGAGACGGGTAATATACAATATGCACAAGAACCGGGAGGGAATAAGAAAAGTGGACGACCAAGAATGAAACGCTCGGATTAAAAAGGGTGTAATACAGGGATGTAATTTTTCGCCCCTACTGTTCATTCCGTACATCGAAGAACAATGATGGAAATAAAAGAAAGGTTAAGGAGTGGAATTAAAATTCAAGGTGAAAGGGTTTCAATGATGCGATTCGCTGACGACATAGCTGTCCTGAGTGAAAGCGAACAGAAATTACATTATCTGCTGAATGGAATAGCTCATCCAAGAATTCCGCCCGGCGGTCACGGTCGCTCTCCGCGGACGCAAGGTTTTGTAGTCCAGCGCCCCGCACGCGACCGTGTGTCGTTAGCGTCGGCATAGGAGAGAGAGAGAGAGGGAGAGAGAGAGAGAGAGAGAGAGAGAGAGAGAGAGCTGCGAAGCGAGTGAGACCGAACAGCACTGCTCGGCGCTGGACTGTCCTGCGGCCAGATACAACGTAAACAAAATAACAGAGGGAGCGCAGCTCTGTAGAAGTGGTCGATGAGCGGTAAAACGAGCAAACCATTTACTGTTTAGGTAACAATTAGTGTTCGTGTGTCAGAATTACTACTCAGAGCTTTAGGAAACAACATCCAAAACGAGATCCAAGAACTACTTAGTTGTTTTCTGACCCACAAATTGATTCTGTTAGTATTGCGCATGCGCACTCGTCATATGTATAGTGGACATCTGGGGAAAGACATATCAATTTTTTAAATGAACTAGCGTCACAAATATTCTATTTTAGAAATAATTTTATGTAAGGGATATAGAGTCTCATTCCTACTGTTAGTAGTTACAAGTAAATATTTTTTGTTGTACTTCGTGCTACAGCTTTTTGTATCCCTTTTCAGAGTGTAGACATCGGATCCTTCGTTTGCTGTTTTGTGTAGAATAATTTTAATTGACCGACTTTGAATACTTATTAAAAATAGAATTAAGGTTATAAAGACTTTTAATCCTTACAGGAGATATACTCCTCGAAATTGAAATAAGAACACCGTGAATTCATTGTCCCAGGAAGGGGAAACTTTATTGACACATTCCTGGGGTCAGATACATCACATGATCACACTGACAGAACCACAGGCACATAGACACAGGCAACAGAGCATGCACAATGTCGGCACTAGTACAGTGTATATCCACCTTTCGCAGCAATGCAGGCTGCTATTCGCCCATGGAGACGATCGTAGAGATGCTGGATGTAGTCCTGTGGAACGGCTTGCCATGCCATTTCCACCTGGCGCCTCAGTTGGACCAGCGTTCGTGCTGGACGTGCAGACCGCGTGAGACGACGCTTCATCCAGTCCCAAACATGCTCAATGGGGGACAGATCCGGAGATCTTGCTGGCCAGGGTAGTTGACTTACACCTTCTAGAGCACGTTGGGTGGCACGGGATACATGCGGACGTGCATTGTCCTGTTGGAACAGCAAGTTCCCTTGCCGGTCTAGGAATGGTAGAACGATGGGTTCGATGACGGTTTGGATGTACCGTGCACTATTCAGTGTCCCCTCGACGATCACCAGTGGTGTACGGCCAGTGTAGGAGATCGCTCCCCACACCATGATGCCGGGTGTTGGCCCTGTGTGCCTCGGTCGTATGCAGTCCTGATTGTGGCGCTCACCTGCACGGCGCCAAACACGCATACGACCATCATTGGCACCAAGGCAGAAGCGACTCTCATCGCTGAAGACGACACGTCTCCATTCGCCCCTTCATTCACGCCTGTCGCGACACCACTGGAGGCGGGCTGCACGATGTTGGGGCATGAGCGGAAGACGGCCTAACGGTGTGCGGGACCGTAGCCCAGCTTCATGGAGACGGTTGCGAATGGTCCTCGCCGATACCCCAGGAGCAACAGTGTCCCTAATTTGCTGGTAAGTGGCGGTGCGGTCCCCTACGGCACTGCGTAGGATCCTACGGTCTTGGCGTGCATCCGTGCGTCGCTGCGGTCCGGTCCCAGGTCGACGGGCACGTGCACCTTCCGCCGACCACTGGCGACAACATCGATGTACTGTGGAGACCTCACGCCCCTCGCGTTGAGCAATTCGGCGGTACGACCACCCGGCCTCCCGCATGCCCACTATACGCCCTCGCTCAAAGTCCGTCAACTGCACATACGGTTCACGTCCACGCTGTCGCGGCATGCTACCAGTGTTAAAGACTGCGATGGAGCTCCGTATGCCACGGCAAACTGGCTGACACTGGCGGCGGTGGTGCACAAATGCTGCGCAGCTAGCGCCATTCGACGGCCAACACCGCGGTTCCTGGTGTGTCCGCTGTGCCGTGCGTGTGATCATTGCTTGTACAGCCCTCTCGCAGTGTCCGGAGCAAGTATGGTGGGTCTGACACACCGGTGTCAATGTGTTCTTTTTTCCATTTCCAGGAGTGTATTTTGACTAGGTTTGGTACAATATTCGAGGATGAAGCTAATCTCGAAGAATTAGTCACATTTTTATCGCAAATTATGGAACGGTTCTTAGTTTTAGCAACCTTTAAAATGGAGAAAAAACGCTCACAAAAATAGGTGGAACCAAACAATAAGAGAACTTTGACCGCGTGCTTGTGCAAAAGAGGATACTTCCCTCGTGAAAAACGGGTGGAAAACCCATCCAAAATTGTACACATAAGAAAGCGGTCCTTCAGGCGGATATCGCACTGCAGGTCAATCAGCTCTAGTTGAAACACTTGTGAGACGTCCTACGCGCGCAGGGGAAAACGGGCGAACAAATATATCCAAGGCCGGTTGAAAAAAAAAAATGGCTCTATGACTAATGCGGTCATCAGTCCCCTAGAACTCAGAACTACTTAAACCTAACAAACCTAAGGACATCACGCATATCCATGCCCGAGACAGGATTCGAACCTCCGACCATAGCCGTCGCGCGGTTCCAGACTGTAGTGCCTAGAACCGCTTTTTTTATTTACTTTTTTCTCCATCCACTTTTTTATCCATTCTTTTTTTCCAGCAATCCAATTTTTATTAACCACTTTTATTTTCTTTTTTTTATTTTTTATTTATTTATTTTTGATAATTTTTTTTAGGATGGTCAGGGCGTGGTACACGCCGCACTAGCAGTGGGGTCTGTTCACGGCACTGCCAGTGCGTCGAGGCCCAAACCCCTCCCACCCCTTTTTCATGTTCGCTGTTGGGTCATAGCACTAAGTGTGCAGAAATCGTAACACAATATTCCCATTCTCCGATGTAAGAAGGACAAAGAAACCTCTTCTCTGAGTAGAAACTGAACACTGATAAAAAAAAAGTTCCGGAAGCAAGGTAATAGTAAATAATAATAAGGAACCAAGTGACGTTTATTTTTCTTCTGTTCGTTCTCGTTCAAGGTGTTGTAGTGGTTTCACATATTTAACCAACACCCATTCTTTCAAAAATGATCTTCAGCATGTTGCCATAGTGCTTCTTGTGGTTGCGATACGTGCTGATTTTTGCATACTCACACTTCATGTAAACGCGGAATTCTATCTCGTTGTCCGACCCAAGTGTGTGGATGACGTAACTAACATATTTTCCCAGTAACCAGCTAATGACGTTGGTTTTTAATTTCGGAAAGTATGTCATGTCCGGTCTCAGGAGGAGCGATGGCGTTATATATTGCGTAGAGGATCTGGTGAGAAAGGCGATTTGTTGCCTGATCCAGTTCCAGTAAGTTATGCACATTGCCACCACAGGTGAATCTGTGGCTGAGTGTATCCACCAGATTGCATTTTCCACAAAGGTGTGTCTGGTTTAAACCGATCCCATATAGTCTCTCGTTTGTGCTGATGACATTATTAACTGTTTTGTACCATGCGGAAATAGCGTCTGTAGATAGGTCGGCATAGTTGATGTTCCGCCATACAGCTTTCCAGTCACAATTTGGGAATTTCTTTTCAATTTTGTTTCTACCCTCTTTTAACTTCCTTTCAAGTATAATGTCGCGCGCTGTGATACGTGTGTTGCTTCTGATTTCGTCACTAAGATAACTTGCTTCGAGGAAAAAGTTCCTCACATACTGCAGACGGGCATTAATCCTTCGCACATCAATCGGTGCTTGCAGGCTATGGGGTGTCACAGCCTCAAAGAGCTTTGCGGTTATACATTGTGGAAGTTCTCTGAGTATATGGGAAGTCCGTTTGAGGAACAGAGCAAACGCTTTATTGCGAATATCCACCAAACCGAGGCCCCCGTTTCTGACATCCAGTATAACCGTAGTCGCACCAACCCTGAATATGTCTCCTCGCCATAAATAATTGGTAACAGTGGACATGATCCCTTTCGCTACTAGTTTAGGGATTGGAAATACTTGCGCAGTGAAATACGCTTTAGACAAAACGCAGGAGTTGATGAATCTGACTTTTTGCACCAGGTCCATAGTTCGATGGATGTTCTCCATTACAGCACCATGAACTTTCCTCCTAGTTTCCGTCCAGTTAAAAGCAGCCATCCGCATCGGACATGCCATTAAGGTTATTCCCAAAGTTTTATGTTTGTTGTCTTGTTTTGCCCATGCCAGTCGAAGGTGATCTAGGCCCCGTAGATTCAATATTTGACTTTTGTTTTCATTTGCTGTCGCTCCCGACGCTAGACAATACCTTTGGATTTCTCTTTCCAGTGTAACTGTCTCCTCCTTATTCCTTATTACAACGCCCACGTCATCAGCATAAGCTCGTATGACAGTTTTCTCACCACTCAATGTTATGCCTGTTAATCTTGCATGGACAGTACGGAGGAAGGGCTCTAAAGATACGGAAAATAAAAACATAGATAAGGGACTGCCCTGTGGAACCCCTCGCCTTATCTGTATGGGTTTAGATGTTTGGCCATTGATTGCTATTTTGGCATTTATACCTGTTGCAATATTCCTTAGCATGTTCACAATCTGGGGGTGGAAAGCCATTCTTGACAGCGTCGCAAAGAGGTATCTATGACTAATGCGGTCAAAAGCTTTGTTGAAATCTATAAAGATTAACGCACATTTTATACTTGTCACTGAGGTAATTGCAATGACGTCTCTGTATGCAGACAGACTTTCAAATATCGTTCTGGTCGGAGAACAAGATTGGTGATGACTCAATATTTTGTTGGAAAAGGCAGAGAGTCTTTTGTTGATAATACGCGAAATTATTTTGTAATCAGAATTTAGTAGCGAAAGAGGCCGAAAATTGTTTAAGTTGGTTTTGCCTTTGCTCTTAGGAATCAGTACTATTTTACTTTCCTTAAACTCTGCAGGGACCGGTTTTCCGTTCAGGACCTCATTTGCCATGGAAGTGATCTTGTCCCCAATTATAGACCAGTAGCGGGCATAAAACTCCACAGGGAGGCCATAAAGTCCCGGAGATTTGTTGAGAGGTGAGTTACGCACTGCCTCATGCACTTCATATTTAGTAATAGGTGACAGGATGTGAGAGTTGTCTGTTCCCGACAATTGTGGACCTAAAATAGTGACGAAGTCCTCGAGAGCTGCATCTTCCACTGTGGTAGGGGCATATAAGGTTTCATAGTACCTGTGGACTTCGTCCAGTATTTGTTTCTGGCATGTGAGCCTCGTACCAGTATGCGTCTGGACTTCATTAATTAAAGTTAGACGTCTGTTTTTAGCATGCCGCACCAAGTGATACAGAGAAGCTGTTTCATCTGCTACGACTGATGTGGCTTTCGATTTAATTTTGAGTCCCTCCATCTGTTGCCGTTTAATGCTTAATAACTTGGCTTTTATTTTTTTGATATCATTCAGACGAATTACGTCATCATGGGACTGTTGATATAAGTCTCTTAAAACTTTATAATAAAACTCCATTGTATTCCTCAACTCCCTGCGCCTCGCTGCACTATACTGCATGACAACTTTCCGCAGCCTTGGTTTAGCCCTCCTTGTCCACCAGTCAATGACTGTTGGGTGCTTGTCTACTGTGCGGAGGCACATAGTCCACGCAAACCTTATTTCCTGTTCCAGTTCTTCGTCAGTTAAAACAGAGATATTTAAGTTCCATTGGTTTCTGAATCGACGGGTTGGCTGTACACTTAAATTAAAGCAAGTTAAAAGTGTACTGTGATCGCTGAAATACACGGGAATAGTTTCAACGTTTAATAAATAATTTTGCAAATTTGGTGACACGTAAATTCTATCTAGTCTGCTGCGAGAGTGGCTGGTTATATACGTGAACCCGACTGACGTCGGGTGCTGAAGTTCCCACACATCCTTAAGGTGTAGATCACTTACTAACTTTTTTAACTGTGTTGAAGTGTGTTTAACTGTGTTGAAGTTGGGTTGTTGATCTTTCTGGTTTAAAACACCGTTAAAATCTCCACCTAGTATGAGAGAACACGGATTTTTCCTCAATAAATAAATCAGTTCATCTTGAAAAAACTTCGCACGATCCAATTTGTGGGAATTTCCTGATGGGGCGTAAAGGTTAAGCACTGTCACATCGAAAATTTTTATGCCTTCCTGATTCTAGTCGTTCGATTTCAGTCACCGGAATGCCTTCCCTTATAAGTATGGCTGTACCGATATTGGCTTCCGTAGAAGCATTAACAATTTCAAAAAAGCCTGGGATCCGAAATTCCGTTATCGCAACTTCTTGTAGCAACGCGATATCTGTTCCGGACTGGTACAAGAATTCTTTTAGTGCTGCCAATTTCAAGGGTGACTGTATTTTATTAAGGTTAATAGTAGTAATGCTATAAGCTTGCAGCACAGACATACCAGAAGAAGCTATTTGGGATGAGGTTCGGTATGATTATAGCAGCAACGTGCTTCCCGACAAGGCACGATCTTTACAAGCTGTGTGTCCATTACATGTACTAACTTCCTAGAAAAATTTGCACTGCTTTTAAACAAAGAGCTTGAGAAGAAAAGTATCCTGAAATCCTGACAATGCATTGCTATAAGTCAGTGTTGGCCCTGATGACTTCATATTTAATATTCTTTTTCTTGATGTCTTTCTTCTCTGGTGTGGCTTTCGCTTGATGACGCGTGACAGCAAGACCCGGTGTAGGTCGCAGCCGCCGGCGGTGGCTGAATGGGGCAACGGCCATGGCGTGCGAGTCGTCAATGTTTGGTTTGTTTGGTTCCGGCGTGGTGTCTGTTGTGTTGGCTTGTTGGCGAGGCGGTGATGCTTGTTTATGTCCTCCTTCGGCGCTGCGTTGCGCTTCGGAGTCGGCAGGTTGTTTACTTGGTACTTCCTTGTACTGTTCGCACTGTATGGGTTGTGCACTTGATGCGGCTATTTCAGCCGTGACCTCAGGCTCAGGGTCACATTTCCGTGAAAAGTCACTACCCGCTGCGTCACTATCTGTTCGTGGCGGTGTAAGTCCTTGTGCGGAAGTGGGAGCCACATCGATCTTCATTCCATCTCCTTTTTCCACTTCCAACAGATCTTCAGGACTGGGCTTCGGCCTCCTGGCAACGGGTGTTTCACAGGAAAAGTCCTCATCAACATTTTTTTCAGTGTCCTCTAGAGGACGCTTTTTTGTGGGTATCTCGCTGTCACGGGACGGAATTTCAGCAGTTAATGCAGGTTTTAAAGACGGAACGTCATTAACATTAAGTGCAACATTTTCAGAGGTAGTAACGGGATCCACGACCGCCGCCGGCTCTGTTGTATTACTGGCTGGCAACAAATCGTTGAGTGTTAATTTCCGGCGTTGCGTAAGGTTATTTGTTAGCACAAAAACACGGCGAGGGCAGTCCTGACGGAGGTGACCAGACTCGTTACATACATGACATGTAGGGGTTTGCCCTGAGTACATAACATGCGCCTTGTGCCCGTCAACAAAGATGTGGGAGGGAATGTTTTCTTTTACTTCCATCTCCACGGAGCGAATGCCGTTAAAGCACTGCAGCTTGAAATGCGAAGCCCACCTTTCATTGACTATTTGCCTGACAACCCCATACTTTGAAAGGACATCTTTAATTTTCGAATTGTCTACTTCTATGGAAATATTCAAAACCCTAACATTCCTAATTACAGACTCGGAATTCCGGAGTTTGACAGTACTTTTAGTACCATCACGGTGTATAAATTCCGTTTCATAACCAAAATTTGCCAGAAAGCGGTCTACACTCACGGAATCGTTAAACTTTACAAAAATGCAGTATTCATCAGGTATGGTATGAACAGATTCAGAATGAAGGCCAATTACCTCGGTAATCCAGTCGTGTATTTCAAGTGCAGAGGGCTGTACTCGACGGGTGTACTTGTCGAAGGTGAAAATCACGGTGTTTTTTCTCACGGAGTTTGCCATGGTGTTCTGCAGCGAAGAAATCTCGGACAACGCCGAAATCCCAACGGCACTTCGTAGAAAGATGACACGAAAGAAGACCAAATGCTCAATTGATAACGCTTAATTCACGTGCAAAACGTCAATAAACGAGCACAAAACACGAAAACACTGGCGTAAACACTGAACGTTCACGGAGCAAACTTGAGGAGCGTGCGACCGCTGCGGCAGCTAAAGCCAGACTGGCCGGCGGCCAGCTGAAGCTCTTATCTACAAAGATCTGTTTTCAAACTCTTCTTGCAATTCGCAAGTGATTTGAACATAATCTGAAACATCCGTATCTTCCGTCACGCTGTCTAATGCTGGGAAGTGTCCACAATTCTCCATGCGCAACTGTTCTTCCCACAAAATAAGTTTTTTTTCTTGTTTTTTTTTTTTTTTTTGTGAAACACTTGAATCATCTGTGCTAAATCAACAACAGAGTGATTTTCGCCTTGGAGTGAAATGAGCAAAGTATTTAAATAACGAGTTAGGTCCTTCAAGAAAGCAAAATTCGCCACCCACTTAGGATCATGACGTAATTCTTCTGAACCTCCTTTCGTTTCCAAAAAGGTACTGATTTCGTCGTTCAAGAAGAAAAACCGATCCGTCTGCTCAGCCATCTTACTTTGGCGTATTCCGCATCGACATCAGCCAGAAATTCTTTAAATTGGCAATGTGTGAGTCCATGCGAGCGAAGATAATTTATCGTTCGAACAACTGTGTCCGTAACATTTTTTATGTTGACAGTGTTCGCACAGAGTGCCTCCTGGTGTATCAGACAACAGATTGCTACAAATAAGAAACAGCCGACTTCAACCATTTTTGACCTACCGTAACCTAGGATCCCAGTGCGTATCCCTCGTAGCGCAGGGGTTCCATCCTTTGTTACACTGGTCAGGGGTTCTCAATTTAAACCCATTGACTCGGCTAGAAAAATATCCAAACCCGTAGTTGTGTCTTTTAATGGTATAAGGTCGAGAAATTCTTCTATCACACGCAAATTGTCGTCGACACCCCGAATGAATATTACGAGCTGAGATACGTCCGCAACGTCCATGGACACGTCAAGAGCTATAGAAAATGAAACGAAGTTTGCCGCTCTCTCCATTAATTGCTGCTCCATATCTGAGGCAACAGTTTGAGGCGATAGAGTTATTTTTTCAAATTTTTCTGTGAGGTCTCCTGGACAAATTCAAGCCGCCGAGCCGACCAGGCAATCCTTGATGGGATTCCCAGCCGCATAGGGTTTTCCTGCTTTCGCAATTCTCAGCGAGCGTTTGTAATTTGCGAGCAAACTTTGCCCACATGTTTCCCGCTCCTATCACGGCAAAAAGAACCTTTGCAATTAATTTTGTACACTTCGGTTTTTGAAACACTTTTATCATTTTAGCAATTAATTGTTTCATTAATTGAAACCCAAATAAAAAACTAACAAAAATGACTGGTTTTAGGTGTGTTTTCCCCCACCTCCTGTGAAAAGCGGCCATAGACGCTAGCAAGGAAAAAAATGGTTCAAATGGCTCTGAGCACTATGGGACTTAACATCTATGGTCATCAGTCCCCTAGAACTTAGAAGTACTTAAAGCTAACTAACCTAAGGACAGCACACAACACACAGTCATTACGAGGCAGAGAAAATCCCTGACACCGCCGGGAATCGAACCCGGGAACCCGGGCGTGGGAAGCGAGAACGCTACCGCACAACCACGAGCTGCGGACCGCTAACAAGGGACAGCGAAATGTGGTCGCAAAATAAATTTTTATCAGTTGGAATATTTGCGTTATAGCCGGCCGATGTGGCCGAGCGGTTCTGGAACCGCGCTGTTGCTGCTATGGTCGCAGATTCGAATCCTGCCGCAGGCATGGATGTGTGTGATGTCCTTAGGTTAGTTAGGTTTAAGTAGTTCTTAGTCTAGGGGACTGATGACCTCAGATGTTAAGTCCCATAGTGCTCAGAGCCACATATATTTGCGTTATAATTAATTGAAAACATAGATGAAATCACAACTTACGTTTTCTCATCCATTAAAACACAAATACACAAAAACAAAGAATGACTCTTAATGACACTTTGCTGTCCGAGAGAGCGTTTGTGACGCCTTTACAGAAAGTGGCAAAAAATAACATACCTGACACTTCTGCCTGTGCATCGCGATTGAATGCAACCCAAATTTCAAAATTAATCGAAAAGAAATGTTCCTTGTTGCTGACAATCTGATATTCGAGAACTGGCAGATTTGCCAAGTGACATATCAGATTATGAAAAACAGTTTTATTGTCCATCTTCATAAATAATGAAGTGTCATACTTACTTCAGTGTAACGCTGCTTGATTTTTTCTTTCAGTTGTTCAAGCTTTGACTGGCGTTCCTCTTGCGACAGATTTTCGAACTGATCTTTGTGACAGGTATTAAAGCGCCGTTCAATGGAGTTCTTTTTTAAATACATGAGTTTCCGATGACATACGAAGCATTTGGCATGATTTTCGACAGCAGTACAAAAGAAATTAATTTCCTACTCCGGTTTAAATAGTGCGGACGCGTCGCTCCTCCCTTTTTTTTTTTTTTTTTTTGTCTGCTGCTGTTGACAATCCATCTCGATCCTTTGTAGCCTTACGTCTGTTGACTAACGGCTTTGTGTCGTATCAATGCTTTTGACAGGTGCTGGAGCGGCGGTCTGTCTCCCGTAGGAAGCCCGCATAAGCTGGCCGTGCGGACCACCCGCCGCGCCTCGCCGTGCCTCTGTATGTACCCAGGCCTGGCCAGACAGAATCCGGCCTGCCGCTGCGACGGACGGCGCAGCGGTGGGCCGGACCCTTCAGCGGCCCGGGGCGCCACACAGGCAACGGCCGGCCGCAGCGACCCTTGATGCGTCAGCTGTGTTACAGTGTGGAAGGGGGCCGAACCCCATTACTAAGCTTGCATGCGTAGCGCGATTGTCTTGGCGTTAGACGATTTGGAATCCTCACGCGGGACGCGTTATCTTTGTCCGAGTTTATTTATTTATTTATTTATTTTAATTGCAGAAATGAGTAGCTCGCACTAGCGATACGAAATGTCACCAAGAAGAGGAGATGTTGGGTGCACGACATTAATAGCAAGAGAGAAATCTTAGGAGAATACCATCGTCTGTGTATTGATCTAAGAGTCTGACGAAGATTCTTCAAATATTTTCGTATGTCACGAGAATGTTTCGAGGAAATGCATCGCCTGATACAAAAGGTAGCACCGAGAAGTGCACAACGAACTGGAGAAAGCCAATTGATACAAGGCACAAGCTAACCATTTGTTTGAGGTACGTTTTACCGTTTGTGGCCTCTTTGTGCTTCAAACACAAGTCATATAAATTATTCCATTTCAGTTTTGCTGTATCATATGAAAGGTTCGGCGGAAGAAAGTTCTATCTCACAACGTAGTTACGAGTGGAGTGATAAATTTATTTGCAGTGTTTACGAATACAGCAAACGATAGTAACATCTAGTTCCGTATGTCCCGCTAGAGAGAACTTTCTACTTAATAGATTGTTTTGTTTCATTGTATTCATACCATTGTCATAGAATTTAAACATATCTTTGGTCGTTAACTTATCTATTCGTTCTATCAGCATAACAGATTTTAATCTTTTCCAGATACTTGACTACAGGCGACAGTCGCCAGACCATAGCTTTTTCTTTTCGGTTAGGACGTTCAACAGTCTCAGATATTGTGAAATAAGTGTGCCGGGCAATATGGACTGTTCTACAGCCCAAGTATTTACATACCCCTACAGTAGAGATGTGGAACAAATCTGAAGAAGGATTTCTAGAACTTTGGGGGTTTCTGGACTGCCTTGGAAGCATAGACGGAAAGCCTATCAGGTTAAAATGCCCGAAGGATAGTGGATCCCAGTTCTTCTGTTACAAACAGTTCTTTTAGCTAGTTCTCCTGGCGATCGTTGATCCATACTACAGAGTTTACAGTAATTGATATTGGAAGTTATGGACGTCACAGTGACAACACTATTTCTGAGAATTCAGCTTTCTATCAAGAGTATATCGAGGGCAAAAGTATTCTACCTCCAAATCAGGATCGCGTGTATCATACAAAAAGTTGTATTCTCTCACCTCGTCTGTAAGTCTTTGTGTGTCCACGATGCATGCACTACGAGCTGCAAGACAAAAACCGCCCCACGCCACCGCTTCCAGTGTGACAGCAGAGCAGTTGAGTGCGCCAACAGAGGCAAGCAGCCGCTCCGGCTTGCGGCGAATCTGTAATCTGTGACAACCCGGCGGCGGCCGGTGCGGCAGGCCGCATGCCAGTGCGTCACAGCCGCACTCTGTGTGACAGCCGCCATATAATAACGAGCGATTCAACAGTGCGGCCTGCCGGCTGCGGTTCAAGGCCACAGGCCGGACGGCCAGGCCGCATTCTGTCTGGCCAGGCCTTAAGCGACACGGCTCGGTCACAGCAACAACACACGAATTCGCCCGGGGCACTGGCCTCGGGCGATCGCGGGCGCTAGCGCCCCAGGTGCACGGTTTGGACAGAATGTTGATTGAGAGTAAATTGAAAAAAAGACGACAATAATGAGAAGTATCAGAAATAAGAACAGCCAGAAACTTAACATCAAGACTGATGGTCACGAAGCAGAATTCATCCTAGGCAGTAAAATAACAAGTGACGAACGGAACAAGGAGGACATCAAAAGCGGACTAGCACTGGCAAAAAGGGCGTTCCTGGCCAAGAGAAGTCTACTAGTAACAAACTAACTAACTAACTCCTCCCGAACAGGCCACGAAGGCCCAAAGGTACCGACCGGCTGCCGTGTCACCCTCAGCCCACAGGCGTCACTTGATGCGGATATGGAGGGGCATGTGGTCAGCACACCGCTCTCGCGGCCGTATGTCAGTTTCCGGAACCGGAGCCGCTATTCTCTATCAAGTAGCTCCTCAGTTTGCCTCACAAGGGCTGAGTGCACCCGCTTGCCAACAGCGCTCGACAGACCGGATGGTCACCCATCCAAGTGCTAGCCCAGCCCGACAGCGCTTAACTTCGGTGGTCTGTCGGGAATCGGTGTAACCACTGCGGCAAGGCCGTTGGTACCAGTGTCAAACAAAGGCCTTAATTTGAGGAATAAATTTCTGAGAACATGCGTTTGGAGCACAGCACTGCATGGTACTGAAAAGTTGACTGTGGGAGAACCGGAACAGAAGAGAATCGAAGTATTTTTGTTATGTGTCGACAGAAGTGCCGACACAGTGTTATTTTGAAGGGGCCGAATAGGCACGCTATAACCTCACCCAGAATATCGTGAAGTCTGAAACAGGATGCTGAATGAATGCTAATAAGAAAAGTACGTTGCTTTGGGAATACTTAACTTTAATCCATCCTTTTGGTATACATCGTTTATGGTGAATACAAGTAAGACTCTCTCCAGATATGGTTAACTGCGCCTTGCTAGGTCGTAGCTATGGACTTAGCTGAAGGCTATTCTAACTGTCTCTCGGCAAATGAGAGGAAGGCTTCGTACGTCTAGTCGCTAGCAATGTCGTCCGTACAACTGGGGCGAGTGCTAGTCCGCCTCTCTAGACCTGCCATGTGGTGGCGCTAGGTCTGCAAGTACTGACGGTGGCGACACGCGGGTCCAACATGTACTAATGGACCGCGGCCGATTTAAGCTACCACCTAGCAAGTGTGGTGTCTGGCGGTGACACCACAATTTTAGATGTGGTGCTACAGACGAATGTTGAAAATTAGGTGGACTGATAAGGTAAGGAATGAGGAGGTTCTTCACAGAATCGGAGAGGAAAGGAATATGTGCAAAACACTGATAAGGAGAAGGAACAGATCATCCCCGTTTTCAAGAAGGGACGTCGAACAGATGTGCAGAACTATAGACCTATATCTCTAACGTCGATCAGTTGTAGAATTTTGGAGCACGTATTATGTTCGAGTATAATGACTTTTCTGAAGACTAGAAATCTACTCTGTAGGAATCAGCATGGATTTCGAAAAAGACGGTCGTGTGAAACCCAGCTCGCGCTATTCGTCCACGAGACTCAGAGGGCCATAGACACGGGTTCCCAGGTAGATGCCGTGTTTCTTGACTTCCGCAAGCCGTTCGATACAGTTCCCCACAGTCGTTTAATGAACAAAGTAAGAGCATACGGACTATCAGACCAATTGTGTGATTGGATTGGAGAGTTCCTAGATAATCCTTCTTTCCACGAACAATACGAGACTGGAATAGAAGGGAGATGTCATTCTCAATGGAGAGAAGTCTTCCGAAGTAAGAGTGATTTCAGGTGTGCCGCAGGGGAGTGTCGTAGGACCGTTGCTATTCACAATATACATAAATGACCTTGTGGATGACATCGGAAGTTCACTGAGGCTTTTTGCGGATGATGCTGTGGTATATCGAGAGGTTGTAACAATGGAAAATTGTACTGAAATGCAGGAGGATCTGCAACGAATTGACGCATGATGCTGGGCTCTGGCTCTGAACACTATGGGACAACATCTATGGTCATCAGTCCCCTAGAACTTAGAACTACTTAAACCTAACTAACCTAAGGACAGCACACAACACCCAGCCATCACGAGGCAGAGAAAATCCCTGACCCCGCCGGGAATCAAACCCGGGAACCCGGGCGTGGGAAGCGGGAACGCTACCGCACGACCACGAGATGCGTGTATCATGGTGCTGGGAATGGCAATCGAATCTCAATGTAGACAAGTGTAATGTGCTGCGAATACATAGAAAGAAAGATCCCTTATTATTTAGCTACAATACAGCAGGTCAGCAACTGGAAGCAGTTAATGCCATAAATTATCTGGGAGTACGCATTACGAGTGATTTAAAATGGAATGATCATAAAAAGTTGATCGTCTGTAAAGCAGGTGCCAGACTGAGATTCATTGGAAGAATCCTAAGGAAATGCAGTCCGAAAACAAAGGAAGTAGGTTACAGTACGCTTATTCGCCCGCTGCTTGAATAATGCTCACCGGTGTGGGATCCGTACAAGATAAGGTTGATAGAAGAGACAGAGAAGATCCAACGGAGAGCAGCGCGCTTCGTTACAGGATCATTTAGTAATCGTGAAAGCGTTACGGAGATGATAGATCAACTCCAGTGGAAGACTCTGCAGGAGAGACGCTCAGTAGCTCGGTAGGGCTTTTGTTGAAGTTTCGTGAACATACCTTCACCGAAGAGTTAAGCAGTATATTGCTCCCTCCTACGTTTTTCTCGCGAAGAGACCATGAGGATAAAATCAGAGAGATTAAAACCCACACAGAGGCATACCGACAATGCTTCTTTCCACGAACAATACGAGACTGGAATAGAAGGGAGTACCGATAGAGGTACTCAAGGTACCCTCCGCCACACACCGTCAGGTGGCTTGCGGAGTATGGATCTAGATGTAGATGTAGATGAACAAGATGATAGGACATCTGTTAAGACATCCGGGACTGCAACTTCCTGGCAGATAAAAACTGTGTGCCGGACCGAGACTCCAACTCGGGACCTTTGCCTTTCGCGGGCAAGTGCTCTACCATATGAGCTACCCAAGCACGACTCAGGCCCCGTCCTCACAGCTTTACTTTTGCCAGTACGTCTCCTACCTTCCATACTTCACAGAAGCTCTCCTGCGGACCTCATTCTGGAAACATCCCCCATGCTGTGGCTAAGCCATGTCTCCGCAAATCCTTTTTTTCAGGAGAGCTAGATCTGCAAGGTCCGCAGAGAGCTTCTGTAAAGTTTGGAAGGTAGGAGACCGTGTACTGGAAGAAGTAAAGCTGTTAGTGCGGGGCGTGAGTTGTGCTTCGGTAGCTCAGATGGTAGAGCACTTGCCCGCGAGAGGCAAAGGTCCCGAGTTCTAGTCTCGGTCCGGCACACAGTTTTAATCTGCCAGGAAGTTTCGTATCAGCGCACACTCCGCTGCAGAGTGAAAATCTCATTCTGGAAACATCCGGGATTGACTTCCATGGGACTAGAGGGGTTAGGTTAGGTTAGGTTAGCAAGTGCTATTCTGAGAGGTTGGAACACGAGAGAAATTCGTGGCGGGCCGCATCAAACCAGTCAGAAGACTGATGACTCCATAAAAAAACAGAAATGTTTGCTGTATGTCCATCTTGCTTGTTCCGTGGAAGGTACCTTTGATTCCAAGGATAAAGAATTTCTTAACTCCAATTATTTCGTGATCACCAATTTTGATGTTCTCGCTTCTTTTGTATCCGTGGCTTCTGATTGTTTCCATCTTCTTCTGGTTCGCTCTCAGTCCATATTTTGTATTTATTAGACTGTTAATTTCATCCAACAGATCCCATAGTTTTATTTCACTTTCACTGAGGTTAGCAATGCCGTCAGCTAATCTTATTCTCATATCCTTTCACCTTGAATTTTAATTCCACTCCTGAATCTTTCTTTTATTTCCATAATTTCTTCATCAGTGTACAGATTGAATAGTAGTGTCGAAAGACTATATCCATGTTTTACACACTTTTTAATCCGAGCACTTCGTTCTTGGTCTTCGGATCTTTTTGTTCCCTCTTCGTTCTGATGCGTATTTTAAATTACCCGTCTTTCCTTATAGCTTGCTGCTATTTTTATGAGAATTTCGAAAATGTTTCGCCATTTTACATTGCGGAACACTTTTCTAGATCGACGTATCCACTTTTTCTTCAGTGTTTTTTCCACGATCAATCACAACGTCTGAACTTCCTCTCTGGAGTCTTTACCATTCCTAAAGAAGATCGTCATTTAACAAATCCTCAACTGTATTTTACATCCTTGTCAGCAGCTTGGATGCATAAGGTGTTAAGCAGATTGTGCGATAGTTCTTCCACTTACCTGTCCTTGATACCTTCGTGTTTTGTGTATATTTTTCCGGAAGTCTAATGGTACGTCGCGAGTCTTCATTAATCGTTTAGATGGCACTTGCCCCAATGATTTTACAAGCTGCTAAGGAATTTTGTTTTTCCCTTCGCTCTATTTGATTTCGTCTTTCAAAGATCTCTTAAATTCTAACAGAGGACTACCTGTGTCTTCCGCATCGACTCCTTCTTGCGTCATGTCATCGTACAAGCTCTCCCCATGAAAAAGCCAACTGTACTCTTTCCACCTATCCGCTCTCTCTGCTCTGCATTGAACATTGGATTTCGCACTGCGCTCTTAATGTTACCACCATTGTTTTTAATTTCACCAAAGGCAGTTTTTGACTTTTCTGTATCGTGAGCCAGTCCTTCAGACGATCATTTCTTTTTAGATTTTTCATTTTTCCTTCGTTTCCTGCAGCCATTTTGCCTTGGCCGCCCTGAACTTCATTTCTTAGTGAATCATATTGCTGGATTCTTGTACTATCTTCTTTCATCGATCAACTGAATTATTTCTTCTCTTACCCAAGGTAACATAATCATCATAGCTGCGCGAGTCGCCGAAGTGGCGTCAAAACTGGGAATGTCACAAAAGTGAAATAAATGAAAACATTCTGTTCTCTAGTAACAACATAACACAAAATGGGCGAAGGAAGAAATGTATCAAAAGTATCTTCATATTTTCGCGGCACAGTGATTGTTCCATAAAATTTCGAGCGTGCAGCCGCATAAATTCGACTTCTTCTTCTAATATTTCGGCTGAATACCGTCCTGCCATCTTCACAGTGAGCCGAGGTGAATGACGCTCCAGCACTTGCTCTAACATGTTCTAACAAAGCTGAAATCTCTTTATCGAAAGTTTTTCGAATGAGAAACAATGATTCCAAAAGAGCACCTTAGTGAAACTGACTAACATATCAGAATTGTTCAGTATGAGTGATTTCAGTTTGACAGTGAAGTCCACGGAGTTACGTATGTGATGAACACATTTTCCCTCCGCCTTAATAACGACGCTAAGTGTTTGACACAATCACAGGCTGAAGAGCCGATGTTACTTGCTATCGGACACAGAGAAACACCGTTCTTGTGGATCTTTGGAAGTCCATAAAGTCTTGGAGGAACCGCACCACTTGGTCTCAATATTCGCACAACTTCTGGTGGAAGTGGGGAGGCGTTCAGAAAGGAAGCAGTCTTCCTTATCACCTGTTTGTAGTGTGCCCCATTGTGACGATAAGTTAAAAGAATTTTTAAATCATCTGAATTCCGTCCACAGACAAATACAGTTCACGATGGAAATCGAAAAAGATGGATGCCTTCCATTTTAGGACGTGTTGGTACGGCGCAAAGATGATGGCACTTTGAGACATGCATGGTGCCGACTAGTTAAAAGAATTTTTAAATTATCTGAATTCCATCCAGAGACAAGTTAAGTTCACGATGGAAATCGAAAAAGATGGATGCTTTCTATTTTTGGAGATCTGGTACGGGACAAAGATGATGGCACTTTGAGACATCATGTATATCGAAAACCGACCCATATGGATTTATATTTACGTGCAATAAGCTGCCACCATCCTTCGCAGACGATGAGTGTACACAGAGCACAGTCACTGCTAATGAGAGCAGTCTGGAGGACGAGCTGCTACACCTAAGAGTTTTTGAAGTCAACTGGTACTCTCCACAGCAGATACGAAAGACACTACAAGTGAAACCAACAGTTGTTATAAGAAAAGCAGAAGAAGACACGGAAATTTTTAAATCCATGGCTTTTCTGCCATACGCAGGAAGCCTATTGCCAAAAATAGGACGGATCCTCAGTGAACACAAGGTGAAAGTGATTTTTCGCACTCCACCAAAGATTATTTGGTGCTTCGGAAGCCTAGGATTTACAAGATCCCCTGCGAGTGCGGCCGTTCATACATCGAAGAGGCGACACGTACATTCCAGAAGAGGTGCACTGAGCAGCGCAGGTATACCCGGCTCTTACAACCTAATACATCTGCGGAGGCAGAGCACTGTATTGACACGGGTACTCTATGGTGTACGACAACGTCGAAATTTTAGCCTCGACTTCATCATTCTGGGACTCAGTGAAGAAAGAAGCAAATGATATTCGAATTTAATTAATAGAGATACCGGCTTTCAATTACATTACATCATGGTCAGACAGAGATTCCGAAATCAGATACTGGTTTGTAAGTCGTACCCAGGAGCAGATATAGACTCAGATCACAATATAGTAGTGATGAAGAGTAGGCTGAAGTTCAAGACTTTAGTCAGGAAGAATCAATACGCAAAGAAGTGGGATACGGAAGTACTAAGGAATGACGAGATACGTTTGAAGTTCTCTAACGCTATAGATACAGCAATAAGGAATAGCGCAGTAGGCAGTACAGTTGAAGAGGAATGTACATCTCTAAAAAGGGCCATCACAAAAGCTGGGAAGGAAAACATAGGTACAAAGAAGGTAGCTACGAAGAAACCATGGGTAACAGAAGAAATACTTCAGTTGATTGATGAAAGGAGGAAGTAGAAACACGTTCCGGGAAAATCAGGAATACAGAAATACAAGTCGCTGAGGAATGAAATAAATAGGAAGTGCAGGGAAGCTAAGACGAAATGGTTGCAGGAAAAATGTGAAGACATCGAAAAAGATACGATTGTCGGAAGGACAGACTCAGCATACTCAGCAAAACAACCTTTGGTGACATTAAAAGCAACGGTGGTAACATTAAGAATGCAACGGGAGTTCCACTGTTAAATGCAGAGGAGAGAGCAGATAGGTGGAAAGAATACACTGAAAGCCTCTATGAGGGTGAAGATTTGTCTGATGTGATAGAAGAAGAAACAGGAGTCGATGTAGAAGAGATAGGGGATCCAGTATTAGAATCGGAATTTAAAAGAGCTTTGGAGGACTTACGGTCAAATAAGGCAGAAGGGATAGATAACATTCCATCAGAATTTCTAAAAAATCATTGGAGGAAGTGACAACAAAACGACTATTCACGTTGGTGTGTAGAATATATGAGTCTGGCGATATACCATCTGACTACCGGAAAAGCATCATCCACACAATTCCGAAGACGGCAAGAGCTGACAAGTGCGAGAATTATCGCACAATCAGCTTAACAGCTCATGCATCGAAGCTGCTTACAAGAATAATATACAGAAGAATGGAAAAGAAAATTGAGGATGCGCTAGGTGACGATCAGTTTGGCTTTAGGAAAAGTAAAGGGACGAGAGAGGCAATTCTGACGTTACGGCTAATAATGGAAGCAAGGCTAAAGAAAAATCAAGACACTTTCATAGGATTTGTCGACCTGGAAAAAGCTTTCGACAATATTTAATGGTGCAAGCTGTTCGAGATTCTGAAAAAAGTAGGGGTAAGCTATAGGGAGAGACGGGTCATATACAATATGTACAACAACCAAGAGGGAATAATAAGAGTGGACGATCAAGGACGAAGTGCTCGTATTAAGAAGGGTGTAAGACAAAGCTATACCCTTTCGCCCCTACTCTTCAATCTGTACATCGAGGAAGCAATGATGGAAATAAAAGAAAGGTTCAGGAGTGGAATTAAAATACAAGGTGAAAGGATATGAATGATACGATTCGCTGATGACATTGCTATCCTGAGTGAAAGTGAAGAAGAATTAAATGATCTGCTGAACGGAATGAACAGTCTAATGAGTACACAGTATGGTTTGAGAGTAAATCGGAGAAAGACGAAGGTAATGAGAAGTTGTAGAAATGAGAACAGCGAGAAACTTAACATCAGGATTGATGGTCACGAAGTCAATGAAGTTGAGGAATTCTGCTACCTAGGCAGTAAAATAACCAATGACTGACGGAGCAAGGAGGACATCAAAAGCAGACTCGCTATGGCAAAAAAGGTATTTCTGGCCAAGAGAAGTCTATTAATATCCAATACCGGCCTTAATTTGAGGAAGAAATTTCTGAGGATGTACGTCTGGAGTACAGCATTGTATGGTAGTGAAACATGGACTGTGGGAAAACCAGAACAGAAGAGAATCGAAGCATTTGAGATGTGGTGCTATAGACAAATGTTGAAAATTAGGTGGACTGATAAGGTAAGGAATGAGGAGGTTCTACACAGAATCGGAGAGGAAAGGAATATGTGGAAAACACTGATAAGGAGAAGGGACAGGATGATAGGACATCTGCTAAGACATGAGGGAATGACTTCCATGGTACTAGAGGGAGCTGTAGAGGGCAAAAACTGTAGAGGAAGACAGAAATTGGAATACGTCAAGCAAATAATTGAGGACGTAGGTTGCAAGTGCTACTCTGAGATGAAGAGGGTAGCAGCACAGGAAAGGAGTTCGTGGCGGGCCGCATCAAACCAGTCAGTAGACTGATGACCAAAAAAAAAAAAAAAACCGGCTTGGGCATGGACAAATCATGGAATCCGGCAGTTTCTGTAAAAAACTCGCGACGGTGCAGCTAGCAGTGATACATCGACATCACTGTGTGTATCGACTATGCTGCCATATATCAAATTCCATGCATGTGTAATACTTTGCCGCCGATCAACGTCTCTGGCGCCTTGTGTATCTGTGGCCGCATGCGTAGTGGTGCAGTCCGTGGGTTTGGAAAGACGAAGCAAGTGCTGAAGCGGCCCTCCGGCTCACTCTGAAGATGGCTGGACGGTATTTACGGTGGAAGAAGAAGTCGAATTTATGCGGCTGCACGCCAGAAATTTTATGGAACATATCAAAAGTATTTTAACACCGATAAAGAAAGATTTCTTAAAACCCGCCAGGATAGCCGAGAGCGCTAACGCGCTGCTTCCTGGACTCGGGTAGGCGTGCCGGCCCCGGATCAAATCCGTCCGCGGATTAACGACGTCGGCCGGTGTGCCGGCCAGCCTGGATGTGGTTTTTAGGCGGTTTTCCACATCAAACTAGGTGAATACCGGGGTAGTACCCACGTCCCAACTCAGTCACATGACTCTCAGACATCTGAAACACATTCACACTATTTCACGATCTCCACTCGACGCAGACAGCTAGGGTACACTAATTCCGTCCTGAGGGGTAAGGGGTGGTGGCAGGAATGGCATCTGGCCACCCCTTAAATTTAACATACCACATCCGGTTAACCATGGCCGACCCTGCGTAACTGCGGGACAAGGCGCAAGCGATAGATATATAGACAGAATAGAAAGAAAGATTTCTTCAGTAATATTGCACTGTTGGTATGAGATGTTGATATGGAAATGGAGATGAAGAAGGTGAAAGGCAATCGCTTTGTCTCGAGTTCCTTCTATACATCCTACCCCCAGCGCTTTGGGTAAGTCACTTGTTGAACAGACACTCAGCAATCCCTGTTCGAGGAGCAGCACTTCTTTGCCGTATAGGAAGGAGCAGGGATATCTTGTAGCAAAGCTAGAGCTTTGACTAGGAGCACCCAATTTGAGCGCCAGGTGCGCATTGCTCTGTTCGACGGGTCGTACAGTTTGAAGCACAAAAGCACTTCGCCCGTTCTCTCTACCTGGGCAGCACACCAGAGCAGAAGTGTCGAAGACTCTTGTGTACTTCGAAGGGTGAACTCGAGCAGCAGCTTTCGACATAACAGTGAGATCGCGGCAAGCATTCGGGTTGCATTTGTAGGATTAGAAAGTGCAAAACTGTTGAAATTAGATAAAATTGTCACCTTCCAGCATTGCCTTCGAATTTTGGATAAAGCTGAGGCTTTATTCCTATTTCCTATTGCATCATAAAACGTGATGATCGGTTATCCGCCTCTCGGTTATCCATCGGTAAAAAATCGTGTGACTAAAAAAACCGCTTCTTTCGCACGCCAAGCTTTTTCTTAACGGCTTGTGAAGGTAGTTGTAATTAATTTTGTGCTTCATGGTCGGAAAGGGTATTAAATTTTCTGATTCCATGCTTGTCCTTAGCTGTAATGGTTGTATCATTATATCACCTCTGTTCAGGTACTATATTGGATTTTTCATGCATCTGGATTTCGTGCATTCGTCTCATACACCGTTCCTTGGTTCACATGTTGTACCATGTGTACCTTGTCTGTTTGTCTGAATACTTAATCCTTTTTTCATATGAAACGTGCTACATTCGCTTATATTTGAGTGTGTTCGGTGACCACGCTACGCATGCTTACAGTACCTGCATTGATTTTCCGTTCGAACTTTTCAGCAATTCAGGTAAGGCGACGCTGATGCGGTTCTTCAAGTTGTACTACGGCGGGGACAGCGTCACCGTACAGTATTGCTTTCACAACACAAGCTCTGTTTGCATGTTATTAGGTAGTTTAGGCAACAGGTGACCAAAGCATTTGTCCTGCACAAATGGAGCCTATAAGGCGTGATTTTACACTTCTTCAGACAGACTAGAACGAGGTTTACAGTCAATGTCCGAGTTCAAAAGTCAATTATGTTGTTTCAGAGTAACCCATCCTCTTTCCTTGCACGTATCATAGGCTTTTCCGTCTCCGAACTCGGTCTTCGAAGCCAGATTACGTTTTTCATGTTCATATTCAGTGTATAGGGGAATCAAAACAAATTAGAAATGCTATCTGATTATAAATGTTCAATGAAGTAGTCACCGACACTCTTACTTAATGTAGGTGCAACGAGACTGAATTCTGCATAGCTGTATACCTAAATATGAAACAGTAATAATCATTCATCACGAAACTGGGTAAAAATTATTTAAGGTGTATAATTTCAGCTTATAGCTAAATGAGCGCTCATACTTGTAAACACTGAATTTATTCTTTAAAAGAATCTTTATTCGAAAACTTCATTAAACCATATAGATCAGAAAATTAGTGTAAGAAGAAATCTCCACTTACTATTCACTATTATGTGTTCAATAGAGCACCTCACTAACACACCTGAACACTGGGTATTACATTAAGAAACCACCAATCCTCTAGAACAGAGTCCGACGATTTACCTTTCTCCACTTGTAATCTTAATCCGTGCAAAGAGCAGAATTTTTATGCTAATGGTTCGCATTGGTAGCGTATGATTAATTCACTCAACTGTTCATGCCACATCTGAGTACAGATGTGACTAGACCTGCAGCATCAAGTGTAAACAAAATGACAGCACGGCAGCAGGTGGCTATGTTCCGTACGATAACAACTGAAATGAATGAAATAATTAAGAGAAAATGTACAGTACTCGAGGTTAAGTCGATAAGTATCTGAAATTTTGGTTTAATTGTCTTTATGTTGGCAACACTGCTTTATGTACTGACCAGCCTATGGTTGGTTGCAGCGTTATCACACCAGCCTGCTTTGCGCTTTTGCGACGGCATGACGGTCATGCCACTCTATGTTTGCACCATAGAAGAACAGCGTCCAGTAACGCGTTTTTTAGTTTGAAGGTGTACCAGAAACGGCAATTCATAGAAGACTTTGAACACAATAGGAGGATAATATTTTGTCATAGAGAAGCGTTCACCTCTAGCCTGAACAGTTCAAAAGCGATCAAACGAGCGTAAAGGATGAGGATATAGCAGGGAGTTTATCTACAGCCACAGTTTATACCAATATTAAACAAGTCGTTGCCTGGATTCTAAATAACAGACGAGTAATTGCTGATGATGTGAAGAACTATATGCAGATCAGTCAAGGTTCTGAATACGAAGATAAACATTACCGAAACTAGCCATCTCTGTAGATGATCCACTTAAACATTTAGGACACGTGGCTTGCTGTGGAGTCAAGAACCTCTTTTTAAGAGCAAATCTGAAAGCTTGCGCAACAGTGTACTAAGTGAAAGTTGAATGACTATGTTGAAAAATATCAATAAAAATTGTGTACTGTTATTGTAATAAATTATAAAAACTGTTTGCAGATACCTGTTGACTTACCCTCGTACATATACACTAACAGAAAAAATTTCAACACAAAAAAGGGGTTGTGGGATAAACTAAAGTTGGTAGACGTATTTCTACATCGGAGATGTGATGTCTATTCAGATTTAGCGCCAGTGGCATAAGACTACTAGCGCCACAATGGGGATGCAAATAGGTTTGCTTTAAATACACACAGTAACTGTCGATAGCGTTAGTTACCTTTGAGATTGGACTCTGTATATTGATGTTACAGAAGAATGCCTTTAAGGCGACAAAGACGCCATTATAAAGAGCTCACTGAGTTTCAAGGAGGTCGTGCAACGGGGCTACGAGAAACTGGATGTTCTTACTGCGATACTGGCGAAAGACTTGGCAGGAATGTAGCCACTGTGATTGCTGGCAGCGGTGGCCACGAGAATGTACCGTCCCAAGAAGACCGGGCTCCGGACTGCCACATGGCACTACCGACAGGGAAGACCGTCGTGTTCGGCATGTGGGCCTGGCGCATCGTACTGCATCTGCAACAACACTTTGAGCAGCAGTTGGCATCACAGTGAACAACGATCTGTTACAAATCGGTTACTTAAACGACAGCTCTGACCTAGACGCCCTACAGCGTGCTTTCCACATACCCCAAACCACCTCCATTTGCGACTTCAGTGGTGTCAAGCGAGAGCTCATTGGAGGGCAGAGAGGAGGTCTGTTGTGTTTTATAATGAAAGCTGGTTCTGCCTCGGTGTCTGTAATAAACGTGTTTGGGTTAGAAGGAGTCGACTTGAGGGACTGCACCCAATCTGTTTGCGTGCTGGACACACAAGACCTACACCTGCAGTTATGGTCTGGGCTGCGAATTCGTATGACAGCAGGAGCACTCTCCTGGTTGAAACGTGGGACTTAGGGAAAGCCGGCCGGAGTGGCCGTGTGGTTCTAGGCGCTACAGTCTGGAACCGAGCGACCGCTACGGTCGCAGGTTCGAATCCAGCCTCGGGCATGGATATGTGTGATGTCCTTAGGTTCATTAGGTTTAATTAGTTCTAAGTGCTAGGGGATTGATGACCTCAGAAGTTAAGTCGCATAGTGCTCAGAGCCATTTGAACCATTTTTGAACTTAGGGAAAGCAGGAAAGGTGTGGACGGGTCCTAATACGCTACCGTTGGTTGCACAGAAAACACATACACTTCATTTAAAAAAAAACTCTCAACAATCATTTTAAAGGATTTTACTACACTGACGGCTGAAGGCCTTACTAAGAAGGAACTCAAAAGTTTTTCTCGGCTGATGGTGTAGTGTAACGACGTATGTTGTTGTTGTGGTCTTCAGTCCTGAGACTGGTTTGATGCAGCTCTCCATGCTACTCTATCCTGTGCAAGCTTCTTCATCTCCCAGTATCTACTGCAACCTACATCCTTCTGAATCTGCTTAGTGTATTCATCTCTTGGTCTCCCTCTACGATTTTTACCCTCCACACTGCCCTCCAATGCTAAATTTGTGACCCCTTGATGCCTCAAAACATGTCCTACCAACCGATCCCTTCTTCTAGTCAAGTTGTGCCACAAACTTCTCTTCTCCCCAATCCTATTCAATACCTCCTCATTAGTTACGTGATCTACCCACCTTATCTTCAGCATTCTTCTGTAGCACCACATTTCGAAAGCTTCTATTCTTTTCTTGTCCAAACTAGTTATCGTCCATGTTTCACTTCCATACATGGCTACACTCCATACAAATACTTTCAGAAACGACTTCCCGACACTTAAATCTATACTCGATGTTAACAAATTCCTCTTCTTGAGAAACGCTTTCCTTGCCATTGCCAGTCTACATTTTATATCCTCTCTACTTCGACCATCATCGGTTATTTTACTCCCTAAATAGCAAAACTCATTTACTACTTTAAGTGTCTCATTTCCTAATCTAATTCCCTCAGCATCACCCGACTTAATTTGACTACATTCCATTATCCTCGTTTTGCTTTTGTTGATGTTCATCTTATATCCTCCTTTCAAGACACTGTCCATTCCGTTCAACTGCTCTTCCAAGTCCTTTGCTGTCTCCGACAGAATTACAATGTCATCGGCGAACCTCAAAGTTTTTACTTCTTCTCCATGAATTTTAATACCTACTCCGAATTTTTCTTTTGTTTCCTTTACTGCTTGCTCAATATACAGATTGAATAACATCGGGGAGAGGCTACAACCCTGTCTTACTCCTTTCCCAACCACTGCTTCCCTTTCATGCCCCTCGACTCTTATAACTGCCATCTGGTTTCTGTACAAACTGTAAATAGCCTTTCGCTCCCTGTATTTTACCCCTGCCACCTTCAGAATTTGAAAGAGAGTATTCCAGTTAACATTGTCAAAAGCTTTCTCTAAGTCTACAAATGCTAGAAACGTAGGTTTGCCTTTTCTTAATCTTTCTTCTAAAATAAGTCGTAAGGTCAGTATTGCCTCACGTGTTCCAACATTTCTACGGAATCCAAACTGATCTTCCCCGAGGTCGGCTTCTACCAGTTTTTCCATTCGTCTGTAAAGAATTCGCGTTAGTATTTTGCAGCTGTGACTGATTAAACTGATAGTTCGGTAATTTTCACATCTGTCAACACCTGCTTTCTTTGGGATTGGGATTATTATATTCTTCTTGAAGTCTGAGGGTATTTCGCCTGTCTCATACATCGTGCTCACCAGATGGTAGAGTTTTGTCATGACTGGCTCTCCCGAGGCCATCAGTAGTTCAAATGGAATGTTGTCTACTCCCGGGGCCTTGTTTCGACTCAGGTCTTTCAGTGCTCTGTCAAACTCTTCACACAGTATCTTATCTCCCATTTCGTCTTCATCTACATCCTCTTCCATTTCCATAATATTGTCCTCAAGTACATCGCCCTTGTATAAACCCTCTATATACTCCTTCCACCTTTCTGCATTCCCTTCTTTGCTTAGAACTGGGTTGCCATCTGAGCTCTTGATATTCATACAAGTGGTTCTCTTATCTCCAAAGGTCTCTTTAATTTTCCTGTAGGCAGTATCTATCTTACCCCTAGTGAGACAAGCCTCTACATCCTTACATTTGTCCTCTAGCCATCCCTGCTTAGCCATTTTGCACTTCCTGTCGATATCATTTTTGAGACGTCTGTATTCCTTTTTGCCTACTTCATTTACTGCATTTTTGTATTTTCTCCTTTCATCAATTAAATTCAATATTTCTTCTGTTATCCAAGGATTTCTATTAGCCCTCGTCTTTTTACCTACTTGATCCTCTGCTGCCTTCACTACTTCATCCCTCAGAGCTACCCATTCTTCTTCTACTATATTTCTTTCCCCCATTCCTGTCAATTGTTCCCTTATGCTCTCCCTGAAACTCTGTACAACCTCTGGTTTAGTCAGTTTATCCAGGTCCCATCTCCTTAAATTCCCACCTTTTTGCAGTTTCTTCAGTTTCAATCTGCAGTTCATAACCAATAGATTGTGGTCAGAATCCACATCTGCCCCAGGAAATGTCTTACAATTTAAAACCTGGTTCCTAAATCTCTGTCTTACCATTATATAATCTATCTGATACCTACTAGTATCTCCAGGATTCTTCCAGGTATACAACCTTCTTTTATGATTCTTGAACCAAGTGTTGGCTATGATTAAGTTATGCTCTGTGCAAAATTCTACAAGGCGGCTTCCTCTTGCATTCCTTCCCCCCAATCCATATTCACCTACTATGTTTCCTTCTCTCCCTTTTCCTACTGACGAATTCCAGTCACCCATGACTATTAAATTTTCGTCTCCTTTCACTACCTGAATAATTTCTAACCCGCACTCCTATTTTTTTATTCATTATTAAACCTACTCCTGCATTACCCCTATTTGATTTAGTATTTATAACCCTGTAATCACCTGACCAAAAGTCTTGTTCCTCCTGCCACCGAACTTCACTAATTCCCACTATATCTAACTTTAACCTATCCATTTCCCTTTTTAAATTTTCTAACCTACCTGCCCGATTAAGGGATCTGACATTCCACGCTCCGATCCGTAGAACGCCAGTTTTCTTTCTCCTGATAACGACGTCCTCCTGAGTAGTCCCCGCCCGGAGATCCGAATGGGGGACTATTTTACCTCCGGAATATTTTACCCAAGAGGACGCCATCATCATTTAATCATACAGTAGAGCTGCATGTCCTCGGGAAAAATTACGGCTGTAGTTTCCCCTTGCTTTCAGCCGTTCGCAGTACCAGCACAGCAAGGCCGTTTTGGTTAATGTTACAAGGCCAGATCAGTCAATCATCCAGACTGTTGCCCCTGCAACTACTGAAAAGGCTGCTGCCCCTCTTCAGGAACCACATGTTTGTCTGGCCTCTCAACAGATACCCCTCCGTTGTGGTTGCACCTACGGTACGGCCATCTGTATCGCTGAGGCACGCAAGCCTCCCCACCAGCGGCAAGGTCCATGGTTCATGGGGGGGTTACGACGTAAGTTTTGTATAAATGATTTCCTTTTGACATATGACCATGTGCAGACTTCGTCACCTACGTCAGTTACAACACACTTCAAAATTATTTAAATTCTTTTTAAATTGTCTCTGAATGGTTCTTGAACGAAACTGTAAAACGTCATCATTTGAGTCGTACGCGCAGAATTACGTCACTCAGTCCAATTTGTTTGCACAAACTTTTTTCAATTTAGATGTCGTTTTGTTTCTTCTCAGACATTATATTAATGCAAGTTATCTGATTTAACAAATATTAGAACCACATTGAATAAACTTTCCAGATTCAAACTCGCGATGAACGTTTTCACAATTAATAATCTTCTCAAATAAATTAATAATTCATTCACATAATTCTTCATAAATAAATTCTCGGAACACGTATTTGGACTTTAGCAGTGTCCACTAGTTTATCTTCCTACATATAGAGGTGAACCTGAGCCTTGACAAGATAGGACTGCCCATTTACAACATGATTAAACTTTCTATGACATCATTGTTGTACAAAATAACAAAATCTTATTTTTTCAGTTTTTAGAAGCATGACGCAACAACTCGGTTTCAGGATCTTCTGTTGCTCTCTGGCTGTCGACCCGCGACGTATAGTGGCCAGCAATTTTCCCTCTGGCCCCGGCAGTGAAGATGCTGTCTCCGTTCGTTGCGCCGCCCTCTCTGTACATGAAACATAAAAAAATAAATACAAAACTTTAGATAATTCACAACAATTACAAAGATTACAAAAATACATAAACAAAACACTAAATTAAAATTATATTCACCTGCAAACTGGGCTGACACTGGTGGATGGGTGACGCTTCAATTTCGCGTCCCAGTACAATGGCCACAAGCAACTTCAGACTACTCAACAGCTGAAGGCCTGAATTACAAGTGAGGAAGGCAGTTACACATTAACAATGTGTTAATGTTAATTAACAACACGATCGAGACTTGTATACCTGCCGGTGAGGGAACCCTTCCTCATTGAAGACCTTCGGACAATCCTGATGCTACCCAATAGCAGCGCCTAGGAAAGTCTACTTAAAACATTGATGGAAAACAGGGAAGACATACCTCCAGAATTTTACAGCACAGGTGCCATGATTGACCGAACATGGACAAAGGAAAACTTCGAAATGAGACACGCGATCACCAGATTGGCAGTCCATGGTTTCCACCACCTTATTTGCAACACGTCATATCATGAACCAAACGAAATGTGTGACTGTAAACTGTGTCATCAAATTTGCAAACGTTACCATATAGAGCTCTGTACCAAATTTCACAATATGTGAAATCTCTAATTTATCTTATTATTATCACTGTACATTGATTTTGTATGGCTATTTGACTGCAATAAACTTATTATTACATTAACAAATGCTAAGATATTTTCTTCTTAAACAATCAAGACACTGTCACGAGCTATAGTAACGACTGAAGGCCTTATTAAGGAAGAATAGCAAATTATTCGTCGGCTGAAGGCCACTAGCAATTTCAGAATACACAACGGCTGAAGGCCTGAATTACCAGTAAAGTGGACAATTACACGTTAAAAATACTAAAACCCTTTTTTTAAACAATCTTAATAAACTGTAACAAGTTATAGTGACGGCTGAAGGCCTAATTAAGACAGAATTGGAAACTATTTGTCGGCTGAAAGTCACAAGCAATGTTACAAACAATTAACGCCTGAAGGCCACAAGCAATTTCGAGATACACAACGGCTGAAGGCCTGAATTACCAGTTGAGGAAGGCAATTACACATTAACAAATACTAAGATATTTTCTTCTGAAACAATCAAAACTGTACAAGCTATAATAACGGCTGAAGGCCTTATTAAGAAAGAATTGCAAATTATTGATCGGCTGAAGGCCACAAGCAATTTCAGAATACACAACGGCTGAAGGCCTTAATTACAAGTGAGTTACACATTAAAACATTAGGGTAAATTTCAAACAATTATGACAACTTGACCAACTAAGACGGAGTGATCCACAGACAGTGCTCCCTGGATCGACCTGAGGAAGGTCACTGCAGCTATGCAAGCGGTGAGACTGAATGTTCACCTAAGGAGGGCAACTCAGACTAGAGACGGTTTAAACGCCGATCAACCTTCTTAGCAAAACTCCCTAACTTCAGATAACCAGTACAACGATGAAATAGTTCAGGCGAGAGTGGAATGACAGACAGCAGTGCGTCTCCAGATTCCAGTGTTTAAAACACCCAAAGGCAGAAGGAATCACTATAACCCAGGTAGGCAAGGAAATCAATTATTCATACCCAAATCAAGGAAGCTGTCATATTACACGCTATGCCGGACAGTATCGGCAAGACGAGGAAAGTAAGCTGCGGCAAAATACGCTAACCTCGAGGGCAGGTAACTGGGGCGTAAGCGGCTACCAGGCAGTAAGATACCGCTGATTGCACTTCAACAATAATAACACTAAATCCAAACTAACATCAAGCAGTAGAAGACGGCTAATAGCTTCCGCCAACCTAACAGACTCCACTTGTCGCGGTTAGTCTCACCGACCCTGGGAGCAGCAACACACAAACAACTGCTATAGCTCAAACAGTCGAGGTTTCACTACTGGACAAGGTTCACTCAACTTCAAACATCCTGGGTTCGGTCGTCGGCTACAGCCCCTCGAACTGACAGCGGTCTCGCCCTACCCCCGCGCTGCGGACCTCCTCGCTGCTCCGTCCGAAACCAAACTACTGACACCAGAACGCAGGCAGCATTTAAGTAACTGGACATTAAAAACCACACAAGATACTCACGGATCCACAAAGACAATTCAACAATCTCTCAAACAATACTAAAACCAGTCGCTGTGAAACAACGGACGAATTATATGTCGGCACAAACACAGAGAGGCCAGAAGCGGTTGGAAAATCAAATGCACGTCGTCTGCTGCGACGACCGAAGAGTCAAGCAGTATATTGCTCCCTCCTACGTATATCTCGCGAAGAGACCATGAGGATAAAATCAGAGAGATTAGAGCCCACACAGAGGCATACCGACAATCCTTCTTTCCACGAACAATACGAGACTGGAATAGAAGGGAGAACCGATAGAGGTACTGAACGTACCCTCCGCCACACACCGTCAGGTGGCTTGCGGAGTATGGATGTAGATGTAGATGAACGACCAAGCAATGGTCGTCCCCACTCAAGTCAGGCACGGAAAATATCCCAGTATAAATCGTCAACTGACAGCTTATTGCCATGACGGGTGGACACACACACACACACACAGGTGAAAATTGTACTACACGAATATCGTGGTCCATTCAACTAAAACTCGCTGAATCCGGTTCTTGACGTGGTCGTGCACTCTCGCGACCACATCCTTCCGTCGGACAGTGCATGCACGTCGCCAGCGGTCGGGCGACTACTGGCTGACCGGACCTCACTGCTGCCCCGTCCCAACTCAACTCTCTCGACACACACGGCGACCCGGAAATACTAGAGGCCGTTCCAAAGATGGTACCACAACACGCGCTATCGATAAGCGCTGCTGCTGCCACTCACAGACAAACAAGGCGAGCAAACTTAGTGGCGTCAGTGAACACACTAAGAAAACGAGACGCCACTATCGCTATTACAAGATGCCAAGCTATGAACGGCAAGAACGCGAGCTGTACACGGCTCACTGGTTGCCCCGTGCTCCCTGATCTCATAATTGTACGTCAGTTTGGTGACTCGACCTGCTGTGTTGCCATTCATAAAAAGCATTCCAAGGGGTGTTTTCCAACAGGATAACATACCGTTGTTGTAACCCAATAGGTTTTACGGAGGGTTGAGATGTTGCGTTGCACCAGATCTGTCTCCAGTCGAGTACATATGGGACATCATCGGACGACAACTCCCGCATCATCCACAAACAGCATTAACCGTCCCTGAATTGACCGATCAGGTGCAACAGGCATCCCACAAACTGACATCCAATACAGTGCATACACGGATAATACACTCCTGGAAATTGAAATAAGAACACCGTGAATTCATTGTCCCAGGAAGGGGAAACTTTATTGACACATTCCTGGGGTCAGATACATCACATGATCACACTGACAGAACCACAGGCACATAGACACAGGCAACAGAGCATGCACAATGTCGGCACTAGTACAGTGTATATCCACCTTTCGCAGCAATGCAGGCTGCTATTCTCCCATGGAGACGATCGTAGAGATGCTGGATGTAGTCCTGTGGAACGGCTTGCCATGCCATTTCCACCTGGCGCCTCAGTTGGACCAGCGTTCGTGCTGGACGTGCAGACCGCGTGAGACGACGCTTCATCCAGTCCCAAACATGCTCAGTGGGGGACAGATCCGGAGATCTTGCTGGCCAGGGTAGTTGACTTACACCTTCTAGAGCACGTTGGGTGGCACGGGATACATGCGGACGTGCATTGTCCTGTTGGAACAGCAAGTTCCCTTGCCGGTCTAGGAATGGTAGAACGATGGGTTCGATGACGGTTTGGATGTACCGTGCACTATTCAGTGTCCCCTCGACGATCACCAGTGGTGTACGGCCAGTGTAGGAGATCGCTCCCCACACCATGATGCCGGGTGTTGGCCCTGTGTGCCTCGGTCGTATGCAGTCCTGATTGTGGCGCTCACCTGCACGGCGCCAAACACGCATACGACCATCATTGGCACCAAGGCAGAAGCGACTCTCATCGCTGAAGACGACACGTCTCCATTCGTCCCTCCATTCACGCCTGTCGCGACACCACTGGAGGCGGGCTGCACGATGTTGGGGCGTGAGCGGAAGACGGCCTAACGGTGTGCGGGACCATAGCCCAGCTTCATGGAGACGGTTGCAAATGGTCCTCGCCGATACCCCAGGAGCAACAGTGTCCCTAATTTGCTGGGAAGTGGCGGTGCGGTCCCCTACGGCACTGCGTAGGATCCTACGGTCTTGGCGTGCATCCGTGCGTCGCTGCGGTCCGGTCCCAGGTCGACGGGCACGTGCACCTTCCGCCGACCACTGGCGACAACATCGATGTACTGTGGAGACCTCACGCCCCATGTGTTGAGCAATTCGGCGGTACGTCCACCCGGCCTCCCGCATGCCCACTATAAGCCCTCGCTCAAAGTCCGTCAACTGCACATACGGTTCACGTCCACGCTGTCGCGGCATGCTACCAGTGTTAAAGACTGCGATGGAGCTCCGTATGCCACGGCAAACTGGCTGACACTGACGGCGGCGGTGCACAAATGCTGTGCAGCTAGCGCCATTCGACGGCCAACACCGCGGTTCCTGGTGTGTCCGCCGTGCCGTGCGTGTGATCATTGCTTGTACAGCCCTCTCGCAGTGTCCGGAGCAAGTATGGTGGGTCTGACACACCGGTGTCAATGTGTTCTTTTTTCCATTTCCAGGAGTGTACAATACAATGCGTAACGTTTCCATGCATGCATCCAACATTCTGACTGTTACACCAATTACTAATATACCAGCATTTCACATTTTCAGTAGCTGATCTCGCGCTTGCATTAATTTGTGATCGTGCAGTGTTAATCATTTAAATATGTTACCTATACCCTCAAACATACTCTTAAAATTTCGTTACTCTACATTATCTACTTTCTGGTGCCGCAATTTTTTTCTCTCAGAGTATACAGCTCTCAAAACAATGCAGATATTCACAAAGCCCACAATGTTTCTCAACGTACCTAACACAGTGTTTCTCGAAAAAAGTAACAAAATTATCCTGCATACACGACTTCTAAGAAGATAATAATTATAATGCAGGAGAATATGAATCTGCAACACGACAGAGAAAAAAGATATTATTCGATCCTGTAATCAACTTCGTTTCATGACGCTAAAGGATACCACTGCATGTTGTACACGTGGAATGATTGCACTGTGACTGTACAGACATTTATAGCGCACAGCTGAAATGACTTAGTCGTCTTCTATTAGACACCACGACAGTTGTCACAAACACCTCACTCATAATCTTCAGATCTGTAGAATCTCGAAACCATCTCGCATCGTCACCAGACAAAGTAAGGTGCAGAACAGACCAACCGAAAACGAGGACCAAACTGGCGAAAATTCATTCGAAACTATGTCGCTTCATGGTTACCCACCGGCGAAGGTTTGCTATTGGCTGTCGTTTTGTATCTAAAGCTACGAAATGCATCGGCGGAAACACAAAGCTGAACGTAGTAAACATGCATAAGCTCGCGATTTGATAAAAAAAAATATTGTGGGGGAAAATGAAAGGACAATAGAGCCGACGACTTTCACACTGGCAAGTTCATCAAGTTCTTGTGCAATTTCGGTGCAAAGCGTCTTTCGTAAGTGAAAATGCCCCTTCGAAAATTAGGAGGGGAAGAAAATGGAATTATTTGAAATGTGCTGCCAGGTAAGAACATTAGAAAATTAAGGAGACAGATGTATGCAATTAAGAAGTGCTGAAGAGTAAGGGTGAGGACAAATATCTGTGGAAGACGCTTGCAAGAATAAGGTATGATTTTGTGTGGCATCTTCTACAGGATCCAGAAGTAATTAACTCATCACTAGAAGGAGCGATGGAGGAGGAGACATTTGAGGCAGAAAGAAGATTAGAATATGTATAACAGATTTCAGAAGATGTTGGATTTATCAATCACCTTAAATCAGAGGTTAAAAGATTAACACAAGAGAGGGAAACATGGTAGACAGCGTCAAGTTTAGTAGAAAAACTAATGACCTGAGAAATGTTCTTCACATTTCGGCTAGTCGTGAAAGTAATATGCACAATCCTGCACAGTATATTCTTGTGCCCATAATGAAGGACCGACTTATTTTACTCGTTGCCAAAAGTTCCTGCTAAATGTCTAGCAGGATGGCGTAAGTAACTGCCGTCTGCGCTTTTTTTTCGCCTCTCACGACAAACACACACTCATCCAGAAGTTAACACCCGGACCGCATTCGTGCGGCCATAGAGTTGAAGTATTACCTGTCTGGAAAAGTTAACGATGTTTGTCACCAACCACAAATATTTTAAGAGAGGTTCGGTACCTTGGAGTTGTTTTGGAACTGACTTGATTGCTTTTCAACTTCTACATCTGATCTGAGCGGCGAAGAAGGCGAAGAACTTAATGGCCCGCGAAATGTTACGCCACCATCTCCAAAATTCCAACTGAGAAGTGTCATTAATGTCGACATTATCGTTCTGTGAGAGCTTACTGGCTACTCAGAACTCTCCATTCACAGCCGAGCTACTTCGAGTCGAGCTCCTTGCTTCTCATACAATCTCCTGAGTCGCTGAATTTACACTTCTTTTATCTGTTGTAACTGACCTACCGCGACTAATGGACGTCAGTGATCATGCACTAGAAAATAAACACCGAAAAGCTGATAAAGGTCTCATTCCTGTCCTTAAGCGAATGACGTTAACACAACGTCGAATATCAGAATTAGAATGTAAAAGTTCCGCGACAATCACCTGCTAACTTCATTCACTAAAAAGAAGTCTAGCAACTTATATAAAAGAACATTGCTATTTACTAGCTTACCACGGCGCACTGGTACTTGGAAACAATTCCTCGCATGTGGCAACATTTTCTTGTTGCGAGACGTAGATATACTGTGAGGACCATATAGGGCACCTGAGAAGCTGTTTCCACAAAAACCGTTATCATGCAGTGTGAACCACGTATGTTGGAAACTCCGAATATTTCGTAAATGGTTCCACGTTTAGAAACGAGGTTCCCTGCAAACTATAGTACGAGAAGGGACAAGTAAATTGGTGTATTGGTAACCTTTGTATCTTTTAATCTACCGAGTTATTGAACTATACATTTTTAACTGAACGATTCACTTTTTCTAACAACATACGGAACCTCTCTGAAAGAGATCTTAAATAGCAACTAACTATTAGTAGACTTCTCTTGGCCAGAAATGCCTTTTCTGCCATAGCGAGTCTGCTTTTGATGTCCTCCTTGCTCCGTCCGTCATTGGTTATTTTACTGCGTAGGTAGCAGAATTCCTTAACTTCATTGACTTCGTGACCATCAATCCTGATGTTAAGTTTCTCGCTGTTCTCATTTCTACTACTTCTCATTACCTTCATCTTTCTCCGATTTACTCTCAACGCATACTGTGTACTCATTAGACTGTTCATTCCGTTCAGCAGATCATTTAATTCTTCTTCACTTTCACTGAGGATAGCAATGTCATCAGCGAATCGTATCATTCATATCCTTTCACCTTGTATTTTAATTCCACTCCTGAACCTTTCTTTTATTTCCATCATTGCTTCCTCGAGGTACAGATTGAAGAGTAGGGGCGAAAGGCTACAGCCTTGTCTTACACCCTTCTTAATACGAGCACTTCGTTCTTGATCGTCCACTCTTATTATTCCCTCTTGGTTGTTGTACATAGTGTATATGACCCGTCTCTCCCTATAGCTTACCCCTACTTTTTTCAGAATCTCGAACAGCTTGCACCATTTTATATTGTCGAACGCTTTTTCCAGGTCGACAAATCCTATGAAAGTGTCTTGATTTTTCTTTAGCCTTGCTTCCATTATTAGCCGTAACGTCAGAATTGCCTCTCTCGTCCCTTTACTTTTCCTAAAGCCAAACTGATCGTCACCTAGCGCATTCTCAATTTTCTTTTCCATTCTTCTGTATATTATTCTTGTAAGCAGCTTCGATGCATGAGCTGTTAAGCTGATTGTGCGATAATTCTCGCACTTGTCAGCTCTTGCCGTCTTCTTAATTGTGTGGATGATGCTTTTCCGAAAGTCAGATGGTATATCGCCAGACTCATATATTCTACACACCAACGTGAATAGTCGTTTTGTTGCCACTTTCCCCAATGATTTTAGAAATTCTGATGGAATGTTATCTATCCCTTCTGCCTTATTTGAAAGTAAGTCCTCCAAAGCTCTTTTAAATTCCGATTCTAATACTGGATCCCCTATCTCTTCTCAATCGACTCCTGTTTCTTCTTCCATCACATCAGACAAATCTTCACCCTCATAGAGACTTTCAATGTATTCTTTCCACCTATCTGCTCTCTCCTCTGCATTTAACAGTGGAACTCCCGTTGCACTCTTAATGTTACCACCGTTGCTTTTAATGTCACCAAAGGTTGTTTTGACTTTCCTGTATGCTGAGTCTGTCCTTCCGACAATCATATCTTTTTCGATGTCTTCACATTTTTCCTGCAGCCATTTCGTCTTAGCTTCCCTGCACTTCCTATTTATTTCACTCCTCAGCGACTTGTATTTCTGTATTCCTGATTTTCCCGGAATGTGTTTGTACTTCCTCCTTTCATCAATCAACTGAAGTATTTCTTCTGTTACCCATGGTTTCTTCGCAGCTACCTTCTTTGTACCTATGTTTTCCTTCCCAACTTCTGTGATGGCCCTTTTTAGAGATGTCCATTCCTCTTCAACTGTACTGCCTACTGCGCTATTCCTTATTGCTGTATCTATAGCGTTAGAGAACTTCAAACGTATCTCGTCATTCCTTAGTGCTTCCGTATCCCACTTCTTTGCGTATTGATTCTTCTGACTAATGTCTTGAACTTCAGCCTACTCTTCATCACTACTATATTGTGATCTGAGTCTATATCTGCTACTGGGTAAGCCTTACAATCCAATATCTGATTTCGGAATCTCTGTCTGACCATGAAGTAATCTAATTGAAATCTTCCCGTATCTCCCGGCCTTTTCCAAGTATACCTCCTCCTCTTGTGATTCTTGAACATGGTATTCGCTATTACTAGCTGAAACTTGTTACAGAACTCAATTAGTCTTTTTCCTCTTTCATTTCTTGTCCCAAGCCCAAATTCTCCTGTAACCTTTTCTTCTACTCCTTCCCCTACAACTGCATTCCAGTCGCCCATGACTATTAGATTTTCGTCCCCCTTTACATACTGCATTACCCTTTCAATATCCTCATACACTTTCTCTATCTGTTCATCTTCAGCTTGCGACGTCGGCATGTATACCTGAACTATCGTTGTCGGTGTTGGTCTGCTGTCGATTCTGATTAGAACAACCCGGTCACTGAACTGTTCACAGTAACGCACCCTCTGCCCTACCTTCCTATTCATAACGAATCCTACACCTGTTATACCATTTTCTACTGCTGTTGATATTACCCGATACTCATCTGACCAGAAATCCTTGTCTTCCTTCCACTTCACTTCACTGACCCCTACTATATCTAGATTGAGCCTTTGCATTTCCCTTTTCAGATTTTCTAGTTTCCCTACCACGTTCAAGCTTCTGACATTCCACGCCCCGACTCGTAGAACGTTATCCTTTCGTAGATTATTCAATCTTTTTCTCATGGTAACCTCCCCCTTGGCAGTCCCCTCCCGGAGATCCGAATGGGGGACTATTCCGGAATCTTTTGCCAATGGAGAGATCATCATGACACTTCTTCAATTACAGGCCACATGTCCTGTGGATACACGTTACGTGTCTTTAATGCAGTGGTTTCCATTGCCTTCTGCATCCTCATGTCGTTGATCATTGCTGATTCTTCCGCCTTTAGGGGCAATTTCCCACCCCTAGGACAAGAGAGTGTCCTGAACCTCTATCCGCTCCTCCGTCCTCTCTGACAAGGCCGTTGGCAGAATGAGGCTGACTTCTTATGCCGGAAGTCTTCGGCCGCCAATGCTGATTATTTATCAAAATTTAGGCAATGTTGGGGATCGAACCCGGGACCGAACACGTTTTGATTATGAATGAAAGACGCTACCCCTAGACTACGGGTTAAGGATATTGGTCTGTAATTCTGCGGGTCCGTTTGTTTGCCATTCTTATGAACAGGAGTCACCTGCGGTTTCTTCCAGTCGCTTACACTTTGCGCTGGGCGAGAGATTTGCAATAAATACAAGCTAAGTAAGGAAAAAATGCTATAATCAACTGGGATTCAAAAATGTTCAAATGTGTGTGAAATCTTATGGGACTTAACTGCTAAGGTCATCAGTTCCTAAGCTTACACACTACTTACCCTAAAGTATCCTAAGGACAAATACACACACCCATGCCCGAGGGAGGACTCGAACCTACGCCGGGACCAGCCGCACAATCCATGACTGCAGCCCCTAGACCGCTCGGCTAATCCCGCGCGACAACTGGGAGTCCCATCAGGTTCAAAATGCTTCAGATGGCTCTGAGCACTATGGGAGTTAACTTCTAAGGTCATCAGGCCCCTACAACTTAGAACTACTTAAACCTAACTAACCTACGGACATCATACACATCCATGCCCGAGGCAGGATTCGAACCTGTGACCGTAGTTCCCATCAGGTCCTGGCGACTTATTTCCGTTCAACTCATTCAGTTGTTTGTCTACACCAGGGATATTTATTACTATTACCTCCGTGTAATCCAGTTACTGCTGCGAGAATTTCACTGCAAACCTTATCACACGTTGTGTGACGGAACATGGCCTTTCACGGTATTTCGAACACCGCTAAAAAAGTGCATCGTTTCTTTAAAAAATAGTTGGTTCAGACTTCCGGTAGATACAGTATTGTTACCGAAGCAGATAACTACTTTGCTCTTTGCGTACAATCATTTACCGGAAACTTCGGTTCGATACGCCAAACCGCTCACGCAATATTAATGCGATAGTCCAGTTAACGTTCTCCATATAAGTGTACAGATATTTGAAATCGTTCTAATATCACCGAACTTCCCTATAATGTCCTGCAAATATTGAAGATCGGGAAATAATGTCCAACTGAAACAAAATAAAAGAGCTCATGCCGTATTGGATGTATTGTCATGTTCTCTTTGTTTTTCGGAGACTTATCATTCCAATTTTGCTTAAAAAAGTGGTGGTGTTTTATGAGTTAATATTTTACTTTTCTGTAGAGGTTATATTGAATGGAGAGTCATGGAACGTGTCCCAGAGTAGTGTGTTGGGACTCTTGCCGTTCGTGTTGTGCATCAGCGACCTAGCAGGCAACATTAATAAGAGTAGAAATTTTAGCAGTTGACGCAGTAATCATACTGAATGTCATCTGGAAAGAAGCTGAGTAAATAAACAGTCAGATGCTAATAAGATTTTAGGATCGTGCAAAGTTTGGCAACTTGTTTTAAGTATATACACTCCTGGAAATTGAAATAAGAACACCGTGAATTCATTGTCCCAGGAAGGGGAAACTTTATTCACATTCCTGGGGTCAGATACATCACATGATCACACTGACAGAACCACAGGCACATAGACACAGGCAACAGAGCATGCACAATGTCGGCACTAGTACAGTGTATATCCACCTTTCGCAGCAATGCAGGCTGCTATTCTCCCATGGAGACGATCGTAGAGATGCTGGATGTAGTCCTGTGGAACGGCTTGCCATGCCATTTCCACCTGGCGCCTCAGTTGGACCAGCGTTCGTGCTGGACGTGCAGACCGCGTGAGACGACGCTTCATCCAGTCCCAAACATGCTCAATGGGGGACAGATCCGGAGATCTTGCTGGCCAGGGTAGTTGACTTACACCTTCTAGAGCACGTTGGGTGGCACGGGATACATGCGGACGTGCATTGTCCTGTTGGAACAGCAAGTTCCCTTGCCGGACTAGGAATGGTAGAACGATGGGTTCGATGACGGTTTGGATGTACCGTGCACTATTCAGTGTCCCCTCGACGATCACCAGTGGTGTACGGCCAGTGTAGGAGATCGCTCCCCACACCATGATGCCGGGTGTTGGCCCTGTGTGCCTCGGTCGTATGCAGTCCTGATTGTGGCGCTCACCTGCACGGCGCCAAACACGCATACGACCATCATTGGCACCAAGGCAGAAGCGACTCTCATCGCTGAAGACGACCCGTCTCCATTCGTCCCTCCATTCACGCCTGTCGCGACACCACTGGAGGCGGGCTGCACGATGTTGGGGCGTGAGCGGAAGACGGCCTAACGGTGTGCGGGACCGTAGCCCAGCTTCATGGAGACGATTGCGAATGGTCCTCGCCGATACCCCAGGAGCAACAGTGTCCCTAATTTGCTGGGAAGTGGCGGTGCGGTCCCCTACGGCACTGCGTAGGATCCTACGGTCTTGGCGTGCATCTGTGCGTCGCTGCGGTCCGGTCCCAGGTCGACGGGCACGTGCACCTTCCGCCGACCACTGGCGACAACATCGATGTACTGTGGAGACCTCACGCCCCACGTGTTGAGTAATTCGGCGGTACGTCCACCCGGCCTCCCGCATGCCCACTATACGCCCTCGCTCAAAGTCCGTCAACTGCACATACGGTTCACGTCCACGCTGTCGCGGCATGCTACCAGTGTTAAAGACTGCGATGGAGCTCCGTATGCCACGGCAAACTGGCTGACACTGACGGCGGCGGTGCACAAATGCTGCGCAGCTAGCGCCATTCGACGGCCAACACCGCGGTTCCTGGTGTGTCCGCTGTGCCGTGCGTGTGATCATTGCTTGTACAGCCCTCTCGCAGTATCCGGAGCAAGTATGGTGGGTCTGACACACCGGTGTCAATGTGTTCTTTTTTCCATTTCCAGGAGTGTAGAAATGTGAAATGGTGCACTTAACAACCCGCAAAAAAAAAAGAAATAATAATAATAATAATATTGTACTGTTAAAATATCAGTGAGCTACAGCTGGAATCAGTTAATTCGTAAAAATATGTGAATGTAATAATTTGTGGGGAGATGAAGCGGAATGATTACTTAGACTCAACGCAGATGGTGCTATCCGGTTCGCTGGTAGGAAATTGAGAAAATGTAGTCCATCTGCAAAGGAGACTGGTTACAAAACACTCACGTACCCTATCCTTGAATATTTCTCAAGTGTGTGGAATCCAAGCTAAATAGAACTAAAAAGAGATATTGGACGTTGATCAAAAACGGCAGCAAGAACGGTCACAGGAGAGCAACACGAAAGTGTTCAAAAACTCGAGCTAGCCTGAACATAGACGTAAATTATCCCTCAAAAGCCCATGTATAATGATTGAAGAACCAGTGTCAACTGAAGAAGCTAAGAACTTACATATCGCTGAGGTATCGACTGTGAAGACAATATTAGATTAATTATAGCACTTCGTAACATGAGTGTCACATACGCTCCACGTATTTTGTTACAGCTCTTTTATGATTATTCGATAATTTGTTGTGTGAGTTTGATACTTTTGCTGGGAGTGCAAAGTGATTAGATTTATAGCAAGAAGGGAGTGAGTCTGGAGTGGTCGGCAATGTATCTTCTAGTTAGCAGCACGCTTTCACTGTGTCTCAAAAGCGGGGAAACGCTAGCTTCAACGGAAGACATCCAGTTTTTGTGGAAAAGACATGTTTCTCGAAATTTTATTGTAGTCAATTCCTGTCACTAATCCACTGGAATAAGCGCGTAGCCGCTAGTCACAACAGCTTACATGAACGTGAAATTTCCGTCTGCACATCAAAAAGAGCCCCCTACGAACACTATACCCTGGCCGCGTGAGGAAAACCGTTGCTTCCTTTCCAGTTTATTGACTGTCCAATCCACAATATCGCCCTCGCCGCCAGACATACCATGCACAAAGCTACCCAATAGAAAGAGAGTTTCTAGCATCAATACCAACCTAATGAACTGTGCTTAGCATATTTTACTTTAGTTTACTCCGTTATTCACAATATTGCTCTGCGTTATGAATTTTAGGTTATTCGCTTGACTAGCGCAAATGTAACTTCTGTGTTCGCAAATATGACCAGCTGCATTTTAAGGGTGTTGCTTCAGCCTGATGTATTTCCATTGTGTGCAGTGGCCAAGCATTGGATTCGAATGTAAATGAGATATGCAGAGGGGATAGCGAACGGATTATATTCGCATACCTTATTACAGGACTAATTTATGTACAAGGTAGTGAGACTTATTTTGACCTCTTCCAGGTCTGTTATTATTCATATAAATTGTGTCAAGTGGTCTGTAATGGAACACTTGTGTACTTTACGTTTACTTTATGAAAGCACTTAAATCATACTAAAATTTCATTGGTCATAGTCCTACATAATTTTCTTCATTTTATGATAAGTGCCTAATTTTTCATTGCGAATCACTTCCTAGGAATCAACCAGGATCTCCCCACCATGTCGCGTCTGTGTCGCCAAGTATGGCTTCAGCCAATCACTGTCTTGCTACAGGTGAATAAACATTTCTATTTTTATTTCTTGGTCACTGCCTAGCCTTTGTGGCGTTCGTTGTGTTATTCAGTGGTTTGGTATTTAACAAATTTGTAAATGGAAATGATAATCTTATTTTATTACATTGAGTAATTACTAAGTAATTTTTCTCCCGCCTAAAGATTTGATCCTGTTGCTAAAGAACTCCAAGTTAACGTCGTGTTAAAGTGTTGTCTGTAAGTTGTGTAAGTGTCACAGTTCATACAACAGAGTCTATACAACTATTGATTAAGATGGAAGCAGTTATCTTCAGCAAAATGATCATTAAAACCACCGAATATCAGCCGCGCACAACTATGACGTATGTTACCTGAAACAATATTCTTCGCAACTCGTGCGTAATTAATTTCGGCTCCATACATCAGCTAGAAAAGTTTCTTATAAGGATCGTGCAATGAGCACTGTTTTTAAAGAACCAATCTGATTCGAATCATTTTCATTAAAATGAGTTCGGGACCACCGGTGCACATTTATTTTTACACATTTGTATTACCTTCGGCATTTATTCTGCAGAGTTGCGTAATTTAAATTTGAATTTGCCGCTGAGATAATTGTTAAGATGGCGGCAGACAATTGATAGAGACTTTCTATTGTTAGAGCAAATAAGTAAATATTTAAAATGCTTATTAAACGCTATAAAATCTACTTTCTTATTGTGCACTATTTAGACTTCATCAAGCAAACATTTGATTTGTTTCTAAGGAAAACACAGACAAAAACGCGATACAAATCGCTATCATCAATGGCCGCGCTCCTTGCAGCGGATAGAAATAATTAACACAGATAATGGTTACTGAGAGAGGAATTAAAGCTACAAATAATTATTCACTCATGTTTATAATAATAATGAACTCTATTTTCAAGTAATAATTAACAAATAATTACAATTTCTTAACAGACCTCAGTTTGATATGCGTCCGCAACCTACAAAAGCCAACCAAACAAAGGTAAAAACAAAGGAACACAAACGCAGATCATAAAAGGAATTTACAATTATCATCGTCTTTGTATGGTACACATCGATATGTCCAATTACATCATAGAATATTATATAAATAATTAATATTCATAAGTTTTCACCGTTTTTTCATACGTCGAATAGATAATGTTAATAACTGTTAGAGGCATAATTTTCTCTTGTCGCACTGTAGCTAACATTTATCTCGTGGATGTTACAATGCCCCTTGGGCTGAGAAAAAAAAATAGTTTATCTATTGTATACTTTTTTTATCAATCCACGTAATCCACGTGGATTTTCTACTCTCAAGATGCAATTGTTTAGATTCAATGTTGTTTTAGGCATGATAAAATTATAGTTGAATCGAGTACTTTAAATGACTTCAGTGACTGTATTATCTCGGAAATTGCTGCGGATACTTCCCAGATTAACTTATCCCCCCCCCCCCCCATTTGGGTTCACAGGTCTCGGAAAACCGGGAATAAAACCGTCCAAGGGGTTTCAAGAAAATACAGACACCTACTTTTAACAGTCAGGCTTGACATGATTGTAATAAAATATGCTGGAAAATTCAAATATATGACTGTTGTAAGCATCTGAGATAATGAATGTTTTTTCATGGTGGTATATCATAACAATTTCCAAGGTCACTCATTTATCGAATGTCATAAGAATTTGCTGCTGACGTCGTAAGACCACCCTCGTGTCGAGCCGTTGCAACGCAGACAGGTAGTGGCTGCTGCTGGACCGCCCCCGGCCGAGTCGGTGGGGCGTCGGCTGCCGTCGGCTGCATCGTGGTTTGGATCTGCTGCTGGCTAGAAGTCGCGCTGCAGCAGGTCTTGTTTCTCCTTTCCCACGTCCCTCAGTTCAAGACGGGTACATGAAATGTCAAAATATAAGCATCAGTGACAAGATAATTACTATTCTCATCCTGTGGAAAAGTTTATTAGTGTCCATTTCACGGATGGACTTAGACTGTTTTTGGAGTATGTTCTGTATTATGACACTGTTCAACACAATGTAGTGATTCACATGTAAGTTTATCACAATATGCAAATTTTGAACACAGCACCGTTAATCATACAAGTGTCCGTAGTGTGCTACGTTTACTTAAGCGGAATGTAAATATTTTCGCGACGCGCTGCGTAGCCAACGTTGCATTATTGTTTTGCCGCGCGGCTGGCTGTACAGGCAATCACACTAAATTTGGCGCGCGGAGACGCTTCATATCAAACTATTAAAGGTCATCAGTTCAAACTAATTATTAATGCAGTCAACTGCACTCAACGTTCATAGCGTTGCTGCTAACTTTGACACTCCAAGAGCGTTCATAAGGTTACGTGATCACAGTTTTTAATCACTGTTCATTATTATTCACAATGTAAATCACAGTTATTCACGCGTCCACTAGTTCCTGAGAAACACGTTTCACTGTTCTGACTGCTGTCAGTAGTTTTCCACAGTACTTAACAGACAATCTATATGCTAATGACACTTTTCAAGTAATGAGGTCTGGTACACTTGCACATAAGTTCATATTACCATTACTGAATAACAAAATTTAAAATTTTACACTGTCACATAAACATGAGACAATAAAAAAACTTTCAGAATCTGCTACATTATCTTGACCATGAGATCATTACTGAACTGTCCAGATAACAGTACATTTCCATTTTTATTACAGATACATATATTTATATATTTGTATTTTTCATTTTTTTATTGGGATTGTTATTTACCATGCTTGTGGGACAGATGTCCATGTTCGGTTTATCTAACCGGAATGTTGCTCATAAGAGCATTTTAAATAACTTCGTAATGAAACCGTGTACGTAAATTAGTACACATTCAGATTTCGCTTCACTAGTGGCGAAATCAGTTTATTTTATTTATTTTTTTTCAGTCACACAGCTCACACACCACCAACACTCGCTACGTGTGTGGGACTACATGACTCAATCTTATGAAAATATTTTTGTTATATCCATTCTTACACACGAACAAATATATTATTAAAGCATTTTAATCATTTCTATCCTACGTATAGAATGGTAAAATTCCTCACATTTAATGCAATAACACTCGAGTGTTTATCAAGTTATTTATCCCTTTTAGAGTAAAAATATATTTATTGTGGAGATTCTCTACTCTTTGTTCAAATAATTCAAGATCATTACAGTGTAATACTTGACATAAAAGCTTATAAACTAATACATACATAAGATTATCACATTATTACTGCTAATTATTTTATCATAAACATTGTGTTTACAGTTATGGGGTAGTGCACTTGCACTTCTGATTGGTCCTTTGTATCACTTCGTTTTTCTTAGTCCAGGGGACCGAGTAAGATGTTCTGCAATAGGTCTTGTGCGGATATACTTTCATATTATACTGGTAATCTTTAATGATTCCAGGACGTTCAGTGAATACTTTGAGGTATCCGGATAATAATTCTGTTAATTGTCTAGCCTCTGAAGCATTAATGCAAGTTGCCTCCTGTACTTTCTCTTCTGTTGTTGTGACTATGTCACTCACGTTGCTGGGTGCATCGTTATTTCGATTTTTGTGACACATCTGTGGCTGCGAATGATCCAACACTAACAACTTCTGTTTGCTGACAGAAAGATTCATTTTTCTCATCAGCGGAAGGTTCGCACCGAACTCCCGATTCAGCATTAATGTTATGGGTCGCTGTTGGTACTTAAGTGCACATGTCCCACGGGCGATATCAATTACAGCTTCCCTTTCCCGAAGGAACTCAAGACCCAGTAGCACCGGTACTGGCAAGTTATCCATTAGTAGGAACGTGCATAATAAGCAATAATTTCCCAAGGAAACTTCCACCTGTGTCTCGCATTTTATACTCTGTGCCTTTTTTCCCAATGCCCCTACAACCTTACAATTTGCAACCGGCAAAATCGGCAATCTCCTTATCTCCGATACCTTCTTGAAAAACTGCGTGTTCATAACTGATACATTAGCACCTGTGTCAAGCAGAATAGTAGTTGTTACACCATTTACAGCTCCGGTGAAACTTGCTTGGATATTTTCCCTTTGTGGCTTATCAGAGACAGCAGGTTCCTGATACAGCTCATCTTCGATCCTGTTGCCATCCTGATACCGTATCATGTTTATTTTTTGTTCTGTCGACCTAGTGCCTTCATTGTTGGCCTCGGTCACCTGGCGAAGGCCTACAGGGACCGAAACTAGTTTGTTGGCTTCTGAGTGTTTTGTTTTGTTTCCGAAGGTATCTCCACTATTCTAACATTTTGTGAGTTTTCAGTCTGAGGAGGCCTGCTTGGATCCCACCACGGTGGATATTGATTGCTTGGTATAGGTATAGCCTGTACATAATTTACTGGCTGACCTGAATTGATAGAATTTTGCTGCGGCTGCCAATGACTAGGCCCTGGCTGTCGCCAATATTCACTGTCACCCCGCATATTTTTAGACTTGTCTTTATACGGACTGTCTGACCTGTTGTCATTTCGTCTCTTTCGGTTGCTATTGTTATAGTTTGGGTTTTCATTGTGGTACGGCCTCTGATTACCATTCGGTTGTTGGTGTTCAAAAATGGTTCAAATGGCTCTGAGCACTATGGGACTTAACTGCTGTGGTCATCAGTCCCCTAGAACTTAGAACTACTTAAACCTAACTAACCTAAGGACATCACACACATCCATGCCCGAGGGAGGATTCGAACCTGCGACCGTAGCGGCAGCCCGGTTCCAGACTGTAGCGCCTAGAACCGCACGGGGCCTTTTGATGATTACTGTTATTATTATTAGGATAGCCAAAATTTTGGTTGTAGGGATTCCTACTACTATTATTATTATTGTATTTTCCGTTACTATAAGCATTATTTTTAGTTTTCTTTGGATTACCTTCGCCCCCATTTCCATTATTTCCATTCCACGAATTTTTTTTCTATTAGGACTATTATTATTGCTGATCACGTCAGAATTTTTTCTGGCGCCTTCTTGCACTAGATCCAGAGAATCAATTACAGACAGAAATTCTTTCAGATCGTTGTCTGTAACATTGAATAATTTTTCTCTAATATGTATGGGTAATCTAGCTTTTAACACTCGCAATAAGTCTCTGGTGGTTACTGACTCATCCCAGTACCGGGTCATGTTAATATATTTTTCAAAGTACTTTCTGAAGGAACATGACCTCGGATTGTACATTTCTGCATTGTAAACAATTTTACGGAGTCGCTCTTGAGTAGACGCTGACCAGAATTGATCAAGGAACGCCTTCTCAAAGTCGTGGAAAGTCTTCCAAGTTTCTGCTGCATTTAATTCCCAGAGCGACGCATCACCAGAAATATGTGAAACCACAAACTGTATTTTCTGTTCTTCCGACCATGATTTTGGAAGAACGCTTTTGAAGTTTCGAATGAAAACTACTGGTTGTATGCTTTTCTTGCTTTCTTCGTTAAATATTTGAAACTGTCTATGCTTAATTAGGCTTTCTTCATGCATCAAAGTAGTTAAATGCATGGAATTGCTATCATTCGCAGGTGGTGTGGTTACTTTATTACAAGTACATTCTATTCCACTATTATTATTCCTTGGTGTCACATATTGCTCTGGTAATATCGGTTGATTACCAAAATTTGGTCTTCCTTCTGGTGCATTAAAATTCGCCGTTAGATTATCTGCGGTCTTTTCCCTGTCATTACCAGTGTTGTAATTACTGCATACTGTCAGATTTTCAAAGTTTTGATTTTCAGAGCTCAGCACCCTGGCTACTTCTGTTCGGACTTGCTTTCGGATTTCCGAGGGAATGTCCTCCTGCATTGTTTCCACAGCGGTAGCCAAGGCTTTGAATTGGTTCTCTAGTCTATCTACTTCAGTTTGAAGACTAATGACCTGAACTGGAATGTTTGTTAACGGTTCAATAGTGGTTTATACTGCATCGATCTCCTGCTTAAAATGGGTAGTAATAACATTATCACGATCGACCAACACTTGATTTATCCTACGGACAATCTCTTTATCTCTTTCCAGAAAAATATTGTTTATATTTTCCATAAATTTTTTTTCCTTTCCTTGGTCCCTGAGCTCCTGCTGCTGTTTTTCTATAAGCTTTTCCTGTCTACGTTTTTCCTTTTCCTGCTGACGTTGTCTTTCCCGCTCCTGCTCTTTAAGCTCGCGTTGTTTTTCACGCTCCTGCTGTTTAATAGTAAACTTTTCAAATAATGCTGTTATCATTTCCTGTATGGACATAGCTTGAGCATTGCTAACTTCTGCTCCTTGCCCAGAAGAAATATTGGCAACTCCTCAGTTTTACTATACTCGGGACATCAGTTTCTAAATTGTCATTCATAATTAAATTTTCTAATAATTCGACAGAAATATGGGTAGATTGTTCTACCTGAGACTCTGATGTCATCTCTGCATCAGTATGCTCATTCGGTTTATTTTTCCATTGTTTAACCATTCTATCACCAATATAGCGCAACAAATATATAAATCACTGACAAGCACCAATTGACACAAAATAATCTTATAACTAACACATATACACAAATAACACTTAAAAATATTATTCTCGCAGCCAGAATATTCAATTAATACTACTTTTTCATACGTCGAATAGATAATGCTTATAACTGTTGGAGGCATAATTTTCTCTCGTCGCACTGTAGCTAAAAATTATCTCGTGGATGTTACACCTTGTTAATGATATGCAGCAACTTACCCTCGGTCACGGCCTTATTTACGCTAAAATTAATTGTGTATTGTTCTAGGCTTATCCCCTTCTGCGCCGAAGTTCGCCCTTCTCTTGCTAATGGGAGTTTTATGATATCATTATCCACCTGCTCCGTTCGTATCCAAAATGCGTTTCGCTTTAAACTGTTTGTTTCATGCCACTGTCCATATATTGGTAGAGATTGTTTTGTTAGTTTTCGGGTACATAAGAGTAACTGCAGTTGCCTTTTGTTGATATAATGTAATTATTATTTTCTGAGGATCTCATACTGTATCGTACTGTCGTTATGGATAAAGTTCATGTAAGGTCCATTAAATCCGGATGCCTCACACCTTTGTTGTTGTTTCCTGTTTATCGAGTCCTCCCTCAATTTTCCCCATGCTGTCCTCTCGTTTATTCTGTCCATATTGCTCCCAATTTATTTCTTCCGCTAAGCCTTTTAAATTTAGTATTTTATTATTTCCAATTCTTTGATTCTCTTCCTTTCTTCTTCCTTAGTTCTGTAATCCATGGTATTGTTGATTTGTTCTTCCAGAAGTACAGTAATATTTGTTCCATTAGTCATTTGTAATTCTCTTGGAACAGGTGTTCAAATAAGATTAATCTTCGTCCAGCTATTAATTCTGAAGTTTTCTCTTTATTTTTATAGATTCCCGTATTACTTCCCATTGTCCAACCACATGTAGCTTGTTTTGCTCACATTATTTTTCTAATAATCCTTATTTCAAGTACCTCTGTTCCGTCCAGCTTATAGTTCATCATTACACGTTCTCAGCTATATAAACATTCTTGTTGTACCACTGTGGTGTAGTGCTTTAGTTTTATTTTTATAAATATGCATTTCTTGTTGTAAATATTCTTTGTCAAACCATACACCTTTTCCTGTGGAAAGACAGATTTGAACAGAGAAGAAGCACAGTCTTACAGTAAGTAACTTCCGGAAGAGATGAAAGCCCTACATCGAAAATTCGGTTCCAGTTTGGATTCGGTAAACAAGAAGTTGGATGATGTAACGAAGACGTCAGAGAACGAGTCTAAGTCGGAGCGGGCTGAACTAACTCGTCAGAGAAGAAAGTGGATGAAGTAAACCCTACACCTTTGCAAAGGGTGCCTATTTGAGAGGAGTGGGCTGCTTGGAAAGCATCTGTGTTACGGAAGCCATTTCGAAGTCTGTGTATAAAGTCGCCACTATAGAGGCTGAAGCTGGAATGTTCCAAGATGTTCCAAAACAAATTCTGCTTTTTTCCAATCGAAACTGGCAGAGAAAAAAAATGTGTTGCATTATTCATTGACTGCCTCTCGTAAAAGAGGAGATTTCGAGGCCAAGCATCATGGTTAAAAAAGCGTCAGATGTAAAAAGAACTCTGCAGGTACACATTGAACAATGCAACTGCGGAAGCTCACAGATCAGTGCTGTGTTTTGGTCAGTGCAGGCAAGCCCTATAGCAAGAGAGACAGGCGTTGCATCGCAGTCTGTGTCCACCGTCGAGCAAGTTTTCGACGAGAAACATTTCCTTTGGTTGCGAAAATTCGTCACATACGCTGGAGACGGAAATCTGCGCGTAAAAACGGGGACGGACAGTTCAACGATAGCTTACAAAATTCCTGGTCGATTCAGTGGAAGTTAGAATTTATGAGCAGCCAAATGGCTGGCGAAGTTATTTGCGTGATTTCTAACACTAATAAGAGTCTGTAGAACGTTTGTGCACTTCGGGGCAGAAGTTAAGAAACTGTACCGGTCAACTGCGGAACGAAACCGATTGCACATTACAGTCATACAACCCTTGCCACTGTCAGCAATGCAGTTCCAGACAGTCGTCACTGTTCAATGCTATCTTGAAAAGATGTCAGAGTTTAGACAACACCTACAATAGTGGCGAGTTGGTACAGCGCTTCATCAATACGATGCTGAGGCAACACAAGCGATACCTGCTCTGTGTAGAGAAAGATGACCTAAACGTAACATCCAAAGGCTCAATTGTACCATACGTAATTAAAGCCACTTATGTCGCTGATTGTAATGGGTACCTAGACTTAGAGTCATAGTGTTACTCTCTTTATTATTCAACATTATTAATTTAAAATTTTATTTGATCATTGGCACTGTACATACTTCATAGTACCTTGAAATATTGTATTGCTTTCAGCTAAGAGCATTTTAATGCCCTTCTCTTCTAGTATGTCCTTTCTTAACGAACAGATTATGTTCAGTACATGGTTACTACAGATTATAGAAATTAAACATAGTTCCTTACATTTTATACAACGTAAATCTAGAAGAAAGTGCGCTGAGTAGCTGTTATTTACATTATTATAGAGACACGACATTAAAAAGCCTCATTGGCTAGTAGCGCCACCTGTCAGTTAGCGTTTAAGTGCAGCAATGACGCTACATACAGGGTGATTATACACACATAAACAAAAAGGTTTGCATCACCTTGGTTCCGAGAGTTCGAGCACCTGTACGGAAAATTGGAATAGAGGTTAACATAAACATCATTTCTGCCCTTTATATTGCTCATGGAAACCAAACATTGCATGTTGTACCATCATAGAGCGAGACCTTCAGAGGTGGTGGTCCAGATTGCTGTACACACCGGTACCTCTAATACCCAGTAGCACGTCCTCTTGCATTAATGCGTGACTATATTCGTTGTGGCATACTATACACAAATTCATCAAGGCACTGTTGTTCCAGATTGTCCCACTCTTCAACGGCGATTCGGCGTAGATCCCTCAGAGTTGCTGACGGGTGACGTCTTACATAAACAGCCCTTTTCAATCTATCCCAGGCATGTTCGGTAGGGTTCATGTCTGGAGAACATGTTGGCCACTCTAGTCGAGCGATGTCGTTACGCTGAACGAAGTCATACACGATATGTGCACGATTGGGGAGCGAATTGTCGTCGATGAAGACGACTGTCTCGCCAATATGCTACCGATATGGTTGCACTATCGGTCGGAGGATGGCATTCACGTATCGTACAGCCATTACGGAGCCATCCATGACCGTCAGCGGCGAACGTCGATCCCACATAAAGTCACGCCAACCTTGCTGCACTCTCTGGACAGTGTGTCTAAGGCGTTCAGCCTGACCGGGTTGCCTCTAAACACGTCTCCGACGATTGGGGTTGAAGACATATGCGACTCTCATCGGTGAAGAGAACGTGACGCCAATCCTGAGCGGTCCATTCAGTATGTTGCTGGGCCCATCTGTTCCGCGCTGCATGGTGTCGTGGTTGCAATTATGTAACTCGCCTGGATGTTGGAAGTTAAGTTGCGCATCATGTATCCTACTGCGCACAGTTTGAGTTGTAACACCACCTCCTGTGTCTGCACGAAAAGCATTCAACATGGTAGCGTTGCTGTCAGGGTTCCTCTGAGCCATAATCCGTAGGCAGCGGTCATCCACTGCAGTAGTAGCCCTTGGGCGGTCTGAACGCGGCATGTCATCGACAGTTCCAGTCTCTATCTCTTCCATGTCCGAGCAACATTGCTTTGGTTCACTGCTAGACGACTGGACACTTCCCTTGTTAGGAGCCCTTCCTGGTGCAAGGCAAGAATGCGGACGCTATCGAACCGCGGTACTGACCTTCTAGTCATTGGTTGAACTACAGACAACACGAGCCGTGTACCTCCTTCCTGGTGGAAGCTGCTTAGCTGGATTTGCAAACTGCGGAGGCGAGCCATCCACACATCCACGCTATTGGAGAGCTGGAATGACGTGGTTGCACAAAACACACTCACAGCGCTTACCAGTGACGGTACAGGTAACAGGACCGGAAGCACCTGTCTCTTCGAAAAAATATGGCCCTATGATAAATGATGCCGTAAACCCACACCACACGGTGACCTTTTCAGGATGAAGTGATACTGGTTGATTGGCGTGTGGATTTTCCGTTGCCCATATTCAACAATTTGGCGTATTATCATATCCTGTCAGATGGAAGTCGGCTTCGTCTGTCCACAAAATCTTCCACGGCCAAACATTGTCCACTTCCATGCGGGCAAGAAATTCTGAAGCAAAGGTCTCTTTTGCTGGCAGTCAACAGGAAGCAGGTCGTGCACATGGGTAACTTTGAACGGATAGCAAATGAAGATATTTCATAGGATTTTACGCACCTTGCTCATGGGTATGTGCAATGTTCGAGCAATTCTCCGTGAACTACACGTTTGCACACCACCACTCGTCTCCCCCTGCACTGCTGTGGCCACTGCTTCCACTGACGTCGAATCAACGCGTTTCCTCCCTCTACCAGGCTGCACACCAAAAGAACCCGTCTTTTCGAATTTCCAAATCATTTTCTCCAGACCACGGCAGTCATCGAGTCATCGGACCAACCCCTTTTGTCAAACCGTTCGATGTCTGGAGTTTCTGCAGAGCGACGTGTGCACAGTCATCATTCTTGTAATACAGCTTTACAAGCAGAGCGCGATCCTGCATTGAGACAGTCATGGCGAACGTCGCAGACGCGAAAAAATGTACAAGGCGTGTTTTTACCAACTTGAGTGGGTCGTGTTCATGACAGGTGTTTTCATTTACGTATTGTGACAGATACAGCGCCATCTAATGATCAGTTTCCACACTATTTTTTTTTTCTTCAGCCTTACGTTTTCCCCCTTCTCCGATAATATTCCGTTGCAATTTGACGTCATTCTTACCAGTGGTGTTGTTTCTACAGCGTTATGAAAGTTTATCTTTAATTATAATCACCCTGTGTCTAGCCAGTTCTCTGACAACCGCAAAACAGATGCTTCCTTGTTCCTATAGCATTGCGAGCGATACGCCGTATTTACGTCCTCACTTAGATTGTACGATAGTTATCACTGTCAGTCACCTTCCATTTCAACACAAGTGTGGCGATACGAGCACTGGAGACATATGTGGCTAAAATTGTACATTATGTAACCAAGACGACACAATTAGGTAAGATTACGGCTTTATATCACTTTGTATATCTTTATTTTTATCACTATCTATAAACTTTTTTTTAGGATGTACATGACAACAAGAGCGATTGATCTCAACGGATTATGACCATGTATAATGCCTGGTGGATGATCCACAAGGAATTAAGTGATAATCTTCATTGATATTTTTCATAGAATGGAAACTTCAATATAAAATTATTATGCTGTTGTTCACCTCTTTTATGCAGGTTTTTGTATTTTATATCTGAAGATGGCTCGTCGATGAGCTGAACCACTAATCAATAAATGAGTTTTAGGAGTCTTGACCTAGGATTTTTATCCATACATTTTAACATAGATCACCCATCTTTCAATTTGGCAGCGTGAAATAACAACGTATCTACCAGGATCCGAATGCATTCTAATGGATCTGGACGAGTTGAGGAGCATCAGGCATTCCCTGGCCTGTCCTCATTTTTTATATGCAAATGGAGTTAATAATTCGATAAATATGTTCAGAGAAATCGAGTCTTCTTGTGCTTTAATATGAAAGTAATAGGAATTACTATAAGGTCAGATTACTTTCTTCTTCTCTAATTGACAATATCAACTTACACAGAGATTGTACCGAGTGAGGTCGCATTCGGGAAGACGACGGTTCAGACTCCCGTCTGGCAATCCTGTATAGGTTTTCCGTGATTTCCCTATGTCGCTTCAGGCGAATGCCGGGATAGTTCCTCTGAAAGGGCGCAGCAGACTTCCTCCCCTATTCCCCAAATCAACCAACCAACTAGAGAGGTTGTATTTCGCTGGTGAAACGCAGTCTTGGTGTACGGTGGGAGGAGAATGCGAATAGTAGGCTGGTAAACCCCAGCTCCCTTAGGCGCACGGACATAAAGCGGGGTGGGCACACGTCTCGAGAATGCGCCGAAAAAATGCAGAGACCAGAGACCACTAGGGATGGGTTAAAACCGACCGACTGAAACCGATACCTGTACCTAAGTTGTGAGTAAATGGTATATTCCGGTATTTGTTTGGTCTGTTATAACAATTTTTTTAATTTTGTACTAATAACCGAGTTAATTAGCCGTAGCAGCAGTGCTAAAATTTTTCATTTCTAAATAAACCGTTTTAAGCAAAGAAGCAATTTTTATTCTTAAAACTTGCATTGGATTGAAATATTGCTGTATTTAGACAATGGAAAAAGCGTTCAGTGCTCTTTTAATAACAATGCCAACAGAAACGAACAGCAGACACGTAAGAAAGGGTACAATCAGTGCTGAGGCAATGATGTTTCTGTTGCTGTACATCGTGGCTTGAGGTACGCGTGCGCACGCAGAGTCCACAACTTGCCCCCACCTGGTCTGTACGGTAGTTGCTTACTGTCGCCCCCGGTCATCTGTTGTATTTGACAACGGTATAAACACTAGCCCGTAAATATTTTTAAGAAGTCATGTAGCAAAGAAGTACAATGCTTCATTTGATTTAAAAGATTAAAGATTGCCCTCCCACTTCTATGAAATAACGGAAGAGCAAGGAAATTGTGATAGCAAGAGCAAATTAAAAACATAACAATTCACTCTTAGCATACAATAAAAACAGAAAGTAGCTGAGCTGGTGCTGCCTACGTGTGCATAATATGCCTTTATATGCTTGTATCCCTTCAAAAGGGGCAAATTAACACGAAAAACAGAGTTTACCAACCTCTGTTTTCACCCTTTAGCGCTGACTATTCGTAATGGCCGAATAGTGGTATGACCCCGATAATGAGATGATTTTTAAGCAGGATTTCAAAAATTACAATCAATAAGAGAACACCGGTGAGCCTTTGTAGTACTCAATCACTTCTAACAGTGAATGGTGGACATACTAAGGTTTCTTTTATTTGCCCATGTTGTTGTTGTTGTTGTTGTTGTTGTTGTGGTCTTCAGTCCTGAGACTGCTTTGATGCAGCTCTCCATGCTACTCTATCCTGTGCAAGCTTCTTCATCTTCCAGTACTTGCTGCAACCTATATCCTTATGACTCTGCTTAGTATATTCATTTCGTGGTCTCCCTCAACGATTTTTACCCTCCACGCTGCCCTCAAATACGAAATTGGTGATCCCTTGATGCCTCAGAACATGTCCTACCAACCGGTCCCTTCTTCTTGTCAAGTTGTGCCACAAACTCCTCTTCCCCCCAATTCTCATTAGTTATGTTATATACCCATCTAATCTTTAGCATTCTTCTGTAGCACCACATTTCAAAAGCTTCTATTCTCATCTTGTCCAAACTATTTGTCGTCCATGTTTCACTTCCATACATGGCTACACTCCATATAAATACTTTCAGACTTACTGACACTTAAATCTATTCTCTGTACGAATTGTAAATAGGCTTTCGCTCCCTGTATTTGACCCCTGCCACCTTCAGAATTTGAAAGAGAGTGTTCCAATCACCATTGTCAAAAGCTTTCTCTAAGTCTACAAATGCTAGAAACGTAGGTTTCCCTTTCCTTAATCTAGCTTTTAAGGTAATTCGTACAGTCAGTATTGCCTCACGTGTTCCAATATTTCTACGGAATCCAAACTGATCTTCCCCGAGGTCGGCTTCTACCAGTTTTTCCATTCGTCTGTAAAGAATTCGCGTTAGTACTTTGCATCCGTGACTTATTAAACTGATAGTTCGGTAATTTTCACACCTGTAAGCACCTGCTTTCTTTGGGATTGGAATTATTATATTCTTCTTGATGTCTGAGGGTATTTCGCCTGTCTCATACTTCTTGCTCACCAGATGGTAGAGTTTTGTCAGGACTGGCTTCCCAAGGCCGTCAGTAGATCTAATGGAATGTTGTGTACTCCCAGGCCCTTGTTTCGCCTCAGGCCTTTCAGTGCTCTGTCAAACTCTTCACGCAGTATCGTATCTCCCATTTCATCTTCATCTACATCCTCTTCCATTTCCAAAATTTTGTCGTCAAGTACATCGCCCTTGTATGGACCCTATATATACACCTTCCACCTTTTTGCTTTCTCCTTCCTTGCTTAGAACTGGGTTTCCATCTGAGCTCTTGATATTCATGCAAGTGGTTCTCTTCTCTGAAAAGGTCTCTTTGGTTTTCCTGTAGGCAGTATCTATCTTATTCCTAGTGAGATAAGCCTCTACATCCTTACATTTGTCCTCTAGCCATTCCTGCTTAGCCATTTTGCACTTGCTGTCGATCTCATTTTTGAGACGTTTGTATTCCTTCTTGCCTGCTTCATATACTGCATTTTTATATTTTCTCCTTTCATCAATTAAATTCAATATTTGTTCTGTTACCCAAGGATTTCTACTAGCCCTCGTCTTTTTACCTACTAGATCTTCTGCCGCCTTCACTATTCATCTCTCAAAGCTACACATTCTTCTTCTACTGTACTTCTTTCCCCCAGTCCTGTCAATTATTCCCTTATGCTCTCCCTGAAACTCTGTACAACCTCTGGTTCTTTCAGTTTATCCAGGTCCCATCTCCTTAAATTCCCACCTTTTTGCAAGTTCTTCAGTTTTAATCTACAGTTCAATAGATTGTGGTCAGAGTCCACATCTGCCCCTGGAAATGTCTTACAATTTAAAATCTGGTTCCTAAATCTCTGCCTTTCCATTATATAATCTATCTTAAACCTGTCTGTATCTCCAGGCTTCTTCCATGTATACAACCTTCTGTTATGATTCTTGAACCAAGTGTTAGCTATGATTAAGTTATGCCCTGTGCAAAATTCTACCAGACGACTTCCTCTTTCATTTCTTACCCCCAGTTCATATTCACCTATTATGTTTCCATCTCTTCCTTTTCCTACTCTCGAATTCCAGTCACCCATGACTATTAAATTTTCGTCTCTCTTCACTACCTGAATTATTTCTTTTATCTCATCATACATTTCATCAATATCTTCAGAGCACTTGAAAATTTAAATAAAATATTTTGTAGGTGACATTTTAATGTAGTGTAGAATGGACAAAGAGAACTTTAAAGAAGATGCAGTTAAGAATTATTACTGTCGTAACTGCGTTTTGCATTACATTTCTCTGCTATTTTAGTAAATTTATGTGATCAACGTTGAAATTTTGTCTTGAATTGCAGGGTTGCACAGGTTGGCATTCCTGTTTAGGATCAAACATGGCCAAGAATTTCCGTACTAGGATCATTGTGAATCTGACCAGTTGCATAAGTGACCCTTAGCCGGTATGGAGTATCAAAGAAAGTCACCAGTATGCGAAAACTGTCTTTCGACATCAAGAATAGCCATTTACCGACGCCACTCCTGGTTTTCCGTCCAGTTTATAGAATGTTCAGTCCAAAGTGTCCCTCCTGCCACCAGATGTGGCATGAATAATGCTAACTAGTGGAAAGAGATTGTTCGGTACCAATACCAACCTAATGAATCGTAATATGCATTTTTGTACAGCTTGAGTGGGATATTTCTGCAAGGGTAAACGACATTCCCGTTCATGTCATTCTGCGGGGCGCTACTGGGGTGAGGCTCTAGTCAATTTGTTTTGCACTGGCATGTACCGCGTGCCCCCTGTCGAGGTCCAAGTCCCCCATCATCGTCCAGGTGTATGAACAGGACTTGTGTGCACGGAAACGGGAGGAAAAAGTTGAAACGTTGGCCCCAACACGTGAAATGAAATTGTGTGCCGTGATTAACTATTAATAATTGCTAGGTAGTGATGGCGACTGTCAGCTACTGTAGTGAAACAAGAGTTACAGATTACGTACATTTATTCTTATGAATTGAATGACTTCACAGAACTAGCAAGGGTCAAGCAGTCATCACAGGAGCAATCACTGAGAAATCAGCTAATGAAATATTTGTAAGTATCAGTGGGTGGTTCACAGAAAATGATTTGTCACTGAATTTTGACAAGACCCAGTACATACAGTTCAGTAACTCACAAAGAATACCTGACCCTATAAGTATAAGGTATTCAAACAATGAAATTAAAGCTGTAGACAGTGTCAAATTTTTAGGGTTACAATTAGAACACAACCTAAATTGGAAAGCTCACACTCTTCATTTAATGGAACGCCTTAGTTTAGCTCCATTTGCAGTACGCATGATAGCAGAAATAGGTGATTTAAAAATGAAGAAGTTACTTTATTCGGCATACTTCCATACACTAATGAGTTATGGAATCATCTTTTGGGGAAACTCACTCACAAAGAGAACATTTTCAAAATTCAGGAACGAGTCATTAGAATTATATCTGGTGTCAGCCCTAGATCATCATTCAGAGATCTCTTTAAGAAAATTGGTATTCTAACTACTACTTCTCAGCACATATACTCATTGATGTCCTTTGTCATGTCCAACATGTCTCTTTTTACACAAAATAGTGCAAAAGATGATTATAATACCGGAACCAAAAACAATCTGTATAAGGACTACAAAATCTTAACAGTAGTACAAAAAGAACTCAAATACATGGGTTCTCATTTATTCAGTAACTTACCAGAGCGTATCAAAGGTCTTGTAAGTGATCAAGATCGGTTTCAGAGTGAATTGGCCAACTCCTTCAACTCCATCGATGAATATCTTCACAAGGATTATAGCTCATAGCTCTGTCAGCATTAGAATTGAGCAATATCCATGTATCTGATGACTCTTTCCACGTCCCAGAGACTCCTCTCCAAGGGATCCATGGAAAAACGAAACATGTAATGTACCAGGAGAATGAGTGGATATACACGTATTAGCGTGAGACAGTTGCGTATTTTCAGAGGAAAAGGATTGGGAAAGTTCTCACAAAATAAACCGAACTAACAAGAAATCGTGTTAACTGATTACTAACCGCGGAAATCTACTGGCATAGTGCTGCTGGTTTCACTCCTTAGTGCATTTGTGTGAGCTCTCCAGGTGAGACGGTGGTCTAACGTTACGCCTTGGTATCTGGCAGTTGCTCTCCATGTTATGTCACGCCTCCGTAGTCTAAGCGGTATGTTTTCTCGCTGGCGATGCGATGGAGAGCGTTTTCCTCTCCTCTGGGGGCACATCGCCACTCCCAAAGATTCCGAGCTCCGGCCTATGAAACGGCGTCTCGAAAAAAAACTTTTCGTAACTTTCCCTTCTCAGTGTTTACGAGCAAGGCGTCAGTGGTCTGCACTAGCCAAAAGACTCGCCTTTGGAGCCACCTCATGGTAACTACACTAGTAGAATCCATGGAATAGTGCGAACGTGTTCAAATGTCTGCGAGTCGTGTAACTGAGGCGGGACATGGGGACAAGCCCGGTATTCACCTAGGGGGATGTGGTAAAGCGCCTGAAAACGACATACTGGCTGGTCAGCACACTGGCCCACTTCGGTAATCTCCCAGGAGGATTCGATCCGGGGCCGGCACCTTCCCGGGTCCAGGAAGCAGCGCATTAGCGCTCTCGGCTATCCTGGCGGGTATTCTGAGCAGGTCAACCACTAAAAAAAATTTATTACGCGTGATCTATTACTTGTATTTAATATTTGTTTAGTTTATCTTGAATTTGTGAGCTCCTTAGATGTGGTACTCTTATTCCTTTTTGTCCCTGATGTGTTGCAATTTATAGCAAGTCCTACGGTGCTCAGCGTCATTTTCTTTAGTTTACTTCACTTTTCAGAACATTGTGAAAGGTCTCTGTTGGATTCCTTTCATGTTAATTTAATAAATCTGTTGTCATTTGCGGCATGTATTCTACTTCTAAATTTACTGTGGTGTTTCTGACTCTATCTGGGAGGAGACTGAGCAGTGGAACGTGTTTCTTTTACACATAATCAAGAACGATCTGTCACCCTACTACACTTTAAAACACAGATTATATGTAATTCATGTCACACAGTCTCATACGGAACCTACATCCGCTTTCTTTTATATACTGTATATGATAAGATACTGTCATCCCTCTTCCCTTCTGTGTGGAAGGATGAATGAGCAAATGTATTTCTAGTTGCATGCTTGATGGTAGCAGACAAGCCTGTCTCCTAGAGAACAGTAGGACCAACGATGGAACAGGTAGCTACGCTTTCTAAAATCAAAGAGGTTTCTATTCTTAGTATGGTCCTGTCCATCCCTTGTCATGTTGGTATAGGAAGCTGCCTCTCTGGTCACTTCCGTTTGTATCTGTGAAGCACTCTCAGTAGGGGCCCACAGCAGTCAGTCCGCGGCGAGCGTCTGAAGTGGTAAGACCTCCGGCTAAGCGCGTCTCTGCTAAGTCCGTAGGACAATGGGTTTCTTAAGTTCAGCCTAACTGAAAATTTAATCGCCTTTATTTCAGGTTTAGATCTAAAATATCTTAAATTGCAACGCAGTGTAATTCGAGTGTGGAGTTCTGAATATCTTCTGGTAGTTGCTTTGTCACTACTATGTGAGTAAAGTGGAACCACATGTTGATCAGTAACTCTAACTAAGATCATCAATCTTAATTGCGAAAATGTGTGAGATTATTACGTCTCGTATTGACAATATTTTTTCAATATAGCAACTTTTCTTTTTGTTCAACCCACGTACGGTGTACTTTGTGAGACCAGTACCGCGTGATTATACAATTGTTTGACCCATCAGGTTAATAGTAAGACGATATTAACCAGTTTGAGGTTTTTCTTTTGTAAATTGCGTTTCGATGTAGTTTATTTTAATTATCAAAATTATTGTGGAGTTACACTCTTTGTGTAAACCAAGTTGGCCACGTGAAGCATGTGGTGTAATCATCAAAGTAGCCCTCAGCTAGTCTTTTAGGGAAGATTTCACAGAGAGTTAGTATGAATTTAGTATACCAGTGTGTGGTAATTTCAAGATGGACAGGATTCGCTACGACCGTAGCTCCTTTGGGTGAAAATTGAATCGGATGGTTGCGGTTAATTTCCTCTTGCATGTGTTTCAACGTTCTTCGTGTGTTATTTTATGAATGCAGTGTTGTATGCAGTCTCCCAATCTTGGCTCCATATTTGATGTGTTCTGTAAGATTACAAACTCACATTTTCACAATCCTAAATAAGGCACCAGTTTAGCTATGAATCAAGTTTAATATGCTGAAATTTTAACACAACAATAATCAATGTTAAAATAAATGTCCAAATATAAACTGATTGTCGTAAGATCACTATTAAAAGATTACAATTAATGTTAGTCTGGTTGGGAATTTGGTAAGCTACACTGGATACCTGGTGAAACAGTTGCGCAGTAATGCAAGGTTAACTTCCCCAGATAGCTCACAGCATTTAACCCGCTTTTATTGTTTTGAATATCAGCACCGCTTTCAGAACAAATTAATGCATCAACATTACAATTGATGTGTGGCATTTGTTGCCAATTACTGTTCTAAACTAGGGCAATTAAAATTTGTGTATTCACGATCTTGTCTTACATTTTGAAATCCCTAATTTTCTTCAATTTCCCAACGTTGAGGCGACCCTATTACGTCAGTATGATGAGTTTTCACTGTGTTTGGTGCCCAAGCATTACATTAAAAAATAAGAGGTATACAGAGATTCATGCAGGTATATTTCGTCTTTGCAACCACATGATAGGCAATTTGGTTTTTGCTATACGCGTCCCGTTTCTTGTATTTATGAAGCACCTTCAGTGGTGATTAAGCGTACGTAACACAGAATAAAGTGCAAGTGAAGTGTTGTAACCAATGTAGGTGAGAAAACGCCGAAAACCGACCATTTAGAGTTTGGGGTGCGAGTAGACACATCCCCAGGACGACAGACATGGACTAGCAACATTCGAAATCGCTACTGAAGATGCTTCATCAGTAAGAAAAGCCAAACGCGTGAAGCAGAAAAAAAGTACCTTTCATTTAGATGCAAACACTGAACATAACTCCGTGAATTTTGAAGCAAGTAAGGATGGACGGAAAACGGGAAAAAATGACGATGGCGAATGAACAGTGCTTGCTCGTTTTATAGCAGGTTTACTTTGCGCCAAGCTGCTGAGTCCTATTTCGACCTCTTCCAGGTCTATTACTGTGGTGTTATTCATGATAATTTTCTCATGCTGTCCGTGAAAGGACATTTGCAATCTTTCCGTTTAATTTCTACATGCACTTAGTCGTAACTTGTTATCTGTTTTATTTCTTTGGTGACAGTCCAACGTGACTTGGCTCACTTTATGACAAACACCTAATTTTTCATTGCGAAGACCTTCCCAGGAACTAACTAGTTAATTCTCATGGCGGTCCATTTGCCGGGATGAAACACTTAATTTTTCAGCTTACACCAAGATAGTCTTTCTTCCTGCCCTTCATACGTGAGTGGAACACCAAATAATCATAATATGGGTTTCAGTGGGATCTATCCTCTGGCGTGTACTTCACAGTGGTTTAGACAATTTGACTGTTGATGTACTTAACATTGCTTACAAAGTATGAATTTCGTGTGTGTCTTACAACTAAATTTGAGTTTTTTTATGGAGCTGGCACCACAACTGGACACACAAGTCACATAATTCCCGTAAATTCCAGGGAGAGGGGCAATGATCTCTGAAGCCGCGGTCAGTCACATCGCACATATTTTCGATCGGGTTCAGATCTGGTGAGTTGGGGGACCAGCACATCTACTGGAAATCACCATTATGTTCCTCGAAACACTCCATCACACTCCTGGCCTTGTGACATAGCGCGTTATCTTGTTGAAAAATGCCACTGCTGTCGGGAAACACGATCGGCATGAAGGGGTGTACGTGGTCTGCAACCACTGTGTGATACTCCTTGGCCGTCATGGTACCTTGCACGAGCTCCACTGGACCCTTGGATGCCCATGTGAATACTCCCCGAGCGTAAAACGAGCCCCGCCAGTTTGCCTTCGTCCCTTAGTACAGGTGTCTAGGAGCTGTTACTCTAGAAGACGACGGATTCGCAACCCCTCGTAGGCATGATGAAGAAGGTATCAACATTCATCAGACCATGCAATGCTCTGCCACCGCACCAACTTCCAGTGCCGATAGTCAAGTGCCCATCTCATTCGTAGTTACCGATGTCGTGATATTAACGTTAGGACATGCATGGATGTCGGCTACAGATGCCCATGGTTAGGAGTGTTGATGCACTGTGTGTTCAGACACACTTCCCCTTTCCCAGCATTAAAGTCTGATGTTAGTTCCGCCACAGTTCGTCGCCTGTCCTGTTTCACCAGTCTGCCCCGTGTCTGACAAGTCGTGCAGATTCTGTAATGCTCGTGCCGAGCCTCCGGGTCATCACAATTTGCCTTTGGCCAAACTCAAATTGATAGCGAGCCTTCCCCATTCTATGCACGGACAGCTCGCTCACTGATACTACATTCACCGTGTTTGTGCCTGACTAACTGTCATTCTTCGCCAGGTGACGCTGCAATCACCTGGAAGGGTTTATATCGATAGTAGGTCGGTCGTTAGAATGTTCTGGCTATTCAGTGAAATATAAAGCCTGTCCGGATTCTTCAGAAAGCGCAAACCAGCGTACTCATGGTCGTAATGCGGAAACGGAGTGATTTATTCTTTCTTTCTTTCTTTTTCTGAGCCTTTTCCCACATATAAAATTAATTGTTGGTAAGGCGGGTACCAGGTTGAGATTCATTGGGAGAGTCCTTAAAAAATGTAGTCCATCAACAAAGGAGGTGGCGTACAAAACACTCGTTCGACCTATACTTGAGTATTGCTCATCAGTGTGGGATCCGTACCAGATCGGGTTGACGGAGGAGATAGAGAAGATCCAAAGAAGAGCGGCGCGTTTCGTCACAGGGTTATTTGGTAACCGTGATAGCGTTACGGAGATGTTTAACAAACTCAAGTGGCAGACTCTGCAAGAGAGGCGCTCTGCATCACGGTGTAGCTTGCTCGCCAGGTTTCGAGAGGGTGCGTTTCTGGATGAGGTATCGAATATATTTCTTCCCCCTACTTATACCTCCCGAGCAGATCACGAATGTAAAATTAGAGAGATTAGAGCGCGCACGGAGGCTTTCAGACAGTCGTTCTGCCCGCGAACCATACGCGACTGGAACAGGAAAGGGAGGTAATGACAGTGGCACGTAAAGTGCCCTGCGCCACACACCGTTGGGTGTCTTGCGGAGTATAGGTGTAGATGTAGATGTAGTTACGCAGGGTCGGCCATAGTTAAACGGATGTGGCATGTTAAGTTCAAAGGGTGGCCGGATGCCCATCCTGTCGCCACCCTGTACCCCCCGGGAAGGAATGAGTGTACCCCAGCTATCTGTGTCTAATGTAAGCCATGGAATAGTGCGAACGTGTTGCAAATGTCAGCGAATCATGTAACTGAGGCGGAACGTGGGGACCAGCCCAGTATTCACCTAGGGGGATGTGGAAACCGCCTACAAACCACATCCAGGCGGATTCGATCCGGGGCCGGCGCGCCTACCCGAGTCCAGGAAGCAGCGCGTTAGCGCTCTCGGCTACCCTGGCGGGTAAACGGAGTCATTTACCTGACGTCCAAAAGGGCACGTTCATTGGTTTTCGCGCCAAGGCTGGAAGCATTTCTGAAACGCCTAAGTTTGTAAACTGTTTGCGTGTTGCCATGGTTAAAGTATGCTTTGCATGGCAAAATGGCGCTATCAAAACCGGCGCCGAGGCAACTATGTTGCACGAAAGGCCATAGATGACAGCTGTGAACGAAGACTGCAGAGATGTGTATAGGTGAAAAGACCAGCAGTATTGTTGGGCAACTAACCGAACATTGTTGTGCAGCAGGTGCCTGGTCCTTGCACTCATGCTGACTGCTGTTCATAGGGGGAGAAAGTATGAAATTTGTGCTAAGATCTTATGGGACCAAACTGCTGAGGTCATCGGTCCCTAAGCTTACACACCACTTAAACTAGCTTACGCTAAGGACAACACATACACCCAACCCGAGGGAAGACTCGAACCTCCGACGGGAGGAGCCGCGCGAACCGTGACAGGACGCCCAAAACCGATGGCTACCCCGCGCGGCATCCGAGGGGAAGTCTGGAGTTTGCACGACCGTACTGCACGCCAGACGTCCACTACATCTACATCTACATGGTTACTCCCCAGTTCACATTTAAGTGCCTGGCAGAGGGTTCATCGAACCATCGATTGGAAATGTCTGAAATCAAACAACAATAGAAAGTGTCAGACAGCTTGCAACGTACGAGAGAGGTTCGAAGACCACCAGGATGAGTTTTCCGTACACTCCTGGCCACCAAACTGTTCGCGCCATGGATCCTCTTCTGAGAAACATAGCGCAGCTGAACACGGCACTCTGGAATCGACATGGCTCTGCATCCCTGTCGACACTTCCAGCACATCACTGACTCTCTTCCTGCATGTCTCGCAGTGATCCGCGGTGCAAAAGGTGGTTATTCAAGCTTTCGGCAGTCACATTTGTGTGCGCGAGTGCGTGCGTGCGTGCGTGCGTGCGTGTGTGTGTGTGTGTGTGTGTGTGTGTGTGTTTGTGTGTCTTTAGAAAATGTTACGTTGTTTAGATACCATGGGGAATTAACCAGCACAACTGTCTTTCTCGGCCGGCCGCTGTGACCGAGCAGTTCTAGGCGCTTCAGTCCGGAACCGCGCTGCTGCTACGGTCGCAGGTTCGAATCCTGCCTCGGGCATGGACGTGTGTGGTGTCCTTGGGTTAGTTAGGTTTAAGTGGTTATAAGTCTAGGGGACTGATGACCTCAGATGTTAAGTCTCATAGTCCTTAGAACCATCTGAACCATTTGTCTTTCTCGTAATTTTGATGGTTACTAAGATGAGAACAGCAGTGCATCCTTTTCAAAGACTTCATATCGCCTAAAATATTTACTTTAGACCACTCTTAGTCTCAAGGTCAGGTCGAGAACATTTTTCCACACTAGCGACGTATTTTTTGACGACCGCCCCCCCCCCGCCCCCCCCCCCCCCTCTCTGACCGTTCTCAGACACTAATTTATTTTCCTTGTTCTTTTGCAAACACCTTTAAAAATAAATCAAAAGCTGCCATCATGGAAATCAGTTCTTTTCTCTCTTAAAATAATGCATAGGTAGTCCTCTGAAACAGAAATAAGTTTCTTAATCTTATTCTTGTGATAAATATCAAAAGAAGAAACAATTTCCATTAAGGGGAACGAAAGGATGACGGACGAAAATGTCGCACACATTGAGGATTGTTTTCTCCGTACTGGAATGCAGCAGACAAATGGGGTTTCCGGCAATGGATAAAGTATATATTGAGGTTTTTTTGACTTTTTTAATTGAAAAATATTAATATCTTCACTGTGTAATTGAAATTTTCCCGAGGCAGCTCTGTAAGGAGGTAGATCGGTAGTCGTCGCTTCAACTCCAGTTGTGGTTATCCTTACAGATGTGATTTTAAGTCATCGTGGAGATTTGCAAAAATTTTTTTGGCGAAATTATAGCTATCTGAAAATAATGGCCGTTTTTGGATCCCTCTTTTTTGGCCGAAAAAAATACTGAATATCAACGTACAAAAATTGGCTACGATGAACTAAAGAGAATTCAGTTTGTTTCAAGGGAGACCAACAATCATTAAAATGGGATGAAAATTGTAGCGTGGGCGACGACAACCATGCCGAAAAACTTGGTTTAGAGAAAAACGCGTTTAAAGTTTGACAAGTATTTATCATATAAAAGAAAGGGACAAAGCTTGAAACCAACGGGATGTAATAACTATCGCACTGGCTAGCTGGTGGTCGATTTCTGTTACTTTGATCTGATGAGCCCTCATTTTTGTCCACAAAGCCCTTTTAGTCTCTGAGCGCATCGCCGCTGGCGTCTCTAACTTCACACAATCGCGCATTTCATCGCCGATTTTGATTTGAAGGGCATTTACCACGTGCATTATGGCCTACATTGTATTTTGAAGCAATGTTGACAATTTCACTTCGGTTGGGTTTATTTATAGATCGTATCTCAGAATGAGGCTATTGAGACATGCATTCAAATTTTACGTAAAACCGCGGAAACAACACTCCAGCAAATTAAGTTACTCAAATCGGTATTGAATATAGACGATGACATTGATAACGACTTGGGGCAATGACGTTTTTTGTTGTGTACGATCGGCATCAACCGCTTACAAAGTCATTACTTTTTGAAGTTCGTGCACAACATTTTAGGGTGTAATAAAAAGAGTTTCGAGTTTTTTCGACCGTTACCCTGTCGTTACCCCTTAACACAATTCCTGAGGTCTTTAAAACCTTTTACTGACACCAGAAAGAAGTAGATCTATTATGTTGCTGTATTTTCCTTAGAAATATGACAGCTATTTAAATGAGTGGAAAGAACGAAAATGTAAAATTTTAGTTATTTTTAGCTTCGTAATGGAACTTTTTAATTCTGTAATTTACAAATTATTTCCATTTCTATTGGAAAAATTAGGTAGATTTGACGTGTTAAATGTAAGACACCGTTCAGCTGCATGGGATGTACGTTACATGAAGATAAGGCATCAGAAAATACGAGGGAAATTCAAAAAGTAAGTTACATGTCATTATAGCTAGCCGATTAACTTTCATTGAATGCTGTACTACACATCAAACTAACGCAGATATATGACAATGTCTTTGAACGGTCTTTGTGAACAACGGATTTAAACTCGACGTTAGGAGTCCGCTCCTTGGTCACCGAGCCACTGGAGAACCGCTGTACGAACGTTCTCTGAGTTGGAAAATCTCTTTCCTCATAGTTGTCCGCAGCTCGTGGTCGTGCGGTAGCGCTCTCGCTTTCCGCGCATGGGTTCCCGGGTTCGATTCCCGGCGGCGTCAGGGATTTTGTCTGCCACGTGATGACTGGGTGTTGTGTGATGTCCTTAGGTTAGTTAGGTTTAAGTAGTTCTAAGTTCTAGATGACTGATGACCATGGATGTTAAGTCTCATAGCGCTCGGAGCAATTTTAACCATTTGAACCTTTCCCCATAGTTGTTTTTTCAACCTGCCGAGAAGATGGAAATCGCACGGTGCAGATCTGGACTTGAAGATCAGCATCACCTACGCCTTTGCAGCCTTGGTGAAATTGTTGGCACCGGGACACAACGTTGCGTTTGTTCCATACACCGCCAGAACTTCATGGTTAATTTGTGTAGTATTTACATGTTTTGCCCACAAGAATCGTATTGTCCCGCGAACTTCAACTTTGGAGTACGTTTCTAGTTGCCTCCGCATTTCCCTTCCACTCTGCGATACTACAGCAGAAATGTGTCTGCAGAAAACCCGCAACCCATACTCTCTTCTGACTACGCGCCACTTTTTGTGGGCAATGGTCTTACCGTGGGACGATATGTGTAACTTACTCTCTGAAGACCCCAGGTAGATAAATTTCGTAAAATCTGCCGTGACATTTATAAACTTGGCCAAAATTTTTTTTGTGCAACTGCAAGGGAAAACATAAATTAGTGTGTGATACGAAAGGGAAATATTGTGTTAACTAATGAAGCCACCTGAGGTCGACATATGGAAAACAAACAGTAGCATGCAGTGTGATGAAGTAGTATCGTAGGCGTGTTTCTTGTTACGTTAGGCTTTGGATGGACTTAGATGAGATCTTGATCGAAAATTTTACATTACCTATGCATTTGTACTGTCTAGGAGAATACCCCATACTGATGTCAACGGCAGCTCGTAGAAACCCAATTCGCAGTTGTCTTACAAATGTCTCATTTGTGGACTCATATTCACTGGACTGCTTTTGCTTTGATTAATATATACTTCACTCGCGTCAGTTTTAGATGGTAACTACGACACACATTGTTATGTCTCTTTCTCCGATGGAAGCGCCTGGCCAGGTAAATAATGTAGGACAATAATCATCTTCTGAATGTTGCAGTTTTTCTTATTTCCGTGCTTAACGAGAAAACTGTGAAGGAATTCCGCCTTATGCAAGAGATCTTTTGCGTTTTGTTTTCACCTAGACATGTTTCAGCACTTTTTCTGCTATCTTAAATGTATTTTTGAGATTTGTTCGCCAAGCACAGAATTTTCTCGAAGACTCTGTGCTTGGCGAACAAATCTTAAAAAAAAAAATGCATGTGCGTCGACAAAAGCGAAAGAAATAAGCATGTTATCTCGAGACAAGCAACAGAAAAAAATCACGAAAATATCAAAAGTTATGACAATCTGTAGTCTGTGTAGAAGACCTAAAGCTAGTAACATAAAGAGCCAATAACTTCACGTGAGAAGGAAAATAAAAAAAATAAACCCACTGAAAATAGCACGAAATGAGATGAAACGTGTCTGGGTGAAAACAAAACTACTAACTTGTGTTGCATAATGCGGAATTCCTCTCCAGTGTAGAACAAGTTTATTCATAAGTGCTGTACATACACAAAAGGCTCCTTCTTGAAGTAAGTCATTTACAAATGAAAATTTGGTTGATAGTTAGAACAAGGAAAGCAAATCACGATTAAGTAGTCGAAGTTCAAAATCAGTAACAAAAGGTTTCAAGTCCAGGTTCACTTGGAATGTTTTGTAGCAACAAAATCAATACTTAGCTGGCGTAAACCCGAAGCGTGAAGCAGTACGTTCACTGGGCTAAGCTCTGTGGAGATTCTGGGTTACGCACTGAACGGGTGAGTAAAGATTCAAAGACAAAACCCTACACGGCGACTAACCGACGATGATTCCTTAGCGAGGCCCTCACTGATGAGCTGCGGACGCACCCGCAGTCTGGCCCAGTGAGCTCGAAAGAATAACGCGTTTGATAGGCGAGATAGAATTACCAATCCGTGATTGACTGCCGGCCTACATACTTTATCCGCGCACGGATAGGGCGCGAGCTGTTGGCGGGAACGGTAGTGCGTTCAGATGGCAGCGAACTTGGTACCTCTCGTGGCGGCTGCCTCGGACTTTGTGGACAACGAATCTGCCTGTTGCTGCTGTTGCTGTCCGGATCATTCACCAACATGCATGGCAAGCGTGGATCGCTGTTTGACTTACAGGGGCATGTACCTGTTTCGGCAGGCGACGCCTGATTCTTCGCTACCCAAACGACGCACGTGTGCTGCAGGTTTGCAGCTTGCTGTCTTGCAGGAGGTAAGCACTGGGTACACAGCGCAACAGAATTTAAAAGATCGCTTTTTCGAAACACCGTAATTCTCACCCATTGCCAATCCTAAGTTTGAAATTTGGCTCAAAGATGCCTACCACCTTCCTCTGTAATGGTACAAAAGCGTGGCGCCCTGCGACGTCATCCCATCCTCGGGTTCGATGACGCTTCGAACAGTCGGCTCGTGTGGCCGAGCGGTTCTAGGCGCTTCAGTCCTGAACCGCGCAACCGCTACGGTCGCAGGTTCGAATTCAGCTTCGGCCATGGATGTATCTGATGTCCTTATGTTAGTTAGATGTTTCAGTATTTCTGCAGAATCACGGAAAGGAAATACGAAGCCTGCCAGTTACTTCTATGTCTACATCCACTTCTACACCCACAATCTCCAAACCACGGAGAACTGCATCCCAGTCCATTCGCGCCAGTGACGTAGCTAGGTAATTTGGCACCCGGTGCGGGAATTTTAATATTGAATAATTTTTGAGGGGAAGCAATTTTTTATTTAAGTGCTTAAGTAAGTAAAGTGTAACGCTAATTATAAGGCGTACAACTTTGCTTCCGCCGTTTGCCAATCGGTGGCGACAAAGGTAAGTAGCGGTCGAAAGAGACAGATCGCAGACGTCAGGCAGTTAGCTTGGACCTCGGTCAACATAACCTCATTCGAACATTCGTCGATTTGTGTCTACATCATAAAATTGTTCTTGATTGAAAATAGTTTACGAGCCTAATTCTCGTCATTTGCGGGAGGTGTTACTTTTTGTTTCGATATGAATAAAATCGCGGCTGAGTCTCATCGAATGCTCTCAAGTACGTATGGTAAGTATGTTATTAGTGAAAGAACGTGTCGTGAGTGGTTTCAACGATCAAGAACAGTCGTAGACCGGCATAGCGGGGGAAGAGAGAATGTTTTCGAAGATGCTGAACTATAGACATTGCTGAGTGAAGAATAGCGTCAACCTCAAGAAGAATTGGCACGATTAATGGGAGTGACACTGCAAGCCGTTTTAAAACGTCTCAAGGCTAAGGGCGTCATTCAGAAAGAAGGAACTTGGGTCACGTGTGAGCTGAAACCAAGAGACGTTGAACGGCGTTTGTGTGTTTGCGGACAGTAGCTTCAGAGACAAAAATGGAAGGAATTTCTGCATCGCATTGTAGCTGGGGACGAAAAATGGATTCATTACGATAACCCTAAAAGCAAAAAATCATGGGGATATCGCGGCCATGCTTCCACGTCGACGGTCAAACCGAATATTCACGGCTCCAAGATCATGCTCTGCACTTGGTGGGACCAGCTCGGCGTCGTGTACTATGAGGTGTTACAACCAAGTGAAACAATCACAGATGCTCTTTATCGAACGCAATTAAGGCGTCTGAGCAGAGGATTAAAAGACAAACGGGGGCGATACAGCGAGAGGCACGATAAAGTGATTTTGCCGCACGACAACGCTCGACACCACGTTGCAAAAGAGGTCAAAACGAACTTCGAAACGCTAAAATGGCGTCTTACCCCACCCGCCGTTTTCTCCAGACATTGCTCCCTCTGACTATCAACGACGCCTGGCTTGGCTGACCAACACTTCCGATCTCACGAAGAAGTCACAAATTGGATCGATTCGTGGATAGCTGCAAATGATGAACAATTTTTTCGACGCGAGCTTCGTACACTGCCCGAAAGATGGGAGAAAGTAGTGGCCAGCGATGGAAAATACTTTAAATGATACATGTGTAACCAATTTCTTTCATTAAAGCCTCAAATGTTGGGGAAAAAACGGCGTAAGGAAAGTTGTACACCTTGTGTAATAAAACAGTTTTTATGATTCGAAACAAGTAAGAATAACGCTTTTTCATAAATAAGCTAGTGTAACTTATTATTAATGAAGCACTACAAATAACCAAAGCTCTTCGTAGTGACAGGTGACTTTAATATGTAGCTTACAATCTCTTCCTTCGAACTTTTTCTGCTGAAGATTTTGAAATTGGGTCATTAATGCGGTATCATTAACTACATTATTTTCTATCGACAATACTGCCATATTAGATAGTCGTAGCTGACTCATAGTGAATCTACGATAGTTCTTAATTACACTCCTGGAAATGGAAAAAAGAACACATTGACACCGGTGTGTCAGACCCACCATACTTGCTCCGGACACTGCGAGAGGGCTGTACAAGCAATGATCACACGCACGGCACAGCGGACACACCAGGAACCGCGGTGTTGGCCGTCGAATGGCGCTAGCTGCGCAGCATTTGTGCACCACCGCCGTCAGTGTCAGCCAGTTTGCCGTGGCATACGGAGCTCCATCGCAGTCTTTAACACTGGTAGCATGCAGCGACAGCGTGGACGTGAACCGTATGTGCAGTTGACGGACTTTGAGCGAGGGCGTATAGTGGGCATGCGGGAGGCCGAGTGGACGTACCGCCGAATTGCTCAACACGTGGGGCGTGAGGTCTCCACAGTACATCGATGTTGTCGCCAGTGGTCGGCGGATGGTGCACGTGCCCGTCGACCTGGGGCCGGACCGCAGCGACGCACGGATGCACGCCAAGACCGTAGGATCCTACGCAGTGCCGTAGGGGACCGCACCGCCACTTCCCATCAAATTAGGGACACTGTTGCTCCTGGGGTATCGGCGAGGACCATTCGCAACCATCTCCATGAAGCTGGGCTACGGTCCCGCACACCGTTAGGCCGTCTTCCGCTCACCCCCCAACATCGTGCAGCCCGCCTCCAGTGGTGTCGCGACAGGCGTGAATGGAGGGACGAATGGAGACGTGTCGTCTTCAGCGATGAGAGTCGCTTCTGCCTTGGTGCCAATGATGGTCGTATGCGTGTTTGGCGCCGTGCAGGTGAGCGCCACAATCAGGACTGCATACGACCGAGGCACACAGGGCCAACACCCGCCATCATGGTGTGGGGAGCGATCTCTTACACTGGCCGTACACCACTGGTGATCGTCGAGGGGACACTGAATAGTGCACGGTACATCCAAACCGTCATCGAACCCATCGTTCTACCATTCCTAGACCGGCAAGGGAACTTGCTGTTCCAACAGGACAATGCACGTCCGCATGTATCCCGTGCCACCCAACGTGCTCTGCAAGGTGTAAGTCAACTACCCTGGCCAGCAAGATCTCCGGATCTGTTTGGGACTGGATGAAGCGTCGCCTCACGCGGTCTGCACGTCCAGCACGAACGCTGGTCCAACTGAGGCGCCAGGTGGAAATGGCATGGCAAGCCGTTCCACAGGACTACATCCAGCATCTCTACGATCGTCTCCATGGGAGAATAGCAGCCTGCATTGCTGCGAAAGGTGGATATACACTGTACTAGTGCCGACATTGTGCATGCTCTGTTGCCTGTGTCTATGTGCCTGTGGTTCTGTCAGTGTGATCATGTGACGTATCTGACCCCAGGAATATGTCAATAAAGTTTCCCCTTCCTGGGACAATGAATTCACGGTGTTCTTATTTCAATTTCCAGGAGTGTAGTTTGAGTTTTAATAACTTACAGGAAGGTACCAAAACACAGAAAGTTAAGGAACATCTTAACACCAAAGTGAGGTTGATAACAGATTTAGAAAATTCGTATCCATCCACGAACTGTAAGAATCCAAAAGATGTCCAAGCAAAAGACACTTCTTTTAGAACGTTGGAAAATTCGTACCCATCCACGAACTGTAAGAATCTAAAAGATGTCCAAGCAAAAGACGCTTCTTTTAGAACGTTGCTAGTTTACAGAAATCTTCTTACGCGTGCAAGATTATCGTCTTCAGAAATCTCATCACAAATGTCAAGCAAAGTTTTTACAATCGAGGAAAGTTCAGTTTCTGAGATTTTAATCAGACTGCTGGCCCCTAAAACAGCAGGACGATCTGATATACGTCCATGGATTCGTAACGTGTCTCGATTTCTTGCAAAAACCTGTCGATGCTCTCTAACACTGATTTTCTTAATTCCTGGTGCAAAATCAGCGTCTCATTTGCAGCCTTCTGTGTAGGCAACATTTCATTTCTTCCGAATTTTTTCCACGGCAACGCCCATCTCGTCACATGTGCCCTTCGGAAATTATGAAGATGTAGGTTTATCATCCTTGTAATACACATTCTGAAGCTGACTCCAAGAATCTTTAAATACTTTCGAGCATTGTTGACTTGTTCTAGCACAGTGAGCCGTGACTGTCGCGCTGGTTTATCTGAGAGAGTGTAGAAGATTGCTGGCAACTGTTGCGGTTACTTATCGCCGGCTTAATGAGAGGGCGCGGCGGCTCGTGAGGGACGCATTGGGCGGTGAGTGGCAAGGCGTGGTAGTACAGCTCTGTGGGGCAATGTGGCGTGACGTCTTCCTGACAGCGGAACTGGTGTATGGCTGGGGTGTGAAGCAGACTTGGCTGCTGCAGAGGGCTGTCGATGTTTGCTTGCGACCACCGTAGACAGTCGGGGAAGAGGCGGAGTTGCAGGTTTGCTGCGCTGCTCGAATTGATATTAAGCGGCGAGCCACATCCACTGCTCCACCCATACCCTCGCCCAAGGTGGCTTCCTCCAACTCCCCCTCCCTGATGATGCCCTCATCCCCCCCATCTACCCCTCCTACCAACTTTGATCCTCCCCTACCACACCCTGCGTTTTTTCCCAAGGGCACTCTCTCCCTTCTCTCTCTCCTCCCTCCCTCCACCCCCACCTTTTCCCCTCTGGCATGTCCCCAGTCTCGTACACGTACAGTGAATATTCACGCGCCGGATATCGTCACCAGTGTTTTGTGTGTGCCATCGTGTTAGTGATTCAGTGTTTCGTCATTTGTGCTCCTTCGTTCACGTGTGCCATTTCTGTCGTCTCTGTTAGTGTCCGAGTGCTGAAAGTTTTTATTTGGACACTGAACCTGTGAACGACTTCACGTATTTTAAATTGGTGTGTCTACTGTTGTCTATCCACCGTGTTGTTTCGTTTTTCGATGTCTCCACTCGTATTGAATGTATTGTCTGTGGCCGAAGAGCGGCGTAATTTTGCCGCTGCCGGCCTACCTTGTATGAAGTTTCAAAATAACAATAAAGAAAAAAAACCACTGCTCCACATCTGACTATCCAATGGGCTCATGCTTTACGCTGTTAAAGCATTAATGCCCTTGTGTCCAGTATTAGTAGTACTACTGATTTGGTGCCTCGTTCGAGCTCGTTTTTTGATTCTGATTGTGCTCTGCTGTTCTGAGCGATGAGAGTAATGGAATTCAACCGAGCTTTCTGGTTGTGCTAAAGTCACGTCTTTTATCTGGGAGATCTCTGTTGAGAGTTGCAAAAGAATTTTTTTTTTGCTATTTGTTACTGTGGGACTGTCCAGTTAACATGTTAAAGAAATGCTGTTTAAGCAGAGTTCAAAACTGATTGGTGGATTATTATTTCTGATGGTTGTGTAAGCCATATATAAAGATGCTGGTATGAGAATTGTGTATTTGAATGTTACAGATGCAAAATTTGTATTCGGAGGCATGTCTAAGGTTCATGATTCTCTGTCCCTTTTGAAAAATAATTTGAAATATGAGCACTAGCTACAACTGTGAAGGTAATTTAACCATCAGTGCCCTTGCTTGTAAATTTCCTGCTGGCTGGTGTAGCAAGGTTTAGTTGGTGAAACAAGTTCTGTATGCTGATAGTGTTTTCTTGTGTTATAGATTTAGCTGTTCGTAGTCTACAAAGTCTTGCCTATGGCGCAGTGTCCGTTTGTATGACAATGTTGGCTAAGCGGTTTGTGCTGTCGTACCCGACCACGCACAATGAACCTGTGAGTCTTGACTGTCTTTCTTTTTTTTTTTTTTCTTTTAAAGGTATTGTTTTTGCCAGTAGTATCAATAATTTAAGTTTGTACATATGGGGTGCAATCAGCCTCATGATGCCAATTGACGAGCTATTGGACCGAATAGTAGCGGTTTCGTCTAAGAATACGATCATAACGACCGGGAGAGCAGTGTGCTGACCCCACGCTGCTCCTATCCGCATCCTCCACTGAGGATGACACGGCGGTCGGATGGTCCCGGTAGGCCACTCGTGGCCTGAAGCCGGAGTACATAAGATGACAATTTGTAGAATTGGAAAGGGATTTATTGTTTTTGATTAACACTCAGTGGTGGGAGTCAGGATTGGCTGTTCAGCTGCAACTTGTTTTATGCCGATTTGTTTAATGTATAGTAACCAGAAAGGTTCATAGAAGTAAATTTGTCCCTGGTTGTAAAATGATTGCTTGCACGTTTCTTAATTTGACCTTACTGAAATTGAGATCAGGGTAAGACAATGTTTGTGTGAGGGTTTTCCTTTATTATTAGTTGTCATGCACAAATCTTTCAGTACGAACGTCTTGTTAAATTGAGTGACTCATTGTAATCTTTGTTGCTGTTGCCTGATAATTCGGTGCTAATAGTTGCCTGGAATTACTTTTTTAAAGGCGCAACAGTCGTATCTAACTAAAGACTAGTGAAGCAAAGAAAAGGGAGAAACAAGTTCAATTTTTTGCTTGTTTTATATCATTTGGAATAAATTAAAAAATGTATCCTCTATTGGACTAAGGGTTTCTACTCCAGCAGCGCCTTTGCACTGCTTTTGAGGAGCTCTTCTGGTTCCTATGGCTTCCGAAGAATCAGGCAGTTCTTCACTGTCTTCGATAATATTTTTAATGTGTCGAAACACTGGCTTAACAGTTTAGTAGTAGGCACTCCACTCCATCATGTATGAAAGATCTAACGTCTTTCAGAAGGAGCATCAATCTGTAGGTAGGAGCTGAGCGAAAAACGTAGTAACTTCCTAAGATCACAAAAAAATCACGGACAGTTCAATTGTTTTATGAAATCGCTTCAATCATTTGTAATAGCCCTGTACTCTTACATTGTTTAGAGGTTCCTACGGGAGCAATACGTGGGGGTCGTGGTATATCCCTGGACTCCTCACACGGTCAGTTTGTTTGCACATAACTTTTCTGCTACCAGACACTGTTTTCTTTTGTTCATGTTTTTCACGACGCTTTTCGGAAAATGGTTCCCATTTTCAAGTCTGTTTTCTCTTAGTACTATGCCATTTTTACTTAACGTTTTCGGTGTTTGAGATCTGGTTTGTTACTGAAATATATAAAAAACGCGCAATTTTTAGTTAGTTACCGATTTTTATATGTAGTTAGGGGCGAAATTTGGAAGAAAATTTCGACACTAATGAGATATAGATCGATAATTGCGCGTTCTTTTATACGTTGCAGTAAAGTCAACAAAACAGAACAGAACCTCACACATCGAAACTGTTACGTAAAAATGGCATAGTACAAAGAGAAAACACACTTGAAAATGGGAATCATTTCCCGGAACGTGTCATGTGAAATATGAATAAAAGAAAATCGTGAGTGATACCATAAAATTTATGTATAAACAAATTCATCGTTTTCACAGTCGCAATCTTTCAAAAAAACAATTTATAATGGACAAAATCAGATCCTCATCTGATTCTTCAAACTTAGTAAGTGTAAGGAAACTGCGAAGCTGTTAGATGACGATCAATTTGACTTCAGGAAAGGTAAAGGCACCAGAAAGTCAGTTCTGACGTCGCATTTGGCAATAGAAACAAGACTCGGAAAAATCATAACTCGGTCGTAGGATTTCTCGGCCTAGTAAAAGGACTCGACATGGTAAAATAGTGCAAGATATTTGAATTCCTCCGGAAAACATATGAAAGCTATAGGAAAAGACGGGCAAAGTACATATGTACAGGAACCAAGAGACTTTTTTTTTGTTTTTTTAGCAATCAGTTCTCTGAATGGTCTGATGCACCCCGCCACGAATTCCTCTCGTGTAACAACCTGTCATCTCTTAGCAGAACTTGCACCCTACATCAGGTTTTACCCTAATAGATGTCCTATCATCCTGCACCTTCTTCTTGTCAACATTTTCCATGTGTTCCATTCGCCGCCTAATCTGCGGAGAACGTCCTGAATGAAAAAAAAAAAAGAAACAAAGACGAAGTTCTCAGGTCATAAAGCAAAGGGATGTAGTCTTTTGCTCCTACTGGTCGATCTATACATCGGAGAAGTTATGACGGAAATAAAAGAAACGTTCAGGAGAGGGATTAAAATGCAGAGTCAAAGTATATCAATGATAAGATTAGCTGATGATATTGCTGTCCTCACGGAAAGTGTACAAGAATGGCAGGACCTGCTCAATGGTATGAACAATCAAATGAGCACTCGCTGTCGATTGAGAGTAAACTTAAGAAGTACCAAAGTAATTAGGAGTAGCAGGAATGAGAAAAACGGTAAAATTAAATTAGAATTTGTGGACCACAAAGTAAACGAAGTGAAGGAACTCTACTACATTGGAAGCAAAACAACATACTACGGATGAAACAGTTATGACATGAAAAGCAGACTAGCAGAGGCAGAGAGAGCATTCCTGGCCAAAAGAAGTCTGGTAGTATCAAATGTCAGACTTAATTCGAGAATTGTATGGAAGTGAAACGTGGGCTCTAGGAAAACACGAAAAGAAGAGAATCTAAGCCTTTGAGATCTGGTGCTATAGGAGGTTGTTGAAGACTAGATGACCCGACAACATAAGATATGATGAGATTTCGACAGAAACGGCGAGGAGAACATCATGTGGAACAAAATGACAAGAAGGAAGATAAAGATGATAGGACATGTGTTAAACATTACCGAATCACTCTCCATGGTACTAGAGGGAGCAGTAGAGGGTAAAAACTGTAGGAGAAGACAGAGACTAGACTGTAATCAGGAAATAACGTATTACGTAGAGTGTTAACGTTATTCTGAGATGAAGGAAAAGAATTCGCGTTAGATCGCATCAGACGAGTCAGAAAACATGACAAAAGGAAAAGAAAAGGTATGCGTTAGCGGTATGGTCGGCGCCTATCTGCAAGTCTAGCCTGAAAGCACCACTTTGCGCTATTTGCTTATCAAAAGCTGATCCGGCCGCCTTGCCTTCCAAGTTTAGCACATTTGTCGGTTTGTACTGCAAAAATGTTGAACTCTTTTAAAGAGGTTTCTTATGCAGTTGAAAATGCTACATCTACATATATACTCCGCTAGCCACCAAGCGGTGTGTGGCAGAGGGCACAATTCGCGCCAAAGTCATATTTCCTCCCCCCCCCCCCCCTATGATCCACTCATGGATCGCTGGAGGGGAAGAAAGACTACCTGAGCGCCTCAGTACGAGCTCTAATTTCCCTTATCTTTGAATTATGATCATTAGGCGATTTGAAAGTTGGCGGTAATAATACACTCCTGGAAATTGAAATAAGAACACCGTGAATTCATTGTCCCAGGAAGGGGAAACTTTATTGACACATTCCTGGGGTCAGATACATCACATGATCACACTGACAGAACCACAGGCACATAGACACAGGCAACAGAGCATGCACAATGTCGGCACTAATGCAGTGTATATCCACCTTTCGCAGCAATGCAGGCTGCTATTCTCCCATGGAGACGATCGTAGAGATGCCGGATGTAGTCCTGTGGAACGGCTTGCCACGCCATTTCCACCTGGCGCCTCAGTTGGACCAGCGTTCGTGCTGGACGTGCAGACCGCGTGAGACGACGCTTCATCCAGTCCCAAACATGCTCAATGGGGGACAGATCCGGAGATCTTGCTGGCCAGGGTAGTTGACTTACACCTTCTAGAGCACGTTGGGTGGCACGGAATACATGCGGACGTGCATTGTCCTGTTGGAACAGCAAGTTCCCTTGCCGGTCTAGGAATGGTAGAACGATGGGTTCGATGACAGTTTGGATGTACCGTGCACTATTCAGTGTCCCCTCGACGATCACCAGTGGTGTACGGCCAGTGTAGGAGATCGCCCCCACACCATGATGCCGGGTTTGGCCCTGTGTGCCTCGGTCGTATGCAGTCCTGATTGTGGCGCTCACCTACACGGCGCCAAACACGCATACGACCATCATTGGCACCAAGGCAGAAGCGACTCTCATCGCTGAAGACGACACGTCTCCATTCGTCCCTCCATTCACGCCTGTCGCGACACCACTGGAGGCGGGCTGCACGATGTTGGGGCGTGAGCGGAAGACGGCCTAACGGTGTGCGGGACCGTAGCCCAGCTTCATGGAGACGGTTGCGAATGGTCCTCGCCGATACCCCAGGAGCAACAGTGTCCCTAATTTGCTGGGAAGTGGCGGTGCGGTCCCCTACGGCACTGCGTAGGATCCTACGGTCTTGGCGTGCATCCGTGCGTCGCTGCGGTCCGGTCCCAGGTCGACGGGCACGTGCACCTTCCGCCGACCACTGGCGACAACATCGATGTACTGTGGAGACCTCACGCCCCACGTGTTGAGCAATTCGGCGGTACGTCCACCCGGCATCCCGCATGCCCACTATACGCCCTCGCTCAAAGTCCGTCAACTGCACATACGGTTCACGTCCACGCTGTCGCGCCATGCTACCAGTGTTAAAGACTGCGATGGAGCTCCGTATGCCACAGCAAACTGGCTGACACTGACGGCGGCGGTGCACAAATGCTGCGCAGCTAGCGCCATTCGACGGCCAACACCGCGGTTCCTGGTGTGTCCGCTGTGCCGTGCGTGTGATCATTGCTTGTACAGCCCTCTCGCAGTGTCCGGAGCAAGTATGGTGGGTCTGACACACCGGTGTCAATGTGTTCTTTTTTCCATTTCCAGGAGTTTATATGCTCTACATCCTCGGTGAAGATTGTATTTCGGAATTTAGTGAGCAGCCCTTTCTGTTTAGCGCGTCATCTGCAAGTGTGTCCCACTTCAAACTTTCTATGAGACTTGTAACGCTCTCGCTATGGCTATATGTACCAGTCACGAATCTTGCCGCCGGCCAGTGTGGCCGATCGGTTGTAGGCGCTATAGTCTGGAACCGCGCGACTGCTACGGTCGCAGGTTCGAATCCTGCCTCGGGCATGGATGTGTGTGATGTCTTTAGCTTAGTTATGTTTAAGTAGTTCTAAGTTCTAGGGGACCGATGACCTCAGTAGTCAAGTCCCATAGTGCTCAGAGCCATTTGAACCATTTGAACGAATCTTGCCGCTCTTCTTTGGACCTTCTCAACTTCTTGAATCAGACCCAACTGGTAAGAGTCCCACACAGACGAACAATACTGTGAGACTGGACGAACTAACGTATTGTAAGATATTTCCTTTGTTGAAGTACTGCATTGCTTCAGGATTCTACCAATAAACCGCAGTCTAGATTTCGCCTTACCAGTTACTTGTGTAATCTGATCATTCCGTTTGAGATCATTTCGAATAGTCACACCCAGATACTTGACTGACGTTACCGCTTCCAAAGACTGATCATTTATTTTGTACTCATACATTAATGGGGATTTTCGCCTTGTTATACGCAGTAGGTTACACTTACTAATATTGAGAGATACCTGCCAGTCATTACACCATGCATTTATTTTCTGCAAATCCTCATTGATTTGTTCACAACTTTCGTGTGAAACTACTTTCCTGTAGACTACAGTATCATCGGCAAACAGTCAAGGACGCTCTCAGTACCGTCAACCAGATCGTTTACGTAAATCGTAAAAAGCAGAGGACCTATTACGCTGCCCTGGGGCACACCGGAAGTTACTCATGTTTCTGTTGAAGTTACTCCGTTCAGGACGACATACTGCTCCCTGTCTGTTGGAAAACTTTCTGTCCAACCGCATATGTCACTGGATAGACCGTAAGCGCGCATTTTTTGTAGCACGCGACAGTGCGTAACTGAGTCAAACGCCTTTCGAAAGTCGAGAAATATGGCATCAACCTGGGAGCCGGTATCTAGAGCCTGTTGTATATCATGCACAAAGAGGGCCAGCTGTGTCTCACATGACCGCTGTTTCCTAAAACCGTGCTGGTTTCTGCAGATGAGCTTCTCAGGATCTAGAAAGGTCATTATGTCTGAACACAAAATATGTTCAATTTAGAGAAAAACACATACCCGTACTCGCTTCCGAATTTAGGCTGATATAACAGTTAATAATACTGAACGTACAACAAAATTACGAGTCTCCCATTTGCTGAAAATGTAGGTTCGCTATTTTGAACTGTTGACGAAATAAAAGGGGAATTATATCTTACGAGACTCAGATTGTGTATTATAAAGTCTGGGCGACAGACTACACTTTATCTAACCTCCTAATTTATTTGGATTTTATCAAATTCTTTGAGTCAGTTTACAATTTTTTTTTTTTTTTTTTTTTTTTTGCATTTAGTCTTGAGAAACTGCCTACTTATTCGGCTTAATGAAGCCTGTAAACGGTATGTCGTCTTTGCAGAAACGTAATATTTAGGCTTACCATACGTCGGGGATTAAGCATATGGGTGACAGTCGTGGTTTTTTCACTGCTCTCCGGGGTTGCAAAATTGTGTGGAGTTTGACAGTTTGATGAGTGGCGAGGTTTTTCATCATTTTGTCTCCATTCATTTTTCTGTCTCATCGTTTAGCAATGACCAAAACAAAATCTGTGGTTACTGTTACCTTGCAAGAGGACTAGCAATACTGAGCGTGCTTATTTGCACATTATGTGATGCAGAATTTTTTTGTTGCACATAGAGGATAAGGTGAAATTAAAAACCATGTGAAAACAGCTAAAGATAGAAACGATATTAATCGTTCAGCCGTACCAAACATACGAGATTTTGTAAATACATAGATGGGACTAGGGACCTGGAGGGTGCTGCTAAATCGGCTACATTTTCATACCTCTCTGCTGCACACGAACTCAGTTTCAAAACATCAGACTGCACATCTAAACTAGTTAAAAACTGGTATGACCAAAATTTTCATCCACCGAGGCAGTTGCTGGTAACATCATTTCGCCATTTGTATTTGATTATATGTGACGTTCTTTGAAAAGTATTAATTACGTAACAGTAACGACGGGTACCTGAAACAGAAGTGGAGTAAAAACTTGTTCCAATTGTAAGACATTTCTGTCGGACGGAGGGAGTTCGAGTTACACTTTTCAAACTTCGATCAATGTGAGGTGGAGCTGCTCAAATTTTGAATCAGTGCCTTTTACAGTGTGCGAAAAAAATATATACTTCAAGACAAGTTGCTTTGTTATACTGATGATCAGAAAAGTTAAGTGATTTAGATACATCTATTTTAGGAAATGAATTTTTCATTTGCAAAGTATTGAAAGTTTATCTGTTTCAATTGTTAAAAACCATTCAAAGCGAAGATCTTGGTTTCTGAATGTTTTTTTAGCAATTATTGGAGTTGGTTGTTCAGCCTACATTGTACATAACTATTTTTTTTAAGAAAATATCATGTCTAATGAAAAATAAAACTGAATAAATAAAGTTTAATGCTTCAGTGAACTGTTAAGACTTTTAAGTAATCTCAATATATGATCTGGTTTGGACCCAGAAAAAATATGGTTATGCTACTTAATTTGTTGTTTCCGTTGGTTTCGAATGCTTGGGACAGTGTTCACTGACGGACGCCAGCAGCACAGCGCATGCGCGCTTCCGCCGCCCGCTCCCGCTACCCTTCACCTGTCGTGACGTAACAGGCCATTCCATAACCTCTGACCGGGCGGCCTTGACCAGCTCTGTACGGGCGTGAAAGCGCCCGCTGTCGATTCCCAGCTGCCACTGGGCAGGTTTCCACCTAAACACCTGCCTTCCCACAGCTGTACGCGCCTCCACCGCCCCCATCCTTCCCCCCCCCCCCCCCCCCCCCCCACACACACACACGTCGCATATTCCATGCGCGAGATAGTCTGGCCAACATTTGCTGAATTTGTGGACTTGCCAAAACGCTTTTGTTACTGTTTTGTACACATCCACTATCTGAGAAATGAAGAAATATTTATCTTTCGTTACCGTCCCTGTAGCTTCAGTTTAAAGTAGCTGACACTCGACAGCTTGCGAGTGAACTGCTTTTGCCACCAATACACGAACTGCAGCCTGGCATCTTCGGCTTCCACTACTTCCGCTGCAAAATCCACTTTGCCCGGCAATACCCAGTGAACCGTTGCGTCAGGCGATTCGTGTGACTTTGTTCCGAATGCCTTAAGATGTGCAATGAAGTAGAAAGAGGGGCGTAGGAGGGACTCTATAATCTACACTGTTGGTGAATTTCGGAGTTTTTAGTCATATTTGCGGGAGGAAGATGTTTTACACTTAATGAAAAACGTAATAAAGAAATCCATCTCTTATCTTTGTAATAGAATTTACTTCGCCAAAACACATTTCTTTAAGTCACAGCTCCATTTTTATGGGAATTGTCCTTCATTAGACAACGCTCCCAAAACAAAAGTCTGCGAATTTTGCTGATTTATGTTGCATAATAATGAAGAAATTCCGTCCATTCGAATAACTGAGCCCATTAACGCACCGCTGCCAGCTGCGTATCAAATCCGCATCGTGGATTAACCACGAGTGCTGGTGAGCTGTCCACCCTGGATGTGGTTTTTAGGCGGTTTCTCACATCCGACTAGGTGAATGTAGGGCTGATAACCACATCCCGCCTCACGCAGTAACTATGCAGGTATTTAGAAACTTTCTCATATTTGAAAACAGATTTACGCAAGACCCAGACAGATGGAGTGGCATCGTGAATGGCATCCGGCCACCAAATGTGACTAACGTTGCGAATACCATATTATTAACGCCGACCACTTAAAGATGCAGGAAAAAGTAAGGAAGAAGAAGAAGAAGGAGGAGGAGGAGGAGGAGGAGGAGGACACAATGAAGAAAATTCCACTTTCACTAGGTAAATACACGTACAGTTATGATGTCCCATAAAACTTGCATCATCATCATTGAGAACTGCATATTTTCTTATAACAGTGTACACAATACTGATGTAGCTGTACAATTCGTAATGATCTTTCAAACTTGTTGCACACAGCTGAAAATTCTATGTTCATATAACACTGATAACATGCAGAAGTTACTTTGTTGTACTGTCATGCAATACGAATGAGCAACACTTGATTTGCGTTTATGGTGTGCTGAAAGTCTGATGAAGGTCCTTACACATTTGACAACTAATTCCTGACGATGAAGTTGTGACAGAGAAATGTGAAGTGGCGAAGTACAACCGCTAATGAAAAAAACGTAGACAGATTTTGCTTTTTTTTTATTTCGGCCTACCGTAGAGCGCGGGAAACAATTATTTTGCTGGTTAGTCTTTACTTCTCCTCCCAGAATCTCTTCATTTTTTCGCTGCAGTTCCTCCTCATTTCGTCTGTTCAAATGATATTGGTGCTTATAGTGCACTTTCCCTGGAACCCCTTCCTTTCGTGAATAATCATTCGAAATGTCAGATCTCTTTCTGACTCACTCGAAATAGGTACATGCCCTACCTTATTATATCATTTTACTCCGTAACTACAGCGGTGGCGCTGGTACAGCAACAGTAATGGATCTTCAGATACAGAAAAACAGTCTTGGCTGTGCACAAGATGGGTTTATTAAATCTTCACATGTGACGCGTCTCGCTTGTTCTAGGGATAATCAGACAATCGAATAAAAACTCTTGCTAATCGTGACCGAAGCGTCGAACGTAATTGAAAGTCCCTTAGAATCGGGAGGTGACAGCCAGATAGCGACAGTCGATGCTTCATTACATCAACTATAAAATTTTTCCTACTCGTATCCAAAGCGTAAAACGTGATTAAAAGTCCAAAGTACCGGAAGGAAACAGCTGTCACAGCCCGTTAATGCCAAATTTCGCCGCACGTATGTTAGTGCGTTCGTCGTACGTCCCACTTTGATTTCTGCGGTTGCAATCTACATCTACATCTACATCTACATCCATACTCCGCAAGCCACCTGACGGTGTGTGGCGGAGAGAACCTTGAGTACCTCTATCGGTTCTCCCTTCTATTCCAGTCTCGTATTGTTCGTGGAAAGAAGGATTGTCGGTATGCCTCTGTGTGGGCTCTAATCTCTCTGATTTTATCCTCATGGTCTCTTCGCGAGATATACGTAGGAGGGAGCAATATACTGCTCGACTCTTCGGTGAAGGTATGTTCTCGAAACTTTGACAAAAGCCCGTACCGAGCTACTGAGCGTCTCTCCTGCAGAGTCTTCCACTGGAGTTTATCTATCATCTCCGTAACGCTTTCGCGATTACTAAATGATCCTGTAACGAAGCGCGCTGCTCTCCGTTGGATCTTCTCTATATCTTCTATCAACTCTATCTGGTACGGATCCCACACTGCTGAGCAGTATTCAAGTAGTGGGTGAACAAGCGTACTGTAACCTACTTCCTTTGTTTTCGGATTGCATTTCCTTAGGATTCTTCCAATGAATCTCAGTCTGGCATCTGCTTTACCGACGATCAACATTATATGATCATTCCATTTTAAATCACTCGTAATGCGTACTCCCAGATAATTTATGGTATTAACTGCTTCCAGTTGCTGACCTGCTATTTTGTAGCTAAATGATAAAGGATCTATCTTTCTGTGTATTCGCAGCACATTACACTTGTCTACATTGAGATTCAATTGCCATTCCCTGCACCGTGCGTCAATTCGCTGCAGATCCTCCTGCATTTCAGTACAATTTTCCATTGTTACAACCTCTCGATACACCACAGCATCATCTGCAAAAAGCCTCAGTGAACTTCCGATGTCATCCACCAGGTCATTTATGTATATTGTGAATAGCAACGGTCCTATGACACTCCCCTGCGGCACACCTGAAATCACTCTTACTTCGGAAGACTTCTCTCCATTGAGAATGACATGCTGCGTCCTGTTATCTAGGAACTCTTCAATCCAATCACACAATTGGTCTGATAGTCCATATGCTCTTACTTTGTTCATTAAACGACTGTGGGGAACTGTATCGAACGCCTTGCGGAAGTCAAGAAACACGGCATCTACCTGTGAACCCGTGTCTATGGCTCTCTGAGTCTCGTGGACGAATAGCGCGAGCTGGGTTTCACATGACCGTCTTTTTCGAAACCCATGCTGATTCCTACAGAGTAGATTTCTAGTCTCCAGAAAAGTCATTATACTCGAACACAATACGTGTTCCAAAATTCTACAACTGATCGACGTTAGAGATATAGGTCTATAGTTCTGCACGTCTGTTCGACGTCCCTTCTTGAAAACGGGGATGATCTGTGCCCTTTTCCAATCCTTTGGAACGCTACGCTCTTCTAGAGACCTACGGTACACCGCTGCAATGTTGCTTGTCCGTTAGCAATGATAACTCTACGCAAACGCCGCTGCTCTCGGTCGTTAAGTGATGGTCTTCGACCATTACATTGTCAGAGGTGAGAGGTAATGCCTGAAATTTGATATTCGCAGCACTCTCTTGACACTGAGAACCTCTGAGCAATGAATTCCCTAAGAATTTCCGAAATGGAATGTCCCATGCGTCTAGCTCAAACAACATTTCCTCGATCGAAGTCTAATACTTTCCGTCGTGTGCCCATAATCACGTCAGAAACCTTTTCACATGAATCACCCGAGTACAAATGACAGCTCAGACAATACGCTGCCCGAGTATACCTTGTGTATACGATTCTGCCGCCATCTGTATATGTGATCGTTACCCCATGACTCTTGTCACCACAGTGTATATACTCTTCCAGGCCCGGTAACAACTCTAAAGTACTCTGGTGGCCATTCTAACCGCCACAGAGAATTGAAACTTTGATCATTTACATACCCGCTTGTGCTGCGAACGTATACAATGTTACATTGACATCTGAAAATATTTTCTGGATGTCTCACGTTTCTATCAGGCAATGTAGTTTAAATTACACTATAGTACACTCACGAGTGTTGACGTTGGTCCCTTCAACTCGCCTTACCCACACATGACTTTGCTTACGCCGGGGGCTTTCTTTCTCATGCTAAGTATCGATGGCACATCATCTGATAAGTAGTTATCAAAGAGTTGAAACTTTCTAGCAGATAGACTGTATACCTGACTGGGCCTCGAACTTGGGATCTTTACTTTTCGCTTTGAAAGTCTATGGTATGCAATGACGGTTCACGACTCACCCTCACAGCTGTTCTGCAGCCGGTATCTCTTCTGCTATCTTCCAATCTTTACAGGCGTTCTACAGCGTATCCTGCGGGATTAGCATTCTCGGAACAAAGGATATTGAGGAGACATGGCTAGGAGATTGTGTCCAGAATGAATTTTCACACTTCACGGGAGTGTACGCTAACGTGAAACTTCCTGCCAGAGTAAAACTGCGTTCTGTACCGCCAGTCGAACATGAAGATATTCGTGCTGTCATGAAAGACTCCTTTTTTCCATCTACCAAACAAGTTTCATTGCTTACTTTCTTTGTTTTTCAACTTTTGTGTGTCGACCCTCGTCTGATATATGCCAACACTTTCACACACTTTTCACTACACTATTACATTTGCATATGCCGTAAGAGCAGTTGTCTGAAGGCTACAGTACTTAACGAAGCATTGTCCTGGTGACCGGTATGCCTTGTCTTCCTCTGACTTCTGAACTGACACATTTTGATGTGGACTACAGATCGCAATGCAGCCTGGTATTTTTCATAATTGTTGACAAATGTGAAAGAAGTAACAGGTGACTAAAACAAAACGTAAACCAACATAGTATACCACTGAACACTAGGTCTTTGCATTTGTACTCCGATAGTTACCTACAGACTCAATACGCTATCAAAGATACAAACCTCCCACATTTCAAAGGAACAGGAAGGAAATGATGCATATGATAGTGAAAGTGCACCATATGCTAGAGCATTTAAATGAATTTGTTTATTAACCATCACTGCACCTCTAAGTGTGAACAATTTGTAGCACGTAGAATACCGAGTCTGTTTCCAGCTTTTCCCATGTTCTTCGCAACATATCCTAGCGTCAGTGGTATGAATATCCATTTCGTTCGAGTACATGCTGTCCTTCATAAATCGCCGGGCCGCCCGCTGTGGTCGAGCGGTTCTAGGCGCTTCAGTCCGGAACCACGCGGCAGCTACCGTCACAGGTTCGAATCCTGCCTCGGGAATGTATGTGTGTGATGTCCTTAGATTAGTTAGGTTTAAGTAGTTCTAAGTGTAGGGGACTGATGAACTCAGATGTTAAGTCCCACAGTGCTTAGACCCATTTGAGCCATTGTTTTGCATAAATCGCCAGAGGAAGAAATCCAGCGCGGTGATCTCAAGCAATGGGCCTCCGAATCCGATCCAACGACTAGGAAATTTTGTATCCGGAAACTTTTGAAAAGCCACTGACCAATGCGGGGGAGCTCCTTCTTGTTGAAAGATGATGCTGGGTTATAAGTCTCATATCTGAGGGTATACAAACTGCTCCAGCATGTCCAGATACACTGATCCATTCACTGTGTTTTGATGAAAAGAATAACGCTCCAACAATCCTTTCCTGCATTAGCCCACACCAGAAGTTCAGTTTAGGGCTATCACAAACATTTAAATAATGGCTTGCGGATATTACGAGCCCAAAATTCGAACTTTATGCAGATTAACCGTTCCTGATAAATGAAAGGTTGTCTCAGCCGAGAATAAAAAGCTTTGCAGGAAGCTGGTATTCAGGAAGCTGATAGTGTTGTCGGCATAGTTTGTCGTTCGACTTTGGATGTTGCAGAATTTGCACTTCGTAAGCATACAAACGAATACGATGGTGCACTACACGATTCAGTGCTGCTCGTGGTACATTAAGTTGCTGAGATGCTTGTCGAACGGCCTTAACGTGGGATTCTGAGTAACGCTTCCATGATGTCCTCCACTGTCTCTTCCGAAACAGTACGACGTGCAGTGCCAGAATGTTGCGGAACTCTTCCAGTTGCCAGAAACGTATGATACCATTCCGTAATTGTTTACACAACAGGTGAATCACAACCATACAAAAAAAATTTCAAATGGTTCTGAGCACTATGGGACTTAACTTCTAAGGTTATTAGTCCCCTAGAACTTAGAACTACTTAAGCCTAACTAACCTAAGGATATCACACACATCCATGCCCGAGGCAGGATTCGAACCTGCGACCGTAGTGGTCGCGCTCTTCCAGACTGTAGCGCCTAGAACCGCTCGGCCACCTCGGCCGGCCACATCCATACAGCCTACTATAATTTTTTTTGCGCAGTAACCGGCGATTTTGTTTCTGGAAACCATACTACTTGCTAACTGCGGAGTTGCCATTTTCGTTTCATGCGATCGTGCTGTGCACTGGCGACAACAGTTGCCACGTCTGACATGAGAATTTAAATGCTTTGAGATGCTGTTGCATATGATGCTCTTTCTTTTTCCTGGATTAGATATGTGGGAGTTCTGGAAAGAAAACCCACTGTACATTTAATACATAGAAGTATGTTGAATAGCTACAAGTAATATCGTTACCTTTTATGATTTAATTTCTGATACATTACGAGTCTACTTGGTGTGTAGCATTGTACGGAAGTGAACATGGACGATAAACAGTTCATACAATAAGCTTTTGAAATGTGGTATTACAGAACAACGCTGAGAAGGTGCAGGTCGGAAAACTTACGAGGAGGTCGGAATACAATGGGGAAGAAAGAAATTGTCTCAGAAAAATAAGGGATCAGTTGATGAGACGCCTCCTGAGGCAGCAGTTTGATAATGGAGGGAAGTATAGCTGGTAAAAACTGTAAGAACGCTGCAATAATATCTTTAACCTCTATCAGATGGCACCCATAGATACTATGAATACAACTCAAAGATATAATTTGCACATGTATGTGGCCTTCTCCGGTAATTGCTAGGTATTGTAATAGGTTGAAAGACATTTTAAATCATTGTATCTCGGCTTTATTGACAAGTATTCACTTTATTACATCATGCACGATTAGCCAATATTGACATTTCAGGCTATTTTCAAGTGCAGTAGGTGTCAACTTGAAAATGGCCTGTAAGCCGATAATTGGCCAATCGTGTAAGTTGCAATAAAGTGAGTATTTGTCAACAAACACCTTCTTTTAACAAATATACTGCTGTTATACCTCACACGAAGAAAACGATATTATAATAGGATTCGTGAGCCTGACTGTGTCCATGTGTCACACACTGGAGAGAAATTTCCCACGAAAGTAGAACAGAGTATTTACAAAACATTTTTTTCTGCTTCAGTCACTTTGTGCCAATAATGATTTGCACGAGGCGTTTCAACAGCATTCTGCCATCATCAAATGCTTTACTTACATATACAATAATTTTTAATTACTCTTTCGGAGTGTGATGAGCTCTATTTTATGGTTCTATACATGTAAGTGTAAAGTATCTGCTGATGAGAGCATGCTGTCGAAACGCGTCGTGCTAATAAATATTGATAAAAAGTGACGGGAGGGCGACCAAGAAGGGGCAACGGTGGGGATGGTGGGGGTTATAGGGGAGACTGACGTTCGACTCTCTGTGCATTCAGTCTTACGCAGACTCGGGGAGCGTCATATGCTGCGTGCAGTTTCGGTGTATAGTTACTAGTGTAATGTTCCATGCCGAACTTAGCTAGTCTCCCTCGTCCCTTTTGAGGAGATTGTCATGAAGCCTTATCTCAAGAGATTCCTTAACAGTGCTCTCAAAAAGCCATTAGCTTGGCACAGCTTTTAGGTTTCCTGTAATTCGAACGTATGCTCTAGTTGAGGCTGTGTTCTGCCATTGCTGATTCATATTTATGTCGCAGACGCACGCATCTAGTGTGTTCCATGCAGCTTTGCGAAATGCAGCGTTGCGTCTACCCGATTTACTAGCGGCCACATTCGCAAAGGATGCTATACGGGGAGGTTCAGCTGCCCCTATCAATGTCACTTTATGCAACCCACAATGTTACATTTGGCCATCAAAAATACACTCGAGCTTTTCATACTTCCTCGCTCGCTACGGGCGAACTGTTATACCAACAGAAAAAATGAACGGGAACTTTTTGTAGGACATTTAATGTAGTAAATTTTGTACTGGGATACGTTTTAGCTAGAGGCCATAGTTTTAGAGTTATTCAAAACAAACGTACAAAAGTGACCTTCAAACGCAACCCCCTTCCCACACTCAGCCCTTACCGGACAGGATTTCTAGTATGTTGTTCATGGCACTCTCTCCTACCACTGCACATAAATTTGCTACTGAACTTATTATTAGTCCTTTTTTGATCTTCGCTGACTGGCCTTCTAACGCCACCGCCATAGTCGAGGAACTATAAATTGTAAAATTGACGTTTGTGTGAAATTATCTAAGAATTTTGGGCATTTTAACAGAATAAAATAAGCAATTACATCGTTGTACTCGTCAGGCTTTCTGACTGCAGAACTGCTATGCTTGTGTGGGTTAAGTTTGGATCGAATTGTCAAAGAAGTTAGTTTTAGCGTAGCGTTTACAAAAGTCGTATTTCTTTCATTACCCTGACAGGAACGTTTACATTAATAATACTAACGAAATAGCCGACTATGCTGGTGACATAATAGTCTAATCAACAGAGATCATATAGGTCGAATATCGAAAGTACTTCGTGTAGTGGGAAATTTAGGTACAGTTATACCATAGATTGTCACGAACAACATACCAGAAATCCTGACTGGTGAAGGATGAGTGTGCATAAACAGCTGCCTATAATTCGCGTGGCGAGCGGTTCGATTCAACATGACGTAGCTTCTAAAACACTTTGACAATCGAACAGTTCTTCTGTGGGCATAATTTATATACTTCAGGAATATAAATTATATATAAAAATCAAGCAGGCCGCTGTGGACGAGCGGTTCTAGGCGCTTCAGTCCGGAACCACGCTGCTGCTACGGTCGCAGCTTCGAATCCTGCCTCGGGCATGGATGTGTGTGATGTCCTTAGGTTAGTTAGGTTTAAGTAATTTCTAAATCTAGGGGACTGATGTCCTCAGATCTTAAGCCCCATAGTGCTTAGAGCCATTTGAACCATTTTTATAAAAGCCAGTTTTTCATCGTTCTTGCCCAGAAACTCCCGCTAAACATGTCAATGTGTATTACTTATTTCGCTTTGACTAAAGCGTCAGTGTCTGCTACCAGTTTCTGAGTAATGCTAAATTGACGACAAGTTCTTAAACTGAAGTCCGTTAGTGTTCTTCTGAGCGTATATTTCTTTCTTTTTATCGTGGAAGAAAGTTACTGTCACAAGTACGCAGGTTCAAACATTGACGCAATCGTAGCAACAGTCTTATGTCGTGGTGGAAATTTAAGCTGAAGGAAATTTTTATACAGATCTATGAGACTTATTATGAAATTTATCACGCAACTGCCTGTCGCAGTGTAGGTCTTTAAGTTCTAAAGGTACCAAGGCAGCTTGTACTCACTCCTTGTAAACTGATGTCAGTGTATGTGAGCTTCACTTTGAAGTTCCTAACCCGGACATCATACTGCTTTTCTTTGACTTAAAATTTACTCTCCATTTTAATCACTGCGCCGAAGTATATACGCTTGCGATGAATGCAAAAACCGCTGACAACCGGCACAACTTGGTTTTAACTGCCCACACTACCGGCTTCACACCTGCGTCTTTACCTGCAAACCTACATATTTAACAACTGAATACAAACTGCTTTGAAAATTTGTGCTGTTATATAAAGATTATTTGGAGAATCGCAATCATGAAAAACAACTAGATATACTCATATGTAGGCTACTTGGGAAGGTGGTCCACGTAACATCCTCTACTAACGTCACGGAGTAGATCGTTGTTGTGGACTGTCAAGGCAGCCAGTCCACAGTGACGGGTAGCCGATAGAAAGGCACGCTACACACACGCCGACTGGCGTGATTTCTGGAACGGGATAATTAGTGAATGCGATAAAGAAAAGAACGTAGCTACTAGAACACTTAACTTTTATGCATCCTTTGGTATACAGCAATCTTGATGATACAAGTGAGACTCATTAAGATACATGCAATGTTACCAATGGCGCCTTGCTAGGTCGTAGCCATTAACTTAGCAGAAGGCTATTCTAACGGTCTCTCGGCAAATGAGAGGAAGGCTTCGTACGTCTAGTCGCTAGCAATGTCATCCGTACAACTGGGGCGAGTGCTAGTCCGTCTTTCTAGACCTGCCATGTGGTGGCGCTAGGTCTGCAAGTACTGACAGTGGCGACACGCGGGTCCGACATGTACTAATGGACCGCGGCCGATTTAAGCTACCACCTAGCAAGTGTGGTGTCTGGCGGTGACACCACAATCGTACCGATATACTGGCCATTCATTGCATGTGCAAGTATCTTTACTATACTTTTTACTCTATTTTACATGTGGAAAGGGCCTTATCGACCATACGCCTGCTCTATGAGCCTCTTCCACTTCTGCCTGTCCAATGCGCTGTTTGTCCAGTTGCTGTTGCTGTTCATCCTAGTTGTGTCCTCCCGAATGTTATCCCGCCATCTGATTCTGGGTCTCCCTCTTCCTCTCGTTAGATCTATTGCTCTGCTGAATGCCATTCTAGGCAGTCTATTCTCTGTCATACTTGCTATATGGCCTGCCCAATTCAACCTTCTCCTCTTGAGCACTTCAACGATGTTACGGTGTTTGTACAGCCCTCTTAATAATTCATTTCTTCTTATTCTCCATTCCATGTTATTTTCGTCGTATACAGGTCCGAAATTTTTTCTTAGTGCTTTTCTTTCGAATATGAACAGTTTTTCTTCATCTTTCTTTCTAAATATTAATGTTTCACATCCATATAATATCACAGGTATAATGGTCGAGTGATATAAGCGGATATATAAAAAAAATAAAAAAGAGCTCTGAAGGCTAAAACTTATTTCGAAGATTTAGCTCCAACGTAATTAACAGTGGAAATAGTGTTAGACCGTAGGTCCAAAGTAGAATAAACTCGGCTGGCCGCTTTCTTACCATCTAGTCAGACACGGACGGCGCAGTTTGCAAGAGCAGGCCCTGCCTTCGCCGGTCCCAGGAAACACTGACTGCCCAGATAAGCAACAACTATCACGTGGACGCTGCGTTGCTATGTACACGTGGTTAACCCTCTGTTGCTCGCGCGGATGAGACTCGTCATCCACATGACTTTCCCGCTCATTTTTGTCTTACAGGGCTGGATTCGGTTCGCACCATTTTCAGTATCTTTCTGTTAACTCTCAGCCTCTTAGCTCCAATCATTGTTGTCTTTCAGTTACAAAAGGTACATTGTTTATGAAACATTATTACAGTCTGGAGGACACCAGTCATCCACGCGAGCTCTGCTGCCACAATCTGAAACAAAGTAAGTCTGTATTACTTTATTGCTTTCCTAGATTCAATCGATATTTCATGTGCGTAAATTTAGACGTATTGAAACTGATTGCAGTTGCTTTCCATGTTACCTAGTATTCTCTTTACTTTTAAATTGTGGAAGAAATGTTAAAGGCAAAAAACCTCGGACGGAGTTTAGTACAGATCCTAATGTATGGTTGGAATGGTTCAATGAGCTGAGTGATGAAGATGCTCACAGTGATAGCGCTGACTCAGAGACTGAGAATTCTGTTCATGAAAGCGATCGTGATTCAGGAACAGAACAAGAAGTGTCAGAAAATAATGAATATGAATCACAGGAAGAAGTAACTCAAGAGGATGCATTTTTTTTTAGGGAAAGATGAAATAACTAAACAGAGGAAAAATAAATATCCTACCAGTATTAGAAGCAGATCTTGTAATTTTATTACGTATTTGCCTGGACCAAAATATCAAGCTCGTATAAAAAAAGACAGAAACAGAAATTCTGAATTTGTTTTTGGATGAAAACATAATAAGCATTATCGCAACATGCACTAATATATCCATCAGTGCAGTTCATGATAACTTCTCTAAGGAAAGGGATGCTAAAGAAACAGATGCGATAGAGATCAGAGCTTTCATTGGTTTGTTATATCTGTGTGGATCTTTGAGATGTTCTAGGAAGAGTATATCGAATCTGTGGGATAACTCAAAGGGAAACGGACTTGAATCAAGTTATTTATGCATAAGTGAAAACCGATTCAGGGTTCTGTTGAGATGTCTGAGGTTTGACAATATCCGTGAGAGAGGTGTTCGCAGAGAGATTGACAAGCTGGCTGCTATCAGAACTATCAGAGAGGTACTTCAACTATTAAGGAACAATTGCCAAAAATATTTTTCACCTAGTGAATATCTTACTGTTGACGAACAGCTTTTGGCATTTAGAGCAAACTGCCCGTTCAGGCAGTATATTCCTAGCAAACCAGCAAAGTATGGGTTAATGTAAAAACAGCTTACACTTTGAATTTAGAACCGTACTTCGTTAAGCAACAAGAGGGACCATGTAATGCCACTAATTCAGCTGAAGATATTGTTCTTCGAATGGTCAAACTATTTCAAACGTTAGAATATATTATACTGTGTACGAGTATTAAATGTATTATATTTAGATTTAATAAAAATTCATAAAACCAGTCATAAAGACCGTTCAAAGTGTACAAATAGACCGCTTACACCAGTCATCCGCGCGAGTGACGATGTCACGAATTTTCGCGCGAGTAACGGAGGATTAAGAGTGCTGTGTCATTCCCTTAGAGTAAGTCAACTGTACAGGCAATAAATGTTTGCAAAAATACACTGAAGTAAAAAAAATCGTAACACCAAAAAGTAATTAATGTAGAGTAATGAAATTTCGAAAATACATTTGTCTATCTAACATATTTAAGTGATTAACATTACAAGATCACAGGTTAATGTAAGCGCGAGATAAGCCATTGCGGATTTGAAGTGCAGGCCCATTAATAACCGGTGTTACGGCCAGAATGTTGAAAGCAGGCATCAAAAATGTATGCAATGTGTTGTACAGGTGCTGGATGTCAGTTTGCGGGATGGAGTTCCAGGCCCACTGCACTTGCTTACTCAACACAGAGACGCTTAATGCTGTTTGTGGCTGACCCTAGAGTTGTTGTCCAATGATGTTCTATATGCGCTGTATTGGAAACTGATTTGGTGATCGAGCAGGTCAAGGCAAGAAGTCACACTCTGTAGAGCACGTTGGGTTACAACCGGTGTGTGAACGACCGCTATCCTCTTGGAAAATACCCCCTGGAATGCTGTTCGTGAATGGCAGCACAACAGATTGAATCACCAGACTGACGCACAAGTTTGGAGTCTGGATGCATAGAATAACCAAGAGCGTGCTCCTGCTGTCATATGAGGTGTAGGTCGAGTGTGTGCAGCACGCAGGGAGGTTGTTTGCAGGCCCTCGACTGACCTCCTCCTAGCCAACACACGGCCTTCGCTGGCACCGAGACAGAACCAGCTTTCATCAAAAAACACAACAGACGTCCACCCTCCCCCCAATGAGTTCTCGCTTGATACTACTGAAGTCGAAACAGGTGGTGGTTTGGGATCAATGGAATGAACAGATACCATCTTCATATACCGAGTGATCAAAAAGTCAGCATAAATTTGAAAACTTAATAAACCACGGGATAATGTAGATAGAGAGGTAAAAATTGACACACATGCTTGGGATGACATGGGGTTTTATTAGAACCAACCATATTGCTAGACGTGTGAAAGATCTCTTGCTCGCGTGATTTGGTGGTGATCGTGTGCTCAGCCACCACTTTCGTCATGCTCGGCCTCCGAGGTCCCCAGACCTACGTCCGTGCGATTATTGGCTTTGGGGTTACCTGAAATCGCAAGTGTATCGTGATCGACCGACATCTCAAGGAATGCTGAAAGGCAACATCCGACGCCAATGCCTCACCGTAACTCCGTACATGCTTTACATTGTTGTTCACAACATTATTCCTCGACTACAGCTATTGTTGAGGAATGATCGTGGCCACATTGAGGCTTTCCTGTAAAGAACATCATCTTTGCTTTGTCTTACTTTGTTATGCTAATTATTGCTATTCTGTTCAGATGAAGCACCATCTGTCGGACATTTTTTGAACTTTTGTATTTTTTTTTGGTTCTAATAAAACCCCATGTCATTCCAACCATGTGTGTCAATTTGTACCTCTCCATCTACATTATTCTGTGATTTATTCAGTTTTCAAATTTATATTGACTTTTTGATCATCCGGTATATACAGGATGTTACAAAAAGGTACGGCCAAACTTTCAGGAAACATTCCTCACACACAAAGAAAGAAAATGTGTTATGTGGACATGTGTCCGGGAACGCTTACTTTCCATGTTAGAGCTCATTTTATTACTTCTCTTCAAATCACATTAATCATGGAATGGAAACACACAGCAACAGAACGTACCAGCGTGACTTCAAACACTTTGTTACAGGAAATGTTCAAAATGTCCTCCGTTAGCGAGGATACATGCATCAACCCTCCGTCGCATGGAATCCCTGACGCGCTGATGCAGCCCTGGAGAACGGCGTATTGTATCACAGCCGTTCACAATACGAGCACGAAGAGTCTCTACATTTGGTACCGGGGTTGCGTAGACAAGAGCTTTCAAATGCCCCCATAAATGAAAGTCAAGAGGGTTGAGGTCAGGAGAGCGTGGAGGCCATGGAATTGGTCCGCCTCTACCAATCAATCGGTCACCGAATCTGTTGTTGAGAAGCGTACGAACACTTCGACTGAAATGTGCAGGAGCTCCATCGTTCATGAACCACATGTTGTGTCGTACTTGTAAAGGCACATGTTCTAGCAGCACGAGTAGAGTATTCCGTATGAAATCATGATAACGTGCTCCATTGAGCGTAGGTGGAAGGACACGGGGCCCAATCAAGACATCAGCAACAATGCCTGCCCAAACATTCACAGAAAATCTGTGTTGATGACGTGATTGCACAATTTCGTCAGCCCCCACATGTTGATTGTGAAAATTTACAATTTGATCACGTTGGAATGAAGCCTCATCCGTAAAGAGAACATTTGCACTGAAATGTTGATTGACACATTGTTGGATGAACCATTCGCAGAAGTGTACCCGTGGAGGCCAATCAGCTGCTGATAGTGCCTGCACACGCTGTACGTGGTACGGAAACAACTGGTTCTCCCGTAGCAATCTCCATACAGTGACGTGGTCAACGTTACCTTGTATAGCAGCAACTTCTCTGACGCTGACATTAGAGTTTTCGTCAACTGCACGAAGAATTGCCTCGTCCATTGCAGATGTCCTCGTCGTTCTAGGTCTTCCCCAGTCGCGAATCATAGACTAGAATGTTCCGTGCTCCCTAAGACGCCGATTTGCTTCGAACGTCTTCCTGTCGGGACACCTTCGTTCTGGAAATCTGTCTCGATACAAACGTACCGCGCCACGGCTATTGCCCCGTGCTAATCCATACATCAAATGGGCACCTGCCAACTCTGAATTTGTAAACACTGCACTGATTGCAAAACCACGTTCGTGATTAACACTAACCTTTTGATGCTACGTACTGATGTGCTTGATGCTAGTACTGTAGAGCAATGAGTCGCATGTCAACACAAGCACCGAAGTCAACATTATCTTCCTTCAATTGGGCCAACTGGCGGTGAATCGAGGAAGTACAGTACATACTGACGAAACTAAAATGAGCTCTAACATGGAAATTAAGCGTTTCCGGACACATGTCCACAAAACATCTTTTCTTTACTTGTGTGTGAGGAATGTTTCCTGAAAGTTTGGCCGTACCTTTTTGTAACACCCTGTATAGTTAAGACTCACCGGCGATTTGGCCATCTTCTTCCGTGCGGATGCACAAACAGTGCCCCAACTCTTACGGAAATCGGCAGTAAAGCCGCGAGTAATGAGTATGATGGGCAGGGGCACTATGAATGTAGTGCGGGACAATAATTTGCGAATGTGGGTCTCACGGCAGGCGTGCCAGAGATAAGTCCCTGCAGTCGCACTCGCCTGTGTGTCCTCCGTGGCTCAGATGGATAGAGCGTCTGCCGTGTAAGCAGGAGATTCCGGGTTCAAGTCCCGGTCGGGGCACACATTTTCAACTGTCCCCGTTGACTTGCATCAACGCCTGTATGTAGCTAAGGGTATTCATTTCACTCTAACCCTCTTCCTTGTTGCCGCCGTCCACCACAGCAACCACGGAGTGCAGGTACACCCAGCGGCCGCTTGCACTGCTGAGATCTGGCCCTGCTAGATACTTTCTTGCCGTCCAAAACCAGGCTCCTCGTCTTGCTAACTGTTCTATGACGGTTCCCGCTGTGGCGTCTGTGTCACGCCTTACGATGCACAGCGCCGCAATCGAGCTGCTCAGACATGTACGCCGAGCAACGGCCCGGGTTTTAACGTGTGGCGGCTGCGTAATCTCTTGTGACGGCACAATAACTAAAGCAAGAAACGCACGTCATCGCACACTGAACAGCATTGCTAGATGGCAAACTAACGCCTAGTATCCTGTACGGCAGGTAAGGCGTTCTTCCATCAAAAGAAACTTTCTCCATCACAAGTGCATCCTGCACTTCAGTCCACTGACAGACTTATAGGTCCCCTTATAGGATTCTCGAAATTTCATCTGCTATTTTCCTTGGAGGATTCTGTAAATACTTGCGTAGGGCGTTCTTCCGCGAAAGGCCACTTGCTACACTCCAAGCGCTGTTCGCTCTTCAACTTATCAACAGTTCGAATGCTAATTATCTTGTAGGGTTCTTTAAATACTTCGACAGGGCGCTCTTCCACAAAATGCCTCTTCCGCGAATGCAATATCGCCTACTGCGCACTCTTCAATTTACCACCTGACTAAATAGCACAGGAACTAATTATCTTGTAGGGTTCTCGGAGTGCTAAGCTGGAAGGCGGGGGCACGCTAGGGATGCGCTCGGCTGAAACATAATCTCAAAGTGACATTTAGTCAACCAGTGGAGCAAAAGAAACGTGGTTGAGTCGTTCTTATACACTGAGGAAACTATTTTACACCAATAATAAACTGTACTTGAAGCGGATATTTGGCCACGATACAACATACAGCAGACCTTCAGACTGTGTGAAATTTGTGGAAAGAAATCACGTAACGGTTACAAATCACAAGAGGTTCAGAAGTTAAAATTTTCACATTAACATGTTATCGGTATCCGGCTGTGATTTCAGTCACAACTAGAGGTCACAAATTACAACTACAAGTATCATTTAAAACGCCATGTGCGATATTGACAGAAGTTTTATTTCGTTCTAAGAACCTTGTGCCACGCTATCGATATATAAGGAGCAATCAAAAACTTTCCGTTTGAGAGCGTTGGTGCAGCGTATATGCAACGTAGCGCAACTCTGTTTCGGTTATCTAAGCACCGTCATGTAAGCAAGTGGTCAATGTGGTATTCGTGTGTTTTCGACCTGAGTGCGGTAAATGTGGGAACGTGAACAATGCCGAAGTTATTACCAAATACGTCGAAACTTGACCAACGTACTGTTATCCTTTTCTTGGCTGCCGAAGAGGAAATAGGGCAGCATGTCTGCCAAAAACAACCATTGTGAAACGGTGCGGCGAGAGGTGAAGCTTCTCCATGATAACACGCTCCCCATTTTTCAAATCTTGTAGCGCAGTAATGGGAGACACTTGAGCACCCGCCCTATGGTCATGATGGCTACTCACGCGATTATCATGCCATCGGTCCCGTGAAGAAGCCGTAACGGGTCGGCGATTCCTGTCGGACGAGGATGTGCAGAATGCAGTTACGTATTTTTTCACGCAACAGGTTACTGTATTTCACCAAACAGGTATTTTTGTTTTGCGCGGCGGTGTTATGATTGCCTCAATACTCACAGGGGTTTTCCCTGATTAGCGTACCGATTCTGGACTGTACGACCTTCGAAGGGAAACGTTTTGATCTCCCCTTATATATCTTGAAGCTTCAAGATTTTCTCTCTTAAATATGGAGCGATACAAATGGCAGTCAGTAATCACAGTGGGAACTGCGTCTGGAAAATCACGACGATTACTAAACGTTTCTGCTACCACTGATTACTACCGATGTTGTCTACAGGGTTCAGTTCCTAATGCTTCCTGTAATGAAAGCAGGTCTTCACACTCGCAATAAACAATCTCTTAAGTTCATTCACAAGCACACAAACTAACCTTTGTACAGACGGAGCAGTGGCAATTTTTCCAATTCTGCTGTCAACGATATATTGAATTCTCTCTACCCAGAGTGACGGAAATCATTGGCTCAGAGCACTATGGGACTTAACATCGGGGGTAATCAGTCCCCTAGAACTAAGAACTATTTAAACCTAACTAACCTAAGGACATCACACACATCCATGCCCGAGGCAGGATTCGAACCTACCACCGTAGCGGTCACGCGGTTCCGGACAGAAGTGCCTAGAACCGCTCGGCCACTCCGGCCGGCCGGAAAACATTATTCGGAAACCAATGAACATAACAAAGTCGATACAATCCAGACAAGATCTCGTATTATGCTGTGTCGTAGTTTACGCGTCTCAGCATCCCAAAATTAATATTTTCGCACTTCTTTCATTACTACAAAAATTAAAGCCAAAGAAAGAACAAAGGTAAACCATACTACAGACTGCTAGTCGATGTACATGTCTGACATTAAATGCTTGTAGATCTCCACAGTTTGCTAGACAGCTATTCACAATGACACCCTTAGTCCACAAACGAAACACTTCCATCACTGTGGGATACGAACAGTTCACAAACTGTATTGTTTCAAAATTATCCTCTCTTCTCGATGTTTATACCATTTTCCGAGTTAAATACTTCGCCAAACGAGTACAGACCTCTTGTCTTTATACAGACTGCGAAGTAAATACCTTTCTCAAAACGCACTAAAAGTCAATGTAACACGTCCTACGAGGATCGTTCAATAAGTAATGCCTCACATTTTTTCTCAGAATAAACTTATTCTTGAGAGCCAATATACATCAGCATGTCATGTCCATCTCCTATTTTTCTACGTAGTCTCCACCACTTTCTATGGCTGTACACCAATGTTGTGGAAGAGCATGTATTCCCTGCTGGCAAAACCTCTTGTTCTCTAGCCATAGCCATGTTTGCATTACATGACTAACACACTCGTCATCTTCAAAGAGTATTCCCTGTAGAGAATCTTTAAGCGGTGCTGCAAGAAAGGAAGACTGAATTGATTGTTGGTGTTAATAACGATCATTCTCCTTTACCTCCTCTGCATTACTGCAGATAACGTGTCACTGAGCACATTTGTTCTGTGCATGCAGTACACGTGAGGAATACGTGTGGAATACGAAGGTTCTGTTATAGTTCACTAACCTGCTGTCTTCAAGTTAATGTCCCCAGCGCAGAAAACAGCACGCAGGTCGTAGGTTCTGTATCTTGAGGCTGAAACTGACTTTTAGCGAGGTTCTGTTCTGAAATAATGTATCACTTCTTTGGGATGCACTCGCGTATTTTAATATAGCCACACGAGAAGACTACATCGTATTAATACAACACCTTCTGATACAGCAAAGTACAGTCATGCTCAGAAGTATCCGAGCAACCCGAATTGCATTTCGCCTGATTTGCATACAACCCACATAACGCAGCTGTCTAGCAGGTCCTCTAATCGCTCCTTGGTACAGTCGTTCGACTATTGAAAATGGTTCCAACAAGTCACCACTAGAAAACACTACTCTGTACCGCAATAACTCTAGATGTAAAGTAATACTGCGATACTACAAATATCAGGGAACACCTTACAAATATCAGGGAACACCTTATCACAGACAAGGCTGTCCTTAAGGCTTGTAAGCTCACATTTATTACAATAAATGACATACCTGAAATGTTACCACTCTCATTATTACGTCAGATAGGTAATGCACGTAGTAAGTTCGTCGTATACATGATTTCCTCTTCAAAGTAACATACCGTACTATTATTTAACACAAAATTACATTAAAAATTTAAGTTATTCACGAGCAGCTAGTTGAGAATATGTATGAACTTCAAATGACACGACGAACCGTCTCGTTCTGCATATGGATTCAAACCCAGGTCATGCAGACTAAGCAAAGATTTCATGACTGACGGAAACTAACAGTCATTCCTTATTAGGCATACAGAGAGTGATATACCTCGATTTTAGACAGTATCAATTAGCAAATACCAACTTTAAATTACATAACGCAAACATTTTTAACGGACCCGAACTCCTACCCAGCTCGTATTGTCCCTGTTTACGAACTACGAGAGATTTTAAATATTGCTTCTTAACAAGTAACTTATTTGAAATGCCGTGAGGTACAGCTTTGTGTTGGACAGGGATTCGAACCCAGAACCTAATCGGATAGATATCGAAGCACAATCCATTGTGACATATCGCATTTTCTGGGCAGTAGCTAGATGTTTTAACTGAAATGACGAGACGAAACATTAATTTTTTCCTTCCCAGGACTCCAACCCGGCACCTATCGCTGTTATATTCTAGAGAAAACGGACGTTAAATATGGGTTTGTTGCACCAGCAGCGACATGTGAGCATGTTTGAACTAGAAATAATACGACGAAGAGTTCACTGCTGAATGGGAATAAAGCCCCACACATATTGTTGTTGACTACACGCAAAGAGACGTCAGCTACCGAATTTTCCTCCACCAGCAGCTCGGAATAACATCTTGTTGAACTTACAGTGACCTCGCAAATAGTTCTGTGTCACACTGGGAATCAAAAACGTCAAATATCGTTGGTGTTGGCAACGAATGAAAATACATTAAAAATCGAAATCATTATCCACCAGCTGATAGGTGTTCTCATGCTAGATCTTGATAATACATAATGAAATCTTTAGTGCCGGGCCAGGATTCGAACCCATTCACGCCCAATATGTGGAGATGTTGAGGAATCTGCAGTTTTGAACAAACAACAAGTTGTGGTCGAGCTGTATTGTCACGAAGGGATCAAATTCCGCGTTAAGGGCGGTCTGAGTTGCATTCCCAATTCAGAACCAATTTTATCGACATACACAAGCTCAAATAAAAGACGGAATAAGTGTCCTGGGACCATTCACAGGGTTTGTTTCGTCACTAGAAATAAATAACTAGTATAAGAAAGGTTACTGGTGATAGAGTTTCTACATGTCGCCACTCCAGACTTTACTGTGGCTCAACCTAACGTCTACTTGGTAGAGAAGGAATATCATTTTTAATGTGAATTTCAGACCACAGTGCCATTATATCTTCTTCACCTGGTGTAGCCAGAAGAGAATGGAATCTGTCTCTCCCTATATAAAATCACTGACCGAAGTTGGAATCGAACCCAGACCATAGATATATGAACCTCTCATCAGCCCAACTGACCACCAAACCCTCTTCTGAGTGGCTCATTTTTCTGTCATAACGCCGTTGTGTCACACTGGCTGAGAATTCTAACACACAGGCTCCCTGTATCAATTTGCAGTATGTTCAGTAAATTCATTTACTTGGTTGACCGAATCACCATGAACTAGCTGCCTCTGCTACCCAGTGCATACATTCAACTTTATTTTGTAATCACCAAAATAAAATCACGAAACTGCCACCAACACAGAACTGCCAACAGTGTAGGATGCATAAATTTAAATAGGAAGTCTTCCTTTCCACTTGAGCTACTATATTGCACTATCTGTTTGTTGAAAACGTCGTGCAGTGCAAAAGAAAAGGTATAACTGTTTGTCTCTCATAAGTATTGTCCTGGCCATATGCATTATCCCACAGCGCTGTGGAATGCAGAAGTTCTGGAGGAATTGTTTTGACTTCTGGAGCTGTTACAGCTGTGTGTCGGCTAGTAGCGTAATGTTAAGTATTGCGCACGGTAGGTAAGATGTCGCGAGTTCGAGTACATTCACTGCTGTATTTTTTAAAGTGCAATTCTGCTGTCTGCTAAAATTATCAACCTAATGGAACTAGTAACATAATTCCCTTCACTTCTCAGCCCAAAATAGTCGTATGCGGAAAAAGGGCTAACTTCTGCGACATTTTGTTCATTTCAGGTTTAACAGACAGCCAGACAGTAGATGCATCTCGAAACTTTTGTATTATGTATGGGTAGAGCGCATCGTGCCAAAATACGTTGGAAAAGTATTTTCTATATTAGCTGTCGTCTGGTAGTGGCATTTTATTCTTCTTCAAACCTTGTTTGAGAGCTTTAACTCAAACAATTTTTCTACATGCATGTAATCAACAAACTGCATGTGCATTTTCAGACTGTTATAGATAACATCAGAGAATTCGCATATATCGTTGATGATTAATTTCTCTCTCATGTTTACTATTGTTTTAACAACATTAAAGGAAACCTTACGAAAATTGTGAACTGTATTATAAAAAATGAAATAAAACTACCCACGATAACCTTACGACGAAAGTCTGTTTTAATAGAACTGAGTATCTGTACACAAGCGTACCTCTATGGATACGAATTGGTAAAATACTACTCACTTAGATTTTGATTGGGTTTGTGTTTAATTGGTACGCTGTGTCATACTCAAGATGTATGCAAATGTGGCATTTCATAAATAGAGTTACGTATTCCTAGAAACCCAAAATTTGCTTGTCAGCAGCGGAAAGAGGCGTCACCTGTTGTGCAGCATTGTAAGTTTTTCACCATTGCACTATGAGCCGAAAGTATTTTCTTGCGATTTCCTTATCGATGTTTGATCTGTTTGTAGCTCTTTCATAGAAGAGATAAAAACGCTACGCGCACTGAGACTGGAACTGTGAACCATAACAGACGCGGTTTCACAGGTCAGCACGTTACCACAGAGCTGGCGAAGACGTATGTGTCTTAGCTTCCTCTTATGAGACTAATAGTGGGTACATCTCGTAAACCGCTATTTGAAGGACGAGATTAGTTGCGATTTCCACGTGCAACGACTTTCCTGGGCTGAAAACCGTAAAGTTACAATATTTTGTTACACCTCAAGTGATAACAACTCAGATTTTTCAATGGAAATAACAAGTAAAATAAAGTGAACTTTGAGGCTTAATTCCGAGCACACCAGGAAGTAACTCGTCGATCATAGAGTTGCCAAACATACATTGCCTTGTTGCCAAGTCTCTGTTACAATACCAGCAGGAAGAAGACGAACCGACGTGATCTTACAACGGGCTGGGAAGTGACCATAGCTGGTGTCTCCAAGTCGCATCCGCAGCGGCTTTGAATACGTAATGCGCCTGATTCGCATTTCTGTAGCTAGGTTTGGGGACTGGAGCGTAGTTACTAATAATACTCAGAACTGGCTGCAAACTAAGCATCATAAATAAGTAACTCTCATAGTTGTTTTTATATTTCTTTCGTAAGTGTACTCAAAAACTAAGAAATTCATTTACAGACGTTTTCGTGCCTCGTCGATAGTCGAGCACAACAAACAATAAAAATAAAAAAAGAATGTGTGTGTGTGTGTGTGTGTGTGTGTGTGTGTGCGTGCGTGCGTGTGCGTGCGTGTGTGCGTGTGTGCGTGTGCGTGTGTGTGTGTGCGTGTGTGTGTGTGTGTGTTTGTGCGCGTGTGCGTGTGTGCGTGTGTGTGTGCGTGTGGGTGTGCGTGTGCGTGTGCGAGAGATAAAAATCAAAAAGAATGAGAGAGAGAGAGAGTAAGAAATTGAATCATGGTATGTAAAGAACTCTTTCATTAAAATGACACGTTCCAAATCATTACGATAATCGTGTTCATGATCTATGAAACAAGAATTAATCTAATGTAATCTAATCTAATCATATCATATTGATGACTAGCCATGAAGAATCATGAATTACCGAAGTTTTTGCCAAAACCAGTAAACTTGAAAATAAAAGACGACAATTTTTGTAATAAACCGGGATTTCCGTCAAGACCCTTTCGTTCCTGTTAATTAACCACGAAAAATGTCTGGTATACCTCTATTCTGAAGTAACAAAGTGTGCATGCATTTAAAGATGAAGTGCATGATGTGAAGTTCTGTGACAGAGATACGAACCCATCACGGTTCCTTCCCTGTCTACGGAATACTTTTCAGGTTAATATCAAACATCAGTAATTACGCAGATTACATTAAAACTAAAGTAGTTGATGAAGACGTTACTTGATAACAAAAACGCGCTGTCTTTCTTCATTTACTTGCACCTAGAAATGGCTATCGAGTACTGCCAAACCCAAAGGCGAGAGATCTTACTGCCTTCCGATATACGTCGCTGTCAGTTCTTCCATATGATTTGGTCAACGTGACCTGTTTCAAGTTGTGTATGACAGACAATGTTTTAGAAAATCAATTGTTTTCCTTTGCAATAAACAGAAAGATTTTCATTCTAAGTACCCAAGTACAAAATTTTCGCAATATTAGTTCAAATTTAATATTCGCTTCTATAATGTAGGAAAGTATTTCACAGTTGCAAAACTCGCATCCGACTCATTGACCTTACACTTAGTCGCTGACCATAAATTCTAGCTCAGAGTGACACCAGATTAAGTAACCTAATGTAGCGAAGCCTGTTTGCCAGTGCTCTTTCTCGCCGTAAAATACGCAATTCACTCATTGGGCTCCATAAGTACACTGTAACAGTAATTTCTGTGTGTATGCATACGGATTAGAATTTAGTGGTGCTCTCACTTCCACTTCTGTATACAATATGCCTGACCTAAACGGGCCCTTTATCATTACAGGCCTTGGGCAGTGCAACATCATACTGACAACAGTAATGTGCTTATACTGACAACCTGACTGTTCGTTTTACCTGATTTTGTAATCATTTCAATAAAAAAACATGACCTTCCAGTGGGAGACATTTCGTCCCCATTTTCCTTTTGTGAAATTTGTCGGTAAGCTTTTTGCCTTCCAGCCAGCGAAATGCGCCAGAGTACGGCCGGTAAATGATTCACAAACGACGATTTAGTGCAGTTAAGACAATTTCTTTAAACATTTAACGTTCGTTTTCTGTAGAATATAACAGCGATAGGTGCCGGGTTGGAGTCCTGGGAAGGAAAAATTAATGTTTCGTCTCGTCATTTCAGTTAAAACATCTAGCTACTGCCCAGAAAATGCGATATGTCACAGTTGATTCTGCTTCGATATCTATCCGATTAGGTTCTGGGTTCGAATCCCTGTCCAACACAAAGCTTTAGCTCACGGCATTTCAAATAAGTTACTTGTTAAGAAGCAATATTTAACATCTCTCGTAGTTCGTAAACAGGGACAATACGAGCTGGGTAGGAGTTCGGGTCCGTTAAAAATGTTTGCGTTATGTAATTTAAAGTTGGTATTTGCTAATTGATACTGTCTAAAATCGAGGTATATCACTCTCTGTATGTCTAATAAGGAATGACTGTTAGTTTCCGTCAGTCACGAAATCTTTGCTTAGTCTGCATGACCTGGGTTTGAATCCATATGACAACGAGACGGTTCGTCGTGTCATTTTGTAAGGTGTCAGGCAAATCCCACACCTTCCATGAAAACCCTGACATGATAAGCAAATACAGTAGTATGTCACATAGCTCCGAATAAATCGTGACATTAAATTAAAGAAAGTAATACGAGTAACGAGTGAGAAAATGGAATACCACAGACTAACACAAGAATGCCTAAATGCATGTCATACCTTCCCACCGTGAGACAGACGCAGTTCCGAGGGGAGAAACGAAAACAGAAGCCGAGAGCAGCACCGTGTTAAGCTGGAAGGCCCTACGATAAGGGACGGACACCCACGTCGCCAGCTAACCGCTAGGACCACCCCCCAGCCCTTGTTAAAAGCTAGAGCCCTCCAGAAGAACAATATAGATCTTATGATAACACTAAAAGGGTCACACCAGCCACAAGTTTTAGCGTGAGACTTTTTCGCGTGTCAGTTACGATGCAAACGTTAAAAACATTGCCCCACCACGAAAACTAACCGCCAGGACCACCCCCTAGCCCATGTTAAAAGATAGAGCCCTCCAGAAGAACAGTATAGATCTTACGATAACGCTAAAAGCGCCACACCAGCTGCAAGTTTTAGCGTGAGACTTTTTCATGTCTCTGTTACGTTGCAAACTTTAAAAACATTGCCCCACCACGAAAAGTATAACGTTTCTCATTGGAATGACAGAATTTTTGTAGGCGGAGCTTAAGGTTAACATTGAGACCCTGATTGGTCAGATGAAAACACAGCCAGATAGTTTTTTTTTAAACCAACTTCGGTAAATTGTAGTAACGAGAAGTTAGGAGAGAGCTTTTCGCAGACGGCGAGCTGGATGGAGCTGCGCCAGCCGCCGCCCCCCTGACGAACACCGACAAGGTAATGAACGCACGCGATGCCGCATTTTTGAGCGCATAAGGCTTCACTCAGAACTGCAGAAGTCTCATCTGTTACATCCCCTTTTTACGTAATACTAGTGTCGATCGTCAATTGATGCTCATGGTATTCACATTTGCTACCTAAGTTAAAATCTGATACGTGATGATTTTTCTGTTATATAATTATTGAGAAGCCACATCAGGCACTGTAATTTACGACAAGTTAGATAAGTAATTAAAGGTAATTGAGGGTCACTGTAGACCATTTTGGTAGTTTTCTCTTTTATGAAACTTAACTTAAATCTAGATTATAGATGTGATATGGCATAGGTCATGCTTCGATCCATTGTAGGACTTGGAAAACCATTCAGGGAATATTCGTTCACATTTTTGTTGAACGCAGTTGGTTTTTATCATCCTGTATTAAAACATTTCCTTTTATCAATAGTGCAATTTATTAACAATGTTTTGTGAGTAGAATAAAATTTGCAATGGTAAACTTAACTGCTTTTGCGACATTATTTTACCAGCTAACTAAAAATAGGAAAGCCGTGAACCCCTTCCACTAAATTTAGTTAGTATTAATATTCTTTTACAGGGAGTGCAGTGGAGCTGATGCTGAAATCATTAAGTATTTGGTTATATCGTCGCTAGACTCACTGAACTCTTCTGAACTCTACATGTCATGTGTGGTCTGGCGTCTCCTTACCAGCAACAGGTCCCAGGTTCAAACTAGTCAATTCCCTAAAAAACACGCTCAGAGCGTCGTTGCATGAAAGTGGTAGGGAGACACGACATAGAACAATAGACACCACGCAGAATGTTAGAGAATGGCGACCCTACCAGGATGGTAAAATACCATGATTGAAGGGCGACCACATGCCTAACTAGGTCAGAAAAATATCCTGTTGAAAAATTTTGGTAGTAAAAAATTTTTTCCTAAAGTTATAAATAGTCGAAAACAGTAGCTGCAGCGATAGATAGTAAGAAAGTATTCAATAGAACGTGAAACATTCTAGCAGAGACAATAGCATAATTAAGTTGTGAATTTTAATATTGTTAGAATTAAGTTTTCTCTCCAATGCCAGCTCACAGGTGGCGGATACATCGTTGACAAGTTGGTTCTGACCCAACAAGTAAGTGAATGGATTGTCAAGTCGTGTGTGCAAAAAGTTTATGATACGCGTGAGATCGTATGAGCGCATGTTGATGCGAAGTAGGGCGCTTGAATTGCTTTTAAAACAGAAAATCAGGGATTCGGAAAGATTAGCAATGGCAGATCGAGACCTTGACCGAATTGAGGTGGAGACCCAACAAGAAGATGGACAGAGAATAGAGGACAGTACAACAGAAGATGCAGTATCGCGAGAAATAGGACAGATAACGCACCATAACGAGGATAATGTACACCAAGGCACAGAAAACCTAGGTCAGCATACGACAGAGGAGCAGGAAAGTAGAGAGACAGCCGATGAGGATTCTAACTTGCGTCTTGAATACGTAGAACCCATAGTACAAGTAATCAGAGCTCCCTCACCATAGAGTACAAGGAATTCGAGCAGAAACGTGTCACCGCACAGTTCAATGCAATCGGTTGCAAACCAACACTTGGGCGAAAACACAGAGCGTAGGACGTCGGAAGAAAACGCAATAGGACCCAACAATCTGGCAGAATTATTACAGTTAATGACGGAAACCATGACAAGACAAAATAAAGAAATTGCAAACCAAATTAAAATTCAGAATGCAGAAACGACGAAACAAATTGCAGAAACCACGAGACAAATGCGTGAGATTAAAGAACTAAACAAAACAATTCTGTTACACCTAAGTTATATTGAAGACGAGGCAAAAGAATCTCGAGAAGTGATAGGAAACTTAGTAACAGGTCACAATCAATTGAGAACAGACATTGACAAGGTACAAGCGGACGTACAAACATTGCGTAATGACACTCAGGACGAGATCAAAACATTACGTAACAACACCCAGGGAGAAGTCAAGAAACTAGAGAAACAGATAAACGTAATTACTAGAGAAGCAGCAGGTACAGCGCGTGAAATTTTTGAAAACAGTGTGCTACACAAACGTATCACAAAAGCAGCGCTGAAAAGATATGATAACCGCATAGTCAAAATAGAAGCGCAAACGAAGCGACAATTTCAGAAATTGCGAACAGAGTTGTTGCAGACCACTGAAGAGCGCAGTGAACAGGATCGAAGAAGCACTAAGTCTGTAACCACATCCGTATCTGTAACAGCACCGGAAAAACAAGCAATTAACGAAGATATCATGCATTTTCAATTCCAATCACAGGCGGAAAGTAACATACGTGAAATCAGACATCCTGCACCGCAACAAACACATTTAGAAATTCTTGATGAACAAACGGCACCACAGACACATACAGAACTACAAATGTATGTGTCAAGATAGTTTGGATCATGCAATGAAGCAGCAACGTTAGCCACACAAGATACCGAACCTATACATGACAATGGAAAGTTAGGTCGCGAAGAGTACAGTGCAATGCATTCAGCTACACGTTCACAACCGCTGGAAGAAAATTATTGCGTACCACTCCAACGATACTACGCAATGGTAGGCAAAAGTTACATTGGACAATATCCAATGGATCTACCACAACCGGAAAGAACGACGGGAGAAATGATCAGAAACAAAAGTGGCGAAGAATTGCGAGTTTCATATGGAACTATGACGAAGTACAACACTTTCGAGAAGGAAACTCATTACATCCACGAACTTTTATTGATCAATTCCGAGTAGGATTACCAGAACACTGGACGTTAGCACACAAATTAGACTCTATATGTGCACACATGTCAGGAACAGTCGCAGAAACCATGCAAAATGTTTCAGCGACATGCCGATCGTACGAAGATTTCAAAGAGAAGTTTCTCTCACGATATTGGTCCAGCGAAGCACAGAACAGAGTGATGTACGAATTATTACAGAACCCATATTTTGAAAATTCAGGAGAGAAGAGTCCCGTGAAATTTTTCGAATTAATGGTAAAGAAGAATCAATGCTTAGATATACCATACAGTGACGGAGAGTTGATTAAATTATGCGCGATGAAGTTACCATTGAAATACCAGCAATCATTAGTAGGTCGCGGAGGTAATGACGTCGAAGCATTTAAAGGTATTCTAAGGGAACTAGAGTTCATATTTTCGGAAGATGACGCAAGAAAAAGACGAGGCGCACGTGAAAACGAAAGCAAAAAGCAGTGGAATCCACAAGACACAGTACGAAGAAACAATAATTACGAACCACGTGATAACTTCGCACCAAGAAACGACAATAGATTTCAACAAAGAACCGGTTATGGATTTAGAAGAGAATATGGCAATAACTATAATTCACCCAGGAACGGCAACAACTATTACAGAGGGAATAACGACAACCGGAACGGGTATTGGAGCGCCAATAGACCGACAAATTATCAACAAAGAAACCAATATCAACAAGCGGAGCAAGAAAAGAGAATACAGACAGAAGAGGTGGAGGTAAGACCACCAAACCCTGATAAACGTTCAAATTGACAGATAAGCGCCCATGCCAAAGAGAATGACGCACTGACCCAGGACAATTGCAGCACCTTGAAAACGAAGACAGGAAAATAACAATATCGTGTTGGGACGAAATTAATTAGGAGAATACTGACGAGGAACATGAATTACTAGAGGCATGCACAACGAATGTAGGAGGAAAGGACGAAGTAATGAGTATTGCAGTGCTATTTGAGACGGATACCAGGGAAAGCGAATTCAATGAGGATAATGCGCAGTCTACAGAAGTTGAAAATAAGTTACTAGTGGGCACACAACCCAACGTATATAATGAAGAAAGTTATGAAGCGATAATTAGAACATTTAGATGCGATTATGTGGAAGTAGCGGCGAAGGAGGAGAAGATAGACGAGGATGAGGAAAAAGTAGATGATGTTGAAGAAAGCGTAAATGAAGGAATAAATAGAGAAGAGGAAATAAAAGAGAGAGAAGTAGCAGTCGAAGCTTATCCTACAGAAAGTTCGAATTCACAAGGGAAATTCCTGAAAAGACTCATGTATGATTCAGTGGAGGATTCGTTGATGCAAGACGAAGAAGAACAGAACCAACCATTTCAAATTCAACAAATTGTGATGGCCATGGTAAAGCATATCCCAGTCAATATTGTAATTGATAGCGGAAGTGAACTGACTGCGATCTCAGAAAATTTATTCATGCAGTGTAATGCCAATGAGGAATTACCAGTTCTGAAAACACGTAAGATTAAAGTAAGAGGTCCTATTAGAAACAATGCTGCGGAAGTTACGAGACAAACAATGTTAGCTCTTTCGTGCCAAGGTCAAAAGATCGAAGCCAACTTCATGATTATACCTAAACTAACTGTAGATTTCATTATAGGTGCAGATTTTTTAAATGAGAGACGAGCGATAATAAGTATGGGGAAAGGTAGCGTAACATTCGGGAATGTCACACTTCTCTTTGAGCAAGAGCTAAAATTAGAAGAAATACCAGATATAAACAAACAATTAAGAATGACGCGAGATAAAGAGGATGAAGAATTTGAATGGTATGCACAAAAGGGGAAATCGCCTCAACTCATGTTGGAAGTCCATAAAGGAATCGACGAAAAATTGCAAGAAGTTCAAGGTATTTCGGAACACAGTAAAAGAGAATTAGAGGGTATTTTGCGAGATAAAGCAGAGGTATTTTTAACTAAGACAACTAACTCATGGAAGGTTAGCCAGATGGATGTTAATACTACAAGAATTTGACTTCACTATTACACACATACCAGGACCAGCGAATCTATTAGCAGATGCTTTATCACGATGTCCACAGGGTGCGTCAAATAACATAGGTTTGGAAGCAGCAGAAGACCAGTTTACAATGTACTATATGAAACAAGTACCTTTCGAAAACTACATTACGACAGCATTGAAAAACATAGGGAAAGAACAGGATAAAGATCCCGAAATACTAGGAATCAAACACAAGTGGAGAAGTAAGGATTTTCCAGACATTCGACAGCACTATCTCGCAAAAAACAATGTTTTATTTTTTAGACGAGATGTTGCAATGAATGAATGGTTAATTTATATCCCAGATGAACTAATTAATAAGTACATATGGTATAGACATTTAAGTAATGGCCACTTTGGACCAAAGAAATGCTTTTTAAAAATAAAACAAACAAGCCATTTTCCTAACATGGAAAGACGGATTAGAACAGTATTAGTCAAATGCAAAAAATGTGAGGGCCAAATACGTCACTTTCCAAACCAAACCACCTATGTTTCCAATAATCCCTAAAAAATTAAAACAAACAGCTGCAACAGATTTGATGGGGCCCCTCCCACGCACAAAAAAGGATATATTTTCATATTTGTCATTTTGGAACTTACTTCTAAATATGTTACCTTGACACCATTAAAACGGGCAACAGGTCTTACTATAAGTAAAGCATTTAGACAAGATTTTCTCAGGCAAGTAAGTCGAGTGGAACAAATAATTTCGGATAATGGCCCACAATACAAATCAGTGCAATGGCAGAACACGTTAAAACAACACAAAATAAAACCCATCTACATATCTAAGTACAAACCTAGCGTAAATCCAGCAGAACAATCTATGAAGGACATAGGCACTTTATGCCGATTATATGCAGGCAAAAGACACAAAACTTGGGATATATACCTTAAAGATTTTCAAGAAGTAATAAATGTAATGCCACATAGCACTACACTACTACCTCCACTTACTATACTTGAATATATTGAACCCGCAAACATAACCAGAGAAAATGTTATATTTCCTATTGTACCACGTAGACAGCACAAACAAGTCATAGCAACAGCACTCTCCAACATCAGAAAGGCAGCCATCTAAAGAAAAGAAAGAGGAGATAGAACAGCAATTAAAAGAACATTCTCCATACGCCAGAAAGTATTTGTAAAAACACACCATCTCTCCAGCAAACACAAACACAAAATACATAAGTTTTACGCTGCATACAAAGGACCTGTCATAATTAGCCGAATTGCTCATGATAATGCTGTGGAACTAATGAACCCAAAAACAGGCAAAACCTTAGGACTTCACCATGTGAGCCATATCAAAAACTTTGAAGATTAATTTCATTACTGGTAAATAATCAGCACAATATTTCAAGATTATGTTGCAGATAAGATCGTCAGGAGAAAGGAGAATGAAGAGAGAGGAAGGTGGGAAAAAGAAAGTAGTTTCAATAAAAACAAAAACAAAAATAACACCAATAGTACCATAGATTAAGGTGAAGGGATAAAGCGTAGATAGTCTAACAGCATAAAATACTAAAACGCTATACACCACGACACTACACAAAAATAAAAAACGAATTTGAGGATTCTTGTAGAGGTTAAGACTCAAAATACCTTAGAATTGTAACATGGAAAGGGCACCAAAATTTGTAAAGCTTTTTAAGAAGGCGTAAAACAATGTAGGCACTAGACATATGCTAGATGATTATAAGTAAAACTTTTTGTAAGAAGCAGTAAGAAGTCAGTAGACTAATGACCAAAAAAAAAAGAAGAATTGTAAAAACTCCAGCAAGGACGAGATGCAATGACCCACAAGTTGCAACGCGAGAAGAATCAAGAAAGAAAAGGACATACTTAGCAAGACACGATTCCTACAGGGCAGAAGCGTCGAGAGAAGGGAAAGGACAGCGAGACCAACAGAGGGCCCTTGTAGCCGAAGTGGGCAGTAAATCTGCTGAACCACAGAGTGGCAGAACTCTGCTGGGACAGAACACGGAGCCACAGAGTGGCGGAACACGGAAGGCCAAGAGGGTCTTGGAACTCACCGGACTCACCGGAGTGAGCAAAAAATGGTCCGACGAGAAGACCACTTGGGCAGCACTGGCAAAGAAAATATGTGTAAAAGTCACACTACTGCTATTAAACAGCACACTCATGCACGAAACCGAAGAAAACTTCCACAAAATAAAAATGACACTCCCAAACAATTTATCAATCTGTTACTAAGAGGAGAACTTCAAAGCGACTAGTTATCAATAAATATTTCCATATCCTGCCCAGAGAAGAACCAAGAAGCAAGTAAGAAGCAGAGAAAACGCAGGAAGAACAGAAGTTGAAGATTCACAAGATTGAGACCAATAAAGAAGATGGGTGAAGAATGGATGACATACCTTCCCAAATCCCTATCCAATTGTAAACTAGTCATCTGCGAAGTATTACAACGAAAAATGACCGCTTTCAGCCACACATAACGATGACTTTCACACATACAAAGCCAGTAAACCACGAGATTCTGCACTCACAGCTCCATTCCATTATGGGACCTCCACAACAGCAACACACACTTGCAAAGCCAATGAGGAACGACGAACGAAGCTGTACATCAAATACCTGCCCACATCCATCTCGCTCAAGTCCATCATCTTCGTGCAAAAACATTCGCCAACCTCATGCTTAAACATTCACAGGATTGTGTGAATGTGTGAAATCAAATTATGTGATGTAGGAATTGTGCAAAAGAAGCTTGTGAAAAACTAAATAAGTTAAGCACAACAGACAGCTAATAAACTGTAAAATAACAGTCATTGACTATGGACTTAAGCAAAAAATAGACTATCTATAAGAATAAGACTTAGTTCTGAAATGGACAGTATATAAAGAACAAAAGTAAGGCATAATAAACACTAAAACTATGTGCCACTTATTTTCTCCTCATAAAAATAAAAGAATAACTATATTTTACTTATTTTCTCCTTACAAAAACAAAGAATAAAAAATTACCTTGTTGGATGTTTTCCCTTTTTTTTAACATTTGTACCATTTGTTAGGATAATATCTCAATACTTGTGTATGTATATTACTTTGTCAAAGCAACTCTTGGAAATAATTCTTATTTGTTATTGTAACAATGTTGAAATGAGTGTCTAGAAACAAAAACATTTTACTTGTACATGATATTTAGAAAATGTGTTAGGAATAGATTTTACTTAATTACTACATTTATAAAAAAATATTTCTAAGAAAATCGATGTGAAACACTCCTCACTTTCAATAACAAACTTCTTAAGAAAACAAACTTCACACTTAAATAAAGAAAGAAAATAATTAAAAATTAATAATAATAATAGCATAAAAATATTCTTCTCTTGTCAATATAAACATATTTTTGAGAATAATGTGGAAGAATATAAAAATATAAATTAGTAATATAAACTACCATAGAACCAGAAAAACGTGGCAGAACAGTAGGCAACAAAATTTAGATAAAGGAATAATTTTTGACTGACTTAGACAATGATTCAATCATTGCCTATCTTCAGTGCAAAAATTATGTTCGAAAGGTGGTGATATCTAAGGTGTCAGGCAAATCCAACACCTTCCATGAAAACCCTTACATGATAAGCGAATACAGTAGTATGTCACATAGCTCCGAATAAATCATGACATTAAATTAACCAAAGTAATACGAGTAACGAGTGAGCAAATGGAATACCACAGACTAACACAAGAATGCCTAAATGCATGTCATAACTTGCCACCGTGAGACAGACGCAGTTCCGAGGGGAGAAACGAGAACAGAAGCTGAGAGCAGAACCGTGTTAAGCTAGAAGGCCCTACAATAAGGGACGGACACCCACTTATCCAGCTAACCACCAGGACCACCCCCCCCAGCCCATGTTAAAAGCTAGAGCCCTCCAGAAGAACAATATAGATCTTACGATAACACTAAAAGGGCCACACCAGCCGCAAGTTTTAGCGTAAGACTTTTTCGCGTCTCTGTTACGTTGCAAAACATAAAAAACATTGTCCGTCCCACCACGAAAAGTATAATGTTTCACATTGGATAGACAGAATTTTTGTAGGCGGAGCTTAAGGTTAACATTGAGGCCCTGATTGGTCAGATGAAAACACAACCAACTTCGGTAAATTGTAGTAAGGAGAAGTTAGGAGAGAATTGCTTCCGAGACGGTGAGCTGTATGGAGCTGCGCCAGGCGTCGCCCCCTGACGAACACCGACAAGGTAATGAACGCATGCGATGCCGCATTTTGGAGCGCATAAGACTTCACTCAGAACTGCAGAAGTCTCATCTGTTACATCCCCTTTTTACGTAATACTAGTGTCGATCGTCAATTGAAGCTCATGGTATTCACATTCGCTACGTAAGTTAAAATCTGAAAGGCGATGATTTTTCTGTTATATAATTATTCACATTTGCTACGTAAGTTAAAATCTGAAACGCGATGATTTTTCTGTTATATAATTATTGAGAAGCCACATCAGCCACTGTAATTTACGACAAGTTTGATAAGTAATTAAAGGTAATTTAGGGTCACTGTAGACCATTTTGATAGTCTTCTCTTTTGCGAAACTTAATTTAAACTTAGATTATAGATGTGATATGGCATAGGTCATCCTTCGATCCATTCAGGGAATATTCGTTTACATTTTTGTTGAACGCAGTTGGTTTTTATTATCCTGTATTAAAACATTTCCTTTTATCAATAGTGCAATTTGTAAACAATTTTTGTGAGTAGAATAAAATTTCCAATGGTAAACTTAACTGCTTTTTCGGCATTATTTTACCAGCTAACTAAAAATAGGAAAGTCTTGAATCCCTTCCACTAAATTTAGTTAGTATTAAGATTCTTTTACAGGGAGTGCAGTGGAGCTGACGCTGAAATCATTAAGTATTTGGTTATATCATCGCTAGTCTCACTGAACTCTTCTGAACTCTACATGTCATGGGTGGTATGGCGTCTCCTTACCAGCAACAGGTCCCAGGTTCAAATCAGTCAATTCCCTAAAAAACACGCTCAGAGCATCGTTGGGCGAAAGTGGTAGGGAGACACGACATAGAACAACACGCAGAATGCTGGAATTTGAAGTTCATACATATTCTCAACTAGCTGCTCGTGAATAACTTAAATTTTTGATGTCATCTATCTGACGTAATAATGAGAGTGGTAACATTTCAGGTATAGCCTGATGTCATTTATTGTAATAAATGTGAGCTTACAAGCCTTAAGGACCGTCTTACCTGTGATAAGGTGTTCCCTGATATTTGTAGTATCGTAGTATTAATTTACATCTAGAGTTTTTGCGATACAGAGTAGTGTTTTCTAGTGGTGACTTGTTGGAACCATTTTCAATAGTCAAACGACTGTACCAAGGAGCGATTAGAGGACCTGCTAGACAGCTGCGTTATGTGGGTTGTATGCGAATCAGGCGAAATGCAATTCAGGTGGTATGGATACTTTTGAGCCTGACTGTACATGATAACACAATGTTTACGAAAATGTATCTTTATATTTGGCACGTGTCTGTGCCTCATGACTACCGGAGTGAATCTTTTAATACTCAATACTGGCCAACACATCCTGCCACAGACAACTTGACTGTGCATCTCGACTGCCTAATCCAGAGTGACGAACAGCCCGAAACACTTCGCGCGCGATACCAGAAAAGGCGTGACCCGAACGCTTCCGAAGTGCTTCTTCCGCAATTTCGTCAGTTTTTTTGTTTTTGATTTAAATTGTTATTAATAATTCCAAAATGACTGTTTGATAGTCAGCTGTTGAGAGATATTTATATTAAAAAGTGAAGGCATTACAACGAGTAGTTTAACTAATGATAATAACTATACTTTAACGTTTTGGCGCCCTTGCTCCGAACACAGCAGCCAATCACAGAGCAGTAGCATTATGCAGGCGGTCCTTCTCACGGGAATGGTACCGAATCTAACACACAGGTACCTCACACCACATTTCGTCATCTATATACTTCTTGCATCTCCATTGCTCTGGGAACAGCTACTTGGAGCCTAATATGATGGCTGACTAAGCCAGAAATATTACACGGTCCAAAGAGATGGAAGTGCGAGGGTGCCAGGTCTGGACCAGGGTCGATGAGAAAGTGATGTTCAAACCAATTCTCAGATTCTTTGATTATCAGAGAGTCTCGATCACTGCAGAAGCACTTGCAATGATGCCCGACAACCGTAGAGCCAATTGTTTAGTTATGATGCGCGTGAAGGCATCTGCAGGATTCAGCATGTCTGGAGCAGTGGCTGTTACAGGACATCCCGAGCGTGGCTGATCATGGAGCTCTGGTTATGCATTTCCTGAGGCTATAATCTTCTTTACCCATTGCCCAACTGTACTCCTATCAACTGCAGCATCGCTATACATTGCACACAAACGTTTGTGGATGTTCAACAGGGTTTCTTTTTTTGCACACAAGAATTCAATAACAGACACTATTTGTAACGTGAGCCTTATGTAGACGCCATTTCAACGCTGTGCTACGGACCTGCCATCTGCCAGAACGGTTCGAAACTTCAACAGCGCACAGAACAAACATCAAATGTGAAGCACCAACAAGGACGTTTGTCTATGTATGTTAATGGCTTTTTAAAACAAGTGCGGCATTACTTATTGATCGACGCTTTTATGATACACGTTTCGTCATTCCGTCACATTGATGTGGCCACCGCCCATGTTCCACGTCAAACAGCAATAAGCACTCACAAATGGTAGGTGGCAGCGCTAGTAGTGGAGGGTATACAAAGCGTCTCGGTAGAACGCGGAAAAAGCGGAATCCTTGTAGTAATACGAAAACAGAGCGACTTATCTGACGCCGAAAAGAGAAGGACCATTGGCTATAGGGACAAGGACGAAAGCATTTCCGAAACGAAATAAGTTACTAAACTGTTCACATGCCGCCGTGTCCCCGTGCAGGGCAAAATAGCGCTATTAAAGTCGGGGCCATAAATGACTGGGGTGAACGACGTGTAGGGGCGAACAGACGCGCAGTTGTAGGGCAGCTGATCGTCCAGATGAACCAAGTAGCAGTGTCTCCTTAATGACCTTTCAGCCAACGTTGCTATGTAAGGGCCTCTCCAGCAGGCACCTGGTTCATGCGCTATGCTGACAGTTGTTCATTGGCGGCGAAGGTTGCCATTAGCGCTTATAACGCAACTGGACATCCACTGCATGGCAACAGATGGCTTTACCAGATGAAACACGTTTTATGCTCCACTGGAGAGATGGCGTGTTCGGTGAGAAACATCTGGAAGCAAACAAAGCTGTCCGCTGTGGCCGAGCGGTTCTAGCGCTTCAGTCAGGAACCGCGCTGCTGCTACGATCGCAGGTTCGGATCCTGCCTCTGGCATGGATATGTGTCATGTCCTGAGGTTAGTTAGGTTTAAGTGGTTCTATGTCTAGGGAACTGATGACCTCAGACTTTAAGTCCAATGGTGCTCAGAGCCATTTGAACCATTTGAAACAAACAAGAACGGAACCTTGTGGTCTGGGAAAGTTTTAGTGGCTGCATAGCTAGGTGATCTCGTCATTCTCGAAGGCACAATGTATCAGCACAAGTATGCATCTATCCTTGAGGACCATGTCCACCCATACATCCAGTCTGTTATCCCTCTCCACTGTGACGTCTACCAACAGGACAATGTAATGTTTCGCACCATTCGCAGTGTACTTGCATGCTTCTAAGTGCACCAGAATGAGTTAACTCTACACCCCTGGCCGCCAATCTCCCCATAATTAAACTCAAAAGAGAATCTGTGGGACCATCATGATCGGGCTGTTCGCACCACGGATCCTCCACCGAAAACTTCGCGCAACTGGCTATGGTACCAGAGTCGGAATGGCTCCAAATCCCAGTTGGTACCTTCCAGAACATCACTAACTCTCTTCCTGTACCTCTCGCAGCCGTCCCCACTGCAAAAGATGATTGTTCAGGCTCCTGACAAGTAGCCACATTAATATGACTGGACAGCGTACATCGTCTTTGAGTTGTAATCACTGTTGCGGTTTTCAGTCCAAAGATGCACGCAAGGCTATCCTGTGAAAATTACTTCTTCTCTGCGTTACTACTACAATCTATATCAATTTTAAACTGCTTACCGCAATCAAATCTTGGTCTCCCACTACTATTTATAAAACAATTTCTCCATTACCAAACTGTCGTCTCCGTGATGCATTAGGATGTGTTCTATCGATCTATCCCTGCTCTTAGTGAAGTTGTGCCACAAATTTCTTTTTCTCACAATCTGACTCAGTATCGCCTCATTAGTTCGCGATATGAAATCTTCATGATTGTTCTGTCCGCCCCCACCAGCTGAGTCAGCGCGGCGGAATGCCACGCTAAGGGGCCCGGGTTCGATTCTCAGCTGGGGCAGTAGATTTTCTGCGCTCAGGGACTGGGTCTCGTGTTGTCCTCATCATTTCATCCCCATCTCCGACGCGCAAGTCGCCCTATGTGGCGTCGAATGCAATAAGTACTTGCCCTCGGCTGCCGAACTTCCCCAAATGGGGGACTCCTGGCCCACAATGCCGTACGCTCATTTCCATGATTGTTCTGTAGTTGGTTTCGATCATTTACAGTCCCCTTTTCATTTCTCTTTAGCGCTGCACTTCTAACATACAATTTCAGAAAAGATTTTTTCGCACTTAAAAGATATACGTTATCAAGAAATTTTCAGAAAAGCTTTTCTTGCTTTTGCCGGTCCTCTCCACAGCGGCCATCGTTAGTTACTTCGCTGCCAGGATAGCGAAACTGAAATACAGTCGCGCTATAGATCAAAATTTACAATAAATGTATTTCGAGCCAAAATTCAAAACTTATCACTTCTAAGTAATTACATGTGTTTTAGACCGAGTGACGTTGTCGATACAAGTTAATATCCTGACGCAAGCACTGTATCCTCGACAACGATCTGTGGCTTTGGACATATATTTATATTTAATATTTTGTACATAAGAGGGTAATTTTTCTTGAACTACGATGAGATATTACGGTTCAGGAAGAAAAAATGATTTCCATGTAAGGCTTTTTCTTTTGAGTCATCAGTCTTCTGACTGGTTTGACGCTGCCCTCCACGAATTCCTCTCCTGTGCCAAACTCTACATCTCAGAGTAGCACTTGTAACCTAGGTTCTCAATTATTTGCTGCGTGAATTCCAATCTCTATCTTTCTCTACAGTACTTACCCTCCCCAGCTCCCTGTAGTATCATGGCAGTCCCTGACGTCGTAACAGATGTTCTATCATACTGTTACTTCTATTTGTCAGTGTTATCCACATACTCCTTTCCTCTCAGATTCTGCGCAGAACCTCCTCATTACTTTCATTATCATTCCACCTAATTTTCAACATTCGTCTGTAGCACCGCAGCTGAAATGTTTCGATTGTCTCCTGTTCGTTTTGTCACGATCCATGTTTCCCTACCATACAATGCGTTGTTTCAAACCTACATTCTCCCTCAAATTAAGGTCCATGTTTGATACTATTAGATGTCTCCCTTTTTTGCCACTGCTAGTCTTCTTTCTATGTCCTCCTTGCTCTGACCATCATTCGTTATTTTGTTGCCTAGATAGCAGAGTTCCTTAACTTCGTGATCTCCAATTCTGATGTTAAGTATCGCGCTGTTCTCGTTTTCGCTACTTCTCGCTAACAAAATTGAATCGACGCGAGACTAGTCCGCTAAATCAAGACGCATTTCTAGATAAAGACGTCAGACGGAAGAAAGGAAAGAAAATTAGGGTTTAACCTTCCATCGACGACGTCATGAGAGACAGAGAATAAACTCAGATTGCGAAAGGATGGAGAACGAAGCCGGCCGTGCCCTTTTCAAACAAGCTTCACAGCTGTTCCTTCAAGCGATTTAGAGAAACAAGTGTAAACCTCAATCTGGGTGGCCAGAAGGAGTTTTGAACCACTATCATCCAGAACACGAGACCAACGTCTTACCTCTGAGCCATTTCGATCAGCAGAAGACAGCAGAGCTATCCGCACTTGGTGGGTATTCATAGGTAAATTGTTGCGACACGATCTATAGAACCAAGTAAGCTGAATCGAGATAGACCTAGGTTGGACACCATGCATTGAAAGTAAGAGTACATTCTGCAGTATGCCAAAGAAAATATCTTATGTTTTCATCAGTATTGGTTAGACGTATTCTTTAAGACGTTAATCCGAGTTGTTGATTCCATTCTGAGCACAATTTTTCGACGACTAATGCAATCGTTCTCTTTAGGCGATGCAAGTTATGCTGTTATGTGTACCCCAACAGTCTTGTTAGTTCTCGCCCTGCTTTTTGTAGCTGGGTTCGACTGCCGGCACGCACTAAGCCCTACGAAATTCTTCTGTTTGCTAGAGAGTGCACTAAAATTTCGTGATACGCACAGTGTCCCAGCGTTTCCCAGTTCTGATGCACGTGAAGGCTGGCAACATCTTAATAAACTGATTGCCGGACCGTAAGTGTCTTGTTTAAGGAGAGGTACCGGCGAAATTTCAACCGAGTCATAAAAAAATCGCCGGGGGTTGAAAATATGTTTCATAACACATTTTGGATTTCCGAATTCAGTGACTAAATCCAGTTTACTAAACAAAACTTTTTTCATCTCCTCTGAATTTTTGAGGTTTGAAAAAATCAATATTTTTCTTAAATCCATACCTAGAGTTGTAGATTATCACGGAAGGTATTCACAGAAAACTAAGTTTGAGCCAAAAATGTTTAAAATTCACGGAGAAGAGGCATTTTTTATGTGGCTATTTTGATTTTTTTTTCATAATACTTGAAGTATAGCTAGTTTTATATCACTGCATACATATATACAGTACAAAAATTTAATTGTAAGATGAAATTTATATGAATATGTCTGAATATGTGCATTAAGTGTATGTACATATCTAATCGTGTTTGTATATGTGCCTAATGTATACGTACATCCGAAATCAACGTAAATAATTGAGTGTAACTATGATTTATATTTTTTGCAATTTCCAGACATGCCCATGGCGACGCAGCGGAGACGGAGATGTACACTGAAAATAAAGAATCCAATTTTCAAACGTAGCAAGTTGCCTTTTATTTATTTTCCCTTCATACTGGGCCAAACATTGTATAGTGTCATAGTAATTTTATTTTACGCTAAATTCTTGTCATGTACTGTAAATACAGAATTACCGTAATTCATTTACACTTTCCGTGTGTCTACAGTGTTAAAAAGGTCACTATACTTCTCAGTCCGGAACCGCGCGACTGCTACGGTCACAGGTTCGAATCCTGCCTTGGGCATGGATGTGCGTGATGTCCTTACGTTAGTTAGGTTTAAGTAGTTCTAAGTTCTAGGGGACCGATGACCTCAGAAGTTAAGTCCCATAGTGCTTAGAGCCGTTTTGTCACTACACTTCAATTTCTTTGAAAAAATCAGAATGACTGAAACGAAAAAATGCTACTCTTCTCTCAGTTCTACAAATTTTTGGCCCAAACATTTTTCATGAACACGTTTCGTGATAATCAACAACTGCCCGTATGGGTTTGAAAAAATATCCAGTTTTAACAACCTAAAATTCAGGAGTACTGTTTTTTTTATTTACCCACTGCACTCAGCACGCCAATATGTATAGAACAAAGTTTCAGCCCCTGCCGTTTTTTACGAGAGAGTTGAAATTTCACCGGTACCTCCCCTAAACAAGTTAGATAAGCTTCGTCAGGAGAAAGGTACCCAGAACTTTCTCGTTTTAAACAAGGCTTGGGGTCTGGCAATCAATTTAATAAGATTTCGGTGGCCGTCACATCCACCAAAGTTGGGAAACACTGAAAGAAAGTGGTTTCACGGAGTACACACAAAAGAACATCACAGGGTTAGTCGAACTCGGCTATAAAAGAGTTCAGTGTCTGGTTGGAATCAAGGCAGCGAGTTCACATTACAGTGCAACTCGGAGCACCCGAAAAAGGCGACTGAATCAGTCACTGAAATATCACTGCGTTATCAGAAATTAAAGTCTTACACTGCGTTTTCCTGCTTCCATGTGAGAGCTGGTCTCAGGAACTTACTGTAGGGATTTTGATGCGGGTTCACTACCAGACAGCATGATTCAGGAGGAAGTTTTATGTATATAACTTACAAATATTTCCTTCAAATTGGATTCAATATGATTAATTAAAATCCCACCCCAAGTTTTACTTCAGCATGTGAAGAATGCCCTCATGAACTTACCGTGCGGATTTGATACAATTTTCACTAGCAGACAAGCTGATTCATGAGCAAGGTTTCTGTATATAATTTTATTGGTACCGCTTCGCCAGACAAATCGTTCAGCCATAGCTAATTCTAACTGTGGAAAGCCAGGGCGGGTCGCTAGTTGTGCATAAAACGGAAGCAACTCTGTTGAAGTCCCAGAAGCACTATTGTTTGCTTTTGCTCTCATACTGCGTATATGGTAATTACACTACTGGACATTAAAATTGCTACACCACGAAGATGACGAGCTACAGACGAGAAATTTAACCGACAGGAAGAAGATGCTGTGATATGCAAATGATTAGCTTCTCAGAGCATTCACACAAGGTTGGCGCCGGCGGCGACACCTACAACGTGCTGACATGAGGAAAGTTACCAACCGATTTCTCATGCACAAACAGCAATTGACCGTGGTGAAACGTTGTTGTGATGCCTCGTGTAAGGAGGAGAAATGCGTACCATCACGTTTCCGACTTTGATAAAGGTCGGATTGTAGCCTATCGCGATTGTGGTTTATCGTATCGCGACATTACTGCTCGCGTTGGTCGAGATCCAGTGACTGTTACAGAATATGGAACCGGTGGGTTCAGGAGGGTAATACGGAACGCCGTGCCGGATCCCAACGGCCTCGTACCAGTAGCAGTCGAGATGACAGGCATCTTATCAGCATGGCTGTAACGGATCGTGCAGCCACGTCTCGATCCCTGACTCAACAGACGGGGACGTTTGCAAGACAACAACCATCTGCACGAACAGTTCGACAACTTTTGCAGCAGAATGGACTATCAGCTCGGAGACCATGGCTGCCGTTACCCTTGACGTTCCATCACAGTCAGGAGCGCCTGCGATGGTGTACTCAACGACAAACCTGGGTGTACGAATGGACAAAAGTCATTTTTTCGGATGAATCGAGGTTCTGTTTACAGCATCATGATTGTCGCATCCGTGTTTGGAGACATCGCGGTGTACGCACAATGGAAGCTTGTATTCGTCATCGCCATACTGACGTATCACCCGGCGTGATGGTATGGGGTGCCATTGGTTACACGCCTCACACACCTCTTGTTGGCATTGACGGCACTTTGAACAGTGGACGTTACATTTCAGACGTGTTACGACACGTGGCTCTACCTTCATTCGATCCCTGCGAAACCCTACATTTCAGCAGGATAAGGCACGATCGCATGTTGCAGGTCCTGTACAGGTCTTTCTGGATACAGAAAATGTTCGACTGCTGCCCTGGCCAGCACATTCTCCAGTTCTCTGACCAATTGAATACGTCTGATGAATTGTGGCCAAGCAACTGGCTCATCACAATACGCCAGGCACTACTCTTGATGAACTGTGATACCGTGTTGAAGCCGCATGGGCAGCTCTACCTGTACACGGCATCCAATCTCTGTTTGAGTCAAAGCCCAGGCGTATCAAGGCCGTTATTATGGCCAGAGGTGATTGTTCTGGTTACTCATTTCTCAGGATCTATGCACCCATACTGCGTGAAAATGTAATCACATGTCAGTTCTAGTATAATATATTTGTCCAATGAATACCCGTTTGTCATCTGCATTTCTTCTTGGTGTAGCAATTTGAAAGGCCAGTTGTGTGGTACGCCGAAGGACGATACGTCAGTTGAAAGAGGGAAGCAATGTGATTCGGCCTATGTGTAGACTTCATTTGGACTCTATGTGTATCAAAAGATACAGTGTCGAATATTTTTGTATTACCGCCATTCACTAAATATGTAACGTCCCCTTTCAACAATTGTACACGACTGTGCTTAAACTGACACACAATATTTTTAGCGCAACGCAATCTGACTTTCAAAAATCCCTACAAAAGAGTGGCCCTGACTAACATTAACCTATACCTTTCACAAATCACTTACCTCACAAAAATCTTCGTTACTCGAACTACTGCAATACAGCGAGCGCCACTACTGCCAGCTAAATAAAAGATTCAAACTACGGAAGGCACTAACTACTGATAGGGATAGTTAGCTAATGAAAGATTTTAATAGAGAACAAACAATGTATTTACCTTAATATCATCAAAAGTCATAATATATGTAATTTCAAAACTCCGCCATTTCCTTCCACACATCCACCACTGCTGGCGGCTCACCTCTAACTGCGCAACGCTACGCGCTGTTCACAACCAGTTGCCGCTGCCCAACACTACAATGGCAGACAACAATGCAAACTAGCCAGAGGCTGCACACAGCACAGCCAGTGATTTTCATACAGAGCGCTACGTAACGTTGCCAATAAGAAAATATAAACAGCCTACCTACATTTTCATACAGAGCGCTACGTAACGTTGCCAATAAGAAAATATAAACAGCCTACTTAAATAGCCCCCATGCTCCCCACAAATATTTTACAAATTTTTTGGGCAGTGGCCAATACAGATTTGAAAAAAGTTTTCATAATTACAATAACAAACAAATCAAATGCACACACCTATCGGTACAATGTTGGTCAAAAGCAAAAATTTTCTCACCGTCCATAAAGACAGTCCAGATCATCCATCACGGCAAAATTGCAGTGTTTCTTTTTCTTGAAGTCTGATCGTAAAACACAATGCACACGGAAGTAGCGGATTTCCATGCAGTCTTGAAGAAGTAGTGGTGTCCTTCCAACGGAAAGACAGAGCTGACTCCTGACATGCTGACGGGGAATGGGCCACAATGGAGCAAACCCACAGCAGAGTCATTCGAAGTTCTGAAGAATATTGGTAGGTAGGTCATCACAGAGCAGACCCACTGTAGTCCTGGTAGAGATTACGATATTGGTGGGCCACCAGAGGTGCAGACCCACTGCAGTCCTTGTAGAAATAATGGTATTAGTGAGTCATCAAAGGTGTAGACCCACTGTAGTCCTTGTAGAGATGGCTAGCAACCATCCGTTTCGACTGTGCAGGTGCACAATCACCATTGAAGAGTATTGCAGATATTGAAGTGTCTTGCGGTTAGTAGAGCAAGTCCATAACCACCACTTGTGCACTCACAAAGTTTTTGGAATTGTCCTTAGAACCAGCAATGCTGTTATCCAGTCCCTGGCTGAATTATTAACACACGTGCAAACACTAACAGTCCTCCTTTTTTTTAGATATTGTGCATATACCACGACCAACAGAAATGTGTGCACTGAAATGAATGCTTATAAGTTACTTAGTTTGATAAACTGGTATCAATTACGATTTTATAACATGAGAATACAATAACAAAGGTACGAAATACATCATTAAAGAACATAACAATACATATAACATTTGTAGTACAGGCTTTACAAAAGAATAGAAATAAACAGATACATCAATGTTACAGGAATTATGACATAAGTACATACATAAAAGATCAGAATAACTTGCGAAACATCAACTTCACACATGAGCATTAAAACAAAACAGAAAAAATAATGTCTAAGCATATTTACAAGGTAAATAACATATTATTAATGCCAATTATATTTGAGGATAACAGTATTCCTCATCATAGTGAATGTAGATTAGTATTAGAAGAAGAAAAAATTCTATGAAACTACACAGAGACAGGAAGAAAACAAATACACAAGGGTACACAAACACATGGTGTTTCGTATAACTTCTCAATGCATTTCTTCCAATTCATCGCAACTCATTCTCTTATATAGTCTACCCCCTCTTAAGCCAACTTAAATCTACTGAGCTCAGATGCTAAACTAATGGACGAGGCAATGCAGCAGCATAAAACAATTAACACAAACATCAATGACAAAACATTTAAATAGGCAAAGCAATTGCAGGACTACAACTATTCTAAGGCACTGTGCAACAAACAAGAAAAATAAATCAGTAGTAAAACTAGCTTAATAACTTATATCTAAACATGAGAAAGCTCAAGCAGAAAAAATAGTACACTAAAGTCAACAATGCAGATAAAGGAAATGTATAATCACATCTTAATGTCTATGTAATTAAAGTGGTGCACCACAACTTATTCTACGAAAAATATTACGAAGTAATTGAAAAGAAAATTTTGTATGCAAGTCCTGTGAAGGGAAATGTCTTTTTGTGCTCCTTCGTTTTTTTTTTAAGTTATTGTTTACTGGATCTGTAGGCATAAAATATCTATATTAGTACAGTCATAAAATTTTATGTTAAACAATGCTGCAGTGCAGCTAGAAACTAGGTATTAAACGAAATGAGCGTATGTACAAAGTAAAGCGTAAAAAATCCTTTAATAGTCATGTGGCATTTCATAAGTTAGTAGAAATTCTCTCAACTCTCGTAGAAAGATACTTGTCATAATCAGGTGTGCAGATATAAGAATGTTTCCAAGTAATGATCGTGTCGTATTTCTGGTGCTTTCTACAAAGGAATGTCAATAGCGATGCTAATGGCCCCCCCCTTTTTTTTTCTCCACCTGCACCTCTGAAATGCACACCCTAATGGCTTTGTCTCAAGGCGGCTGGCATACCTGGCCGCTCACAACACATTACGTCATGGTCACTTACCTTTCTTACCAAAATATTTACGACAGCAGTTTCCGCTACAGTGACAGTCTCATATAAAAATTTCACAGGTCGAGAATTTACGTTGCAAATGTGTAGAAACAAAATCCTATGAACATAACAGTGTTCAAAATGTTTTGGTCGGCATTGTGATACATTCATGCATTTACACGCATTTCATAACTCTTAAAGTACGATTTTTGGTTTCCAACATCCCTTTTCACAAGTCAGAGTCCCTAACCACTATTCATTACTCCTTACCCTATTACACATATACATATTCGTCGACACGTCAATCTCGCGACGACACTTCAATATTTCATCATAATAAATACATAGCATAATCAAATTCCTCATATAGCATCAGCTTATTGATCATAAACATACCTCATCAGCATAATACACATCGTCGTCGTAAAAATAACATCATAACATCTCAGTCAAATCTCAAAAACGTCGTAGCTTTCTGAAATAATTTCAAAACCTAAAGAAAATTCTCTGCTCATTTCAGTAGTGTCATCTACCTCAAACGTACTTTAAAAATCATGATCTTATACCAAATACATCATTCAAAGCTCTCATAGTATCACAATGGTTCCGAAAAATATGAAAGGTTCACAAAGTACAGACAAAATACAATTTCGTAAGTGTGAAGTTATCCAACGGTGTAATTACGTAAACATGTGTCACTGATGCAGTAAAAAAAATGTTTATCTCTCAGTTAAATGATCAGATATGTGTGTAATTTGTGTGTTAGAAAAATATGGTACCGATGTGTAAAGTTGTATAAGCAAATACCATATTAGCTAGGGCTCCTTGTGCTTGCCAAACACATGATACACAAAGTAAGCGTGTACCCATCTGAGGATTAATGTAACTATACCGTCAGGTGTTACAGGTTACAGCAATGGAATGAAATGTATCACGGAAAACCTTTGTAGCATTGTACTTCAAATATCTTTAAAAATAAATGTTTTAAGTACAAAATTAATCACTCAAATACGTGTACTGTAGCGCTAAATTGTGCGTCTTGTTGTAAGATAATCTCTGTGGAAGTGTCGTAGTTATCATCCTCCGAAAGCTAAGTTCTGCAGAAGTCAATGTACTTACCTCATGATAAACAAAAGTGAAATGCATTGCGTATAGATATCTTACTTATTATGCTTATTGCCGTGATGAAGAAAGTACTGTGCTGTAATGTATTGTTGCGCTACGGAAAAGGCTGTGTCATTGTAGCTATACCACAAAAATTACCACTAAAACGTATTTAACGTATGTGTTATGTTTCAAGCACCATAAAGAGCGCGCACTTACATAAAAGGTCTCGGCGAGATGCCCCGATTGGTGTATTAACATAATTTATATCTTAATTAATTCAGCAACAAAACAAATTTTAAAGGAAATTTTATTAGAAGTTTCCATAAAAAATTAGCGCCGTACAGTTACACATCAGCAAAGCGGTGTACGTTGGCGGAGGTCATATCACACGTGTCACAGTAATTAGCTCTTAGGGCATATATTTTTATGAATGTTTCCTTTAAGACACAAAGGAATTACAGACTTGTCTGCGAGCGGGCATCCATTGAAATCAATGGAGAAAGTCGAAAATTTGTGCCAGAACCCGCATCTCCTGCTTGCTAGGCAGATACTCTGAACACAAATTTTCATCTTTCTCTATTGAATTGAAGAGTTGTGCCACAGATAGTAACAAGCCATACTCCAAGCAATTTAGAGTTTTGTCGCTGGTTATTATTTTAACCAACAGATGTCTCCGTGTACGTATCTTTTGGTGGCATCTGCTGGCCAAAGAAGTAATTATATGTCAATACTACTGTGTGATATACGGTATCAGAAATACCATATCATAAATACCCTTAAACTCTTGGTAGCCACTGACACTGACACCCCAGTGTCCAACAAAATCTTGAACTTTTTAGTTCCTATGGATCCTACCACTGAACATTCCACCTCTGCATACGTATTTGTCACATTGAAATTAAACAGGAGCTTCCTTAGGTGGGTTTTGGACACCCCCTGCCGTTTAACGATTGTCCACCTCTACTAACTCCACTTCTCCATCCTCTACGCTGCTTATTTCCACCCCTTCCTCCATTTCTCGGTGAATGAGTACAATGCCTCTGTACATGTCCCATATGACCACACCTATAACATTTTATACCCGCTGTAAACACTGTTTCTCTATCACATATCCCTCTTGCCACGTCTATTTCCTCATATTGGATTACCAGCTGAATGGCCGAATACAAATCTTTCGGAGTCCCTTCACACACTTTCGGCGCCATATGCGCCGGTAACCCCTACAAAAATACATCAAGTGCCCTTTGCTCGGCCTCCTGCAACAGAACACCATTCGCTTCATCGCTCTGACCCAACTCGTAAGCATACTCATTAATTGCTCTTATTCTGTCTTCAAATATCTCTACCGTCTCCGTCTCTTCGTCATTGTACTCAACCTCACCCTAAAGTACCGAGGGCTATTCTGTTTCTTGTACCTCTGTAAAATCCCCTCCTTCAACTGCTTAAACTGTTCTGCCTTCCTTAAGGCCTGAGAACACCTTACATATGTCTTCGCTTCAGCTGTTAATCTTATCCTGGCTAGATGTAACAACTGTTCATCAGACCAGCCATTCATCACAGCTAAAGTTTCCAAGTCTCCCGCAAACGAACGCACATCCTCAGATGCCTTGCCAGAAAATGGAATAATCAAACTCGTGGCAGCTGGATCAATCTCCTGCTGTGGCACCCTAGGCAGCAACGACTGATCAGATGCGGTTTCCCACTCACTCCTAGACGTTAATTCACTTGTCAACTACATATTGTCCGTTGTCAATTGCCTACCTTTTCCAATAAAATCCATACCATTTCTGGTTCCGACACACCTCGCATTCCTGACTCTGCCACTGTGTTACTTTCGTTCCCAGTTAGTCCCATTTCAACCTATAAAATCCCACGGAAACAAAACATTTAACTACAAAAATAAACTGACTTCCTACAGCTCTGTATCTCATTTTACGTTTTATGCAATGACATAATAGGAGGACATAAATAAAACATCCTACTCAACCTAATACAAAAGTAATTAAATGCCATGGAAAAAATATCTTGCTGCCCCAAACACACTAACACTTACTCTGACAGTGCAAAGAAAGAAGACGTCCAACACTCAAAAAGAAAAATTGGTTAACAGTCACAACATTTTGTGCCTGTAATGTGGCTCAAACATCGTACTGTACAGACGATGCCACCTATTCTGACACCAAATGCAGCCGTTACTGCTTAATGTAGATTTTGGCGTGTGGTGGAGGAATGTAGGACGTGGATGGAAACTGTCAGGATGCGCCGTATTAAAACTCGGCCGTGATCCTAAAGTGTTTTATTATTCCCAGCTACAGTGCCGCGTTCCTCTCTGTCCATGTCACAGGGTCCTGCGTTGCCGAGGACGCCACTTCACTGTCCACAAAACACCTTGGCATACAAGGGCTACCTCAGTGACCCGTGGCTTGCCAGCCATGTACAGCCGCAGGCTTCTGACAATATCAGGATGCGCCAGCAGCGGTCTCAGTGGCCTTCATCCCGTTGCCTCACAGCCACTCCACTGGGAGCCACAGGGCTGCCCGCTGCACGCTTCTTCACCATCGTTGTTAAGGTCGTGGCGACAATAAACGTCTGCGATCCAACAGCCAAATCTGTGGCGCTCCCCTCGGGATGCCTACAGCGTGTGTTGGGACAAGACTACCAGCAGTAGTGAGCTGTCAAGTGGCCCTCCACTGGCTGGCTATGGACCGCGCATTGGCCTGACAAGGTGGGACCAGCGACCCGCCCTGGACTGCAATGCTGGCGCCCCATCTGCTGCTGCTTGTAGCCAGTGGTGTGACACGTCCTGTCATCCAGGAGAGCTGCCACGCTTGAATCCCACTCGTTAGAAAACCAGCACATATTTATATGCGGCTGTGCGCCTCTGTTTAGCTAACACGCCACTCCGAGTCACTTACTCATAACACCTAGGATGGGCAAGTGGGCTCCTTCTTCCTGTAACTTGCGCCATGCAAACCGCAGCGTTTACTCTTTCCAGCAGTTCGACGGCCTTGTGGCCTCCATTCTACTTCGCAACCGCTGGCCAGCGTAACTTACTGTCAACAGGCCCGCACCTCGCTGTAACTTGTGTTCTCAGAAATATTGCACCGAATCTAACTTTCCTATCTTAAATAGTGGTGCCGCTACAACATAAAGAAATTTATAACCTTATCATAATGATCTGGAAAACTGATACACTACCTGAAGACTGGAAAACTACAATAACTTGCCTATATGCAGCAAAGGAAACATAATGGAATGTGGAAATTATAATCAGTTTGCTGAACATACAAAGTTCTGTCAATGATCATCCTCAACAAAATTAAGCCTTGCGCAGAAAACATTATTCAAGAGTACCCGGCTGGATTACGATCAAACGATGGTCTGTTTACTTTATGGCAGATCTTTGAGAAATACTGGAACTAACAAGAACGTCCACTGTCTGTTCATTGATTTCCAGCGAGCCTATGACACCATGCACAGAAGTAGCCTCTACAACACACTAAGAGAATTTAAGGTACCCAGTAAAATCATTAGGATCATACAACTTTGCATGGGTGGCTCAAAGGCAGTAGTGAAGTTCAGAGGATCCATGTCCTCCAACTTACCAATCGAAACAGGCTTACGACATGGAGACGCACTTTCATGCATGATTCGAGAGAGTAATTTACAGGAATACAATGGTCTCCGATTCGAAGACAGGGAAGTAGGACTCCTGGCATACGCAGATGATGTAGCCTTACTCAGTGAAACAGAAGAAGAGCTGAAGGACATTTAAGGATCTCTCAGGCACAGCGCCAGCAAAATGGGATTTTTAATAGACCAAGAAAAACTAGTAGGTATGGAAATAGGTCGAGTTATAAACCCAAATCCACACTTTGAACACCATTCTAGATTCTGAAAAGTTCATCATTTTAAATACCTTGGATCGCGTTTCAGCAGTAAAAATATCATAAATCTGGACATAAACGAGAGAATAGCTTCAAGATCAAGAGGTCTAATATGGTCTACGCAACCCACTCAAAAGTAAGGCTTTGTCTGTCACCACTAAGATGAAGATATGTAACACCATCAACTGGCCAATAGTAGTATATGGTTCGGAAAGCTGTACGCTTACCAAGAAAGAAAGAGAAACATTGAATGTATTCGAAAGAAAAGTGACGAGAAAAATGTGGGGACCTGTGTTGGAGAATGGCATATGGAGAGTTCGAAAGAACACTGAAATTTGTCAGTTAATGAAGCAGCCCACTATCGTCCATAAATTAAAAAGTAGGAGACTGCAATTGGCTGGGCATGCGGCTAGAATGGAAACCAACAGAATTCCTAAGAAAGCGTTTGAGGGCACTCTCCAAGCGACAAAACACTGGGCCGACCTCGTGTACGGTGGAAAGATGACATAGAGAAGGACTCGCAGCATTAGCAATTCCCGCAAAGTGGGGAGAGACAGCGAGAGATAGAAAAAGATGGAAGCAGATCGTTGATGCAGCGCGTGGTCTACAGGGCCTGTGATCGCTGAAAAGAAGAAGCAGCTAGCAATGTTACAGGCAAATCTTGTCATTGATATCCTTTCACCTTGAATTTTAATTCTACTTTGAACCTTTCTTTAATTTCTATCGTTTCTTCATCGATCTAGGGGGGCGAAAAACTACACCCATTTTTAATCCGAGCATTTCCTTCTTGGTCTTGCAGTCTTATTATCCCCTCATGGCTCTTGCACATGTTGTGTATGACCCGTCTCTCCCTATAGTTTAGCCCTATTTTTAACATCTGGCATAATTTGACATTGTCGAACGTTTTTTCCAGGACGACAAATCCTATGAACATGACATGTTTTTTCTTTATTCTTGCTTCCATTATAAACCGCAACGTCAGAATTGCCTGTCTGCTACCTTTATCTTTCCTAAAGCCAGACTGATCGACATCCAACACATCCTCAATTTTCTTTTCCATTCTTCTTTATATTGTTCTTGTCAGCAACTTGCATGCATGTGAAAAGCGTCAAAGATTTTCATGTTTATAATTAAAGGAGATAATTGCTTTTAAAATATGTCATTAGTTTATTGCAATATATGAAGTGCGATGGAGGTGAATTATTGTGTCATTAAGCATCGGTAAAGGGCTATGATTCTTCTCTTTGCAAACTTGGTACACTTTGTGCATGAAAGGAATTCTTCTGATGCGTCCCTAGCTGGGAAGCCCGGCGACCGGGTGGACAGAGGTAGTGCGCCCACGGGCGAGCGGCGGTCGCGCGCCCATGTCGGCTCGCTTCACAGAGCGCAGGCCCCCAGAGGATTACGACAGGCGAAGACGCTGCATACATCAACAGGCTGCCATGGGAAGCCGTGGACATTCGCACGTGTACCCGAGGCAGCGGAAACAACAGACTTAAAATCAAAAACAGCTTTGTCATGATTTTAGGTAACGCGGACAGAGCGGCAAGTTGAATAGCAACAGCACGACTTGGGTGTCCAAGAATCTCAAGTGGCCCGGGGAATTTTGGCCGTTTCTCGCGAGCAGAACACGTGGGAACGTCGGCAATAATCAAAGGGAGAAGTTTTGGTTTGTTTGTATACTCTGTCTCATACAGAGTATCGCTCTCTTTTCCTCGCGGAATGCGACGGCAACGAGGGAGGAAATTTTGAAAGGGACCTCTTCATTGGCAAGAATCTAATGTTCGCTTTGAAAAAGAGTAAGAGCTACGTAATTTGCGGAAGGGCGAAGACAAGACGCTGGAGGGGAGCGGCTCTCTCTCTCTCTCCAGGTGCGAGGAGCGCACTAGTATTGGGCATTCCGAATATTGCTTCTGAGGAGGCAGGAGATTACTCTTGACTGCTTCCGATAATTTGCAAGGATTCTCTTTTCGCTTGTCATGAGACAATGTACTTTGCATTCGTCGCAAACAGCGTACAGAGAAAAGTTGTTAGATCCAAGTAGGCGAGCTTCACACACTGTGCGCGTTATGAAGAGCTTAACTCAGGATCACATTTTGATTTACTACATGTCCGATGACGGTAGTACTGTTAGAACAGTTTTGAGCTTTGTTTATTGCAGTTTTCCGTAGGTTTTCACTTGCAGATGGCCGCATACCGTCATCCAGTAATGATAACTTCCAGTAGCAGGTTTTGGGCACTATTTTCAGCGTAGGGCATGTTAGACGCTATCAACTACGTCGACGGCAGAGTCTTGGTGCAGCCGCACGCAATCAGCCGATTCCACCGCCACGCCCACCACGCTATGAACATGGTAATACAAAAACGTCCGCTTTCCTAGCTGCGCATTCTTCTTTCGCTTTCTTCAATTTCTTTGCAATGTGTTAGATGCTCATAAAGAAGCAAGGCACATTATTCACCATTTGCCCGTAAAGAGAGTCATATGTTCAGCTGTTTTTTGTTTTATTCCTTCCTCATTTATTACACCAGGTCAACCCATCTTCTGTATTTCATTTATATGTTACATTAGAATGAAGTCATACAATGCTAATGTTAAAAGGCAAATACCAGGGCAGGCACCTTACATAATTCACTTGTTGTGAGCTCTTGGTGCCAATTTAATTCCATTTGTTGTAGTTTTTTATACTTTCTTCGGTATCTGGCGACCCAAATTTTTTATTTTTGGTTATCATTATTTGAAGAATTTGTGAGTAATTTTTAAATGAATTTGATAAAATTTCAATAATTATTTCATGTGCAGTTTAATGCAATTTCACTGATTAAACAACTTGTTGAACAGCACTCCTTGCATTTGATTTATAGAATTTAAATAAAATTCACATCTGTTTGTCCCTCCTACACGAGGTATCGTGCACACGAACTGCCAAGCTGATTGTGCGAAAATTCTCGCATTTGTCAGCTCTTGCAGTCTTCGGAATTGTGTGGACGATATTTTTCTGAAAGTCAGATGCTATATCGCCAGACTCATACATTCTACACACTAACGTGAATAGTCGTTTTGTTGCCTCTTCCCCCAACGATTTTAGAAATTCTAATGGAATGTTTTTTCATCCCTTTTGCCTTATTTGATCAAAAGTCGTCCAAAGCTCTTTTAAATTCTAGTAGATGTACTGAGCTCCAGATCTTTGAACACGGTGCCCTCAGCACTGAACGTTATTGTCCCAGTCTACTGCTTTTCCATACACGTCTTGTATGCGGTGCATTCGGTTCGAACTCCATTTTCAAAGATGAAAATGCGCGACCACAACGAACGTCACGGGTGGAGGAGCTCTTGGAATGAAAGGATACTCGGCGAATGGTTTAGCCTACCTGCTCCCTCCTACTTAAATCCCATCGAGCACATGTGGGATGTGCTGGTGAGATGCATTGCAGCACATTCGCATTCACCGACCATCCTTCAGCTGTTATGAACCGCGCTAGTGGAGGAATGGAACGCCCCTCCACAATAACTCCTGACAGACATTGTGGTCAACATGGGAGCAGATTGTAGAGCATGCAATGTCGTCCGTGATAAGCACACACCGCATTGAGAACCTGTGTCCAGACCATAACAAATCGCGGCGTCTGCAGTATAAGTATTGTCTTTCAATAAAGGTGTTATTTATATTCGTCCTATTGCCTATTTCATTCAGTTACTTTCTGAAAAACGCTGTAGCACTTTTTCTGTGAATGCATTACTTACACTACTGGCCATTAAAATTGCTACACCAAGAAGAAATGCAGATGATAAACGGGTATTCATTGGACAAATATATTATTCTAGTACTGACATGTGATTACATTTTCACGCAATTAGGGTGCATAGATCCTGAGAAATTAGTACCCAGAACAACCACCTCTAGCCGCAATAACGGCCTTGATACGCCTGGGCATTGAGTCAAACAGAGCTTGGATGGCTTGTAGAGGTACAGCTGCCCATGCAGCTTCAACACGATACCACAGTTCGTCAAGAGTAGTGACTGGCGTATTGTGACGTGCCAGTTGCTCGGCCACCATTGACCAAACGTTTTCAATTGGTGAGCCATCTGGTGAATGTGCTGGCCAGGGCAGCAGTCGAACATTTTCTGTATCCAGAAAGGCCAGTACAGGACCTGTAACATGCGGTCGTGCATTATCCTGCTGAAATGTAGGGTTTCCCAGGGATCGAATGAAGGGTAGAGCCACGGGTCGTAACACATGTGAAATGTAACGTCCACTGTTGAAAGTGCCGCCAGTGCGAACAAAATGTGAATGAGGCGTGTAACCAATGGCACCCCATACCATCACGCCGGGTGATACGCCAGTATGGCGATGACGAATACACGCTTCCAACGTGCATTCACCGCGATGTCGCCAACCACTGATGCGACCATCATGATGCTGTAAACAGGACCTCGATTCATCCGAAAAAATGACGTTTTACCATTCGTGCACCCAGGTTTGACGTTGAGTACACCGTCGCAGGCGCTCCTGTCTGTGGTGCAGTGTCAAGGGTAACCGCAGCCATGGTCTCCGAGCTGATAGTCCATGCTGCTGCAAACGTCACCGAGCTATTCGTGCAGATGGTTGTCGTCTTGCAAACGTCCCCATCTGTTGACTCAGGAATCGAGACTTGGCTGCACGACCCGTTACAGCCATGCGGATAAGATGCCTGTCATCTCGACTGCTAGTGATACGAGGCCATTGGGATCCAGCACGTCGTTCCGTATTACCCTCCTGAACCCACCGATTCCATATTCTGCTAACAGTCATTGTATCTCGACCAGCGCGAGCAGCATTGTCGCGATACGATAAACCGCAATCGCGATAGGCTACAATACGACCTTTATAAAAGTCGAAAATTTTGTGGTATGCATTTCTCCTCCTTACACGAGGCATCACAACAACGTTTCACCAGGCAATGCCGGTCAACTGCTGTTTGTGTACGAGATATTGGTTGGAATCTTTCCTCACGTCAGCACGTTGTAGGTGTCGCCACCGGCGCCAACGTTGTGTGAATGGTCTGAAAAGCTAATCATTTGCATATCACAGCATCTTCTTCCTGTCGGTTAAATTTCGCGTCTGTAGCATGTCATCTTCGTGGTGTAGCAATTTTAATGGCCGGTATTGTAACAGTTACGCGGGTCTACTGGCGATAGCAATTTCGACGCACGCAGCCGCATGCTGACATTGGGAGAGCGGCGCCAGCAGAGGAACAAAAGCCGGCTGCACCCACAGGGCAGGAAGCGGTTGTTGACGCGTTCACAAATTGCAGCCGCGAGGCGACAGCGCGGCGTAACGGAGCGGTCGGTGGTCCACGTCCGCCGGGACCGCCCGTGGCTGTCTATCGCGTGGCCATCACTCGCTGTGGCCAGGAAGCCGGCATCCGACCAGGTCACACGCAGAAGCTCCAGGCTCTGGTGGAACCAAACAAATCCAGTCGACAGCCCACCAGCTGTAATGATGATGAAGTCCCATACTCCTTCACAGAGCGTAGTGGACGATGCGGGAGTCCCTAGGCAAGGTCCTAGCGGAGATGGTTTGCCATTGCCTTCCTCCGACCGTAATGGGGATGAATGATGTTGCCGAAGACGACACGACAACACCCAGTCATCTCGAGGCAGGTGAAAATCCCTGACCCCGCCGCGAATCGAACCCGGGACCCCGTGTTCGGTAAGAGAGAACGCCACCGCGAGACACCAGCTGTAATCAAGCCACTCAAAAGCTCTCTTTGCAATGGCCACTCACTCATTTGTACTCGCTTTCCAACGGCACTGAGGGCAATGAAAGCAATTTCTAAATCATTCACAGGATGTTCGGTGTGCTTTAAGCAACCTCTAATCGAGCACACTTCAAACACTTCCTTGACCGTTTACAATCTGGCAACTCTGTTTTCACCTACGTTGACTGGAACAAATGCCTCACTGGACGATGTATGTTAGGCTCACTTTTTAAGTTTCTAGGAGCGTTTACTTGTCGGCGCCACTGAGATGCACGAATTGCTTGACTGTACCGTCGATTCTTGGTGCAATATTTCATACATAATGAGTGAAAACACACACAATATTGGTGTAACATTTACGGTATTTATTACTTACTTCACAAACTGGCTTTCGGCTATTACATAATCATCAGGTGCAAAGATAAATAAGTGGTGCAGTGAAATTTTTGAAGGATCATAGGTTTTAAACTAGTGCAGCTCTAGGGTATCTCCGTCTTCAAAGGTGAAAAATGTTAAGGTTAGATTTAGGAATGGAAAGAGAGGAATTATTGCAGACAAAATCCGATGTAAGCGTATTTAACTAGGATAAAATATAGGACACATCAATTAAGGAACTACGACCCGCCAGGGTAACCGAGCGCGCTAACGCGCTGGCTGCTTCCTGGACTCGGGCAGGCGTGCCGGCCCTGGATCGAATCCACCCGGCGGATTAACGACGAGGGACGGAGTGACGGTCAGCCTGGATGTCGTTTTAGGCTGTTTTCCACATCCCGCTAGATGAATACCGGGCTGGTCCCCACGTTCCGCCTCCGTTACACGCGTCACAGACATCTGAAACACGTCCGCACTATTTCACGATTTACACTAGACGCAGACAGTTGGGGTACGCTGATTCCGTCCTGCGGGGTACGGGGTGGCGGCAGGAAGGGCATCCGGCTATCCCTAAAGCTAACACTGCCAAATCCGTTGTAACCACGCCGACCCTGCGATCGATGCGGGACTATAGCGTCAGCGAAAGAAAGAAAGAAAGAAAGATCAACTAAGAAACTATATCACAAACTTCAACCGTTGTTCTTAGAAGGAAAAGTGCCAGCACATCAATTGCAACTTCCCACTGTGTTCCTCGAACCACTGCATCACACTCCTGGGCTTGTGACACGGCGCATTACCTTCTTGAAAAATGCCACTGCCGTAAGAAACATGATCCTCATACGGTCTCTACATAGTCTGCAAACAGTTTACGGCGCTCCTTGCCCATCACGTACCTTCCACGAAGCCGGCCAGGGTGGCCGAGCGGTTCTAGGCGCTACAGTCTGGAACCGCGCGACCGCTAAGGTCGCAGGTTCGAATCCTGCCTCGGGCATGGATGTGTGTGATGTCCTTAGGTTAGTTATGTTTAAGTAGTTCTAAGTTCTAGGGGACTGATGACCTCAGAAGTTAAGTCCCATAGTGCTCAGATCCATTTGAACCTTCCACGAACTCCACTCGACCCGTTGATGCCCACGTTGAGGTTGCCCATAGCATACTGGAGCCGCCGCCAGCTTGTGCCCGTCCCGCAGTATAGATGTCAAGGAGCTGTTCCCCTGGAAGACCACGGATTCGCGCCCTCCCGTCGGAACGATGAAGAAGGTGCCGGGATTCATCAGTCCATGCAACGCCCTGCCATTGCGCGAACGTCCAGTGCCAATAGTCAAGTGCTCATGATAACAGTGGTACATACATGCGTGTTTATAGGATCAGAGAGGGAGGGTTGTTTTGTTGTTTGTCCTCTAGTACCGGCAAATCTCGGACGTGCGCGACCTCTACGATCAGCCACTACGGTTAAATTTTTGCACTGAAATCGTATGGATTCATGAATTCGCATGACAGGGATAGTCAACTTCAAATGCGATACTTTTCTGTAGAAAGAAACATCAAATCAATTAAGGCAATTGTACTACAACTTAGTGAGTAAAAGAAAACTGACATTAAAATTATTTATCAAACTTTTGTGACGGTTTCTTATACTCAGTATGAATATAAGTGTATCGTGCGTCAAAATCAACCGCAAAATTCTGTTATTTTTTAACATTGTGCCTGTCTGATGGAATCGCTGGTTGTGCAAAATTTCTTTGCCAGAGAGGCTCGTGGTGCGAATGTGGCCACAGCGGCCGGCAGACCTGGGGTGATATCGCGGCCTAGTTGTAGTTGGGAGCCGTTGTTTGGGGAGCTGTGATTTGGAAAGGAGCTGCCCTATTGCATGGTAGAGCGTTTCGGTTGCCCAATACTGGAGTTGCATGGCTGTTAAGGCAACTGTTGGTCCGTGCAGCCGTCATTATACTGTCGCTGCAGCCTTGTTGCATTTACACACGAGTACTGGGTAACTCCATGTGAAGGCTGAGTAACCTTATTATTGAGTACTTGCCCACCTGCGTGTTTTAGTTCTTCATCTTGCTAAATGTAACTGAGTGTGCTCATCTGGGCCGCCTTTAGTACCACTAATTCGTGACTGGTCATTTATTTGTTTCAACTGTTCATGTTACTAGGTTGTCACCGAGTTTTCCCTGGTTCGGTCCTTTCTTTGTATGCATGTGTGGGACCAGTGAGCAAATTTTAAGCTGTGGCACGAGAAAAACTGGCGTGTACGAAACTCGTGTATTTCCAGTGCTTTGTTAATCTGGATTTATCTGAATACCGTTTTTAGGTTTGAATTGCTGTCAATTTGTTATTATAAATGTGTCTAATGGTTACTATATGCATTTTTGAAATAGCCCTGGGCCTTTTAAACTTTTATCACAAGTAGTTATCGAACTTGAGCTGAAACTTTTGATTGATGTGATAATTGCTTTGGGCTCAAATTTGGCACTACGGTCTCGCCAATATTTTACCCTTGATGTTGGATCAGTGTAAATATTATTAACGAAGAGTAATCCTTGTAATGGTTGGACAAAGTGTTGAGTAAAAATTGTTCGTTAATAAATTTATTTCAAAGGATATCTGAATTTGTTAGCCCGGCGCCTTATCGCTCCTTAATAGCTCCTACCATACCAACGGGGTGGCGAATACTGGTATTAATCAAAGTAATTCACATACACAGCAAACACTTGACCACGCAGCTATATTGTCACAGCTGTTAGATCACTAAGCTCGTTGGTAATTCGAAGCAGAGTACAGTCGACACTAAATGTCCCGGACGTCGCTGACTTTTATGGATCAGTACTTGGGGGCTGTCGACCAGCTTATGGCGCCCGTGGTATAGCTAGTCTACTCGAGACTCATAACAGGCTAATTTATGCAGGTTACAAATTAATAATAAAATCGTTACTTGTGTGACCTACGGTACCGCCCTCGAATGTCAGTATTGGCTCTTGAGCAAAAATGTTTCAAGATCATTGTTCTGATTCACCCTAAGGGTGTTACGATGGGCTCAGCTTGCGAGTCTGGACACGTCGGTCCATTTAAGGGTTTTTATTGGCCACAAACCATTGTCTCACAGATACTGCTTTGTGACTAGGTGCATTGTCATCCTAATACAAACAATCATTGTCTCCGAAAAGTTACCCTATTGTACACAGTACATAGTGCTGTGAAATATGTTCATATCCCTCCGCTTTTAACGTTTTCTTAAATAAAATACTGGGACCACACCGTAACCACAAACGGTCGACATGTGCACCTTTAGAGAGATGAAATGTTTCTGATGGATTCGTTACCTAAGCGGTCTTCAAAGACAACTCCACGTTCTACGTCACTGAGATCTCCCGGCCGACCCATTCGGAAGTTCCTGTTAGTCTGTTGACAGCAAAATACTCTCCGCTTCCGTCTATACCGACGGTTCCGCTTCTTCTGACATGTAATTGTCAATTCCCCATTACGTAGGGATCTCCGAATGCTATTGATGAGATAGTGTATTTCTAATTACTTTCTTTTGTGCAATGAATACCTGACTGAATTTTCTCTTGTTGACAAAGCAGAAGTATCGACCTGTTTTACTTGGTAAAAACGTTCTAAACCCAAGATCGTATAAATATTTCTTAATTTAAAATAAACAGTTTCGACAGGCTTCACTATTGTCTTTAGGTCAACAAAAAAAATTTATAAAACGTGTACATTTTCAGTTGAAACCTCAAGTCAAGTAGTTATGTATAAAGTGCTACATTTTATCCATCGACCTAACTTGGCGTGAGGTTTCAACTCAAAATGAACACTTTACGTAACAAAAATTTTTGAACACCTGAAGACGACAGCAAAGTCTATCGAAACCGCTTGTTGTAAATAAAGAAATATTTATGCGATCTTGCCTTTAGAATGTTTTTACCAATGAATACTTTTTGCCTACGTAGGAGTTAGCCTAGAATATCATTCCACAAGACGTCAATGAATGAAAATATGCAAAATATTATAAGTTATTTACTTCTGTATCCGCAAAGCTCGAAACTGATCTTAAGAAAAAGTAGCCGAACTCAGAAGTTTTAGGTTTTTACTATAAGATTTTTCCAGTATCAGTTGCCATCGATTCACACACATAAGAATTTATGAGTTTCTACAATTATTACTTCTTGTTGGTATACTATGTTAGTAGAAGGTGGATTTTTTGACAGTACAAACCTATATGAATTTTTTGTTCAAATTTTAAAACTGACCCATTTGTGCAAAACCAATTGATTAAAAAAATACTGTTTTATCTGTTCATGCTTCCTATCTCAGCTTCACAACAGTTCCTGTATCATTCGCAAACGACCGATTTTGGTCCGTAATTCCAACAAAAATGGGATATAGTTAACATTAAGGAAGAACATTAGCGGGCCAGTGATACAATCGCATGGGTAAAGGCTGAATTTAATTTTGGTTTCGTTTTAAATAAGTTGTATCCTGAAAGTCCCTCAGCATCCGTGTTAGGAAGGTGAAATGGCCTTTTACGGCTACGTCGGGGCGTTGAACGCGCCCTGGAATTCATTTCTCCTCGTTGGCCACAAGACGACTCCAGATGAAATTCCTTTCGGGGTGCTGGAGGCGCCTGTTGGCAACCCTGTCGGGGCAAACAGAGGGTGGGGAAAGCCCCGGCGCCCTTTCCAGGCCACAATATACGGCGCCACTTCGTGCGCCTGTCGCGCGAAATTGCTCCACCGATCGATGTCCAAATCTTCTGCAAACATTCCCCCTATGTTTTTCGATTCCGCGGATCTCATTTCGCTTTTCGTTTCCCATTATGGTTTAGCGGCGTGGGGTGCTGCGGACGTCGGTTGAATGATTACCCGCTCGCATGGTGGAAAACGTCTCGCGATTGACAGCCAGTGCTCGGATTTTTCACGTTAATCTGCAGTATTTGCCAATGTGGACGGCGCAGCAGAGTCCCTTTGGAAATCGGGAGACGATGTTTACTTATTTATGTATTTATTTATCGCTTGTTTCACTTGACCAGATTGGGACGTTAACGCTTTCAAACCCTCTGGCTATAACCGTGTATATTAAATTTTTCTGTGTCTTGGCTGTAACAGAAGTATCTTCCTGACGTACACCTTCGTGAATTTTCAGTCTTTGCATAATGAGCAAGTCCTGCCAACTGTTGCGCATCACTAGGAAAGTATCAGCAAGCCAGTGTATCAGAAGGCAGCAGCTCGTTACCACCAGAATAGACAGATATGGTTGGTTCTCTATGTTCTACTGTATAACTGAATTTTTGCGTTATTTTGCATGGAAATAATTGAATGATCATTTTGCTGTTTAGCCGGTCGCGGTGGTCCAGCGGTTTTGGCGCTGCAGTCCGGAACCGCGGGACTGCTACGGTCGCAGGTTCGAATCCTGCCTCGGGCATGGGTGTGTGTGATGTCCTTAGGTTAGTTAGGTTTAAGTAGTTCTAAGTTCTAGGGGACTTATGACCTTAGATGTTGAGTCCCATAGTGCTCAGAGCCATTTGAACCATATTTTTTTTGCTGTTTATTACAATACAGAATAGTTCGTAATAACTTCTTAAAATGAAGTCAAATTTACAAAGTATGTTTTGAAAATAGGTACATATTTTTGTTTAAAAATTGCATGTAAAATTATTAAGAAATGACCTAATAGCGTTACTGCACAAAAAAATTTTCCTTCCTCCAAAAAAAATTCCGGTCTGAAAGGGTACGTCGTGTCTTATATCTGACTGGGAACAACACGCAGAATGGACGTAAAGGAACTATAGCAAGGTTTAATCTGACTGCTGGTCATGCTCTGGAGATGTATGGGCCAAGTAAGTGGATTAAGAATGGGAAAGATTATGCATGGTTTAATCATCAAATTCTGGAAATGCTAAGGAAACAGGAGATCGCTGCACTCATGGTTCAAAAGACAGATTGCAAATGACGACAGGCAAAGATTAGTAGAAGTCCGTGTGTCAATAAGCAGATGAATGCGCGAACCATAAAACATCTTCCACCGTCATACCTTAGCGAAAGAACCTATGAAAATTTTTATTATACGTAATATCGTTAAGCGAGTTCGAAGGCTTCTTTTCACTCACTCGATGACCAACCTGGAGTTGGCAACAGAAGAAAGTAAAAGGAAAGCTTAAGTTTTAAATACCGCTTTTAAGAAATCGTTCACAAAGAAAACAAATGAGTCACCATATGCAGATGCAGTCCCTATTCGGTTCTACGGAGAGTCCTCTGCAGCACTGGCACCTTACTTAGTTTGCATTTATCCCCCAGGTCAAAGTCCTAAGACATGGAAAAAAAGCGCTTGTGACTCTTGTCTGTAAGGTAGGTAAAGGAAAGGACCTGTGAAATTACAGACCAAATTGCTTAACATGGGTCTGCTTCAGAATTCCTGAACACACTGTGACGGTACAGCCCCCAACAAGGCACCTTATAAACTCTGGGAACGGACGCGGCCGAGAGAGTTTGTTGTGTTGTGTGTGACAGCTGTCGGCGCGCGACCTCGTGTTTGACAGATAAGAGGGGGTGGTAACAAGCCAGGTCTGCCACGTGGCGGATGAGCGTGGCAGCCCACAGCGGCAACAGTTTTGTAGTTCGTCCGCTAGATGTCGGCGCTCTTTAAGGTCTGTTATTGGAACGGACACCTTGGATGAGAAATTCTGAAGCAAGCGGATGACAAACTCACTGTGGAAGCACTCTATAGCACTCCGTCTTCCGGCCACGAGTGACCTACCAGAACCGTCCGACCGCCGTGTCACCCTCAGTGGAGGATGCGGTTAGGAGGTACGTGGGGTCAGCACACTGCTCTCCCGGTCGTTATGGTGATATTCTTGACCGAAGCCGCTACTATTCGGTCGAGTAGCTTCTCATTTGGCATCACGAGGCTGAGTGCACCCCGAAAAATAGCAACAGTGCATGGCGACCTGCCTGGATGTTCACCCATCCAAGTGCCGACCACGCCCGACAGCGCTTAACTGCGGTGCTCTCACGGGAACCGGTGTATCCACTGCGGCAAGGCCGTTGCCTACTCTGGAAGCACGCGGCACGTATTTCCGGTGCTTGAAAGCCCTTGCGGGAGAAACCAGTGAAAAGAGCCGCCATGAGAGGTTAAAGGATCTTGTTAAAGACTGAAAAGTTAGATATGACTAATTAAACGTGAACACTGTAAGGTAGTGGGAAGCCTGTATCATAGAAATAGAAGAAAAATTATAGCGATTACAAGGGTATAAGAGCGCCCTCAGTGCGACGAATAGTTCTTAAATTATTAAGTGTCAAATAACTGAATGAATTTTAAGAATTGTAACTCGGTGACAACTACGCCGGTTTTCGTAGACGAAGAGTGTCGTAGTGACCTATCAGAGAATTAAACCAAAATTGCGAACTGGAGGCCAGAATGTAAAATTAAATTCTGAAAAATCGGCAAATTTAGCCACACTATTAATAAAAGCCGTGAAAGTGAGGACGGAATTAAAGAATTACATAGTTAGGAAGGAGAAAAATGTTCATAATTATATTTGTTATCAATAATATCACCAAAAGTAACGTTTTTCCATATTAAAAGTGTAATACATGTGAATACCAGGGTGTGTACTAAGAATCTAATTTCAGCACTGAAAAGTTGATAAAATTTGGAAGTGATTTCATATATAATGCTTCTATATATCAATAAGTTTATATTTTTACATGATCAGAAAGAAAATATATTTGTTTTGACTCATGTGAGCCATGCGAGAGTATAATACTCGGCTGCCATTTTGGCTCAGGGAAGTATTCGCAAGCAGTCGTCTCGTGAAAGTGGCCGTGTTGTGGACTTAGCAAATCTTCGCGTGCGTCACCAGTGAACATTTAATAATATTTTCGAGCTGTGGACTTAAGAGTAATTTTTCGTTAGGGTACTATTCCGAACTCTGAAATTTTACCGCCGATGTAGAGTGTGAATTCGGGCTAGTGATTTTTCTCAGTTAGCATCTGAGTAGTTTAACTTGAATCCATAGCAAGTTGAACTTACAATCATTCGAAGTTTTGGAATAAGTGAGGACCTAGCTGAGATATTGCCTGGTTGTTTTTCTCGCAAAGGATAAACATTCATCTTTGGAAGATGATTAAACTGACTGCTTGTTCGTGAAACTCAAGCACTTATGAAGTGTGAATTTTATTACGCAAGTCCCTGCCTGCATTCTTTTGAATAATTTGGAATAATGCGAAGAAGGCATGGTTGGTCCCTAGACGTTAACGCAGCCACCAGACACACGAAAAATCTAAACTGTCACTGTGGTCCCTGATGGTTTGTACTAACAAAATCTTGAATAAACAGATAATTTGCTAAGTAGTGCTGCGGACTCAGTGCTGTTTCAATGATCCATTAGACACTGACTTTCAAGTGACATTTGTTCACTTCAGTACTTCAACTTAACATTTTCAAGTTAGCCAGTACACGTAGGAATTAGTGGACACTGCAGTAAAGTCGCAACATACTGAGTTCGAATGCATTCAATATCGTCGAGACAGAGAAATTTCTCTCCACAAAACAGTATAGATTGACTAATCATCGCTCGTGTGCCACTCAGCTTTCCCTTCTCTCATATGATGGCCTGCGAACCGCGGATGCAGGTTAACAGGCAGATTCCATATCTGCAGGTTTTAGCAAAGGGTTTACGAAGGTCCGAAAATACGGATTAGGTTTCCGTGTACGTGAGTGGCTCCAGAACTTTTTAAGTAATGTAGTGCAGTACATTATTCTCGACGGCGGGTGTTCATCAGAGACTAGGGTATCGTCAGGTGTATCCCTGGGGAATGTCACAGTGCCGCTTTTATTCCCTGCATAAATGATCTGATTTGTAGGACGAACAGCAGTTCACGGCTCTTTGCTGACGACGCTGTGGTACAGGACAGTGTCGTTCTTAAGTGACTGTAGGAAATAAAAGATGACACAGACCGAATTCCTAGTTGTTGATGAATGTCAGCTTGCTCTAAAATTTGGAAAAACATGAGTTGATGCGGATGAGTAGAAAAAACTATTCTGTTACGTTCGAGTCCGCAGCTCGAGGTCTAGTGGTTAGAGCTGCCTCTGGTTCACGAGCTCCCGGGTTCGATTCCCGGCCGGGTTGGGGACTTTATCTGATCGGTGACTGGGTGTTTGTGTTGTCCTCATCATTTCATCATCATCATCATTCATGGCAGCGGATAGTTCGGACTGTGTAAAAGAACTGGGCTGTGTTAAATTTCGTACTTTGTACGGGCGCTGATGACGCGCATTTGCGCTCTCCAAAAAAACCGAACATCATCATCAGCATCTGTTACGTTCGAATACAGCATCAGTAATGTGCTGCTTGACACAGTCACATCGATTAAATATCCAAGCTTAACGTTTCAGTGCAATATGAAATGGAACGAAGACGAATGCTTGGATTAGTTTTATGGGGAGGATTATGGAAAACTATAGCTCGTCTTTAAAGGAGAAGGCGTATAGAACAGTAGTGCGACCCATTCTTAGTACGGCAAAAGTGTTTAGGATCCCTACCAAGTCGGATAAAAGGAAGGCATCGTAGCAATTACAGTCAGGTCGACAAGGAAGTGTACGCAGTTATCTGTATGAAGTAAAAAAACACTATTATAAGCAGTTACCTAAAAGTTAATCCAAACTCCGCCATTATCGATTATACCTTGACACCTTTTTGGCATGATTTTCACGAGATTTTCTGCATATATTGATGTTATACGACAGCTGCTTCAATTTATATACTGGCGTTCCTTTAAGTTTCATCTTAATATACGACCAAACATTTCGATCAGATTTGCATCCGGAGACATTGCAGGGCAATCCATCGTGGACACCCCACCGTCTTGTTTCCACGCTGTATGGAGGCGGCTGCGACGTTTCGGATCATTATCCTCTTGAAGCAACCAGTTTGCCTCGTTCGAACCAAATAGCTTCTTAACGGACCTCAGAAGGCATTTTTGATCAATATTGCACATTTTTCAGCGTTTGAATTGGCTGTAAATAAGTGCAAATAGCCAAAACTGCGACCGACAGAACAAAACATTCAACTGTCACGCTGTTTCGCTATACACTGTACGAAAGCGCGTCGAGTCCAAATTCGAGACCACTTCCACAAATGTCGCTGCGGAAGTTACATTCAACATCATGGCGTAAAGTTTCTTGTGGAACTGACTGTAGGAGGCGTAATGCTAGATCTGTTCCGGTAGGATCGATCTGGCCGCAAATAATACGGAAATGATTCATGAACTCAAATGCAAATGCCTGGAGAGAAGACGACGCTCTTTCCGCGAGGCACTACTACGAAAATTTAGAGAACCCGCATTTGAAGCCGACTGAAGAGAGATTCTACTGCCACCAACGTACATTTCGTGTAAGGACCTCGAAGATGAGTCGAGAGAAATTAGGGCTCCTACGGTCGCTAATAGATAGTCGTTTTTTTTCTCCCTCTCTAAATGCTAGTGGAACAGGAAACGAAATGACTAGTAGCAGTACATTGTACCCTCCACCACGCACCGTACGGTGCTTGCGGAGCCATCTGTAGATGATGTAGATGTACCAAAGATATTACAAAACATTCCCAATAATAATGATAACGACAATAATATAATAATAATAGACACTACTTACAATTACAATGACAATTACAATGGTAATTGTAATAATAAGCCTATTGTGATAGAAGGTGGACTATTAGTTGCCTTTTGAAGTTTGAAAGAAACTTAATTGCTCTGTTATTTTGAGGAAGTTTGTTCCAAAGTCGGGTTCCATAGACAGAAAATGATTTAGATAACGTGGCAGTTTTGTGTGATGGTACAGAGAATATTTTACTTTGTTGAGAACGAGTCCGTCTCTTCTGTGCTGTCCAGATGGTAGTGTAAAAGTTGAAGGCAAATGAGAGGGAGTGCAGTGATTGAGAAGATGATAGAGAAAACAGAGTATGTTAGTCTCTATGCCTTTCAGCATTTAGCCATGATAACTGTTAGTAGAATGGGATGACATGGACGAGAAAGCGTACGTCACAAATGTATCGCGCACGAGAATTCATTGCCAGTTCCAGATGTGCTAGCTTTCGCACGGAAGTCCTTGGGGAGAGGCATCACTATCGTCAAGTATCTGGGGTATTACTGTCTCTACGAGTTTCTCTTTAAGCTCGAAAGGGAAACTTTTTTGTATCTCTGTTGTCAGTAAAGTGACGCTGACACGTTCTTACGGACAGCAGTTGGCTGTTCAGTCTAGTGATGAGCCAGAATTATCTCTGCGTTCTTAGCAGAAGAAGGAAGGGTTATTTCTGTGCCGTTCATAATTAATGGTGGAAGAGATTCTCAGAACTGGGGGGGGGGGGGGGGGTAATAAATATTTTCGAGCGACTAAGTTAAGAATCAAATTTTGTTCTGCACCGACCCTTAAAAGTAGATGGCTGAGCTTTTTTACGCCTGCACTTAGATAGAACCGAAGTTCGTAAGCGCATAGATGATGTTTGCAGTGGGAGATAAAACACATTATTAACATAGCATGAGTATAGTAATGGGTCTAATACCGGTCCGTATTGGATAGTAATTTTGAATTTGCTCGTGGTCTAAAGGTTGCGTCTTTGGTAAGTAATCACAGCGTCTGGGTCCCGGGTTCGAACCCTCCACCGCCTAAATATTAAATAAAACTCATCAGCTGTGGCGGCCGAAGGATTTCGCCATAAGAAGTCGGCCTCGTCCAGCCAACTGCCATGTCAAAGAGGGCGGGGAAGCGGAAAGAGGTTCAAAGCCCTCTCATGCTATTGGGGTAGGAAACTCCCCCTAAAGGGGGTAGAACCAGCCTCGCTGTATATAGTGGAGCTCAGATTAATGTTTTATCAAAATCTTGACTTACAGAAAGCTGTTAGCTTATGCCTAGTAAAGTAAATACACTGATTAGCCAGAACGTTATGACCACCGATCATCGATATAAACCCGTCCAGGCTATAGCAGCGTCACCCGGTAACGAATGCCTGCTAGTCAAACACACGCACGGCGCATGTAATGTCAGTGAGCTTACTTTTCTGTGTAGAATGGGGAAGGAGCGCGATATGTGCGAGTTTGACGGATGACAGCTTGTAATGGCCCAGAGACTCGGCAAGGGCATTTCGAAAACTGTGTGACATGTCGGGTATTAGAGGAGTCCTGTGGTTAGTGTCTTCAACATTTGTCGAAACCTAGCTGAAACCACGTCAGACATCGCAGGGTTGGGGACCACACTCATTGCAGACGTCGGACGTCGTAGGCTGGGCAGGCTGGTAAACCAGGATAGGCGGCGAACTGTGGCTGAACTAGCATCAGACTTAAACGCTGGACACACGGTGGGCCGAACACTCCCAAGGATGGGCCTCTGGCACCTACGACCCATGCAAGTGCCAATGTTGCACCACGGCAACGGCACCTACGACTGAAATGGGCACGTGGCGATCGGCACTGGAGGTTTGCGCAGTGGCAGTGATATTTTTCAACAAGATAATGTGCCACGTCGCAAGGCTAGGAGTGTGATGGTCTGGTTCCGGTTCTACTAAAACAGTGGCGCGTTCCAACTGATGGCCCGCATCCTGTGGTCGTGCGGTAGCGTTCCCGCTTCCCACGCCCGGGTTCCCGGGTTCGATTCCCGGCGGGGTCAGGGATTTTCTCTGCCTCGTGATGGCTGGGTGTTGTGTGCTGTCCTTAGGTTAGTTAGGTTTAAGTAGTTCTAAGTTCTAGGGGACTGATGACCATAGGTGTTAAGTCCCATAGTGCTCAGAGCCATTTGAATCATCCAACTGATGTGCCGGCCACCTCAGCTTGCCAGATCTGAAGCGAACGAACATATTTGGGATATGATTGACCGTGGAGTCGCTTTAGGGGAGTTAGGTGACTTTTGTGTGCAGATATGGTGCCAACCACCTCCAGCGACCTACCAAGGCATCATTGCTTTCATACCACGACGCATCGCCGCTGTAATCCGTGCCAGAGGTGGACATACTGGCTATTAGGTAGGTTGTCATAATGTTCTCCTGAACATTGTACACTTTTTTGGGTCGTCAGTCTTCTGACTGGTTTGATGCGTCCTTGCTCGAATTCCCATTCTGTGCCAACCTCTACATCTCAGAGTAGCACTTGCATCCCACGTCCTCAATAATTTGGTAGATATATTACAATCTCTGTCTACAGTTTTTACCCTCTACAGTTCCATGGAAGTCATTCGGTCATGCCTTAACAGATGTCCTATCATTCTGTCCCTTCTCCTAATCAGTGTTTTCCACATATTTCTTTCCTCTCCGATTCTGCTCAGAACCTCCTCATTCCTTACCTTATCAGTCCACCTAATTTTCAACATTCGTCTGTAGCACCACATCTCAAATACTTTGATTCTGAAACTTCCTGGCAGATTAAAACTGTGTGCCCGACCGAGACTCGAACTCGGGACCTTTGCCTTCCGCGGGCAAGTGCTCTACCAACTGAGCTACCGAAGCACGACTCACGCCCGGTACTCACAGCTTTACTTCTGCCAGTACCTCGTCTCCTACCTTCCAAACTTTACAGAAGCTCTCCTGCGAACCTTGCAGAACTAGCACTCCTGAAAGAAAGGATATTGCGAAGACATGGTTTAGCCACAGCCTGGGGGATGTACTGGCAGAAGTAAAGCTGTGAGTACCGGGCGTGAGTCGTGCTTCGGTAGCTCAGTTGGTAGAGCACTTGCCCGCGAAAGGCAAAGGTCCCGAGTTCGAGTCTCGGTCGGGCACACAGTTTTAATCTGCCAGGAAGTTTCATATCACGGCACACTCCGCTGCAGAGTGAAAATCTCATTCTACTTTGATTCTCTTCTGTTCCGGTCTTCCCATAGCCCATGTTTCACTATCATACAATGCTGTACTCCAGAAGTGCGTTCTTAGAAATTTCTTCCTCAAATTAAGGCCTATGTTTGATACTAGTAGACTTCTCTTGACCAGGAATGCCCTTTTCGCCATAGCTAATGTGCTTTTGATGTCCTCCTTCCACCGTCCGTCATTGGTTATTTTACTGCCAAGAAAGCAGAATTCCTTAAATTCATCTACTTCGTGACAATCAATCCTGATGTTAAATTTCTCGCTGTTCTCATTTCTGCTCTATCTCACTGCTTTCGTCTGTCTTCGATTTACTCTCAGTCCATATTCTATACTCATTAGATTGTTCATTCCGTTCAGCAGCCGATGTAATTCTTCTTCGGTTTTACTGAGGACAGCGATGTCATCAGTGAATCGTATCATTAATATCCTTTGACCTTGAATTTTAATTCCACTCCAGAACTTTTCTTTTATTTCCATCATTGCTTCCTCGATGTACAGATTGAACAGTAGGGGCGAAAAGTTACATCCTTGTCTTACAAACTTTTTAATACGCGCACTTCGTTGTTGGTCATCCACTCTTGGCTGTTGTACATTTTCTATATGACTCGTCTTTCCCTATAGCTTGCCCCTACTTTTTACAGAATTTCGAACATCTTGCACCAATTTACATTGTGGAAGGCTTTTCCCAGGTCGACAAATCCTATGAACGTGTATTGATTTTTCTTTAGTCCTGCTTCCATTATCAACCGCAACGTCAGAATTGCTTCTCTCGTGCCTTTACCTTTTCTAAACCCAAACAGATCGTCATCTAGTACATCCTAAATTTTCTTTTCCGTTCTTCTGTATATTCTTCTTGTCATTAACGTGGATGCATGAGCTGTTAGGCTGATTGCGCGATAATTCTCGCACTTGTCAGCTCTTGTAGTCTTCGGAATTGTGTGAATGATATTTTTCCGAAAGGCAGATGGTATGTCGCCAGACTCATACATTCCACACACTAAAGTGAATAGTCGTTTTGTTGCCATTTCCCCTAATGATTTTAGAAATTCTGATGTAGTTTTATCTATCCCTTCTGCCATATTAGTTCTTAAGTCCTCCAAAGCTCTTTTAAATTCTGATTCTAATACTGGGTCCCCAATCTCGTCTAAATCGACTCCTGTTTCTTCTTTTATCACATCATACAAATCTTCCCCTCATAGAGGCGTTGAATGTATTCTTTCCACCTATCTGCTCTCTCCTCTGCATTAGCAGTGGAATTCCCGTTGCACTCTTAATGTTACCACACTTGCTTTTAATGTCACGGAAGGTTGTTTTGACTTTCCTGTATGCTGTGTCTGTCCTTCCGACAATCATTTCATTTCGATTTCTTCACATTTTTCATGCAGCTATTTTATATTGTCTTCCCTGCATTTTTTATTTATTTCATTCCTCAGTCACTAGTATTCCTGTATTTCTGAGTTTCCCGGAACAACTTGCTCGCTACCTCCCTCGATGAAATGAAGTATTTCTTCTGTTACCTATGGTTTCTTCGCTGTTACCTTCGTTGTACCTATGTTTTTCTTTCCAACTTCTGTGATGGCCCGTTTTAGAGAAATCCATTCTTCTTCAACTGTACTGCCTACTGAGCTATTCCTTTTTGCTGTATCTATAGCCTTAGAGAACTTCAAGCGTATCTCGTCATTCCTTAGTACTTCTGAGTCCCATTTCTTAGCGTATTGATTCTTCCTGACTAATGTCTTAAACTTCGGCCTACTCTTCATCACCACTATATTGTGCTATGAGTCTATATCTGCTCCTGGATACGCCTTACAATCCAGTTTTTGATTTCGGATACTCTGTCTGACCATGATGTAATCCAACTGAAATCTTCCCGTATCATCCGGACTTTTTCAAGTGACTCGTGACTCTTGAACATGGTATTCGCTATTACTAGCTAAAACTCGTAACAGAACTCAATTAGTCTTTCTCCTCTCTCATTCCTTGTCCCAACTAGTCTTCTACTATTTCCCCTGCAACTGCATTCCAGTCTCCAATGACTACAGATTTTCGTCCTCCTGTACGTACTGTGTTACCCTTTCAATATCCTCATACACTTTTCTATCTCTTTATCTTCAGCTTGCGACTTTGGCATGTATACCTGAATTATCGTTGTTGGTGTTGGTTTGCTGTCATTCTGATTCAACCATGTCACTGAACTGTTCCCAGAAAAACTTTCTCTGCCCTAACTTCTTATTCATAGCGAATCCTACTCCTGCTATACCACTTTCTGTTGCTGTTGATATTACCTTATACTCATCTGACCAGAAATCCTTGCCTTTATCACTTCACATCACTGACCCCTACTACATCTAGATTGAGCCTTCGCATTTCCCTTTTTAGAGATTCTAGTTTTCCTGCTACGTTCAGGCCCCGATTCGTAGAACGTTTCCGTTCGTTGATTATTCAGTCTTTTTCTACCTGTATCTTCCCCCTCGGCAGTCTCCTCCCGGAGATCCGAATGGGGGACTATTCCGGAATACCACTGGAGACACTTTTCAGTTGCAGGCCACATGTCTTGTAGATGAACATTATATGTCCTCAATGCATTGCCTTCTGCATCCTAATGCCATTGATCATTTGCTAATTCTGCCATCTTTACGGGCCGTTTCCCACCCCAAGGACAAGAGAGTGCCCTGAATCTCTGTCCGCTCGTCCGCCCTTTTTGACAAGGTCGTTGGCAGAACGAGGGTGACTTCTTATGCCTTCGGCCGCCAACGCACATTATTAATGAAAATCTAACCAATGGCGGGATTCGAACCCGGGACGGAGGACCTTTTGTTTACCAATCAAAGACGCTACCCCTACAGTACGGGTGTACATACATACATATTATTCGAAAAGATACACGATTTGACTGCAGTCTTCTTAACAAACAAAGCTCTGTACACTATACAATGACACCCCTATCCAACGCGAAATTGCCCACTAGGCGTCACGACAGGTGGACCAGCGAACGTAAAAGGAGGCTGGGAGTACTGAGTTGTCAGTATAGCAGCAGTAGCAGCGGAATGGGTCGGTTAGGAGAGCTCATTGAATTCGAGCGTGTACTTAGAGGTCACCTGAGTAACAAATTCGTGAAGGACATTACAGTCCTTCCAAAGATGTCAAAGCAGATTGTTGTTTATGTCATTGCGAAGGAACAACCACACCTAAGCCAAGACCATGCAGATCTGATGTACTTACACGGAATCTGCAAAAGAAATCACTCGTGACGTTCAAAGTCCGTGTATCATAGTGACTGTTCGTAGGGAGCTAAAAAATGTCGGGCGGTTCCACATAAGCCATTTATTTTTGTAGTCAGTGCTAAGCAACAGTTGAGGAAACATAAAGAGCGACGCCACAGGAGCGTGAATGATTGAAAACGTTTGATTTGGAGCGATTTATCACATCATAACCTGTGAGAGTCTGGTGGAAGGGTTTGTGTCTGATGAATACCTGGAAAGCGTACCCTGTCATCATGGGTAATGCCAACATTAAAAGTACAGAAGTGGTGTTATGGTAAGGAGGTGTTTTCTGTGGCTATGGTTTCTTCCCCTTATTGCACTTAAGGAAAAGCCAAATGTGGAAGATCATGAACACATTTCAGAGGATTGCGTTCTGTGTGCAGTAGGAAATCTTTCGGGGGAAATTATTGTATCAGCCCTATAATGAGCCCCTGCATCCTTGAGGCAGTCGTTTGTAGAGACAGAGTCCCTGAAATGTCCTGAACGCAATGTAACACCTTTAGGAAGAATTACAGTGTCGATTTCACTCCAGACGCCAGTGCCTGACTTAACTACCGCCTCTCGTCTCCGCTGCTGGGCTGTCATTCCCGTATAGATATTCAGACACATCAATGGATGTGTTCCCAGCAGAGTTCAAGCTGTCACAGAGGCAAAGGTAGTGTACGCCGTTCGTAGTGGAGAGGCATTGTCAGAGGCATAGGTAGCGTCCGACATCTCTCATATAGACACTACTGACCATTAAAATTGCTACACCACGAAGATGACGTGTTACAGACACGAAATTTAATCGACAGGAAGAAGATGCTGTGATATGCAAATGATTAGCTTTTCAGAGCATTCGCACAAGGTTGGCGCCGGTGGCGACGCCTACAACGTGATGACATGAGGAAAGTTTCCAACCAATTTTTCATACACAAACAGCAGTTGACCGGCGTTGCCTGGTGAAACGTTGTTGTGATGCCTCGTGTAAGGAGGAGAAATGAGTACCATCACGTTTCCGACTTTGATAAAGGTCGGATTGTAGCCTATCGCGATTGCGGTTTATCGTACCGCGGCATTGCTGCTCGCGTTGGTCGAGATCCAATGACTGTTAGCAGAATATGGAATCGGTGGTTTCAGGAGGGTAATACGGAACGCCGTGCTGGCTCCCAACGGCCTCGTATCACTAGCACTCGAGATGACAGGCATCTTATCCACATGGCTGTAACGGATCGTGCAGCCACGTCTCGATCCCTGAGTCAACAGATGGGGACGTTTGCAAGACAGCAACCATCTACACGAACAGTTCGACGACGTTTGCAGCAGCATGAACTATCAGCTCGGAGACCATGGCTGCGGTTACCCTTGACGCTGCATCATAGACAGGAGCGCCTGCGATGGTGTACTCAACGACAAACCTGGGTGCACGAATGGCAAAACGCCATTTTTTCGGATGAATGCAGGTTCTGTTTACAGCATCATGATGGTCGCATCCGTGTTTGGCGACATCGCGGTGAACGCACATTGGAAGCGTGTATTCGTCATCGCCATACAGGCCTATCACCTGGCGTGATGGTATGGGGTGCCATTCGTTACACGTCTCGGTCACCTCTTGTTCGCACTGACAGCACTTTGAACAGTGGACGTACATTTCAGATGTGTTACGACCAGTGGCTCTGCCATTCATTCGATCCCTGCAGAACCCTACATTTCAGCAGGATAATGCACGACCGCATGTTGCAGGTCCTGTACGGGCCTTTCTTGATACAGAAAATGTTCGACTGCTGCCCTGGCCAGCACATTCTCCAGATCTCTCACCAATTGAAAACATCTGGTCAATGGTGGCCGAGCAACTGGCTTGTCACAATACGTCAGTCACTACTTTTGATGAACTGTGGTATCGTGTTGAAGCTGCATGGGCAGCTGTACCTGTACACGCCGTCCAAGCTCTGTTTGGCTCAATGCCCAGGCGTATCAAGGCCGTTATTACGGCCAGAGGTGGTTGTCCTGGGTACTGATATCTCAGGATCTATGCACCCAAATTGTAAATGTAATCACATGTCAGTTCTAGTATAATATATTTGTCCAAAGAATACCCGTTTATCATCTGCATTTCTTCTTGGTGGACAATTTTAATGGCCAGTAGTGTATATGGGAAAGGGAAATGCTAGACTCAGAATTTTTTTGGAAGAATCCTGTCGTCGTTGTAGTGCTCTTTAGTTCGAAGACTTGGTCGATACCGCGCCGCGTAGCCACGTGGTCTAAGGCGCCTTGTCACGGCTCCCCCCGTCGGCGGTTCGAGTCCTCCCTCGGGCATGGGTGTGTGTGTTGTCCTTAGCGTAGTTAGAGTAAGTAGTGTGTAAGCTTAGGGACCGATGACCTCAGCAGTTTGGTCCCATAAGATCTTACCACCAATTACCATTTACTTTTTTGATGCCGACCTCCATGATACTCTGTCCTGTGCAAGCCTCATCATCTCTAAATAACAGCTGTAACCAACTGTATTCATCCCTTGCCTCACTCTGCAAATTTTACCCCCCACACTTCCTTCCATCACTAAATTTAAGGCTCCTGATGCTTTAGGATGTGTCCTACCAACCGATCCCTTCTTTTAGACAAGTTCTTTTTCCCCCAATATGTTTCATTGCCTCCTCATTACATACTCGACGTTCCCATTTAATCTTCAGCATTCTTCAGAAGCACCACATTTCAAAAGCTTTTATTCCTGTCTTGTCTAAACTATCATCCACGTTCCACTTTTGTACGAGGCAATGCTCCAGACAATATCTTCATAAATGATTTCCTTACACTTAAATTTTTATTCGATGTTAACAAATTTCAATTTTTCTCGGGCACTTTTCGTGCTATGGCCAGTCTACTTTTTATATCCTCTCTGCTTTGGCGACCATCAGCTACTTTGCTACTCAAATAGGAAACCACATGTACTACTCTTCCCGTCTCATTTCCTAATCTAATTCCTCCAGCGCCACCCTGACTTAATTTGACTAATTTCCATTACCCTTGTTTGTCTTTCGTTGATGTTCACGTTGTAATCGATTTTTAAGACTCTAATCATTTCATTCAACTGAACTTTAAGTCCTGTGCTGTGTATGACAGATTTGCAAAGTCATCGGTAAACCTCAAAGCTTTTCTCTATTCTCCCTGAGCTTCAGTTCTGTCACCAAATTTCTCCTTGTTTTCCCACTTCGCTTGCACATGAACAGACTGAAAAACGTGGGGGATTCAACTCTCTCTGGCTCACTTCTCAGAAACTGCTTCTTTTTCACGTTTGAACTCTTGTAACTGTCGTCTAATTTCTGCAACCTTCGGAATTTCAAAGACTGTAAGTATAGGTTTGCCTATCTCTATCTTATCTTGTAAGCTGAGCCGTAGGGTTTGTATTGTATCGCGTGTTCCCAAGTTTTCCAGAAACCAAACCTTTCAGCCCCAAGGTCGGCTTCCTCGTGTGTATGGATATCTGTAGCATCCTAAGGAAGTGCTATTCACACACAAAAATGTCGCTTAGAAGTCCAATTTTCGACGAATTCTCGAGCACTGTTCGTCTGTTGCGACCGTTGCCAAGTTGGGCTACTGGAAGAGATAGGAAAGATTCAAAGAAGAACTCCATTACTAGGCATGAGTTAGTGTAGTCAGAGTGAAAATGTCGACGATACCATCAACAAACAGTTGCGCGAGACGGAGAAGAAAATCGTGGTCTGGGAAAGCCTTACAGAACTCCAAGAGCCAATCTTCCAAACATACTTAATGCTTCCTCCAACAAACATCTCGAAAATTAAATATATTCGGACCAATACATAGATGTTACGATAAATTTTCTTCTCCGTTGCCTGCCCCAAGTGGGAAAATGGTATTGCTGCACTGGGCTCCTCCGCCAAGCAACAGAACGTGGACTGCGAAGTACAGTCGTAGATATGAGAGGCCAGGTGCTACATATCTACCGACAGGTTTGTCTCTTTTTCGCTAATTCTAGTGATCTGGGAAATCATATGATGCAGCATTTTTTTCGGACATTTTGTTTCTCTATAATCCTACTGATTAGTACAAGTTATCCACCTAACGGATTCAATGCAGCGGTAACGAAAGAAGGAAAAAAATAAGCTCTCGTCTGCCTCGTTTAAATACTCGTCAATAACGAACATATTAAACAGGAAATGGCGTTGAGTTTATTCCGTATTTCCTCTGGGAAATAGTGTGTATTTAAAAATTTATCTTTCTGCAGTGAAGTCAATTAAAAACATTCGCTGCATATAAACCTTTCCCGAGGACTCGTGGAAGCCGCTGAGTTTAATCCGTAGCGGCAGTGAATGTTGCTTCCGCGCCCAACGAGAGCGGAAACGTAATGTATATCCTCCAGGTTTATGTCCTTCACCAGTACAGAGGGGTTCCAGCTTGGCTTTATATCTGGCAGTAATTACAGAGCTGCAATAACTTTCCGCCACAGATTGGTAAGTTGGTATCCACTGACACTTGCAGTTTATTTTTAAATCCACGTGTATGAGTGGTTTTTCTGGTGTATAAGAGAGTTCGGAAATTCGCACCAAATCTCTTCACCGTACTATGTGTTGAAACCGAGGGAAAAGGCGCCGTGTATGCTGTGGTATATGGAAAGGTCTGGTCATTGAGTGACTGCAGGAGGATAAAGATGACTTAGGCAAAATTTCTAGTTGGTGTGAAAAATCACAGCTAGCTCTTAATGAACAAAAAATGTGCATTAATGCAGATGAGTAGCTAAAAGAAACCCATACTATTCGAATACAGTATTAGTGGTGTGGTGTCTGAAACGCGTGCGCGCGCGCACAAACATACACACACACACACACACACACACACACACACACACACACACACGCACACATGTCGATTAAATATCTAGGCGTAACGCTGCAAAGCACTATAACATGGAATGAGTATTTAACGACCGTAGTAAGGAGAATTTTAGGAAAGCGCGGTTCATCAATAAAGGAGGCCGCATACAGGGAAATAATGCGATCGATTGTTGAGTACTGTTCGAGTGTTTAGGATCCGCATGAGGTTGGATTAAAGGAAGACATCGAAGCAGTTCAGAGGCAGACTGCTAGATTTGTTACCGGTAGGTTCGATCAACACGCAGGTATTACGTAGTTGTTTCAGGAACTCACATGGAGGGAAGTCGACGTTGTTTTCAAATAGCACTATTGAGAAAATTTAGAGAACAGGCATCTGAGACTTACTGCAGAGCGATTATACTACCGACAATGTACATTCCACGTCAGGACCCCAAGATAACATTAGAGAGATTAGGGTTCGTACGGACATATATAGACAGTTGTTTTCGCCCTTTTTGCGAGTGGGACAGAAAAGTAAAAGATTAGTAGTGGTACAAAATACCCTCCGCCACGCACCATAAGGTGGCTTGCCGAGTATCTATGTAGATGTACATGTAGATGTGCTAAGATATTCGACTCGTATTTGGGAAGACAGCGTGTAATGTTTTTGGCTGAATGGTTCTAAGCTGAGATCAGGTAAGTCTCAAATATTAGGCAGGTTTATTGGGAGACAGTTATTCCAACAAATGGTTCAAATGGTTCTGAGCACTATGGGACTTCAAATCTGAGGTCATCAGTCCCCTAGAACTTAGAACTATTTAAACCTAACTAACCTAAGAACATCACACACATCCATGCCCGAGGCAGGATTCGAACCTGCGACCGAAGCGGTTCGAGGCTGAAGCGCCTAAAACCGCTCGGCCACAGCAGCCGGCTTACCGACTACGCAACTGATCACTGTTTACCAGCTGAACCAAAGATGATCTAGAGGGCTGCATACATAGAGTGTGCCACTATGATTCCAGGGGCTAGTGTCTTAAGATTATGTGTGTTGTACGTCGTATGTTGCAGTGAGTAAATATGGCACTCTTAACAGGTAATAATCTTATCGGTAATGCATGTTATTTTCAAACTACTACTTATACACACACTAACACACGATAAACGACGCACCACTAAGAAACTATCCGAAAGGGACGGAAATCGGTAGATGTGATACAAACAAATGATTACAATTTCAGAAAAATTTAATGATTTATTCAAGAGAAAGACCTTGTCAAATGAGCAAGTCAATAAGAAAAAATGGTTCAAATGGCTCTGAGCACTATGGGACTCAACTGCTGTGGTCATAAGTCCCCTAGAACTTAGAACTACTTAAACCTAACTAACCTAAGGACAGCACACAACACCCAGCCATCACGAGGCAGAGAAAATCCCTGACCCCGCCGGGAATCGAACCTGGGAACCCGGGCGTGGGAAGCGAGAACGCTACCGCACGACCACGAGATGCGGGCAAGTCAATAAGATGTTGGTATACTTCTGGTCCTTATGCAAGCAGTTATTTGGCTTGTCATTGATTGATAGACTTGTGCAGGCGTTTCCAGAAGAGTCTTTCTGGTCATGGGGGCTCAGTTGGATACGATACTCATCGATAAAGACGGTTCTTCTCCGGCCAATCGGATTCCAGGTCGAAGACTTGTCTGGAGACGGCCCGGACGTCGGTGGTATACCAACATTTCGCCCACCAAAAGGTCCGAAAACGGGACAGATTGTCTGGGGTGCCATTTCTGTTCGTAGCAGGGCTCGAGGTTGTCGTCCGAAGCACCCTTATAGCACAGCGGTACGTCGACGATACCCTACGCTCCCTTTTGTTGCCCTTCATCGCAAGCCATCCTGGACTTACATTTCAGCAAGGTAATGCACGCCCGGACACGACGAGAATTTCTACGGATTTTCCTCGTGCAAATCAAACCCTACCTTGAGCATCAAGGGCGCCGGATCTCTCCCCAAATGAGAACGTTTCGAACATTAAAGACAACGCCCTCCAAACATCTCGGGATTTTGACGGTCTAACGCGCCAGTGGACAGAATTTGGCACGATATTCCTGAGGACGACACCCAACAACTCTATTAATCAGTATAAAGCCGAATAACTGCTTATAAGGCCAATAGATGGACCAACTCGTCACATGGTCATTTTGTGAAGCTCTTTCTCCTGAATAAATCATGCCAGATGTTCAGAAATCGTAATTATTGGTTTGCCTGTACATGTATATCATATCTATTGATATTCCTCCCGTTCGGATAATTCCTTCGGGGTCTGTCGTATTTCTTTAACTTAGACTGTGTATTTTTTACGGACCTCGCCAATAATGCTGGCTTCACATGACTACCAATTCACGTGCAAGTCAGTTACAGTCCATTCCTTTTTTTCGCAGCTCATGTGTCAGTGACAGAGATAAGTGATTGGTGGTAACCACATCCGTAAACAAGGTGGCGAATGCTTGTGTTTTGCTTATTGAAACCCAGATACACACACATACACACACACACACACACACACACACACATACACACACACACACACAGATACACGCTCACACTCACTCACTCACTGGTGATACCCGACTCGATAATCCATTACCGCAGCAACGTATTTTCGCCATCTGTCCCTATCTTGGGCTATTTCCTTCCATTCACCTTCAATACCTAGGCTCCTCAAATCAGCCTTCACATTGTCCTCCCATCTACGCCTCGGTCTCTCCACAGGACGTTTTCCCTCTAGGTGCCCTACCAGTACTCTGCGCGCTGCCCTGCCCTCATCCATTCGAGCTACGTGACCCGCCCATCGCAACCTACGTGATTTAATAATACTGATTATGTCAGGCCTGGAACAGAGTTCGTGAACCTCTTCGTTATGCAGTTTTCGCCACTCTCCGCTAATGTCATCCCTTTTTGCTCCGAAAATTTTCCTCAAAATTTTGTTTTCAAATACTCTAAACGGCATTTCATTTTGCACAGTGAGAGACCAAATCTCACACCCAAACAGCATAACTGGTAGAATAACAGTACAAGAAATTTTTACCATTTGTATTCCGCCGCCTGTGGGAGAAGATGTGACGAAGAGAAGTTCTTGATCACCTGACTTTGTATCTGTGTCCTAGATTAAATTTGGATTCTTTCTTCTCTCACGGAATGAGACACTGACGACGGTGATCTGACGTCCTTCGTGCTTTTGGAGAGCAGTAGGCTGTGTACCGGCACCGAGTTTTACCCTTTCCTTTCTCCCATCACCAAATGACCCAAGTGTAACTTCACGCTATACACGCTACAATTACAGTCACGTGCACTCCTAAGACAGAACTCTCGCACTCCACGTGGAAACGTATGGCGTCCTGTTATTTAATGTATTGATCTTATTGTTAAATAAGTGTAGTATGTTCACTTATGCACGTTGATTACTGGACGACAAATAAGCTGCAGGTCCGCTCTTAATTACAGCTGGCGTGCAGAGGCAACTGTACAGTACTTCTCTCGCATCAGCGGTATAGCTCGTCCGTATTATTAGACACCACAATGACAAACCTGTTACGAAACATTTCAAACAGAACGTAGATTAGCAGCAGTAGATTCAAACTAATAACTTATAAACAAGCGAAAACTTGTCAGTTTACCGTTACTGTGACAGAAAGGTTGATTTTTTTTTCATTCATTGGCCTTCGATTGCACGCATACAGCCAATCCATACATAAATATATACATTTTTTCTTTTTTGCCATCAATTCCTCTCCTGCGCCTACCTCTTCACCTCAATTATTTATTGCATGTATTCCAGTTTCTGTGTTCCTGTTACAGTTTTTACTCCTAACAGCTCCCTCTGATTCCCAACATTTCTGTGACCGTTACCCTAAGTGTAATGAACCGGTAGCCCCCTCCCCGTTTGCTCCATCCCCGCCCTCCTCCCCCGATCATCAGCCTTGCTAAAACTAAGAATGAAAAAAAATTTTGAACGTTTTCATTTTTAAATGTACAAAAGATGAACGAATATTTAGTTTTCGTAGGTGTTATGATAATCCACGAAGTAAAAGTAATTGGGACAACAGGTACTGCTTATTTGTAACAGCTTTTCCTAGTAGAATGTTCCAGCACTTATCAGAGCATTGCGCCTGCTACCTACAACACCTTCTCAGAAAAGAAAGCTAACTATCTACATTAAGGCTAGACACTTGTTGCAAAACATACTCCCCCTGCACCAATTCTCCGCAGTAACACTTGCTTCATACATACCCGGCACTCCCATCCAAAAATAACGAAGTTAGAACCTGTGTACTAGACTTTTTGTTGCTACTTCGCTTGATTACTAGACTCCTTATTTCCGAACTAACGCAAAATTGGAAGACTACAAGCTGCTAATGCTTTGTGCTTGACCACTGTCACCAATAATCGATACAAGTTTTTAAAAATGCATTCACATGTGTGTGTGAATTTCTAAGGAACCAAACCGCTGAGATCATCGGTTCCTAGACTTACACACTACTTAAACTAACTTATGCTAAGAATAACACACACAGCCATGCCCGAGGGAGAACTCGAACCTCCGGCGGGAGGGGCCGCGCAATCCGTGACATTGCGCCTGAAACCACGCGGCCACTCCACGCAGCTGGATGCACATCTCTGTGTGTATGTATGTACATATGAATGTAGATCAGATCTAACCATTGGAACGATTTCAACTAAAACTGGTACCCATATCATTTACTGCCGAGAAAGAATCAATGTGGAGATAAGAACAACCCTCCTATCAAAGTGATGGCGGTGAAGGTGAAAAAGCAATGCAGCCAGCGACACGCTAATACCCGTACTTTATTAATACAGTATTTGAGAAGGAGAACACTTCGAGACTTACTTCATTCTTTACTCTTAATATCAAACCTTTATAAAACTTTTTCTTACTGACGACCCCTACAAAATGATAAAAGGGAAAAATTTATCACTTGTTAGATTTTCGCTCTAATGCAATACGACTGCCACATTTCTTCTTTACTACTATCTGTATTCGTTACGTATGTTGCAGACAGTATTCATATACACCACTGAATGTACCAGAGAAATTACAACATCGTACGACGCATTTCAGCAGATATGTCGTCATAAACACAAAGCGTGAAAAACTACCGCATTATGCAAGATGTTTGAATTTATTACTTCGTTGCTACTAAATCTGTTTTCAATTCTTTTCACAGACGGTATCCACATTTGCGTCTGAATATTCCTACAAAAAAATAGCATCATACGACTCATAGTTCATGGCATACAGCGTTATAGAAATATAGCTACGTGATAATAAAACTGCAAGGCCAAATCTGATAGACATATGGGTGAAATTTGTGTACAAATACGAGTGAAATATGTTACATAAGTGTCAAATGTCTTTGACACTTACGTATGCAAGCTATTCTACATGTAATAAACTCATCTTAAGCCACTGGAATGATTTCAATCGAATTTGGGACACATGTCACTTACAGTACGGAAAGAAATACTGTAGGGGTAAGAACCATCAGCCTCCTGTTGGAGTGAGTGTGACAACGTGGATCGAAAAAGGAGAAGACGAAGAGGCACTTATGGGGAAGGATAGATAGGCACAGATAGGACAGAGGTAGGGCGTGGGGCTTATGGACAAAGAAAGGAAAGAGGAGAAGATGGATGGATAGAAGAAAGAGAAGCAAATACACACAGAAAAGACAGGGAAGGACATGAACAGGGAGAGGTGGAGGACGAGATAGGGAGAGCAAGAGAGAGAGAGGGAGGGAGGAGTACCTGAGAGAGCGGGGAGGGAAGAAGCAGATCGACAGAGAGAAGGGGCAGGAGGAAATGGACAGAGAGGGACTAGAGGAGATGGACGAGGGGGGGGGCGGGTTAGAGGATGGAGGAGGTGGACAGGTAGATGGAGTGCTGGAGAGGAGGGAACAGAGGAGATGGATTAATAGAAGTCTGGAATGATTACACTGAACCGGCAAAGAAACTTGTTTAGGCATGGGTATTCAATTACAGGGATATGTAAACAGGCAGAAGACGGCGCTGCGGTCGGCAACGCCTGTGTGAGATAACAAGTGTCTGGAGCAGTTGTTAGATCGATTACTCGTGCTAAAATGATAGATTATCGAGGTTTAAGTGATTTCGAATGTGGTGTTATAGTCGGATCACCAGCGATGGGACACATCTCCAAGGTAGCGATGAAGTGGGGACTTCCCGTCTGACCATTTCACGAGTGTACCGTGAACAGCAAGAATCCGGCAAAACATCGAATCTCCGACATCGTTGCGGCTGGAAAAAGCTCCTACAAGAAAGGAATCAACGTCGACTGAGGAGAATCGTTCAACATGACAGAAGTGCAACCCTTCCTCAAAGTGCTGCGTATTTCAATGCTGGGCCATCAACAAGTATCAGTTTGCCAACCATTCAACGAAACGTCATCAATATGGCCTTTCGGAGCCTAAGGTCCACTCGTGTACGACACAAAGCTTTACGCCTCGCCTGGGCCCTTCAACACCGACGGTGAACTGTTGATGACTGGAAACATGTTGCCTGATCGGCGAGTCTCGTTTCAGATTGTATCGAGCGGATACAATCGTTTGTTTTGCTTAGAACAGCTTCGTGTCGGTTAGATCGTCAGTGAGAGAGCGACGCAAGTTCCTGCTGCTAATAAGGCGAGTACACAGTTTGTTTAGAACATTTCTTTACGAGTTTCAAACAGGAGCGAGTTCAGAAATGGATAGGCACTGTGATTGCTGTGTACAGATGCGAGCTAAGTTGGTGACCCTTCGCTCACAGCTGCAGACAGTGATGGCTTCCGTCACACAGCTTGAGACTGCTGCCAAAGGGCATCACCGTGGGCGGTCGGACGCGGGGATGCAAGAGACGTGGAGCACGACCCACGTGTCCCCCGATCGATCCACTGCTGTGACCACCCCGGGTACTGCCTGCCCTGAGGTTGACCCCTCACCTGTGGTCGAGTGGGAGATCATTCCTAAGTCTGGCAGGCAGCGAAAGACTTTCCGTGAGGCCGATTGTAGGGCCTCCCCGGTTCGTTTGACGAGCAGGTTTCGGGCGTTATCTGTGGCTGACGAAGTCTCTGAGCCGGATGCAGTCGTCCATCCTGTTCCAGAGGAAGCTTCTCGGCCCCTAAGGTCTGGACATTCTCAGAGGGTGGATTTTCTGGTAGTTAGGCGCGTAATGGGGCCCCTCAGGAACATGGCTGTCAAGGATGGGAAGGAAGCCTGTGTGCATACCGGGGGGAGTCATTCCGGATGTGGAACCGCTGATTACGGATTGAAGTGCACACGGTGCAGCCAACTGCAGGTGGTAGCCCATGTCGGTACCAATGATGTCGGTTTGGATCGGACGAGATTCTCTCTGGTTTCGGGCGGCTAGCGTAAATGGTAAAGACTGTCAGTCTTGCTTGTGAGATTAAGGCGGATCTCACCATCTGCAGTATCGTCAACAGAACCGACTGTGGTCCTTTGGTGCAGAGCCGAGTGGAGGGTTTGAATCAGAGGCTCAAGCGGTGCTATGACCGTGTAGGCTGCAGATTTCTTGACTTGCGCCATCGGGTGATGGGTTTCCGGGTTCCGCTTAATAGGTCAGGCGTCCACTACACACAGGAAGAGGCTACATGGGTAGCGGGGGCTGTGTGGAAGGGACTGGGCGGTTTTTTAGGTTAGAGGGCCTCAGGGAACCACAGAAAGGGCATCCGTTTAAAAGGGGACAGGTAAAACATAGTAAGTTTGTTGTAGAAACGATCGGTATTGTAGCTGTAAATTTTCGTAGCTGTGTTGGGAAAGAACCAGAGCACCAAGCACTAATAGAAAACACTGAAGCTCAAATAGTTATTGGTACAGAAAGCTGGCGAAAGCCGGAAATAAGTTCAGCCGAATTTTTTTCAAACGATCTAACAGTGTTCAGAAAGGATAGATTAAATACAATTGGTGGTGAAGTATTTATTGCTTTCAGAAGTAGTTTGCCTTGTAGTGACATTGAAGTAGATATTTCCTGCGAAATAGTATGGGTAGAGGTTATTCTTGACAATCGGACTAAACTAATCATTGGATCGTTTTACCGACAACCCCCCCCCCCCCTCCCCCGACTTAGAAGATATAGTTGCTGAACAGTTCAAAGAAAACTTGAGTCCCATTTCAGATAAGTACCCCACTCATACAATTATAGTCAATGGTGACTTCAATCTACCCATGCCGGCGGCAGGCATAAAACGTAATCCGAGACTGTACTGAATGTTTTCTCAGAAAATTATTTAGAACAATTAGTTCATGAGCCTACTCGAAGCGTAAATGGTTGCGAAAGCATACTTGACCTCTTAGCAACAAATAATCCTGGAGAAATAGGGAATATCATGATGAATACAGATATTAGCGGCCACAGGGCAGTTGCTGCTAGACTGAATACCGTAACACCCAAAACCATTAAAAAGGAACGCAAAGTACACCTATTTGAAAAAGCTGATAAAAATTCTCTTCACGCCTTTTTAAGAGACAGTCTCCACTTCTTCCGATCTGATCACGTAAGCATAGAAAAACATGTGGAATAATTTCAAAGAGATAGTATCGACGGCAATTGAGAGATATACACCACATAAATTAATAAGTGATGGTACTGATCCCCCATGGTACACAAATCGGATAAGATCGCTGTTGCAGAAGCAACGAAAAAAGAATGCAAAATTTAAAAGAACTCAGAATCCCCAGGATTGGCAAAGTTTTGCAGATGTTCGGAATATAACACGTGCATCAATGCGAGATGCTTTTAATAATTTCGACAACGAAACTCCGTCTCGGAATCTGGCAAAAAACCTAAGTAGATTATGGGCACATATAAAGCACACCAGTGGCAAGAAGCAATCAATACCTTCACTGCCCGATAACAACGGTGAAGTCACTGATGACAGTGCCACCAAAGCAGAGTTATTAAACACGGTTTTCCGAAACTACTTCACCAAAGAAGACGAAGTAAATGTTATCAAATTCCAGTTAAGACCAACTGCGAAGATGAGAAATTTAGAAGTAGATGTCCTCGATGTAGAAAAGCAGCTTAAATCACTTAATAAAGGCAAGGCTTCCGGTCCAGATGATATACCAGTCAGGTTCCTTTCAGAGTATGCAGATTCAAAAGCTCCATATTTATCAATTGTGTACAACCACTCGCTCACAGAAAGTTCCGTACCTAAAGATTGGAAAGTTGCTCAAGTCACACCAATGGAGTAATCTGCTGAATTACGGGCCCACATCAGAAACGTCGATTTGCCGTAGGGTTTTGGAACATATACTGTATTCGAACGTTATGAAGTACCTCGAAGAAAAAGATTTATTGACACATAGTCAGCACGGCTTCAGAAAATATCGTTCTTGCGGAACACAACTAGCTCTTTATACTCATCAAGTAATGAGTGCTACTGACAGGGAATGTCAAATTGACTCCATATTTTTAGATTTTCAGAAGGCTTTCGACACCGGTCCTCACTATCGTCTTCTAACCAAACTGAATGCCTATGGAACATCGCCTCAATTGTGCGACTGGATTCGTGATTTCCTGGCATAAAGGTCATAGTTCGTAGTAATAGACAGAAAGACATCGAGTAAAACAGGAAGCAATATCCGGCGTTCGCCAAGGAAGTGTTATAGGCCCTCTATTGTTCCTGATCTTTATTAACGACATAGGCCACAATCTGAGCAGCCCTCTTAGATTATTTGCAGATGATGCTATCATTTACCGTCTTGTAAAGTGATCAGATGACCAAACTGAATTGCAAAATGATTTAGATAAGATATCTGTGTGGTGCTAAAAGTGGCAATGACCCTGAATAAAGAAATATGTGAAGTTATTCTCATGAGCACTGAAAGAAATCCGCTAAATTTCGATTACACGATAAGTCATACAAATCTGAAGGCTGTAAATTCAACTAAATACTCATTGATTACAATTAAAAATAGCATAAGTTCGAACGATCACATAGATAATATTGTGGGTAGAGCAAACCAAGGATTGCGATTCATTGGCAGAACACTTAAAAGGTGCAACAAATCTACTAAAGTGACTGCTTACACTACACTTGTCCGCCCTGTTCTGGAGTATTGCTGTTCGGGGTGGGATACGTATCAGGTGGGACTGACGGATGATACTGAAAAAGTTCAAAAAAGGGCGATTCGTTTTGTAGGGGAGATAGTGCCACAGGCATGATACGTGAATTGCAATCATGAAAACAAAGGCGTTTTTAGTTCTACGGGATCTTCTCATGAAATTTCAATCACCAGTTTTCTCCTCCGATTGCGAAAACATTCTTTTAGCACCCACCTACATAGGGAGAAATGATCATCAAGATAAAATAAGAGAAATCGGGGCTCGCACAGAAAAATTTAAGTGCTCGTTTTTCCCGCGCGCCGTTCAAGAGTTGAACGGTAGAGAGATAGCTTGAAGGTGATTCAATGAACCCTCTGCCAGGCACTTAAGTGAGAATAGCAGAGTAATCACGTAGATGTAGATGGACGTGTGCGGGTATGGAGACAACCTCATGATTTCATGGACCCTGAATGTCAGTAGGAGACTGTCCAAGCTGGTGGAGGCTTTGTAATAGTGTGGGGCGTATGCACTTGGCGTGATATGGGACCACTGATACGCCTAGATATGACTCTGACAGGTGACTCGAACCTAAGCATCATGTCTGATCACGTCCATCCGTTCATGTCCATTGTGCATTCCTACGGAACTAGGCAATTCCAGCAGGACAGTGCAACGAACCACACGTCCAAGATTGCTACAGAGTGGCTCAAGGAAGACTCTTCTGAGTTTAAACACTTCTGCTGTCCACCAGGCTCCGCAGACATGAACATTATTGAGCATATGTGGGATGCCTTGCAACGTGCTGTTCAGAAGAGATCCACCCCTCGTACTCTAATGGATTTATGGACAGCCTTGCAAGACTCATGTTGTCATTTCCTTCCACCGCTGCTTAAGACACTACATCCCACGTCGTGTTGCCGCACTTCTGCCTGATCGCGTGGGCCCTGCACGTTATTATGCAGGTGTACCAGTTTCTTTGGCTCTTCAGTGTACGCACATGGGCAACCCTGGATACTCAGCTAGTAAAAATAACAATAAGAAGAAGAAGAAGAAGAAGAAGAAAATAGGGTCACCCGACAGCAGTGTATTAGCCTCTACTCAGTTACTCTTGTGTTGTCAGTTAATTCCTTTTATCTGTTGCGAAGTGAAATAAAAGAATTTTGGTCCATTGTCAGAGCTAAAACAATTTAAAGTGGTCATTTTCATGAGATATATTAGCATATGTAACCGTCTCAGTTTTACTGTCATAGATGCATGGAACAGAAAAAAAAGTGTTCGTAGTGGGTGGACCAGGTGAAGAAGATGTTGTCCATACATTCGCTGTAACTTTCACCACACTATGTCACGCCTGATTGCTAGCATTTGAAAACAAAAGATAATTACTGGTAACTACATGATCAGTATTACAGTCTCATGAAATCCACTACTGGCCATTAAAATTGCTACACCAAGACTAAATGCACGATAAACGGGTTTTCGTTGGACAAATATATTATACTAGAACTGACATGTGATTACATTTTCACGCAATTTGGGTGCATAGATCCTGAAAAAATCAGTACCCAGAACAACCACCTCTGGTCGTAATAACGGCTTTGATACGCCTGGGCATTGAGTCAAACAGAGCTAGGATGGCGTGTACAGATACAGCTGAACATGCAGCTTCTTCTCGATACCACAGTTCATCAAGAGTAGTGATTGGCGTATTGTGACGAGCCAGTTGCTCGGCCACCGTTGACCAGACGTTTTCAGTTGGTGAGAAATCTGGAGAATGCCCTAGCCACATTTTCTGTATCCAGAATGGTCCGTACAGGACATGCAGCATGCGGTCGTGGATTATCCTGCTGAAATGTAGAATTTCGCAGGTATCGAATGAAGGGTATAGCAACATCTGAAATGTAACATCCACTGTTCAAAGTGCAGCCAATGCGAAAAAGAGGTGACCGAGACGTGTAACCAGCGGCACCGCATACCATCACGCCGGGTGGTACGCCAGTATGGCGATGACGAATACACGCTTCCAATGTGCGTTCACCGCGATGTCGCCTAACACGGATGCGGCCATCATGATGCTGTAAACAGAACCTGGATTGATCAGAAAAAAATGACGTTTTGCCATTCGTGCACACAGGTTCGTCGTTGAGTACACCATCGCAGGCGGTCCTGTCTGTAATGCAGTGTCAAGGGTAACCGCAGCCATGGTCTCCGAGCTGATAGTCCATGCTGCTGCAAACATCGTCGAACTGTTCGTGTAGATGGTTGTCGTCTTGCAAGCGTCCCCATTTGTTGGCTCAGGGATCGAGACGTGGTTGCATGATCCGTTACAGCCATGAGGATAAGATGCCTCTCATCTCTACTACTAGTGATACGAGGCCGTTGGGATCAAGCACGGCATTCCGTATTACCCTCCTGAACCCACGGATTCCATATTCTACTAACAGTCATTGGATATCGATCAACGCGAGCAGCAATGTTGCCATACGATAAACCGCAATCGCGATAGGCTACATCCGACCTTTATCAAAGTCGGAAACATACGCATTTCTCCCCTTTACACGAGGCATCACAACAGTTTTTCACTATGCAACGCCGGTCAACTGCTGTTTGTGTATGAGAAATCGGTTGGAGACATTCCTCATGTCAGCACGTTGTAGGTGTCGCCACCGGCGCCAACCTTGTGTGAATGCTCTGAAAAGCTAATCATTTTCAAATCACATCATGTTCTTGCTGTCGGTTAAATTTCGAGTCTGTAGTACGTCATGTTAGTGGTGTAGCAGTTTTAATGGGCAGTAGTGTAGTAATGCCCCTTCAAAAGTAATTTAGTTTCATGACTGAAACGTAGTAGGACCATTTTGTTTCGAACCCTCCGAAAATTTCATTTTTCTTGTGAGGGGGTGATTACCTCCAATCGAGAACCATTCCTCTGTTGCCTCATATCTTAACACATACCCTATCGTTTTCGGTTTTTTCCATGTGTTCCTTTCATCGCCAATACTGTGGAGAAGCTCCTCATTCCTTGCCTTATCAATCACCTAATTTTCAACATTCTTTTGTAGCACCACATCTCAAACGCTTCGATCCACGTCTGTTCCGGTTTTCCCACAGTCGGTAGTTCGCTACCAGGCAAAACTATTCCGAAAACGTACATTCCCAGAAATGTCTTCCTGAAATTAGCATTTATTAATAGACTTCTTTAGGACAGGATCGCTGCCTTTGCTGCGCTGATTTCCTTTTTGCATCCTCCTTAACTTCGTCTACTACGCGATCACCAAATTTGATGTTAAATTTATCGCTATTCTCATTTCTGCTACGTCTCACTACTTTCTTCTTACTTCGGTTTACTTACAACTCATATTCTGTACTCAGACTGTACATTCCATTCAACATATTTTGTGCTTATCCTTCACTGAGGATAGCCATGCTAACATCATATCTTATGACTGATAATCTTTGTCCGTCAATTTTAATCCCGCACTTGGACCTTTCTTTTATTTCCATCATTGCTTAATCTATGAACAGATAGAACAGCACGGATGAAAGACTGCATCGGTATCTTACATCCCTTTTAATCCGAACACTTCGTTCCTGTTCTTCCAGTCTCATTGTCCCATCTTGATTCTTGCACATATTGTTTACTACCCGACGTTCCCTGTAGGTTAACCAAATTTTTCTCATGTTTTCGAACATCTTGCACCATTTCGCATTGTCGAGCCCGGTTTACAGGTCGACAAATCCTATGAATATATCTTGATTTTTCTTCATTGTTGCTTCCATTACCAAGCGCAACGTCGTGACTGCCTCTCTGGTGCCTTACTTTTTCTTAAGCCCATATCTAAAAAGTTAGATAGACTTCAGTTATATTGATGATTAATATAAAAAGCTAAACATATAACCTCTTAGAATACTACTGGAATAAATAAATTGGCTCCTTAAGTTAACAGATTTTAAACAGTGTCAAAGAGCACTTTTACACATTTATTTTGAAAAAAAAAGTCCAGTTTAGCGCTATCTTGGCATTTGCTTCTTTTACAGCATAACAGCGAACAAAACCTGATGGATCCCTAAAAAGGCGAATCGCTTCATTAAAAAATAATTATTGCAACTAAGACTGTTTTTCTTCAAAATAAAATAACTTCTACATGGGTTCTCACATGCACGCACCCCTCCCCCCCCCCCCCAATATAAACACACAAACACACTCGAACTTACAACAATTTCATTCCAACTTTTAAAACAAATGGCGCCACTAATTAATAAATATTTTAATTCTTCGTAAACAGGAGGATTAAAACATGTGGCTGAAACATCTGGACCAAATCCGGAATCAACCAGTTGGTCTCCCATCTGTATCTAGGGCAGCCGAAGAAGATACGATTAATATCCAGCAGCCTCCCACAGTCACCGTATAACAGTGATATGAGGTGGGGCCTATAAAAACGATGTCAGTGGCAGCCGTGGTTGCGTTTCAACCTCGCAATGAGCTCACAGATCGTCTCGCGGTACCTATGGCGGGATAAGTTGCTGTTCAGAGCTCCCTCTGCAGCATACTATTTTTCGGTAAAGGCGAGTGGATTCGCCTGAACCAAGGGGCACTGTGTAGATCTTCAGTCTCCCACGCCCGATTCCATTCACTTTTGGTAAAGCCTCTAACAGGCAGCATGGAGATTATGTGCGCGATGTAATCGTCATCGTTTGGAACTCTTTGGAGTCTTTTAGCTAATAAAGTGACTGGACGATTTTTTCTTGTTGCTTGTCGCCTTTTCCGCATCGAACAGGCAATTTTCTGTCAGACAAGAAGATATTTCGCATGCGCCATTTATTCAAAGATGTCGTTGCTTGAAGAGTGTCATCCAGACTAGCCTCATCTACGATTCCTGATCCATATATGCTAATGAATGGTAGTCTGTTTCCATCGGTTGCAAAGCACTTTATCCATCCGAGCAGCCACAGCTGTGGAAATGCACTACTGGCCATTAAAATTGCTACACCACGAAGATGACGTGCTACAGACGCGAAATTTAACCGACAGGATGCTGTGATATGCAAATGATTAGCTTTTCAGAGCATTCACACAAGGTTGGCGCCGGTGGCGACACCTACAACGTGCTGACATGAAGAAAGTTTCCAACCGATTTCTCATACACAAACAGCAGTTGACTCGCGTTGCCTGGAGAAACGTTGTTGTGATGCCTCGTGTAAAGAGGAGAAATGCGTACCATCACGTTCCCGACTTTGATAAAGGTCGGATTGTAGCCTATCGCTATTGCGTTTTCTCGTATCACGACATTGCTGCTCGCGTTGGTCGAGATCCAATGACTGTTAGCATAATATGGAATAGGTGGGTTCAGGAGGGTAATACGGAATGCCGTGCTGGATCCCAACGGCCTCGTATCACTAGCAGTCGAGATGACAGGCATTTATCTGCATGCCTCTAACGGATCGTGCAGCCACGTCCCGATCCCTGAGTCAACAGATGGGGACGTTTGCAAGACAACCATCTGCGCGAACAGTTCGACGACGCTTGCAGCAGCATAGACTATCAGCTCGGAGAGCGTGGCTGCGGTTACCCTCAACGCTGCATCACAGACAGGAGCGCCTGCGGTGGTGTACTCAACGATGAACCTGGGTGCACGAATGGCAAAACGTCATTTTTTTCGGATGAATCCAGGTTCTATTTACAACATCATGATGGCCGCATCCGTGTTTGGCGACATCGCGGTGAACGCACATTGCAAGTGTATATTCGTCATCGCCATACTGACGTATCACCCGGCGTGATGGTATGGGGTGCCATTGGTTACACGCCTCACACACCTCTTGTTGGCATTAACGGCACTTTGAACAGTGGATGTTACATTTCAGATGTGTTACGACCCGTGGCTCTACCCTTCATTCGATCCCTGCGAAACTCTACATTTCAGCAGGATAATCCACGACCGCTTGTTGCAGGTCCTGTACGCGCCTTTCTGGATACAGAAATTGTTCGACTACTGCCCTGGCCAGCACATTCTGCAGATCTCTCAGCAATTGAAAACGTCTGGTCTATGGTGGCCGAGCAACTGGCTCGTCACAATACGCCAGTCACTACTCTTGATGAACTGTGGTATCGTGTTGAAGCTGCATGGGCAGCTGTACCTGTACACGCCATCCAAGCTCTGTTTGACTCAGTGCCCAGGCGTATCAAGGCCGTTATTACGGCCAGCGTTGGTTGTTCTGGGTACTGATTTCTCAGGATCTATGCAACCAAGCTGCGTGAAAATGTAGTCACATGTCAGTTCTAGCATAATATATTTGTCCAATGAATACCCGTTTACCATCTCCATTTCTTCTTGGTGTAGCAATTTTAATAGCAAGTAGTGTACATCTTTACGAATTAAGAACCGCATTGACCTGTTGAATAATCCTTTATTGAAACGACCGCTTTGACGATTGACAGCTCCATCATCAGGTATACATCTAAATAGAAAAAAAGGGGAAAGATAAATTAAACAATATTGTCTATACCCCAAGTTAAAGAAGGTCGTGTCAAGTAACGGGGAAGAGTTCTCACAATCAATTCATATAAAATACAGGCCATGGTTAAATAGAGGACTCAACATTCTCAGTCAAATAAAAATGTCTTGGCTATTAATGCCCTATTTTTATTTTAAGATTCCTAATTTATTGTGGTTTTTATCTGATAAGTCTTTCTGTTTGCGTACCACCGTATGCTACTGCCACTCGAGTCTGTTCCACATTATGTTGCTCTTCCAATGTTGAATTTATGTAATTGTATTCCTGTTTTTTAACTATCTTTGTTTTAGGCGCAGTTCACACGGAGGTTTCGTTTCTATAAACTTTGCTCTAGGGAACGCTTTTCGGTACGACACTAGTGTTTCCATTGGGGCGATACGATACACGATGCGACCTGCATTACGGCAAACAAGACGGCACCAATCACGTTTCTGGCTGAGTTGCGATCACTAGCTCGTATCAAGGGGACGTTATCAATATTTAAATCTAAAAAAAAAGAATGAGAAAGAAGAGAAAGTACCGGGTGCACCCGTGCTATTGATAACGAACATAGTTCGGCTGTGGTTACTCGTGAGCTGTCTCGGCATGAACATAAATTCCACGAATTTTACAGAAAGGCCCAAACAGTTTCCACTCTTTGGAGCCACTAGTGTCAGCTGCTGCCTCCTGAAGAAGCCAGTGACAAAAGTGCTCCCGATCTGGAAGGTCTGCCGCTAGTAAGCCCTGCACACGTTGTCAGTAATAAGGCTAGTAACAGTTGTTATGGAGAATGTTCCACACGGTCGTATGGCTTACCCTGCACTGGCGGGCCAACTGCCTGGTACTGACACAGCGATCGCCTTCCACAGTGTTAATCACAGTTTCCTCCACGTCTGGTGTCTGAACATTTCGGGTACGTCCTTCTTGATTTCCTGCTTGCTGAAACGACCCTGTCTCAAACGACGAAACGCAGACATTGAATACTGTGGTTGCTGTCGGCGGGGATAGGTTTCCTGATACCTTACTGCAAATGTTCAAATGTGTGTGAAATCTTATGGGAGTCAACTGCTAAGGTCATCAATCCCTAAGCTTACACACTACTTAACCTAAATTATTCTAAGGAAAAACACACACACACCCATGACCGATGGAGGACTCGATCCTCCGTCGGGACCAGCCGCACAGTCCATGACTGCAGCGCCTTAGACTGCTCGGCTAATCCCACGCGGCCTAACCTTGCTGCCGTTGACGTCGGCATGCTCTTGTTTCGAATACGGAACCATTGTGAACAATTCTGTATCACATCCACTACAAGGTGAGTCACCAAGACAAGTGAATCGAACTCAACATTACCAATTACTATGGCAAGAGAGGGCTCTAGGGTATGAGGAACAGTACCACGCTCTAGGTGGAAATCAAGCATACTGTAACTTTGGCTTCATGGTACATCGGGTATTAAACGGCAGTCTCTGTATGATTGAATAAATGGTCTCTAGCATCGAAACCATGAATTTCCAGACATAACTTCATTGGATGTTTTTTGTTCCGTATCCTCTCATCGATCGGTCCCTAGTGTTTGTACACGGCGGAAAAAATCGCCCTGTACATGCCGTAAAATGCACCAAATATAGCCGGCCGCAGTGGCCGCACGGTTCTAGGCGCTTCAGTCCGGAACCGCGTGACTGATACGGTCGCAGGTTCGAATTCTGCCTAGGGCATGTTTGTGTGTGATGTCCTTAGGTTAGTTAGGTTTAAGTAGTTCAAAGTTCTAGGAGACTGATGACTCAGATGTTAAGTCCCATACTGCTCAGAGCCATTTGAACCATTTTGAAGCACCAAATATAAACTGGACAGCGACTGGTTTTTCCTATAGCAAACATTTCAAAATATGCGAGGTGCTGTACTTTACTTTGAAGTATCACAATAACTACAGGCAATAACGAAAAGAAAAGCAGTTCATTGTCAAGCTGTGATGAGTAGCCACAAGAGGTGGCTTTTTTTAATCAGATAGTTTCCTCAAACTCGAATGAGAAAGGAAGCTCATTTCGATGAATCAGCACGACTTTAGAAAGCATCGCTCGTGCGAAACCCAGCATCCTCTTTTCTCACACGACATAATGCAAAACATGGGTGATGGGCAACAGGCAGATTCCATATTTCTACATTTCTACATTTCCGAAAAGCATTCGACACGGTACCACACTGCAGTCTATTAACGAAGGTACGTGTATACGAAATAAGCGCCCAGAAACATGACTGCCTCGAAGACATCTTAAGTAATAGATCCCAGTATGTTGTTCTCAGCGATGATTGTTCATGGGAGAGAGGAGTAACATCAGAAGTGACCCCGAGAAGTGAGAGAGGATCTTTGCTGTTTTCTACGTACATAAATGAACTCGCAGACATGGTGGGCAGCAGTCTGCGGTTGTTCGCTGATGATGCTGTGGTGTATGCTAAGGTGTCAAAGATGGGCGACTGTAGGTTGACACAAGATGACCTAGATAAAATTTGTAGTTGGTCTGATGAATGGCAGCTGGCTCTAATGTAAGTTAATGCGGGTGAGTAGGAAAAAAAAAACTCGTAATGTTCGGATAAAGCATTAGTTGTCTGCTCGACACTATCACGTCGTTTAAATATCTGGGCGTAAGGCTGCGAAGCGATATGAAATGGAACGAGCGTTTGAGGATTGTGGTAGGGAAGGCGAATGGTCGACTTCGGTTCATTGGGAGACTTTTAGGAAATTGTACTTCATCTAAAGAAGGAGACCCCATATAGGACGCTGGTGCGACCTCTTCTTGAATACTGCTCGAATGTTTGGGATCCGTACTAGGTCGGATTGAAAGAAGGCATAGAAGCAATTCGGAGGCGAGCTGTTAGATTTGTTGCCTGTAGGTCCGATCAGCATGCAAGTGCTGCGGATATGTTTCGGGAGCTCAAATGGGAATTCTTGGAGGGAATAAGACATTCGTTTCGAAGAACAATACTGAGAAATAATAGAGAACCGGCATTGAAAGCTGACTGCAGAACGATCCTACTGCCGCCAACTTAAGTTTCGCTTATGGACCGCGAAGATAAGATACAAGAAATTAGGGCTCATACGGAGGCATACAGACAGTCGTTTTTCCCTCTCTCTGTCTGCAAGTAGAACAAGAAACGAAACGACTAGTTGTAGTACAGGGTACCCTCCGCCACGCACCGTACGGTGGCTTGCGGAATATGTATATAGATGTAGGTGAAAGTGAGTTGGAACGTTGCCGTGGAACAAGGACACCGCTCTGGAATGATTGCATAGCACAGAAAACGCACGAATTCCAAAATGGTGATTTTTATTTTTTTACGCGAAGGGTACAAGTTTTACTGATAAACTAACTATAGAGATGAATCTTATCCACCTACATACATAATCTCTTTAGACAAATCAGATGACCTGAATTTTCAGTCCTCGCGGATCATACAATACGAGTTGCGTACGATAGGGAAACGTAATAGTGTTGTATTGCTGTCATCCCAGTGTGACCTAGTTAAGTCGCTTCCACTACGTCTCTACGCGCTACGCCGATGCGGGTTGCTTCTGCACCGTACTGTGTATCGTATCCCATATTGCGTTGCCTTAGTGTGAAGCTCGCATTAATTCCACACTTTGAATTTTAGACCGTATCATTTCTCTTGACGGTTTCTATTGCAGTATTCCTTGGTATCTTCGGGTGGTTGAGTCCATTGTTCGGGCGTTTTTATTACAAGACTACTGATCCTTCGACGGACATTTTCTCTGATTTGACTGAGAAGATCGTCTGTTTAACCCCTGTCTTGATTTTATATGAATTAACCGTGAGTTATTTACTACATCCTTTCTGCCACGCACCCGCTTTTCTCCTAACCTGATCGGCAGTTCCTCAGAGACTGAAACATCACGGATCTAGAAATGAGACAGTTTAGGAATGGGTTCGCTACATAGTGTGCAGAAGGATCACAAACAGGAAATGGATCATACAAAACATAATCAAAACATCAAAGTATTAAAACTAAACAAAAATGGTTCAAATGGCTCTGAGCACTATGGGACTTAACTTTTGAGGTCATCAGTCCCCTAGAACTTAGAACTACTTAAACCTAACTAACCTAAGGACGTCACAGACACCCATGCCCGAGGGAGGATTCGAACCTGCGACTGGCGTATTAAAAGATGTAGGTGTGAAACACAACGTAAAATTAAGCGGAACACAGGATAATCGTCATATTTACTGAATGATTATTACATTATTCTAACACAATCACATAAACTTTTGAGGAAGCTTGAGCAGAGGCCCTTTACAGCCTAATGATTGATGTCAGCGTGGCATGTACCCCCGTTCGCCTAAATGGGCGGCAACCCGTCAAACACTGAAGCGTTGCCAATTTGCATATGTACAAGGCGTTTTCTCCACCGACAGCGTCGCTCACAACAAGGACGACACATGGCAGGAAAAGCGCCACCAGAGATCCTCCGTGCCAGGGACCTATTTCCCCCGCCGTTTCACGTGTGCGGAACTAGTTCTCCACGAATTCCTCCGCTCCCCGGCTATATAGGGCTGTGCAAGCCAACACGAGGAGACCAACACAGCTCCTCTAAAGACGTCCATTCGAGAGAAGGCCAGGCGAATCCATGAGAAAGTGGACTCCTAGCGAGACACGGTCAATGGTTTGCAACGCAATGGCACCACGACTCCCCGGCACTGGCACCGCCACCCTGTTCCTCTTACCATTCTCGAGGACTCTGATTCGGAGCGTGGCTAATGATAGAACCGGTACTACGGCCGCTAATAATGTGTGTTCTAATACGACCACTCATTCTGTTCAATAACTGGTGTGACCACTACTCCAACTACCACTGTAGTTGTGTCCCATCTTGTCAGTAACCTTGAACTTAGGTAGTCGGAGGGCGGTATGGAACTTCATGTCCCACCACTACACCTCCAACGTGCAGTACAATGACGTCATTGTAAGCCGTCACTGTAAGATAATAGAACATTTCTCCGCCACCAAGACAGTTACACCGCTCTACACCGGTGACACTGTACCACAACCATCCACAGAAAAAAAAACCACAACACGTTGGCAGTTCGTTCCACCGGAGCTCTGGGCCAATTCACTCGCCCATCAGTCAGAGCTCGGTCGTAAGCCGCAGCAGCGGGACCTACGAATTTTCAACGATGTCCCGAGAAATACCTGTTGGCCAACTACGCCAAATGCTCAACCTCTGACATTAGGGATTATCAGTGGCACAGGCTTCCCGTCCCACTATGTTTATTCACTGTGTGTTTCAGGCGTATGCCTACTAGAGCCTAAGAAGTTGTCTTCTTTTGTATTGAGAAGAGTTTTCCTTTGCTATTAAATCTCTCTGGTGATAATAAACCCTTTTATTTGTTTACCTGTGTCTTATTTCTCATCAAGCATCTCTCCGTGGGATATTAGTACTCTTTTAGCGAGGGGTATAGACAATATTGTTTATTTCATGTTCTCCGATTTTTCCACTAAGTTCTGTATCTGAGGATATGTGAGGAAATTTGAAACCCGTCGTTTCAATAAAAGGTCGTTTAATAGCTGTTACGATTCTTCATTTATGAAGACGTTTCTATTAGGTTAGACACTGTCATCGGATTGGCTGGGTCTAGTGGCATCGAAGTTGCAAAGAATGAATTCTGTTTTAGCGGAACTAATACGCACACCAGTACTTATAAAATAAAGGAAAGGAATTTCTATTTCATCTAAGGAGTCATTTTTCATGACAGCTAGTGAACGTACCTCACAGTTTGACTTTCACTCCGCCAAAGCCTTATAATCCGTATTTTCCTGCCATGTTCTGTAAACGGAGCTGATTATGTCTGCCTGAGTCGGTATTCCGTATCGCGGCCCTTACTTTTAAAGTGACATAGGCCTGTTTCTTCACTCAGTGTAGACTTAGCAGCGATTATCAATAAATAAAACAGGAACATAAGCTGTCTTGGAGGAACAATGCCTCTTTCAAGCAAGCAGCAGCACACAATGCGTTTTGCGTTGTTGGGAGCGAGCGTGCCATCAGGGAAACAGTAGCTGATCCCTGGTGCAAAACTTCCTTAACGATGCTAATGAGCTGGTGCACAATGCATCCAGTCATAGGCCGCAGACGTTTAGTCAGCCATATCGTATGCAAGCTGATACTCGCTTGTACCCCGAACACAGGCACGTCGTATGGCTCGTTTAAACGTTCCGTGAGTTTCTAAGTGTAACACAGGCTTTTCTATCTGCTACAGCTTTTGTGCTCTCCAAAAGACTGCCGAGCAACTCTGACTTGGGGTATCGGCACAGACATCTCTATTGTATTGAACAAACACTGTCGAAAGTAAAGTTTTGTGAAGTTATCCATTGTAGTATACTTGGTCGAACAATCCCGGGAGAAATTTGTATACGTTAAATAGGGATTATTTTATCAGTTTTTTCCGTCGGATGGTCGAGTCCTCCCTCGGGCATGGGTGTATGTGTTGTCCTTAGGATAAGTTAGTTTAATTAGTGTGTAAGTCTAGCGACCGAGGACCTCAGCAGTTTGGTCCCTTAGGAATTCACACACATTTTATCACGTTTCCTATTAATTAGAACGAGAGGGCTATTGTAGAGCTCGATTATTTTCAAATATTTCCATCAGACTGGGAGTGGAGCAGAGAGTTTCCCTATAATGAATGTGTAGGAGGCAACTTCGTAATCAGGTGTGGGACAACCTGTAACCGCTATCAAGCATAATTCCAGAAAAGTCTTTCTGACATTTAAATTTGTATTCATTGTTGACATGTTCCTCTCTTACAGAAAAAAGGTTGTTTTGGTACGCCAATCTGCATTTTATGCACTGCCTAATTCGGGCATCATGCGTTATTTCGGTGCCCAAATAGAGAAACTTGTCTGCCACTTCCACTCTCTCATTTCCTAACGTAATGCCCTCAGCACCAACTGATTCATTTAGTGTATGCTCCATAACTCTTGTTTTACTTTAGACTATATTCATATTACAGTATCATTCCAAATCATTATCCTCTACGTTGAACTGATGTTCCGAATACTTAGCATTCTGTACCAGAATTAGAATGTCTACGACAAACCCTGTGCTATTTAGGCTTACATATTTAAACGAGTATAGGTTTGCAACCCTATCTCACATCCATCTGAATTACTGCCTCTGTATCATCTCCATTGGCTCTTACAACAAGCTGTTGATAGCTTTTGCTTCCTGTATTTATCAATAACTTCACAATTTCAAAGATCGTAAGACAGTCAATTACACCAAAAGTTTACTAAAGCTATACAAATGCTCTAAATGTCGCTTTGCTTTTCTTCAACCCACTTTCTAACATATGTCATACGGTCACATTGCTTCGCATGTTCCTGCAATCGTCCGAAAGCCAAAATGAATATCCTCCGATCGACTTTCGTACGCCCTCCGTGCATTAAGTTTTGATTAATTTGCACAACAGTCTGAAGTAGTCTAATGGCATGTGTTTTATACAAAGCCGGTGTTTGCTAAAGTTATCGAGAAGGTTGTGTATACAAGGTTACTGGAGCATTTAAATTCACATAATTTTCTGTCAAATGCTCAGTTTGGTTTTAGAAATGGTTTAACAACTGAAAATGCTATATTCTCTTTTCTCTGTGAGGTTTTGGACGGATTAAATAAAGGGTTGCGAACGCTAGGTGTTTTCTTTGATTTAACGAAGGCTTTTGACTGTGTTGACCACAAAATATTACTGCAGAAGTTGGACCATTATGGAGCAAGGGGAGTAGCTTACAATTGGTTCGCCTCTTACTTTAAGAACAGAAAGCAGAAGGTAATTCTCCGCAATATTGAGAGTGTAGTGATGTTCAGTCCCAATGGGGTACTGTTAAGTGGGGCGTTCCCCAAGGGCCGGTGCTGGGGCCACTGCTGTTTCTTATTTATATAAATGATATGCCTTCTAGTATTACAGGTGATTCAAAAATATTTCTGTTTGCTGATGACATCAGTTTGGTAGTGAAGGATCTTGTGTGTAATATAGAAACAGTATCAAATAATGTAGTTCATGAAATAAGTTCGTGGCTTGTGGAAAATAATTTGATGCTAAATCACAGTAAGACTCACTTTTTACAGTTTCTAACTCACAATTCAACAAGAACCGATATGTTGATCAGACAGAATGGGCATATTATAAGCGAGACGGAACAGTTCAAGTTCCTAGGCGTTCGGATAGATAGTAAGCTGTTGTGGAAAGCCCATGTCCAGAATCTTGTTCAGAAACTAAATGCTGCTTTATTTACCATTAGAACAGTATCTGAAATAAGTGACACTTCAACACGAAAATTAGTCTACTTCGCATATTTTCATACGCTTATGTCGTATGGTATTATTTTTTGGGGTAATTCTTCTGAATCAAAAAGGGTATTTTTGGCTCAAAAACGGGCTGTTCGAGCTATATGTGGTGCAAATTCGAAAACCTCTTGTCGACCCCTATTCAATAGTCTGGGTATTCTGACGCTGCCCTCACAGCATATATTTTCTTTAATGTCGTTTGTTGTTAGCAATATCAGCCTATTCCCAAGAGTTAGCAGCATTCATTCACTTAATACTAGGCAGAAATCCAATCTGCATATGGAATGCACTTCCTTGACTCTTGTGCAGAAAGGAGTGCAGTATTCTGCTTCATCCATTTTCAATAAGCTACCACAAGAACTCATAAATCTTAGCAGTATCCCAAACTCTTTTAAGTCTAAACAGAAGAGTTTCCTCATGGCTCACTCCTATTCTGTCGAGGAGCTCCTGGAAGAGCTAAAAAATTAAGCAAATTCCAGCGTTACATTCTTGATTTTCTTTATTTAAACTTACGACTTGTCACCTGAATAAGTTTTTTTTTGTATTTCATTTTATCTGTTTCTAATATCGTGTTATAATTTCATGTATTGACTCGTTCCATGACCATGGAGACTTCTCCTTAATTTTGTCCCACGGAACAATAAATAAATCAACTTTTAGACAACACACATGCATTCGCTTAAAATATCTTTTGTATACATGGTAAGTGGAGAATCTCCCGTTCTGTATCGTACGCAGTAATGGTCAAACATTCCTCACAACAGCGCAGAAGCCGCACTTGAGTCTTCGAGAAATGAGTTGCATCATTCCTTAAATATGCCCACCCACCAGCACCATCTACACATCTGAGATTGTATCACTGCATGGACTATCGGAAACAACCAGAGGATACAGCCTACAGGATGTCTTAAAAACTATTTAAAATCTTTTTATTAGACATCTCTCTAAATACCAAAAATATTTCCAGTAAAATTATTTTATAGGTGTTTTATTTCGTTAACAGTCGTTGATTTGAACTGTGTCCCTTCTCTCAAACGTATAATTTTGCGGTAACCTACTGTATGGCAGTATGGGCGACTTCTCAGTTTTTATTTTGTGCCGATGTGATGCTGTCAGTAGTAAATCATGTATGCTGCTGAATGCTTCTGTAATCTGATGGATTTATTCATACAGCCTTGGAGTGTATATGTTTAATCTATCAAGGAGTTTTCTTCAGAATGTTACTGATTATTGCCTTTGTCAACTTATATTAGGAATCTTCTCTAACACATACAGTTTTTAAGGTTCGAGATATACAGGTAGTTGCTGACAACTCTCTGTAACACATGTTTCTACTGTAAAACCCTCTCAGTCTCTACCACTATACTCCCGTGCACTTTCTCACCCTCGGCGAGTATATAGGCGGAATGCTGGTAACGCTTTAATGTCCATATGCATTAAAATGTACGTGCGTATTTCGTTACGCAACTATCCACTTCCTCCCATCGAAACGTCGCATACGTAAGCATTGGCTTCCGAGGCCTTTGCTACTGTCAATAAAATTCTTCTGGGCTGTTGAGCGCATTGTCAATATATAAAAATTGTTCGAAGTTTCGGTCACTGTTCCAGATGGCCTTCGTCAGGGCTTTGTGGTGAACAGACTGTTGAATGAGAGAGACTTAGATCTCATATGTAAGCCACGCGGATTCTTATGTCAAGGAGACCATTCATTTGGTGACACTTTTAAAAGGAAAGTGTGTCTTAGGTACGGATGTGATGGTTAGTTCTGACGCGTACTCTCTGTTCAGGAATGAACCAATGTCAGACACGATGATCATCTTGGAGGAACATGTGGCACTTTACATCTGCGAACTAGAGGACCACTGTTTAACGACCTCCTATTTCAGGTCGAAAAGCGAATTTTATGAAGAGACGGATGGCGTAGCTATGGGTTCCCATCTGTCGCCTGTTGCGGCAGACATCTTCATGGAGCCGTTTGAAGAAACAGCTCTCCAGTCCGCACCATTACGCCCTGATTGCTGGCTCCGATATATTGATTATACCTTCGTCATCTGGTCACATGGAAGGGAAGAACTACGGAAGTTCCACCAACATCTCAATCAACTGCACAGTAAAACACAGTTTACTATGCAGGCTGAAAAGAGTGGGTACTGCCTTTCCTTGACGTGGAACTTTACCGAAAGCCTGATGATAAACTTGTTCACAGAGTATACAGAAAAGCCACCATCGTGTACAGGTACCTCCGCGCCTTCTCCCACCATCATCCTTCGCAGTAGAACTTCGTCCTTCACAGTTTAACCAGGAGGACCTGTAGGATCAGCAATGACCTACACCTGAAGACGGAACTACAAAACCACAGATCCATTTTTGGAGCCAATGGTTATGGCTAGAATATGATCGATGAAACTATGACGGCAAAGGATGAATACAATAGGGAAGAGCAGAAGGGAGCACTGAACATAGCCCTATTACTATATGAACAAGGGGTCACTGAATGTGTGGGCAAAATTCTTCGCCGAGCCACCATCTAGCCAATCTTTCGGAGCAATAACAAAATAAAAGAATTCTAGGCTCAACGAAAGATGCGATCGACAACCTAAACTCCGCAGGAGTCTACGAAATCGTTTGTGGTTGTGAACTGGTATACGAAAGAGAGACGGGGCGGCCGATCAACGCATGAGTAGCAGAGCATGAAAGATATATCGGTCTGCGACAACGCACGAGATCAGCGGTGGCGGAACATCGGGATGAATACGATATAATATTCCGTGAAGCCCACGTACTGGCGAAACAGCCATTTACATTGAGGAGACAGAAATAGCCATGCGACCCGCCAGCATGAATAGAGAGGACGGGATAGGCTTCCGGCGTCCTGTCTGCCAGTAGTGACAATGTTGTGAGAGGACAGCGCGCGCAAAGCAGCTCACACAGGCGCAAGGGAGACCGCAGTGGTCGTACGTAAGCAGAGCGGAGGCAGCCGCAGCCCGCACCTGGCAATAAGAAACAGCGCTACGTCACAGACACCGCCCGTTTCTAATTCGCCTGTTTCCACCAATGGCAAGAAATAATGCAAACGCCAATCAAGCCCGTCTTTACCTACCAACGAATAATATAAAGACCAATAAAGAACGCCTAACAGCCCTCCTCCTGCCCTCAAGTAGCCTATCAAATCACGCAAACAGCTTCCTCCGCTATTACATAAGATCCAAAGTCTGTCTCATACAACAGTCAGCTCGGCACAAAGCCCTGAGGAAGGCCATTTGTAACAATGGCCGAAACGTCGGACAATATTATGTACTGACAATGCGGCCAAGAGCCAAGAAGAATTTTATTGAGAGTCACAAACGTAGATTATCATAAATAGGTAACTTCTTAGGATTTTTGGCAGGCGAGCGTATAACAAACAAAATTATTCTCATGTAGGTTCTTAATTCCATCAAATACGTTTACACACAAAAATAACTCTTCCTGAACATCCAGTTTAATTTTTAATGACCCTTTGATATCGTATATAGAACCTCTAATATATACATACTAAGGACATTTTTGAAGAATTTGAAATATATAAACACGCAAAAATTATCTGAACGATATCCTTAATGAACAAACCGAACTCAGACACAAAATTTACTAGAAAATTTTATTGACATTTTGGAAAACGATAATGGATGAAAATCACTTTAAATACAAAACCGAACATAGCCATAGATACAAATTATAAGAAAATTATAATAGCAATGAAATGCAAGTAACATCATTGATTAGCAAAGATTGCACTGTAAACATAAAGTAACGGGAAGAAAATGTCATTACAGCTGTCAAAAGTATTACGTGAAAATATTCTACACAAACAATATTTACGTGATTGTAGCGATCTTGCAACAAATACACAGTCGACAGTTTACTCACTGTGCAGTATGGGAATCCATTCCAACTGGATGTAAGCCTGTTTGCAAACTGACCTTCCAGTACAACTTCTATAAAAGTGAGAAGACTAATCAAATGCAACATCTACAGGTCTTCTTGGGAATGGCGGTATAGCTGAAACAAGCTTGCAGTAGTGAAGGGTTAATACTAGTTGAACCATTTGCAGATTACCTGCAATTATTCATTACAAAACGTCATAGTATGACAAATTATATGCTACTGTCCTGACCGAAAAGAACTGTACTTCGTCTGAATCAAGTTATACATGTTGTTCCTATGGAAATGGTTTGTACGGAGCTAACTAATTTATTTTAACTATGCTGTACTAAAGAGAATTAATATTTTATGTGTTATAGTACCCACTCAGTCTAATCCCACATTAAAATAAAAAACTCACCATTTTACCGACGAGTCCATTGCAACACATACTAGGTTTTTCCATAGTTATTTACGAGTCTACAACATGCACTCTTATAGTGATCTCACACACTACTAACGTGAGGATAATGTAGACTTGGACATGCAGGAGCCTGTTTGTTGTTAAATAATACAATGCAAAAACTGGTTAACTCGGTATGAGGGTGCATTTATTGAATTATCACCGTGCAAATGTCATATATCTGAGTAATTTGTTTAAATATCAGGCTGCAGTAATTGGTTACTCTCGTTTTGTTTCACATGTGTGTCTTCAGAGAAAATCAACGAACTCTGTAGAATTTACGATTTCACACATTAATAATACAGGGACGTGTATCAATAGCTTTTCCGTTATACTGTGGTAACTGCCCAGTTACATACTTAGAGTGGATATTTGTGGAAAAATCGACTAAAATTGTAAACAACAATGGGAGTTGGAGTGCTTGCATAAAATACGCAACAATTTGCTGCTACTTCTTTTAATTAAGATATAGAACTTCAAGGTGGTCATTTTGGACCCCTCTCGACTGGCTACCATTTTTACGCAGGATAACAACCTGTCACACAGCTTGCCTAGAGGAGTGGATGGACTAATATTTTCCGCCATTTTTGCAGAATAAACCATGGCATCATTAAATTATAGTAATTGAAACCACACAGTAATCTCAAAGTATCTCACCTCTTAAATTACGTTAATATGAAATTCCATTTCCCAGAACATCCTAAGAATGCCCAATTCTTTTTCAGTAATTGTGTTAATTAAGATACAAACTTGAAGATGTGCATTTTGGAACATTAATTACAGAAACTTTAGTTACCTTCTTTAAGTAGGACAAAACCCTGTCACATAATTCGCCTAGAGGAGTGTATCTACTAGTATTTTACGCCATTTATGCAGAATGTATCATGTCATTAACTTATAGTAATTCAGCCAGACATTGTAACGTCAAAATATGTTCCTTCATAAATTACATTTGTGTTAACTACCCTTTTGGGTGCTATTAATTTATACGAGGTGCATTCAAGTTCTAAGGCCTCCGATTTTTTTTCTAATTAACTACTCACACAAAATCGATGAAACTGGCGTTACTTCTCGACGTAATCGCCCTGCAGACGTACGCATTTTTCACAACGCTGACGCCATGATTCCATGGCAGCGGCGAAGGCTTCTTTAGGAGTCTGTTTTGACCACTGGAAAATCGCTGAGGCAATAGCAGCATGGCTGGTGAATGTGCGGCCACGGAGAGTGTCTTTGATTGTTGGAAAAAGCCAAAAGTCACTAGGAGCCAGGTCAGGTGAGTAGGGAGCATGAGGAATCACTTCAAAGTTGTTATCACGAGGAAACTGTTGCATAACGTTATCTCGATGTGCGGGTGCATTGTCTTGGTGAAACAGCACACGCGCAGCCCTTCCCAGACATTTTTGTTGCAGTGCAGGAAGGAATTTGTTTTTCTAAACATTTTCTTAGGATGCACCTGTTACCGTAGTGCCCTTTGGAATGCAATTGGTAAGGATTAGGCCCTCGCTGTCCCAGAACATGGACACCATCATTTTTTTGGTGGTGGTGAATCTGTGTGCTTCCATTGAGCTGACTGGTGCTTTGTTTCTGGATTGAAAAATGGCATCCACGTCTCATCCATTGTCACAATCGACCAAAAGAAAGTCCCATTCATGCTGTCGTTGTGTGTCAACATTGCTTGGCAACATCCCACACTGGCAGCCATGTGGTCGTCCATCAGCATTCGTGGCACCCACCTGGATGACACTTTTCGCATTTTCAGGCTGTCATGCAGGATTGTGTGCACAGAACCCACAGAAATGCCAACTCTGGAGGTGATCTGTTCAACAGTCATTTGGCGATCCCCCAAAACAATTCTCTCCACTTTCTCGATTATGTCGTCAGACCGGCTTGTGCGAGCCCAAGGTTATTTCAGTTTGTTGTCACACGATGTTCTGTCTTCATTAAACTGTCGCACCCACAAATGGACTTTCAACACATCCATAACTCCATCACCACATGTTTCCTTCAACTGTCGATGAATATCAAATGGTTTCACACCACGCAAATTCAGAAAACGAATGATTGCACACTGTTCAAGTAAGGAAAACGTCGCCATTTTAAGTATTTAAAACAGTTCTCATTCTCGCCGCTGGCGGTAAAATTCCATCTGCTGTACGGTGCTGCCATCTCTGGGACGTATTGACAATGAATGCGGCCTCATTTTAAAACAATGCGCATGTTTCTATCTCTTTCCAGTCCAGAGGAAAAAAAATCGGAGGCCTTAGAACTTGAATGCACCTCGTAGTAATTTAGCTGCACACTGAAGTGAAAGTGCTTACCTCATAAATTGTAGTAATATCTGAGGCCATTAATTCAGCAGGTTAATGCTGCTGCTTATAGTCCTCTCGTTACAGCACATAGACCTCGAATGACGAGGTTGACACTATAGCACTAATAACAAACAGGAGGGTGGGAGAGGTGAGCTTGATTATTATTGGGGCAATGCGAAAGGGGTGAGGAGAAGGGGGTCAGAAGAGGAGAGGGACTTTGAGTGTAACACATACAATTACCCCAGGTGTGAGGGTGGACTGGGAGTTACCTGTGAGTAGAAGGCTGAGGAGGAGGGGGGGGGGCTCACTTAGAAGATAACAAGCCCAATTACCTGAGGGTTTACCTGATACCTCAAAAGTATCAGTGATCTTGTAAACTTCTCCAGAATCTCTCCTGCAACACTACTCGCATTCTGGTAATCATGTAACGTCTACATTGCTTTACTTGTGAAAAGCAAGATTTTATGGAATTCTCGGCTATATTGCGGCATAATATCTCCCTTTGGACTGTTATGAGAGCTACTACCTTCGTGACCATTCTTGCAAGACCTGCTTCCTTGCACTAGCAGCAAAATCTGTGTGTGTAAGATAAGAGTTGTAAAGTTGCCTATCAATCATACTTTGTTTCTCCTGGGGATCCACCAACTCATTATAGTGTTCCAAAACAAGTGGACACGTTTACGATGGCTTTCACGCTGGTTGATTAACTTAATTACGTCAAGCACATGGTAATCTGTATTGGAGTCTCACTGTTGATTTTCTAAGTTTTCCAGCACCGTCCTCGCATTTGTGACAATAAGAATGTCGTCAAACTGATCTGTCACATATCTAAGAGCTACATTAATGGCAAGACGTTTGGCAGTGAAGATGCTAGCTTCCTCAGAAGTTTCAACATATCCCAAGGAAGCGAATCACCATAGAAGTAAGCGAAACCAATGGTCCCTCCTTTTTGGAGCTGTGTGTGAATATTTTGATCAATAATTGCCACCCTTACAGTTTAGTAATTCGTATTCCAATTTACATGCGGAAGGCTGTGAGCCTTTCAGTACGAGGGTCACCACAAATCTTTGCTGTAGTAGAGGTGCCCTCTTTCCTCGCTTCATATCGAGATACTCACTGTCCTCAGTGAAAGGTTAAGTTTAGGGAGGAGAGGATGAACTGCATGTGCTGCCCTAGTAAATATGAATTTCTGAGCTCAGGAATTCCTCATCAGTTGTAGTAGCATTTTTCTTGCCTCTGCTATGATTACTATAGTGGAAACAATTAAGTATCCTGGCAGGGTCGACATGTACAATTATTACTAATCGTGGGTGGCCTCAGTTAATTGGTAGTGCAAAGTATATACAAATACAAGAGCTGGGACTGTTAAACTTATTAGGTGTAAGGTAGGGGAATATATACCGCCTACGAAAAAGAAACTACTGATTCATTTCAGTTGCAATTATTTAATGCTTTTCATGATGATATAAAGGAAATGAAAAGTTTATACACAATTCAAATATAAATTAGGGAACATAAAATCATTAACCTATATTCTTATGAGATGCCTGCACTATGTGATCAAAATGTGATCCATAGCACGGCAAATGTTCATATGCGCGTCGGTAGACACTTGTCCGTCTCGAAGGACTTATAGTCATCTAACTGTCAGCTGGAATAGTACACTATGAGATCAAAAGTATCCGGACACTCCCAAAAGTATACGTTTTTCACATTAGGTGCATTGTGGTGCCACCTGTTGCCAGGTACTCCATATCAGCGGCCTCAGTAGTCATTAGACATCGTGAGAGAGCAGAATGGGGCGCTCCGCAGAACCCACGGACTTCGAACACGGTCAGGCGATTGGGTGTCACTTGTGTCATATGTCTGTACGTGAGATTTACACGCTCGTAAACATCCCTAGGTCCACTGTTTCCGATGTGATACTGAAGTGGAAGGTGTGAAGGGTCACTTACAGCACAAAAGAGTACAGGCCGAACCCTGAATCAGGATCCACTATAAGTCAATGAAATTTAGTCGGGAGCTGAGAAAACTTGGATTTAATGGTCCAGCGGCTGCCCATAAGGTTGACATCACGCCGGTAAATGCCAAACGACGTTTCTCTTGCTTTAAGGAGCGCAAACACTGGATGATTGAACAGTGGAAAAACGTTATGTGGTGTGACGAATCATGGTACACAGTCAGGCGATCCGATGGCAGCGTGTGGGTATGGCGAATGCCCGGCGAACGTCATCTGCCAGCGTGTGTAGTGCCAACAGTAAAATTCGGAGGCGGTGGTGTTATGGTGTGGTCGTGGTTTTCATGGAGGGTGCTTGCACCCCTTGTCTTTTTGCGTGACACTATCACAGCACAGGCCTACATTGATGTTTTAAGTACCTTCTTGCTTCCCACTGTTGAAGAGCAATTCGGGGATGGCGTTTGCATCTTTCAACACGATCGAGCACCTGTTCATAAAGCACGGCCTGTACGATCGAGCACCTGTTCATAAAGCACGGCCTGTGGCGGAGTGGATACACGACCATAACATCTCTGTAATGGACTGGCCTGCACAGAGGCCTGACCTGAAACCTATACAACACATTTGGCATGTTTTGGAACGCCGATTTTGTGCCAGGCCTCACCTACCGACATCGATACCTCCCCTCAGTGCAGCACTCCGCGAAGAATAGGCTGGCATTTCCCAAGAAACTTTCCAGCACCTGACAACATATGCCTGCGAGAGTGGAAGCTGTCATTAAGGCTAAGGGTGGGCCAACGCCATACTGAATTCCAGCGTTACCGATGGAGGGGGCCACAACTTGTAAGTCATTTGTAAGTAGGTTTTTTTATTGGTAACGCCACGTAGCGCTCTAGCGCTCTATATGAAATTCACTGACTGTGGTGTGTGCAGTCTGAGGCTGGTCGGAATTGTTGCAATAATCGCTATTGTAGTGTTGGACAGTTGGCTGTTAACAGCGCGTAGCGTTGCGCAGTTGGGGGTGAGCCGCCATCAGCGGACGATCTGGACGTGTGTCCATCAGAAATAGTAAATTTGTAATATTGGATATCATGGACTGATATATAATTATGACTTTTGAACAATATTAAGGTAAATACATTGTTTGTTCTCTATCAAAATGTCTCTTTTGCTAACTATGGCTATCAGTAGTTAGTGCCTTCAGTAGTTTGACTCTTTTATTTAGCTGGCAGCAGTGGCGCTCGATGTATTGCGTAGTTCGAGTAACGAAGATTTTTGTGAGGTAAGTGATTTGTGAAACGTATAGGTTAATTTAGTCAGGTCCATTCTCTTGTAGGGATTATTGAAAGTGAGACTGCGTTGCGCTAAAAAATATTGTGTGTCAGTTTAAGCACACTCATGTACAATTTTTCTAAGGAGACGTTTCATATGGCGACCCATAGCCGAGGATACCTCACTGGAATCTTCTAATTTTTTCTTGTAGTTTGTGTAATTAGTGTAGCTATTGTTTATTGCTAGCGCGTAATTGTAGAGAGAATTTCCTTTGTAGTTGTAGTTTTTCATTCTTGTACAGTAAAACAGTTGTGGCCTGCATGTAGATTGGCACCAAGTATTTCGCAGCTGCGCTTGCAATTAACGAGATATTATTTTCAATGCTATGTTAATGTGTTTTCCTATTTTGCTCTTCAAATTGTGCCTTACTGTGTTGTCGTGTGAAATATTGTGACAATAATGACGTGTGAAAAACGTAATACTGGCTCCAAAGTAAACTGAGAAATAACAGTGAAGACGAAAGCAGTGTGTTAGCGTCCCCAAGTAATGAATTATCTAATGTTCAAAGTAGTAATTTGGTAATTGTGCATAGGGAAATGGAGTGGGCTGCAAATAATGGTATAGACAGTGAAACAATTAGTGAACAGGGAAGCATTATTGATCGATGGGTTGGCAACAGCTCGCCTCAGAAATCCGAAATGACAGGACACGATGTTGCAAATACTGTAGATTCAGGTTTTGCGTCCTCACCGTTTTCTCATATAAGTCAAGACACATTTTCTGCTTTTCAAATGCACTGCCGAATAGCACTGAGGAACATGTTTCAGACACCAGTGCATTGTTATTACAGTTAATGCAACAAATGAGACAAAGGCTACAAAAGTTAGACAGAATGCTTGAACAAAATCAGAAACAAATGGGACAAAATCTTCAAGTTACACACGATGGAGCAAAATCAGAGACAAACACAGCAACAGCTTCAAAAGTGAGACTCATTGGAACAAACGCTGGAACAAACACGTGAAGGTTTAACTGCTGAGTTGCTTAAAATCAAATCGAAATGTCAAAAAGTCTGTAATGACGTAAAAACACAAATTTGTGAGCATTTTCAACCTATTTTTTCACGTCATGAAAATGCATTACAGAATCACGAAGCAGCCATAAAAGAACTGCAAACTATTGTTCATGAAAATCACGACACCTTGCAAGCTAAAATTGACTCAGTTGCATCTACTGATTCGGTTACGCAACTTGCAAAAACTCATGAAAACTTAAAGGACACAGTAGATACGATTACAACACAAATGGACACTCTGAAACTTGGTTCAGAAAAACACACTGAGGAAATCTGTTCACTATCGGAGAAAGTAACCGAACTTTCGGATCAGTTCACTAACTTATCTACAAAGGTAGATGATTATCTGAATGACACAAGACTTGTAGCCTTCACTGACACAGAAAGGTATCAACAAATTAGAAAATTCAAACAAAATCAAAATCAAATCAATACACAGTACAAAAGAGAAATCCGGGTAGTACAAGATCAGTTGAAGCAGGTAATACAAGAATTACATATTTCAGAGGACACTCGCGCTCCAATATGGAAGAGGGACATAGAAATACGGAACAGCCACAAAATAATAACACGAGGCACTTCGGAAATTATGAAAGAAATTGGCAAGTTACACCGAATTTTGAGATGGAACCGCCGAAACGAAGTAACAATGACCGATATGCAACTTGCCGACATGATGATTTTGACTGTAAGCTGTTTATTACTATACGTAAATTCAAAACATTTAAGAATTCCGGCAACGACATTCATCCACAAGCGTGGCTTCATCAATTCTCTCATTGTTTTCCTCCCAACTGGTCATCAGAGCACAGATTAGAATTTATGTGTGGCTATTTAGAGAATGAACCAGCTGTAAGAATGTGATCAGTCATTCACGATTGTCACAGTGAAGGAGAATTTTATCATGCCTTCCTCTCAGCATTTTGGTCTCAAGCTACACAAGACTGAGTAAAACATAGCATCATAATCATGAAACATTTCGAACAATCTGAATTTTCCAGTCTTCCGAAATATTTTGAAGACATGTTGCACAAGAATCAGTACCTACCAAACCCATACAGCCCCTCAGAACTCATCCGCATTTTCTTAATCAAATTGCCTGAACATTTACGACATATTATTTTGGCAGGACTCTTACAAGAATTAGAAATCGACACTGTCAAATGCGGGACGCGAAAACAGGAATACAACAATTACAGGTCACATCCGTCACAATTCCGTGATGACATAAATAATAACTGGACACGACAAGGTTGTTCTTACAACGCAAAACGTGAACAAAACAGACACCACCCACATGACAACCACTGGCAGAGTAATAGTTACAGAGAAAGATCGCATTTCTGTAGTAATGAATATAACAGAGACAATAATAGAAACAGACAATATGGCAATCAGAACTATTATTATCAAGGGAGACAGAATAACTTCAGACGCAACGGCCCACCGTGCAGTGATAATTCAGGGAGAAATTCTCCAACACTTAACCGACAAGAAAGAAACTACAGGAACTACCGATATGACGACAGACGATATACTCGTAACGACAGACTTGAATTGCATCAGAACTGACGAGATTCAAACAGAGCAGGGCACTCTCGACGAGGTGAATTTGTAGAAGGTAGGTCTCCTAATCCTAATAACGACATGCGCCAACAAAGAGACAGACAATGACTCGCACCGCAGGCAGCCACGTGCGCCGGCTGGCTCAAAGAAAAATAACATAGACGCTAACCTTGAGAAAAATTTGAGCATTCCTTACCGATGTATACAACATGATAATTGCTTTGAAGTTAACTCTGAGCACTAGGAAGAGTAAAGGCTTGCACCACATTTCACACGTAAAACCGTTTATTGAAAGATAATCTGCTTTTTAACTTAGTGTTTGCCATAATGATGGTCGAAGTACGGAGGATATAAAATGTAGACTGGCAATGGCAAGGAAAGCGTTTCTGAAGAAGAGAAATTTGTTAACATTGAGTATGGATTTAAGTGTCAGGAAGTCATTTCTGAAAGTATTTGTATGGAGTGTAGCCATGTATGGAAGTGAAACATGGACGATAAATAGTGTGGACAAGAAGAGAATAGAAGCTTTCGAAATGTGGTGCTACAGAAGAATGCTGAAGATTAGATGGGTAGATCACATAACTAATGAGGAAGTATTGAATAGGATTGGGGAGAAGAGAAGTTTGTGGCACAACTTGACCAGAAGAAGGGATCGGTTGGTAGGACATGTTCTGAGGCATCAAGGGATCACCAATTTAATATTGGAGGGCAGTGTGGAGGGTAAAAATCGTAGAGGGAGACCAAGAGATGAATACACTAAGCAGATTCAGAAGGATGTAGATTGCAGTAGGTACTGGGAAATGAAGAAGCTTGCACAGGTCAGAGTAGCATGGAGAGCTGCATCAAACCAGTCTCAGGACTGAAGACCACAACAACAACATTTGCCATAAAATTTTTCACTTCACGCTACTAGTACAATTTGTCACACTGAGGAACTGTTAACATGCAACAATGATTTGAAGTTAACTATCCAGTCTAGAACCTAGGGAACATATTTAGACAGTATTTACGAGTGCATTGTTATAGTGAACATACGACACAGTGTTATTGTGTGTGTACATTCTTGCTTGTTAGTTGCACGGTTATGTAACGAATATAAGGCTCACATACTTAGAACATATACCAGTACTGTTAATGAGATTTTAATTCAACATTTTGGTTTACTTGAAAATACATTCTGGATTTAAAGCACTTTCTGAGAGATACCAGATGACACTGTGGTTAGTTTATTTGACAGCTACACGATTATATCACAATGCTACTAATGAGTGACACAATTTATATTATTGCTTTCGCGCTGTATCTGTTTTATATCTGCACAGTTTTTCTGAATTCTTCTGGAAATTAAAACATGATTTAGTAGTAACTTTTTTGGTATAGCTACAATGAGACAGCCTTTTCCGTAGCACAACAATATGTTACAGCACAGTACTTTCCTCATCACGGCAATAAGCGTAATAACTAAGATATCTATACGCAAAGCATTTCACTTTTGTTTATGAGGACGAATTGAGTGATCAATTTTGTACTTAAAACATTTATGTTTAAAGATTTTTGAGTTACAATGATACAAAGGTTTTCTGTGATACATTTCATTCCATTGCTGTAATCTGTAACACCTGAGGGTATAATTACATTAATCCTCAGGGGGGTACACGCTTACTTTGTGTACCATGTGTTTGGCAAGCACAAGGAGCCCTAGCTAATATGGTATTTGCTTATACAACTTTACACATCGGTACCATATTTCTCTAACACAGAATTACACAGCTATCTGATTATTTAACAGAGACAAACTTTTTTTTTACTACATCAGTAACAGATGTTTACGTAATTACACAGGTGGATAACTTCACACTTACGAATTTGTATTTTGTCTGTACTTCGTGAACAGTTCATATTTTTTTCGGAACCATTGTGATACTATGAAAGCTTTGAATGATATATTTGGTATGGGATAACGATTTTTGAAGTACGATTGAGGTAGATGACACTATTGAAATGAGCAGAGAATTTTTTTAGGTTTTGAAATTATTGCAGAAATTTACGACGTTTTTGAGATTTGGCTGAGTTTTAATGATGTTATTATTATGATGACAATGTGTATTATGCTGTTGAGGTATGTTTATGATCAATAAGCTGATGCTATATGAGGAATTTGATTATGCTACATATTTATAATGATGAAATATTGAAGAATGTCGACGAATATGTATATGTGTAATAAGGTAAGGAATAATGAGTAGTGGTTACAGATGCTGATTTGTGAAAAAGGATGTTGGAAACCAAGAATCTTACTTTAAGAGCTATAAAATGTGTGTATATGCGTGAATGTATCACAATGCCGGCGAAGATATTTTGGACACTTATATTTACAGGATTTTGTTTCTACACATTTGTAACGCAAATTCTCGACCTGTGAAATTTTTATATGAGACAATCACTGTAGCGGAAACTGCTGTCGTATATGTTTCATTGAAGAAGGTAAGTGACCTTGACGTAATGCGTAATGGGCGCCCAGCTGAGCGATAGTCGCCTGAAAAAAGAAAGCCATTAGGTGGAGAAAAAAAAGAGGCCATTATCCTCACTATTGTCATTTCTTTGTAGAAAGCATTGCAAATACGACACACTCAAACTTGGAAACATATGATTGTACTGTGGAGCACGTACTTTGTGCTACTTAATGAAATGCTTATGAACTGATGGAAAGATACTTACATCTGCACACCTGATTATGACAAGTGTCTTTCTACGAGACTTGAGGGAATTTCTACTGACTTATGAAATGCGACATGGCTATTGAATGATGTTTTTAACCTTTGCTTTACATAGTTGCTTATTTCACTTGATATCTGGTTTCCAGCTGTGTTGCAGCATTGGTTATATAAAATAAAATTAAATGCATTTGCTAATGTGAATACTTTCTGTCAACAGGCCTGTTAAATAATAATTTTATGATCCACATTCTTCAAAAAAAGGAGCACTTGGAAGATCAATAAGAACAGACTAATAACAGTAAATGCATACATAATTTTCTTTTCATGTACTTGGAAATTTTTTGTAGAATAAGTTTTTGTGGTGCACCACTTTAATTACATAAACATTAAGATGTGACATATGTATTAGACATGGCCATCTTTACTGTAATACTTTTTCTGCTTGAGCTTTGCCATGTTTAGGTATAAGTTATAGTATTTGCTGCTGCTGTTTGCCAGGCATAGTGCTACTGAATTTCACTTTGTATTACTCTATTAAGCCAGTTTTACTACTGATTTATTTTTCTTATTTGCTGCACATTGCCTTATATTAGTTGTAATGTTGCATTTGCTTTGCTAATTTAGATATACTGCTGCTTGCTTTGCCAATTTCCATTTTTTGTCATTGCTGTTTGTGTTAATTGTTTTGTGCTGCTGCATTGACTCGTCCCTTAGTTTAGCATCTGAGCTCAGTGGATTTAAGTTAGCTTAAGATGGGGTAGGCTATATAAGAGAAAGAGTTGTGATGAATTGGAAGAAATGCATTGAGAAGCTATAAGAAAATGGTTTGGCCAAAAAAGTATTTTGAAAGAGAATATGAAAAAAAGTAGGGTTTAGAGACAACAGGTAGAGGTAGGATTTTCTTGGAAATAAATGATGATGTAAGATAATGGAAAATAAATAATGGGGTAAGAAATATGTGAACATATAAATACAGAAGCATGCTTGGATAGGATTTTTTTTGGAGGAAACAAATGTTGAAATAAGACGAAAGCTCTATGGAATGAAGTTTTGGGATGGACTGCAGTACCAAATGTTACACTGAAAACAAACGCTGTCCTTTCCTCCTGTGTTATTCTGCTATGTGTTTGTGTACTCTTGTGTATTTGTGTTTTTCCTGTCTTTATGTGTTTAGCTAATAAGAATTATGTTGTAGAATTTTTCTAGTACTAAGCTACATTCACTATGATGAGGATTACTGTTAACCTCAAATATAATTTGCATTAATAATATGTTATTTTCTTTGTAAAGATGTTTATAGACATTATTAATTCTGTTCTGTTTCAAAGCTCATGTGTGAAATTAATGATTCGAAAACTATTCTCATTATTGTACGTATTTACTTATGCCATAATTCCTATTACACTGATTTATATGTTTATTTCTATTGTTTTGTAAAGCCTGTATTACTACAAATGTTATCTATATTATTATGTTTTTAATGATGTTTTCTTTATCTTTGTAATTGTATTCTCATGTTATAAAATTGTAATGGACACCAGTTCAGCAAATTATGTAACTTGTAAGCATTCATTTCAGTGCACACATTTCTGTTGGTCATAGTATATGCACAATATGTGAGAAGTTGGGACCGTTAGTGTTTGCACATGTGTTGATAATTCAGCAAGGGACTGGTTAACAGCATTGCTGGTTCTAAGGACAATTCCAAAAACTTTGTGAGTGCGCAAGTGGTGGTTTATGGACTTGCTATATTGTCTGCAAGACTCTTCGATGGTGATTGCACTTGCACAGTCGCAACAGATGGCTGCTGGCCGTCTCTACAAGGACTACAGTGGGTCTGCACCTTTGATGGTCCACCAATACCATTATTGCTACAAGGACTGCAGTGGGTCTGCACCTCTGGTGGCCCAACAATACTGTAATCTCTACCAGGACTACAGTGGGTCTGCTCTGTGATGACCTACCTACCACTATTCTTCAAAACTTCGACTGACTCTGCTGTGGATTTGCTCTGTTGTGGCCCATTACCTGTCTGCATGTCAAGAGTCAGCACTGTCTTTCCGTTGTAAGGACAACACTACTTCTTCAAGACTGTATGGAAATCCACTACTTCCGTGTGCATTTTCTTTTACTGCTCAGAGTTTGAAAAAAAAAAAACGCTGCAATTTTACTGTGATGAATGATCAGGACTTTCTTTATGGCCTGTGAGAAAATTTTAGCTTTTGACCAACATTGTATCAATAAGTGTGTGATTTGATATCTTTGTTATTGTAACTATGAAAAATTTTTTTCAAATCTGTATTGGCCACTGCCCAAAACAATTTGTAAAATTTTTTTGGGGAGCATGGGGGCTATGTATGTAGGCTGTTTAGGTTTTTTTTATTGCTAACGCCACGTAGCGCTCTAGCGCTCTATATGAAAATCACTGACTGTGCTGTGTGCAGTCCGAGGCTGGTCGGCATTGTTGCAATAACCACAGTGCCTAGCGTTGCACAGTTGGAGGTGAGCCGCCAGCAGTGGTGGATATGGGGAGAGAGATGGCGGAATTTTGAGAGCGTACGATCTGGACGTGTGTCAATCAGAAAGAGTAAATTAGTAATTTTGGATATCGTGGACTGATATATATATAATGACTTTTGAACACTATTAAGGTAAATACATTGTTTGTTCTCTATCAAAATCTTTCTTTTGCTAACTATGGCTATCAGTAGTTAGTGCCTTCAGTAATTTGCATCTTTTATTTAGCTGACAGTAGTGGCGCTCGCTGTGTTGAGCAGTTCGAGTAACGAAGATTTTTGTGAGGTAAGTGATTTGTGAAACGTATATGTTAATTTAGTAAGGTCCATTCTCTTGTAGGGATTATTGAAAGTCAGATTGCGTTGCGCTAAAAAATATTGTGTGTCAGTTTAAGCACAGTCATGTATAATTTTTCTAAGGCGACGTTTCACATTTACAGCCGTGTCCGGATACTTTTTGTGTGCCGGCCACTGTGGCCGAGCGGTTCTAGGTGCCTCAGTCCGGGACAGCGCTGCTCCTACGGTCGCAGGTTCGAATCCTGCCTCGGGCATGGATGTGTGTGATGTCCTTCGGTAGGTTAGGTTTCAGTAGTTCTAAATCTAGGAGACTGATGACCTCAGATGTTAAGTCCCACCGTGCTGAGAGCCATTTGAACCATTTTTGAGCTTGTTGTGTCACATAGGCGTTGCCGACCACCTTGCCGTATTCTGTCTGTTTACCTATCTCTGTATTTGAATACTCATCCCAATACCAGTTTGTTTGGTGCTTCAGCGTATAAAAAGCATCACAAGACTAAACTGTCAAAATACTGTTAACTGGTGTAAATATAAATGGAAACATATACGTAATAAAACATCTCTCTCTCTCTCTCTCTCTCTCTCTCTCTCTCTCTCTCACACACACATACACACACACACACACACACACACGCATACATACATACTCCGCAACATCGTATTAGGCATCATTAGCGTCTGATAATAAAATCGTCACTGGAAATGGGGTACGACGCACAGAACAATGTAAGCAGCTATGAACGAAGCCTGTAAAAAAATAAATAAATAATAATAAATAAATAAAAAAATAAAAATTGACACATAGTATTTATATAGAGCTACCTGTTCTCACATACAGATATAAATTACATTGTGAATCATAAACTGTACGAGCAGTGTATTTATTCATATTATAATAACAGTAAAAGTTAGCGATAGGAGTGGAGGCGTTTTACATATTGCCAACTACACAGTTGATCACCGTTTACCAGCTGAATCAAAGATAGTCTAGAGGTCTGCCTACATCGATAGCTCCAGTATGATTCCAGGGACCATTATCTTGAGATTATAGATGTTGTCGTTTCCTGAAGTGTGCAAATTTGACAGTCCTAACGGGTAAAAATCTGTATGTCGCACCCGGTATCAACTTACTTTTGTTGGAAGAACAGTTGTGGCGACAGGAAACAAAATTTTTAAGAATAACGTGTTACAAACACAGTCACATGTGTCAGATAAGCTCCAGCCATATTCACCATGTGTACTGCTTCCGTTGTACTGTGACTTAAGAAACAGAGAATGAAGAGAGAGAAAGAAAAGAAGGGAAAGAACGAGAGAAAAAGTACATTTTTGTTCAACAAATGTTTCGGTGCCAGTGCAATGCAGAATGTTGGTCCTTATAAAACTTTCTTATGAGAAGCTTCGACAGGTACTTAAACTTAAACTCTGGCCACTTGCGGACGTCTACAGAGGAGGAAAACGAACTCGGATCGGCCCCTACTGGTGCCGCTCTTGTACGACGCCAGACAAAATTGCACTATCGGACGACAGCAGGGGCGTGTCTCAAGTTTGTCTTTGCGACTTTTTGACGTTGGTCGGCAAGGCATCTGGTAGCCGTCTTTGTCTCCCGAGCCAACTAATAACCCGCATACTGAGGACGAAACAAGCTGTATATTGTGCAAGAAACCCCTTGGCCATGGCGCGTGCCAGAGACTCCCGTCCGCAATCTCTTCAGAGTATATGAGAGGAATACATATTTTCTTTACCTCCTACGTCTTGCCTGTTCAAATAGTTTTGGCTTCACAAAGATTCACTAGCCATGAGTTAAGAGTTAAGGTCAGGGTTAGTGCAAAGTCAAAAGTGGTCATTTAGTTGCAAAAGGGAAACTTATTCCTTTTCAGCGAGTAATATAACAACTGCCCATACTTTGCGTATACGAAGTGATGCAACTAAACTACAGTGGGAAAATGAGATGATGTTGATCTTGCCCACTGATCTTCTGCAGTGGTTTCTCCTATTTATTATTACCTTGCTCACTCCCTTGCTATTAGAGTTGCGGAAAATTAAGCAATAAGCAGACGCAGAGATTGATCTCAACGAAACAGGCCAGCTATCAGTTGGAGGAACAGTTTCATTAACGGCACCATCCAACGAAAATGTGCTAGTGGATGTCTCACTAAGAGGTGCAGTACTGCAACACATGTAAGCGTTTTTATATCTTTTTGATAATCTGTTGTTGTGTACATAGTTCCGCGTAGTCAGTGCGTGCACAACTTTCCCACTAGAGCGCGCCTTGCTAAGCACAACAGCGCAGGCTCAGCGCTCGTCTGTCTCCACACTACGAGATGGCGCTGCCTTAGAGACGGACCAAATACTGCTTCCACCGATCCGCGTATTAATTTGTAATGCAGCCAATGAGATTGCTGCTAACTTAGAACCTTTTCTCCTCGTGGATCACACTCGCGCAGTGATACCTGAACACGCGAGGTATTATAACGAGTGTACAGGCCTCCGATTAGTCAGTCTGCATTTGTCTGCACCAGACTGTACCTGCCTGCGTTAGTCTGTACCAGTCTGCATTAGTCTGTACCAGTCTATAGTGAAGTTTCAGTTTGCGCCTAATTAGATTACCATATTCCTGTACATAGCCATGAAGATAAATGTATAGACACTTTGTCAGGTATCAGAGATATGTGAGAATAAGATTAACGTACCAAGGCCAAAGGAACTTCAGATTTTCAATTGTAAACAGCATCCAGAGTCAAGTTACGTAATGTCTACGCTTTTTATTATTTTAATAAATGTGTGTGAAAATTAATCAAGTTCTGTTTAAAGTTGGTCACCGCCAATCTGCTACTCTAAGCGTGCAAGTGGCATTTCTATCGTCTGACCTAACGGCATAAGATAAACACGCCACTATAAGACCACGAGACATATTGCTGGCACTCGCCTACTTCGTAAGAGCGACAAGTCAAATAATCTGATGGTGTATGTACCGAAGGTCTTACAGTACACACACCACATCTGTTGTTAGCTGTCATCGGGTTAAATTCGTCACATATCTTTACTAGTATAGGAGTAAGGAGTGAGGTGCCATGTTACTTTTTTTTATTACTTATTCACGTCCGCCTTCTTAGCTGGGTGGAAAGCCGGCACGGTAGCTCAGCGTGTTCGGTCAGAGGGTCAGCTGCCCTCTGTAATAAAATAATAATAATTAAAAAAACTGAGCTAACGCAACGACGAACTTAAATGGGTGTCTTACGACGTCCGCCCCGAGCAGATGCAACAAACGAAAGCGAACAAAATGATATTTTTAAAAAAAGAAAAAGAAATAAGAAAACAAAAGTGTGGTAACGTGCTTGCCTCCCATGCAAGCGGCCAGGGTTCGATTCCGGGCAGGGCTGGAGATTTTCTCCGCTCGTGGACTGGGTGTTGTGTTGTCCTCATCATCATTTCATCTTCATTACCAGCGTGGAAGTCGCCCAATGTGGCGTCGAATGAAATAAGACTTGCACTTGGCGGCCGAACGTCCGCCGATGGGGCCTTCTGGCCAACGATTCCATACGCTCATTTCCATTTTTTACGTATTCACTAACATCTAAGTATTATTTGATTTATTCATTCAGTTTCGCAATGTTGTTGTGCTTGAAATTAAATTACAAATTATAATTAGAATAATCACCTAAATTAGTGAAACAATTTGAGTATTTTGTGATTCAGGTGTGTCTTTTTCTTTAAAAAAATGTTCAAATGGCTCTGAGCACTATGGCACTTAACATCGGAGGTCATCAGTCCCCTAGAACCCAGAACCTTTGATGCCAGTTCTCCAGGCATCCACTGCCGGCTACGCTCACTGGCTCAGAAGATGTACCTGCTTTGCGTGTCGCCATTCGATCAGCCAGCAGACGAAATTCCCCTTGAGCACATTACTTAAAACTTCTAAGCTAATGGGCAGTAGTAGATGCATAAAATATTTTACTAACGTTTCCTCTCCGACTGAGGAGATATCTTGAGAGATAAAGTGGTGAACTACCTATTAGCCCGACCTATTGGCCCAGAAGTATTAACTGATGTCCGTACCAACCGTGAAAGCTTACAATCTATGATGCCCTTGAGGATTTCACAACGTAGAGTTTTTTAGGTATTGAAACGTCTCTGTGAAGTCGTTTCATAAGACGCTTCTCGAATTCGGTACAACTTATTAATTTTACTACCTGATTTTAGCTCAATTCATGAACTCTTCCAGAAAGAGTGAGCACTCAAATAAGGCCTATTGAATATTATATGTGTGTTTTAGTGTGGGGTTTCGGTTTTGATTTGTGGGAAACGTTGAATTGGCCATCGTGTGCTGGGAGCAGACGATGTTGCTTCTCGTTCAAAGGAGAGCACAGGATGACCAACTTAGGTCTCCAATATCTGGACAGAGAGGTTTAATCATCTTAGTCGAGGGCTGTGTCGAAGGCTGTTTTTGTGTGTGAGGTTGGCGACGGAGGTAGCTTCCGCTGCACGGGGAGCTAGGTAATCTGGAAAGAGAGAGGGGCACTCTTCGGTTAACGCTTGGTGAGTACGGATCGTAGCTCTTAAGGGGGATTTCAGGTGATACGAATCAGGTTGAGTTAGGACTTCGTTATGTTTAACTGGTGAAATACTTAAGAACTTCAGCGTAACTGAAGCGTGTGAAGCGAGTTATTTTTTTAATGATTTTTAATCTTATATTTTGTGGAAATTGCTTTTGTCTTTGTGTGTCGATTTTGTGCCACGTGTCTGGTAATGAATGAACCTTCTGTTCCACCATGGCACCGCAATAGGCTTGTTTAATGAGTTAAAATTTCTGCAGGAATATCTGTTCTTTTGTGTGCTTTCTATAAAGCAGCACAACAGTTTGAGTCAGAATGCACCACGTGCTCTAGTTCGGCCGTTTGCAAGCAGCACACGCAGTTAGTATGTTAAATAATTATCGCACAGCCTTGTCTATTGGTTAACCCTCTGTCCAGAATAGTGCATGCATAGAATCGTAATTCAAATCTCACTGAGATATTTTTATGGTATTAATGCAAAGGAGATAATAGTATAATTGTCTCCCACCCCCGTCTTCTGTGTTTCTTCTTCCTGTAGTTATATTGTGCTCTGTTTCATTCTCACGTAATTCTTACTTAAATATTTCGAGTCAGGCACCAGTTATGTGTAGTTAGGATGTGCAACCAAATATTTAGTAACAATAAATAATCTTATAAATTCTTTGGTGTCGATCTTATCCCCTTACTCCGATTTCTAATCCTGAATTGATCAAGTTGATTCATGCACGATATGGAGTGCTACTTATCTGGCTGCTTAAAGAAATTTGCGTACTTGTAATTAAATTATTAAAGTAATTAAACTAATGATTTTCCAGCTCCGTTTTTTTCTAAATGGCTAGGAAGGGCTTGAGCTGGTGGCGACCCTGAATTTCTGAATTTATATCACTATTTGTGTGAGAAGCAGCTAGAAATGCGAGATAACGTATATGGCTCGATGAGAAACGTCGTAAACGTAGTAATACGTTACAGTATCAATAAAAAAAGACAATTCTTCAACTACTCCTAATTTCTTTACATACAGGTAGGGTTTATTTAGCTGTCAAATGAAAACAAAAACAGTTCTTAAATTCTGTCTAATATTTGTACATTTTGGGATTAATATTCCACATTCTTTGGATTATGTGCACGGATATTAAACACGGATATTAAACAACGTGCCAAAAACAATGAAAAAAGCACCATAAAACTACGTCTAAATTTATGTTAAGCCTGGAAACTCCTCCTAGGAGCATGAATAGGAGTTAGTCCACATCACATGCAGCTACTGCAGACTACCTTCTATCGTTTTGTCTTCATTCCCTTGTTTTCGTCTACTTACAAACTAAACTTTACCATCATCAAATTAAACACAACACACACTTGCCTTAAATAGAATTGACTACTTTGCACTAGTGTACAACTGATCCAACTAAAATGGATTTCTTTCTCTCGTTCCATTTTTTTCTTCACTCACCGATTGTTTCCCAATTAGTACAGTTAATTATCGCTGTGGTAGCTATACTGCATCTATCAGAACCATCGGTAGTAAACAGTGGTCCCTCATATAGTGTAAAACTGATTTACATTAGTATTGTTTCAAATGACACAAAATAATTGAATCCACATGCAATATAAGTGACCAAGAGGGATGTTTCACGCTTAATATGTTGAACTGTATACTTTCACCTGTTCACATAAGCAATAAATTAGGTAGTCTCCACTTTATTGAGGTAAACAAATATGCAGAAGTGAAAACTACACTAGCAAAAAAAAAAAAAAACCCTGGAAAATCATCTCAAATAGGCTGCAATACATGCCGCACCAATGAAAAACAATCTACACAATCATCTGTAATACCCTCCACAACATAGGCTGTAATGCTCTCATCAATAGCGAAACACTTCAACATCAACCTTCCAGGAAAATGCTAAGCATAGAATTATTTTTATCGCTACTTTCCAACCTTTAATCAAGAACTACAAGAATATACATCTCTCTATAGCAATCTCCGTTTCCAGAATGAAAATTTTCATTCTTCAGCTGAGTGTGCGCTGATATGAAACTTCCTGGCAGATTGTGTGCCGGACAGAGACTCAAACTCGGGACCTTTATCTTTCCCAGGCAAGTGCTCTACCAACTTTTTTTTGTACTTGATCATAGCGGACGTCACATGACATCCATTGAAGTTCGTTGTTGATCTTTTCACTCACTTTTTTATTACAGAGGCCAGCGAGCTCTCTGGCCGAACACGCCGAGCTTCCGTGCCGGCGAACCAAATGAGCTACCAAAGCACGACTCAGGACCCGTCCTCACAGCTTTAATTCCGGCAGTACCTCGTCTCCTACCTTCGAAACTTCACAGAAGCTCTCCCGCACTCCTCGCAGAACTAGCACTCCTGAAAGAAAGGATATTGCGGAGACATGGCTTAGCCACAGCCTGGGGGATATTTCCAGAATGAAAATTTCACTCTGCAGCGGTGTCTGAGCTGATATCAAACATCCTGGCACATTAAAATTATATGTCGGGCCGAGATGTTTCATTCTGAAGATATTTCCCAGGCTGTGGCTGAGCTATGTCTCCGGAATATCCTTTCTTCCAGGCGTGATAGTTCTGCAAGGCATGCAGAAGGGCTTCTGTGAAGTTTGGAAGATTGGAGAAGAGATACTAGCGGAACAAAAGCTTTGAGAACGGGTTCTGAGTCGTGCTTGGGTAGCTCAGATGGTAGAGCCTTGTGATAGACGAAGGTCCCGAGTTCGAGTCACGGTCCGGCACCCAGTTTTAATCTGCCAGAGGAAGTTTCAATCTACGTTTGTTGGGAACCCATTGATCATCATTAAATGTCTTATTATTCCTCAAAACGACATAAACAAAAAAATTATACTGTTCTTCCTGCAACTTGGAGGCAATCAGTCGCTCCACAAAAATCAGCCACAAACAAAACTTTAATCTTTCACATCCAGCACCCTTAAAATACCATCACGATATTGGAAACCATTATTCAAGTGCTGGTATGTCCTTGGAATAGTATTTTTATCCGACTCAGAATCATTCATGTCCCTCAGACAACTTATCATATTACTGATACTATTCAATTCTATTATTCTTGACTTGGACATCAATTTCCCCTCTGAGATGGTAAATGCTTTAAAACACTCTCATAGCAGACATACGAACAGCAAAAGATCCACACTCGCATAGACACAGAACCGTAAAAGAATAGATAGTAGCAAAGAAAAAAAATAGAAATGAGGCTACTAAGAGCTGAGCTTACCATATCCGTTACATATACATACTATATAATCCGCTGGGTTTTTAATTTGATATTCACACACCATGGAAGATTTGCAAAATCATCCCCACAGTTTTACCATTCTAACTCAACAGTGGGCCAACCAAACAGTCTTACGAACTTTGATTACACTGACCAATAGTCAAAGACAAATTCACAATCAAATAGACAGCAACCAAAAAGAAAACAAAATTTCAGAACAACAATAAAAGAAGTAACCAAGAAAATTCTAATCACACTCAGTAAACAGCTCCACTTCACTTAATTCTCTGGTAGAGCGCACAAACCATTCTTTACTTACAAGTTTAATTATGTACACTGGTATAAACCCAGCCTATTCATCTCTCAATATCATCTCAGACTAAGCCTCCCTAGGTAGAAAAAAACCGATTATCTGATCACTTACTAAAATTACGGAAACGAAAAGCGAAATAAATTATTGTAACTCTTCCTTCTACATATACGCACCAAAGTACTCAATATGTGGAACATAGTTATACTAACAAAAAGAGAGCACAAACGTAACGAAAGCTATATATAAGAACAGTACAATACCGCTGCCTGATCAGAGAGAGCAGAATTCATTCAGTACAAATGCAACATCCTCAAACACTGCCCACAGTTATATAATACATTTCTTCAGTATACCAGACGTAGGATTTGTACATCATTCACTTTTAGTAGTGTTCCACCCTTTGGAATCTGAAGAACACATGATGTCAGCCAACAAGCTTTCTGTTTGGAAAAGCTATTGTATTTAATTCTCAATTGTTTAAGCACCCAAAAATTTCGCTGCTCTCTACTTTCACAGCCAATTAAATCTCACACTACCTAACCCGCGTCTAGTAACAGAACTGAACATATTATAGTTTAGGCGTTAGAAAAAACATGAGTTCTCTCGATACTTTAGTTCTCGACGGTTCCGCAAAATTATAATGAGAGTTTTCGACAGACTGAGACGCAACAGTTCGGAATTCAACTCTTCCCTCAAAAATCTCATTCGCTACCTCCTGGCTTCTGACGTGTCCCCCATCTAAAACAATTTATCGTATTTCAGGCCTGGCCCCGAAGTTCGGACAGGTTACGTTCTGTCAGATGTTCTGCCAATTGATGTCAGTTTTCAGGGCCCACAATTACGTTTAATTCAAATAAGCATTCTCTGTCACTTTTCCAACGCTCTCTCACATCTGCATTTATTTCAGAAGTATATTCTCTTCCCTTACTTTGACGACGCTTTTTCGATACATTTAAATTATCCAGTACTGTTCCACCAAACATTACGTCCTTCACTTCTTAAGCACATTAATTCGTTCAGTCACTATCAGTGAGCTAAATGAGTTCCTCGCAAAGGCCCTAAAGGGCGAAGAGACTGGACCAGCCGCCGTGTTGTCCTCTTCCATTCGGCGTGGTGACGATGTGGTATGGAGGGGCATGTGGTTAGCACACCGCTCTCTCGGCCGTTTTGCTGACTTTCCGAAGTATCTCCCCAATTGGTACCACGAGGCTGAGTACAAGCCGCATCCGTCCTCCCAGGCGGGAAAATATACTTGGCACTACCATGAGTCGAAACCGGGTCCCCTGCGTGGCGAACACTGGTCCTCAGCACGGTAGTGGTCTACTACAAATGTACCGCAACTAACGCACCGCGACTCACTGGGGTACAGCCACAAAGTGAAGGCTGTGATGCAATTATTTGCATACACCACCGGAAAGAAATTAGTACACTCTTTTAGAGCTTTCCAGTTCAGTATTTTTTTTTCTGGCAACAGTGCATATTGAGCCGTGTATCGACTCGTGCTACACCTTGTGTTTATATTGCATTGGTTTTCCTTTTCTTCCCCTGACATGTTTGTTTGATATGTTGTCTGCCATTAAGTGGCTGCTTGGTTGTCTTTTCCCTCTGCTCTCGATATCTGCGTTTTCGCTTCCGGGAAACTGCTATGGAGGAAGTGAGATCTTTGACCGGCTGTAACCTCGTGTGATGGCGCGGAAGTAGGGGCGTGGCGCGAGAAAGTGTGGTGGACACGGAAGGGCAGTGTGTCTCTCCAGCGCGAAGCAGGCGTGGTCGGGTGGTCGGTTGTACCGAGTCGCCACGTGATGTATGTCGGTTGTGTGTAACGAGCGGGTCGAGTTGGCGGAAAAGTTCCCCGCGTGTTGGTTGTATACAGAATCGCTCCACGAGTAGTGGCTGTTCATTTCGCCTCGGTGGCACGTTAACAAGCTCCTTTAAATCCTCCGTTTCAACATTGGAGTTTAAAAGGAGACACCTAACATGAAGGAGCGGTCACTACCCGTCAACGTTGCAGAGAAGACCTGAACTCCGGTGACAGAGTGTGTTGTTGCGTAGACCGTGGCGTGTTGGATACGCTGGCGACGCGTGCGCGGTCGGATGTGTGGATCCTTGCCATCGGAGGTCGTGTACTGCCTGTTCGAGCATAATTAAAAGTTAAGTTCGTGGAAGCTTTAATCATTAAGTAATAATTTTGTGTAACCAGCGTCTGTTCTGCCTTGTGGCCTCCGGCGACCGGGTTTCCTGTCCCTGGCACCGGTGTAATTGAAGACAGTGATCTTTCCTCCTCCTCTCGTTACTGTCCTTTAAGAGGTGTAGTTTTGGCAGTTTGATTGTTTCGGTATTCAGTCGTGGGTTATGAGTAAATTCATGCTACTTGTTGGTTGATCATGTGGTCGCTCATTCAGGACTGTGTGGTGTAATGTTTCCTTGCACGAGGTTAGGCCTAATTCTGTCAGCAAGTTAAGCCATCTTATAACAAGTTTTCGCTGGCTAAAAGTCGGTGCAGTGACCAGACTGAGAGTGGCAATTGTGTTTACGGGCGTATTTAAATTGGTCAGTATTCTGTCTAGCCTCCATCCCTGAGTGGGTGATTTGTGGTTGCCTTATACGGGTCCGTCATATCTGTTATGTTCTAATGATATTCCCGGACACTTTTGTTTAAATTTTTTTTAATTCCTCCAAGTTTGTAAATTCCTTTTACTGCCATTAATCGTGTGTTTGCTGAGACCTGTTTAATTTTTTAAATGGCGGTGTTGGTAGCTTCACTACCTCACCGTACTTTATTAACCAAGTTCTGTATTTACTTTAGTAGCCTGTTTACGAATTTTCTTTAAATTTTTTAAAATTGTTGTATTACTATAAATTACTTTGATTGGCGTTGGCGGCGTGTTTTAAAAGGTAGTTTATTGCCGTACTGTTAGCTTCTGTGTTTGTCACATATGGAGTACATGGAATGATTACATTTACAGATGAACAGCAGAAGCCTTTCTGACGTACGAGGTATCGATCCATGCTGAAACACCTATACAGGTATATGTTGTAGCCTCCACGGCCGGCAGTGCAAGCACCGACTCTGGCATCCAGTCGATCGCACAGGTGATGAATACGGATACGTTACTCCACGCTTGCTCGACATGTTCACGTAGTTATGTAAGCGTAGGACAATTGTTAAGACATCAGGGAATAACTTTCATTGTACTAGAGGGAGCTGCAGAGGGTAAAAACTATTATGGAAAACCGAGAGTGCAATACAGCCGTCAAATAACTAAGGACATAGGTTGGCGCGGTAAAATAATTCCTGGAAGGCCACGTCAAAACACGTCAGAAGACTTATCATTCAATAATAAAAATTGTTGTTGGTTAACGAGTCACTTCCCGTCCCGTCATCTCCATTGAAGACAAGTCTGCAGATCATGCTGTCCAGGGAAATTTCTGCACGTCTTCCAGATCATACCGAGTTTGGCGGACAGCGTGTAGTAGAGTGTTATCCTGTTGGAAACGTATATTATCTTCCTGTTCCAAGAACGGCAAGAGTACTAGTCCAACAACAATCTGCACGTACCGAGTGCTGGCTAGCGTCCCCTCCAGAAACACCAAATGTGAATGAGTGTGTTAGTTTATCGTACCCCAGACGAGAAGGCCTGAGACGCGGTCAGTGTGCTTACATCGTACGTCTAATGAGTACAGAGTATGGACTGACAGTAAATCGAAGAAAGACGGAAGTAATGAGGAGTAGCAGAAATGAGAACAGCTAGAAACTTAACGTCAGGACTGATGGTCACGAGGTAGACGAAATTCAGGAGATCTACTACCTAGGCAGCAAAATAACCAAAGATTGACGGAACAAGCTGGACATCAAAAACAGACTAGCACAGGCAAAAAGGGCATTCTTGGCGAAGATAGGACTTAATTCGAGGAAGAAATTTCTGAGAAAGTACGTTTGTAGCACAGCATTGTATGGTAGTGAAACGTGGACTGTGGGAAAATCGGAACAGAACAGAATCGACGCATTTGAGATGTGGTGCTACAGATGAAAGTTGAAAATTTGGTGGACTGATAAAGTAAGGAATGAGGTTGTGTGCAGAATCGGAGAGGAAAGAAATGTGTGGAAAACACTGACAAGGAGAAGGGGCAGGATCATAAGACATTTGTTAAGACATGAGGGAATGGCTTCCATGGCACTAGAGGAGGTGCTGTAGAGGGCGCAAAACTGTAGAGAAAGACAGAGACTGGAATACATCCAGCAAATAAGTGAGGACGCAGGTTGCAAGTTAAGTGAGGTCGTAGGTTCAAGGGCTACTCTGAGATGAAGAGGTTGACACAGGAGAAGAATTCGTGACTGGCCGCATGAAACCTGCCAGAAAGCTGATAATCGAAAAAAAGAAAAAAAATGTTAACTATCATTACCGCGTCCCTCCGTTTCTAACTCAGCTCTCTTAATTGCAGTGTTTTTACGAACTGTCTACTCGGCTAGTCACACTATCTTTGTGCTCTGAAAAAGACACTTACTTAGCTCATCATGGGTTCATTTATGAATACAGAATATTTAGTATGAAATCTTCACTTATAGAACTTACATGATCCTATAATTTCTGTGACCTTCAAACATTTCCACTTTTAATTTATAATCTGCGTAATTTCCTTTCACCAGAGACTGTAAATTCCTCCGCGCATTATCCACTTTCCAAATTAAATGCAAATTGGCCTTGAAATTAAGCACTCACCTTATTGAGTCTTTAAAAATGTTCTAAATAACAAATATTTCAGTATCAGTTATCACTTTGGCCTGATCTCCTATCACAATTCAGATTAATGAAGTTACATTGTCCACCTGCGTAATTTTTTATCAACAGAAGATAACTTTCACTTTTTCATTAGTGTCGATATGAATCTCACCTTTGATTATGATTTTTCTTAGAATGGCAATAGTCTTTCTGGCACAAGTTTTTCAGATATTCTTTTCTGAAAATTATCAAGATAAATCAAAACACCAACATCATAAAATCAAGTTCAGCTCCTCGCGAAAGTTCTATTGCAACACTATGTGCAGCGTCTTTCCACGAAATAACTTTTTAATCTATCCAATAGATAGTGGCTATTGCGACAGTACATTAACCGCATTACAGCTCTTGACATTTCAAGATCACAAAACAGTGTTTTACAGTGTAAATTATAACTTTTTTTGTTCATTGTTAACTTAAATAGGCACAGCAAGAACTCGACGCACTTGGCTCGACACTCTGGTCGCTGACTTGATGGCGATATGCAGGTGAAGACTGCCGTCGCTGCCAATTATTTCTCTCTATGACGCCATATGGGCGGCAAATGGGACAATGTATTGAAATTAGTGACTCTGACAAAGGGGATATGTATGTTGCGAGTGGTACAATCCATTGAAATAAGCGACCTTAACAAAGGGCAGATGATTATCCCCTACAGCCTGTGAACGAGTATCTCAAAAACGCCAAAGCTGGTCGAATGCTGTGAGAGAATGGCAGAGAAACCACCACTAGGGCTTAAATGGTTGGACGTCCATGAGTCCTCACAGAACATGGGGTTCAGAGGGCAGAGAAAGCACCACTAGGGCTTAAATTGTTGGATGTCCACGACTCTTCACAGAACATGGGGTTCGAGGCCCATGACTCTTTACACAACGTGGGGTTTGAAGGTTTGTCTGGTCTGCAGACAGATGGTGATATGCGAATCTATGCCGAAAGAGCACAATGCTGATGTACGCACAATTTTTTCAGAGCACACCGTTCATCGTACATTGTTGAACATTAAGCTCCGCAGCAGACCATGCCTATGTGTTCGTATGTTGACCCATCGTCAATTAACGATTGCAGTGGGCACGGAATCATCGGGATTCGACCGTCGATCAATGGAAACGTGTCGGCTCTTCGGGTGAACCTCATTTCTAATACATCTGATCGATGATCGTCTCCACAAACACATCATTGAGGTTTATGGCGGCTCGAAATGTGCAGCGTGCCATAGACACAGGATGTTGGGATCAGTATTATGGTACGGGAAACATGGGACCTGTGGTAGTAATCAAAGACACGCTGACGCTGCGAACCACCTGCATCCCTACATGCTTGAAGTCTTCACCGTAGGCGATGTCATCTTTCAGCAGTGTAATTGAGCATGCCTCGGAGCCAGAACCGTGCTACAGTGGTTTGAGGAGCGTTACACTGAACTCACCCTTGATGTCTCGGTGACCAAATTCGTCTGATATAAACAATATTTTACCATCTGGGTCACTATCGGGAGACATCACCGCGTACGCAGATCAGCGGCTCGTTATTTACGCCAATTACATGACCTGTATACAGACATCCAATGCCACATCTCTTCACAAACGTACCAACCGACAGTCGGATCCCTGATACGCATAATCAGTGACGTATTTCGTTCCAAAGATGGACAAACAAACTATTAAGATGGTCAAAATGTTTTGACTCATCAGTTTTTGTAAGTCATAATTACATTAAAACATAAATTCGACTTACCATACATCGTTGCTGCTGAGAAAACCGGTAATGGTGATGCATATGAATGTTTCAAATCGCTAAGATCTGTGGAATTTCCCTTATATAGATAATCGGTGTCTTGAATCTTCTTTGCCATAAGCTGTGGGAAGTGCAGTGCCGAGCTCTCGGCGAAAACCATTTCACGAAGTTGTAACGTCACCTGTTCAAGCGGGGAGATAAGAATTTTTTTGCTTCTGTGCTATGACCACCTCTACGCATATTGGGTAATGAACGATCGAGCACACGTCTACCGGCAACAACGTGAACCGGCGGCTTACGACTGGCACCAAGATAAACTTTTAGTCTCAATGCGCAACTTAAAATTTACTCCAAGTTACACCATGAGGAACCGTACACTAGACTGTCCTCAGTTTCCAAAATTAGTGAGTAACATAAAATTATATAATTTAATGGATGCCTAAGATACACGTACTCATGATAAACTTTTCGTATGTCTACAACGCTTATACGACGGTTGTCCAGAAAGTAACTTACAATCGGTCGCGAAATGGAAACCACAACGAAAACCAGAAACGTTTTATTTGCAACAGTTAGGTACACCTTCCAGCTACTTCTCTAAATAGCCGCCGCTCCAACTTCGAGTGTTATCGTAGTGTTGCATCAACTTCCCAATGCCCTTGTGACAGAAAGCAGCCGCCTGTGCTTTCGGCCAGTTATCTGCACTGGACTGCAGTTCGTTGTCTGTGGAAAAATTTTGTCTTCACAGCCAGCGGTTATTGTGAGCATAGATGAGAGCCAGGGGGAGCCAATTACGGACCGTATTGTGGGTGATCGAACACTTCTCATCGGAAACGCTGCAGGAGCGTCTTCATTGCCCCTGCAGAGTGCGGCCGAGAACTGGCATGAAGAAGGAACTGCTCGACAGCTGTGTTATGTGGGCTGCATGACACAGGCGAAATGTCTAACCAGGCCGTCATACTTCAAGGGAGACGCTATTCCCTACGCATCTTTACGTGCTCATTGTTCACTCAAAAATGAAAAGAGCGACGCGACACGACCGACGGGCACACTAGAGACACTGCTCAACACATCTGTGCAAAGCTTTACCGGATTTTTCCAGTGGTTTCCATTTCGCGACCGATCGTAACTTACTTTCTGGACAACCCTCGCACATACACGTGAAAACACCGAGAGAAGTGCATGCGTGCAGATGGTAGCCGAGACTATACGTTGCGTTGTCCTCAATACTTCGCACCTATCGCAGTCAGTCGTGCTTATAACAGTGTTCAGCATGGTTGTGAGTGGATTAAGTCGGAGCTCGGTGAATTTGAACGTGGACAAATCATTGCTGCTCGTATGGTGGATGCTTCCCTAACAATGCAGCCAAAGTGCTTCGTGTCTTATGAGGCACTATATAGAAGCTTTATACAGTACGGAGGAAAATTAGAAAAATGTCATCTGGTAAGGGGGAGAAAAGCGTGCATTGAGTGATCGAGACAGTCGGTCACTGAAGAGGATCGTGACGGTAAATAAAAGCATGACAGCTGCAAAACTCGCTGCAGAAATGATTGTCTCAGTCGCGACCCGTGTCACCATCAAACATGAAACCTCCCCTTAGAAAAATTTATGAATTACTGTGCTGGTAAACCTCTTACTTAATTTGATTTTCAAACAGCTGAGCAAAATTGAACATACTCATACATCTCTCTTTGTACTTATTCAGATCATCACTAAACTAACACACAATATTTTTAGCGCAACGCAATCTGACTTTTAATAATCCATACAAAAGAATGGCCCTGACTGACAATAACCTATACCTTTCATGAATCACTTACCTCAAAAAATCGTCGTTACTCAAGCTACTGCAATACAGCGAGCGCCAATACTGCCAGCTAAATAAAAGATTCTAACTACTGAAGGCACTAACTACTGATAGGCATAGTTAGCAAATGAAAGATTTTGATACAGAACAAACAATTTATTTACCTTAATATTGTTCAAAAGTCATATTATATATATCAGTTCATGACATCCAGTCTTACAAATTTACTGTCTCTGTCCAGATCATCCACTCTCAAAACTCCGCCATCTCTTTCCCCACATCCACCACTACTGGCGGCTCACCTCCAACTGCTCAACGCTACGCGCTGTTCACATTCAACTGCCAACACTACAATAGCGAATATTCCAACAATGCCAACCAGCCACAGACTGCACACAGCACAGTCAGTGGTTTTCATACAGAGCGCTACGTGGCGTTACCAATATAAAAACCTAAACAGCTTACCTACAAACAATACGAGGGGAGCTCTATAAAACGGGATATTCAGAGCGATCTGGAATTCCAAAACCACTCTTCAGTAAAGCAAATGCCCGTAACGGGCAAACGTGAGGCTGGAGCCAAAAAGCCTTGTGTGAGGAACAATGGGAGAAAGTCATTTGGTCGGATGAGACTTGTTTCACACCGAGCGAGGTGGCGCAGTGGTTAGCACACTGGACTCGTATTTGGAAGGACGACGGTTCAAACCCGCGTCCGGCGATCCTGAATTAGATTTACCGTGATTTCCTTAAAACGCTGCAGGCAAATGTCGGGATGGTTCCTTTGAAAGGGCATGGCCTACTTCCTTCCTCATCCTTTCCTAATCCAATGGAACTGATGATCTCACTGTTTGGTCCCCTCCCCCAAACCAACTAACCTACTTGTTTTTGTTTCACACTGTCTCCAGTTTCTGGACGCGTTTAGGACCAAGAGGGGGGAGGGGGGGGGGGAGATTGGTGATGATTTGGGCAGACATATCGTGGTATTCCTGGAGCCCTATTATCACACTGCAAGATCGCAAAACATTTTGGCTGATCAAGCCTATCGCATGGTGAAAGTGGTGACGCCGGCTTCCAAGACGACTGGACGCCCATTCCCAAGGCTCACATCGTCCAGGACTGGTTTTCTGGGCACGAAGTTGAATTGCTGCATCTCCCCTGGCCAGCACAGCCCCTAGATCTCAGTACTATTGAGACTCTGTGGTCTAGTTTGGAGAGAACGAGGCGTGATCGCTATCCATCTCCCCCATCGTTAGCTAAACTTGCCACTAATTTGCAGGGAGAATAGTATAAGATTTCCTCGAAAACTATACAGGACCTATATTTATCCATTACGAGACGACTGGAAGCCATTTTGAATGCCAAAAAGTTTGCTACATTGTATCAGCTATGGTAATGTGCTGTGTTTTACGTGTTTCCATACCTTTGTTTGTCCCAATATGGTTCAAATGGCTCTGAGCACTATGGGACTTAACATCTGTGGTCATCAGTCCTCTAGAACGTAGAACTACTTAAACCTAACTAACCTAAGGACAGCACACACATCGATTCCCGAGGCAGGATTCGAACCTGCGACTGTAACAGTCTCGCGGTTCCGGACTGAAGCGCCTATAAGAACTCGGCCACATCGGCCGGCTCCCAATATGTGTACGACGTTTTTTTAATGACTTTACGCAATTCATTTGGATGCTGTAACAAATAACAATTATGTACTTGACGCCAAGGAATGTTTCTTTAATCTGATGTTATGGTATCTAACACCATCTGCCTTACAACAAAAGGTCGCCCGAGTTATTTTGCCGTCTGCCATTTTTTGTGTTAGTACGAAGACAACTTGAACGCCGCCTTTGCGGGACTGGTTGTCCATAAATAAATACAACATTACAGAAGATTTTGGCATTTCAGTGACCCCGTTCTGTAAATACATTGGAGTTATGCAGCACTATTTACAGAAAACTTTTGGAAGATACGAAAACTTGTCTTAAATTCACCTACAGGTACTGGGAGAAGAAAGAATGATAGTGTGAAACAAAGGTTATGTCGGCAGCAAGCTGCGTGAAACTTAAGCCTGATGCACGCTGGAAGTGTTGTAATGGAGGGGGGGGGGGTGGGTTGCAGTTCACCAGCAGCAGGAGCGCCACTGGGGTCGCCCAATGGGGTATTGTCAGCGCCTGAGCCAGTTTTCCGTATCCTACGGATGTGGGCTTTGTCCAGCCTAGAGTCGATAGGCTGGAGGTTAGGTTAGTGGTGTTTAACGTCCCGTCGACAACGAGGTCATTAGAGACGGAGCGCAAGCTCGGGTTAGGGAAGGATGAGGAAGGAAATCGGCCGTGCCCTTTCAAAGGAACCATCCCGGCATTTGCCTGGAGCGATTTAGGGAAATCACGGAAAACCTAAATCAGGATGGCCGGAGACGGGATTGAACCGTCGTCCTCCCGATAGGCTGGAATTACCGGCAATGCTTGTGAAGGGTTTTGTGATAGTGGCCTTCTGTGCTGACTTAAAAGAAGGTGACTTTGGGGCTCCTCTGCTTGCTGTTTTTACCAGCACCCACACCACACCCCAGGTAGCGGTTTGACAGGAGCTGTCCACAGTCTACAGGCGAGATTAGCTTAACAAGCTGCGGGTACGTAAAATTAACTGACTACCCACAAGGTGAGCCCACGACGTTGGGATCACAGATTTAATTCAGACTTTGTACACGATTTGTAGGCCATTAAAAAAAACAAAATGTGCGAGTAGTAAGGTGCCCTACTCAGGAAATTCCGAGAAAATCGCAAGATAAATTTTTTTCATTCTATTATGTGGGTTATGTATCTGTTCGTAGGTGCCGGACAATAGAGTTCATGGTGGTCACGTGACGCCGGCACGGTAGCCCAAGGTGTTTGGTCAGAAAGTTAGTTGCCTTCTGTAACTAAAAAACGTAATAAATGGATCAATAATGAACTTCAACGGGTATCATGAGACGTCCTCCCCGAACACATGCAACGGACATTAAGGAACAAAATGAGATTAAGAAGTTATTAGCGTTCGAGCTGCTTAAGACGAACTTATATGAGGCGACAATTCGACTTCCACTCAAACTTGATTATTAATCTATTCTTTTTTTCATTGGTCATATTATTTAATTTACACAACATTTTAGAAGTAATATAATTAAAAAAGTCATGCTTGTTTGTATGAAGTTTCAGTTTATGTTTTCCATGTTTTTTTTTGTGACAAATACGACCTGCAACGTATGTTGTCGAGAGCATATCCGACTAGTAACTGCACATTATTCTTAGGGTCTGCTGCAAGGGGACTTACTATATTATTTATATTATTGGTTGTGAATAACGTCATTTGCATCATTATTTGTCGAGGTTGGACGTAGGCTTTCCAATCCTGTCGCTCGTCCTTGACAATTTAGTTACAAATAATAATTACTCAAATAACTTATGAAATTCATTACAACTTCATGAAAATGCACCTGGTTTTTTTCATTATGTTACCTCTCAAATGTCATAAATTAAATAACGTGACTAGTGATGAAACTAATATAGATTAAAAAAGTATGTTTTAGAAGGATTCGAACCGTCGTCTCGTTCACGGCCCATTTTCAAAGAGCGAACGCTAACGACGTTTTTTGGACTGATTCTAATCTTTAGAAAACTCATCTCAAAAATCATGTTTTAATCGCGGATCATACTACCATTTCGACATACCGAACAGTCAATGCTAAAGAGTGAAAACTGAGTGTGAAGCACTCCATTTTCATGTTAATTTGTCCGTTTTCAAGAGCTGCAAGCATAGAAAGGCATATTATGTAGACACAGGCGTCAGATCAGCTACTTCCTGTTTTTAACACGTACTATGAACGACCTGTTGTTGAGGTTTACGCTTTCTCCCTAAGAAACGACACAAGTTTGTTGTAGCTCTATCCGTTTTCAATCTTTTAGAGCAACTGGAGCATTGTACTTCGTTGATACCGAACGCCGTAAAAACTTCCAGATTAGGGATGTTGCCACTCTGTACTACAACTCGTGTCCGACGACGACAATGAAAAACCATCATACAGAACAAATGGGGCAAATCTTGCATATTGCACGTACACGTGTAGCATCTAATACGCCACACCACATGATAAAAGCTACATTATTGTTTCAGCAATGCTTTACCAATTGTTATGCCATGTGTTTGTTGCTCGTTTCTGTCGACATTGTTATTAAAGCAGCACCGATCGCTTATCCCACTTCCTATAATAACACAATATTTCAAAACAATGGACTTTTACGAATAAATATAGGATTTTTATATTGTGGTTTTTCGAATATATATAAGATTTTTGTATTGTAGCTTTTCAGCCGGTTATTCACAAAAAATAAAAACATCTGTTATAATCGAAAAATACCGATTATTCAGAACAAAAATCTGGTTTTTCGCATCCCCACAAGGGTGGGGGGGGGGGGGAGGCGGTTATGAAAACATTGCTGGCGCTATCAGATTTCGGTCGAAGCCCGACAGAGTTGCACACGCCGGATTAAAACTGTCAAACTGTGACAAGCTGTGAGGCGACAAGAACACAACGTGTTTACGTCGGCATCGTGGCGGCAGTCGTGGGTCCAGACTGAAGATACACAGAATTATTGGCATGGCTGTGCTCTGGTGCTTTATGGTCACTGTTCTTTAGTGAGCTTCGAACCCCAAAAAACAGGAGAGTTTCCATCTGCAGAGAGTACCAGAGGCCGAGGGTACCGTATAGTGACGCAGAACTGACCACTTCTTTTGCTAACAGGTGTTGACATTCTGCGTTTAAAACATGGAGAATTTTTTACAGTTGCCGTCATTTTGAGTAAATTACTAACTTCTCCCAAAATGACCACACCCGCATTCTTATAACACATTTCTGTTCCCCAGTAACTCATGAACCTGTTTAATATGGCGTCTTTTCTCTTTCAGTGTTTTCATTAAGACATGAAACTGCAACTGAAATTTAGTATGTTTTGAAATAAAATTATTATTATTATTGTGCCATGGATATGATACGCGAGCTGGAGTGGCAGTCATTAAGAGTGAGGTGTTTTTCGTTGTGGCGGGATTTTTTCGCGGTATTTCATTCACCAGATTTATTCTCAGAATTTTAAAATATTTTGTAGACGCCCATGCACATAGGGAGAAATGATAATTCTGGTAAATAAGAGAAATTAGAGATTGCACATAATGATTTCTGTTTGTTTTCCTTGCGTGCTATTCGAGACGGGAACGGTAGGGAAATAGTTTGAATTAGGTTTTATGAACCCTCTGCCAAGCATAGTAATTATGCAGTTATAGATGTTCATTCACGGTTTTACAATGTATTTACGTTCCGAATTTAATTTTCACGTTCCACCTGTCCATGTATTAGATTTAATATTTTTTCTTCTAATTAATGTTTGAAATTCCTTTACCTATGCGGCCGATGGTCAGCCTCGTTTCTTCCTTTCTGGTGCTATCCATCCCATGATCCGTCGTGACGATGTTGCCTCTGACACTCTGACATGTATTTCATGTGACGATGTCACATTAGACGTTTTTCTCCCACAGAATTAATAATCGAACTAGTGAGACGGTACACCCCGGAAATTTAGAAATGGCATGATGTCACGTGAGGAGCAGGCGTGGCCGAGGGAGGGGGTGAAGGAGGGGGGAGTTTTGACAGCTGAGGAGGCGGGTCTGCCAAGACGGGCAGGACACAGTAGCCTCTCAAGCTCGCGGTGTCATCAGCAAGTGGCATGGTGGCACCCTTTGAGGCTCAGCAACGAATTTAAATTTCATAGAGCGGCTATACGCCTGCCATGATTGAGACAAATTGAATTCCCGTCCTGCATTTTGTCGGTAGCCAAGGGCATCGCTTGCTGTGTCACGCCCACTTAAAATTTTGACTAAGTGCATTGAACGCTTCCTAGCTTCATTTTGTCTCAAAAAACACTAAACAATAGTTATTTATGCGTACACTGGTAGGAAAAATGGTAGCTGAAGTCGAAATATTGTCAAACTTTTCGATGTAGATAACATTGCAAACGACTCAAAACATTTTCGTCTTTGTTTCATATAAACTGAACTGCAATCTTAGCAGTTATCACAAGAAGTTTATGGAGTAAACTTCGAAACGTGTTGTAGTTAACTGACAGAAACAGTGCCTCACGCAGAAATTCCTTACTTTTGATTGTATTTAAGCATAGTCACAGCCTCGAACACCAGTCCAGTATGGAAGAGAATATTTTTAAAAAATTGCTTCTTCTAAGTAATTCAATAATAGTAATGACTTATGAGGCAAAGTACCCTTTTGGCATTTCGGTTTTACAATGTTTCCATTCGCATTTCATTTCTACAGTGTTTTCATTGACATTTTATTTTTGCAATGTTTTCACTGACCTTGAAATAAAATAAGCTTGCTGAACACTTGTCTCACAACTTTATCTCCTTAATTAAAGGATTTAGATTTACAAAAATGTTTTTACTGCAGATATAATAATCCTTGGGAAGCAGTATTGACATACAAATTTCGTATAGTGTATTTCTTCCCCAAATTCAGTTGCTGTAAAAAAATGGTACCTCATTATAAATAAAGAACTTTCAACAATTGCTGTGAAGTATGCTTGGGTAAGATAATATCACCAACTTTCGTCAGAAACTATACATCTCAGCAGAAAAAAAGTAGGGTCAGATCAAATTTCGATATTTGCTGAGAATGTTGTGATACCTTACCATTTGTGTCAAGTTCCAAAAGGTACAGCAACAGATCTATTACATTTTTATTACTGGTATTTAACATCTCAAAAACTGAATTAATATTTTTTTTTAAATCAGCAACTAAAGTTTGTAACTGCACTACTCGCTTGTGTTGCAGATTGAGTTGTTTTATATGCATCTACGAGTACAATATCACCCTGTCACTGTACTTTCAAACTGTTTTGGACTTGGAAGACAGTAACGCTGGTCATCATAAACAGGTGTAAAAAAGGCACTAAAGGAATGAAATTCCACCATCAGTTTATAATAATAATAATTTTACTGCATAAAAGACAGAAACTATCAAGCTATATCAGTGGCTCCAGACATAATCAAAACTGCGAACTGAAAAGCCTGATTGTGTGTTTCCTTAAAATAAGGAAGTGAAACTTTACGAACCTTTCTATATCACACTTTGAGGTTGAAGTACCGGTATTACACGTAACTGAGTACTACAAAAACAACGAAAGTACTTCTCTGGAAAAGATAGTTTGTATGTAGATTATAGTCCAAGTATGTGCTAATATGAAATGTGCAGTACACTCCTCAAGCATAAAAATTTCAAAATTACGATGATTGACAACATTACCATAAACAGTAAAGCAAAAATTAAGTAATGTGAATTACTAAACACACAATAAGGATGCTGTTTAAATGAGGAATCCACCAGACCTAAGGTGTTGGTGGATAATATTATTTAAAAGTGGATAATATAACTCACAACTGTGAGTTAAATAAAACTGAATCTATTTCTGTGTAATTTGGAATTTAAGAATATATAGGCACTGTCTAAGCTAGAAAACTGACGAACTGAGAAGACTATGAGACAACTTACTAACTTCATTAATTAAAAGTCAATGTAAATCTCAAGTTGTGATGACATAGTCTTATTCCATGTGAGGTCATGAATTGGCCTAGTCACAAAAGGAAAATTGCACTGTAAGCTCTCTCGAGTCATTATTTACCGCATAAACCAAGAAACAATAAGTGAAACACGGGTACAAACATAATTTTCATTTATCTACTTACACTATACTTACAGAATCATCCTGGTTCAAAAAATTTCTTCCAAGTAGCAAAGAGGACATCAGATGTATTGCAGCACTGACTCCAAGAGTGTCATGTAAAGAGCATTTCAATCACTTTAACATATAGGCAGTCTTTAGCTTATGTGTGCACGGTTGTCTCATCAGCATTAAAGGGGACACAAATAATTTTATCCAAAGGATGGCCATATATGTTCATAACACAACTGAACAGTCAACTGACATTTCCTTCAGTTAGTTACAAGTCTCACGGGTCATGCAGTGTTAATCATAATGATGTGGATTAGTGTGAGACATTTGAAGTCGACAGTTAAAAGCAGTGCGTTTTTTTCCACTGAGTAGACCTAAATTGTCTTAGCTGAATTATTTAAATAAAATGCGTACTTTAAATTGTTGACGGTGTAAAGTAACCAGTCACAAATTGGTTTTGGGTTACATCATACAAAAAGTACCGTTACCAGTTTCGAATTTTTCACAGTTCATAATCAGATGGAGTTTTCATGTTTTCATCAAAACAAATTATACATGAAACATTACTTTATTCAGGAAGTACCGTTACCAGTTTCGAATTTTTCACAATTTATCATCAGATAGCTTTTTCATGCTTTCATCAAAAAAAATTATACGTTTATAGATGAACGCATGAAAAAACCATCTGATGATGAATTGTGAAACATTCGAAACTGGTAATGGTACTTTTTGTGAAAAGTAACCTAAAACCACTTTGTGACTTGTTTCTGTACACATCAGCAATTTATTTCATATAACAGCCATGGTACCCCACCATGTTTTTATTTGATAAAATTGCAAAAATGCATACTATACAATAAAACAGTCAGAGGAGAGTTAAATGACATGAATTTATTAATTATTTCTGCACATTATAAACTGTAATACAGTAAACATTAAATGCAACACTATATTATTGATGGGAATATCATTGATTTCTTTTCCTATACATGAGAAATAATTACAACAGTTACTTGCACATATAATGTTTGAAGTTGAATAAGTAAAATTATTTTAAAAACTCCCATGTTTTTTGTTAATTGTGGGCTAAAAGTAAAACACACGGAAATTTCAAAATATGTATATAAATTGTTAACATTCTATTTTTTATAGTTTTCATTGATCTTTAAACAGAATGAGCTTAGTATACAACTGCATTATGAAGGTTTCCTCTCTGCTCGAAAAGTTTTGATTTGCACAAATGGTCTATTCTGCAGAAAACATATTGTTTGAAGTTTTACAGCTGTATCATAATGGGTTTCTTCCTCAAATTCAGTGCCCGTAAATAGATGGTTACAATTTGCAAACAAGGAACCCCTCAACAATTGTAACACTTATACATTCCTCTCATATAGGTATTGAGTCCCCATTCACCTCTTTTCTTCTCAGCAACATGAAAAAGTTTATAAACCTCCCTAGCTGGATTGATTAAGCTGTTTTTTTACATCCTTCAGGATGATCAGTCCAGTTTACTTGATCTCACTCAAAGCAAAGAGTGTATCTAAACAGCCAGTACAGGGAACTCTTTTTTGTTACGAGCCTAACTATGCTTCTATCTACATATTCAGTTACATACTTTGAGTACACGATCAGTATGCATAGTTAGGTATATACTCACGATCTAAAGCAACTGAACTCACTATACTTAAAAAAAGAGGTGGTGGCATAGTGTGGAATCCAGAAAACTTCCACATTAAGAGCCATCTATCTGAACAGTTAATCACGTACTGTAAGGTGACATAAACTGAACAGCATTCAGGTTATTCCTGTTTCCACCTGTACTACATATTGTGAAAAAAGGCTCTAAGAGATTCGGATTGATCCTTCGAGTTCAAATATAACTCATTTCTGCATTTTCCTGCCGAACACGAAATTCTGCAATTTTTTCTGCTCATTAAATTTAATCCACAGAATGGCATTCTTATGTTGGACACAGTAAAAGAAACTGCGCCAGAGGGACTCAGATATTTGTAACAATTAGCACAGTCATGAATTCTTATTCAAACTGTATCCCTATTCCCTTTGTAAATCGGTGTCTTAGTGTATTTGTCTAGGGTGTAACAAGAATTAAGTAACTCAAATACATCATCTAACATTTATATATATTGTAATGTGGCCTCACACCCATCAAATTCGTTTGAGCCTAATTTTTTGCAAAATGACATTGCATTTGCAACAGAATTACTAACTGTTTGGGCTGCCAAAGCCACCTTCATTTTTTGAGTGTAATGCTTAGTGTGTTGACTCCTAAGTTCGATTGCAGTGTGCAAACCTCCCCTTTCCTGTAAGTCAGAACTGCCCCTCTTGTGCCTTTACCTTTCCTAGAACCAAACTGATCGTCATCTAACACACTACTGCTACTACTACTACTACTACTACGTGATCAGGCCCAGTGAACCGCACGCATCTACAAGTTTCCTCCTCCACTGTATTCTTCCATTGCTGCTATCTGCCATTCGTCCACATCTATTGACACTAGGTTTAAATCTTCATGGAGTCCATCCCTCCAACGCTTCTTGGGTCCCCCTGGCGGTCTCTTTCCTGTGGGTGTGAAATCCAGGAGCTTCCGAGGCCATCTGTGATCCTCCATCTGGACCACATGGCCAGCCCACTGCATTCGTTTCGCTTTGACAGTTCCTGCTATGTTGGGCTGCTGGTATATTTCCTCAAGCTCTTGGTTGTATCTGATCCTCCATTCCCCTGTATCTGCATCCAGAACCGGACCGAAGATCTTCCGAAGCACTTTTCTCTCAAAAACAAGGAGCTTATGGAAGTCCTGTTTCCGGATACTCCTTGTCTCAAAGCCATATAGAACAACAGGCTGGATCAGGGTTTTGTACAGTCGAATCTTGAACTGTCTGGAGAGAGATTTGGACCGAAGCAGTTGTTCTAGGCTGTGGTAAGATCGGTTTCCTGCTTGTATTCTGGCATTGATCTCTGCTTCACATGACGAGTTCTCAGTGAAAAGTGCCTCTAGGTATTTGAATCCTTGCACTCTCTTGTAGGAATGGTCCCCAACCTGCAGTGATTGAGGGTGTGTTAGATGGTCCCCGGGGGACTTCAGCTAGAAGTACGCGGGTGGCGACCGCGGGGACCCGAGCTGAGTCTGACATTGCTTCCATTTACTTGTGTCAGACTCCTTCTTTCTCGTTCCCTGTCGGCCTCACTTCGCCAACTCTTGCTTTCTCGACCCCAACGGTATTAGGTTTCGAGGCCCGAGGGCGTCCTTCCAATTTTCTTATTCCTACTTATAACCCAACTCCTGAGGGGAGCCCACCCCTTAAGAAAAGCCAGCAATCCTGTAAGCTGTGAGGGTAACACTGCAGGTTGGACGGGAGGCCAGCACGCTCTCTCCGTAAAAAATTAAACATGCTTTCAAGAGTACAAGTAAGGCGCGGAACATTACTGACAAAAATAGACGACGCCAATGGCAAAGAAACGGTATACGATTTGGAACGTGGAATGTAAGGAGTCTGTACAAGACAGGTGCTGCAATCAGTGTGGTCAAGGAAATTCAGAGGTACGAACTAGACCTAGTTGCACTGCAAGAAATCCGGTGGGACGATGCAGGGAGCATTGATGTTGAAAACTGTACAATTCTGTATGGAGCATGTGAACGAGGTCATCTGTTAGGCACTGGTTTCTGAGTCATTAAGGCGTTGGCCACTGATGTTTCAGAATTCGTTTCAGTAAACCCAAGAATATCTGTTCTAACACTGGACGTAAAGCATATTAAGGCGACTTTTGTGAACTGTCATGCTCCCACGGAGGAGAGCGAATGTGAAGTGAAAGACGAGTTCTATGCACAGCTAGAGGCAGTGCTGGACGCTATACCAAATGGACACCTGAGGATCCTCCTTGGTGATATGAATGCCAAGGTTGGGATAGAACAAATATTCCAAGACACAACAGGTAGGCACAGTCTACACAACCTAAGCAATGACAATGGAGTTAGGTTCATCAGCTTCGCTACATCATTAGGGTTGTTCATCTCCAGCACAAGCTTCCAGCGGAAAAACATACATAAAGGAACCTGGGTATCACCAGATGGGAGAACTGTAAATCAAATAGACCATGTTACCATTGATCTCAGAGCCAAGAGCTGGGTGTTACACGTTAAGACAGCGTGGGTTGCCGAAGTTAGGAGTGATGCTTCCTGGTCAGAGGCCGTTTAAACATACAGTGTAAAGGAAGAACGGGGCCTAAGTTAAAAAGAGTGGAAAGGTACCATGTGGAGAAACTGAAAGATGACGCAACGAAGACCAGATACCAGTTGCAACTTAGTAACCGTTTTGAAGCACTCAGTGAAATGGACGCGAATCAGGACCTCAAACTAATGTGTGGAAGCGTCCAGAGCTCAGTTAGGGATACAGCAAAGGAAACACTCATGGGAAACCCATTGGGCAAGAAGATCTGGTTTGGAAAGGAATGTGCAAATGCCCTGGAAAGGAGAAAGGAAGCCAGGAACAAATGGCTGAAGGGGACAAATCTGGCACAGGCCAAAGCACAATTTGAGGAGGTCCGAAAGACTACACAAGCAATTCTGAGAAGAGCAAAGAGGAAATACATAAGGAATGTCATCACTGAAGCAGAAGCAGACTTCAGAGGACAAAATACTAGGGAAATGTTTCTGAGGGTGAAGTACCTCTGCAAAGGTCACCAGGAAAAGCAGAAATTTGTCAAAGATTCCCGTGATAAGATCCTGACGAACGATAGGGACTTAGCTGAGAGATGGAAAGAGTACATTCGACAGCTGCTAAATTGTGATGAACCCGAACTGCAGTTTGATTTCCAGTACCCAATTACAACCGATGCAGACTATCCCCCACTATCTAACACAGCCTCAATTTTATTTTCAAGTCTTCTCTATATTATTATCGCCAGCAACTTGAATGCATGAGCTGTTAACCTGATTGTGCGATAATTCCTGCACTTGTCAGCTCTTGTAGCCCTGGAAATGGTGTGAATGATGTTTTTCCGAAAGTCAGATGGTATATTGCCAGGCTCATACTTCCTACACACCAGTGTGAAGAGTCATTTGGTGGCCACTTCGCCCAGCTATTTTAGAACTTCTGATGGAATGTTATCTATCCATTCTGCCTTATTTGGTCTTAAGTCTTCCAAAGCTCTTTTAAATTCTGATCCTAATACTGGATCCTCTGTCACTTCTAAATCGACTCCCCTTTCTTTTTCTATCACATCAGACAAATCTTCCTCCTCAAATGTGCCTTCAGTGTCCTCTTTCCACCATTCCGCTCTGTCCTCTGCACTTAACAGTGGCATTCCCGTTGCACTCTTAATGTTACCATCCTTGCTTTTAATTTCACTGAAGGTTCTTTTGACTTTTCTATATGCTGAGTCAGTCCTTCCGACAACCATTTCTTTTTTGTTTTCTTCAAATTTTTCATGCAGCCATTTCGATTTAGCTTCCCTGCACGTCCTGTTTATTTCACTCCTCAGTGACTTGTATTTCTGTATTCCTGAATTTCGCTGAACATTTTTGTACCTCATTCTTTTATCGATCAACTGAAGTATTTCTTCTGTTACCCATGGTTTCTTCGCAGTTACCTTCTTTGTACCTATCTTTTTCTTTCCATCTTCTGTGATTGACCTTTTTAGATACGTCAGTTCCTCTTCAACTGCACTGCCTTCTGAGCAGTACCGCAGTATAGCAGTATCTATAGTCTTAGAGAACTCCAAGTCCATCTCTTCATTCCTTAGTACTTCCGTATCCCACTTCTTTGCGTACTAATTCTTCCTGCCTAATCTCAGGCTTCAGCCTACTCCTCATCGCTACTGAGTTGTGATCTGGTTCTATATCTGCTCCTGGATACTCCTTAGAATCTAGTATCTGATTTCGGAATCTCTGCGTGACCATGACGAAATCTAACTGGAATCTTTACGTATCTCCAGGCCTTTTCCAAGTATACCTCCTCCTCTTGTGAACCGAGCATTCGCGGTTACTACCTGAAATTTATTGCAGAACTCAATTAGTCTTTCTGTTCTCTCATTCCTATTACCAAGTCTATATTCTGGCGTAACACACTCTTCACTCCTTCTCCCTCAACCACATTCCAATCCCCCATGAAAAATATATTTTCATCTCCATTGACGTACTGAATTAACCGTTCAGCATTGTCATATGCTTTCTCTGTCTCTCTATCTTCAGCTTGCGACGTCGGTATGTGTACGCGAACCACCATTGTCGATGTTGGATAGCTGTCGATTCTGATGAGAACAATCTTATCACTGAACTGTTCGCAATGACTCATTCTCTACCCTATTTTCCTATTCATAACGAATCCTGCTCCCGTTACACCATTCTCTGCTGCTGTTGATATTACCTAATACTCATTTAACCAGAAATCCTTGTCTTCTTTCCATTTCACTTCACTGACCACTATTATATCGAGACTGAGCCTTTGCATTTCCATTCTCATATTTTCTAGCTTCCCTACCATATTCAAACTTCTGACATTCCACATCTCGACTCGTAGAACATTATCCGTTCGTTGGTTATTCAAGCACTTTCTCATAGTCACCTCCTTCTTGGCAGTCCCCTCCCGGAGATCCGAAAGGGAGACTATTCCGGTATCTTTTTCGATTTAAGAGATCAAAATGACACTGTAATTGTATAAACTGATTATTAGTTGTAAAGTGTGTCTCTCTTTCTTGGAGGGTTTGCAATGGGACGCTACATCCGTTTCCCGAGATGTGGCGAACCTGGGGAGAGTCACTATATTGCAATTTTTCCGTTAAGGTAGGTGTCTGTCAGCATTTTGAAAAGCCATAGCATGAAGGAGCTCTCTCAAGAAGATTGATATTTGCAGGAGCAGAAACGGCCAACGTAACCACATGAATCCTGTTCCTGAGGCTGACTGGGTGAGAGGCTGAATGAGAAAAGGTATTTCGTAGAGGCAATTGGAGCTCGGGAAATCGAGGAGTTTGGTGGTAGCCTTGGACAGAGTAGGAGGCGGGTCGTGAGCTGTTTGGGAGCCTAGGAGCGAGTGATCCTTCTTGAATGCTGACAGGAGTTGGCAAGTGCTTTCCACTAAACGTGTTTAGATTTTCTGAGTAATCACCATCCGGTATCCTCTAAGAGCATTTACTGTTCGGTAGGCAGACACCTCAAATAAGATTGTGGATTCAACAGCTAGCCTGATGTGGTGTTTAATAAATGAGATGGACTGGAAGCCAATAATTTCCAGTCTATGGGAACCAGCAGTAGGAATTCTGTGAGTGGTTTTACCCTGTTGACTGAAAACTGTTATCCTGTTTCTTGTCAGAGAAGATTATAGGCGGAAGTAGCAGTCTGTGTACTGGTTTTAGCGTTTAGCCTTTCCCAGTCGAATGGTCGGATCTCAGAATGTTTCTGAATGCAGTAAGTTAGTTAGATAGATAGATAGACAGATACAAGACTTTAATTGCTGACTTTTGAGTAGGAACAAGCACAGCCATGTCTCACGGATCAAAGCGAGGTTGGAAACCCTGATTTAGACTGCATTATGAATATTCACTAGACGGCGGTATGTGTGTTTGGAAACTTACTAGCAGATTAAAACTGTGGGCAGGACCGCTATTAGACTTGAACCTGGGATCTTTGCCTTTTGGGGGCAAATGTCCTACCCACTTTTTTTTTTTTTTTTTTTTTTTTTTTTTTTTTTTTTTTTTTACCAGCAGAGTTATCCAAGCACGTCCCACGACCCTCCCGCTTTTCTTTCTCCAGCGCCTTCTCTCCTACTTTCTCAGTTCTGCTGCATAGGCTGTGAGTGTATCACTCGTGGAAGAAAGGATACTGTGTGTTGTGAGTCGCGCTTGAATATCTCACTCGGTAGAACACTTACCCGCAAAAGGCAAATTCCCCCGGTTCGAATTCCACTCTGTTCAAAGTTTTAATCTGTCCACTACAAAAGTGAATATTCATTCTAGAAATAATATTTTATACTGTGGCTAAGATAATTCTGTTTTCTTCCAGGAGTGCTAGTCCCGCTAGGCATGCGTAACTTCTGAAAAGTTTGGAAGGAAGGAAGTACCTGCCGGTAGTAAAGGTGTGTGGGCGAGTCGTGAGTCGTGCTTGTGCAGCCTAACCACTAGAAATTGCTTTCGGAAGCATGACTGTGTTGACTGTTTTTACAGCCTAATACTTCTGTTGGTAGATGTGGTTGCGCTTGCACTCTCACATAGCATCTTGTAAAAACTGTGTTCCTCTCGCCAAGATTTTCGCGAAGTTACAGGTCCGTTGATTACATTCATCGTGACTGTAATGGGATACGAGGTTTTTCTACATCTGCTGAATGGTTTAGTTATTTTTAGGGATGTTAGAATTCTGCCATGGTGCAATATACGCTACTCTACTTCGTCACAATCCCAATGCAAAGATTACAAATGAATTGTAGAAGACGTACTGTTCCTCTATGAACATGCAGAATGACCCCGTTATCGTCCTCTCCTCACTAACGTGAACTTCCAAAACTAATTTCCAAAAGTAAACTTCTAAACTTATCTGCCAAGACTGAATCGACAAACTCAACTCCAAAAACTGCAGTGAAGCCACAAACCTAGTGGTCATCTGTTCTTTAGTTTTTATTGTAACTTTCAGCGGATTAGAGAATAGGAAATGCAATGCTTTCTTTTAAGGAACAGCCAATTTGAGTCGAGAAAACGTATTTCACTGTTCTTGCACGTGATCACTCACGCGCCTCCTCTGTCGTTTCGCGTGATCACAACGCATCACGATGCAGTATGTGTTGCTCCGCGGGGTTTCAGCCATACTCCACCGCATTAGCCGCGAGCGCCAATTAGCCATAAATGTTACACTTGGATAGCTCAATGTAATTGATTTTATACCTGTAGGTAATTAATACAGGTTCGGTCATAAACTTATGCCACTAAACCTGCGTAGCAGACTTGTCGTGTGATTTGTATCACAACCACATACAACGCTAACAAGAGGAGCATCAGATTTTTTAACCATGCATTTCGATGAGTCTCAAATATGTTGTACAGCGACCTGCCCTTAGTACCCGGCTAGCGGCTTTTCTTGTGACGGCCCACAGTTTAGTTGATTAAGTTTAATGCATACTTCGCATATCTGTAACATTAGTTCTGTCTCGTCGAAGCGAGAAATGCACAGCAACTGAGATTCCGGACTATCATGCTACCCCACAGGTTCAAATCCTACCCGTGTACTGATTTCCACTTCATCGTGAGAATATCATTAAATAGTATATGTCATGAAAACTTATTCAGAAACCATCCCACCGATATGTACTCCATGTTTCCAACCCTGTCATGTCTAGTTTTACATGTAGGCTAAAATTTTCACGAAAAAAAGCAGAAAATTCTCCCCACATGTTAAAGCAAAAACAGCTTCGAGGGAAGATTCCATAAACGTGCATTATTAAAATCTGCACCGATTTCGTGCACCTACTTTCAAAGGAACGACAAAATATGCGCGACACGGATCGAAGTTGATCGAAGAAAGGACAATCTTTTTGAATTCAAACGAACTGTGTTTCCCGGTATAACTCCTGAAAAATCCGTGTACCTGCAAGGATAATGTGCGCTCTACTTAACAAATTTATATTCTGGCTGCTCCTACATCGAACAACATCCGGAATTCTGACCTACCACAGTAGGCGATAGTGCCATAACTGAGATTTACCCCATAGTCGGGAAAAATACATAAAAGTGAGTTGTTTTCTTTTTAAACTTGATTAGGTTTAGTAAACCCATATTTTATTTATTAAGTGTGTTAAATAGTATTTTTAACATGTGATTAAAAATACTTTGATTTAAAAAACTTTATTTTAAACATTCCAACCCTTAGTGGTACTCAAACTCTTTGGTAGAATTCAAAAACTTTCGTTACGATTACGACAGATGTTAGTTTGCATGAGCTGACACTGAGCGACACTGCAGTGGTGATTACGCAGCGAACGGCTTGTTGTTTCAGCTTGAGCTGTGGCCTTAGCTTCATTTAAATTACATTGCTACAAATAAACTCCAGTCGTGAAGGCTGCTGTAAAGGGCTTCCGAGACACCTCGTAACTTTCGTGCGTCATTGACATCACAGCAAGTGGTCGGAACACGGAGCGAGGTGTGTATGGTATATTAGCACCGTGAGGTATCTTCCCCCCCGCAACATTCCTCGACACTCGACGGCAGCAGTGGCTACCTCCTCGTTCCCTGTGATCACCGCTAGCGTGGGTCAAGAAAAGTTGGACATAGTTCATCATAACAACACACTATAGTGTTGAATTACGCGCAGATTTGCGTTTCAGGACTAGACGGTGGACTCCACTCCACAATTTCTGTTCACTCTTACGGGCAAGTCCAGATCATTTCACTGCCGCGGAGACAGTCGATACGCGTGCTGCGATTAGCGTATTGTTACTACTTCCGACAATGCCAAATGTATGCTAGTGACGCCTTCCGGAGAGTAGAGAAGTTAATTGCAGTAGCACAGAACCATCTGGTGGGTAGCGGTAGCACGTGCGATCTGAAAAGCAAAATATAGTGGGACTTGTGTGTTTTATGATTACAGTTTCTTAGTGAAGACGCAGTGTGTTTCACTGTGAGTTCTAATTTAATTAAAATTGCCTTGAAGATGAATCCAGTGCACTTCTTTACTCAGAACCCATGCATTTAATACTAATAATTGACAGCATTTTGATCTGCAGTTATGTCCGATTTGTGTAAATATGGGACGAAACGAAATATACATGGTGAGTGAAGAAATTTAAAAGAGCGATCAGTATTTCGTGATTGAATGAGATGTGTATAGTTTGCAATGAAACAATGCCAGTTTGCGAATAACAGAATATGTAGAACAGGCCATTGTATCCCGTTCCGAAAATATATGTACTCAAAGAGATTTGTACTGCAGCATTGTATTTACAGTACAGTGTGTCTTATGTTAGAAGAGGGTCGACTAAATATGTTTGTTTACGCCCGTACTTCAAAATCTGCGGAAAAACATATATACCTTTATCATAGATCAAACTGGCTGCGCACATAGCTACTGGCTTAGCTACTGGCATCTTTATTGGGTTCGTATAAGTTAACGACAACAAATCAGAATTGGAATTCATAAATAGATACTGCTAGGGAGAGGGTTACCATGCACCGGCCAAGATAAGATCTAGCAACGTCGTTGCAGAGGATTTCCAACATCGTCGGAAAAGACCGAGCAGTGGTACGAGTGAGAACAATGGCGGCGCGAGGCGCTTTGCCATCAGTAAAGCTGACAGAATGCAGTGCTGTCGGAGCTTCTACTGTACAGAGCGATAGATTATACGAGAACGCGTGACTTAGTGTCCATTTATAGGAGCCAAAGAGACCGATCCAGGCCAGAACATGGTTTCAGAGACGCCCATTAAAGACTGAAAAAAATGTCAAAGCTGACTCTTTACGCGAAACATCGTTCGATAAGCGAATCACTCTTTGTGGGAGGAGCTCGATTAGCCAAGACCGATTGTGATATAAAAAAATGAGAGTTGGCTGATACCACGCATGTCCTGACCCGTTAACGTGGGCGGGATAGATAGTGCTCATGGGCCATAGTTCGGAGACTCCAGGTTTAGTCGACGGATATACTGGTGCTAACGGTTGGAAGTCCCAGTACTGCACAAATGAGGTGTGCAGCTGGACACGCAACGTTACATGTGAGTTTGTTGGTGAACCTTATCCCTGTTTATCGTACCTTACCTAGCCTTGTTAGACTATCTGTATATTCTACTGATGCGATGCCGTCGCATGTTATTTATGTTGAGCGTCATGTTGTTGTTAATGAAGTGTACCAGTTATTGTTGTAAGTGCTTTCATGCTGCGAGCTTAATCTCTTTGCATGCATGTATTAGTTTGTTTGGGCTAGCATATTGCTGTGGAACTTGAGTCCGCGTTGCCGGCCTCCTACATGTGCGCGCCAACGCTTGGGAGTAGATAAGCTCGCACCATGCCTGTATCATTGTTTGTTGTAAAGTCGAGTGAGTTCATTTGTATGAATGCATGGTGTCTGTCTTTTCGGACAGACCAGACACCACATATTCATATAACGGATTCACCTAGATGGGCAATGAATCTACGTTCTTCAGTGCGGATGCACAAACACGCCCGACCTACTGCAGGAATCTGAGTAATGAGCATGGAGGGCATAGACAAGATTTGCGGATCGGCGGTGCTAGATAGGAGTGTCGGTAGACCGTGAGGGGTCCCGAGTTAGTCAGCACAGTAAGGATGTACACTGTATTCCGGGTGGTGCAATGGTTAACGCAGCTGCCTAGTAAGCACTGATGTATGCTTGTGTAGCTCAGCGTGTTCGGTCAGAGGGCTGCTCGCCCTCTGTAATAATAATAATAAAAAAATAAATAAAAAACTGAGTAAAGGAATGATCGATCAACTTCAACAGATATCTTGTGACGTCCGCCCAGACCGAAGGCAACGAACAACGAACAATACCGAAAAAAATGAAAAAAAAGTTTAGCGTCCTTGAAAGTAAAAAAAAGTAAGCAGGAGATCCCGAGTTCTAATCCCGCACCGACACGTATTTTCACTCGTCACCGCTGATGTCGTGTAATGTCCCGATGCAGCTCACATCAGATATCTCCTTCCTTTCCTTTCTCCCCTCTCCACCTTCTATTTACATATAATGACTGAGTTCACTTGCTACTGTGCTGCAGCTGGCTATTGAGAACTGTTCCTAGAAGTGAAAATCTGGCGCTACCACTTCGACACTCATGCTCTTAAATTAAGGATAATGCTGATACATGGTGAAAAAACGCTCTGGTGAGCGGTTTGTGGGCTTAAACCACCTCGAGGTATGACCATGCAGTGCATTTGACCTGCGGTCGTCGCACGGTGGCTCTGGCAGCAGTCCACATACGCAGAGGTGTATTGGTTATGTCAGAATACGGTGCAGCGAGTAAGTGTGCAGACGTTTCCAGACGTGCTAATGGGGGCTGTGTGTTGAAAATGGCTCAAAGAAAACATATTGATGACGTTATGAGGGGTAGAATATTAGGGTGACTGGAGGCTGGTCAAACATAGCAGGTCGTAGCATGGGTCCTCCGCGTGCCACAAAGTGTGATCTGAAGACCATGGCAACGATTCCAGCAGACAGAAAACGTGTCCAGGCGCTACAGTACGGGACACGGGACGTCCACAGTGTACAACACCACAAGAAGACCGATATCTCACCATCAGTGCCCGCAGACGGCCACGGAGTACTGCAGGTAGCCTTGCTCGGGATCTTACCGCAGACACTGGAACCGTTGTCTCCAGATACACAGTCTACAGACGACTGCACAGACATGGTTTATTCGCCCAGAGACCTGCAAGGTGCATTCCACTGGCCCCTGGTCACAGGAGAGCCCGTAAAGCCTGGTGTCAAGAACACAGTACATGGTCATTGGTACAGTGGTCCCAGGTTATGTTCACAGACGAGTCCAGGTATAGTCTGAACAGTGATTCTCGCCGGGTTTTCATCTGTTGCGAAACAGCAACCAGATACCAACCCCTTAATGTCCCTGAAAGGGACCTGTATGGAGGTCGTGGTTTAATGGGGTGGGGTGGGATTAAAAATGGTTCAAATGGCTCTGAGCACTATGGGACTTAACATCTCAGGTCATCAGTCCCCTAGAACTTAGAACTACTTAAACCTAACTAACCTAAGGACATCAAACACATCCACGCCCGAGGCAGGATTCGAACCTGCGACCGCAGCGGTCACGCGGCTACAGACAAGCGCCCAGAACCGCTCGGCCACACCGGCCGGGGGGTGGGATTATGATTGGTGCACGTACACCCCTGCATGTCTTTGACAGAGGAACTGTAACAGGTCAGGTGTATCGGAACGTCATTTTGCACCAGTATGTCCGCCTTTTCAGGGGTGCAATAGGTCCACCTGATGGATGATAATGCATGGTCCCCCCGAGCTGCCATCGTGGAGGCGTACTTTGAAACAGAAGATATCAGGCGAATAGAGTGACCTGCCTGTTCTCCAGACCTAAATCCCATGGACAACGTCTGGGTTGCTTTCAGTCGACTTATCGCGACACTTCAGGAGCTCGGACAGGCACTGGTGCAACAATGGGAGGCTATACTGCTGCACCTGCTCGACCACCTGATCCAGAGTATGCCAACCCGTTATGCGGCCTATGTACGTGTGCATGATGAACATATCCCATACTGATGTCGGGGTACATGCGCAGAAAACAGTGGCGTTTTGTAGCACATGTGTTTCGAGACGGTTTTCTCAACTTATCACCAATACCGTGGACTTACAGATCTGTGTCGTGTGTGTTCCCTATGTGCTTATGCTATTAGTGCCAGTTTTGTGTAGTGCCACGTTGTGTGGAACCACATTCTGCAATTAATTATCCTTAATTTATGAGCATAAGTTTCGTTATGATTGTGTTATTTGATGAATATTATCACTGTTAGTACAGCTTAGGTTCTAGATAACAGGACAATTCACTTGTATCTGGCTTAGTGGTTGGAATTCGGCCTTACACTGGGGGATCTTTAAGTTCGTGGTTTTAAGAAACGGGTGTTACAGGTAAAAGTGCCGGTACTGTGAGCAAAGGGAGATGTTATTGAATGTTTCTATGGTCAGGTTTAATATAGTTTCCCTTTCAGATGAGCCCATGGTCATATTTTTTGTATTACTTCTGTCAGCCTGGTTTCGGCGGCTTCCGCGGACAGTTACATTATATGCAATTATATTTTGTATACAAACCCTAATTGTGGAGGTGAAGATTTGATTAATAGTTCAAAGGAATGCTTAAATCTTGTTGCTTTTTGATGTTTCATTTACTTGTTTGGGTACTTAACAAATATTTTAAGGTGATGTTCTTGAAATTGATCGAAAATTTCAATTTTCGATTCATTTTATATTTATTAGTGGAACTCATAGACAACAAGTTCCAAAAGTTTCAGTGATGAAATCACAGTCGTAGTGGCTGAAAAATTATTAAAGATGACGCGACCTTCCTTCCATGCCCACTTTTTGAAGCAATTCTTCCATACTAGCTCGACTGCACCCCATTACTTTCAAGCAACATTGCACAGGATACATAAGGCTGCGATATATACTCTTTGACCTTACAGATCATCTGTGACTGTTCCATATCTCAGAAACAATAACAAACCAGCCCTTTTGTTTATAAAAAGCAATTCTTGTATTGCCATATTTTCATGCGCTACACTCGTCATAATTGCACCTTATGTTTCAGTTCTTGGATTTAATGACGGGAACGAAGCGGGGATGAAGGTCTGAGGGAGAATCGGCTTTAAGGTAGGAAATTTCACTCAAGACATCTTGAGAAAATCTGATTTACAGCGCCTCCCTACAGCTGAAAGCTCAGTTGAAGACCTGGCAAAGGAAAGAAGGCAGTGAACAAGGAAGTCTTGAAGGGAAAGAGGACCATGAGTAGAAATCCGGGGGCTTCTGAAGGACGACGCAAGAAAAAGTTTAGACTGAACTTTAAATTGTATTCCTTGAAAATCATGGTTTTTAAAGGTTATCAACTTTTTTTCTCAGAATCTATGAGGGCTATAATTATGAAATTTTGTATACGTATTTCTATAAACCCAACAACTGTTGTCTCAAGAGCAAATTTTGATATTCTGAGTGAAAGCTGATATATATGGGAAAAAGTGCTTCAAATTTTGCCGAATTTTATATTCTACTTAAAGAAATGCTATTAAAAATCATTAAAAGTTTCCAGTTTGATATATTCAAAAAACCTCACGAGAGAAGCTTACTATATGCAGAGAGATTAAACAGAGAAAATTTTGCGGAAATCTCTTGAATAGTTTCCGCGAAAAAGGTACATACGAGGTGCGAAAATAAAGTAATGAGACTGATTTTCTTTGCAAGATGTGGCAACCCTGCAGGCTTACATAGGCACAATATCTTTGCCCTTGGTCTGTAATTGCTTCTAGTCCAAGTGGCACATCGTTGTAACTGCTCAATCGTGAGTTATGCTGTGATAAGTTAACACGTGTTTGTGTCTCTCGTCACGGAAATGGAACCCCACTATGTTGCCCAACGGTATGTCATTTCTTTTTGCTTTAAATTGGGTGAAAACGCGACGACAACTTACGGTGAGCTTCAGAAGGCTTTTGGAGAGGAGGTTATGTCAAGAGCTCAAGTTTTTCGTTGGCATAAAATGTTTAGTGAAGGCAGAACGAATGTTGAAGATGAAGACCACAGTGGACGACCATCAACCTCACGGACAGATGTGAACTTGGCCAGGGTTCGTGAACTCGTACGATCTGATCGAAGATTATCAGTGAAAATTATTGCAGAAGAACTGAACATCAATCGAGAAACGGTTCGTCTAATAATACCTAAAGATGTTGGTATGAGAAAGATTTGTGCAAAAATGGTCCTCAAAAATCTTACACCACAACAGCGAGAAACACGGAAAAGTAAGGCAGCCGATTTGTTAGATCAAACGGAAATCAATCCAGAATTGTCGAGCCGTGTTATCACTGGTGATGAAAGTTAGTTTCTTCAGTACGATCCAGAGACAAAACGCCAAAGTTAGCAATGGTGCTCAAAGGGATCACCCAGACCAAAAAAAGCTTGCATGTCAGAGTCTAAAGTGAAATGCATGCTTGTGTGCTTCTTTGATTCCAAGGGAATTGTTCACAAATAGTGGGTGCCTCCTGGACAAACAGTTAACCAATATTAATACGAATAAATTTTAGAAAGACTTCGTAAAAGAGTTCTTCGTGTTCGTATCAACATTGCTGATAATTGGGTTCTGCATCATGACAATGCGCCATCCCATTCTGTTCTGACAGTACAGCAATTTTTAACCTCAAAACAAATTTCAGTACTACTATAGCTACCTTATTCACCAGATATCGCTCCGTGCGACTTTTTTCTACTTACAAGAGTCAAAACGGCAGTCAAGGGACGCACAACACAAGATTTCCAAAAAGCTGTGACGAGGGTCTTGGAGAATATTACAGAAGATGAGTTCCAGAAATGTTACTATCAATGGCAGAAGCGCTGGATAAAGTGCGTGCAATCAGAAGGGAGCTGCTTTGTAGGACACAACACTTGACTAAAACGGAAGCAGCATTTTTTCTGTCATCAGTCTCATTACTTTATTGTCACACCTCGTATGTTAATTTTTGGAAATAAAATTTTTAAATTCCATAAGAAACTTAAATAAATGAAAAGAACCAGTTGCTTTTGTTCTACAATAAAAGTAATATTGTAGAACAAAAGCAAACTGGTGCTTTTCATTTATTATAATGTTGCTCTACCAAGAACCGACGGAAGATTCTGTTAATATGAGAAACTTAAATTTTTATAATCCATGGAACTTAACTGCAGATGCGTTAATTTCATGTAAACCATGGTACGAATTTCATTGGCATAAAATGTTTAGTGAAGGCATATCTTTAAAGTTGTGGATTTGGTGGTTCTTTTAAATAGAGTGTGTTTTTCATGAATGTACTCCCTTAAAACGCTTCTCTGCACTTGTTGGATACAATTCTCACTCCACTTCTGTATACATAACACTGTCAAGTTTAACTGTTAACCAGGATACGACGAAGAAACGTGGTGAGCCGTTTGCTGTTCAGTGGAACAAATTATTCTCAACGATGGATGATCTTGATTGTAGAAGTGTGCATTATGACTGTTCGGAAAACTCTACACTTCGAAAATCACATCCATCTCATTTTGGGAACACCTGCCACACGATTATTTCTTCATCGGAGAAAAAAACAGCAAGTCACTGTGTGACGTTTAAAGAGGATACTTAGAGGGAATGGAGACTGGGCCAACTTTTATAGCCTAAAGATGCAATAAGTGTTACCAAATACTGTCAGAAGTGTGATGGAGTATATCGTGGAGGAAAGACAGGTTCCCTGGACAGCGTCCCGCGGTGCTTCGCCTTCAGAGCCTCCTGTAATCTTGTCAAGAGATTTCTGTAATATCCCCTCCGTCTCTCTTTGCTCCTTACGAGCATAACCTGTTAGTAACACACCACGGAAGTCCCCAAAAACCACACAGCAACACTTTCCCAACAAGTCGATCGCGTCTTCTCCGCGGTTGTGTATGCAGAATTTTCCACTGGTTGTTTCGCTCCATTGCCTTGAAGCTATATTACCACTCTTCCACGGTGGTAGGCGTCTGAAGACATCATCCGGATTTACCTGGCACTGTTGCAATATTTCCGCTACTGCCTTGCTTCAGAGGGCTTTTTAAACATGTTTCAGCATTGTTGGAACCCAGCTGCGAGGGGAACTCTGTCATACAAATAAAAACAAAAGTTATCTGCGTAAGTCATTTATTTTGCCACTACACATCTCCATGTTTCGCACCATCGTCTTCAAATGGAGAACTGTTTAGTTACATAACATTTAAAGTTAAAAAACATGAATTAGTGACAATAAATTCTACTTACAGTGGCAGTAGAATCGTACAAGTTCAGCATACTGCTACTTGTTGAATGTCTTCTTTACTGTATGTTAAGTTTATAATCACTTCAAAGCTGTACATGTTAAAGATATGCTTCCTTACATTCGACACGAAGACCACCGAAAAGTATAATAGCTGGAGCTAGGTAAGTTCGTTACTGTACATCACAATTCAGTTATTATAATCAATGGTTATAAACACATATATGTTTTCCTTTGAATTTAAAAGTATTAATGTGCTGCAGCAGAATTTGGACATGTGCACAATTGAATTATTATATTAAATGCTTATACATGGTGTAATGAGTATAAGTATAAATATTTTTATAACGGTATTTTAATACGTACAAGCATCCGTATGCTGGTTGTTTTCTCTCTTTGTCAGGCTGTCTTCCCCCAAACTTGCCACAAATTTTACGACCTGATGTTTTCTGCACAGTTGTAACATGCCCTGTGGTAGTAGCAATTCCTTACTAATTGTCTAGGGACAAATTGACAATAGCTTGCTTGTGCCGCGCCTATTTGGAGGTACTATCCAAGCTAAAAATCTATGACTTGTAATAGCTATAATCATTAGTCTGCAAAAGACGTAAATACTGATGTAATGTTGTTCAGTACCCCGTCCTCAGTCAGCAAGAAAAATATCTGCGCTTATACACCCTGCACATAAAAAAGATTACAACAATGTACTGTAGACTGAATTTATTGGGAAATGCGTGGAAGTGGTTAAATAAATTCCTCTGCATTGAAACAGCAAATTAACAATGCTTCAAGTACCTTGTGAAAGCATTTGAGAAAGGTGTTTTAGCCTGTTTCGTTGTTGTTGAGTAGCCTTTCCCCTAGTTTCCATCTGCGGATATGGATTTCTAGCTCTCCATACAGAAATTCCAATGTTCTTGTTCTGTGTGTACAGTACGTAAAGGTTGCTTTGTACACTGTCGAATGGATGTCTTGTATCTTTCATATGGAAGGCTATTGCAGATTTGCGTGGTGTTGTGTACTGGAAGGCATAGGTGTGTCTTTTGAATGTGTTGTGGAAGTTAAGGCCTGTTTGAGCTATGCACTGAGCTGGGTATTTACTGCATATTATTTTATACATACGCCAGAGGATGAATATTTATATGAACACCTTTGTCATGTTCAAAATTTTGTACAAGAAGCTGAAAAGTGATTCATGACTGATTTTTCACTTTTTCCGCTGTTACCTCGACTGCGATACGCCACTTTTCGTGCACTAGGTTATAGTTTGATTAGAGTGCTATTCGTTCCAATTGCTCCATAGTGAGGAGATCCTCCAGGATGTAGAACATGCCGGAAGAACAAGAACAAATGATAAATATTTACAATGGAAAACGAGTACGCCTGTGCTAATGTACATTCCACAGATCTAAAGTAGAATGATCGTCATGGATGTGGAATGAGTCAAAAAATTTTAAATATATTTTCGTTTATGAGGTAATAAACAAGGAAGAGAAGCATTTTACAACACTTATTTACAATGCATTATTGCATTAAATTTGTGCAGAAATTAGATTGTACTAATATTTGCATTATTTTATATTATTAGGAACACACACAGACAGACACACCAGTAGTTTCTACTAAGAAATTTATAAATGGCGTAGAAGGAGTTGGCCACCAATAAATCCCTTAGCCTCCTCTTAAAATGAATTTCACTGGTAGTTTAACTTTTTATGGCTGCTGGAAAGTTATTGAAAATGTTTTTTCCTGAATAATAGACGCCTTTTTGGACATAGTAAGTAGTTTCAAATCTTCGTGATGATTATTATTCCTATTTCAAGTAATGATTGCATTAACTGAGCAATGATAAATTTCATTAAGGAGTAAATGTTTTTGGAAGCAGCAGTTAAGATTCCCTGTTCACTCAACACGCCACTGCAGGATATTCTTCACACCACAAATACTTCTTATTATACGTTTTTGTATACAGAAAACTTCGGCTTGGCTTGATGAGTAACCCCAAAAAAAAAAAAAAACACCAAATGTCATTATGGAATGAAAGTAAACATAGTATGTCGCCTTTTACACTTTTCTATACCCTATAACTGACAACGTTTGTATTGCAAATAGATATTTGGTTAAGTGCCTTAGCAGTTCTGTGGTGTTCTCCTCCCAGCTGCATCCCAAGAGTTGAACACTGTCCACTCCTTCTGTATGTTCGTCGTCATATTTTAGGCGTATAATGGTGGGAAACAGAATTTCTGAATTGCATTTAGTATGTTTTTTCGAAGTTTAGTGACAAGGAATTGGCTAGGGACCATTTATTAATTTCCATGAAAATTTCAATAGAGTCGCCACTTCTTTTGCGAATGCTGGTTCCTCATAATGAGATGGTCTGCCACTTCGTTCTTCTTCATTCGTCCATATCAGAGGACACTGAACGCATTTGTAGCACCTCGACATTGTGCACTATGGTTTTTGATGTGTCATTCCAACAACTCTCGTTGGATGATTGCAGCATTTTTCCCCGTAAAATGCAACAAATTAATTGTTTTATCTACGGTATTCGCTATCTTGCCTTGGATGCTCTAGGAGCGTTCTACTGTACTTTGGTGCGGATATTTCATTCCTTACCAGAAGTGCACAAATGTATATCGAAAGAAAAGAAAAATTACTTAAATTTAGTATTTCTTCGGTGTGATAACTAACACGTTGCAACACCCCCCCCTCCCCTCCCTTACCTTCTGAAGCCTGGCACTACCGGCCTTGGGAGCTGGTGTGGATGTTACGCAGGAACTGGCGGTTTGCCGCACGCTGCTTCAGACGCTGCCTCGGGGATTGGGTCGCTTGGGCTGTGTCTGCCTCGCGGCACGTCCTGCCGCTCATTTGCATAGCCAGCAGCCGCGGCGGTAGCCTGCTAGCATAGGGCCGGCCCCGCTCATGTTTACGACCATCCGAGAGGCCAGGGCGAACTTTCTGCAGCAGACTGCGGCAACAGCTGGAACCCGCACAACTCCAGCTTACGTAACACTCATGAATAACAGCCTCGTAACGAAAGAATAAAATAGCTACTACCGTTCGCGTTGCACATCTCGCGAAAAAAAATGCGGTTAGAAATATTTTATAGTCAATTACGGACACATTCTGATGAAACACATCTCATCGTAAGCTTCTATTAAGCGGATAGTCCTCTGTCAAATGGTACAAGATGTTCAAAATTCTGAAGAAAATTGGGGTACGTTATAGGGAGAGACGAGTAATATGCAATATGTACGAGAGCCAAAAGCGAATAATAAAAGTGAATGACAAAGAACGAAGTGCTCCCATTAAAAAGGGTGGAAGACAGGGATGTAGTCTTTCGCTCCAACCCTTCAATTTATACATCGAAGAAGCAATGATGGATACAAAAGAAAGATCCAAGAGTGGAATTAACATTCAAGAGGGAAGGATTTTAATGATTAGATTTGCCGATGACATTGCTATCCTGAGTGAAAGTGAAGAAGAATTACAGGATCTGTTGTATGGAACGAACAGTCTGATAAGTGCAGAATATGGACAGAGTAAATCGAAGAAAGAAGAAAGTAATGAGACGTATTAGAAATGAGAACAGTGACAAATTTAACATCAAGATTGATGGTCACGAAGTACACTAAGGCAGCAAGATAACCTATGACAGATAAAGACAGCGGAACATAAACAGCAGACTAGCACTGGCAAAAACGGCATTCCTGGCGAAGTAGTATCAAACATAGGCCATGATTTGAGGAAGAAATTTGTGAGAGTGTACCAGGTAACCCACGCACGCCGTCCTCTGCTGAGTTAAATGGCTGTGAGCACTATGGGACTTAACTTCTGAGGTCATCAATCCCCTAGAACTTAGAACTACTTAAACTTAACTAACCTAAGGACATCACACACATCCATGCCCGAGGCAGGATTAGAACCTGCGACCGTAGCGGTCGCGCGGATCCAGACTGTAGCGCCTAGAACCGCTCGGCCACCCCGGCCGGCTGTTGACGTTAGTTAATCCTGGGCACGCACAGAGAGGAGACCCTGTTAAATGTAAAACCAGCCCTTCGAAACAAATATTTTACAGCTGTAATTGGTCCTATAGCTCGTCGCTAGAAAACTTGCTTGCTGTTGGAGGGGGGTCGATTCCTGAGCTCCAGAAAGGTGTCTGTGTAGAAGAATTATTGTCCCTGGCCAAAAAAAACGCACAAGGGCCAAACCATATTAATGGTCTGTTTCAAGGCATATCGACATATGATAGCTAATTTATTAACACACAATGCACCAATTCGTGCTTCACAACTGGCAATACTACATAGATGCTATCATATCTCCTATTGCAATCAAGAGCAATGAATATAACGAATATCATAAATTATATTCCTTCAAACCTATGTTATTGACTGACAGATCTTTGTAACTGCATTATTCAAAGTGATGATGATGAAGTACCATACTCCGAGGAGCATAGGGGATGATGCGGGAGACCCGCACCGCCGACTAGACAAGGTCCTAGCAGAGGTGGTTTGCTATTGCCTTCCTCTGACCGTAATGGGGATGAATGATGGTGACGAAGACGACACTACAACATTCAGTCATCTCGAGTCAGGGAAAATCCCTAACTCCGCCGGGAATCGAACCCGGGGCCCCGTGCGTGGGAAGCGAGAACGCCACCGCAAGACCACGAGCTGCGGATATTGTTCAAAATACAAATGTTTAAATGCTCGTCCACCTTGTTGAATCCATTGATGTTAGAGCGTCTCGGTATTAGGATGGACATCTCTTAACATTTCTGCAGATGTTGATGTTTTGGTTCTTTCAACACATCTGGATTTTCTGGTTCCGTCTAGTAAACCCTGGCTTTGATATGACATCTAAGCAAAAATCCAAGGGCGTTAAATCAGGCGATCTCGTTGGCCATCGAACGCAACCACCATGACCTATCCGCTCTTCGGGGTACACGTGATTGAGATACTCCTTAACCCCTCTACAATTGGTGGTGCTCCATCGTGCTGAAACCTGTTCCTCACTGCTAACTGAAATAGGACGTCATCTAGGAGATGCCCGAGATTGAGCTCATACTGTAGGATTTGCAAGCACAGCCGACCTGCTAGACTGTGAGCCAAATCCACTGGTACAGAGATGTGCGCGCCATAGGTTAACACACCAGTGCGCTTGGAAGTGATCTGGTAGTGAGGATTTGCAGCAACCCAATAATGTAGATTTCGTCTATTGACAGTGGCGTCATTGGCATAGCATTTATTTCCCCATAAAATCTGCCTGATGAAATCCGAATTTACGGCTACTTTACTTACGAGACGTCTGCAGAACGGTACCTGATTTTGGAAATCGTTTCCATATAGCTGTTTGGTAGGTGCAGCTTAAAGTGATGCCATTTTCGTTCCTCCAGAATCTTTGTCCTGAAGATCTCAATATTCCCAGGTCCTTTGCAGCTCTAATTGTCCTAATTACTATGGGATACAGGTATTATTGGGTGGGATCTAATGACATTCGTAATAGTAATGAGTATGACATTATTATTATTGTTATTATTATTATAGGTACAAATAATGTTGTTGTTATTGTGGTCTTCAGTCCAGAGACTAGTTTGATGCAGTTCTGCATGCTACTCTGTCCTGTGCAAGCTTCTTCATCTCCCAGTACCTACAACAACCTACATCCTTCTGAATCTGTTTAGTGTATTCATCTCTTGGTCTCCCTCCACGATTTTTACCCTCCGCGCTGCCCTCCAGTACTAAATTGGTGATTCCTTGATGCCTCAGAATATGTACTACCAACCGACCCCTTCTTCTAGTCAAGTTGTTCCACAAATTTCTCTTCTCCCAAATTCTGTTCAATACCTCCTCATTAGTTATATGATCTACCCATCTAACCTTCAGCATTCTTTTGTAGCACCACATTTCGAAAGCCTATATTTTCTTTTTGTCTAAACTATTTATCATCCACGTTTCACTTCCATACATGGCTACACTCCATACAAATACTTTCAGAAACGACTTCCTGACACTTAAATCTATACTCGATGTTAACAAATTTATCCTCTTCAGAAACGCTTTTCTTGCCATTGACAGTCTACATTTTACATTCTCTCTACTTCGACCATTAACAGCTATTTTGCTCCCCAAATAGCAAAACTCCTTTACTACTTTAAGTATCTCATTTTTTAATCTAATTCCCTCAGCATCACCCGACTTAATTCGACTACATTCCATTATCCTCGTTTTGCTTTTGTTGATGTTCATCTTCTGTCCTTTCAAGACACTGTCCATTCCGTTCAGCTGCTCTTCCAGGTCCTTTGCTGCCTCTGACAGAATTACAATGTCATTGGCGAACCTCAAAGTTTTAATTTCTTCTCCATGGATTTTAATTCCTACTCCGAATTATTCTCCTGTTTCCTTACTGTTTGCTCAATATACAACCCCGTCTCTATCGCTTCCCAACCACTGATTCCCTTTCATGCTCCTAACTGCCATCTAGTTTCTGTACAAATTGTAAATAGCCTTTCGCTCGCTGTATTTTACCCCTGCCACCTTCAGAATTTGAAACAGAGTATTCCAGTCAACATTGTCAAAAGCTTTCTCTAAGTCTAAAAATGCTAGAAACGTAGGTTTGCCTTTCCTTAATCTATTTTCTAAGATAAGTCGTAGAGTCAGTATTGCCTCACGTGTTCCAAAATTTCTACGGAATCCAAACTGATCTTCCCTGAGGTCGGCTTCTACCAGTTTTTCCATTCGTGTTAGTATGTTGCAGCCGTTACTTATTAAACTGATAGTTCAGTAATTTTCAGATCTGCCAACCCCTGCTTTCTTTGGGATTGGAATTATTATATTCTTCTTGAAGACTGAGTGCATTTCGCCTGCCTCGTACATCTTGCTCACCAGATGGTAGAGTTTTGCCAGGGCTCTGGCTCTCCCAAGGCTATCAGTAGTTCTAATGTTATGCTGTCTTCTCCCGGGGCCTTGTTTCGACTTACGTATTTCAGTGCTCTGTCAAACTCTTCACGCAGTATCATTTCTCCCATTTCATCTTCATGCACATCCTCTTCGATTTCCAGAATATGTCGCCCTAAATGCAATAGCTAGACAACACTTTCATTCATGCTACATTGTACGTACGCAATATTTTAATTTACGCTGTGCTTACTGTACGTAAGATGTGCTCCAAAATATTCAATATGGTTCCGGGCAGCATCGGATGCTGCTCTGAATGGTCTTTCGACGGGACGTTGTATCTGGAAAGCCCTCTCGATTCTTAAACGCATCTCTATAAGTCCACATAAATGTGCAGAAGGCAGACGTATCGTGGGAAACGTTGTGAATACAACTTTGGGGCCTCAGCCACATGGCGGTGCGTCTCCCCATACATCAGTATCATATCATAGTCTTCGCTGAAGTACGCTGCTGTTGTTACATGTCTAACTGTAAGACCTTATTCGAGCTACAGACTGATGGCAAGGCGACCTTATTAAACCGGAACCGAGAGGAAAACGCACGCAGATGGCGACACAGCTCGGTGGCGGTTCTCTTGCATGTGAACTTCCCCTTTGAACAGCCGTGACAAGGCAACCCTTTCGTAACTAACGTATGCGGTAAACATAAAAGCGCAGAGGACGGCTTGTGTGATACACCTGGTACGTTTGGAGCACAGCATTGTATGGCTGTGATACACGTACTGTTGGGAAACTGGAGCAGAAGTGATTCGAAACATTACAGATAAGGTACTACAGAAGAATACTGAAAATTACGTGGAGTGATAAGGTAAGGAATGAAGAGTTTCTGAGGAGAATTGGAGAAGAAAGGAGCATATGAAAAACAAGAAGGAACAGAATGATAGGACATCTGACAAGACATCAGAGAATAACTTCCATGGTGCTAGAGGACGCTACAGAGGGTAAAAACTGAAGAGGAAGATGGAGATTGGAATACATCAAGCAAATAAATGAGGACATAGGTTCTAAGTGCTACTCTGAGTCGGCCGGTGTAGCCGAGCGGTTCTAGGCACTTCAGTCTGGAACCGCGCGATCGCTACGGTCGCAGGTTCGAATCCTGCCTCGGGCATGGATTTGTGTGATGTCCTTAGGTTAGTTAGGTTTAAGTAGTTCTAAGTTCTAGGGGACTAATGACCTGAGATGTTAAGTCCCATAGTGCTCAGAGCCATTTGAACCATTTTATTTTATTTTATTTTATTTTTTAAATTTTTTTTTCTACTCTGATATGAAGAGGTTGGCACAGGAGAGGAATTCGTGGCTGGCCGCATCAAACCAGTCAGAAGGCTGATGACTCAAAAACGAAAAAGTCCTCTGAAAATTTCAAGAAATAGAATTTTTTCTTTTTTTGCTTAAAATGTTGACCTGGATGTCGACTGTATTGTAGTGTTCATCCAAAGTTAGCCAGAAATTTGAGTTACAAAACGATTTGTGAGAAAGGATCTCCCGAAACTTTCAGAGCGCGAAAGAATAGTCGACATGGCGGCCAATGTGGCAGCAAGAAATTTCAGCTACGGCCTGGCAGGCGTTGCAGAGATTATAAATGTGCCCGAACATCAGATCGGACCAGCCAGTTACAATGTCTGCAGTAAAGCGGACGGATAACGTATCGAATGAGTAGAGCAACGGATGACGGAAGCTGCCAAAGGGGCCCGCAGGAGCACGATGCGCACAAAGAACATGGAGGAGGACCTCCTTTTGAATGTGGAAGAATTGACGTATGGCCCAGGAATCGCTGAATGGACATGTACACATATATGTATACATGTACATTATGTACACATATACGAAATATGTAACCGAAAACTTTAAACGCGTTATTATGAAACCGTATTTCTCAAGTTAAAGGAAAACGTAACTTGAGAACAGTAAATAAGGATTTTATCGGTATTTGATGCTGGCATTCCAATTTGAGTTCTGTGTCAGCGTACGAGGATGACGGTATGAAATTCATGCCGCTTTTCCGTCAGATATGTAAATAGAATTATCAGAACAAGCAATTGGGGAAAATCAAGAGTTATATCATGGTTGTGATTTACACTGCCCGACAGAAAGGCATTCTGAAGCGCCGGGATAGGGAGGAGGAAACATGTATGAACACTGACTAAAAAAAGAGAGTCAAATTTCAGAGAATTTGGGAGTATGAGCCCCTTTACAGATATAACATTGCGTCCCATCTCGCTGGGTTAGACGCACTGATTCGGTTTGGAAGTGTCCTAAGGCCGTTGTGTCCTCTCATGAGACAAGCTGGCCCACAACTGTTGTAAGTGGACCTTGGTAACCTGGACACTGGCATTTAGATGGTGTGGACGTCCGAGCTGGTGCCGCACATGTTCTTTCGGCAACAGATCTAGGGATCCTTTTGACCATGGGAGCACATTAACATCAAGCAAACTGCTCAGAGAGAGACACGAGCCATGTGTAGACGAGTACTGTCCTGTTGAAAAAATGGCACCGTGATACGGTGAGAAGAAACACATGAGTATGCAGGACGTCCACGACGTATGGTTCTTCAGTCATTAACAGCTGGGCCTAAAGAATTATCCGATGCCCCTCCTCACACGAAGCACAGCCTGTGCCTGTCTGAAACATTGAAAGAATGGGACCTCTCATCAACTCGCCGCCATGCTCGCCGCCGACGATCATCCCAGGTAGTGCTGATACGCCCCTCATCGCTGAACACAGTGCAGCACGATTTAAGAACATTCTGTGCTCCCCGGTCACGCCTCAGACGCAGCCACTTGTGTTGTGGTGTCAACAGCAGCCTAAGCATGAGACAGTAATTCCATGTTCTGGCTGCTGATAGCCTCCGACCAATGGTGCGGGATGACACAGAATGTCGCACGGAATCCATTACTTGTTCTCAGATGGCAGGTGCAGATGTGAAGGAGTTACGGTGCGATGAGGCGGGATGTGGGGACCAGCCCAGTATTCACCTACTGGGTTGTGGAAAACCGCATAAAACCGCAGCCAGGCTGGCCGGCACACCGGCCCTCGTCGTTAATGCGGCAGGCGGATTCGATCCGGGGCCGGCGTGCTTCCCGATCCCAGAGTCCGGGAAGCAGCGCATTAGCGCTCTCGGCTAACCTGGCCGGTTGAATTAATGTACAACATACAAAAAAAAATGGCTCTGAGCACTATGGGACTTAACTGCTGTGGTCATCAGTCCCCTAGAACTGAGAACTACTTAAACCTAACTAACCTAAGGACATCACACACATCCATGCCCGAGGCAGGATTCGAACCTGCGACCGTAGTGGTCACGCGGTTCCAGACTGTAGCGCCTAGAAACGCACGGCCACTCCGGCAGGCTGTACAACATACAGTACTACAATGCACTCGCAGAGTACAAGACCGTTACATCATCCATAAACATTGTAACCTCCCAAGAAAAAATGTAAATGAAAATTATTTAAGTGTTAACGTGAATAGAACCTATTGTAACCTACCAGCAAATAAAATAATTTATTGACAATGACAATTAAATGAGAACTAGCAATCTGACTCGTGTGTAACCTCCCACAAAAAAGAAAGTCAATTCAATAAAAAGAATGAAATCTCAATGCCAATGAAAACGCAAATAGACCGAAATGTCGATCTTAGGCCCTGTTCTTACCTCAGTAAAATTGCATCTGCTCTTATTTTTTTGCCATAGCTTGGAAGAATTGCATCGCAAAAATTCTTTGAACTTAAGTAAATTTTTTCTTTAAGGAAATGCATGGGAAATTTTCTTTCAATAAAATGTTTGTTTTGTTAAAATGCTTGGTTTGAAAACAGAATTATTATTGGAGCATTTCTTGAACAAATTAATTACAATTACAATACATTATTAGCTGAGCGCAAAGCTGCTTCATTACCTTATTTAACAAAATACCTCCTTCTGAATCCTGACCAGAGTCATGTCGACGCCCGTCGACTCCTCACACACAACAGCTAACTCGCAACTGCGTCCCACTCGCGACTCACTCTCATTCGCAACTGAACTGAACTCTCGCGCAGTCAAGCGCAGACTAGCAACGATAAATAACTCTCTGGTCAGAGATTCTCTCATGCCTCGCCATCGCTGGTACTAAATACATGAATACATACGTGTTTCAACATCTTATTTTAAATCTCCAGGTAAAATATATTATGCGAGGGAAGTATTACATGTACTGGCAGACAAACAGGAATAAGAAAAATCTATTTAGTTTTATACAAAGCTTTTCTTTTTTTTAAATTTTACAATTTATTATGTGATTACGATCGCTTTCGCATATTCTGACAATGTCAGATATACAGTGTGGTCCATTGCTAGCGATCGGGCCTAATATCTCACGAAATAAGCATCAAACGAAAAAACTACAAAGAGCGAAACTCGTCTAGCTTGAAGGGGGAAACCAGATGGCGCTATGGTTGGCCCGCTAGATTGCGCTGCCATGGGTCAAACAGATATCAATCGCATTTTTTAAAATAGGAACCTCCATTTTCTATAACGTGTTCGTGTAATACATAAAGAAATATGAATGTTTTAGTAGGACCAATTTTTTCGCTTTGTGATAGTCACAAACGTATAAGTACGTGGTATCACGTAACATTCCGCCATTGCGGACGGTATTTGCTTCCTGATACATCACCCGTGTTAAAATGGACCGTTTACCAATTGCGGAAAAGGTCGATATCGTGTTGATGTATGGCTAATGCGATCAAAATGCCCAACGGGGATTGTGCTATGTATGCTGCTCGGTATCCTGGACGACATCATCCAAGTGTCCGGACCGTTCGCCGGATAGTTACGTTATTTAAGAAAACAGGAAGTGTTCAGCCACATGTGAAACGTCAACCACGACCTGCAACATATGAAGATGCCTAAGTAGGTGTTTAAGCTGCTATCGCGGCTAAACCACACATGAGTTGTAGACAAATTGCACGAGAATCGGAAATCTCAGAAACGTCGGCATTCAGAATGCTACATCAACATCGATTGCACCCGTACCATATTTCTGTGAACCAGCAATTTCATGGGACGACTTTGAACGTCGTGTACAGTTCTGCAACTGGGCACAAGAGAAATTACGGGATGACAGATTTTTTGCACGCGTTCTATTTAGCGACGTACCGTCATTCACCAACAGCGGTAATGTAAACCGGCATAATATGCACTATTTGGCAACGGAAAATCGACGATGACTGCGACAAGTGGAACATCAGCGACCTTGGTGGGTTAATGTATGGTGCGCCATTATAGCAGGAAGGGTTATTGACCCCCATTTTATCGATGGCAATCTAAATGGTGCAGTGTATGCTGATTTCCTACGTAATGTTCTACCTATGTTACTACAAGACGTTTCACTGCATGACAGAATGGCGATGTACTTCCAACATGATGGATGTCCGGCACATAGCTCGCGTGCGGCTGAAGAGGTATTAAATAGCATATTTCATGACAGGTGGATTGGTCGTCGAAGCACCGCACGTTCACCGGATCTGACGTCCCCGGATTTCTTTCTGTGGGGATATGTTGAAGGATATTTGCTATCGTGATCCACCGACAACGCCTGACAACATGCGTAAGCGCATTGTCAATGCATGTGCGAACATTACGGAAGGCAAACTACTCGCTGTTGAGAGGAATATCGTTACACGTATCGCCAAATGCATTGAGATTTACGGACATTATTTTCAGCACTTATTGCATTAATATGGTATTTACAGGTAATGATGTTGTAACAGCATGCATTCTCAGAAATGATAAGTTCACAAAGGTACATGTATCACATTGGAACAACCGAAATAAAGTGTTCAAACGTACCTACGTTCTGTATTTCAATTTAAAAAACCTACCTGTTACCAACTTTTCCCCTAAAATTGTGAGCCATATGTTTGTGACTATAACAGCGCCATCTGTCACAAAGCGAAAAAAGTGGTCCAACTAAAACATTCGTATTTCTTTTCGTACTACACGAATATGAAATAAAATATGAGGGTTCCAATTTTAAAAAAAATGCAGATGATGTACGATTGACCTATGGCAGCGTCATCTAGCGGGGCAACCATAGCGCCATCTGGTTTCCCTCTTCAAGCTAGACAAGTTTAGTTCTTTGTAGTTTTTTCGTTTGACGCTTATTTCGTGAGATATTTGGCCCGGTCACGGTTAATGGACCACCCTGTATTTAGTCATATCTGACAAAGACTGAAAGTGACCTCACTGTGGGTCTCCATTAGGCCGGCTGGTCAGATCGTGCGGAGTCCAAATTTGCGGCGCATTCGGATGTGACAGTGGCCCTCTCGTGGCAGTTATACTCTTCGTCAAGATTCCAGTCTACTACGTCTAACCACCACAAGGGTGTATCGTTGTATTTTGTGGTGAGAGCCCATAAGCCACACACACACACACGCACACGCATTGTTGTATTTTGCACCAAGCAGCACAATTCTCCCTCTTAGTGGTCGGACGTAGTCAAGGGGAATATTGACGACCGGCATGTCTGTTTCACGTTCCCATCCAGTCCACTATCACACAGAAGAGCCCCACAAATCTAGATATTACACGATTCGATCAAAATGCTTCAAATGGCTCTGAGCACTATGGGACTTAGCTTCTGAGGTCATCAGTCCCCTAGAACTTAGAACTACTTAAACCTAAGTACATCACACGCATCCATGCCTGAGGCAGGATTCGAACCTGCGACCGTAGCGGTCGCGCGGTTCCAGACTGTAGCGCCTACAACCGCTCGGCCGCCCTGGCCGGCACGATTCGATCAGCCGGACGAATGTAGACTCACAACGAACCTCCTTCGTATTTCTATTATTTGCTGGATAACGCTGTTTCACACCAGTACACGGCATCTGATGCTGTTCACGACCCAGGCCTGCTAAAAAGTAAAACACTTTGGCGGCAACACTGTCTGTTACAGAAATTTACATAGGAACAACTTAAACTGGAACGCTCACGTAGATAATGTTATGGGGAAAGCAAATAAAAAACTGTGAAATATTGGCAGAACACTTAGAAAGAGACTGCCTGCACCACGCTTCTTCGCTCTGCAGTACTATTCAGCTTTGTGGAATCCGCATCGCGTGACAACACTGAAAAAAATCAAAGAAAGAAAGTTCGTTTTGTACTGTCTCGCAATAAGGGATAGAGTGTCAAGAACACGATACAGGAATTGGGGTGGCAGTCATTCAAACAAAGGTGTTTCTCGTTGCGTCGGTATCTTGTCACGAAAGTATACGTAGCACTGACCTACCGTTACAGAATGTAACGAAACTTGGCAACCAAACTAAATTAGCAAATATTAGTCCCATCAGAACACCAGAACACGAAAATGTTGAACGCGAATTTTCAGAAACGTTCTCGCCCATTTTAATTCCTTGGTGATGGCAATCGGTGCACGAGATGTAGTCGTCAGCATCATGGTCCGCAGTCAGAAATCCAAAACAGAATGAACGTCAGTTTGCGTCGTGAGCCATATAAAAGCCGGCACGACGACAGATTGCGCACTCTGGTGAGAAGCAACTGCCCCAATTGGTAGGTAACTGCCACAGATGATAGAGGACAATATCTATCGAGCCGGCGTAGCTCAAAAAATTAAGAAATAAAATGTTAAAATTTTGAACATACACTATGTGACTAAAAGTATCCAGACACCTGGCTGAAAATGACTTTGTGGCGCCCTCCATCGATAATGCTGGAATTCAATATGGTGTTGGCCCACCCTTAGCCTTGATGACAGCTTCCACCCTCGCAAACAGACGTTCATTCAGGTGCTGGAAGGTTTCGTGCAGAAAGGCAGCCGATTCTTCACGGAGTTCTGCACTGGGGAGAGCTACCGATGTCGGTCGGTGAGGCCTGGCACGAAGTCGGCGTTCCAAAACATCCCAAAGGTGATCTATAGGATTCAGGTGAAGACTCTGTTGCAAGCCAGTCCGTTACAGGGTTGTTATTGTCGTGTAACGACACCGCCACAGGCTGTGCATTATGAACAGGTGCTCGATCGTGTTGAAAGACGCAATCGCTATCCCCGAATTGCTCTTCAACAGTGGGAAGCAAGAAGGTGCTTAAAATATCAATGTAGGGCTGTGCTGTGATAGTGCCACGCAAAACAACAATGGGTGCAAGCCCCCTCCATGAAAAACGCGACGACACCATAATACCATCGCCTCCGAATTTTGCTGTTGGCACTACACACGCTGGCAGATGACGTTCACGGGGCATTCGCCATACCCACACCCTGCCATCGGATCGTCACATAGTGTACCGTGATTCGTCACTCCACACAACGCTTTTCCACTGTTCAATCGTCCAATGTTTGTGCTCCTTACACCAAGCGAGGTGTAGTTTGGCATTTACCGGAGCGACGTGTGGCTTATGAGAAGCCGCTCGACCATGACATCCAAGTTTTCTCACCTCCCGCCTAATTGTCATAGTACTTGCAGTGGATCCTGTGTGGTGATCTGGATAGATGTCCGTTACGACCCTCTTCAAGTGTCGGTGGTCTCTGTCAGTCAACAGACAAGTTATGCTTTTGTGCTGTACTTGTCCCTTCACGTTTCCGCTTCACTGTCACATCGGAAACAGTGGACGTAGGAGTGTGGAAATCTCGTGTACAGAAAATGGCACAAGTGACACCCAATTCCTGATCACGATGGAAGTCCGTGAGATCCGCGGAGCGCCCCATTCTGCTCTCTCACGATGTCTAATGACTACTGAGGTAGCTCATATGGAGTACCTGGCAGTAGGTGGCAATGCAACTAATATGAAAAACGTATGTTTTTGGGGGTGTCCGGTTACTTTTGATCACATAGTGTAACTGCTGTTCATCATCGGCGAACGTAAATGAATAATTCGAGAAAATCAGCCAACTAGTTGAAGGTGAAAAGATTTATTATATGGCCATGGTTTTAGCACTTGTAAAATTTTCTTCTTTGGGAGTACATGGACTAATTGGCGAATTTTTTTACATGATACTTAAAATGAATTGTCAAGGCTTCGTGCACTGCGACAACTGTCAGTCGCCACAAGGCACCATCCACATGTGGGCTATTTCACTTCCATTTATTTGCATGTACATTTGGATGTGAAGACTTTTGAGCTTAGCCCAGCTCCATTTGGAATGTTTTTAATGGATTTTATTTGCTTTTACTGATGGGCATACATACCACGTTACTCATCATGAAGTTCTTTTCTATGAAATTTGTCATCACCAATATGTGACTTTACGTGTAACTAATTTTGTTTATTACATTTCTATCAAGTGGTTTTGTTCATCCTCTACAACTTGATAATTCTTTGTAACTATGATGTAAAAAATGTCCTCAACAGGTCCATCTTCTTCTGAAGAATACAATTTTCAATTGTTGAAACCGAAGTCAATGGAAGCTAATAAACCTTTATTGGTTTATACCTGCAACTGGTTGCCTGATATACTCGAATCATTCAAATACAACGTTAACTTTTTCCAGACGTAAAAAATGTAGTGGTTAGTGAACAGGTAGGTCGCTTGGTGGTTTCTTCTTATCGATAGTAATCGCTTGCAAAACCAAAATCAAAGCTGTCAATGGTTCCAACTTCGGTTCTTTCCATAGGACTGCTGAAACATAATAATTCAATATTTGTGTTTCTGAGGAATTTGCGCTCATTTCCATGTAACAAGGAGCTGTACATACGTATACTGTTACCACCAAGTCAAGAACAATTACTTTCACAGAGGAAAGAACGCTAGATTCCAGTATTTGCATAACTACGAAAATAAGGTTATTTCCAAGTATTCTGTCGGTGCATAGGTTTGAGTCACATTTACAAGACCATGATATTTTTTGTTAATATAAAATAATTTTCATTGCATTAGAATACAATACATTATTTATTCACTAGTCACTGATGTAATCACCATCTTTACATTGATCGTTTAGGTTAGAACTCTACATCTATTGTGTATAACTGTTGTGATTTCTAGTTGAAGAAATCTGGTATCCAGTTGCTAACACATGAAGGATATTTCAGCATGAAACAATCATCCCTGAATGTTTTTAGAGAGATCTCGGAAAATATGATAATTTGGAGTGCCTATTTCTAGTGCACATCAGCAAGTGGTTTCGTACCAAGTTCAGGAGTTATCTATGGTGATTCTAGTCTTATGCAGGCATGCATTATCGTGAAGTAACAACACTGATATACCAAGTATTTTGTTTTCTGTAGCAACACCCAGTAGTCTACGCTGTTCAGTATATGAAGCACCTTTTATCGGTTCATTTCTTGCTAGCTATTCATGATGAAAAAAGCCACTTTGGTTCCATCAAACTCACAATACGGTGTTTTTGATAGTGGGCACCAACATTTGTATGGGGTTTTGCATTTTTTGACAGATTGAGCCATTTTTCCCTCTTCTTTAAGTTAACATACAGGTCTCATTTCTCGTCACCTGTAACAGTGTTACCAAGGAATGACTTATGCTTACGACAAGCCAAATGTTAACCGGCCAGAAAAGACGAACATACAGCTATTCGCTAATTTTTTGTTGATGTCGCTTAACACATGTAACTATGTACTCAGTTTTTGCAGGTTATCCAATAAAGGCAAATGTAGCACAATGGTTGTGTTCTTACATTTCATAACTTGTGCCAGTTTTCGAATTGTTTGGCAAGGATATTTCTGAACCAACTCATTTAGGGAGTATGCATGAAAAAGAGGTCTTCTAGAGACTGTGTAAGTAGGCTGTTTAGGTTTTTTTATTGGTAACGCCACGTAGCGCTCTGTATGAAAATCACTGGCTGTGCTGTGTGCAGTCTGTGGCTGGTTTGCGTTGTTGTTGGCTATTGTAGTGTTGGGCAGCTGGATGTTAACAGCGCGTAGCGTTGCGCAGTTGGAGGTGAGCCGCCAGCAGTGGTGGATGTGGGGAAGTGAGATGGCGGATTTTTGAGAGCGGATGATGTGGACGTGTGTCCATCAGAAACAGTACATTTGTAAGAATAGATGTCATGAACTGCTATATATATTATGACTTTTGAACACTATTAAGGTAAATATTGTTTGTTCTTTATCCAAAATCTTTCATTTGCTAACTATGCCTATCAGTAGTTAGTGCTTTCAGTAGTTTGAATCTTTTATGTAGCTGGCAGTAGTGGCGCTCGCTGTAATGCAGTAGTTCGAATAATGAAGATTTTTGTGAGGTAAGTGATTTGAGCAAGGTATAGGTTAATGTTAGTCAGGACCATTCTTTTGTAGGATTATTGAAAGTCAGATTGCGTTTTAATGATTTTTGAATTACAATGATACAAAGGTTTTCCGTGATACATTTCATTCCATTGCTGTAATCTGTAACACCTGTGGTTATAATTATATTAATCCTCAGGGGGTACACGCTTACTTTGTGTACCATGTGTTTGGCAAGCACAAGGAGCCCTAGCTGATTTGGTATTTGCTTATACAACTTCACACATCGGTACCATATTCCAGTAACACAGAATTACACAGATATCTGATTATTTAACAGAGAAACAAACAGTTATTTTACTACGTCAGTGATAGATATTTACGCAATCACACAGTTGGATAACGTCACACTTATTTCGTCTGTACTTTGTGAACTGTTCATATTTTTTCGGAACCATTGTGATACTATGAGGGCTCCGAATGATGTATTTGGTATGGGATCATGATTTTAAAGAACGTTTGAGGTAGATGACACTATTTAAATGAGCAGAGAATTTTTTTTAGGTTTTGAAATTATTGGAGGAAGCTACGACGATTTTTAAAATTGACTGAGATGTTATGACATTATTACGACGACGATGTGTATTATGCAATTGAGGTATATTTATGATCAATACGATGATGCTACCGTACATGAGGAATCTGATTATGCTACGTATTTCTTATGATGAAATATTGAAGAAGTGTCGACGAATATATATATGTATAATAAGGTAAGGAATAATGAGTAGTGGTTAGGGACTCTGATTTGTGGAAAAGGATGTTGGAAACCAAGAATCGTACTTTAAAAATTATGAAATGTGTGTACATGTGTGAATGTATTACAATGCTGTTGAAAATTTCTTGGACATTATTATATTTATGAGATTTTGTTTCTTCACATTTGTAACGCAAATTCTCGACTTGGGAAATTTTTATATGAGACTGTCACTGTAGCGCAAACTGCTGTCGTAAATATTTCAGTAAGAAAGCCAAGTGACCTTGACGTAATGCCTCGTGAGTGGCCATCATCTGATTATGCTACATATTTCTTATGATGAAATATTGAAGGAGTGTCGACGAATATGTATATGTATAATAAGGTAAGGAAGCCACCTGGAGAAACAGCCGTTAGGTGGAGAAAAAAGAGGCCATTAACCTCGCTATTGACATTCCTTTGTAGAAAGCATCGCAAATACAACACGCTCATTACTTGCAAACATATGGTTACTCGTACTTTGTGCTACCTGCTCAAATGATTATGAATTGATGGGAAATATTCGTACATCTGCACACCTGATTATAACAAGTGTCTTTCTACGAGAATTGAGATTATTTCTACTAACACAAAATGCCTCATGACTACTGAATGATATTTTTATGCTTTACTTTGTACATAGTTGCTTATTTTATTTTATATCTGTTTTCCAGGTGTGTTGCATCATTGGTTTTATAAAGTAAAATTAAATGCATTTGCTAATGTGAACACTTTCAGTCAGCAGATCTGTTAAATGATAATTTTATGATCCACATTCTTCAAAAAAAGGAGCACTTGGAAAGGAAAGAACAATAAGAGGGGACTAGTAACAGTAACTGCATACATAATTTTCTTTTCAAGTACTTGGTAATTTTTATGGTAGAATAACTTGTGGTGCACCACTTTAATGGCATATACATTAAAATGTGAATAGACATTTTCCTTATCTGCATTGTTGACTTTAGTGTACTATTTTTTTCTGCTTGAGCTTTGTCATGTTTAGATATTAGTTATTGCATTTGCTGCTGCTGTTTTCCAGGCATAGTGCTACTAAATTTCACTTTGTATTACTCTGTTAAGCCAGTTTTACTACTGATTTATTTTTCTTGTTTGCTGCACATTGCCTTATATTAGTTGTAATATTGCATTTCCTTTGCTAATTTAGATATACTGCTGCTTGTTTTGCCAATTTGCATTTTTTTGTCATTGCTGTTTGTATTAATTGTTTTGTGCTGCTGCATTGCCTCGTTCCTTAGTTAATGCATCTGAGCTCAGTAGATTTAAGTTAGCTTAAGAGGGGGTAGACTATATAAGAGAATGAGTTGCGATGAATTGGAAGAAATGCGTTGAGAAGTTATACGAGAAAAGTACAGAAAGCAGGCATAGATAGGACTTTTTGGAAATAATGAAGAATGAAGGGAGATCTCCGAGAAGTAAAGAAAGTTTTGTTTGCAAAATACTGCAGTAAAATAAACCCTGTCCTTTCCTTGTGTTATCCCACTATGTGTTTGTGTACCCTTGGGTATTGTGTTCTTCCTGTCTTTATGTGTTTCTCTGATGAGAGTTATTTTGTAGAATTTTTCTGATAATATGTTATTTACTTTGTAAAGATATTTAGACATTATTTATTCTGTTTTGTTTTAATGCTCATGTGTGAAGTTGATGTTTCAAAAGTTATTCTGATCTTTATGTATTTACTTTTGTCATAATTCCTGTAACACTGATGTATATGATATTTCGATTCTTTTCTAAAGCCTGTACTACAACAAATGTTTTCTGTATTGTTATGTTCTTTAATGATGTATTTTGTACCTTTGTTATTGTATTCTTATGTTATAAAATTGTAATTGACACCAGTTCATCAAACTAAGTAACTTGTAAGTTACATTTCACTGCACACGTTTCTGTTGGTCGTAGTATATGGACAATATGTGAGAAGTAGGGACTGGTAGTGTTTGCACGTGGGTTAATAATTCAGCAAGAGACTGGATAACAGCATTGCTGGTTCTAAGGACATGTCAAAAAAATCTTTTGTGAGTGCACAAGTGGTCGTTCATGGACTTGCTATATAGTCCACAAGACTCTTATATAGTGATTGTGCACCTGCACAGTCGCAACGGATGGCTGCTAGCCATCTCTACAAGGACTACAGTGGGTCTACACCTTTGATGACTCACCAATACCATTATTTCTACAAGGACTACAGTTGGTCTGCACCTCTGGTGGCCCACCAATACCGTAATCTCTATCACGCAGTGGGTCTGCTCTGTGATGACCTACCTACCAATATTCTTCAAAACTTCGACTGACTCTGCTGTGGGTTTGCTCTGTTGTGGCCCATTACCTGTCTGCATATCAAGAGTCAGCAATGTCTTTCCGTTGGAAGGACAACACTACTTCTTCAACACTGCATAGAAATCCACTACTTCTGCGTGCATTTTCTTTAATGCTATGACTTTGACGAAAAAAAAACACTGCAATTTTGGTTCAAATGGTTCGAATGGCTCTGAGCACTATGCGACTTAACTTCTGAGGCCATCAGTCGCCTAGAACTTGGAATTAATTCAACCTAACTAACCTAAGGACATCACACACATCCATGCCCGAGGCAGGATTCGAACCTGCGACCGTAACGGTCGCTCGGTTCCAGACTGTAGCGCCTAGAACCGCACGGCCACGCCGGCCGGCACTGCAATTTTACTGTCTTTATGGACTGTGAGAAAATTTTAGCTTTTGTCCAACATTGTATCAATAAGTGTGTGCATTTGATTTCTTTGTTATTGTAATTATGAAAAAAATATTCAAATCTGTATTAGCCACTGCCCAAAACAATTTGTAAAACTTATTGTGGGGAGCATGGGAGCTGTGTAAGTAGGCTGTTTAGGTTTTTTTATTGATAACGCCACGTAGCGCTCCGTGTGAAATCACTGGCTGTGCTGTGTGCAGTCTGTGGCTGGTTTGCATTGTTGTTGGCTATTGTAGTGTTGGGAAGCTGGATGTTAACAGCGCGTAGCGTTGCGCAGTTGGAGGTGAGCCGCCAGCAGCGATGGATGTGGGGAAGTGAGATGGCGGATTTTTGAGAGCGGATGATCTGGACGTGTGTCCATCATCAGAAACAGTACATTTGTAAGAATGAATGTCATGAACTGCTATGTATATTATGACTTTTGAACCCTATTAAGGTAAATACATAGTTTGTTCTTTATCAAAATCTTTCATTTGCTAACTATGCGTATCAGTAGTTAGTGCTTTCAGGTTTGAATCTTTTATTTAGCTGGCAGTAGTGGCGCTCGCTGTATTGCAGTAGTTCGAGTAACGAAGATTTTTGTGAGGTAAGTGATTTGTGAAAGGTATAGGTTAATGTTAGTCAGGGCCATTCTTTTGTAGGGATTATTGAAAGTCAGACTGCGTTGCGCTAAAAAATATTGTGTGTCAGTTTAAGCACAGTCATGTATAATTTTTCTAAGGGACGTTTCAACTGGTTCATAAATAGATCTCATTTTCCTCTTCTGAAACGAGAAAACTATTTCCGTGCTGTTCTCTCAACAAATGTTTCGCTCCCTTCCACACCAAAAATTGTCTGCGTCGGTTCTGCAGCACTACATTCTCGATTAAACTCCAAGAGTAAAAGCCTCGGAAGTGTTAATTTTCTCTCCTTCATACTGACTAGCCTGGAAAATGAACAAAACGAGACCCTGTCCACAGCAATCAGATTTAAAAGTGAGAAAATCACTGTATAATGAAAACCGAAGGCTTCGCAATGCACTGGTGACAACACAGCGAACAATGACATTGATTTACACACCGAACAAATAGATTCCCATACTATATGGTCAGTATGTCTATACCTGTAAACCCGTGGTCAGATACCGCAGGTTCGAAGTACATAGTTCAGTAATCAGATGGATTGCAGTATTGGCTTCATTAAGATAACTACGTGACACTTGACATTAATAGGTGATGGAGATAAGCAATCTTTCGTATTTCTAAAACTTCTCAATTTTTTTACTGTGTCTTTTATTGCCTTGATCGCAAAAGCACATTACATTCCAACGGGTCGCTGTAAGGGCGATCAAAAAGTTTCCGTTGGAAGCCCGTAGAGTCCAGAACATGTACCAGTCAGGCAAGATCTGCGTGAGCACTGAGGTTCTCGTCCCACCGATGGACCAGGAAAATGCCCGTTTGGGAAACACCGTGTTCTGCCGCGTGAAGAAGTCCGTAACTGCCTGCTGTACATACTTGTCCGGCAGGAATCGCCGACCCTTCAAGGTCTCTTTGATGCGGCCGCATGCGTGATAATCACATAGCCAGAGATAAGGACTGTAGGGCAGATGCTCGAGTGCCCCCCACCTGGGTTGGAGTAATTTCTGCGTTACGACATTTGCGATATGGGACTCGAATTATCATGTTGGTTTTTGACCGACGTCCTGGCCCCTTCACATTCTTCGTTCTATGATGGATGTCTAGCGCTGTTTGTCGCTCGGCTGCCAATAAGAGAATAACAAGACAATGGTTCGGTATGGACGCATTTTGTCATAATGTAGCCATAGTTTACCCTTCCACATTTACCGCAAGCACGTCGGGAATACATGAATACCACACTAATCCATTGCCAACTTGTCGGCGCTTATACAGGGTGGTCCATTGATAGTGACTGGGACAAATATCTCACGAAATAAGCATCAATCGAAAAAACTACAAAGAACGAAACTCATCTAGCTTGAAGGGGGAAACCAGATGGCGCTATGGTTGGCCCGCTAGATGGCACTGCCACAGGACAAACGGATATCAACTGCGTTTTTTAAAATATGAACCCCCTTTTTTATTACATATTCGCGTAGTACGTAAAGAAATATGAATGTTTTAGTTGGACCACTCTTTTCGCTTTGTGATAGATGGCGCTGTGATAGTGACAAACGTATAATTACGTGCTATCACGTAACATTCCGCCAGTACGGACGGTATTTGCTTCGTGATACATTCCCGTGTTAAAATGAACCGTTTACCAATTGCAGAAAATGTCGATATAGTGTTGATGTATGGCTATTGTGACCAAAATGCCCAACGGGCGTGTGCTAAGTATGCTGCTCTGTATCCTGGACGACATCATCCAAGTGTCCGGACCGTTCGCCGGATAGTTACGTTGAAACAGGAAGTGTTCAGCCACATGTGAAACGTCAACCACGACCTGCAACAAATGATGATGCCCAAATAGGTGTTTTAGCTGCTGTCGCGGCTAATCCACACATCAGTAGCAGACAAATTTTGCGAGAATCCGGAATCTCAAAAATGTCGGTGTTGAGAATGCTACATCAAGATCGATTGCACCCGTACCATATTTCTATGCTCCAGGAATTGCGTGGCGACGACTTTGAACGTCGTGTTCAGTTCTGCCACTGGGCACAAGAGAAATTACGGGACGATGACAGATTTTATGCATGCATTCTATTTAGCGACGAAACGTCATTCACCAACAGCGATAACGTAAAACAGTATAATATGCACTATTGGGCAACGGAAAATCCACGATGGCTGCAAGTGGAACATCAGCGACCTTGGCGAGTTAATGTATGGTGCGGCATTGTGGGAGGAAGGATAAGTGGCACCCATTTTATCGATGACGATCTAAATGGTGCAATGTATGCTGATTTCCTACGTAATGTTCTACCGATGTTACTACAAGATGTTTCACTGCATGACAGAATGGCGATGTCCTTCCAACATGATGGATGTTCGGCACATAGATCGCGTGCGGTTGAAGCGGTATTGAATAGCATATTTCATGACAGGTGGATTGGTCGTCGAAGCACCATACCATGGCCCACACGTTCGCCGTATCTGACGTCCCCGGATTTCTTTCTGTGGGGAAAGTTGAAGGATATTTGCTATCGTGATCCACCGACAACGCCTGACAACATGCGACAGCGCATTGCCAATACATGTGCGAACATTACGGAAGGCGAACTACTGGCTGTTGAGAGGAATGTCGTTACACGTTGCATGGGGGCTTAGTTAAATAAAAAAAATGCAAATATTTTTAGTAGCTGTAAGTCCGATTACGCAAGTCTCGTAAACGGTTGGCCCTGACTAGTTTTAGTACGCAATCTGACTGCTTAGAATGACAACAAAGAATGAAATGAAAATTTTCTGTTAACACAATTAATTAATTAAGTCCCCAGCAACTATAAAACCTACGAAGCCAACAAAGCACAAGTGTAGCTGTTTTGTGTGTGGAAGTGTGACTCAACTTACACATCTGGCACGGTTCTTCTTCAACAAGACAAGAATTTTTAAATACCAATTATATTGACGTGATAAAAGAAAATTAGAAATACTATAATTGTGCAAGAAAACCAAAATTACACTCTAATACAAGAACACAAGCCAGATGCTTTGTTGACTGAACCTGTAATGATGCATTATTTGAGACACACAAATAATAAAAGCACATAGCGTTTTATTACCTTCATATATATTGACGAAATGCACTCTGATCATTACAATATCTCCATTAGAATAACATCTGCTATCTCTCCCATCAGATAACTGCATAAAACATGGAACAAACACTCCCTACTACCACATATCCACTCCGACTTCACGACAAGCAGTGTCCACCACAACTTCTCGGCAAGAACTGCCTGCCGCTACCTCTCAATAAGCACTGCCAGTGGAGGCGGCGGAACAAAACTCTCTGGCGCGATCTCTGGCGCTGTGGCTCAGTGTAGCCACCTTTCATATGCCCTTCCTCCACGGGCTAGAATTTGATGGTATTTTTGCCAGCATTGGTGGTGAAAATACCACCAAATTCGTCAAAAAAAAATACAGACAAAAATAAAAGATAATATTAATATGTAAATATCATATAACTAGATAAAATTTTGGCTTTGCACTGACCTTTCAATAGCCTAATATATAAAATACAGTAAGGAATACAAATTCTTTCATACATATAACTTTACATAATAGTTTACACAAATATCATGTGGTTAAACAATTCAATCGCGTCAGCAATGACGAATATGAGCAGGTAAGAGTCTTATAACTTTTCACAAACAATAATACACAAAAAATCAGTTTATACAAATATTCACATAAAATGCGTTCATAACAAGTAGTTGACAGTTCCAGCAGTAGCACCCAGCATTGTGGGACAGGTACAGACACCATCAGGTGACATCATTTCAGCAGAAGCAGTTCATCAGTGGCACCCAGCAATGTCGAGTAGGTGCAGACTCCAACAGGTGACATCATTTCAGTAGAAGCAGTCCATCAGTGGCACCCAGCATTGTGGAGTAGGTGCAGACACCAACAGGTGACATCATTTCAGTAGAAGCAGTCCATCAGTGGCACCCAGCAATGTCGAGTAGGTGCAGACACCATCAGGTGACATCATTTCAGTAGAAGCAGTCCATCAGTGGCACCCAGCAATGTTGAGTAGGTGCAGACACCATCAGGTGACATCATTTCCATAGAAGTAGCTCCATCTGTGCACCCAGTAATGTTGAGCAGGTGCAGACACCATTAGGTGACATCATTTCAGTAGAAGCAGTCCATCAATGGCACCCAGCAATGTTGAGTAGGTGCAGACAGCAGTCCATAATATTCACTATCACTAATCACACTGTTCATCAGTTTATAAGCAGAAAGTAAACATGTCCTATTGGCACCAATCATGTAGAAAAAGTGCAAGTAACAATCCATAATATTCACTATCACTGATCACACTGTTCATCAGCAGAAATTAAACATGTCCTAGTGGCACCAATCATGTAGAAAAAGTACAAGTAACAGTCCATAATATTTACTATCACTGATCACACAGTTCATCAGCAGAAATTAAACATTTCTAAGTGTCACACATCATGTTGAAAAGTGCAGGTAACAGTTCATAATATTCACCATCACTAATCAGACAGTTCAAGCATGAACAATAGTTTGAATGCACATACAAATGCTTTTACAATGCTCTTACACTAAACATACAAATCATAACAAACACACAAATGATATCAGATAATTGTCATATTGCTATTACAAATACACAAACATCAGTAAACCTATAATATTTATGGGTGTCAGTGCAAGCCACTACAAACAAATAAAATAATATTTAGGAGATAGGTGGGTAGGAATAGGAAAGGAAAACACACAAAGAACACTCACTCATCTTTCATCCACATTAAAAGTACTACTGTGTAATTGAATAGTGTTAACTGTGTAAATGCATTTCTGTCAAAATTTCATGTTCATCATGTGTATCAAGTAGTAGTGGCAGCAATGTATAACAGTCAATAATAGTTAAGTCAATGTCATAGTCATCATGTCAAGACCAATGTTTGCCAAGCCAGATCAAAATGTACGGTTGCTGAACAACTGTCAGTGTGCCAAGATATGCAACTTCCTATCTCCAAAAAAAAAGTACATACTGCTTAGTGATTTAACAAAGTGTGTGTAGACAATCTTCCTTCCATTTTAGTGTTCTAGTCTGCTATCTTCATCCTCCTTGTTCCATATAGACCAACAAAAAAAAAAAATATGCACCTCACTTATTTTACCTCTTATACACCAAAACTCCAATCAACTTCATATAATCTCAATACCTCAATAATACCTCTTCAATACGTCGATACATATAAACCTTATTGCCAGTATCATTTCACTTCCATAACAACTCCTTCCTCTAGTCAGTCTCCTCGAACAAGTACAGATAAAATCCTAATGCAAACCTCCTCATCCCATACAATCCGAAGACACACTGTCAACACACAACCTCTGTGTAATCCATCTGACCAAAATCTTCTACTCATTATGAATTATAAACAAAGAATGCATACATGACCTCTAACAGACTTAGTTCGAATAACTCTCAGTAATTAAGTACGATTACGGAGTGTGAATGATCCTAATATTTCACAGTGTGTACACCACTTCAAGAATTATGGCAAACAGAAGCAAACATGTGGAGTATTTCTTGTGTCAAGTGTCACTTCCTATTTCAATTGCTCACGAAAAATGCAGTGTAATAACTGTCAATGGTCTAAACCTAGTTTTGGTATGTCATGTCGGTAGCTTCCTTCCTATTAGCATAAATTTATACAGCTTCCATAAAACCTCAGCTCATGTGACTTCTATGAAGTTTCTTGTACTAATGTCGTTCGTCGGATTATAGCAGTTCATTTTCCTATCTTAAAAATTATAAGGCACTGAGCGTAAGCAAAACAAGCAATAGCGAGTATATATACCAGTAGAGAACAGAATGTCAACAAGTGGATGCAGCACAATTCTTACAACGAGGCTCTGCTAAGCGAACAATCTATAATTAATACAATAGTGTGACCTAAACTCTATGTTCATACACAGTACAACAGCATTTCTATATACCAAATTAAAGAGTAGTTGTGACGACAAACAGATATGTATAAATATGCAATCCATACGCAATGCAGTAAATATGTATCTTACATAATAAACAGGTCATTAGCATCGTATCAGCGTAAGCAAATAAATGTTCATATGTAATCTTAATAAATAAACATGAAGGCGCAAGCAGATAAATCACAAAGTATAACTTACATACCTAACCATATGAGCACAATTAATCAGGTGACAATTATAATTTAAATAAATAAGCACAGCAGGCACATAATTAAAAAATATGACATCAGTGAAAAAGCAGTGCAGTCAAGCGATGCATAATATACACAAGTTACAACCCAGTTCATTAATAATCATTGTCAAAATCAGTTAACGTACGCAAGCACGTCGCTTCACAAGTAAATTCATAGAACATGAAATTAGTACAAAGTATGAATCACGTAATCGCGAGCAGCAAATTATGTCTAAAGTACGTACCTAAGTGGAAATATGTTACCTGAAAAATAAACTCAATTAATAGTTACCTTTTTTAGTTTATTAGTTTCTTCTTGGAAATTACATTCTTCCGGAAAATTTCTCGATAGCAAGTCGTCTTTATGTCGGACACGCACAGAATTTACCTGAAGTTCTTAAATATCTTATAGAACCGTATCCCGAAAAATACTGAATGTTAATAACATAATTCATCAAGTCATTATAGCTTTATACTGATTTTATTCGGAGAAAGACTGTATTTGTTTACGGCTGTCAGTGCATTCGCACTGAGCGCTCGATCAGCTGTAGGCGCGTGACGTAGGAAGTGATTGTTTGCGGTCAACGACTGCCTTGTGCGGCGCGCGGACTTGACTGTTGCTTTGAGTATGTGCCGCCGCCAAAACACAGCGCGGTATCCTTGTACTCTCTGCATGTTTGCGTAAACTGTTGGTTTCTCGAAAGTATGTCATTCCACAAAAATTTTAACGTTTGATATATGATGTATTCCCTTAGAGCGTCGTGATTTATGAGTTTCTACTTCAACAGTGCTATCATGAATAATTTTGCGAATTCTATATGGACCGTTATAAAGCAGAAAAAATTTGCGACACAAGCCTTTTCCTTTGTGAGACAAACAATGGGACTTAATTAACACCTTCTGACCAACTGACAAGATTTTTAAACGACCACGACGCTTAGCTGATTTCTCTCTTCTAGCCGCCGCAGATGCAATATTTTGCAGAGCCATGTTCACAACTTCAGAATGCCGCAGTTTCCGTGTAGGCGGGAAAGGAACGATTTCAGAAATGCGATTTGTCGGTGCTTTGTTTTTTAATATCAGTATAGGCGGTAAAGAAGTTGAATCATTAGGGAGTTCATTCAGAATGTTTTGAAAAATATGAAGATACTGATCCCAAGTTCTGTGATTCTGATGACAGTAAAGACGACACAATTTATTGATTTCCTTCATCCATCTCTCTGAAGCGTTAGATTGAGGGTGAAAAAGTGAAATGAAGATTGGTTTAATTTTACGACGCCGTAGAGTACGAAGCCAAATTTTAGAATGAAACTGTGATCCATTATCTGATATAACCTTATCAACATGACCCACTTCTTTAAGAAAATGTTTGATGAAAGCGTTAGATACTGAACGAGCTGTTGCTTTGCGTAAATGTGTAAGACACACATATTTTGATGTCAACTCCACTGCTACGAAAATGTACGCAAAGCCATTAGTAGATCGAACCACTGGACCGAACAAATCAACTGCAGCCATGTCCTATAATTTCGCTGGAATGATAGGAAACAACGGTGCTCTGTGAGAAATAGTCGGCGGCTTAGCCTTTTGACATAATTTGCATTTGGCAAGAACAGATCGAATACGTTTTTCCATATTACTGAAGTAGCAATTTTCTCGTAATTTATGAAAGCATTTTCTGGGACCAAAGTGTGCATAACTGAAATGTGTGTACCAAATCAATTTATTGACCCACTCATCAGGAATACAAACTAACCAAACAGAGTTGTCGACCGATTTTCGTTTAAAAAGAATGCCATTGCGAACTAAATAATGCTGTCTTATCGCTACGCTTTCCCTTCTCCTCCACTTCTCCTTAATGTCCTTCCAGATTGGATCCTTATTTTGCTTCTTAGCGATGTCCTGGAGCGAAGACGAAATAAAGTTCTCAAACGCAACACCTTGAATATACATCAATCAATAATTGTTTTCCTTGCAGTCCTCTTCAGAACTTTGTTTCAAACCCATAGGTGCACGTGATAAAGCATCAGCAACAATACTTGAAGAACCCTGTATGTAAACAATACTAAAATCAAACTCCTATAGGTACAACGCCCATCGTGACAATCTGCCATGAGTTAATTTTGTCGACATAAGAAATTCCAGAGCTCGATGATCGGTGTAAACCATAGTATGTCTGCCAAACAAGAATGTCCGAAATTTTGTAAAAGCCCAAACAACCGCCAAAGCTTCAAGTTTCGTAATCGAATAATTCTTTTCTGATTTAGAGAGAACACGACTTCCAAATGCAATAGTTTTCTGGACTACAACGCCGTCTTCTTCTATCTCTTGAAATAAATGTGCACCTAGGCCTTTGTATGATGAGTCCGTCGCCAAACAAAAATCTTTAGATAAATCCGGATGTGAAAGAAGTGGAGCAGCAACTAAAGCATCACGGAGTTGTTCAAATTCTGACTGAGCTTCCTCATCCCAACACCAATTAGATTTCTTTCCAGATAGTTCACATAAACGAGGTGTGGCCAAATCGTCCAATTTAACAAAGCGTCTAAGAAAATTACAGACACCAAGAAAACTACGAACATCACGTTTTGTAGTAGGAACAGCATAATTACGAATAGCGTCTAATTTTTCTGGATCAGGAAGAATACCTTCTGTAGAAATAATGTGACCGAGAAATTTCACCTGAGAACGACCAAATTCAGATTTTTCTAAGTTCACCATAATGCCAACTCTTGCAAAAATACGTAATAATGAATCCAAAATTTTGTTGTGCTCACTCCAAGAATTTTTAGCAATAAGAATGTCGTCAACATATAAAGTAATATTGTCACGAAGATAAACAGGTAAAATTTCATTTAAGCTACGAATAAATGCTGCTGAAGATACAGTAAGTCCAAACGGTAATTTCCGAAACTGGTAACAGTTACCAAAGGCTAAAAAGGCAGTATATTTTCTACAATCAGGGTGGAGTTCTATATGCCAAAACCTCGCGCGCATATCAATCGTGGATAAAACTTTAATTCCATGGAAATGTTGAAGAAGTTCATCTAAATTTTGTGGACGGTCAGTTTCAGGAATGATGATGTTATTTATCTGTCTGGAATCCAGAACCAAACGAATTGACCCATCCTTTTTAAGAACAACGTGTAATGGGCTAGTATAAGGACTGACTGGAGGCTCAATAATGCCCTGATCTAACATGTACTGAAGTTCATTCTTAACCTTGTCTCTGTAAGCCAAAGGAATAGCGTACGTTTTCCCCCGAAATGGTGTGTGTTCTTTAACTTTAAATAAATATTGTAAGCCTTGTATAGTTCCCGTGTGATGACTAAACACTGCAGCATGTGAAGTCAAAATTTGGTGCAGCTCTTCTCTTGCAACGTCATCTGGCACTTCAGCTTTCTTAACCTTTTCATTAAATAGTTCTTCACTATTAATTATATCATCCATCGCGTCTCTGTATCTATTGTCATTGTCATGAATAAACACATTGTCGTCATAATGCTCAACGAAAACATCAGAAGTAAGAAACCTTAAACATTTTGTATCTGGTTCAGATCTTGTTAAACACTCGAAAAATTTCAAACATATCGGCATTCCGGCAACAGTCAAATTCACACTCCCTTCTTTAAAGTTCAAAATTGCCTTATGTGCGTTAAGAAACTCCATACCTAATATAATTTGTGTACTGAGTAATGGAACAATAATAAAATTAGCAGAAAATTCGTATCCTTGACAATTGAAATTTAGGTTGGTCTGTTGTTTGACTTCTACACTTTTTCCAGAAATCGCTCCTCGAATTGTAGTTTTAGAGATAGGTAACACAGGACAGGCAATAGTTCTTTCACATATACGAAAAACTGATTCACTAATGACATTCAATGGGCTCCCAGAATCTAAAACTGCAGTGAACTTATTCTTACCCACACATACTTCAATAACAGGATGTAAAAATGCGTCTACATTATTTTCCTTTTCGTCTAACAAAATGTCTCTCATGTCTTCCAGGCGTCCGTAGTGTAAAGTCGTAGTGTCATTACTTTCTGAACCGTCTATATTGCTGCCAGAAGCCGAAGCTGCAAGTCATTGTCGATTGTTTGCGTCACGTCTTTGAGTATTCGCGTCATTTCGCGGATCCATTTCTACGATTTGCACTTGTCTCTCTGAAGTTCTGTCACGTGGAGGATGCCAATTAGGTCCCTCCTGTCTGTTAGATACAAATTCTTGGTTGTGTCTGTTATTAAAATTTCTGTTTTCCTGTCTGTCTGCATAACTACTTCTTGTGTAATTTCGACTGTCACTTCTGAAATTATTGTAGTATCTACTACCCTGGTTATTTCTGTAGTAAGAATTTCTATTACTGTATGAATAATTTCTGTCTTGATGATACCGATTACTGTTTCCGTATGATTGATCATTCCAGTAGGAATTACCGTTATTATAATTGTCTGTGTAATTTCTGTTAGAACGTCTGTTATTGTCATGAGGCTGGTATCTATTGTCCTGTCTGTTACGTCTGTCATTCTCAAAGTTACCCATATAACGCCCGTTCCGATCACTACCCCTTTTCTCTGAAAATCTATTGTAATTACTGTTACTGAAAAAGTTACAAGAAGTCCCGTCGTCGTTGTCATACTCAAGTTCTTGCAACAAAGTCTTAAAAGTCTCGATGTCGTCTTTACATCTTCCAGCTAAAGCAATTTGTCTTATGGATTGTGGCAGCTTAGTTAAACAAATACGAATTAATTCAGTCGGGCTATAAGGGTTGGAAAGGAACTGATTCTTTCGAATCATGTCTTCAAAATATTCCGCTGGCGTGCGGAACTCAGACTGTTTGAAATTAAGCTGCATGATAAGACTGTGTTTGACTCTGTCTTGCGTGTTTTCGGACCAATATGCCGATAGAAATGCATGATAAAAATCATTCAGATTATTACAATCTCTAATGAGTGCGCGCATCCGCGTCGCCGGTTCGTTTTCTAAATACCCACACATAAATTCCAGTTTGTGACTTAGTGGCCAATTTGGTGGAAGTGAGTACATAAATTGATCTAACCAAGAACATGGATGTATGTCATTCTTAGAATTGCGAAAGATCTTAAATTTCCGAACAGTCAAAAAGTGTTTATAGTCAAAGTTTTCGCCTCGGGGCGACAAAGACCTACCGCGTCTGTCCCAGTCCGAATGTCGATTATTGTAAAGTTCGCGCGCCTGGCGCTCTACTATTTTTCAATCAGAAGAATTCCAAGGGACGATCCTGGCAGGGTCGACACGTGCATGGGGGCTTTGTTAAATAAAAAAAAATGCAAATATTTTTTAGTAGCTGTTAGTCCGATTACGCAAGTCTCGTAAACGGTTGGCCCTGACTAGTTTTAGTACGCAATCTGACTGCTTAGAATGACAACAAAGAATGAAATGAAAATTTTCTGTTAACACAATTAATTAATTAAGTCCCCAGCAACTATAAAACCTACGAAGCCAAAAAAGCACAAGTGTAGCTGTTCTGTGTGTGGAAGTGTGACTCAACGTACACATCTGGCACGGTTCTTCTTCAACAAGACAAGAATTTTTAAATACCAATTATATTGACGTGATAAAAGAAAATTAGAAATACTATAATTGTGCAAGAAAACCAAAATTACACTCTAATACAAGAACACAAGCCAGATGCTTTGTTGACTGAACCTGTAATGATGCATTATTTGAGACACACAAATAATAAAAGAACATAGCGTTTTATTACCTTCATATATATTGACGAAATGCACTCTGATCATTACAATATCTCCATTAGAATAACATCTGCTATCTCTCCCATCAGATAACTGCATAAAACATGGAACAAACACTCCCTACTACCACATATCCACTCCGACTTCACGACAAGCAGTGTCCACCACAACTTCTCGGCAAGAACTGCCTGCCGCTACCTCTCAATAAGCACTGCCAGTGGAGGCGGCGGAACAAAACTCTCTGGCGTGATCTCTGGCGCTGTGGCTCAGTGTAGCCACCTTTCAACGTATCGCCAAATGCATTGAGGTTGACGGACATAATTTCCAGCATTTATTGCATTAATGTGGTATTTACAGGTAATCACGTTGTAACAGCATGCGGTCTCAGAAATGATAAGTTCACAATGGTACATGTATCACATTGGAACAACCGAAATAAAATGTTCAAACGTACCTGCGTTCTGTATTTTAATTTAAAAAACCTACCTGTTACCAACTGTTCGTATAAAATTATGAGCCATATGTTTGTGACTATTACAGCATCATCTATCACAAAGCGAAAAAAGTGGTTCAACTAAAGTATTCATATTTCTTTACGTACTACACGAATAAGTAGTAAAAAATGGGGGTTCCTATTTAATAAAAGGCAGTTGATATCCGTTCCACCAATGGCAGCGTCATCTAGCAGCCCAAACATAGCGCCATCTGGTTTCCCCCTCCAAGCTAGACAAGTTTAGTTCTTTGTAGTTTTTTCGTTTGACGCTTATTTCGTGAGTTATTTGGCCCGGTCACGATCAATGGAACACCCTGTATACACGTATTGGAGATGCGCTACGTTGCATATACATTGAACTAATGCCGTCAAACGGAAACTTCTTGATTGCCCGTTGTAGTTTCCGTTGACCTCAAATTACTCATCGCAGAGACATGTTATCTACGTACACCGTGGCAAAGACACGGTGTTTACGTACACTGTAGATTAGAACACCATAGTTTGATAATATACTCCCATTTAGGAACTTGTTCACTAATTAACCAGGTTTCAATGCGTTGTTGGCTATACCAACAAATTTAAAAAATGTAATTCTGAACCATGCTTATTGAGAAATGCACTTGAAAAGCGCGCTGGGAGCAATAAACGTATTGACGTGAAGCTCGAGTTAAGAATGTCTTAAGCCATGGTTAAAATTCATTAGCAATGGTTCAACTATATGTAGAAAAAGCAGTGCAGGGACTGAAAGAAAATTTCGGAAGAGTGATAAATGTTCAAGAGTAATGGATACCAATGAGAAAGTCGTAGGTAAGGAAGAGTCGAAAAGATGATTAAAGGGAGGGACAGAGCACTTAGAACAGACTGTAGCTCAAGGCTAAACAAATTAAAGACGAAGGTGATTAAGAGTAACAGAAACGAGAATGAAGGCCGGCTTAACTTGAAAACAGGGAACGATTCCGTGGTGAAAGAATTCTGTATGGCAAGTAAGGTTGCACACAATGGACGAAGCAAGGAAGACATCAAAGGGAATTTGGCACAGTCGAAGGAAGCTTTCTTCAGTAAAAGAACTTACCTGATTTATGGAAATGAGGAAAGAGTTCCTGGAAGTGTATGTGTTGAGCACAGTAAGTAAATGAAACTTGACAATCCGAAAGCTTGAGAAGAAGAAGCTGGAAGCATTTGACATACGGTGCACTGGAAAGACGTTAAAAGGTAAGCGAAGAGATAAAGAGCGAAATGATGAATTGCTGAAAAGAAAAGGCAAGGGAAAAAGACTGCGGGCGACCACAGCAGAAGGAGGCACAGATTAGTGAGACATCTGTAACAACATCCGGGAGTAATTAACTTGATGTTGGAATGAGTGGTTGATTGGAAAAATAGTAGGATCAGACAGAAGAGAATATGAAAAATAGGTTGTAGAGGTTGTTGGGTGCAGCAGTTACGTAGAGGTGAAAACTTTAGCAAAAAGTAAAAAAAGACAGAGAAAACAACAAACCAGTTAAAAATGAAAAAGAAAATAAAGTGTGATGTGTAGAATCCCTTTCGTAGACGCAGTGCAGGACTATGTTTACTTCAAACCTCACAGCTCCAAGGAATCCGAGTATTTCATTTGAGAGACTGATTTCTCATTTTGGGAGAGCTTAGTGAGATCTCCTTTTGCTCTCCAACATTAGTATTCCTGCGATACTCCCTTCCCACCCAAACCCATACGTTTGTGCGGATTCGTTTTCTTTCTGCCAGACAGTCTCTCGGCTTGCTTCCAACAGATTTGCAGCGATTCTGCACGCTCTGCGCTATGTCTCTTGTTCATGCTGCCACTCTGCACCAGTACGTCGCAGCACATACAACAGTTTTGTCAGGACGAAAGCACCAGGCTGCCGAAGATCAGTAGCTTGTGTTTACGTTGGGTTGTGTTGGCGATCGGCTGGTTATGATTTTTGGAAAGGAGCACACAGTGTTATATTGTCGACAGTTATTAATAATCTCATGTCCACACAAAGTAGTTTTGCTTTAAATTTGTGGTAGCAAGATTGTGGGGTTCATGTATTTACTGAATAACTTGGACCTTAAATGGGCACAGCTGTTCTGTCACCACTTATTCCACATATTTAAGGGAAAGCACTGGTGCACATTTGCTTCGTTATATGCAGGTCACATTCGTTCTCTATTAAAGGATTCTTGTTTGTGTGATCCTCCGTCTGTTTTTACTGCAATTGGTAGATCTTTCAGTTGTCGACTACTGGTTTCTGTGCAGAGAGCACTGCCGTGAAAACTAGACTGCGAATAAGAACGCTATGGATCTTCTGAAATTTCGAATGTCTTTGGTTGAGGATCTTTTGCCTTGTCCAGACGGAAAGAGGAACGCAGAAGAGGGTGCGATACGAAGATGAGATAGGCTTCTCAAAAAAGGCAAACATACTTAAAGTTCATGAAAAACCAATTTATACATTGATTATGATCACTGGCCCATAGTGGACCTTATTTTGTCACCACCAACATGTCAGAATGAGCACTGTGATGGCAGAACTACAATAAAGTGAATAAAATGCTGCCAGTACGTCCGTCTTAACGAAGGAAATCATTGTTTCAAACACTTATACAAAAGGTGAAAAAGTCAGTTCTTGAATTACAAAATTTTTAAATGACATTATATTATCACATTTTCGTGAGATAGGATGTGACCTCTAAGCTAAAATATCGTGAAAGAACTTTGTTACTATTTTTTCATCGTTTAAAATGCCAAAATGTTCAGAGAATTTACCTTAATTCATTATTTTCTTTAAAAAAGAATGTTTTCATTAGGAAAGGATAGACACTTGAACTCCAAGAGAGCAACGCACTACCTTCACCACTGTTACATCAGAGGCTTTTCTAATGTTCACTTAACATTGTGCAGATTCACACCGACAATGAGACATTATCTTACATTACCATTGAGGGGGGGGAGGAGGGGGGGAATGAGTCATTTCTTGTAACACAATAATCATGTAACGTACTGTCAGTGTAATCATACAGTATGCACTCCTTCCCCGAAGCACCTGGCCAACTGAAATTACGTTATCTATCTGAAATGTGTATGGGCACCATGCTCGATACGCTTTTGTTTTCGATAAGAATCATCAGTGATAATTCTGTGCCTATATCTATATTGTCAGTAAAATATCAGATTCAATAGCCCATACCAACTAAAAATATTCTTTAAATGGTTTTTGTACTGTAATAGTTTACTTTTATGCTTTCTTGGGCAATGGATCTATATCTTAATCCTTTTTTTCTATCATGTACAATACCGTTACGACGTGGCTCCGTTATAAACTTGATAATTAGCAACACAACGACAGTCATGCACAATTTTCTACTTGTGGATTCGTCTGAAACTACAGCGTAAGTTTTTAACGTCTGAAACATTAATCCTTTGTATAATGCCGACCCATATATGCATCAATGCAACCTAACTTTGTATTTAAATATCGTAGTAGCAAAAACGTCCTCAAAAATGGTTCAAATGGCGCTGAGCACTATGGGACTTAACATCTTAGGTCATCAGTCCCCTAGAACTTAGAACTACTTAAACATAACTAACCTAAGAACATCACACTCATCCATGCCCGAGGCAGGATTCGAACCTGCGACCGTACCGGTCACGCGGTTCCAGACTGAAGCGCCTAGAAGCACTCGGCCACTGCAGCCGCCCAAAACCGTCCTCATACCGCAATAAGTAAATAATTAAAAGGCTGGGGAGGGTTTAACAGGAGTTACACCAAGACAAAAATGAAACCATAATCATTATGGTAGACCTCATGCAGCTGCAACACGACATACCAGCACAGCTAAATATTTCATAAAATTAAAATACTATCACTGTTGAAGGCACTTTATTCCCTGTCGGCTCTTAAATCTAGTTCAAGGGGACGTAACGTTCGAGAACGTAGTTCTTACGTGAATACAAGTAGAGATGCAGAACACGTGAAAGTCTAAATTGAATAAAAATCAGGGTAGTGAAAAATAAGCTCGTAAGAATCCAAAATTAATATTCAGAATTTGAAACAAAATCGAATGTTTCATAAAACAATCTCATTCAATAGGCTACGTACCTTTAGCTGACAATCCATATATAACAGCAAACAAAATTATCGTAACTGATGGGTGGAAGAGGAAATAGATCAACAATCCGATTGTCCGCATGTCTGTATAAAAAATGGATACTGGTTCCCTTATGTTCTAACGAAGTTGCGAATGCGAACAGGGAGCTAACGTTTCCTGTCGTAAATACGACTGCAAGATATCCCGTCGAAAAAAATCTAATATTCCACAATCTTGAAAGGCACATAACGTGCGGTCACGTAGATGCAGCGCAGGCAAGCAGCCAGTAAAGCATCCCGCAACAATCTACGAGTAGAACGAACTCGCTTCAATATGCCCACTTAACTGTCAGGAGAGAAAGCTCCTATACTGAACAGATAGGCATGTCTCCAAAGCAGCAAGTGGAAAAAGTGTGTCCATTGACCCTTTGAGCACTGACCACGTGGTCCTCCCTACGACATTCTCCCTGCCAAGCTTTCCTGTTTCTTATGTCACGTCAAGACATGCCTTGCAGTTTCCACCCAGCGATGTACACTATGTGATCAAAAGTATCCGGACACCTGGCTGAAAATGACTTTAAACTTCGTGGCGCCCTCCATCGATATGGTGTTGGACAATCCTTAGCCTTGATGACAGCTTTCACTCTCGCAGGCTTCGTTCAATCAGGTGCTGGAAGGTTTCTTGGGGAATGGCAGCCCATTCTTAACGGAGTGCTGCACTAAGAACAGGTATCGACGTCGGTCGGTGAGGCCTGGCACGAAGTCGGCGCTCCAAAACATCCCAAAGGTGTTCTATAGGATTTAGGTCAGAACTCTGTGCAGGCCAGTCCATTACAGGGATGTTATTGTCGTGCAACCACTCCACCACAGGACGAGCATTATGAGCAGGTGCTCGATCGTGTTGAAAGATGCAATCGCTATCCCCGAATTGCTCTTCGACAGTGGGAAGCAAGAAGGTGCTTAAAACATCATTGTACGCCTGGGCTGTGATAGTGTCACGCAAAACAACAAGGGGCGCAAGCCCCCTCAATGAAAACCACGACCACACCATAACACCACAGCCTCCGAATTTTACTGTTGGCAATATACGCGCCCACAGATGACGTTCACCGGGCATTTGCCATACCCACACCATGCCATCGGATCGCCACATTGTGTACCGTGATTCGTCACTCCACACAAAATTTTTCCACTGTTCAATCGTCCAATGTTTATGCTCCTTAAACCAAGCGAGGCGTTGTTTGGTATGAACCGGCGTGATGTGTGGCTTATGAGAAGCCGCTCGACCATGAAATCCATGTTTTCTCACCTCCCACCTAATTGTCATAGTACTTGCAGTGGATCCTAATGCTATCTGGAGTTCCTGTGTGATGGTCTGGATAGATGTCTGCCTATTACATATTACGACCCTTCTAACATTCTGCGTGGTGTCTGTTCTAAGTCGTGTCTCCATACCACTTTCGCGCAACGACTGTCTGAGCGTGTTTCTTAGGGAATTGACTAGTTTGAACCTGGGACCTGTTGCTGGTAAGGAGACGCCAGACCACACATGACATGTAGAGTTCAGAAGAGTTCAGTGAGACTAGCGATGATATAACCAAATACTTAATGATTTCAGCGTCAGCTCCACTGCACTCCCTGTAAAAGAATCTTAATACTAACTAAATTTAGTGGAAGGGGTTCAAGGCTTTCCTATTTTTAGTTTGCTGGTAAAATAACGTCGAAAAAGCAGTTAAGTTTACCATTGGAAACTTTATTCTACTCACAAAACATTGTTTATAAATTGCACCATTGATAAAAGGAAGTATTTTAATACAGGATGATAAAAATCAACTGCGTTCAACAAAAGTGTGAACGAATATTCCATGAATGGGTTTCCAAGTTCTATAATGGATCGAAGGATGGCCTATGCAATATCACATCTATAATCTAGGTTTAAATTAAGTTTCATAAAAGAGAAAACGATCAAAATGGTCTACAGTGACCCTCAATTATCTTTAATTACTTATCTAACTTGTCGTAAATTACAGTGGCTCATGTGGCTTCTCAATAATTATATAACAGAAAAATCATCGCGTTTCAGATTTTTAACTTCTAATAGCAAATGTGAACACCGTGAGATTTAATTGACGATCGACACTAGTATTACGTAAAAACGGGATGTAACAGATGAGATTTTTGCAGTTCTGAGTGAAGCCTTATGCGCTCTTATGCGGCATCGCGTGTGTTCATTACCTTGTCGGTGGTTAGGCAGCATCAGGGGCAGCAGGTGGCGCAGCTCCACACACCTTGCCGTCTCGGTAGCAACTCTCACGAACTTATCCTTACTACTGTTTACCGAAGTTGGTTTAAGAAAAAGGTATCTGCCTGAGTTTTCAATTGACCAATCAGCATCTCAGTGTTAACCTTAAGTTCCGCCTGCAAAAATTCTGTCTATCCAATGAGAAACGTTATACTTTTCGTGGTGGGGCAATGTTTTTAATGTTTGCTACGTAACAGGAATGCGTATAGTCTCACGCTAAAACTTGCAGCTGGTGTGGCCCTTTTAGTGTTATCGTAAGATCTATACTGTTTTTCTGGAGGGCTCTATCTTTTAACATGGGCTGGGGGATGGCCCTCCTGGCGGTCGGCCGGCGATGTTGGTGTCCCATCGTAGGGTCTCTCATCGTAGGTGTCTTATCGCAGGGCCTTCTAGCCTACATGGCTCTGCTCTCGGCTTCTGATCTCGTTTCTCCCCTCGGAACTGTGTCTGTTTCACGGTGGGAAGGTATGACATGCATTTAGCGTTCTTGTGTTAGTCTGTGTTTTTTTTTTCATTTGCTCACTCGTTGATCGTATTACTTTGGTTAATTTAATGTCAGGATTTATTCGGAGCTATGTGACCTACTGCCGGATTTGCTATCATGTCAGGGTTTTCATGGAAGGTGTTGGATTTGCCTGACACCTTACACCCTCTTCTACTATCAGCGTTCTCTGTCAGTCAATAGATGAGGTCGGTGTGGTGTCACCGCCAGACACCACACTTGCTAGGTGGTAGCCTTTAAATCGGCCGCGGTCCGTTAGTATACGTCGGACCCGCGTGTCGCCGCTATCAGTGATTGCAGTCCGAGCGCCGCCACACGGCAGGTCTAGTCTAGAGAGACTCCCTAGCACTCGACCCAGTTGTACAGCCGACTTTGCTAGCGATGGTTCACTGCCTGCATTTGCAGAGACGACAGTTTAGCATAGCCTTCAGCTACGTCATTTGCTACGACCTAGCAAGGCGCCATATTCAGTTACTATATCTTCTGAACAGATAATATTGTGACTCATGTACCATCAAGAGCGACGTTCATCATTAATGTATTAAAGTTAAGTATCAAACTAATTACGTCCGCTTTCTGAATTATAATTCCTTGTCATGTTGCAGACCTCACGTCAGTGTAGTTCTTCCCTCCTAATGCCAGCCTGCGTGATCTAAAACGCGTGCATTTCGGCCCTCACGAGTAACACGGTGTTGGCTCTTCAGCCAACACAACAGTCGGCCTGTACGTTTTTTTGCTGTACGTGTCCCTTCACACCTTCCACTTCAGTATCACATCGGAAACAGTGGACCTAGGGGTGTTTAGAAGTATGGAAATCTCGCATACAGACGTATGACACAAGTGACACCCAATCATCTGATCACTTTCGAAGTCCGTGAGTTCCGCGGAGCGCCCCATTCTGCTCTCTCACGATGTCTAATGACTACTGACGTAGCTGATATGGAGTACCTGTCAACAGGTGGCACCACAATGCACCTAATGTGAAAAACGTATACTTTTAGGAGTGTCCGGATACTTTTGATCTCATAGTGTATTATTCCAGCTGACAGCTAGATGACTATAAGTCCTTCGAGACGGACAAGTGTCTACCGACGCGCATATGAACATTTACCGTGCTATGGATCTGACAGCAGACAACTTTCAACGCATATGACAGAATGAATCATAACTTAATATTTTACCACGAACGAAGGAATTATGTGCCCAACGACTTACATTCCCTTTCTCTCATACAGTTTCTTCCAAAATGAACTGCCTGTTGTTCTTATCGGTGAAGCGACCAAGAATAGACGCCCATCATACTGCTATTTCAGGGTCTCTCAAGACTTTTATGTGTTCATGATAACGTTCACCGTATTCCTCACTTATATTGCGCAAATTTTCATGGGAGAAACGTAGGTGACTGTTGAAATAGTGTATTTTGAGGTTCATCACAGCCTAACTTCTTCAACTTTCGCAACGTGTTAATAGGAGCAGGAAAACGTGGTGTCCCTAGTGTCAGTATTTAGGTATTCAGGAGTATGACAGGAACGATTATTCAAAGCGAAAATATCGAGTAAACATTTGCTCTTAGACGGGTAGCTCAAGTGCTATGAGCACTTCCTCATCTTCAACACTGAGAAACAAATGTGTTCTACTTCAAGCTCTTTGCTTTCCATATTTTGGGAGGAGGTAGTAGCGACCAAAACAAGAAAAAATTATCGAGTAAACGTGAATTCTAAAATGCATACTTTAAGCACTACGAGCACTTGTTAAGTAGAACGGATGTGTTTCGCAGTAGCGAAGATACTCAAGTGTTCACAGCTCTTAAGGTATGCGCTTTAGAGCCGTCGATCACTGGAAATTTTTTTCTTGTTTTGGTCTATACTAGCGCCTCTCAAAATATGGAAAGCGAAGAGCTCGCAGTAGAAGAGATTTGTTCTACGGTGCCAAAGAGGAAGAAGCGCTTATAGGTGTTCATATACGCTTTTTAGAGCTCAAATGATCGTTTCTGTCGTGTCCCTGAGTATGTACCATTTCTTCTGGCACTACCTTATAATGAGATCCTTTTTGTTACCTAAGGACGAAGTAACTATCTTCCTGAAATGTATCCAAGCATTCCTCTTATTAACTGCCATTTTTCATCCAATGTTGGAATCAAGCACTATTTTTCGTATGTCAGATTCAACAAAGACGACTTGTTTCACTTTCGCTTCATGTAACTGAGAAAAAGTCTCGCACAGACAGTTGATGCATTATCAACATCATTTCAGTTTTGTTGTTTTTGTCCATTTCCTGATAAGTTCACCACATATTTTGCGTACCACATACGGCGGTCACGAATTGTACTTATCACCAAGCCTATTTCCTACTTTCTTTACGGAATCTGTGATGTTGCTCTGATAGGTAATAATCAAAAACCTACCACAAACGTAAAAAAAAAAAACAATAAAAAATATGTCCTTAAAATCACCAAAAATGCATTTCTTTAAATACTGAGAGTTAACTGTAGAAACCTAGCAGATGATAACGGTGTTTCCCTTATCAAATTAGAATTCGGCCTATTAAAAGTCTCAAGAATATGCCCCATCCGCTCATAAAGAATTTCTATCGTCGACTTTGAAGAGCAGTTGAACGGAATGGACAGTGTCTTGAAAGGAGGATATAAGATGAACATCAACAAAAGCAAAACGAGGATAATGGAATGTAGTCGAATTAAGTCGGGTAATGCTGAGGGAAT